>NC_080194.1:109879477-112379477 GCF_030028045.1 Hippopotamus amphibius kiboko
GGTCCTTTTCCTCTAGATTGACACTTTCCAAAATGTTCCCTGGAATACTCTTCCCATAAGATATTAATAAATGTCCCTGAGATAAAGGATTTTGCTTAGAATGATTGAGTGAGATCACATGAAGCAAGTTTATTTGGAGGGGTGAGGGTGGCTATGGGAATAGTGGGCTGTGTTTACCAAATAGGGTTGAACACCTAGTACCATTTCATAGGTCCCTTGGGCTGTAGTTTGGGAGCTACTTCTCCAGATCCTCCAGAGTAAGGCAAACCACCAGAAAACCAAAGCATTCTCCTGCCCCACATTCTGATTTGGAATGACACCAGAAGCCCTGCAGGAGGACCCTGACAGTGCGCGACACTCATTGCTGGGACTTCTAAGTGAACGAGTGGAAAAATATTTAGTACATTGTTTGTTGTTTTTTCTATGTAGGCCCCCGGGAGAAATAGCACTCCCGAGTGTTATTTGTAGTGGTTGTAGAGTCAGGAAGACTTGAACATCTTTTGAACAGTTGCCTCCTCTTTGTCTGGTGGCTCCACGAACTGTGCGGCTAAGCCGGTTGCCCTCTTCACAGTGGCTGCTGGAAGCCTCGAGCTGGCTTTGTGGCCCACCTGTTGTCAACAAGTGGTAGACAAACCTCATTCTTTACTATGCAAACCCACCTTGTTTCTTTTTCCTTCTCACCTACCCATATTTTTTTTAATGTTTTTCTTTTCGTTATCTTTCAAGGCTACCTTAAATCCTTTTATGGTCCAGGGCAGGGTAAGCGATATACCACATTCCCTATTACCAGTCTAGCTGCCTAATTGATAAGTTGATACTGACTTGTCTGAGACTACTGGCACTTGGGCTTATCAACAAGGTTGATACGTGGTTAATATACACAGCCTCAGCTGTGGTGAGAATTACTTAGTTTGACAGCATACCTTTTTAGTTCTGGAGACTCAGGTGTGGCAGTCTTTGTTTTTCTGTTTGTGTAATCATTAAAGCCCTGAAGACACTTTACAGGGCCCTATGTTTCACTTTCCCCACTATGGCAAACTCTTAAAATCTTTTTGTCCATATATATTTTGACCTCAGTGGACTCCTAGTAGGATATGAAAATGATGATGTCCTAGAAATTTGAAGCTAAATAGAGCCGTAAAGCTCAGCTAGTGTAAAGCAGGCGGATAAATTTCAATTGCCCTGCTCTCTCTCATCTATTAGGTGGCTGCCTGAAGTACTGTGTTGAGGATTCTGGGCCGAGAGGAATAAAGGGCTGGATGGATTAGTGATATCTGCCATGGGTGTGGCATGAAGGAGAGGAAGTATGAGCGCTGCACGTTTTCTATCCCCAATCTCTCCCTTCTGACAGGTGAAGTTACCTGAGATGGAGGTGGCACTAGAAATCAAGTGTCCTTACTCTGAGTGCAGGACTCTTCTTATCTCATCTTGCTGAAGTAATTCTTTTTCTTCCAACTATAAAGTTAGTCAACTAGAGCACTGAAAAAGCAAGCTACTTCTAGATTTCCCATTGAGTTAATTATAAAGTAGAAAAAGAAAAAAGAACCCTTTTCTTCATTCCTTTTCCCAGTTTCTGAAAGAGTTAAGAAATAACGCATTTCCATATTCAGGCTTAACCAGATTGTCCTTATCTGCAGTTAATCATGTTATCTTGATTCTACTTTTTAAAATAAAGCCTGTTTTATTGAGACATACCCTCCAGTAAGTTCTTTTCCCCTGGCGAACTTATTTGGTCAAGGATGTTGCTAGCCAATGCCAAACTAACACATTTAAGACTCCTATGGTATATTCTCTTTTCTTAAAAAAAAAAAATAAGGAGGAGGAACATTTTAGAAAAATCAAACTCGGCAACATTGCTGTCTCTATAGACAATGCTGATAGATGTCACGTTAGCAGATATTAATCTTTTCAGAAAATAATCCAGCCGCAATTGAGATGAACAATTTGGTTCTTAAGGATTTTTTTTTCCTTAAGACAATGAGATGCTTTTCCCTAGGCAGTTTCCTAATACAAATCAGTGCTGTCTCGTTTCTTCTTCTTTGCCTTAGCTCCTCAGAAATCAAGTCAGCAGTCTTGTTTGCATATTTACTGATGGAACATTATGTCACATCTTCGTAAGTGTTGGAGACATGAATTTCAGGTGTCCAGGGATAGGGTAGAATAGGTGCAAGTAATACACCATTTTTTCAAGCTCTTCTTCCAGTGGTCTGTAGACTGCTTTCTCCTGACATGAGTCAAGCTCTTTAATGTCATGGACTCCATCTCGTAGGGCTTTCTCCATTCGGGCTAAGTGACTGAATTCACAGCTCCACTGATTCAGTGCCTCATTTGTCACTTTGTTGAGGAGAGGTGTTTGGACCCGTTTAGTTGAGAGATTGGCTGGGTTGGGAACTGGAGCAAACCTGCCCTTAAGGCACCATTTCTCTCCTCTTCAAATATGATTCATAATCAGCCTAGAAGGAGCAGGCAGATAATAGAGGATGACCAGCTGCTCCAAAAAGCGGGCTGCCGTGAAGCCGATTGTCAGCATGATGGGCTCTGAGATGCCTTCCACACCAGGACCAAGGATTTTAGTGACTTGGTTATTCACAACATAGGGCCTTCAGAAGTAGCCAGCAGTGGCTTGGTGGAACCATGCTTCTCTAAAATGTATTGGGCCTCAAACCAAATTTCCAACTTTTAGCCGCCAGCAGCCCAGTGCCAATTAGAGTGAACATACTTGACAGTTTCGCTCTTGCAACCCCTGGAAGAGTGGAGTTTCAGAGCTGGAAGCCAGGCTGGTTTCGTACTGACCTTCAGCTATGTAGCTGTGCCCTGTGCAGCAGCTGGGCTGCCTGCTGAATGGGAATGGGGTAGGTGTGCTGCCCCAGCCTCATTGACATTCCAGGAGGCTGCTTCCTGCCCGTCCTCCCCTTTACCAGGTGCCACATGGCCTATTAGTTCTTCAGGAAAGAGAACAGGTCAAAAAGGTGGGTGAAGTAGGTCAGAAAGAGGGCAGTCTCTAATGGGGTGGGGGACGCCTACTTATTTGCTGGGAGGAATTGTCTCCTATGGAAAAAGAGTTCCAAATTAAGCCTTAGGATACAAGCCTTACCTCTGAAGGTGCTTCGGCCATTAGGGCTACAACTGCAGGTCTTCTGTTTGTCGACCTCTTGCTCTCCTGCCAAACACAGCAAACTCCCTGTAGAATTGCTGGGGTGTGTGGGGAGAATCAGGTTAGTTTTTAATTGAAAAATAAATTTCTTCTTGAGAAAATAGGAACACTAAGAACTTCAAGGCAAATGGGAGAGTTAATGGATGTTCCAGTGTCTAGGCCTAAGACAGGGGGCTTGATCTGTAATTAATCCATCACTATGGGATCTGTGGATAAGCCTCAAGGAGCCCAGGAACCCCCGAAAGTGGATTTAAAGTTTTGTTTATTTGTGCACTTGTACATTTGCCTCAGAAGAACGTCTATAGCTTTTTATCAGATTTTTGAGCAGATCTATAACAACAACAACAGAAAAAGTCAAGATGCACTGGGCTGGCAAAGCCTACATGTACACAGGCCGTTTTGTACGATGCGCCCTGTTTATTATACAGATTCATTCACCTTCCTGACCCCCTTCTCCCTACCGAACCAGAGCCTTAACCAAAGTAGACCCTGAGTGCCAAGGAGCCATGTTTTCGCTCAGCAATGGTTTGGGGAAACTTCCACTTGTGTAAAAGACACTTTCCAATCATTCCATTTTTCTTCAGGTAACTTTCTGATATGGAGTGGCTGACTCTTCTTTAAGCCCTTGTATTTTATATTGTTCATACAGTACGTGTCTATTTTAAAGTTCTCCTTTCTGATTTTTCATCACTTGGTCAGAGGTGGCACCAAAATTGAGCTTTGGCCTGTGTATAGCAACGTTTGCTTTTACCCAGAATAGTGAGATGAGAAGTGTAGAGCTTGTCTTACCCAGTCCACTCCCCTTACTGTGGAAGCCCACAGATGTTAGGTATTTTTCTCAAGGTCACACATCTCACTGGTAGTAGAGGTAATGAGTTATTTTATCCTTTGTTCTTATTGAATAAAGGCTATTATAGAATTAATGGAATTTTACAAATTTGGGGTTTTTTTTATGGTTATTGTTAAAAGAAGGCACAGAGTGATTATACGAAAATCTCATAAAAGTCCATCTTCTTGGCCTTTTTAGAATCCATATCCTTTCCTGCATCCCCTTCCTCCCCTTCTCCCCACCCCACCCCTTTCTTCCTTATCACACTGTTTTTTATTTTTTAATTTTTTTTTACTGAAGTATAGTTGATTTACAATATTGTATGTTTCAAATGTACAGCACAGTGATTCAGTTATACATATATTCTTTTTCAGATTCTTTTCCCTTACAGGTTATTATATAATATTGAGTAGAGTTCCCTGTGTTATATAGTAGGTCCTTGTTGGCTATCTATTTTTTTAAATTTCTTTATGTGGTTGCGCCAGGTCTTAGTTGTGGCTCGTGGGCTCCTTAGTTGTGGCTCACTGGCTCCTTAGTTGCGGCATGCAAACTCTGGTTGTGGTATGCATATGGGATCTAGTTCCCTGACCAGGGATCGAACCTGGGCCCCCTGCACTGGGAGCGCAGATTCTTATCCACTGCGCCGCCACCAGGGAAGTCCCATCACACTGGCTTACAAAGCGCCCCCTCACTGTTCCCTGCAAAGGCCTTCCTCCTGGGCCCTCTAGGAGCTGGTACTCTCCAACTTCAATGGCCGCACATAAAAAGTGTGTATTTGTCCATGTGCTCTTGCTGTACATGACCCAGTCTCCCCACCACCACGCCGTCCAAAGGCATAGGAAGGTCAGGAGAAGGGGAAAGGAAAACTACCCCAGAGTGTTTCCCCGCTGGGGAAACTTGAGACTCGCTACTTCCCAGGATTCCAGGTGTAGAAGCGTCTTTTCTTCTGGCAGAAAGCTGCAGAGTGCGGCTAGAGTGGCGGGCTTTGTTAGTGAGTCGCCATTGGTTTTCTTCTTTATCGTTCTTAGTGGGCTTTAGAAACTGTCTGCTCTTCACTTGAGCCTTCTGTAGGGCCAGAGATGTTTCCACAGAGAACCTCTATCTTACATATAAGAACTCCTTTCACCTTTGTTCAGGTTGTCCCACCATGTTGCTGCCTTTAAAAAAAAAAAATGTGTTGTATATATCACCTCGATTATGTCCCTATAAAGTCTGTTTGTAACAACTTCCTCGTGAGCTCAGCAAAAGTATGTCTAGACAATTTTTTCTGGCCTCCCCTCCCAAAACTCGTTGGGTTAAAAATAGGGAAGGATTTGTTGTAGAACAGTGTTGTGTTGTATCTTTAACCTTTTGTCCAAATGCATATTGCCTGGTTAAGTTGTATTTAGAGAAAGCATGTAACTGATAAACAGCTCACAAGGCCTTTGCGACTGCCCTCGGCTGGCCTTCCTGCTGCCAGTGGATTAGCCAGATCTCCAGAAGTGCTTTACAGGAAGCTCAGACAGGGAAGCACTTAATTATTATCCAAATTTTTCCCTTTAGTTAAGTCTTACGGTAAGATATCCCAGAGATTATATTTTTAGCAACCACTTTAAAGAGACTGGGGAGATTAATTTAAAATTGATAATCACATGGCAGCACCACAGCTTAACAAGCTCAAGGTCTGCCTTGTAGAGCTGGCAGCTCTCAGGGGACTCTGGTTCAATTCTCTTTGCTGCCAGTTGAAATCAGAAATCACAACCGCAGTGATTAGCAGTGAATTCCCTGATCTCCCTGCCCCAGGCAGAGAGTGGGGGGGGGGGGGGGAGCTGTTTTCTTAGTAGCCAGTTTAACCCCTTCGTGGGAGGGATGAGAAGTGGAGAAAAGGATTCATGGGGGTGAGGTGGGGCCTAGGAATCAGTATCTTTTACTGCCCACGTAATTCTGAGCATCACCAGGTCTGGAAGCCACTGCTCTGCGGGGAGTGAGGGTGACCAGTGGGAGAAAGAGCCTCTTTGGCTCAGCCAAAGGCACCCGGAAGCCACTGAGAGCACAGACACCTGGACCTGCCTGGCCCAGGAGGCCCCCAAAGGCCCCTGCTTGCGTGGCTGCCGAGAGCTGTGTCAAGCTGGAGAGCTTTCTTTGTAGAAGGAAGCAGAAAAGCCTGCTTTCTGCCCCTCTTCCAGCTTTCTTTTTTTAAAAATGGCCTCTGGCTACCAAGTGGCCGGTCATGGATAGTATCATGGAGCAGCAGTAAGCAGTATTAATGAGCCTGCAGGATATCAGACACAGAAAAGAAAAGATTTTCCCTGTGGGCCAAACAAAATTAATTTTAAAAATTAATGTAAACCACTAATGCTGCAAGTGCCTCCATTAAATTATGGGACTGTGACATGTACAGTGCGATATTTTTGCCATTGAATTTGTTATCTAAGAGGTGTTCATTGTTTGTTACGGTGTGAAAAGCTGTTTTCCTCCAGATAAGCTTGTTCATTAGTAAACTGGATCCCTGCCACCACCCTGGTTCTTCGCACTGAAGTAATGCCTTGTAGCATAAATGCAGACAGCCGCTCTGCATTTAATATCAGAAATGTAAATCAAAAGCGGCCAGTCTGGTTTGAAATGGCTTCAGTCCTTCCCAGGATGAAATCTGTGGAAAAAAATTCTCTCTGCTGCTTCTGACACCACTGCTTTGGCAGACAGGCCCTGAAAGAGGCTGATAATTATTAAACAAAGTATCTTGTTTCCCACTGAGGTCTCTGGATCGCTCTGTCATTAGACTGGATTTATTTCTAGGGTTTCATTCATGCTGTGACAGTTTGGGATTGATAAGTTCTGTGTTTTAATTTCAGGCAGCAATGAAACTGGTCAAATGCAATTTGGGAGGGGAAGAGCCCTTGATAAGATGGCTGTGCGTCTTAATGCCTAGACACAGAGCCAGGATAAGGCTGGCGTCTTGGGGAGGGCAGGCTGAGCCTTCCACCAAAGCAGACAGCATACCAGAGCCAGCCTCGGAGGCAGGACAGAGGCAGGCCGGGAGAACCGTGTCAGTGCAGGCCCAGAGCACCCCTCGAATGCCAGGTCCCGGATCGAGGTTGCGGAGCACGGTGGCAGGCGTGTGCTGTGGCAGTGACTGAGGGCTTTGCTGTTTCCTGGGCTCTGCTGTCCTCGCTTCACAGGGCGTAGCACTGCCCAGCCCAGCCCGAAGTGCGTGTAGGCTCTCCCTGCATGTCCACACTGGGCTTCTCAAGGTGTTGTATAAGCTCAGGGCCCATGTTTTTCTTTTTCAAAGGGAAGCCAATATTACTGACTCCTCTGATATTCTTTTTGGCTCCTGTTTACTTACTGAGCAAATGCTGAATTCAGCACTGCTTCACATCTGAGGGGTGCATCAGTCACAGGTAGAGAGCAGAGAGAAAACCTGATTAGCAACAAGCACATTTCCACAGAAACAGAGTTATCAAGATGCCACGTGGAAAAGCAGTGGAGAGCCCTGACCGGTGAGCTTTTTGGGGTCCTGCAGGGGGCAACCTGTCCTTGCCCTGATGTGGAAACAGCTGGACTGACTGACTCGAAGGAAGGGTGCTCAGGTCCTCCGTAGGGCTCTGTGGATTTCTGTGGGGATGCTGGTATTTCACTGCGCTCAGAGCACTTCCCTACACAGGCCCATAACAGAGCATCAAGTAAGAGGGCAGTCAGAATGAAACCCTGACCCCTCTTCCAGTCTCTCCACTGCACTAATGAGGAAACTAGGGTTCTCATTAATGACTTGCTGCTTAAAAAAAAAAAAAAAAAAAAAGGCACAAACTAAGTCATTCAAAGAGGCCAGTCAGGTACTTGTGGCCAAAAGGTTTCTAACCGGAAATGCTAATCACATATATTAAAGCAGCAGCTGATCTGCCATCACTAAGATGACCATGTGTCCTGGTTTGCTGGGACAGTCCTAATTTATGGATGGTGGGGTTTCACCAGCACCCCCTTTCACGCTTAAAAGCATCCTAGTCTGAGTGCTACATGCTACGGTCATCCTCACCGTCACTCACAACCTAGCCAGTTTGTTCAAGGCAAGTCACAAACCCGGTCGGCCCAGTGAATCAGCATCTCTTGTTTACGAGTTGTGGAAGCATACATACGGAACGAAACCAATGAGATAAAGTTTAAAAACATGCAGAGCAAGACCACATGTTGCATTTACGTACATATATAGCAAAAGTATAACTACCATACTGTGCACAGTAAATATCAAATGAGTGGCAGCACCTCCCTGTGAGGAGGTATTCGAAATTTATATTTCTTAAGCTGGATGGTGGCTCTGTAGGTTTTCCTTACATCCATTCTTATATTATCGTATACTTCTTCATAGGCAGAAATATTTTATAATTTAAAAATAAGTTTTAAAAGCTTTCAAGATAATTAGGATTAGACTAGAGGAAATGATTGCATTCAAGCATGGGGGTGTGTGAGTGAAGAGGGGATTATCTTTGGGGTTAGGCATCTCAAGAGCTGTTGGCCCCTAGAGATGACCTTACTGGGAGCCTGACTAGAGCTGTGCATTTTACCTCAAGGGCAGCGCTGACAGACAGGGTCTCTAGGAAGATGTGTGGTGTGACCGGCACAGGCTGCCTGCCCGGTACCCGGCATCGACGTTCCTACCTCTCAGACTAAGGGTTGCATCCCAGAATCTGGCCGGAGAAAGCTGGCTGTTTGCATTCCAGGCAGATTTACCTCCATCGCCCCTGCTGTTCGGTCATATCTAGTTCATGGGGTGACATTTACTATTTTATCCTTGAGGCCAGCTCTTGCTCATAGATTTTTCATAATTCCTCTATTTCCTTCTCACTGCAACCATCACAATAAGTCAGGTCCTTTCTCTCCACCATTTACAGCCAAGAGGAAGGAGCACAAAGAGAAATGTGTGGTCTCGGGGAAGCCTTCAGGTGAGGGGCCAGGGGCCACAGGCAACTCCCTAGCGTCCTTTGGAGGACTCTGTGCTGACCCACAGAATCATGCTGAAATCTGAAAAAAGTGAATCTTGAGGAAGTGTTATTTCTGCCCAGGAGACTGTATTTTGAGGCTTGTAGCTTCCCTGCAGATACCATAACTGCATCTAATTCTGAGCTCAGAACCGTCTGTCTTCCAGAGACTGTGGTTCCAGGCAAAGAAGGGACCCACAAACCCTTCCCTCCATGACTTTTGCATCTTTCCCGTTGATGTGTATTTTCCAGCATATTTCTAGAATCTGTCTGAGTAGATACGGGTATCATTCCAGTCATGCTGACTAGCTTATGAAAGCAGCCAGGGGTGGGTAGGATGGACCCAGAAGCAGAAGGGAGCATTCCACATGCGAATGGATTTTCCAAGAGGAACTGAGACAGAAGATAGAGTCCTGAGAACGTGGAGTGTGGCCCAAGCGCACGTCTTACTCTATCCATTATGATTTTTGGTTGGCACTCCTTCACACGAGCAGGTGGTCCTTGGTAAGCAGGTGACTGATTTGGGTATTTTACTTTCGGACACCAGGTACGGTTACCTGCAATTCAGCGAGTGATTGATCTGAGCCCCTTGACAGTGGCAGCAGGAGCTAACCTTTGCTGAGCACATACTGTGTACCAGGCACGTTGGTAAAGTGCTTTATATGGCTTTTTGCTTTTATTTCTCCCAGTCACCCTTTGAAGTAGGTATTTGGATAAGCCAATATGAAATTGCCATTTTTCATTAAAAAAAAAAAGAAATAGCCATTTTTGTGTGTAAAAAACAGTCAAATATTGGCAATTTTTGTGGCTCAGTCTAATAATCTTATTATAGTCAAAAAGCAGTAAAATATCAGCAATTTTATATGTTTTAATCTAATAATCTTCTGTATTTGTTTTCCAAATGGAGGAATTCAGGCATTGAAATGTGCTCTAAGTCAGTCCAGTTAGCAGACAGTGGAGCTGAAATTTAAACCAGGTAGTGCATCTCCAGACCTCCACGCTGAATGGCTGCACCAGGCTGTCTCTTCCTTGGGTGGCAGACAACGGTGTGTTTTGGGGGCCTAGGTGTTCACATTGGTTCTTCCACACGTCGGTCAACTCTGAGAATAAAGATGCCTGGTCAAATGAGTCCACTGTTTCCTGGAGTCTTGGGTTATGCCCGTGATGCTCTGTTTAAAAAGAATGCTATGTAGTGAGCACACCAGAAATCCAGAAGATGGAAAGATCTCTCTTTAGGATCTCTGCTCCTCTCTCCAGCGAAGAAAGAAATCAGTGTGTTGCCAGCAGAGGTGTTCTTAGCGGGACCTGGCCCGTTAAATGAAAGACTTCCATGCTGAGCCAATCAAGAGAGACCTGGACAGAAATTCAGACTCTTTCCTGCCCTGGAAGCCCATGCCTTGAATCTGTGATTCATCTGTTAAATCAACTGTGCAGCTGGTGGTTTAGCACGGAGGGGGACCACAGGGAAGGGAAGAGAGAGGAGCAGGAGCTGCAGCACTTGAAATTCCAGCATCAGAGTCAAGTCAGGAAAAGGAAACAGGGCTGTGATAGCTTCTCGGACCTTATGTTTCCAGCAAAGAGAAACCAGCAGGAAAGATTTTTGAAAACGGATGATCTGGTGGAAGGCATTAGAACAATGGCAGAAGAGGCAGGGACCCCAGGGGCTGAATAAAACAGTTCCACTGTTGCCTTTCAACAAGACTGAATAAAGTTTAGGATTTTTTTTTATGGGACTTGTAGCCATTTTTAAACTTTCATTTTTCATAATGTCACAGATAATCTTTTTATCTATTATCCACTGGCTCTTTTCTGAGAGGCATTTGCATCAAATAGTCCTGCGCAGATCATGACTGTCTCTAGTGGGGAAACCGGCTTGAAATGAAAGGTTATTCACTCCCTCTGCTTTCGCTGGCTTTGTTCTTGATGCTCGCACATTTTTTTACATCTGAATTCGGGTATTTCTGGAGTTTTTCTTTAGAAACCCTTCCATTCTGAGATCTAAGCATATTCAGACTCCAATCTATATGTCAGGGGTTACAAAGCTTATGGTCACTGAAAGTGAAGCATCTACTTTGAAACATTTGTCAGATACCCCATGTCCTCCAAAATCCCTTCAGAGCGTTTCCTACCAAGGCAGCAACCGTAAAATGGTGTAAAAAGGTGGGCATATATGCAGTGGAGGGGCCTTTTCCCAGGAGCTGACCCCCCAGTGGTGGTGGAGCCATGGCCTTTGCAGCGTGCACTGCTGGACATGAGCTGGGCAGTCTGCTCCTTCCAGCAGCAAGGAGGGTGGGTCTGGGGGCTGGATTTCCTCCCGCCCCTTCTCCCATGTGGGGACTAATAGATCGGGGTTGCCCAGCAGGGCTGCGTGGATAGAATGTGGTGGGGAGCCAACTGAGCTCACAGGGAGAGGAAGCAAAAGCCAGCCCATTGTATGCAAAACCACATTGAAAACAGTGACTTAAAAGTCATGGGGATACGACCAGTGGTTTTTGTTCAGCTTCTATCCTGAGCATCCTCCCCAAGCTGTTGGGGGACGCGGGGCGGGGGACCAGAGTTGTTCTCAGCATCCTCCTCTTCCTCTCCAGCTGCCTCCTCCACCCTCTCCCCCACACAGAGCCTAGAAACATTTCTTTCCCTCCCAACAAGGACTGGGAGCAGCCTGCAGAGGCAAGGCCCAAGGGGCCACTGCCATTTACGTGTTCAACCTGTGCACTGAACTTGCTCCTAAACAGCTGCTCACAGGTCAACAGTGACCTCACAGAACAGTGGCCAGGGGCTTGTTCTTCCATCTGTGTATCTAAGAGTCCCAAAACAAGGCAATATTGGGCCCGAAGAAGTACTGACAAGCCCCTCTGGCTCGAGGGCACCATTTTGGGGCGCTGGCCACACTGCCTCTCTGAAGGCCTGTGGGAGGCAACGTGGCTCTCATTCATTACATAGGACGTGACAGCCAGGGAGGCCCAAGTGATGGCCAGTTTTGCCGGGCTGGTGGCTGAGTGGGTCTCAGAACATAGATCTGTCTGAGTCTGAATTCCTAGTTCCTACCATCTCCCACCTCCCTAAGTTGTGAGAACTTGTTCGGGGCACGCCAATCCTTTATTTTAGGGACTCTTTAGATCCACCACAGTGATGGCAGCCGCTGTGAGGATTTGCTCTGAAGAGAGAGGCGGCATTATTGGAGTAAAGCAGTAAGGTAATTTCCTTGTCCCTAAGCTTGTCCCCCAGACCTTTGAGCCAGTCATCATACTTTCAGACTTTTATGACTGAAAAGAAATTTCTGTGAAGTCATAAATACACTAGAAGCCCTTGTATCTAAATACATGAAAGTATTCTCTCCCTGGGCATGGGAATCTCCCAGCCACGTGGCAGGAATGTAGAAATCCGTGCTGAGTTGTGAACTAAACAAAACAGATTTCCCAGTTGTAACAAACACACATGTAGCTGTGGGCTGTAAGACTCCCCCTTTAAGCAAAATGTAGTTTTGGAAGATGTTGTTTTCCTCCTTTAATGTAGCTTTTCTGTGGGAGCTCTGAGTTTAGTTTCATTGTATAGATATTTATAACACTTTGAATAAGTAGAGTGTCTGCTAAATTGTTTCTCTGTAACTTATTCCAAGTTAAAGGGAATCGTAGTTAATGGTTTCAGCATCCTGATTTACAAGTGTACCTGAACTTGCAGCATGGGGTGCGTGGCACAGGAATACTGAACTAAGACTCGGGAGCTGTTGGTTCTAGTCCTTGAACAGGTGTCTCTGCTTCCATAAGCCTCAGAAAGAAAGAGTGAGACTACCTGCCCTGCCCACCCCCCTTGGTGGACTGGTAAGAGTTCCAAGGCAAATTAGAAAGATTGGGTGCTGCTGGATGTGGCCAGGGGCCAACGGCTCACCAGGTGTGTATGACAGACGCAGTTTGTGCATGTCCACTTAGGAGCTTTTGATTCATAGGACATGCTGTTACCCATTACTGGATATAGTTGAGATCCACACAAGTCCACTCTTGGACAGGAGGCCTTGGTTCCTGGCAACAGGATTACACACTTCTTCCGACGCCCCGTGCCACATTCACGCTCCCCCGCCTGCCCCCGAACTGCACGCTTCGCAGTCCACACACTCCTCTCCCCCGGACCTAGCTGCTGAGCAGACAATCCACCGCCCCTCAGCTCGGCTGCCGCTGCAGTTGGCACGGCTCTCAAATCTGTGCAGCCACCAAGCACGCAGAAACAAACCCCTAGAGGTTCAGGGATCACCTCTGTCTGAGCCCTCAACAGCAATTACAGTCTGTAAAAAGAATAGCAATTAAAAATTATGTGGGTTTCAAATGTACTATATGTTCACTGATAACATTTAAAAAGTCCAACACATAGTAAGAAAAAACACACATGCCATAGATACACTTTATATATTTGTGTCATTTGTTCCCTATGAAGCTCAAAAGCAAGAGCAGAACATTCTTTTCTCTCCTAACGTTTCATCATGGGCAGTAGCGTTAAGTTTAGGGGCTTGGGTTCTGGAGCCAAGAGTTTGAATCCGCCTGAGTTTGAAACCAGCTCTGCTGGTCACTAACTCTGCGACCTTGCACAGGTTTTTGATATGTTTATAATTCCATTTTCTCATCTATAAATTAGGGATAACAGTACCTACTTCAGAGGGTTGTTTTGAGGCATTAACACACAACAAAGTGCTAAAAATAATGCCCCCGGCATGCGGTACTCAATAATGTATGTTGGTAATGTTCCTTTTTTTAAATTAACTAATTTATTTACTTGTTTGCTTATATTTTTGGCTGCATTGGGTCTTTGTTGCTGTGCGCTGGCTTTTCTAGTTGCAGCGAGTAGGGGCTACTCTTCATTGTGGTGTGTGGGCTTCTTGTTGTGGTGACTTTTCTTGTGGAGCACAGGCTCTAGGCACATGGGCTTCAGTAGTTGTGGCACACTGGCTCAGTAATTGTGGCTCACGGGCTCTAGAGAGCAGTCTCAGTAGTTGTGGCACACGGGCTTAGTTGCTCCATGGCATGTGGAATCTTCCCAGACCAGGGATCAAACCCACCTGCATTGGCAGGTGGATTCTTAACCACGGCACCACCTGGGAAGTCCAGTAATATTCCTTTTTAGAAAACAAACATGATTCATTAAATGGGAATGTAGCACTTTAAAAATTCCATGCTCTGCCCCCTCCTCAGTCACTTAGAGTCTGAGGACTGATATTAGAGCATCACCCCGTCTGTTCCCCCTTCCCTCCATCCTCCTACTCCTGGGGAGAGCAGCTACTACCCAGAAGAACTGCATCTCCATCATGTTCAAGGCTGAGTGGCCTGCCTTACCATTTGCATTAAGGCCAGACCCCAGTCTGGTGATCATGGAATCGGAGACTCATGTCCAGTACCATTTACCAACACATCCCTTAATTAATGGAGATTATTTGGGGGCAGGTCAACAAGCCCTGTACATTTTCAGCACTGCTTCGTTTTTCTCCCCCAAACACAAAATGCTATTTAGTCCTCACAACACCTAGGAAAGCAAGGGAGGGACAGTTCTTCCCATTGAGTGGGTGGGAAAGCTGAGTCCCCTGGGTGGAATTAGCCTGCAGGTCCATTGCCGCTGAGGTGGGTACCCCATCCCACAGACTTGCTCCCCTCAAGCCGTCATGATCTCTCCATGGTAACCACTGGCTGCTTTCAACACTCCCCACAGGATTCTGTGGAGAAATAGCAGCGCCCCGGCCCCAGAGCAGAAGGCCTCAGTCTGCAGGTGGCAGGCCAGGCGCAGCATCACAGAACATGGCAGCCCAGGCAGCCCTCGATGCTGTGACCTCTTGTGTCGAGATGAGGGAGGAGGATGGGGTCAGACTCGTGATCCTTAGAGTTAGAAGAGGACAAGAACCCCAGGCCCCAGTTCTGCTCCTCTGCTTTCAGAATCTTCCCTCCAGGGGCTCTCCTAGGGCTGAAGGGGAGGGCGGCTGTTCATCACACACGGTACTGACTGCTCCACTGTGACTGTGGCTTCTGCTCTGTCGCTGCTCACATGAACACGGGAAATAGCTCTTTAGAGCAGTAGTTCTCAAACTCGAGTGTGCATCAGAATCACCTGGAGGGCCTGTAAAAACACGGATTGCTGCGTGGTCCCACCTCTGGGGTTTCTGACTCAGTAGATCTGGAGTTGGGCCCAAGAATTTTCGTGTCTGACAAGTTCCTGGGCAATGCTGGTCCAGGGACCACACTTCAAGAACCTGTCCTTCGATAGTCCTGGTTAGCAGGCCTTAATCCTTGCTCAGGAGCATAACAGGATGGCTCAGATGCTGAGCTGTGCAGATTCAAGTTCCAGACACAAGAGAAGCAGGCAAGAGCCCCTCTTCACTCTGTGCTTCAAGGACCACAGAGAGAAGCACAGTAGCTCTCTGGTCCTGGGCCAGGAAAGCTCTCTGCAGCTGCTGCTTCTATGGATGGAGGCTGCAAAGACCAGAGTAGAGAAAGTAAACAGACTAGGGGGTTCGGGGGTGAGGGCACTGACTTTGGTGAAGGATAAACACACCCAGAACAACCCAAGTGGGGCAGACAATAAGAATTATTGCTAGCCGCTTTGTGGGCAGAGGTGCAAAGCTGGCATTGAAGCAGCCCCTCCTGGGGACCCAGTGCTGTTTGCAGGAGTGCCATCTTTGGCCACTTGTTTCTGGCGGGCCCCTCCAGGAATTCTCCCTCTTCGGCTCACCTCCTTGGTTAACGAGCAGTGAAGTGTTGTGGCAGGAACTCGGGAATTAGAAGCTTGAGTGCCCACTCTGTCACTTACTAGCTCAGGGGCAAGGAGCTTTTGGAATCATTCCAGGCCTCAGTTTCTTAATATGTAAGATGAATATAATCTCTGATTTATCAACCTCTCAGATTGTGAGGTGGACCTGATTGCATCATTCAGTGTCGTGCTGTGCACTCCTGGGAACCTGGGGTTAGGGCTCCTGGCAAGGAAGGCAGCACTAGGGCAGCCTGGGTGCTCTTTGGAAATACTATAGGGGAGGAGACCTGAGGCCGGGGCTGGAGTTTCCACCCACTCACCTTCACAGGCCTCTCCATCCTTTCATCTTCACTTTCCTCCCCTGTACCATGAAGTTGGCTGGAAGACTCAAGTAGAGGCTGTAACATCTAAACACCCAAACGGCAAGGAGCGTTTCTTCCAAACCACCAGGCTGGATGGGTGGGGCAGTTTTGTGGTTTCGGGCACCGACAGCCACCCTGTCCCACCTCCCGGAGCCTCCGGTTGCTTCAGGGCTGCCCTGACACCGGAGCCCTGGCCCGCTGGTCCCTCCCTGCCTGGTCGGCGTGCGGACTCTGCAGAAAGTGCGCGCGCTCTGCCTGGGGGCCGCCAGAGCCGCGCCGGCGCGCCCGGCTTGCCGCAGCCAATCGGCGCGCACACCGCGGGTGACCTCCCCCGGGCCCGGAATAAATCGTCAAGTTGCCCCGCCGCGAGTCTCAGTCTTCTGGGCTAATTAGCGGAGCCGGTCATGAGCAGCGCGGAGGGTCGGGCCGTTCCGCGGGCCGGGGAGGGGCGCGGGCGAGCGGCGCGCTTCTCGGGGGCCGAGGCCTCCCTGCGCCGCGGGTAGACGGCTGGCGCGGCCGCCGCCCGGAGCGCTCCCGGAGCCGCTGTCGGGCCCGCTTCCCGGGGCGCGGCGACCTCGGCCACTCGGTGCCCGCACCCCGGAGAAGAGGGTTAGGCTGGCCCGGCGGGGACGCCGCGCGGCCGCCACCCTCTCCCCTCGGACCCTCGGCTCGGCCCTCCCTCGGCCGAGATGCAGCAGATGCTGAGCGTGCCGCCTGCCTGCCGACCTCAGATGCGCCTTTCCTGGAGACTCTGAACTTCTGGAAATCCAGAGACCACGTCGTGGTTTCTGTTTTTGTCTTCAGCTCGGCTTTGGCTTTCGGATTCTCTGGCTACCTGGATACGCCTTTCCTTTGTGGGTAAGTCTCCTGTGGATCGCAGCACCAGTAACTAACCCCGGGGAGCATCCGTCTTTAAAATCCCCAGGCTGCAGGCGCCTGGAGCTGGAGAAGAGGACCCACTCCTGACCCACGTAAGGGCTCTCCGATTCCACCTTTCCTCTGATGAGGAGAAATACCATTTCATGGCAGAATTTTCTTTAAGCACATTGTCTGATAGGATTGGCAATTACTAACCAGGAAAATGAGTAGCAATTAGGAGTTCAGTAATAAATGGAAGTCTATTGTCCTAATTGAGTGGAATTACTGACGGATAATGGCAACACTGAATTCTTCAGTTTAATTAAGAGTTTATATAATTATAGTGCACTTTTTATTTCTTGGGGGAGCCATGGGGTAGGAATTAAATAACCGGTGTGATGGGTAAGAAACCCATTTAATGGATAAGTAACCAGTGCGTTGAAATAAATGCGGGTGCCTTGCTCAAGTAATGGGAACTTAGTTGAAGTCCTAATAAAGGTTTGGGTCAAGCATGACTTTCTTTCGGCTGCTGATTCTTGTCTGATACAAATCTGTGTGGCTTAGGAATTATCAGCTCATCTCTGACACTGGCACCCTGGCATCGGCTGTTCCAAAGACAGCAAAGCTCAGCGCTCCCCTGCAGTGGAATTAGCCCCCATCTGTGCTTTCTGAAACTGTGTTTTCCGCATTCCCCAAGAATGAAATGAGAGGGTCGTTTGAGAGTACTCTGCTGTCTGGGATTTCTGTATCGAAGATCTCGTGATTGCCCTGTTCAGCTGTAATTGTTGATAGCCGAAGGAGCTGGCGAGCCCCACTGAAGTCACGCAGCCTCTAAGCAGAGTAAGTGTGTAGGTGTGGAATTTGAGGACTAATCTGTAATTATAAAGATGTGATTTTCCTCTTTGGTGGTGTATTGTTTCCTTTACTGTTATGTTTTCATGAAATTGTTCCCCTTGTGGGAAGCAGTGAAACTGGAGAGAAATCCCTTCTCAGAGGATAATTTTTTTGTTCTTGTTTTTCTTTTTTTGGTGTAGGTTTCCGGGAATCCTTTTAACCCTGAATTGGGATGTGTGTGTGTTTATTTCTGTAAGACGCTCGAGCAGATTTGGAAATCACAAGGTTTCAAGTATACCAGGAAATAATCAGCACGTCAAATAATAACATTTATTTGTACCTTGGCTGCTGCTTCCTACTTACATAAGGTCTAGATTTTTCAACAGGATGAGTGGAGATTACCTTCTCCAGAAAGCTCCCACATCACCAGTGGGCTCAGGGAGCGGCATGAAATTTGTATTTCACTCCAGAAGAGACAGCAAATGGCAGGTGTGAAGCAGTGCATTTTTAATGCTGCATGGGTTTTAAAATTCGCAAGGCCTTTGGGAACTTATCCATAACTCCTGTTGTTAATGAGAGAAAGCAGGGGTGGAAGGACGTTTGCTGTGTGTGTGCCTCTCCACCTCAGCCCTTGCAGGTGCATTGTAGGTGCCTGGGGACAGAGTGGGGAAGTGACTTGAGGCTGTGCTGGTGTCACTGTCCAGTATTTTAAGGATTTACCTCCTTTGATTTTCCTTCTGTCCCCCAGCCCTGTTTTGTCATCACTGCCATGAAAGTCTAACAGAACTGTTGAAAATACCTACACCTGTCCTGCCAGAACCACGGCCTCTTTATGTAGGCTTATTTTATTGATTTGCTGCCCTCTTTTTATGTTCTCCCCCAAGGCACAGCAGACTCCTGTACAACACACAGATTCTTGAACACAAAACACAAATGGAAATGTGAGACTTGTAACATTCAAGGATGACTTATTGCCACATTTCCTAACTTTTCATAAGGGGTCATTGTTAAAGATCACAACTTCCTGTTGCCCCTTTTTTCCCCTAAGCTCTCACAGTTCCTTCACACACCTGCCTGTTAACTGTTAAGAAAGCTTCGCAGTGTAAGAAAGAGTCAAGGATGACCATTCTCTCTGCAATGCTGCCCTGGCTTAGCCAACCCTGGCATTCTCTTTCTGACTAGTGGGTGTTTGGTGAGATGGCTTAAAAGTTTCCTTCCATGATAACATCTTTTTAAGATTTGGCTCCAAATTCCCTTTCTTCTTTTTATAATCTGCCACCCCTGCATTTATCTACAATCAACCTGAACTGATAGAAAACCCGAGAGAGAGGTAGTGGAGCTCCCAGCAAGTCAGGAGCAGATTCCAAACTCTTAATGAAAAGATCCAACTTAGCAACAAGACACAAACTGGCCTATAGGCTCTAGAATACACTGTTAGTCTGAGGGCAGAAAAGCACAGGAGGAGATGGCACTTACAGCCCCTGCTTGTGCATTTTTCTCAGCTTCCTTCCCACACAGTCTTGGGTTCCCTGTATAGGCCATGGTGGGTATCAGTCACCACTTTTCTGCTGGTTGCATAATGCAGATTACTAACTTCTGCCCAAGTGATGCCCCACAGTCATAGTGTAACAATAGAGCATAGAGGAAAGTAACACTCCTGTTGGTCTGGGCCCCAGGCCAAGGGGATTAGCTACTGGAAGTACCTGACAGGCGTTGTTGAAACACACTCACCTGTAACCCAGTTCCTTCGCCTGGATCTCAAGGGCAGGGTAATGTCAATGCCTTTTACCTCTGAAGTGAGATGTCCTTTTCCATGTGACACCCAACCCGCTGGCTTGTCGAGGCTTCTCGTTGTGGCGTCATAAGAGTGCTCCAAGGGCATGTAGGCCCTCGCATTGGCATCTCCTAGGGAGCCTGTCAGAAACGCTGAGCCTCACATCTGCCCCCTGATTTTTCAAATCAGAATCTGCGTTTTAACAAGGTCCCCAGATGATCTGTATGCGTTTGGACAGGTTGCCTTCTCCTGTGATGCAGACTGCTAGCGTTTTGCAAGCAGGGTATTCACCCAGGAGCGCCCTGAGGATCCGCACCTGTGGGAGGGAGGCAGCAGGGCAGGCGTGGTAGGTCGAGGGAGATGTTGAGCTGTGGCACAGGCCCAGGGACAGGCTTCCCTGACCATGTGGGAGGCTCTGGAGCCCGACTAGCCTTCAGCTTTGTCCCATGTCGGGCAACAGTGGCCAGGCCTTTATACGCCCTCCTGATAGCACTCCTGGCGGCTGGGCAGCGAGTCCCTCAGTGGACAGTGCCCACCACGCACATTGGAGTTGGGGAAGCACTGCTCTAGGCTGGGGGTTCTCAGACCAGCAGGACCTTCAGCACAGATTCCTGAGCCCCACCCCAGACCTGCGGAAGCAGGAGCAGTGCCTGGCAGCCTGTGTTTAAACCAGTTCTCCAGGCACAGCTGCATGTTCAAGGTTGAGAACCACCCCGCTAAGGCAGCCTTTTTTGGTTTGTTTTATTTTTTATTGACAGCTCTATTAGAATGTGACTCTTCTCTCATCTCAGTAAAACTCCCCAATTTCAAAGTGTACGAGTCGGTAATTTTTAGTGTGTTCACAAGGTTGTACAGCCATCACCACTAATTCCAGCCCAGTCTCCTCCCCAACATGAAACCCCCATCCATCAGCAGTGGCTCTGCACACCCCCTCCCACATCTGGCAGCCACTCATCTATTTTCTGTCTCTGATAGGAAATGCCTATTCTGGACATTTCATAGAAAAGGAACCATACAATATGTGACCTTTTCTGTCTGTTTTCTTTCACTTAGCATAACATTTTCGAGGTCCGCTCATGTTGTAGCAGGCATCAGTACTCCATCTGCTTAAATGGATAAATGACGTTGCGTTGTGTGGATATACCACAGTTTATCAGTTGACACAGATGTCTGTGTTGTCTCCATTTTCTTGACTCTTGTGAATGATGCTTTTATGAGCATTCGTGTACAAGTTCTTGTGTGGATGTATGTTTTCAGTTCTCTTTAGTAAATATCTAGGAGTAGAATTGCTGGGTTGTTATGGTAAATCTATGTTTACCTTTTTGAGGAACTTCCAGGCTGTTTTCCAAAGCGGCTTCACCATTTTGCATTACCACCATCAGAGTCCCCATGTCTCCATACCCTCTCCAACACTTGTTATTGTCTGTCTTTTTCTTATGGCCTTCCTAGTGGGTGCAAAGTGGTATCTCACTGTGGTTTTGAGTTGCATTTCCTAATACCTAGTGATGTTGAGCATCTTTTCATGTGCTCATTGGCCATTTTTGTATCTGCTTTGGAGAAATCTCTATCCAGATCTTTTGTGGGAGAGATATTTGCTCCTTGAGGAATCCCTCAGGCTGTTTGTTGTGCATCTAGACCTGAGCAGTTGCTTTAGGATTTATAAAAGAAAGCCTAGGATGTGGCCTTTAACCACAGGAAAGTTCCCAATAGATGTGGGACAGTGAAAGAAGACAAGAGAGCCTGCTGTCAAGGGCCCACCTGAAACGATTCACATTGTTTTACAACTCGTTACAGAAAGACTTTGTGTGGGTTGCTGGGATAGTGTGAGTTAGGTTTGTAGAAAGGCTTTGTGGGGGTCAGAGGCTGCTGGGAAGACAGAAGCGTTGAGAAGACAAGGAAAGCAGAGAGGAGAGAGGAAGTCCCCGGTGGGCCTTCCCCACACACTCTTGTTTTATAGGCTACCCATCCCTGTCAGAGGGGAACTCAAAAGCCCAGGATTTCTTTCCAGTGTGCTCCCTCCTGGCACTAGAAAGATGAAGTCATTCTTCAGTTTCCTCATCTGGAAAAAGGGCACTTGCCTCCACGGTTTATCAGTGGTGGTAAAGGTGGTTATGATTCCCCACGAGTGCTTGGAGAGTGTGATTCACTCGAGGTCATGGGCGAGTAAAAAGTTTGCAGGTGTCCCTAAATAGTCTCTGATTCCCCATTAGCAGATCCCGTGGTGGCAGTGCCAGGTGACTCCCAACCCCCCAGGGCAGGCGCCTCTCTCAGGGCACCTGAGACTACAAGGCAGGTCCTCAGGGCTTCCAGGCAGCTTCTCTTTACCTTTGCAACATGACTCAAATATGGAATATTGAAGCAAGAGAATTTCAGAGCAGATGTGTTTAAAGCAAAACCTTGGTCATGCTCTCACCTAGCAAGGGCCTCTGCACCGATGACGACAAGCACAGTGACGTTTCACTTGTGCCAGGCCATCTCACTTGCAAAGTGCCCGCTCAGACTCGCAGGGGAGGAAACCCAAGCTCCAAGTCGTGACTTGGTTAGCGTCGCAGATTAGGTGATGGCATGACCAGGACTTAACCCCCGGTCTGTCGACACCTGGTGCCATGTTCTTACCTGAGAGCTTTACTTTACAGGTTGCTAAGGATTAATGATGGGATGTTTTGGTTCTTGTTCTATATTAAGTGGATCCTCTCCCAGGAGGGTCAGGGTCTCACGACACCTCACATTCATGTTTGTTTGATGTTGGCACTGTGTGTTGCTTTGTGGTAATATATTCCAAACGCTCTGAGGTCACCCTTGGTCTCATGGAAGAAAGTGTTTCAAAAGTATGCAGAGAGGTTGAAGCATTAAGATATTTCCTGAATGCACTTCAGTTTTCATTTTCCCCAAGAGCCCTTCAGATGGCTGGGTAGTAATTAGAGTATAAGAGTCACTGTTTCTTGAACACAGTCAACACAGAACCCTGGCACTGGGAGTACAGAGTGGTCAGGACATTTGTGTACTGGGTAAGCCACACATGGCATCACAACTTACTGTCATTTGTCCCCAGCCGCTCACTCTCAAACATGCCTTGTTTTAGATAAGGATGTGTCCGAAAAAGCCACATGTCACGCAGATTTGAGTCATTTGCGCCCTAGTTTAAATTCACAAGGGGTGCATGCTCAGAAAAGGCAAATCCTCTGATAAAGCAAAGAATTGTGTTGTGAAACCGATTATTCTACCTCTAAGCATTCATCTGTCAATCAAAAATTTTTAAAAATTTTAAAGAAGATGTGGCATATATATACAATGGAATATTACTCAGCTATAAAAAGGGATGAGATGGAGCTATATGTAATGAGGTGGATAGAACTACAGTCTGTCATACAGAGTGAAGTAAGTCAGAAAGAGAAAGACAAATATCGTATGCTAACTCACATATACGGAATCTAAAAATGGTACTGATGAACTCAGTGACAAGAACAAGGAAGCAGATACAGAGAATGGACTGGAGAACTCGAGGTTTGGGAGGGGGCGGGGGGTGAAGGGGAAGCTGAGGCAAAGCGAGAGAGTAGCATAGACATATATATACTGCCAACTGTAAAACAGATAGTCAGTGGGAAGTTGTTGTATAACAAAGGAAGTCCAACTCAAGGATGGAAGATGCCTTAGAGGACTGGGGCGGGGAGGGTGGGGGGGACTCGAGGGGGAGGGAGTCAAGGAAGGGAGGGAATATGGGGATATGTGTATAAAAACAGATGATTGAACCTGGTGTACCCCCAAAAAATAATAAATAAATAAATAAAATTTAAAAAAACAAGAAAAAAAAATTACTGAAAAAAAAATTACATACTTAAAGTTGTATCTGTGTAGAATATTTCTACACACATCTTTTTTTGTTTGTTTTGTTTTTGAAGAAAAGAAAGTGTAAAAAGCTCTTTGGAATCATAGACACAGATTAGAGTAAAAGGATGGGCAAAAGTGGCATTTCACCCCATTTTCCCGTTCTCTTTTTTAAAATTTTTTTTTATTTTTATGCCAAGTAGGCAGGAGAGGTAAGATCTGTAGATTTCCCTGTGTAAAACTCTAAGGGTTTTGCAGTGAAAATGTCTTCACCTGTACTCTTCACCTGTACCCTTCCCAGTCGCCTTTGGTTGACATGATCCTGACTGGTTAAGCTTGGACAGACCACACCTTTGAAGAGGCTGACCAGTCAGTTTACACACCAAGGGAAGGGCCTCAGTCTAGGAAAGGGCCCCAGTGAAGGCTCGTGCAGCATCTCTGGGGTTGGGTGCTTGGCCTCTATGATGTGCCCTCCTGCACCCTCCTCCCTGGTCTTAAAAATGCCAAGGCATTGGTTTGGGGGCAGGTGCTTCAGAGAATGAAACCCACTGTCATTGTGAAAAATTATCCAACCATCTCCACCAGTGCCTTCCAGATATCCCTGGTCCTTCAAGAGGAAGCTGCAAATGTGAGTTCTCCTGCCAATAAAAGAAAGAGAAAGAGCAGGAGAGAAAATACTTTATTGTTAAGGAGATGATTTTGCCAATAGGTAAATGGCTGCTTTCTTCTTGTAATGAAGAAATATGCACTTAATGATCCCCAGCCCTTGCCTGGTGCCTCTGAAGCAGAGATAATAATATCTAATATTTATTGAGGACTAGTAGGCAGGTACTTTAGCACTTTAGTATATTCTCCTACAAAAACCCTGCGGGACAGGCCTACGTGATGATACGAAAGCTTGGCAAGCTTATTTTGTCCAGGTTTGAACCTGAGCCTCCTGACACAGTGGTCTCAAATGTACTTGCCACACGGTAGGAACTTACTGTTAGCTGGTGAAGGTGTGTTTTCTAGAATTCATCGAAGCCCTTACAAACCAATAAGTAAGTAATTATTGGTTGACCCTCTTGGGGCAATTTTGTTCCTTTGGATGGCCATTTTAGATGGTGTGTCCCCCTCCTTCCCCCCACAGAATGAGGGTTATCACTTACCTTCTTATACTTGTACAGAATTATAAGATATGCTGTGAGTATCGCTCAGTCCAGTTTCAGAGCCTGCCCCAAGCTGGTGACAGGCTGAGGTGGGACCAGAGCAAAGTGCTGGCGCCACCAGGTGTGGGCCAGTGACTGGTTGCTGACGGAGTTCCTGCTTTGTGTACTGGTAAGGTTTTTTTGGCGATGGTTTGGGGCAGTTCTATCAAGCAGGCGGATGGTCCAGATGATGTCTTGTAAGGGCTTTTCCTACTCTATGAGTCTTCATTTTCAAAGCATGTGAAGAGTTCAGCAGAACATTTCCCATTTTTCACTAAGGCTCAACTTATAGACAGTGACATATCCACTTTAAAACACCATAAAACAGCATTTGCGCTTGCACTGTGTTCAATCTTACATCCCTTAGACATACTGGGAAGTCATTGCCTGTTCTTGGTTTTCGACATTGGCTAACCACCTATTGCTAAATGAGGTGAATTGAAATAGCGACCTGAGAACTGAGATAGTGTGGAATTGATGTTCACAGGCTAAGTCAACAGGTACCAGAGTAGACATCATACACAGAGAAGATGTCTGACAATATGACCCTGGTGATCACGTCGTATTCTCTTCCAGATGCTCCTGGCACTGGACACAGGGAGAAGCAGTTCATTCTTGTTTCTTTTTCCTCCTGTCTCTCTTTTCTGTCTCCCTTCTTCCTTCCTTTCATTTTTCTTTTCTTTTGTGTAAACATAAAAACTCTCTGAATTTTACTTCATATACCGTATCTGGAGCAATTCTAGTAGCTAGTGGAACATTAGGGTTTGTCTGAGGTCAGCTTTCTCATAAAAGCTTCTTGGACACTGGTTAAGATTATCAGGAGAGGTAATTATACCACCTCCAGATCTTTAGAAGCGAGTCTTATCTAGATCTGACAGCTATTGAGAGAGGTTCTACTTGAAGCCTATGGTATTAACTAGATTTAAGGTTCAGGAGAATCCCTGCCACTCCAGTCATCTCTGATTTTTAAAAATTATTTTCATAGCCTGTGAGTAATTATGTTTGTGACATAATTGGTTCTTAGCTTTGAAGTTTCATTCATGCCTTCAGTCAGCAAACATTTACTGAAGGCCTCCTAAGTTCAGGCAATGTGTTAGGACTGGCGAAGAAAATAGTCACTGCCTCTACCCTCATGAAGCTTCTGTTACTTTCTGTTACTTTGTGCAAGGTACATAAGCTTTTCAAAATCTTCAGTTACCTTCATAATCTTTGTTGGGCAACTTGTTATTGATGTATCCTTATACTGATACAGGTATACTTGTCATTCTTGGTGAGGTCCAGAGGCCCATATGTAGCTGGCCTCCATTTTTTTTTTTTTTTTTTTTTTTTTTTTTTTTGGCCTCACCACGCAGCTTGCAGGATCTTAGTTCCCCAACCAGGGATTGAACCCGGAGCCAGGACAGCGAAAGCGCCAAGTTCTAACCACTGAACCTCCAGGGAATTCCCTGGCCTACTTCTTGAAGCAAGGAAGTGCTGTGCTGCCGTCAGCAATGTTCTGCTGGGAGACAGAGGGGGGTTGCTGGGATTAGAGTCCCTTAGGAGCTGCATGGCATTTGCCACATGTCAGAAGACCATGGAGTGTAGTCGTCGAAACTTGAAACCTCAGTGCTGACGGGAGTGTTGTCTTTTAAAAATATGTATTTCTCTGTGCTGGGATGTATGATCAGTTGAGTCCTTCGGGCAAAATCCATTGACAGAGAAAGCCTGTGGAGGAAACAAACCTGGTGGAGGTGTCTGATGTGGAGGATAAGGAGCAGGTATGAAGGTAGAAAGCAGTGAGGTGCCAGGTGTTGGAAAAGCCAAGTCTAGATAAGACGCAAGGCAGCTCAAGGTAGACGTGATGTGAAAGGAAGAGTCTGGGGCAGTGTGGGAGATGAGGCCCTGGAAATGGTAAATGTTGGGTGATTTTCACCCACGAGCACAATTACCAGGCTTCCTTGGTGCTGGGCAGTCCCCAGGCCATCTCCTCTGGGCCTCCACTGCACTCTGGACGCAGCAGTGGCGTCCTACCCTGTCAGGGAGATGGAGGTGAACTTGACACGTCGTATTAAGCTTATGTGAGGATGTATACAGTTGTTCTTTTACAAGATCTGTTAATTCCTTCACCAGATATTTACATTTAGGCGCGGGGGCGGGGGGGGGCAGGAATAGCTAAAGGGGAGATGCCTATGCATTGTAGAAATAAATTTGTAGCAGATCTGCTATCTGCATTCACTTAAAGTTAGCTAATTACTTTCAGGAAGGAATTCTACATGTGAAATGATGGTGGTCAGTGTGTTATGCTAAGAAATGAAAAACCTTTTTTTCTGTTCTTTTTTAAAATATTCTTTTCCATTATGGTTTATCATAGGATGTAGAGTATAGTTCTCTGTTCTATAGTGTTGTTTATCCATTCTACATACAGAAAAACTTTTGTTTTTTTGTGTGTGTGAGAGTTACATAACATGACTTTCCCTGAATACTTGAGTAGGAACACTTGTGCCCCCAGCACAGCATACAAGGATGCCTGGCTCACCAAACCTGTGCCAATTCTGAGCTCTTTCTCTTTTGTTAGCTATTCTGTGACAATCTGACGGACGAAAACTAGTGTCCTGTTGTTTTTATCTGGGAGGCTTTAAAATGCTGCTTCCCATAGTGTGAAAATGATTCTCTGAGTCTATGCTGTCTTTCTAGAAGAACACACTCCATTTTCTAGTTCTTTACTGGGACAGCTTTTTCAGAGGGGACCCCCCCCCCCTTGGGAAAATTAAAGGTCATCAAGAATCAGCCCCAGATGGGATACCCTGATGAAAGGAAAAAGTATCTTAGAGCGTCCCTACCGTGCACCACAGGTTGTGTGTGGGTGCCATGATAGCTAGATGGTTCCCTGGTACAGTGAGTAGAGGGAAGGTGGATGTGGTGAAGAAAGCTAGTTGCTTCTAATATGCACTCTCCCCTTCTTCCTTATTAATAAAACTGCTGATTTTTAATTGGACAAATGGCCCAACTAAATAGAACAAAGACTACACTTTATGGCCTCCCTTGCAGCAAGGTGCTGTCTTAGAACTCGGTTCTGGCTAATGGGTATTAATGAGTTAGTGAAGTGCTGCTTGTAGAGAGTTTCCTTGAAGGGTCAGGAGCATGCCCATCTGGAATGTGGACATCACGGTTGGGGCCGCAGCCCTTGTCCTGGGCTGTGATGTGGTTTTGGGAATGAAAGGCAATAAAGGCAGAAACATGAGTGTATGTAGGAAAACGCGATGCCCCTGACATTGTAGAGTGCCATTCCAACCCTAGACTGCCTGCCTTGGGTCTTGGACTTTGAGAGAGAGAACTCTTATTTCAACCACTTATTTTATGTTGTCTGTCGCAGCCAAAGTTAATCCTAACTGACCCATCGGAGAAATGGCTTTAAAAGAACCTATCATTCCCCATCCTAAGTTTCTAACATTTGGAAGTCATTTCTTATATCCAGTCTTTTTGTTACAACTACGCAATGGATAACTGTCTGTGTTTAACTGTGGAGTGTGGAAAGGAAGTAGAAGACAGAGGAATAAAAATATACTCACTGGCTAGAAGGTCCTCTAACCAGTATTTACCAAAATGCCACTCACAGTCTTGTGCATAATAAAATAATTACTAATTAGTCTGTCATGTGGGCAGTCAAACCATACTTGAATAGCGACTTCTGTGATGCCCTGAGAGTCACATTCATTAAAGCAGTAGTATTTTCTACAAAGAGACCCTTATAAATGGACTTTTTTCAGCATTTCCCCAAATACACAGCTAATAAATTGTGAACTCTATGGGCTATGTGTGTATGTATACATATGAATGTAATGGTTGTTATGCTTAAAGTAGCAGAAGATGTCTGTTCCTGACTGTTACAAGGGGACAGGTGACCCCAGGTTATTAGCTGCTAACAGATGTTTGTAGTTTGGGGCAAATGGAAAAAGCACCCCCGGCTTCTTGATTCTACACAGAGTACAGAGTTAGAAAATTCCTGTGTTTGAAACATCTCAGCATCACAATCAACTATGCAGTTTTTTAATCATTTTTTTTAACTGATACAAAATATTAGACGGCATCTGCAAGGAGCCCCTGTAAAGAGAGCTGCTTGCTGTATCTGACGTCTGGAGCTGTGGTTGCTCGGACCCATGGTCCAGGAAGAGGCACAGTCAGCCTTTTCTCCAGCAGAATGAGATTCTAGACGTAGAAATCGGCTCTTCTAACAGTCTTAGAGTCATAGCGTTTTCACCATTGGGTGTGACTCATGGAGGTAACCTGGTCTTGCCCTTTAACTTGAGGAAACTCAGGCCCAGGGAATCTAACAAGACCTTCCTAAGGTCACATGGGCCCGGGCAGCCCAGCCTGGAACCCAGACCTCAGCGTTCCCTACCCGATGTTCTTGTCATGATACAACGTGGCCTTCCATTTCAAGGACTAGCAAATAATCAAGTTTGGCAACGTACCCACCTTCATTTTTGTTTGAGAGGTTAAAAAAACAAAAAAAATGAAATGGTGTCACAAACTAGTCTCTTCTAAGTGGGTGGGATTTCATTTCTTCTCTGTTTTCATGTATTTATATATATATATATATATATATATATATATATATATATATATATATATATCTTTTTTAAACAGAGGCTATATCCCCAAAACTAAGAACTAAAGGAACAGATTGCTCAGCCCCTCATGACTCTGTCCTGGTGGTGGATCATTAATGGTGTAGAAAACGAGGGCCGTGTTAGGCAGTCCTGGGTGGGGTGCGTGCCTCTTTAAGAAATTTATGTGGAGGTCTGAGCTGGGGAGACGTCGCAGTGGTACATCATCATGCAGGCGACATCAGAGACTTTCTTCTTCGCTTGGGTGCATTATCATAAAAAGTGATTTAGACTGGAGCTGATTGATGCAAATGGCCCTGTGTTCTTTCCTATCATTAGCGGCCTCTTTCAGTGGCCAGAGGCAGTGATTAAAGCTGTCATTTGGAGCTGCTCATTAAAGACAAGCCCCAGAATAGCAAGAGGAAAAGAGGTTGGAGAGGCATGTATATACATATATATGTATGTATGTATATGCGTGTGTGTGTATTTTTTTTTCCCTGCCTTAAATGTGCGTCATCCCTTTCCAGATTGAACCACTGAAATCAAGGCTGTAGAGACATTTCCACCGAGAATATAGAATGCTCTTTTGCAAGTAACATTAGATTTTCGGGAGTGTCACAGTAGATTCTGATGACAGCTTGCCTACATATTATGAAAGGAGATGAGGAGGGTATTGTGTTAGGTGTGTTTTGTTAGAGACTGACCCTGGTGAGAACTCATTAAGTCGCCCTCCTTCCAGGCTGGGGACTTCAGAGGCGGGCCACGGGAGAGCGGAGGGGAGGGCTGCCGAGGGTGGCTGGCCTCGATAAGTCCCATTGTGACAGCGGTGACCCCGGGCAGGGAGAGGAGGGGGACAGCAGGGAAGGGCTCTTTGCTGAGCCCAGAGGATGGGGATGCCTAGGTGTCAGTCATAGAGGGGTGGGCACAGCAGGCCCCCAGACAGGAGGGGAAGGGAAGGGAGGGAACAAAGCAGAGGTCTCCACGCACGAGAAGAGAGGTGAGTCTCGAGGAGCGTGCTCTCTCTGGCTGCTTGGAGTGGTCCTGTCCGGGTGACGCGACTGCTTCATCACCCTGCTGGTAAAACTGGGCTCGGTTGGGCGCCTGCCTGTGGTTCCGTGAACGTGCATCCACATCCAGGGGCATGCTGGTTTTAGGTTGGTGTCCACATGGTGCCGACAGGTGACAAAAATTCCTCGGAGGCTCTTCACCCAGGTTCCAAAGGAGCGACATTATATCTACAGTGACGGCTGGGCTGGTGGGTGGCAGGCTGAATACGGAAACTGGGACCGTGGAAGTGAAACCAGGCGAAGGGCTTCCTTCGATGCTAGAAATAAACAGATTTCGGGTCAGAGACGCAACTGGCCGGAGAGGGCTGTGCATCTGCCGTGGCCAGTTGGTGATTTACTGCTGAAATCCCACCAAACTTATGCAGAAGCTAGTCTACAGCACTCCTCAGAAATCCCCCTGGGAGGAAAAAAAAAATAAGAAATTGTCAATTTAATTTCTCAGTCTAATGAACTGATCTTATACATAAAAATTTAAATTACTTTTTTCTTTTTTTTTTTTTCATGGAAGTGGAGACCAACATCAATTCTGCCACCACCATGGTCTCCATGACAACTCCTGAGTGGTGGCAGCTCATGTAACTTCACAGTCACAGGCCCTTGAAATGAAGCAGGGGAAAGTTTGACTTTCTCTTCTGTCATCAGTGGACTCCAGGGGCCCCCACGATGGGGCTCAATGGAGGTGTGTGGCTTCTTTTTGGTGCGGACAGCAGAGAATGGGGACGGGCTGAAACTCTCCCCTTAGGCTCCAGGACTGGACTGGACTGGGCTGCAGAGAGTGCTCCCTTTTCAGGTTCCGAGCCAGCCGTTGACTTCGAAGGTATGGCCTTTGTCTTCCTCTCTGCTTTGCGGGCCCTCCCCCCCCCGGTACTGGCCTTCTCAGCCTGGGTCTGGCGCATCAGGGCCTATTAGTACCGACGCGGGGCTGTGGTGTTCCTCTCCTCAGGGAGCCGGCAGCAGATCTGAACAAAGTCCCTGGTAATCTGTGCTTACAGCCTCCCCCCGGGGAGAAAGCCCAGCCAGCTGGCACTCTCGTGCTGAGCAAGCTCACTTCCCCTGGCAGCCTGACGGCCTGGCAGGGGCCCAGAGGCCAGCCGGCTGCAGGGCCGGCCTGCACCGGCACCCCAGGCCACCCAGGCCTGGCTCACAGGCCTTGTGCGCCGCCTTCCAGACTGGACACTGGCTAACTCACAGCTCAGGCATGGCAGCTCCCCTGCCTGGGCCTTTCCAGGCCGCCAGCGTGGCTCTCCAGAAACAAAAAACACGAGTGCTGGACAAGGACCTGCTGGCTGGCTGGCTACGCTAGGGAGACATGCAGAACCGTCTCCGCCTTGTCTGTTTTCCCAGGCTCTAGATGAGTGACACAAAGAAATGTCCTTGTGAGTTGTCCCCTGTAGTTGGAGAGTTGTACCTCCTCCTTGGATGACAGGGTGGGTGGTGGGTGGCAGGGGTTAGGGACCATGGAGTAGGGAGACATGGGGATCTTGGATGTGTATGTACATGTTAGAAAGTAAATACCTGGTGGGAAAAAAATGGGCAGAAATCTCTTTGGGTCTCAGACTTGATGGGTTTTCTACCCAAGCACACCTTCCCAGCACATTCATTGCTAGATCTAACTTGGCTTGAAGTCAGAATTCCCTCGCTGGGACCAGACTCCTGCAGCAAGAGAGCAGGGTCCTCAGAGCCCCTCGGGGAAGCAGGTCCTTCAGTCGCTGCCCTGCTCACTGAAGTGCTGGAAGACTCTTCGAGTTTTCTCATTAATATGGCTTAAGACTTTTTAGGATTTTCCTGCCCAGCCTACAAGAAATATGCCCTGTGAGGTTTGTGGCTTTTTTAGGAGGAATATGTGAAAAGCATCTATTTGACTTAGGAGCTGTCCAGACCCTAACGTGTGTGGCCCCCAGTTGGCACAGGCAGAGGTCGGCTAGGCTGTTTTAACCAGGTGTACCGTTGTCCTGATAGGAGAATGGGGACAAGGCTGAAAGGCAGTGTGTACTTAAAGTTTACCAGAAGGTATTTAATGGAGGGATTTCTCCAGAAAGAAAAAGAAAAAAAAAAAAAATAGACCTGAATGAAATGGCTTCTGTCCCTCTTCAAACTTTTCCCCATTCTGTTCATCGGAGTCCACCGAGAAATGATGCAAAGCACAGTACTGATCATGCTGACCTTCAGCAGGCACGTTCTCTGTGCCAGATGCTGTACTGAACTCTTGACACAGTGTCTTATGTCATCTGAAGACAGTACAGGGTCAGAGGTAAGAGCCTCAGCCCCAGGCAGGTGAGGACACTGGGCTCAGAGCCTCCTCAGCATCACGTAGCTGCCACATGGAGGACCCAGGGCTGGAACCCAGGTGCTGGCCTGAAGATCCCACTCTTACTCATGACTGCTCAGTGAGGTACCACTCGGCTCTAGTAGCTGATGGGGCCGGCGTGGCTGCCCAGGGGCTCCACGTGGGCTAAGTGGAGTTGTAGGGGACTGCAGCTCTAGTCTTGCACGTATGGTGTGATGATCTGATAATTCAGAGGTCCACAAGGGCAAGGTCGTGTCTGCTTTTGCATCCCATCGAGTCCCCAGTGTCTGATATGGTGCCCTGCACACTGATATGCTCATGAAAAAACTGAATGAGTAAAGTGGTCAAGGTTAAAATCGCAAGTCTTGAAGTAAACATGCTTCCTGAACCCAAAGATATTTTCCTCAAAATAGGGTGTGAATGAATTTTTTTTTTTTTTTTTTTTTTTTGAGAGTGGAGAAACATAAGCATGTTTTCAGGTTGAACAGTAGGAGGTATTGGAGAGGGAATAGGGATTATTGATGCGACAAGGTCCCCGGGGAGGTCTTAAAGGACAGGGTTAAGAACAGAGGAGAATTTTTATCAGCAGAAGGAGGATCCTTGCTCCTTAGAGACCGGAGGTGAAGAGGGGAGAAAAGGATCCAGTCAGTAGTCCTGGTCTTTGCAGTGCTTAGGAGTGCACTCGGCTGCAAGTCATAGCGAGCTTGACTAGCAGCTTCTGAAACAATTAAGGGTTTATTTTTCTCACCTGGTTGTGAAAAAGCCACAGCTAGGCTGACGCTGTCATTGGTTCCGTGGCTCAGCTGTAAGGACCAGCACCTTCAAGACTTTCTCAGCCTTCCCCTCATGGCCTCACTCTGACTTTTGCAACTCCTGGCATCACGTCTGCCTTCAAGGAAAAGAAGTCTCCTTGTTACCCTTTTCTGTCTGCAAAGTAGGAGCATTCTTGCCAACTTCTGCTTTGCTCTCTCTTGTGAAATTTACTTTTGCCAGAATTTATGTCTTGTTCTTTCCTTTCTCCTATCTCCACACCCACCTGCAGAAGAAATTTAAGCATTACACACAACACAGAGGATTTTCCTCAGTAAAAGCAGCTACTTGTGTCCAATATCTCCATTTACAATGCTTGTCTTTCTGCTTCAGATCTCTAGAAAATGTATTCCCTCTAACACTTAACTTGGAAAATGGCAAAACTGAAGCCAAAATAACCCCACCTAGGAGTTGTGAGGAACATTCAAAGGAAGCTCTGAGAGAAGTGACTTGGCACCGTTTCGCCCCTCTCAGAGCAGCCCTTTAATGCCTACCAACATGCTCCTTACGAGGTACAGCTACATCCTTACTGGTTGAGAGAACAAGACATTAACTGGTCTAGCAGTGGGCCCAGGAGACCTCAGGAGAAGCCAGGCGATTGCCCTGGGTTTTGCTACCTCTCTGGGCAAGTCACCTTGCCTCTGGGGGGCTGTAGAGGGAGAAGACCTGGCAGGTCTCAGAGGACCCTCTCAGCTCCTAACTTCCTCTCTAACCTTCCATGATTCCAGTGGCCCTGAGGGACTGCAGAGGTGACCCTGGACCGGCTCCAGCAGCATCTCCCTGGAGGGGTCAGCCTCCGGGGTTGTACCCTCCCGGGTTGTACCCAGTGTCTCAGTTTGTTCCTTCATTCTCCCCTGACCCTCATTAACCAAGGGGAGAAACCAATTCCAAAAAGGCCTATTTCCCCCGTATTGTCTGTTTCATATCCGCAGAGCACGCTGTGCCCTATTAAGAATTAAACCGCGATCACGAAACTCATCTCCTCTGTGCCAGGGGCCTTGTTCAAAACCTGCTTTCCCAGCAAAGCAGGGCCGGTGGATTCGTACCCCCCGCACTCGGTGGAGTGGTTCTCATCTATTTTTAATGCCTTTGGCAAGGGACAGAGACAGGGAGAGAGAAGGAAAGACAGAGAGCAAGACAAAAAAAAAGGAAAACACAAAAGAAGAACAAGAGTGGAAGGAAGGCGCTCTAACCACAGCGCTGCGTTTTGTTAGAACACGGGGAACTGCCTTTATCAGGATCACCGGAGGGAGAGCCGGGTTTGATCCTGTTCTCCGCTGGGAGCGGAAGAGGCTTTATTGTACCTTTTCTAACATCTCACAGTTAGATCAGAACAATGCGCTGTGTGTGTGCACGTACACACCATGTGTGTGTGCCTAAGGACAGTCTCCTTCTTGGGACACACCCTGTTTTCAAAGCACCGCCGATCAGGTGAACCCGAGACTTTCTTCTAAAGGCCAGATACAGACAACACCAGCCTCTCCACGGGTCTTCCTTTCTAGCAGACTTTTTTTTTTTTTTCCCCTTGCCCTGACTTGGATCAGCAGGATTCACTCCTGTCAAACAAATTATAGCATCTATGAAATGGGGATATCGACATGTGTGACTTGATCTGTTTTAATAGGGACCCTGTGGGAGTTTCCTCCCTGCCCCACTGAGCTTTGTGTTCTTTCTGCAATGGCAGACAGGGCGCCGGAGGATGCTGTGGGCTTTAACCCTTCGCTGACAGCGGGTTGCCAGCCTCCCATGCGCTAGCTGCTGCCTTTTTGTCCCCGGCCATTGTCTGAGGAGTGCATGCAGCCTGGCATCCACTCCATGCTTATTATCTCACAGGAGACAAGCTCACCCCAGGAGGAGGAAGAGAGAGCTGTGTTTTGAACCAGATCTTTTGATTTCCTATCTTCCCTCTTCCCTCTAAAATAATTAGAAGTGCTGGTCAAGGTGAAAAAAAAAAAAAAAAAGGAAAAGCCAAGAGGGGGAAAAATAATAATGTGTAACCCTGGCATTTTGGTTTTTTTTTTTAAATAAATTTATTTATTTTATTTATTTATTGGCTGTGCTGGGTCTTCGTTGCTGCACATGGGCTTTCTCTAGTTGCTGAGAGTAGGGGCTACTCTTCATTGTGGTACACAGGCTCCTCATTGTAGTGGCTTCTCTTGTTGTGGAGCACGGGCCCTAGGCGTGTGGGCTTCAATAGTTGCGACACATGGGCTCAGTAGGCTCACGGGCTCTAGAGCACAGGCTCAATAGTTGTGGCGCACGGACTTAGTTGCTCCGTGGCATATGGAATCTTCATAGGGCAGGGCTGGAACCCGTGTCCCCTGCATTGGCAGGCAGATTCTTTACCACTGCACCACCTAGGAAATCCTGGCATTTTGTTTTTAAGAAGTTATTGTCATGGCTGCCATTTGACCCTTAAGGAATAATTAGCATTTGAGCAGAGGCGGCAGGGCAGTGGGCGAGGGGGCAGCCTCTTTGGAGGATGGGACCTCTAGCAAGTAGAAGAGGGAATTCGCCTGTCTGTGTTTCAAAACTCTCCTATATTACTTTCTCCCCTTCCCTCTTTCTCTGACTCAGTTGCTCAGGGAGGAGCCTCCTGTGCTTCCTCAGATGTGGGCTCACCCCCAGGGCCCATTAACCCTCAGGGGTAGCTGGGTCCCAGCTGCAGAGCTGGAAGGAAGGGGTGATTGAAGACAGTGGCAGAAGCCCTCGGCACAGCACTGTCCCTGAGAGGTACCTGGCCCCCTGCCCGCCTCTCCGCAGGGTCCCCATCAGCTGCTCCCTGAGACGGGAGTGCCCGGGCTCAGCGCAGGCGCTTGGCTTCCTTTCTGTCCTCTCCTTCTCCTGAGCACATGGTGCCGGTGCACCTCAATTTATGGAAGAGACACACTCCTGGAAAATTGCATGGGGATGGAACTTCTGGCAGATGGAATCCTGTATTTCGTAAATGTACATTGTTTAGGGTTGGTCAAAATGAAGCTGAAAGCATAACAAAACCCCTTTACCTACTGGTCTAGGAACCTGGGCTCCCAGTCCTTCTGTAAAGTGAGACATCCTTGCACATAGCACACCCCCACCCCTGACTTCCCTGCTCAGGGAGCCCATTGCCCGAGAGCCTACCTTCCGTGGTCAAGGCCCTGGGCTCCTGCAGGGCTGGCTTGGCCCTGGCTGCTTCCCTCTGGTTGTCCTGAACCTTGACCCTCTGTGCCCCCAGGTCAACATGCTGTGATTTCATTAGGCTTTTCCACCCTTTCCATTCATTGCACTTTGGCCCCGGGCAGAGCTTCTGGGAGCCAGTTGAGAGCGCATCTGTCTTCAGTTCTCCTTTAGGGAGAAGAACTCCACTGGGCTCCATTCCCCCACACATTGCTTGCTAGCACTGCTTCTTGGCCTCTCTCTTGTGTTTATTCTTTGCTACTCATCCCTTCCAGCGATGGGCGAAGGGGCGGGGAGGGAAACGGTAAAGGCTTAGGGCGTTCGGCCCACCGGGCAGCCTCTGCAGTGCCCGGGTGCCTGACATCTGGGAGCTCTCCTTTCTCCCACGTCTCAGGCGATTGGTAACTGCAAGATGCTTATATCACGGAGGAGATGTCTTGCCACCTGCACCGTTTTTAATTCTTCTGAATGCTGAGCCCAGTTCTTTCCAAATTATACCTGTCAATTTTCTCCTCATTTGCAGGCTTCTCTGGATTAACCCAAAGTACAACCCTTTCCTTCCTCAAAATTACAGACCCATTAGTTTTTCTAAGTTTTCCATCTTATGCCAGACTCGGTTTTCAGAAGTGGGGGGTATGGGACTGCTCCCTGTGTCGGGATATTAAGCTGAGAAACCCAGACCGACAGAAACGTTTAGCTCCCATTCTGTTTAGACAGATGCTTATGTCAGAATTGGATCAGAGCAAAAGTAAAGGTTAAGGAAGAAGGCCTAACATAAACCACGACACTCATGGCGGACAGATTCAGAGATTTGCTAAGTGCCTTGAGCGTAGGCTTTTTTTAAACTATATGTCTGTAGCTATGACTTTCCAGTTTGCCACTCTAATTTTTTTAAATAAATGAATTTATTTATTTATTTATTGGTTGCATTGGGTCTTCGTTTGCTGTGCGTGCGTGGGCTTTCTCTAGTTGCAGCTAGCAGGGGCTGCTCTTTGTTGTGGTACACGGGCTTATTGCAGTGGCTTCTCTTGTTGCAGAACATGGGCTCGAGGCGTGTAGGCTTCAGTAGTTGCAGCACGCAGGCTCAATAGTTGTGGTGCACGGGCTTAGTTGCTCCACGGCATGTGGGATCTTCCCAGACCAGGGATCGAACCTGTGTCCGGCAGGTGGATTCTTAACCGCTGCGCCACCCAGGAAGTCCCGAGCGTAGGCTTTTTAAAGATGTGTTTAGACCAGGTTCCTCAGGCCCAACTGAGAGCAGAGACATCCAGGCAACTTCATTTCTCTGTGGTCTCTCACGAAATCCCTTTCCTCTGAGTTCTTTTTAAGTTCACCTCTGACCTGTATCCCCGCCAGTGCCCCGAGGGGCAGCCGTAGTCCTCTGTTCCTGAATTCTCGTCCTGTCCTGCCATGGGACTTGGGTTTGTTTGGGTTAGTGCCCTGGGTGTTCGTCAAACAGCACATTCTTGCTGAGCAGAACAGGGTGTTCAGCCAGCTTCCGTAGCCCCCGTCGTCCCCACAGCTATGGCTCGGCCCGCCATCCGGCTGCCCTCCCGCTAACTCCCAGCCTTCCTTGGAATCAAAACTCCCTCCAGTTCAATCACCAGGCTTCTCTTCCATAATCCCTTCATTCACTCTTGCCAAGAATGTTCTTCAGTAATCCGAAGTTATATTTGTTATAATATATGAGACTAGAAAAGGGTTTGTCATGTTTTTTCCCTCTGAAATCAGCTTTAATGCATTATGACAAAACTTAACTCATGTTTCTAAACATTTTATGTAACGGTTGTGCTCTTTCAACACACGGAGAAATGGATCCAGCACTCTTGGCCGCTTCCATGAACCTTTCATTGGCCTTTTCCTTTGTGGACTGAAGTCAGCTAACGGCCGAACTTCACCAAAATCATTGGCCATTGTTACTCTTGTAGAGGCTGAATTTTATTAGCACTGCAAGAGTTATTTAGGGGTAGGCCAAAATGATATCCAGACATGTCAGATCTGAATCGCGAGTGTTGAAAACAGAGATGTGTTTCATTCTAGACCATTAAGGTGGGAGTTAATGACCACATTCAGATGAACTTTCTACAGGCCCTCCTGCCACAGCAATTAGGAAGACAGCTTGTGTGCCTGACAGGGCTTTACAACCGTGGATTATATGGGAATTAGGAATGGCGTGGGGAAGCATTTGGGCCCCATAGTTACCCAACACCGGAATGGCCCAGCCCCAGGTTCGTCAAAACCTCAACTGTTGAGTTTGGCAGAGCTTCTCTAGAATGTGTTTGGTCGATGCTAGTTTCATGTAGCAGACCAGTTTATTCAAGTGCCTGGGGGTAGCCTTTGGATTCTGACCTACCCTGTAGGGCCCTCAAGAGCGCCGCTGAGGTTTATCTTCGGCTGGGGTAGGTTATGAGCAATGCCTGTTAGGAAGCTTTGCAAACCAAGGAGGCCTTCGCTCTGTTCTGAGATGTAGATCTTCAAGGTCACTCTGTCCAGTATGTGGCCACTAGTCATGTGTGGCTACTTAAATTAATTAAATTAATGAACAGTAAGTAAACATTAAATAAAATCTAAACATCAGTTGCTCAGTGACGTACCTTTCAGGAGCCCGATAGCCACGTGTGACGAGTGGCTGCTGTATCAGACAGTACAGACAGGGACCATTTTCAGTCGCAGAGAATTCTGTCGGCCATCAGTGTTCTAAAGTCTCGACCTGTCACCTGTGCAGGGGTCCGTGGACCCAGAGCCACTCATTGAGGCACATGTAGGCGATCCTGAAGGCCCTCCAGTGACTCGTCTCCATGTGGAGAGGGACAGCCTTCAACCCGCAGGAGGGCTGGTCGGGCCTGTCAGCGTTGCCTCTGATCAGAATGTCAGCCCCCCTGGGCACCCAGACCGTGAGGTCAGCGTTTGAGCGCTGTCCGGGATGCCCAGTGCCTCACAGTGTTTCCTTCAACTGCTGTCCTCCAGCTCTTCCCTGAACTCGGGGGAGAAAAGCGTTGTTCACTGATGATCTGCCAAGGGACGTGCTCCCTACCCCAGGTAAGCCCCACTCTCTCCTTTATCAAGTTAGATCACCAGGAAAGCACAGACTTGAAGGACAGTAGCTTATCTTCCTCAGTTGAATTATCTTTGATAGATCCTACTTTAACGTTTACGCCTGGGGTTTATTGATCACCTGGAAAACCAATGTGATGATAACATGCCTTTGCTGTGAAGATGGGACCACTGGTGCAAGGTGTTGTGTGAAGGTCAGGGTGTTCTCACGTCTCTGGGAGAGCCACGGGCCTGTCTGCCACTGGGGAGTGCAGGTCGCCTGCCCCCGCCTCTCCCTTCTGCCCCGTCTCCTGGAAAGGCCAGAGTTACATTCAGTGCTCAGCCCCACGGTTCTGTGTTTTGCTTTCTCTTCCGTAATCAGATTTTGACTTTCAATTTCAATTTTAATACCTTTATTGTGTGTATCTGTTTATTTTATCGTAACGCTCCTTAAATTCTCTTCTGAAAGAGGTGGCCTATAAGCAAAGGCAGGCAGACGCCTCGTCACCTGCTCCGCAGGCTTGGTGTTTCCGGTTTTAAGGTGCTCCCCGTGTAAGCCGCAGCCCCTAGGCCTGGCCTCGAAGTCGGGAGGGCCCAGGGACCTCCTGACAACCTCACCTGCTTGCCCGCGTGCGGAGCGCGCTGCTGCGCCTGTGCTGATGTGAGCGGCGTGGAGCAGAGAAACCCTGTGCCGGGCGTGGGAGGGCAGCACAGAGTAAACCGAGGAAGGGGGGTCACCTCTCAAATTCAGTCAGATGACAGAAGGCAGCCCCGGCCTCCCGGGGGCGTAGAGATAGGAAGGAACTTGAATAATCTCCACCACCACGTTCATTAAACCCCATCTGCACGTGGCACTGTGTAAGTCCCTACAGGTCATTTCTCTGCCAGTGAGGGGAAATTCTGTCCGGCGGGGAGGATAAGTCTGAGCTCTCCTCTGCTCACCAGCTTCCTTCCAAGGCTGTTCCTGGCCCTCCACGTGGAAGCCGGCAACTTGGTTTACCATTGACATTGAGCACATGACCTCCCATGTTCTTGGGACACACATCTCTGCAGTCCTTGACCTATGAGTATCTTTCACATCCTAGGACGCTGGGCTTCCCCTTTACAGCACTCACCACAGTGGTCATTGAGGACATCAATGCATAATGAATAAGAGCCTCTTTTGTATACTGTGTTCCATCAGGCTGGGGGGGTCTCACCTCTGTCTCCTGCACCCCGTATATCTGGAACTCCACATCCTGTGTCACGTGTAATAAGTATTCGATACATATTTATCTCAGTAAATAGAAGAAATGAAAGAACGAGCATCCAATTTGACTTTAGAGCTATTTCCTGACTTATAGCTGTTAGAGTTGCTATTTCCTCCACAAACCCAACATCTTGGGATTCACAGAATACGTGACCATCACAGGTCTACCGTGGAGGGACGTCGTTACCCAAAGCACTTGTCCGTGGCACTCGTATGACAGCTGATCAGCTACAGGCTTGTGAGTGTTCTTTTACTATCAGATTTTATTGTGATTTGACCGGAAATATTGTAAGTTCCTTGAGGATAAGGACTAAGTCTTACTTTTGCGTATTTCCAGTGAGTGCTTTGTATCAAAGACTCACGGAGCATTTGTTGAGTGAACCAATGAGACGGTGGGGTGGGGTGGGGAACTGTCGTGGTCCTCGGCACAGACACTCGGCAACAGGTGCTCGTTCATGATGAGAAAATGACAGAGATGGACCATGTACAGTATTGGCTACAGATAGGCTGGTAACTGTGACCAGATCCAAACACGAGTGAAAATATTTTACGTGGCCATTTCGATCAATATGGGATGGGGTAGGTCATTGGTTTTCAAGTCTAGAACCATCTGGAGAGCTTCTTTAACGTGTTGATGACTGGCTCCCACCATATAAAAAAGTAATCTCTGGGGCTAGGTACCAGGCAACGAAATACATTTTTTAAATACTTCAAGGATTTGTAATGTGCACACCCAGTTGAGAACTAGTGGCCTGGTCTTTGGGTGTGGGTCAGTACTAGCTCATTGTCCCACCCCTGCCAGCAGTCAGTCTCAATGCGCTCGATGTGGTAACTGCCCTGGTCCGGAGAGAGCAGAGTTGGCATTTTCTGGTGTAGGGTTGGCTCCCGTTCCTGTCCCTGCCCCATCGCATTCCAAGCGCAGTGTCCGGCCGAAGGGTCTGGCCTTAGCGGGGATCCCGTGTGGCACTGGAAATAAAGGATGCTTTGATCTCAGACTTGCTTATCCACTCGTCAGACATATTTAGCATCTACTGTGTACTCAGTGGAAGAAAAGAGAGCTAATTTCTGAGCTGTGCAATGAAGGCTGGGAGAAAAGTGGTCAGGATGTTGTATGAGCTTCTGAGGAAGGGTACTGACTCCCACCTGAAGTCATCAGGAGAGGCGTCCTGGAGGAGATGATGTTAGAGCTGAGTTCTAAAAGTTACATAGATGTTTGCGTGGGTGCTCTCTCCCCCGCCCTTTGCCTGGCTGAGGGAAGAGCGCGGATACAGGGTGGAGGGATAAGAGAAGGTGGCACACTGACCTAATGATATGTGGTTATTATGTTAGAGCACAGGGCAGGGGTGCGAGGAGGCCGTGCATTGGGGGTTGGGTGGGCAGTGTGGAGAGAGCCTGAAGAGTTAGGCCGAGGCCAGATCACAGACCCCCTGCTTGTATTCCGTGCTGGGGAGGATTTACCGAGGGGCTATGGAAGCTTAAGCTGCAGGACCTCTCACTGCCTGGGCCCCTCCTGAGCTCCTGCCCAGCCTCTAGCAGTGTCTTCACATGTTGGCTTTGTGGATTTTTGTTCCTTTTTTAAAATTTGCAAAAATATATTTAAGGTAAATCTTTATAATCGTTTTATATTTAATAGGACACCCCAAATTATGTACGCTTGGAGGCCTGCAAAACCTGGACCTGAGGCTTAAAGACCTTAGAATTTTCCTGAAACTTTACAGGAGTTATTGAAGCAGAGGGCTGCAGTGGCTTTTAACTAGGATTATAATATATCCTCCAAACTGGGACACTGAGAGTGAAAGAATATACTGTTCATAATTATCCATCCTCCTCAAAAATAATTCACTTACCAGAACTTTCCCAGGCAAAAACAAGTATATGAAAACTCTCATTTTAGTCCCCTTGGTCAATCATCTTGAGAAGCGGTTAGCAGAGGTCAAGCTGGAGCCGGAGGCTGGTTAGGACGCTGTGACATCCAGTGAGGTGATGGGGTCTGAACCAAGATGTGGCAGAGAAGGTGGATGCAAGGTGGTGGGACCTTCAGGATGGGTAGCAGGGATGAAGGAGGAGGAGGAGTCTGGAGACAAAGATTTCTGAGCCATTCCCGCGGGGCACAGGAGGGAGGGCAGGTATTGGGAGGCTGGTGGTGATTCCATTTGGATGCAGGGAAGCGCCATCAGGAGAGTCAAAGAGGATGTGGTTCTCTGAGAGCCAAGGTCCCGGTGGCAGTTCAAATCTGCCCTGAGGGAATCAGGTTTGCTGGGCTTCCATAGACATCACCCTCTGCAGACGTTAGTTAGAGAAGGAAGCTCCCTGATGCAAAGAAGAGGTCGGGCTGCAGGGTGGATGGCTCAGTGCAAAGCAACCCCTCTTTTAAAACACTGCTAAAAGCCTGCCCTGCTTTCAGAGCAGCCAAAGTGCCCAAGTAGCCTCTTGCCACCCCCTCAGCAGTCTGAGCAGAAACCGGCACCTCTCACATCATGGCGCCTGGTGGGGCTGCCGGGGCTGCCATGAGCCCCTGACCTAGGAGCTGACCCCTGAGTCCCTTGAAGCTAATTTTCATCACCATTAGCTTTTCTGTCTCATCAGCCCCACCGAATTCCAGATCTGCTTAGGGCTCTTTTATTTGTTCATTTGTTTTTTAACCATTAGGTCTATCTTTTGGACAGGAAATGGTCCTTTTGGCTCTTGATCTCATACTTAAATAAAAATGCTCTCATGTTCTCCTTGATATATTTGCTTATTGGATTTGTTTAATGAAATATGGATTTATCCCATAAATATTGGAGTTGGTGTAGTCCATATTTCAATTAATGGATCATTTATATGTCATGCTAACTTTGTAATTACTGAAATGTAGAAATATAGTAGATTGAAATGAGTTTCTGGTCTCCTTGGTGTTCCTGCCCCCATCCAACCATGCCTGAGCAGCCTGGACTGTGAAAGGGGAAGATTGATACCGGGGGTGTCTCAAAGGCGAGGGGCAGGGGCTCAGGAAAAGCCGGCTTCCTCCACTCGTGCTGTTGGAGATTGTGCCACCCTCTCTGGGTCCCCTTAAACAGCGCGCTGCTGCCACTGTCCTCAGAGGGGCTGCAGGCTGGGCTCCGGCCGGGCGCCTGGTCATCCGTCTGCTCACGGCCCCTCAGCATCACCTTCATCTCAGTTGTAAAAGCACAGCCTCTTCCCCTTCTTTGCCAAATCTTGGTCCTAAAGGGCCCTGAATATACATAAATACAGATTTCTCAGTGAGCCCTACTTCCAGGAATCAACTAGAAACCCTCACCAGACCTGTGAGATGGTAGAAGAGTAAATTACGTGCTCCAGCCCCATGAACCAGGCCTGTCACTCTCCCTGGCTCCTTCCGCAGCCAATGGGTGCCGCCCTGAGGACACCCTGGTGAACACCTCTCTCCCTCCCTCCCTCCCTCCCTCCAGCTCTCTCCCGCCTGCCGTTTGCTGACCAGAAAAATCTGGCTGGAGAGGCCCGCGCGGCGAGCGCATGTCACATACATCATTCTATCAGAGCACACGCGAGGGTGGGGAAGCATTGTTCTCGGACGGGCTGAGCTGCAGCCCGAGCAGAAATCCTGAAGTCAGCCGTGCCTTTGAGCCGCCTCTAACAGCGCCCTTTGGAGACCCATTTCATACAAAATTTGAAGCCTGTGTTTATTGCCCATTAAAGCAACCTTTATTTTATGGCAAATGTTGCAGTAATTGCCTTTTACGAAGAGCACTTTGTAACACACATGCACAGTTGAAAGAAAACCACTCTGGTATTGTCTATCGGGACTTAATGGCGCAATTAATTTTACTCCATCTGTTCCTGAGACTTTAAAGGAAAATGGATTTTTTTTTTGAGCGCACTTTAATGAAGAAGATAAAGCGGCCCGGCTGGTGTCCCACAGGCTCGGCGCAGTAAGTTCAGATTATTGCTCAGTCTGTCAGAATGGGCCGCTTCCCCCAGCAGCCGCCGCAGCCAGCAACCCGCTCTGGCCCTTCGCCGCGCCATTCCTGATGACAAACTGCCAGCCGGCTCCCACAAAAGCACGATTAAAATGTCAGCACAGGATGACGAAGGGGCCAAGAGGGTCCTCGGAGACAAACTGTGTTCAGTGTGAGTTAATACTTTACAGCAGGGCTGGGCCGGCTGGCTGCTGGCGGCCTGGCCTCGAGAGCGCCCTCCGCCTCCCGCGGCCCCGGGGAGGCCCAGCCTCTGCGGGCGGAGGCCCACGGGCCCCTCAGATCCAGGCGCTCAGAGGCCCTCCAGCGGTCACTCAGCCCCGGGAGAGGGGTGGCCACGGGGCACGGCACAAACCTGGGATGTGGGAGGCAGAACGCTGTGCTGGCCGCGTCCCCAGTGCCACGGGTTCTGTCCCCAGCGTCCACCGGGCACCGTCTCAGGAACAACGAGGGCAGCTGTGAAAATGCTCGAGCTGCAGAAAATCAGACCCCACAAACAAACGCTCGTGCAGAAAATCCAGCCCCTGCGTCTTCGCCCCGGGTCCCGAGCCTCGGCCTCTGCGCACGCGGCGGGGCCACGGCCGGCGGCGGGGGTGGGGGGTGGGGCAGCAGCACAGTGTCTTTTAATCAGCGCCGCCGCTTGACAACCCCTTGACCCGTGTTGGCTAACTTGCTTGGGGGCAGGGCGCGCCCTGTCTCTTTGGCTCAGGTCTCCCGCATCCCCTGGTTTGGTGGCATCTGTGCAGGAGGGTGCCTGGGAGGGAGGCTGTGATGAGAAGGACAAGGAGATCTGCATCCCTGGCTTCCTGTGGAGGCCCGCCCTGCCATCCTAGCGGGCAGCAGGTGCGAGCGCCTGCCATTGTCGCTAATGGTTATGACCCGTGATGAGCAGGACAAATGCGAGGTCATCTCTCCCGCTGGCAGGTCGGAGGGGGCTGGATTTAGAGCCCCTAGGAGACTAGGAAATTAGATGGTCGGTATCCACCGTGGGGGTGGTCACCAACTCCGGGCCCCAGTGATACTGGGAAGGGGGGAGGGGTGGGAGGAGTCTAGGTCAATGTGACTCAGACTGTCTGGTCGTACTTGGGCACCATCCAGCGATCCACTGGCAGCACGGTGACAAGTAGCGGAGGGACAGGGGCCGGAAGGAGGGCCCAGGCAGGGGCGGGCAGCCACGGGATTTGGTTTCCTCCTGGTCCGTAAGGATGGGCCAAGATTTCACAAAAGAGAGATGAGGAGAGCCCTGCTGGTTTCTAATTAATCCCCTTTGCCTGTGCCCATTCGCCCTGGGACCCAGTGGAGGGTGGACTTCCTGGTATCCTGGGTCTGCTCTTTGACCTCCTCAGACCCTTCCTGCCCTCTCCCACTGTTGTCCAGCACATCTGCCTCCCGTTGGTTGAAGTCAAGTCCATTGGTTCCCGTGAATCTCAGGTCCTGACTCTCTCCTGCCCTGTCCCCATGTCTAGCATGTTCTCCTCCCCCCTAGCATGTCTCCGCCTCCCTTCGTCCCCCCCATTCCATCCATCACCCCTCTTCTCTCCTAAGAGTGCTCTCTAAATCCTATTGGCTTTTTATGTCTCTCTTGGGTTCTTCCTCCTGCCCTCTCCTGGAGCACAGTTTGCCTGTGTTTTGAGCATCCCACAGCTCACACCAGTAATAGCGTCATAATAGCCACAATTGCCTTTTATGGAGCAAGCAGGCTTCTGTGGACTACGGAGGACACACAGCCCTGTTGGTGACCCAAAACACACCTCCTTCAAGCAGCAGTGTCCCCCTACCCCTGCAGACAGTTTCCACGAGCCAGGCCACACATTCGGCCCTCTGTGTTTACATTTTAAAATGTGAGGCAAGGGCAGTAGGGAAAGCCCTCTGCCTTGAGAGGGAAAATTCAGTGCTGGAGGATGATGGAAACTCACATGGGGTGAGGGCTTCAGGAACAGCATCCCTCCCCCAGGGTGGATGGCAAGAAAACGACAGTCCAGGAACCTGGGTGGGGGGCAGACAGTGAAACACATCCCGTGTGAAAGTGTTGGGGGGACCTGATGCAGAAGAGAGAGGCATAGAGCAAACTCGGGGTGAGGGTCCCACCAGCTGCCCTCGCCCCGGCTGTTCACAGGTCTGTGGAAGATAGCACAGGGTGGCTCACCCACCCACTCATTCACTCAGTGGAAACCAACTGATCTGCTCCAGGTTAAGGGAGACTGGAGAGATGGAAACAAATACCATGCCCAATCGTTGACTGGACCCTTGATCTACAATTTTTAAAGCTTATTTTAAAGGATATTTTGGGAACATCTGGGGAAATTCGAATGTAGACTGTATATTAGATAATGTATCAATTGAAGTTCCCAGTGTGGTAAGTTCTTATTCTTAGAAAATACTTTTTTCCTTTATTTAAAAATGGTTTACCAAAAAGAAATATATGTATGTGTATGTATATAGTGTGTATGTACACACACACACTCACAAATACGCAGACACACAAAGCAAATGTGGCAAAGTGTTAAGTACTGAATCTAGGTGAGGGCGATGAATGTTCACTATAGTCTTACTATTTTTCTGTAGGTTTGAAATTTTTTTCAAAGGAAGATATATGGGGAAAGTATTTATGTAGTATCTGCTCTGTGCCAGGATTATCCTGGGCACTAGACAGGTCATCAGTGCCCAAAATAGCACCAAAGGGTCCGTGCCCTCCCGGAGGCCACCTTCTCGTGGTGGGAGAGACAGTGACCCCGTCAGTGGTGAATGAAGCATGGCATGTTCAGAGATGGGGAGGGGAACTCGGGGGCCCTGAAGTGGGGAGGGTGCTGTTTTACCTGGGGGGTCAGGGTGGACCCCCTGAGAAGGGGACATGTGAGACAGCACCCTGAGGAGGGAAGGGAGTGGACCCTGCAGAGCACCAGGCAGAGGGCACAGCTGGTGCCAAGGCCCTGAGGTCACTGTCTGCTTGGCCACCGAGTGGACATTTGGTCCAGTGTGGAGTGTCCCGTGAATCCCATTTCCACAGATCTGCCCCCCCATTCCTCACTTGCCGTGTGCTGAGGGTTTAAGGCAGGACTCGTGCAGTCCTGTGATGTATGGAGTGTGAGCACTTCAGAGCTAACTGAGGGCCTGGCCCCATCACTTCTGTCATCCAGTGGGTCATTCTGTCCACACACATGGTCATTCCTGCCCCAGTGTCAAGGATGGGTAGCTACGGCGAGGGGGAGGGGCACCAGGCCACAAATTATACCACGTGGGTTTGGGCCTCTGTCATCTGTCATCCCAGCTCATCAGCTTGGTGACCTTAGCCAAACACTGGTCTTTCCAGAGCCTTGGTCTTCCTCATCTGTGAAATGGGAGTAAGTGCAGCTTCCTCCCAAAGTGGTTAAGAGGATGTGAAATAAGCATGTGTGAAGGCAGATTGCGAACCACACGTTACAGAAACACTGTTTGCCCCCCAGGCCTTCCAGCTCTCTGGGCAGCTCAGCGCTGTGGTTCCAGGTCAGCTGGCTTGGCGCCCGGTTGCCTCTCTGCTGCCAAGTCACTGCACCCTCGGGTGGGTCCCTGAACCTCACACCCTTCCCTCCACAGCTGTAGAGAGAGTGTTAGGAGTGTGTGGCCTCTGCATTCTCACCCAGCGGTAAGAATGTGATTCCAACATGGAGAGTATTGGGCACCTATGAATTCCACTTCCCAAAAACATGGATAGTGCTTTGGTGGCTTTCCTGCCATGTGAGAGGTTGGCTTCTGCTGTGTGCTCGCCAGGTACTGCTGGACAGGGCCGCTGTGCGAGCCCCTTTCACACCTGTACCAGAAGGACACAGTCCTTCCCAAGGACATGACAGTCCGATGTGCCTCTCCTGTGTCCACCCACCCTTGTGACTTACTTCTCGGCCGCTAGTGCAGCCTTCTGAACTTTAAGAAGGCAGAGGGTTTCACGGGAATCAAGCTTCTTAAGAAATTGTGCTGCTTTCAGAGGAGACAGGTCAGCTCCTGCACGTCCCGAGGGCCATGGGGAGAGACCAGCCCCCACCCCAGCTGGTGTCTGCAGCTTTCAGGGGCATTTCATTGCAGACCTGAAGGCCTGGGCTCTCCCTGAGCTCTCCTAGGGCACATTTGGCAAGACACACACAGGGGAGGGAGATGAACCCAGTCTTAGAAGCTCTTAGCTGGGTCCTACACCTCGCTGGAGCCTCCTGCACTGGGGCTTGGATGCAGGAAAAGGGTCCAGGTGAGTCCTCTGTGCACTTGAGGGAGGAAGAAGGGAAGAGGTGGTAGGAGGTGCGGGAGGTGGAGGAGAGGAGCGTTGTCCTCTTTCTAGGTCTTCTTGGAGGATTCTGGCTGGGAAATATTTCTGAATCATCTGGAAATGGTGATACGTTCTTTCAGGATGGGCAGGTTTTCATTTCCCTGACTGAAATGACTAAGGACAGAAGGGCCTGTCCATGCTCTCAGGTGACTGCAGGCCCAATGGGGACCCTAGGAGAGACTTTTGAGTGGATAGGAGCTGAAGGGCAGAGCACCCAGGCGCTTTTCAGCCAGTTAGTCTGGAGCCGCCACCCGGGAAGCAGAGCGGTGAGGCTGACCTGGCTCCATCCGGGTGTTTGCCCCTGCAGCGGGGTCAGGCTGGCGGCTCCCTGTGGGGGTCGCGCCAGGGCGTTGGCAGCTGTCGGCAGGAAGGAGTGACTTGGCCAAGCAGACCTAGGCCGGTTACGCCCCTGCGGGCCCTCAGACCCTTGAGGAGGAGACCAGATGGTGAGCTGTGGCCTGGCTGGCAGGCAGGAGAGGAGGGGTGAGGCCCTGTCACAAGGAGGTGGCCCCTCACCAGCAGCAGGGACTTCACCTGGGAAGTTGTTACAATGCAAATTCTCATCCCCACCCCAGGCCTGCTGCGTCAGACACTCTGGAGGGGGCCCAGGGATCTGGTTTTCACCTGCCCTGCAGGCCATGGAGCTGTGCTTTGAGAACCGCAGCTCTCGGTGGTACTTCCTGTGTTGGTCGCGGAGTTGGCACGCATCCTGGTGCATCCTGGCAGCCCTGTGAGGTGGGGGCTGGAGGTGTCAGGAGGTCTGGGTGCAACTCCTTCTCTTCCATTTACCTCCTGTGGGACCTTGGAAAAGCACTGACCTCTTTTAGGCCAGTTTCCTCATCTATAAAATGGGGCTAGTCATATAGCTTCTTTGTGGGTTTTGTGGGAACAAAATGAAATTGATGCCTGCAGAAGTACTTTGTTAACCTACAGCGTTCCATACAGAAGGTGGGGTCCTTGTTTTCAGTTTGCAGAGAGTTCAGAAAAAAAAATGATAGCTCATATTTACTGAGCATCTGCCATTTTCCAGACAGTAGTAAGTGATCACTGTGCCGTGTAGTATTCTCTTATTATCCCAGTTTTACACCAGAGAAAGCTGAGAGTTTAAATAACTCAGCAGAGCAGGGCTGAACCCAGTTCAGCTTGATTCCACAGTGGCTTTGAAGTTTCATCGGGAGACCACATTCTTAACAATTAATTAAGCTTTGTGCAGGTTCCCAACCCTGGCCCTACCGTCACCTGCAGAGCTTTCAAATACAGCGCTTAGAATAGTCACTGTAAGTTCAGAGAATAGTCGCTGTAGGTTCAGAGACACATAAGAGGTACATAAGTGACATGGAGCTTTGGCAAACCATGGGCACTCAATAAATGCTTATCAGATGTGTACATTGAATTATGTATTTTAAAAGTAGCATTTACTGCAATTTTAATAATTCTGATAACAGGTGTTCTTTTTAGAAAAGTTGAAGAGTACAGGAAACTGGAGGAATACCATGTTACCCATAATTCCAGGCCCCTCCCTGTGAGTCCTTCCGAGGTGGGAAAAGGTAGACATTGTTCCCCCCCCACAATGGAGGGAGAAAAGCAGACCCCAGGGAGGCTGAGCAGTTTCCCTAAGTAGGGCTATTTGGGGGTTGGTTTATATGGATGGTGGGTAGGGAGATGATAATGTAAATTTTGTGCCTGGAGCTTTTGGGTAGAAAGGCAGATTCTGATACATTGTATTGTGTCCACCGATTTCAACAAAGGAGCTGATTCAGGCTCTTTGTTGACTGCTGGGCCCACTGAGCCAGTGCTTCCAAGTGCAATTTCCCTTCTCTCCTTTCTCTGGAAATTACCTTGGGCTGAGGAGTGAGCAGCCCAGGGTTGGCAGGCAGGCGTCTTCCACTCGTAAGGGCCAGGATGCACAGCAGCCACCATACTTGTCACCTGCATCCTCTCCTCTCGGGTCTGTAGAGTTCACAGTTAAAGGCACCAAAGTCTCATGAGTCACCAGGTCCTACTTACCTGGATGAAGGGTTTGGCCGGGGCGGGGGCACCTGAAGAACTTCCAGAGAGCCAGACTTGCCGTACCAAGATTCTGCATCTTCCTCCCAGAGCCCAGAGTAACCACGAGCCTTGATCACCTTCACATTATAAACCAGCCTTCCCCCAACCGAGCCCCCACCGCAGAACCCTGTAGCCCGTGCCTGTGTCCCAGCACAAAACCACTTTCCCGTGACTTCCCCAACAGCCAACCCCTGCTCAGGGACCAGGCAGCGGAGCCTGCCATTTTTAATGGGCCGCAGCTGAAGCAAGTTCAGAAGTGCAAGGACTGTAAACTGCAGCACAACTCCGCCAACTCCGCGCACGCCGCGCACCATGGCAGAATGATTCAGGAGGCCAAACTTTGCCTCATCAAGTCCGAGAATTTTCTGCAAATGAACTTTTCAAGAATTATGCCGTCGTTGGCATTACAGTATTACACACATGCCTGTTCCCGATCACTCACTGGAACTTATTTTGTAGTTAACCTCCATAAAGGACTGTGCGAGCGAGCACAGGCCTGTCACACACACATTATTTAGAAGCCCTTATTATTATTTTATTGCCACTCCTTGACAGCTGAGGAAAAGCCAAGCGCTTTAATCTTTTTTTCCCTTTAGTTTACAGTGTAAGAGCTGCATGTAAGATGGATTTGATTAATATGTAACAGAGATGCAATTCTCTGTAAAATGTGCTGTACTTTAGCACCCTGGAAAACAAACTGCATCACAATGGCTTAAATCTCAGTCCATTGTATTATATAGACATCATAAATAATAGAGAGCAGGCAGATATTGCTGCGGGCTTCATCTGCATAACACATCTGAGCTCTCTATAATGTGTTCAACTTGTCACTTTTAGTACAGAAGAGAGGCAATAAAGCTAACAGCTGACTAACACACATCAGCCCCACTTCTCCTTCCAGGGGGGGTGAATGCTCATTAAGCCATCTTAGCCCTGACTTTTAAAATCCATAACTCTTACAAATGTAAAAAGTTGCCACAAAAGATTAAGCGCATAATATATGTCAAAGTATAATTTTTCATGCGTCTCACCCCCCCCCCCCCCCCGCAACTACCACTCCCTGCTGCCATCACCAACCACACCAAAATTCTTCTTTCTTTTATAGTCCTTTCACTGGAGGGAAGAAAATAAAAAATCTGGTTTTCAGATAAAACCAAATGAAATATAATCTCCTCTACATCAAGAAGGGACTGCGTAATTGCTTCTGAGTTTGAAGCAAATGAGCTGACCCCAGGAGAATTTAAACCTTTTTCCGTCTCACTCTAAGACCAGCTCAGGCGGGAATATGGAATCCGTCATCCCAGGTGGACTCTGCACGCTGGCGGTTGGGTTGGTCTTAGAGGCCTTGCTGATGGCCTTACACATACCTGCCTCCATGTCTCCGCTGGAACCTGGGAGGGGAGAAACTCTGCCCTTGTGATTCTGAGGGGACTGCCAGGCGAAGCTCAGTAGTATTTGTGGCATCACACTTGGCAGATGTTTTGGAGTTTCCCTGTGCTCTTCTGGTTGGTTTTCTTGTGTTTTAGAGTAAAACTTGAAAACATTACATTATGTCCTCTTTTGTAATGACAGCTGAGCCTTTTTAAAAGGATTGAGGTTGTCAGGCAAAAAAGGAAAAAAAAAAAAAAAAAAGACCTCTATACTCTAACTCGGAGCAGATATAATCCCATGGGATGCGTTTTGGTGGCTTGGAGAGCACTGTGGTCTCTTTCCTGGGGAGGCTGTGATGTAAATAGTTCATGGATGTATATGTCTCATGACATTCATCTGTTTGGAAAATACATCTTAAAACAGTTTTCCCTGGTGCTCCTAAGAAAAATAAACAGTTGATGGTGGCCCGGATGGTAGGAAGACAGGTTAGGATGAAACAGGAAATTTTTCCTAGCAGTCATAATTCTCTCAAGGGAAAAAATTAGGGCCCCAGCACTCGAATCATTTATAATAGAATAAGCTGAACCAACCTCTGGAAAATAAACACACACACACACACACACACCCTCACACCCTCTCTACCCTTAAGGTCAGGGGACTTGCGTGCTTACCTAATAGAAACTGGAAGTGGATGCAGAAATCCCATGATGCACTGCAGTGAAACATTTACTTCTCTGATTAGTACAGAACTCTGTGTGTGTGTGTGTGTGTGTGTGTGTGTGTGTGTGTGTGTAAGCGACAAGCAGACCAACTGAGACAGAGAGGCTTTCATTGACAGGAGCAGTGCTTGTGGGTGGGGATTGAAAGAAGGCTTGGTCCCCTTGGGTGGGAGTGTGGGCCTAGAACAGGAGAACCCTTTTCCACCACCACAAAGACAGCTTGTTTTTGGAGAAAGTCATCATTAAGCTCTGATGTGGGCCGCAGCACTGCTACCTCGGAATTTTGTGGAGGCCACCAGGCAGGCCCCACAAGCTTGGCTCTGGCTGCTGGAGCCCGAGATGCCGTCACTTCCTGCCCTTGGAGCTTCCCATCGGGCCTCCTCCTCCCCCTCCCACGCTGCAGCCAGTGTGGCCACATCTTTTCTCCCATCCAGAGTCATCCATGACATGCCTTCTCTCCCTCACTCCCATAATTCCTGTCTCACCTCCCAGGGCTCCTGGCTCCAACCACGCTAGCCCATTAGGTGTTTCCAGTCATGCCCAGCTCTTACCCGTTCTCCATCCAAGCTGCTTCCCTGCTCAGAATACTCTGTCACCTGCGTAAAGTCCTATCACCGTCCTTCAAGAAGCGACACGAACCCCACCACCTTGGGAACCGACGTATCAGACCCCCGCTTGAAGTGCATCTCTCCTATAAATCTTTTTTTATTATTTTATAAAAATGTACAAAGATGAGCTTCAGGGTCAGATAACTGAATTAATCTTGCTCCCCAGTTCAGAGCACGCTGTCATCCTAGATCTGTCTGTGGCCTCTCTTCTTAGTTTCCCCCTTTATCTCAGTCTGCTTTCCGCCACCCCAGACACCCAGCCTGATGTGCCAGGTGTGAGCCTTGTCACATAGGTATTGTTCGCCCGCAGGTGTGTTTAGCTTACCTAAGTGGTGATGCACTGTAAATCTTAGTCTGTTTCTTATCGTTCTGCACTACACTTTTCAGACCCGCTTGTGCTGCCAGATACACACGCCGTTTGTATCTTCTCAGCACTGCCGAATATGCCACAATACACATCCTCCTAGTAAAGGGTGTCGAAGTTTGCCCTGGACAGACACCACCACCAACGTCATCCTCATGGTGTGTGTATTTATGGAACCCTGCAGTCATCTCTCTGAGACAGCCCAGGAGTTATTGCTCGGTCATGACACGTGTACACATTAATTTCAGTAAATACCACCGATTGTTTTTCAGAATTGCTGTGAACGCACCTGCAGTGCGTGAGAGTTCTCCTCTCCACATGTCCTTGCCAGTACCTGCTGGTACCCACCTTTCTACTGTTGCCTTTGGAGGGTATAAAGTATTATAGCGAGTTGAGCATTTTTCTGAGTTTCGGACCTCTTGTTGACGTGCAGGAGTTTTTTGTATATCCTGACTATGGGTCATTTGTTATTTTTAGACACTTACATAACTTTTTCTGATTTATTATCCATTAACTATCTGCAGTGACCTTTGTTGAAATACCCTTGTTTTTTCTTCCTTTATCAAGTTCTTTGTGTTTCATCTCTTGAAAGATTGGCCCCACGTGTCCCTTCCTTTCTGTCAAAACAGCCTCTGTGGTAACTTCCTAACTGGTGTCCCTGTATCTACTGTCCTCTGATTTGGTGGTTCTCAAACCTGTGTGCATCAGAGTCACCTGCAGAGCTGATTAAGACACAGATCCCGGGGCACCACCCCAGAGTTTCTGATCCAATCGACCTGGAGTAGAGCCTGAGAATGAGCCTTCCTAACCAGTTCCCAGGTGCTGCTGAGGCCACTGGTCGGGACACACGTGCAAGACCACAGCTTCAGTTAATCTCCCGTGCATCTGTCCACTGGCTTGTTCAGCAGGGCGTTACCAGCGCCAGTGCCAGGCATCACGCCACATGCTGGAATTCAGCAGTGAACAAAATAAAGTCACTCATGGAAAAGGAAGTGGGGAGGAGGCAGACATTGAACAAGATGATGTATAGGATGATGGTGAGAGGGAGGAGTGCTGAGAAAAAACCAAGGAGGTTGACGGGATAGAAGAGCAGTGGTTGGGTGGGGGCGGTCAGTAAAGGCAGGTGTCTGAAGGAAGGAGGGTTTCAAAACGGACGCACAGGTTCTTCTAGTTATTCATCCGGAAACACCGTGCTGACTACGTCACTCCCCTCACAGAACTAGAGGCCACCACATCTGACTGTCACCTGGGCTCCCCGTGAGCTGTCTCCCACTCACCCTTCCCTGCAGACATTTCGCGCTCGGCTGACCTCACTTCTCCCAAGTGCCTGTACCGACCGTTCCCGCTCCAGTTACTGTGCTCTTCCTCCCCCAGAAGCCCCTTCCCCTGGACTTGCTTCATGTCCAGCACATGGAGTTTATTCAAGATGTGCTTCCCTCTCCACCTCCTCCACGCAACTTTCCCCCGTTCTCCCATCTAAAAGTCTCCTCCGTCCCCTCATCCCAGGAGCGTCTATCCCAAAGAGTGTTAGGGAACCTTATGACACACCTCCCTTGTATGTTCCTTGCCTGTCTCAATTCTGTGTTCCGGTGCAGGGGATGTTGGCGGAATGTTGGGCAAAAGGCCTTTCTCTGGCTCCTTGGCCTCTCCGGGAGGCAGGTCTCTTGTGCTTCCTGAACGTTGGGGGGTTTAGTAATAGCTAAAGGAGAAAGTGGAGGCCACGGCCGACAGTGTAGTGTGTGTTTGCCCTGGCACCCTCCGTGCGCCATTACCAAGATAATTGAGTCGGAAGTAGTGGCCTTGCCTTCATCTTCCTTCCTTCAGGCTCACACGTGTTCCTCACCCAAAGGGAGGGAGATGAATTGACGTCTCTCATCTTCCATGTAAATGAGGCTTTCATGCGAATCACCCCCCCCCCCCCACCCCGCCGTCAGCCCTCCTGACCGGCCCCGCCGCCATTGGTCAGGGGCTGGACGTGAAAAGGGAGAGGGTCTCGGACTCCCCAGAGACCCACGCTCTCCCCAGGTTCTTCTCTCCCCCCCTCTCCCTCCAGACCTCTCTGCCCTGGCGTGAGGGCGCGTCAAGTGGGAAATGTCACGGGGCGGGGGCGGGGCAGAGCCAGCGGAAGCCGCACCCGCCACCGAACGCTCCACACACCGCCAGATGGTGTGGTGCCGCAACAGCCTTTCGGAATTGATAACTCTCCCTCCAGAGGGCCAGCGTCCTTCAGGAACCGTTCCACGTGTTCCAGCTAAGTGTGTTTTCTTCCCACAGTGTTTTCTGGCCGCTCTGCTTTGGGGAGACCACCGGGCCTGTTCACGAAGGCGGGAGAGATGTCTCTCGCTCCCGCCACCTTTCTTTGCCTTTGGCTTCTGACAGTGCAGCTTTTAATCTAGAAATTATGGTAACTTGTATGTGCATTTTGAGAGTATATCATTGCTGCATTTAATTAACGGTTATTAGCGTTCGCGTACTGCGCTGTATTCTATGTCACAAATCATCAAGTCTCCCAGAGCAGTTATAGCAATTAAGAACTCCATCACACCTTCTGTATAGTCATTTGGTACTTTTCCAGGTCTTTTCAAAACTGGAAATTACTAATCAAATCATTTCTGCTCTGTGCCTCAGTATCGTTTATTCCATTCCTAATGATGTGCGACTTTTTTTTCTTTGGCCGTTAACAGAGGCATCCGTGCGTCTAACCCATTTCACACCACCGTCATGCTTTAGCGAGGCGATAATGAACTTGCAGAAGGAAATGCAGGCTTTGGTTCTCTTCTCAGAGCAGTGTCTTTCCTCTCCTGCTGTTGGGTGATTGAATTTTGAAACTGTAAAATGCATCGACAGACCTACAAACCTGACTTGCCCGAGCCACAGCCATCACAGTTTAGCTTCAATTCAGAGCTCAGTGCGACTCCTGCCTGATCAATTTGTCATCCCTCTAAATGGAAACTAATTACTTCCCAGGGAAAGATTGCAGGCAAATACCAGCCTTTGCATCAGCAGCCCTCTGCAGCGAGGTGAAGGCAGAGTCCACGGGGTTTCACCAGAGGGGCCGTTTCCCTCTCTGCCGAAATAACGTCAGGGAGAATTTTTATTATTTAGAGCAGCCGCGAGCTTGCCGTCACATCTGCTAAGGTCAGCCGTCAAGAGTGCATCTCACTTCGTAGGTCACCTGGGTGGTCCCGAGTCAAATGTCAAGGACCGTTCAACTGCCAAGTTTCAACACAAACACCCTGGCAGGCTTCCGATGGCGTGTCAGTGAGGATGAGCCAGCCTGCTGGCAGCGTGGCCCACCGCTCCGGCACTCAAGGGGACTCTTTTTTTTTTTTTTTTTTTCCCGGTGCCCAAGAACACTGCCCTGGAAGCATCCCCGGAATGACTGAATCACTGCCATCTGAGCGGCATCAAACAGACTGTGCCGCTGACAGCTGTCGGCAAGATTGACTCAGATGCGGCGCCAGGACGGCCAGGCCACGTGAGGCTGCGCTCGAGCCCCGCGTTAGCACGAGGGCCCTGGCGCAGGGCAGCAGGGCTGGGCTAGGGCCGGGCCAGGCCAGCCAGCGCAGAGGCTGCTCAACGATCCGAGCAGAGGAGGCCTCGCCAGCTCCCTGCCTTCGCCCGTGTTGGAGTCTGTCTGCTGGGGCCGCGTTGAGCTGTCAGGCAGGCTGCGCCGTCTGGGGCGAGGCGCTGATGCCGCCACCTCTGTGTACGGCTGAGCGGCAGGGTCTTTAGCCTGGCGTGGGCTTTCTCCCCGCAGAAGGCAGACAAGACCCGGGGGAGAGGTGGGTTTGCTTCAGCAGCTGATTGGATCCCCTACTCTTTGACTTGGGTTCCACGTGGGGGAGCATGTTCAGGCCCCCCCAGGCTCATGCAGAGGATTACAGATCCCATCATCGCCCCCTCCAAAGCTCCCCTCCCCTTCCGGACAGCCAGCGAGCTTTCCCCTCATCCTCCCACGGGGCAGTGAAGCAGCAAGAGTCCGTGTTCGGCTGTGTGGCCAGAGGAGCTGACAGAAGCCACTTCCCTGGGCCTTGCTTTGCTTCCCCCTGCAACCACTGGGTGTACCTGGACGAGATGACCTCAGGAGGCCACTCCCGCTGTCCAGGCCGATGTCTGCAGTCTCTGTGAAGAGTGCTTTGTTTTGAAATATGATAAAAACCCAGAAAAATAGTTACCTCGGCTTGGCCATCTCTGCTTTTCCGTGAGAAATAGTGATGGCTCCTTGGAAATGATGCTGCCTTCGTAATGCCTCCTCCCTTGCTCCCACCAAATTTAAGGCATCTTGGATTACACCCTCTCTTGGCCTCTGGGCTGTGCTTTCTGGGACTTGCACTTTGGGAAGCAGGTAGGGACTGCCAGTTGGGAGGGAGGCTGATTTGCTCTCCTAACCCCTCTCCTTCCTGTCCACCCTCCCTCTTCCCTGCCGTCAACCGGCTAGGCAGTCAGGTGACACCAGTGATGGAAGGACAGTGCCGCGTACATTTTGGAATGAAATGTGGCCTCCCTTTGGAACTCAGACCTTGTGATGTGCCCTAGCTACAGACAGTGTTGTGCAGAAAACCAGGATTTGAGAAATCCATTGTCCTTACCAGTTTCATCACAAAGCCACTGACCCGCCAATGACAGTGGCCATTCAGGGAACGTCACCCATGGCCTGGTGTAGCGTCAGGAGACTAGAGATGCTGAGTGATGATTGCGTGTGCATTGAGCAGTGGTTAGCCTGGCAAGGGCTTACCCTTTCTCTGTCTCAGTTTTCTCATTTCTAATATGGGAATACTGATAGTACCTCCGTCTTGTAGGGCTCTGGTGAGAGCTGAAGGAATTAAGACATATGAAGAACCTAGAACGGTTCCTGCTCTGACCCAAGCCCAGGATGAGTAGGAGTTGCTGTTGTTAGTTGAATGTGAGTCAGCGTCACTGTAATCACACCCACCAAACTGCCACCATTTTCTGTACGCCATGCTGCCACAGGCTCACCTTCACCGAAGCATTTTGCATCTCCAGACCTCAGGTTCCTCATCTGCAGCAGTGGGGGAGGGGATGGGGCTGGGCCTGGTGTGGGTGCTTTCTGGTCTGACAGCCTGGAAGTGTCTGTGATGAGTTGGCAGGTCTCGGTATCTGTGTATGTGCACCAGGGAGAGTGCTGTGATCTGGAATAGAGTTTATATATACTCAGATCATTAAGCATGAGCATAGTAGAACGTTTAGATTAGAAACATGGTACCCAAACTAGGAAATCATCGAAGGAAATGGAAGGAACATTTGAAAAGAACAATAGTAATAGCATGCTAAAATAAGTTTATTTTTTAAACGTTCCACTGGATGAAGGCTTAGAAGGCCTCTTGTGAGGAAAATAGAGAATTTAGATCTGTTTTAAAATTAGGAGATACTTTTTCCTACTGACCTAAATCTCCAGTGATGTATATATCTACCTTGGCTTACAAAAAAAAAAAAATGCCAACATGTCAAAGTGAGATGAATAAACATTGGTCATACAGAAACATAAGTGGTGGTCTTTGGGGTCGCAGGGCCCACCCAGTACGACATTTAATATACGAATGTCCCGGAGGGGATTTTGTGAGTTGCTGGAGATTCTCTGTGTATCAGATTTCCCACAGCTTAACCACCTGACTGAGTCGTGTGGTACCTCAGCCTGTTGACAGTCAGGAACTTTTCAGGCATAAGTAACAGAGGTAAAATGGCTTAAACAATGTGAAGAGTTGTTATTCCCAAAATAGACTGTGTAGTTCAGCTGGGTACGTATATCAGAGCCTCGGATTGACTTCTCTGCCATTCTCCCAGCTTCCTCTTAAGAGTTTCAAAATGGCACTACAGTTACCAGTCACATTCACAGACAGGAAGCGGGGGGGGGGGGGGGGGGGGGGTGTCCTTCATGTATCCCTATTTTTTTTTTTTTTTAATCAGGAGGAAAGTCTTTTCCAGAAGCCCCACAGTGAATGTCCCCTGAGGTCTTATTGGCTAGAACTCGGTCCTATTCCTGCTCCTAACGTAATCACTGGCAGAGGCCAGTGGAATTTCCAAAGTTGGACTGATGATCCTGGAATGGAGAAAGACCACCTGCCCAGAACACAGTGCTGTACAGTATCCAAATAAAATCTGGGTTCAGTGAACTCAAAGGGTTTTGATTGGAACAATCAACAGAGTCTGCCTGGGGCCTTAAAGGTCGTTGACGCTGACCTACCACTTTGTAGATTAGGAATTGTCAAGTGTTAACCACTCCAAACCTCAAAGAATGTGAAGTGCTTAGTAGCAGAGATAGAACTAAAATCTCTTTCCTCTTAATCTCATCCCCTCTCAAGTTTCCTGCTGGCGTTATTTTCTGTTTCAAATGCTTAACGTCAAACGGATAATAATTGTACATTGCAGCTGGCACTGCTACCCTAATAACTGCCTTGTTGATTAGTACCAAGAATGTTGTTTAAAAACGAGAACCAGGGACATTCACAACTAGACATCCCTGTCTGGCTTCTACGACCATGAACCAACAGTTTAATCAGATTGATTCTACTTGAAAAGCAAACACACACAGACGTCCTTGTTCCCAAGGAGTTTTCAGTCTAGATGAGAAAACTCTTCCTGTGCCCATGATGGTTACACATAAACCAACAGTGCTAGTTAACTGATAGATGACCTGGGTTCAAATCAGGGGAAGAAGGGGTCATGTTGGGTGCATGGCTGAGGCCTGAGGAAGGGATTTGAGAGAGGAAGGAGGAGGAAGTCCAAATGGGGTGATTGTAATGACCACGGCAATAATCACAACATGTATTGAGTACTTAACACAGTTTCCAAGACAAAGTTCTAAACGCTGGACAGGTTTTGACTTATTTCATCCTCACAAAAACCCTATGAGATGGGGTTTCTTGTTTTCGTATTATTTCCACTTTAGTAAAAGGCGAAAGATTTATGCGATTTGAAGAGAAACCAGAGTATATATTTCCACTTTAGGTGTAAGGATAATGAGATGTAGAGAGGTAAACTGATATACCAAGGCCATCGAGCTAGGAAGAGGCAAGGCTGGGCCCAGGGAGTGTGACTCATGGCCTTCACTTATACTCAGCCTCGCTTGGTGTCAGCAAACGCATGGGAAGTTCAAGGCTTTGTGAGGGGACTTCTTACATATTGATTTAGCTGAAGGGAGGCTTTATAGCAAGATGTCATGGGAGATACGGTAGGGGAAGTTTTCGTGAAACTCAGAATGTGGTCTGACCATCTGGACCTCAGAAAACACTAGCAAACGTACAAACACAAAGAACACAGGCAGTATTGAACATGGCTTCTCCCCCGTACTTTTGTGCCTCTGCTTTGCTAGTAAGGGATATTTATGTGTATCCGTAAGCATTGAAGACATCACCAGATTATTACGATCACATAATGCATTGTGCCTGCCGTCATCATGGCACAGGGCCCTCATCCCGGGTGTGTGACTGTGATCAGAAGTACATTGGGAAAGCCTCAAGGCCCATTTATTTATGATTGACTAAGTGGTGGTTGACTGCCTTCAGCATGTCTCCCAGTGTTGCAATAAGCAGGATTCAACACAGGGTAATAGTAAGCGATGCACTGAACCACCTCCATTTTGAGATGAGATGAAGGTCAATAGTTACTCTGCAGTCACTCAGCAGAATTCAGGCACAGCACAATGTCCTGCCTTCTTCCTCCTCTGTCTTTTTTTTTTTTTTTTCTTGTTTTTTCCCTAGGGTTAAACAATTTGTACCATTTAAGATGTTAAAATGGAATTTACCTGGCTGCTAGAGGGAAGGGGATTGATATTATCTAAGCACAAGGAGTTGATGAACATAAGGTCTTAGGTCATCATTTCTGCTAAAGATCAAGTACCCAAGTAAACATAAAAGACTGCACTGAGAAAGATATCCCCAGAGCATCTCTTTTGGAAAATGAGCCAAGTCATAGAACACTGGGGTAGCCCCAGATTTCAAGAACAGTGTTATTGGTGGTATTTTCATTACTGGAAGCTAAAGGTGGGCTCTGGTTTACTCGAGAATATTCAGATTTTTTTTGGCCCTTCACAGTGGTGGGCGGTTTTGCTAGTTGATTGGTTCTTGTCTGGCCTGATATTCAGATTCCTTTTCCTAGTATAGTTTATATAACAACCTTCCTGTATTATCTAAATAGTGTTTAAAAATAGAACAGTAACTTCGTCTTCATTTTTAATATTTCCTCCTTGGAAATCTAACCACTCAGCATATTTCCAGTACCTGGGGAATGGCTTTTGAAAAATGCTTCATGCAGGAGCTCTGGGTTCTAATCCTAACTCCAGTACTTACCTTTGTGAGTTTGGGTGAAGTGTGTTTACCTCTGTGACTCCCAGATTCCTCTAGACTTCCCTCCCCCAAGGGTCCTCCCACCATCGCCAGTGAAAATCCTGTCCTGTTCTCAAGGCCTGTTCAATTGCTGCTTCTTGAAGCTCTCCTTGATATCACTTACTCTTCATTTCCCTCAAACAGTCAATAATCCATTGACATTATTTCCTGTCCTCTTGAAGTGCATGCTCTTTGGGAGCCAAGGTTTTGTGTGGTATCTTTAGCCGTCTTTGCACTCCAGAATGCTTAGCACAGAGCTTGCTCACCATAAGGACTCAGATGTTGAAAGGAGGAAGAAATATATCCATCTTGAAATCATCAATTGTATTTGTTTAAGGCAGTGGTTCTCAACCATGGTGTTGGGCCCACTGGGGCATTGCAGTCAATTATAAGTGTGTTGTAGTAACTGGTTATCAATAATTGTTAGGGCTTAGAAATTTGTGTACTATTTACTGTTGTTTGTAAATTAGAGTGTTTCCCTTCAGTAATATCCTTTAATGATGATAATATCATCTTTCAGTGTTAATACTTCAATATGACTCTCTTGGCACTGTGATTTGTTTCTTGAATTGAAGAAAAAGGGTGGAATTAGAGTCAGGACCCAAGAAATTGTATGTTATCCACAGCCTGTCTTTTCAGTGCCTCAGCCCATGATAAGCTAGAAATCACTGTTAATAATTATGGAATTATGGAATTACTGTAGTGCTTTCCTACTCTCCAAGATTTGGGGGCTTCGTCAAAATGAAAATTATCTGTCAGCTTAGGAGGAGAATAACCATTACTTTAAATCAAGGTCAGCAGACTTTTTCAGGAAAGGGCAATGGGGCTTTGAGAGCCATACAGTCTTTTAGCAGCTACCCAACTCCACTGATAACAGTGTAAAAGCAGGCAAAGACAATATGTGAATGAGTGGATATTGCTGTGTTCCAATAAAACTTTATTTACAAAAACAGATGTGGGGCAAGATTTGGCCCACAGGTCTGCTCTAAGGCATAGAGCATACGTGGGAGTATAAATGGTACTGGCTACTTTTGAAAAATTATATTAATCACATTCATTCTGCTTCCTTTGTAATAGCTAAGGTGTTTCTGCAAAGAAAGAAAAACTATGGGATGGTAAACTTGTCTACTTATTTGCAAGAATACACAGTATTACATATATTTCAGGATAAACGGTCTCTAGACTTTCTCAGCATAAGAAATGAGATTAAGTTCTGTTCATGGTTTAAATACAGCCACTGAGGCCAGTTCATTAAAAAAAGGTGAGAACAGTATGAAAAAGTACCTTGTCTGCCAAGAAGCTTGCTTTTGTGGTGTTATTCGTGGTGCATTATTTTCCGTCTTGGTAGTTTCTCTCAGTAGGATATTCAGGCTCTGCCTTCCTGTTTGGCATTTTTGCTGATAATTGCTTGAAAAATCATCACCTCTCTTTTTAAATTACTGCATGGAATAATAGCCTTTCGTCTTGACAGTCAACAGGCCAATAAAGGCAACCATGTGAAGTAAATTTTTCAAACAATGTGTGTCTTAGAACTCCGATTCAGAAATGCCTCTGTCACAGTCCGTGGTGGAACCCGTTAGAAGAGCAGGGCCCGGTGCTCTTGGGACGTCCCGCACCGCAGGATTCTTTTGGCAGTGCCTGTAAGTAGTGGCTCCTGCCCAATTCCTTGGCTTTTCTACCTTTTCACAGCCAAGCGTTATGACAGACCCCCTCAAAGTTCAGGCCCTCTCCTGTGCTGCCTGACAGGAAGAACATTAGCTGTGGGTGGAATGAAACCCCTCTGCAGTCGAGGGCCAGGACCACGCCCCGCTCCAGAGGCTCCTCTCAGTCACATGCCAAGTCTCCCTGCTAGCAGTCAGACCCAAGCTGGGGAGACCCAAGAAGGGAGCAGGTGCCCCCCATTCTCACCATGTTACAGCCATCTCCTCTCCTCTCCTGCTGACACAGGATGAGCAACTGGCATCTCACTTGGGCCCCTGGTCCAACCATGACTGGAGCCCTGTTATAGCAGCGAGTAACAGAAAGCCCAACTAAATGTGGCTTAAAAAACAAAGATGCACGCGTACCTCCCATTATCCGCTTGTTGTAGAGGCTCAGTGTTGTCACAGAGGGCCTTTGAGTCTTTCCACCCTGCCATCTGATGGCTGCTGAGACTCCATATACTGTCACATCCTCATGTGGCACCATGCCACACAGGAAGACAGAACAGGAGAGAAAAATCAGGGCCTCTTCCTTATGCTCTTCTCTTTTAGCAGGGGAAATTTCCCCAGAAGCTTCCAGGGGTTTTCCTTTGGGGGCTTACTGGCTGCAGCAGCTTCACTTGCCCCCAGCGTAGGGGAACGAGATTGCCATCACTGGCTTCAGCAATCCCAGTTTCCCCTGGTGCTGGAGACACACTACAATTAGGGCTCTACTGGCAGAGAAGAAAGAGGAATGGCCATCGGGTACACAGCCAACTGTGTCTGCTGCCCCTGACCTAACCCCCCAGTTGGTGGCTAGAGCACCTTTTCCTTTGACCCACAAATCAAAGCCTTGCCAAGAGTCTGCTGTCTATGGGTAGCTCTCTGGAATGATTGCCAGCGGTCCTTCCTGGTCATTAGCAGACATCTGGATTCCCCGTTGGTGCTTTCTCTGCCTGGCAGGACTTCCTGATGCCTGCTAGGATCTGAGCTTGCCGAGTCTTTTGGACCCTCTGTCTTATCCACCTGACAGACTCTTTTTGGTCTTCTGTACCTTGATCTATCCCTTCTGGGGTATATATAAGCCACTTTGGGACCCTTGATGCCTTAAAAAAAAAAAAGCAATTTCATTTTTCATAGTACAGTCATACAACATCTGCAGTTTTTCCATTGCAGCACAAAAATACATGATCTGGTAATGTTTTAATAGACTACTTTTAAGAATAGATAAGATTTTTTATATTCAAATAAATTTAAAGGATTCTTTTCTGCCAATCTTAATTTCACAGGACAGTTTAAAATGCTAATTAATGCTGTGATCTAAGCTATTGGCTCTTGGTTTTTTTATATTGCATATATAGAACTGTAGGAAGTTGTTTAAGAACTGTAAGAACTAATGTAATCTGTGAGAGGCCAACAAAGCTAACTTTTTTTGTTTAATTTAATTTGTTTATTGGCTGCGTTGGGTCTTCATTGCTGCACGTGGGCTTTCTCTAGTTTCAGTGAGCAGGAGCTACTCTTCATTGTGGTGCACAGGCTCCCCATTGCGGTGGCTTCTGTTGTGAAGCACGGGCTCTAGGTGTGCGGGCTTCAGTAGTTGCAGCACATGGGCTGAATAGTTGTGGTGCACAGGCTTAGTTGCTCTGCGGCATGTGGGATCTTCCTGGAGCAGGGCTCGAACCCGGGTCCCCTGCATTGGCAGGTGGGTTCTTTTTTTTTTTTTTTTTTTTTTTTACAATAAACTGCATATATTTAGAGGGTACAATTTGGTATCCCAATCTCCCAATTCATTGCCCCCCCCAACCCTCCCCACTTTCCCCACTTGGTGTCCATATGTTTGTTCTCTATATCTGTGTCTCTATTTCTGCCTTGCATACTGGTTGATTTGTACCATTTTTCTTTAGTCCACATATATGTGTTAATATACGATATTTGTTTTTCTCTTTCTGACTCACTTCACTCTGTATGACAGTCTCTAGGTCCATCCATGTCTCTACAAATGTCCCAGTTTCATTGCTTTTTACAGCTGAGTAATATTCCATTGTATATATGTACCACCTCTTCTTCATTCATCTGTTGATGGACATTTAGGTTGCTTCCATGTCCTGGTTATTGTAAATAGTGCTGCAGTGAACATTGGAGTGCATGTATCTTTTTGAATTATGGTATTCTCTGGGTATATGCCCAGTAGTGGGATTGCTGGGTCATATGGTAGCTCTATTTTTAGTTTTGCAAGGAACCTCCATACTGTTCTCCATAGTGGCTGTACCAACTTACATTCCTGCCAACAGTGCAAGAGCATTCCCTTTTCTCCACACCCTCTCCAGCATTTACTGTTTGTAGATTTTCTGATGATGCCCGTTCTAACCGGTGTGAGGTGATACCTCATTGTAGGTTTGATTTGCATTTCTCTAATAATTAGTGATGTTGAGCAGCTTTTCATGTGCCTCTTGGCCATCTGTATGTCTTCTTTGGAGAAATGCCTATTTAGGTCTTCTGCCCATTTTTTGATTGGGTTGTTTGTTTTTTTGATATTGAGCTGGATAAACTTTATATATTTTGGAGATTAATCCTTTGTTGATTCGTTTGCAAATATTTTCTCCCATTCTGAGGGTTGTCTTTTCATCTTGCTTATAGTTTCCTTTGCTGTGCAGAAGCTTTGAAGTTTCATTAGGTCCCACTTATTTATTTTTGTTTTTATTTCCATTATTCTAGGGGGTGGATCAAAAAAGATCTTGCTGTTATTTACATCGAACAGTGTTCTTCCTATGTTTTCCTCTAGGAGTTTTATAGTATCTGGCCTTACACTTAGGTCTTTTATCCATTTTGAGTTTATTAGCAGGTGGTTTCTTAACCACTGCACCACCTAGGAAGTCCCAAGCTAACTCTTAAATACCATCTATTGTTAAAGAGATTGATAGCTTATAAAGCACTTTCATACATATTATTTTCATACCTTCTATAATTATTGTTCCCATTTTAGAGATGAAAAAAACATGAGTCTCTAAGAACTAAGGTGACTCAGCCGGGTTCTGCCTCTCAGTTTGATACTGAAACTAGCCCTTCTGAGCCCACCTCTGAGACAGTTTCCTTTTTCTGCCGTAGAAGGTCCAATGTGCGGGATTAAAGATGGCCAGTGATATCCACAGATAGCCCAGCCGGATGTCTGCTCATTTCAACCTGTGCTACTCTGCCCAGACTTTTTCAGGGATTTCCTTTCTTCCCTTTGATGGAATTTCCACTAAGAAATAATAAATGCAAGCAAAGCAGGTATAATAGGTTCAGTTATAAGTGATCAAGGCCTTAAAATAACAGTGGCTTGAAAAAGAAGTTTCTATCTCCTGTTAAAGTTTGAAAATAAGGGGAATTCCCTGGCAGTCCAGTGGTTAGGACCCTGCGCTCTCATTGTTGAGGGCGCGGGTTCAATCCCTGGTCAGAGAACTAAGATCCCACAAGCCACAGGGCATGGCCAAAAAAAAAAAAAAAAATTTGGAAGTAAGCAGCACAGAGCTCTGTTCCTCAGAGCCATCTGGAACCAAGTCTTCTAGCTGTGGGCTTCATACGGCCCGCTTCCTATAGCCAAAATGGAACTTCAGCCAGACATTGACCTTTCCAAGCAGCAGGACAGGTGTAGGGGGAAGGGACAAAGGAGTAAGAAGGTGCTAGGAGCAAGAAACAAGAGTCAGGGTCCTAGAAACTGCCAGGATCCTGCCACACAGCCTCTCCTAACTTCAAGGAAGACTAGGAAAAGCAGTTTTGTTTTGTACTGCCACATCAGATAATTCTAGTCCTGTGGAAGAAAGGGAGAGCAGGTAATAGGGAACTGCCGCAAGAGCTTGTGGAAAATGTGGGAAAGAAGCAAAAAATGGGGACCAAACTGACATTAGGAAATAGTGATGACTGTTATCTGTTTCCTTTGTGAAGGGCATGTGAAGTGACTCTTCGTTCATTCATTTAGTAGCTGTTTCTTAAATACTCACTATGTATCAGTCACTATTGTAGATACTAGGGATATACCTGGAGGAAAACATTGTGGCGAAGGCAGCAGGGGTTGCTTTTAAAATGGTCAAGGAAGGGTTCTCTCCGGGCTGACAGTTGAACAACTGAAGGATGTGAAGGAATGGGCCATAGGAAGATCTGGAGGGAGAAATGTTCTAGACAACAGGAACAGCAAGTGACAAGGCCCTGAGGTGACAGATGTGATACATCCAAGATCTGTGGGTCCATGCGAAGGGGCAGATGCCGAGACTGCAGCAGCGGGAGCCAGGGGAGCGCGGTCGAGGACAGAGTTGTAGGTGTCGCCAAGGGGAGGCCCCACGGGGCCTGGTGGACCATGGCAAGGAGGCTGGAATTCATTCTCAGAGCTGGGGGAAGCTGTCAGGTGGCTTTGATCAGGGGCGCGTCATGGGTATGTTTGGATATAGCCATCACTAGGCGGCCCATTGTCACAGATCGGGGGACTGGTCATTAAAGATCTTAGGCAGAGGTATCTGGCCATGCCTGCCAGTGACCCCACGTGGTTCTTGCGGTAGACAAGTTATAATCTACCACAGGGAGCCTCTGCTCTGAGTGATAGCAGCTCAGATGAGACGCACCCCCATCTGCGGTTCGAGACCCAGACTTCATTCACATCCTCTAAGCAGGTGTATGGTTCATGCTGGGACTTTTGTATTTAAAAATCACAGGAATACCCCAGGAACGTTCCTAGGAACGAGAAACGTGGAGACTGGATGCCACATTCTGCCGATGACTGTTCTCTAGGACCCCTCAGGTGCTTCACTAAGACCCCCTCTGACAGTTTCTTGGTGGCTTTCTAATGGCATTCTGTGGTTTGCCCACATGTCCCGTGTGGTTTCCTAATGTCAGGACAAACCCAGGGATGAGCAGGATGTGGTTGCCGGTTGGCTTCCATCACAGGCGTCCTCGGGGCGTGTGTGCAGGAGCGAACCCGCAGTCTTGCTGTCTGCCTAGCAGCTCTGCAGGCAAGGAGACATTATACAGGAAAATTCCATCGAGATCATGTACAGTGAAAATCAGCTTATTTTTTCCAAAGAGGCAGGGGAGCTACTTCTTAGCCGAGTGAGCTATAGACTCTCTCCGGAATGCAAAGTACCAACCTTTGTATTAGAAGTGAAATATTTAGATAGGAATCATTATGGAGCTCTTTTTACAGCAAAGCAGGCCAGATAAACATAGAGAGAGCGCGGGGAAAGGAAGCACAAAAGAGGTAATAATATCTGATTAGCTAAGCAGCTGGATAACTGAAGGAGAATTTGTTAAAGACCTATCAAGACATCAAAGCTGGATGGGAGTTGTTCTGTCAGCCCAGGCCACTTGTGGAGCCGTCTCTGGAATATTACCCAGTGTCTAATTTGCTATTTTTTCCCTAGTGCCACTTCTTCACGAAGGGATCTGGGCGGGGTAACCTAACCCGGAGCTGTCATCGGGGCTTTTTCCATCCCTGTCGTGGCAAGAGATCCTGGGCTGGAGTAGCTGAGTAGGTATTCCAGTCATCCCAGACGTGCTTGACCACGTGTGAACAAGAAACCTTGTGTTTCTGGGGACAGGCGGCAGGGAGCCTGAGAACTTGATCCCCTGGAGGCCCTGGGAGGATTGTTTCCACAGAGCCCTGGATTTGGCAGGTGACTGGTTGCCCGATACATGGCACCCGCAAGCCTCCTTGGTTTCATCTTTCCCCATTTCACAGATACATTTGAAGCACCATACTTGCTCTGCCCAAAAGGGGAAGAGGGTTGTGAAGGTCCCACTTCTGTAAATCCCAACTTCTGCTAAAGCAGAGACGGGGATGGTTAGGCTCTGCTGAGAGCCTGCCCTCTGCCTCAGCACTCCCAGTCCCGCAGCAGCCGCAGCAGCAGGACCCGGAGTCCAGCTTGGTGGGCGCCTGCTGTGGACGTGGTGGGGCTCCTTTTGAAAGGAGTGGCAGGTCCTTGACTGGAATGTCTTGGCCTCCCACCTAACGATGATGGTCCTCACCATGGAGACCCTGGGTATCTGTCCAGGGCCCTGGGGGCACCCCTGCTAGTGGTGGGAGACCTCCCCCTCCCGCCCCAACACACACACCTGCACACATGCTCACGTACAGAGGAACAGGTACGGGGTCTCTTCAGATGAGGGCTTTCCAAGGTTCGGCTTCCACCGTGGTGCCGGCCGCTGCCACCTACGAGAGCCTTTGATCCACCTCCCTGCCGCATCCAGCCCCTCGCGGGGCCGATGCTCTTTGAACCCAGGGCCAGCAGCCCCTCTCTGAGTCTCCCTGAGTCTGCTCACACAACCAAGAGCATGGGCTTCTGGGGGGCCTCCTTTTATCTTCCCTAAATTGAGGGGTGCTTATTTCAACATTATCCTATAGGATTCTTAAGAATGGCCTGGGAGATGTTTCAGGGCTGATAGGCAAAGAATTGCAAACAGGAGCCCAGCATCTGGGCAACTTCCTCTCCAGTTTCCCACAGATAAAGCACATGCAGATAGACAATGGGAAGAAGAGGAAATTCATCGTAAGGCTGCGTGTTTTTCTTATTCGGGGTGGAAGAGGAGTGGAGAAACCTGTCATGGATAAAATCCAACGTTAATGACAATCCGAAGCCCTGAAGCACAGACATATTGCAGAGCTAATGTATTATTTTGTTTTTGTTTATTCTGCAGAAATGGGGAAATTTCATTTTTTAGTAGAATTACAGGCTCCTCTTTTATTATTCACAGGCCCTAACATGCGTGGCAGCCTGTGTTAGAGAGCCCTCTGCAATTTTAATACCAACTTCTTTGCGAATCTAAACTGGTTTTCCAGTCGGCTCCCTGGCGGGCCGCGGGCGTTGTCAGAGTGCTGTTAGACACACGGAAAGCTGCTTAGGGCAGCTGGGCTGCTGTGTGCTTGCAGGGTGGACTGGGGGCCTTGCTGTGAGACTTGCCTCGGCTGGGACGTGGGAAGGCCGGGGATTAGCAGGGATTAGCAGTGGGAGGGGGCGTGGACACAGAGGAAGGGGCACCATCAGCTCTGCTAGGGGCCAGCGTGGAGGTTCTGCTCCTGGCCAGGCCAGTTGCAAACAGCATCCCCTCCTCTGAATTCCCGCAACACTTGCTGCATGGCTCTCTCAAATCTGGTTCTTCTCCTCCTGGTCTGAACCTTGGGATCAACTGGGAAGCTTGCAAAGTGCCAACCCCTGGATCCTACTCAGATTCTGATTTCACTGATCTGGCTGTGACCTGGGCATTCAAATCTTTAACTTTACACCCCGACCTGGGAGATTCTGTGTGCAGCCCAGGTTGGGAACTCCTTGCCTGCAGCCCTGTCGTTTCCAGCCTCAAGACATGGTTGGTAAGCAGATGCATCTTAGGTTCCGGAGCTTTGTCATTTGCTGGCTGTGTGACCTGGGGCGTGTTCAGGGGGCTGGCGTCCTTGTCAGTAAGACAGTAGAATAGCTGCAGTGTGAAGAGCGCCCACCTCCTAGGGGCTCCTGTGAGGACGGAGTCATTTCTACTCGCTGGGAGTCTGCTGGGGGCCAGGCACTGTTACAACCTGGGCTTCAGGTGGGAAACGAAGACGGCCCAGAGTTCCCTGCCTCTGTGGAGACAGTGGAAAAACAAACAAACGTACCAGGATTTACGGTAACGTCACACAGTGCTCTAATGTGGTCAGTGCTACGAAGACCAATGAGGCCGGAGGAGGGCTGGCCAGTGGTGGGAGACAGTGCACGTCCAGCCGTTCCCGGCTCTTGAGCACGCGCCGCTGGGTGTGGAGTCCTGGGTGGTGTCTCCAGGACTGCGGCTCCTGCCGCGTCACTCGAGATGAATGACCTCTCCCTGTGACATGTCCCTCCACGTCACGGCTCCCTGACGACAGCCCTTGCTCTCTGTACTGTCTGTGCGATGGCTCCAGGCACCCAGCTCCGGGCACAGTTTCTCAGTGGGTGGAGATCAGAGAGAAGAGGGGATGGCCAGGGGTTTCGTTTACTCTCAGGTCCAGCGGACGTGTGTGACTGCACGGCAGCGAGAGCTGGTTAAAGCACCGTGGGGCAAAGGTGGAGGCGGCCTCAGCGCTTCCCCCATCTCCTGCCTCACGGCTCCTGCGGTGTCTTCTGAGGTCAGCAGCCACCATCGGGGCATCCCCGTGGGGCGGGCACCAGGCTGAAGGTGTTACAGGCATCCTCACACTATGTGCTCCCTGGGAGAAGTGCATACTCGGGCGGGGGGCGGGATGTTCAACCCTGTCATACATCGGAGGGAGCCGGGGCCTTGCCGTGTTCTGTAATTTGTTCTCGGTCACTCCAGGCTGCTCAGCTCGTACGTGGAAACATCTGTCCTGTCAGCGTGCGTTATTCTCCCCCACGGAGGGCGGATCGCCCAGAGAATGCCTACTACGTGCCGAGCGCTGGCCTTTAATCACTGCATCGTGGCTCCCGTAACAGCCTCCGCTTCCTCTCTCGTCCAGCCCATTCACACAGGACCCAGCGTGACGTTCACCGAAAGGAAAAGTCTGGTCATGGCGGCTCCCCCCGAAGTGTGCAGAGCTTTCCCGGTGATCTAGAGAACAGTCCAGACGCTGCCGCCCCTGCAGCCTCTCCTCCCGACCTCGCCGGGTACTCCCGCCACTCTGCTGCCGGGCACAGCGGGCTCCCCCCTCTGCTCCTCTCCCGGGCCTCCCCCTCTGCCTGCGAGCTTCCCTGCAGCTCCTTCTCCCCGGCTGTGGAGGCATGGCTCGTTCTCATCCTTGGGCGCACGTGGAACCTTCTCGGCCTCCCTGACCAGCCCCCGTCTCGGTGTGGTCCTCATCACACACAGCACAGCCCGCAGTTACCCTGTTTATCTGGTGGCTTGTGTTTCCCAGCGTGTCCTGTGAGCGCGTGCCTCCTGCCCTTGTTCAGAGCGCGCGTGGGCCCCAGGCCTGCCGGCCCTCAGGCACACCCCCTCCTGGGGGGACGGAAGGACAGAAATCAGGGAAATTCCAGGCAGCATGGAGGGGTACACCAGGAGAGAAACACAGACTGCTTGACGGTGTGCAAGGCGCCTTCCTCAGGAACGGGATTCCTGGCTGGCTTTAGGGGGTCGGGGCTGGGACGAGGGGAAGGCCCCGCACTGGCTAATGCCTGAGGGAGTGCGGGATGGAGGGAGCGCGCTCAGGAGGACCCGGGAGTGCGTGAGCCTGGCCGGGGGAAGGAGGCTCTGCACACGCCTTTGGAGGGTAGGACCCAGGTCTTGTTTTGAGCTGATGAGTTTGTGACCTTGGGTAACTTCCTTAACCTCATCTGTAAAATGGGAGTAATCTCTTCGCTTTGGTGAGGCAAACGAGGCACCTCTCTGTATCCGTCAGGCGGTCGGTAACTGCTGGCTTCCAGCAGTTCTGATACCGAGACTCTACGGCAGGGGCAGCTCCGCGACAGGCCCAGGCATTGGCTTGAGGTTTAACCCTTAATTCGAGGTGCAGGAACAGCTTTTCAGATACTGTTCTTGACATTTTTCTGTCATAAATAAGACTTGGGGTGCTAACAGCCACCCAGAAAGCCAGTCCTGTCTCTGCCAAATAACACTTTCGTTTCCTGGGAAAAGGCTGGAGCCTTCTCGTGCAGTTCCACCAAGCGTTTGCCTGGTGCACTGGATTGAAAGCAGGCAGAGGGACACCTGGAACAGGAGGCGCAGGTCGGGCGGGGGCCCAGGCAGCTCTGGTAGCACAGCCGTCCCTTTGAAAGTGGCCCCGAGTAGGAAGGGCTGCGTGGCTCTCCCGCCCGCTGCAGAATGCCTTCCGTTCACCTCCGGGGCTGCGTGCACGGCCTCCTAGGAAAGTTTGTGGGCTCTCAGAAAACAGGCACCACGGGCCAGCCTCTCCCAGAGCCAAGCTACCCACAAGGGTCCCAGAGAGGCAGAAAAGTCTTGAAGGAAGGAAAGGGGAATCCTAATTACTGCCTGGGAAACAGTCCTGATTTCCAAACCTAGCAGGTCACCTGGCCGATAGTGTGTGGGCAGTGATTCATTAGAAGCTGTAATCCCTGATGGGAAAGCAAGAGCTCCAGCTGCATCTCGGGGCGGGGAGAGAGAAGCAGGACTTCATAAATCACTCCTCTGGCTCTGTTGCCTACATCCCCCAGCCTGTAGCAATTTATCCCAAATGAGGAAATAATAATGTCGTTTTCCACCAGCTTTTTCCTGGGAGAAAGTTCTGGGGTGGAGGGTACGCAGGTGTTTAAAAGACTCTTGCTGAGCTGTACCTTGTTACAAGGTGAGTGCAAGGAAGCTCGTCCACCTCCCGCCTCTCCTCACCCCTGGCCTTGTCAGCAGCAGGGCAGGGATTTCACAGTGAGAGGACATCTGGGTGAGGACTTGCGCTGGGCTCTCAACTTCTTCAGCTTGTTATTTCAGATAAAGCAAATTGATGTAGGAATTTTTTGTTTCCCCTAAATATTGAGTCTTGAGCCAAGTTATGGAAGATAGAGTGGCTGTTTTTTGCTATTATCACTTGCTAGTCTCTGCTGCTTTTCACCTGCAGCTCTTTAGTAATTTTCAAACAAGTATCCCCATTTTACAGGCAGAGAGTAGTACATTCTATGGAACGATAAAGGGCTTTTTTTTTTTTTAGAGAAACTAGAGGTTCTGTATATTCATTAGAATAAAGTCAGACTGCTGTTGCACGTGGACTCAAAATGAACAGAGATGTAAATATAATAGATGTTTATTTCTCACACATCCAACAGTCTGGACGTGGGTATTCCTGATGGCACATGACTCTCCTCCACGCAGTGATTCAGGGACCCAACTCTTTTCTCTTGTGGCTTTGCCGTCTCCCAAGTCTCCTACTCTTCTGCATCCACCTGGCCAAGGGAAAGGAGACCAGAATTGACACATGCCTGCTCTGCTCTGGGCCCATTGCCAAAAACTAGTCATGTGGCCTTCACTAGTTGCAGAGGGTATGGGGTGAGCTGAAAATGTAGTCCTTCGCTGGGTGATTGCTTACCTGTGACAACGCTGTGCTGTAGGAAGAGGGTCATGAATTTGGTGGTTGATTAGTGGGCAATAATGATTCACTGTCACATCTCAGCGTGAGTTTCAGGATTTACCAACAGAGATACGGTCTTGGCTTAGGTCACGGTGTCCATTGCGGGGCCTGGACTTGAACCCAAATACCCAGGCTGTAGTTTTCCTTTGACTGTACTAAGGTAGAAATGGAATCCTCGGGTTTGAGGGCAGGTAGACGGGGGTCAGCGAAAGCAAGACAGACAGACCGACGTTCTGTCCTTACTGATGTTTTTGGTTCATGCAATAACCAAAAATCTCAAAAGCTCTCTCTTCAGTTTACGAGAAGACAAAGATCCCATAATGTTTGTGCTTTTTCACGATTCCAGACCCACCTTGGCCCTTCAGTCATTTGTACTTGTACCTGTAAAGCTAACACACAGTTTTGCATCAACTCATTATGTGGCTGACCATGTAATAAATAGATTCATAAAAACCTGTATTTAAGGTGACCATTCATGCTGCACTTGCCCTGGAGTAAATGACAGCTGTGGGACTCTGTGCTGTATTTTGCATTGTGGTTGAACTTGTAAAGTGATAAACCTCATAATTTCTCTCTCCTTTGAGCCCCCTCTCTGTCTGAGCAATTGTACTGAAGTTCCTCAAGCCTACCCATTAGCTTTCATACATGTAAAGATGGCCTTTTTATATTCAAATTTTCGTAATATATTATTTAATCATTAGGCAGTTTACTAAGTGTGTATTTGTGGCCATTGTTCTTTCTGAATGCCTAATCACCAAAGGAAAACATTGGGAAACAAGTGCTTTCTTCCAGACACTGCGTTTTCCAGCAGAGGGAGTGAGCCACGTACCTTGCCATAGGGAGCGTCTTGCAAGGGGTGCGGGGGGGGGGCTGGAAGCTGGGAAATGGTCCGTGATGGGGGGGCCGCTGCTGGACCTACTGACCCTGCCTCGAGGCCTGGCCAAGGATATGCGGAACTGTATGAAGTGGCTAGATTCAACCTTGTCCTTCAAAACGGCAATTTCATCAGATTCAGTCCAACCCCAACCTGGGTTTCTGATGAGACATTTGTCCCCAAGGCTAGAGGGCACCCGTTTCCCCACCACGTCCCATGTGCCCAAGCCTGTGACATAGTCGGGGGCGGGGGGGGGGGTGTTCCCTAGAATCAGCAGAATCGTAGATCTTTGAATGTGGTGGTAGTAGATCCAGCTACAGAAGCGCTTGACCTAGTGTGGACACAGACCCACGAGCCGTCCAGCATGGCTGGGGTGCTGGGCTGCACGTGGCTGACGGAGGCGAGGGTCGCTGTCAGGAAGGTCTTCACAGCGGGCAGGCGGCATCTGAGCCCGAGCTGCCGGCAAGTGGGAGACGCCCTGCTTGATAAAAGGTGCCGGGAAGGGCGTTTCCCCAGACGCTGGGGGGGCAGCACTGCGAGGCGGTTAAGGGCATGGGACCCTGGAATCAGGCCCACATCCTGGATCTGCCTCTTACTGGCTGTGTGAGCTTAGGTCAGTTACTCAACTTCTCTGTGCACCAGTTTCTTCACCTGCAAAATGGGAATCATGATACTAGTATCATAGTTTATTGACAGACTACAATGAGTTCGTCTGTGTAAAGTGCTCAGGTCAGTGCCCAGCACCATACTCAGTGATACATGAGTATTGCTGTTTTTACGCAGAGCTCAGAGGCCCTGAACATGTTTGACAAGCAGTGAGGTGCTCAGCCCCGGTGTACTGGGAATGGGGGGAAACAGGTTCCGGAAGGTGAGAGATCACAGGACAGACAGAGAGTTGGGTGTGGGTACCAGCACTGGAAGAAGCCCACAAGTTGGCCGAGCGCCTGACTGTGAAATGGTACCCAGAGCAGAGAAAGTCCCGAGACCCCACTGGCTGCCTCCCATCCTCTACCTTTCTATGCGTTCTTCTGCCCCTCTTCCTGTCTGAAAACCTGTAGGCCTTTTATTTATAGGAAATGTACAGGTTGTCTCCTTGTACTTCTCTATGTACGTGTGTGGCTGTGGAGGATTCTGCAACACCCCAAGGGTACCTGGATCCCCTTCCTCCTCCAGTTCGTGGGTGCCAGGAGGGTGGTCAGAGCCTGACACCAGCCCCTCCTGTGCATCTGTTTTCGCCGTGGTCTTTTTGATGGTGCAAGGTGTACCCTGGGGCCGATTGTATTCCTGGGTGTTGGAAGCTTTCACTGGAGGCTTAAATCAGCAACAGGAGAGCAGCACTCCCAGCAACCTCAGAAAGAATAGGAAACGATGTTCTTGAAGGGAGCAGGGAGCTGCTTGCTCGTGCTGTGCTCCAGTATCATCTTCTTAAAAAAAAAAAAAAAAAAGGTCCCCTCCCCCTCCTCTCTGCCTTCCCACAACACACCTTGTACTAAATACATTTTTCAGACCTGACTTTGTGCAAACACAATGTTGTTCTGCAAGCATTAAAAGGCAATTTAGTACTCAAAGGATTAAAAGCTCATGTTAAATTGAAGACTACACTTGGCATAAACATTAAAAATTGACAGAACACCCTACACATTAACTGCACCAGGGCTTCATAATTAGCATTTAAAAGTAAAACATCATTTCCTTACTGTTTCCTACTTACTCATTTATAATGCATTTATTATAATACAGATGTGAGCAGGAGGCTTGCTACCATCATCAGCAAGTGAAAAATATACCTGTGCTGAGAAAGAGACCGGGATTTATTAATCCAGCCTAAAAAGCAAAACCAATAAAGAAGTCCCTTGCTGGGCTGGTTTGAAAGCCCCGCACTTCCCTTTGGAAGATTGACACAGGGCCCCCAAAGAAATCACCTTCACGTTTCTTTTCCTCTTTTAGCCTTTTCACTAACAAAGACTGGGCAGAAAATAATCCAAGCAGGCTTAGGCCGGGCGCAAACCAACGTTGGAAATCGACGAGCTGGCAGGTCACCAGAGGAACATGGGAAGTGCTCATTGGTCCATGGTAGAGGCTTCTTCAGAATTTTGGAAAGATTGGAGTGCAGTTTTCCAGCTTGAAGTGAACGTCTGCTGACCTAGCACAGGTGGCTGAGTTTATAAATGAGGACACCTGTTCAGGACACCTTTGTGCTCCTGCTGAAATTGGGGATTTCGTATTTAGCGTGACCAGATCTGTAAAACTGAACGCAGTCCAAATCTGGTCTGACTTTCTTCTTCCTTAGTTCTAAATGTGCTGCTGTAGCTGTTTCCGCACACACTTCCTCTCTCTGCGCCTTCTCGGTGTGCTAGGCAGTAGTTCTCAAGCTTGAGTAACCATCCCCATCACTGGGGGTCTTGACAAAATGCAGAGGCCAACTGAGCAGGTCCAGAATGGGGCCTGAGAGGATGCCTTTCTAACATGCTCTGGGGCAATGCCAGTGCTGCGGGTCCCCGGCCCATACTCGAAGCAACAAGCTTGTAGAGAGACCCTGAAATCAGTTTTCCTCTGCTGTGGAGTTCACATCAGCAGGTGTGTAGGACCCTCACGGAGTGCAGGGTCCCTGTGGTACCCACAGAGAGTAGTACGAAGTTAACCGTACGTGGTTCTTGCCCTCGGTGCATTTCCTCTGGAAATGTCTGAGAACTCCTTACCTTCCTCGGGCTTCTCCTGCCGGACCTCATTTGGAATGCAGTTGCCAACACCTTGCCTTGATGTTATCTCGAGATCCTGACAAGCGTGTTCTGCTAAAGCAGACCTCCCTGGCTGTCCCCAAGTGGCCTCACATTCCCTGGCCAGGACACTGAGTTTATCAGGTTAACCAGTTGACAGGACAAATATAATTTCTGGGCTGCAAGGCCAGTCTGGGTGAACACATGACATGAGGGTGTTAAAAGTGGAGGAGATTTCTGAAAATAGACTTGCCTCTTGTCAGAACACCGCCAGGGGCTGGCCTAGCCCATGGAATGTCTCGGCCCTGGAAGATTTGGGCAGTGAAACACACTTCCCTGGGGAGGGTGGCAGCCTGGGAGACAGGAGGGCTCCTCCAGGGCCAGGTTCCCAAGGAACCAGTTTGGCACCTGTAATCTCTTGAAGGCAGAGAGAGAAAAGAGGAGGCTTTAGTTACAGATGTGGGAATAGTCTGACACAAGCAAGCCCCTTAGATTCTCTTTTCATCGTTTTAATGATTTGGAAAATTCCAAAATGTATTCATGCCCCTACATGACTTGAGAATGCTCCTCTCTCTCAAAGAGCCATGGGCTAAAACACAGCCGAGCAGCAGGCAGGAGCGAGGCTGGTCGGCTGAGTGGTGAGGCCAGGAGCCTGGATTCTGAGGCAGGCTTGCATCTAAGCCCGGCAGGGCCCGGAAGGCAGAGGCATGTGGTTGGCAGGTTTGTTAATTACCACCGTGTTTTTATGGTAAGATCCTTGGGTGTGTTTGTGGGAACAGAACCCTGATTTTAATTACATCCCTTCTGGTTATTCAGATTATATACTTCTAAGGATCTTGTTTCTCTGGCTTTCGTCCACCCTACAGAGGTGCAGAGAGTTCAACCGACAAAACGCCTGGTGTACTGTGTTGACATAGACTCAGCGCAGAGAATTCTAGAGCTGAAAGGGACTGAATGTAGCTCGTCCAGCCCCCTCCACGTGTAGGTGAGGGAACTGAGGCTCAGAGAAGTTTGAATGACTTGCCCAAGGCCACACAACTCGGATTAAAACTCAGGTCTCCAAAATCTCTCTACTCTGCACATCGTCCTGATCTGCAGATAACTTTTTCTCTTCAGAGTCTTAATAAAGTGTGCGATCAGCATTAGACGATTCCCTGTCCCTCCTTTGAGTGTTGAGGTCATTGCATGAAGAGCTGTCACGACAGCTGTCATGACAGCATTTTCTCTGTGATTCTGACTTGATTCTTCTTTGGAACAAGAGCACTGAGGAGGCATCCCCGCTGCGCTGGGCAGGGGAGTGAACACAATTAGCAGATCCAAATAGACGCACGACGCGGCTCATGGCAGTTAGTGGGGGATGCACCTTTTTGAAGCAAAGCAGGCGGGACGCAGGACACCAAGAACCGGAAATATAAAATGAAGTCGCGTCGCCCACTTGTAGCGTGGCCTAGGAGAGCCTTATGTTTTACTTTTCAACAAAACACAGGTTTTGTGCTAAACGGCAAAGTAGCATTCCCTGTAGGTGTGCGTCCTCCCCTCCTGGTGGCCGGTTTCCTGCTCTCTCTAGACCTCCCCTCACAAATACTTATTTAATAATGGCATTTGGCTTTTTAATATTTTATTTGATTTCTGGTTTATGGCATCTTTAATTGAACCTGTTTGAATTGCCTTTCGGGCACACCGAGAGCCTGGGTGAGGAAGGAAGGCTTTGTAAATGAAATGATGGTTATTACTTCCCTTTCTTTCTGCTCTGTCTTAATCAAATTATAATTGAGTCCGTCCACCTATAAGCCCTGATCCTCGTGTGCTGTGTCAGAAAACAGCAAGTGTTGAGTAAGGCTGAGGATTTTCATCTGAGATTAAGATTTGTCACCCATATTACAGGGTGAGGGAAGGAAATTGGGGCTAAGTTCTTGCTGTCAAGTCGAGCCATCAGAGGTGAGGGAAGCTCTTCAGACCATCTGCTCAGAGTCCTTGACTCCAAGCCCACAGGAAGGCTTCATAGACAAGGCTTCACAGAATCGGGAGCAGCAAGTGTCCTCGGAAAGACACTGGGTCCCACCTCTGTGTCCAGTCACAGCCCAGGGCAGACACAGTTTATCATGTCCGCGCTTGCCTGAGGCCTCCATGGATAAGACCACTTCCTTTATAGCTTTTCAGATTCTCAAGGGTGGTTATTAGGTTGCCCTCAGGATAAGAGAATAAACAGCCCTTTCCCTTAGACGTCTGCCCCTCCTCCACCCTCTGCAAACCCCAACCCTATTTAAAAGTTTGACCTGTCTGTTTTATGCCCAGCCATTGACTGCACAGTGATTGCCGCCACCCTGAAGGGACCTTAGCAGAGAATCTCAAGACACATCTGCCTCACACAGAGATGACTTCTAGCTGTGCTGGGTCTGCTTGCTTCCCAGCTGGGTGTTCAAGGGGCAGCTATTCATCAGCCTTGATAAGATGACTTAGATGTGATGGTCCATGGGAAAGACTGTCAATCCCGGTAACTGCTTGAAGAAAGGAAAATATCCCTTAAAAGCATAGTCCTAGCCCTTAGTAGTACTTCCTCTCCTTGGGGCTTGTTAAAATAGAGTTCCTTATTTCAAAGGTGATACAAATATTTGCATTCCTACTATGTACAGTTTACTGGGTGAGGCACTGCAGGCCAAGCAAGGCAAATAGATTTTTTTTTATTTCCCTTCATTTCAGCAAAGATACAAACATTTGCTCTACTTTGCACCAGATCATATACCCAGTTTCCTCCTATCAGCCTCGGTTGTAGCAAGTAATCATTCCCCTGTGACTGAAGAGAGAGCTGTATTCAAAGAGGTTAAATGCCTTGTCCAAGATCCATACAGCTTTGGTGGAGCAGAGGTGAAATTTGAAAGCCAGTCTCTGTCTAACCTGTCACTTAGAATTGTCAGTCTGGAAGGACGTATCAGGTGGTTTGACACAGAGCTCTGTCCTCGGGCCTAGCCTGTTTGAAGCCTTCACTTGGGTGAAAAGAAAGAATGGAAGACATTAGGCTGGGGAGAGACAATGAGTGCACAAAAAACATCCCAGCAGGCTGCGGACCTGAGTGAAAACCACCCCAGTGAGGGTGGAAGGGAGGAAATGATGAGAGGCCTGGAGCAGAGAGGCTCCAGAGGACCTGGTGACCTGGGTTTGGAGATGGGTGGGAAGGATGGCCTGGGTTTGATAAACATTGACAGGAAGAAATGCCTACAAGTTCATGTTTAGAAATGTTGAGTTTTGAAGTACTGATGGGACTTCGGTGCCACCATCCACCCAGGGAGGGTTGGAAATGTAGATCTGGAATGGGGGAGAAATGCGAAGTTGGGAACTAGGGAGGCGTCTGCCTGGAATTCATGGTAGAAGTCAGGGAGTTGGTAAAAGAGAGACTCCTACTTCCTTCTCTCTGGACATTAAAGGGGGATCTTGACAAATCCCACTCTCAAGGGAAAAGAGAACCAAGAGAAGGCAGCATCACCTGTAGAAATGAGAGAACAATAATAGCTCATTGTCGGGGAAACTTAGTTTAAACAGGGGGGTGAGGGGGTGGGCGGAGATACGGGCCGCAGTTTCTGCAGAAAGAGTGACAGGAAGGGCCACTGGGTTTGTTAATGCGGAGATCCCTGGCCAGAGACCTGTTTAGCCTCATAAATGTTGAAGGTGTGTCACTCTTTTCTTTTGGTGGGACAGCTTTAGGGAAGGTAGTGGAGGAACAGTCACTGACTTACTGAAAAGAGTGGGACGTGATCTTTAAAAGTGGAAGGACAGGGGAAGCTCCCACATCAGTGAAGACAACCCTCCTCCGGTACTTAGAGCGCAGTGAGCAAAGGGGATGGGGGCTCAGCTGGTGGCTGGAGTAGCCCAGCCGCACAGAAGGCCAGGGGCTTGGTTGGGTCAGTCCAGCCTGGAAACTCAGAGGCGATCATGCTCATCAGACTCCAGGGAAACGGACTCAGTTGGAACACACCTCTTTCTGTTTACAATGAGGAGTACAGCCACCAACCCCCACCAGAATGACCAGTGTGCGCCAGTTGGCACGCTTTCCCCTGAAGGGTAGTCTCCAAGGAAGCCACATTATAATCAGGCCACTTGGTGAAGAAGAGGTAAGGGGAGAATTGGCCATGCCCTCCTGTGGGAACCCTCAGTACTATCAGTGACGTCTACGGTTGTCCTTTATTCCTCTGTTTGATTACACCTGTTTCCCAGGACTGAGAGCAGTCTATGTCTTACTTATCTTTGTATCCTGCTGCTGAATGTTCTGTATTTGTCACATGTTAGACATTGAGTAGATTTTTATTTCGTGGATGGATGAATGGATGATTAGACAGAAGATTGTGTGGAAAGGTGGATGGAGGATCTGATTCGATTTTACCTTTCTTAGTTCTAATCACACTTGGATCCTGACTCCCTGAGATTACAGTAAGGTCACTGGGTTGAATTGGGGTGACTCTGGATCTCTTCAGTCATGAATTTACAGGCAGTTTCTCAGGCTAATTCTGTAATTTTGCAGTCTCATTCTCTACATTTTAATTACTTTTAATTGTAATTTTTTCTTTTATAAAGTGACCTCTCAGATTCTGGGGACATCTTTTTGAATACAGTGGTGGCAGTAACACCCAACATTCTCAAACATAAGTGTATGCCAAGACATACTAATTTATACACATGTAAATGTACTCCAGGACTCCTTCTGGAGTTGAGGTAGTGCTTTTAGAATATAGAATCCTCATCACAGAAATCATGAGAGGGGCTGGTATTCCAAAGCCCGCGTCACTGATGGAGCCCAATGGAGCGACAGGCTTGGTCAGAACACAAAGCGGACCATGACTCCAAGGCCTTGTTTGATGGGCCCTAACAGGGCACCTCTCGCATCCCTGGTGTCCCCACGGTTGACCTGGGTTGCAAGTCGCCTGGTCATCTGTTCTCTTGATCCATTTTGCTTGAGACTAAAATCTTAGTTAACAAATGTGGAGCGGTTACCTAAAGGCCAGATTATTGTCAAGATTTCCATTGCTTGGAATCTTTCTGATTCATTTTTGCTGAAACCAAAAGTCTGTTGCCTTTCCTCCAGGGTTTTTCCTCAGTCATACTGGCACCTTCATGCTGAAACTCCACCTCCTTTGGGGCCCATCACTGCCCAGTTAGCACAGTGCTGGGGCGGGGGGGGGAGGCAGAGTTAGTTTCCCTCCACATTGTTGACGGTGGGCCCTTCCCTCCCCTAGTCTGTCCTCACATGCTCTCATACTAACCATCTTTGTGGTTCTCCCTCTGTTTATTTCCTTATCTTTAGGCTATAAAACCAGGAAGACAGACCTATAGCCAAGCATGCAGATTTAAAAAGAGAGAGAGGGAGAGGAGAGGAATAAATAACAGATGTCATAGGAGGTGCCTATTCTTCAAGGAACAAAACTTTTCATATCTAAGAAGTGGGGTAAAAATGATTCAGTAAACACTTAGTGTTCCTTTTTCTTCATTATCCCTTTGTTTTCTGGCCTTCATGTAGCAACACTAAGCACATCCATTAATTAATAATAGGCCCCAGAAGATGGAATCAGTGCAAAGCATGGCTTAGAAGAGTTTTTGGTTTTTTTATTGGAGGGGGTGTGGAGGAGCTGAAGTGTGTAACTCAGAAGCTCACCTCTAATGGAGAGGTATCCTTCTAGAGGAGACCTTCCTGGATCTATTTGCAGGCTCAGTGACCCTATATCACGTGGTCAAGCCTTTGCATGATCTTGGAAACCAAACAACAAAGGAGAACAGCCTAGCTTTGCTCACCGGGCGGTTTCCATCAGTGTTCATCTTCCGTGCTCTCAGAAGAGAGGCCCGAACACCTGACCTATCCATGCCTTTTGGTAAAGATAGAGACCTTTTCATTTTCCCTTCACAAGTCTTTGTCACTCTCTGAAAAGAGAAAAACTTGCATTGCTGACATCTCTCGATGCACAGGTATCGATGAAGGAAGGATATGAGAAAATACCAGACCTACTTTTATTCAGTCAAATGGGTTGATTGAATATGGGTGGCTTGGTTTACCCCAGAGTGACCCATGACAGGTTGGGTTCCTATGACTGTCCCCCACGCCACAAAAAAAAGAAAAACCAGACAAACCATACATCCACTCCCCTTTACAGATGCCTTAGTAATAGAGTCGAGAATCTACTTTCAGGTTACAAACAAAGAAAGGTGTGAGATGTATCTCAGATCTCAGTTTAGGGGAAAACTGCGTCATAGACTGAGCTTTAAATAGTTGCGTGGTGCCGACGCTGACGTGGTTCTTCCTGACCGTCACTGTGAGAGCTACCCTGCAGTCTGGAATACCCTCTACGTACATCGCCTCTTAGGGAGCTGGGTACATCTTGGGTTTTCTCCTGCTCCCCCAATGCAAAGTCGGAATCATCTGCCTTTCTAGAAGGCCTTAGCAGAAGTTACAGCAGTGCTTCTGTGGACCGGAAGCCTACGGTATGCCTGCCCGTGCATTACAGGTTCTCTCCTCTTTGTAGCTAACGGTTGCCAGGAGCCATATCCTACGGATGGGGTCCTGAGGTGCAGAGACTGAAGAGCCTGTGTGCAAAGGCCAGACAGGGATTTGAGCCTGATGTGTCTCCTGCCAGAGCACATGCTCTTTCCTCTGGACCGCAGGACCTGAAACCCTGGCCGCCTGTTCCACGGCCCCGTGGTCAGGCGGCTTCCACCTCCCTCTGTGGATGTTCCGTGTGCCGGAAGGGGAGGGGAGCGCCTGCGAAAGGAATGTTCACACATCCGTTAAATAGGTGTCAGAGCCTCTTGTCTCCCCTTCATATTCACAAATGTTCACTTCTTTCTTTCTCTCTTTTTTTATTCTTCCTCGAGACGATGACTGACAGATTAATATATGTCTAACTACATGTCTCAGAAATCAAAAGGAAGGTGCTGTCAGAATCACTTGTCAGAAAATGAGATTAGGCGCACTTGTCATTTGCTGAGGATTGCAGTCTTTCAGAGATAAGGTTTCATTTAATGAAGGTAAAAAGCCTCCTTTTAAAAAAAAAAAGAAGAGGAGGGAGTGAGGGTGGGGTAGAGGAGAAGGAGTGATGATTCTTTTTTCTGGTGTCAGCCAAGTGTTTTATCACCTAACGTGATCCTGGGGCACCTGGTAGCCACTGATAATGGCAGCCTGGCCCTCTCCACCTCCTTCAGAAGCGGCCTCTGTGACCTGCTTTTACCTCTCTTTGGAAGCTGAAGCTCCTTCTCCTGTGGGAAAGGGAAGCAAAGCATGTACTCTAGATTTAAAAGCAGGCTCAAGAAAGCACGCAGTGTAAAGGAAATGTATAGTCACATTTCCCAACAAACTATAAAGAATCCACCGTGGATTTCAGTGAGATATGGAGCTTGTCTGACAAGTGAAGGGTAACTAATGAGGAACAGAGCTGGATCCCATTGCAACCAATTGTGTTTTGTTATGGAAAATATTTATCAAGGTTTTTTTTTTTTTTGCATTTGTTGAGTCTCTTAAAAGTGACATAGTAAGAGCTCCCTGTATGTGACCTGATACACCTCCTGTGCCCCACGATTCAGATTGGCAATTTCTATCCCATTCTTTTTTTTTTTTTAATTATTTATTTTATTGGCTCTGTTGGGTCTTCGTTGCTGCACACGGGCTTTCTCTAGTTGCGGCGAGCAGGGGAGGAGGGCTACTCTTCCTTGTGGTGCGCAGGCTTCTCATTGCGGTGGCCTCTCTTGTTGCAGAGCACAGGCTCTAGGCCCGTGGGCTTCAGTAGTTGTGGCACATGGGCTCAATAGTTGTGGCTCACGGGCTCTAGAGTGCAGGCTCAATAGTTGTGGCACACGGCCTTAGTTGCTCCATGGCATGTGGTATCTTCCTGGGGCAGGGATGGAACCCGTGTCCCCTGCATTGGCAGGCGGATTCTTACCCACTGTGCCACCTAGGAAGTCCATATCACATTCTTAAGCTGCTTACCTCACCTCCCCCCCAACTCCCACCCCCCCCACCCCCCCCCCCAGTCATGGAAGCAGCCTCTGAAATTAACAACCTGATTATGGGAAAGGCCCATGCAAAACAGGAAAACCACACTCAAGTTCCTGCCAGTTCCCTAGCCCCAAACTTAGTGGTGTAAAACAGCAAAGCCCTTTTACGCGCACAGATTCATCACGTCAGGAATTTGGACAGGACCTGGCAGGAATGGCTTGACTCTGCTCCATGATGTCTGGGTGGCTTGAATGGCTGGGGGCGAGAATCATCCAGGGACATCTTCACTCACACGTCCTGCACCCCAGGGCGCCGATGACTCAGGCGCGCTGGGCTGGGCTGGGCTGGGCTGGTCCACCCGCCGGGGCACCTGCGCAGGCTCTGCCCACGTGGCCAGGCCTTTCTGCAGAATGGCAGCGGGCTTCTGGGCGGTGTCTCCTGAGAGGGCACTTCCAGAACATGAGTGTCCGGGAGATGGAGGGCAGAAGCCCCAGGGAAGGGATGGAGACCCCACCTCCCGATGGGAGAGTATCCAAGGAGGTGCAGCCACTTTTTTAAACTCCCGTAATGCTGTCACGGTTTCTTTTTCCTTGTGTTTTCGTTTACTTCTTGTGAACAAAATGGTCTATGAATGTAAAGTATTATATGACATTTGGATAGTTTACTACTGATTTGGCATAAATGACTCCTTTAGTAAAAAAAAATTGTGGACTATATATGGAAAATCATGTATATACCATATGTGTGTATATGTCCCTGGGCAGGGCTTCAGGGCTGCATATATACATGGAGAAAGAGCAAGCGTGCGAGAGCATGTTAAATTCCACTCGGTATTTTGGCGGGTGGCGTGCCAGATTCCTGCCCTCCTCTCCAGACAGCTGAAAACAGACTCGTGGCCTCAATGTGCACTTTTCTATTTCTTTCCAGTCCTTCTCTATTACATTTCTCAAAAACAGTCTGTACTTACTGCCTCTATTTCCTTACCACTTCATTTACTTATTAACTTTTAATATGTAATCTAGCTCCCATTTCATTCCCCTGCCATTTTCTTGATGTCCACCAGCGACGTCCTCAAATACCAATCCATCTGTCTTTCCTCAGTCCTTGTCCTCCAGGATCTCTAAAGCATTGGCCATTTTTGAGTAACCCCACCCCACCTTACTGGAAATCTTCCCCTTCCTTGGTTCTCTAGGGATACTTTCTTGAGTCCCCCTTTCCACGTGCCCCTCCCTGACCCAGGAAGCACGGATGCTCTCTGGCTGTTGTCCTCGGCTCTGTTTCTTCCCGCTCCACAGTTTGCCCTTGGCGGTCACATCCTCTCATCTCTTTGCAGAGGACGCCTTCACCTCATCTATGATTCTGAGCCCCCCACCTTGTGTTCCAGTCCCGAATTTCTGACCACTGCTGGGCTGTTCTCACAGTATTTTAAATTCATCTTGTCCAAAGCAGTTTCTTTATAGTCCCCTGCAAGCCTCCTCCTGTGTCTGTGTTTCTGATTGTAACTAGTTCCCCAAGCTGGAAACCTCAGCATCTCCCCGCTTTGCCTTGCTTCTTGTCTCCAGGACTTTTCCCCACCCACCTTCACCGGGTTTCACTGCCTTCTGCTGTCGGGTGAACCTCCTTCTCCCAGGCAAGGAGGTTCTTCTCGATGTCACTTCTCTCGATGCCTCCTAGGACACCAGCCCTGTTCTACCTTCTAGTTAGGCATGCTATTTGTATTCTCTCCTCTCCTAAATGGTAAGTTCCCCAAGGCAAATAACATCTTTTTTTTGGCACATCATTCATACTCAGTAAAAGTGTCGTTATTGAATGGATGGATTTTAGTATACTGTCAAAAAATTGATCGTACTGTACACCACAAACTATCGGAGTTAAGGAAAGGTTTTGATGAGATTAAGAGACTACCATAGCCATATGTATATCAAGATCTTGCCTTGCCTGTCAGCTCGCCTTCAAAGTGGTACCTGAAGGAACAAGACATGTGAGGAACAGTAATAACAGAATTAATAATTGATACCTCTGTTGAGGGTTTCCTAGAGCCCAGGTGTTCTAGATAATTTAATCCTCAACAGCTCTGAAGTAGGGACATTATGCTTTCCATGCTATAGATGAAGAAACAATAACAGGAGAAGTCAAATACTGTTTCATTGTTAGTTGGGTGAATACCTCATACCCCGGACAAACCTCTGTGCAGTCTACGTTAGCAAGTGATGCCTTAGGTCCCCCACAGGAGCAGGTTTCTCCTTTTCCCTTAGCCCAGTTTTACTATCGATTGACCACCAAGCCCGAAGCAACTTCCAGGGGTCCCCAGCTGAGCTTAGTCATCACAAGTCCTGGAGGCAGAAAGAAGAACGAAGCGTGTGCGGATCTTTAAACACGTGGTTTTCAATGCACAGGGACACTGTCCACTGGTGAACATGGCCCTCTCAGTGTTAGATGCTACATTAGATGCTAACCACTCGGGTTAGCAACCATGAGGAAAGCACTAGAAGGAAAGTGGGGAGAGTCTGCCTTTCCCCCACTTAAACACTAAACGAGTAAATACCAAATGGATATTCCATGGTGTGTGTGTGTGTGTGTGTGTGTGTCTCTTAATACAGTTCAAGAGTAGCCAGAGGTAAAGTAGATGGGGTAACATGTTACCAGTCAAAGACCATCAATGAAGGGGCTTAGATGTTACCAATACCATCCTTTCATCTTTCCTGTAAGTTTGAAATTTTTCAAAATAAAGACTCAGGGACTATTTTAAAAGAGAGCTTTGAAAGAAAAAAAAAAACAAATGAAAAAACGAGTACTTCTAAGGGCGGGAGTCAACAATAAATACACAGGGAAGTGGTCTAAAGCCAGGAATTTTCTAGTCCATCAAATGGGAAGTGCCAAGAGAGAAGGAACGACGTAGAATTGGAGACATATGGTGCTTCTTAGGGGGAGTGCTCAGGCTGCCCAAGAGGCTAATTCAAAACTAAATCTTATCCCTGGATCCCACAGCCCTTAATGTGACCCAAACTTTCCATTACCAAATTCTGAGGATTTAAATCCTGATATTGTGTGCCTGAATCTGGTATCTGTCTCATCAGTTAAAGATCTATCCTATTGAGGCCACATGTGTCTGTGCAATAAGTTCTTTTCAAGCCAAACTTTCATGTTAAAAAAAAAATCCTAAGAGGAAATACATGTGGTCCTCTTCCCCTTCAAGCCCAGTTCAGGCTATTTATTGTTTTATTTGATTGTTGAGAAGTCAGAAATGATTAAATTGGTTCCCAATGTGGTCTGCACATTGCCTTGGCTTGGAATGGGCTGAGGAAGACAAAGGCCAGCTTCCAGTTGTGCAATGTTCTGATGTGTGTGTGTGTGTGTGTGTGTGTGTGTGTGTGTGTGTGAGAGAGAGAGAGAGAGAGAGAGAGAGAGACAAAGAGAGAAGGGGTTTAAGGAGAGGGTATGTAGGGTTTTTTTTTTTCCCCTTTCTTTCTGAAGTCCTTTCCCTGTGAATTTCAGATTAAAGAGAGCGTGATGACACATTAACCCTTTTGGTTTTGCTTTTAAAATACAAAGCTGACAAATGTGTTTAATGAGCACATGGTACCAAGTGACAGAGGCATAGAGCTGGAGAGGCCCACTTGTGCTTTGACTGTTTTGATGAGAAAGTTAAATGGTACTTACAGTTGGAAGGATGAAATGCAGACTTCTGACATTTTACTCATCTATCAGGAAATTCCAACAGAGCGGGGCACCCCAGAAAAGGTACGTCAAACAGTGTGCCCTCCTTAGAAATGAAAAACGGAACCTCCAAGAAAATGCAAAGAGGAAGATACTCTTTTCTGGCACAGATACTGTTCTCTGCTTATAATCTAGATATTAGATCAAGTGTGATCACAACATCTTATGTATGGAAAAGAGCAAGGGAGATGATTCATCCCAACCCGTATGAATTTTAATGGTGAACAGAAGTTTCACTGACTTACCCAAAGCCGCAACTAGGTGCCAAGGGCCTGTTCTAACACCCAGGTCTCCTGATTTTGCTAAGCCAGTACAGTGTTTTTTCTCAGCACATGACCGTCCCTGTAATGGTCTGCAGTAGGCCTGGACCAGTTTTTAAAACTCAGCAGAGCCTGCTGCCCATGACAGTCAGCTCATTTCTCTAGTTATTTGTAATCGTTTTCCTGGCCTTATGTTGCATCTTTAAATCCACCAGTCACTTCATAAATACATGTTGTCAGCTCTAAGTGAGCACTGGTAACAGAGAGAAAACCCATCCATCACCACTAGTCGGAATGAAAAAACAACTCAGAGCACACAGCCTGGTTGGCTGTTGTTTGCAGCTTGATCTTTGTATAAGAAGGACATCGTAAATTTAAGTAAAAGCTACCAGCCAACAACTGTATTTTCACCAACCTCCCCTTCTCCAAGAAAACTCATCGCTAGGAAAATAAATCATATTCTTTACCAGCAGCACAAAGGGAAGTCTTGTTACTTATAGGCGAGTGGCTATTTGAAAGCCTGGCTACAATTTTCCTGTTTTACTAACACTTGAAATTAAATCCGTCAACTGCCTCTAAGATTCTGTGTAAATACCAGATGCTCACTACATTTTTTTTTCCTCCTGGAGAATATGAAAAGTTGTACAATAACAGTAAGAGGAACTTCTAAGGAGGTGCAAACCTGGGTGAAAGCGAGCCCCCGGGGGACCACCCTCACCACCCCATGAGCTTCTGGGCCCAGCACGCTTGGACCGCACCGGCCCCATCCCCATCTCTTACCTTGGTGGGGATGCTAACACCCCTGCCTCGGTTCAGGAGCAGATGGCTGGAAGTGGGGCGTGGTGGACGGAGGACCCCGTGGGGCTGGCGGGAGGCAAGTGGGGAAGGAGGAAGCCGTGCCTCTCGCTCCCTGTGGGGCTACAGCCTGCTTTTCATGTGCTGTAAGTGCAGCCCCGCCAGCTGTCACTTGAATTCACGCAGTTGATCGTAGGGGGATCAGTGGAGGACGTTTGGGATGGCTCTGGGCAAATCCACCCTCTCTACTGGGGGCGCGCACACTCTCCTGCAGCACGTGTGTGCCTCAAGGGGATCAGACACGTACCATCTTTTTTGCCCCTTCCCTATATGCAGAAGTGTAACTTTTTGTCCCAGAAGTGATGGTATTTCAGCAGTAGGCAAAGCAACCCCCCATGGGTTTTCCAGAATTAAATGTAGTTGTTTAGAGTTGTCATTGCCTCAGGAGAAAGCTGAGAGGGTGTTAAGTGAATCATGAAAGAGAATCAACATACCTGCTGGTGTTTAAATTTGAGTGTGTGGAGTGTGGGTTTCTTGGCATTTGTAATGCAAAACCCAGGAAAGGTGCTCTGACTCCCCCCACTAACTCAGTCCTAGCAGATTCACTCTGCCTTGTGGCAATTTACTTAAAAAATATTTAGCACTCCTGAAAATATTAGCAACATATTCATATTCTATCTGGGCAACTCCCCACCCTCCTTACTTAAGACCCATCCCCGGCCTTGGGGCTTTTCCCCCACTAGTTTTGATGAGTGGGTTGCCATACAGGGAGTTCGCGTCATCCTTGACAGTTTTAGGTGGACCTCTGAGGCCCCCTAGAATGTGTGAATGTGTGGAAGGAGCGAAGATTGGAAGCACAGAGCCCATGGCCCACGCCACCTCAGCTACTTTCAGTTTCTATTTGAAACCGAAATCACAGCAGAGCTGTCAGATGGCAGCTGTGCATTTGGTGGAAATGAGAATTCCAGATTTTATGCTAATTCGCTTTCAGGTTCCTTTGAACCTGCAGTTTCATGAGGCTGTGCTTAAAACTGCAATCTGTTTTAGATAAAAGCAGGGATTACTAACGACTTTTTAGTTTTGCAAACATTCACAGCCTCCAAAAGGAAAGGGGGATTTCAGATTTACTCTTTCATTAACATTGTCATGTTAAGTTTTCTTCTACTTTATCAAATACTACCTATTTTCCTCACTTTGGCAACGATTTTTCTTACTTGAGGATTTTTGTTTGCCGTTATTTCTCTCTGTTTCAGTAGCGCTCTTTCTCTAACTTCAAGGTCCTTGTCACTCCCTTGCAGAGGCCGGAAAGCAAAGATGGTACTCATGTCATGTCTCTTCCTGGCCTGTGTTCATTTTCTCCCTTTTTCTGAATGTTGGCACGGACTTAGATGGTTGTGTCCGTTACCAATTGCTTTGTAACAAACTACAGGTTTAATAGCTTAAGACACACCAGTTACTTATCTGCTCACAGTTTTGCAGTGTGGGCAGGGCTCTGCAGAGACAGTGTCTCCGTGTTGCACATGGCATCAGCTATGGCAGCCTCACCTGGGGCTGGAAGAGCCGCCACTCCCGAGGCATATGTTCACAGGGCTGGCAAGTTGTTACTGGCTGTTGGCTGGGAACTCAGCGAAGTCTTTGGTCCCATGGCTTTAGTTCTCCCCTATGTGTGCCTGTTGGGCTTCCTGACAACATGGTGTCTGCATTCCGAGAGGAAGGAAGCAGAAGCTTCCAGGCCTTCTTAACACCTGAAGAAGTTCTTCTTAATACCTTAACAAGCTCAGAAGGTCCAGAACATCACTTCTTCACGTTTTATTGGTCAAAACAGTTACAGGTCCAGCCCAGATTCCAGGGTAGAGGGCTTAAGCTCCACCTTCCCATGGGAAAATAGCCTGCACATATAGAATTACTGCAGGCCACAGTTAGAGAGCAGCAACCTCAGTGGTCGATGTGGTATTTTAATTCGTAATCAATTTTCAAGAGAATTTAAATGTGCTCTGTTGTTAGCCTTATGATGACCGGTTTCTGTGTTCCACTGATGGCAATTTGTGGAAAGGACTTTACAGTTTAGTTTATTTTTGAAACAATGTCTTCATTCTCTTCTGTTTTGGTTGGCAGAGATACGGTCATTCACTCATTAACTCGTTGATCTGACATGGTTTATTGACCACCCATTGCATGTAAGCCATGAGAGTACATTCTAGATGTTTAGGGCAATGATGATGGTGGGGTGGGGGTGGGGTGTGTGTAGGGGCACAGTTCTGGCCCTCAAGGGATTGACTCTTTGCTCTCCAAAGCTGTGTCTTATTCCCACTAAGGATGTTTATGCCCCTAAAGGAATAACAGTGTCCAGAGGTGAGCCAAGGAACAGGTAATACCTGTCAGACATTGTCTTGGATACATTTCCCTAAGGAAACCTTCCAGTTAAGCTGTAGTTACAGAAGAAGAAATGCTGGTTTAATTAGTTTGCGGTAAAGGTCTGTAAATGGAGACTGTACAGGACCAGAAAGGAGTTCGCAGGTCTTTGCAGTCGCGCAGGCTTGCCCTAGCCCTATGGAACTGCAGTAAATGATCACAGCAACTGGCCTTTGTATGGCTGTTGACCATTTGCAAAGTACACTCATTTGATTGATGAAGCCACAGTGATGGAGGCTACTGGAATGGCCGTGTTGGAGTTTCCCACTCTGATCTGACAGTGTGGCAGGGACAGGGAGGAAAACTGAGACCAGAACAAGGGTGAAAAGTCGGAGATTGGTCAATAAGAATGCTTTCAGGAAAGCGAAACCAAGGGAATTCTTTGACATCATAGCTGCCCACCTTGTACCCCAGCAACTGTAGGATTCATCACAACAGTCGAAGCAAATGTTACGTTCTTACCCAACAAGAATCTCTGCAAGTAAATATTTGGGCCATCAGGATACTCTACAATGAAGCTGAAATGAAAGCACGAAGCTTTGTTAGGTCCGTGTACGTCAGTATAGATGAAGGAAAAGAATTTCCAGTGCCCTAGAGATTGTTGATACTTTCAAGCAACATGCTTCCAGGAAAAGAAAGGAAGCCCTTTGAGAGAAGGTTGTAGGGGAAAATGTTCTGACATGCAACTGGCTACCATTTCTTGTGTTCGTTTCTCAGATTACCTTACTATGGTATGTAAGTAATTGTTCAAACTGCAAAACCTATGCAGGTAAAACTGCTCATGTATCCTAGTAGTATTCTCACAGCTCAAACAGCTTTACTATGACCCTTTGGATCTTGAAACCTCTCTAGAATTTAGATATCAGAATTTACTTATTTTTTACATTACACATCTTTATTGGAACATAATTGCTTTACAGTGTTGAGTTAGTTTCTGCTGTACAACAAAGTGAATCAGCTATATGTATACATATATCCCCATATCTTCTCCCTCTTGAGCCTCCCCCCCACCCTCCCTAGCTCACCCCCCTAGGTCATCACAAAGGACCCTGTGTACGCAGCAGCTTCCCACTAGCTATCTATTTTACATTTGGTAGTGTGTATATGTCAATGCTACTCTCTCACTACGTCCCATCTTCCCCTCCGCTCTGTGTCCTCTAGTCCATTCTCTACATCTGCTTCTTTATTCCTGCTCTGCCACTAGGTTCATCAGTACCATTTTTCTAGATTCCATATATATGCGTTAGCATACGGTATTTGTTTTTCTCTTTCTGACTTAGTTCACTCTGTATGACAGACTCTAGGTCCATCGACCTCACTGTAAATAACTCAATTTCATTCCTTTTTATGACCGAGTAACATCAGAATTTATTTTGACTTAGATCTAGAACTGACATTTCAGCATTGGGAGTACCATTCAGGTTTGGCCAAGGGAATAAGAAATCAGGATTCACCCAGTTGTGTGGATGGTAGACCCCGGGACAGTGGAGAAGGGGCTGCACACACCTGCTGGAACCCTGCTGTCATCCTGACTCCTCCACTTCCAAAGGGTGTACTTACACTCCCTGTATCAACTGCCTAGTCTGAAATGTGGAGGAGGATAGCACTTTCTCTGTCTACCTCTCAGGGTTGATATCAGAGCAGATGACATAATAATTGTAAATATTTTTGAAAAGTACACGTTACATAAGCAAGCATGGCAGCACCATATGCGAGGCCGAGTCTTAGAAGCCGTGAGTGGCATCATGGTATATAATTTATGGCCTCTGTCTTTTCCTGGTCTTGGATTCACTAGTGTGTTGGTTGGTTTCTTCCTCCCTTTCATTTCAAGGCCCTAAAATGAAGATTAGAATCCTATTTTGAGCCTGACCCAGGCCTAGTATAACAACAGTCTTTCCCTGGGACTGACTGAAGCTGGAAATGAGGCTCCTCAAGTCAGATGCAGAAAAATGGTTTCCCATCAGTGCAAAACTGACTGAAATCATAATAATGTACCCAGCGTGACTTAACGGTATGCGTGGCTGGGGAGGCCACATGAGGTCCTGTCTCAGCATCCGTGTGAATCACTCAGGTATCCACCTGAGGACGATGTCGGGTGGCTTCAAGGGCCCCTTTCTCTCCCTGAACTGTTGGAAATTAGGGGGCGCTCACTCAGTCCAGAATGGCTCAGATGCCTCTCACAGAGAGCACAGGGAGACGTGGTTGTTCCCCAGCAACCCCAGGTTTCCACAGCAGCCTTTTCTTTCTCTCTTTTTTTTTAATTAAATTATTTATTTATTGGCTGAGTTGGGTCTTCGTTGCTGCACACGGGCTTTCTCTAGTTGCACAGAGTGGGGGCTACTCTTCATTGTGGTGCGTGGGCTCCTCATTGCGGTGGCTTCTCTTGTGGAGCATGGGCTCTAGGCACGTGGGCTTCAGTAGTTGCGGCACATGGGCACAATAGTTGTGGCTCATGGGCTCTAGAGCGCAGGCTCAATAGTTGAGGCACACGGGCTTAGTTGCTCTGCAGCATGCTCCGCAGCATGTGGGATCTTCCTGGAGCAGGGATCAAACCCGTGTCCCCTGCATTGGCAGGCAGATTCTTAACCACTGTGCCACCTAGGAAGTCCCACAGCACCCTTTTCTAACAGGGCCACTTAGTGCACCCGCTGACACACAGACAACTCTGCCCCTACCAGTGACCACAGGGACTGCCTTCCCTGGTGGGCCCCCTCTCCTGTAGTTCGTACTTCACACGTGGGGGCCGTGGCAGCCACTGTGTCCTGAGTGAGCCCTGGCCCCGTCCACCCTGACTCGGTCCTCCTTCCCTCAGTCTACAGCCCATCCGGCCAGCAGAGGTGACAGTCAAGAGCACCTTTGTCATGGCATCATAAAGGACCTTTTTTACTTTGTCCCTAGAGGAATGGGTGCTTGACTACCTGCATTTTTGAAACTAAGAGGGTCCCCTGTCAGCCAGTCTTCCCGAAACTGAAAATATCTACTCTTCGATGGCCTGTAGCCAGTGAAGACAAGTACTGCTCCAGATGCCATCACACAGTAATTCATTCACCCCTCACAGCAGTTGCTGTAATACTAGTAAGTGCTTTACTGCCCTATTTTACTGATGAGGAAGCTGAGGCACGGAGAGGTGGAGCAATCTGTCCACTGTCGCTAAGCTAATAAGCGGAGTGGAGGAGGAGTCAGGAGTTGAACCCAGCAGTTCTGTCTACTGCTACACTTTTAACCACCAGACCAACTATCTCTCAGTTGCCCCCAAACACAGAAATGGCTGTCTCCAGTTTACAGGCCCTCCTAACCAGTCTTCCTTGTATATAAAAAAGCACAACAAGTTGCATCATATTTCATTATTTAATGTTTTCAACAACACTCTATAAGGGTTGAATTCTGTTACTAGCTCCATTTTACGAGGAGAATGAGGTTTAGGAAAAGTTAAGTAACAACTCAAGACAAACCATCTATCTTCATCGAGACTGAATTCAAACATACATCCTTCTAACGTCCAGCCCACACCCCAAACCTCTGGGCCAGGGACCGTGAATTATAAAATCCAGCACGCCTGCTTAAGAATCAGATTCTGGGATAATTTAGGCAAAGAGAGCTAAGCAAATGCATCACCAAAAGCATCTTCCTTTCAAGCTAACACTTTGCTCACTATATCATCTTTGTTGACTTATTTACACATTTTGCGCTACCCATCCTTTTAAGCTCATGCAGACATTTTGTATGTGATTTCTCATTTTAATTACCTCTGGTCCCCTCATCCTACCCCCATTCTATGCGAATATAGTGAGAGGAGCCAGATATTGGAGATTCAAACAGGTATCTAGGGCAGAGTGAGCGCCTGTCCTCAGGAAGTGTGGACTCCATAGCAGGTCTCTGGACTCCAGATCACAAACACCCGTCCGTGCTGGATGGTCTGATGGAGGAGGGAACGAAGCCCAGGTGGGCACCAGGAGGGCACGGCCCCATCGTCCTGCTCTTGTGCACTTCTGTGAAAAGGAAGATGCCACTGGGCGACACGAGCAGAGATTGAGTGTGGTTTTATTTTTCATTGCCTTTCTTTGTGGGATTGTCAGATTCTGAATATTAATACTTTCATGTAGATTTGGTGGTTAGGTAAGAGATGTTTTATGGTTTTTTTATACTGTTTTCCCCTTTGTAGTTTATAGTGCACTGTGAAGTTTGAAAGTAAAATTCTTTTTCTTGACTTCTACACTTGGAAAATATTTATTCCCCTCTGCGTCTCAATCGTATGCATCATAAACTAACCCAGTTCAGTTTATTTACTTCTCTCTTGTTGCAGCCCCGTGATCAATTGTAGCAACACAGGCATATAATGGTAGAGGCTTTTGGTTTACAGCAGGAAGAGCGTGAGCTATTGCGGTCTCCTTTGAGTCATAAGTAATGAGGCTGCCATTGAAAGATGGCCTGTTCAGAAGGGGTGCGGGGCAGGGAGCAGAGAGGCCACCCTGGGTTGACTAGCCAAGCATCGCTAGAGGAGGAGATCACGAGCTCTAGTTCAAAATGAATCAGCCTGCACGGGTAAAACCCCTGGGACCCCGAAAGAGTTTTCATGTCCTGGGCTGGCAGCACGGAAGGTCGAAGGTCAGGAATTCTCAGAGGTGGGAAGCAGGACAAGCTTGGTGCTGGGGAGTTTCCTGCTTCCTGGTGGCGAGCAACCTGTTGACTTAGTTCTCCACGCGAGGCTCTTGGGCGTCTGCCACGGGTAGGGAGCCCCAGGCGCTGCAGTCAAACTGCAGGTCCCTCTGGGCTTCTCAGCAGCTGTCTTCTGCCCTGAGTCTCCCTGCACTTTATCAGGTGCCCAGACACGTGTCAGGAGCCCACAGCCTCAGCAGCAGAATGAGAACACCTCAGCCAGCCAGCCATTCTCTCATCATGCATCTTCTGAGGTAGGCCTCCCAGCACTGTGCAGGGTGCACCGCACATAAACACTTTCCAAGACGTGAATTATATCCACAAGAAGCCAGGTGGGTTCAGAAAGAAGGCCTGTCACAGGGAACAGGCTCGCATTAAAGCCTCACAGATAGATAACAAAGTGCTGGACTCTGTCTCCAGACACACGCCTGTTCCTTAAACCGCTGCCATGGCTGTGGCGTGAATAGGAATGCAAAGACACAGACCTTGTACAGTCAAATTCAAAACCAAATTGAGGTAGTAGGTATCCCACACCGAGAAAAGGAACAAGAACCAAAACACGATTCTGCACCAGTAAGAAACCATCTGTATAGTTACAGATAAAATTGTGGGCCTGTTTAAACGGGAAATTACAGTTTAGCATGTCAAAATGACATAATTGGGATGCCTGCTATTTTATGTGTTAAGAAATTGAAGCCCTCACCATTAGGAGGTTGATCACGTCTTAAAGCCTCGCGAACTCTGATAACATTTTGCTTGATTCACGGTTGGACTTTATAATCTATTAAGGAGATCCACATTATTCTGATCCCTCCTGCCTTATCATGTGAGCCAGGGCATGCACTGTTCGGTAGCCAGGTTCGGACCTTGTCTGGAGGAACTGTTGGCAGTAATGTCTGTGTGAAGGTGGGGTTTCTGCTCTAGTACAGGTGGTGCAAACCACTGTCACCACCTCTGGGGATCTTCGTCACTTTTGATGTCTGTGTGGCTCTCAGCGTCACTGTGGTGATCTGCACCGAGGGAATTCCGTGGAAGGCATGGCTGTGGCATTGCAGCCATACCAGAACATACTTTCATTTTGTTGGTCTCTGAAGTACTCAAAAGAAGAGTGTCCCCTTTATCATCATAGCCAACACATATATCCACTTGTAAGCGCCGGAGCTGTTACTGACAACAGCCCTATAAAGTGTAGGTATTTTTACATTTCCTCATTTTACAGATGAGGAAACTGAGGTGGGAGAGGGAAGAGATTTGCCCAAGGTCTCCAGGCTCAGAAATGACAGGGCCATGATGGCGACCGGATGCTGGCTCTTAACCTCTCTGCAAAGAACAAATAGAGACTTGTATTTTCAAAGCTTAAAAAGCTGTAGAATTCAAAAAGCTCAAGCCTCTAGGAGACACAGAAATAAGCCAGGTGGGGTCCCATGTGTTATCACTCCCCTTTCCTGGTCTTTTCAAACTACATGATTTAACTTAGAAAAACTGGAGGAAATTTTTTTGTAAAGACCTCCTGGTCCTTTAAACTAGCCCAAGGATCACCCAGCATGTGTTCTTTTAGGGCGTATCTGAACTTTGTTATACATATGAGGGAGAACACCTCAAAATTAATAAACTTTTTCTATATAAGGTACTTGACAGAAGACTATTTATAAGACATTATAAATATTTATAGAATATAAAATATTTTGGTAAAATATTTCTTATAAAATATTTATAAGAAATATTTTACCAAAAAATGTTTAGTCTCAGTCTGGTAATTTGTGATACAAATTGAATCAAATTTCATATTTTAAGCTCTAAAACTGCCATTTTAGATTGATTTAGAAGAACTGCCATTAGTTTTTAAAGCTAGCTTATCTTTAGATGTATTTTGAGAATTGAGGAAGAAGGCTCCATGTTTTAATTTAGCTTTTAAAGAAATTTAGCTTGTTAATCATGAACTTGCCCAAGATCTTTGGTTGTATATTAAAAATTATCAGGAGTTCTCTGGTAGCCTAGTGGTTAGGATTCCGGGCTTTCACTACCGTGGCCCAGGTTCAACCCCTGGTCAGGGAACTGGGATCCCGCAAGCCACATGGTGCAGCCAAGAAAAAAAAATTGTCTTTGTTTCTGAAATAACTGATCTAACACTAGAAAGACCATTGAATCCATATTCTTACTACCTGCTTCTTGTTAGGGCCTCCCCTTTGTAAGAGGTGCCCTTCTTAGATCTGGTTCAGAGGCTAAAGTTGATATTAAGAAGCCATTAGTGCTTAGTATGTTAAACCTTCTAAATATAACAGACAGTGGCTGCCAGCCTTTACTTTGTAATCTGTAGATTAAAATTCCAATAAAGGGAAGCTAAATTTCTCAAGGAAAAAAAAAAAAAAACATAATCTTCTAGATTCTTGCCAGTCCGATCTCTGACCAGGATCCAGCCACCCAGTGTATGGACGATCTTTCTTTTCTTTCTACCTTCTTTCTACTTCTGATGCTTTCCTATAGCTACTCCCTTCCAATTTTGACATTGCTTCCTGCCAGAAAGGAGGGGGAATAGAGCAACTTGGAACCCAGTTAGAATGGACTTGTGTGTCAGGTGAGAGGCTGAGAAGTGAAGCAAAGTGGCGGCAAGGACTGTGGCAGGGCGGGGGGTGCCAGCGGGGTACAGGGGGGCTGGATATGGATGCAGTGGTGCAGAGGCTGTTCTAGAGGCTCAGCTCCTGGTGGTTCTGCATTCCTCCAGATTACAGATAATCAAGATACAGAGACACATGCAGATCTGTCCCAGGCTTTCATCTGAGCTCTAATCCCTGATAATCAGAGATGACAATCTCATGCAAGGCGTGGCAAGTGTCAGCAGTGCTGCCTGATGACAGCACTTCAGAGGGCTAAGTGGTGGTTTAAGTTGGTTAACCAAGTAGCCTATGTTTTTGTGTGTCTCAGTTTACCCTGTAGAGGACCTGGTAGGAGCTCTGGCAATTTCTTCCTGGTAATACTCATTTTTATTAGCAAACAAGATAAAACTGTCCCATTTTGCTCCAAAAGAAACAACATTTAAATGTCTTTTCTTGAAAATGTAATGTTTGCCTTTGAGCTACCTTGGTATTGTAGAAACAGCTTCAGAATGAACACCCCACCCCCAGCTCGAGGGCCTCACTGGTTTTTGAGACATCTTGTAAGCAATTGGAAAATCCAGCTCCAAACTCACACCTTCTGAGGCACCTTTTCTTCTGATTTCTCTGGGAGTCAGTAGAGAAACATCTCTATTACCTATCTCTAAAAAAAAAAATTTTTTTTAGAGACACCACATAATGCTACCATTTTGGGGTGGGGGTGTTATGGAGCAAGAGAGAGAGCACGAGCACGTGCACCTCTTATTTCCAAAATTAATTGTATTTGGAAGTTAAAGGGGAAAAAATTATGCCATACAGCAAGCACCCACTTTTTTCCCCTTGAGAGGTTTTTCAGGAGTGCCATGAAATCAAACAGTGATGGATGTTCAACTTCAAAGAGGTGAGGAATGGACATTATTGCTCGAAACCAGTCTCCATGTCATTTGTATGTGGTTTACATCTCTCCAGCCCCGTCCCTTTCCTCTTCCCAGCTGTACTCCAGGTGACAGTGGCACTGAAGGGAAATCAGGAGCTCTTACCCACCCTAGTGTGCCTCCTCTGCCCTAGAACCCTCCCTGTTGCCACCTAGGCCTTTTTGCCTTGTGCCTTGTGCTGGGAAGATCTCAGCAGCGTTTCCAGTGCACCAAGGAGGGTGCCTGCCAAGCTGCAGGGGTGGAATGAAAACTCCAGTGTTTGCAGAGGGTCTCCTCGCCCCCATATATGGGCTGGTACTCTTTCAGGGCCTCTGTGGTTGGGACAGTGAGTAAGGAGGCCAGAATTCTGCCCAGGGGCCCACCGTACTGGACAGAAGAGAGCTTTGGTGCTGTGATGGGATTGTGTTGCTCAGGGGAACCCACCGGGGGCCAAGTTTGTGGTCATTCAGCACCACCCCGCCCCGCTTCCAGGAGCTGCAGTGGGTGCTAGAAAACACAATGAGGATACATGTTAGGATGATACTAATTGCTTCGCATTTAGTGAGGCTGTGGCATTGCTTTCATCCTTTCCCCACATCTGACGGTCGCAACCAGCTCCGCTTTTGTCAACGGGAGGTGTGTAAATGTCAGTGGATTTGAAGACTAAGGGGTGGGGGGATTTGTAACAGGCCAGTTCATACACTGTTATCCTTGAGACCTAACAAACTGCATTCAGCCTTTGATCAGGTGGGGATAAGGTTGGATTAAGGCTTTTCTTATCTAATACCAGACCCAGACCCTCCTCCTCCATTTTCAACTGTGTACTTATTACTCTTGTATTGAGCACCTACTATGTGCCCGGCAGTTTACATACATCACTTTCTCATTGAGCCCTCACAACCTCCCGAGAGCCTGTTCTTTGCAGATGTGACCGGCCTAGTGGCGATTCAAGCCCAGCCTGCGGGCCTAGTGGCCTTTCCCTGCCGCGGCGCAGCACTGGGAGCGACAACTGCGGGGAGGGCGCGGAGCGCTGCAGGTCCCGCCGCGCCTGCCAGCCCGCTGGGAAGGCGGCCGTGGGGACCTAGGGCCCGAGCCGCGGGGGGAGCGACAGCTGTCGAGGTCGCACCCAGGGACTGCGCCCCCGCGGGGCCGCCCCGGCGCCGGGGCCGAGAGGAGGGGCGGCGAGGGGCGGGGCGCGCGGGGCGGGGCGCGCGGGGCGGGACGGAGGAGGGGCGGCGGCACCGGCGGCTGGGGCTCGGGCTCGGGCTCGGCGCTCCGAGGAAGTCCCGCTCCGAGAGCTGCGAGCGTCTGGAGCAGGCGCGCTCGGCGCAGCCGGGGAGCCAAGTCCGGAGCCAGGGGCCCCTGTGCCGCCGCCGTCCCCTGCCGCCACCCGTCCAGCCAGGGAGCCCGCGGCGCCGGCGCCGGCCGCCGATGGAGTTCACTTGAGCGGCGAGCCGGCGGGAGAGGCAGGCGCCCGCGAGCGGAGCGCGGGCCGGAGCCGAGCCAGCCCCGGCCGCTTCCCGCCCGCGAGCTCCGGCCGGGAGGCGCCGCGGGCCCCGCGCAGCCCGCCCGGCGCCCCGGACGCTGCAGCGCCGCCCGCGCCGCGCGCCGGCGAGATCGGCCCCGAATAAAGACTCCCGGAGCGTCTCCTCCAGCGCCGCGGCGGCGGCGGCGGCGGCGGCGGGACCCGGAGCGGTCGGCCCGCGGCGCTGCTGGAGAGGCGGGAGGGCAGTCGGGGAGCCCGAGGCGGCCGCCGGGGAGAAGCCGCCGCTGCCGCCGCCGCCGCGCGCCCTCCTCCTCCTCCTCCTCCCTCTCCCTCCTCCCCTCCGCACATGGTCTCCTTTGTCCTGTCGCCGCCGCCGCCGCCTCGCTCTTAGCTCCGCGCGCCGCGGCCGCGGCTCGGGCCGCTCCTCTCCGCCTCGCCCGCCCGCCCGGGACGCCCCTCGAGTCCCCGCCGTGCCCGGCCGGCCCCGCGCGCCGCGGGAGCAGCCGGGAGGCAGCGGGCGAGCGCGGGCCGGGCGCTCCCTCCCGGCCGCCCGCCGCCCGCCCGGCCTCGGCCACGCTGGATGTCGCTCGGCCGCCCCGGAGCTGCCGCTCGGACGGATTTGGTTCGCGTGCACCCGCTTTGAGACTCTCGCCTGGAAAGGAGAGACTGGCGCGGACCGAGCCCGCTCGGAGTTGGGCGTTTTCTCTCCGTGTTCGGCTGGTTTTCCCCCTGGTCTCTGACGATTCCCCCCCATCGGGAGCCTCGCTCAGGAACCAAACCATGAACTTGGGGCTGACAGGACCGCTTAACCCTTTGCGACCAGGTAATGCAGCCCCGGGGGCGCGGCCGCCTCGCTCGCCGCCCGCGGTCGGAAGGGAGGCGGCGGGTCGGGGGTCTTTTGTTGCGGCGGCCGGGCGGGTGGACAGGGGTGGCGGGGGCGGGCTCCTCGCGTCTGGCGCGCCCGAGCCCCCGCCGCCACACACCCCCCCCCTCCTCCCTTCTGCCCGCCCTCCTCGGCCCGGTCGCCCGCCTTTGTACTTTCCAGCCCCGGCCCGCCGGGCGCGGGCGGCCGGAGCTGTGCGGTCGTGCCCGGGGACCGGAGCCGCCCCGGCGCCACCCGCCCCGAGGGGCTCCGCCCGCCTCCGGCTCGGGCTGGAGACCTTGGCGCTGCGCTCGCTGTGGGTTCCCGGGGCAGCGCGTCCCCGCGCCGAGGTCGGGATCCTGGCCCGCACGCGGTGCCAAGCGAAGCGGAAGGAGACCTGGGCTCGTGATCGCGGCAGTTGGGGAAAGAACTCGCGCTTAAGTTTCGAGGAGGTTTCTCTGTCCTTGGCGGAAGGCCCCTCGTGCGGCTGCGGGTGAGGGCGCGGGTGCGGAGGGCCGTCCCCGGGGTCCGCGGCAGAAGGGGATTAAGGTGGACCTCGAACCCGAGCGGCCGCGTCCCACCCGTGTCTGCTTGGAAGGCTTCTATTCGTTCTCCTCATTCTCTTGTTCCTTTTTTCTATCTGTTTGACTTGTTTAACTTTTCTTTAAACACCAACTACGGCGTCTAGTAATTTTTCAGTGTTTAAAAAAAAAAAAAGAAAAATCTGGTTCCACCTCCCTCCAAATAAAAAGCAGCCAAAAAGGAGCTTTGTTTTTTTGTATGATTTTTAGATGCAGCCACTTCACGCCCTCACCCTCCAAAATCGAGTGAGGGGGATGAAGAGAAATGGCGAACAAAATCTAAAGCTCTTTAGTATGTAAAGGTGCCCCCGTGTTAAAACAGGGCAGAAGGAAAAGCTGTGCTCGCCAGCTAACTCTTGGCTCACCATGTTTCCATTAGTCGTCCCTGATTTCTTTCTTTTTTTTTTTTTTTTTTTTAAATCAGCTAGGAAAATGGTCCAGGTCATAGAAGGAATTGCAGACTTTTTCCTAAAAAACAAAGAAAAAAGAAAGCATCCCAAAGATTAAGATCCAAGAAACCACGAATTTGCAGAAATGCTTTAAAGCACAAGTCGAATTTGAAAGTTCATACAGAAAAAGCAAAGAATTTCCTTGTAGTTCCTGCTTAAGACTTTGGCTGAGAAGCTCTTTTTCTGACTTTTCGGGACAGTGGTCCGCCATAGCGGGAACCACCTGGGTGGGAGAAAAGGGGTAGCTGGAACCACCTGGATGGGAGAAAAGGGGCTCTACATCATTTTATGATTAGCTTAAATCCCATTGCTGTCATTTTCTTTTCGGTGTTTTTCCATGGAGGCCTTTTTGAGATTCCCCCCACCCCACCCCACCCCCTTCCCAGTTACAAAACGGCTTTGTGACATGTATCAGAAAATTAAAGGGCTGGAAAAGCTTTTATTAGAGAGCATTACTCCTCAGTCACTCTGAATATCCTGTCAGACTCATTTCCTTAATAACTTACTGGTTGGCATCATAGTAATCACATCCTCTAAGTTCGCTTCAGACATAAGGATCACTTAACTGGCTACTTGAGAATATGGTGTGGAGCCCAGTGGAGCTGACAAGGGTGGCAGCCCCAAGGAGGGTGTGCAGGACAGCCAGAGGGCCTCTTCACCTACACCTCTGTCCTGTTTGATCTCTCTCTCTCTCTCTCTCTCTCTCTCTCTCTCTCTAAAACACACCCCCAAGTGCAAATAAAAGCTGGATCAGGAACCTTTTCCTCTCCTTACTCATGCTTTTTGCATCGATGCTACTTTGTTTCTATAGTGCTTTGGGCCAGTTGGGCTCATTTTAATAGGTGGTCCCCAAATCTGCAAGAGTTATTTCATTTTGGTAAAATGATTTACTTAACAGCTTTTTTTTCCCTTTTAAAAATATCAGCTGTACTTTAAGCCATGAATTTAACATTCAACATAGTTATTCCAATTTGAACTAAGAGACACTTTTCATCAAGGAATGGTGAAATGCTTTTCTCTCCAAGTTTTTAGCTGGGAAACTCATGTTCCTAGAAATCTCAATATTACAAAATAACAACACTGTTCTTGTAATTTTTGCTTCTATAACTCAATATTCTTGATTTGTTTAATATGTATCTTGTTTCCCCCTCCATGCAGCACTTTTTTGGTGGTTTATTTTTATGGAAAGCTTCTATAATATGCAATTTTATTTAATTATGTTTAAAATGTCAAGGCCCTTGGCATATTTTTTATTCATGCAAAATAAAAGGAAACATCTATCTAGGATTTATTTTATTTTAAACTGCTTATGTATAAATGTATACGGTTCCATACTTGATTTGCACATACTGAGCATTCATTTTTTTCTGGATATATTAATCTTCAGAATCATGCTTACAGTAAGCAGATTAGAATTAAAATAAAGGGGGAAATAGTTATAATAAGAATATTTTATGTCTTTCTCTATCAGTTGCTTTGAGAACTAGAACTTGTTCTCCAGATAACATTCAGGAATATCTCATCTTTGTCAGCATAACACAAAAAGACTAAATTGAATATCTTCTTTGTCCCTAAAAGCCAGCTTCAGAGCCTGAATATGTTGTATTTCAGGTTCCCCCTGCCCGCTGTTTCTTATATTTCTTCTAGATTTATTCACCATTCTTTGCTCTGCTTTGTCAAAATATGCATCTTTGCGTATAAAGTATGAAGATCGGTGATTTTTTTACAAGGGTTGGGTAACAAAAACTGTAAATATAACATAGCCATTTTAAGTGCAGATACATCATCAAATTACTGTATAATGGAGCTGCTTAATTTTTAAGTTTATTTTTTAATTTTTCAAGTTCTAGAAATACAGTGCTTCTAAAACATTATAGCATTTTCCTCCAAACTGACTTTATGTTGATTTTCCAGAACATTAGTGTATAATTTAAATTGGCTTTACTCTTGCTATTTAAACAGGCTTATTTCACTTTCCTGGAGCCACTGTAATAATTAGCAGACATGATTTCTATAAAATGGAAAGGAAATAATGCTGATGGCGTGTGTAGTTGTCGGGTTGTTGGACAGGTCAGCTGGCTTTCATTTCAACACCAAGGTCGTCCTGGTTATCACAGGGGACAGGGATCTTGGGGTCATCAGATAAATCTTTAAAAATGAATGTCAGGGATTGCTGGTCGACACTTTTTAGTGAGGAGAAGCTTGGCGTTAAATAATAGGCATTTCTGGTTTGTGAGAGAAAATTGAAAAATATGGCATGTCTGCAAATATGAAGAAAAGTGCCATTTCCAAAATAATGATCTGTCAATGAAATTGCAAAATCATTATGCGAACGAGCTGAATTGCTTTGTGTATCATCTCATAGAAATATGTTTTGCACAGATAATATGTCTAATAAGGATACGTTTTTAAAATCAGATTTCCCCCTCAGCAAATAGCTGCACTGCAGGTCTGGCTCACACAGTCAACTAGCACCACCTTGTGGAGGATCGGGGGAAACTGCCGCTTTCCTTTTTTCAGGCTTTTCTAAAATGTAGTGAAATTGATTTAAAATAATAGTAATGATGATGGTGACGACAATATTAATGGCGACAATAAAGTTTTTTTTCCCCTTTCTTGTGTTGCAGGCCTCCGATGCCAGCTCTGAAAAACTGTTCAATACTGTTATTGTAAACAAAGGTAAGACTCTTTAAATCCGAGCAACAGCTTATTTTTCTATTCGTTCTGTTGTCGTTGCCTGGGACGAAAGCATAAAGAACAATAGTCATTCCCTTTTCATTCTGGTGCTACGGTTCATTATTTGTGTTTTTGCTTGAGACAGAATCTGTGTGCATTGGCGATACATCCCCCAGACTGTTTATTTTAAAAGAATACATTGAATCCTTATTTAAATTGATTTGACTAAGAAATTACTGCTATCTATGTGACTTTCATTTAATGTAGGAAGTGGTAATGGAGAATGATAGTTCTCAAGTTGCCTTAACTTTATTGTCACTTATCAGCTACCCAGCAGTTGGAGAACGATAAACAGCTGATTTGTACCGCACACTAATAACCAGTGCATGTTTAGTATTCACAGCATTATGGTCATAAACCAAGCCTTACTCTGCTGTGGGCTTTCTGTAAAGTTAATAAATGAGCAAGAGGGCACAATTTAAATACATGCTATCCCATTAATTTCTTCCAAACTGCAATATAGAGTAAGAGAGGCTAATGATATAGCAGTACATTAAGGGAAAACTTATCTTAAATCACTGCCAATAGGTTTCTGGGCAGTTTTCATTCGTAGCAGTATTGCTAGAAATAATGAAATTTAAGGGAGCTTCTTCTAATCACAGGCTTTGCAAAGGTATATAATTTGAAAGGTATAAATTATAGAAACTATTTGATCTCTTCCTCTCTGCTGTAGAACCTGATGTAGGTGCTTGCATGGTAATGGCTAAATACAGAATGTATGCTTCCTATCTCCTTCTGTGTTACATGCAGGGTCCTGGGTAGCTTGAACAGGGTTGGGCCCACACGAAGTGAAATTTGAAACCACCCCGCCATTCTGTAATTGCCTTGGCTAGAATTTTAGCTAGCTGGTTAGTCAGACACCTTTCCAAGTGCAGTTATTTTGAGCTCCCAGATTATTTTAGAATTTGAACCAACTGCAATTTTAAATAGTACATTATGTTTAGAGTTCCTTTGGGGTATACATGCTTGTGTGATTGCTGTTACTCCCAGAATTATTGTCATATTGAGTTTTATCTTTTTTTATTGCATAATGGAGTAGTCCAGTTTTATACTTAATCATATATTTTGATGGACTGAAAGTTTGTATAAATTTGTTGTCCATAATGCTAAAAGCCCAATAAAAGAAGATACACTGCAGTTCACAGCGTGCAGGGCTCATATAGAAAAATGCGTAATTGTGTAGTGCTCATTTTGACAAGGGAAGAGATTGGGTAGATGGTCGTGTATCCCTGCAAAATAGGAGGAAGAGGAGCCTGAGCCAGGACAGGGCACCAAAAGGAGGTGCTCTGTATTTCCTTGGCACCCCGCCCCACCCCCTCGCCCAGGACCTCCGGCCCACGTGGCTGTGTCTCTCTTTTGCTAGCTCGCTGTAAAGCTTTGGAATGTGTTTCCCCTCTCTGGGATCTGCCCTGGCAGGAGAGGTGGCTCTGGGACCTGCATTCAGGCCCCGCTGCCCTCATGGCCGAGGAGGAGGGATTGATGAAGAGCGGGTCCTCATTCCCCTGCCTCTTCCCTCCTGCTCCCCCCGCCCTTTCCAATCAAACGTCTCCCACATTCTTATTTTTGTTTACTTACAGAGCGTGATTTGTGGCATCTATTTGGTTGTGAATAGTCATCCTTCTGACAGGGTGCCTTTCTTCTGAGCTGCTTTTCTGGGGGTGATTTAGTTGCCTTGAAAGGATTAAGGCTTCTTTGTGTACACTAAAATCAACACAGGCTTTTCCTAAGCTTTGCTCGGGAAACCATACACAAATAAGCATCTTAGCTGATGGCAGATTATTCCTTTGCCCCTTATTTCCATCAAAATGGCCTTTCTTTTCTCCTCCAGAGTTACCCCTTAATGCCTTATGCTAATTCCTGTTGGTAACATGAATGACAAGAGCCTGAATCAATGCAAATCCAGGTGCTGCAAAGTAGACGGACTGGTATCCAGCACCCGCCCTCCTCCCTGGAGAAGGAGAGATTAAGGGGGGAGCCGGGGAGGGGAGAAGCATGGGGGCAGTTTTGTTAAGGGGATTAGTATTCAAACTGCTAAATATCAGGAAAACAAGTTCAAAAAGAGATTCATTGTATAGTGATAATGTCAATAATTGCTTCAAGACAGGTGCAGAGTCTTGCTCTGTGCTTGTGGGTTTTGGGTCTGTTTTTACTCCGGTTAGTGGCAGTGTTTACTGGATAGATGGTTGACAAGACCTTCAAGGAACTGTCAGCTTCGTGCACATCAAGTTCAAGTTCTCCTGCAAAGCGGCCTGCCTGCCTGCAAGTCAGGTCTCCCGTCTCTGTCCAGTATTCTTAGCCAAGAGCAATAAAAAGCCATGTAAGAAAGGGCAAATTTACACCAGGTAACAAACACCACTGGGAAAATCTCCAAAGCCTCGGCTTATTGAACAGTCTGACAAGAGTGCAAGGAAGCTGACAGGTGTATTCCTCCTCCTCCAGATGTTTAAAGCTACACATCACCTCTCCCTCTCAGGAGCCCCACCGGGCTCTGGCCTTCCAGAAGCGTGGCTTTAAGCTGCTGGTGAGGTTATGCTGCTGAGCCCGGTGGCAGGCAGATTTGGTCCATAAAATTTCACTGTGGGAGAGCAGTGCTAATCCCACAGGCTGATTGTGGTGGGAGGCTGGGACGCAGCTTTGATGTCGGGCAGGGCAGTCAGGGGGATACAGCTCCGGCTGAAGCAGCAGGGGCTGTGGCTCAAGTCCCATCAGTCTGCTTGTGAGCTGGAGTACGTCGTTTTGCCTCTTTAGGTCAGAATTTTCAGTCTGTAGCAAAACCTAGTCTGGGCTGACGTCTCTGGTGGGGATAAAACACTTAGTTGGTGAGGGAGGAGGGGCAGAGTAGGTGCCACGAATATGTTTTATATCCCTTCTGCCTATTTGATTTTATTTTGACTCTCTCTGTGTTGTGGAGTCCATCCGATTTAATAGAGGACTGGTACAATTTGTGTGTTTAGGTGTTCCATATCATTGCTTCCTTCTGATGCCTTTTATTTCCCACTTTGAAACAAATTAATCCAACGGAGCATGCTTGTGTGTACACACGACAGGCCCAGTGAGACTTGAGCTTGTCGAAAGAGGTGGGGAGATGAACCTCTGAGTTGCAGGGCTATCTTAAAAAAGATAGTTTAACTTTAATCAGGGTCATGGTTGCCTTGTTTAATCTTTATGTGTTTAAATGTTTACGGGATGTTCATGGGAATTTTATGAATCCTTCTGTCTTTGTGACTCAACCATCTGCCAAAGAAAAAATTAATTTTCCCAGTGAGACAGAGACACACAGAGAGAGACTCAGTTCTTGTCCATATTTAGTTGGTTGAACGGCTATAGGAGCAACAGGATTTGTGCCCCAAGTTGTGGACTGTTTATCCTTAAAGAGAACTAACGCATCAGTCAATGTATTGTGTCCAGCCAGTGTTTATTCCCCTTCTTCTCCTACTCTAGGTCCTGCTTCTTGGGGTTTTTGCCACTTTGAAATATAGGCAGAAATGCAGAAAATGAGTACTTAGTATACATGACCATTCTGCCATAATCGTGTTAATCTCTTTTAAACTCTGAAGTGGCTCCAGGGCAGAGCTACCTGCGGAGGAAAGAAAAGAAGGGAAGCCCTGTCTGGAAGAGAGGAGAACAATAGTCAGGTGTTCACTGGGGTTCTCTGTGTTCGCGGTCCCAGCCCTGGTGTGGGTCCATGCTCTAGATGAGGTGTAGAGAAACGGCCCTGAATTGCCTCTTTTCCGGGATCTGTCCTGCAGCTAAGGCAAGTTACAGATGAGAGGGGGGCAGGAGGTGTACTTCACCCTGTCCCTCTCTCACTTCTTCTCTGGCCTTCACCTTTCTTGTGGTAATGTCGGGCCCTCCCGAGGAGAGGCGCCCTGAGCTAGCTGTGAGAGAGCTGTGCGTCTCCAAACAGCTGGGGTGCGGAATGACCCAGGCAAGGATGGAGGGCCCTGATTTGTGCCCCCTCCTGCCGTGAGGACCCCCATCTACTGAAATGTATACGGCAAAGGAGGAGTCACCCACCCTCCCAGATGGGACCGCACCTCCCCTCCCCCAGGTCAGCCATGGGGATTCCAGTGGACACTTACGTACCATTGATAAGTGCCAGATGGAACACTGGGGCCACCTTGACCTCTCTGTGACCAGGGCTGGTTTTCCTTTCCCAGGTCCCACCAGACCTACTAGGGGACACACTGACTTCTTCTTGGGGTCAATTTTGTACTGAGGGTTTCCATGGGACACAGATGAGGTTGGCGCCTTCAGATTAGTAGGGCCTTTAGTTATCTTTGACAGTATGGTTTTATCACCATTGCAGAAAGAACACCTGGCTAAAAAACTGGTTGAGATTTGAGATGAGGTGAGAAAAAAGTTACTAGAGATGTTGCTTGGTGGGATGAGGTTCAGTCACTGAGTACCGAACAAAATCTTTCATGGCCATGATCTCACTTAATTCCTCCAGTTTAGATATGAAGGGGGAATTCCTTGGTTTGGTGACAAGTAAAGGTAAGAGTTGTGTTACCACCAAGGCCCCTCCCCTAAAATAATTCTGTGCTTTCTATGTAATTGAAAACAATGCAATAAACATACAGAGACCATTTTACAATTCCTTGTGGTGTCTTGGGTTTCGTTGTAAGGAGAACATGATGTAAAGCTCATTCCCCACGTGTAGAAGAGTAAACTGAGCTCACTTCAGCCTCTATAAATTAGTTGCTTTTTTTGTAGTGTCTTAAATCCTCCATAAGGGAAAGTTGGACTGTCACTCATTATTTTTCTTTCTCTGGACCTTTTTTGTAGTTTCAGAGATTTTCTTGGGTCTTTAGAAGATAGAGATATCTGATATGTGGGAAATTAAATACTATTGAAGGGTAATTGGTGCTTGATTCAAGACAAAGGGTCTGTGAGTGGCTGGATTTTCCCTCCTGCTTCCACACTGCAGAGAACATGCAATCAGCTCCTTTTGTTATGGAAATTGACCTTCGTATAGGAGCCAGACTCTTACATACAGAATATGCTGTATAGATTTATTCCTTGAGAATTCTTGGAAACAGATGCCTTGTATTCTTAGTGTGAAACCACCAGAAAGGGTCTAAAAATACTCCATGTTGTGAGAAAGTGTTTCCCTCCAGATATTTTTCCATCAGCTGCTACCTAGTGTCTCCCTGACCTTGTTCATGAGTATGGTGGGGAATCCTGGGTAAATGTTGGATCCGTTGCTAGAATTTTAGCTCATGGGGTGGAAGATATTCCAAGCATTTGATCTTGATGGTGTCCTTGGAGTAGAACTTTGACAGCAGTGCCACTTTTCCAGATAAAAAAGTAGGCTAGATCCCCAGATCCTGAGCGCCCCGTGAGCTGGAGCAGATTCCAGGGTAACATTCTTTTAGTAGGATGGTCACATGCCAGTGTTTTTTTTTTTTTTTTTTTTTTGAACCCACTGAAAAGTTCTTCCCTTACTCTCTTGATTGATAGCTGCTGTTCTTGGAAAGGCTTTTCTCCATACTTGGCAGTATTAGCAAAGAAGACGGAATTGTTGTTGAGCATTTCTTTTCCTAGCGTTCACAGTTAGTGCTTCGTTTAGGCAGTGACGTCGAATTCACTTGTCTCAGAAAGTAATCCACAATCATAGTAGACACTTGGCATAAAAAAGACATCAGCTCCGTCCTGGAGAGTCTCTCATGAGAACCGTTCCGTGACAAAGGGCCGCCTCACTCGTAACAGTTTTCAAGTGCGTGGGGTCAGCCTCAGGTCTGGAGCGTTTCCTGCATGGAGGAAGCTGGTGGCTATCCCATGGCCTCTGGATTATTTCTGCTTTCTGACAAGGGCAGAAAAATGTTGTTTTCTCTGAAAATGTATGTTTATTTAACTAGGTTTCTTTTTGCTTCACAATCTGGATTCCATTCACTCAGTTACCACTCCAATTAACTAACAATTATTTAACATTAACAGTAATTACAGACGCCAGTTAAGCGCCTACAGATGTCAACTGTTAGCTTTGTACCTAATCACTCAATGAAATGGAGAAAGTTCAACAAACATCAATTAGCCAAGCAATTAGTATGAGTTAGGAAAGAGCATGTTATCATGTGTGAGCTGATTCAATTTATTTTATTTTGGCAGTAAAACACACACAGGCGAGCAGCAATAAGTTCCTCAGATAAGATAAAACTCTTTTGTGTTGCAGCTTACACAAGAATTCTTTCCTTCCCTGTGCGTAAGTCAAATATGCTCTCGCCTGGAATTTATTTAACAAACAAAATTTGTCTCAGTTACTCAGAAAGCCCAGCAATGCTCAGTCTCAGGAAGCAGCTTCAATGAATTATGAATCCAGCGAATATGCTGTATAAGGAAATGTCAAAATTTTTCAGTGGAGAAACGATTGATTCCCGCTCAAGTAATCTCCTCCGTGCGTTTTGAATTCTTACCAGTTTATTCCTGAACCTATGGTGGAGCGGGTGCAACAGGGATTTTATTAATTTCATGGTGCCTGAACTTTTTGCTCAGCTGTCTCTGATTTAGCCTGGGGCAGCCGTCAAAGTCTTTTACCTACTTGCCCAGTCTATGCTTTGAAAAAGTAGACGTGGCTCTCAGTTGAGATCAATGGAGGACCCACTTTGTGAATTCACTCAAGACATCCTGGGCCCGAATTTGGAAATTCTGTCCTACTCCCCCATCCCAACCCCACGCACATAGACTTGACTTCCATCTCTTGCCTGGGTGCCTGGACTTACTGGGAGAGCTCATTCTAAAGCCTGCTTAGCTAAGGTGGCCCATTAATTGGTGTTTGGAGGTTCATTTTACCTCCACGTGGAAAGCTGTCCATAAGTGGCTGTGCTTCTGGTTCCCCTCCTAGAAATGCTTTCTCACCAATTCCTGAAGCCTGTGGGTAGGAGTGGAAGGGGCCAGTCCTTAGTGGGGTGCTCCGTCGGGTCACTGTGGGTGTGATGTGCAAAATTCCCCGTGTGAGCAAACCTCACAGCATTAACTAAATCCAGGAGTTGAAAAATTAATATTGGGAGTTAGGATTAGTGGTTAGGATTCCGGGTGTTCACTGCCGTGGCCCGAATTCAGTGCCTGGTCAGGGAACCGAGATCCTGCAAGCCATACCGCCAAAAACAAACAAATTAATGTTTTGTGCAGTAGAATAGCTTAGGGCGAAGAGGCGCCATGTTCCACGTGCTTTTCTCTTATAAACCTTTGCCAGTGTCCCGCAGTCAGCACCCAGTGCCCTGGCATGGCTGTTCTGGAGGGACGTCTTTGACCTTCTGCATCGCTGAAGAGGGTCTCTGTCCACCTGCTTTGGCACATTGTGCTGCAGAGGTTACGGGAACAAAGCTCTTGTGTCAGGTGTCGGCTACAGACCAGCTGTGATGCCCCTCGTCTTCATTCTGGGACCCAGGCTGGGGAAGCAGCCCTCATCGTGGTAGTTACCTTGGTAGAAGGAAAAGAGTAGAGACGGAATCATAGAACACCTCTTAAAGTTTCAGCTTCGTTGTGGTGTGTGGCCTTTCCAGCCATCTCATTGGCCTGAACAAGTCCCTAAGACTTTTTCCACCATGCCATCTCAGGATATTCTGTGTTCCCTGGAAGTTAGTAGGAATTTTCCCTTGACAGTGGAGGGTCTCATCCAGGTCTTCCTGGCATCTCAGGATGCCCACCGTTATCTGAGCAGGTGCAGCCAAGAGCATCATGGTGACTGCATTGCAGCGGAGCTCAACTTTAGACATCTCTGATTTCCTTCACTTCTAATAAGATATATGTCTGCATATTTCCACTCTCCACGTCCATTCTTGTGCCTGTAAGTGGACCGATTGTTACTCTTCAGCCAGGTTTTATTAGGAGCAATTCAGGATTTAACAGCAGGGGCATTTCCCTAGCAACCATTGACGTAAGCACGAGGCCCAAATCCATGCCAAGGCGGGAGGGGCGCCAGTTAATAAGGAGTAATGTTCTGTGGGCACACAAATCTTCTCTGACCCTCGTAAACCTTGTCTTACAGAGGAGGAGGTTGAGAGCACATCATTGCTTTTTCTAAGAGTCCTTTTGAAGAGGGAAATGTCTCAAGTGTGCGTGTTAATAGGCTGATGTGGGAGGCCGTTATATTGGGATGCCTTTAAAAGCCACTTGGAAAACATTTCCCCCTCTTATCTATCACCTTTCACATCTCTCAGAAGAGTAACACTGAAACCTAATTTTAGCCAAGATTACATCATTTTCTCATTATCTGGTTACAGCCAGAGAAGGCTTTTCCATAGTAAAGCTCCTCTCGCCAAAAGCCTAACCATGTAATTCCTTTTGTTTTATATAAGTTTTTGATTTTTCCAAGTGTGAACTGTCCTCTGCTGGACTTCTTGGGCTGATCTCTGTAAGGCTTCTTTATCTGTAGACTTGGGTTTGACAAGGAGTCTTCCTCTGAGGTCAGATGTCATCTGTGAAGTGAATGATGTCAGTGTTCATTCTGTTTCTTCCTTCAGTTGGCAGAAAGTGGGAGTCACATCGAAATGAACTCTTTCGTTCAACAGTTATTATTGAGGGACTTCCCTGATGGTCCAGTGGTTAAGACTTTGCCTTCCAATATATGGGGTGTGGGTTCGATCCCTGGTTGGGGAGCAAGACCCCACAAGCCTCATGTCCAAAAAACAAAAACATAAAACAGAAGCAATATTGTAACAAATTCAATAAAGACTTTAAAAATGGTCCACATCAAAAGAAAATCTTTGGGGGGGACTCGAGGGAGGGTGGGGGGGGAGTCGAGGGAGGGTGGGGGGGGAGTCGAGGGAGGGAGGGAATACGGGGATATGTGTATAAAAACAGATGATTGAACTTGGTGTACCCCCCCAAAAATAATAAATAAAAAAATTAATTTAAAAAAATCTCTTAAAAAATTATTATTGAGCGCTGACTATGTAAAAGGCACAGGGGATGCAGCAATGAACAGATCGCATTAAACATAGCGCCCAGAAGCATAAGAGTTTTAAAGATACTTTAAGATTCGAAAAGAGACTTTTTAAATGGTGTAATGGGAAAGAAGCCTTAAGACCTTCTTAGGAGGAAAAGCTGATCCAAGGTGAGTCCTGAAGGGTCAGCAAACCAGAAACAGAGCAGCCATCAGACTGCAGACGATGCCACCCTTTCAGAGAGGGGTTCTGTGGGCACAGATGTGCCAGCTTGTGCTCACGGTGGTTCTAAAACCTGCCCCTTAGATCTAGTTTTCCATTGTAAAAATTGATGCTATCTTTTTTGTTAAATTAGTTAAGCTATTGAAAAGACTTGGGGGAGCATTGTAAAGGTCTGTGTGTTTGCCTATCAATAGGGCCTCTTTTTTCCGTGTTTCCTCAGTTAGATTTTGTTGTTTAAATGTTCGCCAGGTTGGCACACTGCATGGAAGTGGCAGGATGTACCACAGCTTTTAGTTATAGAAGAGCCAGGCTCATGTCTGAGCTGGGCTGCTTGTAACCAGGAGCACATCGCTCCATCAGACTAGGTTTTCTCATTGTTGACTTGAGAAAGTTGGGTAGACCCCAAGATCCCATCCTGGTCTAAAGGCCAGAGTTTGCTTTGGAGTGTTCTAGATCCTTCTAGAGCCTGAAGCGTGTGCAGAGGGCATATATTATCCCAGAGAGCTGTGATGGAGACTGTGGACACTTGCATTTGGCAAGAGTGCCGTGACTTCAGTCCTGAACTTGTGAGCAAGAAGAGGGCTGCAGAAACCTCTCTTCTCTCCTGGAGATTCCACCTCTGCTTCTGCAACTGAGAGGCAGGAGGGGGCGGAGCCTCAGGGGAGGAGGCGGGGAGAGAGTGAGATGACCCATTTGAATACCAGCTGTTAGGTATTAACCTCTCCCCAGAATTAAAATAACAATGCGGAGTCCTCCTCCTCTGCAGGTCTGCATTTGGAGTGGTGTTAGAAGAGGTGTTTCATCTGCTTAGTAAATGTTTATAAAACCCTCGTCTATAGAGAACCTAGGTGCCAGTTCCTTTGTACTTGACTTCCCAAGTGGCATGACTGACCGGTTCCAAGGCCAGGATTGCTGCAGGTAAGAAGAAAGTGGGGGCTGAGGGCTCCTCAGCAGAGCAAGGCCCTACCTTGCAGCGCCCGGAGGCAAGCGGGCGAGCGGCGTCTCTTTCTGCAGAATGACTCATTTTACCAACTGCGAATTGAGATGAGGCTTGGATGGACCATTGTCAACCACTGAGGGAGTGTCACCACCTGGCCATCTGTTTTCAGCTGTCGGCAGCGAGCCGTTCAGCAGCGCTCTGCTTCTTCAGAAGTTAATCTAGGCCTCCTTGACTCAGGCAATCTTCCTTCCAGCTTTTCCTGTGCTACAAGGTGGTGATAATATGCACTTCTCCCAATGCCGCACTTGCTGTTCGCTGAATTTTAGCCTTCTTCACAGCCTTCTCGTGTCTGTTGGGGAAAGGTTTGTTTGAGAGTAAAGAAGCCATACGTTTAGTGTCTTGGCGTTGCCCAAGAGGCGGCACAGACGACAATTGTGAATGGATTCAAGGAGCGGCCGGGTTCATTTTATGGTTAACAAATCCATCGCATGTTATTTAGGAGAATCAGGTTTGTCTGGACCGTCGCCCTTCCTTTCCGAGATTGATGGCTGTAGATGGGAAGAACGTCACTGATGAGACAGTGAGAATCTTAGAAACCGACTCCTGGATTAGAAGCAGGGGCGCTGCTGCCGCGTGCTTTGATCGAATATCTACCCATTAAAGACATGATGTGGGTTTGGTTTTTGCAGTTGGCTGTAGGGGCCACCTTGCCCCGTTTGATGCCCTTTTCCCAAGATGTTAGACATCACATCAATTCCATTTCTGCTCCCGTGGGAAATGCAAAGCCCTGACTTAAATAGGAAACTTGGGGAGAACTGGTGAGAAGATGGTGCTCTATTTCCACTCTGGCCTCGCCTCCTGGGGACAACTGATATTTGCCCGAATGACCCAGGACCCCTGTTTGGCTGGGACCTCACCGGCACAGGGCACACCTTCGTGTCAGACTGGTGCCTGGGTTCAGACCTTTCCTCCTCAGGGCCTCGGGGCTGAGGAAAGACAGCTCTCCTGCCACCTCCTCCTGTATTTCCTCCAGGACAAACTTGAAAACTGCCTACTCGAGGGGTTTTTTTTAGCATTTTAAAAGTTAAGGCCGACTCTCTGAGCCGTCTCAGCATCCTGCCAGGTATCTTATCTTATTCAAATACCCTAATTGCTACTCAGGCTTCTCAGCTGCACATCATCCTACCACCTAACTGACAAAATCAACCTTCACCTGAGGGCCTCATTATGCTTTCTGCCTGTGCGTCAGGCCAAAAATACCTCCCAGTACCTGCTCGACATCCTGGGCTTCCAAGTGACAAACAAATAATTGGGTGAAACAAACCCTGGGCTCCGAACAGCTGCCGTCGGTGTCGGAGCACAGAGGAGTCCGCGGCAATAACAGTCACGGCGCTGCCTGCTTCGTGTCAGAGCACATCTTTGAACAGTGGGTTGTGCTGACACCAGAGAATGACAGCTTTGGAAATGGCGTGCTAGTTACCGCGGCAAGCGAGGCCTCTCATGTAGACCGTGACAAGCAGCTGTCATTTCCATACAGGTGAACAACTGACATCCTAGCACGGGGAGGGTGGCAGGCAGGTAAGGCTGGACTGCAGGGAGAGGAGTCTCAAGTGCTGGGGACCATTTGTGTGTGTGGCAGAAGCTGGCTTTAGAACACATGTACGCACTCACGCACACACGCACGTACACACCCAGGTCTTCTCTGTTCCCGTAGAACTCATCTGAGAAAGGGTTGCAGGAATACAGTCAGCTTTTAAGGATAGGACCAAGGCCACGCTCCCAGCCCAGTGCCCAGCTCGGCTCAAGGAACATTTGCAGTTCAGGTCTAAGCCCTCCTCTTCTTGATGTGTCACAGGTTGGTTTTCCGAGCCCAATACTTAGTTTTATAGAATTTGGGGAAGGCAGAGTCTCTGCTGATAAGGAACTAACTCGCCATTGAAAGGAACGGATTGGATGGAATTCCGGTGCAGGATCGAGTCTAGACAGCAGTTCTCAAAGTGTGGTCCCTGGACCAGCAACCCCCTGAGTAGTTGTTAGATGTGCAGACTTTCCTACAGAATCAGAAACTCCAGGGCTGTGGCCCAGTAGTCTGTTTTGACCAAGCCTTCCAGGTGCTTCTGATGTAGATGACCACTGGGCTAGATCAAGGAAGCACATCTGGTGGTGAGATTTGTGTAAATACTCAGATGACCCACAAATCCCTGGGTGAAATCCATACTCCTTTTGACCAGGGAATAAGTCTGTTCATTGTGGGGCAGCCTTTGTCCTCATGTATTTGTAATACCAGGTGCACTGGATCTGTTGAAAGGAACCCTGTGGTCTTACCATCAGACTCAGCCGTCCTCCTCACTGTGGATTCCCAGTCCTTCCTGTCTCTCTAGACTGGCGGACAGCAGCACAGGGTGCTGTATAGATGCTAGGCCTATGGTTAGGGCTATGTCATGACACGAAGCTGTCTGATCTAAGTGGGGTTTGGAGCCATGACCTTGGGCAAATGTTATACCGTAGCCCGCTGAGCTAACTCGCTCAACTGCTTCTCAAAGACAGGCTGTTTTCTCTAGTGCCTGGTTGGCAAACGCCTGCTGGCCATCTGTGTGAAGGGTCATCACAACAGAAAACACCCACGTCCTGTGCAGATGTGCCTTGATGACCGGTGACTATTTTGTAAACAAAGTGTCGTGTCCATTCTTTTTTAAACCTCAGTAGCCTGGAATGTGGAATGATGGACAGCAGTGTTTTGAAATATTTTTTCCCTTCCATGCAAAATATTATGATGTTTTAAGGCTATAAAATTATCTCTGAGTTGGGTTTTCCCCCAAAATATAATACCTATTAAAGTTTTCTTAGGTGTGTTTTAAGAATAGGCATCTCCCAAGACTAGATGTGTTGAAGCAGTGGTTCTCAAACGGGAGCCTGCATCAGGATTACCTGGAGGGCTTAAGACACACCTTGCTGGGTCCCACCACAGAGTTTCTCTTTCACTGGGTCTTGGATGAAGTTCAAAAACTCATTGAGGGTTCTTGCATTATTGATGCTGATGTTTCTGGTACTGGGAGCGCACTTTGGGATTCCTGTGTGTGAAGGCTTTCTACAGGAAAGCTCTTTTAAAATGCCTTTTCCACTAGTGAACATCTGAGTGAGTATCGGTTCAGAGTGCTCTGTCTTTACATGGGAAATGTACATGGGAAAGTGAACTCAGTCTTACTACAGATTCATGTCAGGAGCTTTTTAAAAAATTGACATTGTCTAACTTATTTAAACGTAGAAAACGTTAGAACGAACCATGTACCCATTATCCAGATGCGTGTTTATCGAGATTTCGCCGTGATTGTTTCTAGGTGATAAGATATTTTAAAGCACACATCAGGTGTCATTTCATCCCTACATACTTCAGTGCACATCTACGTAAAAAAAATTTTTTTTACATCAACACATCCTGTTATCACAATAACAAAATAAATGATAATTCCTCAGTGTCATCCAGTACCCAGCTGTAATCCCAGCTCCCTGATTGTCTCACAAGTGTCATTTTACACGGTCTGTTCCATCAGGACACAAACCAGGGTCGAGTCTTAATTGAGAGCCGTCCACCCTCTCCCCAGCCTCCCACTCGCTTCAAGTCAGTGACTTGTTGCCGAAACCAGGTCAGCTGTTTGTACACTGTCCCACATTCTGGAAGCCCTTGAAGTGTCGTTTAGTTTATTCCTCAGTCCCCCATCTTTCCTGTAAATGGAGGTTGACCCCAGAGCTTTGACTAGATTCAGGTGACACGTTTTGGCAAGAAAACTCCGTAGCCATCAGGCATCACAGTGAGCTTCCTGTCGCCTCACACCCGGCTGCTCGGAGTGTGCGGATGACCAGGTGTTACTGATGCTGGGTGGTTCAGGACGTTCAGGCTGCGACGGCCGGATACCCGCATTGCCAGGTTCCCGTCAGCCTTGCATCTGACGGGTTCGTGTGTTGCTGATCCCCACCTGACCCAGTGTCTCCTTAGACGTGGTATCAAGGTGGCTTTTCTACCATCCTCCTCGTTTGTTGGCTGAAATTCTTGTGTACAGTAAGCTTTCCTTCATCATCTAGAGTTCGCGGGTTCTCCTCAAATATAATCAAAGGAGAAGCAAGATAAATGCTTAATTCTTTCTTTTTAGTTGCAAGTTATCAGAGCAAGAAGTTGGTGCCTCATCAGGAGTTTTATTAACACACCTGTACCTTCTCTGTTTGCGTTTTTCTCACAGTAGATCTAACCCATGTTCTTAATTCATTGAATTAAATTCTATCGTGGTTGGTGCTTATCAGTGGGAAAGATACAATGTCTGAAGATTAGAATGCTACCCAAAAGCATTAAGTGGGTTTCCCACACATATGTGTGTATACATTTAAAGTCTTACGTGTCCGTCGCAGCTCTGCTCAAAGGCCACACCCTCCAGGAAGCGCTCCGCCTCCCAAACGCGAACACTTGGCCCACCCTGCCTTTCCTACTAGAACCTCAGACGCTCTGTCTTCCCCTCTTTGAGCTCATCCTCCACCCCCCCACCATGGTAACCAGCGGGGTGCTTTGTATACAGTAGGGGCTCAACTTCTGTGGTCGAACCTCAGCAAATTAAAATGCAACATCCTAAAAACTACTCCAAACCTTGGGATTTAGGTTATACGCGGAGAGTCTAAGTTGACGAAAGAAAGTAAGGAAGAGTCTGAATCTCACTTGACTTCATCAGCCCGTTTGCCTTATTAGATAATCTGAAGAGTCCAAGCAGGTATTTTGCAGGAGAGGAACAGGAGGCTGCCCACCCACGCGTACAGAGTGCCCACAGCATGCCTGGGAGGTCCACATGCTGGTGTGTTTCGTTCACAGGGTAGCCCAGCCACGTAGGTGTTTCACCTGTGAGAACACTGCCCTGTGACTGTTGGGGACAGAGCCAGAGCTTATGTCCCAGCTTCCCGGCCTTCCGACATCCTGCTCTTCCCAGCGTGCCAGCCCAGCCTTTGGTTTCGTAAATTTAAAAATGCCTCTTGTGGACAACACATTTCTTAAACTGCCTGTAGTCCATTTGGGAAGAAATACTGGTTCTGCAGTTGTGGCCTGGGAACCTTGAGGGAGACACTGGACACAGCAGAGGGGGAGCACCTTCCTTGCAGCCTGTGTCAGATCTGTCAGCCACCTAATGTGTTTTTTGTTTTTTTAATTTAATTTTATTTTTGGTTGCGCTGGGTCTTCATTGCTGTGCACGGGCTTTCTCTAGTTGTGGCAAGTGGGGGCTACTCTTCATTGTGGTGCACGGGCTTATTGCGGTGGCTTCTCTTGTTGTGGAGCACGGGCTCTAGAGCACAGGCTCAGTAGTTGTGGCGCATGGGCTTAGTTGCTCCGCGGCACATAGGATTGTCCCAGACCAGGGATTGAACCCGTGTCCCCTGCATTGGCAGGCGGATTCTTAACCACTGCGCCACCAGGAAAGTCCAGCCACATAATGTTATGGAAGATTTCGTGTGGCATTTAACTTAACCTCCCACACAGCTAAACTTTGTATAGTTGAAGAATTGGAACATTATATTAATGCCTAATCCAAAGTAAACAGAAAAAGCAGCAAAGGAATTTCAAGTGATAGGACGGCAGAGAGGACTGGAAATCTTAGTGACGATATTAAAACAGTCCTTTTTTTGACCCACTAGAACCTGTGGCTTTGTGTTGCAAAGCGCTCTTTGGTGGGGCGTGCATTTGTCCAATGGGTTTGTCCCTCATGGGTTTCCCCGTGAGAGGATACTTGTCGCTGGTTTCTTTATAAACCCATAGCCCAACCTTGAGTTTCTGGTAGCAGAAGTACAAGAAATCCCTGCTATTCATCCATTTGCTTTGGAACTTTCTTCCTTGAAGAGGCTCAAACCCTTCCCAGCCACTCCCACCTGGTACTGGTCTTTGCCTCTGTGCCAGTCAGCCTCTTGGGCAGTGGTGCCTTTTGGGGCAGAATATCACTGTCAAGCCACTTCTTTTCTTTTTTAAAAAAATGCTACAAAGAGGTATTTAAGCCTTCAAACACAGTCATTTTCAAGGCATCCTAACCACCACATACTCCCCAGGTGACAGAGAGGGAGCCGGGCTCTCGCCTTCTTCCCCGCAGGCCTGCGTGGTTGGACTTTCCATCCGAGCTCACCCCGTCTTTGCCCTCTCTGGCAGCCTCTCCTTTTCTACTGTTTATTTCCTTCCATCTCTTAAGAGTATCCTTAGTTTAAAAAACAAACAATGACAGTACAACAAAAGTACAAACAACAGCCCTATCCTTGCTGCTTCTTTAGGACCTTAAACCCTTTTTGATATCTTTCTCTTATCCCTTCTTCTTGTAAAATACCTTACATATGCATATCTTTTGAGTGATAGTTAAGGTGACTGGGTAACTTACTGTCCAGACAAGGACACATTTGAAAGAGAAACAAGACTACTGTTAATAATGACTTTGGGACAACAGGCCTAACCCTGGACTGTCCATGCAAACCAGGATTTATGACAATCCAAGTTCTTTCACGGTTTGTGAAAGTGCCCTAATGCACTACCATTTATTGAGGACTCGCTAGGAACCAGGCTTTGTTTGAATCACTTTCTGTGGATTAACTCATGGAATCCTCACCGCCCCCTTTCAAGGTAGATAGTGTTGTTCACACCATTTCCACTCTGGGGAAACTGAGGCACAGAGAGGCTGAGCGAGTGGCCCAGGGTCACACACCCAGCTTTATCCTCACTCCCAGCTATGTCAGCCCCCGGGGGTCAGGCCCTCCTGTATCCTCTGAGGTGTTAGCAGAGTTTTCCAAATGTCTGTCCAATTAAAAGTACAGTGTAAACAGAAGTATTACCTTCTGAGTATTTGTTTAGGGTTGTGTAGCTATAAAGGGCTTCTAAACAGGCAAGAAATACTTAATCCTCTTCTCCAGTAGCAAATGGGGCCTCCATTAGAGCAAGGAGGGATTACCCTATCACTGTCATTCTCTAAAACACAAATTTTAAAAAACAAAAGGAAAAGCCAGTTACACCCCACAAAGGTGCAATTCTGTTTTTTTCCTGATGATTTTTCTTACCTGGAGGTAATTTAGGATGGTGCTACTTAAGGGTGGGACTTAGCTCGAGGACCAGATATTAAGGTGTGAAGTTCTTGATCTGAGCTAGGAAATAAGAATTTTGTCATATAAAAAAGCTTAGACCTCTCCCGTCTCTAGCCTCAGGTCCCCTTTCCCCTTTTCCTCTTGCCTTTGCTGCTCTCCTTCCCATGTTTCAAAAGCAGTCAGAAGGCCTTTCCTGCCGAAATCTGAATCATGACCCCATGGAGTTGATTATAGGCAGATCCAAGGTTCAACATGAAGCTTTTCTTTTTTATGCCACCAAGTTGACAGGGTGATTTATTGAAACCTAAACTCATTTTGTTTGCTCACATATTCACAAGACTCAAGAGTGTAAGGAGGTGAGAAGCCCTCCCACTGCCTCAGGGTGTGAACATCAGTCACGCAGGCTGGTCTCAAAGGCACAAGTCACTGGGTCAGTCTGTTGGGATGTGCCGGGGAAGGCAGGTGAGGTGGCTGTTAGGCACAGACAGCTGCTCCGGAGCTTCCCACCCCTCTCTCCTGCAGGCAGGGTCTTCCCGGCGTGTTTCTGCAGGCAGTTGCGGAGAGGAACGTGGTTGGTAGAATCTCTTTGTTGCCTTTTTTTTTTTTTGGCCACACCGCACAGCATGTGGGATCTTAGCTCCCTGACCTGGGATCAAACCTGCATAGCTTGGAGTCTTAACCACTGGGCCACCAGGGAAGTCCCTGTCCATGTTTTTTAACACACACACACACACACACACACACACGCACGCACGTGCTCTCTCTCTCTCTTCTCTCTCTCTCTCTCTCATGCCCCTTCTCTCCGCCCTGGCTCCCTCTAGAAAGGTACTGTTCTTGTCCTGTTCTCCAGACTCTTCCACAGAGAATCCCTTTTCTCTCCCTATTTCTCACCAGCCAAGTCTGTTAACCCTCTTAGAATTGCTGTCGGGCTTTCGGTAACTGAGGACTTCCTTTTAGAGTCATTTCCAACTCAGCACCTTTGGGTAACACAGCTCATTGCTCTGCTTTACTGAGAAAAGCTTGCTCTGAAGAGCTTTCCGGTACTAGGGAGATCAGTTCCAGCTCACATTTCTCCTGGTAGAAGGAATGTCCCGTGTCAGACGACAATGTGAACAAATAGCTTGTGCCCCATAAAGTGGGGGTCTTTAACAGGAGAGACCAGCAAAGGAGTATTTTTGAGGTGACATAAAAATACAAGGGGAACAGCCATTAGACCTCTCAAGTGTCATTACATCTGTAAACCTGGACGATTTCAGTTGATAATGAAAAACCTCTTAGATTTTTCAGTATCAAGGATTTCTAAAACATGGACTTATCTAAGAATAACAGTGATAGTACCATTTGCTAAGTCCCAGGTATATGCCAACTGGCATATTGATATGCCCTTGATATGCATTCTAACAGGGTACAAGGGCCTCTCGAGGCTGGTGTCATTACCGCTTTGCAGGAGCAGAGCGATGACCTGCCGAAGGCTCCCATGACCGACGTGCATTGGTGCTGGAATTTCATACATCCATCCGCCCATCCATTGGTCAGATCCGGAGTGTGTCCCTGTGCTGGGCATTGCACTAGGACAGTGGACCCTGAGATGGACGTGGTAGCTTGTTGTCTCAAGGGGGTAATCAGATACTGACTCCAGGGCTGTTGAACCATGCCCTATTTTCTCATTTAAAATTTCTCCTTCAAATTTTTTCAGTTTCTTATGTTGTACAATTGCAAACCTATAGAAATGTTGAAAAGAATACGGTGAATACGCATATACTCTTTATGCAGATCCACCAATTCTTTAACATTTTGCCACATTTGCCTATTTTTCTTTTTTCTTTTTTTTTGCTAAATCATTTCAAAGTGAAAGGTATCAGAATACTTCAGTACTCACCTCCTGCGTTTTTCTACATAACGTCAGTAGCATTATCACACCTAAATAAGTTAACTGTGATTCCAGAATTCTGTCTGAAGTTCTTGTTGAACTTTTCTCAGTCGCTTCCAAAGTGTGTATGTGTGTGTGTGAAATAATGACAGGCTTTTTAAATTCTTTTTTGGATCCAAGATCCAATCAGGGTCACACATTTGGTTGATACATCTCTTTAGCCTCTTGAAATAGGATGTAGAACTCCATCCCCCATTTTTCCCCTACACGTACCTTTTAAAAAATTTTTTAATGACATTGACTTTATGAACAGCCCAGCCTGGTTGTCTTATAGGATAGACTACATTATGAATTTCCTCATAGTGCCATTTTACTTGTTACCCAATAACGTTTTAATTATTAAAAGAAAATCCTGTTTTCTGTCTGCGTTTACACCACTTTAACTGATGAGTCTGGTTTACTTAGCCCTTTCTCTTGGGTATTTGGAAGTAGCTGCTTTGCACGTGCAAAACAACCCTAGGAAGACACAAGGGCCCTGGCATTTGTGTGTGGCGTGTTCATTGTATTTTGTGTGATATAAAATAATTATCATTTACAGATAAGCTTTTGAAGCCCTGGATTCCACTGGAATTTAAGGATTCTCCTCCCCACCCCCTAAATTTGCAGAGATTAGTTTGTAGTTGCCAATAGCCCTGGAACTGGCAGGATGCTTGAGGCATAATCTTTTCATTAAAAAGAGGATTTAACTAATTAGACTTGACTATCAAGCTGACAGGTTAATTGATAAGGGAAGTGGGGCTCAGGAACCCTTAAGGTGGGAGTGAGTGTCCGTTAAATTTCAGTCCTCATGACCCCTGCTGAAACGTGATTCTTTATATTGATTTTTAAAATGTTTCTGTGTATATCACGTTAATAAACCAGAAAAGCATATCCCTTGAGAATTCTTAAAAGATCTGTAAAGCGTTCATGTATTTTAGATCCAAATTGTTGTGGATATTAGGGAGACTTACAGGGTCAGGTCCTTAAATATTGTCTTATTTTTATTTTTGAAGACCTAGTGGGCATGGACATGTTTTATCACATAACTCAGCTTTTATAAACTAACTTTTCATTTCAGTTTATTATTTAAATTTAATGTCCTAAAATAAATCTAAATGTTGATTAAAACCCGTGATTTGGTTACGTATCAGAATTAGAAGTAAGATGTCCCCGAATGGAGAGTTGGAACTAGGAGGTGAGAACGTCACATTTCTTGAATCACCTGCAGTGGGGGTGCTGTTGATTGATGTATTGATTGATTGTGCTTTCTTTATAAAGCACTTTCCTCTAATCTGCCCTTAGTCATGTTAATGAGATGTGCATTTTGAAACTCTTGTCTGAAGTTCATATACATGCCTCTCCAGGTTGAACATTGAAAAGAACATTTCAGCATCTTTGGGTTCTCAGTTTTATAGTTAAACTGGGAGACATCAAGTACACCCCCAAAGACCTTGAAGATGGCAGAGTCTACTGACCCAGCTGTAGCTCTTCAAGGGCACTTGGAGGTTTGGAGAGGCCAAAGAAGCTGCCCAGGGCCAGTGTGCTGGTGAATGGCCCCCTGGGTGTGGCGGAAGGACCCCAGAGCCACTGTGTTGAGTCAAAGAGACAGCAGTCATTTGAATGGATGCTATACAGATTCCCTGCACAAAGTACTTTGGAGGGTTTAAAGGAAATAAAAGGCTCAGGGTTTTGTTTTGTTTTTTTTCCCTAACAGAAATTGTCTTAAGTTACCTTTCTGAGCTGTAGAGAAAAATACTCACGTAGCCCCAATTTTTATTTGTATCTTCAATAAAGGAAACTTATCTTGTACATTTGAGTTTCATTTTACAGGTCATTGGCTGCATGTAAAATTGATGTGCTAGGAACCATAACCTAGAACAGGAAATTCAAAAATAAAGGTCAGGTACCCCCAAAACTAGTGTTTTGTTTATAGGCCTTCTAAATATATACCCATACAACTCCTTTTTTAAAAAGGGAAAGGTACCTGTGATTTTGGAGGGGAATATACCTTTGGATGTTTTCAGTCCTTATCAGTGGTTTGATTCCATATTTGATTTATACCCTGTGGATATAGAAAGCTGATATCAAAACTGGATTCTCTGTGTTTAGTAAACTTAACAAAAAGCAAGGTGAGAAGTAAAACACCTTTCTGCTTTTGGAAGGAAAAGTTTCATTTCCATCCTAAAATTCTTTACCTATTGGACTCTGAAGTGGTGGCCTACTGCAAAAACTGGATTCTTAGGATTTAATCTAGATAGGTCATTTTCGGCAACTCCATGCATTAAACAAATTACTGCCTCCATTACCAGATGCACCATTGTAGGGGGGTGAGAAATACCACCACGTTAAACTGGTACGGTGATAGCAAGACACATCTGTATTTCAAAAACTTTAACATGGGGTGCGGGGCGTGATGGGGAGAATTATGTCTTAGAAATGAGGAAATATGGTACATATATGTAGCATATTATATCACATTGTATAATTTGTCTACCCAAACTGTGATTGATGGAGCTTTTGAGAAGGAGAGCCAAGGAGGTTGGGCCTTTTAGTAAGACAGAGAAATGACCTTCCCTCCAAGACTTACACCACATCAAACTGGATTTGGAGAGTGGTTCACCCTTTCCCTCTATTGTAACTCTTCTCGGGAGGGTGCCCAGGCTGCCCACGAGCAAAGGTCCATTGTCAGCACCTTGAAAGCCCGTTTGAAATGTCATCAGCTTGGAACGTTCCACTGGCAATGACTGTCTCACCCCATTTTACAACCATGCCTTGGGTAGAATGGACATTATAGTGGCAGGCCCTCAATCCTTTTTAATAAGGGCGGCCGTGTAAGAGAATTATGTTGTGAAAATGAACAGCATTTGGGAGTGGTTCTGTAGTCCCGTGTTCTCTTGTGGACTGTCAACACCAAACACATTTTTCTTCTGCCAACTGCCTGAGGATTTTCTGTTTCGCAAACTTACATGACGAATGATAAAGCAGTGCCATTCCGTGATGAGTGCCTAACTCTGTTGCTGGTGGGGATTAATGTCTTTGATTTCAGAATTTTGAGATTTCAGCCAAGACTTGAGGTTAAGGTTAAGATTCTTCTGTGTGTTTGGTACCTGTTAGTACAGGTAGAGAACGTGAAAGCTCAGAAGCAGCCTCATTGCCCCCATTAGTGGTAAAGAGCCAGATTAAATAAACATACCGTGCTGTTCTTAATTGGACTCAACTTTAATAAAGCATCTGGGAGAAAGAACTACGGCCAGGTTGTCTTTAATAGGCGTCAAGGTTTATAGTTCAATTGTAAGGTGTACATTTGGGAAATTTTTCACATTTTAAGAAAAGAGTAGAAAGATAATGCAAGATGTTTAACACCTGGAAGATTTTACACAGAGACAATTGTGTCTTTTGCAAACCCTTATTTAATTTTCTCATAAGGGGGAGATTCCAAGGAATATTTTAGTATCTGCTAAACATATATTTGAGTGAAAAATGGCATTTCTTTAAAAAATAATTATGTCATCAAAGCATTTCTCATTACTTGAAGTAGTGAATTGCTACATGGAAATATACTCAGCGTTTAAACGTTTGTCACATATGTATATAGTCAGTTTTTCAGTATGTTGGCATTTCCAATCAAAATGGCATCCAATGTTGGCCCTTTTAAATTTCTGTGGCTTAAAATACTAGCAGTAGGAAGAAAACAGAGACAGAAACACAAGCTCATTGAACGAAAATACCATGGTACAAATGGAACCTCTGTAACACTCTATCCCAGGAATTTTGAGAAGATAAAATCTTAAGCGTTAAGAAATCCAGAGGCCCTGTCCAGCTTATTGCTATCGGAACGCGCAAGGCCCTCTAATCCCCCAGTTCAGAGGATCGTATTGTCAGATCAGAGAGGCTCAAACACAATAGCATCTTCTGGAACCCGAGTGACCTGTATTGAAAGTGGATCTTGTGCTTTTGTTCTTTTGAGAAGCAGGTGTAAAGGATAACACGCTGGATTATCTTATTGTAAAGCATCTAAAAAGCCAGTTCCCCCTTCCTCATTCCCTTTGCGCTCAGCTTGTTTAGTCTCTGATCAGGTAAATTCTAAGGGCGGATGCTTGGGAAGCCTTACTAGACTTTAGTTTTCAGTTCTCGGGGCCAGCTTTACATCCTCCCTTTCTTCACCAATTAGAACTAATGAATATGTAGAGTTTGTGAAGGTGACTATTGACATTGTTGCCCAGGTGACTCTTTCCGACCTGCGTGATGTCTACGGGGAGAAAGGTTATTTCTACCCCACCTTATGGGAATTCCAAAGTAGTTTTCCAATTCTGAACAGATTAGACAATTCCCTCCAGGCCAGCATGTGGGCACCTGCCCATTTATACCAAGGCAACAGTAATTGTACCCAAGTGTGTATTTGCATTTCTGTCATAGCAAGCAAAGGCGGCCAACAGCCAGGGATGTTACAGCCCCCAAGGCCTGCTCATCACAGGAGGTCTGTAAACCTTAAGTTGCAGAGATTAACAATTTGTGTCTCAAGGCAAAAGAACTTTTTTTAATCATCTAACTTATCGTAAGATACATGCCTTGGTTTTATAAGACAAGTTAGCATTAAATATCAGACCTGTCCTAACAAGTTAACATCCTGTGCCAGGGATGTACTCCCTTCAGAAGGCTGCCATGTCAGACAGCGTGAAATTGAAGCAAGGCGCAGAACTCGGCTTTATAGTGGTGAATAACAGGAGTATCCGGAATGATTCCCTCACCAGTTTACACAACTTAAACTGTAAAATGAATCTGTCATTTTGTAAACTGTGACTTAAGAAAGGCAAACTCTTAAAAGCAATCATTAATTTCTTCCAGGGAAAAGAAGCTAGTCCTTTAAAAAAAAAATTAAAGAAAATGAAATTATCAAAACTATATACTGGGACTAATAAAGGAAAAATGTGAATGGTTTTATTTGTTTACTTGCTTCCTTTCCCTGTGGAAAACGTGCTGTTAAACTAGGATAAAGTTCCTTGAAGATAGTGTGGGGGTGGGGTTGACTGGGGAATGAGAACAGGTAGATTTTGGCCTGTTCTAGTTTGCTCTTGATTTAATCTTTAAGACAGTTCATCTTTAAAGTGAGATTAGCTGATGTAGTTGTTCATAACTGGAAATTTTCATGAGTTTCTTCCTAAAAAATTCAGAAGTAGATGACCGAAATTTTGTATGAACAGTTCTTTTTAGGTGCAGTCTTTTAAAACAGTGGTTATCAGAGTCTGGTCTGTAAGAAAATTAAAACAAAATATACTGAGTTTTTAAAGACTTTCCCCCCACATTTTGAAGACACTCTCCTGTCCCCATTTGCTTCCTTAAATCATCTCGCGTATAGAAACAAATAAAACATTTTCTTTGTGCTGCTGTCCTGATATGTAGACCTTAATGGCTGTGTCTGAGATTTTCAAATGCACTCAATTTTTTAAAAATGCTTTATGCCAGCCACAGTTAGAAGAGAAACTTAAATTTATCCTATTTTTAAAGTGCAGGATTATTGTGGGGTTTGGAGTACGGCAGCATCTAGTTGAAAAACTGGATGGAAAAAGACCATTCTGAGGGTCCTAGAGGGTTAGATTAGTTCATCCCAGCTGAGCCCTGTCACTTTCCAAGCCTGTCTAGAAGCAGCTCTCTGCAAGTGGAGCCTCTGACGATTTTTCCCAATTGGTAATTTTACCAGAGAAGAGAAATTCGCGTTTTCCATGTTTGTGTGTGGCCCACATGAAGAGTGCCAAGACATTTCACATTCTTAACAGATTTATTAACTTTCTTCCCCCACAGACTGTTTCCTCAACAATGCTCCCTGATTAAAGAAATTTCTGCCCCAATTATTCCTTGAACTGCTCTTTCTCCCAAGAGGCATGAAAGGGAAACCCAAGCATAACCTCAGGGCAGGCCTAGCAGCTGGGAGGAGCCACTTCTGTTCTTTGTGAACTAAGGCCTGCTCTGCACTGGAGAACAGAGATTTACGAAATGGGGAAAACGATGGCCACTCTTTCCATCTCTTTCCGTCTTCTCTGTGCCTTCCAGAGCTTTGACAGACCTCCAGGGTGGGCGTGGAGATGCTGTGCAGGTGGTTCATGTGCCCAGTGCCTTCCTCCTCTGCCTCGCCACCCCTCCACCCCCGGTTCCTTCCTGGTCGGGAACCAGCACCCAAAGGCCCTGTTACTGTCCCCACTTCTGCCGTGGACCTTCTCCTTTCCATACCTCTTGGAAAGTTCCATGGTGCCCAGTTTCTGTTGCCTGCCTAGAATCTCCTGGGGGGCTTCCATGCTCTATTAGAGAACTTAGCATTAAACTATGGTTTTTGTTTTAACCAAACTTCTGACAATTTGTGAGGTTCTTCAGGGCAGGACTCAGGTCTTACTTTTCGGAGAATCACCCGTTTCAGGCCCTGAAACGGGGCAGGCAGGCACCAGTTATTGAGTTGTCAAATGATTATTTCTGTGCTATAGCTATTGAAGTTGGGGAAATTACTCACTCTGTTTCTGAGACTCTGAAGGCTTCAGAAAGGTATAGGAGCCAGCCCTCAGGTGCCCTTCTTTAGAGGTCAGGATAAGTTGGAAAGCTGTTGTAATTGGATGAACCGTGTGAGACCACTGCCGTGAATTTTTACTTACCTCTTACTGTAACGCACATGGCTCTTTGCCCGTTACTAAACCATAAGTAGTAACAGGACCACCAGTTTTTTTATTGACGTAGAATTCATATACCACAAAATTCACTCTTTCAAGGTGAACAACTCAGCGGTTTTTAGTATAGTCACAAGTTATGCAACGATCCCCACAATCAATTTTAGAACGTCTTCATTAGAGAATGAAACCCGGCACACCTTAGCTACTACCCCTCAGTCCTCCCATGCCCCTCAGTCCTAGGCAACCACTAGTCTACTTTCTGTCCCTGTAGATTTCTCTGTTCTGGACTTTATGTGAGCGGAGTCATGTCGCATGTGGTCTTTTATGACTGCTTTCTTTCACTTAGCATAATGTTTTCAAGGTTCCTCTAGGTTGTAGCACGTATCAGTATTTCATTTTTTTTAATGCCAAATAATATTGCATTGTATAGATATGCCACATTTTGTCTATTGATTCATGGGCTGATGAACATTTGGATTGTTTCTATTCTTTGGCTGTTACGAAAACCGCGGCTATGAACATTCATGTGCAAGTTTTTATGCCGATGTAAGTTTTTGTTTCTCTCAGATACGTACCTAGGAGTGGCATTGCTGGGTCGTATGGTAACTCTATGTTTAGCCATGTTGAGGAACTGCCAGAGTATTTTCCAAAGCAACTGCACCATTTTTCAATCCGACCAGCAGTGTACGAAGGTTCCAGTTTCTCCACATTCTCATCAGCACTTGTTGACGGTCTTTCTGATCAGAGCCATCCTGTGGGTGTGCAGGGCTGTATCATTGTGGTTTCGGCCAGCATTTCCCTGATGGCCAGTGACATTGAGCATCTTCTCATGTGCCTATTGGCCATTTGTATACCTTCTTTGGAGAAAGGCCTATCAAATCTTTTGCCCTTTTTAAAAAAAAATAGAATTCATCTTGTTTATTGGTATTCATTAACAATTTCTGAAAGCATATTTTTAAGAGAAATTGAGAGAAACCTGCCTTTGCCCATCTTTAATTGGGTTCTTTGTCTTTTTATTACTGAGTTGAAAGAGTTCTTCATATGTTCTGGATCCTGAGCCTTTACCATACATACGATTTGCAAATATTTTCTCCTGTTCTGTGAGCTGTCTTTTCACTGTCCTGATAATGTCTTTTGAAGTACTTGTTTGTTTTACGCAAAAGTAACTGAAGACTGCTACTCACTTTATTCCACTTTATAGTGATTATTCATTTCAAGCATCTGTCAGGAAGGCATTCTGCTAATTTTCTCCCTCTCCTCTACCTTCTCCTTCCTCTCCTTTTTTTTTCTTTTCAGCTTTTTATTTGGAAATCTCAAACAGAAAGATTGCAAGAATAAGAATACTACAAAACCTATATACGCTTTTTCTAGATCCCTCTCTTAATTTTTGCCCCATTTGATTTATCATTTTTGTTTCTTTCTATGTAAGTGCACATACATACACACACACACACATGCACAAATAGAAAATTTTATTCTGAACCAGTTGAGGGTAAGCTATGTAAGTCATGGCCCTTTAATGCTGCGTGATCCACTGAGTATTTCCTAGGCATAGGGGTAGTCTCTTACATAACCACAGTACAGTTACCATCTTCAGTAAAGTTAACATTGATATGATACTTTTGTCTCATCCAGTCCCCATAATTTAATTCTGTCATTTGACACAATGTCTTTTATGGCGCGTCCTTCCCCTCCAGCACAGCGTCTAGTCTAAGATCAGGTGTTGCATCTGAGTAAGAGGATTAACGTCTGTAAGTGTGTTTCCTAAACACATGCCGCTACTAGTACTTTTGGCTCCCTGCACTTTGTGCATCATCAGAATTTGTAGCTGAGCTCATCTGCCCCACCTGTCCCTCAGGACTCCTCACATATAGCAGGGCATCCATTTGCCAAGCACTTGCCCAGGAGAGGGAAGGAAGAGACTGGGATGGACCAGGTTGCCCTTTGAGAGAGAGACAGACTCTGGGTTGACCGCCAGACATCAGGCACACGTAGCCGGGTCCGTCTCTTCCCATCGGCGCTCTTTATCCAGACCCCATCCTCCCACGGTGGGCATCTCCTCCCGAAAGGTCTGCCCTCTCTTGACAGAAACAGTGGGGGCCAGGAGTCAACTTAAATTCTCTTTATCCAGTGACCTTTGACTATTCCTGCCTACCGCTCCTTGAACCCCTTTTTCCTGACAGGAAGGCCCAGGCAGACCGTCCCTTCCCCTTTGTCATATTGTACATCTCCAGATTCCACGCTCTCTGAATTCTAGCAGTTCTGTTTTTGGAAGCTACAAGAAGAGCAAGCACTATTTTCAAAAACAGGTGCAAAAACCATTCAAAGTAACTTAGTAATCATATTGAAGTGTGTTACGCGTTATAGTTTTTAACGTGCTTTCTTGTTTCTTTATGTTATTAGTCAACTTAGGTGTAGTTATCTGTCCCCATAACAGACACTGAGGTAGGCATGGCACGTGTGATCTCCCTTCTGTCCCTGAAGAAACTGCTGTAGGAGGCAGACCTCACACCTGGCTCCTCCGATTTCCTATCTTACGCCATTTCCACAGGGCTGCACACCCTAATCACTTTGTTAATTAGAACTCAGTATTGCGGGTTTGGTAGAAATTGGTTTATGCACCATTCAAGAATAATAAACATTTACACCCTAGATTTTTAATGATCTGAGACCGCAGAGAAGTCTATAAAAAGATGAGCCTCCTGAACATTTCATTCTGCAGGGGAGGGGCTTTAGGGAAATCTCTGCTGGCAGAAGTAGTCACAGCTTAAGGGAGTCTTAGATGGATGTTTCCCAGGACTCTTGGAGACTAAGAGCTCGTGGTGTTTAATGATCACAGTTTACATCATTCCAAGTCAGGGAATGTTTCTGTTGCATACATAGAACATTCTACAGAACTAAGAAAACCTGACTGTTGCAGCACAAGTGCTGTACAAGATGAAAGATGCCAACTGTCAAGATGATTTTCCCCCAGGAATTTCGTGTGAAGGTTTTCAAACCTACAGAAAAGTTGAGAGCATAGTATAGTGGACACCTACGTTCCTCTCCACGCCCAGCCTCACCAAACAGCGCCCCCGCCCCCATCTGGATTATTCCATTGCTGGCATTTTTCTTGATCAGCTTTATCATGTATATCCAGGCAACTTTGGATGTACATTGTTAATATGGTCATTAAACATGTTTTGTATTTTGGATGGAAAAGAGCCTACAGTCTCTTTTGGCTAAGATACCTTTTACTTCTCAGAATCCTTTTGAGCTTCAGGAACATAGGGTGGAGCTGACAGCAAAGACCTTGGTCCCCATGCTCATGTCTGCCCACTGCGTGTGCCAGGCTTCCTGTGCGCTCGCCACTCAGGTCTGTGACCCCTGGGAAGTGTTGATATGGAAATATAAACATCCAAACACCACCTCTGCCCCCCCACCCCTGCTTTTTAACGTGAATGAAAACTGTACCAGAATGAGGTTTGGCGGGTGGCGGGGTTGGGGGGGATTATGTGTATTTTGGCTTTGGGTGGGGGTTAGGGGGCGAGCTTGGCAAGGTCTGGTGAGTATGGTTGTGTGGTTATTTGCCATCTTTTCTACTCACTGCAAATAATAATATTCTCCTTGTTGGACCACTCAGTGAATTAGAGTTTCCAGGAATAGAAAGTCAAGCCATAGAATAACTATAAAAAGTCCCCGAGTTAATTTTTCAGCTGTTGTATGATGTCTCCGCGAGTCGTTTTATTGCCTTTCCAGGATTCTTAAACTCTGTTCATCATCTCTGCCTCTTTTAAAAATGGAGGTAGTGACTTATTAAAGAGGTTGTTATGAGATACAGAAGGGCTGCTTTAATGTTTCATAATTATCTAAACTTAAATTCAGTGAAGCCCTGTAGAAGGTTACGGACGAAGTGTTTGGTATTTTTAAGTAGTAAGAGAGATAATTATAAGCTTTCAACCCAAGGTCAAGATAATAAGTAAATCTGAAAGAGGGAGAAATAAGTCTACAGTCCCTCAGGTGGAAAAAGCGCAGCTCATTCTGAGGGCAAGTGGCCTCTTCTCTAAGAAGAAAGCTTTGCCCAAAGAGTGCTGAAACAGATGACCACTGGAGGCAGGCGCCTGGGAGATGCAGTTGGTTCATTCTTTTTTTCCCTTTGCCTTACTTAGATCTTCCTAAAATCCAGAAACAAAATGAAATTGGCTTTCAAAAGGACAGGGGGACGCGGCAAATTCAGTTGGTTTGTTCCGCCGTTCCCCCCGTCCTTCCTGTTTGGGAGCAGGAGGGGTGATGAAGGGCGGCAGGAGATGCGCTTCGGGGCTAAGGTTGGGACGCCAGCCCCGACCTTCCGGCGGGATGTCTTGTTGGTTTTATAGGGATGTTATGAGGAACACTCTGGCCTTGGACACTAGGGCTCCGGTGGAGAGTTTACTTAGGAATCAAGTTAATGCCAGGAGCATCAACCTATCTTCACCGTGCCCTGTGTCAGGGGATGCATCTGTATCTTAAATGTTATTTTCCCTAGAACTGAAGCACATATTGATTTCTCTGGTGCTTTTGTGTCTTCCTGAAATCCCCTATTTGAAAAACAGAGCTGGCAAAATAATAGGTCATCAGAATGCCTGTCAAGAGGGGAAAGAAATAGAGCTCAACAACAGGCCATGTTCCATGAACTTTGAGGATGACTTGTGTGACCCAGATGGAGAGGATCACAAACCCTTGAGAGACAAGAAACTTAACAAAAGGAAAGTTCTAGAATTAGAAGGCTAAACATTAGTTCATCCAAGTTAATTTGGAAGTTTAGACCAGTTACAATCAAAATTATTATTTTGATTGACAGAGTGCACCAGTTAATGGAGTTTGGATTTGAAAACTCTGTAAAGAAGGAGGAAGTGACCACTTCTATTTTATTTATTTTATTTATATACATGTGTGTGAGTACCTATAATAATTAGAATATGATGATATTGTTAAAAGACCATTAAGTTACAAACAGATTATCAAAAAACAAATCGTATTTTCACATAAAAATTTAGTATAGGATAAAAGAGGCTTTTTAAATTAAAGGGGAATGGGAGGAAAGAGTTTTCAACAGATGGTTAGATCTTCAGCTCACACCAGAGTAAATTTTGTTTAATTAATGTATTTCTTTATTGGCTGCCTTGGGTCTTCGTTGCAGTGCATGGGCTTCTCTTTTGTTGTGCAGCACAGGCTCTAGGTGCGCGGGCTTCAGTAGTTGTGGTTCGCGGGCTCTAGAGCACAGGCTCAGTAGTTGTGGTGCACGGGCTTAGTTGCCCCGTGGCATGTGGGATCTTCCCGGACCAGGGATTGAACCTGTGTCCCCTGCATTGGCAGGAGGATTCTTAAGCACTGCACCACCAGGGAAGTCCCCAGAGTAAATTTTAAATGAACTGAAGAGTTAGATTTATATTACTGAAAAAGAGCCAGCAATAAAAATCTATGGATTATATACATCATCCATTTAGGAATGGTCAGTATGAAGAATACATGTTAGAGTAAAAGTTAATTATGGTACCAAATGATAGAAAATATGAATCAAAGGGAAAGAATAAAATAACAGGCATGCTTCATTGTTGATTGTTTTAGCAGTTTGGAAACAGGTATTTTTGTTTTCAGTCTTCCGAAAAAGTGGTGTGGTTGGAGTATCTTGTTTAAAAAAAAATGTACTTATATCAATACTATGTATGTTTTAAGTGAAGTTCATTCCTGGTTTTTTTAAATGTCAGGTCAGGGCTTTTTATGTATAGCTGTTAGTCCATCCAAATAGGAATGATGTAAGGAGGGGTTTACTCTGACTGATGGAGTCATTAGGTGAAAGACCTTGTCCATGGTGCCGAGAACACCGGGTAGGGAAGGCCGGGCTGTAAGGGGCATGAGAAACGTCTAGCTGTGCACTGCATTCCTGAAGCTGGCTTATCAGAGTTGTGTTTCCTGTTCCATATACTTGGGGGGAGATTGTTTCCATAAAGTGCTCCTCTGACTGTTAGGAAGATTGAGACATCACCTAGATTGATGGTGCAATAGAGTCATAAATACGCCCGTCTCTTCCCCGGTGCCTGACCTCCTCACCCCTTCATCCTCCTGGTAAATCACGGGCATTCACGAGCAGCCTGTCGGCAGCCGTCTGAACAGAGAGGAGGGGTCTTGTTGCCTGTTGCGGTCTCCCCATTAGCCAAAAGTTTTACCTTCTCCAGTGTTCCATGTTCCAGTAACACCTAGAGTAAATTCTGCTTAGTCCCTGGAATTACAGTGGAATCAGAACTTCATGTTTCAGGTCAAAAGGAATTTCCTGTTGAAGCCCAATTCGCTCTGTTATTTGTAGTGAGAGAGAGAGCCTGATCTCTTGTATGCGGTTCTCATTTGTGCGTGATGTTTAGAGGGAGGGAGAGTTGCCAGATGAGGCTGACATGCATTTTTCTTTACTGCTCTGCCATGATATACCTTCTCTGTTATCAAGGAGCACACAGGATGTTGAAATGACCTAAAATCCAAAGAGAAGGAGTAGCCAGGAGGAGAGGAGAAGGCCACATCTGTTTCAGAGCCCCTTGGTCTTCATACTTAACCTTGAAGGTGGAGAAAGGTCATGGCCCATTTTATTGATACTGTGATTAGCAGTAAAATATTGTAACGTAGACAGATTATTACACTGAAGCCAATAAGCAATAAAGAGAAGCATTTTAATATACAAATTAATTAGATTTTAAAATTTAGGCCATAGGAATTAACAGAGTCCTCTATTCAAGGCTTCTACTGAAGACATTCTTAAAGCAACTTCTGACGAGGTGAAAAAAGTTCAGAAACCGAAAACTGAGATAAAGAGGTGTGGCCAAGCTGTCCTTAGATTCCTGAGTGCAGTTAGGAGACTTTGAAACCTTATGGGCCTCTCCGCCAGTTTTCCTAAGAACTAGGAAGTGAGGTCTTCCCAGGAGGCCAGGCCTGGAGGGAAGTTACAGACATCGAGTTGTAAACGTGCAAATATCCCAGGGTGCCAGTTCTCTCCTTGTTCTGTGGGGAGACTGAGTAGGAGGGAAACAGTGACCATTCTCACTGCTTTTCTTCCTGCCGCTAAAACCTGTACCGGTAAACCTGTCTTCTCTGATGGGTCAGGGAGAAAGGTGTTGCTGCAGGAGCAGATGAACAGGCTCTGTAGAAGCGCTTAGGTAGCGTAATATTTTTTTTCCTGGCGCATACGAAGTCATTTTTTTTTTTTTTAACTTTTTGGGCATATGACACACATATGTGTTTGAAGTTGTGTGCTGGGCCTAAACGGCGGGTAGGTTGAGTCGATCTTTTGAAAGTTACCCGCTGCCTGTGAGGTACGTGGCCAGCATGGAGAGAGGCAGCATGAGTCCCTCTGAGGAGGCCCCGGGGTGAAGCTCGGGGGATGAAACTGGTCTGCTGGGCTCTTCGCTGCATGGTGCAGGTTCCAGGGCTCAGTCTCCGGGGCAGTGGGGACAGTCCGGGGGGGCAGGGGGGCTTCATGTGCTGTAGTGGTTACTCCATCACATCTCTCACCACAGGAAAGGGAGGACGTTGGAACTTCAATCGCATGGTTTTTCTAGTCACTTAGGTCCTTAACAGACTGGAATGTACTTGTTCAAATAGAAGGGCGTTCAGCTGGTGTGAAATGTCTTTTCCATGCTTTTACGGCACGTGGAGTGTGTGGCATATTCCAGGTCACTTCTTTGTGGAGGTCACACCCACTGGGAAAGTTTGGATCTGCTTTCTGTCAGTCTGGTGGTCTTTCCTGTTCTGCGTTGGACATCCGGTTTTAGAGAAATTTCAGAGCAGCGTGTCCTCTGGAAGGATCCTGCATATTCTGGTGCTGCGGGAACAAGGGATGCTTCGTGTGTCTTTTCTGTCTTCCCCACACACCAGCCGTGGAAACAATGCACAGAAGGAAAGGGTTTGGTGCTCCCACCAGTAAGTCTGGGCCAAAGACAAATCTCAATCTGCTTTTACCAGCTCCTCACCTTGGGTCAAAGTGGATTTTCCTTTCAGGGGACCTCAGTCTCCAAAGGAGAGCCTCTGGGCCTCTGCCAGAGCAGCAGCTTCAATGGAGAGAAACATGGGGGCTCCGCACAGGCTCCCCCTCCCGCACGGCCCCACCCCCCCCACAGAGGTGTTTCTTGCAAGGCTCCAAGAGAGGTAGGGGGAATGGAAAGTCTTTGGTTGGTGGGAGCGTGATACAGGGATTGGTTACCTGTGAGTACTCTTCCTGACCTCTGCATTATGCTTTTTGTTTTTCCTGTTTCATAGATGCTTTATCTGGTAGAGAAAAGGTGGCGGCGGGGGTGGGGGTGGGGCAGTCAGACGACTACAGTGATGTGTCTGGCTCTCCAGTTATGAGATGGAGAAGAACTGTACCCTGCCCAGACTCACAAAACTCAATTTTAATAACTTGAATCATAGAACCTTTTGGTTGGAGGAAGATCAGAAAGGTGATCTAGACTCGGCCGTTGGTCTGATGTGTGAATCTCCTGTCTGTGGCTCCCTTGCCCAGATATTCACGAAGCCAGCGCCCGAACCCCCCCAAGATGGCTTTCTGGGAGTGCTGTTCTATCTTTGGGCAGCTGTAATTGTTAGAAAAGTCTCCTTTATGTTGGGCCGAAGCCTGTTCCCCATGTAGTTATTCCCCTTGGGGCCATGTAATAAACGTCCCCTTCCTCTTCCAAAGACAGCCCTTCAAATACTGCAAGACAGCAGTGTTCCCTGCCCTCCTGCCTCACCTGCCTGCAGCCACCACCAAGGAAACTTGGCTTTGATTCTGTTCCTCCTCCTCTGAAATTGCTCCAGCTGATGTGCAGCCCCCTCGGAGGAGGGTCTGCAGAGCCTGCTTCCTCTGCCTGAGTTTAATCAGTGCTGCCATCTGTGTACTCTCTCAGGTAGACATCTGTGTTAGGACAGCCAAAACTCGCGTTAGAATTGCTTTTGACCGACTTGGAGCTTTCTGCAAAGAGAGTGCAAATAAAAGAAAGGAGAGGCAAGGCTTAGCAGTCCTGAAGGTTTTAGGTATACACTTAACAATTGGTGCTATTGTAGTTCCAATTGTTTTTCTCTTAACCCATGATTTCAGCTTGTTAAGCTTTGGGGATTCATATTTCTGTCATTAAGAGTTACTTCTTCCTTCCTCTGCAATTTCAGAGGACTCTGTGATGCCTTTATTAGAGCTTTCACTACATTGCATTATAGCTGTTTATGTCTTTCTTCCATTCAGTTATGAGTTCTGCCATGACAGTCATCCTTATCTTTTTTTTTTAAGATTATTTATTTATTTATGTATTTATTTTTGGCTGCATTGTGTCTTTGTTGCTGCGCACGGTCTTTCTCTAGTTGTGGTGAGTGGGGGCTACTCTTCTTTGTGGTGCGCGGGCTTCTCATTGCGGTTGCTTCTCTAGGTGTGTGGGCTTCAGTAGTTGCGGCACATGGGCTCAGTAGTTGTGGCTCGTAGGCTCAGTAGTTGTGGTGCACAGGCTCAGTGTTGTAGTACATGGGCTTAGTTGCTCCTCGGCATGTGGAATCTTCCCAGACCAGGGATCAAACCCGTGTCCCCTGCATTGGCAGGCAGATTCTTAACCACTGCGCCACCAGGGAAACCCAGTAGTCATCCTTATCTTATTATTTTTGTCTTCTCTCTCCAGCACTTAGCTCTTGTTAAGTGCTTAATATATTTTTTGTTGAGTGAATGAGTCAAAAATATTTTCTCTCTCTACATTTGCTTATTAATAAATAAGTTAACTGATAAGTAAATTGTAGAGAGCAGTATCTGAAAGCCTTTTTTGCAGCCCACCCAAAACTTTCCCCCAGACTGACTGTTGGCCTGTTCTTTGACATTCTTTGTAAGACAAAGTTCATTCTGTCACGAATTTGCTTCACTGTTAGTCAGTTCTGTGGTAACGTCACAGATGTATTCCTGAAAAACCACTGTGCTGTGCACAACGGAACAATTAAAACTACAGGGCTTGCGGGGAAAATGGTTTAGAGACACACAAATTTCATCAGTAACAGATTTTTTTTTTTTTGAGATAGGAACCTTATAAAAATAGTAACTTAGTTTTACACATTAAGTGGTTAAGAAATATATGTGTTCCAATAAATACAGCATTTACCTTGAAAAGGGCCTGACATTGGCTATCTGAAACCGGAGGGAAGATCGTGGCACTGGTGTGGATGGGCGCGACTCACAGTGTGTACGGTGAGCTGAGCTCGCTGGTGGGGGTTTGAAGCTTGTGCAGTGCCGTGTAGTCCCATGGACTCGGTTCAGCTAGGTGCCACTCTCTGCTTTCACCTAGGGTTTCTTACGGACAGAATTGCACATAAGCAAACACAGCATTCACACTGGCACAAATTCGCACTTTCAAAGCCAGCATTACAGCATCATTCTGTTATTCACTCGATGAGTAAAACCTTGTTTGTGTTCTTAAAGTATTCCAGGCACTGGGAATATAAAGACACAGAAGTTATAACACCTGCTCACTCTCAAGAAGCTCCGTAGCCTTAAAGACTGACGTATTTTCACCAGAAGGAATGACAGTAAATGTTAAAGAGACAGACTTGACTCACCCAGCCACTTTCCAGAGTCCCCTTCAGCCAGGAGAGTGTTTTATGAGTCTGGTCCCTTGTCACATTGAGCAGGTTTCTCTAAAATCTGCAAGCTGGAGTTTGAGTGGCTCTGACTTTTCAGTTAGTGTCTATTTAAGAGAGGGTTTCTTTAGGATTGGCAAAGACTTGGATTGGGCCCATTCAGTTTTGGGTTTAAAAATAAAATTTCACCTCATCTGTACATGTGTGTGACTTGCTGATGGCCTTAACTGAGAATACACTGATGTGCCCATAGAATCACAGACCCTTGGGAGCTAGAAGGAACCCCGGAGCTGAGGCGGCTCAGCCTTCTCTTTGATTCAGTTGAGGAAGCCAGGGCTCCGAGAGGTGAAGTGATTTACTCAAAGTCACTTGACTAATTAGTAGCAAAGGCAGAACTTGAATCCAGTTAATTTTTGAACTATAGTGTATTGCTTCTCAAAATCATGTCATAGGGAGGTATCAGTTCTATTTCATTTAGGGAGAAATCTAAACTGAACTTAACGTTATTTCCACTTTTCCATCTATTTATTGAGTTTCGCCAGCCCAGTTACCATTCATAATAGGCTTCCCATTGTTCTGTTATTGTTCTTTATAAAACCTGATACTACACAGACTCACCAAGGTGCATCTTCTTCAGACTCTGTGCTCTGTAATTACATGTCTGTGTTAGGGCAGAGAGAAGATTGTGCTGCTTTGTACCTAAAAAAGATTTAAGCGTTTGCCGTGAGTTGATCTGGGATTTTGAGGGGAAAATACCCCCGGTTCTGTGTGTGGAATTTGTGGTGCATTCCAGAGGATTAAGATGTCATTGCCTCTGGTCAAGACATGCTTTCTTTTCCAGTTGACGGGTTTTATTTTGTTTATGTCTGTGCCCCTCATCCCAACCCCCAACACTGACCTTTTGGAAAATTGTATCTGAAGGACACCTTTGTTGCCAGGTCCACAGGTTTCACAGGGACCCTCGTGACCCATTGGCTGTGGCCACTTTTACAGGGAGCGATAGTCATTTCTAGAGTTCAGAAATTTGAAGCAAAGAATTCGGGTAACACCTCAAGAGATCAGGAGGACATAGTTAAAAGTGTGGGGTGAATGATAATTTCCCCCTCCTCCTGTGTTTTGCAAGAGATGAGTATACTTTGAGCCCTTACTGTTTGCAAAGCATTTTCAAATTTTCCTCACTTTTTGGAAGGCCCTGGGAAATAGATTTTTCCCCCCCTCAGGGGATCTTTGATTTCTAGGCTCAATGCTTGGAAAACACCAAATTCTAACTGGAGTCATTTGTCCTAAGTGTGGTTGTTGGGAGAAAGTAATTTATTGACCTGAGTAAATCAGTATCTAAAGAAACATAACCAATGTCAGTAATTAAAAATAGATTCCCCAGGGGCGGATGACTTGTGGCCATTTGTCCGTGGTGAGGTGGACCTGCTTCTCTGTGCAGTGGCCTCTGAAGCCACCGAGGTTACGGGCAAACGCATTCTCGGTGTGGGGACATTAGATTAATGCCCGCTGTTTTATCTTGCTCTTTCTATGCTGCCTTTAAGGTCAGGACTTCAGAGTGGCCTCCAGTTCTGCTTTAGGATTGAAAGCCTTCCTTGGCTCCTGAGCAAGGAGGAAATTTAAGAAAGAGGTACATTTAAATTCAGGTAGCCAATATGGCTTCTGTGCACAAGGGCGAGTGTGGCAAGCCGGCTGTTAAGTCCCACCTGGTTGCAGGGTGTGTGCCGTTGTTGGGACCCACGAGAGGTTGGGACAGTCAATGAGCTGAAGACGATGACATTGAAAACAGCAACAAGAACCCTAAGACCCTGTCATTTGGGCTCTGATCTCTTTGTGTCTTTGTTAGTTGAAGTGCCCGCATCCTGTGTGGGAATCATCACTTGGCAGAGGTCCGCAGTCCTCAGAGGGCTGATTTTCTCCCACGGAATCAAGATCTCAGATTGAAGCGGTGCTTGTGGTCAGGTGAAGGAGCAGAGTTTATTGCAGGATTCCTCTTCAAAGTGTTCCTAGGTGGATACTCATCTGCTATTTTACTATCTTTTCATCATCCTCCAGGTCCATTTCAGTGATGCAATTCCTCAGGAAACTTGTGATTTCACTACTAAATTTTCAGTTTGTGAATTTTTTTTTTTTGCAGCTTTAAAAAATTAACTCTTATCCCATGCTTTATTGGAGAAGTCTCCTTATTTTATAAGTCTTTATTTCATAATCTCCCAGTTTGATTTATGCTGTCTGTGGGTGTGTTCCCTGATTGTATTTGGCAATCATAGAGATTTTTATTGTGCCAGGACAAAACGTGTCTCTCCTCCTTCAACCCCATATTCTTTGGACTCTGTCATTGTCCAGGTACCATTCTTTTTAGCATTCATTGCTCCTTGGCATTTCATTGCTATATAATTTTTCTATTAAGCTTTTAGCAGTTTTCTTTGGCTAATTAAAAATGTTTACTTTGATTTTCTCATAGTGAATGTATTAGGCTGATTGCACAGTTATTTAACTTTGTACCGTTTCTGGATTTAAAGCCAGTATTCTGCTGAAAATTCAAATACTGTAGAAGGTGAAAAGTAAAAATCCTCTGGCACGTCCCCATAACTGTCCCCCAGACTAAAATAACAACTGTTTATGTTTTATTGTTTATTTTTTTCAGTGCATATAAAAGTAGACTTGTACTCATAAAGTCTGTAGACTACTTTATACTTATATTTAAAATTTATTTTATTGAAGTGTAGTTGGTTTACAATGTTGTGTTAATTTCTGCTGTACAGCAAAGTGACTCAGTTATACATATATATATATATATATATATATACATTCTTTTTCATATTCTTTTCCATTATGGTTTGTCGCAAGATATTGAATATAGTTCCCTGTGCTCTACAGTAGGACCTTGTTGTTTCTCCATTCTACAAGGGTGAGTCAAAAATTATCCACACTCTGGCTATAGAATTTATTTTAACTAACTTTCAGAAAAGAAAATATGGACTTCCCTAGTGGCACAGTGGTTGAGAATCTGCCTGCCAATGCAGGGGACACGGGTTCCATCACTGACCCAGGAAGATCTCACATGGCACGTAGCAGTTAAGTCCATGTGCCACAACTACTGAGCCTGTACTCTAGAGCCCGAGAGCCACAACTACTGAGTCCACGTGCTGCAACTACTGAAGCCCGAGCACGTAGAGCCCACACTTCTCAACAAAAGCTACTGCAATGAGAAGTCCGCACACCACAACAAAGAGTAGCCCTGCTCACCACAACTGGAGAAAGCCCACACGCATCAATGAAGACCCAATGCAGCCAATAAAGTAATGAATGAATTAATTTTTTAAAAAAGAAAAGAAAATACATCATTTTTCTACATAATCTCCTTGCTTTTCAATACACTTTGCCCATCTGTCAGCAGGCTTCCATATTCCCTCATTAAAAAATATTCTAGGCTGAGCTGCGAGCCACGGATGTACCGCTGTCTTCACTTCATCAGAAGTGAATCTTCATCCTTGTAGGTCTGCTTTCAGGGGACCAAACAGATGAAAGTCCAATGGAGCAAGATCGGGGCTATAGGGAGGATGCTTTAAGACCTCAAAACGAAGTTTCTGCAGCATGTCGACAATGGGGGCAGAAGCTTGCAGATGTGTACGCCCTCAGACCACAAAAAACGAGTCACTGCGCACTGCTCTTCTTTCATGCAAATCATGAATGGGGCATCCATTTTTGCTCGCACCACAGTTACAAATGAACTGATGTAACACATTCACACCTGCACAGCAGTGACTGGGGAGACAGTAGCCTTGAACAGAAAGCGCTGATAAGACTGCAGCGAACAGAAGTTTTAATATAACCAGAGTGTGGATAATTTTTCACTCACCCTCATGTATATAATAGTTTGCACCTGCTAATCCCAAACTCCCAGTCCATCCCTCCCAGAACCCGCTCTTCCCCTTGGCAACCACAAGTCCGTTCTCTGTGTCTGTGATGTCTGTAGACTACTTTAGATCCAGCATGTAGACCATGGGCAAATATCTAAAGAAGCTTTACCTACCTTTGATTATTAATATATATCTCTCTCCTTTAACATTGTATGCTTTTGATTGCCCTGGTTTTTTATTATGCAAAACTCCGAAACTGTTAGAATCTTTTATGATTCAAAATAGAACATTAGTTTTATTATATATCGAAAATGGATCCTTAAGCTTCATAATGGCTTCCAATTATTTTGCATTTGTTTGTTATATACTGTTATTTTATTGCAGTATAATGTTCAATTATGGAAACGACTCCGAAGAGACATGATTTTTCAACTTAATGTGTAATTGTTTATTGAGCATTTTTCTCATTATAGTGATTTTTTTCCCCTTTTGAATTGCAAATATAAAAAAACTTGCATAGATTTTGTAAATTGATTATTATGTGGCTAAAGAAATCAAACATTTTTCAATGTTTGCTCACTCTATGGAAGGCATTGCGTTTGGGATTGAATAAATGGGAAGATTTTGAGATCCCTCCTCCACCTCTCAAAAAATTAATTATGTGTATTAAAACACCAATAACAAAATATAGCAAATGCCTAGTGAGTCCCACGGGCATTAAGTATGTAGAAGAGACGTTCCTCAGAGGGCTCGGGTGGTCGCCAGGTGTGGCTGAAACAGGACTTTGATGGGTGGGATTCAGAAGCACCGGCACGTGTGAGAATGGAGAGAGCACGGAGGTTTTGGGTGGTGGGTGGTCAGGAGCAGAGGGAGAGTGCAGCAGGGGTCGGCCGTGGTGAGGGGGTGGGAGTCTATTCTATGTAAGATGAGAAGCCATTGGAGAGTTTTATTTTATTTTAATCTATTTTTTAATGAAGTATAATTGATTTACAATGTTGTGTTAATCTCAGCTGTATAGCAGAGTGATTTTGTTATACATATATATAAACTTTCTTTTATATATTCTTTTCCACTGTGATTTAAGATAGGATATTGAATATAGTTCCTTGTGCTATACAATAGGACCTTGTTGTTTATCCATCCTGTATGTAATAGTTTGCATCTGCTAACCCCAGCCTCTCAATCCTTCCCTCCCAACCCCATCCCCCTTGGCAACCACAAGTCTGTTCTCTGTGTCCCTGAGTCTGTTTCTGTTTCATAGAGAGGTTCATGTGTGTCATATTTTAGATTCCATATATAAGTGATATCATATGGTATTTGTCTCTCTCTGACCTACTTCACTTCCCATAGTATTATAATGTCTGATTGCATCCACGTTGCTGCACATGGCATTATTTCATTTTTTTTCGTGGCTGAGTAATAGTCCATTGTGTATATGCACTGCATGTTCTTTGTCCTTTATCTGTTGTTGGACATAAAGTTGTTTCCATGTCTTGGCTATTGTGAATAGTGCTGCTATGAACATGGGTGTGCATGTATCTTTTTGAATTCAAGTTTTGTCAGATATGTGCCCTTAGTTTTCCGAGGAATCGCCAATATTCCATAGTGGCTGTGGACTGTTTTAAGGAGGGGATTGACAGCATGATCTGATTTATATTTTAAAAGCTCACTGAGGCCACTAAGGAACAGCAGATTCTATAACCGTTGTTTTCTTTGTGTTAAATGGCATTATATAAGCAGCGTTCACGCCCAGCCACTGATTCCTGTTAAGGCGGAATGAAAACAGGTTGATCTGTGAGTCTGAGCTTCAGTGATGGGAATGGAGAATCCAGAGTGGGAGGGGATGGGCTCAATTTTAGTCCTGTTGCACTGGGGATGGGGATCTAGGACAACCAGGCAGACGTGGTCCTCCAGCTATTGAAGAGGAAACAAACAGATGCCATATTACCTTTCTTTTACCTTCTGTTTTGAAAACATCTCTGAACATAAAGTTGAGGTATTTGCGGGCGGGCTTAAGTCATTGTGACAGTATGTGTCCCAAGCCTCAACCTCATTGTCTGACAGCATTTCCCTTCCACAATTATGGTTCTAACTGAGAGGAGGTACTCTTTTGGTAACTTACTCGAGCTGCATCTCTATCCAAGGACAGTTATAATTTCCCACTCTTTATTTCTAGAGGGTGATTTTAAGCATTTCAGATTGGAAAGGTGACTCAAGCAGAAAGGCAGTTTCAGAGCTCAGAGTGCTGACCTTACACCATGGAACCCAGTGGGGTTCCAGTTTCTAATAGGCTAATGTCATCCCCGTCTTCACTGCTTTCCCAAACTTTATAGACATGTAGCTTCAGATTTTATACTTGACCATATTTCCTTTTCCTGTGCTACAGTGAAGACTGTGAAATAATGACAAGTGATGAAATAATGGCAACTGAAAATATAGCAAGGGATGTTTTTTTCCTAACAAGCATTTATCACATGGGTTGTTTATAGAAAGTCAGTTTAAGGATTGGTTGACTTATCCTTTGAAAAAGATAAAATATTTCGAATATAGGGAACAGCACAACACGCCTCTCAGTCCATTTTTAAAAATCTCTTTCAACTTCACAAAAATCGCAGCTGGGAATAAGCCAACTCACTTCGTTTGTTCCTAAGGAAAATTATACCTATAGTCATCTGGGGTAGAGATTCTTAGTTTGTAACTCTTGAAGATGTGGCATTGATTAAAATGTGTACAAACCAAGGAGTTAGTGTTTATTAATCTACAGGTGAAATATTTTAGAAGGTTGGGTTCTGGAGAGGTCAAGGAAAGTAAAGAAATGATGTTCTCCCAAGGAGTGTGCTCCCAGTACCTTATTTGGGAGCTCATGGATTCTCAGAAGTCATCCAGTCCAGGCCCCTTCCCACTGCGTGACTAACTCCTCAAAACTTATGTCCTGGTCATTCAGTGTCCTCTTGGACACTTCCAGTGAGAAGTAAAATAGCACATTAGCTTGTTCCCCCATACAGCAGTCCAGGCTGTTTCAGGTTGAACGTTTCTTCTACAGTTATATTTATGTCCTTTGGTCCCGGTTCTGCCCGTGGTACCATTTGCAATAGACCTAATTCCTCTTCTGCATGACAACCGTGGGGTCCTTCAAGATGGCACATGGTCGTGCTTTGGGCCAAGACTCTCTAACTCCCTGTTCTACATGGTGAGTGATCCAGGGAACGTGCATGGAGCCAGGATGGGAAACGTCACCACGAGTGGGAGCTCACTGCTGCTGGTTCCGTGCTGGAGGTGCCTCCTGATCTGGTGGACAAGACAGGCACCACCCACCACCCCACCCCTGCAGCAGCTTACGTGCTGGTAGAGAACCCGCCCGAGGAAGGCATGCGGGAAGTTATTTCCAGGCATGGGTCTTGGGAGATGGAGGCATGGCAGCATTGGCAGCCTCGCGAATGGCACCCTGTCAGCTGTGGGGTTCCCGAGGCTCTTTAGCACTCCCAGCAGTGCTACAGAGCAGTGCTTTGCAGACTTGAACATGCACGTGGATGGGGGCTGTGAACTTAACTTCCTAACAAGACCCTCGGTGATGCTAGTACTGCTGGAATAGCGAGCTTGTGGAATTCATCGGAGTCATGGTGTAAAATGGAGGACAGTTTGGGATCAGAAAGGCCAGAACTTACTGAGAGAAGCTGTCAGAGTCCTCTTTTCTCTGCTCCTTCTCCCTTAAAGAACCAAAGGCTCCGTGATATCAGAACAATCGCATCCTGCACGGATTCACCCTAGCAGCATGCGTGGTGCTCCCCCATGAGCCAGTCAGACGGGCCACAGGCTGTGCAGCACCCAGTCCCCAGGGTCACAGCAGGTTGTTGGAACAGACTTGGGAGCAGTTTTGTGCCCTGTGCTCAGGAGTCCAGACAGGCATGTCTGGGTGCTAGCGGCACACGCATTGCCGAAGGACACGTGCCAGTGCCCGAGGCAGAGCCCGCTTCTCACGCGACCTTGGAGCTCAGGATGAGAGTGCTCCTTGGAGTTTTCCAGCCACTCTCTGGGGGAACATCTGATGACACTCTGCTACTCACCAAGTGACAGCTGTGTGAATTTGGTAGAAAAATGACTGAGGTCCCTGATGTTCCTCCTGTGTCCTAACCCCACCCCCCAACCCCCTCCCCAGCTCTCCTGGCACAGGAAGAGCCCAGGGCAGAGCGGTCCACCTGCCTTGGTGCCTGTGATTCCTTCTTCCCTTCCCTCCAGAACAGAAAGACTTTGTTGCCACTGTGAGAAATCTCAAAGATTTGCTTTACTCCTTCCTACTAGAGTAACTTGAGACCTTCCTTTTGACGCCTGGACCCTGACGGGAGGATGACTTTGAGGAAGTCAGTACAGGGCTGTCCTGTAAGGCTAGGTGCCTCCCATTTTAGAGGGATGGAGTGGGGGTACTCTCGCAGGCTCTGCAGCAGTGTTGACGGGAACGTGGGGCAACCGTAGCTTGGCGGGCACACCACACACCACCCACCACAGCCCTGCGTGCAGGGGGTCAGGAAAAAACCTGGGGGTGGGGCGGTCCAGGGAGCCGAGGAAAAAGCCTGGGCTACAATAGGTGGAAATTCCTACCTGCCAACATGGCATACCCCACCCAGCCTCTCTACCAAACGGGTCTCAGTGATTGTCTAATCTGTGCCTGAAATCAGATGACACACAGTCAGAGTGTACAACGCGGGAGGGGTAGGGTGACTGATCACATTTCAGGAGGTCTTTGGTGCCGGCGGCTTTTATCTTTGTCCTTGAGAAAACAATCTCTGGTAAAGTACAAAGTGTTGAAAATAGGGTTTAACCTAGAGCCAGTCACTTGCCAACTTTCATGGGCGCACGAAGCTTTCAAAGGGTGAATGTTATTAGGTAGACGCCTCATTCCATAGCCCCCGAAGCATCGTAAACATATTGATACAACAGACATGCACAGATCCAAGAAAAACTGCTTATTCCGTTAAGAGATAAAACGGCAAGGACACATTACAGCAAAGAATTGCTTGCTTCAGAAGGTGACCAGGGGCAAATGACCCTCACGATGTTTGCCCCTTCTGGCTGCAGACATGAAGCCGTGAGCCGATGCCGTTCAAAGTTAGCCGTGGACAGCAGTACAGCAAGGAAGGCGGCAGATCTGTAAACAGATCTGTGAGCCTCTGTGAGCTTGACAGCTTTTGAGTCCTCTACTTGTACTTAGTAACGAAAATACTGGAGGGAGGGCTGCCTTCAGAAAGATGACACTCTGTATTCCTCCCCCATATCCTCACTTGATTGTTCTTAATGTGAAAGGCAGGATGATTAGATGCTAGGAAGACTTTTTTTTTTTAACCGAACATCTAAAGGTATAATTCATGTCAGTGCCTTGGTCCCACCTCTTGGAAATTTTCCAGAATAAACCAAGGGCCCGTCTCCTGGTTGTCTTTGAGTCTAAGGAATGTGTCCTGCGGCTTTTACTGCACATGGGCTTCGTCCTTAGGTTGGCTCCTCACTCAGGAGCCCGCGTGTTTTGTTGAAAATCCTCTTAGAATCCTTTTCCTGCTGGGACCCCTGTACTGGTGTACAGACACAGAAGCATCATGTCAAGCGTTGAGTCATCCTGGTTGTGCTTGGGGTGAGCACGTGCAGAGTCCACCGTGTCACATGGGCACTCGGTCAACATCCACATGAGGCTGAGGAGGACAGACCGGGAAGCTGAGACCCACAGCCGGGAGTGGGCGGCAGGGGCACGGGCGAGGGAAACCAGGCAGGGGCTGATCTCGCCCAGAGAGACCTGCTGGTGAGCATTGAGGCTGGCCGGAGGATGCAAGGGAAAATAATGGGAATGTGTCTTTGAGGCCAAAACACGAAAGCGTGGGCTCTCTCCAAAACTGGCGTTTGGAGTTTTTGCAGTGTTCTGGGAAGCGATTGGAGACTTCATCCTTCATGTTTTGTCGGGTCTCTACACAGCCCAGAACATGATTCAGTTGATTTGGGCCTAAGACTGATCGTTGGAGCCTGTGCAGCAGGAAGTGTCACAAAGTGCCTTACCATGGGTAGCTCTGAGTCAGTAAAATATAGTAGCTGTCTTCATTAGCTCTGGCTATCTAAGCTTCTCTCTGAAACTTGCAGATAGCAGACACTGAAGTGAAGGCCACAGGTTTCCAGACTGCTGGTTCATGTGTTTTCCCTCTGTGTTCTGCGTCCTCAGCTGCCAGCTCCTGGAAGGCAGGGGTTGTTCTTTATTCATCCTTGTATCCTCAGGACCTCGCCCAGTGCTGGGCATATGAAGTAATACTAATTCCTTTTTCCTTGTATGAAGGGAAAACACAAGGAGAATTATATATGACCTTGACATTCCTGGGTTTTTTAAAGACTTTGTAATCCGCCCATCTCCACCCCCAGTAGATCACAGCCTCTTTCATCTCTTTCTGATTTTGGTCCTTCCTCAACATGGTCCTTCATTGCTCTTATTTGCCAGAAGCTACAAGACAGAAAATGTTTGCAGGCCCAGGTTGACCTGCAAAGGTGCCTCGTGCTGTAGGTGGAAGCCATTCTGTTGGGCTCTAGTCTGAACAGCCAAGGTTAATACTCCCCTTTGAAGGCAGAGGTTTTGGTCATAAAACATCAGGAACATGGACATCCTCTTAAGGATGGATGCTTTTGGGTGTGCGGTTTACAAGGAATAAACTTGAATCAAGTCTAAGTGTGCTCAACTGCAGTCTGTTGACTTTCCTTTAATCCCTGTCAGATTAACCCCTGTCCTAGGTTAATCTGGTAAACTCAATGCTCTCCAAACTAGCCTCTCTAAGAACAGCAACCTCTAATCTGCTGGGCTCCAAACAGCTTTCCCCGTGGGCTGCTGGTGTTTTGGCAGATGCAATGGCTAGTTTTTCCTATTTAGGATTCTGCTTTTACTAGGTAGGAACCCTGGAGGCCCTCAGAGGTTTGTGATGCAGACTTCAGCCCAGAGCTGAGCCTCCCAGATGGTAATTAATGTTTACACAAAATGACAAGCACAAAATGGAATCTCTTTGAGCCCTGCCAAGCACCCATCATCCCCCTGATCGCCCACTCTCGCAGTGTTTGAAAATTAATTTGCCTTGAACAAACAGTGGGCTTTCCTCAATTTATTTGTACAGTTTCAGAGACCGAGAAAGAAGAGCCACAAGACTGAATGTCATCCCTCCATTCGTTCGAGTAATTGAATCTGCTAAGGGAACAAACTGGTCTCTTTTTAATGATTTGAAGAAAAAAGGGAGAAGAGGAAAATAAAGAGGAGTGTAGGTTAGAGAAGGTAGATTGTTTTCGGACAAACACCATTGGCGTGTAAAGTTTTAGAGGTGGCACCTAAAACATGGGGGGAGTTCAAAGTATTGGTAAATGAATTCAGCAATGCAGTTTTCGTTTTAATAAGTATAAAACATGCAGCCTTTGCTAAAGAGGAGATTTTGTCTGAGGTCACAGAGCAGACAACAGAAAGTGTGTTTAAAGAATGGATGTTGCTAGTAGCTTGAAATAATGGCGTGTAGATTCACAGGAATCTGACGCTTCTCTATGTCTCTGGGCTGTTTGGTGTTGCACATTTCAAGATTTATTAATGTTCCCACTTCAATTTAAAGTCTAGGTTCTTTTTCTTGTTTGGCTACAATCTTCATTCTTTCCATGTGGTGAGGCTTTTGTGGCTCTTACATGTGGACAAATAAGTAGAAAAGCTAACTAGAAGATAGAATAATTTAAAAATAGGACCTGTCCAATTTTAGATGATATGGATCAAACTTTCAAAAAGGTACAGATGGATGGATGGGTAGATACATTGCCTAACAGCCAGTGCCCCCGAAGGTTTTCCTGATGCCTTTCAGGCCGGTTCATGTTTGCTACAATAATGACCCTGTAGTGGGCAAGCCCTCTTAGGGCTTTCTAATCAAGTGTAAAGACCAGAAGCGCAGAAACTAGCCTTGGGAGAGTGTTTCTCCTGCTCCTCCCCCCGCTTCCCTCCTCTTCCTTCTCTGTCATCAGTGTTCACCGTTTCTTCTCTGTTCAAATACACCACGTAGAACCAGTTAGAAACACTGAGGAAGGCTAATACACACCACATCCTAGCCACATTTCTGAGAGAGAAATACTTATCTGTCCTCTGGGTGAACAGATTTTTTTTAAAAAACTCCATCTCGTAGGTAAGGCACTTTAAAGAGACTTGAACAATCACTTCCTGGTTGGCTTCTTTAAATGGTGGAGGTGTATTGTCCATGAAGGAACTCTTTTTAAAATATAATCCCTTTCTTCTCTTTTACAATAGTAATACATATTCACTATAGAAAATTTGGAAAGTTAAAAAAAGCACAAATTAAAAAATTTGAATCAATGGTTATTTCTGGCTGATGGGATTACAGTTAACATTTTTTTCCTTTGATATCAGCTTTATTTTCCTTGTTTCTCAAAGGTTGCACTTAACATTTTGATGTGTATCTTTCTAATCTCTTTTTTTACATATATGTATGCATTTACACAGATAACTTTAAGTATTGAAACCATATTGAAAATAATGCACTTTATTTTAAAGTAATTTTGTCATGAAATATTTTCCATGAAATTAAATCTTTTTCTACAGTAGTTTTGGAACACCAGCCACTTATTTTGTGCTATACATTGTGGAACACACTTAACATGACTTTTTATTTTCCACAGCAACACTTTCAGATAGTTACTGCATTTTTTTAAAATAAATTTATTTATTTATATTTTTGGCTGTGTTGGATCTTCATTGCTCCATGCAGGCTTTCTCTCGTTGCGGCTACTCTTCGTTGTGGTGCGCAGGCTTCTCAGTGCCATGGCTTCTCTTGTTGCGGAGCACAGGCTCTAGGCGCTCGGGCTTCAGTAGTTGTGGCACACAGGCTCAGTAGTTGTGGCACACAGGCTTAGTTGCTTCAAGGCATGTGGAATCTTCCCGGACCAGGGATTGAACCCATGTCCCTTGCACTGGCAGGCGGATCCTTAACCACTGCACCACCTGGGAAGTCTAGTGGCTGCATTTTTGCAGTAAGTTATTGGACTTCTAGAAACAGAGCAGTCCATCACAGGGCCATAGTGTATCAAATCTCAACCCCACCACCCCCAGCGCCTTTGTGTAATGCAAGAGCTATTTTATAATACACTCTTATTATTTATTTAATTTCTGGAGCAAAATATATGGTTAATATGCTTATCTATACACAGTTTTTAAACATATATAAAGCCTTTAATGAAATGTAAAGGAGAAACAAATAGAAATTTATAACAACATAATATGTTTTAAGTACGTAGATGCCTGCTTACATTAGAAGACAAGAAAGGTCAGATGCTTGAATCTGTATGTAGAAATATGGCTGTTGTGGTAATTCGGATACCAGGATCAGCCTTACCATTGATGTCATGATTTTCCCAAGTGATGAACAACTCAACAGCAAGACATAACACAGCAGGCATAACAACATACAATAGTTGCATTCCTAGAAAACCCAGTGTGTATTAAAACCATGCAGAAAATTATTTTCTTTCTTTGCAAAAACAGGTTCTAGGTTTTTCAGCTGCACAAATGTTCGCTCATTGTGTGAGGTTTCCCTTCATATCATGGTACATCTGATCTCCCTGAGAACCACTAATACCCTCCAGTCATTGTGGCAGCCAAACATAAGCCAACAAACTTTGAAAACTCCCCCAATGGGTGGTCTCCTCTAAGAGCTACCTCTTCCATGGCTTGACCTTTAACTCCCCTCCCTCCCTCCCTCTCTCCCCCCCCCCGCCCCATTTATTTATTGCATCATAAAACACCTTCAAACATAGATTCTGAAAGCATTTGGGGGGAGGGGGATTATGTTTCTGAAAATATAGGCCCTATAATTTTCTTGTTAGGTTCATTCCCAAGTGCTATATGATTTTTGTTATTGTAAAGGGGATTCTTTTTTATTTTCACTATTGCTGGTGTGTAGAAAAGAGACAGATGTTTGTGGCATTTCTTTATTTGGATGCCTTACTGAGCTCTCTTCATTAGTTCTCATATTTTTTCACCTGGTTGTCTGTGTTTTCCAGCTAGATAATTACATTTTTTTGTAAACAATAGTTTTGCCTCTTTGGTTGTAGGTTTGCTATTGGTTTTCAATTTAAATGACAGGAATCATTAGCTTCTTAAAGGTTTAGTCTACATTGTCTGTTAACACGAAATGCACCTGGTACCTTTTTTCCGTTGAGGGGGTGTTAATATGCAGTCATTTTCCAGTTTACTTTTATGATCGGGTTTGTTTGTTTTTAAGTCAGTTTTAGTAATTTATATTTTTCATAAAATCCATTTTCTTTAAAAAATTATTAGTATAAATGTGTGCATTCTAATTTCTTATTTTATATACCCTCCATGCCTATGCGTCATACGACTATTCAAATTCCCAGTTTTGTTTGCTTTGCTTTTTTTCCCTTGCTCAGACTGTTTTTAAACATAAGACCAATTTTAACATTTTTAACAGGTAACATGATCACATGATTCAAGAATTTAAATATGCATGTGTGCAGACAGTAAAATACCCCACCCCCCTCAGTTCCCTGTCTCTCCAGTTCTTACTCCTCCCAAGTCCCCAAACAGGTAACCCACTGCTATTGGTTTCTTGGGTATTCTTCTGGAGCTTCTTTATCTATAAAGTAAAAATGAATATTTATTCTTTTCCATTTTTCATAAATGCTAGCGTATGCTCTGCATTGCACATATAGGGTTCCTTATTCATTTGCACAGCTGCAGTCTTTTCTTCTGTATGGATGTATGAAATTTATATGTAACCAGAACCCTAATGATTACATTTGAGTTGTTTCCAACTGTTTGATTCAAATCATGATGTTGTTTCACTGTGTCTATAGATCAAATCCTTACCTGCCAGGCCCAGGGAACTGCATTCGTTTTGTTTTGTTTTGTTTTGTTTTTGGCTAAAAGTTGCCACATTGCCCTTCACAGAGGTTACAGGATTTATATGCAGCTAGTTATAGTAAAAGAGAGCCCATTTCTCCCAGAGAATTTGTATCCAATTTGTAGCAAAATCAAGCACATTTTTCCTAATATACCCTTAACTTTAAAAAAAAAAAAATTATTGTGTTTCAGTCAAGTTTGTTGAGATATAATTTACATGCAGTACATTCAGCCTTTTTACTGTACAGTGTAATTCAGATTTGCATATCTTTTATTGTAAGCGTGATGTTATTTTTACAAACACAAAAGAGAAATTTTAAAACCCCAAAATGTAATGAATAAAACTTCTAAATAAAACTAGTCAATTTGCACGTTCTTATTTCTTTCAACCTCAGCACATTTCTTCCTTTGGCATATTCAGAGCACACTGGGCAATACCAAACAACAAAAAATTTTTTTAATGTGTTCTTGCCAATTTTGGAGAAGCTCAGTAAGACAAATGGACTGTCAGGATGGAAGAGCTTAACTGGGAAGAAGCATTTATTGAATAATTGAAAGGAAGAGGAAATGCATTACCAATAAGCCACAGAAATGCATGGCGCCTAACCTGTGCCTCAAGACCGGAGTAAATGGGAGGTTGTAGAACAGTTTCAGCCCCAGAGTTCTTATCAGCCTTCCAGCCTGTCGCTGCCTTGCTTATAGGTTGCAGCACCGGCATTGATGGACTGAGGATAGCTTTCAGACTGAGCTGAAGGGCTGTCTTCCAGCAACCCTTTGTAGCTTTCCTAACCCTTTGCACTATCTGGCTGTACTTAAGTATTTTAACCGAATCCTGGATTTATCATTACCTGCTTTGTTGCAGGGTTTTTGCTTCTCCAGGGGCAGCATTGGGTAAATCAGAGAAAACGCACTTAGTGGTGGCAGAGTTAGGACTAGAACTCTGCTTCTGGTTTATTAAACAGCAAGCAAGTTCCTTAACTTCTCTGGGCTTATTCCCCATCTAGTCAGAGAGGGTTGGATAACATCCCTGCTACTCACAGAATGGTCCAAGCATCAGCATCACCTGGGAAATGCTCGGAAAGGTAGGCCCTTGAGCCCCACTCACCCCCAAAGTTGCTAAATCCAAATCTGCCTTTGAATCCTGTCTTCGGGGGATTCGTGTGCACAGTAAAGTTTGAGAAGTGCTGGGAGGGTCTCCCAGATTCTGGTCTTCTTCCAATAGTCTGTGCTTCTTGGTTCCCAGAGCCATTCATCACAGACAGTTCCCTACCAATTTGTAGGGTTCGCTAGAGGGGGTTTTGGTCTTACCTGTGTGCCTTGTTGATCTTCATGGACAACAATGAACCTGCCACAGTCTCGGCAGCACTCCCCAGACTCTAGCTGGGTTTGGGTTGGTCCTGAGACAATGCGACAGCAGAGGAGACATGAGAGCCAACTCTGTTTGCCTTTACGGAGCCGTGGGAAGCAAGCCCAAGCCTGCACTGTGCCTCCTGCAGACTCGGCTGTGTTGTCCAAATTCTAGAGGCTCATCAGATAAAGAACAAGGAGATAAATATAGTCAAGCTAGATAGATGAAACGCTTGTCTATGTATTTCTATTTTGCTTCCATACTGGCATAAATAAATTTAAATAATAACTTCTGGGTAGTGTCCCTTGGAAAGGAAACTTTCTTTTATGTCAGAGAGAAACTTTGTCTGGACATTGATTTTCGGAGGGAGGTTATGAATTTGAATGTAAACTTAACGAGGTAGAAAACGTTTATGTATTTACTCCTCACCGTCCCCATCCAGAGAGAACAAACTGGTACAAAAGCATAGGAATGTATTCCATTTTGTACGTTTGCCATATTTGTAACAAAAGCATAATAATCTTCAACTAGCTGTCAGAGCAGGAAGAATCCCAGCTTAGGTACCTAGAACCTCTCATCAAGGAAGTTCTCTTTTTTGTGTGCTGTTAGGATTTCCAGGGCGCTAGTGCTCTCTTCCCAGACCTAACTAACCCAGCCTGCAGTGTATGAAGCCTGTGGTTTTCGGTGAGCTCATATAATTGCTATGGAAAATCTTGTGAAAATGATAGAAAAAGCAATGGAAGCAGCGCCAGCATCCTGAGATCTGGGTGTCTGCAGATAAGGGGTCTTTCTTTGTGACGTAGGAGTTCTTGTGGCTTGTTCCACACCAGGAACTTGCTGTTCTCTCGCGGCCCTCAGGTTTTGAAAATTCATAAAATGTCCATTTACCATAAGCAGAGATCTTCCTAGGAAGGCTCTGAAGCCAGCACTGGAGGGAAATGCATGTGAGTAGGATGTCAGAAGTCTAGAGTTACTTTTCACCAGCTCCATCGCAAGCTTTATCCTTTCGTACCTGAGCCATGTGAAGAGGGGGCTTTCTTGGCATTCTGTTAGTGTATTCATTCCACACTGGTGTGTGGGGCTTGAGGACAGACAAGTTCATATTAGCTGAAAAATGTGCTTTGTTTATAAACCCACTGTTTGTTTCTGCTTTTGTGCATGTTATGGGTTTGATCTGTTCTACTAAAAGAACACTGAATATAATGGATTGCTTTGATGCAAATTCCAGGGAAGAGAAAATGACAAGTGGGTATACTTAAGAGGACATCAACAGAAACTAATAGAACCAGTGAGAATACAATACCATGTATTTTTCACACTTGATAACAGTGAGATTAGAAGAGAAAGCTCATGCCCATGTGGTAGTTCATTTAGGAATACCTGAAATACACCCTCATTTCAGAGAATATTGTGATCTATCCTCTTCCTGTTTCTAAGCTGTGTAATAATAAGAGAAAAGGATTTTTTTTTTTTTTGAAAGCACAAAAATGTGGGAAAGGTAATTTCTCCCCCAAGATGTATATAAAAGTACTTACTTGTAAAGAAGTTCACCTCGTTGTATTCAATGCCATGTTTGTCTTCCATTATTCTGTGAGAGGCTTGTATGGAGTTTGACTTATGGGATAATCAGGTAACCCCTATACTAGATGTGGCATGGATCTTTTGACCTTTGGAGGGAAGCATACCTTTCAGATTCATATAGGAATTTTCACATTCATATCTGTTGTGTACATTTCATTAGTGACTGTAGAATTTGACTTACATTTCACATCCAGGCTTGGTCTTGAGGTCCAGCTTCACACCCCTTGTCCTCACTAGGCTAAGGACTCCTGCAGTGGTCTAGAGGGAATTCTTTAAAAAACTCAAGCATGTGTAGTTGACAGTAAATTGATCTAAATTCATGTGTACACCTTTGATCTCAAACGCTGGGATCATCAGTGAGCAGTAGGAGCTCTGACGATTGACCGGAAGTTTAGCCCTTGCTAAATAAAAAATTATTTCTCCAAATGTCAGTCAGAATGGAAAGGAGAAAGGAGGCCAGGCCGGGAAGAGACATCTGTGGGGCTAAATAACGTTGGCTTCGTGTGCTGCTGAAAATACTTCTCCTTTGTATAGTCAAGAACTATATTTGTGTGTGTTTTTAAGCTCTTTATTGGAGTATAATTGCTTTACACTACTGTGTCAGTTTCTGCTGTACAACAAAGTGAATCATCTGTGTTTATACATATATCCGCCTATCCCCTCCCTCCCGCAACTCCCTCCCACCCTCTCTCTGTCCCACCCCTCTACATCATCACCCATCATCGAGTTGATCTCCCTGTATATTTGTTTTTAAAGGGGAGAATCCACTTGTTGGCTGTTGTTTCAGAATTTTGCCGCATAGAAGACTTTGTCAAGATTAAGGAAAACATTCACTTTTAGAGTCTGGTGGCCGCCGCTTCCTGGAAGGCCGCCTCCTCTGGCCGGTGGGCCTTTCTCCCCCAGGAACACGGCTGCTCCCCGCTGTGGAGACGGGCCGGGACCGGGACCGGGCCGGGTCGCGTGGCAGGGCACCGCTGCCCCGGGCCGGCGTCGGCCTCCACTCACGCGTGTGCCTGTGCTTTTCTCTCCGCCCCCCGCACAGATCCGGAGCTCGGCGTCGGCGCGCTACCCCAACACGACGGCCACGATGCGGGGCCCATGGTCCCCAAGGTGTCGGGTCTAGAGAGGAGCCAGGAGAAGAGCCAGGACTGCGGCAAAGAGCCCACCTTTGAGCCCGTGGTGCCGAAGGAGCCCCGCCCGCAGGTCCCGCCGCCGCCGCCCCAGCCCCGGGCGGAGCCCCCGCCCCGAGCGCCCTCTCCGGACCCCGCCTCGGGGCCGCGCGCCGAGCCCCCGCCGCCGCCCCCGCGCCCCGGCGCCCAGCCGCCGCCCGCGCCCCCGGAGGCCCCGCCGCAGCCCGCGCCGCCGCCGCAGGCGCCCCGGCCGCCCCGGCCGCCGTCCCCCGGGCCGCTGCCGCCCCAGGCCCTCCCGCCCGCGCAGGCCCACCCCTCCGCCCAGAGCCTCCCCCAGCCGCTGTCCGCCTACAACAGCAGCGGCCTGAGCCTCCACAGCCTCAGGTGAGCCGCCTGCCCGCTGCCGTGGTCTCGCGCGGGCGGGCAGGGGGCCGCGGGCGCTGTGTTCTCCGCGGGGCAGGGACGGAGGACGGGAGGGGCCCGAGAGGCAGGGGACGCGGCGTCTCCCGGGAGGAGGGCGGGATGGGGCGGCTTGAGGATGGGTGATGAGGACCTTGCCAAGAGCTACGTTCCTACGGAGGCTCCCGAGCGGGTGAAGGCGGGGAGGAGAAGAAGGTTCAAGGAAGGGGGAGTTGAGGGTGCCGTGCCCCGGAGCCCCACCATTCCCTGGTCAGGGGCAGGGAACGGACACTGAGGGGGGTCCTGGGATGTTAAGAGAGTCTAAGAAGGGAAGCTCCTGGCCTCCCTGTCACATCTCCCTGCAACTCCAGGGGCGGGAAGATGGGGACCAAGGAGGGATCTGGTCCGAGGCGTTTCCATCGTGATTTCCTCCCTCCAGGTGGGTCACAGGCGTAGAGAAGAAACTCAGTGGGTTTAGGGAAAGAGGAGGTCCTCCATGGAGATCCAGGCCCTCTTCTGCCTTGTCTTCTCCAGATTACAAAGGAAAGTTTAAAAAGTAGCACGAGGAGACCTGCAGGGAAGAGGGAGACGGAGACCCAGGGTGCAGGGCCCAGTGGTGCCCACCCCTGCTTGTCCCAGGGCTTGTCATTCTAAGCCCCCACGCTTGGTGACTTTGATAGTGCTTTCCTTGTGACAGCCTGGTGACTGTGGCGGTTGAGGGCCTTGCTCTTTCCCATCTGCAACAGGGCAGGGAAGCTGCCTTTGCTGGGGCCAGGCCCATCTTCTGACCCCAAGGCCGAGTCTGTGGCCTCCAGACCATAGAGGTGATGGGGCACCTGAGCTCTCTGACTCCCCCTTCCCTGTGCTTCTTCATTCAAGAGGCAGCAGACAGACCGGGCGAGCCCAGGTCACCATGCTTATGCCTCTCTACTGATGTTGCCCTATAGGAAGTGTGGCTGGTGCAGGTGGGAGGGGGCAGCTGTCTGGACATGGTGATGGGCGATGGCTTGGAGTAGCAGCCCCAGTTGTGCTGTGTCTGCAGTCATGGAGGCAGTGTAGAGGAGCTACGATTTCAGCAGAGGCTCTGTGCACACAGGGGAGAAATGGAAAATGGACGGAGCAGGAGAAAAAGTGGTGACTGACTTTGGGCAGGGAGATAGGGTTTTTTAAGAAAATAACTTGCTTACCTCTTTTTTTTTTTTTTTTTTTCCCCTCTCGGTATTCCAACAGCAGTAGCAGAAGCAGCACTCCAGCGAAGACTCAGCCCGCCCCCCCTCACATCTCACACCACCCCTCGGCCTCCCCATTCCCCCTGTCACTGCCCAACCACAGCCCCCTGCACAGCTTCACGCCCACCCTCCCGCCCCCCGCACACTCACATCACCCCAATATGTTTGCCCCTCCCACTGCCTTGCCTCCTCCACCACCTCTGACATCAGGGAGTCTGCAGGTGCCCGGACACCCGGCCGGGAGCACTTACTCAGGTAGGATGGAGGAGCTGTCCCAGCTTCTCCGTGCTCCCACTCTCCCTTCCAGAGGCCTCACCTGCTGTCTCTGTTGTCCCTGATGGCTAGGTTTTAGCCACTCACGATTTTCTCCTTTATTGTATGTCTTCTTGTAAATCTTTCTCCGATTCTCTGGGGGCTGAGATTCAGCAAAAATATGTACCAACACCCATCCCACCCTGGCACAACCGTGTCCTGGAATCGGACACTGCCAGAGAGGCTCTTCTGACCAAGTCCATCCACTAAGCGGTAAAGCACAGGTCGTCTGGGCCCTGGCACCTGGACTCACATTAGCTTGACAAAAGCCCTCCACATCCCATGTCTCTTTCAGGTCACATCCTTGTTAGTTAAATAAGGCCTTCTACCTTGGGTAGGGAAGAAGATGCACTTTTTGTGGCCACATATCCCAGAATGTTAAGGGCACACCTAGTGCTAGATATTGGGTTCTTTTCTCCTCACCTGTATTAATCAGGTCAAGTGGCACAACTTTGGGTTCGTTGTGGCCAAGTTGTACCCTAATACAGAGAGCTATAAAGCAGAGGTTTAGTCTGGAAGAGGGTGTGAGGGCTCTGTCGTGGCATGTTGCCGTATCCACAGCTCACTTCTATTAGTCAGTCAGTCACTGCTCTTAAGCACTTAAATAGGTTCCTTTCTTAACCCTCGAAACAAACCCACAGCACAGGCAGAGTTATTGTCCCTGCATGATAGATGAGGAAACTGAGGCACTCGTGGGTGATTTGCCACACCCAGGGTCACTCAGCTGGCAGGAAAAGAGCTGAAACTTGACCTCTGGCCATTCGGCCTGGACTCTGTCCTTGGACCGCCTGTCCCTGAGAGCCGAACAGAGACCAGAGAGTGTGACTGGGCCTTACTGTCCTCCGTCTGCTCGGCTGTCCCTTTCCACTAAGGGCCCCGCTGCGCTCCTGAGAGCCCTGTCGCCTTGCCTAGTGACTACTTGGATGTCCTGTTCTCAAGGAAATGACCATCCCAAGAAAAGGTGTCACCCTCTTCCTGTTCTTCTTTTCCAGAGCAAGACATCTTGCGACAGGAACTGAACACACGTTTTTTGGCCTCTCAGAGTGCTGACCGCGGGGCCTCCCTGGGCCCCCCACCCTACCTGCGGACCGAGTTCCACCAGCACCAGCACCAGCACCAGCACACACACCAGCACACGCACCAGCACACGTTCACGCCCTTCCCCCACGCCCTCCCGCCCACCGCCATCATGCCGACGCCAGCACCTCCCATGGTGCGTACCCCAGGCAGACATGTGAGGATAAGTAGAGCGCGACTCTCTTTTTACACAGCACGGTGGGGTTGGACCAGGCCGTCTGGGCACAGGAGGTTGGCTGGGGAGCAACAGCTGTTTGCGGGGGGCTCCCTTGGCCTCTCCCATCTCTGCTGGAGAGAAGGGGATGCTCCCTGCTCCAGGCAGCACGGACCCAGGGCCTAAAGTAGGAACTCTTTTCCAGACTGTTATTTGTAGCACTGTGGGTGGAATTTCTTCCAGATGCCCTCAAAACGGTCACATCCAGTGTTGGTAGTTAACTTCTTAAGGGTGATTTTGTTTTCTCGAGCCTCTTGGGGAATTGCCACCAGATATAAAAATGTATCTGTCAGTGTTCTGCACTAGCAAATAAATGCTCACAGAATCCTGGGATGTCTGGAAGGGCCGAGGAGTGAGAGAGCCGTCAGTAGACGTGGACGGCACTGGGTACCCCTGGTCTTTCCTAAGCCTGCTTCATTGGAGGTGTTGTATTTCCTGTATTTCATAAGACAGAGTCCCCAGTCGGCTGGAACCATGAGCCTTGCAGGGTCCAAACTCGGCCTTGTGGTAAGAGGGACCACTGGCAGTGACACGATCTTGGCCTTGACTGGGGACTAGCACATGCTGGGAGGACCAGTTAGGATTGCTTCTTAACTTGGGAACTGTAAGGAATAGTACCATATTAGGAGGCTGAGTATTCTGAGATAGAGGCCTGGCCTGTTCGTAGCAGTAACTATTAAAGTGTTTTACTTACTTAATTTTTAATATTTCAGGAAATATTTGATTTTAAGGCAGTTAATATAGGCATCATGAGGATAGATTTGAATTCCGTGATTCACCGAACTTTGCATCCTCTCCTCCCTCCCCCTCCCCCATTTTGTTTAACTTAATTTTTTTTATATATATATTTCAAAGTTTATTTTATAAATTTTATTTAGGAGAATATCAGAGGTGAGGCCTTGGGACCAACAATTTGTCCTATGATAAATCCTGTGTCTTTTTTCTGGATGAACTATACTTCTCAACAGTTATATTTTTAAGGACCTGTTATCTGGGGAAGGAGTTTATACCAGTCTGAGTGAGCTGTTTCACAGATACGTTAAATTTAACCGAGGGGAGTTACAGCACAGGATGATGATGACATTATTTAGAAGAAATAATGGTATTTTCTCTTTTCTGCTCAAAAGAGAGGTTCTGAGACCTCGCCCAAATTGCCTTGTATTTGGGGGTAATACATTTCAGAAAACAGCTGAATGTACAGTTCTGCCAAAGTGAAGATGAAAATGGAGGGAATTCTCTGGATAAATCAGACCCACTGCTCACGTCTCTGATTTATCTGAACAATTGCCTCTTCTCTCCAGTTTCAGATGTTTGGTGTGTGCCAATCTCTAAATATAGCCTAGAAAGAAAGCCACTCTCGTGCGGCCACAACCTAAACGCACTGAATGGGTTTCCACTTTGATGTTCCATTCCTGTTGATTTCTTGTCAGAGTGACTCAGGAGCTTGGGATGGTTTCGTATACAGTGAGGTCACAGTCTGATGGCAGCGTGATGGCAGAGAAGCTTGCTTAGGGCAGCCTCCGCTGAAGCAGTGAACAGAAATGTAGATTCTTTAAGTAACTAGCTTTTGCTTTGATCCCTTTACAGTTTGACAAATACCCAACAAAAGTTGACCCATTCTACCGGCACAGTGTGAGTCTTGCTACCATGCTACCCATTTAATGTAACTGCTTTTCCATTTTTTGTGCTCTCGCCACAGATCAGTAAATGACTAGCAGCCTTCCTTAATCATCTTTGCAAGAATTCCCATTGCTCCTCGTCAGTTTGGATGCTTGCTTTTGTGACGTTTGCTTTCAGTAAAGATGCAGTATCATCTTCTGAATCAAAAGATCATAAGCACTCCTAAGACTTTAAAGCAAAGGTGGGCTTCCCTGGCAGCCAGGCCTCTGTCCTGCAAAGTGGGGCGTCCGCGGTTAACCCTTAGAGTTTCAGGAGACTCTGAAATTCATCCTGAATTATTTCCTCCAAAGAAGGAACCTTATCTTTTTAACTCATGACTTCAAAAAGCAGACTTTCATGTCTACACTCTCGATCCCTTTTCCTCATGCCTGGTACTGTTCTCCTGAGCTCATTACAACTGCGAAGAAAGATGTCATTTAAATAAAAGAAGGTCTTGACATTGAAATGCAGGATTTTTTTTCTCTCTAAACTCTTTCTTTATTTAAAAAAAAAAAACCACTTTTTTTTTTAAATCGTTTCATGCAATTTTAAGAGTATGGTCTGGAACTTCAATTGGCACCAACCTAAATTATATGTTTAGTGACTTACAAGATGAGGGCTTCTTTTATAACAAAAACCTTGAATGTCTTACCATGATATTTTGATTATGGAGTGTATACTGCATCATTTTTACCTGAAATTTTGCAAGTTTCTTTTCTCAACGGTTTATGTATATTTTTTAAATGAAACCAGAAAGAAGGAAGTTTAACAACTGCCTGTAGCCATGTTGATTCACCGTATTAAACTATTCTTGCTTTTATTTTTGAATAGTGTTACCTTACTGTCCAAATAGAAGTGCTACTTAATAGGTCAGCCAAGCCTGTGAATTCATTCATACTTTGAACCAGATAATTAGACACTGTGTTAGTCCAAAGCTGAGAAGTTAGCTGAAAAGTCAAGACTAGACAATGTTCAAAATCAATTACGAATTACTTATGGAGAGACACTCAGAAATGGCCTGAGGAGAGCCTCTTCAGAAAGGGGTGAGGAAAGCATATGTGAGCGCCTGGGCCCCCAAATTGTTCAGAACTGTTCTGCTCAGAACTGTAACACAAAAGCATTTTTTAAATGGACATGCAGAATCCAGTAGAGCTGTGAGTTTTCTCTTTGCATCGATTTCATGAATGGTACCACCCTTAATAATCACCTGATTTCTGCCCTTTGCCTATATTTGCCAGGTTAAAGGCCAGCTAACAAAAGCATTCTCAGGAAAGTTTAGCTGCTCTACTGGTAGCTCAGTTTACTTCCTAGGACCCCATGTAGTGTCTTTTCATATACATATTCCACAGAGAGTCCTAGATTTAAGATGGAGAATAAGTCTGCAGACCTGAATTTTTGGAAGGTTCATGTTTTATTACTTAAGTACTTCAGATTTTTAGCCAAGGGGTGGAATAGTCAGCTATGTTTGAAGAGGCTCAGTAATGGACTAGAGCAAAAGGAAAATGGTGAGAAAATCTAATTTTTAAATTGAAAACATTAAAGGAAAAAATACCCACCTGGAGGCAGAGTAATAGGAATTTGAGTGTGTTTTAGTGTGATGTATTTAATTACTCTGCTTCGTACAGTGTGCTGGGGGAGAGTTATTTCATATTATTAGTTATAGTGGATAATATATGAAGTACTTAGTCTCCCCTGTTTTGGGGATTAGGATGTTATAAGGGGAATTAAGATACAATGCACTCAAGTATCTAAAACACAACTTTAGACTTAAAAGTGGTTTTAAATGAGGGCACTTGGTTTGCAATCACTGTTTAAGTGGATTTAGTTCAATATCAATTAGTCTGAAAAAACTTTGCTGCATCATTGAAGGGAGCAAAATGAAATAAAGACCAACGGAAAAAGTCCGTGCTCTAAAAACAGGATTGTGAAATGTGGGTTTCAGCCATTACCCAGAAATAGCTCACAGAAATGCATTATTGGGAAAAGCTTGAATTATTATTGTATTTTTGACCTACTGTGCAACATAAGGGCGGGACGTTCCTAAAACATCTGTATGGTGATTTTTTCCAAGCAAAAGGAACCAGAGCGATAGAATCTCAGAAGTAGTAAATTTTTAGGAAAAGATGTGTCTGCATTGTCTTCAGTACGGCTGTATATTTCTCTCCTCCATTGTGTCCTCTGTAAACTATTCATTCAAGAAAATTCGTATTTTTAATTCAGAATCATTCTTCTCCCTCCACTGAGCGGTCAGACTGACACGTCAGGCGATTGGCTTGAATAGCCTCCAGCGAGCTTATCCATCGTATAGAAAACTGGGCAGCTCCATTGAAAGTATACTGAGTCATTTGACTTTCCCCTTCCACAGATATTTGTCATTTAGACAAATTGTCCTCTGGAACTGCCACTTACCAAACAACCTAATGAAGCAAGGATTGTGAATATTTTCTCATTTCCTCAAAACTATTAAAAAATCTAAAAGTACTAATTGAGTTTTAATGGTTTAAAATCCTGGAATCCATAAAGACTTGCTTCTTTTTTCTTCCCTTTTTTTTTTCTCTCTCTTTCCCTTTTTTTCATTTTCTAATTAACTTGTAATTTTCTGGGCATCTTATTTGGCTCAGCACCCCCTCCTGTTTTTGATATGCATTAAAATCTCCAACCATTTAGGGCTTCTATCCGATTTAACAATTAATAATTAGAAAAGCTCCCTTTCTAATGATGTCCTCATCTGGGACATCATTTGTTGGCTGATTGATTCTGAACTACTTTTAACTTTTTAAGTTAAGTATTCATGGCACATCTGTGTGATCATTTCATTGTGGCTTCTTGACTAATAGCATCAAACTGAGATTACTTGGCTTGCTAATGTTGATGTCTTTCTCTATGGGAAGGGAATTTAAAAGTATCATTTGCCTCCTACTAAAATCTTTTCTTCCCCCCTCTCCATCTTTGGCCACAGCTCTTCCATTCTTATCCTCCTGCTGTATCGGGCATCCCCCCTATGATTCCGCCCACTGGCCCTTTTGGTTCACTGCAAGGAGCATTTCAGCCGAAGGTAAGAAACCTTACAGCGAAAACACACCGGCATACTTGTAAGTGGAGCCTCGGACTAGGCAAGCGGGTAGCTTCCCATCCTCTTACCTGCCAGGGACTCGTTTTTCCAACCAAATTGACCATCGGGATTAGAGTGTGAATATTTTCTCCTAGTCCATCTAGCGTTAAAACTCAGTCAGAATTTAAATTTTCACCTGTACTACCCATGTCATCTCAGTTGAGCTAGGATTTCTTGTGCTCTGTAGAGTATACAGTTTTTTTTTTTTTCCACCAAGATTGTAGACATACGCTTCTGGTCAGGAATGGTATGAAACGTCAGCTATATGTGCACCAAGTTATCCTTGAGCATGTCCATGAGTAGCAAAGATGCAAAGCTGAGCCTTCGTTGATTTGAATGGAAGGGAGGAAAAGGTTCCAAACTAAAACTGTATCCTTCTCATTCTCCCTCATTTCATCCCTCAGCCCCATCAGTCTGCAGATAGAGTCTGCCTCCAGGTGGAGGGCAGCACCTTCCTGTCTGTACTCTTCTCCCTTTCTGCCTTCTCTCAGGCCTCCCACCCTGCTGCCATGGCCACGCCTCCCAAGGTCAAGACTACTACCATCCTTCTGTGAGATGAATTAACCTTTCACCCTTTATAATAACTGAATTCTTTTCTGCCTAGCCAGTGATATTCTCCTCCACTTGGGCTAGAGTTATCTCTGAGGGCCAAAATTAGGGCATTAAATCTCAGAACACTCTACCTTTTTGTGACTTTACATCTATTATACCCTCTACTTGATTTTCATACCAAAAAAGCAGAAGGAACCATAATTCGAAAAGATACATGTACCAGTGTTCATTGCAGCACTGTTTACAATAACCAGGACATGGGTACAATCTAAATGTCCGTTGACACGTGAATAGATAAAGATGTGGCACATAGATACAATGGAATATTACTCAGCCATAAAAAGGAATGAAATTGAGATATTTGTAGTGAGGTGAATGGACCTAGAGACTGTCATAGAGTGAAGTAAGTTAGAAAGAGAAAAGCAAATACCATGTGCTAACGCATATATATGGAATCTAGAAAAATGGTACTGATGAACCCAGTGACAGGGCAAGAATAAAGACTCAGACGTAGAGAACGGACTAGAGGACAGTGGGGGGCAGGGCGCTGGGACGTAGTGAGAGAGTAGCATTGACATATATACTCTACCAAAGGTAAGATATATAGCTAGTGGGAAGCTGCTGTATACACAGAGAGAGAAGCTTGGTCCTTTGGGATGACCTGGAGGGGTGGGAGAGAGGTGGTGGGAGGGGGAGGGTGGGAGGGAAGCTCAAGAGGGAGGAGATATGGGGATATATGTATACATATAGCTGAGTCACTTTGTTGTACAGCAGAAACTAGCATTACATTGTAAAGCAATTTATATTACACTAATGATGTATTTTTAAAAAACAGTGTATTTCTCATGTTAGTAACCATTCTCTGATTGTAAAGTAGGGAATTTTGCTGTGTGTGATTTTGGTTTTCTTTCATTGCCATCTCGTTTCAAAGATAAAGTGCGAATTTGGGGCCAGAGTCTGCCAAGATGAGCACATATGACAGTAACAAAGGCACGCTGCCCTAAAATTAGAAAAGAGGAAAAAAATTTTAAAAGCATCAGGGGCAGGATGGCTGCACCTTAGAAACCACAGGGGCCTGCGTGGAATTGCAGCTCCTGTGCTGGGTTAGATCTCCACAGGGTGTGAGGACGGCCGGGCTCAACACCTCAGATTTTGGGATGAGATGATGGCGGTTTTTAAACTCCTTTCTCACATCAGCTCCTTACTGCCCTCTCAGAGCCTGGTCTGTCCCCTCTAGGTTGCAGGAAATCTCTAGTGCATCCCCAGCCAGACTGGTAGGTCACTTAATAAATTAGACTATTTCCCTCACTCACAATTATCCAATCACACAGAAAACTACATCTGGGCAAGAGAGTGTCTCTCCTGGTGTAGAAATTGGCCTTTCCAGGCCGGCTGACTGATTGAATATGTAGATTGCAGTTCATTAGCGGAGTTCTTCATATGTATGCAAATCAGGCTGTTAACAACTCCAGCTTAATTGTTAGTCCTGCAGCAGCTGATTGCTTTCTTTTCTTCCATTCCTTTTTTGCCCCCTTCTCCTTGTAGGCGAGCTCGGTGCCTAAACGCGGGCTCTTTTTCCACACGAGTTAACTTCCTGGTGTGCAGGGATGATTCACAGACGTCGTGGTTTCTTAAATAAAATACCTGGAGGAAAAAATTCTAAATCCTTTACCCACCGGAAAGTAGTGCCTTGTGCCTGCAGTGGGCTTTTTGTTGTTGTCGTTCATTCAGAGGACAAAAGCCTACAGATAAGGTTGATATTATTAACGATAGTTAAGAATGGTGTTGGGAATGGAAGAGATGGCGCAGAATTACTTTAGAAATCACTTAACAGTAGGTCTGTGTGGTCCCCAAATTAGGTTCTCTTGTCCCATTCCCACCACTGCTAATGAGTAATTACTGAGTGTAATTCCTTGTTAACGTCTGCCAGTTAAAATATAGAGAGAGAGCTTCATGTCTGTAAGACACTTCAGTTATTCTGATGAGAAGCAGCTGATATGGCAGATGATAATGATGTTCACTTAAGCATTTCTTGGAAGGTTTGGTCATAAAGCAAAAGAAAAAAAAAAAACAACCACAATGACAGGGCTGTGAGGGACTCGGAAGAAGACAGATGTCAGGGCCGGGCTTGCATGTGTGTCTCGCCTCTCTCCGCCTGGAGATGCTGTTGCTGGAGAGGGCAGGCTCTGGGCAGGGTCCCCTGGGGAAATGGGGAGCCGGGGTCCTCACAAAGGGCATGTGTGGTCACGGAGGAAAGTGGATCCGTTAACTCGCATATCCCAGAAAGAAACAAACAAAAAAGGGATGTTGGGACTCTGTCATTTAGAAAGAAAGCAAGACCTTGCTTTCGTGTCCCGTGTCATACGTCTCCTAAGCTGTGGTCTGATTCCTTTGTAGACGTCCAACCCGATTGATGTTGCTGCCCGACCTGGGACGGTCCCACACACTCTTCTCCAAAAAGACCCGAGGGTAAGTGCAAGGTCAGGCTGGGTCTCTGGTAACAAACAGCAGATGTGTCTCCCCAGGACAGCCAGCCCGGCGCTCACACCTTCCTCGACCCAGCCGAGTGGCTGCTGCCTTAGCTCTTCCTTCTAGTTTACAGAAGACGCTAGTTACTCTTAGAAAACAGAACCTGTCCTGAGGCCGTGTGACACCAGGGGAGTGACTTACCATGGGGCAAAGGGGGATGGCTTATGGTCCAAGCCAAGGAGTCCAACCCTCTGAGCTTGTGGAGCTTCTACTCCAACCAGCTTTCTCTGTCTCCATCTCCTAAAATCTCTCACACAAAAGAAACAGCTATAAAATGTTTTGCGTGGAAAAGCACTCTGCGTTTCTCTTCCTGGAGCTCAGTGTAGCACACAGCTCCACCAGCCACTGTACTTGTAACGTGGATGCTTCTGTCTCTGGAGCTACATGAGTATCTGTTATACTTTGGTTGTTTTACGCAGACCAGCTCACGCAAAGAATCTGAAGTTACACAGTAGCTATAACCTTGTCTCATTGTCATTCATCTTCATAATAAATGTGAAAAAAAAATGATTACCTTTTACAGCACTGTCTTTGTCCCTGGGTAAGGGCAGTCGGAAATTGATGACCAGAGTGAGGTAAAATGTAAAATGACTCAACAGCTTAACTATTTGTATGATGTTTAGTGAACTTCTTTAAAACGTCTGATACCTCTAAGTGATGCATGGTCATCAGATTAAGGGTAGTCATTAAAGATAGCCTCTTTCTACCCTGTCTGGAAAGGACCCTTCTCCCCAGGTATCGTTAGAATCCAGCCTTTCAAGTCCATGGCCTGAAGGCCATCTCCCTTAGAGCCATGTGGTGAGGTTCAGAAGGGCCGCTCAAGACAGGGAAACTCCTCAGAAGTGTAACGTGAGCAAATCGTGTTGCCAGGGGGCAAATCGCTATTGATGAAACGTGTCCGGGCTTGTCAGCGGCGGTGTACCAAGGCTGGTGAGGTGGGGGAGGGGACGCTTGGCACTTTTGATAGTGTGAAAATGGGTTAATTATTCTCTAAAAGGGCTTCATTTAAAAGTAAAATTCTAACATTTTAATTTCCCCTCCTAATGAAGCACTACAAATTTGTTAATTAGAGCGATTGTTTGAGTGACAGGCATGTAACCAAGTTGTCATTTTCTCTTCACAGTTGACAGATCCTTTCAGACCTATGTTAAGGGTAAGAAAGCTTCTTCTAGAACTGTTTTGCAGCCCCTCTTTGACTCCCTGGGGGTTAAAAATACAAATCCATCAGAAGGAGACAAGCCACAGAAGTGCTGGAGTCAGATGTTGGAATGACAGTGGTTGGGTTTGCAGAGAGTGTGATTGAAAATGGCCTAATTGGTCTTGCTTTGCATGTTGGAGGAAGCCAGGCCGTTGAGGTAAAGTGAACATATAAAATTCAGCTGAGTCAGGTTCTCTTGTTAGTTTGGTAAACGGTCCGACTCGTGGAAACTTAAGGGAAAGACTTAAGCTATGGGCTGAAGTTAGGATTCCACTGAGTTCTACTGTGTCTTTCCGTTTGGGCTGGTGGCTGCCTCTTTCCACACTGAGTCATGTTGACTTGTCACAGCCGTACGACCTTTTTCTCTGATGGAGAAAAGGGCTGCTAGAAGCACTGGTTTGTCTTCAGAGGTCTGGAGCATGGCCAGCAGATGCCCCCTGAGTAAATGCTGACTTCCCTGGTGTATGTGCAGGGGGTGGAGGTGGGATGATGGATGGTTGGATGGAAGATGGATGGATAGTAGATTTCTCTACTTAACCCCTTTCTGGTGCATATAATCAGGTAATTCATTTCCTCCAAAGGGGGGAAAAGGAGGATGGTGTCATCACTTAGGCGATTTCAAACGACCCATAATTTCGTTATAAGGGAACTGAACCCAAACGTGGATTTAAGTATATATTTCAGAAACAGCTCCGTAATATAGAAACCAGAAGCATCTGTCCTTTGCTGGTGTAGGAATGGGGCCGTGTTTCTTCTCATCCATCCTGTAGTTACTGAGCGCCTGTTTGGAAGCTTGGGTGGATTATGTAGCAGGAATACAAGTGACGTGGGACGAGGTGGTCCCTGCCCCCCAGGGGGTGAGACAGAGCTCACAGCTACTCCCCAGCTTAGAACGCAAGACGTGAACTCGCTTGAGAGATGAGGGTCGATGCCCTCCCAGAGGGTGGGGTGGGTGCTCGCTCTCCGCAGAGGGCTGAAGAGGAGGAAGGCGCGCGTTCTCTGTGTCTTCTCTTGTCTCATTTAGAAATGAATAACACCACCCAGCGTGAATGGGTCGTGGACTCTTAGGGAAGCACTTGGGGGAACTGGGCTTCAATAAAAATGTGGTGGATTTCTTTGTTCCACTTTGGGGGTTTAAAAAGAGAAACAGCCCAGTGTTGGGGGAGGTGACACAGGTTCTGTCCCCTCTCTTATGTTCGAACTGGTTCAAAGACATGCACTAATTAGCTCTTCTGAACAGCCGATTTGCATTATAGCCTGGCCACATTTGTTCAGCAGGGCTTCACTCCACCAGGCCTGCCAGCTGGCGCCAGAAGAGAGAGAGAGGAGGCACAAAGTGGGGTTCAGGCTCTGCCACGTTATCCTTGGTAACGGGGGAAGTGCAGCTCAGGCTCCCGTGGGAGGAGAGGCACAGCCCACTGTGGCTCCCTGCGGCCGGGGCCCTGGACCGCTGCTGAGAGAAGGCCCTTGCAGGGGACAAAGCATTCTTGTTTCATGGAAAAAGCCTCTGCGGCCCAAATCTGCTGAAAGCTTTGGGGAAATTGAAGGTATTTTTTCATTTTTTCTCTGAAAGTCTTCTTTCTGACCACATTGCTCTTTCTTGTTCAGAAACCAGGGAAGTGGTGCGCTATGCATGTTCATATTGCCTGGCAGATCTACCACCACCAACAGAAAGTCAAGGTCAGTCTTGCCTTCCCAGTCGTGGGGGTCGGGAGGGCCTGCGGGTGTGTGATCTCCTGATTGAGGAAGCATTGAAACAGATTCTGAAGACCCACAGCAGGCAAGATCGTCTCTCTTAGAAAAGCTCTTCGAAAATCTTACTATTAATTAGGGAAAGCACCAGCGAAATAACAAAACAGAAGCAAACGGATAACATCCTGATGGTTTTCTTTGTTCTTTTTTATTGATTTTGTCATCTCATTGATCCAAAGAGCTTAAATGTGGATTTCTAGGAACAGCTACACATGAAAAGTTTTCTGTAAGAACTGGTACATTCTTCCCCGCCCCCCACCCCCTCCACCCCCACCAAGCACTTAGAAAAATGTTTTTCCTTTTCCATCATGGTTCTATTACAGGATATTGAATGTAGTTCCCTGTGCTGTGCAGTAGGACCTTGTTGCTACTCATTTCATTTTATGGCTTTGGAGAAGATGACGCTTCGTGCCCTATATGATGTTACTGATTTAGGCCTATATGGTGCTTCCACTAGCAATTCATACCATTAAAAATTCCTCTTCCAGGAGTGGTATTTGGTTTGCAGTGACCTAGCCACACGATCCTTCATCCTGCTGATGACCAGTGCCAGAGGTCAGACTATAGTCAGTGCTTATCAGAACCACCGTCTGGCTGGTGACCTTACCTGTCCTCAGATTTTTCTTTTTTGTCGATATTTTCATCATACAGATGAATACATTCCATGCTTTACCAGGACTTTATGATGAAATAGGAAAGAGAGGGAGAACTTCTGCAGGTGACCAGATATGACATCACTAGTCACCTTAGGGACCAAAGGAACTGACAAGTCCAGATTTTACAGGCTGGGTATTTATAGTCTGTGTAACTATACCAATCAACTAATTCCAGTAAGCCTCTATTGGAATCCATTTTTTCATGAACAAGCTTTTAGTCCTAACAGCACTTGGGGGCCGTCACCAGAATAAAAAAAGGAGGGAGAGCTAGTCATCCCAGAATTTTTTTTTTAAAGTGGTTAAACAATTTTTAAAAAACCAACCTAGTTAGAAAATAAAAAGCCACCCTCTGTGAATGAGGTCACCAAGGTATCTTGCTTTCGTGCCAAATACCTGCTCTTCCTCAGAATATTCCATTAGTGAGTTTTGCTCACCTTGACATTAGTGTTAGGCGAGGTTTAATTAGAAACCTTATGGTTTAGCTTCGTTAGAAAACGCGTGTGCTTTGCAGAGCTAACTAGATTTTGATGCTTAGTTCAATTCACTTTTGTTCTGGATGATGTGGTTAGCGGAACGGTGGGTAAAACACATCCTCCTTGTAACTTGTTTGGTTAAAAGCGATGAAGGATGTCAAAGGTGCCACTTTAGCATCTTCCTTCCCACAAGCGTGTCCCCAGTGACTCAAACGTTCATTATCCCAATTCAATTAGGAAGACCTCTTGCACAGGCGATAGCTGTTCATCTTCCCTTTCCAGCAAATTCTTTGTAATCCCCAAGCTCCATTTTGCTTCATGGACCTAAGTTGTGGTTAATGGAACTGTGCTGTGTACCGTGCCGTATTAGCACTAAATTATATGGCAACCAAATTAAAGGAGACACTCAAAAGATTAAAAGATTTTTATAGATTCATAGTGGATTAGCAGCTTTGTTTGGGGGGTTGGTTATTACTTGATAGTGGGACTTTCATGAGAGAATTGCCTGTAGATTTGAGCAGAAATTGCATGGTGCCCTTTCTCTGTGATGTTCATTCACTTGTTCTTTCAGCCAGTCACCAGATACTTCTTAGGAGAATCCCACTGCCTGTAGCTTCTTCACCGCTACCGGCTCAGGGCACACCTCTGTCCCAGTGTCTAGTTGCTCAGAGTTCAGTAGTGAGGATCGGTGTGTGAGGCACAAACGGTGAACATGCTGTCTGCTTCCAGGGGTGTCGCTGCCAGCTTGAGGGTTTCGGGTGGGTTTCCCTGTACCTGGGTAGGATGGCTGAGTGGGATTGCTGGATGGTAGGGTTCAGCCGCGAGGGGATGGCAAACCCCTCATCCCTGATTCTCTCACGAGCTAGATCAGATGCCTCCTTGTTGATGTTACTGTGTGACGGGGCGAGGATTTACTCGCGGCAGAACATGAGGGAGTTTGAGGCGGAGCGGGTCCAGACGGACAGAGAGCGTCCGATGAGCCGAAAAGGTGGGAAGGGGGAAGGTCGGAAACCGAGGAAGGGCCGCGGAGGACTGGGAGGCTGGAGAGCTTGAGAGGAGCCGGCAAGGGGAGGGAGACCAGGCGCGCGTCAGGGGCTGGTGCTCATCGGGGCAGGTGTGAGGCCAGTGCCAAGAAGGCTGTTGAGAATCAAGAAGGTCAGGCAGCTTGGAACCATGCTCTAGGAGAGGCTGCCAGCCTCAGAGGAAGGTAAGATGACAGATTGGCTCGCGGGTGGGTATACACATGAGAGGAAACAGAGAGGTTGCAGTTGATGGCAAGGACTTCACAGCAGGAGAGCTTCTGGAAAGTTTACTGGTCTGGCCTGATCTCAGGTAACTGGGGACAGTCGGCACAGTAAAAGCCCCTGGTAGTTAAATTAACATCCCTACTTTGTTTCTGTTTGTTTCTTTAAAAATATGTAACAACGATCGTTTGAAAATTAGCTTTTAGGCGTGCAAATATTTCTTAATAACTTTCAGCTACTAATGTACTGTGATCTGTTAGAGTACAGCAAAGAGTCATTAAACAATTAATTTACATAGCAGATTATTCATGCAGAATTCCTAATAAAATGAGCTTTAAAAGACTATCATTTAAAAACTTGCTAAAATGAACCTTTGCAGCAAATCATAAAGTACTTCGGAACGGCAGTGGTTTGAGTAACTAGGATATGGTGTTATCCCTCAGACCGTGTAACCTTAAAGACCACACCCACGTTTTGCCCCTTGACTTTTCTGCTGTGAGCCGCAGGTCCTGCTGGCCCCTCTGAAGTGGACCTTCTTTTCTGGCATTTGAGGGTTAAATGGTTTGTGGGTTGCTGTGTTCGCACAGCATTTGTAAACTTGAACCTGACCAGGGCTCAGGGCCCCACTGCACTGTTCACAGGGTTGACTCTCTCAGGCTCCTCATTAATATTTTTCCTCCCTGCTGTTTCTCTTGGGGTTCTATCCTTTCCTTCCCCCTTGCTGCTGTAGAAACAGATGCAGTCAGACCCACACAAGCTGGACTTTGGCCTGAAGCCCGAGTTCCTGAGCCGTCCTCCAGGTCCCAGCCTCTTTGGAGCCATCCACCACCCCCACGACCTGGCACGGCCTTCGACTTTGTTCTCTGCCGCTGGTGAGTTCCGCAGGGTGGGGGAGAGCTGGGAAACGCCGTTCCCAGGTAGCTGGGTGAGTTATGTCTGAGCTCTGGGCCGCCTGAAAGAGGCGATTTATGCCACTTTGCCAGGCCGCATCACAGCACATCTCAAGAGAGGAACCCTTCTCCATGGAGGTGCCCTCTTCCATGAAAGAAGGAAGAAAGACCGTCTCTCCCTTCGGGGACTCATGTTCGGCTCTTTAGTTGCTTCCATATTAAACCACTATAACTCACAAGCGTGTCAGATGCTATTGAGAAAGATCTGAGAGCCCACAAGGGCGCATCGGAAGGAAACGACGCTGGGAATCGTGTAAGGGTGTGGCTGCTCTGACGGCCCCTGCCCGCAGAGCACTTGGTGGTTTCACACCGTGGTGCTCAGGCATGCGTGTTCGAGGGTCTGAGAATAAAGAAATACAGTTAAGGTAGTTGCCCGCGGTATGGTCTGTGACGGGGAGGGGGAATCGGTCGGTTGCTGGTTTTCTCTATCACAGGACTTAACATTCTCGCCTGGTTGGTTGTAACGATGCAGAAAATTTGGGGGACGGTGTGTAAAGCCCCCAAGAGGTCTTTTCATTAACCTCAGAGGGGAGACACTCCCCGGTGCCTTGTAGGTGAGTCGAAGTGGGTCCCTGATCATCCCTGTATCAGATGACCGGCCCGGTCCTGCTCCAGGAACAGACAAACACAGATGCCGTCAGGAGTGTTAGGTGGACAAGAGCAGCCCTACTGGTACCAAAGGTTCCTTAATGTTCAGTCTTTTCTAAAACCACCGTCAGCGCACAGTGCCTGGTACACGGGCTCCCAAGGTCTCAGGTGTTTCTCTGTCAGTTCCATCTAGGGATATGCTTGAAGGCTTTGTTACCACGGCACCTAGGCTCTGAGATAGGGCTCCATGAAGAGCAGTTTTTAAGAGAGAGAGAGGTTTCTCCCTGGCGTCTTTTGCTTCGATAATTCTCGAACTGTGAGGCACCCCTGGGCTGAGCGGAGCTCCCACCTTCGCCGAAGCATTAATGAGCTTGTACTGCACAGGCAGCAGCCAGATGTTTCTGTAGCTGGCGGCACTGCTCACGCCTGATGCATGTGCTGGGCTGTGTGCGCTCTGTGGAGGTGGTGTCACTGTTGCCTCTTCCGGATGGAGAACAAGTCCCCACCTACGGCTGAACAGATACCTCCTCAGGTGCCTTCGGGTGCTGAGCTCCTGGGCCGCATGGTGTCCCCCACACCCCAGGCCCACGGGGCCCGTCCAGGCTGGGGAATAAAAACCCCAGACATACACTAATAGGTGCTAAAGGGATCACCCTCCTCCACTTAATCTATGTTTCTGAAGGAATTTTTATAGGAACATAGTCAAAATGCAAGGGATTCCTGGAACAGTTATTAGTAAGTCCGCTCAGGCCCTGTGTATACGTCCAATCTAGAAGGTAGTCTTTTCTAGTGTAAGCAGTATCAGACTCTTTCCCAGAATGGTGAAACTTTCAAATAGTAAGTTTAATTTACACATACTTGTTACATTCAGCCACTTTCGTCTTGCTGTTGGGCACTAGTGCCTGAAATAAACTAAGGGGGCTTCTTCAGATGACCTTGGCCTAGCTCTTGTCTAGAGCCAAGCCTGCCTCCCAGAGAACTTACCTCCTCAGCTGCATGTCGGCATGCCAGGTGGATGCCCTAAACATTTGGAAATGGTGTCCTCCCCTACTTCACATGTGCACATCCTCTGTGTCTGTCTTCCTTCAAGAAAAGGATGAAGTATCCTAAGGAAATACATATTGTTCAAGGCCAAGTATAGAGGAGGAAATGTGGATAAAGGGAGAACCTAAGGATAGACAAGCACTAAGGTAGACCCGAGTTCCCTGGCAGTCAAAGCAAAGACTAATAGAGGCAATTTAAGATTATCAGTGTCCAGAAGTCAGTGAACAAATGCACTTTTCCTGGCTCTGAGGACTTGTTTCCTACACCTGATGTAACTCACCGTGAGTTTCGTAGGGTCGTGCTTTCAGTGCAAGTCCGTGACGGCTAACACAGTCTCAGGAAAGGAGATTCCGCAAAGGCCCAGACAGTGCAGCCCAGAGACGCAGCTTCGTGACGGCTGCTCCTGAACCCGGATGAGGCGGTGTTTCTCAGAGTGAAAGTCTTACCCCCAGAGATGTCTCTGAAGAAAGTAGCCCATGGCCAGATGGTGCCCTCTTGGAGACTGAGTGAACGTAGTCACGGCTCCCAGTCCTTCAGTAAAGGACCTTGCTTCACGTGTTTAACCCGGCATTTCTCCACACTTACTTGGTTACAGCACCCACTGCGCCACTGGCGGTATTTCTCCATGTTCCCCGTACTGTCTGTCGCCATCTTTAAAAAGTAATACCTCTTTTTGGTGGCGGCCAGCCCAGCCAGGAAGGAAGAAAGGGGGTGATTTATTTTCTGCCTCCTGAGAAGCCTGTTTCTCTTTCCGCGGGTGTTGCCTGGATGGACTTCAGCTGTGTTCTCACTTCAACGTCGTCTCTCCTGGGGGCCTTTGGTGACCAGGAGCCAATGGCATTGCAGAAGTTGGCCTCCTCTGAAATCTAACTCCATTCTGTTTGACTTAGCAGGTGCTGCACACCCAACTGGCACCCCTTTTGGGCCGCCTCCTCATCACAGCAACTTCCTTAACCCTGCTGCTCACCTCGGTGAGTTGCCCAGCAGTGATGTGTGTATCTCAGAAAAACCTTTGTCCACTCTGTTCCTGCTGCACTTCCTGCCAAGTGGGCCACAGTCCGAGATAAATCACTTACTGTGTTGGGAGACGGTGGAGGTCTTGTAGAAGTTTGAATCCCCGCCATCCGTCTCCAGGATTTCAGCACCTCATTTGCCAGGTTCTTCAAGTAGTAGATGTGTGCGCAGTAATGGTCCTGTGTGGAGTTACTGAGGGTGTGGTGGGTGAAAGCCAGGCCCTGGAACCTCAGGGCATCCACGTTTACAGCAGCCTGTCCCTGCCCATCAGAGAAGATGGTGACCTCTGGCCCATATAAGGGCACCCCTGGAGGTGGAAAAAAAGATGGTGATGAAGAGACAGCATCGGTTATTTTTTCATCACTTCACATTTCATGGCCCTACTGATCTCTCTCTTCCCAGTAAAGGTGCTTTATTTGTGGCCTTTATTTATGTGATGTTTTCTGCACATGCACAAGCAGATGCAGGCAGTGGTTTGCCCAGCGACAGGGTATAGGATACATGCACCCTTAGGATTTCATTGAGAGGTTTATCTTAAGCTGCCGTCTTACTTCTGTTCCAGCCTACAGGGCACATTTTGGGGAGACAGGCAGGGAGGCATCTGAGCACACTGTGGGGCTTGAGCAGTATTCCCACCTGGCACAAGAGAAATGGGGCAAAATGCACAGTTCCAGACAACAGCTCTCATAAATATTCTGCTAACCCAGTGCCCAAATCCAAAAGGATGGAACCCCTTCACGTAATCTGGTGGGAGAAGCGGGACAGGTCAGGTCTGAGTATGAACGGGGCAGGGATCCCCCACCGCTTTCCCAGCTCCCAGGAAGCTCTGCTCTTCCTCGCTCAGTGGAGTCCTGCAACCATGTCTTTCTTCCCAATCTTCCCTGCAGAGCCTTTTAACCGGCCATCTACGTTCACTGGCCTGGCAGCCGTTGGTGGCAATGCCTTCGGGGGACTTGGAAATCCTTCAGTTAGTGAGTACCTCTAACTTTTTAAAACCTGCCTGAAACTATTAAATAATCTCCTGATCTGTCTGTGGCTCAAGACCTTTCTAGATGAAAAGAAACCACGCTCTTGGGAAACAAATTTAGGTTATAACACTACAAAAGCAGGCCTAATTAGTGGAGTTTGGTCTAAACCACCGTTTTAAGGCTAGCCCGCTGTTGATGCGTGTTCCCGAGGGTCGGGAAAGGTTGTACAGTCAATTGAACTCCAAAGAGTTTGCTGAAGTTCATCGTTTCATCCCTTTTCCATCTCTGCTATCCCAGATGTTAGCCTCAGCTCCCATTAGACACGAAGACAACTTTAAAACGTCATCTTGCTTTAGCGGGAGTGAGAAAAGGCACTGAACTAGGAAAGCAATACCAGGCTCGGGAGAGTCGAGAGAGGGCAACACTTGGAGCTGCATCATCCAGGAAGACAGTGTCGTTTCCCACTACTCAGAAGTCTGTCTAAAGTAGGACTGGAGGTGCAGCTCCTGCTCCCATTCTAGACATCCTTTAAGCCACTGAATAGCCGCTTGTTTTCTTCCGTGCCATCCCTACGTCACGCCCTCCAGCTGCAGGAGGCTTGCGGTGCAGCCTGAAGCAGCCCTCACAGTCCCGTGCAGCACGGAGACCCTACGTGTCTATTTAGATCAGGACCCTGTCTGGTCTCTGCAGACGCTTGTTTTGATCGCTAAGATTGTGGACAGGGCAGCAGTTATATTAAAGGGTCATGGTGGGCAGAGGGTAACCATGAATTCCGCTCTGAACTGAGCTATTAACCTACATCACACCATCCAGATACACCCCTGTGCATGCTCAGGGACGACTGCATGCACCAGATGGGCGTGGCTAGGGGATCCTGATACCTGCTGGGTCCCTTTCCTTTTTAATCAGCCCCTCTTGCCCCTTTAACTTTGGTTTAAAAAAAAAAAAAAAGGGAAAAAAGAAAAAAAGCTGTGAGCTTGCTTACCTCTGCAGTGTAGGACGAGCTCCTCTAATGAATCTGTTAATCTCCTTTCCTTTTCCAGCTCCCAATAATATGTATTCATTTTAACTCTGAATGCTGTTAAAAGTTTTTTGGTAAGTACCTTCATTACAGCAGATTATATAATTTCTCTGAAACCTTTTTGTTCTCCACTTCACCATTTCAGCACCCAACTCAGTGTTCGGCCACAAGGATGGCCCCAGTGTGCAGAACTTTAGCAATCCTCACGAGCCCTGGAACCGGCTGCACCGAACGCCTCCGTCGTTCCCGACCCCTCCGCCCTGGCTGAAGCCAGGGGAGCTGGAGCGTAGCGCGTCCGCTGCAGCTCATGACAGAGATAGAGATGTAGATAAACGAGACTCCTCCGTTAGTAAAGATGACAAAGAAAGGTACGCAAAGCACCCGCTCTCGAGTCCCAAATCGGGGAGCCCAGCCCGCTCTGTGCCTAGTACCGGCCGCCCACCCTCCCCGGCCCAGCCTCGGCCCCTCACGCAGCCAGGGTGGCACCCCAGGCCCCCCATGTCCCGAGCACAGCCCCCCCTGCCCCCGCAGTGCATCGTGACCACAGGCCAGCATCGCTAGATCCAGTCCAGAGCAAGCGAATCCTGACCCAGAAGCAGCTCCACACTCAAGGTCCCCGCGAGCACTAGTGTCTCCAAACACAAATCTGTCTCAGAAAGGCAGTGAGCTGGAGCCTGGACCAGACACACACAGCATGACTCAGCACCATCTTTGCTTTCAAGTCTGTGCAGTCCATTGACTCATCCATAGGTTTTTCGCTCTCTTTCTCTCCCTTTTCTTTTTGTTTTCCTTTAGAAAGTCATGTTTGCATTGTCTCATCATATTTTTCTCAAATTTTGTTCAAACTCAAATCCTGGGCTCACAGACAACTGATAAAATTTTGCTAACCCAAATTTAGAGAAACCTCACCAAGCAGTTTGGGTTTGGGTTTTGTTTTGCCAGTGGATAATTAATCTTACTAACCATTTTTACCTCCGTACATGGTAACCCATGCTTAAAAAAGAAGTAGCCTTAAAGAGGAAAACGTCTTACAGTTATTTTTCCTGAAGAATGTTATAAGCATTCTTGATAAAGTGTACCCCCCGTTTTTTTCCCCCTTTCTTTAGGCTATTTTCATTTTGAATGAACTGGCAAGGAATACACAAGATGTGATTGACAGAAAATACCTAATAGCACTTTCCTTTTGGTACTTGTCTCAAATACAATCCAGATCTTTAGTTTTTCTTTACTGTGTATATTGTGTGTATGTGTGTGTGTGTACATGTTTCTTAGTGACTTAAAAGAATTCAACTTCGCAGGCTCTAAATGCAGCAGATTAAGTAGATATCCATCACAGGCCATCATGCTAACTGATTTCTTTCTTAAAAAAGAAAAAGATGAATTGTTCCTTCAGTTCAGCATGGTAAAAATCTCTCAGCCAGTGGGAGGACCGTTTGTGACATGCAGCTCTGAGCTGTAAGCTGCCAGAGTGAGGTGTGTCTGCAGTGGGCAGCCCCTAGACGAGGAGCTCTCTAGACAGTCTGTCAGTGAAGAGAAGGCAGGATACAGTAGTAAACCTTTCCCCGTTTTTCTTGATGCCGTCAAAATGGCCTTTTAGATGAAGGTCAGGAAATGTAATAAAATACACTCATCTTTATTCTTACCTTTTAAAGGTGCTCTCCTTCTTAGCCTTTGCACATTGGCTAGAAAGAAAACCAGTAGGGGGAACCTTTCTTCCCCGGGGCCCCCTCACCTTCGGCGCCTCCCAGGCGTCCTGCTTCCCCCTCAGCTTTGCCAGGTCTGTCTCGGGCTATCTCAAAAACACACCAGATTCCTGGTCTGGCCTCTTCACGTGTTACCTTATTGTCCTCTGTTCCTTCACATTTTGTGCCCTGTGCTCTTAAGTCCCCACCCAAGATAGGCCTCTCAGGTTCTCCTTCCACGTTTCCATTCACAGACAGAACTTGTTCCCAGCCTGCCCCTTGAGGTTTTCTGTCTCTGGACCCGCTTTTCCTACTGGCTTTCCTCTGTCATCAGATTTTGGCTTTCTTCTCCTTCCTAACGCAGAGGTGCTTTTTACAACCCCAAAGTCCTGAAACCGTGATTTTCAGCCAGCCCTTCGTCCCGACATCGGGAGAGACACTCCCATAATCTTCACCTTGCCCTCTCCTCCCGCTGGCTCTGAATTGCAATGTTGGGAGGAAGGTTTTGGGCTCTTAAAATTTGATTCTTAAAACTTGACACTAAAAGATCCTGAGAATCTAGGCCGACGGGCTGTGGGGTCCCGTCACTGGCTCCCTGACCACACTGGTTGGTTTAGGTTTCTGAAAGCTCCTCCTTCCTGGTCTTGATTCAGGCCCGTGCCTCTTACACAGAGAGACAGTTATTACCCTCAGACCCTCCCACCCCCTCATCCCTAGCACCTCACCCTCTGGAGCTTCCTCTAAAATCTAGGCAAGTCAGGTCGGCCCCACGAAGGGCACACGCGGCCACCTGGGTGACCGTGGGTGCCAGAGCCCAGCACGGCCTCTTCACGCCATCTCATCGGCTGCCCCGGCCGGCCGGCAGCCCATCTCACTTGTGTCCTTGTGTCCCCGTGTCCCCCTCAGGGAAAGCGTCGAGAAGAGACACTCCAGCCACCCTTCACCAGCACCCGTCCTCCCGGTGAGCACCCTGGGACATGGCCGCAGCTCCACCGAACAGATCAGGGGTCACTTGAGCAGCGAGGCTCGCGAGAAAGACAAACCCAAAGACAGGGAGCGAGAGCACTCGGAATCCCGCAAGGACCTGGGCGCCGACGAGCACAAGGCGAAGGAGGGCCCCCTGCCCGAGAAGGACGGCCATGGCCACGGCCACGAGGGCCGCGCCGGAGGCGAGGAGGCCAAGCAGCTGGCCCGGGTGCCGTCGCCCTACGCGCGGGCGCCCGCCGGCGACAGCACCAGGCCGGGCAGCGCCGCCAGCCGCGAGGCCGAGCCGCGCAAGGGCGAGCCGGCCTACGAGAACCCCAAGAAGAGCGCCGAGGTCAAGGTGAAGGAGGAGCGCAAGGAAGACCACGACCTGCCCCCCGAGGCCCCGCAGACCCACCGGTCCTCGGAGCCGCCGCCGCCACCCAGCTCCTCGGCCAGCGTGCACCCGGGGCCCTTGGCCTCCATGCCCATGACCGTGGGCATGACGGGTATCCACCCCATGAACAGCATCAGCAGCCTGGACAGGACTCGCATGATGACGCCTTTCATGGGCATCAGCCCCATCCCGGGCGGAGAGCGCTTCCCGTATCCTTCTTTCCACTGGGACCCCATCCGGGACCCCTTGAGGGATCCCTACCGAGAACTTGACATCCACCGGAGAGACCCGCTGGGCAGGGACTTCCTGCTGAGGAACGACCCTCTGCACCGTCTCTCGACCCCCCGGCTGTACGAAGCCGACCGCTCCTTCAGGGACCGGGAGCCCCACGACTACAACCACCACCACCACCACCACCACCACCACCCGCTGTCGGTGGACCCGCGGCGGGAGCACGAGCGCGGGGCGCACCTGGACGAGCGGGAGCGCCTGCACATGCTCCGCGAGGACTACGAGCACCCGCGGCTCCACCCCGTGCACCCCGCCTCGCTGGACGGACACCTGCCCCACCCCGGCCTCATCACGCCGGGGCTGCCCAGCATGCACTACCCCCGCATCAGCCCCACCGCGGGCCACCAGAACGGACTGCTCAACAAGACCCCCCCGACGGCGGCGCTCAGCGCGCCTCCCCCGCTCATCTCCACGCTGGGGGGCCGCCCCGTGTCCCCCCGGAGGACTACGCCTCTGTCCGCGGAGATCAGGGAGCGGCCTCCCTCCCACACGCTGAAGGACATCGAAGCCCGGTAAGGAGAGGACAGGATGCCAAGAGGAGGAAGAAAGTCCGCGGCCACTCAGCGCCAGACTCTAGAAAGAGCGCGGAGGGAGATCCCGCGTCTCCAACGCAGACGGTGGGGGTGGGGAGCCCCCAGCGCCTCCCCTTGTAAAACATGTACAGACTCAGTGCAGCTTTTGAAATGTTTTTGTATATTCTGTGTTGAAATTTTTCAGATCTTTTAGCCAATTCATATGTTCTCATGTCTCCCCACTCTTTTGGTTTCTCGTATAAAAGTTTTTGATTTGAACCAAAACAGTGACGATGACACCACACACCGATGAGGTGATAATTTGGGGGGGGTGGGGGGTGGAAGCAGACCATAGTCCACACAGTCCATCGTGCAGAGCTCTTTCAGGTGAGAAGGGAAGGCCGTGTACATAGTTATGTAAAATAGATGGCTTCATGAGCTAATGGTTCATATATGCAAAAGGGTAAGATGAAAGCTTTACTTTGTACAGATGTAAATAGATAAAGATTAAGTAACATAATACATTAATACTTCTTAAAATGTGCTATTTGCAGACTTAATATCAGTGAGCACAGTCAGCTTGGGCTGTGTTCCCACGTATTGTTCTAGACAGCTAAACCCTTCAACTATGCAATGAATGTTAGGGCTTTTCACAAAAGCCCGCCTAACTCAAAGGAGCCTTTTCAAGTCCATTTACAACATACTTAAGGTCATATTTTCCCTGAACAAGCACTTACGTGATATGACTCTGTTTTCCTTGCTTGTTTTTTTCAAACGGAGAAACACCCGATTTTGCAAATTGGACCCCAGGCTGAAACTTTGCATCTGAAGTTGCTGCTTGTGGGCCTTTGGGGGAGGGAGGGGGGGGGGAGTGCAGCCCCGGAAAGGTAACTGAGGCCGTGAACACCCAGTGCCAGGGAGGATGGGAGTTGTCAGATGCCAAAATCAGGGGACACAGGCAGGCCGCCGCATCTTGTCACCATCAGTCACGGGATTTCACACACACCTCATGTGGGAGCCATGCGTTTCTCAGTGTGTCCTGTTTCCTATCTGTACACACATCCTCGGTTTGTGATGAGATTCAGTGACACCCAAACAGATCCTGAAAGAAAGCTTCGCGTTTTCTCAGATGATGGAGATGTTTTCACTGTGTTCAATAACCGATGAAGCTAAGGTGCATATTTCCTAGTGTGACTCACCTTATGCCCGTGGTAATCAAGTCCGGAAGTAGCCGAAACAGGTCAACCTTGTGGGGCTGGGGAGCGTTCCAGAGGGTGAAAGGTGGCAGAGAGACGGTCTTGTGTGTGTGTGTGTGTTTTTGAGTTTGCATCAATCTTACTGTCTCTTCATGATACTTTTATAATACATTCAGCCTCTTGTCTACATATTTGGAGAGAATATGACTTTACTAGCAGAGAAATACAATATATCTTGTCTACTGGACTGTAAAATATATGTATGAAATAAAATTAGTTCCATTTGGTCTTCTAGTATATTAAAGTGCTATCTGACGTTGTTATCCTGTTTTTGCAAAAAAAAAAAGTTAACTAAAGACCATTGTTTCTAATAAGCAGAGAGATCTATTTTAGTAGTCAACTGAAGGTTTAGTTGTGAGCTTCAGATTTTGTGAATTCCAGATGTTGTGCAGTGTTTTTTTTTTTTTTTTTTTAAAGACAACAACTAAAAAGGAAAAAAAATATCCACGGAATATGTACACTGGAACCGTAGTGGTAGCTTTCAGTATTGTAAAGAGATTGTTCTATACAGACCTTTTTGCTGTTCCTCCTGTATGTAATAAAGTCCTTTCTAGATCCTATGTGAAAAGAAACGTGAAGCGACTGAGTCTTCAGCATGTTCTCATCGGCGGAGCCTTCTTGTGTTATGTAAACTGTGCCATGTTATTAAAAAATGTGAACCAAGCTTCCAGCTGCTTGTTTGTGTGGGATGGCCATCCTTACCATAGGGAAGAAGCCGTATTTGTAAGACAGACCGGGCTCTGGAAGAGAAACACCTTGAACCCTGAGTGAGGACGGAAGGCTGGCCGCCCTCCCTGACCCACGCAGCCACTGCCAGTTAGTTTCTGTAAATGTTTGTGCTCTACACAATCAGGATTTTTTTTTTTTTTTTTTTTGGTAAGTATTCTAAGCAAAGTCCTGTAAACCCTGGGAAGGTACTTTTGGATTTCGTAGATGATGTATTTGCGGGCCAAGTTAGCCCCCGCCCTTTGTGTCTCGGGCCTCCTTCAAAACTCAGCACATGCTTTGTCTGTGTTGGTGACTGATGTAGCCGAGGGCCTTTGCCAGCAGCCGGTGCCTGCCCATCCCTTTGCGGTGCAATTTTATGTTACTTCGGACCTTCCAGGTATTTTGTTCCTGTCTCTTTTTCCCGTCTCACTGAATTCCACGGCTTAACCCTCATCCGCTTGCAGACCTCTCCCTCGTCCCCTAAAATTTGTTCTGTTTTTTCAGAATGTAAAAATCGTTAAATTTTCTGTTGTTAAATTGCTGTTTGGATGAGTGTATCTTACCTGGAAAAAACAAAAGCAGTCCAGCTTTGCCCCATGGGGGTAACTGCCGTTGGAGAGTTAGAAATGGAAACAAACAGAAACTGGGTGCTGGGTGTGTGTGCCGAGGACACCTGCAGCCCTGCGGGGGGGGGGGGGGGGGGGGTTGTGGAAGGCTCCCAGCGGGGGCAGCAGGCTCACAGGCTTGGGAAGCTGACTCTGGGCTTGAGTGAAAGCCCACTTTACCCTGCTTTTATGCGAATACCCGGCTGCCAGACTGGAGAAAATAACTTGAAAAAAAACTAGTACGTTGGGGAACGTGATAAACACCGTGTTTTTCCAAATCAGGCAATCCTCAGGACTTTCCAAGACACTCACCATCCGCGGCACCTTGCTTTGCTGTTTCTGGCAGACCGCCCTGCGTCCTCCTGTGCACCTCCTCCCAGGCCGCCATCTGCAATGTCAGACCGGAAGTCACTGTCAAATCAGTCACGGTATTTAATCCCCGGGGCTTCATGCCTCTCCACCTTTGCATATTTTCCCTCTAATTACATTCTGCTCCCTGGCATTGATGGGTCCCAGCACCAATTTGATTTCCTGCTAACCTATGGATGCTCTAATTATCTCCACAATCTTTGACTGACAATGATCTTGTTACCTTCTAATGGTACATGACAAGTAAAGGAGCGAATGTAATGATGCAATAATTACCATTTCGGATGGATACTCACAACAGCGCTGGCTGTTGATCCTTTTTCTGCCTCAATCAAGGTGGGTGAGAGGAAATAAGATGTGACTGTCGATGTTATACACGTACATCACATAAAAAGACGCTGCCGTTAGCCGTGCAGCTGTGGGTACCCAGGGTGTGTGTGTGTATCCGTCCTGAGGAGCAAACTTGGCTTCAGTGCCTTTGAATCAGTAGAAGGAAAGAAGACAAAAGTGACGTGGGCCTTCTCACATTTTATTTTTAAAACTGTGCCTTTTTTTTTTTTCCCTACGAGTTTCTGAGCAATTTCTTAGACATGGAAAGTTTCCGTTCAAGAGAATAGGGTTATTTATCAGATAGAAAATAAAATCATCAGAGACAATTCCACATGATGAAACTGCTGGTCTCCTTGGGCAGTATCGAAGTACAAAGCTAGTCTGTAGTAGCTAAAGACTGGTGTACTTTCTCACACCAGAACTGCCTAAAGCCTGTGATGGGGAGCTTAGACCAGCAGGCAGGGGGCTTGCAGCCACCCCCATGCCTTCCATTCTCAGTGACCTTAAGAAAATCACAGATATTCTCTGGAACTGTTTCTTTTTTGGCTGCATTGGTCTTCGTTGCGCTGTGCGGGCTTCTCATTGTGGTGGCTTCTCTTGTTGCGGAGCACGAGCTCTAGGCGCATGGGCTTCAGTAGTGGCAGCACGCAGGCCCTACAGCATGGGCTTCAGTAGTTGTGGCGTGTGGGCTCTAGAGCACAGGCTGAGCAGTTGTGGTGCACGGGCTTAATTGCTCTGTGGCATGTGGGATCTTAACCGGAGCAGGGATCGAACCTGTGTGCCTTGCATTGGCAGGTGGATTCTTAACTGCTGCACCACAAGGGAAGTCCCTGGAACTGTTTCTTAACGTATAAAATGAGACCATCTGAATATAACAAGACCTAAAAATGGGCAGGTTTTAAGCCCATCAGCGTGGATAGAGTTTGGTGTGCGCAGTCCCAGAGCTGACGAAAGTTGTATAGAGAACAGCCCACACAAAAGACAAAGCAACTTTTTCTTTTTACCAACTCAGTTCCAGTGCCATGAGGAATCTTTGCTAAAGATTTGCAGACATGGTGGTTGCAGGGTTTCTAACTCACAGGTCTGGGTGTTTCTCACCTGGTGGGGGAAGGGGGAACTAGGACAGGGTCTGGCTGGAGCATCTGGGGTATTGGCACAATCCGGGTCCCACTACTATCCTACCCAAAATGTTTACTGACCCCGCCCTGATGCAGGCGACATGGAGTTTAGCCTCTGAGCCAGTGTTTGGAGACCGGACCATAAGGCTTCGAGGCCCGCGTCCTCGGCAGGTCCTGGGCAGACTTGGGCCTCAGCTTCCTCCGTTGTCATTGAATGTATCTGCTGATGTTTAAGGCTTCTTCAAGCTCTATGTGGACTCTGTCTCTCTTGGGCCTCAGGTTACTTTTTAAAACTTGTTCACACCCGTCCCCCTTGCTTCTTGGCAACTTCTTACCTGCGTTTATCTGCAGGGTCTCTTCCCAAAGGCCCTGCTGTCAGAAGCTGAGCCTCTGACTGAGGTCAGACTCAAGGCCATCCCCAGGAAGCCCCCCGAGGGCCTGTGTCATGCGGATGCCCCGTCTTGGGACCCCCCCTAGGATGAGCTTGCTCTCCAAGCTCCCCGCCCCACCCTCCTGTTCTAGGGTCCCGCAGGGCGTCTCCCCTACTGCCCGGTGGTCAGCCCCTCAGGGCAGGGTCTGAATGACATGTGCCCCAGGCAAGGCCTGTGCTGGGTGGGTGAGGCCGCTGCTGGGCTGGTTCTCTGAACCGGAACACTGCACAGAGCCTTGGCTCCAAACCTTTCTGACTGTGAGCCACGTCCATCGGATGCAGGGCACGCGCACACACCTGACACAGGTTTGACGAAGCAACACCCTGTTGTGTGCAGTGAACTCTGATTGCTTTTTATTCTAACCTCTTTTTAATCATTCTTTTCAATGCTGGTCACATCCACGAGTTCATCTCATGCCTCTGGAATCGTGGATCTCAAACCCTAGTCTGAAACTAGTATTGTGGAAGAAATCCTCCAGACTCTAAAGGAGGGTGAGTCACCTGGGCAGAGGGTCAAGGGTGTTTTCTGCTCTTGCCCCACGACTGCTACCCTGTCCTCTTACCTGACTCTCCCTAAATCCCCCTCCACGCTGCTGCCAGTTCTGCTCACACCTCCCAGGTTCCAAAACCATCCTTATTTAAAGAGGACACCAGAGTGGGGCCCGGATTCTCACCTGTCCCTCGAAGTCCTGCCCCTCTAGTGCCTGAGGACCTGTCAGCGTCCTCTCCATGGGCCTTTCCCAGCATGCACTGGCCACTCACACCTCTGTGTCTCTGTTCCCTCTGCTGTCTCTTCTCCATCTGGTAAACTGAGGCTCACTTCAAGGGCCTTCACCTCCAGGAAGCCTCCCCTGACTGCTCCTTGTCCCCCATCACAGCTCATTGCTTAGACTAGGATTCTCAATGTGTGGCCAGCATCAGCACTGGGGACCTTGTTAGAAATACAGATTCTCAGCCCTCCACCTCTAACCTCGTGACTCTGAAACAGAGTGGGGCCCAGGGATCTGTGTTTTCATAAGCCCTCCAGGTGATTCTCACACACAATGAAGTTTGAGAACTACTGGCTCAGACTGTGTAAAAAGGTCAAGGTGAAGTTCTGACCAAAAGCTGCAAAAAGAATCACTGGGCGACAGAAAATTATTCTGGAGGAGGAGCTCTGTTTTCTGACTTTTCAGCCTGATCCACAATCCTGTTGGATCATAAAGAGACTGTAACCTTGCTGGAGCCAGAAAGCATTTTCAGCTTCCAGGTTTCTCACTGGTTCTCATCCTGAACTCATGCATCACTAACAATACAAAATGGCAGAGAGGCCCGCCCTCCTTAGCAGCAATGACAGTAGCCAGGGTTCACTGCACGCTTTCTGCATGCACTATTGTGCTGTCCACGTGGACTTATCTCCCTTAATGTTTTCAACAGCCTTAAAAGGTATAACCCTGATTGGACAGTGAGAACAGTGAGGCCCCAGAGAGATGAGGAAACATTCCCGTGTTCAAGCACATGACCTAGAAACACACCTGGACAGTCCCTGCTCCAGAGCCTGCACCATAGACCCGGCCCCGTGTTACCATCAAGAAAAGGCTGGCGGAGTTAGTCTGCCCCATAAACAATAATTGCAAGGACACTAGTTACCTGTTTAACCCTCACTTGTAATTAATACCATGTATATTCTAGAGACTGCAAACTGGTGGTCTGGAAAGAGAGAAAGAGGGAGGGGGAGAGGGAGTGAGAGAGAGAGAAGGGAGGGAGGGAGAGAAAAAGGAAGGACGGAAGGAAAGGGGGAAGGAAGAAGAGTATTGTGCATGGCTCATTGATGAGAATATGCTATGAATCAAGGATTATGATGAATCCAAGTCTGTGCATCTAAGGTTTTTTTTTTAATTAGTGGCTTGTGTGGTCCCAAGCAGCCCACAAGATGCTGTATTTGGTCCAGGATGATCTTAGAATACAGAAATTTTATGTAGACAAACCAGAAGTTGTGGCCCCACTGAGCCCGCATTCCCAACAGGGCCACCTGTCCCGAGCTGCCTGCAGCCACATCACCCCCAGCATCCCACACGCCACACTCCACGTTTCCATATACATTACGTGGATGTTGGTGGGCCGTTTGTGACAGTGGACACGTGCAAGTGTTTAACCGTGTTCTTAAAAACAGTCTTCTCATATCTAATTACTAAAGTAGAACTAAAATTCTGGGCGATAAATGGACAGCCCTTGCAGGTAATAAACCAGCATTCCTCTGTAATTTGGAATTTTCCTCCATTCAGACAGATCTTCACCCTAGTGGGTCTGTAATAGTGCAACCAAGATGCCACCTGCTGTGGGTCACACACCCCTCATGGCAGCAAAATTCCTGAATCTGTTAGTGGGTGTGAAGTAAATAGACATTCATCTATTTGACAAACCGGGAGGGCATCTTGTTGGCCAGGCTGGTGCTAGATGCTGCGGCTGCTGCAGGAGAACAAGACTTGTCTCCCTGGTGGGCTTACATCCAGGGAAGACAATCAGAGATGGGGGTAAACGCTGTGAAAAGTGGAGATGGTGGCATGAGAGCCCCGGAATGAGGATGACGGGCAGGAAGACATTTTCAAGGATGTTGCTGAATTCATGGAATGCAGCCCGCTGTTGCAGCCAGGTGTGGCCACAGCCCAGTTCTCCCTTGCTCCTGGGTTTCCCCAAACCCCCTTCTGCTCTACGCCTGAGAGTCCTGAACTGGTGAGAGATGTCTGTCTGGGTTTTCCTCCCCTGCAGTCCTGCTGTGGGCCAGGTGATGGCGCCTCCGAGTCCCTTCTGGCCGGTGCCCTAGGGCGGAGGCACAAACAGGGATGCAACGGATTGGAGCCAGGTCAGTCCCTGCCTCTCCACCAGCCTCAGTTTCCTCACCTCTAAAATGGGAAGAAGGCAGGACACTGGACTTAACCAGCTAATTTCTAATCTCCCTGTTAGTTCAAACAGATTATGTTGATGAGGCTGGACAGGATTTTATTTGCTAATGTTCGAGGAAGAAAAGAAATGCCCAGATGAAAACGGGAAAGTGCAAGTGATGCTTGAGAGGTCCCCAGAAAGGAGCCCCAAAAGCCAGATTCAGAAAGGCCTTTGGGGGGCTGGTACCAAGGGTCTTGCCCATGAGGGTAGGTTCTACTAATAAATGAAACTCCCAGCAGCTCCACAGCTGGACCCGAATTCCTCTCCTTTCTGCTGAGCATTTCTCTCCAGCTCCAGCCCTACTCCTGGAACTTGAGACGGAGCAGCCTCCACTCCCGCAGCCTCCATTCCCTCTCCCGGGGGCAGGGGAAGTCCCCACCCCGCCTTCCCCACACGGGGGCACATCGGCAGGGCCCCTTCTGCAGGCTTCCAAGCCAAGGGGCGCCCCCGTGCTTGTCCCCCGTCCTAGCCCCTCGCCTACACCTGCAGGGGACAGGAGGCAGCCCCCAGCTCTGCACCCCCGCGGCTCCCCTCCTGCCCCCACTCAGCCGCACGACCACCCTCTGCCTCGGACCTCGGCGCTAATTCCACCTTACCTCCGTGGCTGTCTCATCGTTCTGGACCTCAGCATCCCCTCTGCTCCACTCCACTCCCTTTCTCCACATGTTCTAGAAACTCTCCCTGGCCCTCTGGCCAATTGCTAGCGCAACCCCCCTTTTCCATTTCTCTTCTCCGGCTCTCCCTTCACTTTCCTGTTCTCCCCTGAGGACACGCCCCCTCACCGTACTCTAAAACAGGGAGCATTGTCTCTCCAGTATCCTCCTCGCCATGGCCTCGCTGCTCTCCGATCCTCATCCTGGGTGCAGTTGCCTGCCCATCACTCCCCGCTCAGGCCTTGACGATGTCCCCCTGCTCACTGCCATCCTCTCCAACAACTCGGCGACCATGATTCTCACTCCCATGGTTCCGCGGGGGCTCGGGCACCAACCGCAACCCAGCTCCTCCCTGATCTCATTTCAGATGCTGCACCCCTGACCCCACGTCTTGCGGCTGGCTTCCTCCAGAACCGCCCCCTGCAATCCTTGGTTACAGCCTCTGCACACGATTCCCCACCCTGCCCCCCATGTCCGTTTCTCACCCCCTCCTTCCCGCATTGGTGAATGATCACAATCACCCCCCGCATACACCCCAACGTCCCTGCTCCCTGTTGCTTTGTGGACCACACCCCACACTGGCTAAACCCCAGCCTCACTTAAATACAGCACGGCCACCCCAGCCTGGGCCGCTGTGGCCAGATTCGAGGAGAGAGAATCACAGAATTGTGCCGCCAGGTCAGTAACTTCAAATGAGTCCCTGACACTCCCTGGAAACCGTATTTCTCCCCCCTCTCCCCGGGGCCTGTCATGCCTGATGCATCAGCGTTAAGGGGTCTGGGACTGATTCTCTTCAGGCTGATGTTCCAGAAAAGGGGTCGGCCTCCTGTGAAGCTCCTTGGAAACCAGCCGCCAACCCGGAGCTGAAGGCATGCATCTTGGAACCAGCCAGGCATGGACGCCAGCTCCCATCTCCCCCAGTCCTGAAGGCTCAGCTTTAAGACAAGGACTGGAGACACAGCTGGCTGCCACCCCCTGGCCATTACAGCCTGGCCCCTGTTGATTCCGTGGAAGGAGCCAGGGCCTGTCCAGGTGCAATTCAAAAGCCCCACGACCAAGGTCAGGGTCTCTCCGCTGGAGTCTGACCTATCTGTGTCATCACTAGACTCGGCAAGAGGGGCCTTTGACCTGGACACACACACACACACACACACAGTGGCCCCTCCGCCACGCAGGGGCTGGTGTGCAGCCGGGAACAGTGTCACAGCCACTAGGCCCCTCAACACCCTCTCTTATGACTCATACCATCCGGGTCCCAGGGACCCGCTTCTCCACATCTCTTCCCTGCATCCTCAAGACAGAAGGAGCAGCTTCCGGTGCCATACGTTTGCAGGGCTTATGAGCATGGGAGAGAGATTCCGCCTCAGTGAGTGGGGAGGACTTGAGTAGTGGGAACACTTGGAGAAAAGAAAAAACTATTTCATTAACCCACCAAAGCCTTCCTCTCAGTTACCTTTGATACAATAGATGCTTGCATAAGGCAGTACTGTTTCCCAGTGTTGAGTTTCCCATTTCTCACTTTTCTCAACGCGTGGTTCTTGATATGCTCATGAATTAGTGAGGTGTTCACAATGTTTTGCACGTGGCAGCAGGGGAACCCTTCGGGATAATAAACAGTTATTATCGCTCTTAAATTTCTGTATATGTAAGACCAGATGTAACAGGGATGAATCCTAGTACCGATTCTTCACACTGACAACAGACACTGGAATTGCTAATTGTTGTATTTTTTATAAAATATCTAACATTTCAGAATAACATTATTGACTGAAACAGCATCATTTCAATACTTTCAGATAAAATTTTGATATTCATTCATTATAATTTATATTTGGATTCTCAATTTCAAGAGATAATTTTGAATATTTAAAAATAACTGAAAACATGCAAAATAAATATTAATGCTTAAATATTTTCTTTAATTTACTCTCTTGATGGAAACATTCAAATTGTGTATGTTTTGAATAAAATTGCCTTTTATTTTTTAAGCCTTTAGACCAGGGCTCAGCTTGCTTTTTCTATAAAGGGCTAGATAGTGAATATCTTAGCCTTTATGGGCCATCGGGTCTTTGTTACAACTACTCAACTCAGCTATTGTAGCGTGAAAGCTGCCATGGACTATATGTAAACAAACGGACAGTCTGAGTTACAGTAAAAATTTTACAAAACCAGATGGCAGGCCACACATGGTTTAAGGGCCAGAGTTTGCTAATCCCTGCTTAAGACCACTGAAAATGAGTTCAACATGGTGGTACAAATAGAAAGTGCAAAAAAAAAAAAACACTGCGGGGGGGGGGGATATTCAAATATTTGCTTAATATTTAAAAACTGGGAAAGTATGAAAGACAGCAGAATTCTGTCAAACATGATCCCTATACAATTTGCAAACTAAACATTGCACATTATTTAATTTGAAATGTTTACGCAGATCACTTTAGTTTACATGTAGTTTTAAGAAAGAATTTAGAGGGACTTGCCTGGTGGTCCAGCAGTTAAGAATCTGCCTTCCAATGCAGGAGACGCAGGTTCGATCCCTGGTCAGGGAACTGAGATGCTACATGCTGCCGGGCAACTCAGCCTGTGCACCACAACTACTGAGTTTGCGCACCTCAACTAGAGAGCCCGAGTGCCACAAGCTACAGAGCCCATGTGCTCTGGAACCCACATGCCACAACTACAGCGCCCATGCACCCTGGAGCCTGTGCACCACAACTAGAGAGAGAAACCCACACACCACAACTAGAGAGAAGCCTGCGCCACAACAAAAAATGCTGCATGCCTTGATGAAGATCCTGCCTGACACAACTAAGACCCGACGCAGCCAAAAATAAATACATACATAAACAAATATTTTTAAAATGTTATATACATTGAATCATATAAGGCATAGCTCTCCAGGATTGACTTTTTTTTCACTCAGCACCATTCCCTGGAGACATAGCTGAGTTGTCATGTGTAACAGTACCTCACAGTTCATTCCTTTTTCATTGTTGAGTAGTATTCCACAGAGTCATGTCCCCCTAAAATTCAGATACTGAGGCCCTAACTGCCCGTGTGACTGTACTGGAGACAGGGCTTTAAGGAGGTGATTAAGCTTAAATGAGGTCAGAATGGTACAGTCCTAATCTGATAGAATCTGTTGGCATAGTCTTTATAAAAGAGGAGAGACACCAAAAAAATCTCTCCCTCTTCCATGTGAGGATTCAGTGAGCCAGAAATCAACCCCTGCTGGAACCTTGATGTTGGGCTTTTCAGGCTCCAGAACTGAGAGAAAATCAGTTTCTGCTGTTTCAGTTGCCCACACTGTGGTGTTTTGTTACGGCAGCCTAAGTAGACTCAGCCACCTCATATGTAAGTACCACAGTTTGTTTAGCCATTCACCTGCTGAAGGAAATCTAAGCTGTTTCTAGTTGTCAACAAGCAAATGCCAACACATTCCAAAGGATTGAACACTTAGAGAGTATAGTCTATGACAGCAATGCATCTAAGTTAGTCATATTTTTAAAGTAACTAGAAAAATCCCAGGCATGGAAAATTAAGACTACATGTTTAAATAACCTATGCATCGGGAGATGGGCCAAGATGGCAGAGTAGAAAGACCCTGAGTTCACCTCCTTTCATGGGCGCACCAAAATCACAGCTCTCTGCAGAACAACCATACATGAAAAAGACCAGAACCTGCCAGGGAAGATCTTCTACAACTAAAGATGTAAAGAAGGACCCACAACAAGATAGGTAGGAGGGGCAGAGTCATGATATAGTCAAGTCCCATTACCCAGTGTGGGTGACACACAAATGGGAGAATATGACTGCAGAGGTCCTCCCAAAGGAGGGGTCTGAGACCCATGTCGGGGTCCCCAGTCTGCAGGGTCCAGCACTGGGGAAGATGAACCCACAGAGCATTTGGCTGTGAAGGCCAGTGAGGCTTACTTTCAGGAGACCCAGAGGGCTGGGGAAAAATACAGACTCTTAAAGGGTGCACACAAAACCTCACACACTCCAGGACCCAGGGCAGAAGTAGTGATTGAATGGAGCCTGAGTCAGACCCACCCTCTGATATTGGAGAGTCTCCCAGAGAGGCAGGAACCAACTGCAGCGGCTGTTTCTGTGAGCTCGGTTTACCAGGTGGACACTGGAGCTGAGAAGTGCCATTCTGGAATCCTCCCTTTAGCCTCTCAGCCTCAGGACCCAGCCCCACCCGGCCCCAATAGCCTGTAGGTGCCAGTGCTAGGACATCTCAGACCAAGCAACTAACTGAGTGTAGACACAGCCCCACCCACCAGCAGACAGGCTGCCTTAAGGTCCCCTGAGCCCACAGTCACCCCTGGACATGGCTCTGCCCACCAGAGAGCCCAGGACCCAGCCCCACAAACCAATGTGCAGGCACTAGACTCAGGACCCCCAAGGCATTCCAGCCAGAGACCCTGGAACCTAGTTTCACCCATCAGTGGGCAGGCACCAGCCCCAGAATCCTCTGGGCCCTGGCCCTGCTCTCCAGGAAGCCTGCTCTAACCTCAGGACTAGCCTCACTCGCGAGTGGGCAAACATCAGCTATAAGACAACCACAGACCCACAACCTGCAGACCTGGCCCACCCACTAGCTGGCTAGATTCTACCCTGGACCAGCAGGGCCCTTGCCCTATCCACCAGCAATCTGAACCAGCTCTGGGACCCCTGGGCCTTGCAACCAGACCACAGGACACAGTTCTGCCCACAGGGAGCCACCACTAGCCCCAGGGGCCTCCAGGTTTCCAGTTAGCTGCCTCATGACCCAGCCCTGCCAACCAGTAGCCAGCAGCCTCTGCACAAGGCAGGGCCAGACATCCAACTAGAAAGGGGGCCAATCAAGCCTACCAGACCTCTCACAGTAGTCAGCCCACCACAACAGAAGGACCAATGCAGCACACATAAGGGGCAACCCTAGAGCATATAGCTCTGGGGATGAGAGAGGAGTGCACTGCTGGGACACAAAAGACGTCCCCTACAAAAGGCCACTACGCCAAGGTCGGGAAATGTAACCAACCTACCAGATACAAAAAAGGAAAAATAACAAGTTAGGCAAAAGGGGAAACAAAGGAACGTGCTCCAGACAAAGAAGATAAAACCCCAGAAGAAGAACTAAGTGATGTGGAGATAGGCAATCTACCCTAGAAAGAGTTCAGAGTAGTGACCATAAGATGATCAAAAAACTGGGGAGAAGAATGGATATACAGGGTGAGAAGTTAGAAGTTTTTAACAAAGACTTAGAAAATATACAGAAGAACCAAATAGAGATAAAGAATACAACAGCTGAAATGAAAAACATGCTAGAAAGAATCAATAGTAGATTAAACATACCGAGGAATGTATCAGTGAGCTGGAAGACAGAGTAGTGGAATCACCGCTGCCGCTGAACAGAAAAAGGAGTAAAAAGAAATGAGGACAGTTTAAGAGCCCTCTGAGACAACATCAAATGTACTAACATTCACATTATAAGAGTCCCAGAAGAAGAAAGAGAGAAAGGGACCAAGAACATATTTGAAGACACAATACTAAAACTTCCCTAACGTGGGAAAGGAAACAGACATCCAAGCCAAGGAAACATGGGGAGTCCAAAACAGGATCAACTCAAAAAGGACCAAGCTGAGACACATTGTAATTAAAATGGCAAAAATTAGAGATAAAGAGAGAATATTAAAAGCAGAAAGGCAAAAGCAATAGGTTACATAACAGGAACATAACAGGAACTCCCACAAGGCTATCAGCTGACTTTTTAGCAGAAACTCTGCAGGCCAGAAGGGGTGGCACAATGTATTTAAAGTGATGAAAGGGAAAAACCTACAACCAAGAATACTCTACACAACAAGGCTGTAATTCAAATTTGATGGAGAGATCAAAAGTATTACGACAAAAAAAAAAAAAAAAAAAAAAAAAAAACTAAAAGAGTTAAGAACCACCAAAGTGCTTTACAAGGAATGTTAAAGGAATATCTCTAAATGAGAAAGTTCACAACTAGAAACATAAAAACTACAAAAGGGAAAAGCTCATTGGTAAAGGCAAATATACAGTAAATCATCCATGTACAAAGTTAGTAGGAAGGTCAAAGACAAAAGTAGTAAAGTCATTTATATCTGCAACAAACAGTTAAGGGATACACAAAACAGATGTAAAATATGATATCAAAAACAGTAATCATGAGGGGAGGAGAGTAAAAATGCAAGATTGTTAAAATGTGTTTGAAATTAAAAGATCAACAACTTAAAATAGTCATATATATATTATATATATGATTATTATATCACATATAATCATACATATATGTGTGTCTATATATATAGACAAACATACACACACAGAACTATATATAAACCACACGGTAACTACAAGACAAAAATCTATAATTGATAAACACACAAAAAACAGAAAGGAATCCAAACATGAAACTAAAGAAGGTCATCAAATCACAAGGGAAGAGAATAAAAGAAGAAGAAAGGAGCAAAAAAGAACTATACCCCACCCCCAAAAAACCCACAAACACATGGAGGCTAAACAATATGCTACTAATCAACCAGTGGATCACTGATGAAATCAAAGAAGAAATCAAAAAATTACTTGGAGACAACTGAAAATGAAAACACAATGATCCCAAACCTATGAGATGTAGCAAAAGCAGTTCAAAGAGGGAAGTTTATAGCAATACAGGCTAAACTCAGGAAACAATAAAAATCTCAGATAAACAACTAAATCTTACACCTAAGGGCCTAGAAAAAGAAGAACAAACAAAATCTAAAGTTAATAGAAAGAAAGGAAATCTAAACATCATAGAAGAAATAAATGAAATAGAGACTAGTAAAACAATAGAAAAGATCAATGAAAACTAATAGCTGGTTCTTTTAAAAGATAAACAAAATTGATAAAACTTTAGCCAGACTCATCAAGAAAAAAAAGAGAGCCCAGATGAATACAATCAGGAATGAAAAAGGAGAAGTTATAACTGACACCACAGAAATATAGTCATAAGAGATTACTATGAACAACTATATGCCATTAAAATGGGAAAATTAGAAGAAATGGACACATTCTTAGAAATGTACAATTTCCCAGGACTAAACCAGGAAGAAAAAGAAAATATAAAAAGGCCAATTAACAATGATGAAATTGAATCAGCAAAAATTAAAAAAAAATAAAAATAAAAAGATAAAAACCTCCCAAAAAACAAAACTCTAGGACTGGATGGCTTCACAGATGAATTCTACCAAACATTTAAAGAAGAATTAACACCTATCTTTCTCAAACTATTCCAAAAAACTGCAGAGGAAGGAACACTTCAGAACTCACTATGAGGCCAGCATGACTCTGATACAAAAGCCAGACAAAGATATCATATCACAAAAAAAGAAAATGACAGGCCAATATCACTGGTGAACATAGGTGCAAAAATTCTCCACAAAATATTAGCAAACTTAATCCAATAATAAGTACATTAAAAGGATCATACACCATGATCGAGTAGGATTTATACCAGGGATGCAAGGATGGTTCAATATCTGAAAATTAATCAATGATACAGTGTTTTAACAAATTGAAGAAGAAAAGCCACATAATCATCTCAATAGATGCAGGGAAAAACTTTTGCCAAAATTCAATATCCACTTATGATTAAAAAAAAAAATCTCCCCAAAGTGGTTATAGAGAGAACATACCTCAACATAATAAAGACCATATATGATAAGCCCACAGCTAACATCATAGTCAACAGTGAAAAGCTGAAGGCATTTCCTCTAAGATTAGAAAAAAGACAAGGATGCCCATTCTCATCACTTTTATTCAATATATCAATAGTATTAGAAGACCTAGTCACATCAATTAGGCAAGAAAAAGAAATAAAAGAAATCCAATTTGGAAAGGAAGAAGTAAAACCATCATTGTTTGCAGAGGACATTATAATCTACATATAAAACCTTAAAGATGCCACCCCCACAAACACACAAAATACTAGAGCTCATCAATGAATTCTGTAAAGTTTCAGGATACAAAATTAATATACAGAAGTCTGTTGCATTTCTACACACTAAAAACAAACTATGCAAAAGAGAAGTTAAGGAAACAACCCCATTTATGATCACATCAAAAAGAATAAAATGTTTAGGAATAAATCTAACTAAGGAGGTAAAAGACCTGTATTTGGAAAACTCTAAGTCATTGATGAAGAAATTGAAAATGACACAAACTGATGGAAAGATACACTGTGTTCATGGATTGGAAGAATTAATATTGTTAAAATGACCATACTATCTAAGGCAATCTACAAGTTCAATGCAATCCCTTCAAAATATTAGAGGCATTTTTCACAGAACTACAACAAATATTTCAGAACAAAAAAAAGACTCTGAGGGACTTCCCTGGTGGTACAGTGGTTGAGAATCTGCCTGCCAATGCAGAGGATAAGGGTTTGACCCCTGGTCCAGGAAGATCCCACATGATGCGAAGCAACTAAGCCTGTGCACCACTACTGAGCCTGTGCTCTAAAGCTCGTGCGCCACAACTAACTACTGAAACCTGCACACCCTAGAGCCCTTGTGCCACAACTACTGAGCCCACACACCACAACTACTGAAGCCTGTGTGCCTAGAGCCCATGCTTTGCAACAAGAGAAGCCACTGCAATGAGAAGCCTGCACACTGCAATGAAGGGTAGCCCCCACGAGCCACAACTAGAGAAAGCACAGCAATGAAGACCCAACACAGCTTAAAAAAAATAAATAAGACCCTGAAAACAGTCTTGAGAAACAAGAACAGAACTGGAGGCATCACAATCCCTGACTTAAGACTATCCTGCAAAGCTACATTAATAAAAACAGCATGGCATTGGCACAAAAACAGACTCATATGTCAATGAAACAAAATAGCCCAGAAATAAACCCACTCCATTATGGTCAATTAATCCATGACAAAAGAAGTAAAAAAAAAATACAATGGAGAAAAGACAGTCTCTTCAATAAGTGGTTCTGGGAAAACTGGACAGCTACACATGAAAGAATGCAATTAGAACATTTTCTAACACCACATACAAAAATAAACTCAAAATGGATTAAAGACCTAAATGTAAGACTTGACACCATAAAAGTCATAGAAGAAAACATAGGCAGGACACTCTTTGACATAAATCATAGCAATATTTTTTTGGATCTGTCTCCTAAAACAAAGGAAACAAAAGCAAAAATAATCAAATGAGACTTAATTAAACTTAAAATCTCTTGCACAGCAAAGGAAATCATCAACTAAACTAAAAGACAACATACTGAATGGGAGAAAATATTTGCCAGTAATATGACAGACAAGGGGTTAATATCCAAAATATACAAACATCTCATAAAACTCAATATCAAAAAAAAAAAAAAAAAAGAACACAATCAAAAATGGGCAGAAGACATGACTCACATTTTTCCAAAGAAGACATACTGATGGCCAACAGACACATGAAAAGATGCTCAACGTTGCTAATTACTAGGGAAAGGCAAATCAACCATGAGATTTCACCTCACACCTATCATCATGAGATTTCACCTCAGAATGGCTATCATTAAAAGGTGTACAAGTAAATGCTGGAGAGCATGTGGAGAAAAGGGAACTCTCCTACACTGTTGGGCATGTAAGCTGGTGCAACCAATATGGAAAACAGTGCGGAGGTTCCTTTAAAAACTAAAAATAGAACTACCATATGATCCAGCAATCCCACTCCTGGGCATATATCCAGACAAAACTCTAATGCAAAAAGATACATGCACCCCTATGTTCACAGCAGAACTATTTACAATAGCGAAGACGTGGAAACAACCTGAATGTCTATCAACAGATGATTGGATAAGGAAGATATGGTACATATATACAATGGAGCGCTACTTAGCGGTAGAAAAGAATTAAATAATGCCATTGTTAGCAACATGGATAGACCTAGAGATTATCACACTAAGTGAAGTAAGTCAGACAAAGAAAGATAAATACCATATGATATCACATATGTGGAAGCTAAAATATGAAACAAATGTACTTATCTATGAAAGAGAAACAGACTCACAGATATAGAGAACAGATCTGTGGTTGCCAAAGGGGAGAGGATGTTGGGGGAGGGATAGAGTGGGAGTTTGGGGTTAGCAGATGCAAACTAGCATATGTAGAATGGATAAACAACAGGGTCCTACTGTATAGCACAGGGCACTATATTCAACATCCTGTGATAAACCATAGTGGAAAAGAATATGAAAACAAATGCATATACTTGTATAACTGAATTGCTTTGCTGTACAGCAGAAATCAACACAACACTGTAAATCAACTATACTTCAATGAACAAAAACAGTAGAGCCTTGGGTGATTTCCAACAAACGATGGGATATTATACAACTAAAATGAACAAACATTACTATGTGCAACATGGTTTAATCTTAGAAAAATAATGTGTAGCCATATAAAGTTAGAAAACCATAAAAATTCAGGTAGTGTGAGTCCATGTATAAAAAATTCAAAAGCAGTTAACATAAAAACCACACTAGGGATGAGCCCATAGGTGCTAAACTACAAAGGAAGCAAGTGCCATAAAGAGCACGGACGCTCTGGGGAGTGAGGGGCTTAGGATTAGGAAGGTGGCACGTTGGGGGCTGCTGGGGGGCCAACCACTGTCTATTTCTTGACTTTGGTGGTGGTCATGTGCATGTCAGCTTGATATCTACTGATTATGCTGTGTTTTATGCACATAATAAAAAACAGTTATGTCATGTCATTCCTTTTCTCAAACCCTTCCAGAAGCTCTCATCTCAGTCAGAACAAAAAGCCATTAAGGCTCTGGTGATCTGCTCCTCCCATCCCCAACTCTTCTCACTCACACTGAGCCAGCCACATCAGCCTCCAGCCATGCTCCTGCCTCAGGACCTTTGCACTTGCTGTTCCCACCACCTGGACCTCTCTCCCTCAGATATCTTCATGGCTTTCTCTGCTGATCTCCTTCGGATCTTTACCAACAATGTCTCCTCCCTAGAAGGGACTTCTTTAGGCTGCTCCCCACACCCCACACACACTGACTCCTTTTCTCTCTCCCTTGGCCCTTATCACAACTTAATAGACGATGTACTTTGTCTGACAATGTCTTGTTTGCGTGACTATGTCATGTCTATAAGGACAGAGGTTTTTGTTCCCTGCACCCATCCCCCACCCACCCCAGCCATTGCTAAGTCCTCAACACCTACAATAGTACCTGGCACAGATGAGGTGTTCAGAAAAATTTGTCATGCTAATAATCTTAAGGCGGACTGTGAAACTTTTGAAAGTTTTGAGGAGATAAGTGAAACCCCTTCTTTCATTCTCTTTTTAAACAAAAATTATTTTTATATGAAGATGAAACTTACATAACATAAATTAACTATTTTAGTGTGCAACCCAGGGGACTTCTCTGGTGGTCCAATGGTTAAGAATCTGCCTTCTAATGCAGGGGGTGTGGGTTTGATCCCTGGTCAGGGAACAAAGATCCCACATGCCGTGGGGCAACTAAGACTTCACACTGCAACTACTGAGCCCACGCACCTCAACTATAGAGCCTGCGTGCTGCAAACTACAGAGCCCACGTGCTCTGGAGCCCACACGCCACAACTACTGAGCCTACACACCACAGCTAGAGAGCAGCCCACGTGCCACAATGAAGAGCCTGGATGCCACAACGAAAGATCCCACATGCCGCAACTAAGACCTGACATAGCCAAAAATAATAAATAAAATTTTTAAAAAAAGTGTGCAATCCAGTGGCATTTAGAACATTCACAGTGTTGTGCAGCCACCACCTCTATATAATTACAGAACATTTTCATTGCCCCAAAAGGAAGCCCTGTCCCCACTTAGCAGCCCCTCCAATTCTGCTACTGCCCCTAGGCCCTGGCACCTCTCATTCTACGGATTTGCCTATTCTGGACATTTCATACAAATGGAATCCTACCGTATGGCTTCTTTGACTTTGTGTGTTTCCCACATTTATCCATTTTGTAGTTGTGTTAACGCTTCATTCCTATTTTTAGGAGCTTGTGTTAGCACATTGGTCCTATTTTTGGCTGAATACTATTGCATTGTGTGGATGTACCACATTTTGTTTCTCCAGCCTGCAGCTGATGGACATTTGGGTGGCTTCTACCTTTTATCTACTATGAAGATACTGCTGTGAACATCAGGGTACAAGAATTTCTTTAAATACTTGTTTTCAATTCTCTTGGGAAACCCCTTCTTAAAGCTGATGTCCTGACCTACACCAGCTGTGTAACAAACATTAGGAGTGACCATGATATGATTCAGGAACGTGGCAAAAAGCCACATTTGGGCTCAGATTACAGCTCATTTAAAACATGTTCTGTGAGCCTTGGCTTCCTCGTGTGTACAATGGAAACATGGAAACTGTAAGGATGAGGTTCCTGTATATAAACTGTCAGTACCACTTGCTTACTGGATTCTTCATTCTAGGATTATAATTTGAAGGATGATAATCTAATAAAAATACCCCCTGATTGAGCGGTTAACTAGTGATGGGCCCTGGGCAAAACTCCCTAACCTGAATTCAGAAAGGAAACCTCAGCCCTAAATCCTCACCTCTTGGCAGCTGGGAGCTGAGAAATCTCTGAGAAATGCACTCTGAGAAATGCAATGGACCTGCGTTATGCAAGGGTTAGCGTGGCCTGGGCACCCTGGGGGCAGAGGTGATGGTCATTCGGCTTACGCGTTCCAGAGGAACCGCCCAGGCTTCCTGTTATTGCACAGTGTGGACACCAGAGGGCGCACGAGAACACAAATTTTAGCAGTGCCGACCTGTGGGTGCTTCAAGCCAAAGCTTGTTTGGTTGGGATCCGTTGTGGGAAACTAGTAGGAAAACAGCTGCCTCTGTTGTGAGGTGCACCCCTTGGGAAATGGCACAGCTTTGAAGGTGACGATGCACCTGGGACTAGCTTGCAAGAAATCAGGCTGAGGATATAAATTCCCCCCCTCACTCAAGCACTGCTTGGGGTCCTTCCCTCCCCCTTCCTTTTCCTCCCTCCCTCCCTTCTTTCCTCCTGTCCTTCCCGATGTGGAGTTGCTGCCCTAATTTATCAGCTTTCTCTAAGTTTGAATGGTTGCTATACACATCTTTCTTAAAGCAGGGTCCGTCTGGAATGAGCCTTAAAACACCAGGATTAATTTCCTATTGACATCAACATCAAAACCAAGTTGCTGCATCGATTTGCGCTCAGAAGGCGGAGATGCTCGTAGCAGGAAGGGAGGGAGAGCTTCCGGGGTCTCTCAGTACAAGACATCCGGGTGCTCGTGAAGTGCGAGCCACCTTGTGTAGAAACGCATGCCGTCCCCCCCCCTGCCGATTTTAGTCCACTCAAGTTGGCAGCGGTGGGCACCCAGCATCCCGTTCCAGCATGGTGATAGAAGGTCGGCTCCTGCTCACAGGACCTACACCTGACCCCGGTCCTAACATCTTGAGATTCTAGCTGGTGCCACGCAGGCCTGTCCTGGGGGCCCCATCTGATCTCACGGGCCCTGAGAGCTCCTGACCACATATTTTTTCAGATCTTGCTGATTCCCTTGCCGTTCCGTGGCAGCTGTTCCCAAATTCTGCCCACCCCTCACGTCTGCATCACAGAGAAGGTCAAAGCCACAAAGCCTTTATCCTTTCTCCTCCTATGCCTGTATCCTGTTCCCTGAGCTTTGGGAAGGAGGGCAGGGCAGGCAGAAGTGAGGGCAGAAACGATTTCGCACAGGTTATGCAAAAGATGAATTTTAAGAAACACACCCAGGGGATTCAAGCTAGGCCTCAAAACCAGAACAGACATCTCAACTGAACCAGTGAAGCCAGAGAAGAATTTAGGTCCCTTTCAGAAACGTCCACGCAGAAGCCGCCTGGAGCCAAAGGTTGTATTCGAACTTGACATTGGATGGGGCCAATGGTTTTATGCTATGGGGATTAGTTTATTCTACAGGGATTAATTCTATGATTCTAGAATGTTATGGCCAGTAGGTTATGGGGTGCAAATCCCTGTATTTTCTGGATAAGACAATGGGGGCTCAGAGAGGGAGAGGTCTGGCTTTGCCACATCATGAAAAGCTGGTGCATCTGGGTAGGGACCCCTGTTTCCAGTGATGGAGTCAGAACTGTTACAGCTCCCAGCCTTCCTCCCCACCCTCCTGGCACCTGGTCCAGGTGAGCTAGGTGACCTGCGCTGGCCGTGAGGGGAGAGTGGAGACAAGGCTGGACTCTCAGGGGATTTTCCCCAGAAACAAAATAGTGATTCTGATGCTTCTGCAAAAGACAGCCTGGCAACAAATTGCAGAACAAAAGGCACATAACAGGATGCATGGTTTTGTGCATTCATATCCTGTCTGGTGAATCTCTAGGAAGGGAATAAAGTATATAACATTCCTTATATGAATTTGCCGTCATTTTTCCTCCACAGAACATCTCGGAACACTGTATTTATGTTATTTATGTGGCCCCCACTACAAGAAATGCTGACCGAGGGCTGTTTAGCACAGTATAGGTGCTTAGATACACACCCACGCAGTACAGGTACCCATTTCATAGCCCAAGAGACCTTGGATGGATAGCATGCATCTATTTCTACCTACAGAAAAACCACAGCATATTATATTTCTCAACAACCCAACATCTAAGTAAATATACAATCAAATATGCTTAAATACCATTTCTTGGTTCAGTGTGTGTTATAATTATCCAAAAAATGGGAATTTCTGCCTCAGTTTTGGCTGATGGCATCAGACAACAGTTGGCAAGAACCACCACATCCCAAAGTGAGGTGCTGCCCCCTTTTATGGGGGGAATTATGTCCCCTAAATGCACATGTTGAAATCCTAACCCCCAGTAGTTCAGAATGTGACTGCATGTGGAGAGAGTCTCTTTTCCTTTACTGAAGGATTTACAGTTTTATGTGAGTTTCCGATGTACAGCATAGTGATTTGACAATCAAATATGTTATGAAATGATCACCACCGTGAGTCTAGTTACCATCTGTCACCACACAAAGTTATTACAATGCTACTAACTGTATTCCTTATGCTGTGTATTACACGCCTGTGATATTCATTTTAAAACTGGAAGTTTGTATCTCATAATCCCCTGCACCTATTTCATCCTCCTCCTCTCCCCTCTGGCAACCACCAGTTTGTTCTCTGTTTCTATAAGTCTGTTTCTGTTTTGTTATGTTTGTTCATTTGTTTTTTAGGTTCCAAATATAAGTGAAATCATAGGCTATTTGTCTTTCTCTGTCTGACTTGTTTCCCTTAGGATAATACCCTTTAAGTCCATTCATGTTGTTGCAAATGGTGAGATTTCATTCTTTTTAATGGTTGAGTAGTATTCCATTGTGTGTGCGTATATATATGTATGTGTGTACCCATTCATCTGTTGATAGACACTTGGGTTGCTTCCATATCTTGACTGTTGTAAATAATGCTGCAACACTGGGGTGCACATATTAGTGTTTTCAGTTTCTTCAGATAAATACCCAGAAGTGAACTTGCTGGATGATGTGGTAGTTCTATTTTTGATTTTTTTGAGGAAACTCCATAATGTTTTCCACAGTGGCTATACCAATTTATAATCACACCAGCAGTGCACCAGGGTTCCCTTTTCTCTACATCTTCATCAACACTTGCTGTTTGTTGTGTTTTTGATAATAGCCATTCTGACAGGTGTGAGGTGATATCTTAGTGTGGTTTTGATTGGCATTTCCCTGATGATCAGAGATGCTGAGCATCTTTTCACGTGCCAGTTGGCCACCTGCATGTCTCCTTTGGAAAAATGTCTATTCAGTTCCTCTGTCCATTTTAAAATCAGATTTTTTTTTAAACATTGGATTGTGTGAGTTCTTTATATATTTTGGATATTAACCCCTTATCAGACATATCATTTACAAATGTCTTCTCCCATTCAGCAGGTTGCCTTTTAATGTTGTTGATGATATCCTTCACTTTACAAAAGCTTTTTAGTTTGATGTAGTCCTATTTGTTTTTGCTTTTGTTGCTCTTGCCTGGGGAGACAGATCCAAAAAAATCTGCTAAGGCTGATGTCAAAGAGCATACTGGCTATGTTTTCTTCTAGGATTTTTATGGCCTCAAGTCTTATATTTAAGTCCTTAATGCATTTTGAGTTTATTTCTTTATATTTTCTAAGAAAGTGGTTGTTTCATTCTTTTGCCTGTAGCTGCCTAGTTTCCCCAATACCATTTACTGAAGAGACTGTCTTTTTCCTCATTGTATATTCTTGCCTCCTTTGTCATAGAATAACTGGCCATATAAGCATGAGTTTATTTCTGTGTTCTCTCTTCTGTTCCATTGATCAATGTGTCTGTTTTTGTGCCTGTACCCTACTGTTCTAATTATTATATATTTGTACTATAGTTTGAAATCAGGATGTGTGATGCCTCAGGTTTTGTTATTCTTTCCCAGGATTGCTTTAGCTCTTCAGGATCTTTCGTGCTTCCATATAAATTTTAAGATTAGTTGTTCTAGTTCTGTGAAAAATGCCATGGGTTATTTTGGTAGGAATTGCAGTGAATCTGTAGATTGCTTTGGGTAGTATGGACATTTTAACAACATTTAATATTTCAGTCCATGAGCATGGAAATTATTTCCATTTATTTGTATCATCTTTAATTTTTTTTCAGCAATGTCTTATAGTTTTCAGAGTACAGGTCTTTGATCTCCTTGGTTAGATTTATTCCTAGGTATTTTATTCTTTTTGATAAAATTATAAATGGGATTTTCTTAATTACTCTGATAGTTCATTATTAATGTACAGAAATGCAACAGATTTCTGTATGTTAATTTTGTATTCTGCAACTTTACTGAATTTATTAGTTCTAGTAGTTTTTTGGTGGAATCTTTAGGGTTTTCTATATATAGTATCATGTCATCTGCGAATAGTGACAGTTTTACTTCTTCCTTTTCAATTTGGATGCCTTTTACTTCTTTTTCTTGTCTGATTGCTGTCGTGACATTAATTCCAATATTATGTTAAATAAAAATGGTGAGAATGGGCATCCTTGTCTTATTCCTGATCTTAGAGGAAAAGCTTTCAGTTTTTCTCACCATTGAGTATGATGTTAACTATGAGTTGTCATATATGGCCTTTATTATATTGAGGTATGTTCCCTCCATGCCCATTTTGAGAGTTTTTATCATAAATGGATGTTGAATTTTGTCAAAAGCTTCTTCTGCATCTATTGAGATGATCATATTATTTTTATCCTTTGTTTTGTTAATGTGGTGTATGACATTGACTGATTTATGAGTAATGAACCATTCACACATCCCTGGAATAAATCCCATTTGGTCATGGCGTATGATTATTTAAATGTATTGTTGAATTTGGTTTTCTAATACTTTGTTGATTTTTTATTGTATATCTATCAGGGACATTGGCCTGTAATTTTCTCTCTCTCTGTAGTTTCTTTGCCTAGTTTTGGTATTAGGGTAATGCTGGCCTCCTAGAATGAGTTTGGAAGCATTCCTTCCTCTTCAGTTTTTTGGAATAGTTTGAGAAGGATAGATATTAATTCTTCTTTAATCATTTGGTAGAAGTCCCCTGTGAAGCTGTCTGGTTCTGGCCTTTTGTTAGGAGTTTTTTTGATTACTGATTCAATTTCATTTCTAGGAATCTATTCAGATTTTTATCTTCTTCCTGATTCAGTCTTGTAACACTGTATGTTTCTCGGAATTTATCCATTTCTTCTGCACTGTCTAATCTGTTGGTGTATAACTGTTCAAAGTATTGTCTTATGATTGTTTGTATTTCTGTGATATTGATTGTAACTACTTTTTCACTTCTGATTTTTTACGTGGCCCCTCTTTTTTTCTTGATGAGTCTAGCTAAAGGTTGTCAATTTTATCTTTTCAAAAAAAACCAGCTCTTAGTAACATTGATCTTTTCTTTTCTTTTTTTTTTTTAGTCTCCATTTAATTTATTCCACTCTAATTTTTATTCTTTCCTTCCTTCTGCTAACTTTGGGCTTTATTTGTTCTTCTTTTCCTAGTTCCTTTAAGTGTAAAGTTGGATTGTTCGAGATTTGTTTTGTTTCTTGAGGTAGGCCTGTGTTGCTATGAACTTATCTATTAGAACTGCTTTTGCTGCATCCCATAGATTTTGGATCATTGTTTCCATGTTCATTTGTCTCCAGGTATTTTTTGATTTCCTCTTTGATTTTTCCATTGACCCATTGGTTGTTTAACCACCATGTGTTTCTGTTTTTTCCAGTTTCCTTCTTGTAATTGATTTCTGGTTTTATACTGTTGTGGTCAGAAAAGACACCTGATAAGATTCTAATCTCTTAAATTTATTCAGACTTGATCTGTCACCTAATATTTGATCTATCATGGAGAATGTTCCATGTGCACTTAAAAAGAAAGTGTATTTTGCAGTTTTAGGATGGAATGTTCTCTATACATATGTTAAGTTTATGTGATCTAATGTGTCATTTAAGGTCAGTATTTCCTTATTGATTTTCTGTCTGATGATCATTGAGGTAAGTGAGGCATTAAAGTCTCCTACTATTATTGCATTACTGTCAATTTTTCCCTTTATGTCTGTTAACATTTGCTTTATATACTCAGGTGCTCCTATTTTGAGTGCATAAATATTTATGAATGTTATGTCCTTTTCTTGGATTGACCCCTTTATCATTATGTAATGCCCTTCTTGTTGTTGTTACAGTCATTGTTCTGAAGTTTATTGTCTGATATGGGTATCACTATCCCAGCTTTCTTTCTGTTTGTATTTGCATGGAATATCTTTTTATATCCCTTCACTTTCAGTCTATGTATATCTTTAGATTTGAAGTGAATCTCTTGTAGGCAGTCTAAAGATGGATTTTTAAAAATCCATGCAGCCATTCTGTCTTTTGATTGGGGCATTTGTTCACTGAAATTTAAAGTGATTATTGACAGGTACATACTTATTGTCATTTCGTAACTTGTATTCTGATTGTTTTTACAGTACTCCTCTGTTCCTTCCTTATTCTCTTGGTCTCTTTCCCTGTGGTTTAATTATTTTCTTCAGTGCTATGCTTGGGTTTATTTCTCTATTTTTTCTGTATCCATTATAGGTCTTAGGTTTGTGGTTACCATGATATTCATATATACCAACTAACACGTATAGCAGTTTATTTTAAGCTGATAGTTGCTTAAGTTTGAGCAAGTTTTTTTTAAGATGATAGTTGCTTAAGTTTGAATGCATTCTAAAAGTAGTACATTTTATGCCACTCACCATATTTTATGTTTTTGATGTCATATTTTATACCTTTTACTTTTGTGTAACCCTTAACTACTTAATATAATTATAGTTGATTTTACTACTTTTGTCTTTAACCTTTATATTTTTAAGTGACTGATCCACTGCCTTTACTATATGTTGGCCTTTACTAGTGAGATTTTTTTTCTCTCATATATTTTATTATTTTTAGTTACAATCTTTTCTATTTAAAGAAGACCCTGAAACATTTCTTGTAAGGCCAGTTTAGTGGTGATGAATTCCTTTAGTTTTTGCTTGTCTGGGAAACTCTTTATCCTTTTCAATTCTGAATGATAATCTTGCTGGATATAATATTCTTGGTTGTAAGCTTTTTCATTTCAGCACTTTAAATATATCATGTCACTTCCTTCTGTCCTGCAAAGTTTCTGCTGAAAAATCATCTAATATATTTATGGGGATTCCCATGTCTGTGACTGTTTTTTCTCTTGTGGCATTTAAAATTCTCTATCTTTGACTTTTGCCATTTTAATTATGGTATGTCTTGGTGTGGATCTCTTTGGGTTCACCTTGCTTGGGACTGTCTGTGCTCCCAGGACCTAGATATCTGTTTATGTCTGTAGATTAGGGGAATACTGATTTTTCAGGCAGTATTTCTTCAAATAAATTTTCTGCCCCTTTCTCTCTCTTATCCTTCTAGAATCCCTATATTGCAATGTTAGTATGCTTTATGTGGTCCCAGAGGTCCCTTAAAATATTCTCATTTAAAAAATTCTTTGGAAGGAACTCATCCACATATAAATATGATATAAAAACCCACAATTGTGAGAAGAGGAGAGTACAAATGCAGGATGTTGGAAATGTATTTGATACTAAGTGATCAGCAACTTAAAACAATCTTGTATATATACATAGACTGCCATATCAAAACCACATGGAAACTGAAAACCAAAAATATACAATAGATACACAGACACACACAAGAGAAAGTAATCCAAACACAACACTAAAGATACTCATCAAATTATAAAAGAGAACAAAAGAGGAAGGGAAGAAAAAAGACCTATAAAAATAAAGTCAAAACAATTAAAGTGGAAATAAGAACATACATATCGATAATTACCTTACATGTAAATGGATTAAATGTTCCAACCAAAAGACACAGACTGGCTGAATGGATACAGAAAACAAGACCCATATACATGCTGTCTACAAGAGACCCACTTCAGATCTAGGCATACATACAGACTGAAAGTGAGGGGATGGAAAAAGGTATTCCATGCAAATGGAAATCAAAAGAAAGCTGGAGTAGCTACAGTCATATCAGACAAAAGAGACTCCAAAATAAAGACTGTTACAAGAGACAAAGGACACTACATAATGATCAAGGGATCAATCCAAGAAGATATAACAATTGTAAATATTTGTGCACCCAACAAAGGAGCACTTTAATATAAAAGGCAAATGCTAACAGCCATAAAAGAAGAAATTGACAGTAACACAATAATAGTGGACAACTTTGGCACCCCACTTACATCAACGGACAGATCATCCAGACAGAAGATAAGGAAACACAGGCCTTAAATGACATATTAGACCAGATGGACTTAACTGATATCTATAGATCATTCCATCTGAAAGCAGCAGAATACACATTCTTCTCAAGTGCACAGGGAACATTCTGCAGGACAGACCACATGCTGGGCCATAAAGCAAGCCTCAGTAAATTTAAGAAAATGGAAATCATATCAAGCATCTTTTCTGACCACAATGCTATGAGATTAAAAATCAATCACAAGAAAAAAACTATAAAAAAAATGTGGAAGCTAAACAATATATTACTAAACAACCAATGGATCACTGAAGAAATCAAAGAGGAAATAAAAAAATACCTAGAGACAAATGACAATGAAAACATGACAATTCAAAACCTATGGGTTGCAGCAAAAGTAGTTCTAAGAGGGAGGTTTATAGCTATACAATATTACCTTGGGAAACAAGAAAAATCTCAGATAAACAACCTAACCTTACTGCTAAAGCAACTAGAGAGAAGAACAAACAAAATCCAAAGTTAGTAGAAGGAAAGAAATCATAAATATGAGAGCAGAAATAAATGAAATAGAGACAAACAATAGGAAAAAATCAATGAAACTAAAAGCTGATTCTTTGAAAAGATAAACAAAATTGATAAACCTTTAGTCATATTTATCGAGAAAAAAGGGAGAGGGCTCAAATCAATAAAATTAGAAATGAAAAAGGAAAAGTTACAACTGACAGCACAGAAATATGAAGGATCATAAGAGACTAATACAGGCAACTATATGACAAAAACAAACAAACATACAAACAAACAAAAATAGACAACCTAAAAGAAATGGACAAATTCTTAGAAAGGTACAACCTTCCAAGACTGAACGGGAAAGAAATAGAAGATATAAACAGACCAATCACGGGTACTGAAATTGAAACTGTGATTAAAAAATTTCCAACAAACAAAAGTCCAGGACCAGATGGCTTCACAGGCAAGTTCTATCAAACATTTAGAGAAGAGTTAACACCCATTCTTCTGAAACTCTTCCAAAAAATTACAAAGGAAGGAACACTGCCAAGCTCATTCTACAAGGCCACCATCACCCCAATACCAATACCAGACAAAGATACCACACAAATAAAGAAAATTATAGGCCAATATCATTGATGAATATAGATGCAAAAATCCTCAAATACTATCAAACCAGGTCCAACAACACATTAAAAGGATCATAAACCATGATCAAATGGGACTTATCCCAGGGATGCAAGGATTCTTCAACATATGCAAATCAATCAATGTGATACACATTTACAATCTGAAGAATAAAAACCAAATGATCATCTCAATAGATGCAGAAAAAGCTTTTGACAAAATTCAACACCAATTTATGATAAAAACTCTTCAGAAAGTGGGCATAGAGGGAAACTACCTCAACATAATAAAGGCCATATATGACAAATCCACAGCTAACATCATTCCCAATGGTGAAAAACTGCAAGCATTTTCTCTAAGATCAGGAACAAGACAAGGACATCTACTCCCACCACTTTTACTCAACAGTTTTGGAAGGCCTAGCCATGGCAATCATAGAAGAAAAAGAAAAAAAAGGAATTCAAATTGGAAAAGAAGTAGACCTGTCACTATCTGCAGATGACATGATACTATACATAGAAAATCCTAAAGACCCTACCAGAAAACTCCTAGAGCTCACCAATGAATTTGGTAAATTTGCAGGATACAAAATTAATACACAGAAATCTCTTGCATTCCTATATACTAAAAATGAAATATCAGAAAGAGAAATTAAGGAAACAATCCCATTTACCATTGCATCAAAAAGAATAAAATACCTAGGAATAAACCTACCTAAGGAGGCAAAAAAACCTGTACTTAGAAAACTACAAGATGCTGATGAAAGAAATCAAAGATGACACAAACTGATGGGGAGATATACCATGTTCTTGGATTGGAAGAATCAATATTGTCAAAATGACTACACTACCCAAGGCAATCTACAGATTCAATGCAATCCCTACCAAATACCAATGGCATTTTTCACAGAACTAGAAGAAAAAATTTTAAATTTGTATGGAGGCACCAAAGACCCCAAATAGTGAAAGCAATCCTGAAAAAGAAAAACGGAGCTGGAAGAATCAGGCTCCCTGACTTCAGACTATACTACAAAGCTACACTAACCAAAACAGCATGGTACTGGCACAGAAATATAGATCAATGGAACAGGATAGAAAGTCCAGAGATTAAACCCACGCACCTATGGTTAATTAATCTACCACAAAGAGGCAAGAATATACCATGGAGGAAAGACAGTCTCTTCAATAAGTGGTGCTGAGAAAATTGGACAGCTACATGTAAAAGAATGAAATTAAAACATTCATACAGAAAAATAAACTCAAAATGGATTAAAGACCTGAATGTAAAGTTGTATACTATAAAATTCTGAGAGGAAAACATAGGCAGAACACTCTGTGACATAAATCACAGCAAGATCTTTTTTGATCCACCTCCTAGAGTAGTGAAAATAAAAACAAAAATATACAAATGGGACCTAATTAAACTTAAAAGCTTTTGCACAGCAAAGGAAACCATAAACAAAAGGAAAAGAAAACCCACAGAATGGGAGAAAATACTTGCAAAGGAAGAGAACAAGGGATTAATCTCCAAAATATACCAACAGCTTATGCAGCTCAATATCAGGAAAACGACCCAATCAAAAAATGAGCAGATCTAAACAGACATTTCTCCAATGAAGACATACAGATAGTCAAAAAGCACATGAAAAGATGCTCAACATCACTAATTATTAGAGAAATACAAATCAAAACTACAATGAGGTATTACCTCATACCAGTCAGAATGGCCATCATCAAAAAGTCTACAAACAACAAATGCTAGAGAGGGTGCGGAGAAAAGGGAACACTCCTACACTGTTGGTAAGAATGTAAATTGGTACAACCACTATGGAGAACAGTATGGAGGTCCCTTAAAAACTAAAAACAATAAAATACCTAGGAATAAACCTGCCTAAGGAGGCAAAAGACCTGTATGCAGAAAACTTTAAGACACTGATGAAAGAAATCAAAGATGATACAAACAGATAGAGAGACATACCATGTTCTTGGCTTGGAAGAATCAACATTGTGAAAATGACTGTACTACCCAAAGCAATTTACAGATTCAACACAATCCCTATCAAATTACCAATGGCATTTTTTACAGAACTAGAACAAGAAATCTTACAATTTGTATGGAAACACAAAAGACCCTGAATAGCCAAAGCAATCTTGAGGAGGAAAGATGGACTGACTTCAAACTATACTACAAGGCCACAGTGATCAAGACAGTATGATACTGGCACAAAAATAGAAAGGAAGATCAATGGAATAGAATAGAGAACTCAGAGGTAAACCCAAGCACATCTAGGCACCTTATCTTTGACAAAGCAGGCAAGAATATACAATGGAAAAAAGCCTCTTCAATAAGTGGTGCTGGGAAAATTGGACAGCAACATGTAAAAGAATGAAATTAGAACACTTCCTAACACCATACACAAAAATAAACTCCAAATGGATTAAAGACCTACATGTAAGGCCATAAACTATAAAACTCCTAGAGGAAAACATCGGCAGAACACTCTGTGACATATACCAAAGCAAGATCCTTTTTGACCCACCTCCCAGAATAATGGAAATAAAATCAAGAATAAACAAATGGGACCTAATGAAACTTAAAAGCTTTTGCACAGAGAAAGAAACCATAAACAAGACAAGAAGACAACCCTCAGAATGGGAGAAGATACTTGCCAACGAAGCAATGGACAAAGGATTAATCTCCAAATATACAAGCAGCTCATGCAGCTAAATACCAAAAAAGCAAATAACCCAATCCACACATGGGCAGAAGACCTAAATAGATATTTTTCCAAAGAAGACATACAGATGGCCAACAAACACATGAAACGATGCTCAACATCACTAATCATTAGAGAAATGCAAGTAAAAGCCACAGTGAGGTATCACCTCACACTGGTCAGAATGGCCATCATCAAAACATCTAGAAATAACAAATGGAGAGGGTGTGGAGAAAAGGGAACTCTCCTGCACTGTTGGTGGGAATGTAAGTTGGTACAGCCACTATGGAAAACAATTTGGATGTTCCTTAAAAAACTACAAATAGAACTACCATATGATCCAGTAATCCCACTCCTGGGCATATACCCAGAGAAAACCATAATCCCAAAAGAAACATGTACCATAATGTTTATTGCAGCACTATTTATAATAGCCAGGACATGGAAGCTACCTAAATGCCCATCAACAAATGAATGGATACAGAAGATGTGGCATATATATACAATGGAATATTACTCAGCTATAAAAAGGAATGAAATGGAGCTATATGTAATGAGATGGATAGACCTAGAGTCTGTCATACAGAGTGAAGTAAGCCATAAAGAGAAAAACAAATATTGTATGCTAACTCATATATAAGGAATCTAAAAAAAAAAAAAAGAGAAAAAATGGTACTGATGAACCCACTGACAGGACAAGAATAAGGATGCAGATGCAGAGAATGGATTGGAGGACATGGGTTGGGGGGCCGGGGGGGGTGAATGGAAAGCTGGGATGAAGTGAGAGAGTAGCATAGACATATATATACTACCAACTGTAAAATAGATAGCTAGTGGGAAGTTGCTGTATAACAAAGGGAGATCAATTTGATGATGGGTGATGCCTTGGAGGGCCGGGACGGGGAGGGTGGGAGGGAATCATGGGAGGGAGGGGATATGGGGATATGTGTATAAATACAGCTGATTCACTTTGGTGTACCTCATAAGATGGTACAAGAGTGTAAAGCAATTATATTCCAATAAAGAGCTTAAAAAAAAATAAAAATAGAGCTACCATATGACCCAGCAATCCCTCCTGGGAATATATCCAAAGAAAACCATAATTCAAAAAGATCATGCACCCCTTTGATCATTGCAGCACTATTTACAATAGCCATGACATGGAAGCAACCTAAATGTCCATAGACAGAGGAATAAAGATGTGGTACATATATAAAATGGAATATTACTCAGCCATGAAAAAGAATGAAATAATGTCATTTGCAGCAACATGGATTGACCTAGAGATTATCATACTAAATGAAGTCAGTCAAATAAAGACAAACATCATATGATGCTACTTATATGTGAAATCTAAAAAAGAAAAGATGCAAATGAACTTAGTTATAAAACAGAAACAGACTCAGACTTTGAAAACAAACATGGTTATCAAAGGGGAAATGCGGGGTGAGAGGAGGGATAAATTAGGAGTTTGGGATTAATATATACACACTACTATATACAAAATAGATAATCAACAAGGACCCACTGTATAGCACAGGGAACTCTACTCAATATTATGTAATAAGCTATGTGGGGAAAGAATCTGAAAAAGAATGGATATATGTAAATGTATAACTGAATCACTTAGCTGTACACCTGAAACTAACACAACATTGTAAATCAACCATGTTCCAATATAAAATTTAACAAATATAAAATTTTAAAAAAAGCTTTGGTTCTTTCTTACATTTTCTAAGTCTTTGTTGAAGTTCCCACTGTGTTTTTTTCTCCTGAGTTTGTGGAGCATCTTTACAACCATTATTTAGAACCCTTTATCTATCAGGGAAACTACTCATCTCCATTTCAGCCATGTGCTGTGCTGGGGTCCCCCTGGGGAGATGGATGGAGGTGATCAAGTAACTGGAAATGAGATGCTGTCTTTTGAGAAAGTCATTGGAGATGTTATAAGACTTCCCTCTGATTCCTGTGGTGAGATAGAGGCATATATACCCCTTCTTCCCTCAAGCCTAGTTGGGGAGGGGGACACTTCAAGGTCACCATGTGAATGTCCTTGGAACAGAGGGCCCAGTGTACTGGTGTCTATTTCTTCACTATTTGATACACTTTTATAGTTTTTGTAATCATTTGATTGTAAGTAACAGAGAAATATTATTCTATTTTTTTGTTGAGATGAAATTTACATACTAAATTCATCCTTTTAAAGGATGCAGTTCAGTGACTTTATTACATTCACAAAGATGTGTAACCATCACCACTATCCCATCCCCAAGCATTTTCATCATCCCAAGTAAAAACCCCATAGCGCCCCTCCCTTCTCCCCCTAGACTCTGGTAGGCACTAACCTACTTTTGGTCCCTATGGATTTGTCTGCTCTGGGTATGTCATATAAATGTAACCATATAATATTTGCCCTTTTGTAGCTGGCTTATTTCATTTAGCATGTTACCGACGTTCATCACGTATTGATACTTCATTCCTTTGATGGACAAATAACACTGCATTGTATTGATATGCCGATTTTGTTGATCCGTTCACCTGCTGATGGATATTTGGGGTTTTCCCACCCGTTGGTTATTGTTGATAGTCCTGCCATGTGTGAATATTTGGGTACCAATATCTGAGCCCCTGTTTTCCATTCTTTGGGGTATATACCTAAGAGCGGGATTGCTGAGCCACACAGTAATTCTAAGCTTAACTTTTTGAGGAACTTCCCAAACCAGCGATTTTTTTCAATGATCCCCCACTGCTTTCTAGCGACTCTGAATTATTCCCGTTTCACAGATGAGGCACAGCAGAGGTCCAGAAGCTTGCCTGAGGTGCACCGCTCATGAAGAACCATGCAGGACACTGACCAAGTCTGCCCCAGGCCTGAGCCTGTGCTCACTGCCCCCGCCCGCCCCCGTCCCCCAGCCACTGGGAGCTTCTTTCTCTTTGGTGGACTGGGCCTCACCATGGCGCTGTGATCTCTGGGCCCCAGGGACAGCCCTATGCAGCGTCCTGGGCAACCTGGACCTCTCCTTTCACATGATGCCCCCCTGAAGGGGAGGGCAGGGCCCTTAGCTGTGGCCTCCCTCTTCCTGGGCCAGAGCTTGTGTCCTGGCTGACCTGGTACCAGGGAAGGACACCGTTGGTGTCTCAGCCATTGGGCTGCTCTGTCCTGACACCACTGTCAGGCCCACTGCCCAGGACAAAGCCGTAGCCCGTTCCCAGCCTGCCCAGAGCCCAGCACACACAGCTGCCGCCTTCCCACCTACCGGTTCCAAGGGCATGAGCTTCCCACTTCACTCTTCCGTCCTGATGAACGCAGGGTCCAAGGCCTGGAGCTGCTGAAAGCCCTGTGAAAATAAGAAAGAAAGCCCCTAAAACTGAAATCTAGCTAGTAAAAGTGATATTAATAAAAGTAACACTTCATTAATTGCTTAGTGTTCTATTCATAAACATCTCATTACTGTTGCACAACAATTTTTAGGTTTAATTTTCTTGCTTTGCAAAATTTCCTGGGTATGCAGGGTGGCATTGAGGCAAAATCATGGCTTTCAAACATTAACAGGAAAAATCTTTCATGCTGGACGTGGGCGCCTTTGATTGTGTTAAGTATGTTTGGGTGATGGGACCTCCAGGAGTCTGAGTGCCCAGGGCTTTGGAAAGTCCAAACTCATCCTGCCCAAGTTGGGGGCACATCCAGGGCTGAGCAGTCCCACGATGGAGCTGCAGGGGGTCTTTTTTCTCAGAAAGGAGGGAACAGGATGGCAGTAAACAAGGATGCCCAGTCAGTTCTAGTCCCCGTCTCCAGGGCCTGCAGCTGTTGGCAGAGGGCGGCTTCGAGGTGATGAGCTTACCCCAAGCTGACGGTTAGTATCTTTGGTTGTCTCACCAAAGCCTGAGGCTTGGTGAGAGACTTCAGATTTCAAGGTCAGGTTCACATAGCTTTACAGAGTACCTCCATGCCCGGTTTTATGGCAGGCACTCGTAGCTCACGGGCTGAGGGTCCCTACAAGGTCAGGACAGATGGTGAGTACTGGGGTAGGGTATGCTCTGCAAGAACCAGGGACTCCAGTGTGGGTCTACATGCCAATAACATCTGGGGTGGATGGAACTGGCCTTGTGGAGGAAGGTGGAGGGCACTGCAGGCTGAGTCCGTTTCATCAGCAAACACCTGGAGCTATTCTGGGTCTTGTAGGAGCACAAAGTAGCTGGGACAGGCTGGGCAGTCGGTGGGCCTCAGGGCACGTCTGCATTTTTGAGCCGTCATTCTGCCCGTGGGCGTGGAAGATGCCTGGACAAGCCTGGAGACCAGGAGCCTAGTTAGAAGGCTGATGTCGTGGTCCACACGGTGGCCAACCCAGGGATGTTAAGGGATGGACAGTGGATTCATTCCCTGGGTGGCTGTAACTAAGTACTACCAGGTGGGTGACTTTGAACAACAGCAGTGTGTTCTTTCACAGTTCTGGAGGCTTGAAGTCCAAAATCAAGGTGTCGGCAGGACCACGCTTCCACTGAGACTCTGGGTAGTATTTTCCTTGCTTCCTCCTAGCTTCTGATTGTGGCTGGTCGTTCCTTGGCTTGCAGCTACATCACTCCAATCTCTGCCTCCATGGTTGCAGGACTTCCCCTGTGTGTTTCTTTTTTCTTCACTTATCAGGACACCAGTCACGCTGGAATAAGGGCCCCAACCTACTCTAGCATGACCTCACCTTAATTACATCTGCAAAGACCCTATTTCCAATTAATGTCACATTCACAGGTACCAGCGCTTAGGATCTCAACACTTTTGGGGAGCACAATTCTACCCACAACAGATATCAAGGAGAAAGGGGGAGTCCAGGGCGACTGGGCAGGAAGACTGTTCTGGCCACAGAGATGGGGGATGTGTAGTGGAGCAGGCTGGGTGGGGGTGGGGGGGACATGAGGACTTCCATTTTGGATATGTCGTGTTTGAGTGTTTGGTCTGTGGAGCACCTGGGAGGAGAAGTCCAGGAGGCAGTTAGATGCACAGTGCAGGGGAGAGTGTCAGACTAGAAGGGTATGTTCTCAGACACGTGCATCCAGGCAGGTGGTGGTTGAAACCATCTGAGTGGGTGAGATAATCCGGCAAGTAAGGAAAGCAGAGTAAGGAAAATGATTGGGGGCTCAAAGGTTTAGGATGGGCATGGAAAGTGGGTCACATGTAACACAGAGGCAAAGATGGGGGAGGCAGAGGAAAACCAGGGCACCGTGGATCCTGCGAGCCAAAGAGGGGGCATTTCAAGCATGATTGGGAGAGGTGACGAAATGCAGCAGCAGAGATATTTACTTGGGGAGTGCTGAAAGGGGTGAGGACTTTCAGAGTGGGGTCCACTGGCTACTTCTGCCTGAGTGATTTCAGTGTGGTGGGCAGCAGCTGGACTGCTGGGCTTGAGGCACGGGAACGAGGGCGAGCGACTGTGAGTCTGTGCTGTTACAGACAGAATGCTGTGGCTGGGAGAATGCAAGCGGTCACCTGGGGAAAGAAAAGACTCTGAAAGCATCCTGGGGGAAATTGGAAAGAACACGGAGAGAAGGTCTGGTTTCCTGCCACCAGGGGGCGATCTGCACCAGCCCATCTGAACATTTTTCAACGAAGATGGGTAGAGGAACTTAATGGTCAATAAATTCAAGTTTTTTAATGTAGCTTTCCTATAGCAGCAGAGGCCTGTGTACAATAAATAAAACTGTGATGTTGAGTTACCAGCTCAAATGAATTATACTGAGGGTTTGTTATAATAAAACTCTGCCCAAATCTCATCTCTTTTAATAGAAGATTCAGTGACCTCAAGATTAGGACCCTTAGGATGAGTTGGTGGTGAGGTTGGGAAAAGGAGAGAAATGGAGGCTAATCCAGGAACGGACTCTCAGCGGGGCAGATGTGCAGACAGAACACATTTTCCCTTTGCTGGTGAAAGATTCTAGATGTGTCTTTTAGTTCCTAACAAGACAGTGATTTAACATAGCTGCCTTCTTCCAACCCTTGGGAACTCAGAAGAAAGGAGGAAATTTACAGATCCCAGAATCTAACACAAAAACAAGAAACACTTTGGGAGTCACAAGGGTGGCTGGGGAAAGACAGCTACAGAGACAAGTTTGGGATGGAGGTTTTGTTTGTGTCCTTTTTCTCTCCCACATTGCTTGAGCCTGTGTCTCACCTCCCACTTGCCACTGCAGGATAGAACCACAGCAGGGCCAATCACCTCCTTGTGACGACTGGAATGGAACTCCTAGGATGAAGGTGGTAGGGCTGCCATTAGCCTGTGACCCTAAATGAAATTTTAGAGCAGAAATCCCCAACTTGGTCTCCCATTTCTGACTTGGAACTATCCTGGGCTGTTATGTGAGAGAGAAAGAAAATTCTATTGCTTTGTCATTCATTATGTGTTTGAGCCTATTTGTTACACAGCCAAGCCTCCCTAACTAATACAAGGCCCCAAATCATTAATCAAAATTAAGAGCTTATATTTAACAAAGGACCCATGGACAGAGTTAACAGACAGGTGGCAGACTGGAGAAAGATGTTTGTAATATCCAACACTGACAAGGGATGTACAGCTCTTCTACATAAGAAATTCTCATAAAGTAACCAAACCTCACCACCACTGTTGCCCAACTAGAAATCCATCTGAGAAGTGGGCAAAGGAAAAAAATTCATCAAGTGAGAAATCCAAAAGGTGAACGTGAATGTGAAGAGATGCTCAACATCACTGGTAATTAGAGACATTCAAATTATAATATAAATCTGAGATACCCTTGTCCCAAACAGATTTGGCAAATTCAGAAACGTGGACAAGGCAAAGTGTTGGTGAGGATGGAGGAAACGGAACCACCATGTATCCACTGCTGGTGGGGCTATATCTTGGTGCAGCCCTTCAGGGGTGCAACCTGGTGGGATTTAATGGAATTAAGGATGCGTAGACTCCTGGACCAGTGATCCTGTTGTAACTCTGACATGGGACTGGGAAGGGGCCATGATGTCACTGTCAGTGGCAGCAGAGAGCTGCCGTGGACCAACTCCCCCTGCCAGGAGATTAAATATGCAACACAGATGCACTAAACCAAAAGCAGCATTGAGTGAAATGTAACAAGAAATCGAATAGGATACACAGCACCATGCCATTCACATAAACTGAAGATAACTACACACTGAATAGCACCGCCCCCCCTCCCCCCCCACCAACATGTACTTGTATCCAAGGATCTAGTAAACCCATCAGAATGGGTGCTTCTGGTTGGGGGCTGGAGGGTGGGAGGGGATAGGTGAAGAGGGGTCCTGCCTGTGCATCGAGACAATTGAATACTATACTAAGATTAGCTTAATTTTCTGTGCCCAATCTCCAAAGGGGGGAAAAAAACCCTCAGGGGAAATATTATCTTCAGGGCCTGACCCCTGTCACCTGACCCTTCACCCAATGCTGCTGAGTACAGAATTCATTTCATCCTTCTGATCTAGGGATACAGTAGAGATTTCGACAATCAAAGCGTAATTAACTCCTATTTAATTGAAGTCGCCTCCACGGTCATGCTGTGTGCACGCAGGACAATTCTGCTTGGCCTCCAGCGCTTTATTACGAGGCCCAGCTTCCGACTCAGCCATTACCAGCCCTGAGTCAGGGCAGTCAGCTGGGTCTTCAGGCTGTAGGGGCTTTACGGCTGGAATCGGGGTCCTTGACCTCCAGAAGGACAGACCCCAGGGGAAGAAGGAGGTGTAAAGATTGCACAGAGAAGGGGGTCCCACAGAGCAGGCGGTATTTGGGGGCAGTGAACAGGACCCATTTGGGGGTGAAGGTGACAAGTGCAGTGACCAGCCAGCCTCACAGCCAGCTGTCTGCCTTTCCTGAGCAGATAGCTGTCTCTCGATGGAAAGTGGTTCTTTTCCCTACTCATCTTCCAAAGCTAAGACAGGCCACTTGGTAAAATTTGCCTTCAGACCAGTACTTCAATCCCAGTTTGGGAATCAGCCCAGGGGGAAAGCAAGGAAGTGTGTATAGCTCCAGGATGGCAGGTCATCTGATACGAATCTACCTACAGGGAGGTAGATACCTGGAGATGAACTTGTCAAATAGGCTGGAGCCAGATTAGGCAGGATCTCGGGCTTTTTCTAGCGATGCAGAGGCAAGCTACTGTACTTTCTTTGGGAGAAAGTCAACATCGGCTAACATGTTTTGGGAGGACAACTGACCATCTAATCCTGGCCTCACTCTGCTGTCAGAGACTGCAAACAGGAGCTCTAATTAGGAGGGGAGGCAGACGCCATTTTCCAAAAGTGGCTGCCACGGTGTTTCCATCCTACATGATCTTCTTACACTGTGACTTTGGCATTCTTCCCATCAAGAGGTGGGGTCTTTGCATACAGATGGCCAATGGGCACACGAAAAGATGCTCAACATCGCTAATTATTAGAGAAATGCAAATCAAAACTCCAATGAGGTAGCACCTCACACTGGTTAGAATGGCCATCACCAAGAAGTCTACTAATAACAAATGCTGGAGAGCGTGTGGTGAAAAGGGAACCCTCCTACACTGTTGGTGGGAATGTACATTAGGGCAGCCACTATGGAGAACAGTTGCCATATGATCCAGCAATCCCACTCCTGGACATATACCCAGATGAAACTATAATTCAAAAAGAAACATGCACCCCTATGTTCATAGCACTATTCACAATAGCTAAGACATGGAAACAACCTAAATGTCCATCGACAGATAAATGAATAAAGAAGATGTGGTACATATATACACTGGAATATTACTCTGCCATAAAAAAGAATGAAAATGCCATTTGCAGTAACATGGATAAACCTAGAGATTATCATACTACGTGAAGTAAGTCAGAAAGAGAAAGACAAATACCATATGATATCATTTATATATGGAATCTAAAATATGACACAAAGGAACTTATCTGTGAAACAGACTCACAGACATAGAGAACAGACTTGTCGTTGCCAAGGGGGATGGGGAAGGGATGGACTGGGAGTTTGGGATTAGCAAATGCAAACTATTATATATAGGATGGATAAAAAACAAGGTCTCCTACTGTACAGCACAGGGAACTATACTCAATATCCTGTGATAAACCGTAATGGAAAAAGCACACGAAAAAGAATGTATGTATAACTGAATCACTTTGCTGTACAGCAAAAATTAATGCAACATTGTAAATCAACTATACTTGAATAAAACTAATTAAAAAAAAAGAGTTGGGGCTCTGTATTCCCTCCCCCTGAACCTGGGTATATTTATGACTGTGGCAGAGGTGACCCTATGTGACTTTTGAGGTGAGGTTATTAAAGGTGATAGAATTTCTGCCCAGCCCACTTGGGATGCTTGCTCCTGGCTCCCAGCTGCCATGCTGCAAGGACACTCAAACACAGGGAGGAACCACATACGGTCGTTCTGCCGGATAGTCCAGCTGAGGTCCCAGGCGACAGCCAGCATCCAAGCCTAGCCCTGTGGGTGCACAAATCCTCAGACGATCCAGTCCTCCACCACTGGGTCACCTCTCGCCTTTGAGTCTTCCCGCTGAAGACTCAGACGTCATGAGCAGAGACAAACCAGTCCCACTGTGTACTGTCCGACTTCATGACCCACAGAGTCTGGGAGCCCAGCAGAGTGGTTCTTGTTTAAAGCCACAAAATTTGGAATTGATGCAGGAAGAGATAAACAGAAGAGGAGGAGGCTATGGGAATAGCATAAGGGAGACATAAATAAGACATGCTCATACAGTATGGGGGTAGATCTGACCAATTGGAGGAGGGGCTTGAAGATGAATGAATGACAGACAGGATGATGTACCATTGATTGAAATAAAAAAAAAACTCAGAATGGGGAGCAGGAAAGATGGTCCTTTTGACTTTGAGTATGTTGATCATGAGGTGGTGGCCAGATATTTCCATGGGCAGATTGGCAGGTTTGGGAAAGGATGTAGTTTGGAGAGCGTTCAGCTGATAGGCATCTTTAGAGCCCGGGGAGGGACTAGCTCACCCAGGATCAGAACATGGACGTTTGGAAGAAGAGGATTCAGAACAGGTCCTAGGGAGCAGTGCTCATACCAAGGGAGCACGGAGAAGAGAAGGAGGATGGAAACCAAGACAGAGGGGTCTCCAGCGTCTTTGGTGCAGAGAGAGCTGGGAGGGCAGGAGCAATAGGGAGAAACTGGCCTTGGATTTAACGACCAAATGGAGCATCCATCTGGTTTCAGGTTATTTACCACCATCTCAGAGTTGAATCATGAAAACAGATTTCTTGTGATCACCATTGTCTAGTACCAGTTGGATGCCAGAGATCAGATTAGGTGAGCTACATGTGTTATCTTGCACTTTTAGTTTCTCTAACATTTTGGCACATTTTATTTTATCCTCACAACAGTCCTATGAAGTTAGGTGTTCTTACAGACAAGGAATCAAAGGCCCCAAGGAGACACTATAGTTGGTGGTGGAGGCAGGATTTGAACCAGCTCTTGTTGGCACCGAAGCTCTCTGTTTCCCCTTTCTGTCTGCGTCTCTCCTCTCCTTTCCTGAACTTGCAGTCTCTGGCCACACATGTTACCCAGAACGCTGGGTACAAACAGGAGTAAATGGATTTTGTCGTGAAATACAAGAGAAGAGAAGCTCCTGCTTCTCGAGGCTGGAGAAAGCAGTGATGGACTTTGGTTTTGGAGAGTGGGTTTTACAGCCCTGCCTCCTGGCCTGTGGTCTTGCTTACACAGGATGACTGCAGCGGAGGGAGCACTCCTCTGAGTGCGCTGGGAAAGAGATGCCGATGGCGGGTCCCAGACTGTAACATCACAAAAACCCCAGAGGGAGGGAGAAAACCCACCAGAAGCTCACAGTGCACACCTCCCAGGGGGCAGCAGATGGCAGGCTGAGTAGCCAGCCACAGACTGAGAATCCCTTTTATCATCTCTGCCAAGACTGGGTGGGGCCTGGAATCCTGGGCAGCACTGTGTCTACCTGCACTGGCACAGGGACTAAAGAATGTCTGCGTGCTCCGAGCTTCACGTGGATTAACATTAAATATAACACCTTTATTGTGACATAATTCACAGACCCCATGGAAAGCATACAATCCGACGGTTTTTAGTACATTCACAGAGCTGTGCAATCATCTCTGCTGTCTAGTTCTGCAAGATTTTCACCACTCCTAAGAGGAAGCCATGACCCATTTGTATTGATTGATAGTCACTGTCTTTCCCTCCCTCTCCCAAGCTGCTAGCAACCAATAACCTACTTTATTTTCCTTCCTTTTTCTTCTTTTCTTTTCGGCCACGCCACTTGGCTTGTGGGATCTTGGTTCCCTGACAAGGGATCAAACCCGTGCCCCCTGCAGTGGAAGCGTGGAGTCCTAACCACTGGATGGCCAAGGAATTCCCATTACCTTCTGTCTGTATAGATTCGCCTATTCTGTGGGATCATTCAAAATGTGGTCCTTTGTGACCAGCTTCTTCCACTTAGCATAATGTTTTTGAGACATTGACCCATAAGGTACCATGTATCAGTACTCTGTGCTTTGTTATGGCTGAATAATATTCCATTGTTGGGATATAGCACATTTTGTTCATCCTTTCATCTGTTGATGGACTTTTGAGCTGTTTCCACTTTTTGGCTGTTACGTGAAAAAATGACAGTGCTATGAACATTTGTATACAAGTTTTTGTGTGAACATCTGTTTTCAGTTTTCTCAGCTATTCCCAGGAGCGAGACTTCTGGGTCAGATTGTAACTCTATGGTTAACTGTTTGAGGAACTGCTAGACTGTTTTCCAGAATGGCTGTACCGTTTAACGCTCCCTCTAGCAATGTATGAGAGTTCCAATTCCTCCATAGCCTTGCCAACACTTGTTATTGTCTGTCTTTCTTCTTAGAACCATCGTCATGGGTATGAAGTGGTATCTCATTGGGGTTTTGATTTGCATTTCTCTAATGACCAATGATGCTGAGCATCTTTTCATGTGCTTATTGGCCGTTTGTATATCTTCCTTGGAGACATGTCTATTCAGTTCTTTTGTCCATTTTAATATTGTGTTGTCTTTTTATTGCTGAGTGATGAGTTCTTTATCTATACTGGATGCAAATCCCTTATCAGATATCTGATTTGCAATTATTGTCTCCTATTCCGTGGGTTGTCTTTACACTTTCTTGATGGTATCTTTTGAAGCACAAACGTTTTTAATTTTCATGAAGTCCAATTTATTTTTTTCTTTCATCACTATGCTTTTAGTGTCGTATCTTAAAAGGCTTTGCCTAACTCAAGTTAATGAACATTTGCTTCTATATTCTTCTAAGACTTTTATTGTTTTCACTCAAATTTCATTTAAAACATCATCCATTTTGAGTTAATGTCTGTGTATGGTTTGAGGTAGGGGTCCACTTTCCTTCTTTGCTTGTGGATATCCAGTTGTCCCAGCACCATTTGTTTGCATGAACTTTTAATCCTCACATCCACCTCATAACAGTGGTGTATCATTCCTACTGTACAGATGGATAAACTGAGGTGCAGTGTGGTTAAATAACTGGCCGAGGTCAGCTAATCAGTGGCAGAGACTGCATTAAGTCAGAGGGTTTGCGTCCAAGACCAGGCCTCACGACAGGCCTCTTTTAAATGGGGGGATCGGTGGGTAGGAGTGAAAAGATCCTACTGCCCTAGGAGCACAGAAGTGATGGCAGTAGCTCCATCCCATGAGGTTCGCAATGTTGGGGCAGCCAGGCTCCCTGTGGCAACAGGGGTGAGAACTGGCTGCAGCCTGACCACGGGGGGACGTGGATCCACGGGAAAGGTCTTCTGCTGGACCTGCGCATGCTCCACTCTGTGGCTCAAGGGATGAGAGGACAAAGTGGCTGTAGCCCAGGGTGGGGTTGCTGAGGAGGCCCAGATCCCCACAAAGCAGCCCCCCAAATGTGGGGACTTCAGAACGGAGGTGCTTCTCCTATGACAAGGTACCTGGGCATCAAGGGAGACACACGGGGAGCAAAGTCCATTTACAGCCATGAGGGCATCAAACAGACACAGCTGAGAGTCTGGAGACACAGACCTGGGCAGTGGCCTTGGAAGGGAGAGCCAGGCTCAGGCAGAGGCCTCCTGGCTTTGCTGCCCCATCAGGCTGCTTCAGGCTGTTGCCAGGAGATAGGAGAAAGGCAGGCTGTCCCGGTCACCCTCACGTGCACCAACAACGGCCACATCAGGCTTCCTCCTTTTGTCATCAGTAACCATCTGAGAAGCTGCTGCCTGCCTGTGGGCTGGATGCTACCGGAAAGCCCAACCCCAGGGACTGGGCTCCTGGCGTGGCCAGTTTGGGGGTCAGGGTCATGCTCGCCCGTCAGGGCAGTTGGCCCTTCATCCTTGATGCTCCCTTAGATACCAGCCAGGGTGCTTCCAGCTGGAATCCTCCATGAGCAAAGGCAGGGGGTCCTGGGAGCCTCAACCCTCCTGCCGAGGGTTCAATGCTGGGGCTTCCCTGGAATGCTCGGCCCTGGGCACCAGCTCCACCACTTATTAGCTTTGTGACCCTCTTTATGCCTCAGTTTAGTTTCCTCATCTGCAAAATGGGAGAATAACAGCATATTCCAGATAGGGCGGCTGTTTGGATCAAGTTAGGAATGCACGTGAACACAGAGCGGCTGTAGGGACGGTGCTGAATGCACATTTGCTATTATTTCTGCTGTTATGATTTATAATACTAGGCTTTCTGTTCCAGGCATGAAGGGCTCCGAACACTGCCAGCTCAGCACTCCCACTGCTAACCCGATCTCTCCATCCACCTGTGTCCCTGGAGCACCCGGCAACCTACCCTCCTGCAGCAATCAATTTTGCTGTTTTCCAAGTTCATCAGTAGGGTTCTTTCACAGATGAGTTCCTGGATCTGCTGGCCTCATTCATGAGGCATCAAACAGCAGCTGCCCAGGAAGTCCCACAGGCCTGGGGCCCCAGCATGATGGCTGGGGAAGTGGGTATCAGAGCCCAGCCCAGTGAGTGGTTCACAGGAGTCTGTGGCTTTGACAGGACAGAAGTTTATATGAAGGTGCACCACCCAGTCCTCAAGACTGCACAAAACGCAGCCTGTTGGTCCCTGGAGGTCTGCAAAATGTCCCTGTACAGCCCCCACCCTGGGGCCTGCCCTCCTCACTCCTTCTCAGAGGAGTTCCAATGAGAACCAGTGCTTTAAAATTTCCACCTGTTTGGGGTTGATTTTACTAAACACACCTGTTTGGGGATGATTTTTCTAGTTTTCTTGTATTGTCATCAGAGCAAAGAGCATCTGCACCATTGTTTGTAAAAATGGGTCAAGATTATCAGTGAGAAACCATCATGTCATCTGGGTCAGCCCCACAAGTTCTTCTCAGCTGTGATGGCTCCCCATCACCCTTCTCTCTCTCCCTCAGTCCCTCCAGGAGCTCAGGTAGATTCAGGAGTGGGATAGGCATGAAGGTGCCCCACTGGAGGCAGGGCTGAGCTTCCTCATTGGAAAACTCTGGGTGCAAATCCTGGGTCTGTCTCCACTAGCTGTGCAACTCTGGGCAATTTTCCTCACTTCTCTGCACCTGTCTCCCTCCATCTGTATGATGAGGTTTGTCATTCTGGCCTTGGAGGTTTGCACAGGAATACAGCACCATGGGGCTAGCTCAGTGTCTGGCATACAGCTGCCAGGTAACGGGACACTGTTGTCAGCTTTTTAAAAAGAAATAATAATTAAAAAAACACAGTGGAAAACCTGCACTTCCTCCAAAAGTTAAAGATGGAATTACCACCTGATCCAGCTACTGCTCTCCTGGGCGTACACCCCAAGGAAGTGAGAACAGACGTTCACACAAAATCTCGTACATGAATGTTTATAGTAGCACTATTTGCAATAGTCAAAGAGTGGCGACAGCTCAAATGCCCATCACCTAATGATTGGATAAATGAAATGTAGTATATCCTTACAACAGAATATTATTTGGCCATAAAAAGGGTAAAGTACCGACGCTCGCTACAACATGGATGAACCTAGAAAACATGATGCTCGTCGAAGGAGCTGAGGGAATTCCCTGGCAGTCCTGTGGTTATGACTCTGCTCTCACTGCTGAGGGCCGAGGTTTGATCCCTGGTTAGGGAACTAAGATCATACACACAGCATGGTGTGGCCAAAAAAAAAGTAAAAGAAGCTGACACAAAAGGCCACATGTTGAGCTTCCCTGGTGACGCAGTGGTTAAGAATCCGCCTGCCAATGCATGGGACACGGGTTCGATCCCTGGGACAGGAAGATCCCACATGCCGTGGAGCAACTAAGGCTGTGCACCACAACTACTGAGCCTGGGCTCTGGAGCCCTCAAGCCACAACTCTTGGGGCCAGGTGCCACAACTACTGAAGCCCGCACACCTAGAACCCATGCTCTGTAAGAGAAGCCACTGCACTGCAATGAAGAGTAGCCCCTGCTCGCCACTGGAGAAAGCCCGTGTGCAGCAACGAAGACCCAGAGTAGCCAATAAAGAAATCAATCAATAAATAAATTTATTAAAAAAAAAAGGCACACATGTTGTGTGACGCTATTTGTATGAAACATCCAGAATGAGCAAACCCATAAGGACGGAAAGCAGCCCAGAGGCGCTGGATCTGGGGAAGGCGGAGGGGGAGCGGTTAAGGGTCTGGGGCTACCTTTTGGAGTGATGGCAATGTTCCAGAACCAGATGACTGCTGTGATGGCTGCACAACATTGTGAATGTAGCAAATGTCACTAAGGACAGGTTTTAGGTTACGCGTATTTTACCACAAATTAAAAAGAAAGTAGAACAACGAAGAGACGATGCTGATCAATGCTGTCTTGCTTCTCACGGCTGTCTGCTCTCTGCTACCCCTGGGCCCACCTCGGGGCTGGGGCTGAACCTTGAGGGGAAGCGGAGGTGGCGGCTCAGCACGGGTGCTTTCAAAGCACGGTTCTCCCAGGGAGATGCCCCCCCTCTGTTCTATCCCCATTGCCTCCCAGCCTCCTCCTCTGGGTGGGGGACGTGACCCAAGAGACACCTTCTCTGCCAGTCCCTGCAGCACCCCCACCCCCACACATAAGAGCACTTTCTTGAGAAAATATTTGCAAATGATATGACCAGTAAGGGGTTAATACTCATAAACTATATAAACAGCTCAACATCAAAAAAAAAACAACCTGATTAAAAAATGGCCAGAAGACCCGAATAGATATTTTTCCAAAAAAAGACATACACATGGTCAACAGGCACATGAAAAGATGCTCAACGTCGCTAATCATCAGAGAAACGCAAATCAAAACCACAATGAGGTACCACCTCACACCTGTCACAATGGCCATCATCAAAAAGACCACAGGTAACACGTGCTGGCGAGGAGGTGGAGGAAGGGAACCCCCCTGCACTGTTGGTGGGAATGTAAATTGGTGCAGCCGCTGTGGAAAACCACAGGGAGGTTACACTAAAAACAGAGCTACCATCTGACCCAGCAATTCCACTCCTGGGTGTATATCCAAATAAAACAAAACTATTAACTCAAAAAAATACATGCACCCCACTGTTCATAGCAGCATTATTTACAGTAGACAAGATATGGAAACAACCTAAGTGTTTATCAGCAGATGAATAAAGATGTGGTATACATACACAACAGAATCTTAGCCATAAAAAAGAATGAAATTTTGCCCTTTGCAGCTACCAGGATAGATTTGGAGGATATTATGCTTAGTGAAATAAGTCAGAGAAAGGCAAATACTGTATGATATCACTTATATGTGGAATCTAAAAAAACATAACAAACTAGTGAATAAAACAAAAAAGAAACAGACTCACAGAGAACAAACTAGTGGTTACCAGCAGGAAGAGGGGCAAGATGGGGTAGGAGATTAAGATGTAAAAACCACTATGTATAAAATCAATAAGCTACAAGGATACATCGTACACCACAGAAAATATAGCCAATATTTTATAATAACTATAAAAGGCATATAACTTTAAAAACTGTCAATCTCCCAAAAAATATAAATAAAATGGAAAAAAAATAAAAACTGTGAATCGTTATGTTGTATACCTGTAACTTATTTAATATTATTTATCAACTATACCTCAATTTAAAAAAAGGGAAAAAAAGAGCACTTCCTTTTCATTTGGTGGGGGAGGCGGGGCTCACCTCTGAAACACCATGAGCTCTGGTGGAGAGGGGGCAGGAGGCTGGTCCTTAGGCAGCTGGAGAGGCAGAAATGCAACTGGGAGGCGGCTGGCGGTGGCCACTGGAGGGCTGGCTGTTTCCTGGATGCTGTTCAAATCTGCTTTTTTTACCCAACAGAAGGATGCACGGGGTTCTGGGCTCTTGATCCAAGTCTTTCTTAGCATCTCAGATCCGGGAAAGTAGCTCAGTCCTTCTGACCGGGACCACCTCTCTCCGCATCCAGAGCCTTTTTGCAGGGGCGGGGACGAGGGCAGAGAGGACTGAAAGGGGACAATCTCGGGAGAAGCGTCCTGGTCCACGGGAGCACCCTGCCTCGGGAGGCACACTGTCCCTTCCCTGAAGCTCCTGCTGCCCCTGAGCAATGTCATCTCTGAGGCTGCTGCCAGCAGGTCCTTGTTTCTCATCATTTAAGCCACACCAGGACCCTAAGGACCACGCCAGCAACACTCCCTGCATCAGCGACACCACTGACTTCACAAGCGTTCTTTGAACTTTCTATCCAGTAATACAGGCTAGACAGGTACCACCTGAGCCAAGAGCTGGTGGGGGGCACTCCAGCCAGCCGGTCTGCATGCCCGCGTTTCCTTCCAGCCCAGGCAGGCCGCTGAGGCCCAGGCCCCGCCCCGCTCCGCCCCGCCCCACCCCGCCCCTGGAACCCTGGGTAATCATTGGTCAAATCCATTCCACCTGCCCTCACTCATCAAGGGCATCTTAATTGTTGTTACAAAAGACTTGCAAGTGCTCCAAGCGGCACAGAGCCTAAACAATAAGATGTTTGCCTGAGTTGTTGCCTAGGAGCTTGGAGTCAGCTGCGCCTAGTTCAAGCTGAGCTGGTTAAGACTGGCCAGGACCACCGACCCTCCAACTGGGCATGCGGGAATGTCTGCTCAGTGACCTTTCCACCTCAGAGGGTCAAAAGCTCCGCCCTCAGATCGTGCTAAGCCTCAATGTTGAACGCACAGAGAGAGTCCTGGAGCTTAGTTACACCTGCACAGAATGATGAGGGCCACGCCTTTTCCCAATCATCTCTCCCCACGCTCCCCGTGTCTCGGACAACCCTACTCCTTTATTCTTTATTCCCTGCGCTTCTTGCCTCTGCAGAGGCACATTTGAAATTTGTTTTCCCGTCTTCTCCCTTGGCTGCCTTGTGAATAAACCCTCTCTTTGCCGCCAGCCTGAGTGTGTCAGCCTTTTGGCCTGCTGATTGTAGGGCAAAATGAGCCTGCTTCGGTAACGCTGCCCTCTCACTTCCCTGCCTTTCTCCATCAAGTCCTGGTTCTGCTCACATCACCCCCATGAGAACTTCCTCTGTGTCCACCCCTGGTCCCCTCTGTCCTCATCTCTTCTTTGGACTCATAATTTCTAAACCTTTCCCCAAAGCTTCCTGCTTCAACAGAAATGTTCTATTTTTATTTTATTTTTAATGGTAGTCTCCTCTAGACTTTCTTTTATGACCTTCTTGCTCCTGTGTGGTGATGAAATAAAATTTATATTTTATGGCTAGACAAGAAAAATTTAAATATAACATTTTCCTCTGCCCTTCTGGGTCTCCTCCCTTCCCTTTAGGGTGTATTGTGCATCTGCGTTAACCAGACCTCCTCTGGAGGTAACATTCCTTCTTAATCTCATAAAGGTTCACAACTCCTTAGGAGATATAAACTTCCTTCTCAGTTTCTTAAGGAACCAGGATGACCTACTACTCACTTTGTATGTGTAGATCTGGATGGTTCTGGATTGTGTAAACCATCAATAAGATATCATTTAATGGACAGCCCTCTGTCTCAAAAACTTACGTAACTGTGCTTCAGCCTCTAACGGGCAGAACAGTTCTTGGAGTTTTCAGAGAGGCTGTTTCCCGAGTTATAATCCTCAGTTTGGCTCAAATAAAATTTTCCATTTCTTTTTTTTTAAAATAAATTTATTTATTTATTAGCTGCATTGGGTCTTCGTTGCTGTACACAGGCTTTCTCTAGTTTTGGAGAGTGGGGGCTACTCTTCGTTGCAGTGCACAGGCTTCTCATTGGTGGTTGTGGAGAACGGGCTCTAGGCACATGGGCTTCAGTAGTTGTGGCACATGGGCTCAGTAGTTGTGGCTCACAGGCTCTAAAGCACAGGCTCAGTAGTTGTGGTGCATGGGCTTAGCTGCTCCATGGCATGTGGGATCCTCCCAAACCAGGGATTGAACTCGTGTCCCCTGCATTGGCAGGTGGATTCTTAACCACTGTGCCACCAGGGAAGTCCCTCCATTTCTTTCTTAGATTGACTGATTGATTTTTTTATTGACAGTGTTTAGAAGGTGATCAACCATTGGGACAATCACAGCCACAGTAACCCCCAGGGCCCTGCAGGGTTGGAGAACTTTCTTCATTCATCGAGTACCCATCACGTGTGGTCACCCCAACAGGCTCCAGGGATGCAAGGACCAAGACAAATTAGACTGAGCAACTCCCCGCAGAGCTTAGAGTCTAGCAGATAAAGTTTTTAGCAAAATAATCAAGATAAAATTGATGGATACCTTCTACATGCATGTCATTGTGCAGAACACGGCATGTAAATTAATTTAACCCTCTAACAATCCTCTGACAGTGGAACCATTTTTAATCCCCATTTTACAGATGATAAAACTGAGACCCAGGGCATTGTAGTAACTTTACTGAGTTCACACAGGATGTAAGTGGCACATCCATAGTCAGCTCTGTGATCTTAACCATTGTGTTAGATTATCTCCCCAAGGGACATTTCTAGCCTTTTTCAGAGGCCACTGGACCAAATGGGGCATCAGGTCTCAGCCTTGAGCCCTCCTTTCCTCACACAATACTTGGGGACATCTACCAACATTCTTTCAAGAATGCCCTTGATGGGAACCCTCCTACACTATTGGTGGAAAAGTAAACTGGTGCAGCCATTATGGAGAACAGTATGGAGGTTCCTTAAAAAACTAAAAATAGAGCTACCATATCCAGCAATCCAAGTCTTAGGCATATATCCAGAGAAAACCATAATTTGAAAGGATGCATGCCCTCCAATGTTTATTGCAGCACTATTTACAACAGCCAGGACATGGAAGCAACCCAAACGTCCATTGACAGAGGAATGGATAAAGAAGATGTGGTACATATATACAATGGACTATTACACAGCCATAAAAAGGAATAACATAGTGCTATTTGTAGAGACATGGATGGAGTTAGTCTGTCATACAGAGTGAAGTAAATCAGAAAGAGAAAAACAAATATCATATAATATTGCTTATATGTGAAATCTAGAAAAGTGATACAATGAACTTATTGGCAAAGCAGAAACAGTCACAGATGTAGAGAACAAACTTATAGTTACCAAGGGGGAAGAGGGGAACAAATTGGGAGATTGGGATTGACATATACACAATACTATGTATAAAATAGATAACTAATGAGAACCTACTGTATAGCACAGGGACCTCTACTCAATGCTCTGTGGTGACCTAAATGGGAAGGAAATCTAAAAAAAAGTGGATATATGTATATGTAAACTGATTCACTTTGCTGTACAGCAGAAACTAACACAACATTGTAAAGCAACTATACTCTAATAAAAAAAGAAATCTTAAAAAAAAGAATGCCCTTGGTATTCACTAATTTACTCCTGACAGTCTTTCTGTCTTCATGAGGTAAAGACACACAATAGGGTTTCTGAGAAGAAACCAAAATACTACTTCATCTCCCACCTTCCAGCTACCTCAGCTTGGTTTTCATGTCATTGTGGAATCTTGGAAGACGTGTATTGATTTGATAAACTTGGCAAAGGACTCTAGCAATCTGGTACAAGCCCAAATGACCACGTGCTTCCAATTGTTGGAGAAGCCAACCTTCTACGTTACGGGAGTCTCGTTGGGTCTACATTTGGATCCTGGGATGAGGAGAGTGACCCCTGCTCTTGGGAATTCAGCAAGGAAACGCGTTGTATCTGATGAGGAGTCCGACAGCTCTGGGAGCCCTTCTCGGTTTGACATGCCAGCTTGGTGTCCTAATAAAATCCCTCCAACAATCTGAAACACTTGGAAACTTGGCTGTGAGAACACACGTGCTAACCGCTGCCACTTCTGACACCCAGGAATTTTACACATCGAAGTACTTTGAAAACTAGATTGTTCAAGGCTGAGAGAGATTGTGAAAGGCATTGTTCACAGCACACAACCGCACTTGCTCTCCATTAATCACACTTTTCACCTTTCAAAGCCCCAAACCAGACTCAAGATGTGCGAACCCTGGTAGGAAGTAAGGAGATACAAACTAGAAATAGCAAGTGATCTTGGGTAGTTAGAAAGGTTCGGGACGACATTCCTTGCTGGGTCATCCCGACACACTGAGAATGTCTGGGTTATATGCTTTTCCAACTCTAAAATGGGAGATTAAATAATATCTAAATTTGGACCTCCCTTGTGGTCCAGAGGTTAAGACTTTGCCTTCCAGTGGAGTGGGTGATGGTTTGATTCCTGGTCGGGGAGTTAAGATCCCACGTGCCTCTTGGCCAAAAACCAAAACATAAAACAGAAGCAACATTGTAACAAATTCAATAAAAACTTTAAAAAAAAATGGTCTACATAAAAAAAAGTAAAAAAAAAGATATCTAAATTATTATTGTATTATTATTATTATTCCTATTATTATTTTGGTGAAAAAAAAGTCCCAGGGTTCTTTTATAAGACAATTTTGGGAGATCCTGAACATATCATTTCTGAACTTTAAATTTGAGGGGGTGTAGGGCATAAAATCTCACGTCCTAGGCCATCCCAAAGGGTAGTGGTGGAATCCCTTGGCAGTCATTAGTAGAAACTGTACCGGGGGAGTTTTCCTGGGAAGTTGCGCAAGGTTAGTGCTTCTCAAAATTTAAGGTGCACATGAATCTCCTGAGGAGGCTGTTAAAGTGCAGATTGTGACTCTGTAGCTCTGGGGTGGTGCCTGGGATACTGCATTTCCAACTAACCCCCAGGTGATGCTGCTACTGCCGTAAAATACAGAGGAACTGCTTGTGCTAAAAAACGGAAAGTATGGTTCAGTGCTGCGAAACTGGTACTGTGTGTGTGCTGAGGATGGGAATGGCCAACATGGTAAAGAAAGCAATGACTCAGTTACACTCAAGAGATACATTCAGGGAGGAGCCACAGTAAAACAGGAAGCCCAGTGGAAAACAAAGAAGACTCATCAGGTGATGTCTGTCCAGGTGTGTGCGCAGCTCAACAAACGTAATCCCACCTATGCATTGGAGGTACAGGTAGACATTCTGTTGGAGGATCGGGAGAGGTAGGCAGGACACCGAGGCTTCTAATGCAGGAAGCAATGTTTATTGTACCGGCACAGGCCCAGTGGATTCACATCCAAAGACTGAACCCCGAACCAAAGGAGAGCTTCTCCTTTCATAGACCAGTTTCTGCACTTTTGGGAGCCTATAGCTATGTTTATCTGTGCAGAAGCCATGTACAGAAGCCAGAGTGCACACGTTAGTTTTTCCTTATCTTGTTGACCCGGATATTTGCACTTCCCCCCGCAGGGTCTTGTGAAAGAGGCCATAAGTTGTTTATTCCCTGGGGCTTGCATTTTCCTATGTTTGCTTTGTCCTTCCCTGTTTTTGTTATTAACCTGCCTCAATTCCAGGACTGCACGGGGTGGGGGGTGGCTTCATTAGGAAGAGCAGACAACCTGTATGTGGGGTGGCATGTCCCCAACACCACACTCAGGTCCTCCCCCTCAACTGTATCCTCTTTTGTGCCTCTGTGTAATTCTGTCACTCCTACCCTTTACCCTGAACTGAGACTGTCCTTTGATGCTTTGCCTTCAACATCAAATGATGGAATCATCGATCCTGGACTCGCTGTCCTCTCTCTCAAACCATCCATCACTTAGGCATTTGTCAGGGGCAGAAGATGGAGGTGGCTGGAAGCTGGATCCACTGAAGTTACTGGAAAACTGTGCTTGTTGATGAAAAAAAATTCTGTTTGTGCTTTTGGTTACGTCTAACCCAGATGTTGCCAAGATGGACTCTAGGACTTCTTTTAATAGATAAGTAAGCACTGATTAATTAATTCCCAAAGTTTTTCGTGGGTACCTATTGTGTGCTAGGCACTTTGCCAGGTGCTAGAAACACAGGGAACAAAGCAGACATGCCCCTTCCAGTGTCACCTAATGTGAGAGGCAGACCATGAACACTTGCAACATAAACAGATGACAATTATGGTCAGTGTTATGAAGGAGAAGGATGGGGGTCTCTCGGAGTGGGGGAGGGAGGCCTGGCTATTGAGGCCCCAGGATAAAGACACCTGGGGGGTGGGGGCTTGTACTACGTTCATGAGCCCCACGAAAGCGTTGGATATTGTGATACAAGAAGAAGTACATATTTGGTCTTCATCCCCAGCTCCTGGCCAGAGCTCCTCAAATCCTTGTCATTTCCTAAATGATAAAAGCAATAGGAGCATCTTTTGTTACATTTGGTCTTTGTCTCTGCTCTTAAAAGGTTTGTGATAAAGGTGAAAGGAGCTTCTTTCGTTATTCATAACGAGCCCCTTCCAACCACACCTGCGTCTTAATGTGGTGCCTTTCAGAAAGCCCCTAAGGGTGGGGGGTTGATTGTCAGGGGACCCAACCATGAGATTAGAGGGTTGGAACTTTCAGTACCTCCCCCACCCCCCGCCCCGTCCCCCCCAACCTCTGGAGAAGGGAGAAGAGCTGAAGATGGACTTAATCGCCAATGGTCAATGGTTTAATCAATCATGCCTACTTAATGAAGCTGCCACCAAAATCCTAGATAAAGGGGTTTGGAGAGCTTTTGGATTGGTGAACAAGAGCTCACCCATGTGCCAGGAGGGTGGTGCACCCCTAACTCCATGGGGATAGAAGTCCCTGTGCTTGGGACCCTTCCAGAACTCACCCTATATATCTCTTCATCTGGCTGTTCATTTGTATCTTCTAAAATATCCTTCGTAATAAATTGGTAATAGTAAGTAAACTTGTTTTTCTGAGTTCCATGAACCATTCTAGCAAGTTATCAAATAGGGGGTGGTATGCAAGAACCCCCAATTTATAACCAGTTGGTCAAAAGTACAGGTGGTTGGGATTTGTGATTGGCTTCTAGAGTGGAGGGCAGTCTTGTGGGGCTGAGCCCTTAACCCGTGAGGCTCCGTGCTAACTCTGGGCAGTTAGTGTCAGAACTGAGTTAAATTGTATGACACCGAGAACTGTAGAACTGCTTGGTGTGGAAAAATCCATACATCTGATGTCAGAAGTATTGTGAGTAGGGGAGAAGTTTTCCTTTACGTATGCTCAGAGCTAACGCACCATTACACTATGACAATAGCCCCACCTGAGATCACTAGAGATCATAATTCTACCAGTTTAGAGACCATGATTCTATATACCGCTGCTAAGTAGCTGTAGGAATTGGAAAAGTCACCTCACCTGCTTAGAGATAGAAATCTAAAGAAGTTGAACACACAAGCTCAGAGATGTGGCTGAAAAAATTAAGGGAAATACTTGGCACCCTGAAACAGTGGTTCTCATGCTTTAGTGCTGTCAGAATCACCTGGAGGGCTTGTTAAAACACAGCTTGCTGGGCCCCATCCTGAGTCTCTGATTCAAGAGATCTGGGTTGGGGCCTGAAAACTGGCATTTCTATCAAGTCCCCCAGTGATGCTGAGGCTGCTGGTCCTGGAGCCAGACTTTGAGAACCACTGTGCTGGCCTTGGTCCACAGGCATCCTGAATCTCCACTGAGATGGCCCCAGGCCCAGGATGGGAAGGGAATGATGGAGAGCTCTTCCTACCCTGAGGATGGGACCAGGAAGTCCTGTGCTATTGAGAACAGAGTGGGAAAGATCAGAGGAGGCTGCATGGGGTTGAAACAGAGAAGGATCGTGTGGCCCCCCACCCACCCACCCCACAAATTATTTCCGTGTCCTCGTTTCTTGTTTGTAGAAAATAGGCTTCATTTAGCCTCCTTGACCTTCCCTGAGTTCCAAAGCGCAGATTCAAACAGTTGCTAATTAGGGAAGGGAGGAAAACACAAAAACCAAGGAGAAGTCAAGAAACAATCGTGCAGGGTCCTGGTCCCTCCTCAAGGAATGTACATAACAAAACACCTTTGAGTTCTTCTGTAGGAACTAAGGCCCCCACCCAGGTGGAGGCTGGTGACTTCAGGTGGAGCACCAGATTCCCTGTTACCTCACCAGCAACCAATCAGAATAAGGTCTGCACACAGTGGAAGATAAGATTCTGACACCCCCACCCCACTGATTCTCCCTTTAAAAGCTTTCATGGTGGAGCAGAACCTTTGGAGTTTGTTCGGACATGAGTCTGTGCTCTCCCCAGGTCCCTGGCCTCCTGAATAAAGCAACTTTTCCTTTCCAACCAACACTCCTTCTCTTGAGTATCAGCTTTCAAGCAGGGAGCATCTGAACCTGAGTTTTGCAACAGGGTGGGGTACTTCCTTCCCCCTCCCTTTTCTGTGGAAGATGGGGAATTCGTGGCAGGACCATGTGTAGGACTGGGGGAATCAATGTCCTGCACCTGACGCCACTGTGGTGTCTCGTCTGAAAGTGAAACCAAGCAGGACCCTGTGGGACTCCTGGGTATGGAAGCCTTTTTTGTTCCATTTCTTTTCTAGGCCTCAGCCTCCATGACCTTCCCTGAGTTCCAAAGGGCAGGTACAAACCATTGTTAATCAGGGAAGGGAGGGGATGCAGAGACAAGGGAGGAGCCGCCAAGAAACAATACTGCAGCCTTGGGGCAGGGTCCTGGTTCCCCCTCAAGGGATACACAGAACACTATTTTTGAGCTCTTCTGTGGAACTAAAACCTCCAACAAATGGAAGATGTTAACTACTTGATGAAGCATTCTTCATCCCAGAGAGAAGCTCACAGTTTGATAACCTTGGGAACCAAAGAAGCTCATCAAGAGACCACCTGAGACCAGATTAAAGGATGGCAGGCCCCGCACACACCCTGATCCTTATCAGCAACCCCGCCCTTGAACCACTGCTATAAAACTCACCAAATCCCCCTAGGTTGGGACACAGAGTTTTGAGGGCATGAGCCAGCTGAGTCCCACTTTGCCTGGCAGAGCAATAAACCTGTTCTTTTCTACTTCACCCAAGACTCTGTCTCCAAGATTCGGTTTGGTACCGGTGCACAGAGGCTGAGTTTTGGGCATCAAATTCTATGTGCTGCTGGGGCAGAGAGAAAGCAGCTGGAGAGAGTGAGGGAGGGGCTGAGTACCAGAAAGGTGAAGAGGTACAGGTGGGCAGCTACCTGCATTCCCCCCGTTTGCAGGGTTGGGGTTTGTGTTGGGTCGAAGGGACGTCACAGCTTTTGTTGGTAATCCGCCACTCCAGCATACCCCCCCCCCCCCCCAATTGCCGGCTGCTGGGAGAGGGGAGCGCAGGAGTGGGAGGCTGTGGGGTGGCTTCTGGGTGACAGGAAGAGGCAGAGAGAGAAGGAGGGAGGGAAGTGGGAGGGGAGGGAAGGAGAAAGAGCGAGCGAGAGCTGATACACAGTTGCTGCAGCCCGTGCTGGGGATGAGGAGGAGCGGGGAGAGCAGACCTTTAAGGCTTTTGAATAGAATATGAATCTGTAGTCAAAATGAACAAGACCAAATCTTAAAAAACCAAAAGGAAGCTCTTCCAATAACTCAAACACGTTACAGAATCAAACTGTCATCACGGGAATCCAGCGGATAAGGGGAGTCTTCAGAGCACAGTTTTTGGGGAAATGAAACCTTTTCATATTCATCCCCTAGAGTTGAGACTTCTTAATAAACTGTTCACACTCATGTTGGCTGTATTACCGGGGATCTTGTTTCTGTTGAACGATCCAAGGAGGAGCCTCAGCTGGCTCCTTGCTGAAGCAGATGTGTGGTCCAGGTTAGAAGATTCCCTTGTCCAGCAGACTGCATTGTTAACCCTTTAATATTCTTCCTGGCCTGGACTCTGAGTTGGCGTCTTTGGTTGTATTCTACCATCCTGACCATGCATTGCTCCCTTCTAGAATCCTGTCCACTTTTTGCCCCAAACTCCTTAGCTTTGAAATCAATTATGGAGTAAACATTGCATTAAAATGCAAGCACTTCTGTTTTCCTAAGAAAAGAAAATTTACAGTATCCATAGGAATGATTATCATCAAATATGTAATGGCTTTATAAAAATTAAATGTAAACATGCCTGTATAGGAGGCACAGCATCAAGTTAGGTAACAAGAGGGCTTGAGCTTCGAGCATGTCCGGCAAGACCTTCATTAAACAACAGCACTAACTAGACGTCTCCGCTCATCTGAAGCTGTATTTCAAGTTTATGGAGAAAGGGAAAATCATCTGAAAGCAAGTTCTAATAAAATTTATTCCAGAAAGCAATTTCCAGGAGCTCTCTTGAAATGCAACCCAATCTCTTTCTTGTTTTACTTCTGCAAATAAAAATTAGCAAGGGACCTTACTGTGGTGTGGTCGGAAGGGCAGTCCATTCAGAGACCTGAGTTCTGGTCTTCACTGTGCTTTGATTCATGATTGTGACCAGAGTTTACTTAACCTACCCCTTCTGCTTCAATGTCCCCATCTATAAAAACAGACGGGTGAAGTACGTGGTCTTAAGGCATCTTTCAGTATGACATTCTGAAATTTCAAGATGCCAGGTACAAGGTTAAAAATGATAACCTCCTTGGAGAATTGGCTGAGTCCATGGAGCATGAAACATACAAGAGGTGCCTGGAGCATCTAATTCTATCAGAAAGTAAAGAAGTGCTAAACACCAACAAATGCAAAATCTATAATATTGGGGTATGTCAGAGGGATGCAGGGACTAGTTAAAAGAGTTCCCAAAGACCAAAGCTAAAACAATTTGAGCAAGAAAATAAAGTAATGTTGGATTATAACCCAAGTACAAAATAAATATCTATGGGTCCATACTGATATAAATTAATAACTGAATTTTTAAAATGGGGGTGAAGGGTCAAATCTCTCATGCAGAAGAATTTCAAATAATGTATGTAGATGGTCCATACGCAAGGAGGTAGAGCCTCACTCCCCACTCCTTAGGTGTGGGCTTGACATAGTGACTTCCTTCCAAGGAGAACATTGGAAAGTGAGGTGGGGCAAGGGGAGAATAATTTTCCACTAGAGAAACTTGACAAACATTTCCTCAACAGGTGATGCAGGTTCATATTAGCAGTGATAATTCATGTTGATAGTATATACTCTTGATAAGATGTGATGAGAATCATCTTATCAACTGTATCTCTGGGGTCTTTCATAAAACCCATTACATTCGCCAACTCATGAGACAAATACCAGACAAATCTCAATTGGGGAACATTTGGAAAAATACAGACCAATATTCTGCAGAATTTTCAAGGTCATCAGAAACAAAGAAGGTCTGAGACAGTGTCACAACCAAAAAGAGGCCAAGGAAACATGATGTTTAAATGCAACGTGGTGTCCTGGATGCAAACCTGGGACAGAAAAACGACATTAGGTTAAAAACAAAAGAAATCTGAATAAACTATAAACTTTAGTTAATAATAATATATTACTATTGATTCCTTAATTGTAACAAATGTACCACACTACAGTAAGAGTTAATAGTAAAGGAAACGGTGTGAGACTATCTGCAAATTCTCTGTGCTATCTTGGCAATTTTTACATCTAACTGTTCTAAAATAGATGTTTTTTAAAAAAATTATAGCCCTCAGGGCTGGCAAGCCTTGCAAAAATGATTCAGTGTGGCCAACTGACTGGTGTGTACAGGAAGACAGAACTGACAGAGGATTTCCAATAAAGATGAAAAAAAATAGGGTTTAATCAATCAGAAATCTTTTCCCTTGAGTTTCCAGAAGATGGAGGTGTCATGGAACATGTGCAGAAAAGGTTAACCTAGGAGGCCTAGGTTGTCCAAACCCTACATGTTCTAGGTCTTCAAGACTGGCCCTTGACCAGCTCCTGGGAGACAACCTCTGAGCCATTGGAACATCCGGTTTGGTAAGAGCATCTCATGTGCCTGGGGCCATGTTGGATGGTTGATACTAAGAGTGCAGTTCATGGTGAAGGCTTGCTTTTGTTTGCCTGGGGCCCTGGGCGGTACTGAATGAGTTTGACTTCTGGAGGGGAGGGGGAGAAGGGTACTGGAGACTGAATAGCTAAGGGCAGTCACGTGGGTGCTTCATGCCTACATGACCCCAATAAAAAACCTCAACACCAAGTCTCAAGGGAGCTTTGCTGGTTGGCAATACTTCATATGTGTTGTCACATGTCATTGCTGGGATCATGAAGGGTTATTCCCTGTGATTCCCCTGTGAGAGGACGCTGGACGCTTGTGCTTGGTTTCTCCTGGACTCTGGCCTGGATCCCATGTTCCTTTGCTGATTTTAATTTGCATCCTTTCACTGTATAAACTGTAACCAAAGTATAACAGCTTTTCTGAGGTCTGTAAGTCTTTTCAGGGCATCGTCAAACCTGAGAGTGGTTTTGGGGACCCCCGACACAGCATGGCATACAGACTGGGGTCTCCAATCTTCGACATCCTGGCAGATGTAACAAGGGACTAGGCCACATCCAGCTGGAAGCAACCTTAACCTGGCAATTGTTTTGAGAGTATAAATTACCTGATCAATTAGCCAATTATCCATTTCCCTCCATTAGTCCTCAATCAATACCTTGGAACTTCGAAAAGCACATATTCAATTTCCTCTTCCCTCCAGCTCCTGAAAGCCATCACAATTTGGAGGTGATTTCGCCCAGTTTTAAAAGACACACACAAAAGACTTCAGTCATTTTTCTGCCTGATAAATCTCCACCCTCTCCGAGGGCATGAATGCTGCCTGCTCTCATGGCAACACTCCGGCTCACAGTCTTCCCCGAGGCTGAGACAGCACCTGGAGTAGCGGGGCGCTCGGGGCTTCCCGAGGTCTGGCTCTGGTCTGGGGAGCTGGGGGGATGGAGAGAGGATTGAATTTCTGAGAAGGACAGAAAAAAAAGCTGCAGAGATTGAGAGAAAAAAGCTGAGCTGGGAGGCTGTGCTGCAGCGGAGACATTCATTGGCAGTCAGGGTCAGTGGTAGATGTTTCGGTCAGCTTCTCCCACGACTCTGTAACGGGGAAGCCGCTGAGTCAGCCTGAGTTCCAGCTCAGAGTGTCCCTAAGTGACTGGGAGGCCTGGGGTCCTGCAAGGAAGCCAAGTGTGGGTGTTGGGAGGAGTGTCTGAGCGGCATCCCTCTCCCCTGGCCAGGGCAGCTTCTCTACCCCCAGCCTGGGCCCTTCTCCACCTGCTAGAGGACTTAGCAGATACACGCGTTAGCCTGGTGTGGTCCCTGCCGCCAGTCTCAGGGAGCGGAAGCCCCCAGCTCCCAACAGCCAAACTGGAGTCTTGTTGGGCTGCAGCTCACAGGCCTACAAGGCTGGTACCCATCCAGCTTTAAGACGGGAGAAAGAGCCAGGAGTCAGCCACAGAGACATCAGTGGTTTCACGGACGGGGGAGCTGACACGTCTGGAGCAAGGTCCCGGAGCGACACCCACCAGGTGCAGCAGAGGACAGGCAGGACATGCGGCAGTCTTCACTCCTGGGGGGAAGGAGCGAGTGCCAGTTATAGAGGGAACTGATGTCAGGCTGGCTCCGCAGTTATGAGGGAGACCAGCAGATGGGCACGCCCACTCACCGCCCCTTTGATAAGAATCGTCACTGGCTGGGCCTGGGCAAGTATGCAGGAAGGCCCGTCGGGCGAGTCGGTGCGGGAGAAGCATGGGTGAGCAGGGGGTGTGCAGAGAGCAAGAGCACAGCCACCGCGAGTGGCCTGACCGTGCACGTCTCTCCTTGAAAGGACCTGAGCCGGAAGGCCTGGACACGTCTTGGAGATAAAAACACGGTGCCAACAGCCATGGTGGCCACTGGTCCACAGAGAGGCAGAGAGGTTGCTTTCTATACTTGAAACGGAGTGAGGCCCTGTGGGGCTCTCGGGCACGGAGGCCTTTTTTGTTCCCCGTTTCTTGCAGACAAGACTCCAGCTGCCATGACCTTCCCTGAGATCCCAAGGGCAGATTCAAACAGCTGCCAATCAAGGGAGGCCAAGGAACCACCTGAGACAAGATTAAAGGGACCAGAGACACTCATCAAGATTAGGAGACGGATCACCTGAGATGAGATTAAGGGCATGCAAGCCCTGCACACACCCTGATCTAGTCAGAGACCCCACTTTTGAACCATTTTTATAAAATCTGTCACCAGACTCCCCTTGATTGGGACACACAGTTTTTCAAGGCAGGAGCCCACTGTGTCCGCCTTTGCCTGGCAAAGCAGTAGAACTATCATTTTCTATTTCACCCAAAACTCTGTCTCTGAGATTCCATCCGGCACTGATGTGGAGAAGCCGAGCTTTAGGCATTACACTCAGTATCTCTGAGGCCTCGTCCCTGTACACTTGAGTGTCACAAGCTGGCTTTCTCTTTGCTTTGGTCCATTGGTCCAGGGGTGATTGATTGGAGGGGTGGCTGCAGAGAAGGGCTCTAGGGCCCAAGACATTTAGGAAGGAGGACCTTTAGGGCAAGCCCATCATCTAGTGGTCTTGCTGGAAACCATGGAGGTTTCTGGTTTCTTCTCTGCCCCAAACCTAAGGCTAGGTGAGGATTTCCAATTCCAGTTTCTGCCTCGGGATTGAAGAGGAATGTTTCCAGCTGGGTTTAAACACATTAATTCCCAAATTGAGTTTGGCTCTCTTGCTATTTAAAAACCCTATTTGGTAAGCACTTCACAGAGCAACAGCTCTGAAAGAGAAAGATTACCTTCCCATTAGCCCGGCTTAGTAGAATGCATTGTTATTCAAACAACCGTCAAAGGGAATTTAAGTGGAATGTGGGTTTCAAAGTCCAGGTGAGAACTGGTCTGCAGGGAGTCTGGGCTCCTCCACCACCAGGGAAATGAGGACTGGTGGACACCAGCTCCTCTCAACAGAGCTCCTCGGACCCTTCCTACCCTCAAGGCCTGTTGGGCAGCAGAGCAAGCAGGGAATTGACAGCTAGGAAGCCACGCACAGGCTGCCGGCTCCTGCCTTGGGACCAGAACAAGGAGGAAATACCAACAGCAGGACAGTAGCCTTTATCCACTGATCGCAGGGAGCTGGAACCACCTGAGAGCCCTAGCTGTGCTCAGATCCCAGGCTTTGGAGTCCACTGTGGGGTGTTCTGCGCCTAGCCTGGGGGGCCAGCTCGTCCCCCTGCCTCACTTCTAGGACCATTTAAGAACTTCCTGGGCCTTCCCTGGTGGCCCAGTGGCTAAGACTCCGCGCTCCCAATGTAGGAGGCCCAGGTTCGATCCCTGGTCAGGGAACTAGATCCCACATGCTGCAACTAAAAGATCCTGCGTGCCACAATGATGATCCTACCTGCCACAACTAAGAACTGGCACAGACAAATAAAGAAATTAATTAAAAAAAAGAATTTTCTGGATGACTCAGCTCTGGAACTGTCCCATTGCTGCAACTTCTGAAGAAGTACCCCGAACTGTGCCCTCCCAGGCTCTTGGCCAAATTTGCTGTAGTTAAACTTGGATGGGACCGAAGCTTTCTTGTAGAATGGGAGGGGGTTTTGCTTGTGGTGGGGGGATGGTGGAGGGTGACAAGGAAAGAGTAGCTAGATGCTCTAGTGACAAGTTTTAATATTCCATCTTTTGAAAAATTGAGATTTTTTTTTACACTGACACAGAGCAAATAGAACCGTGATGTGTTTCATAATTTATGTGGAAGATACATCATGGGATTTTGACAGTTCTAGCATATTTACAACGATTAGAGGTTTTCTGTCTGGGGCAGCCTTCTTTCTCACGAGCACCCCAGTGATGATGGTTTTGACCAAGAGTCCCACCCGCATCTATCACGTCCCTGGGGTTCACGGTTGTCCATTTACTCCATCTTATTCTTGCCCTGCCCTGCTTTGCTCCCAGTAGCCTGCTAATCTCTTTTTGGGGATGGTGACTTTGACAGGCTGAAGGGCCCTTCCATCCCTTCCTTCCCCATTGATATGTACGGAGCTTTGGGTTCTGTGCAGATGGAATTTCTGTCCCCAAGACTCACAGCCTAGTAGAGTGGATGTGCTACAAACCTCACGTGGAAACACAAGGAAAAGGAATCAACCCAACCTGAGGGGAGAACGGGTCAGGGAAGCCTTTTTTGAGGACACGGCCTCTGATCTGTGTCCTGAAATGAACCGGGCGAGGGGTCTGGGTAAGGATCAGGTGGCAAGGGGGAAGAGAGAGAAGGGGTGAGCGTGGTGGACACTGGCCACTGCTCGAGGCCACCCAGCATCCGAATCCTCCTTCTATGTCTGGGCATCTTCCCATCTTGTGAGTCTTGGTCAGTGGCAAGATTACCATTGCGGAAGCCCACAATTCAGATAATCTCACTCTCAGCTTCGCTTTCAGCTCAAATAGGCATGAGACCCAAGCGCCACCTGTCTATGCACTTGTACCATCTTTGGGGAGCTAGCGATGCAAAGAAGCAGGTCTGGGCCAGGTCCATTCTGCAAGGGGGATGGAGGCCGCACGGTTCAGAGGCAGCAGTGTCACCATGTTATCCACACAGCCCAGGGTCTGGCCACAGTGTTGTCAGGAGCTCTGGGCCCAGCAGCGGCAGCAATGGTGATTTCTCAATAGTTGTTCTGTACCTTGACTTTAGACCTCTTCCTGGCCTTGGAACCTCAGGTCTGGTTCTCTAATGCTGGACAGCATGTGAGCTCTCCATCATCTTTTATTTTTAATTAGACTTTGTATTTTGGAATAATTATCGATTCACATGCAGTTGTAAAAAATAATACAGAGGATGTTTAGGGCAGTGAAAATACTCTGCATGATACCATAATGTTGCATGCATATCTTAGACATTTGTCTAAGTCCCTAAAATGTACAATACCAAACGTGAACTAGAGTGTAAGCTGTGGACTTTGGACGATGATGATGTATTAATGTGGGCTCATCAGTTGTTTCAAATGTACTCCTCTGGTGGAGGAAGTTGATAACGGGGGAGGTTATGTATGTATGAGGGCAAGGGTTATAAGGGAAACCTCTCTACTCTCCTATCGATTTTGCTGGGAACCTAAAACTGCTCTAAAAAATAAAGTCTTAAAAAATATTGTCTCTTCCACCACAACAAAAACAGTTTAGCAGTCAGTCTGAACTGAAGATCCCACTTTAGTATATAACATATGTGCACACACACACAGTCAGCCCTTGAACCTTCCTGTGCCAATGAGCATGGCCCGACATGGTGTGCTATAGACCTCTGCTTCCCTGAGTACGATCCATCACCTAGAAACTTGTAAGAAATGCAGAATCTGGGACATCCCTGGTGGTCCAGTGGTTAAGAATCCATCTTCCAAAGCAGGGGATGCAGGTTCAACCCCTGGTGAGGGAACTAAGATCCCACATGGCTCAGGTCAACTAACCCACGCACGCCACAACTAGAGATAAGCCTGCGCGACTCAACTAAGACCTGACGCAGCCAAAAATTAAAAATAAAAATAAAAAATAAATGCAGAACCTCAGGCCCCTTTCTACATTTACAGCATCAGAATCTGCATTTTAACAAGATTTCAGGTGATTCCTCATGTTGAGGACTGCAAAGCCCTGGTAGAGCTGACAAAAGGCCCAGTTACCAACTGCAGGAGTTCCTGAGCTGGCCAAGCAGCGCATGGGGAACAGTCTTAACTGGGCCCTGGGCTTCCGACCCACCCACCATTTAAATGCTTCACAAGTGCTCAGTTCGCATTTTTCTTCAATCCAAATCCTCAATTAATTAGGAACGCCTCCCCAGAGCTGCCAGATTAAATGGTTCTCTTTTGAGGAAGATTCAATATTTGCCCATTCAAATTAACCCAGCTCTCGCCTTCCATTGAAGCATATGTCCAAAGGTAATGCCATCGTTCCTTTTCTCACTCTAGTTTCAAAATCAAGTACAAACATATCCCTTTTTCCTGGAGAGCTGAACAGGAGAATCTACCCTTCCTTACCTGAGAAAGTCTTAATTATTTGCATTTGGGACTCCAAGTCTGTCTCAGTAATACAATTAGGTTTAATCAGAAGTCTAAGTTTGTCATTCAATCCAATAATTCTCAATTAAGTGATTGTGTATTTTACTTTATCAACTGTGATCACCTATTAGCAAGGAAACTCGATGTGTTTATGATGATTTTATTACTCAGACAATGCCTGCTCTTCAAAAAATCCATGGTTTTATTCAGAAATTATCATGGAACCTGGGCACCTTGAAGTTCTGTGAAATCAGTGCCAACCAGTGATATTTATCAAACTCCTGCAAAGCTAGGCAAGCACTGTTCTGGGAATGTTGGAACAAAGGAAAGTGTAGAAGACAAATGCTGCTCTCAAGGCCCTGCTATGTATCTGAAATGAGTTTGGGGGGGGGGGGGGTTGTATGAGAGAGAGAGACTGGGAATGATAACTATTCAGAAGGATGGTGCAGACAAAAAATCTGGAGGGTGGTGGAGGACTGACTGGTCCAGAAGGTTTTGTGGTAGAAGCAGGACTGGAGTCTTTGGAAGGTATAGAGCACAGAGCCCATCAGCTGAGGCCTCATAACCACTGACATTAGGAGCACCTGGGATGCTTATTAGACAAAGGCATCCCTGGGCCCTGCCCCAGACCTAGTGAGTCAGGATCTCTTGGGCAGGCATCCAATAATCTGATTTTTAATCAGATGATTAATTTAATAAGGTGATTCATCTGCACAGGAAATATGAGATCCGCTGGCACAGTAGTTGAGAAAAAGGTGTCCAACTCCAATGCCTGATATTACACCCCCAGTTTCCACTCACTAGCTTTATGACCTTAGGGAAATTACCTGTCTTTCTCGGTCTCAGTTTTCTTGTCTTTAAAATGGGGATAAAATGCCTGTTTCATAAGGTGGTTGTAAGAACTGAATCAGATAGCTTGGCGGGGTCCCTGAGCACAGCAGACCTTCCAAAAAGGTAGCTTAAGGGATACAAAGGAAGGAATGGTGCAGAGAAGAACATTCCACACAGGACATGGCATGAATTCCAAATAGGAAGCAGAAGAAGTCTCAGAGGGCCAGGACTTGGCCAGGGTGATGGAAGCAGGATGATCAACTGTCCAGTCTGCCCAGGCCTGGAGGGTTTTCTGGGATTTGGGACTTTCCTGGGCAAAATGGAACAATTAGTCACCCTAGTAAGGGAGCAGAACTGCCCCGGAAGGAAAATGTGAAGGTGAAGGGTGGCTGGAGCCAGGTGGTATGGGGCTGCTCTGCCAGCCCAGCGAGCCCACCCTTGTTATGTGTGAGACTCGACGTCACATTTTATCTACAAATGCAAGCTTGTTCTACTGCAAGCTGATGAGAAGAAACTGTTATTTACTTGGAGTTTCTGGTTGTTTCTCAGCCCTGTTCCAGGTGGGGCTTAACTCAAGCTGAAATCACATCACCCACTCAACCCAGAGCACTGGGGAAAGGGCAGAAAACAACTGCTTTTAATCATAGTGGTCACCGTTGGTGCCCATCCAACCACCATTCCCAACTCCTTGTCTTACCTGCTTCCCACTGTCAAATCACCTTTGTAGCTAAGGCACCCACATACTCCAGATCTGGTCAATGTAACGGAGCATGAGATCTATCAGCAGGCTTCCAGGTGGGAGCTCTTCTCTCTGATAACAGGAGAGAGACACATGAGCAAAGCTCTTTCTCTTACCTCAGTTGCTTCTCCCTTTGGATATAGTTATGCACAGATGTGATGCCTGGAGCAGTGGCAGCTATCTTGTAACCAGAGGAGATGGTCTAGAAAATGATAGAAATGATGATCCAGTACTCTGACACTGTGAAGCTATTCAATCAATCCTGAAACTGCCTCCTGGTAGACTTCTTATGAGGTAAACAACTGCACTACATAGCTTAAGTCTCTGTTAGTCTTGTATTCTGCTATTTGTGGCCTAAGGCATTTCTAACTGATTCATTAACTCATGCATATGGGGGCCTGCCCTGCCACACACTGCTCTAGTCTGCTGTAGCCTGCCTGATCATTCTAAAATGAGGCCCACGATGCCACTTCTCCCATCTCAGCTCAAGCCATCATTATCTTATAGTGGGATATAATTTTGCTATAGACACCCCTGCCCCCAGTTTTCCTTTTAATCCTGAAACCCTTGTCTAGTTACACAGTTGGGCCTCCATTGCCTCAAGGGAAGCTTGTCACAGGGAATAGAATTTGGTACAAAACTCTGTGAGAATAAAGTGCAGACAACAGAAGGATTCTCACCTCCTTCATTGTGGTATCTATGCTTCTGTTAATATGGCCTCAGACAGGTCAATTTTCGCCTTCATTTATCTGTTTATGGAGGCTTATTCCCCGTGAAGGAATACATGGAGAACAAGCAGGAGATGGAGGAGGAAGAGGAACAGAAGGCTGTGCTATAAAAAGAGGAGAGACCAAGGGGGAAGGCATGTCACACATGCATCCTTTACAGTGGGCACAAAGCAAGGTTTTTGCAGTGTTTCTAGGATCCTGACACACAGCCCTGCACAGGCAATATTTGTGAATGTTTTCTTCACCTGAGCCCAGATTTCCTAACACATACTGACAGGCTTCCTAATGCCAGCTCATGGCCATGAATTGGGTAACAGGAATTTGACAGCAAGCAGATAGCCCAGACTGAGACTTGATTTCTAGTGACAGCCTGAGCATCACTGGAGAGAATCTTTAGAGAGGAAAACAAATTCAGGAAAAAGCTGTTCATCTGCCTTCCAATGAGGTTCCCAGGGATTGGCCAAGCCATCTCACTGTCAGCAGCCTCCTGGGGTCCCTCTCCGCTACTCTCATGCATCTGTCTCCTCTTTCCCCCTCCCCAAGCCAAGCCACTAGCATCTTGCAGTGAGAACTTGGTTTGCTGAAGGTATTTCCTATTATCCTGTGACCATCTGAGGATGCTAGACAAGAGGACCCAGAATGAAATGATGCCACAGTGATAAAGACCATAATAAATACCACATGTCACTTGTGGGACACAATCTAAAATATGACCCACATGAACTTACCTACAAAACAGAAACAGACTCACAGACAGAGAGAACAGACTTGCGGTTGCCAAGGGGGAGGAGGGGTGGGGAAGGGATGGACTGGGAGTTTGGGGTTAACAGATGCAAACTATTATATATAGGATGGATAAGCAACAAGGTCCCACTGTGGAGCACAGGGAACTACACTCAATATCCTGTGATCAACCATAATGGAAAAGAGTATGAAGAAGGCTGTATATATATGTGTATAACTGAGTCACTTTGCTGTACAGCAGAAATTAACACAACACTGTCAATTAAGTATACTTCAATAAAGTAAATTAAAAAAAAAAAAGAGGTCCCCACCGCCCCAACAGAAGAGAACAAAGGAGTTAAGATCTTGGCATAGGATACATGGATTTAGAAGAATTACATGAACCAGTTTTTCTCTAGGACGGAAGGAAGCAAAAGAATGAGGGAAGAGGGACTTCCCTGGTGGCGCAGTGGTTGAGAATCCGCCTGCCAATGCCGGGGACACGGGTTCGAGCCCTGGTCCAGGAAGATACCACATGCCGAAGAGCAACTAAGCCCGTGCGTCACAACTACTGAGCCTGTGCTCTAGAGCCGGTGAGCCACAATTACTGAGCCCATGTGCTGCAACTACTGAGCCTGTACTCTAGAGCCGGCGAGCCACAATTACTGAGCCCATGTGCTGCAACTACTGAAGCCTGCGCACCTAGAACCTGCGCTCCACAACAAAAGTCACTGCACTGAGAAGCCCAAGCACCGCAAGGAAGAGTAGCCCCCGCTCACTGCAACTAAAGAAAGCCCGAGCGCAGCAATGAAGACCCAATACAGCCAATAAATAAATAAATTTATAAAAAAAGAAAAGAATGAGGGAAGCAAAAGGTGGACATGATAAAGGGGAAGGTGGGTTCAGAATGAGGAGACAGGGTCCGAATCAGCATTCAGACGCAGCACCTCACCTGTGGGCAGTTGGCACAACTCTTCTTCCAGCTGGTAAAGCGTCTCCCTCTGCCTGGTGAGCGTGGAGGCGGAGGCTGAGCCCACAGACATTCAGAAGGATGGTGGGGGATACGTGGTTAGGAAAACAGTTCATCTCAACTCAAGGTCTTCTCCTTGTGTGACACAGTTAAAACACATCACCCTCTCTTGCCTACTAGTTGTCTGATTCTAGCTATTTACACACATCCACTGGTTTTATCTCTTGTTCATCCTTTCACCAGGCTACCACCGGAGGGATCTTTTTGAAAAGCGTGACTCTGATTATATCAAGTCCATGCTGAAGTCCATACATTTGTTATCTACATCTGTGTCTCTATTTCTGACACCAAGGGGGGGAAAAGTGGGGGTGGGGTGGGATGAATTGGGAGATTGGGGTTGACATATATACACTAATATATATAAAATAGATAACATAAATTTTTTTTTTAAAAGAATGTCGCTTAAACAGATACAAATTAAACCAACATATAAAAAAAAAAAAAAGAACCATGCTGAAAACTCTTCAGTCGTCTCCACTTCCTGGAGGCCACAGTCCCAATTCCTGGACAGGGCGGAGGAAGGTTTGCTGAACAGTGAACCTCTGTAGCCCATGCTCTCACCACTCTCCTGCTTTTCAGCCAGGCTCAACCATAGTTACCTTGACCCTGGACTCTGGATGTTTACACATGCTTCTCTTGATGCTTGGATCCAATCGTCTATCACTGCATAGCAACCATCCCAGTGCTAGGCGACTTAAAACAATAGCAATCCTTTACTTTGCTTAAGAACCTGTGATTTGGGGAGAGCTCATCTCTGCTCTGTGTGGTGCCTGCTGGGGCAGCTCACCTGGGGCTGGAGAATAATTTTCAAGATGGTGCACTCACATGGCTGGCTGTCCGTGGGCACTCAGCCAGGGCTAATGGCTGAAGCCTCAGTTCTCCACGTGCTGCTCGCTCAGGCTTCCTCACGGCATGGTGGCTGGGTTCTGAAAGTGATAGTCCCAAGAGCACCGAGCAGAAGCTGTATTGTGTTTCATGACCTAGCCTCAGAAGTCACACAGCATCACTTTAACTATAGTTAACTACAAGCTTACCAGATTCAAGAGGAGGGGACAGAGACCCCCACCCCTAGAAGGGAGGAGTGCCAAAGCTGCATTGCAAGAAATGTACGGACTGGTGAGAAGAGGGAAGCGGGGGGAGGGGCAAGACAGGGTAGGGGATCAACAGGTACAAACTACTATGTACAAAATAAATAAGCTACAAGGATATACCGTACAACACAGGGACTATAGCCAATATTTTATAAGTGGAATATAACCTTTAAAAGTTGTGAATCACTCAGTTGGACACCTGACACATAATATTGTACATCAGCCATACTTCAATTTAAAAAAATAAAATTTAAAAAAAGGAAATGCTTGGGACGGGAGATAATGTCACCATCTTTGGAAAATAAAATCTCCTATCCACTCACTCTGTTCTGTTACTAAAACTCGCCCTTAGATTTCAGTGTAGACATCTCTTTCTCAGGAAGTCCTGTGATCACCTAAGCTGGGTTGGGTTACCTTTTTATCTGCTGTCTCAACATCCTGTACTTCCCCTATTGAGATAACTTGTCACACTCTTGGAAAGATCTTTTCCCACTAGACTGTCGGTAAGTGCTGGCTCCACTCTCTCTCCAACTCTTCCCAGTTGGAGAAAGGAAATCCATTCGTTAGACATCTGTATATGCCAAGCCTTGTGCGTTACTGAATGCGCTATTTCTAATTCTTGGAACAATGCTGCAAGGTATTAATTATTTCCTTTATTTTATACATGAGTGGAGACTCAGAAAGCTTAAGAATTACTGTCAAAGAATACACAGCTAGTAAATTGGCAGAGCAAGAGTTCAAATCCAGGTTATCTGGTTGTGAAGGCCTATAACGCTTCCACTATATCTTCTTGCCTCTCTTGAGGCTTATTGTACATTTTTGGAGGGTTACTAATTGAGGTTGAATATTTTCCCAAATGGTTTTAGACAATTATATTTCCTTTTATGTGAATTCTTGGCTTATGTTTTTTTTTTTTTAATCCATGTACCTTTTTCTGATTTATTGGTAAGAGTTCCACATAGAGGAAGTTATTTTCACTGCTGTATCTACCTTTTGATTTCTTTCAGTTTTGGACATGTGAAAGTTTTATATTTTCATGTGGTCAAACCCAAATCTCTCCTTTTATGCGTTCTTTCATCACTTCTCAACGTTTTTTTTTCTTTTCTCACGATAAAAGTGATACATGCTTATCATAGAAGATTCAAAAAAAATGCAGAAAAGTATAAAGATAAAAATACAATCAGCCATAACGCTTTTCACTCACCCTGAGACAATTCTCAAAAGGGTGTTATTTCCTTCATTCCTTTTTTAAAAACAATATTATATATAAAAATATATATATGAAAGGCATGCACACAGCATAAAGAATCTTGATAAAATCAGCACACATGCATTATAAACAATGCTGCTAGCTTTCCTACAGACATTGCCTGATGCAAGTGCATAAAAGCATCCCTTAGGTGTATACATGCATCACCCAGGTTAAGAACTAGAACATTAACACCACCTTAGAAACCCCAGCTATGAATATCTGCTTCTTCCAGAGAAATAAGTTAGTTTCTATTTTATGTTAATTTTTTAAAAATTATTATTGCCTTCTCCAATAACACCTCTCATCCCTACCTGTTTTTTAGAGGCAACCATGATTCTACACTGGTGTTCACCATTCCCTGGGTTTTCTTTATAGTTTAGCTATCGAGCTATCCACCATTAAACAATGTATCATTTAAACTTCGGCTACATTTGAATTTTATTTCTGACATTTGCTTCTCCGACATTTTGCGAGTGGCTTGTGTAAACTAAGAAAGAGAGGGCAGTTCTTCCATTTCGGTGTTGTAGAGCATTGCAGTGTGTGACTATTCCAGGGTTTATCCCTTCTATGGCTGACGGACGTTTGGGTTTCTTCGAAATCTTGGCTGTTTATGAACACAGCTGCCGTGAACTCTCTTACACATGTCTCCTGATGCATGTGTATGGAAGTGTCTGCAAGGTGTGTCTATCTAGGAGGGGCCCTGCTGGGTCATCCAGTGGATGTGGACAGTCAGCTTCCTACCTAACACCCAGCTCTTTTCCAAAGTGGTTGTGGCAATTTACACTCCCCCGGCAGTAAATAATTCACCACCACTGTTCACCATTACCAACACTTGGTATGTTCTAGTTAAACTTTTTGGCAGTCTGGTTGGTATGAAATGTGTTAATCTTGTCAATATGTTAAAATTGTTCACATTTTCTATATATTACTGATGTTTTACCAATGACTGACACAATTGTGTTAAAATATTCCCCTAGGGGACTTCCTAGGTGGCACAGTGGTTAAGAATCTGCCTGCCAATGCAGGGGACAGGGGTTCGAGCCCTGCCCCAGGAAGATCCCACATGCTGCGGAGCAACTAAGCCCGTGTGCCACAACTATGGAGCCTGTGCTCTAGAGCCCCTGAGCCACAACTATTGAGCCCATGTGCCACAATTACTGAAGCCCACATGCCTGGAGCCCGTGCTCTGCAACAAGAGAAGCCACCACAATGAGGAGCCCATGCACTACAATGAAGAGTAGCCCACGCTTGCTGCAACTAGAGAAAGCCCGTGTGCAGCAACAAAGCCAACAAAATAAAAAAATAACCAATACAGCCAATAAAAAAAAAAAAAAATTCCCCTGGGGTAGATTTGTCAATTTCTCCTTATAGAGCTTTTTTCTTCCCCCTTAACTATTTTGAGGTTCTTAGGAACATACAAGTTTAAAGTCATCATATCTTTTTGGTGAATTGACCCATTTGTTATGAGGTAATGACCCTTTTATCTCTATTAATGTATTTTGCTTTAAATCCTGTTTTATATATTAATATGGCTACTTCAGCTTTCCTTTGGTTTGTATTTGTCTGACAGATCTTTTTATTTAAACTTTTGGATTTTATTCTGTGTCTTTATGTTTTAAGTGTGTTTCTTGTAAACAGAATTTTCGTACCAACCTCCACTCTCCACTTCACACCTTGGCTATTCCCTGCCCCCATCATCAGTGACAGAAGACACCTTTACTCCTGCATCCTTCACACCTGACACGCGGTCAGGGCTTGAAGGTGTTTGATGAATGACTGAGTGAACGTACAATGCCTATTACACAATATAGAAACACTGCAGGATGGAAAAGCGTTCCCTTTCTGACAAAGGTGTTCTGCTGTAACCAAAGCAAAGCAAACTGATGTGCAGGATTTTCTTTAAAATATATTGCTATTTATTATAGCTCAAGCTTCAAAGAGATGAAACAGAACATCTGCTTTTCTATGATGGTGCCCAATGACAGATGGGCTCTGGGCCTTATAGGGGCAATAGCACCCACTCCCACCTCTCCTCCTTTGGCAGCCAATGTCTGTCTGTCCTTACAAGGGCTCCAGTTCTTCTGTCTGCTTGCACTTGAGCTCAGGGAGTTTGATGCATTTGTCGGGTACATTCGAGGCGAGGACAGGGCACTGGGGCTACTGCAGAGAGCTACTGCTTGGAGGCGTTTACTTACACCAACCTCACCAGTCAGCCCTGAGAGCCAGGGTGACCTGGGGACCTCCAGATCCTGACGTCCACTTTGGCATCAGCCTTTACCCTTCTCTGTGCCCCAGGGAAAATCACTGACCTTCTCTGAGCCCCTGGCTAATGAGAAGGTGGGACTCGGAGCTCTGCACCCTCTGGTTCTGAAAGGCCACACTTTCCAGGCATTTGTATTTTCAGAGTGCGGCTGGGCTGACAAGGGTAGAGAAAGCATTGCTGGTGCCAGCCCAGCCTCTGCTAGCGGTTTCCTCCGGCAGGACTGACACCGCCTGCTGCAGAGAGGCCTGGCCACCAGCCATGAGGGCTTCCTCCTCTCGAGTCCTAATCGTGAGTCATCGGTGGCCCTGGCCCTGGTTTGTCCTTTCTCCTCTGTCCCATGGGAAGGTGGAGGACTCCCACAACAGCTGGTTTTCACAAGAGTTACTTCTCCTTCCAAAGGCCACGGGTTCTGCATCCGCCCGAGGTACAATTCAGCTGCTGAATGTCACAGATGGAAAGGAAATATGGTCCTTCTTCTTGGTTTCTCGAATACTAAAGCACTTTATCTTCAGTTTTAAAATTAAGCTACCAGAACAACTCTGAGGGCTGGCCAAGACAAAATGCTATTACTTGGCCCCAATTTCCTGTTAAATGCCCTAAGCAGTCTGGTTGCTGAGATCAGAGTACTCCTTGAGCCAAAGACCATCTGGACTTTCTCTCCTTAGGGCAGCACAGCGGTCACGCGCGTGCCCAGTGCAGTCAGGAGGCCCTGCTGTGCTGCTGGACCTATAGCTGAGTTTCCCTGAAGCACGGGGGTGAGTGGAGGAGGGAAGGTAATTGCAAAACCAGCTCAACACTTGAGCCTCGAATTCCTCTTTCTTTGCTCGGTTGCTAAAAAATTATCACGAATCCTGGGAGCAAAGGGAGTAGGGTAGGTATAGGCTGGGGAGGTGGGGGGGGGGGGCTCTTTCTTCAGTGGCCTCCTGAGGTGTTATTCCCTACCCGATGAGATGCTGGTTGAACGGGAGGAGGCCAGCAGGAGGCGCAAGTCAGAGGGTGCGTTCTCCAGACACTGACGGCTGCGTGGGAGCTTTTGCCTGGAGAGGCGTAGTATCAAACCCCAAGGACCCCTGAAATCACAGCAGAATTGGCATAAATGAAGGTGCCCCCCTCCTGGCTTCCAGGACTCCACACTCTTGTTTCCCTTCCCCATCCAGGGCAGCTCCTCCTCGGGCCAGCTGACAGCTCCTCCTGAAGGAACGGAGCCCTCAGTGCTTAGACCAGGTGCTCTCACCTCTCTCCTCAATGATTACGTCCTTTCCCTGGACTAAGTACCACTGACTTCCAAATAGACATTTCCGGGCTGGACCCAGAGCTCTGGGCTTTCCACTTGACATCACCGGGAACAGGCGTCTTAATCTAATATGTGTGAAGTGGAGAGCTTAGCATTCACCCAAACTCACTCCCTCTGTCCCCTGCTTGCTCATCCGTGGATGACAACATTTACGCATCCAGGCGCTCACACACAGCCCTCCGTTTCCTTTCTCTTCCTCACCTTGACCTTCCATCAGAAGTGGAAACCACTCCTTCTCTCCATACTCAATACCATCTTCCTCTTTCCCTGGTCCCTCTGTCCATCCCGCAGCTGGTCTCCCTGGACCTCCGCTGCACAGAAGCCAGGGTGATTTCAAAGTCTAGATTAGAACATGTGGTCCCCCTGTTGAAATGCCCCGATGGTTTTCCCATTGCAGGCTCATCTGGTGCCAATGAGTTGCCTCCATTTGGAACACGGATGAGATGTGGGGACAAGGTCCAGCCCTTTGGGTCCAGGTTCTTACACGGGCTAATGAGGATACAGTCAAGCGGTCCTAGAGTCACAGCCATGATCACCATTTTAAGAAGGGCAATGCTACTGCAACTCTGGCTTTTCTTTGCCAGCACCTCTTCCTCCATGCTTTCCTGAAGGCAGACCCCACTCCTTGGGATCTTGTGGTCCATCCCTGATTACAGCAGTAAGCAATAAGTGAAGCTTGACCAACAAACCCTCTCAGCTACTGGCCATACTGAGTTTTCCAAGAGGTGAGAACCTGACCAAATGCCACCAGTTGCATTCTCTCTCTTGGGAGTCTGAAACTTGAACTGAGACACAAAGTGATGGAATGAGGTAGTAGGAGTCATGACGTGGCAGCATCCTAGAGAGAAGGTCTGTGGATTCCTGCTGCTAAGGTTCCTCTCAGAGCTCTGCTTCCTGTGTTTGCCAAGAACTTGTCGTTGTGCACATCCTTTCATGGTACGTGCTATCCTGGTATCGTTCCAAAAAAGCACTATTTTTGCTCAGCTTAGCCAGGGTTGAGTTGTATTGCAACAAGCGTTGCAAAGATACAAACCTACAGACTGCTCGGAACTGCACTCGGCTCTGCAGCACGGGCTGCACTCACACAGCACAGAAAGGCTGGGAGTGAACCGTTCTACCCCTCGGAGTACCCAGTGCTCACTCTTGGAGCGTCCAACAGAGGAGATGCTGAGCGCAGGCACCCTGAATTCTCATCTGATGCAGCCTATGAGGAGGGGCCAAAGAAAGGAGTATCCCTGTTTCTGTATCAGTTAGGACACCCTCACCTCCAAGCAACAGAGGATTGGACTAATAGTGGTTTAAAAACACAGGCATTTGAAATAATCTCACACAACAAAAGTCTGGAAGGAGGCAGTTGTGGTGCTAGGGCAGCATCTCAAACAGGTCAGGGTGTTGGATCTGAATCTCTATGACTCTCCTATAGGTTTTTCTTTTTTTTAATAAATTTTATTTGGCCAAATTTACACTCAGGGCCTTGATAACCATTGTTTTTATTATTATTATTATTAATTAATTTTTATTGACTGTGTTGGGTCTTCATTGCTGCGCGCAGGCTTTCTCTAGTTGTGGAGAGTGGAGGCTACTCATCATTGCCGTGTGCAGGTTTCTCATTGCGGTGGCTTCTCTTGTTGCAGAGCACAGGCTCTAGGTGCATGGGCGTCAGTAGTTGCAGTGCATGGGCTCAGTAGTTGTGGCTTTCAGGCTCTAGAGTGCAGGATCAGTAGTTCTGTGGCTTAGTTGCTCCATGGCATGTGGGATCTTCCCGGACCAGGGATCGAACCCGTGTCCCCTGTATTGGCAGGGAGATTCTCAACCACTGCATCACCAGGGAAGCCCCAGCACCTATAGATTTTCATGACTGCATGATGGCGGCTGCAGCTCTGAGCATCACTTACCAAAGGCATGAAGGAATGGATGGTAGCCAAGGTGCTAAAAGAAAGAATATTCTTATGAACTTCCACCTTTCTATCAGAGAGGAGGAATCTTCTCCAGAAACCCCTGGCTTATTACGGCATTGGCTAGAACTGTATTTATGTGACTACTTTTAGCTACTGGGCCAGCGCAAATATTGTCTCCAGTTTGTGGCTTGTTGAATTCTCTTAACAATGTCTTTTGCAGAGCAAAAATTTTAAATGCTGATGAGGTCCCAATTTATCACTTTTTTTCTTATGCGAATCTGACTTTTGATTATCATGTCTAAGAACTCCTTCTCTAACTCCAGATCATGTAAATTTTCTCTGGTGTCTAAAAGTTTTACATTTTATATTTAGATCTGTGAGCCATTCTGAATTACTTTCTATATAAGGTGAGGTCTCCTTGGCCCCATCGCTGTGTTCCAAAGCAGAAGGGCAGATATAGGGCAGAGACCACTGTCAGAAGCAAACACTGGCCATTTTCCTAGAAGAGGCACATTTTCTGGAAGCCGGAGGAAGCCCTCTGTTCCCAGGGCACCCCGAGCAGAAGGCACTCACCTGGAGGCTGCCATGATCACGGCTGGCCCCTTCTGGCCACCAAAGCCATTCCATTACCCCTTCTGATAGGGCCGAGACAGCAGCCTTACAAATCACCGCAGTCGGCCTCGTCCTGCCCAGACCAGGCTCTGTGCTCAGGCCCATGAATATTTCAGGCCCTGCCGCTTAGTTATTAATGGCGCGAAATGAAAGGGAATTCTTTAGCCTTTCCCCTTCTCCGCGGATTGAAAACGAGAGCCAGTATTTGAGAGGCTGGAGTGACTGGTGTCTGGGGACTTTGAATGCTGGCAGGGAGCTGTGGATGGACTTGCTCTGTCCTGTCCTTATTATGAAAAAGGAGACACCGGCATCCTTGTTCCAAAAAAATCCCAGAGCTGCTTTCTTTTCCCTGCTCCTTTCAGACTGTGCACCCCTGGTATTGGGGGCAGGGTGGGTGCATGGGTGGGTGTTGTCCTATGACGTCTGTCTTCAGGCCTCCATGGAGCAGATCTTCAACACGCACGTGGAGAATGGGGTTGACGGCAATGCCTGCCTTTTGTAGCGTGAGCCTGGGGCGCCCCCTGGAGACCCTCACTGGGGGTGGGGGCAGGGGACCCATCAGATGCTCTCAGACGACATCACTGACCCGATAGGCCAGCTGCACCGTAGGGGTTCGGCTTCCGACACTGCCCCTGCTGCTTCCTGTCTCAGACCTAAAGAAGAGGCCTTTCTCAGAGTGGTCCAGGGCCATGGCTTCTGCATCATTCCCACCTCCAGTGGGTTGGCAGGCGCTGGGAAGAATCGGCTTTTTGTGAGAGAGGAAGCGGGGGGGAGGGCCAATGGTTTATCTTGCTGTTCCTTTTCATTTGGAACATAATACACCCCAGAAAGCTTAGACCCCACGCTGAAGAAACCAATTATACTGCATAGCATTTTTAGTGCTCTGAGTCTCCGAGCAAAGGAAATAGGTGAGACACTGTCGTCATGGTAGCTAGTCGCGAATGGTCTCTTAAAATAGTACCCGCGCTTCCTGAGAAGGGGCTTAATGCTTCCAGACTGGTAGTAAAGACATGCAATCACCAGGCACGCTCTCATGGGGCTGCTCTGGGAGGACATCCTTTGGGTATCGAGAGGATCAGGAGCCCCCCCGGCTCCAGGCCACAACTAAAGGGATTTAGGCTCAGGGATTCAGGCTCAGGGATTCCTGCTCCTGTCTCTTGAATTCATTAAAAAATCCTTGTTAAGCACCTACTATGTGCCACGGCCTATCCTAGGCACTGGGGTTGCAGCAGTGAACACAACGACAGACCACCGACCTCACAGGGCTTATGTTCTACTGGTGATGACCCATTATCCATGGGATGCAAAGAAGTAACTACAGTGAGTAAAGACGGGAGTAGAGACTGAGTGTATGTGTGTCAGGGTTGAGGGTGAGGAGCATCTCTTATATGGAGTGACCAGCAAAGGCCTCTCTGAGACTTGAGAAATGAGGATGATAGGCTTTTGGAGACCTTGATTCTTGGGGGAAGCACTTTGTCCACTCCCAGTGTGGCATCCCTCCTGCTTTCTCTCTGCCTTTCTTCATCACACCCAGGACCAGTAGAGGGGCTGATTGGATTAGTAGAGCTGGGAAGGATCAGCCAGGCACCCCTAGCTCTTCCCTACCCCCCACCCCTTAGTTTCCTCTCCTTTTTCATCTGGGGAGCAAGCTCCCACAGGGTGCGGGGCTTCTCCCCTGTTCCTCCATGCTCCCAGTCTTACCTTGGCGAGACCTGTCTGTGCGGAGAGGTTGGGTCTGAGTGGAGAGATTGTGCCAGTTCCGGGGTCTGCAGGCCATCCGTTTCCACCTGAAGCTACATCCTCCAACCTGGCCTTTATTAGTCACAAAAGGGACATTTTGCTCTCCCTTTGTTATTTCTTTATCTTATTTCTCTGTTTGTTCAGACTCAGATTGGGAAGAGGAGAGCTTTGATTGGGTCCTTTCCCAAATCCCAACTTTGGGAAGGAGGCTCAGGATGAAGAGACGAGAGTGTGCAAAAGTTCTGGGGCCGGAGGGAGCTTGGCACATTTGGAGACCAGAAAGAGGGCGAGTGGAGCCAGACAGAGTGGTCAACTAGGACAGTGTCAAAGAAGGGTCAGAGAGATGGGGCCAGATGTACAGCCTCAGAGGCCTTGGGGTGGAGCTTGGGTTTTATTTTAAGCACAATGGGTAGCCAAGGGGAGGATTTTAAGCACGGGGTGACATGATCTGATTTCTAGTAAGCAAAACAATACAAAACCATAAAAGGGGGGGGGGGGACCAGTTAAGAGAATGCAACAGTTTTCTAGGTAAAATATGATGGTGGCTTGGGAAAAGGCCTTTGCTGAGAAGGAAAGAGTAGTTATATTCTGGAGGTAGAGCGGAGAGAATTTGTTGAAGGGTTGGAACCATTTGGGAAAGAAAAATTACAGAGAAAAATTAGGTAGCCAAAGTGGGCCACCTATTCTGGCTCAATGAGGCTGAATGCCAGAGTTTGGGTATCTAATCAAGAGGCCCTGGAGAGGCACAGGACTTTGGTGGGGTGGCCATGCCCTGGGGAACATGGGGTAAAGACCCAAGAGGAAAACTGTCCACCCCTAGGAAGAGGCAAAGGTGTGAGCCTTGCTTTATGTGAAGCCATGCCATTTGTTAAAAGAACAAACCCTCCTACCTTATCCCATTAATGAATTACCGTCCTTCTGGTCTACCAAGCTAGACCCTCAGGCCCTCTATCAACACAATCCTTCTTCCAGCTTTCCCTTTCTTTCCACATTGTCAGCCACTCACCACTGTACTGACCTCCCAACTCCCAGTGTCTTTGCCATTCTCCTTCCTCGTGCTTAGTGTGAACTTTCATCTCCTCCCTAGATTCTTACAACAGCTTCACTGCCCTCACTGGCTGCTCTTTTCCATTCTCCCTTCTTGTCTTTCCAGTCCATCTTTCAAGCTGTCAAAATGGTCTTTCTAAGATATATAGGCTGAATCACATAACTCTCCATCCAGAAAATAGTAGTAGTGCTCAGTTTTGTAAAGAATAAAACAAACTTGTTCGCAGAACATACGGTATCCTCGATAATTCTTCCAGGTGGTTCCAGTTGCCATGGCTGCAAAAGCAACTGCCCCAACACTTAGTGGCTTAAAACAATGGCATTGGTTATGTTCATGGATTACGTGAGCCATGAATTCAGAGACAGCTTGGGGTCTCTCACACTGCAGTCAGAGGTCAGCCGCAGTCAGATGATACTGGAATCTTCTGAAAGCCTGACTGAGGCTGAAAGATCTATTTGCAAGGTGTCTTACTCACAAGGCTGGTGAGCTGGTGCTGGCTGTTGCCTAGGGGGCTCGGTTTCTATCCACAGGGCTGCTTGAGTATCTTCGTGGTATGGCCGCGGACTTCCCTTAGAATGAATGATCTAAGAGGCCATGTAGAAGCTTCAATGCCTTTTATGATTTAGTTTTGGAAGCTCTACGGTACTACTTCTGCCTTATTCTATTCAAAGATTCTTGTCTCTTCATAGAGGAGTGTCAGTATGGTGTTGTGAGAAGAGCAAGTGTAGGATGGGATATATATCGGTGCAGCCATCTCTGGCGGATGCAATGTGCCACTCATCCTGGGCTCCACCCTCTTGTTCACCCCTGGGCCACATGTTTTCACAACCTTGTTTCTCTCTCCTCCTGTTCCATTGACTAGACCCTTAGCCACTTCACCATCCTTCAAGGTCAGCTCAGACAACACTTCCTGGTTGAACCTTCCATGATCTTTCCAGGCAGAATGAATTCTCCACCTTGTGTGCTCCCGCTGCATCTTTCTTATACCTCCACTTAGCATGTTTTCCTCTCTGACGTATGTGAAATCACTTATTTAAGAGTCTGTCTCCTCCATGAGACTGTTAAGTTCATCTTTCCACCTCCACTTCCTTGCACATGGTCAAACACAAAGGAAGTTCTGAATAATAACAATGGCCAGATTACATGGACGCCTGAGAGTTGGCCCTGGTGAGATGGCTGTGGTGCTGAGGAAGGCAGTCAGGCCATGGGGGTGTCAGTTTCTAGATCCATCAGGCTTGCTCCAAGTTCAAGTCAAGGACCTTCCATGGAGGAGATCCCATTCTGCATATTGATGTCAAAGCTGGTGCCGGTGACCCCTGTCCCAGGATTGAAATGGGAGTCCAGAGCCTTGTCTCTGAAGCAGAATTGCCCCCGGCCAGCTCTAGAGGGCAGCAGCTAAGGGGGAAAGTGTTTTTTTGTTTGTTTATGGTTTGTTTATTTATTTATTTATTTATGGCTGTGTTGGATCTTCATTGCTGCGCACAGGCTTTCTCTAGTTGCACGCGCTGGCTTCTCAGTGTGGTGGCTTTTCTTGTTGTGGAGCACAGGCTCTAGGTGCACAGGCTTCAGTAGTTGTGGCTCACAGACTCTAGAGAGCAGGCTCAGTAGTTGTGGCAGACGGGCTTAGTTGCTCAAGGCATGTGGGATCTTCCCTGAGCAGGGATCGAACCCATGTCTCCTGCATTGGCAGGTGGATTCCTAACCTCTGTGCCACCAGAGAAGTCCAAGGGAAAGCATTTTTAGTTACAGCCACACTCGCCCAGCTTCTACTACAGCCCGGCACTACACATCCACGATCTCAAATTGAACACATCCAGAACTCTGGATTCCTTGTTTCCCAGACCCAGGCTCACTCTGGCTCATCCCTCCCTCCCCTAATCTCCCCAGCCCTGGAGAGGCCCCATCTCCTTCACTCAGGCTGAAAAGCCCTAGGACTGCTCCTCAAATCCTTTATTTTGTTCACTCCCCACGCCAGTCCTAGCACCACTACCTTCGGAATAAACTTTGAACCTGACCGGTTCTCAACCTCTGCCACCAGCACCTTGGGCCAAGCTGCCATCATCTCACCTAGACAACTACAGAGGCTCCTGACTGCTCTGTCTGCTTCCACAGTCGCCTTCTCCAGGTGTCCTGGGGCCCATTCTGATGTGGTATCAAAGCGTGGCACACCGGGCCAGAAGCCATCTTAACAGCGAGGTCCTGGGGCTTTAAACGGATCCTAGACCTTCAAAAGGAGTCTCTGGGGACCTAGGAGAAAAAGGGGGCTGACAGGGTTGGCCACCAGCTGACTTACATGGAGTCTTTGTACAAATTATAAAAAGCTGCCCTCTTTGGACAGGCACATCCCTCTGGGCACACTCCTGGCCTCAGACAGGGTCTTTTTGCAAAGGAAAAGGCACAGCACTTGGCAAATAAACCAAATGATTCCCAACGAACCACACGAAGCAAAAAGCACACATGACTTAGCAGGCTGGGTTTCTGGTGCCTCTGTACAGTTGACAGCCTGCTCCTATATGGTCCTCCAAAAAATATCCCCCTCTTAATCCCTGGAATCTGTAAATGTTACCTTCCTAGCAAAGGGGGTTTGCATATGGGACGAAGGATCTTGAGATGGGGAGATGCTCCTAGATTATCTGCGGGGGGCGGGTGGGGGGCGAGGAGAACCTAAGTGTAATCACAAGGGTCCTTGTAAAACGGAGACAAGGAGCTCTAAGGAGGAGGTAGGAGGCAAGAGGATGGAGTGGTTTAAGGAAGCGGTTGTGAGCCAAGGGATGCAGACGGTCCCCGGAAGTAGAAAAGACAAGGAAACGGGTTCTCCCTTGGGCCTCCGAGGGGATCACCCCTGTGACACCTCGGCTTTAAGCCTAGGAGGCTGAGTTCGGATTTTTAACCTCCAGGACTGTAAAATAATAAATCTGCGGTGTTTCAAGTTACCAAGCCTGTAATTTGTTACAGAGGCAGCAGGAAATGAACACACGGCCCTTGTGCTGCCTCCTCCTACAAGTGAGCTTTCCGGGTCCGTCTGCGACGTGCACTGGGATTCCAAGTAAGATTGCATTTGAAGAAGGAATGCTGCTGCTGCATGTGTTTCAAACATCCAGTGCTGGATGGTAGATTAACGTATTGTTTTCAATGTTAAATTTACCAAAGTTGATAGTGCACTGTGGTTGTAAGAGAATATCTCTATTCTCAGGAAATACACACAGAAGCACTTAGTATAATATATGGAACTTATTCTCAAATGACTCAGAAAAAAATGTGTGCGTGTGTGTATACACACACACACACATATGTAAAGAGAGTACGTGATAAACCAAATGGGGAAATACTCATAATAGGCAAATCTCCGTAAAAGTGTGTATATATTTGCTTAGTGGTGGGTGACAGGAAGACAATAAAATAGGGAGTTGGAGCAGAATAGCAGTTCCCAACCCTTTCTTTTTTTTTTTTTTTTTTTAAGTTTTTATTTTATCTTTTTGGCCGTGCCATGCAGCATGTGGGATCTTATTTCCCCGACCAGGGATTGAACTTGTGCCCCCTGCAGAGGAAGCGTGGAGCCCTAACCACTGAACCATCGGGGAAATCCCCTGACTCTACGTATCTATCAAAATATTCTGAACACTTCCCCCCCTACACACACATTTAGACATATATGTAGTCGTTTATAAATATTCATGTGCCACTGTAACAATGCATTATAAAATAGACACAAAATGAATGTTATAAAAATGGAGTAAAAAACCATAGAAATGGAAATTCTATCACTTTCTTCTTGTACCTCATTGTATGAGCTTTGGCGCCCTAGTGTGTGTGTCCTGTTCTAGGGATCACTGAGAGAGAAGGAAAGGGAAGGGGCTTGCTCTACACAGAATGGTCAAGGATATTTTCTCTGAGAAGGTACCACTTACCCTAAGACCTGACCAATGAGGAGAAGCCACCAAGAGATCCAGGGGAGAAACTTCTAAGTAGAGGAGCCAGAAGCTACCAGGACCAGAGGAGGGAGTGGGCTTGGTGTTTCTGAGGAAGAGACAGAGGGTCAGGGTGTCTGGAACAGAGGGAATGGAAAGCAGAGTGGCCAGAGGGTGGTCTGTGAGGAGGACAGAGGTTAGATCCTAGAGGCCTGCAGGCCACACTGGCAGGGTGGATTTTATTCTAACACTGTAGGAAACCATTAGACACTTTCCAGAAAGATGGTAGTGGGATCACATGGATATTTTGAACAATTTCACCAGCTGCTCTGCGAGAAGCGATGGTAGGTCCAGGATCAGAAGTAGTGAGACCAAGTAGGAACTTCTTGTAATAGTCCAGGCAAGAGATGATGGTGGCTTGAAGTCGGGAGGTGGCGGAGGAGTAAGCAGGAAGTGAATGAATTGGGACAGGCTTTGGAGGAAGAGTTGACAGGATTCGGTTGGAAATCGGGAGCCAACTGGTGATGGTAGAAGCATCAAGCTGACTCCTGGGTTTCTGGCCTGAGTTGCCGGGTGGAGGGTGGTGAAGAAGCAGTGCTCGCTTCTGCTCCAGATGGGGGAGGCAACAAGTAGGCACCTGTGTATACAAGTCTGTATATGTACGTGGGGGAGGTCAGGACTGTGAGTGTCCACTTGGCTGTCGCAGGGGACAGAGACGAGGTGTCTGGGGAGGGCTGGCCTGTGGGGGGTGTCCGAGGGCAGCCTGTGGGCAGCAGGGGGCAGCTAGAGAGCCCAAGATGGGGAAGCGCTGCAGACAGGAAGCAGGAAATCATGCACGAGAAACTGCACGCGCGTCAAGTTTTGCCCAGATTCAGCCCAAGTTGTTTCACGTTGTGAGGTGATGCAATTTTGCTGCAGCCTGGAGCTGCTATCGTGGGCCTCGAGGATCCGCCGCTGGGAGGCTCGGAGCCCCTTCGCTGGAGAAGAATGTCAAGTTCAGACCCCTTGCAGCAGGTGGCTGGCTGGCCTGGAAGCCTCTCCATGCTGGACCCTGAGGAAGGCCCGAGAAGACTCGTGCAGCCGGCCTCGCAGCCCCCCTGACAGCCTCCCTCCCCCCACATTGCAGCTGCTTCCAGGGCCCGGCGCTCGTGACATCTTGACAAACGATGCAGCCGGCAAAGCAAATCAATGTTCCAGCCAGAAAACTGCAGGCTTCCCGGGGGGGGAGGGGCGGGGGTGGCGCATGCATTTCCCGGAGTTCGCCCATGAAGTGAACGTGAATCCCAGCCACAAATCCCTCTTGTAAGAAATCGTGTTTTATTTTCTCATAACTGAACGTAATCTCGATGCCAAATTCCCATGCCACCCAGTGGCAGAGCACATCAACTCCATCAAGTCTGAGTTTCCTCTTTCCTTGAGGTTGTGTCCAAATGCCAGGCTCGGGGTGGGGGGGGGGCGCAAGTGGTAGTCAGGCAGGAGGCCTGTGGGTCTTTTTTTTTTTTTTTAATGTATTTTTGGCTGCTTTGGGTCTTCATTGTTGCATGCAGGCTTTCTCTAGTTGTGGTGAGAGGGGTCTACTCTTCGTTGTGGTACACAGGCTTCTCATGGCGGTGGCTTCTCTTATGCAGAGCATGGGCTCTAGGCGTGCAGGCTTCAGTAGTTGTGACATGCGGGCTCAGTAGTTGTGGCGCACGGGCTCAGTTGCTCCGCAGCATGTGGGATCTTCCCGGACCAGGGATCGAACCTGTGTGACCTGCATTGGCTGGTGGATTCTTAACCACTTCGCCAACAGGGAAGTCCCCAGGCCTGTGGGTCTTGGTGTTGTCCTCTGTGTGGGCTGGGACATCTTTGTGTCCCTCTGGTCTTTGGTCATCCGTCCATTCTTCTCAGGTTAACCAGCTCTCACTCTGGCTGCTCAGCCATCCTTGGGTCCGTGGGAGACATTTCACTGTACCCCAGTTTTTGGGCCCTTGGAATGTCTGCTTTGGGCTCCCCTCAATGTGTGGGTTCATGACACTTTTGTGCTGCAACCCAGAAGATGGAACCTTCTGCAATCCCATCAGGGCCAGTCTGCCCAGTTACATACCTCTGGTCAACTCGGCTTCTGCCCCACTACACTGGCCCTGGCTGTCCTGAGTTTGGGCCACTTCCTTGGGTTCTGCCCAAGGAACGGGTCAGAGGACGTGTCTCTCCTTGGAGGCTCAAGCGTATGTAGAAATTTTATTACCTCCTTGGATGCAACCCAGCAAATGGGCTGGAGGAGCCTCTCTGCTGTTTGCTTCGCAGTTGCTGATGTTCTAAGAGGCTCAGGACTGCCAGCCTGCATATCTCTGACTCAGCCCTTGCCCCAGCTTTTCCTCCACAGGTGGTTCTTGACAGAGGCAAATAAGGTAGATGGGGCAGAGATTCACTGATCAAGCAAACATTGGTAGAGAAGTTGCCCCCAGCCCCCACCAGTGTATTAGGTCTGCCTTTTCAGCTCAGGTTAGCTTTGGTTAAGGCGGAAAACTCACCATCATTTAACTGGCCGCCTGAGGTTTGAAGAAGTAGCTGTTTGGTGTGGTTCACTTCGCAAGGGGTTGGAATGGAGCGATTTAAGTGTGTCTGTAGGCTGGGTCTAATGATGCCTACAGACCCAGTTTCTAGGTGAAAAATAGTCTAACAAAAGGAATTTCTCTTACAACTGTTTTTTTTTTCTTTTTTTTACAACTGTTTGTTTTGATGGTGAATGTATTTTATGCCCACAAAACCAGCAAAGCAGTGACAACTTTAATCCAACATAATAATTCACAGTTGTACGAAGCCTTATACGTTGCAATGTGTTTTACTCTCTGCAGCCTCACGCGGGAGCCATAAACAACCCGAGAGGCAGGCAGCATACATATTAGCTGTCCCCGCCTTACCAACGGGGGAAAGTAACGATTGGGTCTGGGATCCCGATCTCCCACCTCTGCTCCCTTTCAATCTCCTGAGGGTCCACCTCACCATGCGTCGGGGTCATCTGGGAACTTTAAAAAACAACGTGTCTGCTCTGGAAAACAGTACGGTGATTCCTCCGAAAACTAAAAATAGAATTACCGTGTGACACAGCAATCCCATTCCTGGGCATATATATCTAGACAAAACTGTAATTCAAAAAGATACGTGCACCCCTATGTTCACAGCAGCACAGCTCACAATAGCCAAGACATGGAAGCAACCTAAATGTCTATTGACAGGGGAATGGATAAAGAAGATGTGATACATATATACAGTGGAATATTACTCAGCCATGAAAAAGAATGAAACAATGCCTTTTGCAGCAACACGGATGGACCTAGAGATGAAGTGAAGTGAGTCAGAAGAGACATATATCATATGATATCACTTATATGTGGAATCTAAAATATGGCACAAATGAACCTATCTATAAAACAGAAACAGACTCACACACGTAGAGGACAGACTTGTGGCTGCCAAGGGGGGGGCGTTGGGGAAGGGAGGGAATGGGAGGTGGGGGTTAGCAGAGGTAAGCTATAATATACAGAATGGATAAACAACAAGGTCCTACTGCATAGCACAGGGAACTATATTCAATATCCTATGATAAACCATAACGGAAAAGAGTATTTAAAAAAATAATGTATATATATGTACAACTGAATCACTTTGCTGTACAGCACATTTTAAATTAACTATACTTCATTAAAACAACCACCACCGCGTGTCTGGGTTGCTGTTGTTGCTGTCCTTTTTAAGCTCTTCCATGTGATTTTCACGTGCAGGTGGGGTTGAGTACCACTGGGCTAAGATATGGCCTGTTTTTACCTTGGGTTCCCTTTCTAGGCATGAGATAGTAGGTGCATCATTCCTCCTCAGCAGTGGCATCGGCTGCTTCTTGTACTTACACTTCTCCTCTGTGGGTCTCCTGCAGTGCTCCTGGCTCCCTGTGTATGATATGAGAGCCTTCTTGGCCAAGGGCAAACCAATATCACTTCCTACACTTAGGTATCATCAGCTCAGCATAGGGGAAGTGGAGAATGGGTTAATTTGGGTCAATGGAAAGGTTTGTCAAGACTTTGTGCCTCCTCAGATGTCCTGTGCAGCTGTGGCTGAGAACCCTGGGGACTCTGAGCAGTTGCAGATACCACACTTAGGACCGGGGTACCCATGGAACTGGAGGGTTCACCCCGAGCCCTATGGGTTCCTTGGTCCCTCTCCATCATCCTCATTATCCCATAAGAACATAATGCTGGGACTTCCCTGGTGGTGCAGTGGTTAAGACTCTGCGCTCCCAATGCAGGGGGCCCGGGTTCGATCCCTGGTCAGGGAATTAGATCCCACATGCATGCTGCCACTAAGAGTATGCATGCCACAACTAAGGAGTCTCTGTGCCGCAACTAAGGAGCCAGCAAGCCACAACTAATGAGCCCACCTGTCGTAAATAAGGAGCCTGCCTGCCACAGCCAAGACCCAGCACAACCAAATAAACTGTTTAAAAAGAAAGAATGACAGAAAGAGGGATAGTTTATGTCAAAAAAAAAAAAAAAAAAAAGAACATGGTGCTGTTTGGCTTTCACTGGCACCACTGTCTCACAATCTTGTGAAGCAAACAGGACTGGGATCATTGTCCCCATTTGATAGATGCAGAAACTGAGGCTCAAAGGGGTTAAATGCTATGACTAATGTATAACAGAATGGTGACTAGAAACCCAGTTCTGGGCTTACAGCTTCATTTTTAGGCTCCAGGTGCATCTGTGATGGAGACTGAAATAGATTTTGGTGATATCCCCACCAAGACATCCATACCTGGCCCCGTGCTTCACTGGCAGTACATCGTAATCAAATGTTTACTATGAACTACTCCGAGCATCCTCTGTTAATCCATGTAATCCTTACAATATCTACATTTTACAGATGAGGAAACTGAGGCACAGGGATTAGGTGATCGTCTCAAGGAAGAGCCCCAACTCTCAACCATGAGGCCCCACCACCTTGCAAGGAGGCCAGCTGGAGAGGGCAGGGGGCTTCCAAATCAGACAAGTGCGAGTGTAGATCTGGGGCTGTGATGACTTCCCAGTCCGAGCCTCCTGCCTGTGACCAGGGGAGCGCTTACCCTGCTGGCTTGTCGTGAAGGTGGGATGAGGTCCCCTTGGCAGAGCACCCAGCACCGTGAAGGATCCGGTCGTGCTCGCTCTGCATTCAGGGGGCCTGACTCTGAAACCAACATTGGGTGTATTGATCAGGTCAGCGGGGATGGGAGGGGAGGTCGGGGAGGGTCTGGCAGGACCAGCGAGGTGAGCTCGCTCTCTGGTGGGCCTTGCAATGCCCCACACTGCGCTCCCCAAAAGCTGTCCCCTTGGCCAAAGCAGAATGTCGAAATAGAACTAGAAATGTGGCATTAAAAAATTGCCACAGCGGAACCAGCAGCCATTGGGAACCCAGACAGTAATAAATTAGAAGATGCTCCCAGCGTATGTGGCTTCCCTGTGGCCTCCCAGGAACACATTTCAATATAAATAATTTACCAGGTAAAGGGATATTGAACCGGCCACCCGGAGCTGCAGGAATAATAATACATTCTAGTTTTGTGAATCAAAGAGAGGTGTCACCTTGTAAAGCAAGGGCCCTCGATCTGGAGTCTGAAGTTCTGTGCCTCTGTCCTGGGTTGGCCCACGGGACAGCAAACCCACGGGGTGGCTTCAGGCAGACCCCCGCACATCCCTGACCCTCTGTCCAGAAAATCATGCAAGTATCTTCCTCAACCTTCTCCGGCTTCCTGCTAGCTGCTCCCCAAACAGTGAGCACTTGGGCGAGTCAGGCCGACTGCAGGTTGTTTGAGAGATGTTCTACACACATGCACACACACCCACACGGGGCCGCAGAAAGAAGGCCTTCTCCCAAGTGTTACTGTGAACAGAAGAAAAATAGTGCAAGTGATTTTTCAATGCAAGGGAAGGCAGAAGGCAAGTGGACAGGAGGGCAAAGCAGAAATGATAATGGCCGGAGCCCTTAGTTAGAAACGTTAACCATCGCCTTGTGATAGCACGGAAGGGAGGCAGCTATTACCCCGGGAAAGGAGCCGGGTGCATCCTTGATGGTGTCTCTGCAAAACTCCCTCCTTTTGTTACAGACCAGGTTGGCTTCTTGGGCCCAGAGCTCAGTTTCTCCTCTTTCATCAGGACAGCGGTGCTGGCTCTGAGCAGGGATGCTCCTGCTGTACTAGGTTGCCAGACCCAGCGACCTCTTACCCGGGCTCACCCTGCCTCCGCTTCCAGCACTGGCTCACGTGTGGGTTATCTTCTGCTCTGCAGTAGCTATTTTTACTGCCACCACTTCCCAGAGCTAAGCCTTGGTCAGGAGCTGAGTGATGGAGCCAACAGAGGCAGCCTGTCCTGTCCATCTCAGCCAGGAAACGAACAGAGACATTAGATGCTATTCAGCTCCAGATTTAGAACCAAAAAGTCTTTACATTCTAATCATACCTCTATTCCAAAAGAGAATGTATCCCACAACACACTCTGTGATCAGAAATAGGTACTGAGTGCACAGAAGGTCACCTCAGGACACAGGAATTCTCTCTCTCCTTCTCTCCCTTCTTTCATCCCTCCTACCTCATGGAAATATTTTTCAAGCACATATTGTAAGGAAGAAACTCAGAGAGAGACAAAGGGGGTGGGGAGAGAAGACAGAGCCTCTGCTCTCCCATAGGAAACACAGAAACACTAGCCAATGATTTTGAAGCAATGCATTAAGTGTTATAATAAAAGAAACACAGGATGTCAGGGGTGCAAAGAAGAGGCATCTTATTCGATTGTGAAATAAATAAGATATAGTGTTAGCAAAGCTTCCTAGAAGAGGAGAGGTACTCAAATTGAGCTGCAAGAACAAGGGGGGGGGGGGCTCAGAGCAAGTGAAGGTGGGACAGAGTAGCATTCCAGACAGAGCCTGCACAAAGCAACCAGCCAGAGAGAGCAGTGCCTGCAGCCGGGTGCGGCAAGATGGTGAGGCCAGAGTTTTGCAGGCAGCCTGGACTGCATCCAAAATGAGACAGAGGCACGGGCTGGGGGAAGAACATCATGGGCCCAGAGTATCATGCGAAGAGGTTGGAGCTTTGTCCCAAAAGTTCTCTGGAGCTGCATCAGTCAGGGTCTGATCAGGAAGACAAGAGAATCCCACTAGGTATTTCAAAGGCAGGGATTTAATAGAAGGAATTAATTGCACAGGTGTTGGAGGGCTCAGAGAGCAGAAAGAACTGGAGGGAACCCAAAGATAATTGCAGAAAATGACTACCACCTGTAGGGCTTGGGACAAAGGGAGGAGGGGATTTATGAGAACTTAGAGACGCAGAGGAGGGGATGCTGCCGAGCTGGTGCTGGGGCCTCGGAAGGGGTGTCTCTCCTGGAAGTGTCAAGAGAAACCAGAGTCTTCACCCACCTGTTGCCTGGGGCACAGGGCACTGCTTAGGTAATTGGGGGCTTTCCCCACCACCAAGCAATTCTCCAACACTGGCTGGGTGTCCTACAACCCAACTCAATGCTGACACTGTACCTGGAAATAGCAGCAGATCCCACAGGTTAAGGACTCACTTCCACCAGACACGCCAACCCCTCACCCCCTTCAGATGCCGGTCACGAGTCCAGGGTTTGTGACAACTCCTTCCCTGGATTCGTTTAGTTTGCTAGGGTGGCTCACAGAACTCAGAGAGAAGCATTTAACTTATTGGATTACTGGTTTATTATGAAAGGATATAACGCAGGAACAGCCAGATGGAAGGGATGCACAGGGCAAGTGATGGGGAAAGGATGGGGGACATTCCACGCTTTCTCTGGAGTACCATTCTCCAAGCATTTTCATGTATTCAGCAACCCTCTCTCTGAACTCTGTCCTTTTGGGGTTTTATGGCGGCGTCATTACATAGGCATGATTGATTAAATCATTGGCCATTAGTGATGGATTAAACCTCTAGCCCCTCTCCTCTCCCTGGAGGTCAGGTGGGTTGGACTGAAAGCTCCAACCCTCTAATCACATGGTTGGTTCTCCAGGCAACCCGCTGGCATCCTCAGGTGCCTCCAACAGCCACCTCATTAACATAACAAAAGACACTTTATTCTCCCTACTCTCACCATCACAGGAAATTCCAAGGGTTTGAGGAGCTCTGTGCCAGGAACAGGGACTAAGACTAAATATATATTTCTTATTATAAATCACAATATCACAAAATCACAATGCCATGGCTTGGGTGGAGCTGACACATAGGAAGGAGCAAGGCCCTTCCCTCATGCAGAACCTGACAGGGACCAGCTGGCCATGTGGTTCACAGAACATCAGCCCAAGCATCACGAAGTAGAGGGTGGAAGGTGGGTGTGGTGTCAAGAGATATGAGCTGAAGAATCCACATAAAAAGGGTCTGATGTGGGTTTGGGTTTTAAAAGACCACTCCCAGTGCAGCACCGAGAAGGAATAGGATGGGCTGGGGGGCCAGGGAGGAGGAAGACACCTTTATCCAGGGGGAACACAGTGGGTGCCGGGGATCAGACTGGGAAGAAGATTCAGAGATGAGGTGAAGGAACCTGGAGATCAAACCACCCAGTGGCTCGGGGTAGAAGGAGAGACGGGATCCAAAGCTGAACAGCAGATGCCTCCTTGGACAAAGGCATCGGTGGTACTGCTCCCAGCATAAGACACATGGAGGAAGACGAGGAATAAGAACTGGAAGTGGGTGAGTGGGGGAGGTGGGGAGAAACATCCATTCTATCTCTGCTTCTCCGCTTCTAAGAACGGGAATGTCCATCCTCAGTAGGACAGCATCCCACTGGTCCCTGTAATTGCTAATGACTCTGCCCTTTTACAGAGGAAACAACGGCCTCCCACAATCTCCATGCACAGGTCCTAACGTTGCCCTCCAGAGCTACACAGAACATTCCTCTTCTCCCAGACAAATAGCTGAAGACAACTGTTAGCTAAGAGAATGAGTAAGAGGTGTGTAAGGGGTTGTAATTCAAACGAAGACTCTCAAGAATGTTTGTTTTTTGGCCCAAAGCAGCACTAGCCAAGCATGTGTCAAGAGCAGGCTGGGGCTCGAGGCCAAGAGAAGGTGATGGATGCCTGAGCCTCCCGATAGGGGCTTTTCAGGGAAGGCGATGAGCTTCCGGACAGAATGGAGGAAATGCTGCAGGAAGGGAAGTGCGGAGGAGGAAGAGCGGGGGATGGCGTTGGTTTGTGCGGCCAAGTCAGATGCCAGCCCCTTGGAGGTGATGCTTGGTACAGTCAGGAGATTCCCAAGGGGGTCAGCCTATCAGCACTGAGAGAGTGAGGGTGTGATGGGCATGGGTGTGGTCTTGGCCTTGGATAAGGCTGTGGGAACACACAGCTCCTCACTGTGGAAGTGACAGAGACCAGAGGAGAAATCCCACCCACTGCCACGTAGGGACAGGTGAGAGGGCCAGAGGAGACTTGGGAGGAATCCATGGACCTGTGGCCACAGAGGATACAATGAATGAGACTGCGGAAGGTAATGAGGCTGTGGGGGTGACGGTGATAAAAGAGATGCGATTTCCGATCAACCCCCTCCACCACTTTGCTAGGGCTGCCATAACAAAGCACCACAGACGGGGTGGCTTAGAGAACAGACGTTTATTTTCTCACAGTTCTAGAGGCTAGAAGTCCAAGATCAAGGTGTCAGCAGGGTTGGTTTCCCCTGAGGCCTCTCTCCTTGGCTTGCAGATGGCTGTCCTCTCCCTGTGTCCTCACATGGTCTTCTCTCCCTGTGTCTGTGTCCTAATGTCCTCTTTTTATAAGGACACCAGTCATATTGAATTAGGGCCCACCCCGATAACCTTATGTTAGCTTCATTACCTATTGAAAGACCCTATCTCCTATTGATAGAGGAATGGATAAAGAAGATGTGGTACAGGGCCTCCTAGGTGGTGCAGTGGTTGAGAATCCGCCTGCCAATGCAGGGGACACGGGTTCGATCCCTGCTGCAGGAAGATCCCACATGCCGTGGAGCAGTTAAGCCCATGTACCACAACTATTGGGCCTGCGCTTTAGAGCCCGTGAGCCACAACTATGGAGCCCATGTGCTGCAACTACTGAAGCCCACATGCCTAGAGCCCATGCTCCACAACAAGAAAAGCCACGGCAATGAGGAGCCCATGCACCACAATGAAGAATAGCCCCCACTCACCGCAACTAAAAGAAAGCCTGCACACAGCAAAAAAGACCCAACACAGCCAATAAAATTAATTAATTAATTAATTTTAAAAATTTTTAAAAAGATGTGGTACATATACACAATGGAATATTACTCAGCCATAAAAGAGAATGAAATAATGCCATTTGCAGCAACATGGGTGGGCCTAGAGATTGTCATACTAAGTGAAGTCAGGAAGAGAAAGACAAATATCATATGATATCACTTATATGTGGAATCTAAAAAGATGATACAAATAAACTTATTTACAAAACAGAAAAAAAAATAAAGACCCAGCTCAAAATACAATCATTCTGAGATACTAGGGGTTAGAACTTCAATATACGAATGGGGGCGGGGACACAATTTAGCCCATAACACCCCCTGAAACCAGGGGGCATGTCTTATATTTTCAATGCTCTTTTTATCCGGCTCATCTCAGGCCTCAGACATAACTGGCCCATGTTTAACTGACTTGAAAACATAGTCTGGACCCTCTGAACATCCCTCATTTGTTCTGTTGACTTCTGGTCACTTTTTCAGGGCCTGGGTGGAATTCCCCAGGCTCTGTCTAAACATACAGCCTGAGTTAACAACTTTTAGTAAACCATGCAGTTTTTGTGAATGAAATAAAAACTGAAAATTATTATTCATGCAGTTTCCACGTATAGAGTGATAACTTGTTGGGTTTTCTTCCTGGACGCCTAGTGAGTTATGTTTTTTGTTTGTTGTGTTTTTTTGGTTTGTTTTTTTGTTTTTGTTTGTCCAGTGGGAGGTAGATATTAATGCTCTTTAGGAGAGAAAGTTAATAATTCAATATGATGCATCAGGGGCACATCTGTACAAACATGTATCTGTCAATGTTTCAAGAAATTTAGAGAAGGGAGTGATATGACATGTTCTTGTGCCTCTAGACCCTCTGGAAAGGGCAGAGGAAGACTTATCCATCAAGAAAACTGCTGGAGTTCTTTCCAAACTTTTTTGAAGTATGGATACTCAAAATGGATCTCTTTCTATTTTCCCTGTTGGATGCCTCATTTGAAATAGGCATGAAGCCTTGTTTCTTATTTTATTGGATGTATGAAATATACATTGAAGCCTGCAGTTATACTCAAACATAAGCTATCATACATTTTTTACCTTCTATGCCTTGAAGAACCAGATTCATCAGAAACTTATTAATTCAAACTTGCCTTAGAGCTTCTGATTGCCAAGGGTTTTAAAAAGATTATAGCTTTGCTCTACCTGCCTACAGAAGAACCTTCATATTATTAATAATAATGGCTACCATTTATAAAGTTCTTACTCTGAGCCAGGCGCTCTGCTGTATATTTTACGCTGCATCATTTCATTTAATTTTCATTGTAAGTCTATGAGGTAAGGGTGAGAATATCTCCATTTCCCCAAAGCCTAGAAAGCTCATATAACTTGCCCAAGGTCATATAGCTAGAAATTGTTGGAGCTGAGAGTCAAACCCAAGTCTGGCTGCCACAGCGACTCCACAAACCTGTGTCCATGACCGGCCATGGTACGGAAAGAGTGAGATCCAAAATGGCGGTTAGCTACTGAATAGCACAGGGAACTCTACTGGATAATCTGTAATAACCTATATGGGAAAAGAATCTGAAAAAGAATGGATATATGTCTATGTATAACATTCATTTTGCTGTAGACGGGAAAGTAACACAACATTGTAAATCAACTACACGTCAATAAAAATTAAAAAAAAAAAAAGAAAATATTCACACACACACACACACTGGCAGTGGGGAATCCTTATTTTGTCAACAGATATCTACTGTATGTACCAAGGCTAGACTCTGTGCTGGATACTATTTATTTAAAAATGGAAGAGAGGGACTTCCCTGGTGGTCCAGTGGCTAAGACTCCAAACTCCCGATGCAGGGGACCTGGGCCTGATCCCTGGTGAGGGAACTAGATCCCACATACTGCAACTAAAGATCCCGCGTGCGGCAATGAAGATCCTGCACGTGGCAACTAAGACCCAGCACAGCCAAATAAATAAATAAATAAGTAATTTTTTTAAAAATGGAACTGACTTCCAGAGCCCTGAGCCCAGAGGGGAAGGCAGCCAGGTAGATTGGCCATGGCAGGAAAGGCACAAAATGTTACGTGAGCACAAAAGAACATGAAACTAACCACCAGGGAAGAGGGCAGAGGCGTGCAAGACGAGATCGCTGACCTTTGCTCTGAGTTTACAGGTAGAAGCAGGCATTTGCCAGGCAAACAAGGGTGGTAAGGGCATGAAAGACAGAATGGTTACAGCTGCGAAAGGGCCTGGCCGGTTTGAGGAGCAGGGAGAAGTTCAGCAGGAGTCGCAAAGAATGACTGATGTTACCAGCCTGGGAGGATGGGTGGACGGTGATATTAATTGAAATCGGAGCGGGAAGAAGGAAGAGTCTGGTGATGGGGTATGGAATTTAGGGGGCCTGTGGTACTTTTCAGGGAGAGATCAAGAATAAGAGCGGATGGAGGCTTGGATTTGGGCATCATTGATAGACAAGTGATTGTTGCTACCCAAGTTGATAAGGTCACCCAGAGAGACATGTAGGACAAGAGGGTGAAGGCAGCAAAGATGGAGCCCTGTGGAAGAGCAAAACTGAGGGGAAGGTAGGGATGTTGGCACTGGACCAGAAGCCTGGGAGGACCATTGTCAGAGAGCTAAAGGGGAAACCAGGAAAGACTTGGAGACTCAGGGATGGTCAACAGCGTTAGAAGCCTCATAGATCACTGAGTGAGAGGCTGGTAATAGCCCATTGACTGAATACTGGTGTCCAAAGTTTCAGCAAATGATCCAAGTTGAAGAAGGAAGAGAGCAAGTCTGGGGAGACTGGAATACGCTGGTGAGCAGAGGGGATGGAGGTGCAGAGCATGGGAGATGATGCTGTTAAAGCTGAGATGGGTTAACAAGCATAGGCAGAGGACAGGGCTGAGACCCCGGGCACACAGAGGGCAGAAGGTGTCTCTCCAAAGCAGGGGAGGAGGATGGGTGACTCCACAGAGATGGGAAGGAGGCAAGGAAGTGAAGGTGAAGGAATTCCTGGGTTGTGACTTCTGTTTACCCTGGGAACCTGGGGGAGGTTCACTTGTGAAGAGCGGGCGGAGGGTGGGGCAGGCAGGCTGTAAGGGAAGGATGATGGCAACAGGGAAGGTGAGTAGAAGCCGCTGAGGATGGTGGGTCAGGGCCTGACAAGCGACCGAGTGTGTTTAGGAGCCAACTACACATTTGTGGTCTCGTGACCTGAACATTTATGTGATTTTCTGTAGTGGCACTTGGCCCTTTTGGAGGAAGATAAAAGAAAATGGACAGTTAGATAGACCCTGACCTGGGAAGACAAGAGACATGCATGTACAGGCAGCAAAGTCTTCGTATTGACGAGAGGGTCAGGCTGGGTAGGGAAGCCAGAGCAGCAAGAGGAGCGCTGAAGGCTGGCAAGAATAAAGGATAGAATGCTCAGGAACCCCCTGGCTGTCCAGTGGTTAGGACTCCACGCTTTCACTGCCAAGGGCCCAGGTTCAACCCCTGGTCAGAGAACTAAAAGGCCACAAGCCATGCAGCATGGCCAAAAAAAAAAAAAAGAAGAATTCTCAATGGGATTTAAAAAAAAAAAAGGCAGGCAGGAGAACAAAAGGGCTGGAGCTGGCGTGCCAGGTTAAAATCTTCTACGAAAGCGCGTTCTGAGTAACGTCAGGTCCAGGGTAGGACTGAGGAGGGAGACGTGGAGAAGCCACCTTCCTCAGCTACATCCTTTCCTCGGTCACACACATGTCCCCCAAGCTTGCCTCTGGCCCAGCTTCCAGGCTTCTCTCCCCACGGAAGACAGAGCGGGTGACCGAGAAGGACAAGCAAAGTCTGTGTGGCCTCCTGTCTCCGACACATGTGGCCCTGGCCCCCACCCGCATGTGACATGGGCCTCCACGCCTTGGCTCAGGCCACAGAACCAGCCTGACGGACGGCAGAAGCTGCTAAACCCACCTTCTCCCGTCCCCTGAGACTTGGGGGTTTCCCTAGGTGAGTGTGAGCTGGGTACACTGTGTATTTATTTATGTTTTATTATTAACCAGCACGGGGAAAGAGAGCCAGAGCTATATTCTGCTGAGATCATGGTGATATGAATCAGCAGGACCTATTGGTCACAGGTGGGAAACCAGGTAGAACGCCTGCCCCCCACCCACGCTGGGCCACAGCTGATCACTCAGAAGACCGGCACCCGTGACCCTCCAGGCCTGACGGAAGGGAAGCAGCCCCAAGAGCACCAGCCTCCGAAAGGCTGTCAAAGGCACCTCTCCTCCCCTGGGGGCAGCATGGTTGAGCCCCTCTCGGCCCTGCACCTGCCAAGAGCCCTAGACACTCTCCGCGGCTGCAAACGCCCCCCGCTTTTGTCTGGGGCTCCCGGAGTGTCCACAACAGCATCCTGCAGTCCCAGGCCTGAACTGATGAGGGCCACCTACAGAATACTGAGGACAGAGGGTCAGGGGAGACAGAGTAATTGCTTGTGCCTGAGCCAAGTCCCCTGCTGGGAGAATTAAGGGGATTTCCCCCCCCTTTCTCTGTGAAAGATACAGAAAACAGACTGGAGATGCATTCACAGCTTCTCTGCTTGGTGGGGTGGATGTCTTTGCTCCACCAGAGCTGTCTGTGTGGCCAGGACGGACTAAGGGTAGAAACAAATCCTCCCCTCTCCCAGCCGTAAGTCTGGTTTTTTTTTTGTTTTTTTGGGTTTTTTTTGCTTGTTTGTTTTTAATTTTTTGGCCGCACCATGCAGGCGTATGGGCACGCGGGATCTTAGTTCCCTGACCAGAGATTGAACCCACGCCCTCTGCAGGGGAAGCGTGGAGTCCTAACCACTGGACCACCAGGGAAGTCCCTCCCAGCCCTGAGTCTGTATCACGGGGAGCCAGGCTGGTTTACACCCGCGCTGAGGCATGAAGCAACAAGACCAGAACTTTCTGGCTTCTTCCTGCTCTGTGATTCTGTGTCTACAAGGTAACATCTCAGACTCAATTGAACATGCAGTCCTGGATTTTTTTCCTTCTCTGAGCGAGCGAAAGTGTAATGGAGGTAAAAAGTGCCGTCAGCTTTCTCAACTAGAGATTTTGCTCCAGAAAATGACTCTGCTTCTTGGCAAGAGGTTCCAAAAATAAAGGTGTTAAAAGTGATGCCTTCAGGGACTTTAGGATGGCACAGTGTCTCCAGACTGTGACTATTCTAAACACCACTGCTCTTTAAAAACAAAAAAAAAATCACTTACCCAAAAAAGCAAAGGTTCTCGTTTTTCTGAATTTTTTTTTTTTAGTCTCTCAAAAAATACAAGCTTGCCAGTGGAAGCCAGTGATAACAAGGCAGGTTGCCGAGGAGGTTTTCTTTCAAGGATAAACAGCCAGTCACTCCCAGTGGCTCTGGACTCCATCCTGGCTGGTTTGACTCAGCTCAGCTGGGGCTGAGCTACTAGAGGTTTCCCATGCTTCTGTGTGCCCTGCTGCAGACAGAGTGACTGTCTCTTTTGTAGGTGACGTTCTGTTACTTATGAAGCCCCATCGCAAGCCAACCAACCATGCCTTACAGATACATAAGACCAATACTGGCACTTTTCTCGCACCTCAGAAGACAACTGAACCTTTCCCCAAATCTGCAACTACAATGAAACATTCAGGCATTTTGTTGAGTGGCCAAGTAGCAGCAACTATTGGTTCAAAGCAATTTGAAGATCTCCCTAGATGGTGTTATGTCTTCACATAAAAGTGGTCCTTTTACCAGTGTGTGCTTGTTGGTAAAGCAATACCATAACAACATTAAGGCCATAAAACCCTGAAAAAGTCAACTTATAACATCTTCATCTGAACACAATTGTTATAGATAATACTGCAGGTACATTTTAGTCATCAATCTTTGTCCACTTTTCCGGTTATTGACGAAGAATTTATCCCGAGAATGGGCACTATCAGCTCTCAGAGCATGGCCATCTTTCAAGATTATTGATACATTTTGCCAGATGACTTTCCAAAAATAGTGTTTTATTTACCATCTCGTTGTTATTTAATTTACATTTCTTTGGTTATTAATGCACTTAAGCAATACTTTAAATATTTATTAGCCATTTATATTTCTTCCTATGAATTATTTGTTTACTTCCTTTGTCTCTATACCTTTTTGTCAATTTGTATGAACTCTTTATTTATTAAGGCTCATATTTGTTGCCAACATTTCCCCACTTGTCCCTTAGTTTTACTGATATTTTGATACATAGAATTTTATAATGCCGTTTGCAGCAACATGGATGGACCTAGAGATTATCATAGTAAGTGAAGTCAGTCAAAGACAAATATCATGTGATATCACTCATATGTGGAATATAATTTTTTAAAAAATGATATAAATGAACTTATTTACAATAAAGAAAGACTCACAGATTTCAAAAAGACAGTTAGGGTTACCAAAGGGGAAGTGTAGAGGAGGGGAAGGGTACATTAGGAGCTTGGGATTAACATACACACACTACTATATATAAAATAGATAACCCACAAGGACCTACTGTATAGCACAGGGAACTCTACTCAATATTCTGTAATAACCTATGTGGGAAAATAATCTGGAAAAGAATGAATATATGTATACGTATAACTGAATCACTATGCTGTAACCTGAAATGAACACAACATTGTAAATCAACGACACTCCAGTAAAATAAAAAAAAAAAAAGAATTTTAACAATTTTATGTATTCAAATGTGCCCAACTATCCCTTACTATTTCCTGAATAATATATCCCATTGATGGAGCACATATTACATGCCGGGCAATCCATAAGAGGCCTCGTGCTTATGTCATGTTTGAGCTTTCTGTCAAGTACTGGAAGCAGGCGATATTATACCCATCATACACATGACAATATGGTAATAACGGAATAAAATAATAACAACAATAGTGATGGCTGCTTGTGAGCAAGTGCCATGCTCCAGGGATTGTTATTAGTACTTTAGATGTACTATTAGCTCATTTAATACTCAAAATAACTCTACAATGTCAGTGTGACCATCATTCTCATTTAATAGAGGAGAAAACTGAGGACAAAGAAGTTAAACACATTCTCTAAGGATGCGCAGCTGGAAAGTGGCAGAGGCCAGACTAGGGGAGATTTCAGAACTTGTCCCAAGTCACAGAATTATCCAATGACAGCTGTGTGAGTCCACCCGGGGTCTGACCCTGACCACCAGGGGTCTTTCCATTACTTGAGTCCTTCCCTGTTCAACTGTAACGCTTGACCTAGTGTCTGTCATCCTGTATTTAAGATCTACACTTTTATGACTCTTGTTTTCTTTCTCTTATGTCTTGTGTTGCAAGAATCATGCTTAACTTTTCATTTGTTTCATAGCTTTGGAAGATAAATATCTTGTATTCTGCAGCATGAAACCTTAGCGTATCTGGGGTTTTGCTGTTTAACGCCACACAATATCCCAAACAAAGTGCAATAAAAATAACATATAAAACCACCAAGACTATTCCTTAAAAGGGGATATTAATGTCTCTAATGTGTATTGTATACATGTCTGTTTTATTCTTTTTGTGATGAAGGCCAAGGCCATTTCCAAAAGTCATGCTTCTCTGGAACTAATGTAAAGTGAGTAGCTGGGACATTTAAACACTGGTGCTTTTTCTTTAGCAAAAGCCCATGAGACCAGGAAGGAGGAGGGTGGGAGAGCTGCCTGTGTGTAAGGGAAGAAGCCCTGTATAAAGCATGTTCAAAGCAAAGGGCTGCAGGACCTCCCTGGCAGGAGAGTGGTTACAATTCCGCACTTTCACTGCAGGGGGTGTGGATTCGATCCCTGGTTGGAGAACTCAGATCCTGCATGTCATGCGGTGTGGTTTAAAAAAAAAGAAAAGAAAAAAGAGAGTAAAGGGCTGGTTTTGAGTTAGGGCCTTGTGCAGGGAGCAAGGCTAGGTCACATCTAGCTCACACCAATTCAACTACACACATTTCAGAGAGCTCATAGGAGTATGTTTTCCTGCTTCTTGGAATGTCTAGTTTACATTTTGCTTTCTTCCTTCAAAGAGTGTGCTGAGCTTTTGGCAGGCAGATAAGCTAATTGTGAATTACTTTGAACCTTTCGAGCTTTGCTAGGGTGGGTCTAGAGTAGCCTCTACTCCCTACCACGAAAGTGGGGCTCTGGGGTCTCCACTGGGTAATCAGTGAACACTCACCACTCTGCTGATTGGAGCGCCAATGTCTCACTGCTCTGTGTAAGCTCTGCGAATTGTTCAGCTTAAACACGCAAGCTATCTTTTGTTGGCCTAGTGGAGTTTCCTCTACACATATGTAGCCAGTGCTCAGCAAAGAATGGAGGGGACCCCTGTGCAGATTTATGACGCATATCTCCCTCCTTTCCAGAACTCTGCCCCGAATTTCCAGCTGCCTCAGCTTCCCCAAGCTTCCGGCTCTATCTCCTCCATTCAGAGAGGCCCTACTGCTTTCCCTTCCCTACTCCTGTGTTCTGGAAAGAAAGGTAGGCAATGGTAGGACCACCCTCTTTGTTCCTCTTCCCCCAGGGTTCACAGCCTTGTGCTACCTGTGCCCCCAAGGTCGAAAACAGCTGATTCACAGTCCAGCGCCTGGAATCAGAGTGTCCTGTTTTTTCTCTGTTTATGGTGGGAGGTGACGTCTAAACCGTATTATTCCCAAAGAGTCCGACAAGAGTGAGAACCCTTTAAATACCATGGGCTAATGTGCCTGGTGAGTGGATGTCCCAGCAAGCTGTGGGAAAGGGGGCAGGACTCTCTTGCTCCCTTGGTTTGTCTTGGGGTCCTTGGGCTACTCTGGGCTGAGGTTCATCCCATGTTTAAAGAGAGAGACTTTTCATACAACATGGCCCCACAGTGCAAGTCAACAGAGTCATCTGGTGTTCATTCGAAGGAGGAAGTGACTGGTTCTCGTAGGAGGAAGTGACTGGTTGGACTTCCTGAGGTTTAGTACGCTATTTATTCTCCAGTGGAGCAGACTTTCCGAAGGCCATTTTCACTCTAGACAAGTTTTACTTTATGGGCTGATGTTAGACCCCAACCTCCTCCTCCAAGACACACTCCACGGTCCTGAGATCCCCTTTCAGGGGTTGGGTGAACCTGCCTTTTTTCTTAGGAGTCTCAGGATGAGGAGTTTTGCTCTACTGCTCAACTGGAGCTCCCAGGATGTTCTGCAACCAGCACTGTACTGTTCATGACCAGCTGTTCCCACTTCAACCAGGCCCTGCTTCCACCTGATGCCATTTTATACCTCTTAGCTTTCTTTCGTGGGAGAATCCAAGTACTGTAAATCTGGACAGGTTTGGTATTAAATTTTCACTCTTCCTCCTGCAGTGTAAAAACCAAGGCACAGTCTTTACAACTCTGAGCCCTGGTCTTCTCATTTGTAAATGACGGTAATGATTCTCGCCTTGCAGGGCAGTTAGGGCAATTAACTGAGTTCATGCCTTTCTTTTTCAACTCCCTGGTGTGGCTTCCAAACTCACCTCTCCATGGAAACTGCTCCTATTAAAGTCACCAGAGTCTACCAGGTGCCAAATCCAAAGACTCTTCTCTGGTCCTCATTTTACCAGATTGCTCAGCAATATTTGATATTATAATCACTAAACACATTTAAAAAAAAAAAAAATTTCATGACCTCCTATTCTTCAAGTTTTCCCTTTGCCTCTCTGGTCCATCCCTGGCTGGCTCATATTTCTCTACCCCAATGTCCAAATCAGTGGTCTTTCCATTTATATACTTATTTGAACTGATTTTAATTTAAATAATCTCATCCTTCAAAATTGTATGTGTTTTATAGTGTACAGAATATTTGAGTACAGTGGTTGATGTACATAATTTTAAGTACACATTGGGAGTAGAGGCTAAAGGTCTTTACTGATGGAGGTGAAGCTGGAAATGCTTTCGAGGGTACCACTGCTCTAAATGTTGGAAATCCTCAGGGCTTGACTGTGAAAACTCTTCTCTTACGCTGTCTCCCTAAATAATCAGGTCCATTTTCTTTTATAGGTCAATAACTCCTCAATTTGCATGGGCACCCAGACCTCTCTTACAAGCTATAACTTGTGTATTCAACCTTCTATTGAATGATTTTCTATGTTTTTAATGGGCTTCTCAAACCAAAGAGCCCCCAAATGAAAGTCTTGGTCTTCTCACCTAAATATACTCTTCTTCCAGGCTTCTCCTTTCAGTCAACGTCATATCCATCTATGTTGGCCAGTTCTTTGAACATACCCAAGCAGGCGGCCTTGCTCTCATTCCTGTCATCCCACAGCGTCTGGTCTCTCTCTGCCTGCCTATCTTCTAATCATCCTTTAAGAGTCAGCAGAACGATCACTTCCTCAGAGAGTCAATTAATCTGTTGTTTTTTCCTTTCAGGCATCTCTGTTCTTTTCTTACTAGTACTCTGATTTTCTTTTGAGAAGGAAGTAGTCTTCATGGGTTAGGCGGTCAAGATCTCCAATTTCCCTAATTAATTCCCACCGGCCCTCCAAGGAGTTGACACATGACCCAAGCTAAGCCTTGGATTCTCTGGCTCAGAAATTTGCATTTTGGTCAGATTAATCCACGGGAGTGAAATAGTGGGAACATATTTCTTCTCAGGGTGACGCCCTGGCAAGTCTGACTATTGGCTCCCAGATCCCAGAACTTTCATGGTTTCCGGTTTTCCCAAGGCTTGCTTGTTTAGCATTTACTTTGATTTTCTGGGCTAAAAGTAAATGGATTTAATTTGATTAAATTCCTTTGATTAAATTCCTTATTTTTAAATAAGTTAGCACCTCTTTCTATTATTTACTCTCAAAGAAATCTAATGGATACACATCCCGATCTAAATTAGGACCCACCTCTTATTCCATCTTATATAGCACCCACATTAGTTTCCAAGGGTTGCTATAACAAAATACGATAACCTAGGTGGCTTAAAACAACAGAAATCTATTCTCTTACAGTTCTGGAGCCTGAATGTCTCAAATGGTGTCGGTAAGGCCGTGCCCCCTCCGAAGCCTTTAGTAGAATTATCCTTCCTTACCTCTTCTTAGCTTCTGGGTGGCCCCCAGTGTTCCTTGGCTTATGGTAGCATAACTCCAATCTCTGTCTCCATCCACACAGGGCCATCTTCCCTCTCTGTGTCTCTGTCTTCACATGGCATTCTCCTCTCTGTGTCTCCTTCCTAATAAGGACAGCAGTCATATTGGATTAAGAGTCTACCCTGCTCCAGTAGGACCCATCTTAATTCAGCTAATGACAGCTATCTTACTTCGAAACAAGTTTCCATTCTGAGGTACTGGGGGTTAGGATGTCCACATACCTTTTTGGGGGGGCGGGGGTGGGGTGGGGGGCAGACACAATTCAACCCATAACAGCACCATTCTTTTTCTTTGGTAGCAATTTCACTGTTTATCATTATATTTGTATTTGTAAGCTTACTTATTTAAAGCTTGTCTCCCCTATTAGTCCGTGAGGGTAAAAGCTGTGTCCGGTTTATCACCACTGCCTACCCAGAACCCAGCAGAGTCCCTGGCACAACGATAATGTCATATAGAGCAGCTACCTAATACCTGGCACATCAAAGAATCCAGCAAATGACAACAGCTTTTGATTCTTTAGGGAACTGTTGGAATATTTTCCACTGTAAGTATCTCATCAGAATCTATTGTATTCTGTACATGTCCAAGGACAGGGAATGAGGGTGGAGCTAAAATACCCAAGGGACGTGTGTGTTCACCTTTAAGTATTAAGAGTCATTCGTGCCTGGGAAATGGAATGGCCCTGCCTGGCCCCAGGTGTCTCTGAGGGGACCACGAGCTGCCATGTAAGAATGAGGCCCCCATAGTGATGCTGAGGTGCACAGGCAGCCCCCGAACGTCTGGAAGAGCATCTGCATCCCCGCCAGTGTTCATCCTTTACCTCTGTCATCCATTTCCCACTGGCACGGCTTTCTCTGTCTGGCTCAGGGGTGGAATATGAATCAGGCTGTCCCTGGTATCCAGAATTAATCATCTCTCCTTCAAATTGATTGTGTACCCCCAGAGCATTGAGTTGGGCCAGAAGTTCTGGAATCTGTTTTCTAAAAAGATTTTCCAACTTGGCAAAAATGTTTCTGCTGGTGGAAGGGGAAGAGGTGAGTTAGGGAGGAGATCATTAAAGCTGTGAAATAAGGGAAATGATTGTGGAGAGTTGAAATGAGATCTGACTGCCAGCCAACAGGAGGATGGCCAGGCAGTGGTGGGAGGGGTAGGGGGGCAGTCAGGATCAGGAATCAGGAATTCCCAGTAGCATCTGTCTCGGGTGGGGGGTGGTCTAACTTTCTCTAGCAGCTTGGGCAGCCGAGAACCAGGATGTGGGCTTCATTGGGGGGGGGCGCAATGGATGGAAGCGGGGGTGAGGGATTTTAGTCTGGAAGAGAGACTTGAAGAAAGGAAGAGTATTAGAAGGAAAAATGAAGGGGTTGAGGAGAAATGGAGCAAAAGAAAGGGTATAGTGCTGAGACAGACTGGGACCTGGGACCCGTTGCTGAGTGCTTGCACCTGGACAAATGTCTCCTTGAGTGACAAAATACAAGAAAGTTTTCTGAGAATAAAAACAGTTTTGTGCGTGCACAGTTGGGGCAAATTATGGGCAAGAAGATACAAAAAGACCAAAATCCCAACTGCCACTTCTGAGGAGCCAGGAGCGAAAGCTGGGTGCTACCCATGCACTCTGCACACAGCACCACCAAGGGGGTGGGCAGACCACCTAAGCCACCCCTCCAACCCAACCCCTGGACCTGCCCCTACCCTCACCCCATATAAAGAACCAGCTCACCCCTCCTTGAGGAGCGAGCAACCCTACCTGTTACAGTAAGCCTCCTACATATGAATGAGTTCCATCCCGAATTTGTTCACGAGTCCAACAAAATAAGTTCCTAAGTCCAAGCTGCAATTTCACTCACACCTGACTTTGAAGGAACGCACATTCACATCTTTGCAAGTTCTCAACTTGAAGGTTTGTCTGTAGGGGACTTACTGTACCTGTTTTTGGTCTCTCCTGCTGCACCAGAAGCCCCAATAAAGTCTTGACTGAATTTCTTGTCTGGCCCCTTATCAATTTCTATTGATTAAGGAAAGCCAAGAACCCAGGTCAGTAACAGTGAGACAAAGAGGGGGCGTGCTGACAGGACTGAGGTTATAACACTTGAATTTAATATTTGAGAAGTGCAGATATTCAGGATGAAGAGAAGATCCATTAGTGGGTGGCTGAAATGGAGTGGCGGTGGAAGTGCCTGAATGGAAGAGGTCAAAGAACTGGGAAGGACAGCAGTGGTACCACTAAGTCTCCCAGCCAATCCAGGCAGTCTTTGAGCCCACCACTTGGTGGCAACTACTCTCATCAAGGTCCACAATGACCTCCTCTTGCCATATGTCTCATCTCATCACACGCCATCTGTTGGCAGCCTCTGACAAGCAGACCACTCCCCCTTTCTCTAAACACTTTCTTAATTGGTGCTCGGCTCCCCAAGCTCTTGGTGTCCATCTCTCCTGGTCACCCCACTGGCCACTCCTTATTTCCTTTGCTGGCTCCTCTTTCTGACCTCCAATGTGGATGTGCCCAGACTCTGCCCTCAGACTTCTCCTCTGCACTCTTGCTCTAGACGTTTCCTTCTAGTACCATGACTTAAATGTTATCCATTCCCCCATGTCTCCCAATTTATATCCCTAGTTTCTAACTTTGCTCCTGAACTCCAGGCATCTGGATTCAAAGGCTTCCTTGATATTTGCACTTAGGTGCCTCATTGGCACCTCAACTTTAACCTGTCAAAAATAGAAGTCATGATTTCCCCTGCCTAAACGTCCACCCCTACTGGTCCTCATCCTAGGAACTGGTGACTCCATCCTTCCGGTTCCTCAGATTTAGTGTAAGATGCTAAGATTCTTTGTGTTTCCATTTTCTCATCTATAAAATAGAGTGAATGGTAGTACTTACTATATAGGGATCCTGTAAGCACTAAGTAGTACACACTTAACAGTGTGTCCCAACTCATAGGAAATACTCAATAGTTTTGCCTATTTTATATATATATACACACACACATATATATATATTTGTGCAAAATCCTGACTCTGCATTGCCTGCAGCTGATACTGAGCTCCTGATAATATAATAATAACTGGCTTAAAATGGAGTTGTTCTTGCTTAAAAACCATGAAGTCTGGCTTAATAAGAAAGAGTTCAAGATTAGTGTAGGTATTTAGGATTGGGGGAGATAAGAAATTCCTCACACTGTTTCAGATTTTGTTTTGGTAGCCAGAACGTCTGGATAAAAATGAACATTTCATCTGGACAAACATGAGTATTTCTACTTTCAGACATTCTGAGCCTATGAGGCCAAATGTCTGGCTTTTGACAACCTTCAGGAAACCCATCCCCCAGGCAGCCTGTGCTGGGGCCCCAGCAGGGTCTTGTGGCCAAAGGCCCAGGCTACAGGGTGAGAGTGGGCGGTGGGAAGAGATCCCTGGCTAAGCTTTGTTCCAGGGTCAGGAATTTAAACAAATCCTCTTTTCAATGATCTACATATTTCCTAGCAAACAGATGTTTAACATCACATAGCTGTAATATGACAATAATCGGCTAAAATTCCCAAGCAGCCAGGAGATAAGTGGAAAAGAACCATCACTCTGCTGGAAGGTGGCTACAAAGATTTTGCTGCTGGGATTCTGAACCTTGTTTTTCCCCTTCTATAAACCCTTAGGCATATTCTTCAGCTGTGAGAGGAGATGCTATTTCAGAGCCCCTAACAGGCCCTCTTTCACTGTTGCTGTCTTGGTCACCCCAGTCCCCTTGTCCGTGGGTCTGAAGTTGGGGGAAGCAGTCTTCCTCCTGCCAATGCCTGGAGAATGCCCTTCTTGGGTGGAAGAGGAAAGCCATCCTCTTCCATCAAGATGCAGCATTGGATGGTATGCCTTCAAAAGATTAAGGAGAACTGGGAACTGCCCTTCTGGGCAATCCAGTCAACCTCATCCCTAGGGGTCAATGGGATGACAGAGGTCCCAGCCAGGTCCCTTCACTTCCAGGATGATATTTATATCAACTCTAAGGGATAGGCTTTACATTTTAAAAAAGAAATCCATAAACCAAGAGCTGCTACATTTAAACTGCTCAGAGGAAATCAAATATAGACTCTTGAAAGAGAACAGAAACAAATAAATGAAGAGATGAAAACTCTGAAGTGGGAGATCCCGGGGTTGGTTTCTCTGAGTGCCTTAAGTGACGGGTTTTGTCATCCCGAGTATTCTTGCCCCCCAAAGACCTTTGTCATCACAGTGGAAGGGGCACACACAGTGCTGGAGAAAAAGAAGGGGAAGGAGTGCGTGGTACTGCTTATACCTACAGATCCCCGCCGTGAAACGAACCAAGCCGTAAGCGTGTGGGTATTTTGTGTACACCACCTCTGAGAACAGAGCCATTTCATCTTCAACTTACCACTGCATCTATGGTTAAATACGTGGTGTTTATGCCCACAACATGAAAGAGGCCCGGGGCCTCAGCACCTTTATTTTCCACTAACCTAGCCAAGACTTAGTGAGGTAGATGGGAGTGGTGGGGGGTGTCTACTGTAGACTCTGCCACAGGTCCTATCACTGGACCCTGCCGGCCAGCAAAAGATACAGGAAGATTCTGATAAAAAAAAAAAAAACTTAAAGAGGATAAAAAGAGGAAGAACAAAGAGACAAGAAAGAAAGGAAAAGGGAGCGCAGGAATACCACATCCCCCAAAGAATAAAAGTAGTACATGGTAGGCAAGGGGTCTGTACCCGATGTCAGTGAAAGATTTGAGAAGCAGGACTGCATTGGCACATTCAAAAAAAAGAATTACCCTCCTTTTAAAGTAGTCCCCGTGAAAGTGAAGGTGGTGCATCCTTTTCTTGGAAATAGTTTGACAGTCTTTATCAGGAACTCCCAAAACGTTCGTACAATTGGAAGTCATCCTTTTATTAGGAACCAAGCTCAATGACCTGAAATAAGAAGTTGTTTTGTATGCAAAGACATGCATCTCAAGCATGGTTCTCAACACTCTTCATACTCTAGAATTACCTGGTGAGCTTTTCGAAAAGGATTAGTGCCTGGGCCTCAACCCAAACCCCAGGGTGGAACCAAAGGACAGCTAGTGATGTTTGCTGCTGCGGTTGTTTGTTTTTAAGCTCCCTGGATGACTTCACCACTGATGGCGATCTTTGCTTCACTGAAGCTCTTACACTGGACAGGACTAATTCAAATTTCATTCCCTTTGAAAGGCTGTCTTTTTTTTTGTTTGTTTTGTTTTGGCTGTTTGGGTCTTCACTGCTGTGCACAGACTTCTCTAGTTGTGGTGAGCCGGGGCTACACTTTGTTGCAGTGCGCAGGCTTCTCATTGGGGTGGCTTCTCTTGTTGCGAAGCACAGGCTCTAGGAATGCAGGCTTCACTAGTTGCAGCACGTGGGCTCAGTAGTTGTGGCTCAAGGACTATAAAGCACAGGCTCAGCAGTTGTGGCGCGTGGGTTTAGTTGCTCCGCGGCATGTGGGATCTTCCCGGACCAGGGATCGAATCCACGTCCCCTGCGTTGGCAGGCGGATTCTTAACCACTGCCCCACCAGGGAAGTCCCTGAAAGGTTGTCTTAACCCTCTATCCAATCCCACACTCCATCCCAGAAACTCTATTTTCCTGTTTCATTTTCTTCAAGGTTTATCATCTATTTCTTTCTCCCTGTGTTCCTTTTCCCTAAGAAGATCTTACATTATTATTTTTATTTGGTCTCTAATTCTGAGGACCTGTATTTATGGCAGGTGTACGGCAGGTATGGTGGGAGGTTGGGGGCAGCTGATGGGGTGATGCAATTTGTTGCTAGTTATTTAAACTCTAGCCTGGAGAGGCCGGAAAGAAAGTTCTGGTGGCATCTCTGGCCTCCCTGATTTCCTATAGCAGCAGTCAGAGACTCCCACTCTCCAGGCCAATGGTTGTGGGAAGACATTCTGGAACCTTTTTGAAACATTGAAAATGTTGAAGTATGTGGGCCGATCGATGGGATTCAGAATGTCCTGCTTGAGCAGTGGAGGAGCTGAGGGTGCGGGGCGTGGAGACTAATATCACCCTGTTTGGTCCTGAGGGATGGCTAGTTAGCCAAAGACGGGTAAGATTCCTCAGAGGAGGAACAACCTAAGACAGGCACAGCCGCAGAGGGGCCAACAGGGGTGGTGCATAGAGCCTTCCTTAAATCACCCTGTTTGGCCCTGGAGGATGACTGGTTAGCCAGAGACGGGTAAGATTCCTCAAGGGAGGAACAACCTAAGACAGGCACAGTCGCAGAGGGGCCAACACGGGTGGGGCACAGACCCCCAATATCTGAGAGAGGTCTCCTGCCCCCAGGGCTGTTTTGCTCTCTACACCCAGCTCAAATCCACACCTGCTCAGCTTGGACCCAGGAAGTAAACAAAGATAATTGCCTCAGTCATGTGAGGCCTTTGATTGTTTATGAGTGTAACCTGAGAATGTTAGCCCACGAACTCAATAAAAGCAACCTGAGATGAGTCAGCAGGGCTCTTGATCCTAGAGGTCTTGAGTCCCCCGGTCCCATCTTTCTCTTCAGTCTGTGTCTGTGTGTTCTTCAAGTTTGCGGCACCCGTCACTCACCTCGAGTCGCCGAGTTGATCCCGGCAAATGGTGTTTCCATGACTCCTCCTAGAGCAGCCTCTTCACCCCCTCGGGTCATCCGTTTAGGGAATGCTATGAGAGTCCCCCAGGCTTTGTTGATTCACGACTCACCTTCACTGCGGGTTAGAAGCCACCCCAGAATTCTGCTCACCAGAATCTTCCACCAGCTACCACTTTTCAAAGGCTAAGCCAGGAAGTTTTCCCCTTATTTGTTCCTGGGGAATATGGGGGCTGTTGTCCCATTTCAATTATTTCTATTTTCCCTGGCTCATGTTGTTAGCTTGGGGAAGAAGAAGACTTATCAGGCCTATTAGTCGCATCCCTGCTATCAGGAAGTCAGCAAAAAGTTTTTGGGAATGTAGCAAAATGCTGATATTATGGTGTTCAATCCCTAAAACAGGCTAGATAGATAGAGAGTGACTATTTTTTTTTATTTTATTTTTAATCTATTTGTATCATTACATTTAATGTGAGTTTCTTGTAGGCAGCATATAATTGGACAATTTCTGTTTTTAAATTTTTTTTTTTAATTTTTTTATTTTTTTGGGGGGTACACCAGGTTTAATCATCTGTTTTTATACACATATCCCCATATTCCCTCCCTTCCTTGACTCCCCCCGCCTCGAGTCCCCCCCACCCTCCCTGCCCCAGTCCAGAGAGTGACTATTTTTAATATGAAAAATGTGGGCAGAAATATAACAAAATGATAACAGTCGTGGAATTTTTATGAAGGAATTTTGAAAGAGGTTTGTTTAAAACTTTTCAGCGCTTCTCAAGTTTTCCACAACATTCTTTGTTTGCTTTTATAGTGATAAGAAGTACTGTAAAAAAACAAAACAAAACACAAAGCTGTCCTCTTTGGAGACTAAACCCTTCATTGCACAATTCCGTCATTGCTCAGATAGTTAACCCTCCTTTCTCAGAACTGTCTAGATTCTGTGGTCTCTTCTTGTGACTTGTAATTGAGGCTCACCTTCACCCAAAGCCTTGGGCCAGGTGTGGTGAATCATTAACCCCACTGATGGGTAGGGAGTGTGGCTAAGTAGTTGGCTTTGAGGTCCCCTCCAAGGAAAAGCCCCAAGCTGCTTTGCACACTGATATCAGCTGAAGTTTCTCGAGTTCATACCCTTTGCTAGGCACCATCCCAAGGACTTTATATGTGCAAGTGTACTTAATCCACAAGACAACCCCATGCATTTAGAATTATTTCAATCCCAATTGTGTAGATGAGAAAACTGAAGGTAAGTTACTTGCTCAAGATCCTGGAGCAAGTGGCAGAGCTTGAGTCTAAACTCCCGAGCCCACATTCTCAACCACTGTTCTGTGACTAAACCTTGTAGCAAGATGGTGGCATCACTGGAAAGATCCCATGTCCCAAGGAGACACCTTAAAGAGGGCAGCTATGACATAGCTGGCATTATTGTTCCAAACTGATTGGCGAACTGCAGAGTGATGGGGTATGAGGAGTTGGGGATGGAGTGTTAGCCATATTGGGTACTGATCTGTCCGCAAGCACATGGACCCCTGACTAGTGCCAGTACCCAGCAAGGCCAATCCCTACAGCTGAAGGCACTTCGGGACTAATTCAGCATCTTCAAAAGACCCTCACCTGCTCTTCTGCCTTGAGAGGGGAAGTTGGTCAAACAGGGCAGCACGTGGGTCATGGTCTCATTTTGTCCCCCGGGACTTGTTATCTCACAAGCACGTACCTGCGCACACATCCTTTTTCCGGAGCACTAACACACCCATGGGCACATAGCACTTGGTGTATTTTAGAAACAAGGACAGGGCTCCAGGGCTCCACCTAAGGGCCGCCGTGTTTGGAACGGTTCTTTTCTCTCTCACTTCCCTCCCTTCTCTCTCTGTTTCTTATTCCCTCTTCCCTTATCCTCTCTGACATTCTTTCTTTTCCCCTCTTTCTTCGCACACCTGCCTTTACACTGTGGTTCCTAATCTTTTACGAGGTCACAGATGCCTCTGAGAGTCTATGAAAGCCACTGACCTCTCCCACTAAATGCACAGATACACATACACATACTCACAAACGTATGTGTGAAGCTTTTCCACACACCCATCATGAGCCTCTCTGTACCTTCAGAGATCCCTGATCTCTGGGAGGAATTCTCCCTTCATCCTTTCCAGTCTCCTGCAGACCAGAGAATGCACTTGGCTTATAACATCCTCTTCATGGGCCACAGAGTGGGCGTGGTCCCCCCGCCTCTCCTCTCAGGTCCTTCCCACGGGCAAGTGATTCTTGGACCCAGAGGATGGGTCATCTGGGTAAAAATCCTGGTTCTCTCCTTCAGTTATGTGGCCTTAAGCAAGTTTCTTCACCAACAAATTGAGACTAACTGTACATTCCCTATTGGGATTTAATATAATTCCTTGCATTAATAAATACAAAAGCCCTTAGAACAATGGCTTCAGGGAGGAAATATCCGTATTTGCCATTTTTATCATCTGAGGGCTCAGTGAAAGAGGGAACAGAACGAGCCTTTGTTTTGAGAGCCCGTGGTGGCTTCTTCCCCTCCGCCCTTGTTTCACAGGGTAGTAGAACCGAGTGAGAACAGCCCTGAATAATTTAAATATCTAGTAAACATTGAAGCCCTCTGGGGATGACTAACATACATTTATGACCGCCAGGGAGCTTAACATTTAGCCCCAGACATAAAATAACCAAAACAACTCTAACGCAAGGCTGAATCTGATGAACGGTTCAAGAGAGAAATCAATCCAGGGCTGAGAAAGAGATTCTGTCCAGCTTTGGGGGTGGAGGCTGGGGTTTGGGAGGGTGAAGAATGTGCAGGGCAGGCTGGGGTGAAGGGCAGGGAATTTTGCTGGGGTGAAGGGCAGGGAACGGCATGGAGAGGTTCCAAGGCTGCCAGCATTGGAGGGGTCTGGGAACCAGAAGAGTCTGGAGAAGGTTGTCCTGGGAAGTGTCAGAAGAAATGGGGAGAAATCTTTAACCACATGTGTCTTAGAGATAATTTGGTTGCAAGAGCAGAAACCCGCTCAAGCGAGCTTACATAAATAGCTATTTATTTTAAGATACTGTAGTTTCTCACATAGCTTATGGAGATGAAGTATAGCCAAGTCCCTCAAGAGACTTAAACTGGGGACCAGAAGAAGTACCCATGTGGGTATCCTCCACACTCTTTCCTCGTCCATCCATTGCTCCATCCCTCTGCCCTTCTGCATCTTCATGGCTTTCAAGTCTGTGTGCCACGTGTCTCTTCTGTTCCCTCTGCTTCTTCTCCAGCACTCAGGATCTTAAAATGGTGGCCCCAAACCCATGTCCACGTAGCCACAGACGGACTCCATCCTCTCAGCAGGGTTGCCGTGGATGGTTGGGCAGCTTGGGCCCTGCACAACAGTTCTCTGCCAAGGGGGTGAGTGACAGCTGAAACCCAGAGACATCTCTCACTGATGTGTATTGGCCAAGGCAAGGTCCACGAACAAATTTCAAAGGAGATGGGGACGTGTGTTTCTATGGTGGGCCCAGAAGCACTTCGTGGGTCCAGGAATATTTGGCAACAGCTCTACAGTGGATCACATAGTAAAAAAAAGTTTAAACTGTACAAAGCAGTATTCAGTGAGAATCATTTTCCACATCAGCATATTCCTTTCACCTGCTGAACATCTCATTCCTATTACCACATGGTGCATAATATTCCATTCTGTGGCTGTATCATCATTTGTTTATGCTTCCTTTTTTAGGGACAGTGGGTTGTTTTTGGTCTTTATATTACAGATAACGAGGCAACACATTTCCTTGTATATATATATAGATTTTTGCATTTGAGAACATATATCTCTAGGATATGAAGAGAACCCAAAAAAAGATCATCCCCCACTGTTATAATAAGATAAAAGCTGACCAGGCATCACATTAATGACTTTCTGTGAACCTAGCAGAGAACTGAAGTCACAGGACAAATAGCCATCCTGAAGAGAGATGGGTGCCTGTAGGGAAACAAAGGACCTGAGAATTTGCTTATCTGGGGGCAGAAGCCCCTGGACACCACATGAAGTGGTAGAAGCATTAAACCAGACATTTTAGTGATTTGCTGGGGGCCAGGTAGGGACTAGTATGAGAGTGTGAGGTTCTGAGGGGCTGTAGTCACGCGGGGCAGAGATTCCCACTGTTCTGGGGGCTTTTCCTCCAGGAAACCCACCAGGCTCTCACAGGAAGGATGGGGGAAGATTTAAAGACATTGGCTGCAGGAAGGGAATGGCAGGCACTGCTGAAATTCCACAGAGGCCTTTCTTCCTCACAGAATAAAGGGTTTCATCTGCAGGGGTGGGGTGTATACTGCCAGAGGCCACTCTACCCAGCTCCAGCCTCCAGGTCTCACCTAGGGGAGAAAAAATCCCCAAACTTAAACTGCAGGGTTGTTCTCTTCAAAGACACAGATTGAAGATATTGGAGGCTATGTGCTGCTGCAAGGGAAAGGAATGGGGTAGAGGGATAAAATAGGGGAAGAGGGACAGAAGCCATTGCTGAGGCTACATCCCAAGATACAATGTGCACTGCATACTCCAAAGACTGAGACTTCAATAGAAAATTAGAGAAGGCTCCTGTCCTCCACACCCTACCACCATGCTAGCAAGCCCCTGATAATAATGATAGTAAGTAAATAATAGTCAGCATACAGACTGGAGAGCTCCAGAGGCAGAAGACCAAAGACAAAGTCTTGAAAACAGCTGCAGAGGAAGAAAACAGAAACAAAAAACCTTACTTACAGAGGAACAAGGACACGGCAGTTTTCTCTTCAGAAACTACGCAAGCAAGAAGACAAGGGAGGAACACCTTTTTAAAAGTATTGAAAGAAAAAAACCTGTCGACCTAGAATTCTATATCCAATGAAATATGCTACAGAAGTGAAGGAGAAGGACTTCCCTGGTGGCATAGTAGTTAAGAATCCGCCTGCCAATGCAGGGGGCATGGGTTCGATCCCTGGTCTTGGAAGATCCCACATGCCATGAAGCAACTAAGCCCGTGTGCCACAGCTACTGAGCCTGTACACCTACAGCCTGTGCTCTGCAACAAGAGAAGGGAGTGCACTGAGAAGCCCATGCACCACTAGAAGAGTATCCCCTGCTAGATGCAACTAGAGAACGCCCGCATGCAGCAACGAAGACCCAAGGCAGCCATAAATAAATAAATAAATAAATAAATTTATTCTTTTTTTAAAGTGAAGGAGAAATGGAACCTTTCTCAAACAAAAACAGGGAATTCACTGCCAGCAGGCCCCTATACAAAATATGGCAAAAGAGGTTCTTCAGGCAAAAGGAATATTATTCAGGCGAGAAACTTAGATCTACTCAAGGAAATGAAGAGTATTAGAAGTGTGATAAAGGTAAAATATAATATTTTTCTTATTTGCAGTTGCTTTAAAAAAATAACTGTGTAAAACAATAACAGCAATGATGTATTGGTGTTTATGTCATATGTAAATGTGAAATATATGTGCACAGTGACACAAAGGGAGGAAGGAATGGGGAGTATCCTATTAGGTTCTTTCACTACATGTGAAGTGATATCATAATATTGTGATAAAATATTGTATTGTGATAAAAGATGGACTCAGATTATTTAAAAATAGTATATTGTGAGCCCTAAGGAAACCACTAGAAAAGTTAGAGAAGTATAAATAATAAGTTAATAGAGAAGATAAAATGGGATCATAGAAGTGTTTACTTAAAAACAGAGAAGGCAAAAAAAGGAGGAACTAAGAAACAAAGAATACAACAAAAAGAAAACAGCTAGCAAAAATGATAGATTTCAATTCAAATATATCATTAATCACTCTAAATGTGAATGGTATAAACACACCAGTTGAAAGGCATTATCAAATTGGATTTTAAAAAGTCAAGCTTCACATATATGCTGTCCACAATAAACACATTTGAAACATAAAGACATGAATAGGTTAAAGGAAAAGGGATGGAGAAAAATATACCATGAAAACATTAACCAAAAGAAAGCAGGAGTAGTTATATTAATTTTGGATAAAGTAAACTTTAGAATAAAGAAGATTATCAGGGATAGAGAGGGATATTACACAATGATAAAGAGGTCAGTTCTTGAAAAAGATATAACATTCCTAAACCTGTATGAACCTAACAACAGAGATTCAAAATACGTAAAGCAAAAATTTATAGATTTGAAAGGAGAAGTAGCAAATCTACAGTTATAGCTGGAGAACTTGGCACTCCTCTCATTGATTGCTCGAACAAGTAGGCCAAAAACAGATGACATGAAGAACATTATCAACCAACTTGACCTAACTGACATTCATTGAACACTTTACTCAACAACAGCAGAACACACATTCATCTCAAGTACACATAGACCATTCATCAAGACAGACCATACTTTGGACATGAACTAAACCTTAGAAATTTAAAAGCACAGAAATCATACAATATGTATTATCAAAATTAAACTAGAAAATCAATAACAGAAAGATACTAGGGAAAGCCCAAATAATTTAGAAATTAAACAATGCACTACTAAATAGCCCATGGGTCAAAAAGGAAGTCTCAAGGGAAGCTAAAAAAGCACTTTGAAGTAAATGAAAATGAAAATACAACTTATCAAAATTTATAGGATGCAGCAAAATTTGTAGGATCTGTAAAAAATGTAAAGTAGCACTTTTTTTTTTTAACACAAATGGGTTTGTAGTGTATATCCTGTTTTATCATCTGCATTTTCCAACTCATGATATTTTTCTATGTGCATGTTTTCAGTTGAGTTCTGGGTTTAGACCATGACTGTGAGGGTTGAGGAATAAAAGGAAGGTGAGGGCTTGGAGGTGTTTGGACTGACCCCTCTACCAAGCTCACTGGTAACAGGAAGGAGAAACATGGGACAGCAGCCTGGGTGGAGGAATCTTATTTTAAGGATGGATAAAACCATCATCTTGCAGACTAAGGAACAATTGGGAAAGTGAGAGGGGACTAATGGGAGGAGGTAGGATGGAGGCAGAGGGGAGGGATGCTTTTTCCAGGAGATGAGAGAAAAGGAGGGGAGGGTGGGTAAAGAGGCAGAAAAACTGATGCAGAGGGGATGGAATTTAAAGGAGTTTACTTTGTGTGATTCCAATCTCCCTGAAGCAGATGAGGTCATCAGCTGAGTGCAGTTCAGACTGATGTGTGCCTGGGGCCTCCAGGAAGTGGAAACACTTGGACCAAAGGCTCTAGGAAATGCAGCAGGGAGTCAGCAAGAGCAGCAGCAAGAAGCAAAGTAGGTGAAGAGCTGGAGCATCCACACGGCTCTCACCAGGACCACTCAGGACTCCAAGGGTGGGAAAGACGGCAAGGAGGCTTGGGCACGGCCAGGGTGCAGACAGCAGGGAGAGATGGGTACAGCAGGGAGAGATGGGTACAGCAGAGCTCTCTGGCCAGGAGGAAGCACACTTGGTGTCCAGAACCAAAGGACGAAAGCAGAGGGAAGTTGGCTTTTGTGAGCACTGAGCTCTGTCATCTTCTCAGATGACCTGCCTGCTGCCTTCCTGCTTCAGGGTTTCCATCCACGGCCTCCCCCAATCTGTTTGGCCCTGCCTGGCTACCAGCCTCATCATCCCCTCCTCCCCACACCTGGGGCTTCCTGGTCTCCAGGTGCAAACTCTCCTCATCCCCAGATCCCAGGGAGCAGGGGAAGTCAAGCAGTGATCCCCTTGCATCCTTGAACTCCTCAGCAAGGCACCTGGGTTCTCCACTGACCCTGCCCAAGAATGTTCAGACAGCTTCCCATCACCCCTAGATCCCACTTGCACAACTGTTCAGATTGACGATGTCTTGAGCACCTTGGGGTGAGGGCCTTGGCTGGGCACGAGAGGTGCAGAGATAGATCAGCTCAAGCCGCTGCCTGAGGACGTTCAGAGCAGAGACAACAGAGGAAACCTCTACCTCATCCAAGCAAGTGATGCCAACACAGCAGGTTCCAACACAACAGACATCTGCAAAGGGCAGCCCTAGAGGTGAGCCCTGTAGCACAGCAGGAGGGAACCAGGCGAGCAGAAGGAACCTCGGGAGCAAAGGCTCACAGTCCAGACAAGCCTGCTACCCGGGGTCACCACGATCAGAGCGACTAGAGCCCTCCGCACCGCGGGCTCCAACCCTCCACTGCACAGTCTCGAGTGTGCTCTGCTGTGACCTCGGCCCTGGTCCTGCCATTGCTAAGGTGTAACCAAGCGAGCTTTCCACGTGGTCTTGGACGCTGGCTGGGCTCTCAGGGCTGCTCAGCCATGCGGGTCCTGAGCCTTCAGAGTGGGCGTTCTGCTCTGTGTCCCCTCGTCTGGATTCCTGCCTGTGGAAACATCTCCCCTCCTTTTCCCAATGCTGTCATTCCTGCCAAGGCCTACTGAACTAGGGGGGACACTGGGACCCCTTGATCTGTGTTTAATGGAATGCATTTCCCAGCCCAGTCGCTGCCTCTCCCTGGGTGTTGGTTTCTTCACCCCCGGGGCTGGGGGGGCCTAGACGACATCTAAGACCTCTGCCAGCACCCCCAGTCCAGGTGCCTGCACCCCTGTCCCTCTGCTGAAGCTGCGATGCATCCACATCCTCACCAGCGGGACACAACTGTGCACCGTGGTTCATCCTATGCTAATAATGTAATTATGCGCTTATAGCATCGGGTCAGCGGAACACCAGCCAGGACGGGAAACAAATCAAAGCTGGGCGTTGCAGGGAGAAGATCCAAAGTGTCCCTGCAACAAGGCCTCTCTGGGCTCCCAGCCCGGGGCCTGAGGCCTCCTAGCCGGACCGGGAAACGAATGTGATGCAGCTGCTTGGCTGTTAAATCGAGGGAGGGGCAAGAGTGGACAGGCCCAGCCCTCCCAGGCCAGCAGCCCCGCGGCCTGGTCACCAACCAGCGCGGGAAAACGGGCTCAGCCTCAAAGGGGCACTTCACAGGTTTATGGGGCTTCCTCCTGTTCAGAGGAGGCCTGAATCTTCGTCTGGGGTGGTCCTCACACCCACGTTAAAGAGCAGAGAAGCACCAAGAAGTACATGACCTTGCTAGTTAGGCATGCTACCTGGCTCCTTGGTGCTTAAGAGACTAGAACCTGGTCTTCTGACCCCAGAGAGAAGCGATTTTCACTCCACTCAATGCCTCCTCCAATAACTGCCCATCACTCGGGTTCCGTTGGAGCTGAGAGACGGTGGGGTGGGGTGGGGGCAGATAGATGCTGGTGCTGGGGCAAGCACAGCTCACTCCCTTAGACAGTGCTTTAGATACGGCGAGTAATTTAACTCCCACGACAACACTTTTCAGTAGATTTCATTCTTCCGACCTCTTACTCATGAGCAAACTGAAGCTTGTGTACGCAATAAGGCTGAAGAAGCGACAACTGGCCCCCAACATGGGGCCTGATCTTGCGTTCTACCTGCAGGAGCCCACCTCCCATCCATCCCTGCATCTCTCGAATTGCAGTGGCGTGAGTGGACCCATCTCCACACTGCCGGGGAGGGAAGGTCTTGGCAGAAGTGGGTGGGTTACTGCAGGAGGATGGTGACTCACCTCTGCCCTTTGTTTTCTGCCTCTGACTTGCATAGATACACGGGGAACTCCTCCCTCCCAACTGTGGGAAAGATTTGCTTATGGAAAAAACACAGCTTCCCCAGAGTGAGATGCTGGCTTTGCAAAGAAGGGTTCTTTGAGGGATGGCTTAGGACTGTGAAATAAGAAGATGGGGGAGGGCGAGAGGGGGAAAGCAGACCCACGTGAAACAGGCCAGGGCTGCGGAGAGCCGAGTAATAGTCATTCTCCATCGACCGGGGCCCCTCACTTTCCTGTCTCCACTGGCAGGATGGGCTTCCCAAGGCGGGGACCATGAGCAGAGGATTTGTTCATGGAAATCCAAAGGGAGAGTTAATGAGGCTGGCCAGAGGCCCCCTCTCATCTCTTTCTGGAAGCTCTCACTCCCAGGGGCCCTTTCCCCTCCAAGAACCTCCCAGGACCTGGATTTCATTAAATACCAGGAGGTAAAACACTTTTTAACCATCTGCAAGATTTGAACTCTTAAAGGCCCACGTCAGTGGTTCTCAAAATACAGCCCCTGGATTCGCATTATTGGCAGCACCTGGGAATGTGCTAGAACGGCAGAGGCAGCTAAATTCAATAGCAGTGGATTGGAAAGCATCTCTCCTTCAGCAGTTATCCTCCACCCGCCAATGCCCGGCTAAAGTGCCCTTGTCCTGGAGAAGCAAGGACAGACCAACATTTACCAAGCACATCGCAAGTGCCAGGTAAGGTGGCAAACACCTCACAAGACACCTCTGTTTTGCAGGGGAAGAAATGGAAGATCAGAATTTCAATGACTTGCCCAAGTCTGCACTGCGAGGAGGTCATGAGGCTGGCATATTGGAACCCAGCTGTGACTCCTTCTCTTCTAACTCAGTTTCTCTGGAGAAGCCATCTTCACTGGGGGATCTGCCCCGCTGGGAAACTGAGTCCAGGAGGCCAGTCAGCAGAGGCAGTGTTTAAAGCCCTTAAGTTCCTTTGAGTAGAGCAGCAATTTTCACGTCTTTTGATGTAGGGGTGTCTTTGAATTCTGAAAAATTATCGTGGGCCTGAAAAAGCTTTTGCTTCTGTGTGTGTGATATCCAGTGATACTTGCCATGTTAGAGGCTAGAGCTGAGAAATTCTTAAAGTACTAATTGACCCATTTTAAACAACAATAAACATTAAACCCATTACCCATTAACATAAATAATGTGCTTGAGGTGAAAAAAGCAACCCAGATTTTTTTAAATAGAAAAATGCATCGTTTCACGTTTTTGCAAATCTCTGTAATATCTGGCTTCACAGAAGACAGCTGGATTCTCATAGCTGCATTTAATCTGTTGTGATACCCCATGTTATGTAGCTTCTGGAAAACTCCACTGTAGGCTTGTGAGAGAATGAGAAGGCAAATATGTTCATATTATTGTCAAGTAGTTTTGATCTTACAGACCCCTTGAAATGTCCTCCGAGAACCCAGAGGCCCTCGGACCACGCTTTGAGAAGGGCTGGACTACAGTATAGCTGAGGAATCATCTCAGGTGTTTTCAGGTGCTCAGCTTTAGAATGCATCTTTCATAAATAAGCACTGGATGATGGTCCCCAGTCCAGCTTCTGCCAGATTTTCATTTGGAGACTGAGAGATGGGTTGGGGATGAGGGAGAGGAGGCAGGCAGTGGTGGGCACCAGAATGTGATGCTGCAATTCTGAGCTGGGTCACTGGTCACCACTGAGAAAGAGTGGGTGGCTGGCAGCTTGCTGGGATCACCGCAGGCCTTCCCAGGGATGCTGGGAGGTAGGATGTCCAGCCCAGCCCTGCTGCCCACAGCTAGCACAGCCCATGACTTGGCGCTGCCCTGAAGTCCACCACAAGGCAGGTGTGTGTGGTAGAATCACAGCGTCCAGGATATTCAAGCTGGGAGGGACCCACAAGTGGGGAAACCGAGGCCCAGACAGTATCAGCCTGCCCAAGATCACACAGTGCTGTTCCTGGGAGAGCTGAGTGGGAAACCTAGATGTGACCTCTACCTGCTGACATGCGGGATTCAATTTTCCAGCTGGGGGGATCCCTTGGCGGAAACTGTTTCTCTGGGGGCAACTCAGAGCCAAAGGAGGGGGTCCCCAGCCAGGGCCGATAGTGACTATGTTATATATCGAGGTGACCAATTCCTTAGATGCTGTTTTCCCTTCTTCATATTTTAATAGCATCTCTGGGGACAAAATGTCATTTCCACACCCAACCACATCCAACACATCACTGTGGCAATTAACAGAGAGAAAGCTTCAGGCCGCCCACCGTGAAGCTTCTTGGCTCTGCTGCTCCTTCCTCTCTGCACCCATGTGAACCCCGTCAGCAGGCGTAGCCCAGGGCCCGTCCTTCCTTGCTTCCCCTGACCATGTGAGACATCCCTTCTGCCATTGCTGGGGACACATGAACAACTCACAGTCCTTGCCCTTGAAAAGCCCATTATATCAGTGGAGAGAGGAAATTAAAGGGGCTACATGGATAGAGTGTGATAAATATTCCCCAGGGATAAGCAGGAAACCAAAGCCAAGGCCAGGCATTTAACCAGGCCTGAGACGTGGGGAGACTCAGAGCACTGGAGAGCCGGCAGCCTAGGATGTGAAGCCAAGCGGGTGGGAGTGGCTGGAGAGGGTGAGGAGCAGGGGGACAGGGGTGTCACACGCCCTCACTCTCAAGGATCTGGACCTCAAGGATCCAGCTGGCCCAGGGCTGCAGGATTACACCTCCCGCAGAAGCTGGCTTCTCCAAATTTTAACAGCCCCAAGCATCTGTCTGTCTCACTCTTGGGCAGAGTGGAGTCTGCCAGCTCTTGCCCCTGGAGAAGGAGGGATTCTCCTGGGACTCGACTGGGCTGATGGTGAGCCCAGTTCCACGTAAGAGGAGATGAGGGGAGAGAGAAGCTGGAAAAGTGGGCGCAGCTGGATCTGGAGGCAAGGCTGAGCTGGGCCCTGCAATGATTGCCTCTGAGTTAATTAGCACCTCAAGGCTGGTTACCGTGCCTGAGCAGTGCCCCTGCTCTCGGAGGATCTCCCTTGGGGGCTTCCAGAGCCAAGGCAGGGGAGGGATCCGAGTTTGGGTTCCACACGCCACAGCCGGCTTTCTCTCTCCCCGAGGCACCTCCCTCGGGGGGATGGGGAAGCTCCTATCTCCTGCACGGAGCCCTCTCTGTCCCAAGGGTTTTGTTCAGTTGTTTTTCGGTTTCAGCCTGTTTGTCTCTAGGAAATTTGGATTTAAAAAAAATCTTATAAAGCTGTAAGTTAAACATGCTTAGGTTTACCCTGTTTTGAAAATCCTCCCTGTGTTAAGATGATCACAGATTACAAGTGTTTAGAGAATAAAAGCCTACCATCCCTGCCATCACATGGCATCAAGGCTGAAACTCAAGGGCGGGCTGAGTGTAGCTGAAGGTGGGGCGTTCGTAGAACATCGGCAGAGCTAGAAGCTACACCCGAGATTGCGTGGGTCACCCCATCGTTCTCATCTCACAGACGGAAACCTGAAGTCCAAGGCGGTTAAATGATGAGAGGTCCAAGATCTGGTTGAGAGACAGTGCAGGACCTGAAGTGGATCTCGTGGCTGGCTGCTGAGAGCAGGGTGGTCTCTGAGCAATATCAGGGGTCCTTGTGCCCTTTGAAATCTCCCCATATTTGCTGGGGGATGGGGCTGACAGAGGACCTGCTGGCCTGGTGCTCTGGGCAAGTTTGGGCTTCAGGGAAGCTCCAATTCTAGACAAAGGCAGCCCTAGCCTGAGGCCTCTGCCTGCCAGCCTTCCGTGTCTGTGATGAGTTCTTAGCGGAAAGAGAACAACGCAGTACTAGCGACCACAGCTGTCACTCACTGCCAGCCCACTGTGTTCCAGACACTCTCTACTGTCCCCAAACACTGGACACACATCATCGCATTTAATTCTTACAACAACCCCATTTTGCAGCTTTGGAAATGGAGGCACAAAGTGACACAAGACTCAGCTCAGATTTCATGTCAGCTCAAGGGGTGGAGCTGGAGTTTGATTGCATGTCTGGTCCTAAAGCCTTTTTTTAAACTGAAGTAGAGCTGATTGACAATATTGTGTTAGTTTCAGGTGTGCAGCAAAGTGATTCAGGTATATATATATTTCTTTTTCAATGCTTTTCCATTATAAGTTATTACAAGATATCAAATGCAGTTCCCTGTGCTATACAGTAAATCCCTGTGGCTTATCTATTTTATATATAATAGTGTGTATCTGTTAATCCCATACTCCTCATTTATCCCTCCCCTCACTTCCCCTTTGGTAACCACAAGTTTGTTTTCTATGTCGGGGAATCTGTTTCTGACTTGTAAATAAATTCATCTGTATTCTAAGTGATACCCAATGCCCTGCTTTGAATGACTGTGATAGAAGCCCCTCACCCAGAGCCCAAGGAGCAAAGTGAGCTCTTGGGATACTGCATGCCATGCGGACCTTGGGACTGTTTAAGACTTTCACACCACAGTAGCCTCATCAATCGGGGTCCTCCAGGAAGCAGACACCAAGATAGGAACTAGACATGCAGGTAATGGGAAAAGCCCATGAGGGAAGGTAGGAAGGAAACGGGCACAGTCTGTGAAAGGTATGAGACTGTAATGCACGTCTGACCCCGTGAAGGAGAGAGAGAGAAGGAAGGAAGGTCTGGGGCTGTGTGTGGTGCTAACACAGCTCTGGGGAGGCCAATGGGGAGGCCCAGCCAGGGTGCCAAGTCTCCCCGGAGCAGGCCTGCCTCAGTGTCCCTGGAGCACACAGGTGTCTGGGAAGCAAGTCCTCAGTGGAAAGGTACCAATCATCTACATCGAGGTGCACCAGCTGGGGCCCAGGAGGAGCTCTGGAGGTGCATTTTCATAGCAATGCCTTTATTGGTCAGAACCAAAATCCTCCTGAGTTTGACTCACAAGGATGACAAAATAATCAAGCTGAAACACATGGGAAGACACAGTGATCCACCCAGGAAATGCCGCTGGGCTTCTTTGCCTTCAAGCTTCAGTCGGATTCTCTCCACGGGCTCCACGGAAACACGCCCTCTGAAGCTGCTCACAAGAGGGCAGTCCTTCTGGGGAGGATGCTGGGAGCTGTCACACTGCCAACCGGCAGGTGAGGAGGAGAGAGATGGGTGCAGGGGCCACAGACATGGAGAGAAAACACACGTCAGCAGAGAAAAGAAGGGAGCACCCTGTCCAGGAGACTGGGCCCTGAGGAGCTAGGAAGAAGGTCCAGGGATATGGGTACACTGAGCCAGGCTCCAGGAGGAGGATCCCGTGGCCTGCAATTGGTTGGACCATAACAGGGCTGAGATACCAGGACAAAGCAGGAGTGAGAGGCAAAGTTGGGCTTAGCAAGAGGCACACCAGGACGCCCAAGATTGGCCACTGAACGCGGTTCAAGCACATACGCTAGAGAGAAACCGAGGTGTGAGGCCCAATGTTACCTGCTTCCTTGACATCTGGGGAAAGCAGAAGGGCCTCCAATGGCCCAAATGCAAGTTCCCCTCCCCACTCTGCTCCAGCCAAACCACCCTCCTTATCCGTGTGACCAGACACAGTTCCTGCGTATCCTGAGTAGCCTGAAGAGTGAGTCTCCGTTCCCTCCAGCTCATGGAATTACTCAAACAAGCCAATCACATCCTCCTGTGGGAACCAGGGTTCACGCCACCCTTGACGCTACAAAGCCTGCCTTGCACAGGTCCTCCTTGTTCACCCAGCCGCCCAGCGCAACCCCCAGGGGTCCTGTATGGTGTGCAAGGTCCTCTGCCCCCAGGCTGTGAGTACGCGTGATTGAGAAACGGCTGCCCAGTGTCGGGTGTCGTGTGTTTGACCATCTCCACCGTCCTAGGGCGGGAATGCCGGAATCCCTCCCTCACCCATGGGATGAATAAGGGGTGACTGACACTGGAACAGACCCCATCCACGCCCTCAAGAGTCTGGCTGCGAAGGCAAGATGGGAAAGATAACAAAGTGTAAAGTGAGCTGCCCAGACCAGACAAAAAATCAGCCATTCAACAAGACCTGTGCCCTGGCTCTCCCTCTGCTGGGAAGGCTTCTCTCTCAGTTCCCCATGTGGCTTGCTGCCTCACGTTCCTTAGGTTCCTGTTTGCACGTCTCCTTACTAGAGAGACCTGCCATGAGCATCCTATGCAAAGCAGATAACAACCCCACCTCTACCCTGGCCCTTCTTACATTCTGCTTATTTTTCTTCCCAACCCCTATGGCCTGTCTCCCTACCAGTTAGAGATCCCAGAATATAACCTCTGCGGGGGCAGGGAGCTTGTCTTGGCAGGGAGCTCACCACCTCCCTCCTCTCTCCAAGACTTGTGTTTGGCACTGTGTGCCAAGCGCTGCTCTAGGCCCTGGAAACACAAGTCGGAAGAAAACAGGGCAAAGGCCGTGAGTCAGAGAAGGAGGGGATGAGGTCTTGCTGGGCACTAGGAACTTCTGGAAGAGGAGGACTCGAGCAGACTTGGAGGATAGGCAGGTTTTGACCAAAGGAAGCTTGTGAGATCCTATGTGGACCTCTTCCATCAGCCTCTTTGTTGGGTGCCCCGGAGCTCAGGGACAGGTAAAGGGGACCTAGCAACACCTGGACTTAGACTGCAGACTGGAGTCCGAGAATTCTCTACAGATCCCCTTCCTACCCCTACTTTACAGGAATTGCACATTCACAGCTTGTACCAGCTCTAGACCTGATTCCAGGTTTCTCCAGCAGCTGGGGCCCACCTTAGGGACACAGATGTTTGCCTCTGTGTGCCCACCCACTTCTGTTGAGAACCCACGGCCTCCTTCCCACCAGCAGTGTGGCGTTACCCCCATTCCACGAAGGTGCTCACCACCTCCCTCCTCTCTCCAAGAGCAAGGTGGTGTGCTTAACGTCATGAGAACCTATCTGAGCCTCCTCCAGACTGTGGGGCTCTTCAGAGCCATCCTCTCCCACAGTCATCTACTTGGTGACCAATTATTAAGGTCTTACTCTGGGCACCTCGCTGTGCTGGGGAGACAGAAAGGAAAAGAGGGATCTGGAGCTTGTGCGTGATTCATCCAGCCCTCCAGCACCCCTTGCGATCCCAGGGTTTACAGCTCTTCAGGGTTCCCAGAGCTCACCGTACTCATTTAAATGCCCAGATCCATCACTGGGAGCCAAGCCATGACCCACCAGCTGAGCCACTCGACCACTACCATAGCTGCTCCTCCAACTGGAAGCAGACCTCCTGCTGTGGACACACGGCCTGCACGCACACACACACACACAGACAACACACAGACACACACAGACACACACAGACATACACAGACACACACACACACAGACACACACACACACAGACACACACACACACACACACACAGACACACACACACAGACACACACACACACACACAGACACACAAACACACACACACACAGACACACATACACACACACACACCCCTACCTTTCCCTGCCCTCCAGTCGTGTTCCTTTACCTCCTTTTTGCTTCCATCATTTTCACTGTGATTAAATTTATTTAATATACCACATTTATGTATATCGGTATTTTCCACATATTATTCATATGTAAAATATGCATAAGCTGTATCTGTACGTACTGAGGCATTTGTGGGTCGAATGATGTAACACCTGGAATTGGCTTTAAAGTGTCTCATGCTTCCCCAAATCGGGAGGCATGCATATGTGACACAAAAATAGCAAAGCGTGGACAGTTGTTGAGGCTGGGGTTTATCATACTATTGTCTCTACTTTGGGGAATGTGTGCAAATTTCCAAAATAAAAGTTACGTAGACGTAAATAAATAAAGCAAACTGGCAAATAATTATGAAGCAAATGCCCAGGTAACTACTACGTAGGTCAAGAAATAGAAAACTGCCAGCCCCCCAAACCCCCGTCCCCTCCCCCTCATGAGACAGACCCATTCTCCTAGCTTCTGTGATAATCACTTCCTACGTTTCTTTACAGTTTCACTATGTAAACAATATAATCTAGTGTTGCCTGAGACTGAGCCACGTAAATGGAATCACATAGTGTGTGTTCTTTTGTGGCAAGAGGGAGAAAGATGTGAAGATCTGGGGAGAGAGCACGGCTGAACTGGGAAGGGTTGGAGGCTGTCCCTGTATGAATTGAGGAACGGAAGCCCAGGGAGGTGGCATTCTCACCCCCGGTCTCATAAGAGGAAGAGGCTGGATGTCAGGTCTCCTGACATCAGGGCAGAGCTGTTCCACTTACCTAACAGTTTTGTTCAAGGTCATATATTCAGCAGTAGGACAGGGAAGAGGGCCATCATAACAGCTTGAGTGAACGTCACGAGGACGTCTAGCCACCCGGTGGATCGGCACACGAGGCAGTCTGCTCACGATGGATTCAGCTCAAGGAGACGTAGTCGGTGAAGGACCAAAATATAGACGTGACACAGGCCCAAGGGAGTAACTTTAAGGACAGCATCATGGGAAGGGGAGCCAGGGCTTCATTTTACAGAAGTGTATGCAGTATGTGATCTATGATGTATAGCCCCCAAGAGGTTCAGGTGCTAATGCCTAGAATCTGTGGATGTTACCTTACATAGCAAAGCCTTTGCAGGTGTCATTAAGTTAAGGATCTTGAGATGGGGAGATTTTCCTGGATTATACAGTGGTCCCAAAATGCAAGCACACGTGTCTTTATGAGAGGGAGATCACAGAAAGAAGAGGGGAAGGCAATGTGATCACAAAGGTAAAGACTGGAGTGATGCGGCCACAAGCCAAGGAACTCCAGCCCCCACCAGCATAAGAAGAGGCAAGGGGCTTCCCTGGTGGTGCAGTGGTTAAGAATCTGCCTGCCAATGCAGGGGACAGGGGTTCGAGCCCTGGTCCGGAAAGATCCCACATGCCATGGAGCAACTAAGTCGTGTGCCACAACTACTGTGCCTGTGCTCTAGAGCCCATGAGCCACAACTATTGAGCCTACATGCCACAACTACTGAAGCCCATGCACCTAGAGCCCGTGCTCCACAATAAGAGAAGCCACGGCAATGAGAAGCCCACACACCACAATGAAGAATAGCCCCCACTCTCCACAACTAGAGAAAGCCTGCACATAGCAACAAAGATCCAATGCAGTCAATAAATAAATAAATAAAAAGTTTATGAAAAAAAAAAAAAAAGAAGAAGAGGCAAGTAACAGATTCTTCCTTAGAGCCTGCAGAGAGAGCATAGCCCTGCCAACATCTTGATTTTGTCTCAGTGAAACTGATTTCAGACTTCTGGCCTCCAGAACTGGTGAGAGAAATCTGTATCATTTTAAGCTACCAAATTTGTGGTAATTTGTTACAGTGGCCATAGGAAAGTAATACAGATGTATGTGTTGAATATCTATAGTTCCAGGTACTTGCAATAAAAGAATAAATTAGACTAAGCCCCTGATGTCAAGAATTCTAAACAGCCTAGGGACTTCCCTGGTGGTCCAGTGGGTAAGACTCCATGCTCCAAATGCAGGGGGCCCAGGTTCTATCCCTGGTCAGGGAACTAGATCCCGCATGCATGCTGCAACTAAAAGTTTGCATGCTGCAACTAAAGATCATGCATGCCGCAACTAAGACCCGGTGCAACCAAAATAAATACAAAAATAATACATACATACATACATATTTTTAAAAAAAGAATTCTGAATAGTCTAATAGGAGGAGAGATGTGTGAAGGAAGGCTTCTTGAAGGAGGTGATGCTTGAGCCCAATCTAAAAAGCAAGAGCAGGAGTTAGCTGGGTGAAGAGAAGGAAGTAAATGCCAAAGAGAAGAGGAGCATCAGCTCTACGGTGAGGACTCACAGAAGCCCGACAAGGCCTGAGAACCACCCTCGGAGGGCATGCAAACAGGAGTGATGTTCAAGGTTGCACCCTACAGTGGCTCCATGGAGACAGGGCTGCCACTGTGATACTTTTTCCACCCCTCCACTGGGGACTGCGTGAGAATTGACCCCTGTGACTCATCATGCAGCTGCCACACCAGCTGCAAAATGACCCCAGATGTCCCCTGCTTCTTCACATTTCTAACTTCCGACTTGGGGTCCAGGCAGGGCATGTGGTCAGCTGAGCCGGGCTGTGGGTCCATGCCTAGCTGCAAAGGGAGGCTGTGAAACTGAGTATCTTGCACTTTTAGCTTCTTGATTAAAGATGGGTTATATCAAGAGGACTCAGAAGCTAGGCAGCCAGAAAGAAGGATGCTTATCACTAGAAATGGAAATGAGGGGATGGATTTAAACAGCTCTGCAGACGCTCTCAGAGAGAAAGTGCCTCAACTACTGAAGGAAATTAAGGAACTCTTGGCCATTAGGATTTTATTAACTCCTAAGGAGAGCCCTCCACTGCCCAAGCGGATGTTCTGGCCCTGCAAATTGAATGCCACTCTTCGCCGTTGCACGATGTTTTATGATCAGGGTCTGTGGATGCCGTCCTTTACAAACTACCATCCATTACAAAAACAGCAGGTGTTTCCATTGCTGCTTCTCTGATCAGCCTAATCTGACATTTCAAATATTTTCTATCTTAACCCAGAAGGCCATTGTTCACGTCTTTATCCTGAGCAGCTCAGAAGGCTGAGGAGATGATTCTGGGGGCTATGGCTGGCCTAACAGGGACATGGGAGCCCCCCCGGGGGGGGGGCATCTTGGGTTACTCAGTCTTTGTTAGGAGACCCCGCTTCTCCTTAGAGAGATGCTCTCCCTGGAGCTGAATCTTCGCTTGCATCTCCTTCTGCAGGGATTTCCTCTAATCCAGACATTTTGGAAAGATTTCCATTTTTCCAGAAAATCTGAACTCATGCCTCATCATCATCGTTGTTATAATAGCCAACTTTCATGGCTCAGCAAGGACCACAGAGTCCCTTCACTTAATGCCACAACAGCCTCTTGAAGGCACATGTATTGTAATTCACATTGTTTTTTGGCCGCGCCGTGAGGCTTGTGGGATCTTATTTCCCTGACCAGGGATCAAACCCAGGCCCTGGCAGTGAAAGCGCCAAGTCCCAACCACTGGACCACCAAGGAATTCCCTGTAATTCACATTTTGTAGGTGGGGAAGCTGAGACAATGAGAGATTAAGTGATTTAGGTAGCGAGGGTGCCAGGATGTGGATCAAGGCCACAGAGAATGTGCTCCTCTCTCTACATAATTAATCTTAGCTCTGGTCCCTCACAGGGACGCGGTAGGGCTTCACACCCAGGTCCTGCTACTGTGACATAAAGAAGCCTCCAGGAAAGTGTGAAGAAATGCAAGGGTTTTCAGCAACTGAAGATTTCCCTTAGACCCCAAATACCCACCTGAGACATACGGACATTTGCTGCGTGGTGGGAAAATTAAGCAAAAGCCCGTTCCACGTTCAAGACTTGAGACAGTGACAACGCCCTCTAGGTCCTGAGTGGGAGAAGTGGCCGTGGCCCTGAGAAGCTGGCTCCTGGACAGCACAGGCTGGTCAGCGGGGTAGGAAGGGGCATGGTGAAGGGCAGAAGCCGCAGAGCCAACAATGCCAGGAGCATGTGGCAGCTACTATCAGCCATGAGGACTCGGCTCACCGCTGAGCTGGGGGTGCTCCGTGCCACGGCCCACAGGAGGAGGGCATCGGCGACCCCTCTGTACCCACAGGCTGGCGGAGGCGGGGGTGCATGGGACCACACCTGTGCTCCTCTCCCCACTCAGTCTGCGCTGACTTGGGCTGCCTGGATGCTGTGTCACTCGCATTTATCTTGGCCACTCTCCCTCTGTGGCGCTTACCGCCTGACCCCTTGCAGACATAAACATTAGTGCTGTGGGGAGTAGTTATGAACAGCTCAGAGTTGTCACATGGCTAATTTAGGGGAGATAAACGGCTTTGCAGCTTTCATCTTCCCCAAATGAGAGAGAAAGGGGAAAAAATTGTGGGTACCAAAATAGATATTTCTGGATAGCAGCTTCTAACACAAGAATGACGCTGAGATTTCCCATTTATTTTATGTGCTATGAAGTCAAATCATTTACAGGCAAAAACAAACACATTACTGAATTTTTTTAAAAAAACAGATTATTTTAAAATGCTAACTCTTTGTATGTATCTGGTGAAACTGAGCAGAAAGAACGGGGGTTGGGGAGGGAACATGATAACCTCTGCATTTCAGGGAATGCTGGGCCAGAGGTAGGTGGGCTCCCTGGGGTCTGGAATGTGCCCATCCCACTGACATCTTTCCCAACCTCGGTCTTTTCTCCGGCCAGTCCATTCATCACTGCCACAAGCTGGGTGTCAAAGAATACGGCAGGATACAAACCTTGGCATGTAAAAGGGAGCCTGATCCATTACCTGCTGGTGCTCTAGGCTTGGCCTTTGAGCCCCGTGTGCTTTAGTTGCCAGTGGAGAGAATATTTCCCTTAGGGAAGTAAATCAACCCACAGATGCTGCATAAACCCAGAAGTGACCCACGTGAGTTCCTTATGTCTCTTGAGAGCAGTGGCCTTCCTGTTCTTCCTGTTCACAGCTTGCTGCTGTAGGCACTGCTGACCACGTAACCCACCTGCTCCCATTTGCTTCCCTAGGGGAAAGAAATTACTCATCAAAATGAGAGAAAGGGCTGCTATGGCTGATGAGACACCAACAAGAAGCAAACAGTGTTGAATCGTTGATTCGCTTCTGAAAGCAAAGACGAACACAGCCAAATACTAAACACAAGCCATGTTGCTGGGTCAAGAAACAAATAATAGCTGTCTCATTATTTTGAGCTTTTTCTGTATGAGCGTGATGTGTTTCAGGGGACTCCGTTTAGAGATCAGCCAGAGGAGCCTCTGCGAGACTTCTGTGGACATCCGGGTTCCGTGGACATCCTGTGATCTGTGCAGCCTGTGAAGGCCATTAGCAGTCTACACGGCGGCGGGCGTAGTAATCACTTCTCTAGGGTCTTAGCTGAAAGTCTTGAGATGTGAGCCTCTGTTTCAGACGTGCCCACTGCGGAAGCCAATTCCGCCAGAGCGGATTAAAGGCATGAGTGGTAGGACAAATCTCTTCCTCTATTAAAGCCATCTCATCCTTGCCTTTTGAAGATGACACTGCTAAGCCACAGTCACCAGCATGTAAACGAGGAGCTGTTTTCCCAGGAGTGGAGAGGGATTTATCCTGTTCTATCCACACGTTCTGACCTGCTGCTTCTGCAAGAATTGTCAGGCACCTGGCCCAGGTCAAGAGATCTGTCTGCCCTCCAGAGACTGGGACTCAGCAAACCGGCTGAGGAAGGAAGTGACGTTGTGATCCCTTGAGCCAGTCAGGCTCATCAGACCCCAGAGGTGGAGGCAAAGATGGGGAGGGGGAAGAACCCTCGGAGGAAAAACAATTGAGCCTTGAACAATGCGGGGGTTAGGGGTGCTCACCCCCTGTGCAGTCAAAAATCTGCGTGTAATTTTCGACTCCCCTAAACTTAACTAGTAATAGCCTCCTGTTGACCAGAAGCCTTGCTGATAAATGATCAATTAACACACATTCTGTATGTTTTTTCTAATTTTTCATATACATATATACATACATATATAATGCATTCATGACATACCTTTTTCCTTTTTTTTTTTTTTTGATATTTCTAGGCTACACAGTTCATCATGAGCTTTTCCAAATTTTCACAATTCTCCAAATTTTCAATGTAATTTATAGAAAAAAATCCACGTATAAGTGGACCTGTGCAGTTCAAACTCGTGTTGTTCAAGGGTCAACTGTACCCAGATTTGCTTCACTGTGAAGTTCTCAAAATCATTCACTTTAAATGCAGCCCTCTCCATGCAGCTTTCAATCAGCGGCCCCATCCTTCCATTTAATAACAACCTTAGCACCATTTTTGGTAAGAACGCTAAAGGGACTGAGGAGTAAAGAGACACCACAATGCTGCTGACTGCACAAAATAGTCAGCACTTGAGAAATGTTAATAGATAAACAAATTTACGTATAACTCTCACATTCCCACACCATGCCTCATTCTACGAAGGTTTTGAGGTAGCTTACAAGAATATAAGTAATACGATAAAAGAGTTGAAATTTTAAATTATAGCATAGGAAAATATAGACATAACAAAGAGATAGAGCTGGTAGACACCCCAAGAGTTATATATGGTTCAACAGGGCAAAAGGGTAACCATTAAAATTGGGGAGAGTTTCTTGTCCACCAAAATAAAATCAGAAATAGGATTTATTACAAACATCACTGATTTGACCCCTTTCCCTTGGATTGTATTAATTCTTCAGGCTAAACAAAAATCTTCTGGACCAATGAGTCTAAAATTTTTTTTTCACACGGAGGATGATGGAAAAGACAAAGCGACAGCTTCAACATCACGTCTGCAGTAATGCAGGGGTGGGTTTGTACAGTAGCTTCTCACAGCGTTCCTCAGTGTGAGCGGAGGGGCTATTGGGAAAGCCTCTCTTACCAATGAGTGAGTTGGAAGACAGAGTGGTGGAAATCACTGCCACAGAACAAAATAAAGAACAAAGAATGAAAAGAAATGGGGATAGTTTAAGGAACCTCTGGGACAATGTCAAACGCACCAATGTTCACATGATACGGGTCCCAAAAGGAGAAGAGGGAGAGAAAGGGCTGAGAACATATTTGAAAAGATAATAGCTGAAAACTTCTCCAATATAGTAAAGGAAACAGTTGCCCAAGTCCAGGAAGTACAGAGAGTCCGGTATAGAATTAACCCAAGGAGGAACACGCTGAGACACACAGTAACCAAACTGACAAAAATTAAAGGCAAAGAGAAAATATTAAAAGCAACAAAGGGAAAGCAACAAATAACATACAAGGGAATCCCCATAAGACTATCAGCTGATTTTTCAGGATAAACTCTACAGGCCAGAAGGGAGTGGCACAATACAGTTAAAGTGACGAAAGAGAAAAACCTACAACCAAGAATACTCTACCCAGCAAGGCTCTCATTCACATTTGACAGAGAAATCAAAAGCTTTACAGACAAACAAACGCTGAAAGAATTCAGGAAAGGCTCTTTTGCTGCAGGAGCTAAGCAATATGTAGTTCTCCAATGGCTGGGTCTAATGTCCTCAAGTACATTTGATGTACTCGGTACAGATCAAAATTATATGCTAACTTGTTTTAAAAAAATATAGGTACTTAGACTCAGTATCTTGCCATAGATTCAGACTCAGTGAATTGAAGTGGACGTCTGTACTTTTAATAATCTCCCCAGGGGCCCCTTATATCTGCCAAAGACTGAAAACCATTGGCCCGTTCTGGTCCTGGAACTTCATGAGCCTTGCCAGGCCTCTGGTTCCACCAACAAGTTTCCTTCTCTGGGGCCTCTTTTTAAATTTGCTTAACGTATTGAGACACTTTAGGTAATTGCTTCAGAAGACACCCCGCTGGACTTCCCCAAGTAAACAACCAAATCAATAATCTCCAGACATTTAAAGCTTTACTTTTATATACCCGATCAGCAAGTGCAAGGAACCTTCCCCCGTGTCTTGAATTCTAGCAGATTTCAATTGTAGAGCATGAATAAAAGTTGTATTCATTAAACACCAGGAAGGTAATTATGTTTGGGAAGATATAAGTGCTTTCCCCTGGGGGTAGGAAGAAAGGCATATTAGAATCTTTACTGGATTCATTTCCCTTTTTCCTGGTAACTTTTCCCTTTCCAGGATGTTTTCTTCACATCTACATGGGGTTCCCAGTTCAGCAATTTGGCTGAAATAGCCAGTTGAAAATGAGCCAATTTTTAGTTAACAAAAGTTAATTAAATTAGTTGCTTATTAATTAAAGAAGTAACATATGTTGAACAAAAACTGGCCTTAAAAACCTACAAATTTATTACATATGCACAAAAATTATTCAGTGAATCATTTAATATGTTAGCAAAATATACCTTTAAATATCCATGAATGAAGGTGGCTAATTAAATTATGTTGCATTCACAGGATAAACTAATGTGTAGTCATTAAAAGTAATCCATTCACCATAAAAAGGAATAAAGTACTAATACTTTGTGGATGAACCTCAAAAATAGTATATACTAAGAACGGGGAGTGATGTCAGCAAAATGGCGTGATAGGATGTCCCCAGCTCACATCCACACACACAAAGAGCAATCTGATGGCCATTCATGGACAAAAGTGCCTTTATGGGAGCTTTAGGAACCAGATTCAAGGTTGCAAAACCCAAGTGAACCCCAAGATCAAAGAGAGCTGCTTTGAGAAGGCATGTCCATGTCCCAGTGGAAGGCTTGTTGAATGTGGTCCCAGCTGCAGACTGAAAGGGGTCCCATTCCCTTGTGGACTCAGCTCTAACTCCTCTTGGTCATGGTCCTGCAACCAGGAACTGAGAACTACACCCACCCATGGCTCACCAGCCTTGGTTCCAGCTGCAGGTTCTGAATCAGCTCGCACTCCACCATGGTCTAGATTCAGCCCTGCCTGCCCTGGGACCCAGTGATGCCAGTCTGTACCCCTGGAATCAGGCCCACTGACCTCAGGCCTGACTGTGGACCCTGAAGTAGTAGCCCTGTGGCCAGCTCCACCGCCACTGTACTAAAGTCTCAGACTCAGTTGTGCCTGCCCAGGAGCTGATCCAGGGAGCTGTGGGAAGCATGCTCAGGGACCTGACAGGAGCCACACTCATCTGTGCTTCTGGGGGCAGGCCTGCCAGCCATGGACCCACCCATGGACCCAGCATCAGCTCAGGACCAAGCTCCAGGGCCACTCAACTATGATCCCAGGAGCAGTCTCAGTAGAAGAAAGCTTTTACCTGCTAAAACCAGCCTGTAAAGAGGTGTTTCCTCCTTCAAATGCACAGACATCAATGTAATGTTACATGGATCATGAAAAAATCAGGCAAACTTGACATCACCAAAGGAAACTAATAAAACTCTGGTAACTGACCCCAAAGAAATATAGATCCATAAGTTGCCTAACAAACAATTCAAGATAATTGTCTTAAGGAAGCTCAGGAAACTGCAAGAAAACAGAGACAAGTGAACACAATCAGGAAAACAATACATAAACAAGAACTTCCTCAAAGAGAGAAAAATTATCAAAATAACCAAACAGTCTGGAGCTGAAGAATGAAATGAAATGGGGAAAAATGCAATAGAGCTTCAACAGCACAGAAGAAAGAATCTGTGAAGAAAGCAGAAGAAAATATCAGTGAACTTGAAGACAGCTCATTTGAAGTCATCCAGTCAGAGGAGAAAAAAGAAAAAAAAAAAAAAGGATTTGAAAAGTGAAGAAAGCCTGCAGGATTTCTGAGAATCATAAAGTAAATCAATTTAGGCATTATGGGATTCTCAGGAGGAGAAAACTGATTTAAAGAAATAATGGCTGAACTATTTACAATAGCCAGGACATGGAAGTAACCTAAATGTCCATCGAGACAGATGAATGGATAAAGAAGATGTGGTACCTATATACAATGGAATATTACTCAGCCATAAAAAGGAACAAAATTGGGTCATCTGTAGTGATGTGGATGGACCAAGGGTCTGTCATGCAGAGTGAAGTAAGTCAGAGAGAGAAAAATAAATATCATATAGTAACGCATATATATGGAATCTAGAAAAATGATACTGCTGAACCTAGTGGCAGGGCAGGAATAGAGACGCAGACAGACAGAATGGACTTGTGGACACACTGGGGAAGGGGAGGCTGGGATGTAATGAGAGAGCAGCATTGACATTTATACACTACCATGTGTAAAACAAATAGCCAGTGGCAAGCTGCGGTAAAGCACAAGGAGATCAGCTTGGTGCTTTGTGACGACCTAGAGGGGTGGGGGGGGAGGATGGGAGGGAGGCTCATGAGGGAGCGGATATACGTATACATACAGCTGATTCACTTTGTTGTACAGCAGAAACTGACACAACACTGTAAAGCAATTATAATCCAATAAAGATATTTAAACATTATTTTTAAAAAAGAATGGCTGAAAACCCTAAATCGTGGGAGGAATATGGACAAGCAGGTCCATGAAGGTCAACACTCCCCAAACAAGATCAATGCAAAGATTACACCAAGACATATTACAATTAAACAGGATTGAAGGTCAAGGACAAAGGGAATTTTGAAAGCACCAGGAGAAAAGTGACTGGTCACATACAGGGGAACACTCTTAAGTTTACCAAACGTATCAGCAGAAACCTTGTTGCCAGAAGAGGGTGGGATGAGAGGTTCAAGTCCTAAAAGACAAAGCAGCCAGCCAGGAATACTGCACCCAGAAAAGCTGTCCTTCAGAAACGAAGGAGAGATAAAGACTTTCTCAGATGAACAAAAGCTGAGAGAGGTCATTATCACCAGACCTGCCTTACACAAATGCTAAAGGCGGTCCTTCCAGTTGAAACAAAGGGATATGAATTAGTAACATGAAAATGTATGAGAGTATAAAACTCACTGGTAAAGCTAAGCACGTAGCCAAGTGCAGAACGCTCTAATAGGGTACTGGTGGTGTATAAATCACTTATAATTCTAATATAAAAGTTAAAATTTGAAAATATTAAAGATACGCATTCAATCATTTGTTCATGGATGTATAATATAAAATGATGTAAATTGTGACACCAATAATATAAACTGGGAAGGGGAGAGTAAAAGTGTAGAGTTTTGTTCATGATTGAAGTTATCGGATTAAAATAGCTTATTATGCTATTTTATGTAAACCTCACGGCATTCACAAAGAAAAAATATCTAGTAGATACACAAAGATAATTAAAAGCATACCTCTACAAAAAAAAAATGATCGTCACCAAGGAAGACAGCTAGAGAGGAAGAAAGGAACAAAAGAACTACAAAACACTGAGAAAACAATTAACAAAATGGCAATAGTAAGTCCTTACCTATCATTAATTGCCTTAAAGACACAAGGATTAAATTCTCCAATCAAAAGACATACAGTGACTGAAGGGCGGGGGGGACCCACTAGATCCAACTATATGCTGCCTACAAGACACTTACTTTTGCTTTAAAGAAAAACATCAGCCAAAAGTAAAGAGAGGGGAAAAGATATTCTATGCAAATGGTAACCAAAAGGGAGCACGAGTGGCTATATTTATACCAGACAAAATAGCCTTTAAGTCAACAAACGTCACAAGACAAAGAAAGTCACTATATCATGATAAAAGGGTCCATTCAACAGGAAGATACAAAACTATAAATATATATGCAACCAGCATCAAAGTACCTAAATGCATGAAGGCATTCTTTAAAAGTAATCTGAACTTGGGAAAATACATAAGGAACTGAACTCAGTGCAGAGGAAAGAACACTGCATGGTGAGTCGGGAGGCCTGGGGTCTGGCTCTGTGGGTTGACTTTGGAAAGACCTTAAGCCCCTCCAGGCCTTGGTTTCTTCATTCTTCAGGCTTCTCCAAAGAAACAGAATCAATAGGAGATTATACTACAAGTATAATATATACATACATGTATACAATAATTCTACACATATGATTTATTATAGGAATTGGCTCAGGTGATTACGGAGGCTGAGAAGTCCCGTGACCTGCCATCTGCAAGCTGGGAGAACCAGGAAAGCCAGCGGTGTAATTCAGTTCAAGTCCAAAGGCATGAGAACCAGGGTCTCGTGGCAGCAGGATGACCCAGCTGAAGCCATGAGAACAAACTCACCCTTCCTCTGCCTTTTCGTTCTCTTCAGGCCCTGATGGATTGGATGATGCTTCTCTGCATTGGGGAGTGTGATCTGCTTTACTCAGTCTATTGATTCAAATGCTAATCTTTTCCAGAAACATCTTCACAGACACACCCAGAAATAGTGTTTTACCAGCTATCTGGGCATTCCGTAGCTCAGTCAAGTTGACATAAAATTAACCATCACAGTCTCCTTTCTTGTAAAATGATAACATTGGAATAAAATGATCTATAGAATTTGTTCTTTCTGGAGCCCACATTCATTCTGTGATTCTACTTCTACCTCCATTGTCCAGAGTGTCCTGCTGGCCCCGGTCCTGACTCATCCCCGCCTTGTCCCTTTCCTATGTCCACTGTAGTTGAGAGCCTTGCATATTTGCCACAGCAGTTGCCATGCTGTTGCCTGAGTCTGCTGTACCTGCTCACTCTTCTGCACGTGCTGACTTTTTGTTCTTTACCAGGTGTCTGTGAGTGGAGACGGGCCCGTGGATTGATCAGACAGCCCTTGCTCTGCCGACCCAAAGCCTGCTGCTTGGAAAATCACAGGTAAAGCCTCTGACGGCATCATTAGTGTGAGTCAGCGTGCTGTTGTTCAGGCCCAGGATAATGGGGAGAGCGAAGGGTGTAATTTGCTTGAACACACACTCTCCCGCAGAGTAATTACTCTGCAGCGCACATACTTTTGGGGACCAGAATTCCTCTTGAACCAAGCACAGGCTGCTTTGTCATATTCTATCTGAAGAAAGACAGCTGCTCCACAGTCAGGGAATGGAAGGGTGAGAAACAAATGGAAAAACAAATAATGCAGGGAGGCAGGATGGTTTTTTTGCGTCATGTGCTGCTGAAAGGCTTCCTTTGCCATTGGGCCGAGTAGACGCCCACATGCTTCATTGCTTTGGACTTCAGTACAAGCCCAGACAGGAGACGACTCTAGCTTCCAAGCAAGTCAGTCTATCCAAAGGCAGTGCTGCTTATGGCCTATGAGACTTTCACCTGCATGTGTGTCTCCCAACCTTTGGAACTATGTCCAAGGTTCCTCCCCACCCCTGGTCTGTTATCACCTCTGCTCTACATTATGAATCTTGACTTGGAAAAACATATAAGGAGCTGAACTCATCACAGAGGAAAGAGCACTACATTACACAGGGAGTCAAGGGGCCTGGGTCCTGGTCTGTGAGTTGACCTTGGAAAAACGGTTAGTCACTCCAGGCCCTGGTCTCCTCTCTTGCAAAATGATAAGGTTGGAATACACAACCTGTAAAATTTACTCTTTCTAGAGCCAACATTCTGTGCTTCTTGTTTTTTGGGTTTTTTTTTTTCAATAAATTTATTTATTTATTTACTGGCTGCGTTGGGTCCTCGTTGCTGCACACGGGCTTTCTCTAGTTGCGGCGTGCGGGGGGCTACTCTTCATTGCGGTGCACGGGCTTCTTATCTTGGTGGCTTCTCTTGTTGTGGAGCACGGGCTCCAGGCGCACGGGCTTCAGTAGCTGCAGGACACGGGCTCAACAGTTGTGGCGCACAGGCTTAGTTGCTCTGCGGCATGTGGGATCTTCCCGGACCAGGGATCGAACCCATGTCCCCTGCTTTGGCAGGCGGATCCTTAACCACTGCGCCATCAGGGAAGTCCAACATTCTGTGGTTCTATTTCTACCTCCGTTGACTAGGGTGTCCTGCTGACCCTTACTCTGCCCCTTTGTCCCTTTCCTGTGTCCACTGTGGTTGAGAGGGATGGATATCTGAAGACATGGAAGACATATCGCCATGGTTTCAGTGCTTTAACATAATTCAACATGCAAGTACAAAAATACTAGCCCAGTGAAGCTGTTACCGTGACGCTTTCTTTACTATTCAGGTAATGAATATTGGGCTTCTGCTTTGGGCCTAGCTTGGCACTGGGCCCTATGAGGTATATCTAAGGAGAATGCGATGTGGCCTCTGTTACACAGAATCGAAGGTTCACTTGAAGATATTCAGTCCTCATGATGTGAGCATTAATATGTGGGCTGACACAGGAGAATAAACGAAGTTCAAAGACGTGAAAGATGCACATGGACAGAGGTGGAGAAAAGCATTTGGGAGCAAGGTGGGGTTGAGGTTGGGCCTTCAAGGATGGGTGGGATCTGGATGGGCAGAAAGGACCCCAGAAAGAAGGGGAGGAGGAGAAATCACCAGTTTTGAGGGGGTGGTAAAGACCCTGTGCTGTTTGGAGCAGAAATTACATGTTGGAACTGAGATAAAGTAATATAGAGGTGGTTATAGTCATACACATAAAGCACTTGACTCATTAAAGAACTGTCTGTCTGGGTTATCCACTTAATGCTTATAGCATCTCTCTGAGTTGGTCTTATTATCTCTTTTGTATAGGTGAGGAAACTGTGACTCAGAAATTACATAACTTGCCAACAGTCACAGAGCTAATACAGGAGGCAGAGGCAGAAGCCCATGGCTTCTGAATTTAAGTCCAAGTTCCTTTTCTTCTGCAATGTTTTCAGAGGCAGATCATAATGAGCCTTAACTGATAGGCCAGACAGCAGAAGGAAAGGCCTGAGACTCTAGACTCACAAAGGTTATCATCATCACTTCCATTTTCTCATGTGGTCCCAACAATTTTTACCTGTTTGCCTGACTCAGCATAGAGCCATGGGTTTCTGAAGGGAACAGTTGGAAGGCAGACAGGGCAGAGCACATATCCAAAGTGAAGGACTGGTCTGGCTAGGAATTTCGAGGTAGATTGGATCAACAGTGGAGGAGGAGAACTCAGTTGGAGGAAGTTAATTCATGGAGAACTTACCACTTCAAGATTCTTTTCACATATTAAATATTTTACTGAGTGCCTACTATGTGCTAGGCACTGTACCAGGTACTACTTTTTCCTCTTCAATGTCACGGTCAGCCATTCCAACAATGCCTCACCATCTTATAACAATTTCCTTCTGTGTCCTTCTGTTGTTCTGACCTTTGGTTATAAATTTGTTTGTTGATCACCTATCTATAATATAACAAGCCCTATGTTAGGCTTAGAGGAAGCATACACACAAAAGATAGGCTTCCCACTTCTGGCACAGGAATGAAAACATTAAATAATGGGACAGAGTTAAAAATAGAAGGCTCTAAAACAGACACAAAACAAATACTGAAATTCGATACATAATTGGAATGGCACTTAAAATCACTGGATAGTGCTAAGATAGCACACAATTTGGAAAGCCTTAAACTTGGATCCCTACCTGTACAATAAATAAAGAGATTCTGGATGGACTAAAGAGTCAAACATAAAAATGAAAAAACCATAAGAAGCAATTGGAAGACCATGTTTCTCTCCTCTTTGGATGGGAGAGACTTTTCCAAGCATAAAAGCAAAGGAAGAAATCGTATAAAAATATCAATAGATCTAACTTCACAATTTAAAAAGAAGTACACACAAAGAAAAATACTATAAACAATATTGATGGAGGTCTTCCAGGGCAATTTGATGCTGTGAGTTCACGGTTGAATGATGCTCTTTGCTGGAAACTCAGCCATGATGGATAAAACACAAGAGGGAAAACTAAAAGATAGATTGGGGCTCAAGTATAGGATAAACATCTTCGTGGACTGGACACAGCAGAAAAACAAGCTGAAGCCATGGGCTTGCTAGACCCTGGGTCCAGAATCAGGCTGCGAGTGGGCTATCTAAGCTAAAATCGCTGCTCTGTTTGAAAATAGTTGCTAAAGAGAGGCTTACGAACATCTCAAAAAGAGGCTGAAAACAAAATGCCACAGAGATGCTGCTGAAGGAAAACATGTTCCGATCATACATCTGATAAGGGACTTGTATCTAAATTACATAAAGGGCTCTTGCAATTCAACAAGACAAATAACACAGTTACACATGGGCAAAGGATTTGAATAGGCGTTTCTGCAAAGAAGATACTCAAGTGGCCAGTAAACACACGAAATGGTGATCAACGTCCCTCATTAGTCATCAGGGACGTGCAAATCAAAACCACCATGAGATTCCCTTCGCACCCGTTAGGATGGCACCCGTGAAAAAGGTGCGCAATAACAAGTGTTGGCAAGGATGCAGAGGAAATGGAATCCTCGAACATTGCTTGTGGGAATGTCAAATGGTACAGCTGCTGTGAAAAACAGGTTGGCATTTCCTCAAAAAGCCAAACCTAAAGTTAGCCTCTGACCAAGTAACTCCGCTCCTAGGTATGTACCCAAAGTATAAATGCCTACGTAAAAATTTGTTCAGAAGTGATCGTAGCAGGTGTTATGGACTGAATTGTGTCCTCCCCCCCCAAACTTCACATGTTGGAAGCCCTCATCCCCAGTGGGATGGAATTTGGAGGTGAGGCCTTTGGAGATAATTAGGTTTAGATAAGGTCATGAGGGTGGAGTCTCTCTGATGGGATTAGTACCCTCTTTAGAGACACCAAGAGAGCTTGCTCTCTCTTTATCTCTGCCATGTGAGGACACAGCAAGAAGGTGGCTGTCTGCAAGCCAGGCCGGCAGTTTTCACCAGAAGCCAACCATGCAGGCATCCTGATCTCAGAATCCCAGCCTCTAGAACCATGAAAAAGAAAATTGTTGCTTCAGCCACCTAGTCTGGAGTATTTTATTGCAGCAGCCTGCACTAAGACAGATTTTAGTACCAAGAAGTGGGGTGCTGCTGTAGCAAATAGCTAAACACGGAAGCAACTTTGGAACTGGGTCATAAGTAGAGGCTAGGAGAGTTCTGAGGTCCACGCTAGGAATATGGGTGTTATGATTCTGACACTCATTCCGATGAGCGGTTTGGTTTTTTTTGTTTGTTTGTTTGTTTATTTTTTCTATTTTTTTTTATTTTTTTTTATTTTTTTGGGGGTACACCAAGTTCAATCATCTGTTTTTATACACATATCCCCGTATTCCCTCCCTTCCTTGACTCCCCCCACCTCGAGTCCCCCCCACCCTCCCCGCCCCTGTTTTTGTTTTTTTTTTCTAACCCACACCAAGCAATTCTCTGACACAGCAGGGTGTCCTACAATTTAACCCAATGCTGATACTATCTACCTGGAAACAGAATCAGATCTCACAGGTTAAGGGCTCAGCTCCACAAGACTGCTCACAATTCAGATACCAATCACAAGTGCAGATGGTTACCTGTGCTTCTGACTGACTGGCTGTAAATGAGAGGTTCTCATGACCCCATCCTTGGGTTTGACTAATTTGCTGGCATCATCCACAGAACTCAGGAAAGCAGTTCATGCACTCGATTACCAGTTTACTACAAAGGATATTAAAGGAGACGAATCAACAGCCAGATGAAGAGCTACATATGGTGAGGTCCTGAACACAGGAGCTTCTGTCCTCATGGAGGTGGGGGCCTGGCATGGTGGCACCTGGATGCATTCTGGTTCACCCACCTGGGAGCTCTCTGAACCCCCTCCTTTCGGGTTTTTATGGAGGCTTCATGACATGGGCGTGATTGATTAAATCATTGGCCATTGGCAATTGAACTAGATCTTTAGCGCCTCTCCCCCTTCTGATGTCCAGGGATGGGACTGAAGTGCTAATCTTCTAATCACATGGTTGCTTCTCTGTTGGCTGGTCCCCATCCTTAGGTTACCTAAGGGCTTTCCAAAAGTCACCTGGTTCATGTAAAAAAGACCTTTATAGCTCTTTACAGCTCTCAGCACTCAGGACATTCCAAGGGTTTCAGGAACTCTGTTCCAGGAACAGGGATGATGACAAAATATGTATTTCTTATTACAAATCACAATATCACAGATGTTAATGGTGATTCTGGTGAGGTCTTGTCTGGAAAGGAGGAACGTGTTACTGAAAACCAGAGGAAAGGCAATCCTTGTTTTAAAGTGGCAAAGAACTTGGCTGAACTATATCCTAGAGTTTTGTGAAAAGCAGAACTTGTAAGTGATGGAACTGGATATTAAGCTGAGGAGATCATTCTAAGCAAAGAGGGGAAGGAGCAGCTTGGTTCCTCCTGACTCCATACAGGAATACACAAAAGGAGAGCGAGAAATTGAAGAAGGAATTGTTAAGCCAAAAGGAACCAGAACTTGAAGATTTGGGAAATTCTCAACCTATACACACTGCAAAACACGAGAAAACTTTGTTCTGTAGAGAACACTAGCAGTGTAATGGAACAAGCATTTGATACAGAGATCATAGGTGCAACTCATGACTGTAATCAGCTATCTCAGGAGAAGAAAAAAAACAAAACCAAAAACAAAACAGATGGTCCCATGCCAGCAAAAACAATGCCAGTGTGAACTAATGAGGACAGAGAAAGTGGGATGGAATGAAGGGAGGCTGTCACACTTCTTGGACTGTACAGAACTAGACCATTGAGATATTCAGCTCTGGACATGCACTATTCTTCATAAAAAAAGGAAGGATGACCCTAAAGGCAATTCAGAGATCACCAGGGCTGCCTTCTTGGTTTCAGAGTGAAGCCACTGCCTCAATTTCAACTGGCTGGACAGCAGCCTCCACTAGGGCGGCGTGTGGGACCGCCAAGAACCTTGCAGGCAGGACCCCTGCCTGCAGAGCTGAGGGGGCATGATTGCCACCCGAGTGTATCATAAAGGCAGGACTGCCACCCCAGTGCGCCTCGAAGATGGACTATCAGGCCAAAGAGGATTACTCACAAGCCTAAAGATGGCATCTGCCTTGCTAGGTTTTAGACTTGCTTGGGACTTGTCACCCCTTCATTCTTCCCTATCTCACCCTTTTAGAATAGGGATGTCTATCCTGTCCCAGAATTATATTGCACATAATTTGTTTGGTTTCACAGGGGGAAAGGAATTTTCCTTGAATGTGATATTTAGATACGTCTTCAGACTTTAGAGTTAAGGCTGGCATGAATTAAAGTTTGGGGGTCTGTTTAAGGTGAAATTAATGTATCTCGCATGTGAGAAAAAGGTTGAGTAACAGCATTAAGACGTAATTTGCAAGAAGAGGAATGCCAATGACTTGTGAAAGCAAGTTCAACATCACTGCAAAAGTGCAGACGGAAGCAGCAATGAAGTACACTTCTTTTCAACTATCAAATTCTAGGAAATTTATCCTCAGTAAGTGGCCAGGAATTTTATAAAACTTTATCTTCAGGACTATTATTCATGGTTCGTTAGAATGGTGAAAGAATACCCAGCAATAAAGTGCATGCATCTGTCCAAGCCAGCTATCCAGGATAAATTTTTGATTCATTTTATCCTTTTACTCCCCATCACCGAATACTGATAGTTCTGCTTACTAAACGCAATGTCACACATTTTTTGTTTCATATTTTAGCATCTGTGAAATTGGGATGTGTCATACAGTTACTGCCAGCCAGGGGGCAGTCGTGATGCAGTTGTCATTGTCTAAACTTGCTCATCACAACTTGGGAAATAAATAGGTGTCAAATTCTTCTCATAAGCTTTGTAAATGCTGTATAAACTTCATAATAGCAAACAAGCTCAGAAATGCACATTCATCTCAAAGGTACCATCTTAGTACAAGTTAGAGCAAATTAAGATAAATCTAAGCAGGTTAAATGGAAACATTGTCAAAATCACACATTTATATGTAAGGTAACTTCCTAAGGTGACATAGAACAAATCTAAGTGAAACTAAGCAGACTCTTTGAAACAAGCAAGAAAGGACACATTTAATTCAAATGAAATGGGCGTTAAGGTGAGTTTAGACAGAACTAAGCAGTTTGTGTTGAACAAGCTCAGAATCTATTATTCTTCTTAAAACCGATTCCTTATGAGACCTTAGAGCAAGTTCTAGCTGATACTAAACAGTTTATATGAAACGGAGCTCAAAATCACTTGTTCACAACAAACAAAAGTTCTTACTGTTCATTAGAACTAATTAATATGTAACAGAACAGTTTACATTAAACCAAGTGCAGACCCAAACATTCCTCTCAAAAGTGACATCTTAGGATGAGTTAGAGTTTGGGTAGTTGAAAATAAGCAGTATACATGAAGTAAAGCTTACAATTCCTCATTCATTTCAAACAAAACTCCTAAGCTTCATAAACTTTTTATGTGCAAATAAGACAGAAGAAGTGTTCCTTGCCCTGGTTATCAAGGGGTCACTGGATTCAGTGACTACTTGTTGCCCACCCTTTGAAAGTCAGATTTGGGTTGCTTTGGATGAAAAGGCTAATCTTTGCAGCTCCTTGGAGAAAGCATTTTAGGGACACACTAAGGATCTGAAGGTGCTCTAGAGGAATGTACAAACAGTGATGGGACAAAAAGTTAACATCCTCATTGTGTAAAGGGCTAATGAAAATCTGTAAGAAAAACTGTAAGTCTCCAATAGAGGAACGGGCCAAGAACAGAGAGCTCACAAAGGAGGAAACACAGTCAGCCAAGAAACATTTGAAGCATATATAACCTCGAAGGAAATCAGAAAATGCGGCTAGGACAAGAAGTTAATTTTGCCTCTCGGATTCCCAAAGATTGAAATGATGAACTCTCTGCTGTTGCTTAGGTTACAGTAAAACAGGAACTGTTATGTCCTCCTCCTGGGAGGGTTCACGGAAGCAGCCTTTCTGGAAAGCTATTTGCCAACGTGTAAAAGGAGCCGTAAACCATCCACACCTTGCTTATTTAAGCAAAAATAAAAAATAAAGGAAGGCTAAACCCTAAAGTAAACAAATCGGTTATCTACGGAAGAGGGAGAAGCATAAAGAAGGGGAAAGAGGAAGGAAGTCTTAGGCACAGGGAGCAAATGGCCCTTCTGAGCATGTATACCTTTTATGTAGTTCTGAATTTCAGAAACATAGTAATGCTTTACATACCCCCCCAAATTAATGAATAATTAAAAATCAGCCAGGAAGTGGAGAGACCCCAAACAGAATACAGATAGCAAGAAATGAACCTAGTTATGTTATAAATGATTAACCATACTGAATAAAGTGGGGAAGAGAGGAACTAACCTTCCTAACTTTGGAAAGTAGGATCTTGACCAGATATTGCAAGACTAAAGATCCAAAGAACAGTAAACATACTGTGCTCAAATTGGTAAGTGTGTTTCTCTCAGGGCTGTGGGCTAACAATTCTGAAACCACTTTATGTGTAGACTAGGGGGGAATAAATAAATACATTGTAGATAGTATCTGCAGGGCTTTTCACTGTCAGAGAAAGAAGTTGCAAATAAGGAAAAGAGGAAGGTGGAATTAACCCTGTGGTTTGGGATTGAATCAGAGGTATCAATATGGACTCACACTTCTCAGACAGAAAAATGCAGAAACAAGCACAAAGGTGTTTGTATGTGTGGATTAGTATAGCTTTATAGACTTTCTAGCTGTGTCCACTGAGAAGGCCTAGAGGCCATGACAACCTAGTAGCAAGGAAGACACTTAGCAACCAGATCTTCATTTCTAAATACCCAATGAAAGGAACTAGGACTTGCTGGAGAAGTAGATGATTCCAGAGCTGGGGCAGGGAAAAATGCAAGATGAGCCTGGAACATCTTGTGGTGCCAGAAATGAAGGAAGTACTCAAAAACAAAGAAAACACTGAAGGAGCCCTTAATAGCCAAAACTTGAACAAATGAAGCAGTAAAATAAACAACCATACTGTTGGATTTTAACCCATAGAGTGAAAAGCAAAGAAACAAAGGACCAAACTAAAAGAAAATCCTTGAGGCTATATTAAAACCAAAAAATCAAATAAATAAATAAATAGGAGTACAGGGATAAGTCCTCTTTACAGAAGAAAGGAATGAAGACAATTTTTAAAATTATCAGGCAAACACCACAGTAATAATTGCAGGCAAGTTCTACCAACAGATGCTAAAATTAGTAGTAAAAAATTGACATGAGTTGTGTTTCTGTACACTAACAATGAACAATCTGAAAAGGAAATTTTTTAAAAATTCAATTTATAATAGCATCAAAAAAGAATAAAATGCTTTGCAATAAATCTAACCAAGGAAGTAAAAGACTTGTACACTGAAAGCTATTAAGATGCTGCTAAAAGAAATTAAAGAAGATGCAAATAAATGGAAAGACACCCATGTTTGTGGATGGGAAGACAATATTGTTGAGATGTCCATACAGCCTAAAGCAATCTACAGATTGACTGCAATCCCTAGCAAAACTCCAAGGGCTTTTTTTTTTTTTTTTTTTTGAAATAGAAAACTTTAACCTAAAATTCATATGGAATCTCAAGGGACCCAGAATAGCCAAAATCATTTTGAAAAAGAATAAAGTTGGTGGACTCGCACTTCCTGATTTCAAAAATAATACAAAGTGACAGTAATCAAAACAGTGTGATTCTGACATAAAGACAGACATATAGACCAGTGGAATAGAATAGAGAGTCTAGTAATAAATCCTTGTTTATATGGTTGGATGATCTTTGATAAGGGTACCAAGACCAGTCAACGGGGAAAGAACAGTCTCTTCAACATATGATGTTGGGGAAACAGGATATCTACATGCAAAAGAATGAAGTCAGGCCCTTATCTTATACACTGTATAAACATTAACTAAAAATGAATTAAAGACCTAAATGCAAGATCTAAAACTCTAAAACTCTAAAAGAAAACATGAAGGAAAACCTTCATGACATGGACTTGGTAATGATTTCTTAGATATGACACCAAAAGCACAGGCAACAAAAGCAAAAATAGAAAAATGGGACTATATCAAACTTAAAAATGTTGTGCAAAGGACACAGTCAATAGAATGAAAAGGCAACCTACAGAATGGGAGAAAATATTTGTCAATCGTATATCTGATAATGGGTTAATACCCAGAATATATAAACAACTCAACAACAACAAATCAAATAAACCAGTTAAAAAGTGGGCAAAGGACTTGGATAGTCATTTCTCCAAAGATGATATATACAAATGGCCAACAAGCACAGATGGCTATTATTAAAAACAAACAAACAAAAAACTGGAAAATAACAAGTGTTGACGAGAATGTGGAGACATTGGAACCCTTGTGCACTGTTGGTGGGACTGCAAAATGGTGCAACTGCTATGGAAAACAGCATTGGGTGTCCCTCAAAAAATTAAAAATAGAACTGCCACCTGATCTGCAATCCACTTCTGTGTATATGGATCCAAATGAATTGAAATTGGGGTCTTGAATAGATATTTGCACACCCATGTTCATAGCAGCACTATTCACAGTAGCCAAGAGGTGGAAGCAATCCAAGTGTCCATCAACGGATGAATGGATAAATGAAATCTATATACAAATAATGGAATATTATTCAGTCTTAAAAAGGAAGGAAATTTTGTCACATGCTACAACATGCATAAACCTTAAGGATCTTATGCTAAGTGAAATAAGCCCCTCAAGGGACAAGTACTGTATGATTCCACTTATATGAAATATCCAAAATAGTCAAACTCATAGAAACAGCAAGTAGAATGTGGTTACCAGGAGCTGGGGGAAGCAGGAAAAGGGGAACAGTTGTTACTTAATGGGAACAGTTTCAGATTTGCAGGGAAAAAAAGTTCTGGAGTTCTGTTTCACAACAATGTGAATATACTTAACTCTACTGAACTTCACACTTGAAAATGTTTAAGATGGTAATTTTCACGATGTGTGCTTTTTTACCACAATAAAAATAAATAAAATTTTGAGAAGAAACGGGATATTTGCATAGACTTAAAGGATCACCTCTCACCTGAATACTTATTAATTACAAAGTGAAATATAGTAACTTTACAGTGGGGGAACCCAGCAGACACTAGACATCAGCTTAACCAAATGATCAAAGTTAACTTCACCAAAAATAAGACTTACCACCTTCATGAACCCCCTCATGTAATGCACTGAGAAGGGCACAACATCATTTCTGTAGTTTCCTTGCCAAAATGCATAACCTCAATCTAATCATGAGAAACCATCAGACAACCTCACATGTAGGGACATTCTACAAAATACCTGACCAGTGCTTGTCAAGAGCCTTAAGTTCATGAAAGAAAAAGCAAGGCTGAGGAAATGCCACCAACTGAAGGAAACAGAAAATGATAACTAGATACAATGTATAGCTCTGGATTGGATGCTGGACCAGAAAAAGTACATTCCTGAAGAAACTGGTGAAATTGGAAGAGAGTCTATAATTTAGTTAATAGCATTCTTCCAGTTTCTAAATTTTGATAATTGTCCTATGGTTACACAAGATATTAACATTAGGACAAGATGGATGAACGGCTTATAGGAACTCTCTGTATTATTTTTGCAACTTCTCTGTAAGTCTAAAATTATCTCAAATTACAATTTAAAAAATATCCATACATTGGGGAGAAAACGAGGAGTTCCCTTTCCAACAATCTTTCCTGAATAAATAATCTGAAATATAAGTGTTTATATAAAAAGATGTTTATCATAGCATTATTCATAATGATTTTAAAAATCAGATACAATCTATATGCTCATAAGCAGCCTGATGGTTGGTAAATTACAATCTCTTCTGGGGTCTCAGTTTTAAATACAATCTGTACGTTCACAACACCCAGATATATATCTCTGCTCACAGAGTGGACTGCTGACTTTGCATCTCCACTTAGAAGAAGGTGTAAGAGGCATATCAAGTTAGTATGGCTGATAGAGTATTCTCAACTCCTTCCCCAGCCCAACCCCTGTCTTCCCTGTGGTTTAGGGGAAAACATACAAGGCATCCTGGACTCCTTTCATTTCCTTGTCTTCCATACTTGCTACACAAGCAAGTTCCTTTGCTCTCCCTCCAAAACACACCACTGGTCCATTTACTTCTCTCCAGCACCACTGCTCCCCTCTGATGCAAACCATCATTGATCTCCCTGTGCTCCGGGGAACACAAGCTCCCAATGGATCTCCCTGTTTTCTCTCTTGCCCTCTCTCATCATTCCCCATGCAGCTGTCTGAATGATGCTAAAAGACATCCATCAACCTGATCTTTTTCTGCCTAAAGCCCTCCAATGGTTCCCCACTGCACTTAAAGCCCAACTTCCTTACCATCTTCTGCTGGGTCCTATAGGAGCCTGTCAGGCTTTCATCTTGGGCCCATAACCTCTCCCCTCCTTTCTCCTTCACTCTGGCCACAGTGGCCTCACTTAGTTTCTTGAAGAGTAAGCTCCTTTTCTCCCCCAGGCCTCTACTGTTCCCTCCATCCAGAAGCTTCTGTGCCTACAGCTTCTCATGGCCACTTCCGTCTTGTCATTCAGGGCTTGAACCAACTGTCACCTCTTTGAGAGACCTGCTTTGATCACTTAACATAAAGCAGCCCCCACCCTACTCCTCCATCACTCCATAGGCCAACTATGTCTTTTAATGACTTCTGAAAACTAGCAATAAGTGATAACCTAAGATGATTTTGTTCATGCATTTTTATAACAGTTAACATTCTGCCTCCTTTCTCTAAAATGTAATCTTCATGAGAATAGTTGAACTGTATTTTGAAAATTTTCATAGCTACAGAAAATTTGAAAGAATAGTACATACACTTTAGTTTCACCAAACGTTAACACTGGATCACATTATATCAATCTCTTTCTCTCTTTACACACACATGCACACACACACTTTTTTCTTTAACCACGTGAAATAAGTTGCAGACATCATGGCTCTTCATCCCTGCATACCTCCTCATGCAACTAACAATGATGACATTTTTCTACATACCATCAGTATCATCACCCTCAAGAAATTCGTAATTCCATAATGTCATATACAGTCCCAGTTTGTCCAATTGTCCTAAAGATGTCTTTTAAGTCAATTTTATTTTTTCCCCTGGTTCAGGATCAAATCTAGTGCCAAGCATTGTATTTTTCACGATGCTGACTTTTTTGAGGAGCCTATGTTCTTCAAAGAGCCCCCAGAGCCTGTCTGTCTTACAGAATGTACTGCAGTCTGAATTTGTCAGACTAGTTCCTTATGGTATCAACTGACTATATCTTCTGTGTTTTCTTTCAGATGGAGGTTAACTCCAGAGCCCCACTGTACAATATGGTGGCTACTGGCCATATGTAGCTATTGGGCCCTTGAAATATGGCTAGGGTGACCGAGGAACTGAACTGTTACTTTTATTCAGTTTTAATTAATTTATGTTTAAATTTTAAAATGGATACTCCTGGGACTCCCCTGGCAGTCCAGTGGTTAAGACTTCGCCTTCCAGCAAAGGGGGTGCGGGTTCGATCCCTGGTCAGGGAGCTAAGATCCACATGCCTTGGGGCCAAAAAACCAAAACATAAAACAGAAGCAGCAGGACTTCCCTGGTGGCACAGTGGTTAAGAATCCGCCTGCCAATGCAGGGGACACGAGTTTGATCCATGGTCCAGGAAGATCCCACATGTCGCGGAGCAAATAAGCCCGTGCACCACAACTACTGAGCCTGCACTCTAGAGCCCATGAGCCACAACTACTGAGCCCATGCACAGCAGCCACTGAAGCCCGTGCGCCTAGAGCCCATGCTCCGCAACAAGAAGCCACTGTGCGAGCCCACACACTGCAACGATGAGTAGCCCCTGCTCACCGCAACTAGAGAAAGCCCACGTGCAGCAACAAAGATCCAACACAGCCATAAATAAATAAATAAGTAAATAAATAAATAATGTTTTCTAATGGCATTTGTTTTAAAAAAAAAAAACAGAAGCAGCATTGTAACAAGTTCAAAAAAGAAAAAAAAATGATCCACATCAAAAAAAAATCTTTAAAAAATATAAATAAAATAAAAAATTAAAATGGATACTCCTTACAGTCATTGAGAACTTTCAAAGTAACATCACATAGTCACCTTCACATAACTGGCGTATGTGCGTCTATTTTCATTGTATGCTATGAACTCTGATTTGAGATCTGCTTTGGCTGTAAAATACGAACTGAATTTTGAAGACTTAGAAATGCAAAGGAATCCATCCATCCATCCATTCACAAAATCTGAATTCAAGTCATGGTTACGAAATGTTGTAACACACACACACAGACACAATTTAAAAAGTCCGAGAGGCACAGGAAGGCAAGGGCAGGCTGAAAAATGACTCACCAGGTGGGAATCCTCTATCTCTTACTCACTGATGTATCCGTACTGCCTACACAATACCTGCCGTGGAGTGGGTGGCTAATGGATATTTGTGGAATGAATGAGAGGGAGGGAGGGAGGGAGGGTGTGACCAAATGGCCAGGCCTTCAAGGAAGGAAGAATGGCTTTCTTCGCTCAGAGAGCAAAGGGGGCCCTTGCCAGGGGACCAGCCAGCACAAACAGGCAAACAATGATGCCCTAATAGTAAAAAAGTGACTCGAGTGAACAGAGGCAGGGAGGGCTGGGAAGACCTGGCAAAAACCCAGGAGAGCATTCCAAGTTCCCAGCACTGGCTCTGCCAAGGCAGCAGGGCTGCCAGGGGAGCAAAGAAAGTGACATAATGAAATGGGACCCGGACCTTGCCCTTCTTTGGATGTTCTTAGTGTGGGCTTGCTTTGGCTAAAACACCCCCGGGGGCGGGGGGGCAGCCCTGTGTGGTCTCCACTTGGGACATGGCTCTTGGCAAGCAGGGATGCAGGGTGACACCCGAGTTGGCGAGTGACCTGGCCTGGGTATGAGCCCTGGCAGCTGCATTTGGCCTCCCTGTGCCCTCAACAGGCACACACACAGGGACAGCAGCAGAGACCTTCCTGTCTCTCCCGGGCACAACATTCATCTTTCTTTTCTAATAGAGGAATTGGCAAGTTGGGCACTAACATGAGTTTATCGTGCCAAGCACTTAAGTTCATTCCAGATATTATTCTAATCCTGATGCAAACTTTGCAACACAGGTATCGTTATCCTCGGTATGGATGGGAAGACATCTGGTTTCAGATAGGTTGAATAATTTACTTACGGTCACAAAACTAGTCAGCATCTGTGCCTGCATCTGAGAGTAGCTGGACCCCAAGTTGACACTCTTTCTTTAACCTCTCCATCTTTCTCCAAGGGAGAATAAGACTATGTAATTACAATTCCTGTCTGGGTTGTCTTTGCACAGCTTTGGTATCTGAGCCCTACAATAACTCTCTCTTATTAAGTTGTACTTCCCTAGAGGTACAGATGTCACTGTCTGCATTTATATACAAACATAAATATTGTATATGTGTATATTACATATATATTGCATTTTTTCTAATTATATTATAGGAAGGAAGTCTTGCCATTCAAGTTTCTGGATCATATTATTAAAAGCTTGAGGGAAAAACTATTAAATCATAACTGGCACCAAGCTATTCCTCCTAAAAATGGTTTTCCACATTTGCATTGAATCTGATCCCTAGAAAGGCACGGGAACTGTCTTCTTGTAAGACCGGCGCTCCCAATCAGTGTCAGACCTTATTGTTTACTACAAAATTGTAGCCTCAGCTCAAGCTGCCAAATCCTGGGAGTGCAACCCTATGCCTGTCTCAGTGCTTTTATCTAAACATTCTTCCACTGAAAGGTTGAGCGTTTCCATGTGAGAGGGCTTCAGGTTTACAATGACCAGAAAGGGGAGGGGGCATTGATGCTCTGGCTCCCCCACTGAAGAGCATTATCCATGGAGAACATTTAAGAGATATTGAACAAGATGCACTTTAGAACCACAAATAAACTTCACTGTGACAAGGTCTGGGAAAACTGTTTTATAGAGCTCTTTAAGCCTCCTATGTTAAAATGTGGATTGAATGTGTACACTTATTTTCACTTCCTTCCTAAATCCCGCTGATACTATAGAAAAGAGATTCAGAAAAGAGATTTTAAAACAAATATGTAAACACAAATGTATGGGGAAAACAAAAGATGAGAAGATCGCAAAAAAAATTCAGAAGATGGATGGAAGCAGTTGTATGTTTGGGAACTGACTTAGGAAATCCAGTAAAGCTATATCCTAAGCCACTGGTGGGCAGAGCTGCGAACCATTCTGATTTATCTCACAAAATCCTGAGGAGCTGCAGGAAGTGGTTCCTCTGACTCTAGGGAGAAGGTGGTGATCAGAGTGAGAGAACTGTATAAAAACCAAAAAGATCCAAAGTGAAGGAAGTGAAGGGGATGTAGCTCTGGGACCTACATCCTTATGTGTGTAGGATCCGAGGCCATCTTGAGAGGGCTAAACTAGGCAAAGCCTTCTATGTGCTTCTCTCCACATCAGCCTAACATGAAACACATCACGTAAATCTGTTAAAAACAAATGCCAAAAAGCAACTTTGAAAAAGGCAACAGTTTGAGGTTGTAAACAGAGTGAGAATTTGTAGATTAATGGTACATTTATAGTGTGTTTTTGCCCCATTGGATTAAATCCTCTCACTCCCTTTGTGTACCTCTGATGGTAGGTGGTGGAAAGTTTCTAAAGTATAGGGCTCTGGGGAATGACTCAGATTTCTTACAACTACAAGAATCTCCACCTAAAGGCCCACACAGCTGCTGATAGAAAAACTGTCAGCTTCCTAGAATTTATTTCTTGCCACCAACTGCTATAAACACCTTTGAGTTACATGTTTCTGAAATTCATCAAGAATTACCTTCTAGAAATATTCTGAAAGGTCTTTGTCTGGGCTTGGTGGTTTGATTTTTTAGCTATCTGAATTTAGCTCTTGGTCAGCTGTACTAACCTGCCACGGCATCAGCACCAATGTTACCATAAAATGGCACAGAAATAATTTTTGTGACAGGTTTGAGTAGTAAATAGAGAGACAGCGTAGTGTAGCATAGCATTTTTCAATTTTAAGTAAAGAATCTCCTTGAAAGGGAGGTAAAAACAACAACAGCAACAAAAAAAACCTTTCACATACTTCAAGCATTGATTCAAATTATTTTTTGTTACTGAAACATATACAAACACTAAACAAGACATATATTCCTTAGATTTATAGCTCTTAAGCTGTATATATAAAGACAACACAGATACTCAAATTTAAACAAAACAGAGTAAAACACCAGTACTTTTAAGTTGATTGAGTTTCCTAGAGATTGGACATAGGAGGTCAGGGCAGATTATTGCTCTTGTCCTAATGACTAGGAAATAACTGGAGAAAGGGAAATGTTACATTTTTAAAGATACCAGAGAGCTGTGGGCACAAAAAATTTAAAGGAATAAATTCCAGGGAGGAGAGAGCCCTTCCTAGGTGAGCACAGTTCAGCAAGCTTCCTTCCTAAGGGAATTTGCCAAATTTGGGCACAAGCAGAGGTTCAGGCCTAGCAATGGCAGGTAACTCAGTAAGTCATGTGATGGAAAACTGGCAGGTGGGAAAAACCATCTTCCACTTTTTCATGACAGTCCACAAGGTCATTAAAAATTACAACGGCTTCTCTTTTCCTCATAGAGTTTACTGGGGTTGTGATTAAGACTAGGGCCTGGCTATAAAGACAGAGAAAGAGTCCCTACAACCTTCTGGTTCTTGGGAAGGATAATCACTGGAGGGGAGACCCTGAAATAAACATAAGACAGGTCTCACCCTCAATATATTTGAAAGCAAAGGAGAACTAACTAAACCTGAAACACAGTCCTAATGCAGCTCAGTTCCTTGACAGAGAAAAGAGTGTTTTGTCTGGGGAAAATAGCATTGGTCTCGGTCTCTACGGCTCCGTTATAAACAATATCTGCTGGGCAATAATTAAGTGATTTGCAAGGAAACAGTAAAATATGATTCACAATCAAGAGAAATAACATTCTAGTGAAACAGACCTACAGAAAACTCATGTTTTAGAATTATCAGAGGATCTTAAAATCATCATTATAGATATGTTTTTTTCTAAAAATAAAAGAAAATCTAGACAAAAAATGGATGAAAAGATAGAGAATTTCAACAAATAAACAGAATCTATATCAAGAACAAAAATGCCCTCTGGGAACTTAAACATATTATATTTGGAAGGAAGAATGGAAGTGGGAACGGGGAGGGGGGGAGAACAAGACTTCTTAACTGGTGGAGTGAAAAGAATCAGCAAATCCTCTCCCCAGAAGCAACTCTAAAACTGGGCACAACTGTCAAAAACGACAACTATAGGACTCTGGATATCGGCCAAAGGCACATAAAAAAGCTGAGTAGCATTTTATTTGAGACAAACGACTGGACTTCAGAGGAGAACAGTGGGAATCTAAGGTATATTAGCCTGGAGTTGCTTCTATTTGCCATGCTTCCCTCCCCAGCTCTGCTGAGGCAAGTCAAGAAATCCTTCAGCTTTACTGCTGAAAGGGACCGACTTGATTTGTTGCTAAATGCAGAAAAATCGATACTCAGGGGCGCTGTTGAAAGCTATAGTGATCGTGGTAGCAAAACCATCAGAAAAAGCCAATGTCTTAATTAGCCTGTTATTGCAGTGAGCCATAGATCAGGCACACTAGCCAGAAATTTAAGAGATCCAGGTAATGAGATAGGCATAATGGGCTTTGATGAACTTCTTGGTAATTTGCATGGAAATTTGTATACATGCTCAAGGTTACTCAGAAAATTCAGGAGAGACTGGAGAGAACCCTAATGATCTCCTCTGCATGCATAGGAAGCCCAGTAGAAAACTGAAACTAGGGCCAGGACCAGCTATATAATTTGCAGAGCCTGTTGCAAAGTGAAGATGCAGGAGTCCTTGTTAAAAAATTATAATGAATTTCAAGATGGTGATAACACAGCATTACATCATAGATGAGGCTCTTCTAAGCAGGGGACCCCAAGTGACTGAACTGGTCACACACTCAAGAAACTGGCCTTGGCTAGAGCTGACTTTTTAAATAGTCTGAGCTTTGAATATATTTCCTCAACTACACACAGATTGGTAAAGAATAGAAGATTTACCAGCTAAAGGTATTTAAGCCCAACTTTTGACCAATCATTGACCACTAAGCTATGCTGACTCGGTCAAACCCTAGGAAGGCAGGCTTAAATATAAATATAAACAAATATTAAAAACTGAGCAGGACTTCCCTGGTGGCGCAGTGGTTAAGAATCCACCTGCCGATGCAGGGGACACAGGTTCAATGCCTACTCCAGGAAGATCCCACATGCCGTGGAGCAACTAAGCCAGTGTGCCACAACTATTGAGCCTGTGCTCTAGAGCCCAGAAGCCACAACTATGGAGCCCATGTGCCGCAACTACTGCAGCCTGCACGCCTAGAGCCCTTGCTCCGCAACAAGAGAAACCACTGCAAGGAGAAGCCCGTGAACCACAAGGAAGAGTAGCCCCCACTCTCTGCAACTAGAGAAAGCCCACGTGCAGCAACGAAGACCCAACACAGCCAAAAATAAATAAATAAGCTTTAAACAAAAAAAACTGAGCAAACACACTAGTAGCTACACACTTTGGGGGAGACAGAGCTTATAGAGTTAACATAGTCAAGTTACTGAGCAAACAAAAACAGCAACAATAATGGTCCCCAAAGGATGGAATCAGAATCCAGACTCGCTACAATATATTACCTAAAATATTTACTTTTCAACAACATAAAAACCAGGAGACATGCAAAGAAACAAGAAAGTGTGACCCATACTCAGTAAATGAAGGAGTCAGTATAAACTGTCTCTGCTAAGTTCAGTTGCTGGTAGTAACAGCAGAGTCTTGAAAGAAATTATAAATATGTTCAAAGAATGAAAGGAAACCATGTTTAATAATTTAAAAGTATAATGATTCCTACCCTGCCACTAAGTTCATCAGTACCATTTTTCTAGATTCCATATATATGTGTTAGCATACAGTATTTGTTTTTCTCTTTCTGACTTCACTCTGCATGACAGACTCTAGGTCCATCCACCTCACTACGAATAGCTCAATTTCATTCCTTTTTATGAGGACACCGGGGGCAGGGGAAGTTGGGACATAGTGAGAGAGTAGCATTGACATATACACACTACCAAATGTAAAACAGATGGCTAGTGGGAAGCTACTACAGAGCACAGCGAGATCAGCTTGATGCTTTGTGGAGACCTAAAGGGGTGGAATAGAGAGGTTGGGAGGGAGGCTCAAGAAGGACGGGATATGGGGATATATGTATACATGTGGCCGATTCACTTTGTTGTACAGCAGACACTGACACGATACTATAAAGCAATTATATTTCAATAAAGATAAAAAAGTATAATGACAATTTCTCAAAGAAAATATCAAAAGATATAAAATAAATAAAACATAAAATGCAAATAAATAAGAAGAACATGAAAACTGGAATTGAAAAGTCTTGAAATGAAAAAGTTCATTAGAGGAATTGAAAAGCAGATATGATGTGAACTGGCAGAAAACAGAATCAGTGAATCTGAAGACAGGCCGATAGAAATGATCTAACCAGAAGAACAGAAAGAAAAAAAAGAATGAAGAAAAGTGAACAGTGGCTCAGAGACCTGTGGGAAATTATCAAGTACACCAATGTAGAGTTTTGGGAGCAGACAGAAGAGGGAAAGAGGCAGAAAAAATACTCAAAGAATGGATGAAACCTTCTTAAATTTCATGAAAAACATTAAATCAACACATTCAAGAAGCTCAATGAACTCTAATTGCTATAAGTACAAAGAGATTCACATCTAGATACATCCTAGTGAGAGAAATTAAAGATCTAAATAAAGAGACATTCCATGTTCATGTATTAGAGTATCCATGTCGATGTTAAGATGGCAGTTCTGGGACTTCCAGAACCTCTAGTGGTTAAGAATGCATCTGCCAATGCAGGGGACACAGGTTCGATCCCTGGGCTGGGAAGATCCCATATGCTGCAGAGCAACCAAGCCTGTGCACCACAACTACTGAGCCTGCATGCTGCAATTACTGAAGCCTGTGCACCTAAAGCCCATGCTCTGCAACAAGAGAAGCCACCACAATGAGAAGCCCGCACACTGCAATCAAGAGTAGCCCCGCTCGCCACAACAAGAGAAAAGCTTGCACGCAGGAAAAAAAAAAAAAGATGGCAGTTCTCCCAAGCTGTACAATAAATTCAATGCAATCCCTACAAAATCCAAGCAGAACTTTTTCGGGGAGAAACAAACATACTAAAATTTACATGGAAATTTTAAAAACTTAGAATAGCCAAAACAATTTTGAACAAGAAAAACAAAGTTTGGGAACTTCTAGTAGATAATTTCAAAAGTTTTTTATAATCAAGACAGTGTGGTATTAGTGTAAGTATAGACTCATATATTAATGGAACTGAATAGAATGTCCAGAAATAAATTCTTACATTTATGGTCAATTGATTCTGATAAAGGTTTAAAGGCGATTCAATGAGGGAAAATATAGTCTTTTCAATAAATGGTGCTGAAAAAATTGGATATCCACATTTTAGAAAAGGAACTTAGACCTTCACTTCAAACCATATATAGTAAGTACCCTACATACAAATGAGTTCCATTCTGAGAGCACATTCATAAGTCCAATTTGTACACAAGTCCAACAAAGTTAGCCTAGGTACCCAACTAACACAATCGGCTATATAGTACTGTACTGTAATACATTTATAATACTTTTCACACAAATAATACATAAAAAAACAAAAAATAAAGAAAACATTTTTAATCTTACAGCACAGTACCTTGAAAAGTACAGTAGTACAGTACAACAGCTGGCATACAGGAGCTGGCATCAAGTGAAAAGGCAAGTACCAGCTACATCACCACTGAATTTACACTGGCTTCTGGACGTCCTGGGCTTGAAAGAAAGATACTGTACTCCTGTACTTTATACAGTACTGTAAAGTACACAAAAGCACAACCACTTGTAGAGGATGCACACACATGACAATGTATGCCAGACACAGCACTAACTTATGTGACTGGACATGCAAACACACGTTTGCATCTTTGAAAGTTCACAACTTGACAGTTCATATACAGGGAACTTATGTACAAAAAGGAAATCAGAATGGATCACAGACTCAAATGTAAGAGGTAAAATTATAAAACTTCTTGAAGAAAATCTAAGAGAAATCTCTGTAACCTTGAGTTATGTACAGATTTCTTAGATATAATTTAAAAAACCATGATTTCAAAGAAAAGAGTTGATAAATTGAACTTTTGTAAAATTAAAAACTTTTGCTCTTCATAAGATATCTACCCTTAAGAAAATAAAAGCCACCAACCAACTGGGAGAAAATATTTGCAGGTCATATACCTGACAAAGGACCTGAATTCAGAATATATAAATAACACTCAAAATTTAAAAATAAGATAATCCTATTTTAAAGGAGTCAAAAGATGTGGAATAGACATTTTACCAAAGAAGATATACAAATGGCTATTAAGCACATGAAAAGATGCTCAACATCACTAGTCATTAGGGAAATGCAAATCAAAAACCACAATGTGATATCACTTCGCACCCACCAGAATGACTATAATAAAAAATATTGACATTACCAAGTCCACGTGAGCATGTAGAGGAACTGGAAACCTCCTATGTTGTTAGAGGGAATGTAAAATGGCACAGCCACTTCGGAAAACAATTTCTTAAATAGTTATACCTGTACTTACAATGTGAGCCAATAATCTCACTCTTGGGGAATCGATGAAGAGAAATGAAAATATATTTCCAGGCGAAGACATGTATGTGAATTTCCATAGCAGCATTATTCATAATATCATCAAACTGGAAACTCAAAACATTCATCAACTGGTGAACAGATGAACAAAATGTAATGTTTGTATGCACTTGAGTGTTATTCAGCAATAAAAAGCAACTATTAATACATGTTACAACATGACTGAACCTCAAAAATGTTATGCCAAGGAAAGAAGCCAGACACAAAAAACTACACATATTGTAAAACTGTATTTATATGAAAATTATAGAAAAGTCAAGGCTCCAGACACAGGAAGCCGATCACCCTAGTGATTATCTGGGGCTGGGAGTGGGAGTAAATATTGACTGCAAATGGGCATACGGGAACTTTCTGGGGTAATAAAAATGTCCTGAAACCGTATTGTGGCGGTGGTTGAACAACTGCATAAGCTTACTAAAAATCACTGGACTCTATACCAATAAAGTTGGTATATAATTTTATTGTATGTAAATCACATACCAATTCTGATGTTAAATACACCTGACAAGGCGTTGTGTTAAGGAAAAATTACGGGCTCATTATCCATGATCACAGACGCAAAAATCCTACCCAGAACATGAACAAACTGAACCCATGAATATACAAAAAAGGATGTTATATCACCATGAGGCTGTGTTATTCCAGGAATGCAAGGCTGGTTAAACATTCAAAATTGACCAGTGAAAACACTCGGTGGCAATGATGGGACCAATGTCCCATTAGTTTTCATTGGGTCAGCGGTGAGGGTTCTGCCACCTGGCTCAGTGCATGTGCACTCAGCTAGCTGCCTGTCTCCCCTGGTGGATGGGGGATCCAGCCCTCTGCCTCAAGGGAAGCTTTGTTGGGAGCATGGATTGAGCTGCTGCCTGCACCTAGACCCTGAGGCACATCTTATACTTCTGCCTCAGTCAGATGGAGTGGGACTTTCGCTGTGGCTCTAAGTAGATGGGCTTCTCCACAGTTAAATTTCCAGAAAAACAGGGATAATCTTCCAGCTCCTGTATTTACTGGCCATTACTATGCTTGGGCTGATGTAGGTAATGGAGTTGTCCATAACATGGTAGTGTTACTACATTACAGTAGCATTAAACAGTCCATGGAAACTCATTATACATAATACATAAAGAGGGACCTAGGGAGGAAATCCTGAGTGTGGTCACTTTTTTCGTGGTGCTGGAGAATATTTAATGCTACAGAGGAAATAAGATGTATTAGGTATATGTAAAGAGTAATCTATTAGCTCATGATATATAATCAGAATTCCTAAGGAATGTTAAGTTTAGATAGCAATTAAGCAGGTAACCTGAAAGACATTTCATCTGGGGGAAAAAAAATGGAACACTCAAGAATGTTACTTAGGGCTTCCCTGGTGGCGCAGTGGTTAAGAATCCACCCAATGCAGGGGGCACGGGTTTGAGCCCTGGTCCAGGAAGATCCCACAAGAGGTGGAGCAACTAAGCCCATGTGCCACAACTACTGAGCCTGCGTTCTAGAGCCAGCGAGCCACCACTGTCGAGCCCACGAGCCTCAACTACTGAAGCCTGTGCAACTAGAGCCTGTGCTCCGCAATAAGGGAAGCCACTATGATGAGAAGCCCGTGCACTGCAATGAAGAGTAGTCCCTACTCTCTGCAACTAGCAAAAGCCCGCGTGCAGCAACGAAGACCCAATGCAGCCAATAAAAAACAAAACAAAAAAAAGATCCCTTTAAAAGAAAAGAATGTTACTTAAGAGAAATGGACGGAAGTAGGTACATATCGTGCCCCCACCTGTATGACAGCTGTGTTATCCCCAAACTGGTTATTCATTGGTGCCCCCTATTTCTTGCCCACATCTACTCTGCCCAATAAATGGAGATAAAATTCACAGGTGTTCATCACCCTAATTGGTGCCTCAGTTGTAGGTAGGCATACCTGTCCCTGATCCTCTCTCATAGAGCAAATAAATGTGCTTTATTGACCCCAGGCTCCTCCATCCTCTTGCTTCCTTGTATGAACTGTGGTCACTGTAATCACATCATGTACTGGGAAGGCTGATGCAGGAGAGAGAGATAGAGAGAGAAATGGAGAAAGCATATGAATGCAATGAGATTTCAGGTTGCATATTCTAGTCCATAACCATCCCTTTCTATGTGTTTTAAGCATCTTATTCTGGTCTGTGGCCCTTTCTGTTCTGTGACCTTTGGAAGATGCTACCAGGTAATGCACTTGAGTATCATTCCATCAGGGTAATTTCCCACATGACACCATTACTGGCTACCTCAAACCAGAAACGATTTGTGATTCTTCAGACTCACTTACTTTCGCAACTCAAGGTAACAGGAAACTAAGATAGATTTACCAAACCATGAATGGATGTGCTGAATGTTTGAAACGTAAAAAAGACAGTTTCTTCCTGGTTCTCAAATGCAAAAGAATGAATCGCCACTACCGAGACATCATCTTATTTATTTGTGTTTCACTGCTCTCTCTACAGTCTAATTCTTGGTTATATTTTTAAAATGAAACAATTTCCTATGGTTGGAATGCATTTAAATGATATAATGTAGTTACTATTTTATATCTCAAATGTCAGATTAAGCCCATATTGTAAGACTACTAAGAAGATCAGTTTAAAATTCAAGATGCTGTATATTTCTTTCCCCCCTCCTTTCCTTTCCTTCCTTCCCTTCTCTTCTTTTCCTCTCTCTTTCCTCCCCTTCCTGACTCTTTTTTTTCCTTTCCCTTCTTTTGCTTTCCTAAATAATTCAGTCCTGAGGCTATCAGAACATAGCAACAGAGGCGTCCGTGGTGGATGCCACGATGGTCCAGAGAAGGGTGAGGAGGGCGTCAGCACTGGGATGGTCAGAGCGGGATGTCACAGCCATCACAGGGTCATACGTAAAATTCAATTCCAGGTTGATCACAGAATTAAATGTGAGAGGCAAAACAACAAAGCTTCTAGAAAATAATACGATAGAATACTGTACAACCCTGGAGTATGGAAATGTTTCCTAAACAGGGCCATGAAAATCACGAACGTACGAGATTAAACATTAAAGAAAACTTTGTTCAAGAAAAACCACCATTAAGAGAACAAAAAGGCAATCAACAGAGCAGCAGAAATTTAAAATACATATAACCAACAAAAGGGCTTGTGAAAGAATATATAAATAACGTCTAGAAATCAATAAGAAAAAGACAGGGAACAGAAAATAAAAATGGACAAGAGCCTTGAACAAGGACTTCAAAAAAGAGCATATTGAAACATCCAATAATCATATGAAAAGGTATTAGATGTCATTAGTAACCACGAAAATGCCAATAAAACCACAAAGTTATACCACTATACACCCACCTGCCTGGCTAACATTTAAAAGTCTGACGATAACACATTTGCTGGCAAAGATGTTAAGCACCGGGGATTCTCTATCACAATATACTACTTGTGATAGTGTAAATTGTTAAAACCACTTTGGCAAATAGGATTTGTTTTTAATACATTGAATTTAAAGAGACACAGGGCCCATGACCAAAAAAACTTTACTCCTAAAAATCCCAGCCAACATGAATGCATCCTTATGTGTGCTAAAAGACACAAATTAGAATATTCTTGAAAGCGTTACTCATACAATGTGTTACTAATAAAGAACTTGTAATTTAACTATATATCAATTCTTATACATTAATACGAAAATAATCAACAGGAAAATGCATATAGCATATAAACAATCACTTTACCAAATAAGATATCCAAATGGCCAATAAACATTTGAAAAGGTGTTAACCTCGTTAACCCTCAGGAAAAGGGCAAATTAAACCCATGATTCAGTGACACTATATGCCCACCTGGCCAGGGAAAGGAAAACAAACAAATTTGAATTGTTAGAGCTCTCCTGTATTGCTGGTGGGAGTTTAAGCTTTTGCAACACTGTCTGTTTGAACTGAAGTTAAACTTAAGGCTGTGTATCTCCCACAACCCTATGACATAGTAATTCTTCCACTTCTAGGTATAGACCTAAAGGAAATAATGGACACACCGGCCAAAAGACATTTATAGCAGCCTCACCTGTAATAATCCTAAAATGAGACAACACAAGTCCATGGATAAGTCAGTTGTGAAACATTGATTCAGTGGAACACTTGGCAGCCACAGAAATGGACAAACCAGCTCTACACAGGACCACCCACATGGACCTCATAATCATAACACTGAAAGATGAGGGCACAAATAATGCATAATGTATGAATTCAAACAAACAGGAGAAAGGCCAGATGGCTTCACAGGCGAATTCTATCAAACATTTAGAGAAGAGGTAACACCTATCCTTCTCAAACTCTTCCAAAAAATTGCAGAGGAAGGAACACTCCCAAGCTCATTCTACGAGCTCACCATCACCCTGATGCCAAAACCAAAGATATCACAAAAAAAGAAAATGACAGGCCAGTATCACTGTTGAACACAGGTGCAAAAATCCTCCACGAAATACTAGCAAACCAAGTCCAACAACACATTAACAGGATCACACACCATGATCAAGTGGGATTTATCCCAGGGATGCAAGGATGCTTCAATATACCTAAATCAATCAATGTGATACACCACATTAACAAACTGAAGAAAGAATAAAAACCACATGATCATCTCAATAGATGCAGGAAAAGGGAAATGACACGATTAGGGATGCATGGTTAGGTTGTAATTAAAAACAAAGAAGTACTTACCATGGACAAAGATTGTCTTGTTGGCCACTCCAGCCAGGCTCCTCGAGTCTCTTCTTGACTAGGCCTCAATTTCGGCTTATAACAGCTACAGACTCTCATCACGTCCCCTCACATTCAAAGGCTTAAATAAACACTAACAGTTTCCAGCAGCAAAAGGCCCACCTCTAGGGTGACCTGAGTCCACTTAAAGTGTCTGCCTGAGACAGTGCAAGGCTGCCAGGAGGATTTACTGTTTGCTATAGTCGACACCTGAAGATAGGCCCCCTGGCCACCTGAGCTTAGAGTAGGAGCTAAAAATCCTTCCTCTGTCCATCTGAGATGCATATACAACTCCTACAGTTCAGGGCTGCCTTCCTCTCGCACCTGAAAGCCATTCCTTTAAAATGGAATCATCAGGAAGGGCAGGGGCCCTGTCTCCCAGTCTCTGGGAAAAAGAGAATCCTGAAGATAACGGCCAGTGAACACACACAGCTGCCCTAATCAGCACTGACACTACCCAGCCCTTTGTAATGCTTCACTCACCTGACTCTACTGAGCCTCCACGTTCTCCTCTCCCTACTCACTCACCACTGCTTTAAGACGCCTGGTCACCTCTGTACAAATCAAAGTTAAATTCAAGCTGGGCCCTCTAGCACGCTTACCTAGCATCTGGTTTATCTGTGACACAAAAATGGGGGCGGGGAGATGGACAGTGATGGCAGGGGTGCAACACGGGCTCCTGGGTGCTGAAGTTCTAGCTCCTGACTAGGGTATTGGTTACGCAAGGGGCTGATTGTTGTTGAGTCCTTGAGCTGCCCATTTTTGATTTGTAACTGTTTCTGTAGCTGTGTTATATTTCACCAGTTTTTAAAAGGGTTAAAAAAAAAAAAAAAAAAGCATAACTGGCTCTGCTTCTCCCTGGGGGCTGGTACTCGGCAAATCACTTTCTAAGAATGTAAACACAAATGCCTCTCATTAGCTTCAGGAGAAAAACTGCGCAGACGTGGGTGTTGCTGATACGATTTATTGCAGGAAGAATATAGATTTTTATGTGTTTGTAGCGTTTTGAGAAGCCACTTAGCTTAGCTTTTAAGTTTTTGATATTGACTCTTTCCACATACTTAATGGTTTCTTTACATTTCTTGAAGTGTGTATTATAGCATAGGAAACCCCTAGGAACTAGTATCTGGGTAAATCTTGGACTTTGAAGGAAGTTGTATCTTGCTGTTATTCTTTGGTTTTTCTCTAATTAATCACCTCCTCTCACCAGCACAGCAAAACCACAACCATCTGCAGAACAACCACCAATGAAAAAAGACCAAAACCTACCAGAAAAGATCTTCTACAACTAAAGACATAAAGACACCAGAGGGGTGGAATCATGATATAACCAAGTCCCATACCCCTCAGTTGGGTGACCCACAAACTGAAGAATAATTACAGCGTAGAGGTTCCCCCACAAGAGCAAGAGTTCTGAGCTCCACGTCGGACTCTCCAGCCCCCAAGCTTCCGGCACCGGGAAGAAGAGCCCCCAGAGCACTTGGCTTTGCAGCCACTGGGGCTTAACTTTGGGAGCCCCAAGGAACTGCGGAAAACAGAGACTCACTCTTAAAGGGCGCATACAAAATCTCACACGCTCTGGGACCTGATAGGAGCCTAAGCCAGACCTACCTGCAGGTCTTGGAGAGGGTCTTGGAGCGGCTCTTGGAGCGGCTCCTGGAGAGGCAAGGCACGGACAGTGGCAGCAGCCACATCTGGGAGCTCCTCCTACTGCGCAGATGCTGATGTGGGTGGGTCTCACGATGGGGCCCGCCCCCTAGCTTATTAGCATCAAGACCTGGCCCCGCCCAAGAGCTTGCAGAGGTCAGCTGCCGGGAGTCTCCCGCCAAACATCTAACTGGGGGAAGTTACAGCCCCACCCATCAGCAGACAGCTGCCTAAAGACTTCCTGAGCCCACAGCTGCCTCTAGATGTGTATCTAGAGGCAGCCCTGCCCACCAGTGGGCCGAGACCCAGTTCCACCCACCAGTGGGCAAGCCCTGGCCCTGCCCTCTGGGAAGCCCGCTCTAGACTCTAGATCAGCCTCATCCAGCAAGGGGCAGACACCAGATGCAAGAAAATCACAATCCCACTGCCTGTGGACCGAAGCTGCCCACAGTCGGCTAGACCCTGCCCCAGGATCAGCTGGGCCCCGGCTCTGCCCCCTAGCAGACCAACACAAGCTTCAAGACACCCTGTAGCCAATAGTCTCAGGACCATTCTCCGCCTGCCCCCCCCCTCCCCAAAGGATCTGACACCAGCTGTGGGATCCCTGGGCCCTGCAGCCAGACTGGACCCCGTTCTGCCTGCCAGTAGTTCTGCACTAACCCCAGGACCTGGCTTTACCCACCAGTGTGCGGGCAGGTGGAAGAGGGGAACAACCCCAGAGTCTTCTGGACCCTGATTTCACCTACCAGTGAGCCATCACTAAGCCCCGGGGCTCCCTGGGGTTCTGCAGCCATCTGGTGACCGGGCCCCACAAACCAGCAGCCAGCAGCATCCACACAAGGCAGGGCCTGGCACCATACCAGGCCAGGGGCCAACCAAGCCTACCAGATATATCCTCATTATAGGGGTGCCAGAGGGAGAAGAGAGAGAGAAAGGGCTGAGAACATATTGGAAAACATAACAGCTGAAAACTTCCCTAACCTGGGAAAGGAAACAGTCACTCAAGTCCAGTAAGTGAAGAGAGTCCCATACAGGATGAACCCAAAGAGGAACACACCAAGACACATTGTAATTGACATGACAAAAATTAAAGAGAGAATGTTAAAAGCAGCAAGGGAAAATCAGCAAATAACATGCAAAGGGAACTCCCATAAGGCTATCAGCTGCTTTTCAGCAGAAACTGCCGGCCTAAAGGGAGTGGCAGGATATATTCAAAGTGGTGAAAGGGAGAAATCTACAACCAAGAATACTCTACCCAGCAAGGCTCTCTTTCAGATTTGATGGAGAAATCAAAAGCTTTACAGACAAGCAAAAGCTAAAAGAGTTTAGCACCACCAAACGAGCTTTACAACAAATAAAAGAATTTCTCTAGGCAAAAAAGAAAAGGCCACAACTAGAAAGTTAAAAATTACAACATGAAAAGCTCACCAGTAAAGGCAAACATATAGTAAAGGCAGGAAATTGTCTACACACAAATCTAGGGAGGTTAAAAGACAAAAGCAGTAAAATCATCTATAGCCACAATAAGCAGTTAAGGGATACACAAAACAATTAGATGTAAAATATGATATCAAAAACAGTAATCATGAGGGGAGGAGATACAAATGCACGGTTTTTAAAATGCATTCGAAATTAAAAGATCAGCAACTTAAAACAATCACATATGTACATAGACTGCTATACAAAAACCTCATGGTAACCATAAAACAAAAATCTATAATAGATATACACAAAAAAATGGAATCCAAACATAACACGAAAGATAGTCAGCAAATCACAAGAGAAAAGAACAAAAGAAGAATGGGGAAAAAATGACCTACAGAAGCAAATCCAAAGCAATGAACGAAATGGCAGTAAGAATATATATATCAATAATTACCTAAAATGTAAATAAATTACATGCTCCAACCAAAAGACATAGACTAGCTGAATGGATACAGAAACAAGACCCTTATGTATGCTGCCTACAAGAGACTCACTTCAGATCTAGAGAACCATACAGACTGAAAGTGAGGAGACGGAAAAAGCTATCTCATGCAAATCGAAATCAAAAGAAAGTCACAGTAGCAATACTTAGATAAAATAGGCTTTAAAACAAAGACTGTTATACACCAATGTTCATAGCAGCATTATTTACAATTGCCAAGGTATGGAAAAAACCTGTGTCCATCAATAGATAACAATAGGATAAATGGATAAAGAAGATGTCACACACACACACACACACACACACACACACACACACACACACACACACACACACGGTGGAATACTACTCAGCCATGAAAAAGAATGAAATGTTGCCATTTGCTGTAACATGGATGGACTTGGAGGGTGTTATGCTAAGTGAAATCAGTTGGACAGAGGAAGACAAATACTGTATATCACTTACATGTGGAATATAAAAAATACAACAAACTAATGAATAAAGCAAAGAAGAAGCAGACTCACAGATATAGAGAACAAACTAGTGGTTACCAGTTCAGAGAAGGAAAGGCGGGGAGGCAAGATGGGGGAGGGAAAAAAGTGAGGGTTATTATGGGATTATATGAAATTAAATGTGTGAAACTTTTGAAAACTGTAAAGCACTATAAAAGTTAAAGAATCATTCAATAAAATAAAACACATTTCTGAGTCAATAACTATTGATACATCAATCATGCTTTCACCTCTGTGGACACATGATCAACAGTCATTACTTGACTACTTCCATCAATCTGCCCTCAAGTTTAATTAATAATATAAATTGAATCCATTGTAAGAAGTCTTGGGTATTCCAGCTGCTTCCAAACTTCTAGCTAGCATTCATTTACCTCCTTTTTTTACTTTTACTTCCAAGGCCAGTCTTGGTCCCCAGCCCAAAAAACAACAAATAAACTTTGGACAGAGTTTCTAAAAACAGCCTTGGGATTTCCTTCTGGGATATAGTATGCCTCAGGGCCATTACAAGAGAGGCCTCATCAAGATCTGTTCTGCAAAGACAAAAGACGAAGGACTCTTTGACTTTCAAAACCTCTGTTCTAACTGTGAGATTCTGCAGTTTCCTGATTAGACAGAATGAAGGATGGAACTCTGGCGTTTACCCATTAAAGCAATGACGAGTAGGTCTAATTTGTAGTATCTCTAACTGATAGTTTGCATTTTAAGGTTAAGATATTTTATTGCTTCCAGATGGTCAGCTAACTTCCAGCTAGAGGAACATTACTGCAGAGTTTAAGAATAGCTATGATGCAAAGAGAGATTTTAATTATCATGTAAAGGATCTAATTAAAAAGACATACAGTAGTCGGCTTTTTCACATGCTCAAGCCTATAAAAATCAGTAGTTTAAAAAATTACCTTGAGGAGGAAATTGGAAAATTATTCAATTTGAAGCAGAGACACTTGAGGAATTTCTCAAATTAGGGAACTAGAATTAGGTTAACTGCTTGTTTCTAGATGCCTTGATTTCCACGTTATTCCTTCTATCCTGTTTTATAGCGCAAACTCATGAAGGTTCTTTCAGTCTTTTTGCTTCTTTGTTAGTTTATTTCCAGAATAAGGCAGAGTCTCTTCAATCAAGCAAGCAAGCAAGCAAGCAAGCAATGGATCAATTTCTGCATCGCTGAACTTAACACCTGTATTCAGATCCAGATTCTGCTGCTTTCTGGGTCACCTTGGGCAAAGCACATAACCTCTCTGAGCCTGAGCTTCCTGATTTGTAAAATGAGAAGCCCTCTCCTTAGGGTTACTACAGCATGTGGTGAGACCATAAAAATTAGCCATTGTTACCTGCAGAGCTTTAGAAAGTGCAACTATTCACAGATGAGGCCAAGGACTGTGGAAGAAGGTTGTTAATAGTGGGTGGAATACTACAGGCAGATATTCGACAAGGCACTATCTTCTCTGTGACTTTCTCTGCCTGTTTCCTGAGCTCTGCCGCACAGAAATATTTTGCAAGAGGAACAGTGATTGGTGTTTGTAGGAGGGATGGGCAAAGAGTCCTGTTGCAGGTGAACTGAGCTCTTTGGATTTAATGATTTGGAAACAGAAAGCTACTGAGTTGTGACAGTGACCTTGAATAAACACAGTCTCCCCACTTCCCTACATGATACATCAAGACCTCCTGACCCACCCATCCCATTTTTTCTGTTTGGCACTTTGGCACAGTGCTGGAACAAAAAGCTGAAAATGGCCAGCAAACTCGAAATAAGCCCCATCCATATTGTTTAGCTTTGTGGCCTCCAGTTGTCCTTTTTTTTTTTTTTTTTGCCTTTTGTAAACATTGAAATATAGTTAATTTACAATGCTTTGTTAGTTTCAGGTGTACAGCAAAGTGATTCAGTTATACATATATATGTGTGTGTGTATGTATATATATATACTTTTTCAGATTCTTTTCCCTTATAGGTTATTAAAAGGTAGTGAATATGGTTCTCTGTGCTATACAGTAGGTCCTTGTTTTTTATTTTATATATAGTAGTGTGTATCTCTTAATCCCAAACTCCTAATTTATCCCTCCCCCAGTTTCCCCTTTGGTAACCATAAATTTGTTTTCTGTGTCTCTGCGTCTGTTTCTGGTTTGTAAATGTTTATTTGTATCAGGCCTCCAGTTGTCTAAAAGTCACTCTAGCCTTCCCACGCTTTCTCTCCTTCTCCCTTCCCACTGGAACTTGACCCAGGGAATTCACGTAACTTGAATGAACCTGAAGACTCCAAACGTGTCAATCCTGTTCTTGGAGGCTGATGTTTCTGCAGGCCTGTCTCCTCCATAGCTCTGCTAAGCGCAGTACGCTTGGCCAGATACTATGAAAGAGAAAAAACATCCCTTCTCCTATTGCTCCATGTTGGAAACCCTAATTTATCTGGTACCAAGCCTTCCTCTTGATAAGCATAAGTCAACCCCACAGCTGACCCACAACCTGTGGAATGTTTACATGTCTGCAGTGGAGGTGGTTGAAAGCTGGAGAGATCATTGTCTAGTGTAGAGATCTAATGGACAGCATGGTGACTACAGTTAGTAATACTGTACTGAATACTGGAAATTTGCTAAAAGAGTAGATTTCGGTTACTCTCATCACAGGAAAAAAGTGTGAGATGTGTTAATTAGCTTGATTGTAGTAATCATTCACTCTGTGTATGTATATCAAATTGTCGTCTTGTACACCTTAAATAGAATTTTAAGAATAAAATTAAATAAATACATCACTAAAATTTTTATCTTGAAAGTGGTAGTTATTATGAGTGCATACATTCATTAAAACTCATTAAAATGTATGCTTAAAACAGGTCTCTTTTATTACATGTAATTTACACCTCAACAAAACTGATTTTAAAAAAGAATAGGAAAGCCCAACTCTGAACCCAAACCCATAAACACAAACCAAAAACATTGCTAAGACTTCCAAATGGGCTGAGGAATTGCCATGGGGGAAAAGTAACCAAAACTCACAGCAGAAAGGCAAATCAACTGTGCCAAATCAGAAATATCTCCTGTTTCTTCAGGAAGAACTTTTTTCTTCCAGGGGAATTTTTCCCTCCCTAGTAGTTTGCACACAGCTGTCTCTCTCCAATTCTAACAGTGGTCTGGCTGGTAAAGTCTGAAGGACAGATGGTAGTTAGGTGGTTCTCTGTAAAATCACATCTATCAAGCTAAGAGTAAAACCAAGTTACTTGTAAGTGGCAGATGATAAAGAGAAATCAGGGGGTTCTGAACTCGGAATACATCAGCTAACATGGCTTTATAGGTCTGCATTGAGACATGAATATTCTAAGCTCAGGGATGCTCTTGTGGGTCTGAAAGGCACAGGGCTGATGCTGTGATGTTGGCTTTCTGGATACCTGTAAAGAGATTCTCCCGTGTATTGGACACAAAGAGGCTTTCACCACCTATCCGATGCAAAAATCTCCTTCATTCTTTTTTTATAGGAATAAAAGTCTGCATGTATAACATCAAACACAAATCAGTGTCCAGTGGAGGTGCTCCATATTTCAGGTTCAAGAACATAAACAAGGGCCACTGCGGGTCAGCCTTACGGCACCATCAGAGCAGAGGCTGTTCCTTTCTTTCTTAAGTTCATTAATTCACTTCCGTCTTCAGCCAATATGCATTGCGAAGCTACTGCATGCCAAGTGTTCTGAAGAGACAGGACATGATTCTGACTTTAAATCTCTCACAGTCTGTTTGGTGACAGCAATGTGAACAAATAATCACGATGCAACATCACTGAGGTGAGTGTTCACAAAGCTGTGGAATACAGACAAAGGAGTAACTAACACAATCTAGGGAATTAGGAAGATTTTTCACATGCAGACACACACACACACACACACACTTACTCACTCACTCCATCTGACAGACATGCCAAGGCCAGTTTGGTGAGAAAACTCTGACCTTCAATGTTCCCTTAAACAATCCGCAGTAGGGCTTCCCTGGTGCCACAGTGGTTAAGAATCCACCTGCCAATGTAGGGGGTGTGGGTTCGAGCCCTGGTCCAGGCAGATCCCACATGCCTCGGAGCAGCTGAGCCCGTGTGCCACAACTACTGAAGCCCACACACCTAGAGCCCATGCTCCGCAAGAAGAGAAGCCACTGCAATGAGAAGGCTGTGCACCGCAGTGAAGAGTAGCCCCCACTCACTGCAACTAGAGAAAGCCCATGCACAGCAATGAAGACCCAACGTGGCCAAAAATAAAATAAATAAAATAAATTTAAAAAATTAAAACAATAACCAAAAAACAAAAACAATCCACAGAAAGTATTGCAACCGAGCAGGACCTTAGGAGGCCTTCCCAGAATAGGCCCCCATCCGTGTCCTCCACCTGCCTTTTGTCTATAGAAAAACTTTAGTCAACGAACAAATTTAATCAGAGAAGTGAGAAATGCAGAAAGAAAAAGAGGCAAGCAAGACAAAATAATGATGCTTTAGTCATTAAAGAAAGCAAAGGACCTTTAGTTCTTCCTTAAGGACGATAGATAATACTCTGAGCCATGTCCTTTGAGCTGTTTTGCAAATACTGAGATCCCCACCAGGTGGAAGAAGTTAACTGTACGCTGCCCACAAACACGTAGACCGCAATCTGGTTGGAACCAGAAGGTTAATGATGCTGACTCCGGTTACCTCACCACCAACCAATCAGAAGAAGGTCCACGAGCTGATCACGCCCTGCTCCTTGAACACTATAAGACTCCTCACTACCCCCTCCAGGGTGGGACACACAGTCTTGAGGCATGAGCCCCCTCTAGTCCCCTTTGCCTGTCAGAGCAATAGAGCCATTTCTTTCTAATTCACCCAAAACTCTGTCTCCAAGGTTTAATCCAGTACCGGTCTACGGAGGCCAAATTTCAGCAACGGTATATCATCCGTGGATTTCTCTAAACCCATCTAAGGCTGAAAAATAACAGAAAAATGAATAGAGTTGCTTAGAGTGGCTCCGATTCCGGGATGAAGAGGATGGGCAGTCATCTCCATCATCCTATTAAGGCATAAACCATCATCTGGGTATGAAGAAAATAGCACTTTGGTATAATTTATTCATTCATCTTATTTATTAATGTGTGTGGATGAACTTATTGATTGCCATTATGCAATTATACAGATACATTTCCCCAAAATCTACAAAATGCTTGGATTTGGTTATGTCATTCTTGACTTCCATTCTTTATCCTGGCTTTCCTTTTTTCCTTTTTCTTTTTCTTTGAGATACCTTCAACCCACTTTGTCCTTCTAGGCAAACAGATCAATAAAAAAAATGTCACTTGCAAATTTTGCAACGACATTCTGAATACGCGGGTTAATAATAGAGGACACTGGAGCTGACCGTATAATGGAGGAGGGAGGGACCCACTCTGCCCACTGCTTTCTCCAACAGAGCCCCTCTCCTCCTAGTTATAGATGCTTGGTGTCCACCCAAAGGCTCAACCCCTCTCCCCAGTCTGGGACACAGCCTGGTTTTGAGCTGTCAGTAGGAGGCCAGGACATAGGGACATCATATGGAATAACACTCAGGGGCTCAGCTTCTGGTGGGCCACGCTGCTGACTCAGAGTCCAAGTTCAAAGTCTCTCCTTGCCCCCTGGTTCTCTCTCTGATCCCCACCTGGTAGCCATTAGCTCAGCTGCCCTTCTTTTTCCTGGTCAGTCTTCTCTCCCAGGGAACTGGTCAGGCCCCTGCATCCCTAACCTGTGGCCAGGGATCTGTGACCTGAAGACAGACCCACGTGGTATGGATCAGATCCTTGCATACTTCCTGCCCCCACGTGACCTGGGGCTCAGGTACCTGTTACTGGACCTATCATGGTTCCTTGGGTACCATGTTTCATCAGCCTGGCTGGGCTTCCTCCATCACCTGCTATTAGTTCTGCCCACTCCCTCAATGCCTGCTGCCACTCCCCTCTTGCCTCCCCCAGAGCCCTGTGAACACCATCCCTCGAATGGCACCCAGCCCCACCTCCACCAAGAAGACTGCCATCAGTCTACCTCGTCCCCCTGAAGTTGACACCCCCACATATAGGAAAGATGAAAAAGAGTCATTTGCAAGGCGTTCTTCAGTTCATTCGGGGCAGTGTTTGCTGAAGTGTGATACCCAGGCCTCTAACGGAATCTGAGGAAAAATGAGGTGTTCTGTGGATGGGCCATATTTTGTAAAAAAGGTAATCACTTAATGCACATTATGAGCAAATACAGCTTTCAAAACAAACCCATGAGAAAAGGCAGCAGCTTATAATGGTTCAGAGCATGAAGTCAGATTAAACTACCTGGTTAAAATCCTGGCTTTTCCCCTTACCAGCTGTGGGAGCTTGATAGTTACTAAATGTCTCTGTGCCTCAGTTTCTCCGTGTGTTAAATAGGCATGATAATAATGGTATTTGTGTTATAGGGCTCTTATGGGGATTAAAATGAGTTAGTGCAAGTAAAACATTAAATAAGTTAAAAGATGTATATTAAAAGCATGACACATTGTAAGCACCTAATAAAATTTGCTTTTTTCCTTTGTGGCTATTGTTGTCTAAAATGTAGCTAATTGGAAAGAGAAGTGAGTTTGTCTAGTTAAAAAATTCTGTACATAATAATGCCATTGGATGGCTAAGTAGTTGCAGTGAAGCCCTAACATTCAGTGGCTTAAAGTACAAGAAGTTTATTATTTGCTTCGCAATACAGGATAGGTGTTTCCGGTTAGCAGGTCGATTTGCTCTATGTAGTGTTTCAGGGCCCCAGGTTCCCTTACTCTCAAGCCTCTTCCTGCCCCTTTGGTCTCATCATCACCTGCGTTGCCATCTTCAGGTTCTAGCACATAGAAAAGGTAAAAAGAAGAGCGTCTTAAAGTCCCTCACCTAGAAGTGGCCATACCACTTCAGCTCACATTTCACATGTTCACATCTAACTGCCAGGGGAGACCAGGAAGAGGAGTGCAGTTGTGTCCCAGGTTTTGATGGACAGCTAGCTGACCCTTAGTATAAATGACTGAAGTTTGGGAAATGGGGCTCTTGGGGTGAGTGGCAGGATTCTTCTTAAGCCCAGGGTCAAGGAGCAAGATGGTAGTTAAGGGATTCCCTCTGACAGGGAAGAGCTGAAGAGTTTTAGGCCCACCGATAGTTATTATCGAGTTTTACTTTTCTCCGTTCTCCGTTGTAATTCCCATGATACACTCTGCTCGTACAGAAAATCGGTTACATACACGCTTCTAGTTGGAGGTGCCTGGGGCATGAAGGATGGGACTGTGATGTGGGGAATAATGCCCCCCACCACCCCACAAAGATGTCAGCGACTTAATTCCCGGAATCTATGAATGTATTATTAGCTGACCTGGCAGAGGGACCTTACAGGTATAATTAAAGTTAAAGACCTTAAGATGGGAGAGTGTCCTGGGCTTTCCAGGTGGGGCCAGTCTCATCACAGGAGTCCTCACAAACAGAGAATCTTTTCTGTCTGTGGTCAGAGAACCGGAGAGATGGCCGCGTAAGAACTCAGCCTGCCATTGGTGGCTTTGAAGACGGAAGAAGGGGCATGAGCCAATCAGTGCAGGCAGCCTCTGGAAGCCAGAAAAAGCCAAGGAATGGATTGTGAACTAGAGCCTCCAGAAAAGAAGACAGCCCTGTCAAGACCTTGATCTTAGTCCAGTGAGATCCATGTGTGCTTCTGATCTACAGAGCTGTAGGATACATTTGTGCTGTTTTAAACCTGTACGTTTATGGTAATTTTTGACAGTGGCAATAGAAAACCAATACAGGGATCTATGCCCTTGGTTGAGAAAAAATGGTGAAGAGGGGCCATGGAGCATGGACAAATATTGACTGAAGAACCAAGGGTTATGAGCCGAAGACGACAAGGATGGCCAGGTGAAGATGAGAAAACCCAGGGAATCTGACCCTTAGAAGGGCTGTGAGAGGGCATCGGACTTCCCACAGCAACTGTGATGAAGGATGTCAAAGGAAAGGGTGACCCAGGAGCCTGGAGAACTTGGGGACAGTTGGTTTTCACGTCCTTGGCCGTGCAGTGAGCTAAGGACTTCCAAGACCAAAAGTCCATGAACTTCTATTTATTCCACAAAGTCCACCTGCACCATGAGAACGTGTTCTTTTCCAAAGAACTTGCAGAGTGTTTGGGACTGTTCCACGTAAACTCTTAAAAATTATGCTTTCCTGGGTATTTTCTCCAAACGAGATGTTGCGTTCAGCGAAATAAACCAGGAGGCTGTAGCTTCCAGGGTTACCTCCAGAGGCTTCAGGAAAGTACCCAGCAGAGCTAGTCTTGAGGTCAAGCCACTACCCACTGGAGAGAGGTCCTTGTTCCTTATCAACCAGCAGATATATGTGGACTAAAAAAGAATTGCACAACATGAGAGTTGTGAGTTGAGTTTTATCTGGAGCAAAAATGAGAACGATGGCCCGGGAGACAGTATCTCAGAGAGCTCTGAGCAACCACTCCAAAGTGGTGGAGTGGGAGGTCAGTAGACATGTGTGTGGCTTTGGTGAAGGGGGAGTACATGCAACTGAGCACGAATTTTTTTGCCAAAGGTTGCTGCTTGTCTGCAGGAACTGTCGGCACCATGAAGGATTTTTAGTGCTTTTCTAGATAGGAGGAGAATTGCAAGAATTGGACTTATAAAATCTTCTCCTGAAAATAACTATTTGAAGACCTGTTCTTCTGGTTCTTCCCAGAGCACAGAGTACCTGCTTGCTGATCTCCACTTTGAACTCCTTTCCGGGGGTGGGGGTGGGGGTGGGGGGGGAGGTTTGAAGGCAGCAGCTGCAGTGGCTTGTAATTTAATCCTTGCAGAAGTAGATGGCAAGTCCCAATTTGCAGTTGGCATATGTAACAAGAAAGGCGCTGTGGAGCGTACACATTTAATATGACTCTGGTGTGAAGGTCAAATTGCAGACAGAGGAAGCAGAGTTCTAGTCCTCGAAGAAGAGGATGGGGGTGGTGAATGGAACAAATGTCTCCAGTTTGCCTGCTCTGACCCTGAGCACTCACATCTGCTCTTGTTAACCGGAGCAGGACTTGTCAGGTAGGACCAGAGCTGGCGTAGGGGCTGAGGCGGGGTCAGGGAGCGGGGCCTCAGGGTGGAGGGGCTCTGTTCCTGCCCCGCTTACAGATGGTTCCAGCCCCTGGTCATCCACTTTCTTTCTGAGCTGCCTGGTCCACTCAGGCCAGGGTCCTGCTGATCAGTATCACACAGCATCTGTGTGGCCCACGACAGGGAGAACCCCGACTCTTGGTCTCGCCTCCACACCCTCACTCCAAAGCCAAAGCAAGCCCTGGTCCTATGGTGGCTTTTATTCATAAGAACAACAGGCCGTGGGTGAGCAGACAGTGAAAAGTCACCCTCCTTGATCCTCCTCTGTATGTCTCTCTTTTTTCCACTTAGAAAAATGACAGCTCTTTTGGCTGCTATAATTGATAATTAAGTTAAGAAAAGTTGCATACTTAAATACAACAGAAGCTGGTGCATAGGAAGGACTAGGGTAAGGTTCCTCTGCACTTGAGAAGAACGTCAGGGCCCAGGCATTCCCCAGCAAGGGAGTTGTCCTTGGGAGGAGTGCGGGGGTCCCTGAGCGAGAATGAGAAGGGGTCCAGTGGCAGGGGGGTGGGAAGGGTATTCCCCCAGCTGCTCCTTGGACTTGGCCCCCTGAAGCCCTTTGACTCTATGAACAAACAGCCCCCACTCAGCTCCCCCAGCCCGAGGCCCTGTTGTTTCTCCTAAGTGCAATTTAATAATTTTGGTGTTATGATTTGTTTGCTATTTGCCTCTTCTGCTAGACAGTAAGCTCCCTGAGGGCAGGGAACATGTGTGCACAGTACTTTGCACACAGCAGCACAAAGCAAGCCCTCAATAAAGTTTACTTAAGGACTAAGTCAAGGACTAGATACTTTGTAGATTTGTAGATAAATCTGTGGGTAATTTGTTGGTAAAAAGCTGCCTATGTTCAGGTTCTCTGATAGGATTCCACGGAGGACTGGGATGTTTGAAAGCGCCTTAAAAGGGTCTTTGATTTTAGAAGGAGTCCAATGTCTGGCAGAAAGGAAGCACTTTAGGGAAAAATACACTCCTAGGGCTGCCTTGCCGCTAGGCCAGTAGGTAATCGCTTTTTCATAGCAGATTCTACCAGGAAAAGATATGAAACATACACACCCATTATAGGTATCATTATTTATTTATTTATCTATTTTGTTATTTAGTTAATTATTTTTAATTAGTTTATTTTTTTGGCCGTGTTGTTCAGCTTGCGGGGTCTCAGTTCCCTGACCCAGGGATTGAGCCCAGGTCACAGCAGTGAAAGCCTGGAATCCTAACCACCAGGACACCAGGGAACTCCCTATGTATCATTACTTAGAAATTATATACATGTGTCACTGTCATTGTATATATTAAATATCAGTATGTGTAGATTTCTTTCTCCTTTTAGTTAACAGTACATAGACGTTCTAGTATTTTATTTCTGTGCCCTACTGGGTTGTCTTGTGCACCCACTTTGGAAGCCACTGCTGCTGTCTGATGAGATCGTGGTCCGTGGAGCGGGCCCTGGGGTGAAGACGGTGGCCTGCGTCTCTCAGCCAGAGGGACCTGCTTTGATGGATGTTTCTACCAACTAGTACTCTTTCTTAGTTCTAGAAATTTTAATAACAGCAATAATAACCGATATTTATTGAGCAATGAGAGGCTGAAATACAAACAGTGGCCAAACTGTATGTGACCATAGAACTCTGACCCACAACCTCTCTGGCAACCAGCCTGGAAAGCCCAACCATAGCTCCTGCTGCCAGGGGCCCCAAATAGTCAGGATTTAGTCAGTAACTGCCAGCTTCTCTAATTTTTGTTTCCACTTAGGTCCCAACTTAGGACCCATCAAGGAAAGCCGAATATGCTCCCTTAACCAATCACAGAGGAAGTCCTACTGCTAGTTATCCTGCCCCCACTCTCCCCAGGCCAACAGCCGCCAATCAGGGCATACCTGAAGCCTCCCCTTTTTCCTCTATGAAGCTTTTCCTCTCCTCTGCTTGCCTTTGAGTCTCTGCCAAACAGGAGTGATGGTGGCTGACTCCCTTGTGTGAGTGAAAGAGTGTCGTCTGCCATATTGGCAAACAAAGGATGTTGCACCCATCAAGCCATCACATTACAGCTGCCCTCGATGGTGAGCCCCAAGGGAACTCAAGATGGAAACAGGATGCCCCCCATAAAACCATCAGCCACTGCAGCTGCTCCCAGCAGCACACCCTGAGGAGGCTCAGGATGGGAAAATGCAAGATATTGGCCCCAGATAACTGAGGTACATGTCGAAGGAATGATTTCAATGAGCCCAGACTTTTCCATCTTCCCATATAGAGAATAGTGCTCAATTCATTAAGTTGACGTGCCTGATTTTCTTTAACAGTAATCTTTAGATGTTCCGACTCCCTGGCCTTTGTGGCAAAAACTCTTACATATCCTGGTTCCTCTCTTATCTCTTCTGAGCAATCTCTCAGAGCTATCTGAGAGGCTGTGTCCCGGGCTTAAGACCTCAGTTTTGTCTGCCAAATAAAACATAATTGTCAGCTTTTGGGTTGTGCTTTTTTTTTTTTCTTCAGTCGACACTTGCAATAACAAACTGAATATACAGCCTTGGCTTGTCCTCAGTTGGATGACCTTTATTTATTTTCTCAGCGCTTATATGCCTAGCCCTGTGCTAAGTGATTTACACTTATTTATCCTTGTAACTTCATGATGTAGCATTATGGCTCTTATGCCTGTTTTACAGCTGGGGAAACACATGAGACCCAGAGAAGTGAGGTAACTTGCTCAAAATCACACAGCCGATAAGTGTTGAGTCTAGGCTGATGTGTGTGCGGTGCTTGGCACACAATGCAGGCCCTCAGCACATGCAGAAGCCTGATCTCTCCCTGTTTATTTAGCTCCCCCGCCCCCCATGATACTGTGGGTCCTTGAAGTGGAGGAAAGGATGGATTCTGTCTCTTTTTTTCTTTAAAAAAAAAACTCCAGTGGGATCCTACACAATGTATACATATATCAAATTATCACATTGTATACGTTAGATTCTTAATTTTTTTGTCATTGATACTGCCAATGAAGCTGAAAAAAAAAAAAAAAAGAATAAGCCACCCCCCAAGAAAAAAACCTGAGTGAAAAGTCAGACAGAAAAAGACAAACACTGTATAATTTCTTGCATGTGGAATCTGAAAACAAAAACAAAACCCCAGAATCATAGATACAGAGAACAGATTGGTGGTTGCCAGAGGCGAAGGCGGATGGGAGAAATGAGTGAAGGTAGTCAAAAGATAGGCACTTTCAGCTATAAAATAAATGTCATGGAAGTGTAATGTATAGCATGGTGACCATAGTTAATAATACTGTTTTGTATATTTGAAAGTTGCTAAGAAAGCAGATCTTAAAAGTTCTCATCACAAGAAAAAAATTTGTACCTCTGTGGTGATGGATGTTAACTAGACTTCTTGTGGTATTTCACAATATATACAAATATCGAATCATTATGTTGTACACCTGAAACTAACATAATGACATGCCAATTACATCTCAATTAAAAAACCAAATAACAACTCCAGTATCTGCTGTAACATTCAGGGTTTTATGAAAGTAAAGCCTCTACCTCTGCTTTTGGAAGAGTAAGTACATTGACAAAACCTCTGGAAGAAGATGAACCCTGGCTTTTCCTTGATGAACTTCCAAGTATTTTTTTTAAATGGTAAACTGGACTTTATTAAAAATAAAAGCTTTTCTTCTGCATAAAGCATTCTTAATAGAACTAAAATAATATTTGCAAAACATTTGCAAACCATATTTTGACAAAGGACTTGTATCTAGAATATATAAAGAGCTCTCAAAACTCAACAATAAGGAAAGAAATAATTCAATTTTTAAAAAATGATCCAAAGATTTGAACAGACATTTCACTAAAGAAGTTATTTGGAGGGCAAAGTATTTATTTATTTATTTATTTATTTATTTATTTATATATTTATTTATGGCCACACAGCATGAGGGATACTAGTTTCCCAACCAAGGATTGAATCCTGGTCCCCTGTATGGGAATCACGGAGTCTTAAGCACTGGACCACCAGTGAAGTTCCAGGATGGCAAAGTATTTTTAACTTTGGTGATGGATTAGGGTGAGATGTGAGAGGTTTTTAACAGGCAAGCAAAGGTAACACAGTCCAGTCAGAGCTCCATATCATCTGAACCATGGTTGATGAGTGAAAAATGTGTTTGGAATCAAAATCTTTGGTGACCTATGAACAGAAACACATCAATCTCCTTTTTAGTTTGCTTAACAAATATACCAATAAACCTCTTTTAAAAAATGTTGTTTGTAGTTTGACTTTTATGCTTAGGAAACATTTTTGCAGCCATGCAAGAGAAATTTCTTATTTTAAAGTTGAGAATTGATTTGCTTCTTGGTAACAGGTGGAATAAAACCCAGATCGCTGGTGAGCAGGCCACACAGCCACAGAGGCATACTTTTGTTGGTTTTACTAGCTGGCTTGGGGGCAAATGGTATGTAGATAGATGGCAGTGGTTGATTGAGAGAGGTCACTCACCCCTCCGGGAGCCTCTGGGCACAGGGCAACTGGAAACTTTGTCAACGGGTCCTTTCATCTCTGTGTATGTAGTTTAGGTGGTTAGGTGTGCTCCTTTTAGGCCCGAGAATTTACTCAGCAGACAGACCCTTTTTAGCTCCGTTCCGTCACATCAGTTCAGCCTTCATTCATATAGGCATGTTGGCTTTGGTCCAAAATTTTCTCTCTTCCATCAAAATATGCAAGCAACTGGAGCATTCCATCAACCTTGTGCCTTGGCACCGCTGGTTTCGTAAGCAGCTGGCCTACAATAAATATTCAGCTGCTTATGTTTTTGCATGTCTAACATATGCCAGGCAGGTTCTTAAAATGTGGGTGTCACTGACCACATTAAGAATCTGATGGAAGTTATGGGTCTTTCCCCTGCAGAAAAAATGCCCGTATGATATAGACACAGAAATTTTTGTATCTGATTGAGGGGTATTTATGGACATCTGAAGTCTACCCCGGACATCTCTGGGGAGAGGAGCTGATTAGGGACATGGAACAGTGTTTTTGAGCAGAATGAAGGATCCAGCTCACACTATACACCGCCATATTGGTAATGTCCCCAAGCTTTGGGGTGATGTGGTTTTCCCTAGGTGCGCTCTCTTGCTTGGATGAGATTGACTTAGAGGCGGGGATTGCCAGGCTAGGGGCAGTGGGAGACCATGTCTGTGAGTGTGTGTGAATCATGGCCACTACTGGGAATGTGCTTGAAAAAAATGAGTAACCAGATCTCGAGTAATCAGGAAGGGTAGAGAAGGAACTCAAGAGGGGATGGAAGGGCTTAGACACTTGGGAGGGAGAGACGGGTTGCTGGTGGCTGCAGAATCTGGTTGGATGTGAGAGTAGGAAAGCAGTGCGCACAGGGTGAGCTTTTAGTGCAGAATTGCCTGAGTGCAGCACTTCTGTGCGATGACAGGGTTCAGGGTGTGACCATGACAGAGGGTCACTCCTTGGGTCTAGAGTGTTAGATGTCATTTATAAATGTAGAAGCGGTCCAGGAGGCATGTGGAAGGTAAGGGGAGAAGCCTATAAGATTCATGATAAGATCATCAGTTAATTCTGACAAGGGACCTCTCTGGCTTTAGAGGGATAAAAGAAATCTCACTGAAGTTGAATTTTGCCTGGAAAAGTCTCCATTACTCTGAGGCCATTTCCTCTAATTTGCTTCTGGTCGGTGTCCTATTCCCAAACATGCATATGCCTCGGAGTCAGACCCACCACAACTTAGGGCCACTTTCTCCTGGGACACCCTAGCCCAACGCCTCAACCTCTCCAGTTGCAGTCCTGTGGCTGCACAGATGCTCAAAAATTATTTTTGCAGAAGCTTCCCTTGATTGTGCTGGCTTCCATCTGAGTGTGGTTATAACACCTAAGGCAACTGTGTATTTATTCAGTGAGATAACATGCAGACGGTGCCTGGCCCAGCGCTTGTCTTATGACTGCTCAGTAACTCAGGTTTTTTCTACTCAACCACTTTTGTGCCCAACACGTGGGGTTAAAAACTGTCCCTTATTGCTTTTGATGTGGCTTTTTCATCTAACAGTTTTGTATTCACCTTCTTGTAGACTATACAAAGCTAAACCTACTGAACTTGGACACAGAGTTCCAAGAGAATGAAATTAAAAGATTGTTATATTTTTTCATTCACTTAGATTCTGTGTTGAAAACCAACATTTAAGATAATAAATCAGCAACAAAACAAAACACGAAAACCCAACAGTAACAAGAAAAAAAAGAAAACCAAAAACCAAAAATCAACCTTTAATGAGATCGAAATGCTGAGGTGAAAACCACCAAACTTATTAGGCTTCCCTGCCTGATCTTTTTTAGTTGGCAGCCTGATTTCTTTTTCAGGCCCAAGGAATTAAAGGGATCGACTCGGGGTTTTGAATTCCAGCATTTGGAGCTCCCGGCTTTGCGATGAGGAAGAGATTTGGAAATCCAGTAGCCAAAATATGCTTCTTATGATATTGACAAAATGAGTATAGAGGTGGGGGTGGACACAGAAACTGTAACCCGGACGATGAGAATTTTCCCACGGAGGGAACCCACCCAGCTCACTAACGCTCGGCCTGGCTCGCAAAGTAACAGAATCCGAGTCTCCAGGCCAGATTTTCCCTCTAGCCATTCCTGGCCACGCAAAGCGGAGCTGCGAGCACACAGAAAGGGATGTCTTCATCGCCAACCGGGATGGAACAAACCCGCCCGCTCGGGCAGTGCTGAGAACCAAAGGGTCCCTCCAACGCTGGCAGCCGTCAACATGACTTGACTGCCCCCATCCCGCGCGGTCCGCACTCTCCAGGCGCCCCCACCCTTTCCGGGTGCGCGCGCAAGAGCCGGCGCGCCGGGTAGCTGCGCGCCCAGCAGCCCGCGGGCGGCGGCGGCGGCGGCCGACTGGCTCGCGGGGAGAGGGGTGGCCAGGAGCGGCGGAGGAGGAGCTGGCGCCGCAGCCGGTCCCCTCGGGCCGCGCCCCGCCCTCCGCCGCCACCTGCGCGTCCCCTCCGGGCTCTCGCGCCCCGGGCTGTGAGGGCTCTCCCTGCCGCAGCGGCAGTATCCCCGCGTCCGCCGACCAGAAGCCTCGGCGTTTGGCTCCTTGGGGCGCGCGGGAAGAGTGGCGCTGCCCGTTCTGGCGAGCGGAGGGCGCGCCGGCGCGCGTCCCTCCGTGCCGCGCTCCCCGCCACGTTCGTGGGGGGTGGGGGGGTGTCCAGAACTGCTGTGACTTTTGAGGTCCTGCTACTCCTTCCGGCGAGCCTCCCGACGCGCCAGTTCGGAGAGAGGCCGGCGTGACCGGCAGGCCCCGAAGGCTCACTGCGTGGGCTCGGGACGTGGAACGTGTCCGGGAGTCCGCGGCGCCGTGCGCGCTGGTGAGTTTGGCGGAGGGGTGGGGTGTCCCCCGGCGCGAGGGGCGGAGAGGACGTCGCGCTCTGCCCCTTCTCCCGCCCCCTGGTGCTGCCCCCACTTTGAGAGTAATTGAGACTTGAGCGTGACTGCGGAGCCGCGAGTATGCGGGCGCCGGGCGCGGGCTTTTCCTCAGCTCGGCGTGATGGAGCGGGTCGGTGAGCGGAACAAAGGCGCCCGCCCCGGGGAGCCGGTCCTCGGCTGAAGACCGTGGGCCGCGTGCCACGACGGCCGCCTGCGGACTAGGGTGGTGGCGGTGCGGCCCGAGGCGCGGCGCGCTCCTCCACCTGCGGGAGGCGAACCCCGAGCCCGGCACCTGCGCGCTGCTTCTGCCGCGGCGCCGGGGCAGCCCCGCCTGCCGGCCCGCCGGTCCCGGAGGTCCCCGCAGCCCCGCTCCCGGCAGACCGAAGTCCAGCGGCGAACCACTTGCTGGTGCAGAGGAGAGACCCCCGGCCCTTCGCCGAGAAGCCGAGGCGCCTCGTAGGGGCCGCGCGCGGTGGACTGAGTAGGCATCTCGGGGAGCACTTCTGCAGACCGAGGGCTTCGGTGTGAGCCATCTAGCTCTCCCCGCGACCGCCCGGACCTCCCAACCATCTCCGCTGCCCCAGCCTCCGCGCCTTGGGGCCGGGAGCGGCTGGGAACCTCGCCAGCCGTCCGGAGCGCGAGGCTCGCACGGCCCCCGGCTGCCCCGCGCCTCGCCGGAGCCCGAGGGGGCGCGGGTCCGGGGCGAGGGCCGACCGGGCGTGTTTGATGGCTTCACTGAGAAGAGTCAAAGTGTTGTTGGTGTTGAACTTGATCGCGGTGGCCGGCTTCGTGCTCTTCCTGGCCAAGTGCCGGCCCATCTCGGTGCGCAGCGGAGACGCCTTCCACGAGATTCGGCCGCGCGCCGAGGCGGCCAACCTCAGTGCGCACAGCGCCAGCCCCATCCAGGATGCGGTCCTGAAGCGCCTCTCGCTGCTCGAGGATATTGTCTACCGGCAACTGAATGGTAAGGACGCATGCGAGTGCCCACGGGGCTGGGTGCGGGTGGGCCGGGCACCGAGTCACCCCCCTGGGGGCCCTGCGCGCGGTACCGGAGGCAAGCACCTCCTGGCTCCCCCGCACCCTTTTACTCTTCCTCCCCAGGAGGCCGGGGCTTCTGGAAAGAATTACTTGTTTGTTGTTTCTGTTTGTTTGTTTTTCCTGTACTCCAGCTGTAAGTTTGCTTTTGTTGTGCAAACACGTCAGCACAGCTGGCTCCCGGTCCCCGCGTGCAGAAACGATTACCTGGCCGCTCCTGCCCTAGTGCGGAGACTAGACGCGCGGCCGAATGGGACTGGAGGCGCAGGCCACTTGAGGGTGGAAATAGCTTTTACAGCCTCAGAGCTTAGCGTCTGGTGGGGTCGGACAGGGAGGGACTTTGGCAGTGTCCGCAAAAGTCAAGGCCTCAGGTCTGGAGCTAACGCGCTTCGGTGGTAGGCTGGAGGAAGGTCATCTCTCTAGGAGGAGGGCTGCACGCTAGCGATGAGGACTCCTCCCATCCCGCAGCTGCCTTGGTGAGGCTGGATTCCCCCCCCCCCGCCCCGTTTGAGGGCAATTGTTAAAGTTCGCGGGGGATCGGGAAAGCAGGTTTTTACAGAGTGCAGCAAAGAGAGGTGTGCCATCCAGTAAGCGATAGTTGTCAGAATCTGTCCCATCCAAAATGCTCTCTTCAATGCTTCAGGAGAAGGGGGAGACTTTTAATGTGCCCTGGTCACTGGACATTTGCTGCCCCCGAGGTCAGAGTGTTACCCACTTGAGTATGAGCAGCTCTCCAGGGTCCATATGACTGGTATCTGGGGCAAATTCAAGGCTGCCACCTCCCTTTCTGAGCTGCTAACTCATGTTCTCAGGGTAAGTCCAGAGCTACGGCTAGTCATAAAGATAAGGATAATATTTATTGGTGGAATTCTTATTGTGTGCTGGACACAGTGCCTGGCGTTACAGGTGCATTGTCACATTGAGTGTTCACATCAGTCCAAGGTGGTTCATTCCATTCCCCATATCAGAAATAAGAAGGCTTGGAGAGGTTAACTTAGTTGCCTGATGTCCTGCTGCTAGTAAGTGGTAGAGTCTGGTAGTCAGAACCCCATGTCTGGTTGACCAGAGAGCCAGTTGACAAGTTCTTGAGAACAGGTACATACTATTTTCTCCTTATTATAAGGAATATGCATTTTGATGACAAAAAGTTTCTACATTAGTAAGACCTGACTCTACTACTACTATCCTCCCTGCAATTGGAGCAAGAGACTGGCCTGGAGGCAGGCAGGGAGGAGGATGTCACCATACTGTCTATGGTCCTCTTCCTGCTTTCCAGTGATCCCTTCTGGGTCCTTTCAGTTGGGTTGAGGTCAGATTTCCAAGCACGCTCTGAAGGGACCCCTTGGTCTTCTTGACGTCATTCAGCAGGTGTCCAGGGGATGCCTTGAACTTGTATCTGTAGCGGGACACTGCAATCCCACTGACCCCTCAGAGACAGCGGGGTCCACCTGTAGGTGTGGCCCGACTATAGGTGTCGCCTGCGGGAGTCTTGTGTGAGCTCTTCTCCTGAGTGTTGAAGAACCAAGGCACAGAATGAAACAAAAGCCCGCAGTTCATTTCTGGAGGAATTAAATGCTTATGGGATCAGCCTTATTATTTTACACAGATCTGTGCCGTAGACCAAGCTGTAGGACCCAAAAGAGATAGTGCAGGATAGCTGGTTCCCTCAAGTGTCAGGCTGTACCCAGGGACACAAGTCATTTCAACTAGGAAACCAAATATGATCTACCCCCCTGCCCCCACCCGGTGCCCCCAATAGGAATAACATTCCAAATGGTATTTACTAAGTGCCAGCAACACACAGGGACTCGTTTAGTCTTCGCAGCAATCCTAGGAGATAGGTGCTGATACTTCCCTCTAAGTCGCTTGTTCACAGCCACCCAGCTATGGGATGACAGAGCTGGGAACTGAACTTGGACAGTCATTCAAGAATTCAAGTTCTCAGCTGCTGCACCAGCTGGTCTGAATCTTTGGTTGTGGATCAGAGACACCTGGAGGGCCTGTTAAGATGCAGATTTCTAGGCCTCACCCAGAGAGCCTCTGATTCAGTAGATCTTGGGTGCGGGGGCCCGAGATTTGGCATCTCCTACAAGCTTGTGGCCTGGACCATAGCCCATTGCCATCTACTGCCTGCGCCAGGCCGAGCAAAGAGGAAAAGCCATTTGCCTGTTGGTTGAAGTGGGGGTGGGGACTTCTGGGAAGCTGAGAGTGTGCTTCAGATGGACTGAGGTTTCGGCTTCTTTCCTGTGTTCTCTTATGCCCTGTAGGCAATTTCCTGGGGATGTGGATGTCAGCCACTTGGGACTGGTTGGGTCGGGCTCAGTGGGGTGGGAAGACTAGTTTTTTTTGACTTGTGGACTCTGGGGAGGAGCTGGCAGGAAGGCTGGGTTGAGGGCTTTTCCTGGGCAAACCAGGAATTCACACTGCAAGAAAGTAGATGTCGCCTCCCTGGCTGACAAGTGTAGTTAGTAGTGACCCTCCTCCTCTCCACCCTACCCACCCCCCATCCCCCGCCCCCCGCCCCAAGCACTCCATCCTCTGCCTGAGCTTGTTTTGGGTAAAGCGTGTCCCACCTGTAGATACTGTAGGCCTGCCGGGGTCTCCTGCAGTGGGAGGAGGATGCCTGGGAGATGGGACCTGGATTCCTGTGTCCACTTGCTCTGCAGCCTGTCACCACCCCTTGCTACCAAAGGAGGAGAAGGAAACCTTGACCTTGGTTCTCTTTATTGCTCAGGAATTAATGGAGTGTTCGAGGGAGCTGGGCACTGGGTATATAAGAGGAACAGGGCCACTTGGGTCCAGCACCTCAGGTACCAAGCAGGAGCTGGTATTTTAATGATGGCTCAGATTTCTCCAACCTTTCCAGTGGAGCCTTATGAAGTTCAAGCAGGTGGGACACAGCACAGCCATCTCCTGTGTTCTCTTACTCCCAAAACAGTTTCCTTGGGTGTCCTGAGAGGGTTCCCCTGGGCTGGGGGGTGGGGGGGCCAGGGGTGACCCAGACTTCCTCAGAACTGGCCTCTCTGCTAGACTCTCAGTACCTGCCTTTTAAAAACCAGTTACACGTTGTTATTGTTTTGTTTTTCTTAATAGAGGCTGAGAAGGATACTTGAAAAGGGAAAGCGGAAAAGCTGGTGTGGAGGAAAAAGCACACAGAGATGAGTTTGTTTTCGCTCCTCCAGACTCTCTCTTGCACCTGTCCTTCCATTCTTTCTGTTGCTGCAGTGACCTTTAACCCAGGGCCCTGCCACCCCTCCTTTCCGTGGTTCCAGCTGTCTGTGGGGAAAGCATCACTTCCAAAGGGCCCGAGACCTTCCAGTGGTTTTGTGTTTCCTAAGGAGCCGTGGTCAAGCCTGGAGGCTGACGGTCAGGGCTGGTCACCGCCAGCCCGTGTCCCACCCCAGCCCGGTACCTCTGCCTCCTCGAGCCAGGCTGATCCACTTGCCGAAATAACCTTGCATTTGTCTTATGATTGTAGCCTCCGTGGTTCAGCCCCTAGTCTTTGAGAGGTGCTAGTTGTCCTGGTTTGCACTCCCCACCCCCTTTCTACATTCATCTGTCCTTTAAAACGTGGCTCAAGGTCACCGCCTGGGGGTGGGTGGTTGTGCCAGGCCACAAGGTCTGAGCTCTTCCTACTCCAGGTTGCTTGAAGCTTTCTTGTCTGTGTCCATTTGCACCCATGGCTTTGACTTTTGTGCCTCTGTGGCTTTATCGTTTGAGTCCAGAACTGGACTGCAGGCTTTTTAAGGGCTCAAACCATATTTTGGACTATTTGATACCCCCTCCATCCTTCAGCATGTGTCACAGCACCTTGTACATAATTGCGAGCACCAGAGGTTTGCTGGTGGATTAATAGGGTGGGAGCTAGCTTTAGGAGGTGAGTGATAGCCACAGAGGAAATAACCTTGACACTGTAAAGGCTGGATTGGGTTGGTGGATGTGGTGAAGGGAAGGATCTGGAAAGACTTAGCCGGGGAGATTGAGTGTGAGGTAGCCATCTTGCATGTAGCATCTTGTCTCTGCCATCTTGCCCGCACCATCTTGTCTCTGCCATCTTGCCTGCACCATCTTGTCTCTGCCGTCTTGCCTGCACCATCTTGAGGCTACTCTGGTCCTTCACCAGATCCTGACTAAAGGGCACCAGATCCTTTGGAGGAGCCTGGAAATGAAGCAGTCGCCGGGTTAGGGACCAGCACATTTCATTATGTTTTCTTTGGATGTGTGATTTTATAACATGATGGTTTTATGTTACTTTCTCTCTAGAATAAAATTAATTCATGTTTTATTGTGGAAATTTTGGAAAATCCAAAACAATTATACAGAAGAAAATAATACTGTGTTAAATTTCTTCTATTTTTTTTTTTAAATCGTGCTTTTGTACTGGCATAAGGAAAATGGACGTAGGGACAGATTTCTTGTTAGAATTCCCATGTAACTCTGTACAGTGCTTTTGGCTGTCTGTCACCTTCTAAGGAAGTTATTTGTTTCTCTCATTTTAGAGCTGAGAAAGATGAGACACAGAGATACTGTGTGACTCAGCCAGGATTACACAGCCAGTGAGGGGCAGAGTCAGGATTCCTGAATATCATGGTACTTTTCCCAGGTCCAGCATCCCCGTGATAGGTCAGGGTGAAGGCGGCGGAGGGTCCTGTGCCCCTCACAAGCCCCGAGCTCTGGCTGGTGACCCTGTCCCTCATTCGTGTCCCCGTGCAGTGAATCAGAAGGGCATGTGTGGCTGCTCTGTCCAGTACTCCCAGGGCCCTGCTGTTGTAAGAGGAAATGCAATCGATTGAGGTTAGGTTCCAGATTTAGACTTCACAAGGATATTGAATAGAAGCAGGGTTGCTTGAAGAAATTGAAAATCTTTGCAGGCATGGAGAAAAGTCAGAATTAACCCAGCCTACTCCTGCCCCTAAGCCACACAGGCAGATGAAGCTAGAGTTGGAGCTGCAGAAAACCATCCCATTCCCAAACAACCCACATACAGCCCACCCATCCTGCCACGTCAGCCAAGCCCACCAGGCGGACAAAGTGAGTTAGCAGAGAGGGGCAGAGGCAGAGATGTGCTCTCTGGGCCTCCAAGGTGGCATCAGAAGAAGAGGGATCATGTGTTGAAAGCATCTCTTCCTGGATGCTGGAGCTGGCCTGGGCTGTTTCCTCTTTCCTGGAATATACACGTGCTTATATAGACTATTAAGCCGGAATGTACCAGCATTTCCAATGGGAAGGAGGTAAGGGAGAGAGAGCAGAGGGCACATGTTTGTATTATTGCACTGAGCATCAGAAGGAAACCAGGGCAGTGTGAGCCTTAGGTGCTGTGTGCAGGCCTTCATCAGGGCTCGGTGGCCAGCAGGGGCCCAGGTGTGTGGAGGGCTGGTCAGCAGAGCCAGGGCCTGAGCGCCGGAGGGGCTCTCACTTCTTTTACCTCCGACGGACTGATCACATCTGGTGAGTCCTGGAGAGATGCGGAGCCCGGTTCTCGGACAGCCCTGGGATACAGGCGCATCTGTGCTGGCCAGTGTGTGCGACAGGCACCCTGCCAGTGGGGGCAGCTGCTGCCTGCCTGGCCCAGAGGTAGTGGGGAGAGGCTGCCAGTGTCATTCTCGGGGAAGAACTCCAACGCCCTGACCTTTGCTGTTGCCAAATCGGGAGTGTCCTTTGTGCATGGGAAGAAGGCTCGGTAATTAGAGCTAAGAGTGACAGCAGGGAGGTGGAATGTGGGCACAGTGAAGCCCACGTTGAATGGAGAAACACCTAAGATCAGAAACCTCCGAGTCTTTAAGAAGAGAATGTTGGAATAAAGGCTGTTCTCTTGGCGGCAGACAGACTGGGTTTGAGTTCTGGTTCTGTCACTTATTAGCTGTGTGACCTTGGGCCAGTCTCCCCACCTCTCAGCTGTGAAATGAGGTTGCTGTGAGTCAGGATGAATTGGGATTCAAAATGTCCAGCACGAGCCATGGGGCCTGATGCGTGGCAGCTGGGAGAACGCTCACTCTCCGAAGGAAGGCACCTTGTTCACTTGTTCCCTGTTGTATCTCTGATGCCAAGAACAGCCCTGGCCCATAGTAGGTGCTCAGCAGATGTTTCTTCTTCTTTTTTCTTTTTTTAGGTCTGTTTCTGCTAGAATTAACTGATAATTTTATTTTTTTAAAACTTTATTTGGGCACGTGACAGCATGTGGGATCTTAGTTCTCCAACCAGGGACTGAACCCTCGCCCTTTGCACTGGAAGGGTGGAGTCTTAACCACTGGACCACCCGGAAAGTCCTCAGCAGATATTGCTGGAGTGAATGCATAAACAGTTGTGCTGCATTGAGGCAGAGGTGGTGGTTGTTACCGGAGATGTAAATCTCAAGATGGGGCGGGGGAGGTCCTTTTTGCTCTAACTTGCTTGGTCTCCGAAGTAACCTGAGATCCTTCTCTCTTCCATGTGTTTGCTTGAGGCTGAATTCTGTTTCCTTCTCCTTTCTTCCTCCCTATCTTGTGCTTACTTATAATGACGGTGTCTTTGGATGATTGCTTTTGAGGCCCAGGAGAAGAAATGGCCGCTCGTACGTGTCAAATCCCATTACAGAAATGTTGATCATTTCCATCTATTCGTGACCACTTCCTTACTGCCGGGTGTGGGTGAGATGCCCGGATGCAGAGAGATGCAGATGCCACGCCTACCTAGACATCTGTGGTCCGGTTGGAAGGATGCATTTGTAGTTTTACCAGGTATACTCTAGATCTCAGAGGAATATTAGAATGAGTATGGGGGTGGTGAGACTTGACCTGGCCAACAGTCAGTGCTTGACCAACCCCTGTTGAACTTGAACGAGAGAACTTGGAAGTTTTAACATGTGGACCAGAGGACCCAGGTAGTAACACCACCTGCAGACCTGATGTGGAAGCAAATCATAGAAGATGGTCAGGGCCCAGGACTGGGAATCCGCAGGGCAAGGGGGACAGGTAGAGGCAGAGATGTGCATGGGGACGTAAGGAGCAAGTGGAGCTTGTTAAAGGACCGGGTGGAGGCTGGACCCAGCCAGGCTTCAGTCTCAGGCTGATTTGGATGTAATTCTGTCGATGTGGGGAGCCACTGGGTGACAGGTCACTGCAGTGGTGACTTAAGGGGATTGATGGTGTGTTGGGGTTTAGTGTGTGTGCGAATAGGCTGGAGAGTGGGTTAGAATTCAGTAGTGGGTAGAAGGCGCTGGTGTTGTTGACCCAGCCGTGCCTCTGGTTCAGAGATCAACCAGTGATTACAGGTGCCTCTCACTTCGGACCCCCTGCTTGGCCACTTCCTGAGCTAAGAGTCAGCATCTGGAGTTGCTCCCTTGGGAAAACCTGAATCAGCCCTCGGCACTCTGACCGGAGTGCTCCTCATCCCACCCCCAGCTTCACCAACGAGGGGACCTCAGCCCCCCAGCCGCGCCCCTTTCTCTCCCGCCCTGTGGCTCCGTTCTCCCATATTCACCCTGGACAGCCCCTCCCACAGCGAGCCTGTCGGGAGTTCGCTTGCCAGCTCCTCCGGGGTCCTCACCTCTGTGTCCTCTGCTCCATCTACCCCGTGACCCCCTAATCCCGCCTTGGCTGATTCCCGAGGAAAGACCCATCGTGGTGGGGGTTGGCGCCTTTACAGTGCAAGCTCTGCAGTCTCAGCTTGGCCCTGAGCTTGTCCGGCACCTGATGGTAGCTCTCCCTTTCCATCCTCATTCCTTCCTGAGCCAACGAGGAAGAGGGGTGGCTGGAGGGATTCTGTGGGAGGCTGTGGTGGTGATGGATGGGAGGTGTCCTCTGCTCCAAACCTGTCTCCTCCCGCCCTTCCCCTGCTGCGGCTCCGAGATGACAGAGGCCTGTCCGTGCCAGCTGCCGCGGCAGCAGCCCCCTGCCCTCAGGCTTTATCCCAGCTGTGGCTATCGCAGCCACAGTCCCCGCAGGTCTGTCTTCTGAGGCCGCCACCAGGCATCTGGGTCCTCCTGCATTTCACGGGTCCAGCTGGAGTGCCGTGTGGCAGGGTAGGACCTGCTTCCTCTGCCAAAGAGACCAGACGATGGAACTCAGAGGATCAGGGGAGCCAACTCCCCGTAGGGTGGCCTTTGACAGGGGGAACAGGAGCTCCCTCTCAGCAGGGAAAGCATTTCCGAATGCTGGGTGGCACTTAAAACATGCAGGACTCACTTGGTTGAAAGACCTTGCTCTGCTTGCGTTATTACCCCTCTCAGGTCTTTAGACTGCTTGACATGCGGATGACAATTGGCTTAGCCACTGATAGAGAAGTTTTCCCTTTTAATAATGTCCCTGTCATGGCTAACTGCAGAGCTTCGGCCTTGCCATGCATGAGTAATAAACCACTGCCGTAATTACAGGCGGCCACAGCCAGACGCCAGCACACGAGCGTGCTGACAGTTAATAGGGAGCAGGGTACCAGAAGAGCCTCCTTCCATCCCTGCCTCTGACATAATGGCTAATCATGTGATTAGTGTTTACCGAGGGGTGTCTCGTGGTCACTCGTGCCTTGTTAGATGCTGTACCTCCCTGATGGAAAGGATGTGAATAACGGTCAGGAGACCAGGGTTCTAGTTCTCTGTATTTCTAGGGACCAAAGTGTATAAGTGAGAGCTGTGTGACTTTAGGGTCCATTAACGCTGATTTTGAATAATACTCCTTTCCTCCCACCCCATTCTGTTAAAATCTCACACGTTCTCCAATTCAGAAGCCATTTATTCCCTGAAACCTTCCCTGCCACCTTGTCAGAATTAATTGTTCCTTCTTCAGGGCTCTTATGGTACTCTGTATGGGTCTGCTTTTAGCTGTTGTTTATCTCTGCTTTGCATTAGAATGAATCATTTACATGGTAACAGTTTGCAAGAGGATGGGTTTTATTCATTTTAACATTATTATTACTTATTTTTTTATTGAGTTACAGTTGATGTACAGTATTATATAAGTTACAGGTGTGCCACACAGTCATTCACAATTTTTAAAGGTTATACTCCAGTTATCGTTATTTATAGTTATTATAAAATGTTGGCTATATGCCCTGTGTTGTACAGTGTATTCTTGTGGCTTCTTTATTTTACACAAGATAGTTTGTGCTTCTTAATCTCCTACCCCTATCTTGCCCCTCTCCCATTGGTCTCCCCACTGGCAACCACTCATCTTTTCTCTATATCTGTGAGTCTGTTTCTTTTTGTTGTTGTTGTTGTTATAGTCACTAGTTTGTTTTATGTTTTAGATTCTGCATATAAGTGACATCATACAATATTTGTCTTTCTCTTGTCTGACTTATTTCAATAAGCCTTAGAGTCCATCCATGTTGCTGCAAAGGGCAACATTTGATTCTTTTTTTATGGCTGAATAAGTATTCTGTTGTATATTTAAAAATTTTTTTCCATGGCATTTAGGAATGAATTCATCAATAAGTAACTTGTTCTCACTTAACAAGTCCACAGGTAGTGGTAACCAGCATTGATGTGACACCATGAGGTCATCATGATGACATTATAATGTCATAGTTCATTATATTTCCTTGGACTTTTTTTTTGAAGTTTCTTTGTCTATTCATTCTTTTTTTTAAAATGTTTGTTTGTTTGTTTGTTTATTTTGGCTGCTCTGGGTCTTAGTTGCTGAAAGCAGGATCTTTGTTGCGGCATGCAGACGTCTTAGTTGTGGCATTCACGCAACTAGTTCCCAGACCAGGGATCAGCCCTGGGCCCTGTGTATTGGGAGTGTGGAGTCTTACCTACTGGACCACCAGGGAAGTCCCTCCTTGGTCTTTTCTTCATGATTACAAGGTGGCTGCAGTAGTTCCAGTCATTGCATCATTGTACAAGGTAGGAAGTACTGTACCACTGGCCACATCTCCTATTGTTTAATCAGGAAAGAAAATCTTTTCCAGAAGTCTTCCTGGTAGGCTCAATGAGGTCCAGAAAATGGCCACACGATAAACCTTGCTGCAAGAGAAGAGTTGCTTTCTCGAAAAAGTAAGTGTGGTGGAGGCAACAGGAAAGGAGAGAAGGAATGGTGCTTGCATTGTGAATCCGTGGTGTCTGCCGTCCTCTCTACACCCCCAGTACCTTCTCAGCAAATATGAAAATGAAGCAAGACTCTTTGCTATCTAGTAATTCAATTAATAGTAATTAACTAGAATACTAGTTAATAGTAATTAACTAGAATACTAGTTAAACATTCTGGGTGACTTGGATTTGACCTGAAGACATCTCATAGATTGAAACTAGCATGTATAACCGTATTTTGTCAATACTAAGACACACATTTTTCTGTCTCTGAAATGAGATTCATTTTATGATCAGTGCTGTGTCAGTAGTTTAATCGGCAGCACTCCCCCCTTTTCTAGGTACATAAAAATGCGCTTGCATGTGTATGTTTTATCAAAAAGATTTTTTGAAATACAATATATGGCCTTTGTAAATACACGTGCATACCGTAGTATACCATATGCAGGATTTTTATTGGATATTGAATATATACCAAGTGTTTTGTGTTGCTTAATTCTACATCAAACCTATGTACACTATTATACCCGTTTTTCAGTTGAGAAAGCTGAAACTCAGAGAAATCAGCTGTCCAGAGACACCCACCAGCTGCCTTTCTGTGTCTTGCTTTGGAAGTTGGCACTTGCAGACTTCTGGGTGTGGGACTCAGTCCCAGTTACCATTGGTAGTGGGTCCAGGGATTGCAGAGGGGTGAGTGTGGGGATTCAGTGACAGGAGGGCAGCAGGGAACCTTGCTTCTCTTAGGTTTAGCAGCTACTGGTGTGTAAAGTTGTAAAGCTTTTAATTTCTAGAGCTCTAAATTATGCTGTGTGAGCTTTAAATCCAGCCCATAATTAGAACAAAATGTGAGAAAAGTGAAATTGATATTAAGTTAATTAAAAGGCTTTGCTTATATTTGCAAGGAAATTAGCACAACAAGAGTGCTGACAAGTGCACATTGTTAATTTCTTCTTCACTGGGCAACTCTCAGCAGGCCTCAGGCAAGCTTTGTTCTTGGCTTCTGCCCTGTGCCCTCCCTGCCATCAAATCTCCATCTTATTGGTATCATGGTGGCTTTAATTGGGCAAGATGCAGTGTAATCTTCTGAGGGTCATTTTTTAATGGATACCAAGCCTTGAATAGGTACCACAGCATCCAGTTGAGGGCTCAGGCACTTGAGGTGTGTGTGGGGGGCTTCAAAGCTGTGTGTCGATGTGTTGCCGATGCAGATGGACCATGTGGTTCCCTCCTGTCCAGCCTTCTTCTCATTCCTGTTCACTGTCCTGATCTAGGCCACAGACCTGGGTTGGTGTGTGCAGTGTAGAATTTTAATTTGGAGTTCCTAGAAGGGTGGGGGCAGTCTTTCTTATGTAACCATTTATACCAGATCAGGGTCTGGGTTAAGGAGGCTGATATCAGGCAGCCCAGAACTACCTTGGCCTCTAGTTGGGATGGCAGAGGCAATGCCATGTTCACCAAGAGACTGTCTTTTCCTCTTGGGCACAGAGCTAATCTTCAGGCTCCCCGCAGTTAGGTGGGGGGCCATGTGACTGAGTTCTGGGCATTGTAAAATGGGAGGAAGTGATATTTGCCACTGTCTGACCTTGCCCACAATATATCCTAAGGGGTCATCCATGCCTTCCCTCTTTACCTTCCTGTTGTGGCCTTGGAGTGTACCTCTTGGTGGCATAGAAGATGGAAGGATCCTCAACCCCTGAGTGACTGTGTGGAGCAGGGTACCATCCCATCCTCCCTGGCTCTCTCTTGATATCTCTGTGCATTGGACCTTCATGTTAAACCATCGAGATCTTGGAGCTTATCTGTTACAGCAGCTAGTGTTAATCACCCTGACTAATTCAGTTAGGCAGCTCTGGGATACTGGTCTCCCTGAGTCACAGGACAGTCTGTCTACTCTATGTCTCCATCCTTGACTAATATGATCAGCAAATACTGAACAGTAAGTGGGGTGGGGTAAGATGGTGGAATTAAAAGCCACCTGGCTCCAGACCTGCTTCCCTGTCTCTGCTGTTGGCTGTAAGAAAGCAGTCTTGTTTCTCAGTGTCCCAGTGTTCTACTTACAGAATGATGGAATGATTATACTCATCCGCTACTTATGCTCCATGTTGGAGCTGAGGGATAAGTATTGAAATATGGCTAAGTTGTTTGCAATTATAAACAACTAAATAATACATGCATTGTCTTTATTACAGCTTCGGCTGATAGGAACTGGCCTTTTTCAAGATGAGACAAACTGAAAAGGTTAGTTTAAGAATTAGCAATTAAAAAAATCATGGTCTTTGCTGCCACTGCATTTTAAATCATGCAAACATTTATGTTTGTGCCAAAGTTCCACAGTTTCCTTTAGAGCAATTACTGAAATGCATTCACAAGATAAAAGTGGAGTTCAGGGAAGAATATTTAAGAGCTCTTTAATGATGTTAAAAAGTTTGCTAATTTGCCAAGTTGTTCTAAAATCCACTTCAGGTGTTTTTTTTTCCTGCCTACCCATCTTCCTGCAATTGAACTGACTCCGGAAGATTTGAAGAAAGGGTCTGAAACTAATATTAAAATATACAAATCTCATGAAATGTCATTTCAAGAGCCTTTTCCTTTTCCTTCATTAGCTGAAGGTGAACACTCGGGAAGGTCTAAGAACCCTTGGGCTGTATTTACTTGCACAAACCAGTTTGGGGAGAAAACAAAAGCTAAACAGTAGTTACTAAGGGCTTGTTTGGATCCAGTTCTTTCTTTTTGTTGCTCTTTGGTAGCTTGTATGCATAGACCCTTGGGGAGGAGTAGACTGCCTACATTTCTTCATCTCCATCTTCCTTATTCAGATCTTAGCTTTGCACAGCTGTAGCCAGCGAAGGGCTTGTGGTCCCCCTAGCATCACTGCTCCATGGATGTTCCAGCTTCCCATGGGTCCTGGGGATCCAGATCCGTCCCTTCGTCTTCTCCACCAGAAAGGATCTAGTGTAATGGCACACATTTTCATTAAGAGTGTAAGCTCGTGGTTACCTCTTATGGATGAATCTCTTGAAAGCCTAATTTACAGTAGAGAGAGTTCAATAGCATTGAGTTCCAGGCAAGAGGCAAAGATGCAGCTGTGACCCCTGCCAGCTGACCCCACCAGCTACTTCCTTCCCTAACCAGCTGACCTCTGGGAGGGTGGGAAGGGCAGACAATGGACCGAGTATGGGCTTTCCAGTTAGACAGATGAAATCTCAAACTTCCTTGTGGCTACTTAACAAAGCCAAGCCAAAGCTGGAATTTGGGGTGACTCACATAACATTGCTGAGCCCCAGTTTGCCCATCTAGAAAAGAGCAGTTGCTCCTATAAGTATGATAAAGACTGTGAAGGATGGTGCTTGTCAGATACCTTGAGGAGCACCTGTATTTAGGAAAATGCTGATGAACAGTTTTATTTATACCGTAGCAGTGGTAACAGAACCATTACTGCTGCTTGGAACAGACATTGAGCCCCTCTGAGGCTCAGCTTTCTCCCTGGTGACCTCTAGATAAGATCTAAACTCTGTTCCAGTTATGTAATTCTATGGATCAGAGAGGTAGTCAGTGAATCAAAGAGAGTCTTTTCGTGTAAAAAACAGCTGGTCAGGATTGGTTAGATTTGCATCTTTTGGCAGCAATACAGAGTTCAATCTAAAGGAACAAAAAATGATTCTCCTTAGGTGTGGTGGGTTTAAAATGTATCTGCAAATTCTTTGACACTATTCACAGCAAAAGGTGGAGTTGAATTTCCCTCCTGTTGGTTATTATGGGCTGGCCCGAGTTGCTTCTAATGAATGGAATCGAATGGAGATGATGTTGCATGACTTCTGAGGCTGGATCATAAAGGGCGATCGACTTTTGATCTGGTGCTCTCTCTGAGGTCATGCATCTTTGAAGCCTCGAGGCACCATGTCAGAAACCGGGCTGCCCTGAAGCCAAAATGCTGGAGAGACCACGTGGAGAGAGATAAGAGATTGAGAGATGGAGAGGGAGGTCCAGGAAGTCTCAGCTGTTCCAGCTCCCAGCTGCTTCTGTCTTCCCAGTGCACAGGCCAGACACGTGAGTGAATGAGTTTCAGTCCCTGCCCCCCTGCCCCTGCCCCAACCCCGCTGCCTTCCAGCCTCCGCCGCTGATGCCTAGTGGAGCAGACGCGAGCTGTCCCCACCCCAAGTCCTGCCCAAATTGCAGATTCATAAGCAAAATAAATACAGTGGTTGTTTTAAGCCACTAACTTTTGGGGTGGTTCATAATTTAGCAGTAAATAACCGGAACACTGGGCTGGTCTCCTTATGTTTAATAAACTTTTTTGCCTCCTCACCGTAAGAAGCAGGAGACTTGATGATGGTGATAACAGTGTAAACAGGAATGCCAATAGCTAACATTTACTGTGCACTTGCTAAAAGTACCCAGCACTGTGCTAAAGACTTAAATGGATATAAAAGTAGGTAATGGATTTTTTTTTTAAGTCTTGGGTTTATATACCATTGATAGACTATGGATAGTAGCCTAACTATTGCAGAGGGGCTTAGGTTGGCCCAGAAGCTGAAGCATCTTTTAGCCAAGTTTGTGCCTTGGCCTGGACCACAGTCTTTAGGTGGGAGAAAGAAGGGGACTGGACCTGCGGTGGCTCCCTCCCATGTGGGCATCCCTTAGTTAACGTAGAACATCGTGTCTGGTCCCTGCACCAGGGTTTCTGATATTGCACTGTTTCAGGTCTTTTAGCAGAAACAAGAACACATTGGACAGAGCCTGTTTCTGCAGGGGACAAATGATTTTCTACTTTTTGGGGAACCTGGAGAATTTGGTGCTCCTACAAAGGCTACACACTGCAAACCTGCAGAGTACCTTATTCTGAAGAACTTTGAATGATACTGCAAACTTCTTTCGTTCTAGTGAAGTAGGGGGCTTGTCTGAATTATAACAGGAAACAAATCAACAACCCACTTTTCCCAGAGTGAGAACATTTTTTATTTCAGTCTTAACTTGGACACACACAATACCTATGGCGTCAACACTTACTACAGACTAGGGATGCCGCAGGTCAGTGGTTCCCATGCCTGTCTGAGCTTCATACTGACTTGGGGAATTTTGGGGAAAAAGTACCAGTTCTTAGATCCCTCCACGTGGAGATTCGTATTTTGCAGATGTGAGGTGGGACTTGGAAATCCATATTTTTCAAAAGCTCGGTGGGTGATTCTGAAGAGCAGCTGGGAGCCACAGAGATGGTTGACTCCTCTGCTTTGAAGTACTTCCCAGTCCCTTCCTGGTGGCAAAAGCTTTAAAGCCTTCATACTGGTGAACTACTTCTTGGAGGGTAGCTAACATCGCTCGTTTCAATGTCTGCATCTGTAAAAAATATCCATTTTATGGGGCTTTTGGGAGGACGAGATGAGTTTACGCACAGGGGAAGTCTGATACAGTCCTGGCTTCTAGTAGGTGACTGAGATGATGATGATTTACTTTCTAACACTTGATTAATTTTATTACCAGCATTTGCCTGTTAATTTCAAGATTTCAACATGTACTTTCAAAATTGATCTTTTTTTTTTTCTTATCATAAGAACATGTCACGTGAGACCTACCCTCCTGGTAACGGGCATTGTTGTGGCCCAGGCAGTAGGCACCCCTCTTGGGGCTTACGGTGCCTTCTCTTCTGCCTGCACCAAGCCTTCCTCTCATGCCATCTGGGGTGTCTTTTGTTTGATAAGCTGGATCTGGGTGAATAGATTTCCTTCTTTTTGCTCAGAGGACAGTTTTTACCTTTTTATGCAAGATCTGCTTTTCTTCTAGCGTTTCCTAAATCTGTATATCATAGTATTGATCTTCTGGCTTTGTAAACTGGTACCTTCTGTTTTTCTTCTCACACCCAACAGCTTTCCATAGCCGACTCCCGATAACTCCCATCTTCTTCACCCTGTTTCTGCGGCCTTTACTTCGTGCAGCCCCAGTGTCTTACCTACAACTTGGGAGTTGACTCTGTGATTATTTTCGCCTCCAAGCTCTGTTCTTTAGAGTCTGTGCTGCACTTTGCCACCACTGTTCTCTTCCCCCAACACAGTTTGGGTCTGGCCACTCCCTCCCTATGCATGCGTGTCTGCAGCCTGGGATTTGTCCTTCATGCCTCGCCGTGCTTCTCAGCCTTTAGTGCAAATGTGTCTTTCCTGAAGAAAGTGACCTGTTGTCTCAGAGTTCCGCAAGCTATGGGAGGTGATTGGACGTGATACCCTAGACTTTAAGAAGGCGGATTCCTCAGTGTGCAGAAACCTTCCATAGTTTTTTGAATTTTTTTTTATTGAAGTGTAGTTGATTTACAGTGTTGTGTTAATTTCTGCTGTACAGCAAAGTGACAGTTATACACATATATACATTCTTTTTTATATTCTTTTCCATTATGGCTTATCCCAGGGTATTGAATATAGTTCCCTGTGCTTGACTGGGAGTTTGGGGTTATTTGATGCAAACTATTACATATAGAATAGATAAACAACAAGAAACCTTCCATATTTTATGAACTTTTCCAAACCTTGTATGATGATCTTGCCCACATCGAGTTGTCAGCCTTCCTTTTTCTAGCTGTTGATTGAGTCTATCTAAAGCATTCAACTTGGTTTTCATGGAAACAGTCACCCTCTTTCTTCTCTCAATCATAATGTCATCAATTTATGTAATTTAATAGAATTACGTAATTACAGTAACAAGCACAGCTGGCGTGAAGAGGTCTGAAAAAACCAACAACCATTGGTAGGTATACAGCTCAGCAGGTGAGAGCAGAAACAGAAAGGCCCTTTAGAGAGAGGGGTGCCTACCAGCCTCACCAACAGTGTGCCCTGGGTGTCTGCCTTTATTCTGTTTTACAGAGGTGATGATGCAGTCAAGAGAGCATCTATTGTGTGAAATGAGCATGTTCACTGTGATAAACTGGGGAAACAGGGAAAGATAGAAATGAGAAAATAAAACTGTTATAATTGTACAGCATTAAAACAATAGCATTTTGCTGCTTTTTTCCCCCTGTAAACATGTTTACGTCTTTAAGATCATACTCATATTTATTTATTTATTTAATTGAAGAATAGTTGATGTACAATATTGTGTTAGTTTCAGGTGTGCAGTACAGTGATTAAGTTATATATGTATGTATATTATATACACATTAATATATATAACATATATATACCTTAATATATATACCTATAATATATATACACATATTCCTTTTCAGATTCTTTTCCCTAATAGGTTATTACAAAATATTGAGTAGAATTCCCTGTGCTATACAGTAGGTCCTTGTTGATTATCTATTTTGTATATAGTAGCGTGTATATGTGAATCCCAACCTCCTGATTTATCCCTCCCCCACCCCCTTTCTCCTTTGGTCACCATAAGTGTGTTTTCTATGTCTGTCAGTCTCTTTCTGTTTTGTAAATAAGTGCATTTGTATCATTCATACTCCTATTTAAATGCTTGTATCCTATGCTTTCTCTTAACATTTTTATATAAATATTTCCCCATATTATTAAACACCTTATAAACATTAATTTTAGTTGTTAGATATTATTTTCATGCAGTTGTTTTACCATAAGTCACTTTCTCACTTCTCTGTAGGCAGAGATGTAGATTGCTCTGTTAGAAAAAACTCAAGATTATTTCCTTCTTGTGTAGGGAAAACCCCAGTTCTTCCCTCCTGTTTCTCTCCTGTGTGTCTCCTTCATCACACAGAATACTTTATTTTTGACACTTTTGGTCACCAAATCGGTGGAGGTATTTTTCCCCTCACCAAACAGTTCTCTATGCCACCAGCTGGGTGTCCTACAGATCAGCTCAGTTCTGACATTACCTGGAGATAGAATCAGATTCCACGGGTTAAGGGCTCAGTCCTACAAGACTTCTCCCAACCCTCACCACTTCAGATATCAGTCGTGAACCCAGGTTGTCACCTGGGCCTCTGACCAGCCATAGATCAGAGGTTCCAAAGACCCTTTGCTCAGGTTTGATTAATTTGCTAGAGTGGCTCACAGAACTCAGAGAAACATTTTGCTTACTTTTACCAGTTGATTCTAAAAAGGTATGTTGGAGAATGCAGATGGACATCCAGATGGAAGAGCTGAGTAGGGCAGGTATGTGGGGAGGGGTGAGGAGCCTCTGTGTCCTCCCCACCCACCACTCTCCCAGCACCTCTGTGTGTTCACCAACCCGGAAGCTCTCTGAACCTCATACTTTTAGGATCTTACGGAGGCTTCATCACATAGGCGTAATGAATCATTAACTCCATTTTCAGTGCTTTCTCTCTTCTCAAGAGAAGTGAGGGTGAGTTGAAAATTCCAAGCTCCTAATCGTGGCTTGGTCTTTCTGGTGACCAGCCGCCATCCAGGAGCCAGCCAAGAGTGACCTCATTAGAACAAAAGACACTCCTGTCACCCAGGGAATCCCAAGGGTTTCAGAAGCCCTGTGTCAGGAACTGAGGTCAGAGACCAAATATTAGAACAAAATGTGTTCCTATGCTCTTCTCACTTAAGAAATTCCAAGAGTTTCAGGAGCTCTGTGTTAGGAACGGGGGGGCAGAGACCGAATATATATTTTCTATTATCTCACAATTGCTTTCAAGTTTTTATTATAAATAATAATGTGATGAATATCTTTATAGATAGAACTTTATATCCAGTATCAGATAGAAACAGTCTCAATGTGGAATAATTAGGCCAAGAGGTATGGGATTTTTAAAGGCTTTGGATATATTTTACCAAACTGATGTCCATGAAGTTTTTACCAGTTTATACTTTCACCAGTAATGCACGAAACGTCCTGGTGTTACCTTATCCTCTTTCACAGTGAATAGATATTATAATTTCTAAAACCTTGCTGATTTGGTAAGCAATCACATCTTCTTGTTTGAGTGTGTATTTTCTTGATTGGTAGTGAGATTGAATATTTTTCCAAATATTATTTATTTGCATTTGCATTATTGTAAAATTTTAAGTTCTCATTGATCTGTTAAAAACAGAATTTCTCTGTTGATTAATTCAGTTGTTGATTTGCATGTATTTTTTTAGGTAGTGAAGAAATTATCATTGTCTTCAGTGTTTATTACAAATAGACTTTCTTTTTTCTTTTTTTAATTAATTAATTTATTTTATTGGCTGTGTTGGGTCTTTTTTGCTGTGCGTGGGCTTTCTTTAGTTGCGGTGAGTGGGGGCTACTCTTCATTGTGGTGCGCGGGCTCCTCATTGCTGTGGCTTCTCTTGTTGCGGAGCATGGGCTCTAGGTGCGTGGGCTTCAGTCGTTGCAGCACATGGGCTCAATAGTTGTGGCTCACAGGCTCTAAAGCACAGCCTCAATAGTTGTGGCGCACAGGCTTAGTTGCTCTGCAGCATGTGGGATCTTCCTGGAGCAGGGATTGAACCCGTGTCCCCTGCATTGGCAGGTGGATTCTTAACCACTGTGCCACCTAGGAAGTCCCAAACTCATTGTTTACCTTTTAATGTTGATAGTTTTTTTGGATGGGTTGTATAGGTTTTACATTTTCATAGAAAATTTAATCTTACGGAGTTTTCTCTCATTCAGTGTTTGAAAAACTATTCACATTTTTTTCTGGCTTTATTTAAAAAATTAAGTTGAATTTTTAGCAGATGACTAAAAAAATACCTGAGAATTATGCTTGGAAATTATCCTTGAGACTTGAGGTTCTAAGTTGATCTTTTCCACTTATTTATTTCAGTCCCATTGGTTGAGTCATGCTGCCTTTTCCACTGATTTGTCATCCTCCTTTATCATGCTCTCAATTGTTATGTATATATAAAGATAATGTTTCTGAAATGTCTATTCTGCTCTCATGCTATATCTGTATCTGAATCATTGCCATGTTCTATTAATTATGTGATCATATCATCCCCATCATTTCTCTTTTCTTCTTCTTCTTCTTCTTCTTCTTTTTTTTCCTTTTTAAGGGATGCTTATTGCTATGTCTGTTTTTGGTCACAGCATCTACATATGGAATTCTTACTTTTGTTTGTCTTTCGAAGACTAGTAACCTTCCCGAAGGAAAGGTACATAGATGATAGATTTTAAAGGATGTTCTTTTGTATTTTTCCTTTGCCTTTATATATACATACCTTGGCTAACTATAAAACTTATTTGTCAGAATCTTTCCCCTGAAACCTCTGACAGTTAGTATTGCAGTGCATAAGTCCAGGTAGTCTGTCTGTCCATGCATCCACCCAATTATCCATCCATTCATCCATCCATCCATCCATCCATCCATCCATCCATCCATCCATCCATCCTAGAGCAGCTATGTAATGTATGGGGCCCAGTGAAAAACTAAAATGCAGGTAGCATGTTCAACAATTATTAACGATTTCAAGATGGTGACAGCAGAGCATTAAACCAAATGCCAGGGTCCTTCTAAGCGCAGGGCTCTGTATGACTGCATGAAGTCACTGTGAAGTCAGCGCTGCCTTCATCCATCTCATGGATTCTTATTGCACATCCACTGTGTGTTGTGTGCTTGAAGGGAAAGAGCCCTCCAGATACTCACAGTCAGTGGAGGACACAGGCGAGCCAGCTGTGGCATGGTTAGTACTCGGTGAAGGTGTGCATGGGATTTGTCGGTGCACAGAGGAGAGAGAACTCCACCAGACCTGGCTTCCAGAGAAGGATTCTGGAGATGACACTTGTACTGATGTCCTAAGACTGTTGCTCTGAGTGATGCTGGGATCCTTTGGAGAGTTTTGAGCTCCAAGTAGTGACATGCTCCAATTCAAATGCTTTTAATAGGTCACCCTGCTGTGTGGAAATGATGTTTTAGGGGACCAGGGTGAAAGCAAGGGTGGAAGAAGTTGGGGGGCTATTATGGTAATCCGGGCAAGGGAAAAGGTAGAAATGGTGGCCGGACCTGTTTGAAATAGTGGAGGTGGTGAGAAGCAGTCATGTCCTAGATATATTTTGAAGACAGCACTGTGACGATCTGTGGATAAAATAAATCTGAGGCTGGAGACAAAGGGAGCAGCTAAGAATAACTGTTGAGTTTTTAATCTAATCAGTTAGAAGAATGGACTCGTCATTCACTAACATGGGGAAGATTTGCTGGGAAGCAGATTTGGTGGGAGGAGGTGAAACATCCAACGTGCATTGAGTTTGAAATGCTTATTAAACATCCCAGTAGAGATTGCTGAATAGACCGCTGGATGTGCAATTCTAGATTTGGGTTTGATCAAAGAGGGAAGAAAGAAGGGAGGGAAGAGGCTTTGCCAAGGAGGTTGTTGAAAAGAAAAGATGAGAAAGACACTGTCAATAAAATGGTCTTGGTAACTGGATACAGAGAGAAGATGGAAAAAGACGGAAGTAGATTTAGACAATGAAACCGACCAGCTTTTAAGGCCCTTTCCCCCTTTTTTATTCGCCAGACAGGAGTTCTGGAATATGGAGTCAGAGTTCTTTCTTTTGGAAAAAATGAGTCCTGTGAGTATTTCTTCTAGGTCAGATTCCTGTGGCAGATGGTGAAGGTAATTTCTTGATATTTATTTACGATCAAGAGAGAATTACTGCCACTTAAATGTTGCATTATTAATGATTTAGGAGGAAATGACTTCTTTCAGAAACACCAATTCTGAAGGCCTGTTAGATAGAGGCCAGATAGTAAATTACTTCTTTCAGTGACAGACCTAAAGAGTTGATGCATTTTTGAAAGGGGTTGCAGTGATTGCCTTCTGTGGGTTGGGCGCAGGCAGTCATGATTTTGGAAGCAAGTCCAGGGTCAATTTGCTTATGACACTCAGCACATTTTAGAATCTCATCTTTGTTCGTAGACTCTATTACTCTGGGATTAATCCATTACTAGGGAGAAAGATGGGCACTCTAGAACCTGTAGATTTGGAACTGAAACAGAACATTTCTGAGATGCGGGGAAGAGCCAGGTGGGTCCAAGGCCATTCTGATCCGACCGGGTGAGACCATTCTTCTAGTGTCTGGCTGTCTATTCCCAGGCATGGTGGTGAATTATGCAGGGGAAAAATGAACATCTTCATCCCCTTTCAAAATCAAGAGGAATTTTTGCAGAGAAGGGAAATCTGGGAGAAGCACCCTTAAGTAGGACTTGGCATGTGTATTCTGACTCCAGTAGGAAACTGAACGAGGGGACAGGGACCACATTGATAAACTCAGTGAGGCGACCAGATAAACAGTCAGGTAGCCTGGTGAGGGTGAGTGTGTGGATGTGACAAGGTATTTATTTTATCATCATCTCAGTCATTCACTCACTTTCAAAGGCGAGGTTAAGTTATCTGAGGACATTTGCTGTGTTCTGAAATGGATTAACACCCAGCTGTATTTCCAGTGAGTGATTTAAATATTGTAGAGCTCATTTATAATTGAATAAGAATGTGGTGGCTCTTTACAGATTTTGAAGGCATTCTCTCCGAAAAGGCTGTTTTGTTTTCTCCTTTTCAAATAAATATGAATTAGCATAAGAAATAAGGAGCCTGTGAAAGGAATCAATAAAATTAACTGGAATTGGATTTCACACTTTGAATGCCTTACACGTTCCTATGAGGGGAGATATGGAGAAGCAGGTAATCAGTTCAAAGAGAAGCTCAGACTCATAAAAGAGTGACCTACTTCCAGAAGATGAATATTTAAAATAGAAAAGGCTTGAAAAATAATTCGCTTTACATTAATGGACCGAAGCTCCAAATAACAGGGAAATCTAACAAAAAGACAGCCTTTTTTCTGGAATTGGAAAGGGCTGGGCAGACACTGTCTTGGAGGTAGCACAGAAGGATGGGGAGGAAGACGGGGCTAGAGTCTGAAGATCTTGGCTTGAGTTCTGATGCTGCTGATTAGTTTATTGAAAGCATGTGTTTTAGTTTCCACCCTTAGAACTGTTTTCCTTTGTATTATGAAATGAAATGGAATTTTAAAAAAAATTTTACTGGAGTATAGTTGATTTACAATGTTGTGTTAGTTACAGCAAAGTGAATTAATTATACATATACATATATCAACTCCTTTTTTAGGTTCTTTCCCCATATAGTTGTTACAGAGCATTGAGTAGAGTTCCCTGTGCTATACAGTAGGTCCTTATTAGTTGTCTATTTTACGTATCGTAGTGTGTATATGTTAATCCCAATCTCCCAATTTATCCCTTCCCCTACCCTTCCCCCAGCAACCATAAGTTTGTTTTCTACATCTGTAACTCCATTTCTGTTTTGTAAGTTCATTTGTACCCTTTTTTAAGATTCCACATATAAGTGATATCATGTGATATTTGTCTTTCTCTGTCTGACTTACTTGGCTCAGTATGAGAATCTCTAGGTCCATCCATGTTGCTGCAAATGGCATTATTTCATTCTTTTTTATGGCTGAGTAATATTCCACTGTATTAATGTACCGCATCTTCTTTATCCATTCTTCCATCAATGGACATTTAGGTTGTTTCCATGTCATGACTATTGTAAATAGTGCTGCAGTGAACATTGGGGTGCATTTATCTTTTCCAAGTATGGTTTTCTCTGGATATATGCCCAGGAGTGGGATTGCTGGGTCATATGGTAACTGTATTTTTAATTTTTTGACTTGACTTTTAGTGTTGGAATTATGCCTGTTTAATTTCTTGGATGTAACAGTGAACCAGGTATTTAGGAATCAGACCAAGTGAGATCCCGAATGGAGGGGCTGAGGATGGAAAGTGAGTGCATCTACAGGAGTGAAAGCCACCCCCCTTGTCTGAGATGGAAGCACCTCAGGGAAACCCCTCTTCTTCCTGCCCTGAATTTCTCCTTACCTCCGACTGGCGGGGCCTTCTGTAAATGGGTTCCTGTACCATGTAGGATAAATATTCAGGGAGGGGCTCAGTGAAGTGTCTTCCTTCTGAAGAGTTGTCCTCGGCAGAGTTGTCCTGAGCTCATCCTTAAATCTCAGTATGCCCATCTGTGGGTTTTTCTTTTGCAGGTGAATCTTGGGGCTCGAGGTCGAGCGGCCTGTAGAGCCAAAGTACAGTTCTCCACTTACTGGCGAGTAACACTGAGTTTCCAACAGAATAAAATGGAAATGATGCCCATCTGATGTGTTCAGAAACCTCCATTCCTTTTTATTTACTTGGACTTTTATAAGTTTTACTTTTTATTATTTTATTTAAAAATTTTTTTTGGCTGCACCACCCAGCTTGTGGGATCTTAGTTCCCCGATCAGGGATTGAACCTGCACCCTCAGCAGTGAAAGCCCAGAGTCATAACCACTGGACTGCCAGGGAATTCCCTATACATTTTTTTTAAAAACAGCTTTATTGAGGCATAATTAACATGCTATAAACTGCACAGGTTGAAAGGGTACGATTTAACAAGTTTTGATGTAAGCATGCACCCCTAAAACCATCGCCACGATCAGTAAAATAAATATATTCACCACCCCCGAAAGTTTTCTTGTGCACTTTTGTAAATTCTGCCCGCCCTCCCCTCCCATCCATCTTTCCCCAGGCAACCGCGGAGCTGCCTTCTGTCACTGTAGATTAGTTTGCATTTTCCCTGGGTTTTACAGAAAGGGGATAATATAGTGTATATTCTTTCTTGGCTAACTTCTTTCACTCAGCATAATTGTTTTGGGACTCATTCATGTTGTATGTATATCAATAATTCATTCCTTTTTATTGCTGAATAGCTTCCATTATGGGGGTAAGCCACAGCTTGTTTATCCTTTCTCTTGTTGATGGACATTTGGGTTGTTTCCACATCTTGGCTATGTCAAAGAAGACTGCTAGGAACGTTCGTGCACTAGTCTTTGGATGAATGTCACTTTCATTTTTCTTAGGTAAATACGTAGATGTGGAATGGCTAGATTACATAGTAGATATATATTTCACGTTTTAAAAAACTGCCAACCTGTTCTCCATTTTATATTCCCTCCAACAGTGTTTGAAAGTTCCAGTTCCTCCAGATCCTTGTCTATGCTTTTAGAGTTTAGCCATTTTAACATGTGTCATGATACCTCTTTGTGGTTCTCGCTTGCATTTCCTGAATGACTAATGATGTTGAATGTCTTCCTGTGTGCTGATTTGCCATCTGTTTACCTCCTTGGTGAAGGCTTTGTTCAAATCTTTGCACGTATTTTCTCTTTCTTTTTACTTTTCTTTTTGAGTTTTTTTTAATTAAATTTATTTGTTTATTATTATTTATTTATTTATTGGCTGTGTTGCGTGTTCATTGCGGTGCACGGGCTCCTCATTGCAGTGACTTCTCTTGTTGCAGAGCAAGGGCTCTAGGTGCGCAGACTTCAGTAGTTGTGGCACACGGGCTCAATAGTTGTGGGTCTCGGGCTCTAGAGCACAGGCTCAGTAGTTGTGGCACATGGGCTTAGTTGCTCCGGGGCATGTGGGGTCTTCCTGGACCAGGGCTTGAACCTGTGTCCCCTGCATTGGCAGGTGGATTATTAACCACTGCGCCACCAGGAAAGTCCCTATAACACCTTGTCTTAACTCCTGTCTTTTTTGTTTGTTTGTTTGTTTCTCTTTCCTATTTGACTATAGTCTCCCTGTAGAGTATGGCTGAGTTTTATTTACATCTTGCCCTGATAATAAATGTTTGTTTATGTAATGAATGAGTGAATGAATGCAAATGAAATTTTCCACTTCCATAAGAATATAGAGGATGTTGTTTCTCCCCTCCCCCCTCAAAGAAGTAGATCAAAAAAGAATATGTTATGCTTAAAGGTTGAAGGTCTATTTAAAATTTAGCTTATTTTGAATTTTGAGTGTGTGTTCGAGCATGCATGCATGCAGTAATGATGAGGTGCTTGGTGTTTTAACATTGGTAAAGGGATGGCTCACTGGGTGTTAAATTGCCCCCCAAATAATTCATGGGGTTCGATAAATTTCTCTCCAGGCGATACAGGTCTGGGACCATATGGTCCTTAACTTTGCTTTTTAATGGAAGTTTACTAAAGAAATGCCATTATACTTTATAGCTATTTTAAATAATCTGTGCTGCTTAGTTCTTTTTTCACTTTTATTGCTAAATGACATAGAGGCAGAATTGCTCAAAAACATGATTAACAGGAAGCCTCTATGGGAATTTTCTGTTTTTGGGGTGCCTAGTGACTGAGGGAAGAATAGCACTAGAGAAAAAATTTAGTAGAGGGAGGATCTCTATGAATACTTATTTTAGAAAGAAAATGTATGTCTCAGAAATATTCTCATTAGAAATTTTTGATTTGCAATTACTTGCAAGTTACTAATTTGGGGAGGTGAGTGTCCTGATCATTATTTCCATGTACTTTGCTCAATTCCCTGTAATTGTGCTTATAGCTATTGCAGAATGTAAACTGTAAAGCAAATGCAGACTGGGTTTTTAATCTGGTTGAACAGTTTGGAAACTTGCATCCCACTGTCATGGAATTTGCTGTTGTAGGGCCAAAGGATTTTTTGATTCTGAAGTTTTTGTGCTATTTACTTTTGCTTTATTTGAAAAAGATTCTGGGATGTTGCCAGAGACCACTGGGAATTGCTTGTAACTATGTTAGAAATACACGGGATGTGGTTGAATGTGAAAGTGAGGGTGTGTATGTTGTAAATCATTCCTCCAGTTGTTGCTGGGCTTGGAAATGGTTTTTCTTTAACTGACTTTTGTGATCCCATGGGCAAAGAGATAGGCGCTCTTGTGAAGAATGCTGAAATTATGGAAACTTTGTAGCTAGAACAATGTGAATGAACGTTTACTATAGTGTTTTCCTAGACTATTTTTGATTTTCCATTTGGTTTAGATTTACTTTCTGGAAAGAATACCACCCCTAACCACCCCCCCCCAATCTGATCTTTTTGCTTGACTTTTTTCAGCTGTTGGGGTTACCTGCATGTGCTAAGGTGACAGAGATTTTATGGAAAGGAAGGGGATTTAGGACTAGATAGGTGATAATCTTGTAGGACGAGAGAAAACATGTAGGAAGAATTTTGGAAGAGGGCAAAGGAATAAAAAAGAGAGGTGAGGGTGTTATGTGTTCATCAGAACTGTTGATGAAGTTAGCCAGGTTTAGGAATGGATTCTAGGAGCCCTGAAATAATCCTTTTCTGTCTCTAGTCTTATCTAAGAATCTTGGTTATGCCCCAAAGCAATGGATAGATGCCATCTTTTTTTTTTAATAAGACTTGTGCCATTGAAAATATTTCTTTTTAAAAAAAAATTATTTTATTGAAGTATAGTTGATCTACAATGGTGTGTTAATTTCTGCTGTACAGCAAAGTGATTCATATATATATATGTATATATGTATTTATATATATGTTTTTTTTCACATTCTTTTCCATTATGGTTTATCACAGGATATTGAATGTAGTTCCCCATGCTATAAAGTGGGACCTTGTTTTTTGACTGCTCTTTAGTGCTGAAGACCCCATAAGGAGTAATAAGCCTTCTAGAGTGAAAGCTGCTTGAGGGCAAGGCTGTATCACCATCTCCCAGTTTCCACAATGCCTTGCATATAATAATAGCTTAATAAACGTTCACTGAATAAATAAATGTCCCTTAGCCTTGAAACTGCACTCAAACCTCATGAGTTTTTAAATACACAGAGTAACCTGATTACTGAGATACGCAGTTCGGGTGGCTTTGAAATGTCTTGGTACTTTGGGTTTGGTTTAGAATGAGGGTGTTGTTCTGTCCTAAAAGTGAAGAGGAGAGATTGTGAAGGAACTGACAGCGGGACGGGGAAAACCGGGGGAGGAAGATGGGGGTTTGGGTTCTGTGCCACTGCAAAGTGACTGTATATTTCTTATTATCATGATTAGGATTGCTCTCTTTTAAAAGGAAGTCTTTTTCTTTTACTTTTTGTTTTGGTCACAACACAATGTATTATGTAGCTGTTGGACACTGGCTCTGGACACTGTCCTGCCCATTCTAAAATAAACTGGGATGAGGATATGCAATGATTCGCTCGTTTCTCTGAGCCTCAGATGTGGTAGGTGGTGCATGTGGGGTCGTCAGGAATTCTCAGGGCTTGGGGAGGAATGTCCTGGAATCCCCAGCCATGTCAATGGGAAACAAGATGGCGGGCCTGCCCTCCTGGGGTCATGGTATGACCATGGCCTTCAGCTCCTGGGCTGTGCCTATTTTGATAAGGTGATGCGTGTCATTGCTTCACGGGACGAGAGAGTGTTTAGCCTAATGATGTGACTAAATATTTTATCTTTCTAATATTCTTTTCTTATTAAAAGGAAGCCACACTAGCACAGGGGCTTTTGTGTCTTACTCACTGCATATCCTCAATACCTAGAGCAGTACTTGGAACAGGGTAGGTTCTCAGTAGATGCTAGTTGAATTTGTAGACTGTGTAGCTGCAGTAAATGGGGATCAGGTGAGGGAGGGAAAGGGTGAGGAAGACTGAATACACTTGTCCTTGAACAGATTTCTGTTTGAGATTTTTTCCTCTGGTGCAGCTTAAGAGATTCTTCAATGCTTGCTGTGTCCCAGTGAAACAAAGCAGGACCCTGTGGTCCTTCCCCTATGTCCTCCACCTGCCTTTTGTCTGTGGAAAAACTTTAGCCAAAGAATACGTTTAATCAGAGAAGTGAGAAAATGCAGAAGCAAAGAAAAACAGGACAAAACAATAATAGTTTAGTCAGTAAGCAAAGTCAATTTACTTCCTTCTCAAGGGCTGTAGATAATATTCTGAGCCATGTCCTGTGAGCTGTCTTGTAGATACTAAACCCCCACCAGGTGGAAGAAGTTAACTACATGATGACCAGACTGTAGCCATGACATAAGCTGCCGCAATTTCAAGAATCGGCCTCAAGGAAATGGGAACAAACCGACCCTGAAACTAAAGCCTAACTGCTTAAAACAATCAGGATGACACTGATCAGACCACCGATGACCAATTTCAAGATGACTGTCAGAGCTGACTGTGCTGTTTCTGCATGTAACCCCCTCCATCCATCTATGACATCTATTGTCAGTTGGGGGTGGGTTGGCTTTTGGACAGGAGTCCACCCTCCCCCCCACCCCACCCCCTGCCCCAGATTGCTGGCATCCAAAATAAAGCAAACTTTCCTTTCCACCAACCTTACCTCTTTATTGGCTCTTGATTGGTGAGCAGCTGGACTCCACTTTTGGTCACACCAGCACAGCACCAGGTGCTGAGTGGACCAATGGGTGAGACCCAGCCCTGTCCTTGAGCAGGAGAGAAATGGTGGGGAATAAACCATCACCACTTAGAGTGCTGCTCTGGGGTCTGCTCGGAATGCTGGAGGAATCCTGGTCTGGTCTCCAAGGTCAGGGAGGCCTCCCAGAGTGGGGGACATCTGAGCTGAGTGTTGACACCTTCATAGAATGACGGAGAAAGAAACCAGGGGGAGTTTCTCTACTCAGAGATCACGCCAGAGCACTGGCACCAAGGCGTGAGGTCTTGGCCCCATCAGGCATCTGCATGTGGTTAGGTGTGCTTGGAGCTCTGTGGGCCTGTGAGGAGGGTCAAGGCACAGAACAGGGCATCAGCAGAAGCCAAATGGAGAAGAATCTTGGGTATCATGCTTAGGAGTTTGGATTTCCATCTGGAAGTAATTGAAGGTTTATTTTCATTTTAGAAAACCATTTTAAGTGGAAAATTTCAAACATGCATAAAAGTAGAAAGTCTAGTACATGATATTGATAAACTCAACCTCTAGATTCTATAATTAATTTCCCCCATTTGCTCTATCTACTTTTCTGTATATTATCTGTACATCCATTTATCCATCCATCCATCCATCCATCCATCCATCCATCCATCCATCCATCCATCCATCCAGGAGTTTAAGCAGGGATGTGATTTGTGTTTAAGAGTGCCCCTTTTAGAGGACCATGGAGGGTGAAATAGAGAAGGGAGGGAACAAAGGTTGGGAAAACTCATTGAGATTCTGTTGAAATTGTTGCAGTGAGAGGTGATGGTGGCCTGAACTAAAGTTTGACAGCTGGGTTGGAGAGCTCAGAAATTTATAAGGCGACTCCAGTGATTATGGCTCTGTAACAGATTGTCACAAAATGTGGTGGCTTAAAATAATGACAGTATTTATTTTGCTTACAAATCTGCAGTTTGGGTAGGGCTTGCTTGTTTCTAGTCTACCCGGTGTCACCTGTAACAGCTCAGAGGCAGGGTCTGGAATTATTTGAAGCCTCACTCACTCACATCCGGCTGGTTGATGCTGGCTGTCAGTCAGGATCTTACTTGGAACAGTTACCTGCAGCCTCACCACGGGGTTCTTTACGACATGGTATCTGGATTATAAGGGTGAGTGTTGAGAGAGTGAGAGAGAGAGAGAGAGAGAGAGGGAAAGAGAGAGTGGGAACGCTAGGTGGAATGATATTGAATTTTATGATGTAGCTTCTGAAGTCTTGTCCCATCACTTTCGACATATTCTGGTCATCCGTGCAGTCACAGGTTCAAGAGGTGGAAAAATAGTCTTCACCTCTTGATGCAGAATGGCAAGATTCTAGAAGTGCATGTGGGTCTGAAAATATTGCTGTTGACCATTTTTGGAAAATGCAGTTGGATGTGGGGAAAGAGGAGGCACAAGGGGTCTGAGATGACACCCAGACCTCTAGGGTGAAGCGGGCATTACTCATGGAAAGGCAATATGGATACAGGGACAGGCCTCACCAGGAAAGGGGAGATGATAAAGAAGGAGTTTGGGTTTCAGTCCCACTGATTTGTTAGTTAATTCTGCATCAGAATAGCTTCATAAACTGCAAAGCCACGGGTGTAGCATTGTTCCGGCCAACTGAGTTTCCCAGTAGTGTTTTTTTTTTAAATAACTTAAAAAAAATTTATGTATTTACGTATGTATGTAGTTTTGGCTGCGTTGGGTCTTTGTTGCTGTGAGCAGGCTTTCTCTAGTTGCTGCGAGTAGGGGCTACTCTTCATTGCAGTGTGCGGGCTTCTCAGTGCGGTAGCTTCTCTTGTTGTGGAGCATGGACTCTAGGCATGCGGGCTTCAGTAGCTGCAGCACTCGGGCTCAGTAGTTGTGGTGCAAGGGCTTAGTTTCCCCGAGGCATGTGGGATCTTCCCAGACCAGGGATCAAACCTGTGTCCCCTGCATTGGCAGGTGGATTCTTAGCCACTGCACCACCGGGGAAGTCCCTCCCAGTAGTTTTCTTATAACTTTGAGCTGAGTCGGGTTTCCTGGCCTTCCTGCCTGTTGGGAATGCTGTGACCCTCAGCGTTTGCTTCCTTCAGTGGAGGTAGAGCAGCCGGTCAGGATCCAGTATTTACTGAATTCATCCAGTAGGCATTTATTGAGCACCTGTGGTATGCTGGGACTGAAAGAATGCAAGTGTAAAGACCAGCATTGCTCTAATAAACTTTGTCTCTAGGAGTGATGATGCCTGGAGCTACATGCTTGTCACTAAGCTCCAAGGATGCAGAGCTCTGGGCAGGAGCAGATGTAAAATATGCCCGCTGGGCTCTTCCTTGCCTCTGGGTTCCCTGTGGGGTGCACTGTTGCTGGTGTCTCTTTTGGAGCACGTATATTTCTGTTCAAGAGGAGAGGCCAAGCCATTGTCCTCACATGATATGGGACATTTATAGACACTGGGCTTTCTTGGTTCCCAAATCAGACTTAGCATCAACAAGGTTACATCCCCTCCCTTGCCTCAGGGGCAGAAGGCAGAGCCAGTGCCCAGATGACCCTGACCAGTATCACTGTCTCCATTCATTCATTGTCCCAGAAAGCCTGCTTCCTGGGAACACTGCACCCCACTCCTCACTCCTGGCTTGCTACATCTGGAATCAGGTTTAGCGTCATCCTTCCTGGGTAGTTCTGATACTGTTTATTGTGCTTCCCTGTAGCTTGTACCTAAATGACTATATTTCAAGTTAGAGATTACTGAAGAGCTAAAAGAGTTCCATTAGGGGAGGGAGCCCTTCTGCCTGGGGAGGAGAGGGAAGTTTATTTGAGGAGAAGGCATTTGAGCTGTACTTTGAAGGTCAGATAGAGTTGGACTTATGGAGATGATAGAGATGATGGGAAAAGCATTCCAGTTCGAGTATCAGCTTGGAAAAAAAGCAGGGACCAGGACAGAGGGGTGTTTTATTCTAAATGACTCTTATCAGCAAGCTGCTTAAATGAACATGTGTATAGTTTGTGTGAGGTTATTTACCTTTATGTCTTGAAATTCTTATTAAAATGATTGCATCCTGCCTACATGCAGGCATTTACTTTTTTTTTAAGCTCTTTATTGGAATATAATTGCTTTACACTCTTGGATCAGCTTATGAGGTACACCAAAGTGAATCAGCTGTATTTATACACATATCCCCATATCCCCTCCCTCCTGTGACTCCCTCCCACCCTCCCCGTCCCGGCTCTCTAAGGCATCACCCATTATCGAGTTGACTGGAGGACACGGGGTTGGGGGGCTGGGGGCGAAGGGGAAGCTGGGACGAAGTGAGAGAGTAGCATAGACGTATATATACTACCAACTGTAAAATAGATAGCTAGTGGGAAGTTGCTGTATAACAAAGGGAGATCAACTTGATGACAGGCATTTACTTTTATCAAGAAATCTGAGTAGATCCACTCAACTGAATCCAGACCATAGGTTATGTGAATAGAACCATCAAATTGGAAACATTTTGCTGGAATATTTTTGGTCAAAACTTTTGAGATATTTTGGAAAGAGTTGTAGCATTTAAAAATCACTACTGAAATTTGATATACGAGGGTGAGTCAAAAATTATTCTCACTCCGGTTATATTAAAACTTCTATAAATTCTACAGCCAGAGTGCGGATAATTTTTGTCTCACCCTTGTAGAATGTACATTTATTTCTGTTAAAATTAAGAAAAATAAACCAGGAGGGTAAAGTTTGCTTGCCTGAAGATTTAAGTAATCCAAACTGCGTAATTTTCCAGTAGCCCTGTGTTTCTAATTCAGAGACCACTGCCTGTATGTCATTTCCAGTGATATTCACACCTTCCTGTAGATTTGAGTTACCATCTACAGTAACTCAGGCTGAAGATCTTCCTTTAGCATTTCTTGTACTGCAGGTCTGTTTATGATAAATCCTCTAATTTTGTTTATTTGAAAATGCTTTTATTTCACTTACATTTTTGAAGGATGGTTTTGTTGTGTATTGAATTCTGGGTTGATAGTTTTTTTGTTCAGTATATTAAAGATACTGTTCCACCATCTTCTGTCCTCCATGGTTTCTGATGAGAAGTCCACCACTTGGATTATTTTTATTGTTTTCATTGTCTTTTGTATTGTTTTTCCCATGTATATAACATGTTGTTTTTCTCTGGCTGTTTTCAAGATTTTAACTTCATATTTTATCAGTTCGCTTAGATGAGTTTTCTTTATCCTACTTGTGTTTTGTTGAGTTTTGTGAATCTATGTTTGTCTTTCACTAAATTTTGGAAGTTTTACACTTATTTCTTCAAAATTTTTTCTGTCCCAGCATCTGTTTCCTCTGCTTCTGGTACTCCAGATATAAGCTGAACTGATTGATATTGTCACACAGGTTTCTGAGGCTCTGTTCATTTTTCTTCAACTTGTTTTTCTGTTCTTCAGATTGGATATTTCTATTGATCTATCTTGAAGTTCACCAATTCATCTGCTATCTCTAATCTGCTGTTAATACCATTCCAATTACTGTTAACAGGTGTTGTTAATTCTATTTCTAGAATCCCATTTGGTTCTGTTTGCATAGTATCTAATTTTCTGAGATCTCCCTGTTTATTAATTTTGTATATATTTTCACTTAAAAATTCTTGTACATATTTGTACAATAGCTGCTTCAAAGCCCTTGTTTGAAATTTGAACATTTGGATCATCTGTGGGCTGATTTAAAAACTATTTTTTCTCTAAGATGGGTTATATTTTCCTCTTTCTTTGCATCTAATGATTTTTTTTTTATCAATTTCTGGACATTATGAAATATATATTGTAGAGACTCTGGATCCTGTTCTGTTCCTTTCAACAGGATTTTTGCTCTCACAGACAGTTACCTTGGCTGGTTTCAAGAGTTCAGCCTCAATCCCTTGTGCTAGTCAGCAACTGACATCTCCATTTACTTCTTTCAGTTTCTAGCTGCTGCTTTTTCACACCACCCCCTGAGGTCTCTCACCTCCGTGTGCAGTTTAGAAGTAAGTCAGGAATCTGGGTGAATTTCCACACAGATTTTCTGTACTCACCCCAGCCAGGATTTTACTTCTAACTTTCTAGCTATTCTTCTGGCAACTGAGTTTTCCTGTGGTACTTCAAGCTAGTTGAAGCTGTGACTTTCTGCCACCCCTAGATACATGCAAATTGAGGCGTGCCTTCAGGCAGAAGGCTGCTGCACACTCACAGATCTCACCTTCTGCAATTGTCTTTCAAAGGTGGACTCCTGTCCATTTTCTGCCTGCATTTGGTCCCTCTCCAGTACCTTTAAATACATTTTTTTTTAAATTACACTTTGTCTAGATTTGATCATTGTTACCAGCAGAAGAGTTAGTCTGTACAAACTACTCAGACATGCTGGAGGCCAGAGTCAGAAGTCCAATTCTCTTTACAGGTTTCTTGAGCTATAATTGATATCTAATAAGCAGTACATATTTAAAATCTACAACTCGATACATTTTAATATATGTTTACACTCTTCAAACCGTCACTTCAATCAAGATAACAGTGAGTTAGTTTTTTATTTATTTATTTTTAATTTTTTTTTTAATTTTTTATTTTTTAGAATAAACTGTATATATTTAGAGTGTACAATTTGGTATCCCAATCTCCCAATTCATTCCCCCTCCAACCCTCCCCACTTTCCCCACTTGGTGTCCATATGTTTGTTCTCTACATCTGTGTCTCTATTTCTGCCTTGCAAACCAGTTGATTTGTACCATTTTTCTATAGTCCACATATATGTGTTAATATACGATATTTGTTTTTCTCTTTCTGACTCAACAGTGAGTTAGTTTTATTAAGACATCACATGAAGATGAGTGGTAGGAAATGAGGCTCCTTCATGCTTTATATTTTACAGATTGCTTCCCAATGCAATATCTCATTTTGATCTTCATAGTACCCTTGAGTTATGGACTGAATGTTTGTCTGCCCCGCCCCCCAAGTTCATGGGTTGACATCCTAACTCCCCATGTGATAGCATTAGGAGACGGGTCCTTTGGGGAGTGAGTAGGTCATGAGGGTGGAGTCCTTATGAACGGAATTAGTGCCTGAATAAATAGAGACAGGAGAGCTTGCTTTCTCTCTCTGCTCTCCACTGTGTCAGGATACAACAGGGGGGCCATATGCAAACCAGGAAGCAGGCATTAACTAGATATAGAATCTGCTGGCACCTTGGTCTTGGATTTCCCAGCCTCCAGAACTGTGAGAAATAAATATTTGTTGTTTAAGCCATCTAGTTGATGGTAAATTGTCCCCAAACTAAGACACCTTGTGGATGTCCAATGGTTCTTTTTTTTTTTTTTTTTCCTGCTCTTCGTTGTGGTGCACTGGCTTCTCATTGCAGTGACTTCTCTTGTTGTGGAGCATGGGCTCTAGGTGCACTGGCTTCTGTACTTGCAGCATGTTGGCTCAGTAGTTGTGGCGCACAGGCTTAGTTGCTCCGCGGCATGTGGGATCTTCCCGGACCAGGGATCGAATCCATGTCCCCTGCACTGACAGGCAGATTCTCAGCCACTGTGCCATCAGGGAGGTCCCTGTCCAGCTGTTCTTAGTATCCCCCTTCTGTGGATGAAGAGCCGAGGTGGCTGTGTTCAGTGTCTTGCCCTTTTCATGATACCACTGCCCACCGGAGGAGGCACATACACTGTGGTCCTGGGGTTCAATTTTATTTCGAGTGGGGAGAGAAAACTGCTCAGAGCAGGGACAGGTAGGTTTGGGGTGGAGAATTTGGAGACCAGGAAAGCCAAGTGGAGGCATTTGAACCAGATGTGGGGTGCAGTGGGGAGCACTGTGGTGTTTGAGCAGAGGGGTCTTGTGACACATGGGGCAGCTGTGTGCACGAGGAAGGAAGGACTCAAGGAAGAACAGAGGCAGAGAGACCAGTCGAGGCAGGTGCAGTCGGCCCGGTGTGATGTGATGAGCGTGGTTGTCGTGGAAGTGAAAAGGAAGGTGAGTATTAGGGTGTTTCCAAAGGAAGAACTGCAAGGAAGTATAAAGATACTGGAAGAGAAAAAAACCCAGAAGGGTCAAGGGTAGCCTCTTTATTAAGTCCTGACACCTGTGCCTTTCCCTGTACCTGACATATAAGTGCCTGTTGAATGTGAGTTGAAATAAATTGAATGGCGTTGGGAATAAGGGTGTGGGGATGAAGCTTGCTTCCAAACCACTAAAGCATCACGTCCCTACCTGGCCTCCACGTCAGGATCACCACAGGAGCTTCTGATTCCTCAGGTCTGAAGTGGCCCCTCCCCCCTAATTTGCATTTCTAACAGGTCACGCGGGTGCTGCTGGCCCAGGGCCACACTTTGAGAACCAACTGCTCAAAGTCAAGAGAACGTTTATGAATTCTGCTGTCTGCCCTTTCTGCTTCGGGGCTGACTGTACAGGAATGCGTTCTTCCCAGTCTTGTCGACTGCAGTTGACAGTCCTAGAGGTGTCTTTGGGATCGTTAATCCTCATTTAACATTTGTAAGAGATCTGCGTTATGACTTCACTTGAACTCCGGAGCCTTGTTTCTGGAGCTTCTCGGGTGACGTGCGGAGAGCACTTCATGTTCTGCTGCAGATTCTTCGTGAGCAAACGAGGTGGCTTTCCAAATGGTACAGCAGCGCCCGCGTTCTGGGGAGGGCAGAGCTGGCTGTTCTGGCAGCGGGCAGATTGGGAGGTTCTGGAATTACGTGGTGGTCATGAGCTCATCCGCAGAATCTTTGCGTATCATGGGGAGGGTGTCCCGACATGTCCCCAGTTTGTTGGGGGGGGGTGTCTTTTTGGGTTTCCTTTTGGATTGTAAAGAAGATTACGTTTCTGTTAATAAACCACGTAATGTTTTCATGCTCTGCAAGCTGGGCCTTTGGATGCAGAGGGCAATTCATTGTTTCTTAGAACAAACCGTATGCATTTCATGCCCGGGCTGTCAGAGCACTGTGGACCTTGCGGAATTCTGTGACTCTTTTAGGATTTTAAGACCCAGATGTGCAGAGGGGGCTTCAGTTTTTTTCCATTTAGTGTCAGTTTATGGCAGGAGCTGTGCCTGAGAAACGACACTGTCATTTCTCCAGGAACTAAGCCTGAGCACTTGGCCACACACCCACTCTCGGGCTGGACACTGAACCATTTCACCATGGGGTCCAGGGCGGCTGATGGCTTTGGCTGTTCCCCATCCACTTCTTCCCGGTGCAGCTCTTGAAGACAGGAGGAATCACCCTGAGCAAACCCCCTGACCTGGACCTGGCCTGCCATCCAGACGCTGAAGTTTCCCCAATTCTTACCTCTCTGCTTGAACGGCACGTCCATGCTCTGCAACAGGAGAAGCCACCTCATTGAGAAGCCCGCGCACTGCAATGAAGAGTAGCCCCCGCTCTCCGCAACTACAGAAAGCCCTCGCAGCAATGAAGACCCAACGCAGCCAATAAAAATAAGTAAATAAATGAATGAATGAATAAGTGAATAAATAAATTACCAACAGAGAAGAAAGAAGTGGCAGCAACGATCACACCTTCACTAAGAACTGCTGCACAGTGATCAGAGATGTCTAGCCTCCAGCTTGTAAGAAAGTAAATGCCGCTTGTTTAAGTCACGGAGTCTGTGGTACTTTGTTAGGCAGCCCTGGCAAGCTAATACACAGTGTTGGGACCTCCCTGGTGGTCCAGTAGTTAGGACTCCGTGCTTCCACGGCAGGGGGCATGGGTTCGATTCCTGGTCGGGGAACTAAGATCCTGCATACTGCACGGCCGAAACAAAACACAGCAAACAAAAAACACAAAGCACAGTGTCATGCCGTTGAAGTAACCCAGACCTTTTAGGTGATTTAACCTCCTTTCTTCGCTTGGGTGCTGTGGCGCGTTTGCACCATCTTCCCCTGCTCCGTCTTATGTAGAAAGCTGTGATTAGACACAGCCTCTGCTGGTTGCTGTCTCCACTGACACAGTTGCTCTCAGGTCAGCCTTCCCCTCTTCAGCCCAGCCACCTAAGAGACTTGGGATGGGCTCTGCTGGGTTAGAGAGTGCCCTCTCTGACTCAATATGCCGACTCCCTGGCCCAGCTGTCAGTCTTCCCTTTCCTTTCTTGAGCTGGAAAATAGCTGGTTACTTTTAAAAAGGCCATGCACTTCTTTACCTTCTTGGCATTGGTGGATGGCAGGTATTATTAAAGACCCATTTTACATTATTTTATGTGTAGCCATACCTGCAGATGCTGAGCCAGCACCGTTACCTGGAACTCTAAATTGACTCTTATTGCAGCACTAAAAATTGCTTGGGAAATGATGGAGGGTGTTCAGGGCAGCTTAGGGCTATATCTGGAATCAGCCAGCCACGCAAACTGTGGGATCAGGCGATGGGCGTTCTCTAATTTTCTACAACTCAGCTTCTGTGTCTGCAAAGTGGGGGTAATAATTACTGTCAGTCGCAGGGTCGCTGTGTATCTCTACACCTAGAGATAGACTATATGAAGCACAGGCTCTCCCAGAGTGAACACTGAGGAAAAGTTAGTCAGATGTTAGGATTATTACCTTCATAGTAAAGACCTCCAAGATAATTCAAGATTCCTAGGTACCCTCTGAATCAACAGAGATATATAAAGTAATGGTGGTTATAATCTTTATGTTAAGTATCAGTTACCCAATTTAGGATCTCCAAAAAAAATGGTCATCCATGTAACTGGAAATGAAACTTGTTTTTTTTTTTTTTTTATTTATTTTATTTTATTTTATTTATTTATTGGCTGCGTTGGGTCTTTGTTGCTGTGAGCCGGCTTTCTCTAGTTGTAGCGAGCGGGGACTACTCTTCATTGCTGTGCACAGGCTTCTCATGGCAGTGGCTTCTCTTGTTGTGGAGCATGGGCTCTAGGTGTACAAGCTTCAGTCATTGTAGCACATGGGTTCAGGAGTTGTGGCTCGCAGACTCTAGAGCGCAGGCTCAGTAGTTGTGGCGCACAGGCTTAGTTGCACCTCGGCATGTGGGATCTTCCCAGACCAGGGATTGAACCCGTGTCCCCTGCATTGGCAGGCGGGTTCTTAACCACTGTGCCACCAAGGAAGTCCCTGAAACCTGTTTTTGAGCAAAGACAATTCTGCTCTTTTGTGGGTCTTTAAGTCATAAGATGTGTATTTCATGGTTAATTTCCTTTTTTTTTTTGGCTGCGTGGCCGGGCATGGCAGATCTTAGTTTCCGACCAGGGATCGAACCCTTGCCCTTTGCATTGGGAGCACGGAGTCTTAATCACTGGACCACCAGGGAAGTCCCCTGGTTAATTTCCTTTTGTTACATAAAACCAGGAGCTAAAATTGCATCTCTTTCTAATTTTCCTTTCTCCTCTCCAGGAGGAGGGAACACTTTACTTGGGTTAGAATGTAGGAACCAGATGGGGCCACATTCATGGTGGGCTGGGTTGTGGCAAAACCTTGTGCATGAGGGTGTGGCCTCTCCCATCCATGCTACAACCCTAAGCTGAGCTGGGCCCCGCCTCCTGGGGCAGGCCCAACCATCTTGCTGTCTTTGGTTTTCTCCTGTGGGCGCTCCATGGCTTTCATATTTTAAGTAGAGAGTATAACAGCTTGCATTTGGGGTTTGGGCTTAGCAGGTGGGAGGAGCTCCTAGAGCTCAATCCTAAGACTCCTGAACCAACCAGATTTCATATCACATTTGCCATTGCCTTTTGGTTGCTGACCGACCTTGGGAGCATGATGAAAAGGAGGGGTGATTAGCCTGATAGCATCAAAACTCCAAACTCAGTTCCCTAACAAAAGAACTTATGAGACTTCCATGGTGGTCCAGTGGTAAAGAATCCACCTTCCAATGCAGGGGACGTGGGTTCCATCCCTGGTCAAGGGAACTAAGGCCCCACATGCCCCGGAGCAACTAAGCCCATGTGCCACAACTACTGAGCTCGAGTACCTCAACTAGAGAGCCCACGTGCTGCAAACTACAGAGCCCACATGCTCTGGAACCCACGTGCCACAACTACAGAGCCCACACGCCCTGGAGCCTGTGTGCCACAACTAGAGAAGAGAAAACCTGCACACCACAACTAGAGAGAAGCCCGCATGCTGCAAGGAAGAGCCGCGTGCTGTAATGAAAGATCCTGTGTGCAACAACTAAGACCCAATGCAGCCAAAAATAAAATAAATAAATAAATAAATAAAATATTTTTTAAAAAAGAACTTATAGCTGTGATCTCCCTAAACAGTACCAAAATGAAAGTTGTGATTTGAGCCTATACAAACTAACTCAGCTACTTGGTCCTGTAAGTCAAGACCAACGCTATAAAAGGAAAATAAGTATTTTCCCCGAGGCAAGAAGCAAGGAAGGCTGGGCTTGTTGCAGCCTGCAACTGCTTCCCTCAGGGCAGAGCCTGTGTTTCTCTTATTTTCTCTTTTTCTCCCCAAAGGTAAACACCCAGGCAGAGACAGCTGTCCCCAACACTGCTCCCCCGATCCCTTTCCTATTTTCACTGGATTTTGTGTTTAAATGCAAATCTTAAATCTTTGACAGATGGACCCAGCATTCGCTGCAAAAAAAAGGAACAACATCTCCAAGTCAGTAGATACCTTAAAATGATTAATTCAACAAGAAAATCTGGAATAAAGGCATGGTGAAACTTGCGAGGGACAGGTAGAAATCTCTCCTGAGTTACAATCACTTTTATCTGCTTTGTCTATTTAGACCATCGTTGTTAGCTTTGCTCAATAGTTTTGTTTTTAAAGAAGCCACACAAATAAATTGTTTCCTAGTATTATTTTTTTTCCTTCTGTCCATTTTCCATTGTGAGATACTTTGTTCTTTTGAGAGTATAGTTTGTGCTTAAAAGTTGAGAGATGCTGTCCTGCATGTAGGTTGCTGTGGTGCCTGGGACAGTGCTGCCTGTTGAGACTCATGTCACTTTACATGTTGAAATGTCTGCAGCAAAGCTTTGGACACATCAGTGGGTCACTGGACACAAGTGTCTATCACAAGAAATGGGCCCGGGGAGAGTGAGGATGCAGGGAAGGGCTTTTCTGGAAGGGAAGCCCAGTTTAAATGTAAAATACACCTAATGTAAAATATTAAGTATGTGTGTTTTGACTCATGCCTCACAGCTCTTAAAGAAGGCAAAACAAGGTTTTGAAACAAGGAAGTGAGGAAGACTGTATGGAAGGGTTTGATGTTCCTTAGAAGACAGACAGCCTTTCTCATGGTCCTTCACTCCAGTTATTTCTGCTAAGAGAGGTGATGGGGTGGCATACCTGATGTGTAGGTGCCAGAGGGGTTTAGGAGAACTGGAGACTTGGCTGGTCTGCAGTCTCAGTTCCTGGAGAGGATGGGCAGTTGGAGAGAGAGAGGTGGGAGTGGTCTTGGCCATGAGAGGTAGGAGTGGTCTTGGCCATGAGAGCTGACTAGTCAGTGTTGTCCAGTGGTTAGTGCAGTCAGAAAGCAAGGATGCAGGTCACTGATGCTGTGGCCATGCTCTGAGGAGGCCTCTCAAAGGATGTCTTGGGTGGGAGGTCAGGAGAAGGGTTGGCCTGTTCTCACCCCTTCCTCACGCAGAGCATCTTTACTTTGAACTTTTTATGTATTGGGCATGTCCCGTAGGACTGTTTGAACAAAGATCATCTATGAAATAAGGATAAAAACCGCTTCTTCTGAGGAATCCCGAGAGGCCTGAGGCTTGGTCATTAGGAACAGCTGGTCATTGAGGAAAAGCAGCTGCACAACACGAGCTTGAACTTGAATTTGAAATGTGAAGCTAAGAATGCACAGCGTCCAAAAAGGAGAGCTCAGTTTAGAGCTAAGATCCCGCCCTTCTGTTTCTTGGAAAAAAAAATTTTTTTTTTTTAGTATTTCTAAATTGGGGTATAATTTACATATAGAGTGAAATGTGCAGATCTTGACTGTACAGTTTGATCAGTTTGGACAAACCTCATTCATTTGTGTAACTCATACCCCACCAATATGTAGAAAAATTCCATCACACCAGAAAATTCTCTTGTACCACTCCCCAGTTAGTTTTCCACATCCACCAGAAACAAGCACGATTCTGATATTTTTTGTCATAGATTAGTTTTCCCTGCTCTCGAATTTCACAGAACCGAAATCATGAAGTATATATTCTTTGTTTCTTTTTCTTCTTCTTCTTCTTCACTCAGCATAATATTTTTCATCTATCTTTGTTAGGGGTCTGCAAACTTTCTTAAAGGAGCAGATAGTAAATATTTCAGGCTTGCCGGTCACAAGGTCTCTGACAATATGCAAATGTTTCAGTAAAAACATTACTGTTCTGTTTCAATAAAACTTTATTTACAAAAACAGGTGACTGGTTTGCAGGTATGATTTGCTGACCCCAGCTCTGTGTTATTTTGTTTACTGGGGGTCTTGTTCCTTTTTATTTCTGAGAAGTATTCCAGGTATGGATATATCACAGTCTAATTATTCATTCTTCTGTTGATGGACAGACGCCCAGGCCCTTTCCAGTTTGGGACTGTTCTGAATAAAGCTACTATGAATGTTTTTGTGTAAGACTTTTGTGTGCCTAAATTTTAAATTCTCTTGCGTAAAAACCTCGGAGTGGAATTGCTGTGTCATAACTCTTGAAGAAACTGCCAGGTAGTTCTGCAAAGTCCTTGTACCACATTATACTTCTGTCAGCAACATCTGAGAGTTCTGGTTGCTCCTCACCCTTGCAGACATTTGATGTTGTCAGTCTTTTTCATTGTAGCCATTAGAGTGGGTGTGGAGTGGTGTCTCATTGTACTCTGACTGCTTGTTGATTGATGAGCTTCAATCCTAGGCATTGTCTTTATTGCAAGACACACCCCTTCCTGTTATCAACCTCCCAGGCATTTAATAGCCTCTCCTTACACAGACCCTGGTAGAGTGAGTGGCTTGTGTATACCTAGAGTCTTTGACGGTATGTTTTTTGGTCTCTAATCATCATCTACTTCAGTTGTCCACATGAATCTGATTTTACACTGATACCCCTTTGCCTTCTTTGCTGTGAAGACTCCACGTCCTTGGCTCAGTCGGTGGAGCAGAGCTGGGAGAAAGAAGGCAACAGTGACATCATTTCTGGTTTCACAAATGCCGTGGTCTTTCCTCCTTCAGAGCTTTCAGACCAGGCTGGCTCCCATTTATTGAAACAGTCAATTCCTTCCTGCCATATGGTTGAGTTTCCCTGAGGGTGAGGGGGAAGATTGAGAAAAGAGACTCATATGCTGCTGGTTATTCTGTTGTGTTTGGATGTGGAATTTAATTTGTGTCAGAAAATAGCAGTATTCTTATTTCACTGATTTCTTTTTTGCTTCTGTTATAAAAGGAAAGAATGAAAGCTAGGAAATTAGCTACAGAAATAGCAAGTGAATAATAAAATAATGAGTTGTTGGTCCACGTGCAGTTAAAAGAGGAAGAATGTTTTACTTTCTTTGGATGTGAAATGACAAAAAGCATACTGGCTTCTTGTATCAGGGTGGTGTCTTAGATTTATAGAGTGTTATTGTATCTGCTCTCTTATTCACTAATAAAAATAACCCTGTGAAGTTATCAGATGTGATGCTCATTTTATACATGAGGAATCTGAGGATCACAGGGTTGTGGTACCTTGCCAAGGTCACTTAGCTCGGACTGTGGTCCTGGTTGAATAGGGATTTGAAATTGCAAATTTCTTGGTCTGTCATAAGATACTTCAGAGAATATTTTTTATAGTGACAATTTTTTTCTAATTTTGGAAAAGGAGATGTGGGATCGTAAAAAAAAAGTTTGGATCTTCAAGGTCAAATGACGCTAATCCTAGGAAGGTACAATATTGGAATTGGAGGAGGAAGAAGGACAGGTAGATTTTGGGGAAGAGACCTTTACATAGACATTCATTCATGTGATGAAAGAGAGCCTGCCTCTGGCATTGGTGCTCACCAGTGGGGACATGAGGTGCTAGGGGTGACAGTCTGGGCCCTGAGGAACAGTTCTGATGAAACTTCTGATCCATGTGAGGTCATTTAATCCCTCTGTACCTCTGTTTTCTCATCTGTAAAATGGGTTCTTGGTATGATCTTTCTCCCTTCCAGCTCTAAACTTTACTTATTATCTAAATTAACTCCAGTTTCCCCCATTTTAGTTGCTCCCTTGAATTAAAGAGTGATGTCTCTGTCATCCTTCAGTATCAGCAACCATCAGTGTCCAGTGCTGTCTCAGATGTGTATGGTTTTATTGGAGTAAAGTTCTTAAAGAATTAAGTAGATCAAGAGATGGATAAGAGCTGTCTGTTCCTGTGTCTGGAGACAGTATAATGTCCTCTGGCCACAGCTTCTGACTCTTGCACCTGTCTTTACATCCAGGGCTATGAGCTGATATAGAAATGTGTTTTGCCCAGCTCTGGCCTGGGGTTGGGGAGCAAGCGGAGAGGCAGTAGTGGCTAATATATACTGAGCATGTAGTCTGTGTCTGACACCTGCTCAGAACTTCACATACATTACCTTATTTTATCCTCATAATAACTCAGGGGGTGGGGTGAGGGCTGTGATTAACCCGATTTCACAGATGAAAGCTTCCTGAACCCTTAAGGTGACAGACCCGGAGTTGGAACCAGGTTGGCTAACTCTGGAGCCTGTGATCTTAACCATTATTTCACAAGTAGTCACAAAATAATGATATTGATAAGCCATTGTTCCTTGATGCTCACTCTTGGCCGGGCACAGTGCTGAGTGCTATGCATGTATTAGGAAGCTGTGGGGAGAGGGGAAGTTTGGCTGGCAGGAGGGACCAGGTCTAGAGCAGGGGACACACAAGGGGCTGGTATTCTAACCGTGTTTTCTTAGACTCTGTGTTTGTCTACGTGGCATCCATTAATCACAGGGCCAGACTAACAGCCACATGGTTTACATCTCCCCTGCCATCCAGAGTCCATACTCTGGCCCACCTCTTTTCTAACTCTCCCACACCAAGCTGAGATTCCCTCTGCCCTAAATCTCCTAGGACCAGGTACCAGACACCTAGGGACAGTCCCTGTGCCCCAGGCTTGGCGGAGTTTTTCAAACTAGCCAGTCCTAAACTGTTTACCTACTCTGCCTTGCCTTCCCCCAATAAAGCTGTAGCCTAGTCCTTCTTCTGTCACCTGACCCACTCCTGGCACGTCCCCACATGGCCCTGCATGACGTGGCATGAAATAACCCCTTCTCTTGGGAAATGTAATACAGATCTTCTGCCCGTGGTATTAGTCTCTCTGTGTTGTCACTCAGTTACCTCCATACCTTAAAATCCTGTGCTATAGTTGAGACTGTTGGTAACATTTTGCTGACCAGAGACTGGTTCTGAAAGGAAATCCAGACACTGGGGAATGGAGTCATTGACTCTGGGCATGTGGACATTACAGAGTGGCCGAAGAGCCCATTGGGCTTTTGGGGAGATGTCTGAGGGAGAAGTTTATGTCTGGCATAGTGAGAGAGCAGAGGTTGTGTAGCTGGCTTACCCGGCATGCTGCAGAAAAGAGTTAACCTAGCAGGCCTTACAGAGACGGCTGCCCTTCCCGAGGTCTGCTTGCAAGGTTGGCACCTGAGAACTTGGGTGTGGGGAGGGTTCCCATCATTTCCTAATGGATAAAGGTGGTTCCCTGTGCCTAAGCTGTTTGTGCAAAGACGATTTATGCTGAACACCTGCCTTCCTTCTGGGAGTCTGGACGTCGGGTACGTGGTAGGCCTACGTGAGCAGCCTGCAGCAAAAGCCTTGGGTGCTGAGTCTCTAATGAGCTTCCCTGGTGGAAACTGTTTCATGTGTGTTGTCACGACGCCTTGCCAGGGGAGCCGCGAGCATCCTGTGTGACTCCAGTGGGAGGGGACTCTGGAAGCCTGTGCCTGGTTTCCTCCAGGCCTCATTCCACGTGCTCTTTCCCTTTGCTGTGATTTCGCTCTGCCTCCGTTCACTGTGATACATCACAACGGTGAGTGTGAGTGTACGCTGAGTCCTGTGAGTCCCTCCTGGTGGATCACCTACCGGGGGGTGGTCCTGGGGACCCTCAGTGCACCTGGGTTTAAAACCTGCTTATGCCACTTAATAGTGTGTCCTTGAGACGATTACTGAACTTACTGTAGCCTTATTGCTCCTCTGTAACATGGGGATGAAAACACCAACTTCACACGGATGTGGTCTGGGATCCATGAAAAATATGCACGCGTAGCCCTCAACAAATACTGTGCGCGTGTTATTTCCTGCTGTCCCATCCGAAGCCACAACTAACTAGGATGGTTTGTGATGAGCACGTGGCCATCGCTGCAAGAAAGCAAAGACCTTCCATTTGGTTCCCATTATCATGTCCTGAATCCACTGTGTTATATTCCTTGCTCTCTGTTCCTCTTGAATATACCTGTTAAACTTGGCCCTGTACTGGGGAGGTTGAGAGGAAGCCAAAAGACCTTGAACTTTCGGAATTTCCTCTGGCTGTCTGGACTAGCTGGAAATGACCAATGCTAACACAAGAACTCTAAGAACAAAGAACAGCATGATGAACTATACACTAGCCTATGTAGCTTGGGGAGGTAGAGTGATTGGCAAACCACTTTAGTCCTGGTTTCTGGAGGTGCTGTGGTTGGAAATTATAGTATCAAAGGGATTTTAATGTCTGCATTTCATACAGAAGGTCTCTGTGTTTTCCATCAGAGAAACTTATTTTTTTTCCTCTCCTCCCTCTTAAAAAAAAAGAAATCTGGGTCAAAATGGAGTGTGGCATTCCTTCATTTATGTGCTGTCTGTAGGGGTTCAGCATCACCTGGCGGTCTGGGTGGGGCCTGAGAATTTGCCTTTCTAAACAGTTCCCAGTTGGTGCTGATGCTGCTCCTGGTCACACTTTGGAAAGCTCTGTGCTGACCTACAGCTCCTAATGCAGGAGAGTTGACCCTGGCTGAGAAACATCTCTCTCTTCCTTGTCAAGAATGACTCCTTTAACCCCTTCGCTATGTGGCATTCACCCTGATTAAATGACCGAGGAGTTTAAGCTTCACTTACAAGGCAAGAAACCCTGCATTTTTTCTTTGAAAGATCTCACAAATGATCCCATTTATTTTTTCAGGGAATGACTTTGCAAGTCTTTTGTTTGTTCTCCTGTTTGGCTTGTAGTCAAAACACCTTGTCACCCACTGGTATATTTAAATGGTTAGATCAGATCCTTATAGATTAGGATTCATAATTATCTCTGCATCTGTTCGTCCGTCCGTCCGTCCGTCCATCCATCCATCCACCCACCCACCCACCTATCCAGCCATCCAGCTATCCAGGCATTTAACCATCTATCCATTCATCCATCCACCTGCCTACCTATCTTTCCACCGATCCGTCTATCTATCCACCCAACTGTCTACCCATTTGGCCAGCCAGCTCTCCACCCAGTCAACTACCCACCCAACCAACCATCCACCTGCCCAGTCATCCACCCAGCCAGCCACCTAGCCAGACACACAGCCAGCCATCCACTTACGCATCCACCCATCCATTCATTCAGCCATCTAGCTGTATAGGCATTTAACCATCTATATGTTCATCTATTCACCTACCTACTTACCTGTCCTCCTATCCACCTACCTATCCACTCAGGTATTCACCCACCCAGCTAGCCATCCACTCAGCCAGCTATCCACCCAGCCAGCCAGTCATCTGCCCAGCCAGCTACCAAGCCAACAATCTACCCATCCACCCAATCATCCTGCCATCCATCCATGCATCCACCTGTCCACCTGTCCACCCATCCACCCAACCAGCCAGCCACCTGTCTACCCATCTACCCATCCAGCCATTCATCTGGCCAGCCATCCACCCAACATCATATGCTGGCAGGCTGTAGAGTTGTAAAGAATGATAAAACCTTGTGCCTGCTCTCAAGAGGTTGATATCACTATAATAGAAACTCCTCTTCCCTGTCTTCATTAAAGTAAAATGTGCATTTCTTTCTTCTCAGTGAGTTAATAGTTGAATCCCTTAGGTTAATACTGCTGCTTCCCCACAAACATATATTTCCCCAGAAAATGTTTTGAGAAAGCTACTGATTTCTTGAAGTAAAGGCATAAATGTTTTTATCTGATATGAGCATCGCTACTCCAGCTTTCTTTTGATTTCCATTTGCATGGAATATCTTTTTCCATCCCCTCACTTTCAGTCTGTATGTGTCCCTAGGTTTGAAGTGGGTCTCTTGTAGACAGCATATATATGGGTCTTGTTTTTGTATCCATTCAGCCAGTCTGTGTCTTTTGGTTGGTGCATTTAGTCCATTTACATTCAAGGTGATTATCGATATGTATGTTCCTATTACCATTTTCTTAATTGTTTTGTGTTTGTTTCTGTAGGTCCTTTTCTTCTCTTATGTTTCCCGCTTAGAGAAGTTCCTTTAGCATTTGTTGTAAGGCTTGTTTGGTGGTGCTGAATTCTCTTAGCTGTTGCTTGTCTGTAAAGCTTTGGATTTCTCCCTCGAATCTGAATGAGATCCTTGCTGGGTAGAGTATTCTTGGTTGTAGGTTCTTCTCTGTCATCACTTTAAATATATCGTGCCACTCCCTTCTGGCTTGTAGAGTTTCTGCTGAGAAATCAGCTGTTAACCTGATTGTATGTTAATTGTTGTTTTTCCCTTGTTGCTTTTAATAACTTTTCTCTGTCTTTAATTTTTGTCAATTTGACTACTATATGTCTTGGTGTGTTTCTCCCTGGGTTTATCCTGCCTGGGACTCTCTGCGCTTCCTGCACTTGGGGAGCTATTTCCTTTCCCATGTTAGGGAAGTTTTCAACTATAATCTCTTCCAATATTTTCTCAGGTCCTTTCTCTCTCTCGTCTTCTTCTGGGACCCCTATAATGTGAATGTTGGTGCATTTAACATTGTCCCAGAGGTCTCTTAGGCTGTCTTCAGTTCTTTTCATTCTTTTTTCTTTATTCTTTTCTGCATCAGTGATTATCACTATTCTGTCTTCCAGGTCACTTATTTATCCTTCTGCCTCAGTTAATCTGCTATTGGTCCCTTCTAGTGTATTTTTCATTTCAGTTATTGTGTTGCATATCTCTGTTTGTTTGCTCTTTAATTCTTCTAGGTCTTTGGTAAACTTTTCCTGCAACTTTTCGATCTTTGCATCCAATCTTTTTTCAAAGTCCTGGATCATCTTCACCATCATTATTCTGAATTCTTTGTCCAGAAGAGTGCCTGTCTCCTCTTCATTTAGTTGTTTTTCTGGTGTTTCATCTTGTCCCTTCATCTGGTACAAAGTCTTTTGCCTTTTCATTTTCTGTGTCTTTCTGTGGCTGTGGTTTTCAGTTCCACAAGTTGAAATACTGCTGATACTGCTTGATTCTGCTGTCTGCCCTCTTGTGGAGGAAGCTGTCTAGGAGGCTCGGTGGGTGCTTCCTGGTGGGAGGGACTGATGGTGGGTTGGGCTGGGTGGGTGAAGCTCAGTAAAACTTTAATCCAATTTGGTGGGTGGAGCTCAGTGACACTTTAATCTGCTTGTCTGCCAGTGGGTGGGGCTGTGTTCCCACCGTGGTGGTCATTTGGCCTGAGGCGACCCAGCACTGGAGCTTACAGGCTCTTTGGTGGAGCTAATGGTGGACTCTGGAAGGGCTCACGCCAATGAGCACTTCTCAGAACCCCTGATGCCAGTGCCCCTGTCTCCTCGGTGAGCCACAGCTGCCCCCCACCTCTGCAGGCAACCCTCCAACACCAGCAGGTAGGTCTGGTTCAGTCTCCTATGGGGTCACTGCTCCTTCCCCCTGGGTCCTGGTGAGCACACTTTTTTGTGTGCCCTCCAAGAGTGGAGTCTCCATTTCCTCCAGTCCTGCGGAGGTCCTGCAGTCAAATCCCGCTGGCTTTCAAAGTCTGATTTTCTGGGGATTCCTCCTCCTGTTGCTGGACCGCCAGGTTAGGAAGCCTGACATGGGGCTCAGAAGCCTCAGGACTTCTGTGGTATAACTGTTCTCCAGCTTGTGAGTCACCCACCCAGCATTTATGGGATTTGATTTTAACGCGATTGCGCCCCTCCTACCATCTCATTGTGGCTTCTCCTTTGTCTCTGGATGTGGGGTGTCTTTTTTGGTGAGTTCCAGTGTCTTTCTGTCGATGGTTGTTCAGCAGTTAGTTGTAATTCCGGTGCTCTTGCAAGAGGGAGTGAGCGCACGTCCTCCTACTCCACCATCTTGATTCACTTTCCGATAATACTCTTGGGCATAAATGTTTTTAACCCAGTACCTTGTGTTGAAAAGCAGTTCCTTCCAAAGAAGCTTTTCATAGTCTCTTGGTGATAATGACAGAGGGTTTTCTCTGAATAAGGATGCTACCTTTTAGAACCCTCTGCTATATTATCAGGTTATCTTGAAATGTCTGTGTCAGTAAGCCTGGCCAGTGGCTCTGTGCAGACGGTTTGTGGAAGGTGTTTTCACAGTGACGATCACCCCAGCTTAGTCTACCTATGCTGTGTCCTTGTCACCATTATAAGTACCCCTGTAAATAATTCCGGAACACCTTCCACAGGACCCTTTGACCAGGTACCATTTTGGCCTTCAGTGCACATGCCTGCAGGTTTAAAATGCTTTAATGGTTTCTCAGAGCCAGTTCTTTGAGAATTTAAAGTGGTACATTTACTCTGTGTGTACTTTTATCCTGCAAAAGTGTTTAAAAAATTGCATTATAAACTTTTACTACAATGTCTGAATTATTTTCATCTCTCCTTGTCCTCATTCCATCTTTATTTAAACACGTGGAGCTTTTTACATGGTTGAAGTCATAATGGATATTCAATTTTTTCAGCTTCACATTACTTGGTAAATGTTCTTTCTTGCTTCTACACGGCTGTAATGACTCTGTAATAGTCCACAGTTTAATATACCTTTATTGCTTTTCCATTTTCTATTGCTGGATTTTAGGTCATTTCTATCTTTTAAAAATAACCAAATGCTTCTTTCTATTCCTGGCATCTATATATGGAAGGGAAAGAAAAACCCACAAGCAAACTCTTTTTTTCATTTGAATTATTTTCATGCATTTATGTGATTCGGCTATTGTTCTTGTTGTATTTTTAATTACTCTTGATAGTAGTCAGACTTTCTTCCCACAGAATTGAGTCAATCTACTTACCTCCCTGCCAAAACCAGGCATAATAATTTTTCTTTGTTATTCCGATTTAATAAATTTTCAAGAGTTTGTCCACTGTTTTGATTTACATTTCTATAATCGCTAACACCATTAAGCCCATTTTCAGTTCTTGTTTTACTAAAGGAGTTTATTCACCCACGTGTTCATGTTTATGCTGGAGATGGGTGGAATGTTTTTCTTTTGTATGAGGCATTTGTGTATATACTGTTTGTGTGTGTGTGTGTGTGTGTGTGTGTGTGTGTGTGTGTGTTAATAATATTTACATCTGGCTCCTCCAGTGTTGTCTTCTTCTTATTTAAGGTTTTCTGGGCTTCTTAAAAGTTGATACTATTTACAAAGTTAGATGTAATAGTAACTGCTGCCTGAGAAGAACTCAGATATTTATTGAATGAACGAATATTTATCTTTCCTTTGAAATCTCTTCTATAACAATAACTTTAAAAACTTTTTACTTGAAAGAAGAATGTTGTGCTTTATTCCAGTTTTTCTATGATTTGATTTTATATTTAATATTTTCCCACTAAATTTAGATTAGGTATGGATCAAACCTTATTTTTCTACATTTTTTTTTTGTCATTATGTTTGAGATTACATTTTATTTACTTTTCCATTTATTTAATTCTTTAAAAATTTGGATCTACTTCTGGGCTCCCTCTTCTGCCTTAGTGATCTGTGGCTTGGCTTTAAGCCATTATTACTGTTTATGATATGTTTGTTTTGAACATATTCTAGTATTTAATGGAGAAAATCACCTTTATTCAATCCCTTTTTATTTATCCTTCTCCCCCCAACACTAATATTTTTCTTTTTTTGCCATTTTAAACTGTTTTTTATATACAGCAGTATAAATAAGTAAGGAGAAGTTTTATGGAACAAAAATAATTATAAAGAACAGCTTTCCCTTTTCTAGTTCCAGTGAAATATAATTAGAGAAGCTTTAATTATATTAAAAATACATTACACATTACTGATTGTGGTATTCTATACACACACACAGTTTTACATAATCATGTTGTACACTTAAGATGAATACAATATTATATGCCAATTATATCTCACTAATAAAAAAAATCATCACTCAGACAATATTACAACAGTAAAGAAAATCAAGTGAGAAACTTACCCACAGTCACCTGTAGTATTTTCTTGAAGGGCACACATAATCCTTTAAATGTATATGAAGTTTTACATTGTTTTTAATTTTAGTTAAATTTATCCATTTAACTCTATATTACAAAGATTTCTCTATATTATTATATTTTAATAATGATTGTTTTATGGGTCAGTAAATTCTATTCCATTGAGTCATTGTTTAACAATTTACCTTACCAGTTCTTTTGCTAAATAATTAAGCTGTTTCTAACATTTTGCTATTATAGATAATGCAGTAATAAACTTTGTGGTCCATATGACTTTTTCTTGTTGGGAATGATTTTTTAGGATATGTCACTGCAATGAGGTCACTAGGCCACAACATATAGACGTATGCGTGTCTAAAGCCAAGTTGCCTTCCCAGCTTGAGAATTTATACAGATTATATAATGTAAACAAATGCTTGGTGAATTTTACCGCAGCTTTGCTTTTTTCATAAAATATGTATTCATAAATATATATATTGCTATATGTATTTCATAAAATGTATATTCATACATATAGCTCTCTATATAGCAATATGTATGTCATAAAACATTTACGTATATGTATAGCAATAGTCACCTTGTATGTATGAAATTAGCAATATATATGTGTGTGTGTGTGTATATATGTATATTTCATATGTACAAAGTGACCACGTAATTTCAGTTTGTATTTCTTCGAGGTTGAACATTTCTCCATTTTTCAGTTGGATGGTATTTTTTGCATGAGTTTTGTCACTTGTGCAACTTACCCTTTCAAGAGAGCTTTCTTGAGCATTCATCGCGAGGCTGCTCAAAGCAGCAACAGCTGTCCCCGCCCACTGAGCGCCGGGGAGGTGGACGATTCCGCAGCCGGAGAAGGACCACAGCGGGGGAGTGAACGCTGCCCGCAGCACATGGCAGGCCACCTACCCAGACCTAGATTTCCCCTCTTCCCCAGTGCATGAGCCCGTCCCCACCACAGCAGCGATAAGTAGAGCGGGTGACTGACCCCCTAAGGACGATATAACTACATGATTTTTTTTTTTTTTGGCGTGCTTTGTGAAATCTTATTTCCCCGACAAGGGATCGAACTCGCACCCCCACAATGGAAGCACAGAGTCTCAGCCACTGGACCACCAGGGAATTCCCGACTATAGGACTTAGTATCTGCCCTGACTTGGCCTTAGTAGCAGGAGAAGTAGTGACACCAGAAGCTCTCTTGAGTCTGGAGGCCCAGGTTAATCTTTTTGTAACTAAGTTAAATTCTTCCACTCAATGATATTACTCTTTGAGGTGCAAACTCATTCCCTAGATTCCTCTCTAGGGATTCCCTCATAGGCAATAAGTAGCCCTGATTATAATAGTATTATTTTATTTTTAGGGTTTTCTCAGGATGATAACATTCTGTGAGGTGTAGGGAAAAGTTCTGTTGTCAGGGCAACCGAGGTGGTGGGTTTCCAGTGCAGCTTTGATGAAGACCTCTGCGTGGGCAGACTTCTTACTTCTCTGGTTGCAGGATGCCGGCCATCTCTGCATTCTCCCACTTTCTCCCTTTGTTTTGCTCTCTCTGTTCAAGGTCCCCCCTTCTCCTCAAGACTGTTCAGTAAGTTCAGTTTCTCTGGAGTCTACCGGGCTAATTTTTGATGCCTTTATCTCCTCTCATAAAAGAGAGCCCTTTTCTGAATTTTGCCTTTCATTGGTTGTTTTGTATCTTTAGTAAGCAGCCTATATATAGATTTTAATGCAATTTCAATGGCTTTTTCTTTTTTAATTTATGTTTGTCATATCTTACTTTTCTTTTTTTTTTAATTTTTTAAAAATTTTATTGATTGATTGTCTGCTTTGGGTCTTCGTTGCTGCGCAGGGGCTTTCTCTAGTTTTGGAGAGCAGGGGCTGCTCTTCATTGCACTGTGAGGGCTTCTCATTGTGGTGGTTTCTCATTGCGGAGCACGGGCTCTAGGCTCGCTGGCTTTAGTAGTTGCGGCACGTGGGCTCAGTAGTTGTGGCTTGAGGGCTTGCTCTGAGGCGTGTGGGATCTTCCCAGACGAAGGCTTGAACCCATGTCCCCTGCATTGGCAGGCGGATTCTTTTTTTTTTGGCTTTTTTTTTTTTAAGCTCTTTATTGGAATATAATTGCTTTCCACTGTCGTGCCAGTTTTTGAGGTACACTAAAGTGAATCAGCTGTATTTATACATATATCCCCATATCCCCTCCCTCCCACGACTCCCTCCCACCCTCCCTGTCCCAGCCCTCTAAGTCATCACCCATCATCGAGTTGATCTCCCTATGTTATGCAGCAACTTCCCACTAGCTATCTGTTTTACATTTGGTAGTGTATACCTGTCAATGCTATTCTCTCACTTCGTCCCAGCTTCCCCTTCGTCCCCCGCCCCCCCGCCCCGTGTCCTCAAGTCCATTCTCTACATCTGCATCTTTATTCTTGCCCTGTCACTGGGTTCATCAGTACCATTTTTTTAGATTCCATATATGTACGTTAGCGTATGGTATTTGTTTTTCTCTTGCTGGCTTACTTCGCTCTGTATGACAGACTCTAGTTCCATCTACTTCACTACAAATAACTCAATTTCATTCCTTTTTATGGCTGAGTAATATTCCATTGTATATATGTGCCACATCTTCTTTATCCATTCATCTGTTGATGGGCATTTAGGTTGCTTCCATGTCCTGGCTGTTGTAAATAGTGCTGCCGTGAACATTGTGGTACATGTTTCTTTTGGGATTATGGTTTTCTCTGGGTATATGCCCAGTAGTGGGATTGCTGGGTCATATGGTAGTTCCATTTTTAGTTTTTTAAGGAACCTCCAAACTGTTTTCCATAGTGGCTGTACCAACTTACATTCCCACCGACAGTGCAGGAGGCTTCCCTTTTCTCCATACTGTCTCCAGCATTTATTGTTTCTAGATTTTTTGATGATGGCCATTCTGACTGGTGTGAGGTGATACCTCATGGTGGCTTTGACTTGCATTTCTCTAATGATTAGTGATGTTGAACATCTTTTCATGTGTTTGTTAGCCATCTGCATGTCTTCTTTGGAGAAATATCTGTTTAGGTCTTCCACCCATTTTTGGATTGGGTAATTTGCTTTTTTGGTATGAAGCTGCATGAGCTGCTTGTATATTTTGGAGATTAATCCTTTGTCAGTTGCTTCGTTGGCAAATATTTTCTCCCATTCTGAGGGTTGTCTTGTCTTATTTATGGTTTCTTTTGCTGTGCAAAAGCTTTTAAGCTTCATTAGGTCCCATTTGTTTATTTTTTATTTTATTTTCATTATTCTAGGAGGTGGATCAAAAAGGATCTTTCTTTGATTTATGTCATAGAGTGTTCTGGCAGGCAGATTCTTAACCACTGTGCCACCAGGGCAACCCCTCAGTTTTATTTTTGACATCAAGTATTATTGTGTTACCACCCTCTTCTTTCCCATCACCTGCCCCCACTTTCCCATCTTCTGCTACATACAGTCAGAATAATTTCATTTACTTTCATCTTCTGTAGTGATGGGAAGGGTAGATACCCTAGTTCATTCTTCTTTTAATATGTACTAAGGACTAAAAGGCGCTCATCAGACAAAGTGGACAGTAGGGGTGATGGAAGCTGGTTTGGGTGGGGGTGGGGCTACAGTAGGGTACGTGTCATGTCAGGTGGACAGTCGAGCAAGGGCTTCCAGAGGCAAGAATCAACATGCCACTGTAAGTGTCACCAGTGCCTGGAGTATAGGGAGGAGGTGGTAAGAAATGAGCTGAGAACCAGTCACTAGTCTTTGTAGGCCATATTCTTGAATGTGAACTTGATCTTCGAGGTATGATGAAGCACTGGAGCTAAGCCATTGGCAGCTTTTTGAAATGGGGGAGCAAAGGTTCATTGAAGAAGGTTTTCTGGTCACTGCCCTTCCCTGGACATTTGTCATAGACACACATTTAGAGCCATTGGTGTACATTCAGATTATGAGATGGATATACAGTCATAATCTTTTTTTTTTTAATATTTATTTATGTGATTGTGTTGGGTCTTAGTTGTGGCTCACAGGATCTTTAGTTGCGGCATGTGAACTCTTAGTTGCATCATGGGGATCTAGTTCCCTGACCAGGGATGGAACCTGGGCCTCCTGCATTGGGAGTGTGGAGTCTTAGCCACTGGACCACCAGGGAAGTCCTGGATACACAGTCATAATTTTTGATTTAAATGTGATGGTCGCTACAGCAGATGTCTGCTCCCACAGGGAGACTGATCAAGGGGAGACGGTGCCTCCTTTCCATAATTACTGTAACCAGAAGGCCTCAGCCAGAGTGACCCACACAGACAAATCTCCCCAAAGAAACATATATGACATAGCTTTTGCACTGTTTGTCTTAATATAATAAGTGCATATACAAGTCATAGAATGTATTTCTTTTCTTATGTAAGCAGTTTCAGTATTTTTATATTATGATATGGGCTTCCAGGAATTGAATCTCCATTTAGAACATCATATCCACAGGAAACACATCATTGATTTATAATTTCTTGACTCCCTACCTTTGTCCAATAATTGATTAGTTTGGGGCTGGCAAACTTCTTCTGAAAAGGGCCGGAGAGGAAATATTTTCAGCTCTGCAGACCATATGGTCTCTGTCACAGCTGGACAACTCTGCCACTGCAGTGTGAAAGCAACCACAGGCACCGTGTAAACAGATGCAAGGGGCTGTGTGCTAATAAAACTTTATTTTTGGACATTGGAATTTGGATTTCATATAATTTCCATGTGTCACAAAATATTAGTCTTTGAATATTTTTTTCAATCCTTTAAAATTACAAAACCGTTCTTAGCTTATGGGCTGTACAAAAACAGACAGGATTTGGGGTCAATTTACTGACTCCCTAGCTTAGATCGAAATTGGGGGGGGGTCTGGATAGCTATGATTTATTTAACATATTGTTATGTGCTAGGTAGTGTGCTTCACGCTTTTCATATATCAGCCCACATAATTCTTAGGTAAACTCCGAATTATGGATTTATTTACTTACAGGTGGGGAGACCGAGGCTAACTGAGGTGGTCACTTACTTGCCCAAGGTTACATATAAGGTCCCTGTTTTTGAGGAGTTTACAGAGTTGTGGGGAAGACAGTGGGTGATTAAACTATTTTGTAATTGTAATAGGATGTCATTATCATGCAACTAATGAGTAAACTCCCTAGATACAACATATTAATAAAGCCTGGGATGACTTTCGCTCTTGGGCTCTTTGTTACTCTTGATGATGGTGCAGGAGCGAGATTGGGTGTGAATCTGGCTCCTTCAAGTTATTTATCCTGGCTATGCCTGTTTCCTCACTTGTAAATAGAAGTAAAAATAGTGTTTACATTTATTCAGGTTCATTGTAGATCTTTCCGTTTTTAGAAGGGTAAATTGTGAGTATACGTGTCAATATGTATATAGCTTTTTTCTTTTTTATAATTGATTGTTTTCCTCCCCAATTATTGGTTTGTTTAAATTTTATATTTCCCATTGGCATTTTAAACTTTGAAATGGATGATTAAGTACTGACGGCGTGATTTTATGGTATATCACTACAACAGAGATTCTCTGACATTCTGTACATTGGCAATCTGTTTGCATTTTTGTATTTTGTTGACATTTATTATTTGAGCAGTGTTCAGCGTTCTCTGGTTTTCAGTTCTCAATATCCCTTTAACAGTTTATAATTACTATTTATAGTTTGTTAATTTTGACTCATACACTTAGTAACCTAGCCATTTTTGCTTTTTTAAAAAAAGATCTGTACATATCCTTTTATATTCACTTCTGGTTCATGTGCAATAGATTTTGCTTTCTAGTCCAGTCAGGAACTCTTTTTCCCCAACCATGGGATAATAATTACATCCTTCTGTATTTGGTGTTAGATTTTTCATGTCATTTTTTTTTTTTTTTTAGAATTTTTTGTTGTGGACCAATTTTAAAGTCTTTATTGAATGTATTACAATATTGCTTCTGTTTTATGTTTTGGGGTTTCTTTTGGCCGCGAGGCATGTGGGATCTTAGCTCCCTGACCAGGGATCAAGCCTGCATCCCCTGCATTGGGAGGCGAAGTCTTAACCATCGGACCACCAGGGAAATCTGGTGTTACATTTGGATCATCTTCTGTCATCCTAATTTTTATCTTCATCATTGTAGTTCTTTTGACATCTCTTTCCAATTACGACTGCAGAATCCTGGCCATTCTTCAATGACCTTATTCCTTCTTCTTCTTCTTCTTTTTTTAATACCTCTATTAATTTTATTCTTCTGGTAACCAGCCTCTTTCTCCTGTAATATTGCTGAATCCAGTGGGTCAGCAGACACTCATTTCTGTGTACATATGTTTGATTTTTAACCACTTAAGCCAGCAACTTTGGTGTAAAATTTCTTAAAATAAAATTATGTGCATGTAAGGTAGCTGTACAACATGATTTGATACACACACACATAGTGAAATGATTACTACAGTCAAGCTAGTGTAACCTATCGTCTTCTCCAGAGTTACCATTTTGTGTGTGTGTGTGTGTGATGAGAGCTCCTGAAATCTATTCTTTTAGCAAATTTCCAGTATCCAATACAGTGTCATTAACTGTAGTCACCATGTTGTACATTAGATCTCCAGAACTTACTCCTCTTATGGCTGGAAGTTTGTACCCTTTGGCCAGCATCTCCCCATTTCCCCTACCTCCCCTCCCCTGCTAACCACCATTCGACTCTCTGCTTCTGCATTTTTGACATTTTTAGATTCTACATAGAAATAAGACCATGGAGTACTTTTTCTTTCTGTGTTCACCTTATTTCACTTTGTGTAAGGTCAGCAATTTTGGATGCGCTTCGAGGAAGAAGAGCAGTTGTGGTCCCCGACTGCTACCCTGTCCCCAGCCTTTCTTCCACACATTGAAACTTCGGGAAGCTCAGTTACCGGTATTCTTTCCTTCCTAGTAACTTTGTCTTTGGTGCCACACTTGGCATGCTTCTCATTGATCTGTGATTGTATTGATTTGTATTCCTCACGGTATGGCAGCCTTTCCCATTAGTGCCCTTTATTTATCTTTCCGGCTTGGTATTTAAACTCAGTTGCTGCTTTGAAGTCATTTCAGAAGGGAAATTTGTCGGTAGGGGTATAAGCAATAAATAATGCCTTCAGGCGTTCGACACATTTAGGTCCTTTTGTCGCAGGACTCTGGAGTGACAGCTTTGCAGGGTAAAGAATACCTGAAGTCTCTGCTTTTACCTCTGAGGGTTTATGCCTGTCGCTAAGAGTTAATGCCTATTATCTAAGACGAGAATTCGGAGAAAAGGCCTATTGTTGTGTTTCTTTAAATGTGACCTGCTCTTTGATGTTTAGTGCATTAAGAAGGCATTTCCTAGGAAAGGGATGGGTGTCTTCCCTCCTTTCCTGTGGACTCTGGGAGAAATGTATGAGCCCCTTTTATCTCCAGGCTAAGATTTTAAGCAATCTGGTTCCTTCTAGGGCACTTTTCCCCTTCTGTTGTTTGATTCATCTCTTGGAGGTGCCCTTGCCATTTGAAGGGCAAGCTCCTCATTGTTGTATACTTTGTTCCTCCCCTACGTTGGTTTTGCTTTCCTCCATTCTCCACACTGATGTTCCCCTGATGTGAGGTTTTGCAGAACCGATTCTGCTTTTGACTACATTTCTGGGAAGTTCTTAATTGTGTTATCATTTTATTGTAGTCTTCTTTGAAACCCCATGGTAAGGTAATCATGATTGATTTTTGTAATGCTCCCTTTCATCGTTTCAAGAAAATATGCCAACTGTCTCTCTTTTCTTTTTCTTATCTTTGGCTGCATTTGGTCTTCATTGCTGTGCACGGGCTTTCTCTAGTTGTGGCGAGTAGGGGCTACTCTTCGTTGTGGTGCATGGGCTTCTCAGTGCAGTGCCTTCTCTTGTTTCAGAGCACGGGCTCTAGGCACCAGGGCTTCAGTAGTTGCAGTGCATGGGATCAGTAGTTGCGGCACACAGGCTTAGTCGCTCTGGCTCTGCGGCATCTGGGATCTTCCTGGACCAGGACTCGAACTCGTGTGCGCTGCATTGGAAGGCGTATTCTTAACCAATGTGCCACCAGGGAAGTCTGCAATTTTGTATTTTTATCTTAGGCATTTAGTTTCCATGAGCCTTCTATAATCAGCATATTGTTGTGTTTGGTTTACCTCCCATGGAGAATTTCCTTCTTTGTCAGACCAGTTAGATTGTTTATGTCTAGGGCTGTGATTGTTACATTTGAAATACCTTATATTATTCTAGCTTTTCCACCTTTTAGTTCTTGCCTCTTTTAGGCATGCCTTCCTTTTTTAAAATTTTCATGTGAGTACCTAAGTCATATGTACATACATAGTTATTGAAAAATCCCAGTAATAGGGAAGTGGAAAAACAAAAGCCCTTTCTGCAAGCTTCTCCCCACCCCTGCTTAATCAGCACTGTTGATAGTCTGGGCATGTGCCTTTCTAAAACTGTTTCTATGCATGTATCCACAAGTATTGGCACACATAGACCAAAAAGTAAATGCTTGTTTTTTTAATGGTTTTTAAAAAATGATAAATGAGTATGTACATGGTGTATTTTTCTGCAGCTTACTTTGTCTTTCAAGCTGACAGCATGTCTTGAAGATCTATGTTGATAAAATAACTCTGACTGCATTCTTTTAAATGCCGCATGGCCTGGTGTAGATTCACACTACAGTTTATTCAACCAGACTGCTGTTGATGGACATTAAGATGTTGCCATTGTTTTCCTATGGCAACCACTGTGGCAGTTAATATCTTTGTTGCACCCTGTTTGGGATATTTATAGTGTTTCTCCATGTAGAAACCTAAAAATAGGAAAGGCAGTAAGAAGTTCTCTACATTTTGAATAGTAACAGACACCACCAAGTTCTCCCAACAAAGCTACACCAAGCGGTGAGTTTTCTGTTCTCATATCTTGTCCGTTTTCCCATCGGGTTGTTTGTAGGCAGGAATTTTACATCCTGGTTGTTAATCCATCATTATATTTATTTTAGTGGCAGATATTTGCTTCTAGTGTTTTGCTTGGCTTTCAGCTTTGTCAGCATTTAAAATTTTTTTAATCTTTAAAAATCTGTTAATTTCTTTCTGCAATAAAATTTCTCAGTCCATTTAAAATGTTTTCTGTGTGTTTTTTGCATTCTTTAAATGTTTTAATGTCTGGACTATAATCTTTTGATGCCTTTGTGATTTAATTCCAACACCATCATCACTCATGACAGGTAACCTCATTACTCCAGATTTCTGGAGAGGTCTGAGGGGAAGGTGGGTTAACGGTGTGGATACAGGACCCTGAGTCTGGCTCCTTTGTCGTACCCCATCCTCAGCTACCAGTATTTTGTACTCTCTAATACCTCCATAATGTTTTATGCCCCTGTTGATACATTGTGTTATCTTCCAACTGGAATGCATCCTTTTTTGTTTAGCTGCTGTTTTTTGAGTGCAGGACACCCTGAGAGGGACATCAAATATGTCATCTCTGCTGCCTCCCACTCTCCTGCAAGGGTCAGTGTGGTCCTCTCCAGTGGCGACCCTCAATAAACCATGCCTCCTGGTTCGCCACCCGTGTCTATTGCCCTTTTATGCTGAAGCCACGCTGGCTGTAACTCACTCTAGCCAGTACAGCATGGCAGAAGTGAGGCCACACCGATTCTGGGTGTTAGCCCTAAGAAGGCCTGTGTGCCTAGGAGTAAAGCCATATCCGTGGTAGACACCTTGGCCAACCGTTGGCCAAACTTTATCTGAGAAAAAAAAAATAGTTCCATAGTCAAATAAGTTGGGGACATTCTGGTTATCATTTCTTTGGCTTGGATATTTACAATATTAGCAGGTGAGATGCTGGGAGAAGTCTTAGATTTTAGAAATCTGTTTAACCTTCTTTAATATAACATTTTTATAAACATACTTCAATTTGTTACTAAATGTCTTTAGAAATATGGACTTCAGTTTATAAGAGAAAGAGCTCATTTGCTCTACTTGGAAATTGATAGAAAGAAGGGAGGCTGCCTCATATACTGAAGAGCGTAGTCTTTGACTGGGTTCAGAGACCCAGGCTCAAATCCTCCGCTCATCTACTTACTGGCTTTGTGGCCTCAGTGAGTTACTTAACCTCTCTGTGCCTTCATAAATTGAAAACCAATCTGTTATTGCTTCTAAGCATTTTATTTCTAATGCATGTAAAATATCTTGATGCAGAATAAACAGTAGCTATGTTTTTATTAAAAAAAAAAAAAAGAAGAAGAAGAAGGCCTGTGTGCCCTCTCATGCCTGGGCCACAGTGTAAGGGAGAGGCCTGGACATTAAATGGAAACAGAAGAGGGGAGAAAGGCCAGCTGTGCCCATGTCCAGCTGAGCCCAGCCTTCTGTCCATCCCGGCCCAGGCCCCAGATTGTGAATGAACCTGTTTTGGGTGCTGTAGCATCATCCCCGATCTGACTGTAGCCATAGAACCAGCAGAAGAACTTATCAGCTGAACCCAGCCAACCTACAGATTTGTGAGAAATAATAGAACGAGGGTGGTTTTTAAAATTCTAGCTTTAGCGGTGGTTTCTTATGTTGCAAACGATCATTGAAGCAATGAGGCATAAATAATTGTTTTGGGTATATTAGGGCTAGAGATTATTTAAAGGACTATTAGTAATGATATTAACAGTAGCCATCATTCAGTGGAGCATCTACAGTGGTCCAGGCATGGTGTAGATGTGTAGTCACATCCTGCATGGCAAACTGCTCCATGCCCTTCAGGGATCATTAATGCTTTTATAAGAGCATGAATAGTAACAGCTACTATTTATTGAGCAGCTAGTACAGACTGAACAGTCTCTCTAGGTACTTTGGGTGATTTCCCGGCTGATTCCAGCCCATCCTGCAGGACTGTGTCTGGAGGGAGGAAAGGGGCTCCCATAATGGGTGAGTCCTGTCCTTGTCACCTTTGGCTTGCAGGGCACCTGCTACACAGCTGTTAGCGTGTAGCACTGTAACCTGCCCCCTCCCTCCTGGTACCTGCGTATTATAGTTGTTGGTTGAATCCGTATTTAGCATTTATGTTCTTATGATTCTATACGTATTGTTCTCCAATAGCCCAGGGAACCACGATGGCATGTTTAATCTTGTACAACTTCTGCAGTTAGTAATTGCCTCACTTTTTTCCTTTCCTTGTTTGGATGTTTTTGTTTGAGCTTTTGGGTTACTATTTCAGATGCTCCAATAAAGTTGTAACCCCCTCTGGATGCTCTTTTCCACATGGTCAAGCACATTAATTCCGTTTTCTGCTGTGTTTTTGTTCTTTCCTTGGAGATTGTCCTCCTGGTGCCCCAGGGTGCCTGGTAGGCAGCCCTCCTCCTGGGGATTCCCTTTGCCTCCTCTTGTGCTCAGTTCCTTTGTTTCTACGAGCCACTTTCTTTCCTTTTTTAAAAAAATTTTCTCCCTTGGGATCTTCGGTTCGAGTATGTATTCCTTTATTAAATATTTACCTCCTTTGGTTTCTCTGGTCTCTATTTTCGGGCTGCATGTACATCAGATGCTAAACTTCCTTGGCTAAACTTATGATGGTTCTTATTTCTCTCATATTTCTTGACTTTTTGTCTTTTTATCTAATTTCATGGGAGATTTGATCTCCCAACTCTTCACATTTAAATATTTTGCTATTTTTAATTCTGAAGCATTTTCTCATTCTCCAGCGATCCTGTTTCTATTTTGTGAGTGTAGTATCTTTCCCCTCAACTCTCTGAGGATTATGGGAGTGTTTCCCTGTTTTCTGCGTGGGGTCTGCACACTCCATGTTCCAAGTGTATGTCATTTATTTGTTGCTTTTGGCATCTTCCCTGCTGTTGTTAATTTTCCTCAAGGCCTGGTGATGCTAAGGCATTTGGGAGCTTTCTGTGCATTGTGGGGAAGAACAACCGATGGTCCCTGCTGGTGGTCAACTCAGGCGGGTGGGTGGCTGTTTCCCTGGATGTTACAGCTGAACTGTTTCTCCTCTCAAACTCATATGTTGAAGTCTCAACCCCCAGCACCTCAGAATGTGACTGTGTTTGGACATAGAAACTGAAAGAGGGAACTAGGTTAAATGAGGCCATTAGGGTGGGTCCAAATCCAACCTGACCTGTGTCTGGATAAGGAGAGGAGCTTAGGACACAGAGGTCCACAGAGGGCCAAGGAGAAAGGCTTCAGGAGATGCCAACCCTGCCAACACCTTGATTTCAGACTTCCAGCCTCCAGAACTGTGAGAAAATAAATTTCTGTTGTTTGAGCCAGCCATTCTGTGATACTTTGTTATGCAGCCTGAGCTGACTGATACACCAGGTGAAGCTCACATGTCAGTATCTGTAGCTGAACAGCACCAGTATCTTTCCTCTGGTGCTGTTCAGTTTTTCTAGAGAAGAAACTCCCAACTTTCTGCAGGGTTGTAGGCCTGCCTGTGTGCACTGTGGGAATTTGTGATGGAGTTGAGGGCAGGGAGCTAGATTTCCATGTGACCTTGTTCCATTCCCTTTGACCCCTTGCCTTCCTCTGTGCCTGGGCTCTGGCGCTGGAGCCTCTTAAGGGGAGATGCCATCAGCTGTCTGAGTGGAATTGGCACAGGGGGTAGAAGGTGGAGGTCTAGGGACATAGCTGTACCTGATACAGAATTACAGCTATGCTTCTCTCTCAACCATACACTCTGGCCCCACCTTCTGGAGCCTTCTTTCTAGGGTCTTGGGCATGAATAGGCATCTTTCTTTGCTGTCTGTTGGTCTTCTGTTCTGCTGGCTCCTCCTCCCTCATGTCTTCTTCCAAATTTCAGCTCACACTGACTGTCTGTAGTTTACTCTCCTACTTCTTGTTCTTGTAAGTCCATAGATTTTACTCATTATGGATAAGAAGGGAATTTATTGGCTCAATAAGTTGAACCAATGGGTCGTCCAGGGGTGGAGGGGGTGAGTGGTGTCAGCATCCTTGTGCCGTGGACAAATGGGATCCCAGGACCTTGTCTCTTTCCATCTCTCCATGCCACTGCCTGGGGAAGCTTCATTTTTAATGTTCTGTTTTGAAACAATTTTAGACTTACAGAAGAGTCGCAAAAATAGTACAATGAGTTCCCTAATGGTGACATCTTATATAACATTGGTATGACTGTCCAAGCTAAGAGGTTAACACTGGTGACAACACTGAACGAAATGCTAAACTAAATCTAATAACTAAACGGTAGACTTGATTCAGATTTTATCGGATTTTTCAGTAATGTTATTTTTCTGTCCCAGGTCCAGTCCAGGATCCTACCTTGTATTTAATTGTCAAATTTTCTTAATCTCTTCTAATCTGTCAGCTTCGTGGTTCATGACCTCAGCACTTTTGAAGAACACTGTTATTTTGTAGAATGTCTCTGAATTTGGGCTTGTCTGGCATTTTCTTATGATTTGGTTGAGGTTTGGAATTTGGGGGAAGGACCCCGCAGAGGTGATGAGCCCTCTCGGTGCCTCATGTCACAGGCTACCTGATGTCTATATGACCGGGGATGTGATGTTCGTACGATCACTTGCTAACGTGGTGTCTGCCACGTTTTTCCCTGTAAAGTTCCAGTGGAGGGCAAATGTTTCCTCTTTGTAATTAATACATATTTGGGTGATAGCCATGCAAATATCCTATTTCTTCTTAAACTTTTGCTCTCTATTTTTAACGTTCTTTGGTGGACATTGCCTGCAGCGATGATTACTGTGGTTTCTAGTAGAGATTTTCTATTTATCTCATTCCTTCCACGCTTCTTAATTGGAATTCTTGGGTAGGGAAAACTTGTCCCTTCTCCTCCATTTATTTGCGTATTCAATCACTTATTTCTATTGGTGTGGACTTATGAATATTTCTTTTATTCTTTGGGCTATATCCGATACTGTGTTTATTTCTTTTTCTGCTTCAGTTGTTCTAGCATTGGTCATTGTGAGCACTTTCAGGTTGTCTTTTTTCTTGTGTCCTTTCAGTGTGCCTCCAACTTTTTTGTTTTTAACACTTCCTTACTGAAACCACAAGATGCTTCAGACTCATCTTGCATAGTTCATAGACTTTAATTTTTTTTTTTACTTCTGTTTTGATAAGGTTTCAGAAGGAGGCAGAGAAAAAGCATGCATTCAACAAAATGTTTTCCCTAGACTTTTTTGATTGTAAAGATTTTCTGTGTTTCTTATGATGTTATGGTTAATTAATTTATATTTACTGTTGTCTAAATAAATAATCTCTGAAGTAGACATCTGTTTGAAGGAGTGCATCCAGTGCCCGTCTTTCCAGAATCAGTAACCCAAATTTCCTCGCCCATCCTTAGCCTGGTGCACTTGGGACTAACAATACATTTAACCCAGCACAGGACCCAACTTGGTTTATAATATTTGGCACATTCCATCCTGGCCAGAGGCACCAAACCACAAGAAAGCCTTTTCCAGTGCTTCTGGCAAGAAGAAGCTTTCTCTTTCTTCCATAGAAGCAAGTAGAGGAAATGTTCTCCCTTTCCTTGGATGATGATGTGTTCTCAGGTCTGGAACTGCTGCAGCCATTTTGCCACCATGAGTTAAGAGCTGGGAGCTGCTATAGGGAGCTGTCTCCACATAGAGTCTGAGGGTGAAGCCAACCCAGGAAGGAAGAAAAAACTTGAAGAATCAGCACCTTGGAGGTTTGTTTGAGCTGCTGCTGTAGGACGCCTCACCTGACCTCTGTTTGGATATCCAGCTCATGAACCAAAATATTCCCTTTATTGTTGAAGCCAATTTGCTCATTTTTCTAGCACCTTCTTTCCTAACTAGTATAGTCTCATTCTTACAGAAACTGTGCTTTACTACCTTAAATGTACAAGGAAGGCACGCAGTAGGGATTTTAACAGTCTCCATCGATCTGCACATACTCTGAAGCAGTCACATCTTATTTTCCGTTTCCAGATTATTCTGCGCTTTTGCTGCATCATGATGGCAGCAGTGGCTTTGGAATCTGCTTTTTTGACATCTGAGACGTTTGTGGCTGTAAACTCACTGCCCCGGGCCTTCTCTTAGATACGTAGCGTTAAGTCCAGTCAGTAAATAGAGCTGCATGTTAGTTTTCACACACGGAGCAGCCCTGTACCGTGTTATCTAAGAAGTGTCCCCAAATATCTTGTTACAGTGGATGACACAGCTGGCCTTTTGACCAAGCAATTACATCTTAAGATATTATCTCAAGGAGATAGGCAGACAGGTGTGTCGTACCTAGGGAAGGAAGGTGCCTGAAGGTTATTGCAGTGTTACTTATTGCCCCAGAAAATTGGGACTGGCATAAATGACCAATAATGGGTAATTGGTTAAGTAAATTGTGGCACGTTCATGCAATGATCTACTATGCAGCCATTAAACAGTGACATTGATGAATATTTTTTGGCATGTAGTGATGTGTGTGATGCATTATTAGGTTAAAAAGTTATATATGGTAAGTATAGTATGATTGCATTTTGTAAAAAATCATATAGATGTATATAAAAAGTTAGAGGTTCCATTACAGAGTATTTTGTCCTTTTGATTATTCGCTTTTTATTTTTCTAAATCAAATCAGTTTCTCTTATGAGTAGTATATTAATAAAACAGTAATATATTATCACTATAAATGAAGATAGTAATATATTAATCAAAACAAAAATGAGTTCTATGACAGTAGTGCCCTTCTTTGGGAACTTAAATTTCTGAACGGTGAGTGGAATGTGTAGGAGGTGATTCCTTGATAACTGGTCATTGAATGAACTATAAAAGTCTTAAGTGTCTGTGATTTGGATATTTTTCCTACCACTCATCTTGCCTTTCTCAGTGGTTGGCTTGGGCAGCCGGGGGTGGGGAGGCAGGACCTCCTTCGGGAAGCAGCAGAGCAAAGGTGCATATAAAAAGAAATGACCTGGATTCTAACTTGGGAGCTTTCATTTCCTGTCTTTGTCGTCTAGTCCTTGGTTATGTTGGGGCATGGGAATGGCTTCTCTGCTTCAGTGCAGTAACAAGGGAGGTAATATACCTGAAACTAACGCAAAATGTCATCAGAAAGGCTCTGTGCGCCTTTCAGGTCTTGTTTGGAAAAGAGCTGGGATGCTGGCTTTGTCCCTTAGTTTCTTAGGTTGAATCTGTACCATCCCTTGCTGCCTTCTAATGAATCACACATCTTTAGAAGGGGCAGAGGCTGGGGGCTCCTCCTGGCCTCTCCAGCCTTTGACCCCTCCTCAGATTTCTTCTTCAAGCATTCAGTTGGGAGAATCCGGAGGTCGAGTGGCAGGTTCCTGGGAGAGTTCAGGTGAGAACCTGGTTCTCTTGAGGGCCATCTGTCTGCTTCCCTCCGGCATCCTGTCTGAATACACTCCTCGTCCCACTTGACTGCTTTGCATGGTTGTACGATTTGGATGCTTTGGGCTCTTCGTAAGCCATGATTCCGTTCCTTTGGCAAGAGCCCCCTGTTATCCTCCCTACCCTCTTTGCTTGATGGCTGAATTTCGTTTGCTCCCACCATTTGACTTGGTTTGATGGTGTGCAGCATGAGGTCCCCAAATCATTTCTGCCTGTTAAGCAAACATATATTTCTGGGATTGATGTTTTAATTTAATGAAAAACATTCTAATGAGGGTCAGCTGCAGCTATGAATTTTTTATGAGTGATTTGCTGAAAAGCGCATCAAATGGTAACATCCTGTGCTTGGCTGAGTGAGTCTGAGATTCCGCGTTCCAGCACGTGGATGGAACGAGCCACGGGAAGAGATTCCGCTGGCCTTGGCGGGCCTTGCTTCTTGTGCTGTGTGCAGTGGTCGGGTTCTTTGCTCCTGTGCTGGTGGCTCTCGGATGCCTTATGCCCAGGGCTCCCATTCATTGTTAAATAGAGACCATTCAGTCCAGTAGAGGAGGAAGCAGTGGTCCCAGAGCATCCCAGTTCCGTATTCGCTCCAGGGACCCACCTTCAGAATATAACAGGGGAAAGAATCAGGAAGGCCTTGCTTGAAGTGTGTGTGTCTATGCATGTGTGCATGTGTGTACACACACGTGTGTTGTGGGCTCAGGTGGGAAGGAGAGGTCGGAGTCTCAGTGAAGGAACCTGGGGGTAACACAGCTGGTTTCCTGCAACTGCTCTCCCTTGTATTAGTTTCCCGCTGCTGTTGTAACAAGTGATCACAAACTTAGTGGCTTAAAACAACAGACATTTGTCCTCTCATAGTTCTGGAGGCCAGTGTCCAGAGTCATTGGATTGAAACCAAGGTGTCAACGGGGCTTTGATACCTCTGGATGCTCTAAGGGAAAGTCTCTTGCTTGCAGTCTGTTGGCTGCCAGCTTTCCTTGTCTCGTGGCCATCTCCATTCTTCAAGGCCAGCATCTTCCCATCTCTCTCTGCTCTGTCTTCACCTCCCCTTCTCCCCTCCTGTGTGTGTCTGTTCAGTTTCCCTCTGCCTCCTTCAAGTAAGGACACTTGTGATTGATTTCAGGGATAATCCAGGAGAATCTCCCTGTCCCAAGATTCTTAGCTCCATCACATCTGTAGAGACCCCTTTTCCAAACAGGTTATATTCATAGGTTCCGGAGATTAGGACCTGCTATCTTTGGGACATCCTTCAACCTGCAACAGCCCTTCTTTCTCCTTGGCAAGGCCCTGATTTGATCCTACTTGGTCAGTTCCTCTGCTGAGGTCTATTTCCCTGCACCTGGCTGGTCTGGGTTGTGGCTCAATTCTGGTCCACGAGGCGAGGGGCACATTGGCATTAGGTGTCCAGCATTTGCTTCCATCCTTGACAAAGAGAGCAGCGTGAGGGAGATGTCCTTTTGCACTTTCTTTTCTGCTCTGGGTGCTGCTGTGTGAGGACATGACTCTTGGAGGTGATGTAGTCTTTTTACAATCCCGGGAGGATGTCCAAGAGAATTGAAGACTCTGACCCAGAGCTCTGGCAGGACTGCCTGCCTCCATGTCTCTCTGGCTTAAGCCACTGCTTGTTGAGAGTTGCAGCCAGAAGGCTGTTCACTGTCCCGAAATTCACTTGGGAGGTCCCTTCTGCCCTAACTGACAGGCCTGCCTCACCTCGATGGCCTTGGTGGGGGAGGGCAGGTAAGGTTACCATGGACCCAGTGTGGATCCCAGAGACATCTCTTGGAGTATTTTTAGGCTTCTTCAGTGGCCACAGCACATCTGAGCAGCTGCCGGCCACATGGTTTGGCCACAGGCTGTGCTATTTCTGAGCTTTGCTGTCTGTTAGCCAGTGGGTCTGAACGAGAAGGTCAAGTCAGGAATATCCACATGTGGGAGACAGATTTAGGGACTCTTATGAGTTGTCTCTCTTTTTGCTATGGAGAGATGTCTCCAAGCTGTCCCCAACAGCCCCTGATGTCCAGGCAAACGGAGGTACAGGATGCCTTGGCTCTTCAAAGGTTTCTAAATCAATTCAGCAAATGTTAAGTGTGCGCCGGTAGCTGGGCCCCAGTCATATGGGAAGCTGTGAGGCGGGGTGGGAATCCACCCACCCTGTTCATTCAGCTTGTTGTCTATGACAAGCTGTGCCCAGGGTGGGACAGCTTCCTACTTAGGTCACCCTACAGTCAGAAGGAGAATAATGGGATGAAGCCAAGAGCAGCAACCTGCATCTCTGATGGGCTCAGACTGATTGAGCCAAAGGCCAGCTAACCCTAACCGTTACCCTAGTCCTAACCCTAACCCTAACCTGCAGAGCAGATCTTAGGCATCACCCAGCCCAGATCAAACACTGTGTTGAACTTGAGCCAGTGGCTGAGACTTAGAGAAGAAGAGCCGTGGGGAGTAGGTCTAGTGATTAAAAGAACAAGAGGATGGAGTGGGTTTGGACTGGAGAAGAGAAAGCCGAGGGCGTATCTTGTATTATTATTACTCTATTTTTAAAGTATCTTCTCTTGCATTTATTTATTTATTTATTTATTTATTTATTTATTTATTTATTTATTTATTTTTGGCCTCGCCGTGCAGCATGCAGGATCCTAGTTCCCCGACCAGAGATTGAACCTGCGCCCCCTGCAGTGGAAGTGCAGAGTCTTAACCACTGGACTGCCAGGGAAGTCCTATCTTGTATTATTATTGCTGTTTCTGCTCTGTGCATCTTTCCATCCGCCCATGAGACAGATGCTGAAAGTCCAAATATGAGGTAATTGGTTAAAATTAAATTAAATTACTACCCCTTTAATTTTAACCATTTATCTCATATTTGGACATTCAACATAGTAGTAACATATCGTTAAGAAAGCTTGCAGCCTCAAGACACAGAAAACCAACTAATAGCAAATTAAATAGGGGGTTTGTTTTACTCAAGATCAAGAATTTGGGAATGGGCTGCTACTGAATAGGGTCAGAAGCTGAATATCAGGGATTCCCTCATGGCTGCAAGGAGGCTGCCACAGCTCCAGGCATGCTGCCTACATTCAAGAAGGAGGAAGGGAAGTTGGCACCAGCATCAGGGGAACAACAACTTTCTCAGGCCTCCCTCCCCATCCCTCCAGCAGATTTTTCCTTTGTCTCTTTGGTCACAACTTTGTCACCTGGCTACCCGTCACTGCAGAGGAGGCTGGAATGGTGAGTATTTGGGGGTTGGGAATGAAGCTGGGTTAGGCAGCCAACAGGGCTGGCACAGCACTGCTTGTAGAATTTTAGGATCCAGGCACCTGAAGGAAGAGAGAATTATGAGCAGTAAACCCAGCCAAGGAGGCAGGGATAGAAGATAGACCCACCCCTAGGTGCATTTCAGGTGCCATAAACTTCTGGTTCTGCAGATCCCTCCCGCATGGGCGTGTCCAAACATAGGCCACAGAGGACAGTGGTTCTCAAAGTGACCCTAGGCGAACATGATCAGTATCACTTGGATGCTCGTTAGAAATGTAGATTCTTGCGCCCCACCCAGACCCACTGTATCAGAAGCTCTGGGGTGGGGACCAGTGATCTGTGTGTTAACAAGCCGTCTAGGTGATTCTGATGCACATTTGGATTTGAGAACCCCCGACTTAGAGTCTGGGAAGCCCAAGATCAGGGTGCCAGCAAGGGCAGCTTCTGGTGAGAACCTTTTTTCTGGCTTGTTGATGGTCACTTTCTTGCTGTGTCCTCACATGGTGGAAAGGAAGAGGGGCAGAGGGGGAAGGGGGAGAGAGGAAAGCCTAACTTCCAACCTGACCTCCATCCCACCGTCATCTCATTGGGGGTTAGGGTTTCAACATGTGAATTTTGGGGGCACACAAACGTTGAGTCCAAAACAATGGGAAGGTAGGGTCTGGGTGGCTGGCCTCCCTTGGGGAATAAGAGGGTCTTTAGCATCCCCAGAATTCCCTGAATTATGCTCCAAGTCACCCTTCATTTTGGAGAATTCTCAGATTGCCATGGAGACCAGTGAGCACTGGGTGGCCTGGCGGTGGGGGGCTGGGTTGGGGTTCGTCAACTAAGCCCCCACAGCAAGGCCTCCATGCCCTATCAGGCTTGACCACTCATCCCCCTTTCTCTAATCACCTCCCATCTCGCTGGGCAAGGGTGCAGCTCCTCCTGGGTCCTTGGCGGTCAGGGTCAATGAGGGGTACAGCCTTTCAGAGCATATTCTACCTCCACTGACCCCTCCGCGTCACTTGTATTTTAGTGGGGAGAGTAGAGGAGAGGAGGGGGGCATCGATACGAAAGGAGGGGGAGGCCAGGGGGGATTTCATAGGTGATTGAGAGCAATGTATGTTTCCGTGGTGAAATCCAAATTCATATGCATCATTTCATTTAATCCTCTCAACAGCCCTGTGAGGTAGGGTATAGTCCTGTATTACAGAAGGGAAAACTGAGGTGCAGAGAGCTGAAGGCGCACCACCAACCGGGAAGAAAGCCGAGTTCTAAGCCTTCGGGTGTTCTGCTGACCCTGGCAGCCTCCCCACCACACACACTGTCCCTTATACCTGCCTCACACCTTCCTTTCTTCTTCTTTTTTTTTTTTTGGCCGTACCATGTGGTTTACAAGATCTCAGTTCCCCGACCAGGGATTGAACCTGGGCCACAGCAGTGAAAGCCTGGAATCCTAACCACTAGGCCACCAAGAAACTCCCCTCACACCTTCCTTTCTGAGTGTGGAGTCTGTGAGTTGTCAAGCTGTGGGCTTCATGGAGAGCAGTGCCGGATTGAGGACCACTCCCCACCTTGTAGTCTTACATCCTGTTTTCATGGAACTGGGATGAAGTATAAGTGGGAGAGGACGGAGCTGGAGCTGGGCAACACCTTTCTCAGATGGTCCATCCTGAATCCCCACCTTGTCCTCTGTTCTGAAAGCTCCAAAGATGGTGGCTGTGGGAGGGACTCACTAGCTGGAAGCCACATGCAATAGAATTAGACCCTAGAATGCCATTGGGTTACTGCAGGGAGGGCTACAACTGCTCGAAGGTTTCTCTTGGCATGCCCAGCACAAGAGCTCTCTGCTGACCGTATGGAAAGCCAAAGAATGATAGAAGCTTGCTTTGTGAGCCTGGAATCTAGAAAAGGGACCCAGATGGATCGTGTGTGATGGCCCCAGTCTAGGGTGGTGGCTGCATCCGTGCTGTCTCATGGAGGGTGGTTGTGTCTTTGGGACTCTCATTCTGGAATCCCAAGCTGACCATGGTCCTTTATTTATTTATTTATTTATTTATTTATTTATTTATTTTTATTGGCTGCATTGGCTCTTCATTGCTGCATACGGGCTTTCTCTGGTTGAGATGAGTTGGGGGCTACTCTTCATTGTGGTGCGTGGGCCCCTCATTGTGGAGGCTTCTCTTGTTTCAGAGCATGAATTCTAGGCTTGAGGGCTTCAGTAGCTGCAGCACATGGGCTCAGTAGTTGTGGCTCGCAGGCTGTAGAGCGCAGACTCAATAGTTGTGGCACGTGGGCTTAGTTGCTCCATGGCGTGTGGTATCCTCCTAGGGCAGATCTCAAACCCGTGTCCCCTGCATTGGCAGGCAGATTCTTAACCTCTGCACCACCCAGGAAGTCCCTGACCTTGATCCGTTGGAGCACACACTCGTCCCTTAAGATGTTTAACACAGTGGACCTGCATACTGTCTGGGAGCCATCCTGTCTCTTTTGGGTGACTTTGAATGTTTGATTTCTGAGCTAGCATATCCTGATATTACACTTAACCTTGGAGGACCAACAGGATGTGAAGGGCAGGGTAGGGTGAAGGGAAGGGAACTGAACTCTAATTCCTGTGCACTCGTCAGATGTTCTAGAACAGATCTTTGTTTTATCTATGGGAGTGACTAACCATGTTCCTGTGGAGCTTTCTGCCATGATAAGCTATGGCATTGGACCAGATTTCTCTTTTCCCACTGTTGAAACAAACTATAACATATGGATGCTGATTCCTGAGTTTGAGGACCGGAGGTTGGTTTTGGTATTAAATGTCATTTCGTGCCTTGACTTCCCCTGCCTAGGGACCGTTGGGTCTCCTGCCTGTTAGCGGACACTGGAGGTTTAACTTTGCCCTTAATGGTAAAAAACTCAGTCTGCTCATCTTGGTTCTTCCCTCAGTGGGAAGGAGACCTTCTGTACAGGATTTGGGACTTTGCTACACAGAAGCCCCCCCTTCTCCGGTGTCTCTAGTCTTAACATTGCAACAGAATTTCATTTTGCTGTTTCTATTTGCTAAGGACCTGAAGTGACTTGGATGGAATTAACGCTGGAATAAATGATGTATGAAATGAGAAATCTTTGTTCAGTACCGTACGGGGAAGGAAGGGGGAAAAGAGGGCCATCGACAGAACCGCCGCTGTACAGAATTAGTGCCGATGAGTCGGAAAATGCAGAAGAATAAGACAAAGGTTCATCAGATAGTTTCCTCCATTTTTATTGAAAAGTCAGGCTTTTATCAGTCTCCCATCAAGCCTCCCTTTCAGGCTCCCAGAGATGGAAAGTGCATCTTACACTAAATGAGAACAAACTTCCACTTAGTGCAGCCTATGGCCTATGTTTCACAGGGACCCAGCACAGGGAGGGTTTTGAAGGCATGTTTTTCTCTTTCTAGCCCTTCCTTCCACTTTGGGGTGACCCTTCCTTCCCCCCTGGTTATCATTAACCCTCATCCTTTCATCTCTTTTGCCTTGAAAAATCTGCTCTCTCAGGAAAGGAGCTGACAAACGCATCCACACCGAGGTTTACACGGCGGATGGGGCTTCACTGCTAACTTCTCTTGGGGTGTTTTAATTTTGAATGGCTGTGAATTCAAGATCCAAGAGCTAAACCAGGAAAACTGGAACTTTATACACCAGACAACAGGCCGTGCCTTCTTGGGGTGCACGCCCTTGGGGTTCAGTCACACGGCCTCACTTCTTACAGCCTTATGGCTGCATGAGCCCTGTCTCCTTTTTGGGGTGCTTTCCCCATGCTCTGCAAACCACCCATCCCGGATGGCCATACCCTCTCCTGGTGATAAGACTGCCTGATTTTTTATCCAAGGAGGAGGCAACTGCATCGTTTTGCCCTCAGACTCCCGCCTGTCCCACCCCGGAGGGCTGGGCTGGTGTTCCTTTCATCGCCAGGTGCTCCTGGATCTTCACATGACACTTCCAGGCCATGCCATTGATGCGAACCAGAGCGACACCAACAAGAAACATGAAATCTGGGCCAGCCCTTGGCAGGGGGCACCTGCCCTTGACCTTGCTTGAAGCGCTTCTGTGGGGTGTTTACAAAAGCTGCACCTGCTGCTTTGCTGATGGTCGTGCTGGAGGGAAAAAAAAATCATAATCTAAACCATTAGAAAGAGAGAAGAAAAAAAGCCAGCCCGGGGAAGGCAGTGATCCGTCCTCTGCTCTATTTATGTCTCTGCTACATGCTCGCTGAGTGTCCTTGAGGGACTCGCCTCCCTTCTTTGTCTTGGTGCGTTCCTGCCCTGGCGGAATTTCACACGTTGCTTGCCAGAGCTCCCAGGGACTCTCGTGCATCCCTGACAACACACATGCAGGCTGGTACGTGCTTCTTGAAGGGGATAGAGAGTGGGAGGTGGGGCCGTAAGTCACAGGGTGGGGGGGGAAACAGTGGTGCCCAAATTTGTCAGATTGTAGGCAGATTGAATCCTTCTTTGTCCTGCCCTGAAAGAAGGTCTCATCGTCCCCATCTGTAACCCAGAGGCATCCCCTTCGTGAACTGCATGGTGGGTGGAATAGCTGACACCTGCTGACTGTTTACTCTATACCCTACACCAGCTTTATGTGCATGATTTCACTTGCTTCCTGTTTTTAAGATGAGAGAATTGGGGCTCGTTTTCCCGGAGCAGGATGGGAAGATCTCTCCTTTTCAGGCCCAGCACACAGCCTACCTAGCATGTAGCAGGTGCTCTGTACGTAGTTGGTGGCTAAATGGGAATTGGAGACTCTGTCTGGGGGTGTCACCCATGCTCTGCTGCTCTCTCTTAGTGTCTTGATTTGTTTGCCTGTAAAATAGGAGTGTGGACTAGATACCTGGATCCCCGTGTGTGAGGGGGAATGGTCGGGGAAGGGCAGTTGTCAGCACCCCTGTCTACCCCTCCTGAGTTTGAAATCACTTGAGAGAGAAGCACAGGAATTAGGGCAGTGGAGTAAAAAAAATATCTACTTTATTCGTGATAAAAGTTGGCCTGAAAGGTGTGGTCTAAATCCGTGGCTGCAGTGGGTTTTCTGCTGCTTCACCCCAGAATTAAACTTATCTGTCAGACAGCCAGAGCGGGACAGCTCGCCTGTGGGATAGAGCTGGTTCCACTGGCAGAGGGCAGATCAACCACACCCTCTGTGTGGCAGGCAGAGCTGAGAGAGAGAGAGAGAGAGAGAGGACACACACACACACACACACACACACACACACACACACACACACACACACACACACACACACACACGAGCGAGAGTGCCCCGGGGGGCTGAGCTAAGAGCAGTGACTTTCTTCCCTGCCCTTTTCATTAGGTGGGTCACTCTGGTTCTGGGGTGGGGGCAGGGAACGTGAGGTGTGGGAGAGAAGTGACTTCTGAAGCCTTTCACGTTTGCATCTGGCTACATTCATTGTTTGTTAAACGCATGGGTTAAGTACCAAAGACGGGGGGACTGCGGGTTCCCCAGCCTTAGGCATCTCTCGGATTCTGTGTTTGCTCTTGCCCCCCCGCCAGTGAAATAATGAAATGATGCCTCCCTTTATATGCAGGTAAAGCCCTGCCCTTAACATCTCAAGGAGGTCGCGGTAAGCAGCTCCAAGGTGGCCCCGGGGAGTCCCTGCCTCCCACATGTACACCCTCGTGTGATCCTCTCTCCCTGAACGTGGGTAGATTCCTGTTGAATCCTTCTGATGGACACAGTACCGCAGGCGTGCCGTATGACCCTTGTGAACTTACTATGTTATAAACTGACTGTGGCTTGCATCTGGGGCATGCCCTCTCTCGCTCTCCCTTGGATCACTCAGCTGGGAGAACCCAGTGGCAAGCGATGGAGGCCTGCCAAACACAAGTGCGTGATCCCGGAAGGGAATTCCACTCATCCCTACGCTGAGCCTTCAGATGAGACAGCAGCCCTGGCTGACCATTCAGTTGCCTCCCAGGGAAATACGTTGAACCAGAGGCACCAAGCTAAGCTGTGCCCAGGTTTCCGAGGTGGCTTCATATTTTAAGCCACTACATTGTGGAGTAATTTGGTATGCAGTGATAGATAACTAACACAGAAGTCCTTTTTCCCTGCACAAGGGGCCCTGCAACGTAGCACTACCAACAAGGTCCAGCGAAATCTTAACCCCACTGCCTTTTCTTCAGGAAGAACTGAGGCTGCCTGTTTGAAGCAGCTCCACCACATCACGCCCAGGATTTTTTTTTTTTCCACCCCAGGCCCCAGTCGAGGGATACAGACAAGCTGACCACGTGATGAGGCGCTGCAAACAGGTTTAAAAATAACATTACTAGCTCACACTATGAAATTTAAGACATCCATTTAGGAAATACTGAGTGTAGCTGGGGAAATGATTTCTGTGTTATTACGCTTCAAGAACAAAGTGATAAGTGACTTTGGAGTCAGAGGAGGTAGTGGTTTGCGGAGTTTGTGAAAAATAAGCTGTCATCTTTGTCCTATATTACATCAGAGTTGCTAGGAGTTAGAGTTTCTTAAATTTGGGTGTTTTAAGGGACCTTGGACATATTGAAATAAAAGAATGCCTCATGGTTACGCAGAAATGACATTTCCCACTTCTTTTCTTAGAGGATGGAGCATTAAAAGCACGCTTACTCTTTTAGATTCTTACCAAGTAGCTACTGCATGGTGCCCGGGGAAGAGCTGGAAATAGACATGTGTTGTCCCAGCTGCCTCAGCTCAGACCAGAGGAATTGTCAATTATATTTAGAGAAGACATATCTCAGATATCAAGTATACTTCCTAGCAGCACTGGGGGAGGATCTGGTCGTCCTGTTCCCCTGGCTCCGAGCTTGTCCGTAAGGTCTTGGAAAGTGGCTTGTTTTGCCAGTATGTGTAGCATATTCCCAAAGTTAAACATTCCCAAGGAGGCTAACGCCCTTGGGTGACCCTTTGCCTTCTCGATTTTTCTCTCCTCCTCGGTTTGGCTGAGCTGGGAAGGGCTCTGATGGACAGTTGTCTGGGTAAGTAAGCTCTTTGGGGACAGACATTGCGCTTCCTTTGTGTCCTTCACCCTTTGCGATGAGGGTTGTTTGTTGCCCTCCAACCCCGCTTCTGAGCTCCCCATCTTCCCGTGGCTGGATACACAGCCACGCGGAGAAGCACATTTCCCAGCCTCCCTTGCAGTGTGGTCACAGGGAGAGCAACTAATGGGATCTGCACAGAAGTGCCGAGTGCTGTTTCCACGCTTGCCTTTAAAGGGAAGGAGAATGCATTCCTCCTCCCCTCCCCCCTTACCACTGGCTGGAATGCAGATGCAGTTTTGAGCCACCTTGGACCCCAAGGAAGAGGGCGACAAGCTGGGCTTAGTGGGGAAGAGCAAAGCGAGACTGCCACCTGCCTTGCTTCCGCCAGCATCATTTCTAGTCTCCATCACACACAGCAGAAGTACAGTATCTTCACTCCTACCCCTTTATATCTCCCGGGATGCCTGGAGAAGGTGCCCAGGATTCCCTGAATTATGGGGTTGGACAGGTCACCACCCTAGGAAAAGACAACGACTGCAGACGAACTCTGCCTTCCTTCTTCAGTGTGTAGGCTCCAACCACTTAGGCCATTAGAATCTTAGAATTGCAAAGAATCTTCTAGATCATCTCTCTAGTCCACCCTTCATTGGCATCAATTTCTGCACGTCATTCTTGGCTCTTCTAGCTCCCAGCTTGACGATGCAACACATTATGGGGCAGTCTTATTTGTACCAATGTCCACCTTTGGTCTTAGCCTTATTTTCGCCTTCAGGCCCTCTCCATACAATACATTGGGGGGCAGGTTTTTCAGGGAGGTAGCGATAAACAGTGTCCAAAGGCATGTAAAAGTGAAAAATGTCCGTTAATGTCAGGACTGAAGCATCTCTATTGGATTTGACAATTCAGAGGTCATGGGTGTCCTCAGCCTCTGAAAAAGGGGTGGCAGCCAGATTGAAGAGGGAAAATGGGCAAAGGGAGCTGACGGATTGAGACGTGATCGGAAGAGAGTTAGAGGCGCAGGGTCACAGGAAGCGTTTGCTGTGCCTGTCATTAGGATGTGAGGGACTTGAACAGATTTAGCAGCTAAGAGAGTTCAGATGGAGGGGGAGAGGTGAAGATGCAGGGCAGAGAAGGTGTGGCTGGTAGAGCACTGTCTGTGGAGAGTGGGGAGGGCAGTGAGAATGAAATTGGGCTGCTCGACTCTGAACAGATGGAGAGACATTTCATCCTTTGCGACCAGAGGGAAGGAGGGAGAGAAGATGTGCCAAAGGGGATTTGCTGCGAAGTCCTAGCAAATCTTTTTTGTCCAGAAGCCCAGGGAGATAAACTTGGTGGAATTAATGAGGTAGGAGGCAAGGTTGTGTGCCCAGCATGGGGATGAACTTTAAACAAGAAGCTGGAGTATTGTGATGATTTGCAACAGTTGTGATGGGCGAGGGAGAGGGAGCCTTGAAGACCTGAGTGAGGGCTGATCACGGTGCCCAGCTGAGGGGCTAGGGCTTCCAAAACATTCCTAGGGACATTCCACACGCCATGTGTGTCCATGGTGATACAGGCCTGGAGGGGGTGGATTTTAGCTTTGATCCAGGGTGGGGTTGGGTTGGGTGGTACCCTGGAGGGCCAGGGATGCTTGGGAGTGAAAACGAGAGTAAGAGAACAGTGCAGGGGCCAACCTTGGGGGCTCTGGGCAGGAAGAGAAAGGACACTGCAGGAGTTGTTGCCTTATTAGAGCAGTTTCCCTTGTAAGTGGGGGAGGGTTGGGGGAGGTAGACGGTTCCCCCCAGATCTCTTCCAGGTGTGGGCCAGGAACAAGCCACGCCCATATGCTTCTGGCCCCAAAGGTGCTGTCTCCATCTCATGAGGACAGTGCTGTGTGTTTCCCTGACCATCCACCTTTGGTCTTCAATCTAGTCTCTTCCTTGAATCTCCTGCCCCCTACACCCCACCCCCCACCCCCACCCCAGGGTCCAGCCTCCACCACTCCACACCCATCCCTGTTCAGTACAGATTTCTCCTGGCTGTGCAGGCATCCTCCGAACGGTTCTAGATCAATGCATCCTTCTTTGCTCCCTCACCGTGGGTCTGCCATCATCGTGGAGAAGGCTCGCCGTTGTCATTCTGGCTTTGACTGAGCACCAAAGGCACTGTCAGCTCTTCCCAGCACTCATGGTTCTAATACCATCTCATCCTGTTCTGGGGCTTGTTCATTCTTCTAGGAGAGACAGATCTTGGTGGTCACGAGCTGAGGTCTGGAGTCACGCAGACCTAAGTCTGAACCTTCACTCTTCCCTTTATTAGCTGTGTGACGTTGAGTAGATTACCCAGCCTCTTTGTCCCTGTCTGTAAAATGGGGATAATAGAAGTTTCATCCTCTCAGGCTTGGGGTGAGAAATAAAAGAGAGATGCCACGAGAGCTTTGTGGGAGTGAAGGTCTCAGAATGAAGACAGCGACGGGATGCTAACATTGCCAAAACATGGATTCGAAATCAACCAAAAAAACCATCCATCGATTGGGAAAGATCCCCATGAAAAAAAAAGGGTATTTCTGAAGAAAAGCAATTCATTTGTGTCACATAGCCCCGCCCCAGACACTCCTAAATTGTCCATGATATCTGTGGTGTTTACTGAGTCACAGACAACAAGCCGTTCAGTAATTAAATCCCAATCTTGGGCGTCCAGTCACCTGGGTCTTCTACCCCGTACTGACTGTGTGGAACCTTTGTCACAGCCTACAAGTCATGTGATTGCAACCTGTGGGTTTTTCTAACTGAATGCGCACTGCAAGGGTCTGAAGTTGCCCACGTTACTAGTGACACTCCAAGCAAATCCGTTGCCTTGGGCTGTTTGGAAAGGAGGAGGCAGGCAGAGGAATATACAACCCCAGGCCAGGTGCAGTTGGAGAAATACTGTTTTTCTAGGAAGGAGCTGGGGGTTCTGAAGGCTCCCCAGGCTTGTGTGCTACCTCTGGTTCTGAGTCTCTGAAGGTGAACACGTGTGCGGACACTCGGGACTAGACTGGTTGGGCGTTTTTTGTCTCTCTGATGGGCAAAGACTAGAGATAATTAAAGGGAAGGCTATGCATAAATTGGTATTTCAGATTAGCTTTCTGGAGATGAAAGAAAAATTGAGAAAAAGGGGCAGAAAACACTTAGTAAAAACAGAGGAAACCAATAGGTGAAGGCTAGCGTGGGTTGTGAAATCTACAGAGAGGAGAATTGTTTTGCAAAGAAATGCTTGCTCCCCGATACAGTTGAGATTTTACCTGGGCCCATAGGCTCCCAGCTCTCCGATGGCCTTGTAAATTTAGAGTCACAGTTTTGGAAAGCCATTTGGAAGTGCATCTCGTGAGCCATATTTCATACCTTTTGAACTAGTAATCTCCCTTCTGGGAATTTATCCTAAGGCAATCAATCCGAGAGGAAAAAAAGTACCACGTGCATTAAAGTGCTGATTGCCTCATTGCTTTCGATATTAAGAATTTGGAGCTACCTAAAAGGCCAACGGGAATGGAATGGTCTTTGCAGTTTCGGTATTTTGAATCACAGAGTATCATGCGTTCATTAAGATTATAATTATGAATACCATGTAGAAGCGTATATCTCTCTGAAATAGCAACCTTTTATGATACACGTAAGTGAAAATAAGCATAATGTAAGATGCTGTCTGAACTATGATTTATGTGTAAAATAAAGGTATATACATATGCATAGGGCCTGGAAGGAACATGCAGAAAATGAGAATGTTTGATGGATTCATGGGGTGAAAACAGGAGTGCTTTTTTAGTCCTTTTTCAGGTATCTTTATTACTGTTGCTAAAGGTCAAATCCTAATTTTGTCACAGGTTCATGTCTGTTTTGTCATCTGTAAAATGGGTATAATAATACTTGATGATATTACCACCTCGTTTCCTGCCAGGCTCTGTTCTTGGCATGCCCAGCAATTCTTTTAGACTTCCCCATGCCCCTGGGGTAGGAATTTACAGACAGGCAGGAAGAGTTTGGACTTGTCATATGTAGGTCACTGAGAGCAGGGTTGGGCTTCCAAATCCACATGGTTTGACTCTATAAAGGCAGCACCCTTACCTGCCTCCCCACCAGGTCTCCTTCCCCTGTGCTTTCCTGGCACTTTCTAAATGTGCTGTGAGAGTAGAGGTAATGTGTGCTCCCTCTGGGCCTGGCATTTAGTACAATTACGTAAACAGTAGCTGCTAATCACCATCCTCATTATAATGTTTGTTTAATAAAGTAATAAGAAAAAATAACAAAAGTAGAATTGGTACCTTGAGGTTCATGTAGATGGTAAAACTTCCAGATAATATTTCCAGAAACCTGTCTTCTTTTCATGAATTCTTAAGGTCCATCTTTATTTTATTTTATTTATTTTATTTTATTTTATTTACTTTTTGAATTTTATTTTATTATATTTTGGGCAGGTCTTCGTTGCTGTGGGCAGGCTTTCTCTAGTTGTGGCGAGAGGGGGCTACTCTTCGTTGTAGCGCACGGGCTTCTTGTTGCGGTGGCTTCTCTTGTTGTGGAGCATGGGTTCTAGGCGAGCGGGCTTCAGTAGTTGTGGCATGCATGCTCAATAGTTGTGGCTCACGGGCTCTAGAGTGCAGGCTTAGTAGTTGTGGCACACAGGCTTAGCTGCCCCATGGCATGTGGGATCTTCCTGGCCCAGGGATCCAACCCGTGTCCTCTACATTGGCAAGTGGATTCTTAACCACTAGTTAGATGAGGCAGCAGAATGTAGCTTGACTCGTTACCCAAGTGACTAGTGAGGGAAGCCCAAGGTCCATCTTTAAATAATAGCATCTGTTACAGATTTTCTTTCTTTCTTTTTTAAAAAATTATTTATTTATTCTGTCTTTGGCTGCATCACACGGGATCTTTTGTTGCAGTGCTCGGGCTTAGTTGCCCCACGGCATGTGGGACCCTAGTTCCCCGACCAGGGATTGAACCCGTGTCCCCTGCATTGGAAGGCGGATTCTTAACCATTGGACCACCAAGGAAGTCCCCAGATTTTCTTCCTTATGGGGGGTAAATATACCTCTTGCAATGATATTGAAGCTGTTGCCTTTGTTCAGCGAAGCCTTAGTATAATGAGCACTAGATACTTTCAACCTGGATGAGGCCAAAAGAACACTGAGTTTTGACCAGCCAGGTCAGAAACAATAACAGCTCCCTCTAGTTAGAGCTCTCTCTTTATTTATAATGGTTTGCCTCTCTTTGGCACTTCATCCTTCTTGCAAAGCATTTTCATATTTACTTTTTGTCTTCTGAAGTTGGTGAGTTACGTGGTTGGTTTCCCCATTGAACAGACTGTGATATCTCATTTAAAAAAATTTTTTACCCTTCTTGGTGGAAAATTTTGAGCATGCTTTCTAATACCTGTATATTTGTTTATTTATAAATGATATGCGTGGATCACAGTACCAGTGGATCATATATAAAGTCATGAGGTGATAAGATATGAAATAAGCAGTGTTTAAAAAATAGTTTTCATAATGTTTTATTTAATAGCATAGGAGACCTTTTTGTTCTCATTAAAATATCATGACTAGTCATGTTTTCAGTCAGAGCAGTGTGAGTGGATATGTTTTATTATTTTCAAAATCTTGATTTATTATTTCATGATACAGTAATTCAAATGTCTGGTTTTAATTCACTTATTCTTGGTCTCAGTAGCTGAAAACATACCTCAAGAAGCTGTGTAGAGCCAAGTGGAAGAATTCCATGGACAGTGGTGCTTACTAAATTATGACTGTCATTTTTCAGTCTCATCCATGTATTATGCAAAGGTTTTTGTTGAACTTCAGCGAGCAAATTTCCATTTCTCAAGATGTCAGCCACTTGTTCTTGTAAACTAACTGAAATGTGCCACATTTTTAATATTTTTAACAAATGGGTTCAAAACCTGCCGAAATTCTTCATTTGGAAGATGTTTAAAAGACTAGACAAATCCGTTTCCAAGTTTTTGAAGTGTGCAGATATGTTTTTATAAATCAAATTACAGCACTTTCAGCCACAAATCATTTATCATGGAAATGCTTCTAAACCTCCATTTTCGAAATGCCTCTTCAATAGTATGCTCACCTTTTTTTTTTTTTTGTGGAGAGCATTGCATTCTTATTCATTGTTAAAATGTCTTCTTTACCTTGAGGGAACAAATTAAGTATGTTTATTTTTCCTGAAAATATCAGCTGGATGCCATATGTTCTTGATAGTCACCTGTCATCCAAGAATAGGTCATCAAATTTTGAGCTTAAAAAAAAAAGAATATATTATAAAAATAATATATTTTAATATTTGCGACTCTTCTAAAGTTCTTTGACACTCGATAACCAGCAAACTTCTGGGTGTCACAGGAGATAGAGGTCACTGCCCATCTTAATCACAGAGTTTGGTAAAGATGCAGCCGCATTTTAAATATCTTGTGTTTTTGCAATGGATGACATGAAGCCTTTGGTGCTTCTTGTTGCAGTCACTCGCCAGGGATGATGGAGTGGATGAACTTCGCTGTGCTGCTAGCTCTGTTCCTTTGTCCCCCAAACCCTGCTTTGATTCAGGCAGAACACCCATGGCACCAGGAGCTACATTCAGACAGTTTCCCTCTGGAACCAGATTCTCATTTAAGAAGCCACTCAATTCTTCATGTGAATTTACTGTAAATCTTTCGTTAATCAACTCACATGAAAACTTGCGCTTTATGGGTGTCATCACACATGGAATGGAATCTAGCAAATGCCACAGACTGAACCGTGTTGTGAAGCCATCACCCTGGAGCACAAAGCCAACGTTTCTTACGTTTCTCCCTTCAAATTGTCACCGGTGTTTTCCATACATTTTTCCAAAGGTATTTGCTGACGGAAACTTGTGTTTAATTTGTGGCCAAATTGTGTAGCGTGTGAGGGTCCAGCTAGTTTTGGTGCGATTGGGAACACGAGCATCTCTCCCAGGTGGCTTCCCTGCCTTTTGCGATTGAGTAAGAAACCTTGAAAGAGAGTCACGATGTTTACATTTGGTTGGAGGAAAATTTGGAAGGCACTCGGACTGTGTCTAGTACATGTTAAATATCACTGAAAACATTGCGGAGATGCGTCTTCAATTTCTGTATGTTTCATTTTGAAATGTCACCTCAAGTGAGACAGTTTCCTGCTATGCTTAGCTAATAGCTCAAGGCACAGTATGTGGTTAAGGTAAGAGTCACCATTTGATAATGGGTCTGCACCCACATATTTCAGTACTTTTGTTTTCTTTTTTTAAAATAACTTTCTATCTATCTATCTATCTATCTATATCTATCTATCATCTATATATCTAATTTTTGGCTGTGTCAGGTCTTAGTTGTGGCACACGGGATCTTGTGTTGCAGAGTGCGGGCTTTAACCTAGTTGTGGTGTGTGGGTTTTCTCTCTCTAGTTGAGGTGCGCAGGGTCTGTAGTTGTGGTACAGGGGTTCCAGAGTGCATGGGCTCTGTAGTTGTGGCATGCGGGCTTCGTTGCCCTGAGACCTGTGAGATCTTAGTTTCCTGATCAGGAGTTGAACCCGCGTCCTGTGCATTGGAAGGCGAATTCTTTACCACTGGACCACCAGGGACGTCCCATCAGTACTCTTCTTGATGCTTCCTGCATCAGTGTCAGATTGTCGTTGTCTTTACCTTGTATCGTGGCTGAAGACAAGCTCCCGTCTGCAGGAAAAGTGTCAGCTTTGCCCTGTTGGCTTGTTACCTTGTGTTTGCCTTCCTGCTGTCATCTGCAGTGCACAAGTTCTTGGTCAAAATCTTCAAGTCTCTGACCCATGTGATGGGGGTTCATTTCGTTAAACCTGTGTCCTAGAATCTGTACCCTCACTGCGTGGACACATGTAAACTGCATGTTCAGGGGAGGCTGTGATCACATCCAAGCAGGGGTGTTCCTGTTGCCTCCTGTGGGCTGTCGCGGGTGTGCTGGGCTCGCTGGGGGCACCTCATTTTCTTAACCACATGTGACATCCCCTCAGAGGGATGCCACTGCCAGCACATGTATACATACAGTTAAACCTGATATCCTTTTCTTGTTTTCAGATCAACAAGCATTACTATAACAGAAGTTGTAATATAGGCTTGTAACCTTTTATCTGCAATTCTGAAACTCAGAAATGATGGCACCCAAAACCCCGGAATGTACACCACCAAGAGTGAACCCTAATGGAAACTAAGGCCTTTGGGTCATAATGATGCTCAGTGCAGGTCCATTGATTGTAACAAATGTGGGGGATTGTAACAAATGGATGAGGGGGTGATGCTTGTGTCAGGGCAGGGGATATATGGGAAATCTCTGTACCTTCCTCTCCATTTTTCTGTGAACCTAAAACTGCTCTAAAAGAAACCAAAATTTTTAATAATAACTTTTAAAAAGGTGGTAAAACCTAACCCTAACTGAATGAGAAGCTATTTATGGTTTGCCGTAATGGTTTATCCCATTGGGCGTGACTGTGTTTACTGTATACGGGGCAGGAATATTCATGTGTGAATCTAGGATGCTGGCCCGGGCCAGTCAAAGAGTATTCGGTCATATAGTTAAAGGTGACATATTATCTTTCTGAAACCTCACACTTTCTGATTCTGAAAGTCACCTGGGCCCAAGGTTTTGGACACGGGACTGTGATCCTGTGTGCTCTTCCCATAGCCCTGCAGATTGTTCTGGCTTTCCTTGGACCCAGTGTTAAGCACATAGAGGGTGAACCCCAAGCCGAGGGGAGTCGTCTCTGGCTCAAAGTCAACCAGCATTTACTGGAAACAGGAAATGAGACTGGACCAGGGCTGCTTTCACCGAATCACACATCCCCTGTTGCCCATCTGAGGTGAAGATTCTGGGTCTGCTTGAAACCCTGAGCTTCCCCAAGAAGAGAGCATGTATATATCGGTGGCCTTCTGCCAAGAGAAGATTTCATCCTGCCAGCATCAGCTGTGAGAGGCGCTGTCAGCAAGTGAGAGTCATCTATAATCACAGAATGTTCAAGTCAGAACATTTTGTCAAAGGATTCGTTTCCATTTCACTCACCCATCCAACAAATTATTTATTGATCCTGTGCTGAGAATGGAGCAAGGCTAGAGATGCCAAGAGGAAAAGTCTGTCCGTCTCTGCCTGCCCTGAAGGTGTTTGCAGTTTACTGGGGGATAGACGTGCAGAGTGCAGCCGTACAATTCCAGGGTAACGGTTTGTGGATTCAGGGGAGAGAGAGTTCTTCCTCTGCAGACAAGTGAGGATGGGCTCAGGATGGGAACATAGCCTTTTACTAGAAACTTGCAGGTTGACTAGGACATTTTTAGGTGACCTGCCTGGAGAAGGCATTCCAGTTGAGGGAGCAGCATGGTGTCTACTGAAAAAAAAAAAAGCACAATCTAAAAGTTGAGAAGTGTGTTTTATTTGATGGACATATTGAGGACTTAAGCCCGGGAAACAGCCTTTCAGATAGCTCTGAGGGACTGTCCTGGAGAGCTAAGGGAGGAGCCAGCACCTATAGGAGTTTTTGCAAAAATAAAACCAAAACAAAAAGAAAAACACAAGCAAAAACAAACAAAACAAAAACCCAGGTAGTCTCAGAACATCAAAAGATTACTACTAATTAAAGAAAACCAGACATCTCAAGTTAATGAATTTAGCGCCTTTTTTTTTTTTTTTGGTATGGGAAGATGCAAGAGTCTGGGCTCATTGAAATCGTGCCTTTGATATGCACCTCAGCTCTCCAGAGCCAGTATCCGTTCTTTCCAGCCCGAATCCCCACAGGGCTCATGGTTGGGGGCAGCTGCAGTGGCTGATGGCTTGATGGCTGCAACATCCTTTGTTTACTGATAGGGCAGGTGACATTTTTCATCCGCAGTGGCTAAAGGCATGGTGACTGGCTGGGAGTCGTCCTGTGTCTCAGTGCATCTCGGTATATTTCAGTAACTCAGTATTATTGGAGGTTAATGTGAGACGTAGGAGAGGTGGGAGGTGAAACCAGCCTGGTTAACAGGGGTCCTCTCACCCCTGGCCCTGTGCCAGAGAGGTGCAGATTTCCCAACACGGAGCTAGTGAACCCATCTGAGCAGGAAAGGACACGTTTGTCTACAAGTGCTCCCTAACCCTTGCTTCGCTTATCCCTGCTGGATGGTTGAGTGGCCTCTGCTTGACCACTTCCGGGGACATTACTTGGTTAGCACAGAAGTGAATTTCTTTTATGTAGCTCACAATTTGTAACCTGCGCTAGTTCTAAAAACTGGTATTTTAAGGCTGCCTGCGCAACTTCAGCTTGTTCTTTTTTGGGAAATGGGTGTAAGAGACTTCAATTTAATTCCTCTGCATTCTCATTTTTCACACCAGTTGTCTTATTATTCTTAACTGTTATTAAAAGGAATGATAAAAAGTAATTAACCATCTGGAACAGATTCATGTCTCCATTAGTCAGGGCATCCATTATAAAACCTCCCCAAAGTTCAGCCTTGGAGATAAATTCTCCAAGTAGGTGGATTAGCTAATGAATTTTTCTTCTCCAAAGGCAAGTGTATTTTCCCAGCACAGCCAGAACTTCTATTGCCCATTTATCAAAGAGGGAAAAAGTAGAAGTGAAAGTAGAAATGGCTTGTCAATATAATTTACCGCATAAAAGCTGTAGATTTGATATGGTTTTTGTAAGCCTTCTGCACTATACTTTTCCACTAATATTTGTGAATTTAGTGTGACACAACATTGGCTTCGGGACGATAACTGTATTCAGTCAGTGCTTCCTTCTGGGTGCCTGGAAAGCATCCCTGGTCACGTCTAGTCCATGATGGGGAAGCTGGAGACGGGTCTGCACCAGGATAGCACCACGCGGGGAGTGTCGAAGCTTCAGCTTGTTGACTTAAAAAAATATATGCACAATGTGAGAGTTGTGAGTTAAGTTTTATCTGGGGCAAAATGATGACTGCAGCCCTGGAGGCAGCATCTCAGATAGCTCTGAGAAACTGCTCCAAGGAGGCGAGGGGAGGAGCCAGGACATATAGGGGTTTTGCAACAAAGGACAGGTAGTCAGGAACGTCAGGAGATTATTGTTAATTAAAGGAGACCAGATATCTCAAGTTAAGGAATTTAGCGCTTTTCTGTGTATGGTAAGATGCAAGCTTTGGGCTCACTGAAATCATTCCTTTGATATGTGCCTTAGCTATCTGGGGCCTGCATTTTCACATCCTGAGTTTCCTCAGGGGTCACTACAGGGAGTGAGTCACAGTCTGATGGTGGGTATTCTTTTCAGCTAGGGCTGCAATCCTTGATGACTGTGACATCCTTTGTTTATTGATATGGCAGGAAATATTCCATTTATAAATATTCCATTCATCAAGCTTGTCCTGCGTGGGTCCTACCCTGAGTTTTAGGGGGACTTGGAATTTGACAGAAGGAGGAAATTACATTGCTAGTGGGTCAGCTTTGTGTGCTGCCCGGATTCTGTGAATCAGTCTCTGCCAGGCCATCCTGGGTGTGGCCAGGCTGTCTGACTCCTGGAAGACCTGTGCGACCCTGTAACCCTAATGTGTTAGCCCTTTGTAGATGTAAACCCAGATGGTCGCTTCCCTCTACCTCTTCCCTGGCCTCCCGCCATTGCTGACACCCGGAAACTGATATGGAATTCATCGTGAGTGCCTAAAGGCAACCCCTCCAGATTCAGGACTGCCCTTGAGCTTACATGAACTCAGAACCTACCCCCCCCCCCCCCCCCCCGCCCCGAAGTCCCTCCTGGGGGGAAATCAGCTGCCCCAGGGGAACTTCCTCCTGGATACAGAACACAGGGCCGGGCCTGCAAGGGCCAGGAGGCTGACTCCCCATGGTCTGTGTCAACAAAAAGCATTTGCTTTTCTCCAGATCTGAAGCCACTCATGGCGCTAAGAATTCCCAAAGTGCCGTGCTGACTCGTGGCCAACAGTGAACTCTGCATGCTTCATGAACACTTCCATGGTTTCGTATCAGCCTGATAAGGCTTAACTCAAGTACAGTTTCTTTCATGAAGGCTTCATAATGCTCGCTGACAAGTCGATTCTATTCAACAAATATTTATACAGCACCTTTCGTATTCCGAGCCACTTGCTGTACTGTGAGCATCCAGGGTTGAATGAAGCATGGATGTGACCCAAGGAGTTCTCAGCCTGACGATAGATGCGTGAATGGAAAGATTACAGATAAACATGCTAAGTGCTGGAAAGAGGTCTCGGGCATGTGCCACAGGAACCTGCCACAGGAAAGAAAGCCCCACCATCTACTTGGGAGGCTTAAGAAAACCTTCAAAGGGAGGATGATATTTATGCTGGGTCTTGATGCATTTGTAGGAGTTTGCCAACTTGAAAGCAGGTTGAAGGAGGGGGGAGGACAGTTGAAGCACAGAAAGGATACAGACAGAAGCAAGGCTTGAAGAGCCGTGGGGGTGGGGCATGGTGTGTTTCTGGAGATTGATGCTCAGGGTGTATGTACAGGGAGTGAGCGTGAGGCTGGAGCCTCTCCTGATGTTGCAATTGCCTTAGACCCTGAGCCTAGCACGCAGTGTCCACTGGGAGGGAGGGGCCAGGATGGGGACCCAGGAGGAGTTCACAGGCTTGAGCTGGAGCAGGGAGCTCCCACCTGCAGGAAGAAGAACGAAATCTGAATGCCTAGGGGATTCCAAGCCCAGAAATGTCAAGGGCAGGGATCAAAGCCGCAGGTCTCTGAGCCAGAGGAGGGAATGAAATGTGAGAAGAAACAGAAGCAGGTTGTTCCCGCCAGGTGTGAATGAGTGATTGCCTTTTCCTGTTTCACGCGTGGATGTCTTTTCTCTTCAAATAGATTATATGCTACTTGAGGGCAGGTGGGGGGGTGGCTTTAAATTTCTTCTTAAGTTCTGTACACTAGGGTCTAATATAGTATCGTTAATGTGTAGAAGAGGTCATGCCACTTGCCTGTGATTGTAGGGTTTGTAGGGTGGCAGAGTTTGAGGCAATCTTACCTCTGGAGCCTGTGTGTTTACCATGGTTCTACACAGCTCCTATAGACTGAACGTGTATTTCTCCCCAAAATTCATATGTCAGAAGGTATTCCTAACATGGAAATATTTGGAGATGGGGCCTTTGGGAGGTGATTAGGTCATAAGGGTGGAGCCCTCATGAAGGGGATTAGTGCCCTTGTAAAGGAGGCCCCAGAGAGCTCTCTTGCCTCTTCCACTGTGTGAGGACACAGCCAGAGGAGGGCTATCTATGAACCAGAGAGCAGGTCCTTATCAGACACAGAATCTTCCAGTGCCTTGGTCTTAGACTTCCAGCCTCCAGAACGGTGAGAAATTAATGTTTCCTGTTTAATTTCTGAGAGTATGGTATTCTGTTTTGGCAGCCTGAGCAGACTAAGATAATGGTATCCAGATGAGAGCAGGTAATGGTCCCAGTCCTGTGGGTCAGATCTCATCCAGAGAATGTGCTTAGCGGACATCATCACATGTAAGAAAGGACACTAACAAAGGATGTGCTTTCAGAAGATGGAGAGCTGCTGTCCTTGGTCTTATCCAATGGGAAAAAAATAAGAGAGCAGAGAAGACACCAGGGAGGCTTGTGAGACAGGGGGGTGGGGGTGGGGTGGGGGCGTTGGGGCTCACTGACATTGAAAATTTGCAGGAATTTCGTGTGGAAGAAGAATTCATCTCGACTGGCCTTGGGGGCAATGAGGCTGATCTCACTCTAACCGCTGGGGCTGCCTGAGCTTGCGATGGGCTGTCTAGAAACAGTAAGACTCGCTGGCAGAGAGGTAAAGACAGCAGGAGTATTGTAGGGAGCTGCCTCCTCTGGGTGGGAGATCCCAGCAAACGATTTGCAATGTCTCTTCCAATTTGGGAATTCTACAAATCTCTTGATGTTTTTATAATTCTGCCATTCTCCCCTGGCTCCCAGGAGAGGCCTGGCTCTATGAAGACCTGAGAAGCTGAGAGGGTGGCTGACTGACACCCAGCCTTTGTCGTCATTATTTCAGTGTGTGGGAGCCATTTGCCAAGAGAAATTGGGGAAAGTATTTTTAGCCAAGGCATTTGTTTTCATGGGACCCAGTTTCCTAGAAATGCTTGATTCCTCCTCTTTAGTGCCATACCTCGTCGTTCCCAAGGATTTTTTCTCCTTGGGGTGCTATTTGGATTATTTTCTTTTTCACCTCCTTAGCAGGTTTGATTCCAGGAGGATTAAAACACAGGTGTTAGATTTCAATGTATAGAGACAACATCTTAGAATGTCCTATTAATTGTCACAGAAAATACCCCCTCCCAGTGGGCGGCTGGCTTTGAAGCAGGACTCTCAGTCTTGTATGCACTTTGGAATCACTTGGGGAGGGTTGAAAAATCTCAGTGTCCAGGCTGCATGCAGACCGATTGGGTCAGAAACCCTGGGTGGGGTCCAGTGCTAGAGGTTTTTTGAAGCTATCTAGATGGTTCCAGCGTGCAGTCAGGTCTGAGAATCACAGCTTAGGGTACATTCTGAATTCCCCCTGGCAGAACCCCTTGGCTCCTGTTCCATTTTGGACCTCAAAGGCATTGAGCAAAGCAGCTTGCAGTTCCCCCACCTGCAGCCTGTGTACCTTGAGGAAGTGATTTGACTTCTTGGAGCCTTGGTATGGAGCCCCTAGAAGGCTGACTTCATGTGCCTCAAGTTCTTTTTTTGGGGGGGGGGTCTTTGTTGCTGCACACTGGCTTTTCTCTGGTTGTGGAAAGTGGGGGCTACTCTTCACTGTGGTGCACAGACTCCTCATTGCTGTGGCTTCTCTTGTTGCGGAGCACGGGCTCTAGGCACAGGGGTTTCAGTAGTTGTGGCTTGCGGGCTCTAGAGCACAGGCTCTGTAGTTGTGGTGCACAGACTTAGTTGCGCTGTGGCATGTGGGATCTTCCCGGCCCAGGGATGGGACCCATGTCCCCTGCATTGGTAGGTGGATTCTTAACCACTGTGCCACCAGGGAAGTCCATGCCTTAAGTTCTTGACGTGACTTGACAAGGTGCTCACCCTGATGCTGTAGCTATGATGGTGATGGTGATGGTGATGATGATGGTGATGAAGGTGATGGTGGTGGTGGTGATGGTGATGATGGTGATGCTGATGGTGGTGATGGTGATGGTGATGATGGTGGTGATGGTGATGAAGGTGGTGGTGATGGTGGTGGTGATGATGGTGATGGTGATGAAGGTGATGGTGGTGGTGGTGATGGTGGTGATGGTGATGATGGTGGTGATGATGATGATGGTGGTGATGGTGATGATGGTGGTGATGGTGATGAAGGTGGTGATGATGGTGGTGATGGTGATGATGGTGATGCTGATGGTGGTGATGATGATGGTGATGGTGATGATGGTGGTGATGGTGATGAAGGTGGTGGTGGTGGTGATGGTGGTGATGGTGATGATGGTGGTGATGATGATGATGGTGGTGATGGTGGTGATGGTGATGAAGGTGATGGTGGTGGTGGTGATGGTGGTGATGGTGATGATGGTGGTGATGATGATGATGGTGGTGATGGTGATGATGGTGATGCTGATGGTGGTGATGATGATGGTGATGGTGATGATGGTGGTGATGGTGATGAAGGTGGTGGTGGTGGTGATGGTGGTGGTGATAATGATGGTGATGGTGATGATGGTGGTGATAAAGGTGATGGTGGTGGTGGTGATGGTGGTGATGGTGATGATGATGATGGTGGTGATGGTGATGAAGGTGGTGATGATGGTGGTGATGGTGGTGATGATGGTGGTGATGGTGGTGATGATGATGCTGCTGATGATAAAGATGAGGATGCTGATGATGACGAGACAGTGATGATGTTAGTGATGACCACAGCCATCATGAACCCTGGGTGGGCATCCTCCTGTGCAGGCGTGGCCTCTGTGCCTGGCGTTTTGTGCACGTCGCCTCCTTATTCCTCTCAATAATCTCTTTGCTGGTTATTCTTGTTATCTCACCTTTTTCACATCAGCACTCCCTGGAAAATAATGACAGAACACTGGAGTAAAAGTGTGACAGATGACGGGGGCTAGAAGTGATGGGCCTGGCCTCCATTCTAGGAGCCTTGAGCGCTGAACAGATTGATATCTTGGGCCCCCCCTTAAACCCCGACATATAGCCAGGAAGCTCTGCCTTTTACACGTGAGGATGGTGGTGAAGAAGAACAGTGTGAGGATTAATTGCTTGTTGGTCCCTTATGTATGTGTCACTTCTCATTGCAGGCAAATTGCAGGTGTTCACATGGCATGATTTAAATTCTTGGGGAATATTATGGGCTGAATTGTGTTCCCCCAAATTAATATGTGAAAGTTCTAACCCCCAGTACCTCAGAATGTAACCATATTTGAAGGAAAGGTTTTTAAAGAGGTAATTAAGTTATAATCAGGACTTTGCAGCGGGCTCTAATCTAATGTGACTAGTGTCCTTACAAGAAGAGGAAATTGTACAGAGGAAGACGATGTGAGGACACAGGGAGAAGACGGTTGTCTACAAGCCAAGGAGGGAGGCCTCAGAAGAAACCAGTCGTGCTGACACCTTGATCTCGGACTTCCAGACTCCAGAGCCATGAAATCATAAGTTTCTGTTATTCATGCCACCCAGTTTGTGGTAGTTTGTTATGTCAGTATTAGCAAACTAGCACAGGGACAGAGACCTCTACCACTTTCTGGAGTTTGCCTTTAGAGCTCCCTTGGGTTTCTCTTGCCTCTAAAAAAGGGGTTCTCAAACTTTAGTGGGCCTCAGAACACCCAGAGGCCTGGTGAAAGCAGATTGCTGGGCTTCACCCCAGAGTCTCTGATGTTTCAGAGTGTGGGATCAGGTGGGGCCTAGGAATTTGCATTTCTCGTGTGTTCCCAGGGGTCTTCGTCAGTTTGGGCTGCTATAACGAAGTGCCACAGACTGGGTGGCTTATAAACAACAGAAATGTGTTTCTCACAGTTCTGGAGGCTGGAAGTCCAAGGTCAGGATGCCAGCATGGTCGGGTTCTCGTGAGAGCCCTCTTCTTGGTTGCAGGCTACTGACTTCTGATTGGGTCCTCACATGGTGAAAAGAGAGAGAGGGAGCTTTCTAGCCTCTTCTTGTAAGGCATGAATCCCATTCACGAGGGCTGCACCCTCATGACCTAATTACATCTCAAAGGCTCACCTCCAGATTCCATCACACTGGGGATTAGGGCTTCAGCATATGAATTCTGGGGGGATGCAAACGTGCAGTCCATGACACCAGCTAATGTGGATGCTGCTGGCCTTGACCGCAAGTCTCCAAGACCGCACTTTGAAAAGCACTGATCTAACAGTTACAACCCTGTAAATGGCTCCCAGCAGGCCTTCCAAGCTTTTTGAATATTTTGACTTTGGGACTGATGGGGGCCCATCGGGGTTACCCTGCCTGAGGTGACTGGTGTTTCAAATCCTGCCTCTTTCCCTCTCTCTGACCCACTCTTCAGGGTCTGAGCATTCAATAAACACTTCCTTTCTCATAGGCCCTCTTTGTTGGCAAAGCAGAAGGGCATAACCTAGCCTTGTAGTCAGTCATTCTCCCAGTGTTGTTATGGTTCCTCTCTGTTCTGGTCTCACCTAGGCAGGTACATCCCAGGGATTACAGAGGTGATGAAAGCAAACAGTCACGTGAATGGCTATTGTAAAAATGTAATAAATACTGAAGAAATTCTTGGTAGGGGAATACCTTGTGATGATGGAGTGCAGAGTGGCTAACTTTGCATAAGGAAGGAAAAGAAGGCTGGACAGAGGTAACAGCATTATACCTGGAGTGTGACTGATGAGCAGAGATTTTCCTGGCAGAGAGGAGGGCTCAGGGTGCTGTCGTCTGAGAGGGCAGCATGTGCAAAGGCCCTGGGGCTGGAAACAATCCAGCCTCTTTGGGGAAGAGTTAAGGAGTTAAGGACGGCTGGAAGCATAAGGTCTGTGGGTGGAGGTGGGTGGGAGCTGAGGTGGAAGAAGTAGGTGAGCACCACCTGCATCTGCCGGGAGTTTGATTACGTATCTTTTAAGAAATGAGGGCATGTATTAGCGCCATATTGCTTCTGCAACAAATGACTACAAACTTTGTGACTTAACCCAAGTGTACTCTCTTTTACAGTCAAGTTCCTCAGCTTACACCTTCAAAGCTCCATTTGTCACAGAAGATAACATTCATAGGTTCTGGGGATTAGGATGTAGACATCCTTTGGGAGCCATTATTCAGCCTATCACAGGGCGTCTGAGGGATTCTAAGTCACCTGGACAAGGGGAGAGAAATCCAAGCTCTGCTGGTCCCCAAGGCTGTGTAAGGGTTGGGGAGAGCCTGGACCCAAAGGGTGTCATTAGGGGCGGAGAGGAGATGGAGGCTTGAAATGAAGGGAAGAAAATTCGTGAGAATTCGGTAGTGGAGGATGAAGGCATAGGAAACACTGAGGATAACTGAAGTTTAAAACAGTATTTTCTTTTCTTTTCTTTTCTTTTCTTTTTCCTGTTTTTAAATTGAAGTATAGTTGATTTGCAATGTTGTGTTAATTTCTACTGTACAGTAAAGTGATTCAGTTATTTATATATATGTGTGCATATATATAATTTTTCATATTCTTTTCCATTATGGTTTATCATAGGATATTGAATATCGTTCCCTGTGCTCTACAGTAGGACTCTGTTTTTCCATTCTCTGTATACTAGTTTGCATCTGCTAACCCCAAACTCCCACTCCATCCCTCCCCCACTCCTCCTCCCCCTTGGCAACCACAAGTCTGTTCTCTATATCTCTGAGTCTGTCTCACAGATAAAGTCTAAAATGGTGTCATTCTTAATGGTCTTGGTAATCAAGAGAAGGAGAGGATAGGTCCTTCCATCTCCTTGCCTGCCTCTCTTGTATGTCTTTAGAATTTTCAGGACTCCTTCCCTGGCATGTGTAGTGCTGTCCTCATACTTCCTGTTAGCCGACAACGGGCTGTCCGGTGCATCATGCTTTCTTGTCTGTTTCTTGTGTTAGGCTGCAGGTTTCTGGAGCACCTTGTAAGGCGTTGGCTGTGTAGCAGACTCTGGTTCTGGTCTGTTGAGTTCCTCTATTTGTATACAGAGCTTTGGACGCACATGAGCAGCCCTGAAACCGGGAACCAGGAGATCACTGTCGCTGAGACCCCATTCTCACTCTCCTGCCTTCCCGGAATGATGGAGGGGCTGAGTTATTAACCTTGATCTCCCCAGTTATGAATTTTTTAGTTTTCACCCCTTCAGGAAGTCATGTATCTTCCGGGATGTCATGTAGTCTTTAAAATGGGCATAAATAAACCTAATAGCTGGAAAGGACGTGGAAATCATTGATCAAGGAGGGATAATTCAGCTGGAAATATGAGAAGGCAGTGTTGCAAGGCTACTTGCCTGCAGGTTTCCAGAAACGTGCTCTCCCTTGAGATGCTGTTTCTTGCATCTGATTCAGTAAATACCTGTTCTGTTCACTTGCTGATGGGTTTTTGAAACTCTTTGTCTCCTGTGGCTTCTGGCTCTTTCTTAGCCTCCTTATCCTGCTTATTCCTTAAAGCCCCAGAGAATAGTAGTTTCCCTTATTTAAATGCAAGGAGTGGGTTGTTGAAGGGGACTTTTCCTTTTGCTTGGGAATTCTGGTTTCTGCCCTCAAGCTGAGAGTAGTTGGGGAGAATTTTCCATTATTCATAGAGAAAGGTAGAGTCCTTGGGGAGGAGCTCTCCAAAGATAGCAAGATTGGCAAGATGAGTTCGTGAGTTCATGGAGGAGACCATTGAGGGAGAGAGAGGTTGTTTCCGTTTCCCTCTCAACAGGAGTGATTCTCCCCAGGTCAAATGGGGAGATCTAAGCAGAGCACATGTAGAGATTGAGGGTACCTTCCTGAAGAGGAGGCTGGCATCTCCCTCCCTGGCTGCACGCTTGCTGAGCTGTAGCTCTCATAGGCCTGTCTTTGGACCAGGGAGCAGAGTTTGATGAGAATGTTCTTGGGAGCCTCTGGAATGTGGAAGAAACTGACTTGAGTTCCCTGGATTGGGGAAACCTACCATGGACATGGTGGAATTCCAAAGTCAGGAGGCCAGCAGGCGGCAGGGTAGGCGCCGTGCACTGTCTTCCCTAGCTACATGGTGAGCAGGTGCAAGTCTCCTGTGGACCCCTGGAGGCCTAGGGGACAAGGGGCAGGCTGGAAAGGGGGTCTGTTGTGGAGCAGACAAGGGCACTGAGACTGCCAAGTTCAGGCTCAAGAAAATTCCTAGGAGAGCTCATCCCCATCTCAGGGAGCCCTGTAGTATTGGGGGTGGGGTGCGTGGCTCCCAGCAGGACCTGGATAGACCCCTCAGATGTGCCCTGCAGGAGAGACCACCTTTGATTGTAACGACAGACAGTAGCAGCCAAGTCTTTAAAAGGCAGGAGTTTGCTTCTTTTGCTTTGTCTGATCCACTCTCCCTCCGCCTGGGTCTTGGAGGAGCCAGGAGGCAGGTGGGGGGAGGAGGAAACAAGGAGGACTGGCCAGTGGTCCACCTGCCTGTGCAGGCCTGCAACCCAAAGCTGAGGGGAGGGATGCAGCTGGGAATTTGATGTGAATTGAGGGATTCACTGTGGGCTGCGCTGCACCACTTAAATCCTAAAGCTGAGTCGTAATTTCCGAACATATTTTGTTCTTGTAACTGAACGTTGAGTGGGAGGCTGAGGGGTCTGTCTGAGATTATCATCGGGCAAAGGAGGGAGGGGGCAGAGCGCAGCTGGGTCAGCGATGGAAGAAAAATGGAGCCATTTGCCTTTTTACTCCATGGAATTCAGCCCATTCAATAAATTTGTTACAAAACCTGACAGGAGCACAATGCAGGATATCAACTCAGGATCAGAGATTTAATATAGTCTATGAACTGCTTTGTACTGATTTAGAGGCTTTAGGATACGTGTGCATGAGTGTGTGTGTGTCTATTGGTATATATCATGTCTGTCTATATAAGAGCACATGGCAGGTACTTTTAAATGTCTCTCTGCTGCTCCACACATGTAATAAAATGTGCTTTAGACTCGTTTAATCCTCACAACCTCATGAATTGGTGCTATTATTAGCCCTGTTTTACAGATAAGAAACTGAAGCACAGAGAGGTTAAGAAACTTGCCTAAGGGCACACAGCAAGTGTGGAGGAGCAAGGATCTGCTCCTAGACCTTCTGGCTTCCTGGGGCATTCTTTCTTCTTCTCTCTCTCTGCCCTTTCCCACTCTCCCCCCGCCCCCTGCCCCCATCCCCATCATCTCTGTCTCAATTTTTTATTATAGAATTTTACAGACATATAGAGGAAGTAACATAACGGACTCGACATACACTCAGTCTCAGCAATTCTCAATTTATAAGCTGCGCTCAGAACCCCCACGCTCTTCTGCCTCTTTTAGCAAATTTGTTTGAGGTGGTGGATGTTTGCTGAGCAGATGGATTAAAAAAATAGTTGAAGAGTAATTGCCATTTGATACAGAACAGAAGGGCTTAGCTTTGGTTTAAGCTGTTCATTTCCCCTCCCACATTCTGAAGTTCAGCTGCAGAAGAAAAAAAAAAAAGTAATTCAAGTAATTTAAATTCTACATGCTGACTTAGTTTTGTCCTCATCTTATCTGACCTTATTTAGCCACACACACCAAAAAAAAAAAAAAAGAAAGGAAAAGAAAAGGACCAGGAAGGTGTTTTCCAGAGATTTCATCCTGACTCTTTAAATGAATCTTCCATTTATACTTATATAATTGTTTCATATTGGATAGTCTTAATAATATCAAATTTCATTTCTAAAGTGAGCCGACAGAAGCTTTTAAAGACTCACTCATTCAAATGTGTTAGAGTAGCTGCGAATAACAATTTGCTGCCAATTCATTTTCTTTCAATATTTCTTTGCCTAAGGGTGCTGCACTTTTCCTTTAAAAAAAAAGATGTGGTACATACATACAATGGAATATTACTCAGCTGTAAAAAGCAATGAAACTGGGACATTTCTAGAGACATGGATGGACCTAGAGACTGTCATACAGAGTGAAGAGAGTCAGAAAGAGAAAAACAAATATTGTATATTAACACATATATGTGGACTATAGAAAAATGGTACAAATCAACTGGTTTGCAAGGCAGAAATAGAGACACAGATGTAGAGAACAAACATATGGACACCAAAGGGGAAAGCGGGGAGGGTTGGGGGGGGGAAGAATTGGGAGACTGGGATACCAAATTGTACACTCTAAATATATGCAGTTTATTGTAAAAAATAAACAAAAAGTAAAAAAAAAAAAAAAAAAAAAGAAAAAAAGAAAAAAGAAAAAAAATGCATATAGCCTTAAAAAACAAACAAACAAACCCACAGTTACAGCAAAAACCATACACCCTAATCCCAGATCCCTGTCTGTCTCAGGTCCTGTAATGTAAGAAATGGCCACTCTTAGATTTCGATGGGCATGGCCCCGGCATCTTCCTTGCTCTGCCTGTGAGGGTGGTCATGCTCAGAGAGGAACTGGGACTCCCAAAGGGGCATTGCCAGCTGGAGCCAGACTGCGCCCAGGTCCTGTTCATCCCACCCCACATCCAACCTCAGTCGATCTCAGTTCCCTCATGTCTGGGAAGCAGGCTTGGCTAAAGTGCCAGAAGCAGTTTTTGAAGGAATCTGATCTCATGGGAGTGCATTTAAAAACCTCTGGCCTTTGGACTTCCTAGGTGGCGCAGTGGTAAAGAATCCGCCTGCCAATGCAGGGGACACGGGTTTGAGCCCTGGTCTGGGAAGATCCCACATGCCATGGAGCAACTAAGCCCATGTGCCACAACTATTGAGCCTGTGCTCTAGAGCCCGTGAGCCACAACTATTGAGCCCATGTGCTGCAACTATTGAAGGCCATGTGCCTAGAGCCCGTGCTCCAAAGCAAGAGAAGCCACTGCAGTGAGGAGCCCCCGCACCACAATGATGAGTAGCCCCCGCTCACAGCAACTAGAGAAAGCCCGTGTGCAGCAACGAAGACCCAATGCAGCCAATAAATAAATAAAATAAATAAATAAATTTATATATATATAAAAAAAACCTCTGGCCCTCATTCAGATTTTTCCATTTAAATGAAATTTTTTGAAGTCTAATTTGCATATAATAAAATTCACCTTTGTAGGTGTACACTTCCATGCGTCTTGACAATGTATACAGCCAGGTATCTCTCACCTCAGTTGAGATACAGAGCAGTTCCATCACCCTAAAATCTTCCCTTGTGCCCTTTCAAAGTCAGTCCTCAACTCCATCCTCAGGCAGCCACTGATCTGCTCCCTGGTTCTGATTTTCTTTCCTAGAATGTCATACGAGTGGAATCATACAGCAGTTAGCCTTTTGGGTTTGGCTTCTTTCACTCAGTGTAGTGCTTTTGAGATTCATCCATGTGGTTGCATCAATCAGAAATTCATTCCTTGTCAGTGCTGAGTAGTTTTCCAAAGTATGAATGGACATTTGGGTTGTTCCCAGTTTGGGGCAATCATGAATGAAGTTGCTATTAAATGTTCATAGACAGTCTTTTTGTGAACGTGTGTTTTTGTTTCTTTTGGGTGGACACCCAGGAGTGGAATTGCTGGGCCATATGGTGAGTGTGTGTTTGCATTCTCAGCAGCAACGTGTCAGAGTTCTAGTTGCTCCACATCCTTGTTAGCACTTATTATTATCAGGTATCCTTTTAGCCATTCTATTATGTGTGTAGATGTTATGCAGATTCTTATATGTGGAAGGGCAGGGATGCATTGTTAAAAAGCAGGCTTCAATTATTGCCCCCATGAACCTCTTTCTCCTCTATGCCTTCAGCTTACATTTCAGGAACTTGACTGCAGGCTTCCCTGGGGATGGGTGTACTTTGTTCCACTTGGTGGGAAACTTTGCTGAGGAATGCTTGGTGAGGCGGGCATGGCAACAGGGCTGATGAGGGCCCACATGGCACGGTGGGAAGAACATACTCTTGGAAGCCTGGGACCAAATCCCTTTCTGCTACTTATCATGCCTGTAACGCCCCGCAACTCATTTGAAGCCTGCGCCTGCCTGTCCCCTTCTGTGAAATGGAGATAATTGTGGCTGCTTGTCCACCCTACAGAGAGTGAAAAAGAGCCTTGACAACGGAAATGTGCAATCCAGAGAAGAAAGGAGGGCATGATTATTTTTATTGCTGTCGAGCCATTTTTATCACCATCTTCTAAAACCCCAGGATTGAAGTAAAGCATTACTGTCATTAGCGATGAAGGTCGATGAGACTGTTTTTCATCTGCGTTGTTATTTTTAACCATTTTATAGACATATAATTCCATGGAAATGTCATGAAGACTGCTTGGAGTAGAAGCTGCATATTCTGTTGTGATTTTTAATATAAAATTTACTTCAGCCGTAGGCGACCTCTTGTAATCACTCACCTTGCTTCCCAGATACCAGTTCTCTGAAATGTTATTGGAGACCTTGCTCCAATTTCAAACACTGTCAACTCTTGCTCATAAAAGGAGCTGTTTATATAGTTTGTGGATTATTCCTTTTCCCTCTTGGATCATTTGTTTTACTGCTCAATGCCATCCTCAGTTGGTTCAGACAGGAGAAATGGAAGATCATGAAATGTAGGCTGGATTATTTTCTCCCTGGTTATGGCTGTAGTTGAAAGTTTGGCTCAAATGTAGCTTTTTTGGGTTGTCTGGGGATTTGAATTATTCATGCTATACCTCCTTTATCTGTTAGCTAAGTCAGCAAAGAGTTGATGAAGGGGGACAATGAGATATTCCCATGTGTGGTCTATGGGTTCTATCTTATATCCACCAGAATATTGTGTTCAAAGTTGGTATGGAACGAAATTTCTTAGGAGCTTAGTTCTCCTATGGGACTTCGGAGACAACAAATATTTCTTTCTGGGAAGTAGAAAAAGGGGCCAGAATAAAGAGCCTTTGGCTGATCAGCTATGAAAAGTTTGATTTTTACTGGTGGTCAAATAAAACAGTGGCATTTCTAAACAGTTCTGTCTAATGAGATAATGCGTGTGTGTGTGTGTGTTTGTGTGTGTGAAACAGAGAGAGAGAGACAGAGACAGAGAGAGAGAATCGTAGGTTTCCAGTGACCTCTGTTTTAATTCCATAGATTCATTTTCAAGACATCCACCCACAGAAAGTGCCTGGCTTCTAAGCCCAGCAAGCACCACATTTAAGACTACTCATGTTGCTGTCAAGCAGTGCTGTGCTAGGAAACAAACTCTCCAGTCGGGAAGAGGGGAGACAGTGTGTGGTGGTGGGAAGCAGGGGGCCTTGGTGCAGATCTTCCCACCTTTCAGGGCTAGTGACGAGTGCAGCGTTTCTCATCCCAGTCCCCATCTGGGGTCTTGGTTTTCGTTTCTTTGCACGCTGCTTTTGTGCCCTGCTTTTTTTTCCCCTGAAGGAAGCATCTCAGTTACTCAAAAGGGAAGGAAACTTGAAATGCATTGTTTCTTTATAGTTTGAAAAATTAATTTGTGAATGGAGCTTGTGTTTGGAGCCTAAGAAATTTGGGTATTTTTTCCCTAACTTCTCTTTGATGATAATTAAGAGAAAGTCAAGCTAGGCAGCTCACCTTCCCTTTTGAGGTGTGCCCAGGGGAGAGAGGGAGGGAGGGAAGGATAAAGGATACAACTATAAGTAATAATGATAGTAATTATATATATTATAAAATATGTTATTTATTATATATTATTGTATATTACTGTCACTTAATATACTATTTGTAGATTATATTATGTATTATAACAGATATAATAATATATAATAATTAACAATAATGTAGTTATATATATAATAGGTAATGTAATATATTATTAGATGTAATAATTATATAACATATAATTATTACATAAATATTAAAACTACAATATAAATTATTACCTTATATATTCAATAATAACTGTACTTTATTATTACTTAATACATTTTTATTATTATTACTTATTGTGTGTGTGTGTGTGTATATATATATATATAGAGAGAGAGAGAGAGAGGGTGGGAGAGAGAGAGATTTATCATAGGAGTTGGCCTGAGACCCAGGAAAACCAGTGGTGTATTTCAGTCTGAGTCCAAAGGCCTGGGAACCAGGGGAGCTGATGGTGTAAATCTCAGTCTGAGGGCAGAAGAAAACAAGGTAAGATGTACCAGCACAAGCTGTGAGGCAGAAATATAAGGGTGGGAGATGAATTTCTCCTTTCTCTGCCTTTTATTCTACTAAGGCCCTTAATGGCTTGGATGGTACCCAGTCATGCGGGGAGGGTGGATCTAGTTTGCTGAGTCCACTGATTCAAATGCTAATCTCACCCAGAAACAACCTCACAGACACACCCAGAAATAATATTTAATCTGGGCATCCTGTGGCCAGTCAAGTGGACACATAAAATTAACCATCACACCTTGTTTTTACTTAATCCTCATGACAACCCTATGAGTCAGTGCTGCTATTAGTATTTCTGTTCACAGAGGCAGAAACTGAGGCTCAGAGAGATTAAGTGACTGACCCCAGGTCACCTGCGCCGTTTCCCAGCACTTGTGTGACAAATGACCATAAACCGGATGGCTTACACCAGTGAACATTTATTCTAGATTTCTGGAGCCTAGAAGGCTGAAATCAAGGTGTCTGCAGGGCCGTGCTTCCTCTGAAGGCTCTAGGGAAGACTCCTTCCTTGCCTCTTCTAGCTTCTGGTGGTTTCCAGCAAGCCTTTGGTGTTCCTTGGCTTGTACCTGTGTCACTCTAATCTCTGCCTCCGTCTTTACGTGGCCTCCTTCCCTCTATGTGTCCTCTTCTTATAAGATCACCCATCATTGGATTTAGGGCCCATCCTAGCCCATTTTGACCTCATCTGAACTTCAGTACAACTGCAGAGATTCTATTTCCAAGTAAGGTCATATTCTAAGGTTCCAGTGGACATGAGTTTTTGGAGGACACAATTCAGCCACTACAACGGGTCTGACTATTAATTCAGAGGCGAGTCTTCTCCACTGCCTTATACAGGTTAACATGGAGGGATTTCCACGGAGGTGTGCCCGGGCCTGCAGGAATGGGGGCAGGTGGTCTGGCATCGGGGAGAAAATTCCACCAGTGGGGTGATGTTTGGCTTTGCTGACATTCTTTAGGATATTTGGCATGTAAACTTTCTTGACTGTCCTTGGGGTTTTACCTTTCATCCAAATTAAATAGCTGTCTGGCCTATTTAATGGTTTTTATTTCTCAGTCCTCTTGGATATTAACCTGGAGTTCTTTCTTTGTATTCGTGTTTGGTCAGTATATCTTGGGGCATGCTTTTAATGGCTCTGGTTGTATTGTCTTAAGCATATTTTGTTTAGGTGGAGAGACTATAGCATTTTCTACCCTGTTGGGAGGTTTTTTTTGCCTTTGGATGTGAGAGAGGGGTAATTGGGGGGGGGGGTCCCCTGAAGCTATGGGAAGGAATGGGACCAGAGCCCCAGAGAGTACAAGGACACTGCCCTCACTTCCCTGTGCCCTCACTCCTTCATGGTTACCCAGTGAGGTAGGTAGGATTATTCCCATTTACCGCGTTCGAAGCTGAGATGTTAAGTCACCTCCCTCTGGTCATGTGGCTTATTGGCGGTACCATAGCAGGATGAAGTCACTGTGTCAGCCTGCCTCTACTTCCCACTTCCACCAGGAGAGGAAGGCAGCAGATGGGAGCAGAAGTGAAAAAGAGCAGGATGAGGACACTGATGTAGGAATATCTAGTTACCAAGATGGTCTTGGTTCCAAATGACAGAAAACCAATTTATCCTCATTTAAGCATGAAAAAGAGGAGGCAGGGATTTATTACCTCCCATAACTGGGAATCCTGGGGGTTTCAGTGGTGTCTTGAAGACCCTGCCCCCCGTCTATCTTGTAGACAGTTTTTCTCATCTGATAGCTTAGATGGTAGCTGGAGAAAGAGGCTCTTTCTGGGAAGTTCCATCAGAGACATCTTAGGAAAGTCTCTGGTCTGGTTTGAGGCACATGCCTGTCTCTGAACCCATCACAGGGCCCTAGGTTTGTTGTAGGAAGGGGGAGCCCTTCCAGGGCCCGAGAGGGAACTCTTGTCTAACACTTGGAAATGAATTGTCCGAGGAGACACACCTGCCAACAAAGCAAGAGACTTGATTGGGAGGGGCACCTGGGTGGAGGGCAGGAGGGAAAGGGAACCCAGGAGGACAGCTCTGCCATATGGCTCACAGTCTTGGGTTTTATGGTGATGGGGTTAGTTTCCTGGTTGTCTCTGGCCAATCCCTCTGACTCAGGGTCCTTTCTGGTGGCAGGTGCATCGCTCAACCAAGATGGATTCCAGTGAGAAGGATTCTGGGAGGTTGGTAGGATGTGTGGACTGGTGTCTCCTCTCTCCTTTGACCTTTCCTGTATTCTTCCGCTTCATGGTGGCTTGTTAGTTCCATGTTCCTTACCAGCACCTCCTGTCATAAAATAACTCATGCAAATTGTTTCTGTCTTCGCCTGGCCAGGGCGGTCGTCAGTGTTTCCCCAACAGGTTTACGAGGGGCGTGGTCTGCGTCCCGTGTCTCCTTGTGCCTTCACAGAGCAGTAGGGTCACCCTGATCTGCACAGGGTGGGGTTCACACACAGAAGAGGAGTTCTGTTCCCACAAGCAGGGGCTCGGGATGCCGCACAGATGAGAGCCACAGATGCCCAGAGGTGGTGGTGGTCTCGCCAGGGGAGTAGAAGGCCACAGCCCGGGAATCACAAAGAGAAGAAAAATCTGGAAGCACAGGACTGGCTGTTGGCCATGCCCAGGGTGCAGGTCTGAGGAGCACTCTGCAGCAGGAGAACCCAGAAGGAGGCCCTGTTGAAATAAACACCATGTTATTCCACAGGGTTAAGTACCAGTGGGAAGTTCAGGCATCTACTCTGGGCACTGTCTGAGCTAAGACTGTGCATCCAGGTGGAGGCTGTCTCAGTCAGCTTGGGCTGCTGTAACAAAAATACCATAGACCGGGGGCTCGAACAGCAAACACTTGTATCTCACAATCTGGGGGCTTGGGAAGTGTGAGATCAGGGTCTGTTCTAAGGAGGGCCTGCTTCCTGGTTCAGACCTTTGCCTTCCTGCTGTGTCCTCACATGGCAGGGAGCAGAGAGGGTTGGCTCTCTTCTTCTTCTTCTAGGAACGCTAATCCCATCATGGAGTTCTACCCTCATGACCCTTTTTTTTTTTAATAAATTTATTTATTTATTGGCTGCATTGGGTCTCTGTTGCTGTGCATAGGCTTTCTCTAGTTGCGGCGAGTGGGGGCTACTCTTTGTTGCCGTGCAAGGGCTTCTCATTGCAGTGGCTTCTTTTATTGTGGAGTACGGGCTCTAGGTGTGTGGGCTTCAGTAGTTGTGGCATGTGGGCTCAGGAGTTGTGGCTTGCGGGCTCTAGAGTGCAGGCTCAGTAGTTGTGGTGCATGGGCTTAGTTGCTCTGCGGCATGTGGGATCTTCCTGGCCCGGGGATCAAACCCGTGTACCCTGCACTGGCAGGTGGATTCTTAACCACTGCGCCACCAAGGAAGTCCCCCTCATGACCTTTTAACCTCCCAAAGACTCCACCTCTAAGTAGCATCACCTTAGGGCTTCCACATAGGAATTTTGGAGGGACACAAATACTCAGTCCATAGCAGAGGGCTGGCAACAGCCCAGCCAAAGACAGACGATCAGTTCTTGGGTGGACCAGTAGGATGTTTTAGCCTTGATACGTGTATAGATCAGCCAATTAATTTCTGGGGCCTGTCCAGCCATCCTCAAGAATTAACTTCAGGAGAAATCCACCCGACTCTGAACTCTGGTTGATTTTCTGTCCTGCCCTCAGCCCCAGAGTGTGCAGGTGGTGAATGCACAGGGAAAGGCCATCCTGATGGCCTTCTTGCTGCTGGAAGAGAGGCAGCCACCGCAGAGCTCCGGCATGGGGCCATCTCGCTGAGGGAGGACACACAAAAGAATGCCGTTTACCTCGAAGGCATTGGCTCCCATGACCTGGCGCTCCAGTGCAGGCAGGAGAATAGCCCTTTTCCTGGAATCAGCAAATGTCCACATGCACATGCGTGGGCTGGAGGAAGTAATTTCAGACTCGATGCTGCGGCTTTGATAGATTTGGCTCCCATGTGCTGTGACGGCCCAGGAGGTGACAGGGTCCGGAGGCAGCTTCTCAGCAGAGTTCTAATGAGCATCGGTGTAGAAATGCATTGGCTCTTTTATTTGTGATCTTCTGGCATCTCTCACCTTTCCCGTGGTGATCACATTACGGAGTTGAGCACTTTCTGAAGTCAACTGCAGTGTCGGGGCGCTGCTGTTTCCTTCTGCTGGGGATGGGGTCGGCTTTTTTGAATGTGGAAGAAAATTATATACGTTTCCTGATATTGGAAAAATCCATTTTGACCTAACCACTTCCTTGTGTGGGAAGAATTGATGATTTTCTTCTCGATGTTTTAAAAATTCATTTGAAATTTTTAAAAAAGTGACCCATAAATTTCAGGTTAGCCTCCTGGGTTGAAGATGGGTCACCTGCCAGAGCCGATTTCTGCTCTAGAACAAACCTGGTTCTTTGTCATCCCTGTTAGGGTCTGGGTCACAGGACCCTATTATTAATACCGATGTGTTAACCATTTCTTTCCAAGGCTCTCCAAGCTTCCCCTTGGTGATGAGTTAGAAGGCCCCCTTCCTCGGGCTCTGGGGTCTTTGCTGAACCGTCCTTTCATGGGGACAAACCCAAGAGGCATCCACGTAGTTAAGACCACCAGATGAAATCCCACACTCTTTCCGTGGGATGCTTTCTTTCATGAGCTCAAGCTCAGGCAAAAGCTTGTTCATCCCAATGACACCTGGCACGCTTGCAACTCCCAGTGGCCAGAGTGGGACCAACGTGGGCTACTTTATCTTCAGTTCAGTTTAGCAAATGTTTCAGGTTTGAGACACAGCCATGTGGGGACCTTCGAGCCTGTTGGGAGAGATCAGGGCCTCAGCAGAGAGTGGGGAGAAGCAGCGCTAGGGAGAAGGGAAAGGAAGGGGTCTTGTTCTTCTTGGCTCCTGTGATGGGTCCAGCGTCTAGGGCTGTGTCAGGCACATGCCAGACACTCTTTCCATGTGTGTTGGGTGGATGCATGGAGGGAGGCATGGATGATGGATGGATGGATGGATGGATGGAAGGGCTTCAGCCAGACTGGAGAGCCTGGAGCATGTTTATACTCCAAAAGGAAAACCTTGCAAGAGGGCAGAGGAGGGAGGAATGCTTGCAAATAGGTTGGGGGTTGGAGAGAATGTCCCATATGGACTCAGGGCTTGGGTGATGAGTCCACCTCCAGGGGAGGAGGTGTCTGCATCTTTGGGGAGGGTCAGGTTTCAGGGAAAGCAAATAAGGTTGGGGGGTGGGTTTGCTGTAGGGAGGCTGGAGCCACATGGAATTACCTGCTGTGGGATGGGGTCTTAGAGGCCCCTGGGGAGCGTTTGATGGGGAGCGAGAGGTTTTCCAGGAGGGAGAGGCACTGGGCAGGGTGGGGGTGAGGTTCAAAAAGGACTGATGGCAGGAGGAGCTCTGAATGTGACCAGGACACACAGGCAGGGGGGTGGCATTAGCTGGAGGAATCCTCCCAGAGCGGAGGTGAGAACTGCAGCTGTGGTGTTTCTCAGCCATGTGGGTCCCAGGACTCATTTCTTCTCCTTTCTTCCCTTTAAAATTGTGATTCCAGTTTTTGTTATGGATTAATTATATTAATTTTATTGTACCATAAGCTATCTTTAAATTATTCTCATACATGGTACATACATAAAAATCAGTTTGTTAAAAAGAAAAAAAAAAAAAGCTCTTCATCAAGCTTAAAAAGCCACACTCTCTTCTTGGGGAGTCAGCATTGATATGTACTGGGGTAAGGTTTTCTTCCCATCTATTCCAGACAAAGCATTTTCTTAAAGAGTTCTACACAGAGGGTTCTGTGAGCTTTCACGGTTAGAAGATTCTTTCTCTTCTGTGTACCCACTGTTGTTCAAATCCATTTTCTTTCGGTCCTTGGTGGAGAGGCTTTAAAATCAGTGCCTGTGTTTTTTGAAAGGAAATTCTGAGCTGTTTTTAATAAGTGAGTAAAACTGATGGAAATGAAAAACTTTAGAGCACTCAGTTAGGAGGCTTGGGATTCAGGGTTTATTGGGGCTTGAAGCTTATACAGTTTTGGCTCCCTCTTCAAAGAAGAGAATGTAAAATTAGAAATACAGAATTAGGTGCAAAATAAATATTTATGTAGAATGAGAAAAAATTGTGGAAAAAATGCCAAGTTAAAAAAGCTGAAAAATATCATTAACATCACAGATTCCAGGAAAATAATATATTTTTATTAGATACCCTACGTACCCTTATAATCTATTTTTCTTACATCTTTGAACTACATATCATTTGACTGATTCTTCATATGACAGCAATTCAAAGTATCCTTTTCTGTTGAGAGAATAGAAAGGCAATTTGGTCTTTCAGGATGGTTGGTTGATACTTTTTTTTAAAGAGTTGATACTTTAGAAAATGAATTTTAGCTTCACGATTCAGTATTAGCCATGTCAGGTACATTTGTAGAATGGTTGTCAAATTTAGGGTGACTTCTGTCCATTTGCTATGCAGGCCTTAAGATTACAAGGCATTTCATGTTTTTTTGTGGTCACTTGTATTAAATGTACTTTGAGTTGATGACATGATGAGTGTTCCTGGAAGCTGTTGCTATTCCAGGGCAGCTTAACAATATCTGGGAGACTAGGAACCATTGTAAACATATTCCATTAAAGCTGAACCAAATGTATTATTAGCCTAAATTTCCCAAAGCCAAATTCTAATGAACTGCCCCTCCCCCATTGCCCCACCACCAGAACTGTGACAGAGGGCAAACTGGAGTGACAAGAAACAGTCATCTTAGCTGACTGCAACAAAAGTATCTTGCTTTTGCAAATGTTGCAGGAACATCAGACCATGTGCACACCCTGCTGGGGCCCTTGCAACGCCTTGGAAGGGGCCCGTGTAAGTGAGGGGCCGTGAAGCTTAAGCTTCAAAAGCTTCATGGTGAATCCAGCTCTAGACCCATTGATTACCTCTGAATGTGAATATTTACTACATCCCCTGGGTGAGGGATCTGGGATAGCACATCCTGGTTTTTTCTCTTCTCTAATAAACCTTTAAATATTCAAAAAAATATTTTCCCTTGAAATAGGTGTTAAGAATCCTTGCCCAAATGATGATTACATTTCCTTACATCTGTGTCATGGTTTATAGTTTGCAAGGGCTCACAATGCTTGATTTTAGTTCATCTCCACTCCAGCCCTGTGAGCTAGACAGGGCCAGTATTATTCCCGTTTGCAAATAAGGAAGCCGGCTCTGAGCTTGCTAGGGTTTTTTCTATCTGCCTCTCAGGAGGAGCATTTGCAGCAGGAGGTATCTAGGTGTGATCAGGGACCACTGGGCACCAATCCACAGGCCTGTGACTGTGCCGGCTCTGGCACGAGCTGGTCCTAAGTTCTTGTCTTCAACCTTCCCGAGCCTCAGCTTCCTCATTTGTCAAGGAGAAATGATCTCCTAGAGGTGACCTTTAAGACCCTTTTCCTACACTCTTCTCTACTTGATCAGGAGGAGGGTTCCTGCCTCTTGTCTCACATCCAAATAAGAGAAATGGAGCTTTTACTCTCCTTATTTCTCTGACTCCTACATTCTTTTACTTCCTGGCATCATTCTGACATCCTATCAGTGTCTATTTTCCCAACCGTAAGCCCTGAGCTGGGCTGGATCATTGTGGAAATTATTTCTGTGCTCCTTTGATTTCAGAAGCAGAGCTCAGATGAGCAGGTGTTAAAGCACCTGAATCTTAGCCTCGGGCTCAAAGGCCCAGGGGCATCGCAGTGGCCCTGCCTTTTGGACAGTTCCTTGACTGTGGTTCTGCTGCCTCGTCTCCTGCTTTGATGCACACATTCACCTGGAAATTCAGAGGTTCCCACAGTTTCAGAAATGGGTTAGGGCCACACTCATTGCCAGAGGAAATTCCGATGAAGGGTGCAGGAGAGGGGAGTCCACTGACCCCAGGAACATTTGGGTTCTGGATATATTTCTTTTGATGAGGCTAGCATTTCATTAGATTTTTCTTTAAATGATTAAAATAACACCAAAGCATGATTTGGTTTGTATAGTTGAAAGGACTGTAAATGACGTAGTTCAATGTGCCCATTTTATATGTGGGGAAACTGAGGTCCAGTGATGAGAAGTCAGGAGTCAGGGATCAGACAGATACATGCGAAACCAGAGTGTGTGTTTAGGTCACCTCCTCCCTGTGTGTCTATCATTGGGCCACACGTCTTTTTCTTTGCAATCTTATTTTGTGCCTAATTGTCATTAGTGGGCATATTTAATAAGGAAATGATTGAGTTTTGAATATTCTGGATTTTTGGCCTTTACGTACATTTACTTATTTAATTTTACATGTAAATATAGAGATATCTTTATATGTATTTCAATATTTAAATTTAAGTGTTTCTCTTCTAGTTTTTTTATTTCCTTTTTCAAAATGTTATGTTTTTATCATGATAAAATCCACATAACATAAAATTCATCATTTAAACCATTTTAAAGTGTACAATTCAGTGGATTTTAGTATTTTCACAGTGTGGTGTAACCATCACCACCATCTAATTCTAGAATGTTTTCATCACTCCCCAAAGAATCTCCATGCCCATCAGCTGTCAAATATTCCGTTTTTAAAGATTTACTAAGTCATGATGCTGAGGGTGTGCTTTATATGTGTGTGTCTTCCTCCAGCGGGTGTATCTCTTTTGCTTGATAATGACTGTCTTTGGAGAGGTTTCTGTCCAGGCAGGAGGTCCAGGAATGTGCTCATTTTTTGAACCTGCCCTGGACTGCAAAGCCTTCTTTCTCATGGCTGTTGCGTAAGGTGCTCTAGGGAGGCCCTTAACAGAGGCTGTAGGGGTGGTGGGTGGGGAGGGAGAGTGGAGCCCTTGGACGCCCCCTCTGCTTTCTGAACCCTGATAAGCCAGGCCAGTACAGCGTGGAGAGAGTCGAACTGCAGAGGGGCTGTCTGCAGAGAGGCAGTGAGCCAAGGTCCCGGGTGGCTAGTCTATTAAAAGCTCCCTCCACAATTTTGACAAAAGCACCAGTGTTGGCTGGTCACATCCTGATTTAGATCCTTAGCTTCTGTCTCTGAAAACCCTCCCTGAAGGTCCATTTGCATGTGTTATTGGATTCTCTCTGCGCCTGTCTGCTGTGGATTACATACCCCTGTTCTGCAAACTCATATGTGCAGACTCCGGAGAGCTGCATCCGTTTCTAAAAGGCGATAATTGGAAACAGTGTGGTTAGATAGATGTAACACTGATAGACATGGTGCTCATCTAGGCTCGCTGCCTGCTGTGTGACCCTGGCCAAGTCGCTTGCCTTCTCTGGGGTTTGGTTTGCTCATTTAAAAAATTTTTTTATTTTATCTTGGGGCATAGTTGATTAACAATGTGTTAGTTTCAGGGGTACAGCAAAGTGAGTCAGTTATACATAGACATGTGTCTATTCTTTTTCAAATTCTTTTCCCATTTAGGTTATTATAGAATATTGAGCAGAGTTCCCTGTGCTATACAGTAGGTCCTTGTTGGTTATCTGTTTTAAATATAGCAGTGTGTGCATGTCAATCCCAATCTCGCAATTATTTTTCAGTGAGTTGGTTGGAATAAATGGTCTGGAAGTAAGAATACCTACCTCATAGGAATGGTCAGGGTTAAGTGAGATAGTGCATGAAAATCTTTTGTCATGATGCCTGGCACAAAGCTTAAGTGCTCCCAAACCGTTACTAATAGAAATATACTTCTGATTATTAATACATTCACCTTAATAAACTGGTTTACCCATCCAGAATTAATGCCCAGTTTCCCCAACACCATATGGTAAATAATGGAGTCCTTAATTTGTACCAACTTTTTAAAAATCATAATTAAATTCTTATGTATCCTTGACCTGTTGCTGGACTGATTTTGTTCTCTTGGTCTGTTTGCTGATCATTTTATTAGAATAACATAATTTTAATGATTATGGTTTATTCAACTACCTCGGAGCAATGCTTCTCACAATTTAAAAAGAATTCTGAGTCTTCTTACCTTCCTATTTTTCCATGTATTCTTTTTTTTAAATTAATTAATTTTATTTATCCTTGGCTGCACTGGGTCTTTGTTGCTGCGTGCGGGCTTTCTCTAGTTGTGGAGAGCGGGGGCTACTCTTCGTTGCGGTGCACAGGCTTCTCATTGCAGTGGCTTCTCTTGTTGTGGAGCACGGGCTCTAGAGCGCAGGCTCAGTAGTTTTGGTGCACAGGCTTAGTTGCTCCGCGGCATGTGGGATCTTCCTGGACCATGGCCCCAACCTGTGTCCCCTGCATTGGCAGGCAGATTCTTAACCACTGCACCATCAAGGAAGTCCCATCTTCCATGCATTCTTAAGAACGATTTTGTTGGGTTGCTCCCAAATTTTACTGGGAGTGAGTAGCATCAAGGTCTGTGATCGCTACGTCTTAGTTTGTGAAAACTGGTTTTGCCTCACAATATTGTCTTACCTGCTGGAAAGAGGGTGTACCCCTACTCTGGTTTAAATATTTTCCGTCTTTCTAAACATTTATTGCCAGGGTTATTCCTACACACTTATTATTTTTTTTAATTGAGGTATCATTGATATATAACATTATATTAGCTTCAGGTAATGACTATATACATGATTTTATATATATATAATTATGTGTAATCTGTATAATTATATATAATCTATATATATTGCCAAATGACCACCACATTAGGTCTAGAAATATAATACGTGTGGTATATTATAATATGAAATGTGTGTATGTGTGTGTGTATATGTGTGTACGCGCACACAGCTTTTTCCTGCTGTGTGGCCCCCATCGTGGCACGAGCCTGCCATGCCAGTGGGTTCCTCCTCTCAGAGCTACAGATGTTGGGAAAGACGGGAGCCTCGTTCTTTAGCCCCATGCCTGCCTGCCTGCTGGCATTCTTCTACTTTTGCTTTGGTGGATTAAGGGGAGCCCTTCCGTACCCCCCACTGTGGATTAAGTGAAAACTCTCAAGGCTGTTCTTTCCCTGTTGGGAAGGCACATCTCACACATGGTGCTGCTACTGCCTCTACTTTTGGCCACACCCTTTTTTTGGGAGCCACAGACTCAAAACTGATCTTACGAAATGAGAAGGATTTGCACTATGTCCATAGAGGTCTTCATCGTAACAGCCCTAATCTGGAAACAACCCAAATGTCAATCAACACGTGAAGGAATAAACTATTACATTCATATTGTGGGGTACCATTCAGCAGTGAGAAGGAATGCACTACCAATGTGTGCAGCAAAATGGGTGAATCTGAAAAATTTCATGTTGAACAAAAGAAGCACCTACCATAGGATTCCATTTCTAAAACGTTCTAGGACAGCACACATAACCTCTGGTGATGAAGTGACAATGTGGTGTTTGTCTTTGGGATCATCTGGGCACTTTCTCATGAACTGGAAGTGTTCTAGATCTTGGGTGATGGTTACACATTAGGTCTTTAAATGCATTGAACTTCTGATCTCTGTATTTTATTGTATGTAAGTTTTACATCAATAAACTATATTGAACTTCCGATCTGTGTATTTTATTGTACGTAAGTTTTACATCAATAAACTACATGGTCATGCTTTTGCAAAAAAAAAAAAAAAATGGAAGTGAGATACTACTTCACAACCACTAGGCTATAGTCAAACAAGCAGAAAATAACAGATATTGGTGAGAATGTGAAGACACTGGAAACCTTGCACATTGCTGGTGAGACTGTAAATGATGCAGCCGTATGGAAGAGTCTGGTGGTTCCTTAAAAGGTTAAACACAGAATTACTCTATGACCCAGCAATTCCACTCCTAGATATATACCTCAAAGAATTGAAAACAGGTATTCAAACAAATACGTGTACACAAATGTTCATAACAGTCCTGTTTATAATAAACAAAAGGTGGAAGTGACCCAAATGTCCATCAGTGGATGAATGGGTCAACAGAATGTGGTATATCCATACAATGGAATACTCTTCAGTCATGAAAAGGAATGAAATTCTAATGTACTCTGCAGTGTGGACGAACCTCAAAAATGTTATGCTGAGTGAGAGAGCCCCCACCCCTGCCCAGAGTCACATAGTGTGTGATTTCATTTATGTGAAATACCTAGAGAGCAGATTAATGGTTGTTAGTGGCTGGGGGAGAGAAGAATAGGATGTGACTGTTCAGTGGGAATGGAGTCCCCTTATGAGTGAGGAAGAGGTTTTGAAACTAAATGTGTTAGTTGTAGAGTATTGTGAATGTACTAAATGCACTCTGATACATTTAAAATGGTTAATTTTATGGTATGTGAATTTCACCTCAATTTTACAAAGTCAATGAATAAGAACAAAAATTTGGGGGAATAAAGAACTATGGTAAGCAAAATAAAATATGAATGTGATTCAAAAAAAGGTATACTGAAGTTGAAGTTGAGAGCATGACTCAGGAGGTGTGGACGAGTTTTAGCATCTCCCAGGGTTGGTCCAGAAGTTGTTCCTTTGTTTTTTTGGTTCAGACCCCGGGTTTCCCCCTAAGTCATGTGGAAGACAGCCACAGCCAGACTTTCCCATCTTCCTTCCGAGTGGCTGGATTTTTCTATTTCTAAGGGTAAAGGTGTATTCAGATCACTGTTTATATTGGTTTGGCCAAAAAGTTCGTTCTGGTTTTTCCATAACATCTTACGGAAAACCCAAATCAGTTCTTTGGCCAACCCAATATTTTTTAATCTGTCGCCATCATTTGTACATCATTTCTGTTTCTAGTGACTGCAATGTGTGTGTGTGTGTGTTCATTGTATGTGCACAGATCTATGCCTTCAGTGGGACATTGATAGAAATTTATTTTGAGTGTGGGGACACCTGTTTCAAAGTTGGCAGACTAATGCATTTTAATCCCAAGATATGGAACATGATTTTAAAAAATAGTAGCTGCCTGAGGGAGCTGGGCAGGAAAACGGGGATGACGGTGTGATGGTGGGTCTGCACATCTCCGCGAGGGGGCCCGTGAGTGTTTTCACACCAGTGACTTGTGGATGCTGAGTCATCGCCCTCGTAGCTGACTAGCGGAGTTATGATCGCGAGAGGGTGGGACCTCTCAGCCACATGCACAGAAAAAGACTCTGCTCACAGGACCTTAGAGCACCTGGGCCCACCCGTCAGTTTACGGGTGAGCAGCCCGCGCCCTGGAGGGTGAAGGAGCTGAGAAGAGCTGGGTCCCACCCTAGACCAGTGCTTTTGGCACATTATCAACTTTTCTCCTGGGCATTGTTTTGATCTGCCTGGACGGAATTACTCTGTCTTGAGTCCTTGTGCACAGAAAGCATGGGAACTGCCGTTTATGAAGCTGCCTTCAACAAACTAGGTGCTCATCAAACTCACGAATTCCTCACAGTGGACCTATAAGGTGGGGATTATCGGCCCCATTGAACAGATGGAGAAACTGAGGCTTATGCCAAAAGGATTTGTGACACCATGATCCTCCACCCCCTGGCCCTGTACATCCATAGTATTTTAACCTTGGTTTTTGTTGTGTAGATTCAGTAGGTGTCTGGGAACACAGGTTTTGCCCTCAAGGGGTGTGCGGGCTGCCCCATGATGCAATCAGTGCTGTTTCCTCCACGGTTGGAGAATCAATGGAGTTTAGTGGAGACAGGATGTGCAGTGGACAAAACGCCAGGGGTCAGGGGAGTCGTGTGTCCTTCACATGCCTGTGCTTTTAGTTCTCTGGAGGGAATGATTCACCCTCATAATCACAGCATCACAGAGCCTGCCCTTTCTTCAAGCCTGGCACCGATGGAGAAAAATGCCTGCTATGTTCAATCAGACTTTTGAGGGAGATGATTTAAATTGCTTTGATAACCTTTTGGGACTTGGGGCTTGTTTTAATAATTTAGGGTGAACGAATGTATGCTCTCATTACAGAGAGGAGGTGATTTGGGCTCTGGCCTTGAAGTCTTTCTTTCTACAAGGAGACTTGTTGAGTTTAAAAATCAAGATGACACTGAAACGCCTGCTGGGAAACAAGAGATCCGTCTGTCTTTTTTTGGCATGTCCCTCCCTCTCTGCCGGAATGAACGCGGCTGAGCTTTTGCGAGTCACTGACTATTGGATGTTCATGGACTTGGACAGGATAACAAATGGAAGGGGGTTATTTTCTGATCCTAATAAGTGAGAAACAGCTGTTCTTCCGAGCTTGGGAGGCAAGTCATTTGTTTTCTCCACACACACTCACACGCATATACACCCATCGTTATCCACATGCTGCAAGGGAAAATTAAAAACTGCACACAGTGGGACTTCCCTGGCGGTCCAGTGGTTAGGACCCCCAAGCTTCCACTGCAGGGGGCACGGGTTCAATCCCTGCTTGGGGAACTAAGATCCCACATGCTGCGTGGTGCAGCTCCCCTGCCCCCCAAAAAAGAAAATAATTGCACATGGTGTTTCTAAAATGGGAAGAAGAGGAAAGGGATTTTCAGAGATCCAACCACGATCCCCATTGCTACATCTCCTTACAGTGTGGTTTCTGTGTGTACACATCCTGGACACACAGTGTGTTCCTGGGGTGGACTTGAGGCTGGCCTTGAGCTTCTGGGACCTCCCTGCGTCCTCCGGCCAGAGCCGAGGAGACATTAGCGGCTCTGATGGCCTTGGAAACTAGAATGGGTCCTTTTCCATAACTTATCATCTGCGGTTTATTTCAGGTTACCAGACACTTACTTTTAAAACAAATAATATTTACTCCATTAACATTTAAAGTCGTTATTGACAGGGAAGGGTTTGCTACGGCCATTTTGTTGTTTCCTGTTAGTCTTGTAGTTCTTTTGTCTGTCTTTCAAGATTCCGTTAAGCAAGCTGATTGTGTTCTAGAGATCTGCTATGCAATGTTGCACCTATAATTAACAATGCGATGTTGACACTTAAAAGTTTGTTAAGAGGGTAGATCTTATGTTAAGTGTTCTTATCACAATACAATAAAATTAAAAAGGAAAGAATGATGTAAATGGTAGATAAATTAAGGAGTATGCATCAGTGAAAAAGGAATTTAACTGTCATTTGAAATAACCACTTATTGGTAGCTTCTGCTTTTTACTGAGGAGAGGAAGGTTAAGAACTTACTATGGACAGTAACTTCGAAAAATAGTTTCAGTAGGTGTGGGGTGTGATCACAAACAATGAGACAGTTTCTTAAACATATACTAAAGTTAGTATGTCAAAATGAGCGTTCTCTAACTTAGCCATAGCTAACTTTGATCATGGTGGAATATTATACAGTCATTTCAGGGCTTGAAAGATACAAACATACAAGTGCTAGGCCGTGTGGGCACACACACCCTCTCTTGGTTGTTCTTGGCACTTAAGTCTTCTTGTCTTTTTGCTGCCAAGCTCAGACCCTATAACTACATAGAATGTTACCGCAGTGGGGAGAGACAGCCGGGCTGATTTGGTGAAAATCTAGAAATACTCTTTGACTGGGTTTTATTAGTTGTAGTGAATTTGTTATTTTCAGAAACATAGCATGACTCTGCTGTTTAAAAAATTGTCTAAAATTGAGACTCTGTTGAACTTGCCTCATTTCATGCATTTGTTATCTGTAGCAGTGATTTTCGTGCATGTAGTTAGCACACTAAGATCCTTAAAAATATGATGGTTTCTGTAGGTCAGGCATGGCAGTTTTATTTATACTGCTTAATTGCTTTCTTTTCATTTTCTTCACAAATTATACCACAGTGAAATTCGCCAACCCATGTCGAGTGAATGATCCCTACATCTGATTAGAAGGGGTCTGCTCATGATGTCAGCTTGAATATACACTGAGATGCTTGAGGGGAAAGCGGGCATGGTCAAATACAAACATGGTATTTTTTCCAACTTGTGCTGGAAAGATGTCTGACTCTAATCTTTCTTGTTAATGCAGTGATTACAGATACTTAGCACGCTGGTCTGTTACTTGGAAGTGATTCACATAGTCTCTGGTTTCGGGGAATTACTCTCTTTGTTTCTGTGTGACTCAGACTGGTTGGACTCCCCTCTAAAGAGGAAGCCCTTAAATTTGATGAAGAGCCGCATTCCTTGCAAAACTTGACCCCAAACATTTGAGATTAGCCCTTGGAATTTCTCTTTCTAGAAATCTGACAGCAAACCTTGGTGCATTTTTCTCTCCAGGATCCAAATAATAGCTAAACTCCTCAGGGACGGCTGTGAGGCAAGTATCTTAAAAACAAACCACATTATGGTTGTCTGGAGACTGCAAACAAGAGCCGGCTCTTATTTTTCCACACGTGTCTTGGCGTGCGTGTGTGGATTTGGGTTCATTAAGCTACAAAACAAGGTTGTCTTTCAAGAATGGAGGCAGAGCTTTTCACATTAATTTCTCTCACTCAAGCACACCTTCCTAGTTTGACCCCAAACACACCTTGTTTCTGCTCTTCGGGTAATCACAAACTTGATTTCTGCAAGCATTCCTTCTTCAGAGAATCAGCAGAACTCAAACAATATTCATTCATTCACTGATTTGTTTGCTCTTTTACCCAACAAATAATTTCTGAGCATTTACAAAGTACCAGGCATGGCTTAGGCTATGGGAACACAAAGTTCCAGGCCTCTGGAGCTTGTTTTCTGGGTAGACTGACAAACAAACAAATACCTACTAAGACAGCAATGAGGGCTAGAAAGAAAAGGAAGCAGAGCAGGGGGATGGAGAGTGGTGGGAGGTGTTGCCTCCTTCTTGTTCTTTTTTGTCTTCTTCTTCTTCTTTTCTATATGAATACTTTTATTTTTTACCAGCAGTGCCTCTAGGATACTTTTTTTTTAATTTATTTTTTAAAATTTATGTTTTTTAGAGTAGGTCCTTGTTAGTTATCTATTTTAAATATAGCCGTGTGTACATGTCAATCCCAAACTCCCACTCTGTCCCTCCCCACCCACCCCCCTCTGTAAATAAGTTCATTTATTTTTGTTTGTTTGTTTGTTTTTTAGATTCTGCATGTAAGCGCCTTCTTTAGAGTGACATTTGGGCAAAGATCTCAAAGTAGCAAGGGCTGAAGTCGTACAGACACCTGGGGAAAGGGGACTTTAGTTAGAGGGAACAGCACTTGCAAAGGTCCTGAGGCAGGAACCTTCTTGGCACCATTAAGGAACCACAGGGTGGCCACTGTAGCCTACAGGGAGGGCAGGCGAGGGAGGGAGATAGGAGATGAGTTGGCCATGGGGGGAGGTGGCGCTGAGGGCTGTGTAGGCCTTTGCTGTACCTCCAAAAGCTGGACTGGGCCATGGTAAGGACTTTGACCTTTACTCTGAGAGCGTGATGAGGGGTGTGAACAAAGATGTGTCATGATCTCACTCATATGTTTAAAACATCACCCTAAACTCTGTTGAAAATTTGGGGTAAGGGAGCAGGAGGTGGGAAGTAGGGAGGGTGAGCAGACAGCTTTTGGGGGAGGTGGTGGTGACTGGGTGGGAGGAAGTGGTCAATTTTGGATCTGTTTCAAAGGAAGGGCAGACAGGGTTTCCGGAGGCCCTGGTGGGGGCGAGGGAAGGAGCGGGGACCGAGGAAGGCACCTCGAAGAGGAATGCTGCCCCACACTGGCGTGGGGAGATGGTGAGGGCGAGTCTGGGAAAGGCCTTGGGAGCTTGGGTTTGGATATGTTGAGTTTGGGATGCCTGTGAGACACCCAGGTGAGATGCTGTGTGCAGAGCTGGAAGTTAGAGTCGAGGGGAGACGTTTGGGATGGATAGATCATGTTTAAAGCCATGGGACTGGCTTGAGGGACTTAGGGATGGAGGGTGCCCTGAGAAGATGAGACGGCTGAGGTCAGAGCCTGGGGCCATCTTTTGAAGCCAGAAAATAGAAGGAATCACCAAAGGAGACTGACCGGTGAGATAGGAGGAAAACCAGGAGAGGCTGGTGTCCTGGGATGGTGACAGTAAAGAAACGTTTCAGGGAGGAAGGGATAAAATTGTGTGAATCTTCAGGATTTAAGGTGGTCTAGAAAGGTAAATTGAGAGAGAGAAAGGGAGAGAAAAAGCGAGAGATAAAGGAATTGGCTTGAGACCCAGAAAAGCCAGTGGGGTGATTTAGTCTGAGTCTGAAGGCCTGGGAACTAGGAGAGCGGATGTTGTGAAAATCAGTCCCAAGGCAGGAGAGATGAGCCGGGAGGGCCCAGCTCAAGCTGTGAGGCGGAAATAAAAGCTGGGGTGTGTGTGTGTGTGTGTGTGTGTGTGTGTGTGTGTGTGTGTGTGTGTGTGTGTGTGTGTGTGTGAATTTCTCCTTCCTCTGCCTTTTATTCTACTAAGGCCCTTAATGGCTTGGGTGGTACCCAGCCATGTGGGGGAGGGTGGATCTAGTTTGCTGAGTCCACTGATTGAAATGCTAATCTCACCTGGAAACAACCTCACAGACACACCCAGAAATAGTATTTATTTAATGTGGCCAGTCAAGTGGACACATAAAATTAACCATCACACCGTGCTTTTACTTAATCCTCATGACAGCCCTATGAGTCGGTGCTGCGGTTAGTATTTCTGTTCACAGAGGCAGAAACTGAGGCTCAGAGAGGTTAAGTGACTGACCCCAGGTCACTTGCACCCTTGTATTCATTTCCCAGGGCTTGTGTGACAAATGACCATAAACCAGATGGCTTACCCCAGTGAACATTTATTCTAGATTTCTGGAGCCTAGAAGGCTGAAATCAAGATGTCTGCAGGGCCGTGCTTCCTCTGAAGGCTCTAGGGAAGACTCCTTCCTTGCCTCTTCTAGCTTCTGGTGGTTTCCAGCAAGCCTTTGGTGTTCCTTGGCTTGTACCTGTGTCACTCCAATCTCTGCCTCCGTCTTTACGTGGCCTTCTCCCCTCTATGTGTTTGTCCTCTTCTCGTAAGGATACCCGTCATTGAATTTAGGGCTCATCCTAATCCTCATCTTAACTTAATCACATCTGGAAAGAAAGAGAAAGAGTGAGAAAGAGAAAAAGGAAGACAGAGGCCATGTAGACCCAATAGCTGTGGGAGGGAAGGGGATGTGCAGTGGGGGTGGGCATGGAGAGCCTCAGACCATGATGCAAATCTTTTTTCTTTTTAAATAAAGCTATTTATTTATTTATGGGCCGTGTTGGGTCTTCGTTGCTGCATGTGAGCTTTCTCTAGTTGCGGAGAGTGGGGGCTACTCTTCGTTGCAGCGCGCAGGCTTCTCATTGCCGTGGCTTCTCTTACTGGGGAGCATGGGCTCTAGGCGCACAGGCTCAGTGGTGGCTCGTGGCCTCTAGGCGCATGGGCTCAGTAGTAGTGACGCATGGGCTTCGTTGCCCCGCAGCATGTGGAATCTTCCTGGACCAAGGCTTAAATGCAGTCCCCCGGCATTGGCAGGTGGATTCGTAACCACTGCACCACCAGGGAAGTCCCCGTGATGCCAATCTAACCCAGCCAGACTCTTGCTTGACTCTTGGCTCTTTTGATTGTCTGTCCCACATTAGGCAGAAGTGATTCGCCCCTGGTACCCTGGTCATGCTCAGTCACTGGCTGGGGCTGCCCACGAAGAGCACGGCCACTGCTTCAGAGATGGGGCAGATCCCAGAGGTGCTCACAGCTGGAGGGTGTCCACTGGGCAAGTTCTTTTCGGCAGGGAGAGTCAGGCAGTGCACCTGCATTGCTGCCATCCTTGGTGCCATCGTTTCCTGAGTTACTTCAGGGACTCCAGGGAGGGGATCAGGCTGGTCCTCCCCTTGCCTTAGGATGCAGCTTCATCACTTGGGTCAGGTTTGTTACCATTCATCCATATGCTTCCAGCTTCCAAAATCCTGTTACTGTTGTTTCCTCTTCCGTGTCCCCCATCCATGACGGTTTATGCCTTCAGAAAATAAATCCCTTTGCTGATGTTTAATAGAGGGGGTGGGGTTGGGAAGAGAACAGAATTATATGGGTGTGCTCAGTCTGCTGTGTTTACCCAGAAATTTAGTATTTTTTCCCAGTGGGAAAACACAGATCACAGAGGTGGGGAAGAGAAGTTAGGGATAAAAAATACTGACTTCCAATTTGGAAGAGTTGATACCTGTATATACAGATCTAAAAGGAAATCAAGTGAAAAGGGGTGGAGAGGTGAATTTAGGGATTCATTCACGTGTAGACGGAACGTGAGGGCACGGGGCTGGGGAGAGGGGGAGATGAAACAGTGGTCCAGGCAATGGACCCCCCCCCCCCTTTGCCGCTTGAATGACCTCGGAGAGATTCCTAATGACCCTGAATAGGTGTCTGTATATGTTTGGTTATATTCAGGCAATGGGTAAAACACTGAACATGGAGAGGGCTTTGACTACATAGTGTTACATGCATTTTTTTGTTAGAAATACTCCAGAGGCATCATTCTGGGGCTATATTAAGGTCTGATCAACTGGAAACCACTCAGTTTTCAGGGCTCCCAAGATGCAAATTACCAGTGTTTGCTTACCTGTGCCAAGGGGATACCTGCAGTTCGGAGAGCTTCTGTTTGTGTTTCTTTTCCTTCTCTGCTAGAAAATGATCTACTAAATGAGCATCCATTACTAGTCCATTATTTTGTACTTAGAAATCCCGTATTTTTCTTCTATGGGTGTTATAGACTGAATCGTGCCCCCCTAAAATTCACATGTTGAAATTCTAACCCAGAGTACCTCAGAATATGACTGTATTTGGAGATAGGGTCTTTACAGAGGTAATTAAGTTAAAACGAGTTCATTAGGATGGCCCTAATCAGATCTGACTGGTGTCTTTATAAGAAAAGGAGATTAGGAAAGAGACACAGAGGGAAGACCAGATGAGGACACAGGGAGAAGACAGCTGTCTGCAAAGCAAGGACAGAGGCCTCAGGAAAAACTAACCGTGCCGTCACTTTGGTTTTGAGCTTCTGGAACATCAGAACTGTGAGAAAGCAAATTTCTGTTGTATAAGCCCCCCAGTCTGTGTGGTATTTTGTTACGGCAGCCCGAGCAGACGAATACAGTGGAGAAACAAACAAAAAAGCCCAAGGGTGCCATAGAAGTAGATGGAGATATAGATACAAATGTATGGATATGTAAAATTAAATACCTTAATCCCGAACTTCATTATTTTTCTTCTATCAAACATAATCCGATTTGGAGCAGAAAAGGCTTTGAGCACATTTTAATTTTGCTGGTTTCTTAAGAGAGGTTTATTTATCTATTTTTGTCACACTCCTGCTCCCAGGACTAGTCAGTTAGTAGATGCAAATATAAAAGTTTATATATTAGCAAATCTCGACCCCACTTCTTTCTTCCTGGGGCAACTTTCCTTAAGTTGTGGATCAAATCCAGCTCCAGAAATTGTGTGCTTTAGCACCACAATTTCTCTTTTCTCTTTCTGGCTGACCCATGGCAAGAATACATTTTTCTTTTCCTTGAGATGGCAGATTTTGTCCTGGAAATTCACAGGAGTGAAATTGTCAGCAGTCATTCTTAGAATCTGGTCCTATCTTTTTTTGCGGAGATGTGTCTCTGAAGTGTCTTTAATGAGTAAAGCTGTCACCTGTGCTCCTCACAGCGCCAGGTTTTTGGTGGAAGTCCTGAAGTTGGCCAGGCTAGGGCCTCTTTTTTTTTTTTTTTTTTTTTTTTTTGGGGGGGTACACCAGGTTCAATCAACTAGGGCCTCTTTTAGATGTTGTCCTCACAGTTCCATGTGGGGGTCAGTGGTCAAGGACACGCCAGGCTGGTTATCGGGCGTCACGGGCTTTGGCCATGGAGCTGGAGAGTTTCTGTGTTTCAACTAACGTTTAGATTTCGGGAGCGGTCAGCTCAGCTGACTGGCCAGAGAAGACCATTTCCCTGACATTCTGCCACTTCTTTTTTTTTTAAATTGAAATTCAGGTTCCCTGGAAAGCCACTGAATGTTGTAAGCAAGAGAGCATTATAAGTTGATTTATATTTAAAAAAATTTTTTTAATTGTGGTAGAATATACGTAACATAAAGTATACCATCTTAATCATTTTTAAATGTATAGTTTGGTGGCGTTAAGTACCTTCACATTGTTATGCAAACAATCGCCAGAACTTTCCCATCTTCCAAACTGAAACCCTGTACCCATTAAACAACGACCCCTCATTCTTCCCTCCCCCCAGCTCTTGGCAACCATCATGCAACTTTCTGTCTTCATGAATTTGCCTACTCTAGGTTCCTCATATAAGTGGAATCATACTGTATTTGTCTATTTGTGATTGACTTATTTCATTTCTCAAAGTTCATCCTCAAAGTGTAATGTCCTCAAAGTTCATCCATGTTGGAGCATGTGTCAGAATTTGCTTCCTTTTTAACGCTACATAGTATACCATTTGTATAGACCACATTCTGTGTAGCCGTTCATCTCTATGTGGACACTTGGGTTGCTTCCACCTTTTGGCTGTTGTGACTAATGCCGCTATGAATATAGCGCTATGGAAATGCAAAAATCTCTTTGAGATCCTACTTTCGAGTCTTTCATATATGTATCTAGGAGTGGGATTACTGGATCATATGGTAATTCTATGTTTAGGTTTCTGAGGAGCTGCCAGACTGTTTTCCAAGCAGCTGCACCATTTTACATCCCCACCAGCAGTGTTCCAATTTCTCCACGTCCTCAACAACACTTGCTATGTTCTGTTTTTCTGACAGAGCCATCCTGACGGGTGTGAGGTGGTATCTCACTGTGGTTTCTGCCACGATTTTGAAGGGCTGTGGTGTGTGCATGACATCTTCAGGTGCTAGTGTGCAGAGACAGTAAGACCCAGTTCCTGCCGCAAGGGAGAACTCTCAGGGTCTGTTGGATAAGAGAGGCATCTAAACAGAAGATTATAACACAACATGACACGTGTCGTGGCAGGGACAGGTCTTAAGAGAGTGCGGAGTGGATGCAATCAAGGAAGATGTCCCAGAGCTGAGGGTACTTCTTAAAGCGTTCTTTAAAACCTACTTGGTAGAAAGAACCAGAAAATGAGAAACTAACTTGAAATTCTAGCTGGTTGTTGGCTTTGGGTTAGAGCCATGTTTTTGGAATAGGATGATGTTGAAGCATGTTTTCCTTTTGGTCTGTGTGTCTCTCTGGCTCCGAAAGGTTGTAAAGGTCACTTAATTGGGATACTTTGTAGTTTGTGGTTATCAGAGAGAGGCCAAACTGAGATCTTTCCGGCCCAGGTGATGCACGTTTGCGATTTCATCCATTCTGGGGAAGTTCGAAGGTTCTGGGTCCCGGGAGTCTGTCACATGGAGGAAGGTGCAGTGACAAGATATGGAGAGAGAAACAAAGTATATAAAGGCCTGCTATTTAAGAACAGTGCTATTCTTGTTGTGGTGACTCATACTTGTCAAACCTTGGAGGCTCTATGCAGAGGAAGAAAGGATTGAACTGCAGCTTGGAGGTGGGCAGTCTGGCTCCCGGTCCTGGGACGGAGGCCGTGTGTGATCTCACCTGTGTTTCCGAGGGCCGTCCTGATGCTCAGACTGCTCTGTGCCCACTCTCGTTCCTCTGCATTGCCTTTTCTAGAACTGCTTTTAAAAGAGGCAGCGGGTCTGATGTCATGAGATCTGTCCGCCTTTCTCAGGGAGGGAGAGAAAGAGAAAGGGAGAGAGCAAATATCATTTTATTCAACTCCTCTATCAAGTTGTTCCCTCCACAGTTTGGTTTAGGGCTTGTGTATTTAGTATATGCTCCCTGGAAGGCCCTGTGGAAACCTCTCTCTCTCCCAGAGTAGATGGAGAGCCCCTCAGTGTCCCCAGAACCTTCAGAGTGTCACGTACTTTGCAGACATAGGCACGTGAATGAATGGACGTGATGGGTGTTGGGAGTATGAAGGGGCAGGCCCTCTGGGCTCTGTTCCTGGAGCATCTTTCCTTTTTCTCTGCTCTCTTTACCCACTTCTCTTAGCTCAGGGCCTTTTTAGTCTGAATTGGACAGCTGATGTCACCTTCTAATGGTCTTTTCTCCCCTCAATGTCATTGTTCTGACTTTTGGCAGTCACGTTTATACCATCTAACACACACCTGGTCAATTCTCTTTCCTACTCAGGACGTTTCAGGGTTTACTGTAACCCAGAGACCAAAATCCATGACCCTTTGCAAGCTGATTCCTGTCTTTCGTCCTGACCGTGCTACTTTCAGACCCCACTTCTCTCTCATTTCATTCTGCCTTAAATGTCTTCTCACTGCTGTGCTATGAGGTGTGTGTGTGTGTATACACACACACACTTCCCTTGGGAATTCGCCCCTCTTTGGCCTGGTGTCCACCCACTTGTTCTTTAGAATGAAACTCAAATATCACCTCATAGGGGTGGTTATCAGTAGAGGCTGAACTTGCCCTTTCAGGGAGAAAAAGCTATGCCTTCTTTTGTTACCTTTACACAGACCTTCATTGTGCCACTTACCTCAGAAAACCCCCCAAAGTATCTTTTATTTATATTTATTCACTCTTTAAAAAATATGAGACAAAATAGAAATTACGTACTGCAGACTTATCCTCATGACTATAGATATTATAATGAGTTATGTTAAAGAATTCCTGCTGTAGAGTCCTGTATATTTGCCAGAAATGGAGCCCAGATTTGCACCTGTGCTTTCTACCAGCCAGCACCAAGCAGAAATATCATCCGTGGGGTTCACCTTGTCTCCAGGAGAAACCAAGTCAGAAGCCACTCAACCATACCTAGTGCTGGGACTCAAAAAATTTCCCTTAAGGGGACATAAAGTACACCTGGAATCATATCATTATGTCTTCAAAGGAATAGAAGGCTGTAAAAAATCAATAAACAGAAACCTTAATTAAATAGTATCAGGAGACCAGAAGGGGGAGTTCTCGTGCCCTGTGGTAGTAGCAGAGCCCAACAGGAAGAAGAAAGACTCCTCTTTTTTCCTGGCAAGGACTCAGCCAATGAAAAGCCATGGATTCTTTGTTTACTAGAGCCTGCCCAGCTTCCTTTCCCCCTTTATAAAAGAGTTCTCCTTCCCTGGCTGTGTGGGGGCTTGTATGTGGCTCATTATGGTTGCAGACCCCAAATTACAATTCTTTGCTGATCCCAAATAAACCCATCTCTACGAGAGAGATATCTGGCCGTCCATTTATTTCAGGTCAACAATGTAAATATAACCTCACATTTTATGCCTAAGTGTATTTATTTGGAAATAACAGAATTCCTAGAAGTGTCTGAAACCATGAAGGCGTTTACTATTTTCTTTACAGAAATTCTAAAGGTCTGAGGTCCCAGACTTATAACTCTACAGTGTCAGGTGTGTGGTTCTCTTCCTGGTTGATTGCACTCTTTCCCTCATGGTTGACCCAAACATAATGTTCTGACACCAGCATCCCAAGCAGGTTAAGTAGAAAAGGGCCTTCCTTTATATCAGAGAGCTTTGGCCTTTCCAGAATCTCTTTAGAAGACTTTCCCTTATATTGGCCAGAGCAAGGTCACATGGCACTCTGAGCAGCAAGAGGGTTGGAAAAGTGTTGGACAGGAGGGTGTGATTGGCTTAGGCCAGCTGTAATCATTGTGAGGCTGGGCAAAATGCCACAAGGTCAATGTCTTGTTGGCAAAGATGAAGGTGGGAGAAGAAAAAGGGCTCTTGGGGTGAGAGCTAAGAGGAACAGCCACAACAGGTCTCTAACCCAGCATCAGTCCACTAAATCCTTTCTTACAGGAGGCAAAACCAGTATGCAGCTCACTGTTGATTAGATTTATTTTCCAGATAAAAGTCATGAGTGGAATGGCTACTCTGTTTTTCATTTCAGCAAACTTCTGTGGATATAATTTTTTCCCCCACTGACCTTATCTATAACCTGAGCAACTGGAAGCTTGAAAGTAAAGCTTCCTGTCAATATCTGGAGTGATGACCTGCTATTTGACCAGTTACCTGTATGTTTGTCCCTCAGTGAGGTTGGGGATAAGGGACCACATCCCTCTAGCGAACTTGGTAGACCCAAAAGAGAACAAGATTCCCAAAGGTGCGCCGTGTAGATCACGGAGGAGTGGTGTGCTCTAGGCTTGGCAAAGATTTATTTGGTTCAGGCCTTCTGGGTAAGCCATGCTGGGGGAATGCTCACTTGAGATTCAGCCAGATGAGGGAGCTTCCTGTGATTGGAGCTAGCCTGAGGGTCAAGTGCCTCAGTGGGAAGGGAGCCAAGGGTGCTGTTATTGAAGCTGGTGGGAGACACAGTTAGAAAGGTTGTGCAACAATGAAGATGGTCTTTATGGGGGAAAACACTCCCTTTAATTGGTTCCTTCATGACAAACCAATGGGGACATATATGAAGAGAGAACTGAAAATCACTAATTGCAAGTATTGCAATTCTGACCTAAGCTCTGAAAACAGATTTAATCATCCTTCAGGGATACAAACCCCATAGAGGAGTGTGTGTGCTCTTTTGGGAGTTGGATGATAGAGCAGGGGTTGTAGAAGCTCAATCTCTGTCTCTTCCTGAAACCCCAAGGATGTCACCAGAGCACAACCAGTGTAAAAGAAGATGGGCTTCACCTCCAGCCCAGGTTTCCACACTCTTGGTAGGTCGAGCTACCCTGACACATCGATAAACTACCCAGCAGGACGCAGTGGGAAACCAGTTGGGATGAGTCCTGCACTAGTCAGCCACTCTGGGACCGTCTTGAACTCAGAGAAGTTGTCCGCCCTCCTCCAAAGGATTTCTTCCCAGAATTTGGCCAGGAAGGGTGGCAAGGAAGGGGGAAATTCAGAAATAAGTATTCCAGAGGTGGGCAGGTGGGATGAAAGCAGAGCCAGTGGTCATCTGGTTTCTTCTCTCTCTGGGAGTGGCCTCCACTCACCACTTCTGTGTTGAGATGGATTTGGGACCTAGCTTTCCTCAAATCCCACTAACAGTATTGATTTCCAGGCAATCAGTTCCTCATAGAAGGATATAAAGGCATGTTTCCTGAATCCCTGCTCTGGTAACTCAGGTGTGCTCTCTGTACACTATTGCCCTGGTTGGAGGGGTGGGGCATTCCCTGGAAGGTGTTGAGAACCTTCTGAGGAGGTGCCTTAGGAGGTCTGGGGGAGCCTGGGGTGAGCGAGCCTCGCTGGGTTGCTGGGGGGTATTTAGGAGAGAGAAAGCTTCCAGTGTCCCCATGGTAGGTGTAGCAGCCACCCCAGCTTTCACTCCCACCACCATGTTGGCCAATATAAAAACAAATCTTCAAGAAATGCACAGGAAAGGATGCCCTTAAAAGGCTGTATCCTAAAAGGAGGGCAGAAGGTTAACATCTTTGTCAAATCAAGAAGGTAAAACGAAAGAACAGAAAAACAGGAAATAAAATGTTGATAAGAAATAAAACAAGAAGACAAAAGAATTGAGATTTTTGATAAATGAGACAAAAAAGCTAAAACAGAGCAATAAAATTAAAAAAATACAAAAGAATATGAACCTAGAGATTATCATACTAAGTGAAGTAAGTCAGACAGAGGAAGACAAATATACGGTATCACTTATATGTGGAATCTAAAAAATAGTACAAATGAACTTCTTGACAAAACAGAAACAGACTCATAGGCATAGAAGACAAACCTATGGTTACCAAAGAGGAAAGGGGGCAGGGATAAATTGGGAGTATGGGATTAACAGATACACAATACCATGTCTAAAATAGATAAACAACAAACATTTACTGTACAGCACAGGGAACTATATTCAATATCTTGTAATAACCTATAATGGAAAAGAATCGAAAAAAAGAATATAGATATATACATGTATATGTATAAGTGAATCACCTTGCTGTATGCCTAAAACTAATACAATATTGTAAATCAACTATACTTAAAAAGAAAAAAGAAGAAAATTTACATTAAAAGAGGAAAAAAGCAAAAAAAAGGTGAAAAAAGCAAAGAAATAAAATGAACAAAACTTCAAAATGTTAAAAGTAGGTTGGTAAGAGAATACTTTTTGAAAGAATAAAATATAAAGAGGTTTTTTTTTTTTTTTTTTTTTTTTTTACCTCATTTGAATTTAATCCATCAATTGCAGCCAGAGGCACTTTCCCATGCAGCACTGTGCCAGTCACCTCTTGTATTCCACATGCTGGGGAATCAAGGTCCTCCTTGATCCACATTCCAGCAGGGGAAGCCTCCTCTAGAACAGGAGTTCCTTCTTCTGAGATAGGCACTGAATCAGTATAGGCATCATCTCCCTGGAAGGGTATGCCAGCAGGGAACACTTCCTCCATAGCAGGCACTGCAGCAGCTAGGGCAGCAGGCTCCCCTGGGGTGGGCACTGCAGCAGCTGGGGGTGCAGGCTCCCCTGGCGTGGACACTGCAGAAGCTGGCACAGCAGGCTCCTCTGTAAAGAGTTTTTAAAAATAAATATTTGCGCTTATGAAAAATAAGGGTTGAAGGAGGGAAAAAAAAGTTTTAGACTGAAGTATAAATAACCTAAAAAAAAAATCAAAAAAAGCTGAGAGCAATCCCAGCCCATGCTTCTCTTTTCTCCAGAGCACAGATTGAATACCTGTGGTTTAGGGCTATGTCTGCATTTTATAAACGAGGAATCTGACATCCAGGGCCGTGGAGAGATTAACCAGGGCAGCACAGCTCATCCACACAGAGCTGTGATGAGGAAGCAGTGGGAGCACCTTCCCTTGACGCATTCTAATTCTTGAGGCAGGCTGAGAAGTAGCAGGAGCGTTCATATTAAAGGATGTGGGTGGACATGTTCAGCAGTCACTGTGTGAGAGGAGCAGAAGAGGCTGAAGCTAAGAAGGGCCTTGGTAATCACTAAGATGGGAGAGAACATTAGTCAAGAGCACTGCTCACCTTCGCACACCATCGGTCCCTCTGTCTGCTTGCATCAGTCCCTTTCATCATCACCTGTGTACCTGGATCGAAATCTTGACATCAACTCCTGCCTCAACATCTCCGGTACTAAAAAGCCCTAGAAAATTTAGCAGAATTGTCTGTGATTATGTATTGGTTTCCTAGGGCTGCTTTAACAAAATCCACAGGCTGGGTGGCTTAAAGAACAGAAATGTGTCATCTCACAGACGGGAGGCTGGAAGTCTGAGATCAAGGTGTCGGCAGGGTTGGTTTCTCCTGAGGCCTCTCTCCTTGGCTTGCAGACGGCTGCCCTCTTCACATCACCTTCCTCTGTGTGCCCATCCCTGGTGTCTCTTCCTCTTCCTATAGGGCACCAGGCAGATTGGATTAGGGTCCATCCCAACAGCCTCATTTTAGTGTAATCCCCTCTTTAGAGACCTTATCTCTGAATATGAGTAACTTCTAAGGTCCTGGAAATTGAGACTTCAACATGTAACAGGTACAGGGCATGCTGCGTGTTCTGTTAGCATAGCATCCACCTCACCTGTTGCACCTTACTGAATTGAAATGAATTACTTGTATAATTAGTTGGTTGATATCCATCTGCACCTTTAGACTGTAAGAGGCACGAGGCCAGGAATTGTGTCTGTTTTGTATGTGGGTAAATCCCTAGTTCTGGGGCATAGTAGGTGCTCAGTAAATCTATATTGGTGGAAGGCAGGAAAGAATCCTTTTCTGTTCCAGTTGCTGTAGCCTTGTCACATGTCTCCTGGACCATTCCTTGCTGTGCTTACTAGTGGGGTGCACATTGGCCATGTTTGGTTGGCTTGGCAGGCGAGGACTTCCCCCTAAGAGAGATTTATAGAATCCCAATCCACAGTCCAGGTTGGGGAGAGCCACAGACTTTTCCGCTTGTTGAACTGGGACCATCGTTTCTTACCATCCTTGGATATTATGAACATGAATACGTTATTCTAAGCTCATGTGGATCTCTAAAAATTCTCTGAATCACCCTAAAAATTATTCTCAGGGAGTCTTTATTGTGACCACTTAAGCCACGTGGATGTATCTCAGCTTCTTGTCCAGGCTGAAGATTCCAGGAGAGCAAGGCTACATCTCAGGATGCTTTTTCCCTCCAGGTACCCATCTGAGTGCTTGCAATGACGCTTTTTCAGTAAGTTGAAATTGGAAAGACTGAAAGAGAAAAGATAGCAAGCGAGAAACAAAAGGTACCCCTGCAGCTTGGCCAACTATCCAGTGCAAGGAGGATCCACACTGCTTGTTTCTTTTTAGGAAAGAAGAATGATCAAGAATGAAACCAGCCTCAGGGGAAAAAAACCACCAAAACTTCAATGTATCGGGTGAATACTCTGCAAAGGAGACTTTTTGACCTTAAAAAATGTGAGCCATAGCTCAGTAAAAGCTAATGAGGGGAGAGAGCAAGCTAGTCTGGGGAGTAAATGTATATCGACTCCAACTCAGAGTTTCTCTCTCTGAAGGCAATTTGCATAACAATGGTTACATATTGGGTTGGAGGCTGGTTGGAATCCTTCCAGAGTAACTATTGTGGAGGCCAAGCCCCCTTAGAAACCTGGTTTTAAAAGGAAATTAAATGTGAAGGGTTGTTGCAGTGGTTGTTAGCCTTGGGAAGGGATTAAAGGGGACGCATTGTCATGTGAGATGTCGGGAAAATTCATGAGGACTTGGCAAGTTGTCTACTTGATAAAAAATCTTCCCCCTGATGGATTTTGAAAAAGGTAATTTAATTTTGGCCCACGATTAACCATCGTGGGCAGGGGCGAGGCAGGTGTTGCCCTTCATCCTTTCAGGGACTGTGATTTTTTTTTACCTTTATGAAATAAAATGCCACCAAAATATGTTTTTTGTCTGTAGTTTATTACTCTGCAGACAGTGGAATGGGAAAGTTATAGTAGTTAATTAATCCTGAAGAATAGAAAAGTGCATGTGTGTGTGCCCATGCGTGCGTGTGTGTGTGTGTGACACATAGAACAGCTTCTAATTTATTTGGCAAGAGTAACTTATTAGGCAGGATAAACGTGGTAGTTAGAGAACTGTGCAGAGGAAAGGAAGTAGGAGGAAATTTTAAATAGATGATGTGTAGATAGACAAATAGATGGATAGATAAATAGAGAGTTGGAGCTGGATATATATGACCCGGTAGAGGAGGAGGCAAAGACCTTTTCTGTGTTAGTCTCAGGCAACTGCCTTAGGGCCCAAAGAGGCTGCTCTGAGCTTGATGGTCATGAAATTTTGAAGTGAGTACAAGAAAGTTGAGGAAAGAGGAGCAAAGAGTCCTTACTACTTTTTTTTTTTTGCTGCATCTTTTCTTTTTATTCTTATTTTTGTCTATTATTTTTAAAGATATAATTCGCATACCTTTAAATTCACCCCTTTAAAGTATGCAAATTACCACTAGCTAATTTTGGGGTATTTTCATCACCCCAAAAGAAACTCTGTAACCATTAGCAATCACTCCCATTCCATCATGCCCCTGGTCACCAATAATTGTGTTTTTCTTCCCCCTCTGTGCCTTTGCCTATTCTTGACATTTCATATAAATGCAGTCACACAATATATTTGATTTTTTGGTCTGGCTTCTTTAACGTAGCATACTGTTTTCTAGGTTTATCCATGCTGTAGTGTGTATCAGTACTACATTCCTTTTTTTTTTGAACTTAGCACCTTTCATGGTCCCAATATTTAGGAAGATACAAAATAAGTGTCTGTTTTTGAGGAATTATGTCTACAAGGAACACACCAAAATACTCAGTTATTTGGGCAAAATGGTTGGTAGGAGGCAAGAAATATGCATTAAATTTCTGGTGCTGATGAGGTCTTGTCCCTCAAAGTTTTCACTGTGAGGTGGGGATAATATTACTTGTTTCCTCCTTTTAAAAAACTCTTTCTTTTTTATTGAGGTATAATTGGCATGTGACATTATATTAGTTTCTGGTGTACACCATAATGATTCAGTATATGTATACACTGTGAAATGATCATTTATTCTTTTTTTATGACTGAAAAATATCCCATTTTATGCATGTACCACATTTTGTTTATCCAGTTGTTGATGGATAAGTGGATTTGGGGCTATTATGAATACGACTGCTATGAATATATGTGTACCAGGGTTTGTGGGAGGTATGTTTTCATTTCTCTAGAGTGTATATCTAGGAGTGGGGTTGCTGGGTCATATGGTAACTCTGTGTTTAACCTTGGAGGAACTGTCAAACTGTTTTCAAAAATGGCCACACGGGGACTTCCCTGGTGGCACAGTGGTTAAGAATCCCCCTGCCAATGCAGGGAACATGGGTTTGATCCCTGCTCTGGGAGGATCCCACATGCCGCGGAACAACTAAGCCTGTGTGCCACAACTATTGAGCCTGAGCTGCAGAGCCCGTGAGCAGCAACTATTGAGCCTGTGTGCTGCAACTACTGAAGCCCACGTGCCTAGAGCCCATGCTCCACAACAAGAGAAGCCACTGCAATGAAGAGCCCACGCACCACAACGAAGAATAACCCCCTCTCGCGGCAACTAGAGCAAGCCTGTGCACAGCAGTGAAGACCCAATGCAGTCAATAAATAAATAAATTAATTAAAAATAAAAAGTGGCCACACAATTGTATCTCCCTGTCAGCTGTGTACAAGGGTGCCCTTTACTATTTGAGCCCCTGCTGTCTGCCAAGCACTGTATTATCCTCTTGGTGTGTGTCTGTCAAATGGGCTTATAGTCCTTATTCCTTCTTTACAGGGTAAGAAACTGAGGCTCTGAGAGTTTAAGACAGAAATAAAGATCACTGAGGTTGTTGTTATATGACCAATTGGGGTGTCTCCCCTAAGACTGAACTCCGAAATCCTGCCCCATGGCTTGGTAGGGTTTACTTGAAACTAGCCTGAAACAAATAATGCAACAAACCAGTTTTGGGCAGAGACACTGTGTCCAGTGCAGCAGCGGGAACTCTGCAGAGTAACCAGCCTTTCTGCTGTGTCTGCAGCTGGGACCAGGGCAGGAGCCAAGGGAAGCCGAGAGCCTCACAGGCCATCTGGGGCCCAGGAGGACACCATGGATCAGAACCAGAGGGAGGACAGAATGGGCTGGGCTGGGTCCCCGACTGTGGTGGGAGCCACTGGACATTCCCAGGACCACCTGCACACATAACTTCTGCCTCTGTCCGCAACCACCCATACCTGCTTAGATTAGAAACCCAAATAATATTGATCCATAATCTTGTTTTGTCACTTCTCAGTTATTTATCATTCTTGATTTTTGCCTCTGTTATTGTTATTTTTGCAAGATGGAGGGCTATAAAGAAATACATCCCAGTAGACTTCCCTGGTGGCTCGGTGGTTAAGACGCTGAGCTCCCAATGCAGGGGGCCCGGGTTCCATCCCTGGTCAGGGAACTAGATCCCACGAGCCACAACTACAGAGCCCATCAGCCGCAACTAAGGAGCTAGTGAGCTGCAACTAAGGAACAAGTGAGCTGCAACTAAGGAGCCTGCCTGGTGCAACTAAGACCCAGAGCAACCAAATAAATAAATAAATATTAAGAAAAAGAATTAAAAAGAAAAGAAAAGAAAAGAAATACACCCCAAGTTAAAGAGTTCCTCCTGGCCAAGTTGAATCAGCACCATATTACCTGGGCACCTCCACTGGAGGGAGGAAAGGCTGGTGATGTCACCCACACCTGCATACCTGGGCAGGGGTTTGCCTCACACCTCCCGAATGTTCTGGGGTTAAAAAGCACTTGCTGGGGAGAGTGACCCAGATGCCAGAAAGAAGAGCGATGGAGACAGTCCTTCCAAGTCCATTCATGGCAGCTTTTTGGAAATGGAAACTTGGCATTTCAGTGTTGGGGCCTCTTAGAATGGACATGTTTGTTCTGTGGGTCATTAATCCCTCTTAGGCTTCCAGATCTTCCCAAGCCAAGAGCAATACAGTCAAGGTGTTTTTCATAGATTCTTTCCTCAAACTTTGGCCATAAAGGTCATTTTCTAAGAGGTGGAGAACAACTGGGGCATGGAAGTGTGGGTGTTTTCTTTTGGTCTCTTGTAACCACTTGCATTTTTCTTTAGTGAAATCTGCAAACCATTCCGCCTCTTCACCTGCATAACCCTGCAGCCTCCAGGTTGAGCTGGGCAGGTCTGCTACCCACCATGAGAGATAGGTGTCTCTTTCCCCATGGAATACTCACCTCTGCTGGGCCTGTTTTTCCCATCTGAGAATTCTAGCAAGGGAAGAAAGCAAAGTCATATGGAATGGGGAGGACCATGAGAGGTGAACTGGGGAAGAGTGAAGGTGGAGAAATCCATCCTGGTCAAAGGATGCCTTGAGCTTGGGGGATTGTGGTGGCATTGATTAGCTCTGGAGCTCTGAGGAATTGGCTTTTTCTATGTGTTCACAGGCAGAATTAAGACTGAGATGTGAAGCATATCACGATGAGGCTGATGTTGACTCAATTTAGAGAACATTTAAAATGAGCCTCATGGAGGAGGCTGTTTGGGGGCTCACAAGTGAGTTTGTATCTCTGGAGGCTTTTATTCTGAGGTTGAACTCCATCCAGGCATCAGTGTGGAGGATGTATACTGCATGAGGTCAAGGACCGGAGTGGCCCTGCATGATCCTGAGAGTCTAGGTTTTTGCGTATTTGGTCAGTTCATATTTATTGGTGGGGAGGCTATTTTGTATCTGCTGAGTTTATCAATTCTTTGAGAAGCTGGATTTTACCACGTGCACATCTAGGGGATACATCCTAAGCTTGTGTTTATATTGCTGTACCTGGGTCCGCCCAGACCAAGAAGAATTTTGCCTCTTACTTCCCTTCTTCTGGTCTCTGAGGTTTGAATCAGGTGTTGAGAGACCTCACAATTTCCTACCCAGAGTCACACAAGCCCTGTAAGAAAATCCGTTTATTTCCTTTGGAAGTCTGTTGATTTCTGGATACAGACATGTTATTCCACACTCCTCGTTTACTGATGGATGTGCTTTCTAACTGTGTCCTCATTCTGCCATGTATGTTTTCACACTGGAGCTGCAGAGAGAGGAGCTTGAAATCTGAGAGCTCCAAGGGGTCTCAGACACTCTTCTGTCATGTCTCCATTTTACACATGTGTACTTTGTTGCAGGGATTTGTCTAAGGCTGTCATGGGCTGGGGCAGAGCTGGCCCTAGGATCTACAGACCCACATCCCACACGTAATTGTTTTTCCAAAATGATCCCTAGAATAGAAGCAGCACTTTTCTCTGCTCTCTTTTTTTTTTTTTTTGGGGGGGGTACAGCAAGTTCAATCAACTGTTTTTATACACATATCCCCGTATTCTCTGCTCTCTTTGACAGCAGACTCCTTGGAAGAGTTGCCTGGACCTGCTACCTTCATTTCTTTACCTCTTGTTCTCTTTTGAACCTACTCTGGGCTTTGGTTCCCTGAAATTGGTTCTGCAAAATTCACTGATGTCTTGGCATTATCCAATCCAAGGGTCAGTTCTTGGACACCATCATTTCCACGTGTTCTCTCCACATTCCTCTGGGTTTTCCTTTCTTGGCTCTTCTCTTTCTGGTCCTCAGGATTCAGGCTTCTCTGTGTATCTCTGTGTATCTCTGTTGCCTAGGCGACTCCTCAAGTTTTGTGTCTTTAAATTCCATTTAGACACTGGTGACTCTCAATTTTGTATCTCCAAACCTGACCGCATCCCATGTCATAATCTTGATATCTCTATTTTGATGTCTTATAAGCATCTCCAGTTGAATATATCCCACCCAAACTCTCGATGCTGTCCACCTCACACCTCAAATCTTTTCCTCCCCCACTTCTCCATCTTAGTCAATGACACCAACGTCTAACATTCTTCATTACTCAGGCCAGAAATGTGAAAGGGAGCTATTCTTGAAGCCTCTCTTTCTCTCACATGTCTTCAGATAAGCAGAGGTTTGGCTGATCTGGGCCGAGTTCAGCTGGGCTTGGTTCTAAGCTACACGTTGGGTCTAACTGCCACATGTGTCTCTCCTCCTCCTTGGACTGGTGGGCACCACCCAAAGCATGTTGTCATGAAGATATCAAGACGAAGAGGCCAAGACCTACAGTGCAAGCACAGACTTCAAACCTCTGCTCATGTCACAGACACTAGTCCCTTGTTGGCCAAAAGCAAGTCTCATGGCCAAGCCCAAAGTTAAGGGTGGGGAATTACACACTCCCTAGCCAAATGGTCAGGCCTAATATCAATGGAGTGGGATGTGTACTTCTCCCAGGGGCATGGAGGGCAGAGAGTATATATTTGCTGAACAAAAATCTAAGGTACCACCTTGGGGATGTGCTTAAAAGAGAAGAACTTTACCTATAAGTAAATGAAATCTTGACAATAGGGTCTTCTGTGACGAACTGGATGTGTGTTTTTAAAACTTGTGGTGCTTCTGAATAGCTCTTCGAGAATAGGTATTTTGTTTTCAGGTTCTAATAATTAATTCGGGATGGTGATGATGGTGGCGGTGATGGTGCTCTGTGTGTGTGTGTGGTGTGTGTTGAAGGAAGGTGGTACTGATGGTGTTGGTGGGGTGAAGGAAGTAGCAACATTTCCCTAGGGAGGTTCATGTTTGTTTGTCTTTCTTTTCCTCATCCCTCCTCTGAATTCATAGTTTACCTTCTATGATATGACCACAGTTGTCACTCAAAATCTGTGGATTTAATATCATATGCATATGACATTAAAATTTTTTTGCTTTTTGCAGGATTTGGTAAAAGTTAGTGTTGCTAGCGTTCACTGCCCTCCTCTCCTCTTTACCCCCTCACTAGGAATAAAATCCTAGGCAGGCTCGGGGCATGAGAAGGGAGGAGAGGCGTTTCCTCTGAAAGCCATCAGGACTGGCAGGTGCTGAGTGAATGTGGCAGGTGGCCTGGTCTGCAGTGTCTTGTGTACATTTGACGCCAGCAAATTTCTTAGGTCGTGGCGGAGGGCTTTCTTCCATTCAGCACATTTCCTACCCAGCCCTCAGTCAGCTTTATTTTCCTTTGTGTGGCTTTGTAAGCGATGTGAGGCTAAGTGACACAATTAACCTTTGCAGACAGCATCTTTCATCCATCTGCTCCAAGCAAGCCTGACAATTGCCAAACTCTGCTTTTCTTTATTTTGTTAGAAATATTCTTTTCACCTATACACTCAGGCAATATGAATCAAGCAGAGCCTGGGCCACGCCAGAGACATGTGTTTATCACCTCTACACACAGGGAGATGCTTATGCCCGTGTTTGCTTGGCACTGAGAGTGAGATTCAGGGCTTTTTGATCCTTTCATCACAGTTGCATGAAGTCTGAGAGTGCATTTCGTTAAGGCAGCCTTGGCAGCCTCATCTACGGAGACCCAGGTTCTCGGTCCACCACTGACTACCTTCAGAGACCTAAAGAATGTTCTTCGTCCTCACAGGGCCCCCCTTTTCTTGTATGCTGAATGTGGATGGGGCTATTCTTAGGATCAAATTAAATAATCTTCGTAGGAAGGTTCCAGGAAGTCTAAAGTTCATAATACGTGTAAGACATGTCATTTTGAATAAAACTGCGGTTTGAAAATTTATAGACAGTTTGTTCCAAAAGGACTTCAAGCACATAACAGTGATTCATATCTCTTGGAACTGCAAAAGCTGCATGAACAGTTTGGTTAATGGGCAGAAATGTACTTCCAGGATTCTGGCTCTGGGGGTGGGGAGCACATGTCCAGAGACTTATTAGTCATCGTTTTGTCTTCTAGGACAGAATCCAGCAGTGGATGGGCATCTGTTACAGACTGAATGCTTGTGTCCCACCCCACTCCCCCACAAATTCATATGTTGAGGCCCTAACCCCCAAGGTGATGGTATTAAGAGGTGGGGACTTTGGGAATTCAATAGGATTAGATGAGATCATGGGTTGGGTCCCCATGATGGAATTAATACCCTTATAAGAAGAGGAAAAGACAACACAGTTGGCTGCTTCTCCATCATGTGAGGACACAGCAAGAAGGTGGCTGTCTGCAGGCCCTCACCAAGAACCCAGTCTACTGGCACCTTAATCTTAAACTTCCCAATATCCGGAGTTCTGATAAATAAATGTCTGTTGCTTAAACCACCTGGTCTTCAGTGTTTTGTTATAGTAGCCTGATCAGACTAAGACATCAAGGAAAAGTGGAAAACATGGTCTTATAAAGATGATGGAAGGGTGTGGGAAGACATTCGGGAACCTTTCTGAAACCTTGAAAATGTTAAAGTATGTGGGCCGAGCGATGGGATTCAGAATGTCCTGCTTGAGCAGTGGAGGAGCTGAGGGTGCGGGGCGTGGAGACTAATATCACCCTGTTTGGCCCTGAAGGATGGCTGGTTAGCCAAAGACGGGTAAGATTCCTCAGAGGAGGAACAACCTAAGACAGGCACAGCTGCAGAGGGGCCAACAGGGGTGGTGCATAGAGCCTTCCTTATATCACCCTGTTTGGCCCTGGAGGATGACTGGTTAACCAGAGACGGGTAAGATTCCTCAAGGGAGGAACAACCTAAGACAGGCACAGTCGCAGAGGGGCCAACAGGGGTGGGGCACAGACCCCCAGTATCTGAGAGAGGTCTCCTGCCCCCAGGGCTGTTTTGCTCTCCACCCCCAGCTCAAATCCACACCTGCTCAACTCAGACCCAGGAAGCAAACAAAGATAATTGCCTCAGTCATGTGAGGCCTTTGGTTGTTTATGGGTGTAACCTGAGGTTGTTAGCCCACGAACTCAATAAAAGCAACCTGGGATGAGTCAGCAGGCCTCTTGATACGAGAGGTCTTGAGCCCCCCGGTCCCACTTTTCTCTTCAGTCTGTGTCTGTGTCTTCTTCAAGCTTGCAGCACCCGTCACTCACCTCGAGTCGCCGAGCTGGTCTCGGCAGAAGGGATGGGTAAGTTTAGTTTAGAGAAAAGAAAAAAATGAGGACAGATTATAATAATGTCTTGAAATATTTGAAAATTACATGGAAGTGTAATTATTTGCATCATAGACATAGAAGAGAGGTATTCCTTCTAGACCACTGAGTAGAAGAAACCAAGCTACACATTTTTAAAAAATTCAATTAATTTAAACCAGAAAAAACCAAAACAAAACAAAAACAATTCACCTGTTTCTCCCACCCTCTCCCCTCTGCCTCTGACAACCACCAATCTGTTCTCTGTATCTATGAGCTTGGTATGTATGTGTGCATGTATGTATGTATGTTTAGATGTCACATATAAAACAGATCATGTGGTATTTGTCTTTCTCCATCTGATTCATTTCTTTTAGCATAATGTGCTCAAGGTCCATCCATGTTGTCGTACATGGCAAGGTTTCTTTTTTCTTTTTCTTCTGGCCACTCCACGCAGCTTGCAGGATCTTAGTTCCCCAAGCAGAGATTGAAGCCGGGCCACCACAGTGAAAAATGCCATGTCCTAACCACTGGACTTCCAGGGAATTCCCTCATTCTTTTTTTAATTGCTGACTAATCTCCCATCGTGTGTGTGTGTGTGTGTGTGTGTGTGTGTGTGTGTGTACCATAGTTTCCTTATCCATTCATCCATTGATGAACACTTAGGTTGTTTCTATATCTTGGCTATTGGAAATAATGCTGCAATGAACATGAGGGTGCAGATATCTTTTCAAGTTAGTGTTTTCATTTTCTTCAAATAAATACCCAGAAATGGAATTGCTGAATCATGTGGTAGTTCTTTTTTTTTTTTTTTGAGGAACTTCCATACTGTTTTCTGTCGTGGCTGCACCAATTTACATTCCCACCAACAGTGAACGTGGGTTCCCTTTTCTCCATATCATTGTCAATTTTTGTTATTTCTAGTCTTTCTGATAATAGCCCTTATAAGAGGTGTGAGATGATATCTCACTGTGGTTTTGATTGGCATTTCCCTGATGACTAATGATACAGAGCATCTTTTCATGTATCTGCTGGCCATCTGAATGTCTTCTTTGGAAAAATATCTTTTCAGATCCTCTTTCTATTTTTTAATTAGATTGTTTTTTAAATATTGAGTTGTATGAGTTCTTTATATATTTTGGATATTATTAGCCCCTTATTTGATGCATGATTTGCCAATATTTCTTTCCCATTTGGTAGTTTGTCTTTCATTTTGTTGATGGTTTCCTTTTCTGTGCAGAAGCTTTTTAGTTCGATGTAGTCCTACTTGTTATTTTTGCTTTTGTTGCTTGTGGTGTAAGATTAAAAACAATCATCATTATCAAGACCTGTGTCAAGGTTGTCACTGCCTGTGTTTTCTTCTAGGAGTTTTATGGTTTCAGCTCTTACATTCAAGTCTTTAATCCATTTTGAGTTAATTTTTGTGTATGGTGTAAGACAGTGGTCCAGCTGTTTTGTTTTGTTTTGTTTTTTAACTATGAGAAACCGATTTGGTCCAGTTGTTTTTTAATTAATTAATTTTTTTTTTTGCATGTGGCTATCTGTTTTTCCCAAAACCGTTTATTGAAAATCTGTCCTTTACCTATTGCATATCCTTGGCTTTGTCACAAATTAGTTGACCATGTATATGTGGGTTTATTTCTGGGCTCTCTGTTCTGTTCCATTGGTCTGTTGGTTTTTATGCTAACACCATATGGTTTTAATTACTATAGCATTGTAATGTAGTTTGAAATCTTAACTCTCTTCCTTTGTGGTTTGGTGACTTCCGTTAGTGGTATGCTTATATTCCTTTATCTTTTGTGTATTTACTATAGATTTTTGCTTTGTGATAACTGTGAAGCTAACTATAACAGTCTGTTTTAAGTTGATAACTTGAGTTTGATCCCATTGTAAAGATCAACATTATTACTCTCTCCCCACCACATTTTATATTTTTGATGTCACACTTTACATCTTTTTATCTTGTGTCTCCCCTAATAATTATTGTCATCATAGTTATGGGTAGTTCTTTTTTCTTTTAATCTTCATACTAGTTTTATAAGCGATTAATCTACTACTTTTACTATATATTTACCCTTCCAGTGGGATTTGTTTTTTTCATATGTGTTCTTGTTATTAATTAATGCGCTTTTTTTTTCAACTTAAAGAAGTCCCTTTAACGTTTCTTGTGAGGCCAGTTTAGTGATAATGAACGCTTTTAGCTTTTGGCTGTCTGGAAAACTCTTTTATCTCTCCTTCACTTCTGAATGATAACTTTGCCAGACAGAGTATTTTGGTTGGAAGTTTTTTCTTTCAGCACTTTGACTATATCATGCCACTGCCTTCTGGCCTGCAAAATTTCTGCTTAAAAAACCTGCTCATATTTTTATGGGGGTTCCCTTGTACATAAAAAGTTGTTTTTCTCTTGCTGCTTTTACTATTTCTCTCCTTGTCTTTAACTTTTGACATTTTAATTATAATGTGTCTTGGTGTGGGTCTCTTTGGGTTCCTCTTATTTAGAACTTTCTGAGCTTCCTGGATTTAGATGCTGGTTTCCTTTCCCAGGCAAGGGAAGTATAATTTCTTCACTTAAGATTTCTGCCCCTTTCTCTCTCTTTTCTTCTGGGAGCCCCATAATGTAAATGTTAGTTCATTTGATGTTGTCCCATAAATTCCTTAAGCTATCTTCACCTTTTTTCATTTTTTTTCTTTTTGCTGCTCTGATTGGTTGAGTTCCACTGCCTTCTCTTTTGGTTGACTAATCCTTTCTTCTGCTTCATCTAGTCTGTTGTGGAACCCCTCTGCTGTATTTTTCAGTTCAGTTGTTTTATTCTTCAGCTCTGTGACTTCTGTGTGGTAGTTTCTTATATTTCCCATCTCTTTGCTTTAGTTCTCATTGTGTTCATTCATTCTTCTCCCCAGTTTGGTGACCTTCTTTATGACCATCACTTTGAACTCTTTATCAGGTAAATTACTTATTTCCATTTCATTAAGGTTTTTTTCTGAAGTTTTATCTTGTTCTTTCATTTGGAGGGTATTCCTGTGTTTCTTTATTTTGCTTGACTCTCTGTGTTGGTTTCTATACAGTAGATGAAATAACCACCTCTCCCAGTCTTGAAGGAGTGGTCTTGTGTAGGAGGTGAACCTTGTCATTCAACCCCGCATAAGCTCTTGTCTCTCAAACCTTTGTGCTTATCCAGAAGCCTGTTATATTTTTAATAGCTCGCAGTAGTTAAGGATGCACCAAGACCTGTTAGTGTTCCCAAAGGGAGCAACTTAATACCTAGATTCAGGCTGGCTGGAAGCCAGATCCTCAGGGATCAGCTTTTAAAAATATGCAAATGTACATAGTCCTGTGGAACTGCAAGCATAAACCCTGATAGCTGCCAGAGCCAGATGACCTGGAGGTGTCCTCTGGGTGGCAGTTACAAAAACTGGGGCTCCAGATGAGTGTGTAAGCTCTTTACTGGGTGATACCAGTGAGCTACAGCAAGGCAGAGGAAGAACACCAAGATGGTGTCCACAGTCTGCATCCCTTCAGAGCAGCCCCGTGGGCTACTAAATGTGTGTCAGTCCTGGAGCCTGCCCCTCAGGTTGAAGCTCCAGGACAAACAAAGGGGACTCCTTCACAGAAAGACTCGGAGATGTGCCTCAGTCTGCTCTCTGTTCAGTGGCCTGGCGTGGTAGCCTGCCAAGAACCTTCTCTCTGATTCCACAGTCAGTGGGACTCAGTAGTACAGTTCCCCTCCCCACCCAGCTACCAAAGCCAGGCAGTCAAGGGATATCCCCTAGGTGGCAACTGCAAAAACTGGGGCAGCAGACATAAAAACCAGGGCACCAGCTGCTTATAAAGCTCCCCTGCAGGAAATGCTGGCACGCTGGAGCACAGCAGAGGATGCGTATGAAGATAGCTGCCCCCTTAAGTCTCTAGACGGGATTACAAGCAGCACTTAGATGCGTGTTTAATTAGAAGCTTTCCCCTGGGCCACAGTCATAATAATTAGCTAATAGGCCTCCATCACAGAAAGACTGATTGCCTGGGTCTCTTGCCTGTTACTGCACCCATGGGGTGGTAGCTGTTTAAGAAGCCTTTCTTCATCGTGTACAGCCCAGGGGACAAATAAGTATAAGCCCCACTGGCCTCCAGAGCCAGGTGATCAAGTGACATTCCATGGATGGCAGTCACAAAAACTGGGGCACCAGATGGCTGTAAAAGCGCTCTTCTGGTAGATACTGGTGCTCTGTAGCAGAGGGAGGTGCAAAGATGGCGACTGCCAGTCTCAGTCCCGGAAGGGTGTTCCAACAAGCTCCTGGATATGTGTTAAACTAGATGCCTACCACTCAGACCAGCGCTGTGCCTCGTTCCCTTCAAGTCTAGGCGTGACCCATCAGCTGCCTCTTAGTTGGGCCCTGGGATGGGTGTGTCTGAGCTCCTGAGCCTTTAAGAGCAGATTCTCAGATTGCTTCAGTTTTGGGGGTTTAGGATGCAAGCCCTGTGGCTTTTCAAGGTTAAATGTTTGAGGGCTCCTCTCTCAAGTGTGTGTCTTAAAGTTTGGGATGCCCGATGTGGGGTTCGAACCCTTTGCTCCTCGGGGGGAAGCTCTGGGTTTTGAGTTTTCTCCTGATTGTGGGTCACTGTGCCAGGGATGGGGTTTATGGTGATCTTGTGTACCAGCCTCTCCTACCTGCTTCAGTGTGGTTTTTCTCCTAGTTTGCCTGATGTGTAGTTGTTATTCAGCCAGCCTTCAGGTTTTTTAAAGAGGAAATTGTTCCATATGTAGCTGTAGACTCAGTGTGTCCATGGGAGGAGGTGAGCTCAGGATCTTCCTTCGTTGCCATCTTGAACCGGAACTGCAAGTGAAACGTCTTTGAAATTTTATCTAGTCAAGCTGTAAACCAAGAATGCCCTGCCCTGCAAGGTGGTGAGTTCATTATTCCTGGAGGAATACAGTACACCCTGGGTGGCCATCTCTCTGGAATTCCTGCACTTGATGGGGCAGGGCCGTGCGGGGGAGTTGATCTCTCTTTCCTTCCTACTCAAGATTGTGAGTTGGCCCCCAAGTGTACTGTTTGTCTTAGACTTAGAGAATGACCTACTCAGTTCTCTTCCACCAGGAAGCCACTGATGTACTCTTACACCTTCACTGAAGATATTAAGACTAACATAACCTTTGGACATCGTTGTCTGGGGAGCACTGAGGATACAGGACAGAAAATGTCAAAATCAGCATAATAATGCAGATGTCAACAAAAGTCAAGGTCATCATACTAATATATGAACTGGGGAATCGATAATGATTTGACATGAGTTCAAGAAGCAGTGTTTATCCATTTCTGACATGTCTCCAGGAGATTTTTTCTGTATTGACACTAGCACATGGTCATATATTTGGTCGGCCCAGCTTGTCAGACACTCAGTCTTTCATTTATTCACTTGCATTGCTCATCCATCCATTCATTCATGTGCACAACATGTATGAGGTGCTTCCTATGTTCGCAGCTAGCGGTAAGACACAGAGATGTCTTCCCGTTTGCAAGAAGCCCGTGTGCCCTTATGAGTGAACAGTCAAGGACACCTGTAATAGGATATGAGCAAGGCTGTGGTTGAGATTTCTGCCAAGGAGCGGCGTCTGCCTTTCTGGGTTGGGTCGTGCTCAGTAAGGGTCTGCAGGGTTGTGATGAGTAGCAGGGATGACGGGTAGAGGCGCTGAGAGGCAGAGGCTGCTTAGAAGCATCAGAAGAGTGTGGGACAGCTGAAAGGATGCAACAGAGACGGAGATGGAGGATGAGGCTGGGCAGGGAGTCAGCTAGTGAGTGACTTTGTCTATTACATGACAACTTTTGGATTTTTTTCCCATAAGCAGCAGGGATGCACTTATGAATTTTAAGTGAGCAGTGGTCAGATGTGCGAGTTAGCAAACACCTTGCAAGACACAGTGTTAGGAGGGGACCGCAGTAACTCAAGGAGAAGATGACTTGTGTTTGAATCTGGGTGGTGACAGAAGGGATGGAGGGGAGCAACAGAGTCTAAAGATATGGGAGAACTAGCACCAGGGGTCATTGAGTAAGGAATCTGAAATATTGTAGTTAGATAGATAGATAGAGTGAATATGTATATAGCACACATTTATATAGTTAGCATGTATTTTTTTTTTTTTGCTGTCTTCTTCTCCATCCAGATTCTGCCATACACCTGGGTGTTCCCAGGGTACACTTGATGGAGTATGTATGTTTAAGATGAATATTATACATATGTAATAATTATAGTGCTTAGTATAAATCTTTGTATCTAAGGAACTTTTATCAGTAAAACTAACAATTTGTATCCAAAAATGGTGCTTCCTCTCTCCCTTTTGACAGTATTTCCGGACAAGCTTTTCTTTTTCATTGATCTGCCTGTCATTTCTTGTTTCATTATCTGACTATCTTTTTTTTAAATTAATTTTTATTGGAGTATACTTGATTCACAATGCTGTGTTAGTTTCAGGTGTAGAGCAGAGTGAATCAGTTATATGTATAGCCACTCTTTTTTAGTTTCTTTTCCCATATAGGTCATTACAGAGTATTGAGTAGAGTTCCCTGTGCTACACAGTAGGTCCTTATTAGTTATCTGCATAGTAGTGTGTATGTGTCAATCCCAATCTCCCAATTTATCTCTCCTGGCCTTTCCCACCTGGTAACCATAAGTTTGTTTTCTACCTCTGGGACTCTTATTTGTAAATAAGTTCATTTGTACTAGTTTTTTAGATTCCACATAAAAGAACTATCATATGATATTTGTCCTTCTCTGTCTGACTTACTTCATTCAATATGATAATCTCTAGGTCCATCTATGAGGCTGCAAATGGCATTATTTCATTTTTTTATGGCTGAGTAAGGTTCCATTGTATGTATGTACTCATTATCTTAATTGTTAGAGCCTTTCAGTGTGTTTTCCTAGCTGGTAGGTTAAATCCCTTCCTGGCTCTTCTTCACACATTTCTCAGATGTCCTCTCTGTCTCCGTGATCATGCTGGCTTCCTTGGGAAGGCCCCCTCACTCTCCCAGATGTACATGGAATTCCAGGAATAAACCTGGAATTATTGCTACTATTAAGCTTATGGATGTGACTTCCTGATTGTCTGTAAGTTTTATCAGCTTCCAAATGCTTTAGCATCGTGTAAGATCTCCCTGGGACTCTGTGACTTTCAGGTGGCATTGGGGCCTCTGTAGAGATCGCCCCATCACACGCTTGCCCAATGGAAGAAGGCCACGCGACATGCTGGGCTCTTTGGCTGTGTGTGTGTTTGTGCGTGTGTGTGTCTGTGTGTATCTGTGCTGGTGGGTGTGGTTCCTCCACACTAGGCTGTGGCTGCCGAGATGATGAGGAGCTTTGTGAGTTGACAAAGCACCAGATTGCATTTTGTTTCTGTCTCTATCCTGGAGTTTGTGCGTCTGTTGTGAGTCGCGTCCCTATTTCTGAAAGAATAATGCTGGTTATCTGTAAACTCATCAGCTTAAACTGTAACCCTAGAGAAAATTATGTCTTAGTTATATGGAGGGAGGTGGGAAGGCAGCTGGGAGTTGATTTACAACCATGGCTCTTTATTTTTGCTGCCGCTGCGGCGTGTTTATAGCTTGGGCCAAACCGAAGGCAGAAGCGGGCAGAGTGATTGACTCTTGCGAAGCGATTATCAAGCCAGGGCCCCTCGGGATTCCTGGGCCCCGTGTGAGATAAGTGAAGCTGCCCCCACATCCACACGAGGTGTCCTGCAGAAATTCGGTATTGACTCGACTGCACTAGAAGGGAATTTCTAAAATGTCAAAAGTGGAGTTTATTTTTATTAATTAGTATCTGGAAAATTGGATGGCTGTTTGAGAAAAGATACATATAGTTTAGAGCCTCACCTCTCTGCATCTATGTAAAATTTCCTCCCAGTCATCACACCACTTTAATTATTATTGCTTTATTTCTTAGCTTAATATCAGATAGGGCGATCCCCCCACTTCATTTTTCTTCTTTTAAAAAAAAGTCTTAAGTTTTATCGCCTCTGTGTTCTTCTGGGTTCATTTTAGAAGCTTTTGTTATGTTTCAGAAAAAAAATTCCGTTTGGAATTACATTAAACCTATATATTAAAAAGAAGTAATGGTATCTTTGTAACATTCCATCTTCTAATTAAAAAACGTCTCCCTCTGTCAGTTTATATATGTCTCATTTTATCCATTTAGTAAAATTTTATAGTTTTCCTCCTATTGGTTACAGTCATGTTTAAGTGTACTGTAATATTTGTTGCTTTTACAAATAGCATTTTTTTTACACTTTATGTTCTGGTTGGTTGGTTATAGCCAGAATACAAAACACTGCCCTGAAAGCACTTATGTCACTGGCATGGCCATCTCCAAGGTCACCGGGGCCCGTTTCACTGCCAAATCAAATGGCCTTTTTCAGGCTTGATTTTCCTGTGACATTCATCAGTGTGGACTCTCCTTCTCTTTACGAATATAAATATACTACAATATGTAGTCTGAATCCCTCTTCTCTTGTCCTAGTAGACGTTTTTCTCATGAGTATTTAATTTTCTTTCTTGACATCACTTTATAATAGATGGCTCCAAGTTCAATCTTCTGATCTCATCCCTGCTCATCCATGTACTCAACCGTTTTTAAGACCCTTCTATAGGTCACGCACTGGGGTGACCACATCCCTGCCCTTAAGGAGAGTACCTAGACGTGGAACATGGGAGAAGTCTTCTAATGGGACAGGTAAGATGCTGTACCTGTCAGGACCTCAGCAGGAAACAAGTGGCACACTCAGAAGGGGTGATTGAAGAGATTTTAGCAAAACATTTACAAAGGTTTGGGCAGAGTTAAGGGAAGTCAGCAAGAAATGATCAGGCAGGAATTAATCCAGGGCTAGCAACAGATAAGGAAGCAGTTGCCATGCCAACGCCTAAAGGGGCAGGGAGAGGGAGTGGTTAACAGCACACAGGGTTTGCTCTAACCCTAGGTTGACCCTAGGAGATGACTGCCTAATAGCAACTTTGCCATCGAAGATTACAGCCTCTACCAAATCACACCTGGTCGGGAGGGGGTTGGGGGATAAACACCCCAGCCTCTCTCTCTTCTCATCCATCAGTCTCCTCAAGGCACCCCCTGGTGGTTGAGCCCAACCCAAAGCCAGAAGGCAAGAGAATCTTTGATGCTGTCTGTGTAGATCTGTCTCCTAGGGCATAAAGCAGAAAAAAAGGGTGGAGAGAAACATGAAGACTATTCAGTAAAGGTGCTATGGGATGGCTGACCTCAATTTGTTCTTCTTTCTTTCTTACCTTCAACTTCTTGCTGATAGCATCCCTTGGCTCTGCAGTCTTCAGCTGCAGTAACTCAGGAGGCAGCGCCTGAGGGAGAAGAAGGAGATGCCGAGTCCTCTCAGGCCTGGGGCCAAGCAGCGACCCCATTCTCTTCCCTCTTTTCCCTCCTTCTTCTCTTTGCCAATTGCAACTTCCATTACACTCTCATATCTGTCTGCAACGGCTACAGTTACTTCTGGCCAAAAAAGCAAAGGCCACTTTTAGAAAAGAAGGTTCCCTGGGTGCATGGAGTCATCCCAACTTGCCCCGGTGGCATCTTTTCCCAGCTAAGTGAAGACCAATTTGAGTCCTGTTGGTGAACTTGAACTTTTATTTATTGTTGCCAGCAGTTTCTGGAGCCTGCTAAGTAAGCACATTAAAATGCCAGTGAATATTTTTACTGCTTTGTTGAACCTTTCTGGCAGATTCAATTGGGGGGAAAATGGGAGCACATGGACCACAAAATATATAATCCATAGTTGTCACATTGCACTCTGAGGAATGATCTTTTTTGAGGCTGCTAAGTGGGTGCCTTTCACGATGGAAGAAATAATGTCACAGAAAGAGAAACACATCTCACTGGGAGGTGGCATTCCCGACGTGTCCTTGGTAGGATTAGCCTGCATGGCTAGTCTTCATTCCTGTGCCATTTTGTAATATATTCCCTCCCTGGCCCCTCTACCTGCACTGGAAAGGCTACCCACGGGAGCGTGCTGGGCACACACTGCTGAGATGCATTTTAGCTCCGAGGTGGCATTTAACGACCTGGGATTGGAAGCTGTCTATTCAGACTGGACAGAAGAAGTGCTGTATCGTCAAGGGAGGAAAGAGGTGTGCGCAGATGAAATAAGAGGAAGAATCAGATGTTTTCCACTGCAGCTGCTGAGTTAAGTTGAAGGTCAGTCCTGCCACAGTTGTGCAGTCTCTCTCCTTGACCCTTGGGCTCCCATGCTGGCAAGAAAACCGCAGAAGGCTCTATTTGTGGCTTTTGAGAAAAGACCGCAAATATTGGGGAGGGGAAATGGAGACCCAGGGTGAATGATCAAAAGCAGACAAAACAAGGAGAAGAAATCCACTGTCAGGAGTCTCTTTACCATCTTTTAAAATTATGTACTATTTCACACATCAAATATATCACACCTGTGTCAGGTAATAATTATATAATGAATACTAGCCGCATCTACCTCCCAGCTTTACAATGGATACTTTGCGTGTCCTTCCACAGTCTTAATCCACTCTCTTTTTCACTGCTGTTTATAGTTTCCGTACATAGATTTTCATTTCTAAATGGAATTCTGTTCATTTTTGATGTTTGCTCTTTACATTAAGCCTATGAGATTTATCCATTTATCTGCAAGTCATTCATTTTCGTTGCTGTATAGAATTCCTTTTTATGAGTCTGTTACCACTTATTTACCATTCTTCATTGTATTTTGAATGCTGGATTCTTCCTTCCTACAAAATTACCTGGGCAGAGCATTTGTGTATATGTTGGGAGTTGGGAGAAATGTCTTATTCTGTCTCCATTACTTTTGGATGGTCAAATAATTAATCCATCTAAGCCTCCAGTTTTTCATCTCTAAAGTGATCATGGTAATACCTGCCCTGCCTGCCTAAGAGAAAAATGGATACAAAAGCATTTTAAAATTTTAAAGCCTAAACAACAGTCAACAATGGGTAGAGACAGAGTGGTCAGGTGGATCTGTGAAGACAGCAGGAAGCTTAAGCACTTGGTTGGTATTGAGATGTTTCTCCATCCTTTTAAGTCTTGGTCCCTTGAAGTCTTGAGCTTCAAGTGAAGCTTCAGTGAGAGAACATGCAGGTAGAGTATAGAAGTAGTAAGTCCTAAAGTATGCAACTCCTACTGTAGACACGGTGGAAGCATAAGAGAGAGTGTGGTCAGAGAACACTTCCTGAGCATTGTCTGTCTTTGTTTTACCCCCACCCCTTATCACAGCTACAGACCCCTCCAAACTGATGGCTGCCAGGGTTCATGTTTTGGGCTTCGTCTCCCTTCTGAACTTCCATTCCCATGTGTTTCAGCTCTGCACTGGACATCTGACCCTAACTGAATGTCCCATGAATGCTCCGTGTACCACATGTAGAGACTAGAATACATCTTCTTGAACTTTCTTCTGCATACCCTGTGTTTGTGAGTGGTAACCGCACAGTCCTCTCAGTGGAGACCCCAGGGTCACTCACATCTTCCCTCTGTCTCACACTAACCCTTGTTTGTCTCCTGCCTTGTGATGATCTCTCTTAAATATTTCTCACATCTCTCCTCTCTTTTTGATCACCATGCCTTAAAATGAGGCCCCTACCATCTTTGTCTGGGCTGTGGCATGAGTCCCAGAACTGGCCTCCTTATCTGTCACAGAGACCAGGTTTTATCCTCTCCTGTATCTCTAACTATATCCAGAATTCAGGTCTCATCTTTACCAGCAGCAGACCCTTAACAAAGTCACTGCATTCTCAGATTCAGTGTCCTCATTTGTCAAATAGAGATCATTATAATACCTTCTTCATGAGGTTTTCAAGAGATTAGATGAAACAGTGATAAAATATATGTAAAGCACTTAGCAGGGTGCCCAGCACACAATAGATGCTTAGTAAATGGTGGCTGGCCTTACTGTTAGTGCCGGGGGTCTGTGCTTGTGCTAACTACCTTCTAGGTAACAATTGTAAATTGTGTCTCAGATCATGTTACTTTCCTTCTCCATGCTTTAGGTACCTTGTCACTTATAGATAAAGTCTAACCTCAAGGGAACCAAGGCTGCATAATGAATTTTGTGGGCCCTAAGTACTTCAGCCTACATAGAAAAACGATGAAACAACAATAAAAATTGTTTCAATAAAAATACTGAAAATTATATTTGATAGTTGCATTCTGATTGTCCTCCCTAAAGGAACCACATGCCTTCTTTCTCTCTCTCTCTCTCCCTTTCTGTCTGTTTTCTCCCCAGGTCTTGGGGAGGTTATGCCCCCCCCTGCCCCCGCCACCTTTGTTTCTTTAAGTTTCTCTCTCTCTTTTCCTTTCCTCTCCCCTCCCTTCCTCCTTCCCTCCCTCCCTCTCTTCCTTCTTTCCTTCTTCTCTCTCTCACCATCCCTCCCTCTTACTCCTTTCTTCCCTGATGTCTTTCTTTTGTGTGTGTGTTTGTGTCATTAGTTTTTGTTGTTCTATTTATTATTGCTTTCTTTGGGTTTTCTCTCTTCTTTTTCTGACTCCTTGGGTTAGATGCTTACCTCATTAATTATCATCAGTCTTTCCTTCTTCCCTCTGTTTATATACTTACATCCAAGTATTGCATTAGCACTACCCTCCAAGTTTTGAGATGTACAGTTTCATTTATCTTCTGATGCAATATGATTAATTATTTGACCCACGTTTGTTTTTAGAATTCTTTTTAAATTGCCAAAATGTGTGAATCCTTTTGGTATTTTTATTGTTGGTTTCTGGTTTTTTTTTTTTTTTTTTTTGCTAATGATAAATGTTTTGATCATTATGTGATGACTTTATTTATTCCCATAAAGCTGTTTGCCCTAAAGTCTGTTTTATCTGATGTTTATAGAGCCATTCCAGCTTTCTTTTGGTTAGTGTTTTCATAGTCTATATTTTCTTTATCCATTTCAACTCTGTTTTTTTGGTATTCATTGGATTCATCTTGTGTAGTTACTGTAACAAATTGCCATAATCTCAATGTCTTAAAACTACAGAAATTTTTTCTCTTACAGTTGGAGGCAACACGTCTGAAATCAAGTGTTGGCCTAAGCCATGCTTTCTCTAAAAGGCTCTAGGAAGTAATCCTCCCTTTCCTCTTCCTGTCTTCTGGGAGTTGCTAGCAATCCTGGGCTTGCAGCTGCATCCTTCGGTATCTGTTGTCAAATGACCTTCTTCCCTCTGTGTATCTGTATTTCCATCTCTAAAATTTTCTCTTATGAGTATACCAGTGATATTAATTTGATTACATATGCAAAACCCCTATTTCCAAATAAGGTCATACTACAAGTTCAGGGTAGGCAGGGGACCACTGTTCAACCCAGTACCTTCATAATGAGAAATTATGAAACATAAAAGGCATACAAAAGGTCTTGTACTCTGTGCACATTTGAGCTCTAAAACTCCAGCCTTTAGTTAATGAGCAATGCATCCTTCACCCCATCCCAGCAGATGTAGTCTCAACTCTGATTATAACGTACCTCTGGGAGTTTCCTTTAACTTCTTGCAAGCTCAGCTATGCACTTACAATATTAAAAAAATTTATTCAGAATTTCCAGGTGGTTTACTGGAAAGTTTTCATATTGTTTTAGCCTTTCATCTTGCTGGAAATGGAATTGCCTGTCTTAGGTGGGTTTTTAAGAATAGCTTTATTGAGATTTTTTCACATGATATCATTCATCCACTTAAAGTATACAATTTAGTGATTTTTAGGATATTCACAAAGTTGTGCAAACATCACCACAATCTAATTCTGGAACATTTCCATCACCCAGAAAGACACTTGATACACATTAGCAGTCACTCCCCACTCCCTCGGCAGATACCCACCACCCTAAGCACCTACTTTCTATCTCTCAGGTGTGCCTGTTCTGTACATTTCAGATAAATAGAATCGTACAATATGTGGTCTTTCCTGACCAGCATTATTTATGTGGCATAATGTTTTGACGGTTCGGTCATGTCGTAGCATATTATCACTACAGACGGTCTCTGACTTCTGATGGTTCGATTTATGATTTTTTTTTGACTTTATGGTGGTGCAAAAGTGATACACATTCAGTAGAAACCATACTTTGAAGTCTGATCTTTTCCTGGGCTAGCAACATGCAGTACCACACTCTCTTAGGATGCTGGGCAGTGGCAGTGAGCCACGGCTCCCGGTTTTACCCACGTTTCCCCCAACCATGAGGGTAAACAGCCAATGCACTTACACCGTGTAGTACCCATGTTTCCCCCAACCATGAGGGTAAACAGCCAATGCACTTACACCGTGTAGTACCCATGCAACCATTCTGGTTTACACTTTTCAGTACAGTAGTCAATAAATTACATGAGATATTCAACACTTTATTTTTTTTATTATAAGACATGCTTTGTGTTAGGAATGAGTTTGCCTAACTGTAGGTTATTGTAGGTGTTCTAAGCATGTTTAAGGTGGGGTGGGCTAAGCTATGGTGTTCAGTAGGTTAGGTGTTTTAAATGCATTTTCAGCTCATGATATTTTCAACTTATGATGGTTTATCAGGATGTAACTCTTTTCTAAGCTGAGGAAGATCTGTACTTTATTCTTTTTATTCTTTATTCTTTTATTGCATTGTATGGATATACCATGTTTTGTTTTATTCATTTATCAGTTGATGGACGTGTAGCTAATATGACTAATACTTCTAGGAACATTTGTATACAAGTTTTCGTGTGGACATATCTCTTCATTTCTCTTGACTGTATACCTAAAAATGGAATTGCTGGGTCACATGGTAAAACGACGCTTGGCATTTTGAAGAACTGCTATTTTCCAAAGTAGCTGCACCATGTTACTTTCCCACTAGTAATGTCCTATCATGAGTGATTTTAAAATCCAACGTAGGTGTCTGTACTTGACATGGGAAGAGTTCTTGTAGATTTCGGAGCACACTGAAGGTAATGTTATTGGAATAGTTGGTGCATAACGATTTGGAATGAGAGATTAAAGACCAGGATGCAGGTAGGAAATGTTGGAGTAATCCAGTTCCCAGTTGATGATTCCTCTGTTGGGATGGTGGTGGGCAGAAAAGATGTCAGGGTTCCTGAAGGCCATATTGGACAGTGGAAATGATGCTCGGGTAGAACAATGATGTTCACCTGAGACCAGCCCTGAGATGTTTGCTCACCCTTTGCTTTTTGATTCTGTATCACAGAAAATAAATTTTTATTTTCAGAGAAGCAAGAAAAGGAATACAAGTCTTGCTATTATGGAGTGGAGGACCATCCTGTGACTGGAGCAGTTTTACTGGCCTTTGCCTTACTTGGGGATGCCTTCCTGGGTGGTTGGGTCCTCCTAGGCTCTGTGGGCTGCCCATCATGAAAGCTCTTCACATCTCTGTAAAGAGGATGCTTTTTACATCTCTGGTCCATGGTCTTCCTGCCAGTGGCAGCAAAGAGACTTTTGTGGACAAAGTGAGGTGTGTGTGTGTGTGTGTGTGTGTGTGTGTGTGTGTGTGTGTGTGTGCGCGCGCTTACGCCTGAGGGTGGACAGAGTAGCTTGAGCATTTGAAATAGCAAAAAAGAATGAGAGACCTTAACAACAAAATTTTCAAGCCGAGAAGTAAAACCTCCCATAACTGTAGGATTTAAAAATTACCCATCAAGCTGTTTATTGTATAATGGAACAATAGGTATAAAGCTGCCAGCGTCCTGGGAACGTGCAATTGCTCAGTGAGGCTTGTTACAGAGGCCTCCTACTCTAGTTGGCACGGTTATCACCCTTACGGGTTTTTCTTCTCTGTGATTTATTTGCAAACATTTTGTATTTCCTTTTGCCATTTAGATTAGATTTAAATAAAACCATTAGGTATAGAATGGTGTCAGACGGTTAAACACTTTAAACTCATGATAAAATCAATCTGTATATTATTCTCTGTTCAAATGAAGCAAAAACACCTGCAGTCTGGCAGTTCCTTATTACTGACTGTTCTTATTCTGTGTTGTACCCGGGCATCTCCTGGAAGATCCAGCCTTGTGGTAATTGCTTGTGAAGAAAGGAAATCAGGGAGGGATAACAGCCCCAGTTCTGTCCCATTTTGTGTGTCTTTCTTGGTCCACGTGTCCCCTGCTTTGGGTAGTCTCTCGCTTTTATAGACCCCGCCCCCCCGTCCATCCCACTTCCCAAAAGGAGGGAGAGGCTCTTCATGGGTGACCGCCTTAACCCCACACTGCACAGTTGCTTTGACCTTCCTCTCAATTTCAGTGTGTTCAGGGCATATTCTGATATCAATAAATTGAGAACATAATTGTTTCTGCGAAGGGTAATATTAAAATTTCCACTGAAGCTATATCTGAGCCTGAGTGGCATATCCTGATATGGTGGTTTTCAAATAATTGTTTTTTTCCCCCTTCTTTTTCTAGGTTTATCCAAATCCCTTGGGCTCATTGAAGGTTATGGTGGGCGGGGCAAAGGGGGCCTTCCTGCTACCCTTTCCCCGGCTGAAGAAGATAAAGCCAAGGGACCCCATGAGAAGTATGGCTACAACTCCTACCTCAGTGAAAAAATTTCACTGGATCGTTCCATTCCAGATTATCGTCCCACCAAGTAAGTTCTGATTCAGTCATTCAGAAGAGCTTACTTTAGCAGATGGTTGGGTATAGACTCATGTCTGTGACATTTTCTCGTGTTATTTGTAACTAGTGGAGGGGCTTTTATCTCATTAGCTTCCTCCATCATCAATAAATAGTACTGTTGATTATGAAAATAGAGCTAAACAAGAAATATTTTAATTAATTGATTAATTAATTTATTTATTGGCTGTGTTGGGTCTCCATTGCTGCACGCGGGCTTTCTCTAGTTGCAGCAAGTGAGAGCCACTCTTTGTTACGGTGCGAGGGTTTCTCATTGCAGTGGCTTCTCTTGTTGCGGAGCACAGGCTCTAGGTGCACGGGCTTCAGTAGTTGTGACTCATGGGCTCAGTAGTTGTGGCTCTCGGGCTCTAGAGCACAGGCTCAGTAGTTGTGGCGCACGGGCTTAGTTGCTCCATGGCATGTGGGATCCTCTGGACCAGGGATTAAACCCATGTGCCCTGCACTGGCAGGCGGATTCCCAACCACTGTGCCACTGGGGAAGTCTCTAAACAAGAATTTTTGATTTTTATAAATGTAATACAGAAACCTAGAGAAAGGTCCTCAATACAAAAAATGTTTAAGTAAAATTTTAAAAAATCACCATGATCTCATTATCTAGAGGTGGTGACTGCTAAAATACTGGTATTTTGTCTTTGAGTCTACTTTCCGTACAGATTATGAGCGTATGATATGTTTCATTTATCCTCTTTTTCACTTAACATTCTTTCATGAACATTTTCTGATGTTATTAGTTATGGTCCTTATTTTCATTGTAGAAATTTTGATTATTTACAATTTTTCATTACTATAAATAACACTTCGATGAATAACTCCCCACTCAAATCTCTATGCATATTGATTTGATATTTACTCTCTTAATCCACACTTCTAAAGGTGAAATCCTTAGATGACATTGTAGGAATACTTTTGGAAGCCCTAGATACATATAGTGATATTTTCCTCCAGAAAGTTTCTGCTCCTATTGGATTTTCACTAGACCCTTCCCAAACTAGCATTTAAATAATGCCAGTACTAGCATTTAAATAATGCTTTTCCCAGCTGGTAGATGAAAAATTACATCCTGTGATTGTTTCAACTTAAAATTTTGGTTTGAGATTCTTACCTTTGAAACAGTTTGTTTGCATCTTGGTTGGTTTATCAGAGGTCTTTATTCTGTGCTCTCAGATTTAAGGATTATTTGCTTTCTCCTTGTGAAAGAGAGAAGAGAGATTGGTGGGAAAATCAAGACGCTGGGGGGAAAATATCCTATTTTCTAGGCAGTAGTCCTCCTTGGCTTTTCGAACAGATGCTTCATCTTCTGTTAGATTTGTGGTGTCTCTCTTTTTTCATTTAGAGTGTGCCCTTGGTTAGAGTAGATTATTTCTTTTTCAAATGGATTTTGCACAAATCAGTTAAGTATCCTGGTTACTAAGAAAAATAGATTCAAGATAAAGAAAATTATCTTAAATGGATTTAAAATTGCAGCATTAGCTGAGAAACCTGTTAAATCTCTCTCTCTGCCTAATAAGCACATATTCATTTTGAATCACTAGGAAAACATACATTACCCCTGTTGGAAGCTATTTTGTGCTTCTGGACTTTTGCTCTCAAAAACATCTGGCTGTTTTCATTTCCTGGTGCTCTCTGATTAGCCTTTCTTATTTGGACATTGGCAAATAAACAGAGCCATATTTTTTGTACTCCTCTGAAAACGAAGATGCTTCCAACATGGAGCTTAGTGGCAATGGGTCAGTTGAACAATATCAGTGAGCACCTACTATGTGCCAGATGGTTTTCCCCACACGAGAAGCAGAACAATGGATGAACATCGCCTACTTTCTTCTTGTCTAGGGAGGGAGACAGATGTGCAGGCAGATTAATCCAGCACATGGTGGTCTATGTGGGTGTGTCAGGCCAGAGACATATACCGTATGTACAGGAGGGGTCTGGGGAAATTTCCTGCTTAAGATGATGTATAAGTTTAATCTTGAAGGCCAATCAAGGATTGGAAAATTAAAGAGAGAAGACGGATAAAGGCAAGTTGGTAGGGGAGCAGTGAGAGCAGAGTGGGGGATGCAGATAAACACATGGCACACCCAGGGAAGCATGCAAGCGCTGTAGTGTAGCGTAGTGGCTTGAAAGGACCACTGAGATCTGGTCCCTCTGGAAAACTAAGATGATAGTAAAGGACTAGAGAAGACGGCAGCCTATAAGGGACAGAAAACAGGTTAGGCTCTGACAGCAGGGAGGAAACACCCACGACGTTTTGGGAGATGGAAGGAGGATGAATGAGTGGTAACTGACATTGCAAACTGCATAAGGCTGAGACCCAACCTTCTATGTATGATGGGACGTGGTGGGAAGGGCGGAAGAATATAGCCTCGTCACATCTCAGAACCGCAGACACTCAGGAATTAGAGGTTCTGGGTACCTCTGATGGCTGAGAGGTAGATGTAAATGGAAGGATTACAGCTGTGTCCCCAGGTCCTTTCTGCAACTTTACACAGCCAGAGACTGCCCTTCCCTACCTGGTGGAATATGGGAGGTTTACTGTCTGGAGAAGGTGAATCTCTGGGCTTTAGTTCACAGGATGACAGAGTATAGGGCTATGTACTAGTGGGGACACCTTGGCCTCATTACTCCTCCAGGCCTTCACACTCCTGTAGTGAAGAGTTGGAAGAATCCACTCTGAGGAAGCCATCCAACCTAAGAGAAAGGCCAATAGACTTGATAGTTCTCTCCCGTCCCCGAAATGTCTGGGTTCTACTCATGAAACATTAGGAAGACTCCATCCATCTACACAGAGCTGTCTTACTGTAAAACAAGAAAGGAGAGCCAGGGTCCGTAGACATTTCAAGAGAATCTCTATTATAAAAGGCCTTTGCAACAACAACAACAGCAATAGAAAAGGCATTTGGAGGAAACAGAGACTAACAAACTTTAAAACTATAATTAATGTCTTAGTTCATAGAATGTTTTGTTTTATTCACAGAACAAGAATCAAGTGCTGTGTTAAAGTGATAATCAGAGAATAAAAAAGAGATCTTGGAAGTTAAAAATAAGATAGAAATAAATAGTTCAATGAAAGGTTAGAAAATAAATTATTGTTATCTAGTCACTGAGCTGTACACTATATCCCCATGATTTATTTATTTAATAACTGGAGTTTGTACCTTTTGACTCCCTTCATCCAATCCCCCCCCCCCCCCAACTCCAGCCTCACCTCTGGCAACTATGATCTGTTCTATCAATGAGCTTGGGTTTGTTTGTTTTTTTAAAATTTGCATGTAAGTGAAGTCTTAGAGTATTTCTTTCTCTGATTTAACTTCACTTAGCATAATGCCCTCAGGTCTTTTCATGTCATTGCAATGGGCAAGATTTCATTCTTTTTATGACTGCATACTACATATATGTATCACATTTTTTTTTCTTTCATCCATTCATTCATTCATTCCTTCATTGATGGACACTTTGTTTCCATATTTTGGCTATTGTAAATAACGCTGCAGTGAACCTGGAGAGGGTGAATATATCTTTTTGAATTAGTGGTTTTTCTTAAAATATAAATACCCTGAAGTGGAACTGCTAGATCATGTGGTAGTTCTATTTTTAATTTTTTAAGGAACATCCACATTGTTTTCCATAGTGGCTGCACCAATTTACAGTCCCTCCAACAGTGCACAAGCGGTCCCTTTTCTCCACATCCTCACCAACACTTGTTATTTCTAGCCATTTTGTTAATAACCATTCTCACAGATGTGAGGTGATAGCTCATTGTTTTTTGTTTATATTTCCTTGATGCTTAGTGATATTGACCATCTTTTCATGTACCTGTTGGCTGTCTGTATATCTTCTTTGGGATAATGTCTATTCAGATCCTCTGCCCATTTTTAAATCAGATTGTTTGGGTGTTTTTTTTTTTTTTTATTTTTGCTATTGAGTTATATGAATTCTTTGTATATTTTGGATATTAATGTCTTATCAGATTTATGATTTGCAAATACTTTGTCCCATTCAGGAGGTTGTCTTTTCGTTTTGTTGTTGGTTCTCTTTGCTGTGAAGAAACAAGTTTAATCCCCCTTATTTATTTTTGCTTTTGTTGCCTTTGCAAACAAAAAAGAAATTTACCATTCTTTCAGAAAGTTTTGGACTGAATTAATGATAGACGCACACACACACACACACACACACACACACACACACACACATGCATGCACAAAGCTTGTGAAAAAGGAAGGCAATTTAATAAACAGGAAAAAACAAAAGTTCCTCAAGAAAGGAATTGAAATTCCATATACTCTGTGGCAGAGCTGTGAAAAATATAGTCATACAAATGTAAATGTTGAATAGGTATTAAAGCACAAAGTGTGGGTAACGCTATTGGAAGAAAGAAGAGGCAAAATGTATACATGAGGTGTGGGTAGTAGAAGAAAATTAAATCTTTATGGACAGAAACAAAATCAATTGAAAATGTCTAAAATTTAAACATCAGGAAGTAGTATGTTTACATTTTATGATTTAAATAATTAATAATCATTTTAATAATGATTGCTACTTAGAAAGATTGAAGGTACAGAAATGGGATGAGACTGTATATGTTTTGTTTTAATAAAATAAAAGTTCAATTAAGCAATAAATGTAAATCTACACCAAAAAGTTAAGTGCAAGGTAGGAAGGGTGAAAATATAATAGAAGAAAGAGTTGGAGAACTGGGTCGAATGACATGATTGCCTCTGCCTTTTTAGATTTTTCTGGAAGCTATATGAAGGATGAATTTGAAGGTGAAATTAAAGGTGAACTTGAGAGCTTGCCCACAGGCCATACATGGTAACTAGAGGTAGCATTATAAATTCTGGGTTCCACAGCCAAAGGTACCAAATTAACCTTTGTTAATTGCAGACTAATCCTTGCCACCAAAGAGTGGCAAGGGCCTTGCCTGTAAAAGCTGCTTCTCTGATATTTGAGTCCAGAGGATATGAAAGGAGGCAGCTGTCTGGGGCCAGAGCATTTTCCTTCCTCCCCGTGCAGCCCAAGCCCAGGAGAAGTCATCACCCCATGGGCAATATCTTCCTTGTGATACTCCCCAAAAGCTCTCTCAAGTTTAGGGAATTTAAATTGGCTAATTTCATTGCAATTTTATGCAGAACCTCAAGTTACTTTAATTCTTATTGGTGTATTATTACACTACTCTTGACAGAATTGTTTCTCTTATAAATATGAATGAATTTGGGCGTAATAGTGGGATTAACCATTTGTTTCTCACCTTTCATGCAGACGGATTCCAAAATGTTTTCTCTTTTATTTTAATTCTGTGATTTTTTTTCTTCCCCTCGACAGATATTTTAAATTCGTATGAACCCCTAACTGTCAATCTTTCCGTCTTCATTTCTTCACTGCTTTAAAGCAGAGAAAGATGTCCCTCAGAATACTTATAAATATTCCACTCTGTTTTGTGTTCCTTTTCCATGACTCTTATGTTTCACTCCTCCATCCATCTAGAGCTTATTTTGGAATATGGTACAAGGTAGGTATCTTTTGTTTCAAATGTCTGTCCTTTTTTTTTTTCTCAAAGCATCTTTTTCAGTATGATTTTGGAAATAATGCTTCTCTTTCTCTTACCTGAAGCTGTTAAATGGAACACATTTTGTACTTTTTATACATAAGTGGGCTTATTTTCTAGGCTCTGTGCTATTTGTTTGGTCTATATTTTTTTCATTTTCTTTTCTTTTCTTTCCTTGTTTTTTAAAAAATCATGGGAAATGATTTTTGACTGACGTCCCCAGTCTGCCAGATACTGTGCTAAAGGCAGGGTGAGAAACGAGGCACGTCTTGGCCTCCTGAGAAATCACAGCCAGTGGAGGAGGCAGGTGGGGCTTTGCAATCCTTCGACTTGTTTCCAGAGGACCTTAGAAACAAAGATAAGGGGATGTGCTCTTGTGGGAGAGTCAGAGGGCAGTGCAGAGGTGACCTTGATCTTAATGGTGCGCCGGAATTCTCCCTCTAAAGAAAAGGCAGAACGCTGGAGAGAGTGAACAGCATGTGCGGGAGGACTGGGAAAGTTCTTGGATTTCAGGGCTAGGGAACCAGCACAGACACTTTGGGCTGGGTCATAGGATCTCCAGAGTGACTTGTGGAAGAAGAGGTTGGAGGGGGAAGGAGGAGGCAGGTTGTAAAACATCTTATGTGCCAACCCTGCGTTAGGTGGGGAAGTCTGTCGTTGTCATTGGACGGCAGTGACGGACTTGGGGCAAGATGGTTTTATTGTGATAATTTCTTAAAAAGAAAAATAACATTTAACTGTGGCAAGAATGTGGAGAAAGGTTAGAGGCGTTGGAGGCTGGGAGTGGGAAGCCTAAATAAAATCTCTTCTTTTCCCACTCAACACCTGTTGAGCGCCAGCTCTCTGCTAGGCATTGCCTGGTAAGAGAGAAAGACTTCTGATAATACAGTGAGTGTTTTCTTGTTATCCTATTCCTGTAGGATTTGTCTGTAACAAACCAAGGACTAAGCAGGGATAGAGGAGAAGGGCTCGTTTCAAGAAAAAACTTTCTAAGGATCAGCGAGATGAGTCAGTTAATTGGATATGGGGGACGTGGGTGCAATCAGAAGTTTCTAGCTTGGGAGACAGAGTGGAAGTGATTTCATTAACCGGGAGAGAGAATCCTGCAGAGAGGTTCATGTTTTGCAGGGAGGCGGTGGAGGGTGGAGGGGATAGCCGTGCTGCTTGTCCAGGGTCTCCCCGTAGTTATGGCTTTCTTGAGGGAAGCAGGAGATGAATCTGTCGGGCTTTTTCATCCTTTGGCTCTGTGTGTGCGAGGTGATGTTTGTAGATACCAGAAACCAGACAAGACTTTATTAACCCTCACTCCTTTCCCTTGCCGAGATATCCCATTCTCTATCATATTGCCCACTTAGCTCATAATATGGGGGAGGGGCCACCTAGCAGCACAGAAATCTGTCTGAGCTTATTATTAAAGCCACAGCTGAGATCCCTGCATACATTTTATGGCTTGCTGCCTCCTCCCAGACCATGTAGGTAATTTATGAGCAGCTTCTACTGCTGTTATCTTCAATTTCTCCTTTGGCCTCCTGCTTATAAATCCAGATGTCAGGTTTCTTTGGAATTCATTTTGTTTTACTCACTAAGTCTCCTCTTTCCTTTATTGCCACCAGTTCTAAGCTGTTATAGTCCAACAGTGTCTGCTTTGGACACATACAGTGTGAGATGTCTATGGACCATCTTCACATCACGTTTACCGGACAATTGTATGTTTGGGTCTGGAGGTCAGGAGTGATGTCTGGCCTGACCATGGAGATTTGGATTCATCCAAGTCCAGTGGGTATTTTAGGTTGAGTCCGTGTGTGTATGTGAGTTACAGTGTTATCGTTTAGTGGAATGCATCTACGCGTTGGTCAAGACCCAACTCAAGTTTTCCATCCCCTGTGAAAAGGATACACTTGATAATTATAGCTGTGACTGGCCTTTTTTTTTTTTGGAATCATTCTTCTGACTGTAGCTATCCTGCGTCTCACAGGTTGGTCTTCAACTAGAGTGAAAGCGCCTTGAAGAAGGTCAAGAATCCTATGTTAAACTTTCTGTTTTATAGACGTGGGCACAGAGGGTAGCCGTCCAATAAATCCTTGTTGGTTGAAATAATAAGTAGTTACTTGCTTAGCAATGTCTTTGAACCACTAACCGCAATAATTATTCCCTTTTATTGACTTCCTTTTATGTTTTTGTCACTGTGCTGCATGTTTTATTGATCTCGTTTAAATTTAACCACTCTCCGAAGCAGCTGTGACCGTCTCTGTTTTATAAATGAGGGAAGGGGTGTAGGGGTGTTTGGAGGGGTGAACGAACCTGCCTGAGGTCACACAGCCAGGCAGTGTGGGTATCTTCGGGGCCTGTGCACATCCCCCTACACATACTTGCCCCTGCCTACCTGTCCATATCTGTGGGATGGAACTTTCTACTCCACGCTGGTGTCACTAGAAGGGAAAAAAAATTCTGAGTTTCAGAGACGGGACAGTTCCTTTGGGAAAGTGAATGTGTGTGCGTGTGTTTGTGTGTGCGTGCGTGTGTGTGTACTTGTGTGTGTTTACTGCCTGCGTTTTCTTCTCTTTCTTCTCTTTAACTTTCCAACTCTACCAAAATTCCACTGCCAAAGGGGCTGTATCCTGAATTTGATTAACTCTCGCCCATTAAGACCTGCTAGTATATAGTATAATATAGTTGAAATCCTCTTTAAGGGATATGGAATTTTGGGGGGGTAAAACTCAGGAAGAATAAATACTGTAATAATATTAGGTTCAGGAACTGTCTTACCGTAGAGTTGATTTCATCTAGAGGCATAACCAGGAAGAACTTCTTTGGCTAAGGCGGGTGTTCACCTGGCTGGGGGGTGGGAGAGTGATGGAAAATCTACATGGGGTCGGGGGGGTGCCCTCCGTTTCCATATGTGAGGGCGATAATTCCTGAAGTATTTGTAGGTGAATGTTCATCCCACTTTCGTGGGTTGCCTAGGTCTGAAAAGCACTTAAAAGCCTTAATAAGAGAGGTTTTCATGGAGGTCAAGAGCACAGGCTTGAACACATGACTGAGTTCTAATCCCAGCTTTGCTTCTTACAAGCTCTGCGACCTTGGGCAAGTTATTTAACCTTTCTGTGCCTCCGTTTCCTCATATCTGAAACGTTGATAGTGAGTTTATAACATTCATCTGAGGAGTAAATCGATTATTACATGTGACCTGCAGAGACTAATATACCAGGCATTACTCTGAGACCTTCTCATGAATTAATAATATCTGATCAATAAATGTTGGCTGTGATTATTTTTTAAAAGCTCCTTCACTGAACATACCCCTTATCCTTAAAATACCGTGTAAGATTTAATGACAGAATCTTCCGGAAAGTATCTACCCGAATGAAATGTGGGTACAACTGTGTGCCTCACCCCCGTGTGGAAAGCTCAAGTCTAAGGTAATGGTCATTCCTTCATCCCCAGGTCAGCACAGACGTGCAGGGGACCTGGCCCGAGACAGACGCCAGGCTGTGGGGAGCCCCTGGGAAGGAACGTTTGCTTCTTAAGGCTCTTCCGAGACAGGGCAGAAGGCTCAGCTTTGGGCTTGCCCGTGAATTCCACACTAAGCAAGGCCAGCCGGGTGTCCTGAGGGCGCGGGAGACTTTGCGAAGGCTGATGGGGACGGGGGCAGCTGCCCCCTCTTTCTGTTCTGCCCTGGGCCATAGCGCTCAGACCAGACCCACAGTATAATGTCTGTTCTTATTTTTTTCACAAGTTGAAATGATTATTTTTTTTTCACACATTAACATAATCTTTTCAAGGAAAAGGGCTGAATATTAAAACACACACACACACCCCCCACACATTTTAAAGTGTTTCTCAAAGGGAGGTCTTTGGAAGCTGTTTAAAAATGGAGGTTGCTGGGCCCTATGGAGTTCCTGGTCTGAAGTCCCCGCCACTTTCTGTGAATTAATTCCCTCTGCTGAGAACCTCTGCGATGCTAAGGAGCGTTTTGAAAGAGCGGGCATTGTTCAGCTGTGGCCTTGGCTGCAGAAAGCCTGTGTTCTCAGGGAGGTTTTGATTTTGGAGACTTTCTGTGAAGCTGCTCCCGTGTGGAGCTTGACTGGGCCTCAGACGCCCACTGTAGGTGAAGGGGGGAGGGATGCGGGTAGGGATGCAGCTGGGAGAGGGCAGAGGAAGGGCTGCCTCTTCCTCCAGGTTGTGCTGGGGTCTGGATAGCACAAAGACACCCTTTGCTGCCTCCATCTGCTCCTGCCTCCGAAACTGTTCTAGTGAAGAAGCCGATAACTCCATTTTCATCATTTCCTGCCTGTTCTGAAAAGATGGGAGTCTTAGAATAAATATGATGATTCAGACAGGGGTCTAGAATGTTCTTGGGGTACAAGTGTCAGACGGTGCAAGAGTTTAATGTGGAAGATCGTATAGGGCTTGCATCTCTACTTGTTAAAGGCCCCTGGTCTCCCTGCACAGGTAGTTCTTGGGAAAGCTTAACATAGATTCTCAGCCTTCACTGGGCATTGACATCAGCTGGGAGCTTTTAACTTTGGGAGCCCAGACTCCACCCCAGAGTGTATGCATGGATGCAGAGGGCCTATGGTAGTTAAATCAGAATACCTGGGAGTAGGGCTCAAGCATCAGTATTAATTGCTTGTGAATAGGCTCTCCAGGTAACCCCAATGTCTCAAAACATTGAGAGCCATGTTTTGGGAAGTGTGGTCTTTGCATTTGAATCACCAAAGCTGCTGGTTAAAAATGTCAAGTCTTGGCCCAGCTACAGAGCTGGTAGACTGGTAAATCTACATTATTTCACAAGCTCCCTGAGTGATTCTTATTTTTAAATTTGGAGCACTCTGGGGTCCCACCATTTTCTGAGATTCTCCATATGTGGAGGCAGGAGGAGGAGAAAATGAGGGTCAGGACAGGGCAGGGGTTCCCATGCTTGAGAAGGTCCTGTTCTTCGTTGAATGACCTTGTGTCCCTTCCCTCTGTCTGGCTTGTTTCCTTTCCATCCTGTGCCCTAGCACGCATCTGTTTATTTAGCAAATGAAAATGAATAGAAATAAATCTCATTTTGAATGATTTTCCTTTTAGAATTTCATTATACTCCGTAAAATGAAACTCTCTGCGGTGTTTCAGACGTAGAGGTATAGAGTCAAAAGATAAATATGAGGCAGAGATACTATTTGCACTATGAGGGTTGTCATTTATACGATGGGATCAAAGGCTTAGCTAATTTTTAAGAAGGAATTCCCGCGTCTCCTGGAGGTAGTGCCAGCCTGGCTGCCCTAAAGTTTATGAATTGGCAAAGTTAATTTAATCCTTTATTGGGCCCTGAAAAGGTTCTCATCTGAATGCATCAAAGTGAGGCTGTGGAAAACATTCCCCTTTATTTCTGTTCTAGAGAGCTTTCTGGACACGCTTCAGTGTCTTACATGGGGATCTTGCAATCAATGGGTAGAAACCAACATGAACCTTGTCCAGTCTATATAAATGGATCTGCCCTGTGGTCTGTTTACAACCTGCAGGGTCGTTGAATTCCAGCTTCACTTTCCCCAGATGTAGATGTGACTATGGGAAATGGGGTTCTTGATTTATAACCTCGAATCAAACCAATGTTGGGATTTACAACAGCGGTGGTTCTTGCCTCTATAACCCTTTGATTACTTTATGCGAGGATTGTCGGCCCGGGAGAACTGTAGGAGAACAGCTCACCTTGTGTCATTCTCAGAAATTCCCATGATGCCTGTTACTGGGGACTCCAGACTTTGAACCTGCAATGTGTATGTTTCTAGCAGATTTTTCCTGCCTGCCCAATCCCACTGTGTCCCTCACTTTATCAGTGCTCTCTGAGATAAAAAAACTCAGGCAGCACTTGTGCACGTACACACACACACACACACACACACACACACACACACACACACACACACACACACACACACACACACACACACACCCTGCAAGAAAGCCCAAGCTAGCTTGTAAGAGCCCCTGTTAGGCAGCCTGCCTGATTCCACTCTGACGTGTCCAGTGATTAGTTATATGAAATACTTTCCTGAAAACCTTTGTTTCTCAGCCCTGAATCTAATCAATAGAGCAAACGACTCTGCAATCACAACACCTTGTTTTATGTGTGGCATGTGTTGTTTTTGCTCTGTGAGTCGAGGAAACATCCCCCAAATTGGCAGCAGGAGAGTGCCACAGTGCTTTATAACAAGGTGAGATTTACAGCGCCATAAGAGCTGGAGGGATGCATAAAGCTTCTGGTGGAATGGGCGAAATGGGCTAAATTCAGGTATTAATGGGAGCGTTACATGTGCACTGCAAAGGGAGACAGGCTCATCAGTATTACAGATGGAATGTCCTCGGAGTTAATTTAGAAGAAATTCTGATCAGCCAACAGAACTTTGAGGATGGATGCAGCAAAAAGGAGACTGTGGCATATGGAGAGAACATATTTGTTCTTGCAAAATCAGTAGAAAATGTTTAATGTCATCATAACCTCATTTGCATAAAAATAGTCATAGGCAGCAAACCAAATGAAAGCAAAGGAAGACGTGATGGAACCAATGCTGTTTGTGTTTCATTTCATGATGAATAACATAAATAATTCAATTGAATAAATAAATACAAAATTGCTTCGGGTAGCTGTACTGCAAATTATTATCCTGGGAAGATTCCTTTGCCGGTACATGTAGTCATGATGAAGTGATGTGATATGCCTCTGTGGGCAGCACCTGCTGTATCGTTGACCCCTGATAATAATATTGCCCTCTCTTAGCTCTCCAGTGTTATATGGATACAAATGAATTTCTTAGGAGCACAGTCTTATTTCATCACGTAACCTTGAAGAAGTTAACTCAGTCATGGTGGATCTACTCCCACTTCGCACATAGGAATGCTTAGGCAGTTTCTGGTAATTGGCAGTTTGATGAGTCTGGGATTGTGCTATGCTAGATACGTAATTCTTACTAATATTTGGAACCCTGGTGGCAGAATTGGAGCCATTGTTTTTGTCCTGCAAAATCTGATCAGAATTCTTGTGTGAGTATACATTATGGCATGGAGAAAATGGGTGGAATTTATTAGTTAATTGATCGCAGCCAACATTTTCAAGGGCTGTGAAGGTAGCCGTGGGCAGGTGCTGTGGGAGTTATAACAGATGTGTATGACGCAGTCCCTCTATGCGTTTGAATTTATTCCTTTACTTAGTAAATACTCACTGAATAGCTCCCATCTACCAGGTACTATGTTGGATGCTAAGAGGGTAATGGGAGACGTAATAAACTGGGAAAAAGCAAACACAGGATCATTCTAGGCTGTGATAAGTGCGCTGAAGCGAATGAACAGGGTGCTAATACGTGGAGTAGCTGGAAATGAGGGCGTACTTTAAAGAAGTTCCACTGAGGAAGTAGAGGAGATGAGGATGGAGCCTGCAGTGCAAACATCTGGCAGAAAAACTCTCCTGAGAGAAGGAACAGTCCTCAGAAAGGTTCTGAGTTTGGAACGGGTTTGGCTTTATTTTGGAACTGATTAAGGTATACTGGCCAATGATTTAAGGAGGATGGAGAGGCAGGTAGGGGCCAGATGAGGCAGGACCGTGAGCAATGATGAAGAACTTGGGTTTATTCCAGTGGGATTAAAAGGGGCACATTGGGTTGAAATTCTGTCTGGAATCTTAGAAGGTGACCTTATGTGAAAATAGGGTCGTCGCAAATGAAATTAGTTGAAGTGAGGTCATACTCGATTAGGGTGTGCCCTAAATTCAAGATGACTGGTGTCCTCAGAAGGAGAGGAGAGACACAGAGACGCAGACAGACACAGAGGGAAGGAGGCTGTGGGAAGACACAGGCAGAGACTGGAGTAACCTCTAGAAGCGAAGGAACGCCAAGGATTGTCAGCAGTGTCCAGAAGCTGTGAGAAAGCAAGGATGGGTTCTTCCCCAGGGCCTTCAGAGCCCAGCCCTGCCAAACACCGTGATTTCAGACTTCTAGCCTCCAAAACCGTGAGAGAATAAATTTCTCCTGTTTGAAGCCATCCAATTTGTGATACTTTGTTATGACAGTTCTAGGAACCTCATGTGAAGGCGTTTGGAAGCCGCAGCAGATTTGATGTAGGGAAGTGTCATGATCTGGTTTACATTTTTAAAAGGTCATCCTGTTTGCTGTTGGAGGATGGACTGGAGGGAGCAAGACTAAAGCATGGAGTCCAGTTGGGAGGATAGGTCAGGTCGGAGGTGATAGTGATTCCAGCTAGAATGGGCACAGTGAGATGGAGAAAGGAAGACGGAGATTTACGTCTGAGGTCATCAAGGGACACTGCCAGGTTTCAGATGGAAACACATGGGTGGAGGTGGTAACATTTACTGGTCTGAGGAAGACTGGGAAACAAACAGATTTGGGGGAGAATTTTTGAGAATTCTACTTTGAACACATTAAGTTTGACTTGACTTTTAGTCATTCAACTAGAGATATCAAAGAGGTGACAGATTGATGAATCTGGACCTCAGGAGAGAGGTGGGCGTTGGAGATACACTTTGGAAGCATCAGCAGAGAGATGGCCATCAAGGCTGAGGTCACTAAGGAGACCTAGAGATGCCGCTAGGGTCCAGCGTTGAGTGCTGTGTCACTCCAAAATTTAGATGTCGCTCCTGAAAGAGGAGAGGAATTCAGCAAAAGATGTGGAGAAGGAACAGCTGATGAAGAGGGAAGAAATCCAGGAGAATGCAGTGATGTAGAGCAGAGTGTTTCTAGGAGGAAGGAATGGTCCCTAGCAGTGACTGGTACTGAGATGCCAGAAGCGGTCAGTGGATTTGGCAATAGGAAGATAATTGATGATCTGAATGAAGGTATTTAACCCTGATTGGGGTTGATTAAGGAAGGAATGGTAAAGAGAAAATGGAGAGAGCACATTAACTAAGCTTGACGAGTTTTATTGTGAAGGGGAGAAGAGTTGGTGGGGCTGCAGCTGAGGACTTTGGGAAGCAGAGGAGGTTGTTATCACGATCATTATTGTTTATTTTTAAATTTTCATTTTTGTCTAACGTCAGACTTACCAAAATGTTGCAAGAATAGCACAAAAAAATTCTACATACTTTTTACGCGGATTCCATAAAAATGTGAACATCTTACAATATTTGTATCTTTCCATATGCACATATTTTTTTCTGAACCATTTGATGTCCCTTTCCCTCTAAATAGTGTGTGCATCTTAAGAACAAGGGCATTTTCTTACATAGCTACAGTACAATACGATAATATTATTGTATCTACGTACTATCTGTAGACCTTAAATGGATTTCAGCAACTGTCTCAATGAGGTCCTTTTTCGAAAAAGAAAGTCCTAGATCAGGTATTACATTCATTTGTCATGAGTTTTTGTTTTGAAATGGTCCTTCAATATTCCTTTGTCTTTCATGACAGTGACAGTTTTGAAAACTGCAGTCCAGTTATTTTGAAAAATGTCTCTCGATTTGGATTTGTCTGTTTCTTCAGCGTTAGATTCAGGCTATGCTGTTGTGAAGGAATGCTACAGAAGTGATGTGTTTATCTCAGTGCATCTTATGAGGACACACATGGGATCTATTTGTCTCATTAATATTAATGTTGATCATTTGGTTAAAGGTCGTGTCTGCCTGCTAGTCGATTACGTTTCCTGATTCCTGTAGTACAATGTTGAATTAGTAGAGCAACTTGGCTCCCATGCCTTGTTCCTGACCTTAGTAGACCTTAATAGAATTGCCTCTAGTGCTTCCCCATTAAAAGGCTGGTTTTATAACTATGGTATAAATGTTTGACATGTTAAGAATATCCATCAGTTCCAATTTTTTTTGAGTTTTTATTAGGGTGAGTTGAATTTTTGGAGGTTTTTCAGTATTTTCAGTATCTACACAGATAATCACAGATTTTTCTCCCCGTATCTATTAATATTATATATTAGATTATTGGATCTCCTAATGTTGAACCAAATTTGCATTCCTGGAAAAAATTCCCCTAGGTCATGTACTTTTTCTTAATGTAATATTCACTAGTATTTTACTTAGAAATCTTGCGTCATTATTTGTAATTCTTCTCTCTCTTTTTGTACTGTACTTAAGAGGTTTAGATATCAAAAAAATTGCAAAAAGAATTAGGAAGTCTTCTCTCCTTTTGAATGCTCTGCAACCATTTATGGAGCTTTAGGACTATCTGGTCTTTGAAAGTTGGGTAGAATTCACCTGTGAAATCATCTGGTCCTGATGGTTTTTAATGCAGTAATTTCTTGATGGGTTTCTCTCTTTCTCCTGAGGCAATAGGTCTGTTAAAGTTTCTGTCTCTAATGGAGTCAGACTTGGCAAACTGCCTTTTCCTAGGAAATTCTCATTTCATGTAGGCTTTTAAGTTTATTTACAAACATCTGCAAATTACTCTCTTTAAAAAGAATTCTTGTTTCAATGGTTATTTCTCTCTTTTTTCTTACTTTATGTATTTGTGCTTTCTCCTTTTTTTCCTCGATTAAGTTAGCTAGAGGTTGTCTTATTTTGATAATTACTTTTTAAAAACTAGAATTTTGATTATGATGACATTTTGTATTTTTCTGTTCTCTAACTCATTGACTTCAACTTTTATGTTTTTTTATTTCCTCCCTGTATTTCCTTTTGGTTTCCTTTGTTGTTCTTTTCCTAGCTTTCTGAGCTGGTAATGAAATTCTAGTATTTTTATTGCTGAAAGTTTTTAAGGCTTTGACTATTCTTTTGATTGCTTGAAAGCGTCCCACTGATTCTTTTATGTGGTGTTTTCATTATCGTTATTTTAGAAATTTAAAAATCTTGGTTTGCATTTACCCTGGTCTCAAGATTTGTTTAGTAGATTTTTTTAAATTTCCAGGTGGATGGCTTTTAAAAAAATTACTAGTAATTTAAAATTTTATTGCATTCTGATAAGAGAGTGTCATTTGTAATATTTCTGTTTTGTGAAATGTACTGATGTTTCCTTTGGGGCTAGTTTTTATAACTCTTTCCCTGAGGTTGAGAAGAAGGTATATTGTCTATTTTCTGAGAGTAAAGTTTGATGCGCATCCATACGTTGATTATATCTGTCATATTTTTACTCATCGTCTCTTTGATTTGCTTGTACTAAGAGAGGAGTGTTAATATCTGCTATTATTGTGGGTGCTGCCCTGTGTCTTCTTGCATCTACTTTATTGATTCATAAAGATGGTTGCTATATTTTTTGGTGCATAAATATGAACACTTGTTATCTCTTCACTGTGAATTACAACTTTTAGCATTTAAAAATGATCTCCTTTGTCATATTTAATTTGTTGCCTTTAATCCTTTTTGGCTTGAGTTTTACTTTTTGTGATATCAGGATAATCACTCCTGCTTTCTTATTTTTCTACTTAAAGATAGTTTGAAGTTTGGGGTTCTCTGTCTTATGGTAATGTGTAATTTTATTTGTCCTTTTAGCCACTATTTGTTACTTTTTTATGTTATGCTATTGTTTATGTTTGTAAATACTAGATTTAAGGTTTATGTTGGTGGGAATATTTACCTACACCAGTGTGGCGACTACATCAGAATCCCTTGGGCCTCTTATTGAACTACAGATTCCTGGGCTCTACCCTGTATTGACTAAATTAGAATCTCTGCAACTGGGAATTTGTATTTCATGTGATACTTCAGACAGTTCTCATAGTCTTTAAAATTTGAGAGCCACTGATATAGATGGTAAAAAATATAAAGTCAAATATAGAAATGACTGCGGTCGGCTACAACACTGCAAACAGGAATTCGGGGGACTTTGGGTAACTCACACGATATCTGTAGGCTCCATTGTGTCCTTCATTTATACATTCATTTGATAAGAACGTATTGCCACCATTGACTTCTATCAGGATCATTTGTTTCTTGATGTGAATTATAGCCATCAGAAAGTTAAAAAAAAAACCTCTCCATATATATACTTTACACCCTTTTATTAAGATAGAGGAACAAATGGCAATATATTTAATATCTGAACATGAGTTAGTAAAAACAAAGCATTTTCAGTGACTGTCATTATAAACAGATCAGGCCAATCTCCCATGTCCTGTCTGCCAGCTGTATTTAGAGTTATAAATGATGCTTCACAGCCATGTTCCCAGGAACTCGCAAATGACTTTTCCATCACAAACTGGCTCTTCCTTCTGGGTTCCTGCTTCAGTGACTCATCTGAACTGGAAATCACATTTCTTCCTTTCACTGGTGAGTCAGAATGGTGGAGATCACATCTTATCTCAGTTGGTCATCTTAATACCTGAATGATCAGATGAAATAATTTTTAAACAAATGAGTTCACTGAGTCCTTGTAAAATAGCAAATATATCAAATTGCGTTCATTAGATTTTAGTACCATGTGTGTTTTCATTGTGTTTGGTCAAGCCATATGACATTGCTGGTTTCGACTAGAAATGACAGTTTTATGTGATGCAACCTAACACTTCAGTTCTTTGCAGCTTGGCCCTGGGTATGGTTTAGCTAGTGGCTTCCCATTCATCAGAATAATCAGGTAACCACACTGTGCCTTTTTCTTCATTATGGGTAAATTATTTATTTAGCAACAACTTGTCAGATTTCTTAAAAAGTTTTTCCTGTGCACCAAGGGCTAAATGAATTATTTCACACTTGACTGGAAGACCTCAAATAGTTTCAGTGATATAAATGGAAATCAACCCAGAATTGGATTATCATTAAAAAAAAAAGTTGAGTCTTGCCTTTTCGCTATGATTTGGGAGTCAGCGAGCTTTATCAGTGTGCCTTTCGTGGTAAGTTTCAGCCCTTAAAACCCACTAATAACATTTTCCGTGATCTAGAATGGCCTCAAAGGTCCCTTCCCCTTTTCATGTTCTTCTGTGTTCCTTCTCACTCTAATTCTGGGGACGAATTCAGTTTAACAAATAGTGATTGCATATTTAGTATGAGGTAGACACAGAGCTAAGAGCACGAGGAATGAAGAAATGAACAAAACTTGCTACCTAACTGCAAGGAGTTTTTAATCTAGTAGGAGAAGTGGGCGTGTACTTGGCAGAATGAACTAGCCTTGACTTTGCGTTTCCATTGAGCCTTTACTTCCGTGGGGTAGACTGAATGTCTCCTGCTGCAGGTTGCAGATCCTCGTGACTGCAGCACAATATATATTATAAATAGCATGGCATCTTGACTGCAGATGAACTCAGAGAGAGCATGGGCAGAGAGTCTGGCCATCTGTTTATGAGATTGAACTGGGTCCTAGTGCTGTGAATGTCTGGAAGAGGCAGCCTCTTCGCCTGTATGAGATGTCTCTGTGACTAAAACACTTCTGGGGAGTGTGTCTGTGTGCAAACTCACATGCTGCCCGGGAGCGCGGGTGTTCATGCTCAACTGATTCAACGACTGCATTTCCCCAACGTATTACACCAAATGTACTTAACAGCAATTAGAATGTTTGCCGCCCGCTGTGTGCAATTCTCCCCAGAAAACAAAACTCTCTTAAATGGCAGTATAAGTAATTCTGAAGATTAAAGCCGGCGATTTGCCGAGCGTTTGGTTCGTTTGCTTCCTGCAAATACCAAGATTAACAAAGAAATTCATGGATCCCATCTCGCCTCCTTGAAGCTGGTGCATTGGCCTCAGGGAGTACATCACACGTGGCTCTGTGATTCGGATAAAGACTTGCTGTTGCTTTCCTTTATGGCGAAGATGCTGATTTCGTGGCATTTCTCTTGGCAAAGGTGTCTCAAGAAAACAAATCAGTTTATGTATATTTTCAGAGGAAATACCCCACCCAACCCTTCCTTGGTAAGAACCTTTTCAATGGCTTGCGAAGAAAGCATGGCCAACTTGCAGCTATTGAAAGGGCAGCTCAGGTCCTGACTCAAAGACTGTGCCCTGCTTGTGTGATGTTGGATAGCCCCAGCCACCCTGGACACTCTTTCCTCCAGCTGTGAACACTGGCCTTAAACAAGTTGCTTCCATTTCTAATGTGTTAATTTACCCAAGAACCAATTTCTTTTCTTTCTTTCTTTCTTTTTTGGCCATGCTACGGCATGTGGGGTCTTAATTCCCCACCAGGGATCAAACCTGGGCCCCCTGCAGTGACAATGTGGAGTCCTAACCACTGGACCACCAGGGAAGTCCCAAGAACCAATATTTTTGGAGTACGGATGATGTGCCCAGGATCATACCAGGCACTGGGAAATACAGTGGTAATCATGGGGCAAAGTCGCAAAGTCCTTGCCCTCAGAGCAGAGAAGCCTTTTCCAAATACATCATGTCCTGGTCACTCTTTAGAGACGGGTAGGCCATGCCGGCTACCATGTTAGACACGTTCTCAGGACAGTTCTGCCTTCCTGTTCCCTTCCATCCAGACCTGCCTGTGCCCACTGTCTTCTCCCCAGCTTGGAATTTTCTTGGTTCCACTCTCTGACTTCAAACCAGCCTCCCTTTGTTCTTCCTCCCAGGTCCCTCCCTTTCCTCACACACCCCCCCGCCCCTAACCGGAGCACTTAAGTAACTTGCTCATGGCTGGTAAGACCTGGGATTCAAAGTCAGGTCTCCTCTAAATCTTTACAACTCAAAGTGTGATCCGTGTACCCCTGGACCCCTCATCAACTGGGAGCTTGTTAGAAATCTCGGGCCTTACTCCAAACCTACTGACTCAGAACCCACTTGTCATCAAGGTTCTCTGATGGTTTACAGACGCAGTCAAGCCTGAGAAACCTTGTCTTAGACCCTCACACTGACCAGCTTCTCATTAACCTTTATTCTTCTCACCTTCCGAAGGTGAGGTGATCTGGCCGAGTCCCGACTAGCAGGTGAAGGGGGTGATGTTCTTCCCCTGGCTTGACTTGTACATCTCCTGTGCTCCTGGTGGCCAGACCCCAGGACCGAGAGGCTGTCTTGCCCCGAGCTTACCCAGGCCTGAGAATTTTGCTACATCCGACATCATTGAAACCAACGGGCAGTGTGGGGAGGGCAGCAGAAAGACCTGTACATACAGTAACTTTCAGCCAAGTCAGGGAGCTGCGGAAAGGGGTTCCCAAAGGTGTGGAATGATCGTACCCAGACAGGTGTCAAGGCAGAGTGCCTGGGCTTCTCCAGATGGACGAATTAACAATTCAGTACTTTCTTCAACCTGCAACCCACACAAGTATTTTACACTCTGTGCACTTATCTGGGTACCAACAAGCCCACTGTCCACCTTGGCACTAGCCAGGACTGGAAGGGTCCACAGGCTGCCCAGAGGATCTGCAGAGCCCCTATGAAGTTCAAGGTGTACAGTATGAAGTGTCTGCTAAACATCAGCGTCAGACATCAGCCAAAGTTCCAGCTGGACTTGCCCTCCAACACTTTTCTTGACATGTGTACAAATTTCTCTTGCTGACACTTCAGATGGCTATCTGGGGCTGTTGATGTCTCCAGAAACCCTCGGATGTTCGAGCCCTAGTAAGCCTGCCCTTTGGCCAAAATTTTGCATCTTTTGCCATTTCCTGCCTGGGTACAGAGAGAGTACATGTAGGAAAATGTCTTGCAGTTCTCCAGAGCCACCACCAGCTCCTGTCCCTGGAGCCGTAGACAGGTAAGGAAGACAAGTCTTTGGAGCTGGCCTCCTGCTTCAGGAAGGCTTCCTATGCATCAGGACAGATGAGGCCACTGAAGGGCAGCTTCCCTGGGGCTGGGGTCTGCCTCAGGCCTGACCCTTTCAGCCAGGCTGTCTGGCCCCCTCTCATATACTGGCTGGTCCAGGTATTGAGTTTCCTGTTGTGAAAACTGGATGCAAACTCTTGGCTCATATACTGATTTCTAACTCCTCCAACAGAGTTGGTGATCAGCCTTCTCAGTTCCTGGCATTTTGGACCTTTGTGCTCTTACACAGTTTTTTCCTTCTCCAGCTCTGGCTTGATGAAGCCTCTCGCTCCAGCCCTAGACCTCACAGGACTTGGTGGCCTCCATCAGAATCCCACCCAGGCCAAAGCCAGCCCCTCTTTTGGGAGATGTTTGCATAGGGGTGGAATTCCCAATAGAACACCACTGTGCTCAATAACAGTGGCATTCCAATAAATATTCTTTCAGACCAATGTGCAGACAGTTTGCTACGTATTTTTTTCAGTAGAACTCATTTGTAATTACTCATGAAAGCAATTTTTAAACACCCACACAGACACAGAGTCAGGGCGTAAAATGTCTCAGGAAGAGAAGAGTTGGATGTGCCAGGACACTCATTTTGAAGAAAAGTCATTACTTTGCCTGCTAGACCCTAACATGCTTCGTGCCTGCAATCAGGCCTCCTGGCAAAACAGGGAACGAGGTTCTTCAAGTATGTAAGAGCACAGGACCAGAGGGACTGAATTCCAAATGAAGTTTCCTCTTTTTAAAACCTGCTTCCCTGCTCCTTCCTTTCCTTCTGGATCTGTCATTCCCTCCAGGACTCCTCATAGGAAACACTACAGGCAGACCCCGGAGATATTGTGGGTTCGATTTGAGACCCCTGCAATAAAGTCAGTTATTACAAAAAAGCGAGTCACATAACTTTTCGGTTTCCCAGTGCACAGAAAAGTTATGTTTCCACTATACTATAGTCTATTCGATGTGCAGTAGCGTTATGTGTAAAAGAATGAACATACCTTAATTAAAATACTTTATGGCTACCAATGCTAACCGACATCTGAGCCTTCATCGAGTCGTAATATTTTTGCAAGAATGACGTCAAAGATCACTGATCACAGATCATCATAACACACATAATAATAACGAAAGAGTTTGGAATATTGTGAGGATGACCAAAGTGTGACACAGAGACACGAAGTGAGCCAGTGCTGTTGGAAAAATGGCGCCAATAGACTTGCCAGACGTAGGGTTGCCGCAAACCTTAAATTTGTAAAAGATGTAATATCTGAGAAGCTCGATAAAACAGGATACACCTGTTATATTGAAATGTACAGATGTCTCCTATGATTTTCTAACTGCCATGTCTAATAGATTTTTAAAGTCTTTTTTTTAATTTAAAGAAAGTATGCAGATAACAGTTGGATGTATTATTTATGAGTTATTTAGATGGAGAGAGAGCAAGAAAAATCCCTCTTAAAGCCTCAGCTCCAAACCTCACTCTTCTCAAAAAAGGTAAGCTCTATCAGCTGTTTGGTGTGTATCTGACATTTTCTTATGCCTGGATATGCTGGGCATATTTTTAATTTTGAAGGGCACTGCTAACTTGATCTCAAATAGACTTTGCCTGTTTGGCCAACCTGATTTCAGGATGCAAAACATTTCCTTAGAGCCTGTGGATGCATATCTTTGGTTACTATAGAGATTGATCATGTTTTCACATATTTATTGGATATTTTTAGTTCTTTCAATTTCTGAGAGATGTGTTAGTATCTCTCATTGCAGTTGTGCATTTGTCTTTTACTTCTTGGCTTTTCAGTACGTTTTGCTTTGCGTGTTTTCAAACTATGTTGTTAGGCACATACATTCATGACCATTTAATTGTCCTAAGTCATACATTTTATCAAGAACAAACCTTGACCCTGAATCTCTTCACGTCTCTTGTAAAACCACTCCAGTTATCTTCTTAATGAGCTTCCTGCTTTCCTGATGCCTCCTTTTCAAAACATCTTCCTCTTGCCTTCACAATATCTTTCTAAAGTATAGATTCAGGGACTTGCCTGGTGGTGCAGTGGTTAAGAATCTGCCTGCTAATGCAGGAGACACAGGTTCAATCCCTGGTCTGGGAAGATCCCACATGCCACGGAGCAACTAAGCCCACATGCCACAACTACTGAGCCTACGTGCTGCAACTACTGAAGCCCACGTGCCTAGAGCCTGTGCTCTGCAACAAGAGAAGCCACCACACTGAGAAACCTGCACACCGCAACGAAGAGTAGCCCCCACTCACCACAACTAAAGAAAGCCCAAGCACCGCAACGAAGACCCAATGCAGCCAAACATAAGTAGATAAATAAATAAAGTTCTCTGAAGTGTAGATTCAGTTCTAGCTGGGTATTAGTATAAGTTAATGAAAGGTATGGGACCAAAAAGAGTACTGGTAGAAACCCAGAGTTCCAGTTCCCGGGACTGAGGATGGGAAGCTGTTCCTTGCTTGGCTTCCATTGTAATGCATGGTCCACTGGCCTTTGGTATAGGCAGGGCTGCCCTTCTCTTTGACATGTTTGTTGGTGATTTCTGGATGGACATCCCCAAGTTGTGTGGGTTTTCCCTTAAAGGGTAGGGCCAGGTTAGGGTGAGGTCCCCTAATGTCTGAGGCTGCAGAGAAATTGGGAATTCAGATTTGACGAGTTGCTTGCCTCTTTGCCTGGTCTCAGGAGCCATTGATGAGTCTACCAGCTCCTCTTAAATTTAATTTCATGGGTCAGCCGCGTTCCATTTGGGGCTTTGCCTATGAGATAAAATGCCTTATCCACAGTCCTGATGACTTGAACTGAAAAACACTGTTTTCTGCGAATAATGCATTGAGCTGTAGGTTTATGTGATCAGGGAAGGACTTTTTGTTATGGTCTTTATATGGGATGGGGTAGAGAGGACATGTCAAAGATCCCCTTTGAGAACTAGAGGGTAGGCCAGAGTTTTAGGACCTAGGAGAGGAATTGGAGCATCCCAGTCAGTTGTGGGTACCACTGGAGGATGTCTTCAGAAAGTCCAAATTTCCCAGAGCCAATTGGGGCAGAATCTCTGGGGCCGGATGAGGAGTAAATGAACAGACATGGTGAGAAGCTGGGGTTGCGATCCAGGCAGTCTGACTCAAAAGGGCTCCTTGGACGGGGAACACTTATCCCCATGTCGTTTTTGAGAGCCTGGAACTTTGCCTGTGAGGTTGCGCCTGGGGCCGACTTGAAGAGATGTGGTTCTTTGATTTAGACAGGTGCCATGTGTTGTCATGTCACTTCCCTGGTCAATAATCCTTGATGTCCGGCTTCCCACTGCTGGCAGATCGAATCTGAATTTTATAACTGCCCTCAGTGTAGCTGATTGACTGCTGTTTTCTTTTCCTCACCTCCGTCACCCTCTGAAACACCTATTTGGTGGTGCTATATATACATTTTTCTCTCCTCTGTTTTTGCACATGCTACACATTTCATTTTGCTTCAGTAGTTTCTCCCTTCTTCCTCTCTCTCCCTTCACAGGCCCTCACCTGGGAATTACCTATTCATGCTTCATGGCCCAGATCAAATTTTATCTCCTCTGCGAAACCTTCCCTGGGTGGGCCCCCATCTATCTCCTTGCAGGCAGAACTAAGCTCCCAGAGCATCCTAAACAAACCTCCCTTGCGACATTTATCATCCCGTAATCATAATTATAATTTGCCTATCTTTTTCCCTTATGGAGCTGTGAGCTTTCCCAGGGAACTAGGGAGGTTTAAAAAATTTTTTTCTCTATCTTCAACACCTTGCTGGTCCATAATTGATGTTCAGTGTGTGCAAATGTCACAGTGAAGCTAATAGGTGATACAGATACACTTGTCCTTTGGTGTGTTAAAAATAAGGACACCGTTTTTTGGGGTGAATAGAAGATCCATGTTAAATCAAGGGATAGGCATTGCCTTCCATCTGTCATAAGCATTGAGGCATATTTGTATAGCTTAGTTTTCCAGGAGTTTTCCCTCTCCTGGATCTTGCTAGTACGGCCAAAAAAAAAAAAAAAAAATTGTCTGGAATAAAGTCACCATCCTCAGCAAGGTGAGCTGCTTCTCCAGTGATCTGATGTGGCAGCTTCGAACAGGCAAAGGAGGTACCCCAGGAGGGGACTCCATTTTCCTAGGATTATAGGCTCTTTATTTCATTGTTGGAATTCTAGAACTGTGTACTCTGTATAACCCCTTTGTGCCTCAAGTGACTAGAATTCCTTCTATTTGATTTGTTAATGTATTTAATAAATATTTATTGAGCATTTGGAATGAGCCCAACCTACGTGCTGGAGATGTATCAGCCAAAGAGATGTGGTCCCTGACTTCATGGAATCTATAGACTGGTGATGAGAAGGGTTAATTTTGGAGCCAAAGGCTGCATGGAAAGATTTATTGCTGCTCCTCTGCCTCGTCTATCCGCTGCCACTTCTGTGCCTCTCTCACCAGCCTAAGATGTGATGACTTGTGTCAACACGGAGGCCTCCAAGTTCACTTCAGATCTTAGCTGTGGGATTTTAGCAAGGAAGGCATTACCTGGAAGAAGGTTGAAAAGAATGAGAACTACGTGTTATTCACATATGTCTGAGGGCTGGTACCATGGCAGGGAGAATTCTGCAGGACGTTGAGAAACCAGAGGATTTGAAATGTGAAGAGGATTGAAGTTTCTTTTCAGGCCATTTTACTCCAGAGCAGAAGAAGGACATCCTCATGTTAGGAATTGGTCACGCAAGTCATTAGATTGTTTTATAAATGGTTATTAATGGTGAGACTAGATGCCTGGCAAGTTCAGTCGGATGCTTCAGGTTCTCTGTTAAATGCCCAAGCTTGGGTTTCATCCTGTGTAGCATTTATTATCACTGTAAATGGCAATTCCCATAACTTTAAGAAATTGGCATATGGCTGGAGCTCACTGGGTTTTTATCAAATCACAGCCCTATGTTTAAGTTTCTCATGCCTTCTCAAAGCTACATGTTGCTAACAGAGGAAGGTTTATGAGTGATTGGTTTTATGTTTATTAGACGAGGCCATCATGGAATAGCTTCTGGTTAGAGAAAAAAGTTGGAGGTCCATTGTGGTAGGTATATTTGTTTTCTAGAATGAATAACAGGAGGTCGGGCCAAGTCATCTTTCTTCCACATCTGCCTTTGAAAAGAGAATAGTGGTGCTTTTAGTTTTGACTCAGAATTCTCTTCCCGATTTGGTCTCAGAGGGCAGGTTGTCGGATGACATGGGGTGTCTATTATTTATGCCAAATGATGTCACACTCATGAGAAAATCCAAGAGTGTAGCCAAGCATTGCTGTCCCCTTTAATTTTGCAATATGGTCCTGTCATCATGCATTAATCTAAACAGATGTGTTTTTCTGTGTTATATTTGCTCACTATAAAAAAATAAGAACAGAAAATGTATAAAAAAACAAAAAAAAATTATTGATAATATCACCACTTAGAAGCAAAATGACATTTCATTATTGTTTTAATTTGACTTTCGCTTATTATTTGTGAGGGGCCCCCTCATCTCATGTTTATTTATTTCTTTTGTTCTCTGAATTATGTGTTTGTGTTTTTTATTTACCTAATTGTGTGCTTTGCGTTTTCATTATCTTTTGCAATTGCTCTAAATTTTTGTGGTAGTTTACTGGTGTCTTAATTTTATTACTTTTGATAATCAGAGGTTTGCAGTTGTCGTCAAACTGTTGATTTTTTTTTGGGGGGGTCGGGGCTGCATCGGGTCTTAGTTGTGGCACGCAGGATCTTCATCGAGGCACGCGGGTTCTTTTGTTGCGGCACACGGGCTTCTCTCTAGTTGTGGTGTGCGGGTTTTCTCTTCTCTAGTTGTGGCACACAGGCTCCAGAGTGCGTGAGCTCTGTAGTTTGCAGCATGTGGGCACTCTAGTTGAGGCGTGCGGGCTCAGTAGTTGCGGCATGTGGGCTCTCTAGTCGAGGCACGTGGACTTAGTTGCCCTGTGGCATGTGGGGTCTTAGTTCCCTGACGAGGGATCAAACCTGAGTCCCCCGCACTGGAAGGCAGAATCTTTACCACTGGACCACCAGGAAACATACCGGTTGATTCTTTAATATCCAGAATTTGTATGAATATTTATTTTCATTTTTATTTTACTTTCCTCATATTTCAAGTTCTCAGTTTAACTGTTTTATCTATCTAAAATTTATTCTGGGACTTCCCTGGTGGCGCAGTGGTTAAGAATCTGCCTGCCAATGCAGGGAACTCGGGTTTGATCCCTCTTCAGGGAACTAAGATCTCACATACTGCGGAGCAACTAAGCCCATGCACCACAACTACTGAAGCCTGAGAGCCTAGAGCCCATTCCGCAACAAGGGAAGCCACCGCATTGAGAAGCTCTCGCACCTCAATGAAGAGCAGCCCCCGCTCACTGCAACCAGGGAAAGCCCATGTGCAGCAACAAAGACCCAATGCAACCAATAAATAAATTAATTAATTTTTAAAAAATGAAAAAATAAAATTTATTTTGCAGTATGTTTGGAGGGGAGACTCTCATGATTTTCCCCAATAGAGGGACCGTAGTCCCAACACATGTTTTGAACGATTCTTCCCCTACACTTTGGTTTGTGGTGTGTTCCTGGCATACATTCTCTAAGATCAGCTTTGTTTCTGGCCTCTTAGTTCTGTTTCACCTGTCAATCAATGTGTTATTGATTAAATTATAGTAGCTTTTAACATCATATATGTCTCTGGGTTTTAACATCATATTGGATTTTAACATCATATGTGTCTGGGTTTCCTTAATACCCTTTTCCCCTCAACAGTTTTGTTATTGATTCTTACCTGTTTACTCTTTCAAGTCAATGCTGAAATCATGTGTCAAGTGCTAACATGATTTCTGTAGAAACCTTTCAAAAAGTAACATTCATAGTTTTCTTTTAAGTTATGTAAGTCATACATGTTGGGTGTGGAATATAAAGGAAGTGAAATAAAGTGAAATATAAAGGAAGAAAGAGAAGCCATCAAAATCGCTCCACCCAGACCCTCCTTGATAAGTCCTTTCTTTTTGCAGAGGCTAAGAAAAGGGGCTTTTCAGTCAGGTGGAGCTGGGTGACAGCCTCGCTAAGTCTACCACTCACTCGCCTTTGGGCTTGTGACTCTGAGCCTCAGTTTTCTTATCAGCAAAATGGGGATACCCACGTGACTGGCTCATAGTGAAAAGTGATGAGGTAATGTATACCCTGGCAAGTTCCTGGCATGGTGAGCAGCTGCGTTGGCTGAGCTCACCCATGTCCTGTGCGATGTGTCACTTTCTTACCACTCAGCTTCATCTGGGACCAGAGGGCCAGCCCAGTGCTTCTCAGGTGATGGCCAAGGGCACGAAACCCTTTTTTTAAAATTTATTTTTATAAAATTTTTATTGGAGTACAGTTGATTTACAATATTGTGTTAGTTTCAGGTGTACAGCAAAGTGAATCAGTTATACATATACATATATCCACCTTTTGTTAGATTCTTTTCCCATATAGGCCATTACAGAGCAGTGAGTGAAATTCCCTATGCTATATAGTAGGTCCTTATGAGTTACCTATTTTATATATAGTAGTGTGTATATGATGAGACCCTGTCTTGAGGCTATGCTTGGAGCTGGCACAAGCACTTCACCTTGTCCTGCTAGTCAAACCAGGTCATGGGGCTGAGCCCAGATCCAATGGGTGGGGAAATAGACTTTGCCTCTTTAGTGAGGACAACTTCAGAGTCACATGGCAAAGGACCTGCATTCCTTGAGGAAGGAAGGACTGGGGCATTGATGCATTCTGCACATAGGATGAATGGCATCTGCTGAACTGCTTTAGCAGTCCAGGATAGGAGAAGACATTTTCTGTAAGTCAGGCATGCTGGGTTAAGACTAAGCTGTTCCTGGAGAGGCAGGTGTATCGGATTTGACTCAAAGCGAGGGGGGCCCGTCCTCAGGGAAGACTTTATGGGTGGAGGTAACAATTATAGAAGTAATAACAATAATAAATTAGGAGTTTGGGATGAACAGATACACACTACTATATATAAAATAGATAAACAACAAGGCCCTACTGTATAACACAGGAAACTATATGTAATATTTTATAATAACCTAAAATGGAAAAGAATCTGAAAAAGAGTGTATATATATATATATATATATATATATATCTGAATCACTTTGCTGTACACCTGCAACTAACACAACATTGTAAATCAACTATACTTCAATTTTAAAAATTGGGGGGAGAAAAGTAAAAACAATAATGCCAAGGACAGAGTGGTGACCCAGATGCAGGAATAAATAGAAATGTTTTCAGGGTCAGTGTCAGTAAAAAGATGGGCTTGACTGGCCAGTTTGGCTTGAACATTAAGAGGAAAAATAGCTAGTTTGGTAATATGTTTCTTGTTGCTATGCTGAAGTGACAGGGTAACAACCTTTAGAACCAGATTGGCACTTTGTGAGGGGCTGGGGGTGGAAAGAGTGGGTACTGGCTGAGAAGAGAGCATTGCATGACCTTCAGTTTCTGTGAAGAATCTTTTTGATCAAATTTTGGATATGCTGGGCTTTGGAACACTGCTGTTTATTATTTCCAATCTGCATCATTTCCTAATGTATTTTTGTCCCTCCTGCAGCAGTTGGGGCTGTCCCCTCTGATTCCACTCGCCTTAGAAAGGTTATAGGATGCATACTATGTATGAATTAGGCAGCATTCCCTGTGTCTTAAGTGCACCGAGGCTTTCTCAGCTGTGGCCTGAAACTGTCTGCATTAATTTACCCTTAATTGTTTTTAGAAATTCTCCTCCTGAGCTATTGCTTAATAGAACTCAAGGGGTTTTTCTTTTCTTTTCCTGTTTTCTTCGGTTGAAGACAGCAAGATAAGCTACATCATACTCAGGCATATTCATCTGTTAAGCTGAGAATCTGAAGGATGCCCCCGCCCCAGCCCCAGCCCCATACGTGTGTGGCTCCCCCTTCCTTTTAGGAAAAGCAGTGCTGCATAAAGTAGGAAACTGTGGTTGGAGCTAAAAGTTAAAGATGGCGAAGCAACCATTTTCACGGGGGAAAAAAAAAAAGCCTTCTGAAGATAGAGACAGGTGGCATTTCTTTGCCCATGTCAGGACCTCCTTGAAACTGGCATAATTGTCATCTGGCCAAGCATTGCTGAGTCTTGTGGGTTTTCTGCCTAAAGATGATTGTCTTGTCCTTGGAAAAGCAACTCTTTACAACTCAGAGAAAGAGACTTCCCAGGAAGCCACAGAGCCAGTAGGTATTCAGTCCAAAAATCAGAAGTGGTTTGGGGAATATTCCAAAATAAACATTTATAGGAACCAGGCTGGCAGGGGAGGCATAGAGTTTTGTTGACCCCATGGTGCTTGAAAACAGGGTATGAGCCTGGCACTGGTCTTGACCAGGGTGTTGAGCTGCTACTGATAATGGTCCCCTCTGGCTGTATGGCCTGGGTTCCTCCCCTCCCACTGTGCTCCTGTGGGAAGCTGATGGAGCCCAGAAAAAACAAATCCTCCTACATCCACAACATCTTGCATCCAATTTCTGGAGCTTTTCCTGGGGCTCCCTGGACCCCAAGATAAGAACCCATGCCATGCATGGAGCGGGCTGAATCTTGATTCGTGAAAATTGCCCCAATATAATTGATGGGCATGAGGCATGCAGACGCAAATGCTGGAGTAGGCAGTTTGTCTTGGAGACTGCTCTGTGTAGGAACTGAGCTAATGAGGTGTGCTGCTCCTTCCTGGAGGAGCTGAGCTCAACCAGAGGAAATTAAACCACTCAGCAAAGTGTGCATGTTCCCTAATAATGAGAGATCCAAAAGAGGGGCCTCATACATTCTCATTTATTCAGCCCCATATCTTGTTTTGCAAGGTTTGCTGTTGCTAAAAATGATACCACTCTTTCTTAGGATTATAGGCAAGGCTTGATGAGGAGGGAAGAAAAAAAGAGTTTGGGGCTGGTTAATGCACTTGACCCGAGCAGTCTTCAGAATTTGAGCTCTGATTATTAAATCAAGGGAGACAGCAGGCAGTTGTGTTTGGGATGTTATCTTTTAAGTGTTGAGGTGCCATCACCGATGCTATAATTGCAGAAGGAGATAAGTGATGCCTTGGATCATAAAAGAGTGGAAGGAATAAATTGGGAAGATAGGAGGGTTTTTATTTGTTCATTCAGTAACCATTTATCTGCCAAGTATTATGCTGGGCTCTGGTGAAACAAAAAAGAAAGAAGACCCACTGGCTGTCCCGCAGTGGGAGAGGACAGAGTGAACAGTGTCAGGATGACAGAGTGCAGAGGGAGAGAAAGTGACAAAGGACAGGGGCCTGACATCCTGCTGGGCGTCTGGGAGAGCTGCCTGGAACTGGGCTGAGGGAAGAGGGCAGGTTACGCAGGAGGAAGGGCGTTTTAGACAGAGAGAAGGGTGTGTGAATTGAGAAGCAGCATTTCTGGTTCTGGGAAATACAAATAGTTTACAGTTCCTGGGGGAAACAACGGGGAGGGGATGAGGTTGGAGAGATGAGCTGGGGCTGAATTTAGATGTCAAGCAAAGTTGAAGCTAATTCTGAAAGCCACAGAGAGGCAAAGAGATAGTGGAAATAAAAGAGTGACATTTGCATCTTAGAAAGATCACGCTAGCCACAGTGGGCTGCAGATGGACAGGCTGGAGGTCAGGGACTGGTTAGTTGGCTTCGGGTGTCATTCGGGGGAGTGATGTGGAGGGGAGGTGTGGCAGTAGAAATGGGGGTGGAGGGGAGTGTCATAAAGAGATCCTAAAGATGGCAGAATCTTTAGGACTTGGTGACCGATTGGACATGTCAAACGGGTCATGTTGACTCCCAAAGAGAAAGAGTGGTGCCGCTCAATGAAGACAGGAAGGTGCAGAGAGAGCAGGTGTCAGTTTTACGCATGCTGTATTTGGGGTGCTGATGAGATGTCCGAGTGGAGATGTCCAGTGGGAAGCAGAAGCTTGAAGCACCCAGGCTGGAGATGTGGGTTTAGAAGTTGCTGGCACCATGGTTGGAGCTGTCAACTTGGATGAGGTCACCCAGGAAGGGTTGAGCAAGTGAGAATAGGAGAGGGCAGAAGAAGGAGCCCTGAGGAATTCTGGAATTTGGAGGATTACCACGAAAGGGAAACCTGTGAAATAAACAAGTGGCCAGGGCAGATCTCCAGTGGGAGAAAAAGCAGAGCTGGGGATGAGAATGGCAGCGGTGTCAGGATCTAAGAGTAATTACTGTTCACGTAAGGAGAGGGGCAACCGTGTTCAACACTGCAGAAAGGATCGTCAACTGGGGTGAGGCTGGGAAGTCTCCATTGATTCTGGCCACGTAGATGTCACTGGAAACTAACAAGAGCAGTTTTAGCAGAATAAGGTAACTAGGAGGCAAATGATGGTGGAGTGAGGGATGAATGACAGATAAAGGAGGAAGTCAGGGAGGGCAGACAAAGAGAAGATGCTGATTAAGGCTGTGGGACAAGGGAGTTTTGGGATGTAAACGGGAGAGACTTGGGTCCCTTCCTTGAGTGGAAATAGTCAGTGGAGGGAGCGTGAAGCTAGAGAAGAGAGAATAATGGGGGAAACAAGGCATTTGGATGGGAGGAGGCTGGGGAATCCACAACACAGATGAGGGGGTTACCTCTGACCTCCTGAGCGTGCCTCCTTCAAGGCTGAGTTCAGAGGTTGATAAGTTTGTTGGTGGCGAGGGGAGCTGGGAAGTGCTTCTCTCATTTCCATGTGGCGCGGATAAACCACCTGCAGAACCTGGTAAGGGACTCTGAGCCAGTGGGTCTGGGTGGGCTGACGAGGTGGATTTCTAACAGGTTGCCGGGGATGCTGCCTCTGCTGCTATAGGCCTGGCACACTTGGAGATTCCTGCTGGTGACCTTGATTCCCTCTGTGGAGTAGGAGGTACCTGCAAGAGGGAGGTTGTCTCAAGGAAAGCGAGGAAAGTAGGAAGTAGGGATGGGGGTGAGGATGGTGAAATCGAGGGTTCTGACCTGCCTCGAAAAGAAGGGTGCAGGGCGGCTCCCAGGGCTCTGTGGTTACTGGGGACCTTGGATTTGTCTTGTCACCACTGCAGTGGGACTTTTTCCAACAGTGTTAGAAGCATGTGTGAAGGGGAGGAAAGTCAGATGGACAACTGATCCCCAGCCTGGGGTTCTTCAGGGCTGGCGAGAAAGAAGGCCAAGGGAGCGAGGGTGGAATGAAGGCAGGGGTAAAGGGAAGTGTGTAGATTTCATCTGGGCGAGGGCAGAGCTAATATACTGAGTGAAAATAGAGTGGCCCAGGACTGGGAGGTCTCATTGAGGTCGAAGAGTGGGTGTTTGGGGGATACAGGGTGGGAAGAACTGGAAGGAAAGGAGGTTGTGGCTGTTGAAGATGGAGACAGTTGCGGTGCAGCAGCTCTGGGCAGTGATAAGGTCCAGGAAAGACCATGGGAGTTTTGAGATAATTGCACTGCCAAACTAGGTGGTCCTTCTGGTCATGGGTCAGAGGCTCCCTGGCTGTGCTGAGATGGTGTCTGAGGCTGTGACAGAAAGGAGAGATTGGAATGACAGGGTTCTGATGAGACAGGACACCTCAATTTGGTATAATTTTTTCTTCCAAATTACAGGGCAGTGTATCAGTGAGTGTCTTCCAGAGAAATAGAAGTAATAGGATATCTATCATCTATCTATCTATCTATCTATCTATCTATCTATCTATCTATCTATCTATCTATCTATCTATCATCTATCTATCTATCTATGTATCTATCATCAATCTATCTACCTACCTATGTATCCATCCATCTATCTGTTTATCTATCCATCCACCTAGCTAGCTATCTAATCTGTGTCTGTAGAGATAAGATAGTGTGTCTAAGATATAAATGGGATACAGATAATATAGAGATAGAGATATAGATAGATAAGTTATAGATAGATGATAGATAGATACATGGATAGGTACGTAGATGAAAAGCAAGAGAGAGATTTATTTTAAGGACTTGGGCTTACATGATTGTGGAGGCTGACATGGCCAAATTCTGCAGAGCTCGTCAACAGCCATGAGACCCAGGGAGGAGCTGATGCTGCAGCTCAAGTCCAAAGGCAGTCTGCTGGCAGAATTCCCTCTTCCTCAGGGTCCTCTGTCCTTTTCCTCTTAAAACCTTCAACTGATTGGATGAAGCCCACCCCCATTTTGAAGGGCAACCTGCTTTACTGTAAGCCTACTGATCTGAATGTTAATCTCATCTAAAAATACCTTCACAGAAACATCTAGAATAATGTTTGATCAAATATCTGGGTACTGTGGCCTCGTCAAGTTGTCACATAAAATTAACCATCATGGGCACTTAGACTTGCTTGGTTTAGTTGTAGTTGGCCCTCCGTATCTATGGGTCCCCCATCTGCAGAGTCAACCAACTGTAGATTTGGATCCGCAGTTGGCTAAATCCTTGGATACGTAGGATTTTATAGAAGGGACTGAGCATCTTTGGGGTTTGCTTTCTGCAGGGGTCCTGGAATCAATCCCCTGAGGATCCTGAGGGATGACTGTATAGCATTTACCACCTTACGTTACACTGCCTTGTCATCATGTTGAGTGCATTTTAGCCATCAAACCCAGGACTCTCCTTACTGACATCGGGATTAGCGCTCGAACAGTGTTTGGTGTTGGTCCCTTCACTAGGGTCGGGCAGACAGTGGGACAGAGACTGAAGGGCATCATTGCACTCGGGAGCCAGAGCTGAGGTGAGCAGCTAGGAAGGCCCTGCAGGTTGGCCGCACAGTGATGGGCCACGTGAACCACGTGACACAGAGAAACCAGGTAGGCTGAGTGACGGGGAGCCCTCACCTTAGATGGGACCTGGAGGACTGATGACCGGGAGTGGAACCAGGGGCAAGGACTGGAGCCTGGGCTCAGGCGCTGGGGGCACCTGCCCTGAGCGAGCCCCACCCACCATCCTGAGCACACACATGTGCACCCTCCACCCCCAGGTCCTGGGGTTCCCTGCCTCTGCGCTGAGGGCTGGTGGGCACCCACAGAGATAGGCCTGGGTACGTGAGGACTGAAGTGGTTCATCAGCAGCTGAACTTTGGCAATGTCCTGGCATGGCTGAGAGCAGATGTGGCCTCACTCTGCTTGGGGTCTTCAGTTAAACGACTTTGATAACTTCTAGGGGGCCAGGACCCAAGTGGCCCCCTGCCCAGATTCACGGCCAGAACACTAGGAGATTGGCCCATGTTCCCACCAGCCTTATCAACCCCCGGGGATGGTGGGGCTGGCTTATGCTCACCCCTCCCACTTAAAGGGACCCCTCCTGGTCTGTACTCTGTCTGCCCCCAGCCGCCATGGTTTGGTGCAGCTGGCCACGGAGGGCTGCCACCTCGATGGAACTTTTAGGGCAGAGATAAGGGAGCTGAGGCTCAGAGAGACAAAGCAAGTTATTCAAAGCTCCCCAGCTAGGAAGGGGCTGGGCTGGAAAATGTGTAGAGGCTTGTCTGCTGTAGCTATCACACCCTGCCCTGGGCATGCAGGGGCATTTGCAGGAGTCTAAAGATCAGATGGTGAAGTTCACATCCAGGCACTCCTGCTGCTTTTCAGACCTGCTCTGTGACTTAGGGCAAGTGACTTCACCTCTCTGTGCCCTAGTTTCCTCAGCTGTGAAATGAGGATGATAATACCGCCTACCGTGTAAGATTGCTGTTCACGTTAAATGAGATCGTGTTACTGCGTCCAAGCTTGCTCTGTGCGCCGCACAACAGGCCAATGAACTGGAGATGAGGTGTTGAGGCAAGGAATATGACTTTATTCAGAAAGCTGGCAGACCGAGAAGATGGCAGACTGGTGTCTCCTAAAAACCATCTTATTGGGGTCTGGATGGCAGTTTCTTTACAGAATCAGAGAGGGAGAGGTGAGGAAGTAAAGTAAAAAGGGTTATCAGTCTTGCAAAACATCTCCTGGAGTGTCTACCCTCGGGGAAGGGATGTGTTAGTTTCACAGATGGGTAGGGTTCCCTGAGGCAGGCATTGTGTATGATGAAAGCAACGAAAAGCAAAGGTCAAAGTCAAAGAAACAGACCCAACATGGAGAACACCTTAGCACTCCCCTGTTAGGATAATACAGTACAGGGACGCTTCCAGCATGTGAAGTACTGTGGAGTCGCCTGTACTGTGAAGTGTTGATTATTATTATTGGCATAATAATGTGACCTCCTGGGTCTCCTGGAGGTTGCATCTAAATGTTTATACAATGATGGGGTTATTTTGGGGACCTCTTTTTGTTTCCAGGTTGGCAGACTGGGTCACAAGGACCTCTTATCTGTATCACATTGGGGTCATAGAACTTGCTTGCCTCAGAGCTGGTCGTGGGCAGGGCTCTGCTTCTGAGAGGGTGTGGGTGGCTCTTTGGGCTTTTGATTTCTCCCCTGCTGGAGACCTTGACCCTTGATCTTGGCACTTGACTCTAGTGGGTTCCCAGAGGTGTCTCAGTCTCCGGAACTCTTCTTACTCAGCATCCGTAAAGTAAGAGCATGTGCACTTTTTGTGTTAAGTGAAGTCAGTGGTAGTGACTCTGGGGTGACAGGGATGAGGGAGGGGGGACAGTGGTTACCCTTGGACTGTTCCAGAGTTCAAGGAGGCATCCCAGACAAACAGACAGATGGACAGTCCTAAGGTGTCTAAGGAGACCTCGCTTGATTGGTTATTGGTTTCTGCTTTCTTTTCTCTGTGAGGACAGCTTCACAGAGAAGCTGGTCCCCTGCTATAGCCCTTTGAGGAGAGGAACCTGGTCTTTGAATTTCTTTGTAGCTCCCCTTCTGGCCTGGGGCTGTGATTGGAATTGATCCAGAGCTTAAGATAGCTTTCCTGCCAACCATTTTCTTTCAGACAAAAGATTGTTTATTTCTTACTGACTAGTTATTGCAAGCAAATTTGTGATTTCTGGGACCCACATCTGAGTCTGTCTTTCTAGAGGAAGCACGCAAAGCCCTGCGGATTTTTAGTTATTTTACAGTTTCTGTGGCATGCCGGCCTCTTCCCAGGTATCTTTCAAATCCGGAACCTATTCTTTTAGCCACTCGACCTTCCAGGTTGCCGTCACTCACCTGGATTTTGCGGTCTGGGAGGCTGTCGGAGAGGCAGGAAACATGTCTGATTCTGTAAGTTTCATGAATTAAAGACTGGGCTGGATGCTGAGCTGAGGTGACTGCTACCTTCCCCAGATCTGCCTGCCTGTGGGCCATCGCACACCACCTTGGCAACGAGCACCCTCCACCCGGTCGGCTCTGCAGGAACCTGGAAATGAGGGTGGGGGGATGCTTCTTTTATGTTAGCCCTAGTCTGCCGGCTGTGCGATACCCAGATGTATGTGTTTTGGAAACACCGTCTGAGCATCATCAGGCCACAGGGACGATTGGTCCAGCATCAACTCCTAGGCTCAGAAGCCATATCTGTTCTCTTCCTCTGTGCGTTTCTAGTATTTCTTATTTTTTAAATATTTATTTATTTATTTATTTATTGGCTGCATTAGCTCTTCGTTGCTGTGTGCAGTCTTTCTCTAGTTGCGGTGAGCAGGGGCTACTTTTCGTTGCGGCACATGGGCTACTCATTGCGGTGGCTTTTCTTGTTGTGGTGCATGGGCTCTAGGCATGCGGGCTTCAGTAGTTGTGGACATGGGCTCAGTAGTTCTGGCTCATGGGTTCTACAGTGCAGGCTCAGTACTTGTGGTTTGTGGGCTTAGTTGTTCCGTGGTATATGGGAATCTTCCCGGATCAGGGATCAAACCCACGTCCCCTGCATTGGCAGGTGGATTCTTAACCCCTGTGCCACCAGGGAAGTCCCATCTCTAGTATTTCTAAGGCCTGTGAGGCCTCTCTCTTTCCTTTGCACCATCCACTCTTAATCTCCCTTCCTGCGATCATCCTCCACTTTGGGCATTGGGTGTCTGATCAGAAGTAATGTATGTTTCAGTCTGTCTCTCCTCCTTACAGCAGGTGCTTAGAGCCTCCATCTCTCTAGCATATTGTGGCTGCTTCTGTATATCAGGCCATAAGCCAGGCTCAGAGATTTTTTAAAGGCAGAGTCTACCTCTCTAGAGCAACAAAACCACGCTGATTTTTGTAATGACCGTATTCATATCGTCTGCCTCTTGGGAAACTGTGAAATGTCGGGCACAGGAGAGGTGAATCACTGTGAGCTGGGCAAGGTTGGAGCTTTCAGGGAGCAGAGTCCCGGGTGGGTCCTGCAGGAAGGGTCTGGGTTGAGTGAAAACTCTGGAAGCCTGGCCCGTGGTAATGGGAAATCTACAGAAAGGGAGCCAGGAGGGAGGATGGAAGGGCCGGGCAGGCAGGCTGGTCTTTCCATTGGTTGGTACATTGCATTTTCCCAGGGCTCTCAAAGGCTGGTCTCACTTCATCCTTATGAGGACCTTAGCCAGGCACCCAGAACTAAGTACGGCGAGGATTATTCGGACAGTTTTAGAGATGAAAAAGACACGGACAGTGTGCGCAGGGTGACAGGTTCAATGTGTGGCAGAGAGCTTCTTGCTTCTGAGATTCCCTCATGATTTGCTGAATGGCCACCTTGACCATGAAGGGGCAGGATTGGGGCCCCCATCCCCCGGAGGGTCCCATGAGTCCCAACTCAGCAGAGGGGATTGACTGCTTTGGCCAGGAGGCTTAACCCACAGCTCAGCGTTAATGGCAGCCTGACCCCATTGCCTGTAGCTGGAGAAGAGGATGCTGGTACAATGCAGTCTGGCCTTTTTGCTTCTTAATTTCCAGGACCAAAATCTGTTAAAAAAAAAAAAAACAAAGGCCCAAAAGAAACCAGGCCCTGGGACTTCCCTGGCAGTCCAGTGGTTAAGACTCTTTGCTTCCATTGCAGGGGGCGTGGGTTCAATCCCTGGTCGGGGAACTAAGATCCCAAATGCCAAGCAGTGTGGCCAAAAGAAAAAAAAGGAAAAGAAAGAGAGAAAAGAAAAGAAAGGAAAGGAAAAGAAAAGAGAAGAAAAGAAAAGAAAAAAAGAAACCAGCCCCAGGAGTGCATGGTCAGAGTAGGTGGGTGTGTGTGGCGCGGGTGCTGGAGTGTATGGTGAGGAATGGGCTGAGAATGAGCGCCTGCCAGCCTGCCAGGCTCAGAAAGGCTACCAGCCCCAAAAAGGGGGCTCTGAGGGACCTCCTGGGATGTGCCTTCCTTCCCCAGATCACCATGCAGCATGTAAATGAGATGATTCCCGCCAACTGCCCGAGAGCCCGTCAATAACCATTCTAATCTCCTCGGCAGTCCCCAGAAGTGAATTTACAGCGTCATGGTAAAAATGAGACTGCGTGATCAATAGGTCCCTGGATGGTCTTCTCCAGGAGACACAAATATATATTGTAACAAAACTATTTTCTTCCAAAAATTGCCTACATGATTAATACGGCCCGACACAGCCCAAGCTGTTCAGCATAAAAAACAGCTGTATTTCTTGCTCTCTCTTCAGTGTTGCTTCCCTCTCACTCCATCCCTTCATCTTGTTCCCTTTGTTTTGCTCTGGAACACATTGTGCTATATATTGTACAGTCTCACACAAGGAGGAGGAGGATGCATTGAAATGCGCTAGCTCTGTATTCCATCCTGCTCAGTTTCCGCTTGGTATTTCTGATGTGGCTCAGACTTAAGCATAAAACCAAATTCCCTAGTGCTCCCAGGACAGAGCGCTGGTGCTTCCATCACTGAGCCATCCAGAGCCAATTCCCTGGGTACCAGTCATCTCTTACATCACCGGGCGCCCCCAGGGAGGCCCAAGCCCTATGCCCCTGAGTCCAGCCTGGATGAAAAACATTCTTCTCTTGCACTCCTGTCTTCAGGGATGGGGGAGTTGCTGGATATTAGAAGGAAGGACCGGATCGGGTCCGGTCCTTAGGCTTGTGGTCACATTTCCAGCTCCCAGGGAGGTTCTTAGGAATGCTTGCAAGAAGAGTTAGGGTGTGTCAGGCAGCACGGTCCTAGCAGGTAGAGGCCCCACTTCCTTGATTATGAGTAATTTAATTTGTGTTTCATGTCTTTTCCCAGAGTGTAAGCTCCATGAGAGCAGAGGTCTCCTGTATAGTGCTGGGTCCTTAGTAGGTCCAATAGGTGTCTTAGTCTGGAGTCTCCCAGAAACAGACCCTGAAACAAAGATTTGAGTGCATTAGTTTATTTGGGCAGTGAAAAGAGCCCCACTAAGAAGAAGGAGGACTGAGAGGGGAAGGCGTCCCCAAAAGGGGGTGTTATGCAGATTGCTACCTTGGGTGATGGAGCTTAATTCCACGGGGGGAATCTCTGGGAGCCAGTGTAAAACCTACCCCTGAGAGTCAACCAGCTCAAGGGCTGAGGGAACTGGGGTATATATACATCCTTTCCCAGCCTCTGGATGAGAACTGATGGGGGTGAGGCAGTTGCTCAGGAGGTAGCAAAGCAGGCTGCGAGCAAGGAGACACAGGGGCCTGGAGTGGGAAGGTCGGGCAGGGGTGCACTGAAGTGAGACCGGGGGTACTTGTGGGTGTGACAGCCTGGGGTACAGTCGACATGCGCCCAAGACCGATGCTTCCCATGCCTGTGGGGGGCGGGGTAAATTTGGGGGAAGTGGAGCTGGATCTCTCCACTGTCTCCTCCTTAGGTTTTATCCTCAGATATTAGCCAAGAGAGGCCAAGAGGGAACCAGTGAGTCTCACCCTGGGAGGACGTTTACCAGCATCGGGCTGACATCCCCACCGCGTGCAGCCTCCGTGCCTGTGCCTTGTTCCTTCCTCTGACTCCGCTCTCTCCTGCTGTCCTCCCCCAGGTGCAAGGAGCTGAAGTATGCCAAGGAGCTGCCCCAGATATCCATCATATTTATCTTCGTGAACGAGGCCCTGTCGGTGATCCTGCGGTCAGTTCACAGCGCGGTCAACCACACGCCCACCCACCTGCTGAGGGAGATCATCCTGGTGGATGACAACAGTGACGAAGGTATGGGGACCGCCGGCCTGCACGCGCTTGTTGGAGAAGATGCAGGCACAGGATGTCAGCCGGGGGGGAAGGGCCACCTTCGTTCCATCCTGAGCCCAGGCGCCGTTGTCTCCTGTCCCTGGGGCATAGCTGGGGAGTGGGGGCACCCAGGCAAACGCCAGTTCATTAGTCCTTGAGTCCTCCAGGGCTCTTAAGAATGAACTACTGGTTATGTGTCTGGACGAATTTCCCCTCTTTCTATTACCTAAAGTAGATGACGTTGAAGAGCTGAATTCCTCCACCACCCCCACCACCCACCCCGTCTCCACTGTCCTCCTCCCAGAGGCGGAAGAAAAGGGGAAATTCTGTCCCGTGATGGGAACTGTGGATCATACGTCAGAATGCCCCTCAGGGCCACTGGGCCCAAAGTGACTGTCGGTGGAAATGCACAGTGTTTGTAGGTCTTTTGGAGTTCAGTTCTACTAGGAATGATGGGTCAGTTAAAAAATATAACAGACATTTTTTGTATTTGTTATATGACTAACAAAACTCCTTTGAAGTCCTTGGAGACGGGGGCCTAGGGACGGAGGTGCTGGTCGCGGGGGTTGCTTGGGCTAATTGTACCTTTGTGTTGGCTCCCAGCCTGCAAAATTCACTGCAGGTAGAAACTGCACAAGCCGATGACATCAAAGAAAGGCAGCCAGTGTGCATGCTTAAGGCCAAGGAGGCTTATCTTCTGAGCAACTGAAAGATAAGAAGCAGGCTGAACCCCTCACTCTCGGTGTGATCCGTTGAAGATTACCCTGTGCTCCTGGGTCAGGGAAGGGTGAGGAAGAGGCAGGACAGTGTCACGGGGTCCTTTTGGAAACCTGGTTATCTTCAGGAGCGCCGATGAGCTCACATTTCATCGGCCCCGGGAGCTGAAGTCCCCCTGCCCCTTCTGAACCAGCTGATTGTTACCAGCGAAGGGTTTGAGCGGGTCTGGACCCAGCGTTACACCCATCAGGGCACCACCATCGCCTGGGCCTCCAGATGTTGAGGGTCATTTGCTTGATTTGTCACATCCTTATTTTTCTCTCTTTACCTCCTGGCATTTCATTATCTATATTCTTCTAAAACTGACATTGAGAGTCTTCTTGGGAGAAGGAGGTTCTTTCAGTTCCCCTGAAGCCTCTAAGTCATGGTTTGCAGTGGCCCTCTCTGCAGCCTCTCCGTGTGCCCCCGCAGACCACTGGCTTCAGAAGTACTTCCAAACCCTCTGCAGGGAATCCTGGCTCCTCCTCCCCCCTGTTTGCTAGCTAAATCCCACTCATCCCCCCGGTGTCCCCGATGTGTCACTTCCTGGGAGACTCCTTTGCTGACATCCTAAGACGCTTGCTCTGTGCTGCCTCAGCTCCCTGTGTCCTCCCGTAGCACATAGCACGTGAGATGGCCGTGCCTTGCATAGCCGGACTCCCAGTGCTGGGCAGGACTTGGTCTCACAGGCCCTGGCTGGTCGCCAACCCTCTGTGAGTCTCACCCTCTTACCGAACACAAGTTCGTGTGCCTCACACACAGGGAGGCCAAACAAACCGAAATGTCGGAGTTTGGAGCAGAGAAAGGTGGCCTAAAAAAACCCAGACTCCTCGGAGGATTTCAGCAAAGTGCTTTTAAAGGCCATGGTTAGTTGTTGCAAAATTCTTAGTGTGGGAATTCTTTGTTCTTGCAGCTGTCCACCTAGGCCAGGTCAGGACGTTTCTGTAAACCTCCAACAAGACAAATGTTATTTTCTGTTCTGCAACTTTTTATCTCTACATGAATGGAAAAGTCTTATACCCTGAGGGGTCAGAGCCTTGAAAACAGGCTATCCTGTATATTTCAGGCTAAAGGTAACATGTTTTTACAAAAGGTGCAGAGCCAGCATGACAGAGCACAGGCAACAGAGCACAAAGGTTAACGTAAAAGGAATAGATCTAATATGGAGTCAGATTTGTTCTTCCCTATTTCAGCCCAGCCAGGGAGTAAGCGATGAAGCTGAAGAGGGCTCCGCGAGCAGCGGAGGACCAGAGGTGGTGCAGAGCAGAGCTAGCAGACCCAGAGAAGAAAGCAAACAGTAGGTGCTGGATTGAATTGGGGTGAGGACTCACTACCAGTGGGGCTGTCTTCCCCAAGGAAATCTCAGCAGACTCAGCCCGAGGGGAAGAAATGGAAGAATATGTCAGTCTCAATCAGAACACAAGCTCTGTGAGAACAGGGATCTCCAGTAGATGTCTTAGTGTAGGTTCCCCCAGAACAGCCCCTGAAACTAAGATTTGAGTGCATTCGTTTTTGGGGGAGGTAAAGTGCATCATTAGAGGAGCAGGGAAGTAGGACAAGGAAGGGAAGTCAAAGCCAGAGTAAAACCCACCCCTCAAGAGTCAACCTGCTCAAGGGCGAGGGAGCTGGGGTATTTATACACCTTTAGCATCCGATGCTTTCACTTCAGAACCTCCTTGGACCCTGATCTGGAGGAAGTTCTGCCTCAAGAGGTCTGGGGTGGGTCTGAGAATTTGCATTTCTCACAGGCTCCCCGGTGATGCTTGCTGGTGTGGGGACCACACTTGGAGACCCACTGGGAACCGTTTCAGTGGTTTCACACGTCAGCTCTAAATGAAGATGTTTAATGGGTACAAAAAGTAGGGAAGAGGTATTTGTTTCAGTTTGATCATAAAGTTAATTCCCATTCATCCTCCCCTGTCCCCTGAGATACCTGGGGAACACAGAGTGGACTACATTAATATTGTTTCTCTCTTTTCTTTTCCCGGCTCCAGTCTCTATATTTTCTCCAGGCTACAAGTGCCTTCTCTTTAACTGGAAGAGGAATTTAACATTTTTTTTTTCTTCTGTGACTAGTATTAACAAATTTTGTAAATGTTCTATACACACTTGAAAAGACCCCCCTACACTGTAATCATGAAATTGAATTCCTGCCAGACATCAATTTTGTGTATTTAGCTAGACTGTGAGTTTATTTTCTCAAGTCTCTTTGATAATGGTGTTTTAAAATCTCCTCCTACAATGACTATTCCTTCCCGTGTTCCTAATAATGTTTGCTTTCTGTATCTTGTTGTCAGTTTCTTTGGCAACTGTAGATGTGTATCTGCATGGCTTCACTACTAGCTGTGGTTGTTACCATTATGTAAGGCTCCCTTTATCTTAAAAGCATACTTCCCCCCAGCCTTGAGTATAGTTTGTCTAACATTAATATTGTTATCCCTGCTTACCTTCTGTTTGAATTTGATTAAAACATTTTTTTCCAGCCTTACCAATTTTTTTTTCTGATCTTAAAAGTCATGTACGCTCTTTGTAGGAACATTTGAATGTATCAAAAAGCACATATAATTGGACAAAAACAAATACTGAAGAGACTAAGCAGACGCAATTGCTCATTTGCCCTTGTTCTCACCCTCTTTTTTTAATGCATGTTTTACATTAAGATCCTACAGTAAAAACAAGTTAATGTTATTCTTTTTTTCTCCCCTGAACTGTGAAGCATAACATCTCCCTTTTTATTAAAAAAAAAAAAAAGAAAAAAAGAAAAAGTTATGCAACCATCATTTTAATGAGGGTAGAAGGGTCCATTCTCAGGCTGGTCAAGACTGGCTCTGGGAACTGTGGCCCTCCACTTCCATGGTATCACATACATTCAAGGAAAAAAGAGACTTTTAAAGGTATTAAAAAAAAAAATACTGGCTCAGGGGAAAGTGTGAATAAAGCCAGGGGACTCTGGATCTGGCTACACAGGCAAGTCAGGGATTTTCCCTTTCAGGTTTTGTTTTTTTTAAGTCATTTGTTTCATTCAGCTTGAATATTGACATTGGCTTAAGTGAATCCCAAGGAAGGGGCAATTCTTTGTACCTGTGTGCGTTATTACGCTGAAACCACTGTATACCACATCCAGCAGGCATGTTCCTGCTCCAGTCTGGCCACATCTGACATTGCTGGCAGATTCCTTCTTGGCATCTTTCTCATCTGGAGGCCGTGGCACCACCGTCTTCTGATTGTTCTTCAGTCATCCTCCTCCTTGGCTTTCCGCTTCATTTCTCACCATCAGGATACCCTGGGTAACCTCCTCCACTGTGCACATTCTGGGGATCTTCAAAGCCATCCCCCCAGCTCCACACCTGTGTGTTACCTCTGTCTCCTAGGTAGCTACCCAGGGTCCCTCTGAGACCATAAGCACAGTCAGTCCAGTGACTAATTTACCATTCTCCTTTCACATCCTCTTCAAATAGCGATGAGTTTACATCTTACTTTCTAATCTGGATGCCTTTTTTTTCTTGCTTAGTTTTCCTATTTTATTTTTTAAAATCTTTTCTTTTTCTCTAATTGAAGTATAGCTGATTTACAATGTTGTGTTAATTTCTTCTATGCAGCAAAGTGATTCAGTTGTACATATATATATACACACACACACACACATTTAAAAATATTCTTTTCCATTATGGTTTATCATAGGATACTGAATATAATTCTCTGTGCTATACAGTAGGACCTTGTTGTTTATCCATTCTATATATAATAGCTTCCAACTGCTAACCCCAACTTCCCACTCCATCCTTCCCCCAACCCTTCCCCCTTGGCAACCACAAGTCTGTTCTCTGTGTCCGTGAATCTGTTTCTGTTTCATAAATAGGTTCATTGTCTGACTCCTTTATTTTTTTTTTAAAAAGTATTTACTAACAAATACTTGTTATCCTACCATGTCAAGAACAAGGACGTTGACCTTTGTGTTTTCCTAAGAGTTCCAAAAGCCTCCTCTGGGGAAGACAGCTAGGTCATCAGTGACCCCAAGGAAATGCAGGGCTAACCGCACTGGGGGCACCTGGCAGGGCTATTGTGTGAACCAGGTACTGGGTATAAGGCAAAAATCTGGAGGGATGGGGTGAGCTGCCCCGTATTTTCTGTTTCTGGCCTCATCAAGGTGTACTGTCTATGTTCAGGAGGAATTCAAAGCATAAGGATGAAATGAATGTCCTCAGGCGATCCAGGCAACAAGCATGGAAAACCAGCACAAACTTAGTCAGCCTCTGGTCAGAACATCTAATTATAGGGAAGAATGGGGACCACACTCATTCAAATGATCTACCCTCAGCTTTAAGTGTGGTCAGGTTGCAGGAGAGCTAGTAAGGATAACCCTCAACACGTCTGTCTCAAGTCACACCCCTCCCATGTGGACAGTTGGCCATGGTGGATCTATCTCACTTCCCCATCCTCCTGCGAATCTCCTTTGCCCCTCACCTATGTTGGATTCCATGCCTCTCTCTTTCTTGGTTTATATACTTATTTTGGTGAAACTCAACATCTAAAAGCTTCTTGAGAAATATTACAAGGAGGATAAAATCTTTTGAGATTATCCACGTCTGAAGAAAGCTTTTTCCTAAACTATGTGAATGATGGCCCAGTTGAGTTAGATATCACCTTCTTTCTGAATTTTGATCGGTTTGCTCCCATCAAAATACTGTCTTTCAGTGTTTTTTAGAAAGACAGAAAGGAGTCCAGATTCCTCATCTTTTGCATGTTTCTTTGCTTTCTGGAAGCTTGAATCTTCATTTTGTCCCCAAAGTTTGGAAATTCACAATGATGAGCCTTGATATGGGTCCATTTTCATCCGTTGATCATTCAGTGGCTTCAATCTGGAATCTGATGTCAGTTTTTGGGAAATTTCTTGGACAATTTAATTGATAATTCCTCTTCATTTTTTTCTCAATTCTCTCTTTCAGCATCTCCCAGTATATTCCATTATTAAACCTCCTAGATTGAACCCCTAATTTTCTTGTCTTTACTATCTTATCTTTTTGCTCTGATATATTTGCTTTCAATTTTATCTCCCTTCCCCTTCTATTCAGTTTTTTATATCTTCTATCATGATTTTGCTTCCAAGTCCTCATTTTTATTCTCTGAAAGTTCCTTTTTATAGCGTATTGTTTTTATTTAATGGAAGCAATATATTTTCTCATCCCTTGGAGGATATTAATAATGTCTTGTTTGGTTTTTCAGTTTTCTCCCTGTGTAGTCTGTTTCCACACGGTGCCTTTTTTTCTCTTTGCTATTTAGTTTCTATCTTCTACCCTGGAGGCTTTCTCTGGAGTCCAGCAAGCCTATTGTCTGCTCATGATTACCTCTTAAGAAGTGATTAGGTAGCCAGGGGCTGGGGGAGGGAAAATAGGGAGTTAGTGTTTAATGGATACAGAGTTTTGGTTTGGGAAGTTGAAAAAGTTCTGAAGATGGAGGGTGGTAATATGCTTGCAAAACAATGTGACTGTAGTTAATATCACTGAATTGTAAACTAAAATGGAAAATTTCACACTGATTATTATATATAAATGTACACACACACACACACACACACACACACACACACACACACACACACACACACTCTGAGTGCTTGGACTTCCTGGGTTTGACAGCAGAGGGGGGCCGACACAGCTGTCATTCTGTGAATCCGCTTTCCAGCCTCCCCAGCTTTGTGGGTGATGTCTCATTTTGTGTCTCCTCTGACCTTGAAAAGTTGTGGTTTATTGGGTTTTTTTAAATCCCTTTACTGTAGTTTTCAGTGACTTTTGTCAGAGTCACGATTTAAATTTAGTATCTTATCCCAGAAGTTCCACAGTCATTGTTAAGAATTTTTAATAGACATTGATAACTTGTTCTCCAGATATGTGTCCTGTCCCATGAAAAGTATGTGAAGCTGTCTCTCTCTCTGTATCCTCACCAGCACAAATCTTAGTAATCTTTGTCATCTTTGCTGTTCTGATGAGTGAAAAATGGCATCTCATTTTTAGACCTGCATTTTTTTAATATTAGCGATGTTGAACACCTTTTCATGTATTTGACTATATTTCTTTTTTAGGGATTTGCCTATTAATGACACTTTTTTCTATCGGAATATTTATCTTATTGATTTATAAGAACTTTGTGTATATTTAAAAACTTTTTACATGCATTTTATAGATATCGCTCTCAGTTTGAGCATTCACTTTAATTTGTTTACAGTATCTTTAGACAGGTAGAAATTTTACATTTTTCTATAGTCAAACCCATCAGTCTTTTCCTTTTAGTAATGTCCTAAGAAAGTTGTTCGTCATCCCTAGAAGGCACAAATATTCATGGAGATTTTCTTACAGATAAATATTTCTTTTCAATATAAATTCCAACAGATTAAATATTTTTATATCGGGTGTGAGAAAGTTTTAACCTAGAGACCGTTGTCTCAAAGCATTGTTATCTCAGTGTATGTAATACTTCATCCTCACCACTTATTCGAAATATCCTGTTTTCGTGCGCTAAAATATTTTAGATTCCAAAACATCGAGGCCAAATCACATGAGGACTGATTGGTTATGAAGGAGGATAAAGAGGAGGGAGGGGTCAGAGAGGACTCCCAGGGTCCTGGCTTCTGTGACAGGACAGGTTGATGCCATCCACTAGGAGAAGGAATATGGTAGGAGTAGGTTTGGGAGAGGGGTTGAGTTCACCTTTTAAACGTGGCAATTCCAGCTTCCCGTGGAATTTTACTGTGCCTTCCAAACTGAGGGGTAACTTTAGCCAGCAAGTTGAAATAATATTAGAAGCGTCTTCATTTCCACTATTATAATCTTTAATACATAAGATTATATACATAATACCTGTCTGAACAGTTTTTAACTACTTTTTAAAAACTTCCTTCCTCTTTTCCTTAAGCAATAGTATGTGAAGGTTTTGGCCAAGGCACCTGCCTTTTTGAGCTTGAGCACGTTGAGGATGATCATGGCTTTTATGCAGGGTTTAAATTATGAGCTTTCAAGGTGCTACTTGTAAAGCACATAGTACCAGTCCTGGCAGTATAATAAGGGGTGTAACTGTTGAGGGCACTCGTGGTGTTATTTGCCGGCTCCAGCTTATTCCTTGACATTCTACTTCTGTGTCATCACCACTGGGAAGCCTTCCTGGACTTCCCAGGTGTGGCTGGGTTGGGGTCCCTCAGCCTCTGCTCCCGGGCATCAGTGTGTCGTTTGGCGCGTCACTTAGCTCGCCGGATTGCCTCTGTGCCCTTGCCCATCTCTAAACTATAAGACCCTTCAGAGCTGGAACCGTAATTCCTTCTGTGCTATGTTCCCAGCGCCTTGTGCCCCAAGTTATAGGGATCACTGAATATGTTCTTTTAAAGTGCACCTGTGCAGAGTGTTGTTTTTTTCTTTTCTTTTTCTACTTCCGCGAGCATCATCCTGGGAATTTTTGTGTGTGGCATTGTCGTGCATATTTTGGCTCCAATGCTCTAGTTGTTTTGATTCAGATCCCCAAAACCACCTGTCTCTAGTCATCATGATTTGCGTCTCTCGGTGCTCTGGGCAGCTGTAGATCTTGTCACTGATATTTTCCCATGGAGCGAGCACACCTGATCAAGCTCTTCTCTTGGTTGGTGTGTTCAACGGTTGAAAGAAGGATGGCTTGAGTTAGAACTTTTTTGGATGGAAGTTTCAACCCTCTGGGCTTTCAAAAGGGATTTTGGAGGAGGCATACTGACATTGTTTGCTTTTCTTCTTGGTTTATAATTGCAGAGATAGGAGAGGTCTTATGTTTTGGAAAGATAACACTTTTCCTGTGCTGTGGAGGCTCTGAGTAAAGGAGCCAGGAGACACCTTGTTATCACAATGCTCCACACTGGGCCAGGCTTCCTTGTTGAAACAGCACCTGCCTCTCCCCCAACTTATAAAGAGCTTTCCTGATCCGAAGTAATACTTGTTTTTGTCCTCGACCAGATTACTGCAGTGTGACGGCATTTGCTCTGTGGGTCTGTAATCACAATTAGGTTGTGTGCTTACATCCCTCCCTGTGTGTTTTCAGGTCGTGGGGAGGAGAGGAGAAGGAGCGTGTATATCTTTACACAGTTGATAGTGTGAGAACCCCAGCTAAAGCTTCGTACGCTAACTGGCTTAAAAAAAAAAAGACAACAAAAAAACCTTGTTATTTTGAAATAATTCTAGATTCACAGAAAGTTGCACACACGTGCAAGGGGTCTTATGTGCCCTTCATTTCGTTTCCCCCACTGGTAACATCTTGCTAAACTCTAGTGCATTAATCACAACCTATAAATTGACTCTGCTACAATCCACAGGTTGTACAATCAGAGCTTATTCTGATTTCACCCGTTTAGTGTGTATGTGTGTGTGTGTGTGTGTGTGTGTGTGTGTGTGTGTGTTGGAGCTTCTATGCAATTTGATTGCAGGTGACATTCCTGTAACCATCCCTACAGCTGAGATCCAAAACTGCCCCATCACCACAAAGCTCCCCCTTGCTACCCCAACTCCCCCATCCGTAACCCCTAGCAACCACTAGTCTGTTCTCCATCTGTATAATTTTATTTCAAGAATGTTCTATAAATTGAACCATAACTTTGTGATTGGCTTTTGCACTTAGCAGAGGTCCCTTGAGCTCCACCCAAACTGTGTGCGCGCAGAGTTTGCTCCTTTTTACTTCTGCACAGTGTTCTGTGGTGTGGGTTTACCAAGTTTGCTTAGCCCTTTACCTGTTGAAGGACGTTTGGGTTGTTTCAGTTTGGGGTTTTCACAAATAAGGGTGCTGGAAAATTGATGTACAGATGTTGGTGTGAAAATACATGTTCATTTCCCTGGGATAAATGCCCAAGAGTCCCGTTACTTGAGTTATGGTAAACACATGTTCAAGCGAACTTCTTTGGTCATTTATTCCATTTATGTGATACCCTCTCTTTAAAACTGTGATTGATTTTTTTATCTTCCAGCCCAGTCTCCAGTGGAGGAAAAGTTTTTGTTTTAGTCTCGGTGACCTTGATTATGATACCAAGAGGAATGGGTTGCATTCCCGCAGAACCCAGGAGTAACCCACAAAGTGTGTTGGAAGTTTTGCGCTGGGATCAGGTTCGGGGTTCACAGTAGATAGGACCCAGTAATACAGGGTCCTGGAGGGGCCGAGACACCCCAGGGATGGGAATGAGCCTGGGCTGAGGGACAGTGAGATCCAGGCACTCAGACGTTGCCAGGGTTCTCTGTCCCAGGTCTCTGCTGTCTCTGAGCCCCTCCTTCCCCTGTTGGCTTGGGAAGGCTGGCCACCTCCGGTTTCCCAGGCCATCTGGAGGGAAACATGGCTGCAAAGATGGCCCAGAGTTGACATTGTAATTACAGCTTCGGCCATTGTGGGGGGACAGGACCACCTCTCCAGGGGCGTCCCAAGGAAGGGAACTGGTGCTCTCGTTTGGGTCAGATGCCTTCCATTGGACCTATCAACTGTGGCCAGGAAGGAGGGTCATAGGTAGAACTACCACACCCCAGTAACCATGGGGGGACATCTCCAGAAACAGAGGGGGCAGGGTGGACAGGCACGCCGTGGACCCCAAATGCTACAACAACATCCATGGGATTCACGCTTGAGGTTCCCATCAGTTGGGGAAATAAATGAGGCCTTTGAGAAGGATGGGGCACTTGAGTTGGACCATGAAAGATGGTTAGAATTTGGACATGTGGGTGGGAAGGAACAGTAGTGGGGGGAAGTAGTAGAACCTGGATCTCAACGCACAGATGCTTGGGGCGTAGAGAGGGAGGCGTGCAGTGGGATTCGACGTGGAAGAACTGATGGGTGGATTGGCGTTTCAGAGAGTGAGTCCGTGTCGGAGATGGGGGGGGCCTTGCTGGGCCACAGGATTGAGGAGGGACCGTGTGACCACGTCCTGTGACAGTGCTGAGCAGGAAGGATAAAAGAGGCTCTTTGAACAGCCTAGCCCGGGCTGGAGATCAGAGACGCTGACAGATGAGACAGAGAGAGAGGTGGATCAAGGAAGGCCAAGGGTTGGAAATATAGTCAGGAAGGCCAGACGTGGCCATTTTCACCTTTGTTCCCCGAAGAGCAGTGTTGGAGCTTTAATCTTATTTTCTTGGAAAAGTGAGGTGGATCCTGGAGGTGGCATTGACGAGAGTGTCTTTAGATCACTTTAGTTGTGCGCTCCGGGCTGCTTGCTGGGCAGAGCCTCTTTGGCCTCAGGCTGTGCTACGGGGTCCGGGAGGGCCTGGGCCCAGCACCTGCACACAGGGTGGAACAAAGCCTTTCCTTAGGGCAGGATGGTTGCCTTCCGAATCCTGAGGGCCGGGTCCTGCCTGCCCACTAGTTTCTTGTCTTACACACATGGGAGGACATCAGCTGTCTGGCCTCAAGGAGGCCTGCGAGTGAATTGCCCCTGTCAAGGAGCCCCGGGTTGGGGGGCAGAAACGCAGAAGGGCCCTGACACTCTGTTTCCCCTTCTGGGCACGACTCCGTGGTGCTAACTGAGCACGCATCTCCTTGAGTCTGGACCACGCTCTTTTACACTGGGAGACGGTAACTGATATCCTTCTTAAAAAAGAAGTTCGGGGGACTTCCCTGGGTGGTCCAGTGATTAAGACTTCACCTTCCAACGCACCACGGGGTGTGGGTTTGATCCCTGGTCAGGGAGCTAAGATCCCACATGCCTCGAGGCCAAAAAACCAAAGCATAAAACTCTAGCAATATTGTAACAAATTCAATAAAGACTTCAAAAATGGTCCACATCAAAAAAAAAAAAAAACCTATCTTAAAAAAATACATAAATAAATAAAATAAAGAAGATGTTCAAGGTTAGAGAGGGAAGTGCTTCATTCCACGGCAGCACAGCCAGAATTTGCAAGAGCCGGGGCTGTAACTCAGCCATCCTGGTCCTGGAACCAGGACTCTGGGGCCTCCTCCCTGGGAAGTGTCACCTCCCTCTGTGCTTTCCCGCCTCCTTCCAGTGTAACACTCCCCTCCTGCAGCCCTCCTGTCCCCTTACCAGAAGTGACCAAGCCGCTGTGCTGTGCCTCTGTTCTCTGCAGGGCTTCCTGTTTCCCGTGTACCGTTTTGCTCCCTCTGAGCCCCCATAATGACCATGACTTTGGTTATTTCAGGGAAGAGGTTTGCCAGCTTCAGAGCGTTCAGAATCAATATCGCAGTAAATAAGAAACATAATGAAAGATAAACACACTCCAGGCTGTAGACAAATTTTATCACTTAAATTCACATGTTATTATTAGAATCAGCTGCAAGTATCAGACTTTCAACTGCCTTTTGATGGGGCAAGACAGGGGAACGCTCTTAATTTGGGGGAACAATCTGGAAGCACCCATAAAGGCGTTGCGATGTGTTCCTGTTGGTTTGGGCTCCTTGAATTTGTGTATTTTTTTTAGGTGAAATTTAAATGGAAGAAGAGGTAAAGAGGAATTTCTTAACAAAGGAGTTGAAAGCAGAGATGGCTTTCCTTTTTAAAGCCCCTCTCCTGAATGCACAAGCCCGTGTGATATATTTAGTTTAACACTTCGGTATTTTGCACCTTACATCTCTTTTCTTGCTTCTTTTCGTCTTTTGCTTTCTTTTCTCCTTGCTTTCATCTCACTGTGGAATCGCCTTTAAAATGCTTTCATACACAGCAAAAAACATCCCTTTTTAATCTCCCCCATTCTTCCCAAAGTTTCTGGCTCTCGCCTTGCCTCTTTTTTCACTCCCATCGTCAGAAAATGCATTATTTAAGTCCACAAAGCTGAGCGATGCCCAGAGAATAAAACATGCAGTATAGCCACCTTTTGGGTGATTTTGTCTTGGTTTTTACATGCTCACTCTCTCTCCGTAGATGTTCTTAAAGGCTAGGATTTCAGAGGCATCTGAGTGGGGCGGGGAGGGGTCGGGGGAGCGGGGGCGGGGGTGTGGCTCTTATGTCACTGCTGTCCCTTCAGAGTTTGGTGGGACTGTCTGGAGGAGGTTGAAGTTCAGCTGACTACCTCCTCCCTTTGAGCCTCTCAATCAGCCAGGGGACTTCCTTTCTGGAGAGGGCCAACCCCTGTCAGCGGACAGCTGGCTAGAAAGGTAGATGATGTACCCAGAGCAGAAGTGTGGGGGCTTCAGAGTTACAGAGAGAGGGCCAGTCCCCGGACAAGCCTGCGTCAGGCCTCGGCTTGCCATGTTTGAGGCTCAGTTCCACATGAGCAGATGAACAACTCCAGGTTTCACAGCATCACAGCCACAGGAATCAGGCAGAATGACAAGGAGGGCAAGCATGTCACTTACCAACTGTGTGACTTTTGGCCAGGGGCTTACCCTCTCTGGGCCTCCGTTTCCTTATCTGTAAAATGGGGATAACCATACCCCTTACCTCACGGAGTCCTGACTCTTCCCGGAGGGTAGAAGGAGTTTCTAGAGGTAAAGCAGTTACAACAGAATATCCTTAATCAGGACTCGGCAAATGTGAAAGCAAAACTCAAGGAATGTCATGAGTCTGCGAGAGAGATCTTTCTCTGATGAAATACGAGAGGAGGACTCATCTGGGTAGTGTTTCGGAGCATTTCACGCCGAGCTGACATTTTCAGTCAGCTTGGCTAGCAATTTGGGGATATCAGTATTGTATTATACATACAGACAAACATAGTATTTGAAATGTTTGAAAAGCAGTGATTGTCAGCCTGAAAGCAATTTTGCATCTGCGAAGTCCGCCTCACAGGGTGTACTCGTCTTGAAGCTAAGGAAGCTTATGATTGGGGCCCTTGGGGCGAGTGGGGAGGGGCGGTGCCTGACAGTGGTTCACCTGCCCATGGGTTTTTGCAAAATTTACAAAAGAGAGATTTTTTTCTTTTTCTTAAAGAGGATCCTTCAGATTATATAAACTTCAGGTCCTTCAAAGCCCAGATTCGTTTATGGAACTTGCTATCTCCATTTGACAGAAAGAAACCCACATGTTGCATAAGGTTTCTCCCCCTTCTCTTTTTTAATTAAACGAAATTAATTAAAAATACATTATTGATCTTTGGCCACTTTTATGCCTTTAGTTTTGGTTAGTTCTTTCAGGTATAAGGGTATTCTCAGGCATACCTGAAAATCCAGGTGTTCTAAATCTATTTTTTTGTTTTCTTTCAGTGGCATCGTGGCTGATACACACATTAAAAAAAAAAAAATCTCAAAAAAAAAAAGGGGGGGGCTGCAGAAATGTAGGGTATTATGCCTAACGGCTGTGCTGAATCTATGTTAAGGACTATGTTTTTCCCCTCTGCTAACTTAAGACCCCCCAGCACGGTGAGATAGAAGTTTCTGTCAGGGATGGGGAGAAAGGCTGGTGTCAGGAGAGCCGGAGCGTGTGAACACAGATCCAAGGCTTGGCTCCTCCCCTCAGAGAGGCCAGAACCCCCTTCAAAGAGTCTGGAGGGGCTTTTCGAATAAGCTTCCAGGCAACCAGATAACCAAAATGGGGATCAGAAAAGCTAACGGGCAGTAGGACAAGGCATCAGTCCTTCAGTAAGACCTAGGGATTTAAATTCACATTCAAAAAAAAAAAAAAACCAAAAAAACAACGCTTCATCTCCCCCCGCCTTCAACATTGACCAGGGCTTACAGACACAAAAGGCCACATCTTGTACGATTCTATTTCTATGAAATATCCAGAAGAGGCAAATTCATTGAGATGAAAAGCAGATTAGTGGCTGCCAGGGGCTGAGGGGACGGCAGGACATGGAGCGTAACTGCTTAATGGGTGTAGGGTTTACCTTGGGGGTGATGAGAAGTTCTGGAACTAGACAGCAGTGAAGGTTGCACCACATTTCGAATGCACTTAATGCCATCGTACACTTTAACATGGTCAAAACGTTTAATTTTATGTGTATCTAACCATGGTAAAAACAATGAAATAAAAATCAGGCAGTGCTTTTGAGAAGTTCTGGGTTCCTGGGAAAATCATCTAGAGCGCTGGTCAACCCCACCGAGGCCCACTAAATTAGAACTGCTTAGGGCCGCCCAGGGGCCTGCCTCACCTGCCAGGAGATCCCTAGGTAGAGAGGAATCGCGCACTCTGAGGAACGTTGGCTTTGAGGCAGATGGTTCTGTTTCTTGGTTTCTTTCTTTCTCTCTTTTTTTTTTTTAATTGGAGCATGCCATATGTGCTATTTTCTCATCCCAGCTGTCACAACCCATGCATTCCCAGCAAGCAGCATGCCCACACCTCAGCGGCTGCTGGCAGGGAGAAGTGTTGGTTCTAAGTGGCTGTGATGGTGATGGTGGTGCGGATGGGAGCAGACGCAGTGTTGGTAGAATTGTAGCACTTGTCGTAATGGATTGTGGGAGGGAGAGCAGAAGCCGGGAGCGTCGGGGGTCCTTGTCGAGGGACTAAATGGTGAGGTTGCTCCATGCAGGGGTTGAAGGGGGGCAGCCCGCAGGATCCCAGTTTTGGAAATGGCAAGGCAAACCCTCACCATGTAGACTGAGGTCATCTCCAAGGGGCTCCATCTTTTGGACAAGGCGGAACAAGAAGTCCCAGGCAGTGGGAAAAACAGACGGGCAGTGGCCAACACTGGGATGCTGGAACGTCAGCTCAGTTCGGATGAGACCTATTCCACGCACAGGGGTTAATTCGTCACAAGTGGGGTTGGATGGGAGTCAGTTCTAAGTCAGAGCGACTCTGAGTGCCTTCACCAGAACAGCAGCGGCAGCCTCGTGGAGCTTGGTAGAAATGCAAGTTCTTGGGCCACACCCCAGACCTACTGGTGATTTTCTTGCAGGTTAAAGTTTGAGAAACACCATCTAAACTTGGACTAATTATCTTGAATCTCCATACCTTGAGGAGAATTCCAATGTTCAGTAAGTCTCATCAGCAAGACTTGGTAACTTGATGGTTGAGAGGTACAGGTGGAGCCCAACCCGGGTCGGTGTGGTCAACTTGCAAGCCCACATCTGTGTGGTACCCAGGTTCAGGCGCTAGTTTTGGGACCAGGTGGAGATGTTCTAGATCAACGCTTTTTCCTGAGCTGGGTTTAGAGAGAAGAGACTAGACTGATGTTTTATTCTCTAGTATCACTTAAATTGTGGGATCTGGCTATAATTCTGCAATAATGTTTTTTGCTTTAGTTCTCATTGTTTGTAGCTTTCTTGTTGCTGATGTCTTCTCCTTAAGCTTGGATGACAGGCGGTCCTTTTATAGTTAAGGGGCAGATATATCTCTCTTCTGGTCCCTTCCTCTCACGGGCAATGGTTGCCTGTCCCTTCTTGACCTCCCCAAATGCTATTTACCAAAACCATCAGAAACACAAGCATTCCCAAATGGCTCTAGACAAATTTAGCATTGGATTTGATAACACCGATAGGTAAACATTTATTTTTGCAGAAGTGGGTTTTTATTTTCTTCTCTGAGCCTGCCAGTGAGAAAAATCCTACGTGAAATGTTTTTCTTACTGTCGTTATAATGTCTGGGAATGGCTTCATCTGTTAAGGATGATAAAGGATCTTAGGTGACAGGTGTGTCATTTCTTACTGCTGTCAGGTTGAGGATTTGTTTCCTTCCATGGTGAGCCTGGGGGCCTTGTTTTTATCTGGTTAACTCGTGGGCTTTCTCACTTTAGAGTGACTTCCAAATCTCAACACCCCAATGCACTCAGGCGTCGCAAGTCTGTTCCACCAGGACCAGCCTTTCTGGAAATCTCTCCTGCGCTGTCCTACTCTTCCAGTTCTCCCTAAGCTAACCCTGTCCCTGAAGGGCCCAGCTGCCTCCAGAAGGGAATTATTTTTTCTCACCAGTCCCACCAGGAACCTACTGTTTGTCTAGATCAATAGCCTGTTCTCAGCTCTCATTTTCTCTAACACATTTCGATGTTGAATAACGCGTCGAGAACAGGGGTTGCGTCATTTTCAGCTGTGTAGGCGCTCTGTAAATATTTACAAAATGAAAGCACGGATTCTTCCCTTTTGGAAACGCTACCCTTGATAGGGTTTGCCCTTGTGATGCTGTTTCCAGCCCATCTTGTCCTCTAGCTCTGCTTCCTGCCTTCTGAATGCACACGTTTCCCAAAGTGGGGTTCTGTCTTCTTCACTCCGTCTCTTGGAACTCTGCCTCCCTTCTATGCCGTCATCTCTCCCCACCGTGTCCCTGACACCCTGCGCCCTGTCTTCTCACTCTGGACCATTATTCTGGTTCAGCTGTTGAGCCCCAAATGTCTGCTGGCCCCTCAACCTCAGGGGAACCCATCAACTTCTTCTGCTTCTCTTCTTTTCCTCTTTTCTGATTAATGTCATCTTCCTGGTCCCCCAGACATTAGTGACTCTGTCACCTAAGCAGATCTGATTTGACGGCTGTGTGCTTTGCTGTGTGCTTGTGTATTTTGGAATAGTGAGAGCACATGTCCAAACCTGCTGCTTAACTCAGGTACGACCTTCTCCTTGGACACCTCCAGCCAAAATTCTTTCTCCCTTTGTGACCCCTCTCCCCATACGCCTCTCCCTCTATGGCCATTTTCCTTTGGCCCTTAGTTCCTGAATATTGGAATTTTTTGAACACGTCTCATCTCCTTGCCCAGATTATAAGCATCTCGAGGGAGTGCTTGTGTCCAAATTGATTTTAAATCCAGGCAGGGGCACAACCCAATACCTTATTGGGTCCAGGATCACATACAGGCTGTGGGAAGTGAAGCCCTCCTAGTGTCACTTATTCTTTTTTTTTTTATGTAAATTTTATTTATTTATTTATTTATTGGCTGCATTGGGTCTTCGTTGCTGTGAGCGTGGGCCGTTCTTCATTGCCGTGAGCAGGCTTCTCACTGCAGTGGCTTCTCTTGTTGCCAAGCACAGGCTCTAGGCGCGCGGGCTTCAGTAGTTGTGGCGTGAGAGCTCAATAGTTGTGGCTCACAGGCTCTAGAGCACAGGCTCTGTAGTTGTGGCGCACAGGCTTAGTTGCTCCTTGGCATGTGGGAATCTTCCCGAACCAGGGATCGAACCCGTGTCCCCTGCATCGGCAGGTGGATTCTTAACCACTGCGCCACCAGGGAAGTCCTAGTATCACTTGTTCTTGAGCCCTGCTGTTTGGATGCTGGCATCTCCCTCCATGTTCCCCTGACAGTCACTTCATGATATGACAGTCATGTTCCCCAGCCGTCACTTCCGATTGTGTTTGGAACAATGTGTCCCTGAGCTTTGTGAGCTGGAGGATGGTGACTATGGCTCTGAAATGATAGTGCCTGGACTTCAAAATGATATTGACTCGCTAGAAAGATGAGCTGTTGTTCACGGGGAGTGAGAACATGGATCTATGTGAATAATGTTAATAGACCAATTAGGGTTAGATATAAGATTTTGACTGCATATCAAGGGCTTTATATCTAACTCTTATTTATTCTTAACAGCCATAGGCTAGTACCAAAGGATGAGGCGTTATCCTTTTATCCCTTTAGACTTTTCAAAGCGCTTTCATACCCATATCCCACTAGCCTGGAGTTATCGAAGGGCAGTGGTAGTGAATCTCGCTCTCATTTGCCAAACTTGTAAATGCCTGTTTATCTCTCTCCCCTGAGGTCTCAGTCGTAGCCGCTGAACAAATGCAGAGAGCACTTGATACTTACATGTGGTGACTGGGCAGAGCCTCCGCGGGGGTCGCAGGCCACCTGGCAGCCTCTACATTTGCTGCAGATGTGTGGCTTTAATTTGCCAGAAGTTGCTGTGTATAACTAGGAAGTGAGGAGTCTGCACAACATCTGTAAATAACGGCCTTTTGGGTTTTTCTAGAGCAAAGCAGAGATGACAGTGTCTCCTAAATTGTCTGTGGGCCACTCACATCTGAGTCACCTGGGCTGCTTGCCGACCTCTGAGGCTCTCCAAGGGCAGGTCCTTGGAGAGTGTATATCTCAGAATCCCCTCTTTGTCAACCCTTCCCTGTCCGTCCTTCTACATCTGCTGATTTCCCCCCATTTTTATTGAGTTGTAATTGACTTACAGCACTGCCTAAGTTTAGGGGTGCAGCCCAGTGATTGACTGACACGTATTGTGAAGTGATCGCCACAAGTTCAGTTAACCTCCTCATCTCATATAAATATAAAAAAAACAAAAATTAAAAAAATGGTTTTTGCCTTATGATGAGATGGTGATTCTCAAGTACACAAAGGTATCCCTTTACCTCTGTGGAATTAGACACATTTGGCCCATGTTTCAGCTCTTCTGTTCCTAGGTTGTGACCTTGGGACACGTTAGTCTCCCTAAGACTATTCTTAGTTTGCAAAGTGGAATTCATCTAGTTAATTAATGGGATTAATCTAGCAACCACCTAGGGTTGCTGTAGGGATGAAATGAGATCATATAAATAACGTACTTTGTACCACCTGCTGGTGGCAGAAGAGAGTGTTCAAGCCCTGGTAGCATATTTTGCCATTGCGGTAGCTTTTCTACTGCTGGGCAAAGATTGCTTTTACATCCTACAACCAAAGCACAAACCTTGTTAATGTTGCATCTGGGGCATGACTGTGGGTCTAGACCTCCCAGAACATATCCTGTGAGAACCAGCATATGTGCAGATGGAAAAACCCATATAAAGCTGATGAACAGGACCCAGGGGAGAGTGAGGGGACAGGAGTGCTGGCCAAGGAAGGAGGGAGGGCCAGAGAAAAAAGAAATTGCAAGGAACATCAGTCAGAGATGTCTTCTGACTCACATGGACTGAGTTGTGTTTTCTACCAAAATGACTAACGTGCAAACTTTTCTGCAATCTCTGAACTAACTGGAGATCTGTCGGCCTCACAACGGGTTGGATGCACATTTGACCTATTTACGGACCTTCCTATGTTTGGTCATTTTGTAGAGGAGCTGAAGGCCCCCTTGGAGGAGTATGTCCACAAACGCTACCCCGGGCTGGTGAAGGTGGTGAGAAATCAAAAAAGAGAGGGCCTGATCCGAGCTCGCATCGAGGGCTGGAAGGTGGCCACCGGCCAGGTCACCGGCTTCTTTGATGCCCACGTGGAGTTCACCGCTGGCTGGTAGGTCACAAGCTGAAACCTAGGAGCACTCGGGACGTGTAGCGTCGTCAGGAGGGCTGGAGTCTGGGAGGTGGGGCACTTTGCCTATTTCCTTGGGGGCCCCAGGAAGAATGGAGAAGGGGTGGTTGGGAAGAAGGTGAGACCATAGTTTGGAATAAAACTGGGAAGTGGGAAAAATATGTCTGCTGTCTGCTCAGCCTGTCATCAGTATCCTTGTCCTCATCGCACCATCACCATCATTAAAACCCCCAGTGAAAATGATGTATTAGTTGGACAGAACTCAAGATGATCCTTGCTAAGGAAAGAAGACAGTCATATTCCTGTCATTCTCTTTTGCTACTTTGCTTGTTTCCATTTCTGGGGAGGCTTGGTTGACTGTTACTGTGAAAAAAAAAAAAAAGAGTCATTTATAATTCTTCCTACTAACACAAAGCTTCCCAGAATTTATGGGATCATCTTTAACTTCATTTAGAGGAAAGGAAGGGTTTCTCTCTGCCGATATGGCCCCCCAAGTTTTTTCAGGTGGAAAGAGCAATATGAGAGAAAGTGGTGATCCTACAGGGAGTAGAAGATTTTGGATGTAAGACAGTGAAAACATTAAAAATGCCCAAATCAGTCAATGAGCATGTTAAAATTAGGTTAGGGCTTTACAGTTATATGATTATTTCTAACTAACCAATGATAAGTCAAGTCAGAGGTTAAACCCCTATGCCAAAGTCGTTTAATTAGTAAGAAGCAGAGTCTTTAATTTCATTAATAATGTTTGTTTACACTCAGTGATACCATTTTGAATAAATTCACGGTACCATATCTGAAGAGCCAATATCCCATCACTAATTAAGCCTTCAAATGTCTATTCTTCTTCATTTGAAACCAACTTTAGAATCCTTTTAACAGCTGGATAAAAGGAGGGTTACGCACATGACCACATGAAGGTTTGGAATGTGGGGTCGCCATTAACACTGGCCCTTTCGTGTGCGCACAGGCACCTGTTGCCATCTCAGACCCCAGTTTTCTTCTTTGGTTTTTCTGCCACCATCAGACCCTGATACGCACAGCTGGTAGGTCTGCAGCCCTGACCTTCCTTGAACCTCACCGTTGTTTCTCTCTTGTAATCATTCTCCAAGTGTGGTCCCTAGAACGGCAGCGTCAGCATCACCTGGGAACCTGTCAGACATGCAGGTTCTTGGGCCCCACCCAGACCTGTGACGTCAGAAGCTCTGGGGGTGGGGCCCAGCAATCTGCTTTAACCAGCCCCCGCCCCCCGCCGGGGACTCTGCCGCTCACTCAGGTTTGAGAACGCTTGAGCTAGAAGCCTCCTGAACAGGTGCCCTTGAATATTCCGCTGAGCCTCAGCCTTGCCCTGTCTCACCCTTTCCTCCACATCATTCCCTCCTCATTTCTTTCCTGTCAAAACCGGTGGCACCACCCATGTCCCTGTCACTTGATTCTTCCCTCCCCATCGTGTTGTGTTACTCATCCAAGCAACCCCCAGCTTTAGCTGGTTTTACCTTCTATTTCTCATGTCTCCCTTTTCCTCTCCGTCTTGACCTCCACGTTCCCAGCTCAGACTTTTTTCTTTCACGTAAACTAACTCACACGTATTTGCTGGATGACGACCATGTCCCAAAGCCTGCTCTAGGCTGTGATTTGGGTGACCCAGCACTGAGGGATTTCCCAGAATGCAAGACTTGCAGTAGTAAAATCAGAACAGTCTTGGACAAATGGGACAGTTGGTTACTCAACAGGGGTTCAAAATCTGTGAGATTTGATATCTGCCATCCAGAAGCCTATAGCCTAATTCTGACTGATGTCTGTGATTGGTCTTAGCCTTTCAGACCCATTTGCCACACTTCTAACAGTGTGTCTTAACTGTCACTAGGTCATACTGTAGTAACAATCTCCATCCTGTCCACGTGGCAGGTCTGCTGCAGGTTGTCTGTCTGTGACTCTGCTCTGTACGTCCCCTGCATCCCAAAACCCAAGGAGCACCCCTGCCCAGGATGTACCATTTTTGTAGTTCAGGGAAAAGGATAACAGCTGAACCTTGCAAGGGCCCTGAAAGTTCTGCTCAGATATGACATAGTCACACCTCCTATTGGCCAAGGCAGGTCACCTGTCCAAGCTAAACATTAATTGGGGTTGAGGGTGGGAGTGTGCCTCTGCAGGGTAACACTGTAGACCTCGTGGTCATTGGTGGGATATCCCCAGGGAGGGGAGCAAATCACTGGGAACAGTTGTACACTCTGTCACAGACTGGGAGACCGAATTTCTCAGCTTCAGAAGCATAATTTGAACCAAGGTATTCTGCCCCTGGCTCAGTAACTTTCCCCACCCAGTGGCAGCCACGCTGAATGCTTCTGCCTGCAGGGCACCAGACCAGCCTAGGGGAGGGGTGGCCCATCCAAGGAGGCCGTGGAGCTTTAGGGGTTGGACCTGAGGCCAGAGAACCAGGTGAGAAACCTGGTTTTACCTCTAGCTGGCTGTGTGGCCTGGGGCAAGTGACTTAACCTCTCTGGGCTTCAGTTTCCTCATGTGTAAAATGATGGTTATAGTATTTACCTCATATGATAGTTGTGAGATTTTATATTAGTCTGCACATATAACATGTTGGCAGTGGTGCCTAGAGAGTAGTAAGTGCTTAATAAACATTAGCTATCATGAGCTTATAAGGAAGAAAAACGTGTTCAAAGATCAACAAAGACAGCATGTGGTCAGAGTGACTCGAATATGGTGGAGAAGGGGGTCTAAGAGTTGAGAGGATGGAGAGAGTCTTCTACTGGGGAAAATTAAGGCAGGCTTCTTGGAAGAGGTGGCACGTGATCGGAAAAGCCCGTGTGGGTGGCTAGACTTCCTGCCGGGGCACAAGGGCAAGAGGGAGGACGTGGAGGGGGCGGAGCTCTGAAGCACGTCTAGAAACCTGGGAAAGTCAGTGCCGTTTGGCATCAGCCTCCACAGTGTGTGCAAAAGTATCGGAGGCAGTAAATGGCCCAGGGTATATTTTATTGTTCGTTTCAAATAGAAAGATGAGATGTGCCAACAGGTAATTCAATAGCTGCAAATGAAAAGAGATGGGCTGGAGGCCGAGTGTTCTCATTATTCTTCCAAATAACGCAGAGGAATGGGATTTTCTCTTGACTCCCTTCCAGAGCCTGCTCTCTCTTCTAAGCAGGGAGATGAATGCCCTGGATTATGAGAGCCATCTTTTCCTCCTCAAATATGGGAAATGATCCCTTCCTGCGTGCATTGCGGAGATGCACACTGGCAGGGGTGTCTGACCATCTGCTTTCTCCTGTGCTGGCAGGGCTGCGCCTTGAACCCAGAGCCAGGTCCCTGCCTATCACCGGCTGCAGCCCTGAGGGGGTGGGCTCGCTGAGAGGCAGGATGCTGCCTGCCTCTGCCTTCAGTGAGTTCCTGCCTGCCATCCCTAACCCATCCAATTAGATCCCTTTTAAGAAATCAATTAAATAATCAATTAAAACAACTGAAATAGTCACACGCACAAAGAAGCTCGTAAAATGCTTATTGAAACCAGGCCATCAAGGGCAGAAGTGACCTATTTGAGGAAAAGGCAGTTCAGCTCCAGCAGAAAAAAAAAAAACCAGAGGCATCCGTCAGTGCCTGAGGGGAAACTGAAAACACTGTACAGCAAAACTGCAGGGCAATGCAAATCCTATCAGGAGGGCCTGGCTTTGGCTCAGACACCGCTGATGTAAAAGACAGGCCGTACTTTCTGGGGCAGAGGCCCTCGTGTTCTGAGTTCTCGCTTTAGGCCTTTTATGCCAATGCAGGCAGCACTGTGGGAACCCCACGGGGGCGAGGGCACGAGCGGCATGTCACAGGGCTCCTTTAAAGCCACCGGATCCAGCTGGAGACGCCACTCGGGAGCCCGGTTTCCCTCTGAGTTCCAGCCTGCCCAGAGCCCAGCCTTTAGCTACGATGCTTCTCTTCATTGTCTGTGGTCTTGGGGTCTGGGCCGGTGGAGGTGTGGGTGAGCCTCCAGAGAGACGTGATTTCTGCTTCTCTGTGTTTCAGGGCTGAGCCGGTTCTCTCGAGGATCCAGGAGAACCGGAAGCGGGTGATCCTGCCCTCCATCGACAATATCAAACAGGACACCTTCGAGGTGCAGCGGTACGAGAACTCGGCCCACGGGTACAGCTGGGAGCTGTGGTGCATGTACATCAGCCCCCCGAAAGACTGGTGGGACGCCGGAGACCCTTCGCTCCCCATCAGGTCTGTACCCAGCACGCGCTCCGGTGGCCTTTGAGTCCCCAGATCCCAGGGGGCAGAGGAGCATCCCCCCCACCCCCACCGCCAACCGGGGAGGGAGGCTGGGAGAGACCCCCTGGGGATGGAGCTGCAGTGTGGAAAGAGCTGCTTTCGGAATGTGGGGGGTCTTCCCACCGAAGTTTTCATGCTGAGAGAGGACGCTGTATTTTGCTTCTTCTGCTAAAAAATTTTCCAACGCAGCTTATCGAACAGCAGTCCTGAGGGATGAAAATGGATAGGACGGCTCACACTTTTTTATTCTTCCTTGTATCTGTTGAACTGTGTTCCGGTGCTTTTAAATATGAAGTTTGAATGGTATTAATTCCTGGGACTTTCTTGTACTTGGATGCTTTACGATCGCCGTGATGCAGGAACATGTAGAAAAGGACGATATTTGTGTGGCAACTGGGGTGACTCAGGGTCTTTGGGCAGCTCCGTATGACTTTTGCCCCAGGCCCCACCCCACTTCCCCCGGAGGCGAAGAGATAGATCCCTCGTGGTGTACCAGTTGGGAAGCTCAAGTGTGAAGGATGGGGAATCAAGTAGCTGGATTTTGATGTTGTATACGTTTCCTGTGGCTGCTGTAACAAATCGCCACAAATTTAGTGGCTTAAAGCACAGAAATCTATTTTCTTACATGCTAAGGTACTGCAGGAATCTGAAACGAGCCTTACAGAGCTTAACGCAAGGTGTCTTCAGGGCTGGGTCCTTCTGGAGGCTGGAGGGGAGAAGCCATTTCCTTGCCTTTTCCAGTTTCTGGAGGCTGTTCTCATTCCTTGGCTCACGGCTGCTTCACATCTGCCCCTGCGTCCTTCATCACGTGGCCGCCTTCTGCCCTTGACTTTCCTGCCTCCCTCATGCAAGGGCCTTTGTGATGACATTTGGGGTCCACATGAATAACCCAAAGACATAATCTTTCTCTTCTTGAGATCCTTTACTTAATCATATCTGTGAAGTCCTTTTTTTCATATAACATTCACAGATTCCAGAAATTAGGATCTGGATTTTTTTTTGGGGGGTGGGACATTGTGGGGGGGGGGGTTGGGCAGGGGATATTGTTCAGCCTACCACAAATGCTTTGATTTTCCACCGAGATGATACCCACGTTACAGTTCAGTACTTTCTGTGAGTTCTACGTGAGGATCAAAACTGACTTAAAATCTTCATGGTTCTAAGTGAGAAGAGGTAGAAGGGGTCGTCTTACTTTGCCCTCATTTTAGGGCAGAGTTTGCTGGTAGAAAGGGGCAGTCGTGGAACGGGAGTGAGAACTTTTTGCAAAGATCCGTGAAGTTCTTTCTCAGTTCTTTCATCAACCAGAGTAGGATTTTGAGATGGACAGACCCCCCTGTTCTATATTCTCTTATTTTCTGGCACAAACTGAAAGCTGACAGGTTGTGTTAGGGTAGAGCCACCCATGGGCAAATTTATGCAACAAAGAAGGTAATCTTTGGGGCTAATAACTTGCTCAGCTGGAGATGTCTCGTGGCTCAGTTCCCAGCTCAGCCGAGATGTTCAGTGGCTTTGTGTAGTGCTGCAGGGCTGTGCTCTCGGATTTCTGCGAATAATAATGGAGACTCATCACGAAGGTGTTATCTGAGAACCAAAGCATAACCTTCAGAGATATTTAAAATGTAGTGGTTGCGATACCACCTCATACCCATTAGGATGGCTACTATACTGAGAAAAGGAAAATAACAAGCGTTGGCAAGCATGCAGAGAAATTGAAATCCTGGAGCATTGCTGGTGGGAATGTAAAATGGTGCAGCTGCTATGGAAAACAGTATGACAGGCCCTAAAAAATTAAAAATAAAATTACCATATGGTCCAGCAATTCTGCTTATGGGTATATACCCCCAAAGAGTTGCGCGTAAGGGTCTCAAAGAAATATTTGTACGGCTGTGTTCATAGCAGCGTTTTTCATAATAGCCAAAAGGTGGAAGTCACCCAAATGTCCATCGGCAGATGAATGGAGACACAAAAGGTTATGAATACATTCAATGAAATATTATTCAGCCTTAAGAAAAAGAGGGAAATTTTGACTCGTGTTACAACATGGATGAGCCTTGGAGACATTATGCTAAGTGAAATAAACCAGTCATAGAAAGACAGGTAGCATATGATTCCACTCATGTGAAGTACCTAGAATCGCCAAATTCGCAGAGACAGGGAGTGGAATGGTGGTTTCCAAGGGCTGGGCGAAGGGAGGAATGGGGAGATGTTATTTAATGATGTTTTGCAAGATGAAAAGAGTTCTGGAATCCGTTTGCACAATCCTGTGAATGTACTTAACGCTACTGAGCTGTACAGCTATACACCTAAAAATGGTTAAGATGGTACGTTTTGTGTTATACATATTGATTAAAAAAAAAATTAATGGGGCGTGCTTAAAGACCCTGTGGCCTTCAGATCTTGAAGGGATGGATTTCAGGCGATGGCTTCACAGGGAGTTTCATATATTTGGCCAAGCACTGCTTCCTCCCTGACACACAGGGAGGCTGACCTCCAGCCGTGACAGATAAGGGAATGAAAGTGTGACAGTGGTGTTAGCAACAGAGGAGAAGAAGTGGATACAGTGCAGTGCTTTGGGATGCCCAGAACACTAGCTCTCCCTGCGTGTGTGAGGCACTCAGCGAAAACTGAGCTTGTGCTTCATGTGACGTTAACAGATGATTAATATGCATTTTAAAAAGACTCGAGAAGATGGAGTCGTGATCATGAGACATTCATATCCCATGCATCTCTGATGTACACAATAGAATCAAATACCAATGATCTCTTTTTAATGTATCATGACTTATGAAATGCTTAATTTTTTAATAGTTGATGGAGATATACAATTGTAGGAAGGATTTTTTATGGCCCTTCTGATGTTATTAAGCAGATACAATACTCTTTCTTAAATGTCAGGATGTGATGGGTTTCTCCTCCTCCATGTGATATCAGTATTTTAATAGTAATGATTTTATTCTGGTAAAGGATGGGATGAGGAGAGCTTTTCCCCCATCCAAATGGCATTAGGTTGGATGAATCTTTAGATACTGAGTCTTCCCAGTAGGCAATACAAATATAGGAGATGCTGCATTAAGGGGATTTACATCCTTTCTGTTTTACGTCTTTTTCCCTTTCTTCCTATGTATCTTTTTTTCCCTGCTTGGTAAACAGCTATTTCCCAAGGGTTCCTGTTTTTTCTCTCCTCTTCTTTGTCTACACCAGAGGTTCAAGTGTCGAGAATAGACAGGTGACATTAAAGAGGGTAGAGTCAAGTGTGACAGATGGGGGTGGGGACTGAAGAGCACATGTCCCACCCAAGGAGGCAGTTGCGGCCAGTCCCTCATGAGGGTGATGGGGGACAAAGGACCAGCATTGTCAGGTCCTCAGACTTTTAAGAAAAGACACAAATTCAGATAATTTTGTGAAAGCTCTTGACTTCTGAATATTGGCAATAAATCCCTCTTCTTCAAAACTACGACAGCCAAACGTGTTTCTAGAGTGGATTTGACCACACGGGCCCCCAGAATTTCGTCTTTGCTCTACACTTGCTCCCTTGAAGACCTCAGTCATTCCCAAGGAGAGCCTCAGTCCATGGTTCTCACATTGAGAGCTGTGGGCACCTGTGGTCTGTGCCATTATGGTGGGGCTGAGGGATTTGGGAGAGTGTCACTCAAAGCCATAGGAGAAACATGGCTGGACTTCCTAGAGCTTGAGTTAAGCCATCAGAGATCTTCTTCTGCCTCTGTTGTGTGTCACAGTCCTCTGCTGCTGAGATGTTTCAAAGACTCTGAGAAGCACTGAACCTGCTCTCACCTCTGTGCAGAGAAGGCTCTCAAATCTATGTCTTAAGCCCTGATTTTTCTCCAAAGTGACATCATCTCCAATGTCTCATCAACAAGCTATCATTAGACCAGTGGAGTTTAAACTTTTAGAGTCAAGGACCTTTTCCATAATCTAATGAAAGCCATAGATCACATCACTCCTAAGCTTGTATGAGTGAACAGAACTTTGCATATAATTTCATGAAGTTTAGAGATGCCTGGAAGCCAACCCCCTTATGATCCACAGGGCTTATATTAAGAACCACTGCTAGGGAATTCCCTGGCAGTCCAGTGGTTAGGACCCCGCATTCTCACTGCTGAGGGCCCAGTGTGAATCCCCAGTCTAGGAACTAAGATCCTACAAGCCACATGTGCTTGGCCAAAAAAAAAAGAAAAAAAGAGAAAGAACCGCTGCTAGATATTTGACCTCTTTCTCCCAGTGGAAGAGCCTTTCTTTACCATTCCTTATCAGCTACTAGTCTATATGCTTTATGAAATCAGGCCTGTGGCGTTTTCTGTTGTAACCCCAGTGACTAATGAGTACTTAGCACTTAATAGGGATGCTGAAAATATTTAGTGAACGAATGACATCTGAGGTTCAGAAGAGAGGTCAGGGCTAGTGAACGATGAGGAAGAGGATGAGATTGCTTCACCCATTGAGTGTTCCCTATTCCTCCCTCCCTGCAGCCTCTGACAGCTCCCAGTCTTTCTGTCTCTATGGATTTGCCTGTTCTGGACAATTCATAAAAGTGGAATTACACACTGTGTGGCTTTTGGGGTCATCACGTTGTAGCGCGTGTCAGTACTTCATTGCCTTTTTTTTTCTTTTTTCTTTTTTTTTGTTTTTGGTTTGTTTGGGCTGTGTTTGGGTCTCTGTTGCTGCACGTTGGCTTTCTCTACTTTTGGAGAGTGAGGGCTACTCTTCATTGTGGAGGGTGGGCTCTAGGCGTGCACTAGTTGCAACGTGTGGGCTCGGTAATTGTGGCACACGGCTTAGTTGCTCTGCGGCATGTGGGATCTTCCCAGATCAGGGCTCGAACCCGTGTCCCCTGCATTGGCAGGCAGATTCTTAACCACTGCCCCACCAGGGAAGTCCCTTCATTCCTTTTTAGAGTGAATTTTTATAGTGACCACTTTTGACATAGTCAAAGATCAGCATCCTTTCTTTCTGGCTCCCATATCTGGTTTCCAAGATTCCCACACCTTTGTCCTGCATGGGAGGGGAGAGGTGACTTTTCACACACGTGGCCCCCATCTGCCCCGCCAGCCACTTTCCTCTTGCTTAGCATGAATCAGGCACCAGTGAGGATGTTTCTCCACTGCCAGAAGCGCTGGCCACCAGGCTTGGGGTTAGATGGTAGGACGCCCACCCTTTCCCCTTGGGGAGGGGGATTCAGGGTGCAGCTCGCTCCAAGGAATCTCTCCTGACACATTCCTATCCCAGACTCCACTTACTCATCCTTGTTAGTGAGCTAGCTGGTTTTCGGTTATCTGCTTCGAACTTTTTACATGATCTCTTTGAATGTAGCATCTATTGTCTGAACATCCTCAGCCCAGATATGGACATGAAAGTTCCCATTTTAACACAGTACATACAGCTGAGGGCAGGAAGCAAGGAGAGAGGGAGGATCTGAAGACACAGAAAGGAGGGAGGGAACTGATTGGGAAGAAGGACCCTGAAGAGGGAGTAGGGGGCGAAGTCAGGAACGTGAGTAGTAGTTTGGTCTTGAAGAGCAGAAAGAGAGAGCTTGTGCTCTATGACCCACATTTCCTTGTGAATTAAGAGACAAAATCATTGCTAAGAGTGAGAGGTAGATTTTGGATTAAGGGCTACAGAAAAAAATGATAAATAAAGGTCTGGAGTCATTGCTGAGAGGAATGGGAATGGGTGAGCTGACCAAGAACCCCAAAACTAATTAATGGCTGTTTGGGGGGCCCGGGAATATAAAATCAGTAGACGTTCCATGAAGATTTCTTGACAAAAAACTACTATGAATTCCATTGTGCTTTGATGCCAACTTAAATTGTATTATTCATAGCATTATGTCCATATAGGTGAAAAATCGTAGCAAAGATAAGAAAGAGGGATGCAATACCTTTAGCCCGAAGGCACCAGGAATTCATGGAAGCCTACCCTGGCTCAGCAGCCTTCCAAGGTCTGTAGCTCACGACTTGGGAACCGCTGATCTTTACAGTTCTTTCCAGCTGTAAAACCCCATGACTTTTACCACGGGAGGGGAGAGTATGGAGTCATCATAGATGGGAAGTTTTACGGCACGTCGCTTTCAGGGCCCTGGCTGAAGCTGAGTCAGGCATCTTCTGTGACGTGCCGGTGGTGCCCGCCTGCTCTGTGTTAGGTGACCATGTAATTAGCGACATGACTCATTAATAACTAATTCAAGCTGATGATTAACAATTAGCAATCCTTAATCCAACATATAATTTGATAATAAATTATAAGCTACAGGAACCATTAGAGCCTGTTAGACTCTGGGAGTTGAAAGGGCTGTCCTGGGTGTGTATAGTTGCTGGAATCTCAGATCCTGTGCACAAATGTACATAAACGGAGGTTATTTTTTTCCCTCCCTAGAGAAAGAATGACTGGCTTACCGAGAGGAAATCTTTAAGTGAAGAATCAGATTTTCTTAGACTTGGAAATAGAGCTGTCGTCCCTGTGCATCAGCAGATATATTTTAGGAACCAACTGTGTGCTCAGCCTCGTGGTGGGAACTTCTTGGCGGGGGTGGGGGGTGGAGGGTGGGGGGGGCGGGACAGTATTGGTAAATTACATGATCCTTTTGGGGGAGTTCCTGGATTAGTTGGAGACACAGGGCTCAAGTGTGTGTAATCATGCTTCAGGGCAGGTAAGTGTGGATTTGTGGGGTGGGGGAGAGAGTGGAGTGGATGGGAAAGCTTATAGAAATCATAACTAACAGTGGAATTTTCTACGTGCCAGGCACTTTTCTTTTGCTTTACACAATACAAATCCATGTACACCTCATACTAGCCCTATGAGAGAAGTGTTACTATCTTCCCCATTTCACAGGCATAGCTACTGAGGCACAAGGGCAGCACTTTACCCAAGGTCACATGCCCAGTAAGAGATGAAGCTGGGGTTCGGGTCTAGTGGGTCCAGAGCCTGTGCCTTTCCCCACCGTGTGTCTCTCTTGGAAAAGGTGTGATGGGCTGGGCCTTGCAAACTGCAGGGGATTTTCACTGGCAAAATATATAGGAGACAATCCAGTTAGAGGTATAGTAGTGAAAATGAGGGTGTTTGGGGTCTCCAAGACCACCCTTGGGTTTGATGATCCACTAAAAGGACTCATACCACTCAGAAAAGCTGTTATGCTTGTGGTTATTGTTTATCACAGTGAAAGGATACAGATTAGAATCAGCAAAGGAAAAAGAGGCATGGGATTGAGTACAGGAGAAACCAGGCGCGAGCTTCCAGTGGACTCTCCCCATGGAGTTCCATGGACAGAGCTTCAATCTCCCAGAGATGATATGTAACATCTATGAATGTGTTGCCAACCAGTGAAGCTCTCTGGAGCCTTCTTGTTCTTTTTCTTTTTCTTTTTTTTTCTTTTTCTTAATTTATTTATTATTATTTTTTGGGGGGTACACCAAGTTCAACCATCTGTTTTTATACACATATCCCCGTATTCCCTCCCTCCCTCGAGTCCCCCCCACCCTCCCCGTCCCAGTCCTCTAAGGCATCTTCCATCCTCGAGTTGGACTCCCTTTGTTATACAACAACTTCCCACTGACTATTTTACAGTTGGTAGTTTATATATGTCTGTGTTACTCTCTTGCTTCGTCTCAGTTTCCCCTTCACCCCCCGCCCCCTCCCATACCTCGAGTTCTCCAGTCCATTCTCTGCATCTGCGTCCTTATTCTTGTCACTGATTCATCAGTACCATTTTTAGATTCCATATATGTGAGTTAGCATACAATATTTGTCCTTCTCTTTCTGACTTACTTCACTCTGTATGACAGACTGTAGTTCTATCCACCTCATTACATATAGCTCCATCTCATCCCTTTTTATAGCTGAGTAATATTCCATTGTATATATATGCCACATCTTCTGTATCCATTCATTTGTTGATGGGCATTTAGGTTGCTTCCATGTCCTGGCTGTTGTAAATAGTGCAGCAATAAACATTATGGTACAAGTTTCTTTTGGGATTATGGTTTTCTTTGGGTATATGCCCAGTAGTGGGATTACTGGATCATATGGTAGTTCTATTTGTAGTTTTTTAAGGAACCTCCAAATTGTTTTCCACAGTGGCTGTACCAACTTACATTCCCACCAACAGTGCAAGAGAGTTCCCTTTTCTCCACACCCTCTCCAACATTTGTGGTTTCCAGATTTTGTGATGATGGCCATTCTGATCTGTGTGAGGTGATACCTCATTGTGGCTTTGTGAATTGTAGACTTTAAATAGATGAATTGGGACTTCCCTGGTGGCGCAGTGGTTGAGAATCCGCCTGCCAGTGCAGGGGACGCGCGTTCGATCCCTGGTCTGGGAAGATCGCACATGCCACGGAGCAACTAAGCCCCTGCACCGCAACTACTGCACCTGTGCTCTAGGGCTCTTGAGCCACAACTACTGAGCCCACATGCCACAACTACTGAAGCCCGGCGCACCTAGAGCTCGTACTCCGCAACAAGAGAAGCCACCAAATTGAGAAGCCCATGCACCTCAACGAAGAGTAGCCCCCGCTCACCACTGCTAGAGAAAGCCCAGGTGAAGTAGTGAAGACCCAAAGCAGCTCCCCCCGAAAAAATTAATTAAAAATAAATAAATAAATAGATGAATTGTGATTTCTACCTTCGAAGCTGGTGGCCATCAATAGATGGCAGATCTATTCATCTTGTAACAAGATGAAGACAGTTGGGTATTCGTTCTTGGCTCAGAGTCTTGTGTGGTCCACCATTTTGGGGGGAAGTGGCAGAACAGCACAGAGAACACACCAGGAGATCAAATTGGGGTCCAATCCCAGAGCAGCAGAATTTGTCATGGTAGAATCACAAGCAGGGATGCAGACACCAAGGAGCATCTTGGGCAGAAGTTGAACATCTCACAGAGACAGACCCACCAGTACTGTTGACCAATCTGGGCTGTGTATATGATGCTGGCCAAGTGCAGCGTATTGTGGATAAAGGACAGGGTTGGACAGTGACAGGACAATAATAAGGATGCAGATGCAGAGAATGGACTGGAGGACCCGAGGTTGGGGGGGCTGGGGGTGAAGGGGAAGCTGGAACGAAGTGAAAGAGTAGCATAGACATATGTATACTGCCAACTGTAAAATAGATAGCCAGTGGGAAGTTACTGTATAACAAAGGGAGATCAACTTGATGATGGATGATGCCTTAGAGGGCCGGGATGGGAAAGGTGGCGGGGAGTCGAGGGAGGGAGGGAATATGGGGATATGTGTATAAATACAGCCGATTGACTTTGGTGTACCTCAAAAACTGGTACAAGAGTGTAAAGCAATTATATTCCAATAAAAATATTAAAAAAGGACAGGGTTGGAGACCACAGTGGTTAGGACCTTGGGTCTAGGAGAGGAGAGTCAGAAAAGGAATCTAGCTTAGGGGCCAAGGGAAGCCGGTCACAATTCAGGAAGAGAAAAATCATAGTAGAAAAGCTAGCCATTCTCCACCTTCCTTTCCCGCCCCCACATTTTTCCAGTAAGAGGAATGACCTGTTCAAGTTTGCCACCAACAGGGTCTGTGTCATTAGGCAGGTCACTCACCATCTGCGTAAATGAGCTTTTAATTTTCTTACCCATAAAACCTACCTAGCATTTAAAGGTATATTGGTCTGGTAGTGGAAAATTTCCATAACAAAGCTTTTGGTCCCTCAGATGAAAAGCTCTAATTGTAAACTCTCTGGGTTTATGGCGTGAGGTGTTGTAGATAATTAAATGTTTCGGTTAATAAAGTTCTACTACAGAACCAAGTCACCGAGAAATTCACAGTTAAAAAACATCTACACAACTCTACATGCTTCCTTCAGGGGACAGTCCTGGAGGAGCCCGATTGATAAAAGGTGTTGGTTCCGTTAATACTGGTCAACCGTGCGGTTTCATGTTCCTCTAGAAGAAGCATCGTTATAAAGTGGAATCAGGAATAGGAGGTGACTTTGCGGTGCTCCGTTTGTTCCCTCCTTGGCTTGATGAACACTGATTGATCCCTGTTGTGTATAAACCTCTGTTCTAAGCAGAATGGGGGATGCTCTCCTTCTGCCTCCGTCCTTGTCAAATTTATCCATGTTGACACATTTTTGAGACCCTCAGTGAGAACTCAGTGGATGATGATGACTGCTGGAGAAGCAGTGAGTAGGGGTCGCTCTTCTGTAAGATTGTCTAGCAGAAGGCATATCTGTTTCTTTAAAACATTGGCTGTGTGGTCCATTAGCTGGAAAGGATGCCTCAGCGAGATCGTAGTTGATCAAGACCTTGAGGGAGCCTCAACCTCAACTTTGTCACTTCCTGGTTAAGCAGCAGGTTCAACCCACGTGGAAACACGGGACGTCACTGCCTGGTTGTCTGCTCTGCATAGCCGTCCGTAGCTGACTGCTGCTTCCCTTGGTGCTCAAAGAATACCTGACCCCACAGCTGGGAGCAAGTGGTTCTCAAACGACTCGAAATATCCGCAGCATCATGGGGCAGAAAAAACTTGACCAGGTCCCAAGACTTGTTTTCTAGGCTAGACTTGACCCCTGGCTTTTTATTTCTCCGTATAAAAACTAGATGTGCTACAGACATTCTATGAAAACTTGGCCAAGTTACTTAATTCTCTGGGCCTCAGAGTCTTCATCTGTAAAGAGGGATAATAATCTGTTTTACAGGGTGGTTGTGATGATTCAATGAGATAATGCACGTAAAATGCCTAAAAATGCTGGCTGTCATTATTGTTATTGTTTTTATTGTTCCTCTGTAGCCTACCACAGCCAACCTTGCTCCTCCCTGTGGGAATCCTGGAACCCTTTTCTTCTTATCTGGGGCATTCATACGACTGGATGATGATGACAGATAACCGAATCGTTGTGTTATCCCTGACTTGGTATCCTGCATACGGAGCAGAACCCCGGGTGCTAGCAAGGAGAGGCATTTTTTAAAATTATTGTTTATGGGAGCATAGTTGATGTACAATGTTGTGTTAGTTTCTGCTATACAGTAAAGTGAATCAGTTATACATATACAGATATCCACTGTTTTTTAGATTCTTTTCCCATATAGGTCATTACAGAGTACTGAGTAGAGTTCTCTGTGCTATACAGTAGGTCCTTATTAGTTATCTATTTTATATATAGCAGTGTGTATGTCAGTCCCAATCTCCCAATTTATCTCCCTTTTTCCCCCTTGGTAACCATAGTTTGTTTTCTACATCCACGACTCTATTTCTGTTTTTTAAATAAGTACATTTCTACCATTTTTTTAGATACCACATATAAGTGATATATATTCGTCTCTGACTTACTTCACTCAGCATGATAATCTCTAGGTCTGTCATGCCACTGCAAATGGCATTATTTTGTTCTTTTTGAGTAATGTTCCATTGTGTATATGTACCTCATCTTCTTTATCCATTCATTTGTTGGTGGACATTTAGGTTGCTTCCACGTCTTGGCTATTGTAAACAGTGCTGCAGGGAACATTGGGGTGCATGTATCTTTTTGAATTGTGGTTTTCTATAGATATATGCCCATGAGTGGGGTTGCTGGGTCATATGGTAGCTCTATTTTTAGTTTTTGAAGGAACCTCTGTACTGTTCTCCATAGTGGCTGTACCCATTTACATTCCCACCAACAGTGTAGGAGGGTTCCCTTTTCAGGAGAGGCGTTTTTAATGCCAGGGGATTTGCACAGGAAAATGAGGGGCTCATATTTCCCAAATCAGTCCCTTGAGGGAGTCTGTTCGTTATAAAATGAAGTGTACTTATACAGTGGTGAACACACTGCTTTTGGGTTAAATTAATGGTATTTCTTGACATCACCTCTGTACCTTCAACACCAGCCTGGGTAGATCAATTTTTCTTTTTTCGTGACACATTGATATCGTTGCTAGACACTTTTCCTTTGGAAGCAAAATTCCCCGACAGTGCCCTGGAGCGAGAGCAAAGCTTGCAGGGTAACTGTTCCCAGCGTTGACAGCATCATTCTGCCTCCATCAACCATGTGTTGTGACAGCTCACGGCAGCCAAGTAGGTGAATCTGAATAGTGTTGGGAAGATTTTCCTCCTCACCTACAGAGGTGGTGGGCTGCCACGAGCAGAGAAGTTTCACTTTAAGGGCTTTTTAAAAATGGAAGACACTTTACCTCTGAGTTAAATATCCGGCTCTTGAGTTATTCCTGGACATAAATAGGGGAGCAGCAGTACCGTGAAATTTAGCAAGTAGATCTGGTGGGGGAAGAACAGTAAGATTCAGATTCCTCTTTGGTTGGAGCTAGAAGGGTATGATTGTGGGTGGGTGGGGAGGGCTGGGCTCTCGCCATTCATTTTGATAGCTTTCATCCCTCCTTTCTAGATGATTCGAGAATGTGCTGTCATCGGGGCTTTTTTGTATTTCTTCTTTCTCCTGCCCTTTCTTCTCATTCCTTTTTTCTGCTCCACCCTCAAAGCCCAGAAAGTAACTAGAGGAGACTCTCAGATTGAGTTCAGAGCAGAAAATACCCTTTCCTCCCTTTCTTTTTCGCTGCCCCATAGTTTTCTTTACAGCACAGTTTAGAACTCTTTCTTGTGTCGGCTCTTCCATCTGGTCCTCAGTGCATAATTAATTATTCCTCAGTCATTTTTAGGGGGTCCTTTGGACGAGATGACTAAGATGCAGGTTATGACTTGTTCTCAAACCCAGACAGCCTTTTCCATTTACCCAACTGTCCAGTAGCATTTGGGAGAATTTCCATCCTCCAAGACTGGTTAGTTCTTATCCAGCCTCATCAGTTGGCGCAGCATTTGTTATGTTCAGGGCTCCATTTGGAGCCTAACCCCTATCCATTTTCTCCTCTCTTTTATGGAAATTCAGGAACACATGATTCTCATTTCTCTTTGTTTGGAGAGAAAGCAAATAGAATTTTCTTTCCAGACCTGGGAAGTTCATCATATGCACTGATAGCAGAGTCTGCTGTGCCCTTCTCCACCAAATAATGAACCGTCAGTAGCTCCATGTACCCAAATGACCATTTATTTGCTGTTACCTTCCTGGACACTGAGACATCCTTCATCCCGGGGACCCGGCACCATTTTTAAAGCTGCAGGAGTCTTTACCTAGACTTTCCCGAAGGAGGGAGATTTGGGCTGACACTGTTGCAATCTCTCTCTAGAGTTTTAGGTCACAGTCTTCACTCTTTTTGCTGCCAACGTGGCTCTAAAAATAGCTTCTGCAACCAAGCACACAAGAAGTCAGGGGCAATGAGTTTCGTTTTCTCCAAGAACTCCAGGCTCCTGGGTCTTAAACTGACCTGGTAGCACATCCTCATAGCAGCAGAGAGGCTTGCTTTACTGTTTTAAACGATACAACTACCAATTCTGAGTGGTTCGTTCAAAGCCTTTTGAGAACAGGGCAGTGTGGGAGGCTCAGGAAAGCTCACCCACCCAGGAGGCCCTTTATAGACTTGGTAGGATGCCCAAGTCAGGATTTTGGAGTCTGACTTCTGTGCATGAAGTTCAGTGGACCCCAGGCTCCTAAGAAGTTTAAATTAAAGGAAAAAGGAGAGAAATGTTCCTTGAGTGTCTTTTTCTAACACTGAATTTCTGACTGCGACGTGCTCGGTTGCTGCGGACGGTTTCCAAGACAGAACTGGCTGGGGGGTGAGCAGTTCCCATGCTCCAGCCATACCTGAAGTTTCCGGTGAAGGGAAGGGCTCTGAGAATGACTCCTGGCAAGTGGCAGGTTTTCATTTTAAAGGACAACCCCATCTCCAATCCACATTCAATTTATCCTCAGTCAGTCATTTGGTACCTATTTATTTATTCATTCGTTCATTCGCCACTCATGTAATCACTTATTTTGCCATCACTCAGTAAAGGTTCGAAGCAGGCTGCTTTCATCTGTACTGAAAAACAAACTGACAGTAGCTCTTCATCCAGACATCACTATTGCTTGTGTATATGTCACCCCATCCCTCGTCCCGCAGGGCATCCCAGCAGTGTGACGTATGTGATGATGTATGTGACGAATAAGTAAATGGAAGCAAAAGGGCAATGAGGCCAAAGAAAGGTTGTGAACGTGAACTTTTCCACCCTGCCTCTGGCACCCTTGCCTCAATTGAATACTCTGACGTGGAGCTGAGTGATAAAAAATCACATCTGCCATTAGGTTGTTAGGAAGTGTCTTTGCTTTTAAATCGAATGTGTTGGACAGGAAAGAGCAGACTGTGCACTCGTTCATTCACTCACTGGCAAATACTGATTGAATCCTTACTGGACGCCAGGCTCAGCCAAGTCAGGAATCTAAGGACTGCTGCTGGGTTTGGGTTACTGACAATAGTTCACTTCTTTGGAAATGCTCAGTCTCTTCAAGAAAGAGGGCTCGTCTCAGAGGGTCTCTGGACGTGTGGGGACAGGTAGGCTTCTTCCTCCTAAATGGCTGAGCAGAATCCTCAGGGTCTTTGTGTGTCTCTCCTTCCCTTGGGCAGCGTCCTTGGTCCTCCCGGCTGCTCCTTGTCCTGCTGCTGTCACTGGCAGATGTCTGCCTCTGGCCTCACTTGTGATCTGACCTCTTGGCTTGATGAGGGCCCGTCTGTCTTGGGTCCCCGTGGCCCGTGCTGGCTGCAGACACCTGAGCTTAGGTCACGTTTCCCACCACCCACCGCAGCCTCTGCTGCAGGCTCATCCCACCGGGAGGGAGACCCTCAGCTGCTCCTCTGGCCTTAACTCAGCCTCCCCCGTCCCTCCACGGGAACTGAGCCTCCTGCCACATGGCCACACTGCACCATCATGGTCACTCGGAGGAGATGGGCCCCGGAGGGATGTGAGGCCACCTGTGAGGCAGGCTTCTTCCACCATCTCCATGGAAGATGGGAGCACCCCCTCCACCCCGCCACCCGCCAACCTCACTATCAAACACTTCGCCCTTTCTTTGGACCAAAACCAGGCACATGTCCCCTCTCATCACCTTCCTGTCCCCTGTCTCCTCCCTATGAGATCTTAGGTGGGAAAACTTTTATTTAGAGCCCTTCTTAATTCTTCTCAGCACCAGCCCCAGTACTTGGCTTTAGCGGAATGAGAGGGTTTTCTCTCTAATTATATAAGAGCCCCCATGGTCTGCTTCCTCCAAGCCTAACATCACCCTCTGAAGGCTTTACCTCCTGCAGAGCAAAGAGAAGGGCATTTCTGAAGGAGAGCCACTCCCCAGGCCCTGCTTCATCCAGTTTTGGAGGACGAGTGGGGACAGCAGTGAGGACCCGTGTCTTTGGTCAGCCCTGCCCTCCATCCCCTGGCTTGTTCTCTCCCCGGTTCCTCTGAGACCCCTGTCCTCCCTTTTCATCTGCACAACACCCCCACTCTGTGTCCTGGGCCAGGACATTTGACATGGGGTCAAGGTGCAGAACCAGCAGCTATGCTGTGAGCTGAGAAGCCGGGTTCCTGTCTTGAACCATGAGCCGCTGGGCGTGTTTGCCAGATGCCTTTCCTCCCACTTGCCAGCACTGCTCCCACGGGCTTTTTGTTCTGATCACGAGGCTCTGGAGTGGTGTCCCCATGTTGACACACTCCAGTCCACGAGTGCACCCTGTTCCCAGACTCCTGGCTTCCTGAAAGCCGAGGCCTTTCTGACTCTGGCCAGTCCATCTCTAGGGATACCAGCCGTCCACTCAGAGTCCTAGGCTTCTGAGAATGTTTGCAGTGCTGCCTACCCTAGAACCACACCTCTGAATCCTGCTTCTTTGTTGGCCTGCTGCATCCCCTCCCCCAGCCCCAAGATGGCCCTTTGGATTCCTGGTGTCCTGATGGATCACAGAGCTCTGGTTGTAAATTGCTGGGAGCCTCAAATGAAGTGATTTTGTTTGAGGGGCTGAACTGGAACTTCCCTGGCCGTCCAGTGCTTAAGACTCTGTGCTCCCATTGCAGAGGGCATGGGTTTGATCCCTGACTGGGGAACTAAGATCCTGCATGTGGCATGGCTAAAAAATGAAGTAATAAATAAATAAATAAATAAATAAATAAATAAATAAATAAATAAAAATGAAGGGCAAAACTTTTTCAGACCACCTCTGTGCCTCTGAGGCTGATATATAACATTCCTTGACTCCAAATGGTCACCTTGACCTTTGTAACCCCAGTCTCAGTGTATCCCCTTGTATATACTCTCATGCCTCTAAATTGTGAAGGAGGGTGGTCTCATTGATTGTAAATTTTTATGTGACCAGGACATCCATACTCTCCTCTCCCAAACCCTACAGTAGTTTCTTAAAAGTAACTGTGCACAGAAAAAAAAAAAAGAAAAAGAAAAAAATCTTGTTATCTCTGGAAAACTGGAATAGTGCCTTGAAGAAACTTGAAATTGCAGAGACTTCAAATCCTAAAGAATATGAGGAAGGAGGAGCTGAGGCTGACAGCCATGAAATTAGAGCTCTATAATTTGTCTATAGGCTTTCAGGAGCGGAAGAAATAAGAAATTTCTGCCCCGCTTCTAATCCAGATGTTGTCTTCCGGCCCAGCAGAGAAGAACAAGTGGCAGTGACACGGAGACTGGAGAATTTTAAAATCACATTGTAAAAATACTTTTTTATTAGGTGTTCATGGTAAAATTTATTATGCATGCATTGTAAGTTTAATATTCATTGGAACAATTTAAAAATAAAAAGAGGATTAGATAATCGCTCATAATCACACCACCCAGTGATAACTGCTATTAATATTTCATTAGTTTCTTACATGTTTTAAATTATTTCGTAGTTTTATAAAAATTATATATGGATGTGTTTAAAAAATCAAACATATCTTCTACAGGCTTTACTCACTCTCTAGAGGTACCACTCTCCACTCTTGTAAATGATCCGTTTGTTTACCTCTCTATCACCAGCACACTTACACGTCGGCATCTTGCTTTTTGAGACGCAGGCATGATTTCTTAACTTCCTACTATGAAAGATGATGTAATAAACTCTATCACTCACCCACACCCACAACCACATTTACGCATCCTTCTCATTCCTTCCCCCATCCTCCATTACAGTTATATTGTAATTTTGTTTAGATTATTTTTAAATATTTACATTGTTATAGCTACTTACAGCTGATTCACACAGTATACTTTGGTTATTTCCCCTTTCCTGCACAGCTTTTCGTTTTCTCTGTACTTAATCATTGCCTTTTTGTTTGCTTGCTTACTTTAGTCTCTGTATACTTTTTATTAACTCAACCCCTGACCCTCTGCCTCTTGTCTGAATTCTCTCTCAGTCCTCTCAGTCACGTTCTGTCTAGTTCATCTTTTTGAAGAAAACTTTCCAGAGTGCTCTGACCCTTTCCATCAGGACTGGCTGCCCAGGGGAATACAGATTCTGGGGTTCCCTTCACTTCTTTCCTGCATTAGATTCACTGTGTCCTGATCCCATGTCTTTTTTTTCTTGACTTACTCCTTCATTTTAGTGATGCAGGTCCTCAAGTAAATTTTTTAGTCCTTGCATATCTAAAAATATCTGGATTCCTACTTCCCACTTGGAATGATTTTCCCTCATGTGTTCATTGTCTCTGAACTTCCAACATGGCTATTTGGGAGTCCATTCTGACTCCTGGTTCTTTGAAGGTGGCTTATCTTTATCTCTTTAGAAATCCTTTTATCTCAGGTGTTCTGAAATTTCATGATGATGTGCTTTGGGAGAGATTTACTTTTATCCATGATGCTGATCCCTCCGTAGAACTTTCCAACGGAAACTCATGTTCATGATTGATATTCTTCGTGTGTGTGTGTGTGTGTGTGTGTGTGTGTTTACTCCATTTTTTGGAACTCCTTTTATTTGGGTGTTGAGCCTCCTGGACTGGTTCTCTGATTTTCTTATCTTCTACTTTCTTATTTTTATTTTTTTGTGTTTTGACTATACTTTCTGGGAAATTTCCTTAACTTTACTTTCTAGACTTTCTTTTTCTGCTTTTTGCATTTCAATTTTCAAGAGTTCTTATTGGTTCTATAACTGATCTTTTGTTACAGCACCCAGTTCGTGTTTTATGAATGCAATATATTGTCTAATTATCTGAGGATACTAATGCTGTTTTTTCCAAAACAAAATGCATGCACATCTCTCAAACATAGTATTAAATCAAAGAATCCAGATCCCAAAGAATTGTATATACAATTTCATTCTTTTTATATAAATTTCAAAATCAAGCACAACTAATCCACAGTGTTGGAATTCAGGATGGGGGAGGTACCAAGAGGGCCATGACTGACAGAGCACACAGGGGGATTCTGGGACACTGGTCAACTTCAGTTTCTTGCCTTGATAATGGTTGAATGGGTGTGTTCCGTTTGTGAAAACTGACAGAAGCTGAACACTTGAGATTCACACATTTTCTATATGTCTGCTCTACTTTAATAAAAGGATTTCATTAGAAATAACAACTGACACTTCTGAAGTCTTCATAATAATAATAATTTTCTCTGATTTTCTTGTTTTTATTTTTTAAGGTGGAGCATCACATTATGAACAAATAAACATAGTGTTGCCTCTTTATTTCATTATATTTAACTTTTTTATTGCCTCAACTGAAATCTACAGACCAATACTGAATGGGCATTGTGACAGCAGATCTTTATTTCATTCCTGACTTAATGAAATCCTTTGAGTGTTTCACCATTGTGCCTAATATTGGATATTTGTTTTAAAGAGATACCAGGTTAGGGAAATTTTCTTCCTAATTTAGTAGGAATTTTTCTTGGGAATACATATTCAATGTTTTCACGTGGCTCTTTGGCATTTTATGAAGGCAATTATATGTTTTTTTTCTCTTGGCTTATTAATATTTTGAATTACATTAATAAATTATCTAAAATAGGGCCATATTTGTATCCCTGAAATAAAGTCTCCTTGGTCCTAGTGTGTTAGTTGCTAGTATTTTAGGTAAAAATTTCAACTCTCAGGTGATTAGTGAAACTTGTATGTAGTCTTCTCTTTCATGTGTGTTGTCTTTTTTAAAAAAATAACAGCATTGTTGAGGTATAATTCACATCATAGATTTTATCCATTTAAAGTATACAGTTAAATGGTTTTTAGTATATTCACCAAGTTGTGCAACCAGCATCATGATTTTAGTACATACTCATCACCTGAAAAGAAATCTGTTACTCATTTCCTCTGACCCCCACAGTCCTTAATTTCCTAATCTTTCTGTCTCTTTGGATTTGCCTATTATGGACATTTCATGTAAATGGAAAAAGGGTATTTCAGTGACTAACTTCTTTCACTTAGCATAATGTTGCCAAGGTGTGTGATGGCTTTATTGCTTTTATCATGAGCATTATACACACTTGGAGAAAATTACAAACTTTCATTTTCTTTTATGTTCTGGGCTACTTCAGATTTCATGGCATTTTCTATTCCTAAAAAAATTAACAGAATGTACTTGCAGTACAATCTAGGTCTGGTGCCTTTTTGGATAGTAATTCTTGATGACTTTTCCAGGCTTTTCAATGAATAGTCTGTGCCACTTTTCTGCTCCGTCTCAGAAGGCTTCCTGGAGTGACATTTCTGCCATTCATTTGTCATTAAAACATTTAAAAGCTTCCTTCTGTTTGTAGTCAAAGCCCTTTCCTCAGTCTTAATGATATTTATATATGTTTTTTTCTCTCCTTTTAAAATTAGATTTAATTTTAAAATCTATTTCATTGGCCTTTTCAAAGAACCAACTCGTTACTTATCAATTCCTGTTCTTCCCAGTATATGAATTCTGCAATTTGTTGTGTTTCTTCTTCTTTTACCCTTGGTTTCTTGTTTTTTATGCTTCTGAGTTGAAAAAATCCGTTCATTTATTTTCCTTTTGTCTTGCTTAATAGCAAAAGCATTTAGTGTTATGTGTTTTTCTCTTGAGCACAGATCTTCCCACAGCTCATAAGTTTTTATATATAGTGTTAGAGTTGTCAGTATTTTGTAAATAGTGTAAAATTTCTATTTTTATTGCCTCTTTGATCTAAGAATTATTTAGAAGTATTTTTTATAACCTGATGTTTAAATGTTAGCATTTTCAAATGCTAAGCCTTTATTCTTAATTTCTTGCTTTAACAGCATTGTGATGATTTTTTAAGTATTATTTAAGTATATCCAACAATCTTATTGTTGGATCAACTTCTGTAATGGTTATTGGAAAAGAAGTTGTGTTCTCATTGTGTTGTCCCTTGAAAGAAAATACCATTTTTTACTCATTGGCATTTGCTTCCGTTTTGTCCCTGAGGACTGAGCAGGGGTGGCCCTCTGTCCACTTTCTAGTTCAGTATCTCATGGAAATGGGGATCTCCAGTAGGGACAGGCTCAGGGATCCTGGAACAGAAGTAAATCACATTGCCTTTTTTTTTTTTTTTTTTTCTTTTTCTGGCAAATTCTGTTTCATGAAGTGTAGTCAAGAGTATTTGCTCTGCTCAATCCCGGGTAGCTTTTTCGCAATTTTGCTCCATATGCCTTTAAAAGGTTGTCAATTCTGCCTGGATCCTGGCCTTGATTCTCTGTCACACTAAGTATTCTTACTTGTCTCATCCATCCGTTTCTCTGTCCTCATTCGTGGCTCAGTGAGTCCCAGACTGTGAACTCCAGGAGGAGCCGGGCTTGCCTTTGTTATTGTTCCCTTCCTAGGGTACAGTCCCCAGCCTGAAACATAGTATTTTGTTGCATGAATTCAAGTTGAGAGTGGTGGGCTGAGTTGGGGGGTGGTGCTCACTGATTTCGCTTTTTTAAAAAATTGAAGTGTAGTTGATTTACAGTGCTGTAAATTACTGCTGTACAGTAAAGGGATTCAGAATATTTATACACACACACACACATTCTTTTTTTAAAAATCTTTTCCATTATGGTTTATCATAGGATATTGACTATAGTTCTCTGTGCTATACGGTAAGACCTTGTTGTGTATCCATTCTATATATAAAAGCTTACATCTGCTAACCCCAAACTCCCACCCCAGCCCTCCCTCAACCCTCTCCCCTTGGCAACAACCAGTCTATTCTCTATGTCTGTGATTCTGTTTCTGTTTCATAGACATAACCAATTTCATTTTGAATGTCGTTCATAATTATATTCTAGACATTTTTGGTCTAGCCTAGTAACCTGGGTAACCAGCAGACTTGATTCCAAAATATTCACTATGGACATTCTTTAATATCTACCTTTTCCATGTAAGATAGCGTGGAAGGGGCAGATGTGGAAAGTGGTCCTCCTTCGGACCACTTCATGTTTCTCAGCAGCACCCTCTCCTCTTCATCAGGTCCGTACTGGATGCTGAGTGCCTTCATCCGGCTCCTTTTGTCCACATCAACAGACACACTGATTGGCCCACATCCCTCTTGAAAGAACTTTCTCTATATGGGCCCTGCTTGGTGACTGACTTGCTAATTCTTTATAAACCCTTTCCTGTTACCATTCAGAAAGAGTATATAATAAACTTAATACGTCCCATGAGTATTAATACTTTTCAGGTTGGGTGGGGTGTTTGGCTTTTTAATCAGCGTGTACTCATCTTCTTGTTTGTTGATTCAGCAAACATTTCCTGAACATCAGCGTACCAGACCCTGGGGAACAACAAGAATTCTTACTCCCAGAGAAGACAGCTGTCTCTAATGCTTGTAGTCCACACTCCCTAGCCTGAGTGTGGAAAGGGCATTCCATCTGGGACCTGGGCAAACACCACACTGGGCGGGCCGTAACTTCTCTTTAAAAGAGAGTCCTGTTTACCTAAGAGAGCAAATCAGACTTTTAAAACCGAGTAGACCTGGATCAAACTTTGGCCCCAGCACTTGTCAGCTGTTTGTCTATTACCCAAAAACTGGGTTCACCTCTTGGTGCGTGTCGAGCAAGAAGACACAACCAAGCCAAAGACGGGAAGAAGGAAGGATTTATTACTTGCAGTAAGTAAGGAGAGCGCTAGGGATCTTTCCCAAAGCAGTGCTTCCCTGAAAAGCAAAGTTGGGGAAGCTTTAAGATAAGGGTACATGCGTATTTACGAAGGGACTTGGGCAGTCAACAGAGTCCAAGCTTTAGCTGATTGAAGTCACAAGAGGCAGAAAAGGTCAACATCATCACACCTTAGGTTCCCTTAGATCTGGTGGTTGAGCTTCAGGCTAGTCTTTACCATTAAAATAGAACTGGGAGTCTTTACAACTGATATATTATCTTTGCTATTGTTACTTCTCTTGCCTGATAATTTTGTTCCCTTAGGATCTTTAATTACCAAAACCCATTCAAGGACAAGCACTGAGGCGCGTCTGAGATGACAAAATGGCTTAGGCCAAAAATGGCTTCTCTTATGTCAAGAAAGCCATGCCTGGTTCTCTTTCCCTGGGGATCCACTACCCTGGCTGCTTACATGTCCTGATTCATTTCAGTGGGCTTCAGATTCCAAGAGGAGTCTCAGCAGATATTGATACCTCTCAGGACTCCAGCTGAAACAGGAGGGGAGGGCGCAGAGCACAACCTTCAAAAGAATGACATAGCCATAGGACATGACAAAAACTGGTTAGAACCAACTAGGTCCAAGACGGAGGAAAATTCAACTTCCGGTGGACCTTGAGCCTCATTATACGCTCATTGTGATACATTAGCATAAGCTGACACACCCACCAGTGCCATGACAGTTCCCAGGCCAACCATCAGCGGATCAAAAAGTGGATGCAGATACAGAGAATGGACTGGAGAACTCGAGGTTTGGGAGGGGGCAGGGGGTGAAGGGGAAGCTGAGGGGAAGCTGAGACGAAGCGAGAGAGTAGCACAGACATATATATACTACCAACTGTAAAATAGATAGTCGGTGGGAAGTTGTTGTATAACAAAGGGAGTCCAACTCGAGGATGGAAGATGCCTTAGAGGACTGGAGCAGGGAGTGTGGGGGGGACTCGAGGGGGGGGGAGTCAAGGAAGAGAGGGAATATGGGGATATGTGTATAAAAACAGATGATTGAACTTGGTGTACCCCCAAAAAATTAATTAATTAAATTTAAAAAAAAAGTGGGCAGTGGCCCAATTCCTGGAAATCTCTGCTCCTTCCCCAAAATAGTTGGAATAATCCTCACATTCATTAGCCTAAGAAATTACCCAGCCCATTAAAAACTAACCACCCCATATTTCGAGGCTGCTTGCCTTCTGAGATGGCCCACACTCTGTGGAATGTGTTTCTCTCTAAATAAATCCACTTCTTACCTATCACTTTGTCTCTCACTGAATTCTTTCTGTGATGAGACATCAAGAACCTGAGCTTCATTAAGTCCCAAGTCCAGATGTGTGATCTCAATTAAAAGACCATGGGTTCAAGTCCCAGTCTGGGTTTAGGCTGGGTTCAAGTCCTGGCGCAAGGGTTCAAGTCTCAATCTGAGTTGCACGGTTTCACTATGAAGGTTAAGGGAGGTGATATGTACAATGCCATTTACTTGAGTTAGTTCTTTCCTATACTCCTGAAAATCAAGTGCGAGGCCTGGGAGGGGAGGGATGCTGGTGCTATAGCATTTACATCTTAAAATAGGCCTCTTTGGAGAAAGGGGCTAAAGATACTTTATCCCAAACAGCAGGCATCAGTGGGAGGCAGGGCACACAGCCACCCCCTGCCCCCACTCTGTGAACACATGGGTTTTCATGTATTCCCAAGTAGGGCCTCTGTTGTCACCTACCTCATCCCACCATGGAGTAACCACAGGAAAGTGCAGTGTGTGAGGTTGTCCTGACCTGCTACCAGGCTTAGTGACTGGCTGGTCCTTTCTCCACCATGGGTGTAGTGAGACTCTGTTCTGTGTATCAGAAGACTAACAGCTGACTGATCTTTGATTGCTCCAGGAACAAAGAAAGTAGATCTCTTTCCTGTTGAATTAAAAGCTGCATGGAGCAGTCGATGGGCACATTAGATATACAGGTGGACTTAGAGCTTTCCGTCAAATGGACAAGGATGGCAGTGTTGGAGCATAGGTTTGGGGGGAATAGTGAACTACCATGAGGTCCCTGTTTCTTAAGTAGAATTTTTGATCACATATGACAGATAAAAATAAATAGAAACTGTGGTGGGGTCGGGTGGGGGAGTCTTTTCTTCTACTCTTCTAGATTCTTCACTGGGACCTCATAACAAAAGACAGATTAACAAGGGAAAAGCAGACAGAAATGTATTGCCATGTATATCTCATACGTACCTGGGAGAAATTCAGGGATAAGTAAACTCAGAGGTGGCTTAGAATTTGGGCTTAAATATCATCTGCTAAAACAAAGGAAGAAGGACATGGAGGAGAACAGTTATGGGGAAAAGCCCAAGAAAAGTACAGTAAACAAGGAAGATAAGGTTTGTTATGCAGATTTGTCAGTGTCTTCTCTGTGGATGAGTCCCTCGTGACTTAGAGTCATCCTTCTCTTTCTGGTACAGGGTGGGGGGGGGGGATACTCTTTCAAATGGAAATTATTTTTATAAATGTTAATTTCCCTTACAAAGGGATAACATACTCTGTTTGCAGAGCTTCTTTTGTATCTACTGCTCCTCACAATAATTCTAATGCCAAAGAGGTATATTTTGGGTGACATATTCTGGTTTCTTACAGTAATATTTTGGGGTGGCATAGGAGGGTTGGCTATACGACTAAATCACCACTTTTAACAACTACGAGCAGAGCGCTGTCTGCAAGGCCACTGTCTACCTGTCATTGGTGTGTGTGATCACATATTTTTGAAGGCTAAGGGGCAAAGTAGATCTCACACCAAGGACTGGGTTTAGGACTAAAATTAAAAGTAGGGAGAAGTTAGAGAGTTATAAAACTTCACATTCCTGAAAACCTTTGTTGCCAAACACAAGTTCATGTGCCCAATGCACAGTGAGGCCAAACAAACTGAAATGATGGAGTGTGGCATAAAGATGATGGAGTGTGGCGTAGAGAAAGGCTTATTGCAGGGCCATGTAAGGAGAACGGGCAGCTCATGCCCAAAAAACCTGAAATCCCGGGTGGTTTTCAGGGAAGAGTTTTTATAGGCAAAATTTGGAGTGGGGCTGTAGGGTGTGTGACTTTTTTTCTGATTGGTTGGTGGTGAGGTAACAGGTAGGGCTCCAGGAACCTTGTGCTCAGCCTGAAGTCACCAGCCTCCACCTGGGTGGGGGCCTTAGTTCCTGCAGAAGAACTCAAAGAGGTATTGTTATGTGTATCCCTTGAGGAGGAACCAGGACCCTGTCCCACAGCTGCACTATTGTTTCTTGCCTGCCCCTCCTTTGTTTCTGCATTCCCTCCATTTCATCAATTAGTGACTGTTTGAATCTGCCCCTTGGTATTTATGGGAAGTCTAGGAGGCTGAAGCCTTTTTCCTGTAAAGAAAATGGGGACACAGAAAGGCTTTGGTACCTGGGAGGGCCCTACAGGGTCTGGCTTAGTTTCACTTTTTCATGCTTTTGATGGAAACCCAGCCATTCAAGAATACATTAGCTGGAATATCACCATCCTATTTATCTCTAGGTCTTACAGATGACATCGTATTCCTATCAGAGGAAGGCCAAATCCAGAGTTTACTGGGAACATTGGAAGTACATGTCAGGGATGTTCGATAAACACTTTAAAAAAACAAGTTGAGTGAAAAATGGAGACAGACTGTAAGAACGGGCCTTTCATTTTTCCTAAGCAAGAGGCGTTGAAATAAATCGTTGACCTATTGCACCCTCTTCTCATTAAGAAAGCAAGTATTTAATGACTTCTAAGTATTCAAAACAGGGAGGTGATAATAGAAGGATTTCTTTTTTTTTTTTCTTTAATTTTTTAATTTTATTTATTTATTATTTTTGGGGGGGTACACCAAGTTCAATCATCTGTTTTTATACACATATCCCCGTATTCCCTCGCTCCCTTGACTCCCCCTCCACCCTCCCTAGAGTCCCCCCCATCCTCTCCATCCCAGTCCTCTAAGGCATCTTCCATCCTCGAGTTGGACTCCCTTTGTTATACAACAACTTCCCACTGGCTATCTACTCTACAGTTGGTAGTATATATATGTCTGTGCTACTCTCTCGCTTCGTCTCAGCTTCCCCTTCACCCCCCGCCCCCTCCCCAGCCTCGAGTTCTCCAGTCCATTCTCTGCACCTGCGTCCTTGTTCTTGTCACTGAGTTCATCAGTACCATTTTTAGATTCCGTATATGTGAGTTAGCATACAATATTTGTCTTTCTCTTTCTGACTTACTTCACTCTGTATGACAGACTCTAGGTCTATCCACCTCATGACATATAGCTCCATCTCATCCCTTTTTATAGCTGAGTAATATTCCATTGTATATATATGCCACATCTTCTTTATCCATTCATTTGTTGATAGGCATTTCGGTTGTTTCCATGTCCTGGCTATTGTAAATAGTGCTGCAATAAACATTATGGTATATGTTTCTTTTGGGATTATGGTTTTCTCTGGGTATATGCCCAGGAGTGGGATTCCTGGATCATATGGTAGTTCTATTTGTAGTTTCTTAAGGAACCTCCAAATTGTTTTCCATAGTGGCTGTACCAACTTACATTCCCACCAACAGTGCAGGAGAGTTCCCTTTTCTCCACACCCTCTCCAACATTTGTGGTTTCCAGATTTTGTGATGATGGCCATTCTGATCTGTGTGAGGTGATACCTCATTGTGGCTTTGACTTGCATTTCTCTGATGATGAGTGATGTTGAGCATCTTTTCATGTGTTTGTTGGCCATCTGTACGTCTTCTTTGGAGAAGTGTCTATTTAGGTCTTCTGCCCATTTGTGGATTGGGTTATTTGCTTTTTTGGTATTAAGCTGAATAGAAGGATTTCTTAGAGGTAGAGTAAAGCAGTCCTTCATCCAAGAAAAGGCTTTAGAAGAGTATTTGGACAGTGATTGCTGAGGGCGATGGTTTTTTTTCGTGTGTGTATTAATTCACTGTCCTTTTTACTCAGTGAGGCATAGACATACATCATTTAAATTAACATAAAAAGTCAGAAATGGGACCTCCATTAACATATCCTCAGGAGGGAGGGAGTGCTTCCCATGTGATCACCTGATGCTGTTGCCTCCCTGGAGCTGGGCTGCCTGGCAGGGCCTCCTGCTGATCCCCTCCTGGTTCTCTGCCTTTTGTGGTCCAGTTCCAGCAAGTTCTGTTGCTGGAAAACCTGACCTGTGTTCACTGATGCCCAATAGAAATACGGAGACAGAGCTTTGGAAGAGTGGAAAGGAATAGCTTTATTACTTTGCCAGGCAAAGGGGGAACGCAGTGGCTAGCACCTTAGAACTGTGCCCCGCTCTCTGGTGAAAAGGGAGCGGTCTTATAGTTGGGGCTCGTGGTCAGGGGTAGGCGATAAGGATCAAGGCAGTAATAGTCCTGCATTCTTCTGATGGGTGGGTGGTGAGGTAGGCAGGAGTCAGCATCATCAACCTTCAAGTCCAGCTGGTCTGGGGTCTACACGCTTGTGGGCAGCACACCATCGTTAATCATTAACGTCTCCCACCTGGAGGGGGTTTCAGCATCTGCAAAATAGCTCAGAGATACTGTTGTGTGTATTGTTGCTGGGGAAACAGGACCTGCCCCAAGGTTGCTCTTGCCTGCTTCTCCCAGGTCTCATGCATCTCCTCCCTTCCCTAATTAACAACTGCTTGAATCTGCCCACTGGAACTCAGGGAGGGTCATGGAGGCTGAATGAAGGCTGCTTCCTATAATCAAAGAAATCGGGGACACAGAAAAGGCTTTGTGCCCAGGAGCCCCACAGGGCCCTGCACGGTATGAGTTCCTCATCTTAGCACTCTCTCCCACAGATGCCCCAGTGGGGCTGAGTTATTTATGATGCATCTTCTAAGAACTTGTTGCATGGCAAGAAATGACTCATGTCTTTAGTTTGGGGATCAGTTGAAAGCTGGCTTAATTAGCTAGATGTGCGGGAAATGCCTTTATTCAGCCCTCTTGTTCCCACCTATTTCATCAAGGACACAGAAGTCCTGGGAAGGCACAGCAGACCCTTGTGCTCAGTGACAGTGGGGATAGGAGCTGCTCCGGGTTACAGACCCACCCCTCGTGTAGATCTGGAGGATGCTTCCTGCTGCCCAGCCTTCCAAAGGCATCCGTGTAGCCATTCCCACTCAGGGCATTGTGGGGACCAGGACAAAGTTCTCCCCTATAGTAACACTCATCCCCATCCCAGCCATCTATCCCCTCCATTCAACGGGTGCTGAAAAGTTTTATGACATTTGTTTAAAGAAGACTTTATTCAAGACTATTGCAATAGAGGTCAACTCTTGTAATAGGGGAGAGAGATCAAGCTCACCTCCCAATACAAGGAGGGTGGGGATTTATAGACAAGGTGCAGGGTGACAGGGTCAGTGGATGGAAAATTACTAAGAGGGGCATCAGGGGTGGGAGGATTCTTGCTAAACTGAGCTAACAGAGTTCTTGATGAAGGTAGGACAAGGATTTAGACGTGAAGTATGGGAGGTAAGGAACTTGATCAGATATGAAGGGTGGGGGATTCTCTCTACACTGACTTCACAGCATCCTTGTGTCCACCTGGAAAAAGAAAAGCACAACGTGAGAGCTGTGACTTAAGTTTTATTTGGGGCAAAATGAGGACTATAGCTCTGGAGACAGCATTCCAGATAGTTCTGAGAAACTGCTGCAAAGAGGTACGGGGAAAGTCAGTGCTGTATATGATTTTAGTGAAGGGGGTATGTGCGGTCAAGGACACATTTCGGCCGAGGCTTGTTGCTAGTCATGAGGAGCACACATCACCATTAATTATTTCAGTGCTTTTCTAGATATGAGGAGGTGTAAGAATCGGGCCCACAAAATCTTCTCCTGAAAATATGTAACTATCTAAGGACCTGTTCTGCCAGTTTTTCCCAGAGCACAGAGTGCCTCATTCCTAATCTCCACTCTGAACTCCTTTCAGGGGGTGTTGAAGGTCAGCAACTGCAGCAGCTCATGATTTAATCCTTGTAGAGGTAGATGGCAAGTGCCAATTTGTGGTTGGCACTTGCTAAAACTGGACTCGGCAAGGATGGACACAGAAGGCCAAGGTCAAGGCCCAGTGGAGAAGAGGGCTCAAAAGAGCGTGACTCAAGTTTGATCAAGGAGGGAGTGTTCGTCAAGGGACATCTGCCCTTGCCCTCCATGCCCAGGGTGGACCTAACCTCTAATCAGGGGTGGGCTGGGCGCTTTCTCCAGAGTTGCTCCTGAAACAGAAAGAAGCTGTTTTACTGACCGTCCATTTTACCACCTCCAAAAAAACCTTCAGACTGCAAAGATTTGCTGGGATAACGATCTTTTCATTCCTTCCTGTTTCCTTGCGCCAAGACAAAGGCAGGGGTTAGAACACTCCCTGGCAATCCTTTCGTGTTTCTCATCTCTGACTCCCCTGGGGTCCATGGATGGCATCAGGATCCCTAGAACCCTGGTGATGGGGGACTGATGAGAGACAGAGAGGGGATGGCTTTCTTTTCTGATTGTTTCCCTTCCTCCTACTGTTGTCTCCAGCTTTCTAAACGCACTTCAGTTCCTTCCAGAGTTACAATCTAAGCTAAAGAAGAAGAGCTTTAAGGAATCTTAATTCAACCTACTCAGCTTGCTCTCTTTTGAGAGTTTACCAAATCTGCTTCTTTCTCTCTTTTTTTTCTTTGGCCATGCCCTGCAGCTCGTGGGATCTTAGTTTCCTAACCAGGGATTGAACCCAGGCCACCTTGGTGAAAGCGCCGAGTCCTTACCACTGGACCACCAAGGAATTTCCCAGATCTACTTCTTCATATGTGAGGTTTGATAGCCTTCGCTTTCCCCAGGATGACTGCATGATAGACCCATATGAATGGGATGGAGCTTTCCCTCCCAGCTCTGTCTCCTCCTACTGTGTCTAAGCTCCCAGCACCCAACATTGGTGGGAATCCGCCTCCAAAGCAGCTTCCTTCTCTCATCAAGGCTGCTTTGCTTTCTACTCACCTGCTTTCTCTCTTCCTCAAGTCTAATCCCTCTTTCAGGTTAGGTCTCTACATAGTTCTTGGGCAGACAGCAGTAATGGCTCCGGGATCGATAAAGAAGCTGGAAAGCTGTCCTTTTCCATCCCAGGGACAGCTGTCTGGTTGGAAAGGGGCTGGAGTGGGACTGGGCAGCATCTCTTAGAGCCATTTACACGTCAGCTGTGCTGTGTTATAGATCAGGAGGGTAGCTGTGTCTTCTAAATAAGCTTTTATTCACGTAAGACCCACAGGAGATGGAATACATGCCCATTGTCTGTATTACAAAAGCATCGCTTTAGAAACAATTGGGTTAATTTGGAGCAGTGGGGGACACAGCCATGCCTGCAAGATAGTGACCATCAATAGAGAAACACAAAGGCAAGGAGCCCTTTTTGTCATCTGAAATACAAAATCACCTTTTTTTCCATAGGAGATGTGTGCTTGAAAAAGTGGCCTTTGATGTAATTTCTGGGGACTTCCCTCATGGCACAGTGGTTAAGAATCCCCCTTCTAATTCAGGGGATGGAGGTTCAACCCCTGGTCAGGGAACTAGATCCCACATGCATGCTGCAACTAAGAGTTCACAAGCCACAACTAAGGAGCACATGTTCCTCAACTAAGGACCCCACAACTAAAACCCAGTGCAACCAAAACAAACAAATAAATACCCAAAAAACCTCATCATTATTTAAAAACATAAAATAAATATAAAGTAGCTTCTGCACTTGAATCCTGTTTGTCTGACCCCCTCCTCATGGCAGGACTCAGCCTGGTGAGCTTCCAGCTTCGTGACGGGAAGAAGGTTTGGATTCTGGGGGCCTGAGGCTCGTGCAGAGATTCTAGACACCGGGGAACATGGAAAGCCAAAGAAAGCTCAAAGCCTATGGGGAAACCTGAAGACTAAGTACTGGGAAAATCAGACGTGGATGACAGCTGTGATGGGGACCAAGGGGTTTCAGAGCCAAGGCGTGCAGGCTGGTGTCCACACAGACTGGCAGAACGGCATGGTTGTCCTGGGTGGGGCTTCTGCCCCAGTCAGACCTGGCATCTGGGTTCTATGAATCAGCGTGTGGGAGAGAGTGTGGGTGTGTTCCGGGGGCCATTCTTGATATCAGAGTCCACTCCCCACGCCAAACTCTCCCTGGCTTGTGCTCTTGACCTGGTCATCCCCAGTGTCTGTTTTGGCTTCTCCACCTGGGACTGCTTTCATGCTTTCATTCATCCACCTTGTAGCCTGTCATTCACTCGTTCTTCCATTCCTTCAGTAAAAATTTATTGAGCTCTTATCGTTTGCTGCCTTCAGGGTCATAATCATAGCCCAAATAGAAGCTCCTGCCACTTAAGGAGTTCAGAGATTGTTGGGGGAGAGAGACATTTATCACATCATCACAGACGTGAACTCACAGTTGCAAACTGACATAGGTGCCCGGCCCGTAAAGATGTGATGTGAGAAAGTGATGGGGAAGGTTTCCCCACCTGTGGGACCTGGGAGCGGAGATGCAACAGGGGTACGAAATATGTAGGAGATCAATAGACAAAAGAACGGGAGAGAAGAGAGGATGTCGTGGGCTTAGGGAATGGTCAGTGGAGGTTCTAGGTGGGGGAAGGAAAGAAGTCACAGTTGCCAGGTACTGCTAGGAGGTCAGTGTTACTGGAGGGAGGAGGGATAGAGTAACCATGTGAAAAGAAGGTTCTGGAATCCCAGACGCCTGGGTTCAAGTGTTGGCTCCACTGTGTCACTTTGGGAAAGTTATTTAAACCTTATTAGTCCCAGATTTCCTCATTTGTAAATTAACAGTCATACAAGTATGATGATACTTCATTATATCCTTGAAAGGTGCTAAGAGTAGATCTTACATGTTCTCAGCACAAAATAGAAATAATAGTTATAAATTTAAAATAATAATAATAATAAAAAAGCAATGGTAGTTATGTGAGGTGATGGAGGTGTTAACTAACCCTGCTGTGCTAATCGGTTCTCAATTTATACATGTATCAAATCATCACGTTGTACACCTTAAACTTACACAATGTTACATGTCAATTGTATCTCAGTTAAACCTGGAAAAAATAATAACAGTGGTACCTGTCCCTAGGGCTATTGTTAGTAATATCAGTCACTGTTTCTGGCCTTTAAAGACTGAGACCAGGGACCAGAGGACCAATGTGACTTTATCATGCAATTACAGTTATTGTCCATCGGGGGGCGGGGGAGGGGGAAAGTTGGTCTCAACATGTATGGCACCCTTACATTTAAGATTTAGTCTGGTTAGGAAGTTAATAGCAATAATATATTTCCAAAAATAAGAGATAAGATATGAATGAGTACAAAGTTAAGATTGAGAGGGCTGGTGTTTGGTTGGTTGGTTTGTTGATTGGTGTTTGGTCTCTCCAGTGGTGGGCGGAGAAACACCAGTGGAAGCCAAGCCGAAGGGAGCACTTTGAATATTTATTTATTTATTTATTTATTTATTTATTTATTTATTTATTTGGGCCGGGTCTTAGTCGCGGCATGCAGGCTCCTTAGTTGTGGCATGTGAACTCTTAGTTGTGGCATGTGGGATCTAGTTCCCTGACCCAGGATCGAACCTGGGCCCCCTGCATTGGGAGTGAAGATTCTTAACCACTGCACCACCAGGGAAGTCCCAAGGGGAGCGCTTTTGTTGGAAAGTCCCTTGGCTTCGGTCATTCCTCTTCCCAGAGCTGTCCATCTACAGTATCCATGGGTCTCTCTCTGGTTGTTCAGACCCAGAATCAGGAAGAAAAACTCTTTTCAAACTACAGGTTTTTAGAAATGAAAAGGTTTTTAGAAATGAAAAGATGGATCCAAGCAGAAGGAGTGAGGTGATGTAAAAACCACAACCTAGGCAGAGATTTAAAATGGATCAGGAAATGAACAGACTGGAGAATTTGCTCAGCTGACAGAAACCCAAGGGAACCTTGAGTTCTGAAAACAAGTGACTGAGAATCACAAACGAAGTCATCTGTCTGACTTTTGGATTTCGGAGAGTGAGGGTGCGTGTTTTGCATATTGAATAATGTGTTTTTTTAGACAGGGTGATCATTGGTTCTCCCTATTTCCTTTTTATTCTTTTACTTTTTTTCATGCAAATTCACTAAATTTGAGATGTGGTCATGGACTGAAATCCTGCCAGTCTAATTCCCTACACCACAGTTAATCTGTTGGACATTTTGAAAAGCATACGTATAGTTTTAAAATATAATTATGCATGACCCAACGTGACTGGGTCCCTGATTTTATCCCTGCATCCTTCTAGAAGTACAGCTCAGCACTGAATCCTCCAAAAACAAATTTGCCTCCACAAAGCATGTTTTGTGTAAAATAGATTTCACAGGCAATTAACGCGAGAGGTAGTAGAGAAGGCCATGTCACATGCCACATTAAAACTTGACATAATTGCTATTAAAACCTGATTCTACCCTTCAGGTTCCTCATTGGCTCCCAGTTACCTCCCCCTCCACCCCTGATATCTTTCTGGGCTCCTCTTACGCTAAGCACGTTACCTCTAAGCTTTTCCAATCTGATTTTCTCAAGCCCATCATCTCTTTCGGCAAACAAAGAACCCTTCTAGAGCTCTGTGCTTTGCAGTTGAGGATTAGAAGTAACCCATAATGCTTTCCCATCACAGATGTTTGCTTTTCAGCTTGCATGTGTGTTGGCTCAGTCCTAATATTTACATTTTATGATTCTGTTCTGAAATAAGAGAAAAATAACCCAACTCTCCTCAACAGGGTAGATCACTGTGTCTGCCCTCAGGGAGCCTGATCGGTGCTTCATTTTTCACATGCGTTGTGGTGGAAGATGTTTAATGAACTCCCAAAGCAAACTCCAAGCTTTTGTGAACCCATGGCAAAGCCAACTTAATGGGACCTTATAGGTCTTTTAATCCAGCTACCACATTATGACAGTACAGGACAGTGGGCCCTCAAGCCAGACCATCCTTCCTAGCTCTGTGACCTTGAACAAGTCTCTTAACCTCTCTGGTACTCAATTTTATCATCTTTAAAATGGGGGAAAATAACAGCACCTGTCTCATGGGCTTGTTGTGTGAAGTTAATGAGTTAATACTGAGAAAGCATAATTCTCAAAAAGGTAAAATCATGGCTTGCATGCAAATATAAATAGACAACATAATTTATTCAAGTTATTAATTTGTGGAAGATGTCAAGTCCAGTTCAAATGAAAGTTTGATTTACAGTGATTTATATTCTTTACCAGAAAAAAAAATTTATTACAGGTGGTATCTGCACTATTCTCAGTTTTCTAGAATGTGGCAGCTACCCCTGCAAGGGGGTGGCTGACTAATGTCCCCTTCCCCCAAAGATATCTACATCCTAATCCCTAGTACCTGTGACTGTTCTATGGCAAAACTGACTTTTGCAGATGGGACTAAATTAAAGATTTTGAGAAAAAAATTTTATCCTGTATTATCACAGTGGGCCCTGGATGGAACCACATGTATCCCGGAAGGAAGCAAAGAGAGATCTGGTGTGTACACACACACACGTACACACACACATGCACACACATGAGGGAGCCATGTGACCACAGAGGCAGCGAATGGAGTGCTGTGACCACGAGCTAAAGAATGCTGGCACCCACCAGCTGCTAGACCAAGCAGGAACTGAAGCTCTCCTGCAGAATGTGGAGGGCGAGGCCCTAGATGTCATGATTTCAGGCCAGTGAAACTCGAAGAGAATAAATTTCTGTTGCTTGCAAACCACCCAGCTTGTGGCAGTTTGTTACAGAAGCCCCAGGAGTTGGCTACAGAGTTGCAAAACAGCTCCCTCAGCAGAGAGTCAAAGGGGCCTCCTCCCCGGGAGCTCTGCTTGACCACACCCAGCATGTCACTGAAAGGATCAGGAATCTCTTACCCATTCCCAAATTCAGACAAGTCTTTTTGACAGTCTTGGGATGCAGGTGAAGTCTAAAGTGCTTAGAATATATATAAAGCATCCAATTCATAGTAAGGTTTGCTGTGTAGGTCTTAGCTATGATACTACCATTACTACTCCTGATAATAATTAATTATCCATCATCACCACCACCATCATAGATATTATTTTATTTTATTTTGTTTTACTTTATTTTATTTTATTTGCCTGCATTGGGTCTTCGCTACTGTGAGGGCTTTCTCTAGTTGCGGAGAGCGGGGGTTACTCTTTGTTGCAGTGTGCAGACTTCTCACTGTGGTGGCTTCTCTTGTTGCGGGGCACTGTCTGTAGGCATTCGGACTTCAGTAGTTGCAGCATGCGGGCTCAGTAGTTGTGGCTCACAGGCTTTAAAGTGCAGGCTCAGTAGTTGTGGCGCACGGGCTTAGTTGCTCCACGGCATGCAGGATCTTCCCGGCCCAGGGATCGAACCCATGTCCCCTGCATTGGCAGGCGGATTCTTAACCACTGCACCACCAGGAGAAGTCCCTGTCATCTTTACACTCGGTGGGCTGTGTTGATTGGGAACCAGTGATTCAGTTGGCTGGTTGGGATCCACGTCCTGTGGAAGAGAATAATGAATAGGATGATGAGTGAAAGGATGGTTGCTCTGGTTGGAGGTTACTGCTCCAGCTCTTAGGTGGAGGTGGAAGGTGTTAGCCATGACTGGCTTTGTATTATCCAAGCCTCTCAGCTGCTGGGGAGATACAAACAGCAGAAAGGACAATTAAATGAAAAGATGTGTGGTCTTCAATGAACAAAAATCATGGAGCATGCCCATAGGATATAAAAATGCTTGCTCACAAATCCCCTGAATAGCGGCAGTAAGTGCCTTATTGCTAGCTTAAAAGGAGATTGTATTCTTTTTAATGAATGAGGATAAACCATAGGTTGATGAGAATGCTGAAGAAATGGAGTGTGACATGTAATAGAATTTGGAATCAATCTAGGATTGTGGTTCTCAAGGGGATGGGTGAGGATTTTGTCCTCCAGGGGACCTCTGCAGTCAATACATGGTGCTATTTCTGGTCATCACAGCTAGGGGTGCTGCTGACATCTAGTCGGTAGAGGGCAGGAATGCTGATGTCCCTGTGTCCTGCAAGGCACAGGACAGCCCACAACAAAGAATTATGCAGCCCAAGATGTCAAGAGTGACAAAGCTGAGAAGCTTGCATCTCGGGTGAGAGTCTGAGACTCATAGAATCAGAACCCTGAAAGGAAACTTAGAAACGGCGAAGTTGAGTGGTTTTCAGATAACACCCTTCAGATCGCATAGGGTGGGATGAGGAGGTCTCAGGGGCTATAGTGGGGCCAGAGGGGAGGGGGAGGGGTTCTCCAGGTGTCACCCACTACATCACCCCTCTGTCCTCTGCCCTTGTGTTGATGTGAGATTGAGTTATTTCAGCTGGGTCCTCCTGCTGCTCAACTCAAGTTTCAAAGTAACTGATGTGTTTTAATCCTTCCGTTTTGTAGTTGAACAATAGAACTTTGATGGTTGTAGCACAGGTCACTGATGGCACCAGGTGGGGACCCAGGGTCCTGGCTTCCCCTGTGCCATTGCTGACCCTCTCATGTATCCACTCTGACCCTGTTAGTAAAACCTGTGGGGTTTCAAACCCATGTCTGAAAATCTTCCAGACATGAACTGGTGTAGTATCTGACCCATAGCGAACACATCAAACCAGATACAATAAAAGAGTTCTTCATTTATTGAGAATCGTATTGAGACCATTCACTGAGACATGTACTGTGCCCACCTGTACTTGGCTCTGAACACTTCGAGGCTGTAGGATTTACAGCTGAAATTATCCAATTCCAGCACATATTCTGGAAGTTGAAGTTTTAAATAAATCCACAGCTGATGATTTTGCTTCTCCTGAACACACAGTGGTAAGGGCCAGGAAAAATAAGGATCTACTGGGGGTCCTGCTCTCACCCCCTGCTTGGTGGCTGCCTAGCACCTGAGCCCACCTTCCTTATGTTTGGGGGAGTTTCCACCATGAGTCTCTCCTTTCTAAGCTCAAAGTGGAAACTCGCTTTCCTGCCTCCCTTGCAGCTAAGGCCAGTCTGAGAATCAGCTTCTCCAATCAGACTCATCTACAGGGAGCCTGGGGAGACAGTGAAAGGAGGAGGTATCACAGCTAGTCTGGCAACAGGAAGGAAAAACCTCTGAGAGGCAGAAGTGGTGCCTGTCTTTGTTGTGGCATCTTGTTCCTGCTTGGACAAAGTGGCGGCTGGGTTCATGCAGCCTTTAAAATAAATTCCTGTGTTGACAAACTAGCTAAGTTCAGTTCTGTAGATTGTAAATCAGAAGCCCACCTGCTGCAGAAGGAGAAATGGAACAACAGAACCATCTCAGAGGCCAAATCCCTTTGCATTTCTGCACGTTTTTGTGCAGTACTCACTGTAACCAGCCTTCATGACTTCCAACTCTTTCGTGTTGCCCACTCTTATTCGGCAGGTTTGGGAAGAACAACCTAAAGGTGGTGTCTTGTCTGTAGACCAGAAATCGTCTCTCACAGTTGAGTTCAAGACTAGTGGCTTTACTTGCAGCAACATGGATGGACCTAGAGGTTGTCATACTAAGTGAGATAAGTCAGAAAGAGAAAGATACCATATGATGTCACTTAGATGTGGAATCTAAAATATGACACAAATGAACTTATCTATGAACCAGAAACAGATTCACAGACATAGAAAACAAATTTATAGTTACCAAAGAGAAAAGGGGGTGGGGGAGGGATAAATTAGGAGTTTGGGAACAGCAGATACAAACTACTGTATATAAAACAGATAAATAACAAGGTCTACTGTATAACACAGGGAACTATATTTAATATCCTGTAATAAACCATAATGGAAAAGACTACAAAAAAGAATATGTGTATATATGTATAACTGAATCACTTTGCTGTAGAGCAGAAATGATCACAACTTTGTAAATCAACTATCCTTCAATTAAAAAAAAAAAGACCAGTGGCTTTATGACAGGGCCTTGCACAGCCCACGGTGACCATATGGACGACTGACTCAATCTCTATACTTGAACTTCAAAAAATATTTCAAGTGAAAAAAAATCAAAAAGTTATTTTTTTTCCTACCCAGTTTTCCACTGTGTTTCTCAACACCTATGGCTTCTGGTGGCCCTGTGTTCACAGATTCTTGGTGGACGCCACAGAGAAGTGGCCGTGACAGGCTGACAGCTCTGCCTTGATTACAGCTCAGCATGGCTTCAAATGACACTCAGGAAGTTAATTGATTCAGGCAAGAGAATTTGTGAGTGATAAACAGTACAGACCCTTTCTTTTCATCTGGTCCTTGAGGAAGAAGTCTCCCTAATGCAGTCTTAGAGGAGGACTTTTTTTTCCCTCTTGTTGGAATTCCTTCATTTGCAAATAGAAAGGTGTTTAAGTATCTGTAGAAATGTCTGGAGATTGTAAAATTGAAGATTATGTTTGCAGAAATGGCATCAAACTCACGCTCAGATGAATGACAGGGTCACATTTGAACGGACTGGGGCTTGAAGGACTGCTTCAAGGATCGCTCTGATGTTCTCAGGCTACAAGGACCACTTGGGGGCCGCTCAAGCCATTTTTCTAGAAAGTGTTCCAATGGAAACACTACACCAAATCTGCTTTTGTGAGATGTGTCACATCTTTCACGATGCTGACGGAGCCATACTTGTTCTCCTTTGAAGTGAACCCCTTCTCAGCCAAGCAAGTCTATCCTTTGAGAAGATGCTTTTTGTACCAGGTGTGCTTTGATCCTTTGATGACTTTAACTCATGTTTTCTAGGCTATGCTAACATCAGTTGGGCAGCTGCTTAAAAACTTGGTCCCAGGAATGGTCACAGGTCCGCGACTCTTGGGAACCCCTCAGAGGACTCCTACACAGTTCTGGCAGGATGGTGCAGTCAGTTCTCCTCGCCACCAGCACAGTGCCCTCCACTTTCCTCTCCCGCTCCCCCCGATGTCTCTCCTGTTGCTTTGATGCCCCAAATGCCAAAACTGTGCACCTGCAGCAGGCACAGCCATCCGCACTCACCCAGGATGCTTTGGTGACCCATGTGGCCCATCCGTGAAGCCACCAGTGTCTGATGCCAAGGCCTTTGTTTCTCATCATTGCAGAAGTGGCCAGTGTCTACCCTGCTGAGGCCTGTGCTTTCAAAACCCAACAGAGATTTTCCTGAACAAGCCCTCTCACTGCAACCCGGTCAGCACAGAGTTCAAGAGCGGGCAGCCTTTGCAGCCTGCCTGTGAAGATCATAAGGCAAAGAGACCACATATCCCGGCCTTGCAGTCACCTCTCTCCTTTGGATGTGGTCCCCCAGCTTTGTACCAGACCAGTGCACTTTCTCAAGAGGCTGCTCGGAGTCCCTTATGAAAGCCCACCTGATGAGTCCTTCCAACAGACTCGCCTTAGATGAAAGCTGGGTGTGGTGCTTTGGGGATGTGTTGGCTTGGCCTGGCTGAACTACACTTCTCCAAATCTTATCTCTATGTGTTTTCCAGTAGGATGGACCACAGGAGAGTTTCCTAGGGGAGATGTGGACGATGGAGGTGAAACAGCAGCCACTTTGTAGCTCATGTACATTTTAACTCCTCTGCTGCCTCCACTTGTTGGCTGCTCTGCAGCTGCTCCACCTTTCCCGAGAGCCTCTTTGGCTGCTCCAACTCTTGGGCCTGGTGTGTGTGTTTAGCTCCACAATGAAGGGCGTTGGCTTCTGCAGGACTTCCCAGACCACAAAGGTCAGAGACAAGGAGACTTTAACAAGTTTCATTCACCCTCCTGAGCTCCAGCTCATGCTTGTGTGTTCCAGCTTGTTCTTTTATTATTATTATTATTATTATTATTGGGATCTGGTTGATTTACAATGTTGTATTTGTTTCAGGTGTACAACAAAGTGATTCAGTTATACATACACACACACATTCTTTTTCAGATTCTTTTTCCATATAGGTTATTAGAGAGTATTGAATATAGTTCCCTGTGCTATACAGTAGGTCCTTTTTGAAAAAAAAAAATTAATTTATTTATTTATTTGGTTAGTTGGTGCGCCAGGTCTTAGTTGTGACAGATGGGCTTCTAAGTTGCAGCCTGCAGGCTCCTTAGTTGTGGCACATGGGCTCCTTAGTTGTGGCACGTGGGCTCCTTAGTTGTGGCATGCATGTGGGAACTAGTTCCCTGACCAGGGATTGAACCCAGGCCCCCTGCATTGGGAGGGCAGAGTCTTAACCACTGCATCGCTGGGGAAGTCCCCAGTCCTAGCTTCTGATTGCATATCCTGACTCTGACTTTGTTCTTTCAGATGTCCTTTATCGTGGCTGCTTGTTTTGCTCTCGGTGCCATCACGGAGAGATAATCTTGCTACTTTTCACCTAGACATGCTAATGGCTTAGTGGAGATGGGCTTTGAGACCATCCACTAGGTCTGCTCTAGTTTTGTGTCCCCCCAGCACCTCCTGTCCCACAGGCGAGGGACGGGCAGGTGAAGTGCCGGCGTTTCTGGAGCTGAGACATGGTTTGTGGCCCTGTCTTTTGCTATCATGGTAGCTCCATTGGCATCCCCCGTGGGCTCACTTTAGAGTGACGTTTTTTTTAGATTCATTCAGAATCCATCCTGGACTGAAGAGGTTGGTGAGTATTTTCTTTGTTCCGCAGAAGTTGTGTGGGCTACGGAGTCCGATGCGACGGGGCACATTTCTTCCTCCTCGTAAGAAATTCGTAACCTAATCATTGTCTTTCCCTACTTGGAGCAAAACCATGTTTCACTGGCCCAGATTTTACAGTATAAGAACAAATAGAGCTCCAGCTACCAGTGTTGAATAGATCTGAGGCACTTAAGCTACATTGAATGTATTTTCGTCCTTGTCTTGATTGTACTTGTAGTGGCAGACCTTTGTGATTTTGTAGACTGTCGAGACCTCTCAGTGTGGACCACAGCCCCTTGCTTCTCACAGCAGCAGAAACCTCAGATTGCATGCCAGTGCTCTGTGGATGCTGTGGCCTGTCACCCACATCTCTCACTTCAGGACCAAGGTACTTACTCGTTCCTCCAGCTGGTGGGAGTGTTACTTGCTCAGGGCTCACAGCTGAGCCCCTCTCCTAGCATCTCAATGACAGGAAGGTGCTGCCTTGCCCAAGTTATGTCCTTGTATGTCCCCTAGTACGGCCATCACCCACTGACTATTCAGTGTGGGGCATGGGGGTCCAGCCCCCTTGCCTGATTTGAGACATCTCTGCAGGGCAGCTGTATTCCAGAGCTTCCCGAGGGGTCAGCTGAGGTCTTTGTTGTAACTGCATCACAGTTCAGTTCCTCCTCTACCCAATCCTGGTTCCCTCACATCCTGCACCCAAATCTCCACTTCAGAGACTACTTCCCGGGGACCTGGCATGACTGGTGTCTCCATCAGGAGGGTGAATTTTCTCCTCCTTCAGCATTTCTCTGTTTGCTGGAGTATGAACATAAGTTTGTTCATGTATTTCCTTGGCCGTGCTTCACTGAGACAGAATAGGGTAGACCAGGCGGGAACTAGCATCTGGAAACTAGAGCAGGTGGATATGAAGTTTGGGGAAGGTACCTAAAGCCTGTCCAGGGTCCAGTCACTGGGGGCTAAGGAATGGTAGACTGAAGGCAAGAATCAAGCCTTAGGCAGTCAGCACAAGGGCAGTGGGTAAGGGAAGGGCAGAAGGACCTGCTGGACCACAGGGTGTCTGTGCCGGGAAGTTCATGAGGTCCTGTAGGGCGAGCAGGACCCAGCATCCCACCTGATGGAATTCAGGGAAGGCATACAGACTTTGCTCTGGAGAACGTGAAGGAACTTTCAGGACACGTGCAGGCTCCACGCAGGGAGACAGAACTGGACCCCGTTACACATCGGGACACCACCTGAGCTGAGGTTCTCAAACTGGAGCATCATTGGAATCACTTGGGGGGCTTGTTGAAACGCCATTCCTGGCCCCGCCCCCAGATTTGCTCATTCAGCAGGCCCAGGGGGTGGTCCAGTGGGGCCCGAGCAGTTGCATTTTTAACAAATTCCCAGGTGACTCTGATGCTGCTGGTCTGGGGCTGTGGTCTGAGAGCCTTGACATAGAACACAATCAGAAGACAGGCCAGCTTGACATCAGTATCTGAAGATAGCCCTCCAAGGCCTTCTTCACGCCCAACTCCTCTTGGCAAAGACAGACCTGGAATAAGGTCGAGAGTGTCAGATGAAACAGACAGACTGATCTCATCAACAGACTTTGGAGTCAGATATTCACTATGGGAAGGGACTCAAATGCTCTGTGCCTGGTTCTTCATCTGAACAAAGTTCATCTGAACACCAGCTATCACGGAGGGTGGTGGGAAGAAGTGACTGAGATCAAGTATAGAAGGTGCTCACCAGAACAAGCCTCGCTAGATGGAATGATGGCCAGATAGACTCACTAGATAGAATGAAAGAGAACTAGAGAGGATGATCGGATGATGCAATGGTGATAGCAAAGCCCTGTAAGCGTTTGTAGAGCACATGGGGGTTGCAGGCAGAGTGGGACAGCATCTTTTTTCTTTTTTTCTTTTTCTTTTTTCTTTTTGGCTATGTCCCACAGCTTGCAGGATCTTAGTTCCCCTGACCAGGGATTGAACTCAGGCCCTCAGCAGTGAAAGTGCAGCATCCTAACCATTGGACCGCCAGGGAATTCCCTGGGACAGCATCTTGAGGGGCCGGGTTGGTGTTCCATGGGCAAGGGGAGCCAGTCCCTTCAAAATGTTGGCCTTGTGATGCCCTGGGCTCTGTCTGCTGCCATTTCTCCTGGGCTTTTACGGTGATCCTGAGTATCTGGGATCCGGGGGTGGTGGTGGAGGTGGTGGCAGTGGAGGTGAGGGTGGCGGTGGAGGTGGTTTTATTTTTCCTTAGGCAGGGTATATAAGAAGCTGTCAAGACGACTTCTTTCCACCAGTTGCATTGTACAGCGTATGATTTGTAGTGAGGGCCATCCTGGCCCGTGAAGCACGCAGCGTTATTTATACGTTTGTTCCCTGCCTTGTTCTGGGGAAGATTTAAGGCAGCCACACACCCTGGGAAATTAATCCACTATCTGGGCCGGGGGAGAGGGTTCCGTTCCCAGCCCAGGCAGGTCGGCTGGATGGAAGTGGCCCCAGGTGGAGCGGTCTTGGTGGCAGACCCCAGCACCATCCTGACGCAGTTGGAGAAGACACCCCAGACCAGCTGTGCGGAGGGTTTGTTCAAGCACAGATTGCTGTGCCCCATGCAGATTTTCCGATCCATTAGGTCTAGGACAACCCTACAGATTTGCATGTCTAACAAGTCACCGAATGCCGCTGATGCCGCTGGTCTAAGAGCCAGGCTTTGAGAAGCACTGACCTGGAGAAATCTGCACTGAGATCTTTCTTCTGTAAGCAGAAGCTGGATCCCATGTCCATGCTTCCAGGGGTAACTGGACCTATTTTAGGTCCTCTTTCCCAGCACAGAGCTGCAACACTTATACCCATTTTCCTGAAACGCATCCTGTGCTAGAACTTTCCAACCTTGGCACCCATAGAAACCCTCAGTTCTTTGGCCCTTACTTTCACAACATTATCAGGAGCCAGCATCCCAATTCCATGGTGTTTTTACTAAGGCATCAGATAATGGGTGGCTGATGGCAGCTTTTCCCTGGTAGAGAAGAGAGAGACTTTGGTGGCCAGGAGACCTGGGTTCAAAAAATACATTGACAGGTACTTGTTGGATGAAACTGGGCATTTTACTTAAATTCTCTCGGTTGATTAACCTATAAAAGGGAGAGAGTACAATTCATAGAACTGTTGTGAGAATCCAGTTTGATGATACAGAGAACTTGACACCATGTGATCATTCTTCCCTTTTCCTTCCAAAATGAATCGTGATAAGAGTCCTTTCTTGAAGGAGTGACCGGAATGGAGAGATTTGAGGGATTGTATACGATGGGCCGGAGCAGCAATTGTAGGAAGATTTGGGGGCTGGGGGTCCTCCTTTAACATTCGTTAGTTCACAGGCTCTGGGTGGATGGGACTCTCTCAGCCCACTGATTCCTACTTGTATCTAAATAACACAAAATTCCCAGGAGGGAAATTTGGCCCCATCTCTTCAAACGGGAAGCAGGGACTTGATAAACAAGTGTCTTCCTGTATCTCTCCGCAGTGAGCTGACTTTCCTCCCTGTGTTCATTTGCTCTGGCTGCCAGCACAAGTTACCACCGACTGGGCAGCTTAAACAACAGAAATTTTGTCCTTCCAATTCTGGAGACTAGAAGTTTGAGATCAAGGTGTCAGCTGGGCTGGGTTCTTCTGAGGCCCCTCTCCTTGGTTTGCAGACGGCCACCTCCTCCCTGTATCTTCACATGCCTTCCCTCCGTGCGTGTGTGTGTCCAAATCTCCTCTTCTTATAAGGACAGCAGGCATATTGGATTGGGGCCCACCCTAATGGCCTCATTGTAATTTAATTATCCCTTTAAAGACCTGTCTCCAAACATCGTCGCATTCTGATGTACGGGGGTAAGGACGTATATGAATTGGGGAGGGAGGGGGCGCACAGCTCAGCCCATGTTATATATGGACGCACCATGCCTTTTGGGACGTGTGCTGTTTTCCTGGAGCACATCCTCCAAATGCTGCCCACGCCTGCCAAGGTTAGTGACAGTCACTGCTGCTGCCACGCCTGCCTTCATCGCTGTGGACCCATGGCAAGGCCAGAAGTGACAGGGACACCATCTGTGGGCTCCAGCAGGAACAGCTAGCCTTGGGAACCCAGGTGCTCTTTGCAACGATTCATCCTACAGATGGCTGGGACTTGGGGAAGAAGAACACCCACTGTATACTATCATTCTGTGTGCAAGGCAGTTTGCAGAGCAGACAATACAGCATGATTCTACTTCGAAAGCATGTGCGCGCACACGTGCGTGTGTGATCACACCGCGTATCTGTGCAAGCAAAGAACTCTGATGTGACAGCCCACAGTGGGGACAGAGGTTATCCCTGGGGGCAGGAAGATGGGTGATTGCCATTTCAAAAAGTCCTTACTTGTGTTTGCCAAATTTTCTACAATGAGTCTAGATTTACTTTTGTAACATAAAGGTGAAAAGGGGCTGTAGGGCCAAGAACAAGGAAAATACAGAAAAGGTGAATGCTTAGCTCCAGAGTTGGTGTCAGTGAATGGAATTTGGACTTCTGAGCCAGGACTTGAAATGTCAGAGTGATGGGCCGGGGGGTACCAGAGAGAATGGAGTGTACAGGAGGGGATGTACATTTGCCCAGAGTCAAGATGACTGGAAGCAGAGGATCAGGATACGGTGGAGGCTGGAGCGGAGGACCCGTAGGTGTGGTTGTGAAGCAGTGACAATGAACTATTAGGCTGTCTCAGAAAACCCTGGAGATGGATGTTCCAGCAGGAGCCAGAGAGCTGCGTCACAGAGATGAATAGGGTTGAAATAGATGGCACTTAAGGTCCCTCCTAACCCTGAGATTCTGTGGTTCCGTGAAAATGCAAAACCCCCGAGTTAAGCTATCTTTGAGGACACAGTGACATTTGATGCTAAGAACATCTGTTGATATTTTCTTTGAAATATGCACTCTGCCTACTCTACCTGTAAGGATGACCGGCAGGACTTTGGGATACTTTGTAAATCTCCATAGCAACACTTTCAGGAGAAGTATATTCTTAGGAGGCTCCGAAGGCAGGAAGACAGTGTGACATTATTTTTTTATCTCCAAGCCGCACGTCCAAGTTAGCTACCATTTAATGAAACGGCATTTCTTTCTTAGATCTTCCTTTTTCCTGCATCCTAATACTAGTCCACAGAATTTGTGGGTGCGTTAAATGTGGGGGATGAGGACGAGAGAAGAATTGAGGATGATCTCTCCCCTTATAGCTTGAGCCATGGGATGGAGGATGGTGGCACCATTTCCTGAGATGGCAAAGACTTGGGGGTGACTTCTGAGTTTTATTTTGGCTGTGTCGAATTGGAGATGCCTTTTGGACATTCACATGAACATGCTGAGTGGGCAGTTGGATATATGTGAGTCTGTAGAAATCAGGGCTGGCGTGAGAGATTTGGGAGCTCATTGTCATTATTTGAACCCATGAGGCTGAGGCAGTCACTTAGAGAAGATGGGTAGTTACACAGAGAGAAACGTAGAAAAGCAACACCACACAGAGGGCTGGGGACGCCCACATGTAGAGAAGGATTAGCCCGTGAGCAAGGAGGAAATCCACGAGGGTGCAAGGTACCTTGGCCAAAAAGGGAAAGTGAGTTGTCCTGCCCCCCAGCCAGTTACCCAGCCAGCACCATCATCCTTAACACCTCCAGGCTCACCCTCCGTGTCCTATTCAGCTCTCAGTGCTATGTCCTGAATATCTCTCTAGTCTCTCTGCGTTTCTGCCTCTGTGTTGCAGCTGCCTGAGACCCAGCTGCTGCATCTTTTACTTGCACCTCTGCTGTAACCTTCGGATGGGTTTACTTCCATCCCCTCCTGACATTCTCTCCAGATCCCAGTGTTTCTGTCAAAATGCAAATTGGATCCCACCCCACGTCTTGAGTGCTCACACACTAAATAATGCAGTGGCTTCTCTCCGCTTTTAGGATTGGAAATCTCATCCCTTATTTGGCCCACAGAGTCTGGGTGCTCTGGTTATATCTACCTTTCCAGCCCCAGCTGGAACAATTTCACCTCTTGTTTTGTTTGTTCTCACCCCACCAGCTTTCCTCCTCTTCTTCATGCCACATGGCCCCCTGCCACAGGGCCTTTGCACATCCCCCTGCTGGGATGTCTTGTCTTCCCTCTTCCATCAGTTAATTCCTTCTCATCATTCAGAAGTCAGCTCCTCTGGAGAACCTGCAGGGCACTCTTGATCGGATCAGATTCTTCTGTTAGCGTGTGCTTCTCCTTCTGAGTGTCCGACTCCAACAGTCCCGCAGTTAATTGTGTGATTATTGATTACATTTTCTTCCTGAGTATAAGCCCTTTGAAGTCCCTCTGTAGGTGCCTCTTCTCAGAGAACTTAGTAAAAAATTCTGAGGACAGAGAAAGAAGTGATATGTCTGCAAACGTTTCTCTTAGCTCTTTAATAAGCATTTCAGGATGTATACCTGAAATGTAGAAGCCACAGGCTTCATTGCTCTAGTTTTTTCTTTTTCTTTTTCTTTCTGCCTCTTGGCTAAAGCAAAACCAGGGACTTCCCTGGTGGTCCAGTGGTTGACTCTGTGCTTCCACTGAGGGCACAGGTTTGATCCCTGATTGGGGAACTAAGATCCTGTATGCTGAGCGGCACAGCCAAAAAAAAATTAAAAATTAAAAAATAAAGCAAAACCAAGAATCAAAACCAAGCAGGAGGCCACACCAGCTAGGTTACAGAAGGAAGGCTTCAAAAAGGGGCTTCCCTGATGGCGCAGTGGTTAAGAATCCACCTGCCAGGACTTTCCTGGTGACGCAGTGGTTAAAAATTTGCCTGCCAATGCAGGGGACACGGGTTCGATCCCTGGTCTGAGAAGATCCCACATGCCGCGGAGCAACTGAGCCCGAGTGCCACAGCTACTGAGCCTGCGTGCCACAAGGCAGCCAAAAAAAAAAAAAAAATAGGCACATCCAATGCACCAGAAGGTATGAGGTTAATCCCACCTTCCCTCCCCTTCCTGGACACACAGTTTTGATCCTGAACTTCTTTGGTAACTTATTTTTTTATGCAATGAAAATAAAATTCAGCCAAAATGATGAGAAACACTTGGTATGCCACTGAGGTGTGTCTGGAGAAAACCTTGTCACAGGTCCAGAATAATTTCAGGATGGTTCTGCTGGAAGTAAACACTTACCCTAGTCCCTTTTGACCCTCAAGTCGGAATTGTGTGTGTGTGTGTGTGTGTGTGTGTGTGTGTGTGTGTGTGTGTGTGTGTGTGGACTGCCTTGATACACTGGAGCGGTATGGCTGATGTCTGTGGACACAACTGGGTCCCCAAGGCAGAGTGTTTGTTGCTTAATCGTCCAGCCATGTCCCTTGAATGCAGCAGTAATTTGCATCTTCTGATTACCTAGTTATTACCTGCCGGGTAAAAGAGTAGTCTAGAACACTGCACATTTTCCCACAGGAGTAAAGGAGCTCCAATGCAGGTCTACATGGCTGGGAAGTGTTTGGGGGCGGTGGGGGGGGGGGGGCAGGGATGAGGGCAGAAAAGGAAGTGTCTCCCTCCAGGATAAGCCTAATTGTTTTAAGAAGGGGATTTGAAGTTCCGTGCACATGGGATCTGCATTCGGTTCACAGGCTTTGCTAAGCTTGTGTGACAGGATAATCTCCTTTGTTCAATGCCCGAGAAGGATATTTTCTGCATTATTAGACAAGTCAATGAAGATAAAACAAAATATTAACTATTTTAAGCTGCACTAGTCCACCCCCAAGAAATTAAGCCCCTGCATTCTAATCATGCCCAGCTTTCCTTGTCCTAATGAGATGGGGCTGAGCTGCCAGCATGAGGTGTTGGGTTTGCAAGGGTCCAAAATTCTCCCACTCATTACGAGCAAGCTTCACCTTTCCTCCACTTTGCTTCTTTCCTGGGGTAACCTGTAGAGCTTGGGAACCTTGTTTCCAGGCAAAGAAAGAAATGAAATCTAAATGAAGACCACAGGGGTGTGACATCCATCAGCATATTTTAAAAAGGCATCTTATGTCTCTTTTGCAATTATGGTAAGCCAGCTAATTCTGGGCCTGGACTTTGGCGATTCGGATAATATTATAGCAATATTATAGCCATTCATCAAGCAGAAACTGCTGGTCCCAGATTTGCATCTGCGACACTGCATTGGCTGTTTGAGACAGAGATGTGATACAGTGAGAGCTTTGGGCTGCTTTTCTGGCCCCTTCAAAGTGGGAGCAGCCATGGAAAACCAGAGGCGTGAACACACACGGCCCTTTTCTGGCAGGTCAGCTGAGCCCTGGTGTTTTGGAGGAGCTGCTGTCCTTGGTTTAGGTGACTGTTCATGATGCCTGCCTGCACCTGTCCTGATGAGCCAGGTTCTCTGGGTCCCCATCCTTGCCCAGCTTGGGGCCATAGCCCTGGTTTTGCAGACTAGGAATCTGTAGTAGGAGGTGTGACAGCCGTCCTGCTTTACTGCCCTTCAGAGAGAGGACCATGGTGCCTCCCCGTGACATGCCTCAGACCCAGCAACTGCCATCTTGGAGCATCGGAGTTTGCTGGGAAAAGGCTGTGAACACCATTGTGTGTGCGTTGAGCGCATGCATGTGTGTTCATGTGCACGTATCTGTGTGTGTGTGTGTGTGTGTGTGTGTGGACCGCTCCTCATCCTAGTTGTCTTCCAGCCACTCGCCTATTTACTCCGCTACCTCCTAGCTCTTAGTTCTCGTGCTCGGCGCTGCTCTGGGTGTTTATATTTGCTGTCTTATTTAATCTTCACAAGAATGTTTATGAAGTGGGTGTAATTATCTCCGTTTTGTAGCTAAGGAAACACTTGGCTTCCCTGAGTCTTAAACTTGCCCAAAGCTAATAAGTTTGTGGCAGAGCTAGGATTCAAACCAGAGCCTGTGTCTTAGTGGGGGATGCCTCCAAAGCCCCCCAGGCTGAGATTTGAGATCGGGGGGAAGATTCCAGAAAGCACAGTGAAAGGGAGGCAAGGCAGCAAAGGAGGCTTTTAGCAAGCAAGCCACTGCTGGGGGTGGCAGGCTCAGCCCGGTGGGACCCTGGAAAACCTGCACGGGACACAGGCAGCATTTTCCCAGGAGGAAAGAGGACTGGAGGTCTTTTTTTTAAGAGCTTTATTGAGATGTGATTCATATGCCATACAGTTCTCCCATTTAAAGCATACAGCTCACTGGCTTTTGGTGTATTCACGGAGCTGTGCACCCATCACCATAATCAACTTTAAAACACTCTCACCATCCCAGAAAGAAACCCCATACTTCCTAGCCACCATCCCACACCCGCTCCGTCCCTCCCAGCCCCAGACAACCACTAGTCTACGTTCTGTCTCTATAGATTTGCCTAACACTGGGGGTTTTGCTCACCAGAATTCGTGAGTCTTCCATCACTTGGGCCTCTCCTGGGTACTGACTCCCTGGCACATCTGGCCTGCCCAGAGTGCAGGCTCACAGGCCAAGCTCACGTCCACCAGAGAACAAAAACACCCCAGGCAGAGATGCCTGCAAGCTGAAGACCTCAGTAGGTGGGTGGGGGTGGTTCAGGGCTGTGGGCCAGGTTCTCACGGCATCTGCTTACCGTGCCGCTTCCCTATGCCGCACGCGGTCCTCTTCCCATCCAAGTATCTTCTTTGCTTCCCTCTGTTATAGGGCACCTCTTTCTTCCAAGATCCAAGACCACTGTCGTGAAAAGTCTCTTCTGCTCATGTTCACCCCGTTTACTGCATCCTCCTCCCAGGTGGGAGGGACTGTGGTTTTAGAAAGGATGGTCGGGGCATGTGTCTCTGCTCTGAGACCTGAAGGGGGAGATTCAGCTGAGCAGAGTTCTGGGGGAAGAACTTCCGCAGGCAAACGGGGGAAGCAGGAATAGGATTGGAGTTTGCAAGGATCAAGGAGCAAGTGCGAGGGCCTGGAGTGGGCCTCCTGAGGGCTGGGGCCCGTGATGAAGTGGGGAGAGAGGGTGGGGGCAGGACCCTGCATACGGGCTCTTGGTGACCTTGGTAAGGTGTTTGGAGTGCGTTACAGAAGCAGTGGGAAGCCTTGAAGGGCTAATTAGGGTTAATTTAGCAGGGATGCAACCTGATCTGACCTCCTGTTGAGACCTAGTCCATCTGCCTGGGAATTCATCCCTTTAGCCCTGGGTTCCTGTTAGTCTTCTCCAGCCCCACCTGGCCCTCCTCCAGCCATTAAACTCCAGTTCCATGATGTGTCACTAGCACCCTTGCTGGCCCAAACAGCACTTTGTGCAAGTTAGGAAAAGGCATGAGACACTTTACTGCCATCTGTTGGAAAACCATCATAGTTAATATACACATCAATGATGGTACCCCCTAAATTTGGGCAGTGCACAACCTGCACCACCACCTGTGGCAGCCCTGCCTGCCACCCACAACAGACTTCTCTGACACTGTTGTTTGGAGTAGCCAGGGTTCCCTTCTCTTGTCAGACACCCCAGCATCCTACTTCCGTTAGATGTGTCTGATAGTCACTGCCACATGCCACAGCACTCCTAGGACCCATGTGCCATCTGCCTGGTTGGACAGGAATTCTTTCTTTTTTTAAATGTATTTTTATTGAGATATAACTGACTTTTTTTTTTAACTTAAAGAATTCTTTCTTTTACCTGCAGTAGAGTTTGTTCCCTCACACTGACTGTATGTCAATGTACAGCTAATCTGGGATCCATCCTCCTGGCATCACTGAGGTCACCTTTCCTTGCCCAGCTGTGCTGTGAAGTGTGACAGTGAGAAGTGGCTTAGGGGGTGGTTTTTCTAGCTCTCTTCTCATCACCTGTGTGGACAGCCCCCGACTTCAAGCACCTAGGTCAGCCTGGCTGCCTGGACCTCGCAAAGCACCTGCAGATGCCACCTTTCAGGGGAGTGCGCCGTAAGAAAATATCTGCCTGGGTCATGGCACAGACAGACGTTCAGAGGGCAGCTTTGCTTTCCAGCTCTCCGTTTCCTTGTTCCGGGGCCCCTTCTTAGATGGAGGTGGGAGATATTTGAGGCTGGGGATGTTTTCCAGGCTTTCAGCTCCACCACCCGGGAAGTGGCCCAGTTATCCTTGTTTGGCTGTGCCCCAGTTACCCCGGTCCTGAGCTGTGCTCGGGTGCTGCCCTGGGCATCATTTTCTCTCCCATATGACAGCCAGTCACGGACTTGGCTCCATGTATGTGTGTGTGGAGGGTGGAGGGGCGGGGAGGGGATGAGGAATGTGGTGCAGGGGGGCGTGTGGGGAGAAACAGGCCTGAGGCCCAGGCCGCCTGTCCAGGGAAATATTTCATTGTTGTCAAATGGGCCAAGATTCCTTTAGCTACAACCTGGCCTCCTCTTTTGGAGCTCTGCGATTTCCCAAAATGGCAAATGGAGACTAAAACACTACATTAAATAGCATTTCTATGCAATGAAAACACATTAAAATGGCAATTAAGTTCCACAAACAGCCTTCTCTGTGTTCCCCAGGTTGATTCGGCTGTTTGTGTAGCTCTTCAAGGATGGTCTGTTGTAACTAAAGGCTGAGTCGTCTTTTTAGGGAATGAGCCACGTTCCATGGGAGGCAAGGAACCCTGTGTTCTAAAGCCTTTATTTTTTCCCTGGCGATTTCAGTTTATTTTTGTTTTTAGCTCTTTGTTATGGAAAATTTCAAGCATTTACAAAAGTAGAGAGAATAGTACAACACACCTCCACGGACCCATCACCCAGCTTCAACAAAGATCAACTCCCTTTGGTTGTTCTTCTTTCCCCTAAGCTATTTGTTATCATTTTTCCTAAAGAGAAAAACCATGTAGGAAAATTCTGGGAAGAGAAATTAACATGGGCTAAAAGCTTTCTGATAAACTATAATGGGAAAGAATTGAAAGAAAAAAGAATATAGATATACACATATATATGTATAATGGAATCATTTTGCTGTACACCTGAAACTAACAAAATATTTAAATCAACTATACATCAATCAAAATAAATAAATAAAAGCTTTCTGGATCCCAGGACTGTGGATGCAGTGATTTCAAAGACAAGTGGTACCCTGGCCCTAAGGAGCTTAAGATCTGGTTGGGAAAACTGATGAGTCCAGGACAAGAAGTCATGATGTCATTGGTGTCATTGCCCCTAAAAGGCATTATGGGATTGTATGAGATGAAGTGTCCCTGACCCAGCTGGGGAGTGATCAGGGAGGCATCCTTGTCAAACCTGAATGGGTAGGCATTAGTCAGATGAAAGATAGGAGCCTTTTGAACTGATGAACGGTATTCCTTCCTTTTTGGGACCAGGGAGGGGGGTGTCTTGCTGTCAGAGACACCTTCCTTGAGAAATGAGGTGCTGAGTCCTGTTGGCTCTGCTGTCGTAAATCTCCACCGTCTGTCCCCTCTTCTCCACCTGCACCCTCATCAGTTGCTCATCCTGTCCCTCTCTTTTGGCACACTGACTCACCACCTTCAGCCTCGCACCTGTCCGCCCTCCCTTCCGGATGTCTGGTTAATCTGCCTGAAACCTGCTCTCATCCTGTTGTTACCTTGCTCAACCTTGCTCTGCCTCCAGCCACGTCCCTTCCTCCACAGACGGAAATCCAAATGCCTTGGTTTGCAGTCGCCAAATCTAAATTTTTCTTGCTTTGGTTGGTTTCAGTCGGGCAGTGGGAATCCCCCCACTGGATCCTGACTACCCTCGTGGTTCATTTGCAGAGGATACGAAGGGGGAGAAATGTCTCGTGAGTTGGTGAGCAGTTGGAGTTAACATCCCCCAGGAGTGCACCTCTCGCCTCCCCCTGACTCTCCAGGGGTCTGTGCAGCTGCCAGGAGACCCCCTGGGTAGATGTCACTACTCGCCTCCTGCCGAAGCTTGTCTGTGTATAACAAGCTACATCATCCCCATTTCTCTGTGTCTTTTATTTTCCCCCTTGTGGGCTCCGTGGTCTAGAAAGGACTTCATCAGGGCTGGAAATTGGGCTGCTTAGGAACGTTCCTTAAGGTTTTGACAAGACCTTTGATGGTCCCCCCCTCTCTCCTCATTCAGGGATGCAGGACCTCTTTCATCGGATCACCCATTCTTTTTCTCCTTTGCTTCACCGTGGGGAGAGGAGAGATATTACCTTTCTCATCCTGATAGTTGAGGAACTGAGTAATTGTTCAGCATCTGTGGTGATTAGTAGCAGAGGAGGATTAGGACTTGGGTCTCACTGTCTTGGAGGAGTGATGGAACAGACCTCAGCCTGTGTTCACAGGGTCATGGGGGTCAACTGTAGAACCCCTTAATTCTAGAACAGGCCATCTAAGGGATGGAGAAACAGCCCTTCTTCTTCTTCTTCTCCTTGCCTGCCTCCTGGGGAGCTTGCTGCAGGTCGCAGGGCCTCCTTCCGAGGGCAGAGGGGGCAGGATACATCTCCCTCACCTCAGGTGTGTGGGTTTCCTGGGGAAGATGGAAACAGGCAGGAGGTACCTGAGGTCAGCCACAGGTTTGGCAGAGCAACCCCCGCCACGGTTGGCACCCACTTCCTCCTCTGCTGCCCATCCCCCTCTCACCCACCGCAGAATCCCTGTTCATCCCAAGATTCCTGCTTTGTCCTTTGGGGCTGGACATACCATGTTCACCCTAGCTAGAAGCCACTCCATACTCCCAGCCTTACCCTTGGTGTCTTCAAGCTCAGAGTTTACAACACCCCCGTGGGGTTTCCTGGGCCACCTGGGATGAATGTGCTCTTGGCCATCTTTGTCTTGTCTCTTGTGTCACCATGCCTCAGAGCCTGAAGTCAGCCCAGGGGCAGCAGACAGTCATGTGGGGATGTCAGAGACCTCGGGAGGGGACCACTGTGTCCCCTGCGTGTTTGTCCATCTTACTGATTTTCACATGTAGCCGTTATAGGAGTGACACAACTCCAGAATGTCCTTTTTCCAATCCATTTCATTAAATTCTCTTTTTAGTTCTGTGGCCTGTTATTTTTCTTATTAGACTAGACATCATTCTATATACTTAAGGACGGGGTGAGGGAGGAATAAATTAGGAGTTTGGGATTAGCAGATACAAAGAACTATATATAAAATAGATAAACAACAAGGTCCAATTGTATAGCCCAGGGAGCTGTATTTAATATCCTGTAATAAAACATAATGGAAAAGAATATGAAAAAGAATATATATATATATGCATATATATGTATGTATAACTGAATCACTTTGCAGTACATTAGAAATTAACACAACATTGTAAATCAACTGTACTTCCATTTAAAAAAAAGACAAGATTAATATAGGATAATGAAGGTCAATCATTTAATAGAAAACATTTATTGACTGCAACTACAGTAGTCTCCGCTTCTCCATGGGGGTATGTTCCAAAAGCCCTAGTGGATGCCTGAAGCAGTAGATAGTATCAAACTCTATAGGTGCTGTTTTTTTCCTATACATACAAACCTATGATAAAGTTTAATTTATAAAGCAATTACAGTAAGAGATTAACAACAATAACTAACAAGAAAATAGAACAATTAAAATAACATCCTGTAATAAAAGTTATGTGAATATGGTCTCTCTCTCAGAACATCTTATCGTAGACATTTAGGGCCTTTTCTATCTTAAACACTTATCACACACTGTGGCCCTAACTTTTGCAGCCTGAAGTGTGACAGCAAAACTAGCACGAATTTCTTTTTCCTTCTTCACAATTTCACGGATTGAAGATTGCGTCTTCCTGTAGATTTTAGCAACCTCAGTGTATGATTTTTTTTTTTCCTTTCGTTACAAAGCTGAGAAGTTTTGCCTTTTCACTTAAAGGAAGCACTTTAACGGGTTCTCTTTGGCACAGATTGCCAGCTTTACTCCTCCTGTGCTTTGGGGCCATTGTTAAGTAAAATAAGGGTCACTTGAAGCTAAGCACTGTGATTCCGCCACAGTCCATCTGATAACCGAGGAGGCTACTAAGTGACAGAGGGGCTGGGTGCTCTGGACAGAGGGGTGATTCACGTCCCAGGTGGGATGGTGTGGGATGGCAAGCCATTTAAAACTTATGAACTGTTTATTTCTGGAGTTTCCCACTTACTGTTTTTGGACTGTGAAAGACCACAGGTAATTTAAACCTCAGAAAGCAGAGCCCCGGATAAGGGGGGAAGACTGTCCCTGTGCTAGGGACTGTTCCAGATTTAGGGATCTCAGTGGTGAATGACACAGAGAACCCCTCTTTCCATGGTGCTTACAAATGACACTAGGGAGAGACATGAAACCAACCAGCCCCAAGTAAATTAAAACAGAAAACCTGAATCCGTGATAAATGTTCTGTAGGAAATTGACTAGGGCGACGTGAGTGTGACATGGGGACTGCCTCAGGGAAGGACAGGAAGAATCAGCCGTGGGGAAAGAGACCAGGAGTTCTCAGTTACCAGGGAGGAGCTTATGAAAGTCCCCCGGGGAAGAGAGCGCTTGGCCCCTTGTGGGAACTCTTGGGCGAGCACAGAGGCAGGAGCCAGTGCAGGGAGCAGATCAGGCGGCCAGGGCCAGCTCAGGCGGGCCTTCTCTGCCAGGGCGAGCAGGGAATGTTTTATTCTTAGCTCAAGGAGAAGCCTTTTGAGGGCTTTACACAGGGGCATGCATGATCTGATCTACTTTATAAAAATAGAAATGAAACGCAAGGATGCTCTTTCGCAAGGACCAGCCAGTGTATCTTCTTTCTTATTTTCTACTGATTCTGCTCATTTGTTTCCCTTGATTTCTTTTCTTAAATTAATTAATTAATTTATGTATTGGCTGCATTGGGTCTTCGTTGCTGCACGCAGGCTTTCTCTAGTTGCGGAGAGTGTGGGCTACTCTTTGTTGCGGTGCGCAGGTTTCTCATTGTGGTGGCTACTCTTGTTGTGGAGCATGGGCTCTAGGCCCACGGACTTCAGTAGTTGTGGTGCATGGGCTTAATTGCTCTGCAGCACGTGAGATCTTCCCAGACCAGGGCTTGAACCCGTGTCCCCTACAGTGGCAAACGGATTCTTAACCACTGCGCCACCAGGGAAGCCCTGTTTCCCTTGATTTCTGAAGAAGACAATTACTTGATCTTCATATCATCATTCTTACTGGCCCTTTCCTTTGGGATCCAAGTTCTCACCCAGAAATTGCTTTCCCCAAGGAGCTCTAGTTGGGTGATTCACCATCACTTCAAATCATCCTAATCTGCTCTGCTTGATTACGGAGTTTCTGAAAGTCCTGGATAAGCTGTGAAATTTAATCACCCGAGAGCCACACTCCAGCATGTGCTACTCAAATCAATATGGCTTGAGATTGTTATTTCCAGAATGTCTTCTCACTCGGTGAGTCACCAGGAAGCTTCAGAATAGCCGTAAAGCTCCAAAACACTGCAACTTTCTCTAAACGTGATTTGGATAGACTCTCACATGGCCCCTTGGGCAGGAGGAGAAAAGATGGATGTTCTGAACAACTATCTTCCTAAAAGCCCACTGCCAGGCAAGATTAAAACCTTTGCCTGGAAAGGAATTGGAAGATTCTGTGGGTTCCAATAAATGGTTTATGCCTATTTTCTCCCTGTCACTTGCTTGGATTAGGTCAATGGTTTAGTCAGTGAACACTGGCCAATTCATTCGTTTGTTCTCGCATTCATTCATTTTGTCACCACACTCTCTGCCAGATGTCCTGGAAATCACCGAGAGGGGAAAGAGAACGTTTCTTCCCTGCAAGAAATCACAGGGATTCTGTAAAGTCGTGGTTGAGAACATGCAGGAATATTTCTGTTTTCCAAGTTAAAGTGTTCACATCAGATGGGGGGATGCCTTCAGAGCAGCAGAATCCAGGAGGAAACAGTCAAGTTGGCTCAGGGGCGTGACAGAGAGAGAAGTGTGACCTAGAAGTAGGTTCAGCAGTTATTCTAAGGAGATGTGTATAACTACTAAGATGTCCGTGCCAGAGGCAGGAGGGTGGGGGGAAGGATGGAGAGGCAGAAACGAGCCGGAGCCATTATGTAACCAGAAGGCAGCAATATTCATTCATCAGTGAACATTTATCCAGCACTTACTATGTGCTGGGCTTCTTACGAGGCTCTGAGAAGTTAGTGACATGCAGCAACCCTGGCCCAGCAAGCGTTCACAGTCCAAGAGGGAGACATCCATTTAGACAGGTAATTACAATACAGTGGGGTAGACTATGACTGATTTACACGTGGAGTCCCATGAGGACCTAGAGTTGAGGGGCTTCCCATCCTCTGTGACCTCTCCAAACCTGTTCCTAGAATTCCATGTTAAGGGAGAGAGGATGGGACTTCCGAGCAGAGGGACCTGCATAGGCAAGGAGGTAGGAAGCAGGATGGTGTGTGTGGAAGCTACAAACGCATGCTTGGAGTGGATGATGGGAAAGGCAGGTAGATGGAGGGGCAGCCCTGCCTTGCCCTGGATCCTGATGCCAGTAAGTTGACTATTTTACTCTTGGTCTGGGTGATTCCTGGAAAGATTGTTGGACGGGGGTGGAGTTAGGAGTCTGGAGCAAGTGTGGAGGGAGAAGATGGGGTGGGGGTGCCAGGGACCCAGCAAAAGGACTGCCAGGAAGAGAGACTAGGAAAGAAGAACAGGTGCAGCCAGTGGGTGGCTTGGATTCAGTTTGGCTGAGTGGGGAATGATGTCGGTTCCCTCTGTGTCACCACAGAAGCTACAGTAAAGTCTGCTAAGGGGGTCAGTGTGATCTTTGGGCATTCTCTCCAGGTAGGCGAGGGTGGGGGAGAGCAAAAGCTGCTTGTGGGAGGTTCCTGAGGGCCATGGAGAGCCTGATGATTCTGTGTGTGTGTGTGTGTGTGTGTGTGTGTGTGTGTGTGTGTGTAGTGGGTGCTGGGAGTCCAGAATGTCACATATACCTCTTTGTAGCACAAAAGAGCTGTGACTGTAGATGCCCACACAGATGCCGGCTGTCTTTCTGAAGGCAGGTTCCAGGGCTGGCACGAGTTTACTTCTACATTTGCAGGCTGCAAAGGCCAGGCTTAGCACACCTGTCCCCAGGTGGCCAGAGCGGCCAGATCTGCCCCATAGAGAGGCCGCCTTCTGCCCCTATTCTCGCTCACTTGCCTAGGGAACCTCCTTCAGCCCCTGCTCACTCTTCTCTGGGGTCTGGACCACAGATTTACTGGGCCTGCCTGGGACCCCATCTTTGTATTAACTGCTGCTACCTGCACCCTCTCCGTGGAAAGTCCTTGGAACCTGGTACCAACGTGGCGGCTTTTCTGCCCCCAGTGGATGAGGATGACAGTTCATTCAGATGACAGTGGCTGAACCCAGCTCTGGGCCTGCTGCTGACATAGGCTCCTCCATGCTCCTCCTCTTGGACTTCTCATGACCAGGCTCCAAGCCCAGCATGTGTCACCACACTGGTTTGCTGGGAAATGGTTTCTTCCCAATACATCTGGTGGCAGGTTGACTATCATCAATCATACTGTAAGGAAAAGACAACAGATTACTAGCTGATGGCATTGTTGTGTTTATGACATATCTGAAACGGTAACAGATGGTCTGTATTAAAAGCGTAACTGTGGAGTGAGTACTCCCACAGTCCTAGAGATTTTTTTTTCCCCTAAGGTTTTGCTTCTAGAAGGAGTCATAGAACATTCGACCATAAAGTCCCCTTGGAAAGCTTCGCGTCCAAATGTCTCATTTTGCAAACAAACAAACCAAAGTACAATGATGCAAAGTGATTTGCCCAAGGTCGCTGAGCTAGTTAGTGATGAAGTGGAGAATAAAACCTGGGCCCCTGACATTCAATCCAGTGTTCTTTGCACAGTTTACCCTGGGGCCTTGGGATCTGCTTTGTCTTCTCTTGGAGAAGACAAAGCAGAACATGCCAGAAGCCCACAGGGTTGATGTGTTCCCAGCACAACGTCAGCTCTGAGCTGCAAACAGTCCTCATATCCGTTCTGCAGTGACGCAGGTGTTTCTTGGGGCCTCTGCTGGCGTGAACTGACCACACACATTCACTAGTCCTCTCCTCAGGCCAGTGAGGTGGTCACAGAGCCCGGGCCTCCTCCCTGGTGGAATCTGGTTTCACCTGGGATAGTTTCTTGATTCGTTGAGGATGTTTGGATCAGTAGGGGAATAAATCATCTAAGTGAATGGTTCTTGAAGTGTGCTTCCTGGACCAGCAGCGTCCATATCCCGTGGAAACTTATTAGAAATGCAGATTCTCAGCTCCCCTTACCTAATCCTAGTGACTAAGAAACTCTCGGGGTGAGCCCAGCAAATCTTCCAAGTGACTGATGCCACCCACGTCCGAGGACCACTGGTCTAGGCTGTCCCCGGTACACGGAGCTGCAGCAGAACTCTACCCGAAGTCCACACATGACCTTGGTCTCCAACCTGCTGGGCAGATGGCCACAGTGGACCAGATGGGTTTCCTAAAACATTTGGTACTTGCCCTTGCAGAAGGATGCTCAAGGAAGTGAAGTTACTGTGTTCCTGAGACTATAACTCCTCTATCTTAATCTTATGAAGAATAGCGAGAGAGCCTTATCCACGCAGCTCTCTTATTTATGTGGGGGTAGCAGGCACCAACTTCCATCGTTCTGAAATCAGTGCTGCCACCCTTGCTTCCTTTTTGTTTTTTTTGGCCCGATAAACCTTTGCCCATCTTTTTAACCTTTCTGTGTCATTCTGTTTTAAGTACTTTGCTTGCGAATAGTACGTGGATAGATTTTGTTTTTAAACTCTGTGTTAGAGTTGTTCCATTTTAGGCTAGGATTCTGAACTTTATGTGACAATTGTCAGGAAAAAACACCATCGCCCTTACTTTGTGTTCTGGTTTATGCCTTCTATTGATATTTGCATACTCCCTTGGCCTTCATTTTCTTTTTCTCTGCTGTATATTTTCTTTGTTTTTTATCTCCTCCAGTGATTTGGAAAACATACATTTTCCTTTTAGTCCTATTATTTTTATTTATATTTTCAAAACCACTTGAAGCCTATATTTTTAAATGATCAAAGTCAAGAAAAAACCCCTATTGGTTGACTTCTTCCCAAATAAGGCCAGACATTTAACTCATTTAAATCTTTCCTGTCTCTTCTCTTCTCTGCTCCATTCCTTCTATTTTTTTTTTTTTTAATCTCTTGGAGAGCAGTTTATTTATTTTTTATTGGAGTATAATTGCTTTACAATGTTGCGTTAGTTTCTGCTGTACAATGAAGTGAATCAGCTATGCATATACATATATCCCCTCTAGGAATGAAATCTGATGGTTTAGGCCTGCATTATTATCAGTTTATTGATTTGTACATTAGCTGTCATCTCTTTGAAGAATAAGATTGACAGTTGCATGTGTTTCTGTGACCACATCTTTTATAATCACTAGACTTACCAGTTTAAATGTTTTTATACCAGCCACAAATTCTTTTAATCCAAAATGTTCCTACTTTTCCTTTTTTGTTTGGATTCTTCTTTCAGTAGGATGTTAGACTTTTTTTTCTCAGGAAAGAGTTGATGTGACTACTGCTTCCACATGGTGCCAGGGATCGAAACAGGACCTAGGTCATTTTGAGTTCCTTTTCTCTCTCTCAAACACCACCTTCTTTTCCGGAATCTGTAGCCAAGTCTTCACAAACTGGTTGAACCTAGCCAGAGGACCAGGCAAAGCTTCTCACTTTGAAATGCAAAATATATTCTTTTGTAAACCGGAGTCACACCACGCTCTCAACATTTCCAGACCCTGCCCTGCTTCACTGGTTTAACCGACAAGGTTACATCTGCTTAAAATGACCTTCTCGTCTACCAAGGCGCAGAAGCAGGCTCAGCCCTCCCAGAGCCACCTCCTCCATGAAGCCCACCTTCATCTCCAAATGTGATATAATCTCTCCACGGCCCCTCCGTCTGCGCCTCCCTTCTGGCAACAGTCATTTTCTTTGTGTTATTAGTTATTAAATGGCGTATCCCTATCACTTCCATCAGCCTCCAAGTTCTGTGAGAGTCTTTCATTAGGATTTTAAGATAGAATCTAGTCCTATTTATTTATGTGTCCAGCCTATTTCTAGCACAGTGTATCTCTCATAAAAGGCATGCTGTCCACTGTTGTTTGCAATAATTATGATTGTTGATGGAGATATTCAGTAAACCATGAACGAATGACGTGAAATCAGCATACGTGAAAACATCCCTTCAGTAAAATATTAAAAGGGAAGGAAGATCTGAAGATAGTTCAGTATGATATATAAAAATCGCACAGGAAAACCATTATGCAGGTCATTAAGCAATACAAATCCACAGAATAGAAAAATTAGAACCAAGTCATCACAGAACGCCACCGTTTAAGTGTGAAGAACGACTGCTTTAGCCCTGATTATGTGAGATCAGTCCTTCGAGAATGTCATTAGGTTTCCTGGGATGTAATTGAAAGAGCTCTTAGGCTGGAGATTTCAAAGCCACAGCTACGTTGAGATCCATTTTTCCTTCAATTCTGATCTGATTATTATCCTTTCCTCCACAGGCTGACACTGAAGGCTCACTTTACTCTTGACTTCAAGACTTGTGTAAACTTTTAGCTGTCTTTTCTCGCTGTGCTCATTTTATAGTTGGTTTGTTAATAAATATTTGCCATCTGTAGCACATCTTCAAACGTAGCAAAATCTTAAAATGTCTGCAGTAAAAAGCGAGACAAGGAACCTGGCATTTCATCAGAAGAGACCTTGATTTTCTCCTTAAAAACTCACACATGTGCGTGCTCTCTCCCTCTCTCTCTCGCTCTCACACCCACACACACACGCAAAATCCCTATCACCATCCCCCTTCTGTATTCATCTTTTCTCCACTTTTGAAATATGATTGTTGAACCAAAGATTTTTACCAAAATTCCCTTGCATTTTGGGGGGCCAAGTAATTGAGGCTGGTGTGCCAAACCCAAAGGGTCTCTGCAGGGGAGATACAAACCTGGCAGAGAGCCTGAAAATGACTCATAACAGGACAAGGCGGCGCCGACCTCCCCTTGCCATCTGGGATACAAGATTATGGTGCGCCCTTGGGTTTCGTTGTTGCAGCTTTTGGTATCACCTCATCGTCTGGGAATTCTTTCTGTTTCCTATACTTCTGTTTTCTTGGCTAGAAGGTTTCAGGCAAGCGTAACACACGTGAGTATCTCTGACCTTCGATCAGGCGTGGTGTCCCATGAGCTGACCCCAGCGGGGATGCTCCATCCGATGGGGCCAGCGTTCCAGTCTTGTCCTTTTGCAACAACCCAGTTAAGAAGAGTGCCTATGCTCTCTCGTATGTGGCATAACCGGTGACCCCGAATCTTGGTGGCCTCAACAACAGTCATTGTTGCTCATGTCACATGTCATCTCCAGGCAACCCTGTAACTCTTCTCCGGGCTATGGATTGACTGGAAATCTGTTCTATGGCTTCTTGTTCAGGGACCCAGCCAACGAGTTGTACCTGTGGGTATGTGATAGTCTTGTGGAGGGGGCAGGAGCAATCAGACCAGACTGCACAAGGGCACTTGAAGATCTTGTTTGAATACAGCAGCATCACCTCCACTCACATGCCATTGGCCCAAGCAAGTCATACAACCAAGATCATGGTCAGTGAGGTGGGGAGGTACCCAGGAGGAAAGCATGGTCAGAGCAGGGAGAAGATGAACAATTGTGTTCAGTTAATACAATCTGTCTCCCTTTGTAACTCTTGTATGTTCAGGGGGGATTAGAAATCCTAGTGCATTTAGTTACCAAGTAAAAGCTGTCACCCGCAGCGTGGAAGAATAGTGTGGCTTCTATGGGTGGATGGATGGATGAATTTATAACCACCTATTTGCAGAAAAAAATGTCAGGAGACTTACAATAAAAGCACAGATGTCTAAGACTTAAACCATGTGACATAAGATTAAATGTGTGAAAAAGATTTAACATAAAATAAAATATAAGGTTACATGTAAAATGGAAATATGAAGCTTCAGTGATGGAAATGGCCCACCTAGCAGTCAGGGGAAAGAAGGAGGGATGGAATATACCCAGCTCTCATTTGGTGCTAGTGCGATGTGTACAAGCACATTCCAAGAGACAGCGTTTCCCAGCTCTGAGCTTCCAGAACATTTATGATCTGGTTCTTTGCATAAAGGGAACCAGCAGTCTCTCAACTCAGTAACAGATTACGCATGCCGTGTGCATCTCCCCTGTAGGTGGGAAGGTTGAGGGCATGTGTTACAGCACTGCTAGGTAATTAATAATCTGTGAATTTTAGTCCTGTTTAATATTTGCAAAGCTAACTACGCAATCAAGAATTCATTGTTACAAACGTGTTGTTTAAGTTTGACTTGCGGGCTTTTCTGCGGAAAGCTTCTGAAGTATAAATACCAATAAAACATAAACACACTTTTGTTTAAAACTAAAGATTAATTGTGGTCATCAAAGTAGAAGCATTTGCTAAACACTGAGCTTTGTGATTCGAAAGGTGGACAGGAACAAATAGTGACTCAGGCAACCTGTGGCTACTCATCATCTTTTCTGCTACTTACCTGGTCACCTGTCACGTAATGACAGGCTTCCGCTAAGAAGGTGGCAGAACAGAGTCTTCTGTCCCTTCAGGACAGTTAATATGCTCTTGATCATCTGGGTTTGCGGAGATTTTGTTAAGTTGGCGCCATCTTTGAAATTGTGATTTCTATTATTCTGGTAAATTGTGAGAGAACAGATGTTATGTTTGTCTATGCAACACACACACACACACACACACACACACACACACACTTCTCTTAAAGACATTTTAAGAGGAGTGTTAAGAGATAAATACCGCATCCCCATCTCAGTTACCCTTAAAGTGTGGTCAGGGAAGACCCACATCAGCTCACTTGAAGGGCCCTGTTATCAACACTGATTGCACAAACCCTCTACATCAGCATCTTCTGGAGGAGCACAGGAATTTTATTTTCAAGAAGCTCTCTAGGTGATTCCTAGGCACACAGTGATCTGGATAAGCATTGTCCAAATGGAGCTTTCTGTGATGATGGGAATATTCCATATTTGCACTGCTTAATATGGTAGCCACATGAGCTCTTGAAATGTAACCAGGGCAACTGAGTAACTGAATTCTTTATTTTGCTTTCTTTTCATTAATTTATATTTAAATTGCTACATGGGGCTAATGGCTACTGTATTGGATAGTGTAGAGATAGATGATAATTTAATAGCAGTGGCAGACGTAGTAATATAATAGTAGTAACAATAGCCAATTGTATGTGACTCGACTCTTGGGCGTTTCAAGTTTACTAGATGCCAGACACTTGTCTGAGTACTTTCCACGTATTAACACATTTAAGCCTCACAAAATTCTAGGATATTTCTTAAAGGTAGTGGGTCAGTCAGGGTCCAGCCAGGAACACGGTAGCCAAGCCAGGTATTTCAAACAGAGGGTATTTTTAAAAAAATGTTATTCGACTATAGTTGATTTACAATGTTGTGTTAGTTTCAGGTGTACAGCGTCTGAATCAGTTATACATGTACATATATCCACTCTTTTTTTAGATTCTTTTCCCCAGTAGACCATTACAGAGTACTGAGTAGAGTTCCCTGTGCTATCCAGGAGGTCCTTATTAGTGATGCATTTTGTATATAGTACTGTGCATATGTCAATCCCAGTCTCCCAATTTATCTGTCTCCCACCCTCATCCTCTGGCAACCATAAGTTTGTTTTCTACATCTGTGACTCTACTTCTGTTTTGTAAATACGTTCATACACTCAGTTCACCTGGGGATGCAGTGCAAGTGGTACCAAGAACTCTGAAGTTCCCTGGAGTTCGGAGTTTTGTCTTCCTTTGCTTCTTGAGAGATGTAGCTCCAGGCTGAAGACAGGCAATGAGTCTTGTTTCCTTCCCCTGACTTTAGCCTCCTGCCGGTGCCTCCCATTGGCAGACAGCTAATTTTATGGTACATAGAATCTGTATAACCTAATTTAATCAGAATCTAATCAGAAATCTAATCAGAATATAATCAGGCAAAGGGGTCTGGAAAATGTCACTCGGGGACTTCCTGCCCCAGTATCACAGTGTCGGGTTGAGAAGGGTGGGCTTGGCGCTGAGGGAGACTAGAAAAATCACCTGAAGAGAGTTTCTTGATTAGCACGTCCCTCTCTTTCTCTCTCTTTTTTTGGCTGCACCACGTGGCCCTTGGGATCCCAGTTCTCTGACCAGGGATGGAACCTGGGCCTTTGGCAGTGAAAGCATGGAGTTTTAACCACTGGGCCGCCAGGGAATTCCCTAGCATGTCTCTTAAACTTGCATATGTTGAACTGTATGAATGGCATCATCACTTCCCGAGCTCAGTAGCACAGATTAGACCATGTCTCCTGAGATGCTTTGGATCTAAAGAACCAAATCTTAATTGTTGATTTCCACGTTCCCCTTAGCTGGGGTCTGTGCACAGGTACAAATGCACAAGAGGGCTACCAGCCCCTTTCATGGAGATTTCGTCCCTATTTTGCTAATCGGTCTCCTCTCTGATAAGCCTTGGGGACTCTCTTGAGCAGAGCTTAAAGCTCTAGAGGCAACCCCAAGGAATCTGCCTCTTGCCTTTCCCCCGGGTCCACTCCTATGCATAGCCCTCCAAAGCTTGCTGCTCCCCAGTGGGGAGGAAAAAAGGAACAAAAAATACATGCAAGAGAAGTCTCCTCTTGCAACACCTGTTTACAGGTTCTGTGCTCCTCCCAGGAAAAGCCCCATTGCCTTAGCAGAGCCTGTGTGTCTCCTCCTTTGGGCCACACTCTTCATCTCCGGAGGTGGACTCTGCAGAGTCTATGCCCCCACCTCCACCCACAACCACACATGAGGGACCAGAGTAGTTGATGCTTGACTTTTTCTCTTTTACCCAACACTCAGACCAAACATTTAGACATATACTTCTTAATAAAAATTTGGATGACCTAGGGGAACGTATCTTCATCCTTTGAGTTAAAAGGCCTCCCGTGGAAGCAAAGCTAAGGCATTGAGACAGGAACCAACGGAAATCAGTAATATGAGTGACTAGCTCATGAATTTAGTCAACTGTAGGGGAACGGTATGTGTCCATCTTCCCTGCCAGAATGCATAAAATACATGTGAAGTATAATGTCTTAGAGAATAGATTAGGAAAGATCACGAGACTAGTGCAGTGGATGATGACAGACCTTGCTTTTTCAATTCCTGGTCCCTGTAGCCAAGAATTTCAGAGCTCTACTCTTTCTTGGAGACTTCAGGAAGATATTCTCTTTCCTTTGCAATGTTTTCCCACAGACTCTCATCCTCAGGAGACACACTGGGCAAAACGGTTGATTATCTTAGGCTTGGGTTGGCAGTCGGAGCCCATTCTCCATCCTTACAGCCAGAGGCAGAAGGATGCACACAGATCACAGGTGGATGTTTGGAAGCTTCATTGATGAGCCTCTGCTGGGCTGAAGAGGCATCATATCTTTACCCCATCCCCGAGGGTCTCCACGGCCCTGTGCATTTACTCTTGCGTGTTTGTTTGGGGCTGCTTTGCCTGCATTTTGCACATGGAGTCTCACCGTCTCAGTGCCACCTTCTCCCTTCCCTGCTCACTTGGGAGAACTGCAGTTCTGTGATAGGCACATCGCATTCCCTCTGGCCATATTTCCAGCCATTGCTTTCTGGGATTTTAGCCTCCTAAAGGAGAATGGGACAATCCAGTATCTTGTCCCCTTAAAACAGTAAGAGTGAAGCTGCCCAGTTTTTTTTGTTTTTCCTCTCTACCCCTGAGCCTTTGGGCCAGTGGGAGGTTGCTGAGAAAGCATCATATAGCTTTCTTACCATCCTTCAGGAAGACAAAAATGCTGTTTCGAGAGAGAGTCCAGAGTTGTGCTTCTCCATCCAGCCCCACTGACTTGTGGTTAGTAGGTATTTCAGCCAGGTCCCAGCAATAACTTGTCTGAATCCAGGCTTTAGAGGGATTAGAAATGTGTACGTTCTTCTGTATTTTCATCATCTTACCACGTGGCATGTTGGGTGCTAGCCAGATACTAACTGACCTGTGAATCCAGCTCATGCTATTCTTATTCTCCTGTCTCTTTGTTCTGAAATGTTATCTGGGTTCATGCTCCCTGGCAGCTGAGGGCACTGGATTGGATCTGTATGGAAGAAAAGGGCAGTGGAGTAAAATCTGGTACATTTGCTTTAATTTCTCCGCATTTTTACCTGTGAAGTCAAAGTAGGTAAAAATTCTGTTGGGGAATCATTGGATTCTACTGTCAACAGATGATTGTACAAACAAGAAGTCCTCCCACTTTGTGAAGCTTCCTCCTGACATATGGCCTGGTGATGACCGCACTGTCCTTGTCTCCAGAATCTGCCTCAAGCATCTGTGTTAAGAAAAGGGGTGGGCATGAAATCTGTGGTCGAGTGGTCATGATTTCATTTTATCTGCTTATTAAGAAGACAGATGTCATTTCTGAACCGAGTGTCAAGACCCGACCAGGGGTTATTTAGCAATTGGCATGTGAGTTGCTAAACATTAAGTATGTCTGCACCTGAGGCCGATCTCCCCAAGGCACTTTTAACGTGTAGAAATAAATGCATTTAATTTCCAACAGTTGGAATTTTCGACTCTGTGTGCGGTTAACGCTGACGCTGTATCTATATAGCACTCCAGCCAGGCCATTATCAAAGCGTGTTTAGTCATAAAAATCAATGGATTCAGCCTAACAACTCATTTTATGACTCAGCTGACTGTCTTAACAATCAGTCTATTTGGGTATTTAGCTATCAAAGACTAAAGACCAAACATCCGTGGCTGTTCATAGCAGGAGGGATTGTTTATCAGCCTTAGTTTCTGCTCTTTTCACTGAATTCTTTTTCCCAGAGACAGCTCAGTGAGCCAGCCGTCTGTGCAGACTTGTTCCCCAGATTGCCGGTTACCCCCAGTACTCTGCATTTGGGGGCTCCCCTTGCTCCAGACACAGCTGGAGCAGCCTGGCACAGATGTCCAGCCTTGAACCCAGTCGTGTGGTCCTTGCTCAGGAGGAAGCAAAGAAGACAGACCTTCAGTCTTGAAGAGCTCCTTTTATAGTGGGGTGCACACAGGTATAGGTGAGTTTGAAGTGACTGAAAGTTTGCCCTTGAAAGGATGAGTGATGGCAAGTGCTTGGCAAGATGTAGACTTGGAAGGACTAGATCCTTCACAACCTGACCACGTGGTCAACCCCGTCTCCCGGTTCCTCCCCCAACACACACACAGAAGGACCCTATGCTCCTGCCCCCTTGGGTAGCTTTGCCTGCTCTGAACACACCGCGCACATTCAAACCTCCATTTCTTCCTCCACGAGCCCATGATCTTTCTGCAGCCTGAGGTGCCCGTTCTCATCCCACTGCATCTCTGTCTGCCTGGTGATGGCTTATTCATTCTTTCTGCTTCCTCCTCTTTACAGTTTTCTCCTGAATCAGTCTCCCAGCTTCAGGACTGTTTGTTTCCAGCTACCTTTTATATTTCACAGCACATTGTATCACAGTTACTTGATGATACATAACAGACTGTGAACTCTTAAATGGGGAGAATCGTGGCTTGTGTATCTTTGTACCTTCAGCGCCTACCATAGGGCGGTGAATTGAATGGTGCCCACCCCCACACCCCACCAAAAGATATGTCCACATCCTGATCCCCACAACCTGTGCTTGTGATCTTGCATGGAAAGGTAGTGGTGGTGGGGGTGGGGGGTCTTTGCAGATGTGATTGGGTTGAGGATGTCTAGATGAGACCATCCTTCATCATCCAGGTGGGCCCTGAGCCCCGTGGCAAGTGTCTTTATAAGAGACAGAAGAGGAGACGACACAGACACAGAAGAAAGGGCTGGGATTGGAGTTATGTAGTCACAGGCCAAGGAAATCCTGGGGCCACTTGAGGCAGGAAGAGTCAAGGACAGATTCTTCCCTAGAGGCTTCCAAGGGGGTGCAGCCTTCTTGTGTTTTCATTTTGGACTTCCAGTTTGCAGAATGCCGAGAGGATAAATTTCTAGTGTAAGCCACTCAGTTTGTGATTATCTATTACAGCAGCGCTAGGAAAATAACACAGAATATGACTGGTACAAAATCGGGGCTCAGCTGTTAACTGAATAAACATTGCTGATTTTGTGCTTAGAACACTTACAGTGGTTGACAATATTTTAAAAAAGAAAGAGAACATTCTAAACGTGTCTTGTGCCCAACTCACATTTTTATGAGTCCGTTTGAAACCCTGGAAATCAGAGCTTCCCAGTGCTGTTTCAAGTACTGTGCTCCATCCTTCAGCCTTCCTGAAGGATGAAATGGCCTCTTATTTCTTTAGCCCTTAAGCCAGAGGTACGTGGAGGCTGACTGTGCCCCCCTCTGCTTCATTTTCAGTGGGGTAAGAGACCAAGAACTCCACATGGAGCCTTCCTGTCAACCCGACAGGACATGGCAGATTGCTGAGCAAAAGTGCACAGAAGAGATCCTCAATTAACCTAATAAAATTGATTTAGAGGCCTTTAAACTTGAGAGCGAGTTCAGTGCCTGTGAAAGCTCCTCCTAGTCCCTTGAAGTGATGAAATAAAATGATCAGTCGCCCTTATCAACCTCCCTTTTTTGGGTAATGTGGTGGCGGGAACAGCTTCTCCATTGTAAATTAACCCTCGTTTTATAACGGGTTTCTCCAGTCCCTTCTCCTCTGGCTCTGAGCTCAGGAGCTGAGCCCTTGGAATGAATTCTCCTTCATCCCTCACCTCACATCCTCTTGGAAGGCTGGAAGGAGCAGCACTGGGCCAGCAGGGCTTTTCGACTGCCCCTTTATGCAAGTTACTGGCCCTGGCCCTTGGCACAGGGAGATTTTCTTGGAGGCTGACTTTTCGTTTTTTAAGGTTTAAATTACAAAAACAGAAAAATGTTTGTTGTAAAACGTTCACCTCTTGGAGAATTATATAAGCTGAGAGCTCCTCATCTCACTCCCTTCCTTTGAGCTGTTTGTGTATAGCCTTCCAGACCCTTTATGCATTTACCAACAAATGTGCCTGTGCGTGTAGCATGTACATGTGCTCATAAACATACATGCCACTTTCTGTGTAAATTCAACAAACATTTTCCAGCAAATATATGTGTGTGTATGTGTGTATATATATATATATGTATATATATATATGTATTTTTTAATTGAAGTATAGTTGATTTGCAATGTTGCATTAGTTTCAGGTGTATAGCAAATTGATTCTTTTTCAGATTCTTTTCCGCTATAGATTATTACAAGATATTCAGTATAGTTCCGTGTGCTATACAGTAGGTCCTTGTTGTTTATCTGTTTTATATATAGCAGTGTGTATCTGTTAATCCCAAACTCCTAACTTATCCCTCCCCTCCTTTCTTCTTTGTAAAACAATTATATTCCAATTAAAAAAAAAAAGAATGAGAAGGACAACTTAATTGGGAATATGACCACTTAGCAACTTGCACGCCGTTTCTTTCTGAATTCCTACCACTCTTTTATGCGTACACATAAGGCCCTTTGCAGAGAAGACTTCTTCTTTTTTTTTTTTTTAAGGATTTGGAGACAGTATTTTGCTTTTTTTTTATTTACAGGCTGCGTTGGGTCTTCATTGCTGCATGCAGGTTTTCTCTAGTTGTGGAGAACAGGGGTACTCTTCGTTGCAGTGCACAGGCTTCTCATTGCAGTGGCTTCTCTTATTTTGGAGCACGGGCTCTAGGTGCACAGGCTTCAGTAGTTGTGGCACCTGGGCTCCGTAGTTGTGGCTCACAGGCTCTGAAGCACAGGCTCAGTAGTTGTGGTGCACGGGCTTAGTTGCTCCGAGGCATATGGGATCTTCGTGGACCATGGATCGAACCCATGTCCCCTGCATTGGCAGGCGGATTCTTAACCACTGCACCACCAGGGAAGTCCCAGGAGAGAGAAGAGTTCTTGAAGCATAAGAGTTACCAAAGAAAGAGTGTCCTACTCAGGCCCATCCACGCATTCACTACCCAACAAATATTTATAGAGCACTTACTCAATGAAAGATATTGTGTTAAGTGCTGTTGATGATCCACAAGGGAAGTAGAACATGGGCACATTTTTAGAGCAGGAGAACTCAATCATGTAGGTGGATAATGGCTATATAAGGTGGAATGCAATAAGTGCCTAAAAGAGGTGAGGAACAAAGCTTGCTGAGAGTCTAGAGGACATCACTTCCCTTCGCTGTTGGTTGCCCGGTAACTCTGGGAGAGGCTGCTCTTCTTTAACAAAGGATAATGATCCTCTTGAGAAGGTTACTGACGTTGTCAAGGATGTAGCTGGAGCAGGATCCATAGGTCTGCATTCTGCTTGTCTGCCCTTTGGAGAATTGAAATAAAACAGCAGATATTTTGCAAAAGCAGATTTACCCAGGCTCCTGCCAAGGTTAATGAATCCAGAGCCTCATCAGATTTAAGATCCCACCTGGCACATGTGTTGAATCCCAATAACTTATAAATTTGGGATATCAGAGTATAGAAATCAAGCCTGTTTGGTGTGTGAGGGTGTCCAGAGAACAAGACGGCTGAACAGTTTGTTTCCATGTCTCCAGGGGGGGAATGTTTGACCTTTTAGAAGGAAAGCCCATGCTCCCAAAGAATTTCATTTTTCCTTGTCCTTTGCTCAGAGAGTTGAAGTAACCCATGGTTGACAGATGGTTTCAACCCACAGTTGAGAATATGTTTCTTATCTTGTGACCCGCCTGTGAAATCAATAGGAGTTTATTTTCTCCTAAAATAGGGAGGAAATGAATGAGGCATTGTCTTACTCCCACCCCAAATGATGAAGCCGGGGTGGTAGGAGTTCATTTTGAGAATTGGCTGCAGCCAGCAAGTCACCCTTTTTTTTTTCTGCAAGCCAGCCCAGGCTAGTTCTGCCTAAACAGATAGAGGGCACTCTCCGTGGTATGGAGGGAAGTGTGGTCCTGACCTGAGGCTGTGGTTGAATTCACATTGTGGAGACTCAGTTAAGTTGGCAAAGTTTCTTCCAATATCATCCCAGTTAGCTTCTGCTATGGTCTGAATGTCTGTCCTCTCTACCCCCAAATTCATATGTTGTAATCCTAATGCCCAGTGCCCAGCCTGATGGTATTAGGAGGTGGGGCCTTTGGAGGTAATTAAGTAATGAAGGCAGGGCCCTCGCGAATGAGATTAATGTCCTTATAAAAAAAAGCCTGAGAGGATGGAGCTGCAGGAATCAGGCTCCCTGACATCAAACTATACTGCAAGGCTACATGGTCAAGACCGTATGGTACTGGCACAAAAACAGAAATATAGATCAATGGAACAGAATAGAGAGCCCAGAGATAAACCCACACACATGGGCACTTTATTTTTGATAAAGGAGGCAAGAATATACAATGGAGAAAAGATAGTCTCTTCAATAAGTGGTGCTAGGAAAATTAGACAGCTACATTTAAAAGAATGAAATTAGAGGATAAAGAATCAAGATGGTGGAGTAGGAGGACGTACGCTCACTCCCTCTTGCAAGAGCACCGGAATTACAACTAACTGCTGAACAACCATCGACAGAAAGACACTGGAACTCACCAAAAAAAACCACCCCACATCCAGAGACAAAGGAGAAGCCGCAATGAGATGGTAGGAGGGGAGCAATCGCATTAAAATCAAATCCCATAAATGCTGGGTGGGTGACTCACAAGCTGGAGAACAGTTATACCACAGAAGTTCTGAGGGTTCTGAGCCCCACGTCAGGCTTCCTAACCTGGCAGTCCAGCAACGAGAGGAGGAATCCCCAGAGAATCAGACTTTGAAAGCCAGCGGGATTTGATTGCAGGACCTCCACAGGACTGGGGGAAACGGAGACTCCACTCTTGGAGGGCACACAAAAACGTGTGCTCACCAGGACCCAGGGGGAAGGAACAGTGACCCCATAGGAGACTGAACTAGACCTACCTGCTGGTGTTGGAGGGTTACCTGCAGAGGTGGGGGGCAGCTGTGGCTCACCGAGGAGATGGGGCACTGGCAGCAGGGGTTCTGAGAAGTGCTCATTGGCGTGAGCCCTTCCAGAGTCCACCATTAACTCCACCAAAGAGCCTGTAAGCTCCGGTGCTGGGTTGCCTCAGGCCAAACGATACCAGGGTGGGAACACAGCCCCACCCACTGGCAGACAAGCAGATTAAAGTGTCACTGAGCTCCACCCACCAAATCAGATTAAAGTTTTACTGAGCTTCACCCACCCAGCCCTACCCACCATTAGTCCCTCCCATCAGGAAGCACCCACCAAGCCTCCTAGACAGCTTCCTCCACAAAAGGGCAGACAGCAGAATCAAGCAGTATCAGCAGTATTTCATCTTGTGGAACTGAAAACCACAGCCACAGAAAGACAGAGAAAATGAAAAGGCAAAAGACTTTGTACCAGATGAAGGGACAAGATAAAACACCAGCAAAACAACTAAATGAAGAGGAGATAGGCACTCTTCTGGAAAAAGAATTCAGAATAATGATGGTGAAGATGATCCAGGACTTTGAAAAAAGATTGGATGCAAAGATCGAAAAGTTGCAAGAAAAGTTTACCAAAGACCTAGAAGAATTAAAGAGCAAACAGAGATATGCAACACAATAACTGAAATGAAAAATACACTAGAAGGGACCAATAGCAGATTAACTGAGGCAGAAGGGTGAATAAGTGAGCTGGAAGACAAAATAGTGATAATCACTGATGCAGAAAAGAATAAAGAAAAAAGAATGAAAAGAACTGAAGACAGCCTAAGAGACCTCTGGGACAACGTTAAACGCACCAACATTCACGTTATAGGGGTCCCAGAAGGAGAAGAGAGAGAGAAAGGACCTGAGAAAATACTGGAAGAGATTATAGTTGAAAATTTCCCTAACATGGGAAAGGAAATAGCTCCCCAAGTGCAGGAAGCACAGAGAGTCCCAGGCAGGATAAACCCAAGGAGAAACACACCAAGACATATAGTAGTCAAATTGACAAAAATTAAAGACAGAGAAAAATTATTAAAAGCAACAAGGGAAAAACGACAAATAACATACAAGGGAACTCCCATCAGGTTAACAGCTGATTTCTCAGCAGAAACTCTACAGCCAGAAGGGAGTGGTGTGATATATTTCAAGTGATGACAGGGAAGAACCTACAACCAAGAATACTCTACCCAGCAAGGATCTCATTCAGATTCGACGGAGAAATCAAAAGCTTTACAGACAAGCAACAGCTAAGAGAATTCAGCACCACCAAAGCAGCCCTCCAACAAATGCTAAAGGAACTTCTCTAAGCGGGAAACATAAGTGAAGAAAAGGACCTACAGAAACAAAAACAAAACAATTAAGAAAATGGTAATAGGAGCATACATATCAATAATTATGTTGAATGTAAATGGATTAAATGCCCCAACCAAAAGACACAGACTGGCTGAATGGATACAAAAACAAGACCCATATATATGCTGTCTACAAGAGACCCACTTCAAACCTAGGGACACATACAGACTGAAAGTGAGGGGATGGAAAAAGATATTCCATGCAAATGGGAATCAAAAGAAAGCTGGAGTAGCGATACTCATATCAGATAAAATAGACTTTAAAATAAAAAATGTTACAAGAGGCAAGAAAGGACACTACATAAATATCGAGGGATCAATCTAAGAAGAAGAGATAACAATTATAAATGTATATGCACCCAATATAGGAGCACCTCAATACTTAAGGCAAATGCTAACAACTATGAAAGAGGAAATCAACAGTAACACAATCATAGTGGGGGACTTTAACGCCCCACTTACACCAATGGACAGATCATCCAGACAGAAAATTAATAAAGAAACCCAAGCTTTAAATGACACAATAAATCAGCTGGATTTAATTGATATCTATAGGACAGTACATCCAAAAACAGCAGATTACACATTCTTCTCAAGTGCACATGGAACATTCTCCATGATAGATCACATTTTGGGTCATAAATCAAGCCTTGGTAAATTCAAGAAAGTTGAAATTGTATCAAGCATCTTTTCTGACCACAACGCTATGAGATTAGAAATCAATTACAGGAAAAAAACTGTAAAAAACACAAACACATGGAGGCTAAACAATACTCTACTAAATAACCAAGAGATCACTGAAGAAATCAAAGAGCAAATCAAAAAATACCTAGAGACAAAGGACAATGAAAACACAATGATCAAAAACCTATGGGATGCAGCAAAGGCAGTTCTAAGAGGGAAGTTTAGTGATACAATCCTACCTCAAGAAACAAGAAAAATCCCAAATAAATAATCTAACCTTACACCTAAAGAAACTAGAGAAAGAAGAGCAAACAAAACCCAAAGTGAGTAGATGCAGAAAGATCATAAAGATCAGAGCAGAAATAAATGAAATAGAGACAAAAAAAAAACATAGCAAAAATCAATAAAACTAAAAGCTGGTTCTTTGAGAAGATAAATAAAATTGATAAACCTCTAGCAAGACTCATCAAGAAAAAGAGGGCGAGGACTCAAATCAATAAAATTAGAAATGAAACAGAAGTTACAACAGACACTGCAGAAATAAAAAGCACCATAAAAGATTACTACAAGCAACTATATGCCAATAAAATGGACAACCTGGATGAAATGGACAGATTCTTAGAAAAGTATAACCTTCCAAGACTGAATCAGGAAGACATAGAAAATATGAACAGACCAATCACAAGTAATGAAATTGAAACTGTGATTAAAAATCTCCCAACAAACAAAAGTCCAGGACCAGATGGATTCACAGGTGAATTTTATCAAACATTTAGAGAAGAGCTAACACCCATCCTTCTCAAACTCTTCCAAAACATTGCAGAGGAAGGAACACTCCCAAACTCATTTTATGAAGCCACCATCACCCTGATACCAAAACCAGACAAAAATACTACAAAAAAAGAAAACTGCAGACCAATATCACTGATGAATTTAGATACAAAAATCCTCAACAAAATACTAGCCAACAGAGTCCAACAACACATTCAAAGGATCATCCACCATGATCAAGTGGGGTTTATCCCTGGAATGCAAGGATTCTTCAATATACGCAAATCAATCAATGTGATACACCATATTAACAAACTGAAGGATAAAAACCACATGATCATCTCAATAGATGCAGAAAAAGCTTTTGACAACATTCAACACTCATTTATGATAAAAACTCTCCAGAAGGTGGGCATAGAGGGAATCTACCTCAACATAATAAAGTCCATATGTGACAAACCCACAGCAAACATCATTCTCAATGGTGAAAAACTGGAAGATCAGGAACAAGACAAGGATGTCCACTCTCGCCACTGCTATTCAACAAAGAGAACATATCCAGCTGGCTGAGGGAGGACCGACTGTAAAACTGTTTAATCCTAGAGCAGCTTTAACACTAAACCACCTGAGCTTAACCAGGCAGCCCAGGACAGCTCCTTGCACTCTGAGCAAAGCTCCTGCACCAGTTAGTACCCGCCCCCCCTTTCAAGATAAGGATGCTGAGTCCCAGGAGGACAGGAACTGGTGCTCAAGGTCACAGAAGTGCCACAAATCAGCAGAGAGCCCAGAGCAGTGTTCCAGGCTCATCGCCTCCCACATCTGCCTCCCCCAGCTCTTCACTCCCTTTCTTTCTTTCTCTTTTTTTAGAACTTTTATTGAGATATAATTGACATACAATAAACTGCATATATTTAAAGTGTAAAAAAAAAAAGAATGAAATTAGAACACTTCCTAACACCATACACAAAAATAAACTCAAAATGGATTAAAGAGCTAAATGTAAGGCCAGGCACTATAAAACTCTTAGAGGAAAACATAGGCAGAACACTCTATGACATAAATCAAAGCAAGATCCTTTTGATCCACCTCCTAAAATAATGGAAATAAAATCAAGAATAAACAAATGGGACCTAATGAAATTTAAAAGCTTTTGCACAGCAAAAGAAACCATAAATAAGACAAGAAGACAACCTCAGAATGGGAGAAAATATTTGCCAAGAAAGCAACTGACAGAGGATTAATCTCCAAAATATACAAGCAGCTCATGCAGCTTAATACCAGAAAAGCAAATAACCCAATCCACACATGGGCCGAAGACCTAAAAAGACATTTTTCCAAAGAAGACATGCAGATGGCTAACAAACACATGAAAAGTTGCTCAACATCACTAATCATTAGAGAAATGCAAGTCAAAGCCACAGTGAGGTATTGCCTCACCAAACAGAATGGCCATCATCCAAAAATCTAGAAACAATAAATGCTGGAGAGGGTGCAGAGAAAAGTGAACCCTTCTTCACTGTTGGTGGCAATGTAAATTGGTACAGCCACTATGGAAAACAGTATGGAGGTTCCTTAAAAAACTAAAAATGGGACTACCATATGACCCAGCAATCCCACTACTGGGCATATACCCAGAGAAAACCATTATCCAAAAAGACACATGTACCATAATGTTCATTGCAGCATTATTTACAATAGCCAGGACATGGAAGCAACCTAAATGCCCATCAACAGATGAATGGATAAAGAAGATGTGGCACATATATACAATGGAATATTACTCAGCCATGAAAAGGAATGAAATTGAGTTATTTGTAATGAGGTGGATGGACCTAGAGTCTGTCATACAGAGTGAAGTAAGCCAGAAAGAAAAACAAATACCATATGCTAACGCATATATATGGAATCTAAAAATATGGTACTGATGAATCCAGTGATAGGGCAAGAATAAAGATGCAGATGTAGAGAACGGACTTGAGGACACGGGATGGGTGGCAAAGGGAAACTGGGATGAAGTAAGAGAGTAACACTGACATATGTACACTACCAAATGTAAAATAGATAGCTAGTGGGAAGCTGCTGCAAAACACAGGGAGATCAACTCGATGATTGGTGATGACTTAGAGGGCTGGGATAGGGAGAGTGGGAAGTAGTCACGGGAGGGAGCGAGTATGGGGATATATGTATAAGCACAGCTGATTCACTTTGTTGTACAGCAGAAACTGGCACAACAGTGTAAAGCAATTATACGCCAATAAAGAGCTTAAAAAAAAAAAAAGAGCTGAGCGCTCTGTTGTTCCTTCCACTAATGTGAAGACACTAAGACGTCTGCAACCCAGAAGAGGGTCCTCACCTGACCATACTGGTATCCTGATTTCAGATTTCCAGTCTTTAGAACTGTGAGAAATAAATTTCTGTTATGTATAAGCTCCCCAGCCAGTGGTGTTTTGTTATAGCAACCCAAACAGACTGAGACAGCAGCACCCTTTGATTAAGAAATATTCATCAAGAAGGGATGTAGTAGAGAGGGAAGGCTCTTGGATTCTGAAGATCCCCTTTGATTTTCAACTTCATCATTGATGAGCTGTATGATTTTATGTAAGTTCCTCAAATCTCTGAGCTTCCATTTTTTTCGTCTGTAAGATAAGTTTAATACCTGTACCTTTATTGCATGGATTTTTAAAGATCAAATGAATTATAGGAATTAACCTCTAAAGCTTTATTTATAAATTATAAAGCTTTGCGTGAATGTAGATCATTTGGTAATTTCCACTGCTGTTGGCAACAGGGAGAAATTGCCCAGGCTCCAGTAGCTTCCTGGCTAATGTTGGCATGTCAGGAGCCAACTTTCGTTATCTCTTAATCTCTTTTGCATATTTTCCATCTCTTTATATGCACTAAGGGTAATTTCATCAATCTCTCCCTTTGTTCACTCTGTTTCTCTCTTTGGCTATGTATAATTTACTATTTGACTTTACTGTTACAAATGTAAACATTATGTACAAATTTACTATTTGCTCTGTTTGAAATTCCAAAGACTCTATTTTTCATTTCTAGTAGTTTAGCTTGGTTATTTTTCAGTTCTGCTTGTTTATTCTTCATAAGGTCTTCTTATGTTTTTGATCCTATTTTTTATGTTTTTAATCATTTCTAACATTTTTATTTTATGGTCTCCCATATTTGGGAGGGGGAATGTTTCCCCCTCTACCCTTCTTGACTTCTGTGGCTGGACTAATAATAAAACTGGCACAAGACAGATTAACAAGAGGAAAAAAGACAAATTTTAATTCGTGTGCATGGAGGTCTCATAGAAATGGGACATTAGAAGTGGCCAAAGCAGGCAGCTTTTAGCTTTTAGCTAAAACAATAAATTTATGAAGAATTGATGAGACAAAGAAACTTAGGTTTGGGGCTCCGAATTAATGAAGAATCTAAACAGAGTTTCATCTTATAGTAGCGAATTAAAGTAACAGGGTTTGTTGTATAGACTTCTCAGCCTGAATTTCCTGTCTCTGACAATGAGGGTGGCCTTCTACCTCCAGATGCAGGGAATGCACCTTTCACTTGAGAGATTTATTTCCAGCTTTCAGGGAGACAGAAAGGAAGGTCAGAGTGTTCCTCTTGCATTAGCCATTTCTTGTGTAACTTTAATTCAAAATAATCAATATGCCATTGTGGCATATTCTGGGGTGGTCTGCCCTGAGCCCCAAGATAATTCTATTATCTCAAGTTCTTGGGGGTTCTTTTTTTTTTTTTTTTAATTTATTTTTGGCTGGGTTGGGTCTTCCTTGCTATGCACAGGCTTTTTCTTGTTGTGGCGAGTGGGCGCAACTCTTCGTTGTGGTGAGCAGGCACAACTCTTCGTTGTGGTGAGCAGGTTTCTCATTGCGGTGGCTTCTCTTGTTGTGGAGCACGGGCTCTAGGTGCACGGGCTTCAGTAGTTGCAGCACGTGGGCTCGGTAGCTGTGGCTCACGGGCTCTGGAGCGGAGGCTCAGTAGTTGTGGCACACGGGCTTAGTTGCTCCACGGCATGTGGGATCTTCCCAGACCAGGGATCGAACCTGCGTCCCCTGCATTGGCAGGTGGATTCTCAACTACTGCACCACCAGGGAAGCCCCGGAGGTTCTAATTCTATTGTATTTGCCGGCTCTCATTCACGGTGGATTGCTTCCTTGTATTTTAATGGTTTCAGATGATGAGCTCACCTTCAGTGGAGCGTCTGGGTTGGAACTCTGTGTTGTCTGGCTCTGGGTTGAGTGTGGGTGTCTCCAGTGAGGTTTTGGATTTGTTTTTGCCAGTCACCCCTAGGTGTCACCAGACGGGGAACACTATGCTTCATGTAAATTTCTAGGCTGCCTGTTTCCTGACTGTGCAGCTAATATAAATTAAAATCTCAAACCCTTTTAAGGGCAGGTCATTATGAATTTTCAGGGGACACTTTTTTTTTTCATGCCCAGAGCTCAAGAAGAGGTAGACAGGTTTCCTTGGGCCTCTGTTTAGAACAGATTTGCTGCATGCAGACCGCCTTTGTAATCACTGTGTTGAGAGTCAGAGAGCTTGGCATTTTCTTTGCTGTGTTAGAGCAAGGCGCCCAGCTTCTCTGAACGTCAGTATTCCCAGCCCTCAAAAGCAGGTACTATTACTCATCTGAAAGCATTGCTGTGACGATCAGATGGTGGGTCACAAAAATATGAAGCTCACAGCCTCGGACCCGCTGCAGCAGTCCATCAGTGGTAGCCGGGTTTTTTGTTTGTTTGTTTCGGCTGCGCCACACCACGCAGCATTCGGAATCTTAGTTCCCTGACCAGGGATTGAACCCGCATCCGCTGCATTGGAAGGCGGATTCTTAACCACTGGACCCCCAGGGAAGTCCCAGTGGTAGCCGTCCTTGGTCTCTTGACTGCCGAGGCGGGAAAATCTAGACCCAGAGAGACTCAACCATGGTAGCAACAGACAGGGCTTACACAAGGCATTAGCCTCTTCTCAGAAACCCTTTCATGGGTCCACTTATCGAGGTCTGGGTAAATTTGCCTGCCTTTAAACAATAGAAGAGCTAAGCGTTTTACTTTTGTCTTTGTCATTTTCTTACATTCTGTCCCAAGCTTAGAGCTTGGTCCCCAGTGTCAGCCTGCAGCAGGAGAGAAACCCAAACAGACAGAGGAGGGACCATCACCATTTTCCTGGATAATGAAGGCAATTTTCAGATAGTAAAGAAAGTGCAATAAAAGCCACCATGTAATGGCTTTCATTACCCATTCTCTCGGCTTTTCTAAACAATAGGTTATTAGCCATATGCAGCAAAGGCTGAAGCTAATTGTTTTCCCTATTTTTCAAATAAAGAAATGAGTTGTACACAGTGATTTCTTAGGGACTCTTCTAGCGCTAACATTCTGTGAATTGGTTTAGCTGAGAGTCTCGTGGAAGAGTGCACAGTTCGTGGAGACTGGGAGTTCTGTTCATCGTTGAGTTTTCTTGAGCAGTAGAGGCACATTCCTGTCTCACTCCACCCCCAAATGACAAGAGAGATATAGCCTTTTCTTACACCTTTGTGCCCAGAGTTATCTAGGTTTGACCCTGTGCCAGCCTCCATGCCTTCCTTCCTTTGTCAGGAGGGAGGAGACTAGCTGGCCTTGGGATCCTGGTTTTCCAATCATTTCCTTAGTGATCTAGAAGCAAGCATCTTTTAAGTCTCTGACCTGCTCATCTGTGAGGAGACTAATTCTTGCCCACCTCCTGTACAAGATTATCATGAAGCTCTAATAAAATAGGCAAGTTTAGGGGTTTGGGATTAACATATACACATAACTATATATAAAATAGATCATCAACAAGCACCTACTGTATAGTACAGGGAACTCTACTCAATATTCTATAATAATCTATATGGGAAAAGAATCTGAAAAAGAGTGGATATATGTATAACTGAATCACTTTGCTGTACACCTGAAACTAACACAATGTGGTAAATCAACTATACTCCAATATACAATAAAAATTAAATTAAGAAAATAAAATAGGCACACTTTGGAAGTGTGGAATCTGGCACAAATGGAAAAGAAAAGAAGGTTCTGTTGGAGTGTTATATTGTCTGTGTTGGATTGTGTGCAGAAAAGAGTTAACATAGGAGGCCTAATCATTTATTCTTAAAAAGGCCTGCTTACAAGGTTGGCCCTTAGCCTGTATCTTGGATATCTGGTAAGAGTAACTCACTGCATCTAAGCTATTTGAATAAACAATATGGTTTATGCTAAGTGCCTGCTTTCCGTCTGGGAGACTGAAATTTTGGTACATGCTAGGCAGAGGGTACCTCCATGATCACCCTCCCAGTAAACCCCCAGGTACTGAATCTGTGCTGAACCTTCCTGGTAGACACCATTTCACAGGTGTTGTCACAGCTTGTTGCTGAGAGATTGTGTGCTGGGGGACTCCGCTGGTAGAGGATCTTGAAAGCTTGTGCCTGGTTTCTTCCAGACTTTGTTCCACGCCACTTTCCTTTGCTGACTTTTCTTTGTATCTTTTTGCTGTAATAAATCATAGCTGTGGGTATGGCCATATGTTGCGTCCTATGAATCTTCCTAGTGAGTGCTCAAACCTGGGAGTGGTCTTGGGGACCCCCTGATGCAGATGTCATTAGAACTGAGGCTGCAGTAATGCAGTGCACTGGACTCCCCTCAGCACTGCCATCACCCCGTGCTCTTGACCACACGGGACTCAGAGCACAGGATACAAGTCTCAGCAGGGCTAGTGTCTCAGAGAAAGAAGAGGAGGCAGGGGACTCAGCTGAAGCAGGAGGGATGCCGGCTAGAGGAGATGGGAAGATACAGGTTCCCTGGGGACAAGAGGCTGGATTCTGGAAGATGGGGGAGATGTTGGAGTTGAGGGTGGGGCAGGAGGAATCTGCCTAAAGGAGCACCTGCCCCAGGGGAGGACCAGCATCACTGCTCTGTGGACCACTCCCAGGAGTATGGTTCTCCCCGAGGCAAGGGCCAGGACCCACCCAAAGGGGAGGCAGACAGGTGGAGAAGGTCAGGTGGGGAGAAAGCTCCAAGGGCCTTGCCTGTGAGAGCCTGGGTTCTGGTCTTGCCTGCACCACTTAGTAGTTTCTACTGGGAAAATGATTTACTTCCTTTGTGCCTCAGTTTCCTCATCTTTAAATTGGGGATATTAATAGCCTCTACCGCAGAGGTTGTTGGGAGGATTAGGTGGAATAATGTTTAGAAGATAATGATTAGGGGACCTCCTAGGTGCCACAGTGGTTAAGAATCACCTGCAAATGCAGGGGACAGGAGTTCGATCCCTGCCCCAGGAAGATACCACATGCCGCGGAGCAACTAAGCCCATGCGCCACAATTACGGAGCCTGTACTCTAGAGCCCGTGAGCCACAACTATGCAGCCCATGTGCCAGAACTGCTGAAGCCCATGCGCCTAGAACCTGTGCTCCACAACAAGAGAGGCCACCGCAGTGAGAAGCCTGCGCGCCACAATGAAGAGTAGCCCCCACTTGCCACAACTAAGAGAAAACCTGTGCGCAGCAACAAAGACCCAACGCAGCCAATAAAAAATAAATAATAAATAAATAAATTTATAATAAAAAATTAAAGAAAAAAGAACATAATGATTAGGTAAATGCTTAGAACAGTGCCTAGGACTTCAAGCACTCCATTAACCTGAGCGGTGATGGTGTCAGTGGCAAAGCAGAAAATTTAGTGGCTCCAAAACCACTGCCCCTCAAACCAGGCAGCAGAGGCTCCTTAGAGTTGACAGGTGAGGAGAGGTACCCCAGACTCATTAAAAACCACTTGAAATCGTAGCTGCCCAGTCAGTCCTCGGGGAATACACTTCTGCTCTGATTTTTACTCTGCAACTCCTCCCTGTGGGTCTGGACTTGACTCTGACCCTGAATTTGGATTTTCTGGCCTCTCATTAGAAAACATTTGGAGGCTTGTCTTTGAAACTCTGAACTGGCAGCCCTGCCAGGCACACTGCAGCCCCGTACAAAAGGCCAGCCTCGTGCCATCTCCCGGGTTCCATCGCTGCCAAGCTCCCCCCTCCTACCCAGCTGCTTCCCGTGAGTCGAAGCTGTTCTTAGTATCTCATTCCCTTATGGCCTCCTCTCAGAGCCCCCAGTGACAGAACTGTTCTGCTCTTTTGGACCCAATGTGATGTGTGGATGGCAGGGATGCAATGAAGTCATAGCCATTAAAGGCTGACGCGTGCGCTCTGGCTGATTCATGGTACCCAAGCTCTCCCATCACTGAAGGCTGTGGACTCAATGCCTGATTTGGAAAAGAGCAAGATGGCCATTTCCCCAGTCCTGGGACCAGGAGGTCGGGCTGGGGAGATGCAGGAAAAATGAAAAACAAAACAGTACACTTGCGAAAGGACTGTGGCAGACAACAGGACTCTGGAGGTGGAGAGCTGCTGTGCTGAGCTGGCCACAGGATTCATGGAGGCTGCAGGGCTGAAGCTAACCTCATGAAATATAAGGACTTGAATAGAAAGGAGCAGAGGCTGGCCAGAACACAGAGAGGAGGAAGCACAAACGCTCTTGGCGTTTGAGTGAAGATTCACAGAGGGAATTGTAGATAAGAAATTTGAAAAGCTAGAGAGGGGCCTGGTGTCTGCCAGCCTTGAATGTTGCCCAGGAGTTTGGGATGCACCAGGCAGGTGTTGGGGATACCTTGACAGTGAGCGTGGGAGTGACCTTGGAGAAGCTCTTGCCTGTGCACTTGGAGGTGGCTGGGAGAAAGCATTTCAGGGATGGTGTTTTGAAGCAGAGCCAGCTGGTCTCATTTTGCTTAGAATCAGTGACCTGTCTCTTCCTCCTCAGGGCAGAGACCTTCAAAAAAGGAGTGATTTCATTAAGGAAAAAAAGCAGCCAAAGTCCCGTTCCTGTAGAGTTTTGCTTAATTACATGTGTTACATCTCTGTGTAAGTATCAACTAATCAGCCTTGGAAGGAAGTAATGGACAACAGTTAATTTCACTGAGCCAGGAAGCGAGTGAGGGTGTGTGAGAAACCACTTTCTTCTGAGCTTCTCGGGGTTCTAGATCCAGTGAAGCCCCTCGCCAGTCTCTGGATCCTGGTGACCACTTGTCCTCTATGCAGAACCGCTTCCTCCTGTCTTTATCTCCTGGATGGCAGGACACGCTTCATGTGCTCTGGCTGTTATTCCAATAAGTTTCCCACACTCCACGTCTGCTTGGCCAGGGTTATCAGTCCTTCTGGGCACCTGCTTCTCTGTTGACTTGATTCCTGAGCAGAATTCCAGAAGCTTTTAGACCCATGTGGGTTGAAGAGGTGATAGTAGGAAGTTTTTCTTCATGAGCTCCTAGGTCAAGCATCTAGAAGACCATAAGAAAATATCATAATATAAATCTTGTTATAATATATTAGAAGATTTAATAGGTCTGCTTATACTAAAAGAGTGTTTCTTTTTTTCTCCTTGAGTTGTGTTAGAAAAGCCCTTCTTGTTACCCCAGCTCAGTATGTGCCAGGCCCAGGAGAGGATGGGCACGTTCCAAACCCCTGGAAGAATTTTTTGGGGAAAAGAATCCCACCCTGTTACGTGTTCTCCTGTTAGGAGAACAGAAGAAAAGGTTTAGAGGGAAAGCTTGGCAGGCCGTCCATAGAAGCATCCAGAAAAGAGCAGCTCTATACCAGCCTCACTCAAGTATTACTATGTTTGAACATTAACCATCCCCTGCCTTTCAGTGCATTAACCCCAACAGTCTTTAAAATAGAATAATTAGAATATGACCTGTGCAAAATAAGTAGCTCAAATGGGTCCTGTCCCAGTTTAGAATTGAGAATAACAATGATAGTGTTTTGTGGTTGGTTTGTTTTTTTTAATTTATTGTCTATGTTGGGTCTTCGTTGTTGCATGTGGACTTTTTCTAGCTGTGGTGAGCGAGGGCTACTCTTCCTTGAGGCGCGTGGGCTTCTCATTGCGGTGGCTTCTCTTGTTGTGGAGGACGGGCTCTAAGCGAATAGGCTCAGTAGTTGTGGCTTGTGTGCTCAGTAGTTGTGGCTCACGGGCTTAGTTGCTCTGTGGCATGTGGGATCTTCCCAGCCCAGGGATTGAACCCACGTCCCCTGCATTGGCAGGCGGATTCTTAACCACTGTGCCACCAGGTAAGTCCCAGTGTTGGATTTTTACATGAAACTAAGCAAAAGCAATTTTTTTTTCTGATTTTAAAAGCCAACAGGTTCATGGTATAAACATGAAAAAAAGTTCAAAGAAGAAAATAAAAACAATCCACAACCTCGAAACTAGAAATAACAAATGGTAATGTTTTTAGCATATTCCCTTCCAATATACCATATATATTTAAATAAAGAGACCATACACAGATACTGTAGTATTTTGACTTTTTTTTATTTTTAACACAGGTCATTTTATGTTGTCGATAAGCCATCTTGTTGTGGTTCCTTCTTTATGTCTTTAGTCGTAGAAGATCTTTTCTGGTAGGTTCTAGTCTTTTTCCTCTTTTTCATGGCTGTTCTACAGATAGTAGTGATTCAGGTCGCCCATGAAAGGAAGTGAGCTCAGGGTCTTTTTATTCCACCATTTTGGCCCATTTCCCAAGAAACCGTGTTTTGACTTTTTTATTAGCATTATAACATGAACATTTCCTATATCAGTCTGTATTTTTAAAATTGATGTTTTAATAGCTGCATACATTTCATCATGGGAATATGCCAAAATATACTTAACTATGTCCCTATTAATGGAAATTCAGAAGGTTTCCAGTCTTTCTCCATAAGTAATGTTTGGATTAAAATTTTTATACAAAAACATTTTTAAAAATCTTTGATTATTTCTTCTTCTTTCTGCCCTGACTGCTTATAAGAGTTTGTCTCTGTTTTTTAAGTTTTTAAATTTTATTATGATGTGTCTGGGTGTGAAAAATTTTTTTTAATTCTGCTTAATATTTGCTGGGCCTCTTGAATCTATGGGTTGATGTCTTTCCTCAGTTCTGGGACATTCTCAGTCTTTACCTCTTCAAATATTGCCTTGCCCTGTTTCTTCTCTTCTGGGATTTCAGAAACCTGTGTCAGACCTTATCATTGTATTCTCTGTATCACGTATCCTCTTTTTTGTATTTTCCATCTCTTTATTTCTGTGCTTCATTCTGGAAATTTTCTTGTGATCTATCATCTACTTCAATAATGTTCTCTTGAGCTGTGTCTAATCTGCTATTAAACTACCCAGTGAGTTCTTAATTTTACTCAACTTTTCAATTCTAGATTTTTCTCTTTTTTTCAAACCTAATGTGTCATTTTTTATAGTTTCTACTTCTCTGCTGAAATTTTTAAGTTTTTTTTAAATCTCCTTCAAGCATAGTAAACACAGTAAACATAGATATTTTGCAATTCGTGTCTGGTAGTACCAATATCTGTAGGTCTTGTGCCAGCCTTTCCCTTGTCTATTATTTCCACGGGTCTGACTTTTGACATCTTGATTCCTGATGCTTTTGATTATCTTTGGTTATATGTTAGAGATTGTATTTGAAAACTTATTTACTGAATGCATTTGAAACCTAGGGCGATATGATCTGCCTATAGTGAGAATTTTTGTTTACTTCTATAAACACAGGACTGCTGGCAGTCCTGATGGCCTTCATCGAATTTCAAGATTTGAGGTTCTCTGGATCACCCAAGATGACATGAAGCAGCCTGGCGGCCTATAGGAGCACAGGTTGATTTCCAGAAGACAGTTATCCTAAGGACAGCCTTTCAGGGTCCTAGACAAAAATGGAGGGTAGCTTATCAGGTTTTTCATCCCTGGGGAACCCTGAAGTCCAACTTTCAACTCCCTAGTCTTTTGAGGTTGCTCCTCTGTATTCACTGCTGATGTTCATGTTCCTAGTCCTAATCTTCAGGCCAAAAATGCAACCTCAAAAGGGGACTCAGCCTCTCAGCCCCCTTTCTGGACTAGTACCTACTTCCAAGCAGAAACAAACCTACTGCTGGGCTTCTCTTTCTCTGTTCCATTCTCAGCCAGATATCAACTCAATAACTTCCCTTTGTTCATCTTTAATGGTTTTATTAAGATTTAAATTTTTTGTCCAGTTTCTTCCACTGTTTTCACCTAGAGAATTGTCCCTACCACATAATCTGATATTCACAGAGGCAAACACTATTATTATTCTCTAGGATGTATTTCTAGGAGTGGAATTTCTAAGTCTAACACATGTCCATTTCTGAGACTCATGTGACATATTGCCAAATTATTTTCCAGAAAAGTTGTTTTTCTTATGTGACTCCTTTGTTCTTTTTCCCTCTTAGTTTTCTGTTGATGTCTTAGAGTCCATTTATTTTTCTGAGTACTCTAAGTACTTCTTTTAAGTACTCTGTAGCAGGTTTTAAATTGCAGTTGCAAGTCAGATGCAAAAAATATTGACTTATTTTTTCATATTCGAATTCAACTTGGTCTCTAACTCCTGTTTCACTGATGATGGAAAAGAAAACTAATCTTGTCACTTCAAGGTAACTCAGTTTCTTCCAATTTAAATCCCATCTCTTTGAAGTCAATTGCTCAGTGAAATCGGGATTAAATAGGCTATATTCTTTGTAAGGGCCACTCTTCCTCCTCAGAGGGTTTCCTTCTCCTGCCTCCCCTCTTGAATAGCACTTAGGAGCAAGGGGAGCTGGCCATGGGGAGAGGTGCTGGGCTGCATGCTGCCCTCTGGAACCTTCCTGGCCCCTGCTGATCTATCTCACACATCCCCATCTTCAGAGCTTTTCCCCTCTGGATTCACTGCTGATGCCCTTGGTGTTAGACTTGAACTCTGGGCACAATATCTACCTATTTTGTGCCCTCCAGTCTCCTCACTCCTTGTGATCCAGCCTGCTGACTGTTTTGCCGCCCCTTCCTGGGAAATGCAAGAACATCAGGATTTCCTGCCTCACAGGAGCTGGCTGTGAGCACTGGGAATGCGATTGCAGGTCTTCTCTCTGCCTAAACATCTTTCCATAATTTCTGCCCCCCTTGGGCACCCTGCAAGACTTTCTCTCTCCCCGCAGAGTGCTAGGCAGCAAGCAAAGCATCATCTCGGCTGGCTTCCTGACCTCAAGTCTGTTTGCAGGCTTTCTCTCCCTACCCTGACTTCCAACCTGAGCAGTAGGGCTAGAAGAGGTCTTCCCTCAGGTCTGTTCTTTTCTCCACTCTCCCTTCAGCCTTCAACCCTAACCCAGGAGAAATTAGCCTCCTTTTGGGATTAGAAACATCCCATCTGTCATGGTTCTCAACCCTCGTTGCGCTTTTGACAAATACGGACGTAGAACAATTGAATCGGAGCATCTGGAAGGGAGCCCGAGCACAGGTAATTTTTCAAAGCTCCCCAGGTGAGCCTAAGTTGAGCGAGTATCGAGACCCATGGCCATGATACATCCTCCATCCTCTGGCTTTGCCCGACTGCCGTCCTCGATATTTTTAAGGGATGTTCTGAGTTCGGAAAACACTCTCTGTGGTGTGTGGCTCATGCTTTTGAAATCCTGGCTTCCAGGCTGTTTCAGACGTTAGCTTCAAGGGTCAGTTTTATCATCACAACCGAAAATTAACATCTTTCTGCTTCTTTTCATCCTAGTCTTAAAGCATCCCAGTCCCATCTCAAAGCTACTGATCTCAGATGGCCTTGGCCTGCAGCGGCTTGAAGCAAGATTTTGGTTCGGGGCCAGAGTTTGAGGTCGGGTCGCGGCAGTGAGAGTGCTAAATCCCAGCCATTAAACCACAGTGGCCAGTGACAAGGCCATGACCCGTCAGCTGTGTAGAAAGGAATTTCCACATAGAGATGGAAAGTGGTGAAACATGTAAAGTGTTTATTAGGAGGAAAAAGAGTACGTGTGGATAGACACACGGGCCGGCTCAGAGAGTTGCATCCTTGTGGGAGTTTGACTCACTTATATGGGACATTTCTTCCAGGTTTCCTTAGGCCAATCATCTTGCTTTCTCTGGCCCTGAGTCCATATTTGGTTTATCTCAGGGTCCTCCCATGTGTGCGTGCGCATCTCTTAGCCGAGATGGATTCTAGCAAAGAGGTCTATGAGTAGGTTGGCATCACCCTCCCTTTTTGACCTTCAAGGAGCTTTTCTGCACATGTATAGTTGGGAAGGTCTCCTTGACCTCGAGAATGAGAAATATGCAGTCCCTGTCTTTTATCTGGGCAGGGCTCAGCTTCTCCTCCCTCCTGCTAATTTGGAGTGTCTGTCCACAGGGGACAAACTCCAGCTGCTCAGACTAGGCCCATCTATCTCCTGCCTCACTATGACTGCCTCTGGATGAAACAGCAGATCTAGAATCGAAAAGTCTGCTCATACAGTTCAAAATATACTTTTATTTTACTTGACTATTTTTGATAACTATTTTACTACTAATTTAGCCCTTGACCTCATTTTGGCCTCGGAAACAGTTGTTCTTATGTTATTATACTTGGGTAAATGCTGTGAACTGCTGCTGAGGAGTGCTTTAGGAAGTAAATTTGTAGAGCTTGTATTACTGAAGTGGTGTCGCGAGGAAATTGTCCAAGTTCCTCAGTGGAAAATTTCTCTTGGCTCTTCATGGCCAAGTAGCTGTACTTCTATTTTTAACATCTTTTAGACACTCCACATCATGCCAGTGGCTCCGTTTGCAGTGCCTACAAAAGAGGGCAGAGGTGTCTTCATGGCCCACCTTCATTAGGTGGATATTTTGTGCCCTTGGTATCATCTTATCCTGCTCTTTTCCCCTCTGTCCTCCTGTTCTCATTTACTTTTAATTTTATGTTATCCCATAGAGCCTGCCCTAAAATCTTCTCAGGAAAATTCTCTGCCATGCACAAATCTCAATACTCTTCCTTTTGTATAGGAGGAAAAATAATTTTCCCTCTACCCTTCTAGGTTCTTGGCTGAGGCCCCCTCTCTGGCCCCATAATAAAAAGATAGATTAATAGAAAAATAGACATCTGTTTAATAACCTGTATGCCTCCTGTATACATGGGAGATACCCAAGGAAACTGAGTAATTCCCAGAAATGGCCCAAGCCACCACCCTTAAATACCATCTCCAGCAAAAGACAAAAGAAGGTGTGGGGGCTGGGGGAAAGTCTGTTAATAGGAGGTGACCAAGAAAAGCACAGTAAACAAGGGTGAGGTTTGTTACAGAGGTTTAAGCCGATGTCTTCTCCATTGGGGAGAGTTTCTAGAGGTTTAGGGTCATCCTTCTCTTCCTGGTGCAGAGAGGGAGACACCCTTATACATGATTTCCCTGCTGAGTGTAAATTTCTCTTTCAAAAGAGTACCTTCTAGGTTTTTCAGAGCTTCTCCTAAGTCTGCTGTTTCTTAAAAATAACCAGCTCAAGATACTCCCATGCCAAAGAGGCGTATTTTGGGGCAGCATATTCTGCCGCCCTTCACTTTCTTTTATAGAAACAGCGCGTGTGTCGAGAGCCTGATGCCATTTTCAAGTGTACAGCCCAAAGCATTTATCAAATTTGTTCTTACATCAGCCCTGAAAGCTGGATCAGGACTCTTATCCCTCATCCATCTTCCAAGTCTTTCTCTCTCCCCAGGCCCTTATCTGTCCTTTTCCGAGTTACTTTCCTGCCAGTCGCCAGGTGGGTACCAAGTTGCTTCACATGGCATCTGCACTTCCCTCCAGGGCTCCTGTTCTAGAACAGAATTCAGCAACATTTTTCTGTAAAGGGCAAAATAGCCAATATTTTTAGGCTTTAGGATCCAAGAGAAGCTAAATCACAGCTATTATGTAAGGACGTATAAAGAAGAGAAAAAATCAACTTCCTCAAATATTTTACTGGTAAAATTCAAAATGTAATAATGAGTTCAATTGTTTGGAGTCCAGGTCTGCTAATGAGGCAAATTGAATTTTTGCTGGGGGAGGGGTAGCATTTTGCTTCACTGAAATTCAAACCTAGTGCTCTGATCTTCAGATGGATTATAGATGTTCATCTGTGAAAGATGTTCTTAGCTCTCTGGCTGGACAAAAACCAGCCAGAACCTTGTCCTGGACCTTTCTTCTTTTTCTCTTCCCCAAATATTCACCCAATCTATGTTTCATCTCACAAGATAGCATAAATATGTGTCATATGCCATATATATGTATGTGTGTATATATATATGTGAATGGCTGATAACTACTTAATGTGTTACCACGTCTTCAGAAACTTGATGCTTTTACAAAAATCGCCTTTAAAGGATTCTTTGCAAATTGGTTTCTCAAAGCCTAAAGAAACTATGATTAGCAAAAAGCAAAAGTGTTATGCTGAGAAAATTACTCATAGGAAACATCTTACTGCAGAGTTTTGATAGGGTCTTTGTTTTAATAAATCCAGCCCAAGCAAATCAGTGAGCCAAGGAAAGGCGTCTGGGACTGGCAGCTTCAATCCCCACTGGCATTTTCTGCATCTGTGAAAAATCACACTGCAGAGAGAGGAGTATTGCCTTTATCTTCCACAAGGAAAGGCTCTTAATACCCAGACAGTTCACTTCCCAATCTGGGGGAAGTTGTTGTTTCAGCGTGAATTATCTTTTCAGCAACAAAGGGGAACGTGTTACCTCCATTTAACAGGCGAAGCACCGGCCGTTGGGTCCTATTTTCTGGTGAGATATTTGCATGCTGGATCTAGCATTTGATTTGTTAAAAAAGACAGGGGTACTTACCCTTTTGGTATTTACATGTATAGCAAAGGCAAATGGAACTCTGAGTATTAAATTACTGTACTGCGCCAGTTGAGAATTCTACGCAAGCCAGCCAACTCCTTCCCCCAAATTGTATTTTTACTGTTCCGCAGCTGCATGTTCCCAGAAATCTTCAAAGCGGGACCACTTATTTTGCCCAGCGCGAGAGCTCTTAGTTGCTGCCGGTTTTCAGTGATCTCATCTGGGAGGCAGCAGAATACTTAGGACGGTGTGGGATCAGACAACAGCAGGTTGCACCTAACTCCGTACCTCTTTGCATGTGTCTGCCCTTGGCCAGTTTGCTTAACCTCTAGCCTCAGTTTCCTCAGCTGGAAAATGGGGCTAATCATACCTAACAAATAGAGCTGCTTTGAGGATTAGAAGTAATTCTGAATTGTCCTCCTGCAGCACCGGATACATCTACTCGCTCAGTTGAGATCGCTGTTGGCCTGGGTGATGCGATGCCTGTCGGGTTCTCCTCTCCCGTCCCTGCTCTGTCTTCTGGTCACTTTAGCAAATCAGTGTCTGTGCCAGAGGGTGACTGACGAGGGTGACATCCACATCAGGAACTTGTGTTTATTAGGAAATGGTGTAAAAGAACTCATGGTATGTGAGGTTATAGCAAAAGGCACTGAAATCAGTGCATTTTTGATTAACCAAGCTACTTATTGCCCAAAAAGGTGCTGATAACCCGCCTCCCCGCCCAGATACCCAGTGCTAGTTGTGCTCTGAGAACGGGATTTGCGGAAATTCATGCAGAGACAACTTCGGGGATGGCATTGAGCTGTCTACATTTTTCCTACAAATGGGGCCTTGGTGTTAGATGTTCAGCTAACAGGCCTGGATATTAGCTGAGGCAGAGCTGGGACCAAGGAAAATTGCAGGTGTTTGAGTTTGAGGACAAAAAAAGGCAGCGAGGCCCAAAGAAAAGAGAAAAGAGAAAACAAGGTGAGCTTTGGACCCCTGGGTCCTGAACCATCAGCCAGACATGCATTTGGAGATGTGGCCACGGTGGGGGGCAGGGGAAGGGTAGCTGGGAGCCCCAAGACCAGCAGGAGGTAAGGGGTGGGTGGGGCAAAGCAAAGGGCAGACAGACACTCCAGCTCCTGTACCCTCTGTGGTGACCTAACCGCCAGCCAAGCTGTGACACGCACACACCCTGGTACCCGGGTAGGAGCAGTCGCTGAAAAGGGGAGGAGGGAAGACCCTTCCAGATGGGAGCTTTGTTCTGAAGACAGCTCATCCCCTTGTCCACATGCCATAGATTCACAGGCTCCATTTTCTAGCTCCTTCTTTCCCCTGTGGCCCTGGAGTCTGCTCTTCCCACTCCAACAGCCTCGCTCATGCATGTAGATCTATAGATATATAGCTATAACTCCATAGCTTCAACCAGAAACCATTTTTACTAAGGAACAACAAAAAGTTGTGTTTGCTTTGCTTTCCCACTGGGATGACCTCCTAGTGTGTTTTTATCTCCTTAAGTGCTTGATACTTAGTCTAACAAATCATCCTCGATCACCTGGTAACGCTTGTTGACCAGATGAACAGATGCACAAATGAGCAGGCACACTTGACCCCTCCCGTGTGGCGAGGATAAGGCATTGAGCTGAACAGGTGCCGGGAGCAGCTGGGAGGTGGGATCTCACACGCATTCTCCTGGACTCCGCAGGCAGAGGCACACACTCTGACCTCAGGGCTGAGAGAAGGTGACCTCGGGACAGGCTGGGCCATCTGTGGGGCAAGTGTCCTTCACCTGTCACTGCAAGCCAGACAGCCATTTCTCTTGGGGCCACTGTGACTGCCCCACTCTCTTCCCCGGGGTGTTTTCACACACCCACCCCTGATACTGACCTCAGACTCACACCTTTGTACCATATTGTATCCTAGACTTTCTTATTTCTCTTTCCTCCCAGAACTCAAGCATCCTTCACTGCCTGGCTCATTCTAGACCTGAAATATCTCCTGGAGCAACACCATTTGCCAGGATACTCCCTTACCAGCTACTCCCTCCCTGTCCTCCTCTCCCTCCATCCTTCGTCCTGCTGCTTTTCTTTAAAGTTCTTGATAACACCTCACACATGCTGAGTACACTGTCTTGCACGGAGACCATCTGTTTTCATCATCTTATCAGATTCTCACCACAATCCTATTAGGGCTCCAGGGCAGAGTCTCATGCCCAGTTTACCAATGAGGAGACTGAGTCACAGATGATTGAATACTGCCCAGCAGGACATTTTTTTTTTCAATTTTTATTTTTGTCTGCATTGGGTCTTTGTTGCTGCGCACGGGCTTTCTCTAGTTGTGGTGAGCAGGGGCTACTCTTCGTTGCGGTGCATGGGCTTCTCAGTGCGGTAGCTTCTCTTGTTGCAGAGCACAGGCTCTAGGCGCACGGGCTTCCGTAGTTGCAGCACACGGGCTCAGTAGTTGTGGCACGCAGGCCCTAGAGCACGTGGACTTCAGTAGTTGCAGCGAGTGGGCTCAGTGGTTGTGGCACATGGGCTTAGTTGCTCAGCGGCATGTGGGATCTTCCCAGACCAGGGATTGAACCCGTGTCCCCTGCACTGGCAGGTGGATTCTTAACCACTGCGCCACCAGGGAAGTCCAGGACGTTTAGATTAATGAGCTTCCTCTGAGCCCTGGGCCCCCGTGTCCCCACCCATCCTAGAGTAGTGAGCACCTTGGTGCTTGTGCCATTTATCCCAGATTGAAAATATGGTGTTTGGGCTAAGATTGGAAGTAGCTTGGGACCTTCTCTCTGGAGTGTCAGAAGATCTGGCTCCATGAGTAGAAGGTAAGGGTGAAAGATAGAACCACCCCTCCAGTCTCCTGCCTTCTGTTTAACCGCAGTTGGAAAAAATCTGGGTTCCCATTTACAGTGTAATATGACAATCAAAGGAAGCTTGGGGATTGCTGTCATAAGCACCATATTTTTTATTGTGGTAAAATACGTATACAATTTACCATTTTAAGTGTGTAACTCAGTGGCATTAAGTCCATTCATAATATTTTGCAACCATCACCACTATCTACTTCCAGAATGTTTTCATCACCCCAGATGGGAAGCCTGCACCCACGAAGCAGTCATTCCCTACTATCCCCTCCCCCCTGCCCCGGCAACCCCCAGTCTGCTTTTTTTTTCCCAGTCTGCTTTCTATCTCTATGGATTTACCTGTTCTAGACATTTCATATAAATAGAATCCTGTTGCTTCTGTTACTTGGCGTAATGTTTTCAAGGTTCATCCATGTTATAACATGTCTCAGAACTGTAATCTGTGGTATGGGTGGACCGTACATATTTTGTTTATCCATTCATCCATGAGGGACATTTGGGTTGTTTCAGCCTTTGGGCTGCTGTGAAGGATGCTACTGTGAACATGCATGTACAAGTTGTTGTTGGAATACCTCTTTTCAGTCATTTTTGAGTGTATACCTAGCAATGTGGCTGGAGCAGAGAGAGCAAGGAGAAGCCCAGAAACACAGACGGTCTGGATAGAGCCTTGGAGGTCACTGTGAGACCCTGGCTTTTACTCTGAAGGAAATGGGGACTCATTGGAGGGTTTCCAGCAGGGGCATGGCCTGATCTGACTTCTGTTTCAGTGGATTGTTGAGAGTTGACTGCAAGAGAGCGGGGTGGAAGCCTGTTAGGAGCCATGGTGGTTATCTAGGTAGTATGATGATGATGGCTTAGGTTACTTGGTGGCAGTGAAGATGGTGAGAGGTCCTCAGATCTCAGATGTACAATATTTTGAAGGTAGAGCCATAAGGATTTCTGACCAACTGGGGCCAAGGCCAACACCAGGGTTTTTACCCCAGCACGTGGAAGGATGGAGTCGACATTACCTAAGATAGAAAAGATAGGTAGGACGGGTTTGAGTGGAAGGAAAGTTAAGGATTCCTTTCCAGCTGTGTCTGAGGGGTCACTTAGACATAACGAACATTTCCTTGTGGAGGATAAAGGCTTGTCCATCACTGATTAGGTAATTGGATGTACCAGTCTGGAGTTCAGAGGAAGGATTCAGACTGGCATGTACCTTTGGAAACTACTGGAATATAAATGCTATTGAAAGCCAAGAAAGCAAACGTGATCACTCAGGAATGAGTGCAGATGGAAAAGAAAAGAGATCCATGGGCTCTGCCCTGGGGTCCTCCTACCGTGAACATCAGAGAGCAAAGGAAGAGTCAAGAAGGAAGACTGAAAGGGGCATCCAGGAAGACAGCCGGGCATGGAGAGCCTGCTTGCAGGGAAAGGGGAGGCGCCGCTGTGTCAGATGCAGCTAGGAGCTCACACGTGATGAGGACTGAGAATTGGCCATTGGATTTAGGATGAGTCATCTCTGACCTCGACAAATGCACTTGCCGTGGAGCGGTAAGGTGAGAGCCCGGTTGAGTGGCATAGGAGAGAACTGGAGAGAGGGATCAGAGGCATCAGGTATAGACAGCTCTTTAAAGGGTCTTTACTGTAAGGGGGAGCAAGAAATGAGGAGAGGCAGCTGAAAGGAAGTGGATCAAGAGGGTGAAATGTAGACTGTGAGCCAGGGATGAGCCAGCCCAGAAGAGAAGATGATAATGTACAGTGTTGTTCTAAAATGTATCGCAGGTTTTTATATTAAGATGTGATGAGGGCAACAGATCAGGAGATGATCGCCATTAAAAGGAGAGTTTGTTACTCACAGTTTCCAAGAGAAGGGGACCTGCCATGCTACTCAGGGCCATCCTGGAAAGCACTGGGGTGTCTAGGAGGAGGAGGAGTGAAGAGAAAGCTTGAGCCTTAGTCTTTATTGTGGTTTCTTCCAGAAGTAATGGGTGAGGCAATGTAAGCATCTGATCTGGCTTAGGATTGGCCAGTTGGGATATTCTGGGGTGTAGGGGCTGTCTCCAGTTATCTTGTTCCTGGCCCTGGTATGATCGGGGTAGAAGGCTATTGCCTCCTGGAGTGTAAAGACCAGATAGAGGAAGTGGCTGGGAGTCCTGGCTCTGAGCTGGTTAATTTGCATGGGAAAGACATGCTCTCCAGTGGGTCTTTTGCTGTCTCTAAGAACTGGCCAGCCCTGAGAGGGGCGGTCTCTCCCCGTCAACAAGACCACAAGTGCCGAAGCATCCGGAATACAGAAAATAGGAAAAGGTAATTTACAGGTGTATTTAGGGGAGGGGGGATTGCGGGAGTGAGGTCCTTGAGCAGCACGAGAGGAGGGGTGGAGGGGTTGGCCTCTGCTAAGACCACGGGCAGTTCAATTACAGCAAAAGGATGGCAGGCGGGTGACCGAGGCCACTACGCGGGTGGACGTTGGAGGTGGGGACATTCGCTTTTCTTTGCTGCTTTCTTAGGGAAGCAGGAAGGAAAGTCGTTGGTTGAGAGGGAGGAGGGGGGAGGTGGCGTGGGGGGTTTGAGGAGGGAGGAGAAGCTGGGACAGAGTCTTCCAGGAGTGGGAGAGGAGTAACTCGGGGCCCGGAGCAGGATTGAAGGGCACCACTGAGGACCCGCCGGACACACACAGCCCTGAATTTAAAGAGAAATCAGCCTGCGGAGAGTTGCGCTTCTCAACATCAAGGTTTTGCCAACACAGCGAAGTGGGGGTGGGGAAGCCAGGGCACTCTTACAACGACCAACCTCGGCTTTGAGCTTGGGGGGCGGGGACAACGCAAGAGGAGGGGCTCTGCTGTCAAGGTGGTGGGGCCAGTGGACTGCAGGTCCCAGTGGGGTGGAGGGAGGGGTGGATCCAGTGAACTTGGAGGTGAACTGGAACAGTAGGGCTTGGATGAGAGAGTTGAGTGCTTACCGCTAAAGAGCACAGATGACTTTTGTTTGTTTGTTTTCTTATTTTTGTCAAGGTGTATTTTCTGTAAGACATATGTCTTCATTTTTTACAACATAATTTTTTTCCCCCGGAAAAAGATAAATGTGTTTTGAGGGGGTGGATAGGATTTGGGCAGACAGAGGTGGTCTTGTGGAGGACATTTCTGGAGAAGGATGTCCAGGCATAAACTGGGACACGTTTCCTGAACAATGAGTTGCCCAGTGTGGTCAAGCCATGGACTGTACACGGCCAGTGGCAAGAAAGGTGTTGAGGAGGGCAGGGATGCCAAGGAAGGACTTGTCCTTAACTCAGGAGAGAGTGGGACGCAAGTGAGGGGTTTTGAGGGTGGACACAGCTAGAACACAGATGGGCCCTTTGTCCCCGACGAGGAGAGGAAGCAGTGACATGGACAAAGCTCTGCATATCTGGGTGGAAATTCCTGGGCCTGCGGCCCTGTCTTCCCGTGTCCCTCCCTCCCTTCTTCATCTCTCTCTCTCAGCTGGACCTGTTGTGTGTTGCATATATTCTTTGGAACAGCAACAATAAAAGCGATTATTTTTAATTTCTGTTCTTCTCCGTAATGGAGCTGTTAGACTTTGGCAGATCCCTTAATGTGATTATCCTTTTTGAATGAGTTCAAATTGAAATGTTTGTGCTGATGGTGGTAATCGCAGTGGAGTTTGGAGAATGAGGCTGTAGGCTCACATCCCAGGAACTCATCACCACAAAGTGCCATCTACTGTGGTGTGATGGGCAGGTGGGGATAAAACCTCAGAGAGGAAGTGGGGCCCCAGTGGGCTCTTGGTTTTGCTTGTAAGAACAGGTCTGGCTAACCCTGCCACCCGTGCAGCAGGTCCCAGATAGGGCCACGTGGGGGCTCTCTGTTGGAGACCTGCTTCTCACAAGAGGAGAGGACAGCTGTCCATCATCAACCCAGAATGCAGAGCAGTCATCCCACCGAGCGCATCAGCAACACTGGCCCAGCCATGGGTGAGGAGACACCTTTTTTTTTTAAGAACTTCTAAAAAAGTAATTAACTAATTAATGCTGCATTAGGGCTTTGTTGCTGTGTGTGGGCTTTCTCTAGTTGCAGTGAGTGGAGGGGGCTACTCTTTGTTGCAGTGCGCGGGCTTCTCATTGCAGTAGCTTCTCTTGTTGTGGAGCAGGGGCTCTAGGTGCACGGGCTTCAGTAGTTGTGGCACGCTAGCTCAGTAGTTGTGGCGCACATGCTTAGTTACTCCACGGCATGTAGGATCTTCCTGGCCCGGGGCTCAAACCCGTGTCCCCTGCGTTGGCAGGCAGATTCTTAACCATTGTGCCACCAGGGAAGTCCCAAGAACTTTTACTGAAATATAATTGACATACAATAAACTGCATGTATTTAAAGTGTACAATTTGATATTTTTTTCTTATTAGTAATGTATATATGGCAATCCCAATCTCCCAATTCATCCCACCCCAACCCCACCCCGCTTTCCCCTCTTTGGTGTCCTTATGTTTCTTCTCTACATCTGTGTCTCTATTTCTGCCTTGCAAACCAATTGAGGGGATATGCCTTTTAATTATTTACTCTCCACACCGACCAGTGACACAACCAGTGACCTGCCTGACCCTTGCCCTGCTCCCAGCATGGTGGGGCAGCCGCAGAGTCTGCTGTTTGCAGGACTGGGGTCTTGGCTTAGCCGGGAGGCCGTCTCCCGGGGAGGGGGCTGATCTCCCAGGCTGCTTCCAGCCCCTCCTCTGCACCATCCCTGTCAAGCTTGACCTCATTCGAGCGCCAAGACATGTACCAGCGCCCAGGCACCCTCTTGACACTGTGGCAGGTTTTTGACCGTGGCCTTTAGGGGACCTTTCCACATGCCACCAACAACAGTTAGGGTCACACGCTCATTCCACCTCTTTGCTGTGTGAGGACCAGCCTCCTGCCCTTCATCTTTGGGTTCTGACAGCCTGCCAGGATGCAGCGGCCTGTTGGCTGTGGCCTCTTTGGGGGGCCTTGTGCCAGCCTGGGTGGGTGCTGTGGCCTCATTTTAATGAGAAGGCACTAGGGGACCTCTCCGTCCTGTCATGGGGAATCTTAGGGCTTCTGATGTGGAACCTGGTGGAATACGCCGAACAGAGCTGGGAGCAGCAGGTCAGGACCCAGGGCGACTCATACTTTGAATCTGTCTCTTCTATCCACTGCAGCCAAAACATATCATCCAGATAAAGCCAGTTATATGAAAACAGGCTGCATGGTGGCAAGAGATGTTTCCTAAAGGGCGGTCGGAGAGTATCTAGAAGGAAGAAGCAGCCTGTGTCCTTGACAGTGAAAATGCTGTGCTTTGAATCCTTCCCTCCCTCTCTTCCTCTTCCTCCTCCCCTTCATCTTCCTCCCCTCCCTCCTCCATCTCTCCCCTTCCTTCCCTCCTTCTCTGTTCATCCCTCCTTCCCTCCCTTAGCGACCGCACACTCCCATGCTGTCCTTGGCTTCTGGTTCAGGTCAGCTGGTTTGTCCCTGGGGCATCACGGGGCCCTTCCCCACCAGGCACAATCACCCAGATCTGTTGCACTCATTCATTCACTGAGCAGTATCTAGCTCTGCGTCAGTAAGGTGCTTGCTCTTGGGAATACACCGAGAAATTAGAGGGATAACTTCTCTGCTCTTGGAGACCTGACAGTTCAAGAGGGAGATGGCTCCACGGGATGGTTCTGCTCATACGAACACAAATTCCTGAGTCCCATCTCTGTAAGTCTGGTTGCATGGTCTGGGCTGCACCCAGGAATCTGCATTTCCTAAGGAGCCATCTGGGGGATGCTGGTGTAGGTGGATGCTGAGCCAATCGCAGAGAAACATGCTTTTCACCCATGGGGCTGTGCCCAGAGCCACCCCTTTGAGAGTGTTTGTTGACTGCTGTGCCCTGTGATTCTCACTGCCCTGCTTGCCCTTGAGGGATTAGAGGGTATAGCTTCTTGGAGCAGGATCTTAATCCAATACCTGTCAACACTGGGAATTTTCAGACGCTGAGCTTAGGAGTTGGAGAGATTGTTCTAACGTCTCAGAATTTCTTGATGTGCTCAGCAGTGGCTTTCTAGAATACTGAGGTGACACCAGCGCTCCCTCCCGTTCTCCCTTCTCTGCAGACTCCCTCCCTCCCAGGACCGCATGTCCCATCTCCAAGCACACATGTCACTGGCATTTCTCCATCACTTGAGTGACCCAGGCTTGTAACTCTCCCAGAGTGAATCTTCCCTGCAGTTTGCCTCTTCTGGTTGTGTGATAAAACATCCACCCTCCCCTAGATCGTAATTGGGGGGGTGGGGGGAGGGAGAGAGATGTGTCATCATCCCCATTTGGTTGCAAAGAACAGAAACCTACCTAACACACACAGGTTAAGTCAAGGAGGACAGATCGCAAAGACATAGGGGGCTTGCACATCCCGGGGGGGTGGAGAGTGGAACCAGACCTGTCAGAGATGGGCAGCGCAGACACCAGGCAGCCCCCCACCCCGTGGTCTTACACCTCCACAGTGCATCTGGCTCCCTCTGCTCAGCCTTCCTCATGCAAGGGGACCATCAGAGCTGCCCCCAAATGGCAGCCTGAGCCCTACAGAGAGATGAGACCATCCGGTTCTGGCTCCCAGCACTGTCTCGATTCCAAGTTTCAGAAAAAAAACGTAATTTGATTGACGCTGTTTGGAATCAGTGCTTATTCCTGGTTCTATTAAGTGAGATGGGGGCTGGGCTCACTTTTGCCTTTTCCAGGCAAAGAGTCAACTGCTTCTCTCCGTGGGGCCAGGGGCTGCTGGAAATGATTGACAGGGAGGCGGTTGCTGTCTTGGTGTAGCTGATACAGTGTCCTGTGTCTGTAGGCGTGATTGGTGTGAGATTCCTGGAGAAACGTGGAGGGCGAAGGAGCATTATTTATTGAGCCCCTGCTCTCTCTGCCCTGGGCTCACTGCGTATCTTTTCATAGTGATACCCTGCAGAGACTTAACTGGGACCCAGAGGGTCCATGAGCTTCACACAAGTACAGTTTTCCATGGCAGCACCCGCGTTCGTCAAACTAGGTCCGTTCAGCTCTGAACACTCATCTTTCCAGTGAGCCCCACTGCTGCCACACTGCGTGGGTACCAGGAGGTATCCCACGGCATCAGAAATCTAGACGTTAAGGTCAAAGTCAAGCACGATCTAGTGCTGAGGTCTATAGTTCAGCTCAAGAGAATCCCACCTGGTAGCTACCTGGTGGCCCCTGGGGAGGTTCATGGCGCCTCCTGTATGAGACCTCTCTTTTGCCCAGGAAGGCATCTTAACAGCGTTTCTGGTGTTTGGCAGTCTGGGGGTTTGCTGGCTCCTTCACGAAGCCATTTCTGGAGAGTGCAGTGAAGCAGAAAGGCTAAAATGAAGGGCTTTGAAAGTTGGCTGGGTCCTGACCTCTACTCTGTGATGCATGCCAGGTTGCTAGCTCTCCACGGGCTTCAGCTGGAGAGGTCCTCCCTCCTTCACACGACCGTGGAGGTTTTTGAATGAGAGAGTACATGAAATGTGCTTTGCACTTATGCTGGAGACATAGTAATTACTCAATAAATGGCTGCAATAATAATAGTAATAATAATAACTTAGTTGCTTGAACGCAGGAAGTATGTTGTGTGTTTTTTTACCCCCTACAACACCAGTAAAATGCCTTAGAGGCGGCATCTTCTCCTCCTCTGCCTCCTCCCCCGCCCCCGGCCCCCTCCTTCCTCTCCTCCCCTCCCCCTCCTTCCAGTGAGATACAATTGACATATAACATTGTGTAAGTTTAAAGTATACAGCGTGTTGATTTGATCTCTGTATTGCAATAAGATAACCACCATAGCATTAGCTAACACCTCTAACAGGTCACATAATTATCGTTTCTTTTTGTGGTGAGAATATTTAATTAATACTCTCTTGGCAACTTTGAAATATATAATACAGTATTCTTAACCATAATCACAGTGCTGTGCATTAAATCCCTAGAACTTGTTTATCTTCTAACTGCAAGTTTAGACCCTTTGACCAACATCTCCCCAATTCCTCCATCCCCAAGCATCTGGTAACCACCAGTCTACACTCTGTTTCTGTGAGTTTGACTTTTTTGGATTCCAGATATAAGAGAGTCCTACAGTATCTGTCTTTCTCTGACTTGTTCCATTCAGCATGATGCCTTCAGGGTCCATCCGTGTTGTTGCAAATGGCAGGATTTCCTTTTCTCATAGCCGAGTAATACTCCATTGTATCACATGACTATCACTTCTTCCTCTCTCTTGCAGGACACCAGCCATGATTGGCTGCTCGTTTGTGGTCAACAGGAAGTTCTTTGGTGAGATTGGTCTACTGGACCCTGGGATGGATGTGTATGGAGGAGAAAATATTGAACTCGGAATCAAGGTTTGTGACTTGGCATCCTTTCTTCATAGTCTGTTTGTGTTTGTGAGCAGAACTGCCTGGTCATTTTTGATGTGTATGTAAAGCTTCGTTAGCCGGTGAATGACGGAATCATTCACCCCGCTTCTGTTCCTAAAGACGTTCCAGCAGGGTTATCACCCCTCCTTGGACAGGGAGACCCAGGCTTTCTCCCCTTGAAAGGTTGAACAACTTGTCCATGTCTGGGTGACCCAAGCCGGTGATTAGCTAGACAGTATGGTTCCTACTCCCATCAAGTTTCATTCTCTCCTTAAATTTTCTTAATGTTAAATCATCTCCTTAAATTAGAATTTCTATCCTACATATTTTGACAGTTCATGTACATCATAGAATCATAAGATGCCAGAGGAGAGAAGGACCATGTTCTGTGGGAATCTCCCGTTTCTCATAAATGCTTTTAAGGAGGATGATGGAGGATGGGGAAGAGGAAGAAGACCCAGAATGGACCTCTTGCTGGTCCCCTGTCCAGATCAGCTCCACTGCTACTTATTTTATTTTTTAAATAAATTGATTGATTGATCGATTGATTGGCTGCGTTGGGTCTTCATTGCTGCACACAGGCTTTCTCTAGTTGTGGAGAGTGGGGGCTAGTCTTCTTTGCAGTGTGCAGGCTTCTTATTGTGGTGGCTTCTCTTGTTGTGGAGCACCAGCTCTAGGTGCGTGGGCTTCATTAGTTGCAGTATGCGGGCTCAGTAGTTGTGGCACACAGGCTTAGTTGCTCCATGGCATGTGGGATCTTCCCGGACCAGGGATCAAACCCATGTCCCCTGCATTGGCAGGCTGATTCTTAACCACCGCACCACCAGAGAAGTCCCAACTGCTGCTTATTTTATCTACTGAGTTTTGCTTAAGATTCTGTTTGAAAAATGAATTTCACTATAAAAAAAAAAGTTTATATATTGATGCATTCCAACTTCTTTATTTTAGAATTAAGATAAATGAACCCCAGTGAGGGGTGGGGCTGGGACTCCTTTAGGACCTGGTAACCACTTTACTGGTACATCTTTCTTCACACACAAAGAGGGGGTCCTGGGGGATGCCCAGCTGGGGTCTCTGTGTCCCTGCTGCCCACCCCCCGTCCCCCGTGTCCTGAACCTTTGCATTCCTGAGTCCCTGGGAAGTAGGCTTGTTAGAAATGACTCAGGACACAATTGTAAGGTTTAAGTTTATTGAATTTCTTCTTCCTTCCACTGCTGGAATCTCTTTTTTTGTTTTATCAGGCAAGTACCCAGTGCAGAACCCCTACCCCCAATCAAAGCCTGCTCTCTGTGTCAGATTTCACTTGTTATCCCTAACTGCTCAGGGCCTTTAAGACACCCCATCACCCCCTCCTCTGCACTTGAGCCCCCTACGTGGAATAAAAGACTTCATGTCCTCATGATGCAATGAACGTCCAGGCTGTAGAAGCAAAGAGGATGGTGGGGACTTTCCCTGGATCCTAAAATCACTCCTTTTTGGAAACTGCAGACTCTTCCTGTGCTTTCAGTTCCAGGCTGGGTTCTTTCCTAAATGGGATTTGCATAAGATTTCTTTGAAAGACCAGCAATTAAAAAGCCCATGAATATGTTATCATAGCTAATATACTCGGCATTCATCCATTTGAAATTTAATTGAAGGAAAAGATTTGGCGTGTTGAACTTGGCCCATAACTTCAATTTCTGCCCTGCTCCCATCTCCTCATCCCTCCTCATGCCGCTCTTTTCCTTAGTACTCATCTGCTTGTAGCATGCCAGGGAATTGCCTTATTTATTACGTGTATTGTATTTCTCTACCTTTACTAGCTAGATTGCAAGCTTTATGGGGCACAGATCTTTATGGTGCTCACCTTTGCTTCCCAAGCATGTAGAACCATGCTTACCACGTGGCTCAATACTATCTGTTAGGTTAATGACTGATTGAATGCCTATAGGGACCCAGCATGGGTGGAAGCAGTGACATCATGCAGACAAGCCCAATGGTTAAATGGGAGGTGATAACTTGTCCAGGTACTTATTTGTGAAAGGCAGGAGCTGAAAGAAGCCCTGCATTGAGATAGATAAGCTTTTAAAATTTTTAATAAATTTTATGGTAATTTATAAAACTATATGTATATTTATATATATTTATGCAATTATTAATATTTATAGCATTTTGTAAATTATTATTTTCAATCATTTAATGCTTTTATTAAGAGAGATTTGAATGTCTCTCTGTGCTGTGAGAAGGAAGCCTGTGGAGGGTAAGACATCACCAGCAGAGGGGAGAACAGGATGATGGATGGAGCGCTGTCTCTACGGAGGCAGGGGCACAGATGGAGGGCACACAGGAGGGACCCCCAGATTTGATTGCCATGGCAGGCTGTGCTCTGGGGAGAACAGAGGTAGTGACAGTGGCACCCACTGCTAAGGCTTGCTAAGACGTTTGTCTCCCCACGCTTGCGAAGGCACTTGCTTTGCAGTGATCTGGACCCAGGAAAGGTCTGGGTGCCAGGCTCTGCCAGGCTCCGTGTTGACGGTGGTGACAGTCCTGCGTGGCCGCCCCACCCCTGCAGAAGGGGAGGGGCTTGTCAGTCTTGGCCCCAGAGCAGCCCAGCCCAGTACAGCACAGCCCCTGTACCACCAGCTTAAGGCCCACGAGTTCCGCTCCGCATCTCCACGGGAACGGCTGGAGCGATGGGGCCCAGAGGCTGCTCTCTGACTTGTCTTCTGCGGGGCAGCTGGGTGCCTGGCTGTTCTCCATGTCTTAGTGAAAGCGCTGGATGGATGGGGCGAGGATCCCACTCTCACGTGCCATCACCTGTCTCTTATCCCAGGCACATCCAGCATCCACGCTGGAGATCTGGGAATGTGTGTGCCTCTTACTTCCCACAGGCCACATCGTCCCATGAACTACAAGCTGACTCTCCAAGAAGCCTTGGTTTTCTGTGGGTTCTTAAAGCAAGAATTGACTGCTGTTGTGCCATAAAGGCCAAGGCCTGGGTCCAGGGTCCACGGAGCCACTGTCTGCCCAGTAGTCTGTGTTTTCGAAGTGTGGTCCTTGACCAGCAGCCACCTCCTGGGGCACTTGCCAGAAATGCAGGTTCTCAGGCTCCATCTCACACCTACCGACACTCTGGGGAGGCATCCAGCAACCTGCGTTTTCATAAGCCTTCCTGATGATTCTGTTACACACCCAAGTTTGAGAGCCCCTGGTCTACACCCAACCTTACCCAGCTTCCTGACAAATATGTATCTATTTCAGAAAAGAACACAGGTGAGAGTCCACTTCCTTCAGGGCCCTCCTTGAAGAATACATTATTAAGAAAGCCATTCCTACTGCTTGAAAAAAATCAGAGCTTTATGTGATATATACACATATATACACACATATAATTGTATAACTTGTACACACATACATTTATACAAATTAACCTTTAATAACCTATAAGAAATGACATAAAAGTCCATGCGTTAGTTAAGTGGGGAAATTTTCGTAAGAGAACACTTATCTTTTCTTTGTGATTTTCTTTGACTATGAAATAGGTCTATCTGTGATCTAACTATCCTCTGACATTTTTCATTACTTTTTAATTCCATCCTCAGTAATTAAAGAAGAGGAAGAATAGAAAGCCTTACTGTGGTTCAGGGGGAAAAAAGCCAGCAGGCTTTACTCTAGGGCTGTTGCTTGGATGAAAGGCAAGCTTGCCTGTGACCAAAATAATCAATACAGTGGAGGAAGAAAAAAAGAGCTTTCCAGGGCTAAGAAAATGAATGAGATCAGAAATTGAAAGGTTTCATCTTGTTCTGAGTAACATTCATCAGAAACTATTAACAAGGCATGGCATAGTAACATATCTAAATGGTAAGAGGAAAAAAAATTCTCCGAGGAGAAAAGACCAGATAGATTACTTTTAAGTGGTGTAAAATCAGACGGCTTCAGGTTTCTCCAATATATCCGTCTTCTTTGGGAAGAAAAGGCACTGTCTTATTCTAAACCCTCACATAAAAGTGACACACACCACTGCTGAATCCTGTCTGGCAGCCATTCTGAAAGGAAAGCAGTAGAAAGATGCTGTCAGATCCGCAAGCCATCAGAAAAGATTAGCTCATCAGGAATCTCAAGGACTGAATAAAAGGCAGAATTTCTGTGTGTATACATTGTTGTTGAAAATATTTTTGAGACCAACGACTCATGATAGAGGTTAAGTCAACAAGGGGGGGTGGGGCACAGGTGTCATAACCTTCTTACCTGGCCCAGCCCAGCCCCCAGGGCCTTCCTCTCAGTGCAGCGTTTGCAGGAGGCTCCACAGCAGTCCCAGGGAAAGGGTTCAGACTCATGTCATGGTGAATGATGATGAGATGCAAAGGATGTATGTATTTTATTTTACACCAGGCAAGAAAAATGCTGTTAAAAAAGCAGTTTGAAGTGGGTGCTAAGATTGCTGGTGGCATAGTTCATGATGCCCCTGGACCCCCCCATTGTCCTGAGGAGGTGGGGACCCAGGTGGGCCCAAGCCTGGCATCTCTGCCATCTTGCCCAGCCCCGTCCACTGGAGCTGAAGGTACCGAAGACCTGCATGGTTGCCTGCAGGCTCAGGCTTTCGTAGTCCCTGAGCCAACTGGGATAGCTTCAGCAGTAGATTTGAAGGCCTGCCTCCTTCAAAGGGCTTAGAAGTTACAGGCTGTCTGGGGTGGCCAAAGCCCCAGGCCCCCGGAGGAACAGGGAATCTCCCACTCCTACTCTTTGCCCCATTTCTTGTTTTGTTTGTTTGTTTGTTTGTTTTTCTCCCCACCGTGTATCTTGTCTTTAAGAAGCTGGTGGTATAATTCAGTGTGAGTCCAGGGGCCTGATAATCAGGGGGACTGATGGTATATATACAGTCCTGGTCTGACTCTGAAAGTTCAAGAATCACAATTACTGATGTCTGAGAGTGAAGATGGATATCTCAGCTCAAGTAGAAACGTGAAACGGCTCTGACAAACGCTGTTGATTAATGCTTTGATTCCCCACCCCAGCCACTACTCTGTCCATGAGCTTTGGGACTCGTCATGCAGCATCCATCTTAACCACGAAAGGTCCACCCTGCCCTATTGGAGACCCCTGACATCCAGTTCCCCAATGTCCAGAAACCTCTTGTGACCTTCATCTTCCATTTAGAACTCTTGGGTTCAAATCTGCTACATCTATTGAATGTTCTGATTTGGATAATGGTCACTCCTGGAGGGGACCAGACCATCAGTTCTGTCTCATTTTCCTAATCCTTAGATTACATGAGTCTTTGGTTCTCCCTTCCCTGCTGGCGTCGGTCAACTCTGACTGTGGGAATGTCCTCATAGGGCAGAGTATACCTGTGATAAAATTCAGAGCAAAACTTCCTGGTCTAGTCTGGAGATAGAATAGGCTTTGGGGTTTCACAGACTGGTCTTTAATCTGGATGCATATATTTCAGGTGGCCAACAGTTCAATTGAATGGTTTTGGATATAATGGGGAGACCTGTTGAGAGCCTTCCCTGCTCTAGCAGACGCTTTCACTGGGAAGACCACAGTAGACAGATGTGGTCTCTATCTCCATGAAATTTATGGTCAGGCAGAAAAACCACTCATTTAACAATTAACTACCAATGTGATGAGTGTGAAAAGAGAAGACGAGGGAAGAGTATAGGAGAAGATAGCAAGGGAATATAAGCTACTCTAGGGAGTTGGGAAGCACCTCCCTGAGGAAAAGATGTTGAAGACTTGAAAAAAGTGTTGAAATTAGATAGGTCAGGAAGGCACAGGAGTGGTGTGTAGGAGCAAGAATATTCCAGGAAGTTCTAGTTATGTTAGATGATTAAGTTCTAGAGATCTATTATACAGCATAGTACTTATAGTTAATAATGCCTTGTATACTTAAAATTTTGTTAACAGGGCAGATCTTATGTTAAGTATTCTTTTCAAAAAATGTTTATTTATGTATTTACTTATTTAATTAGATATAATTGACATCCATCACTGTGTAAGTCTAAGGTGTACAGTAATAATAAACAAAGAGTGCAGGAGATGTTTAGAAGTGATGTATAAGTTTATAGCATAGATTGTGGTGATGGTTTCCCAGGGGTATACTTATCTCCAAACTCATCAGGTGGTATACATTAAATATGTACAGCTTTTTAATGTCAATCATGCTTCAATAGAATGGTTTTTAAAAGAAAAAGGATATTTCAGGCCAAGAGAAAAGCATGTGCAGAGGTTTGGAATTCTGAGAAGGAATGTATTCCAGGAACTGTGAGGTGTCCCAGGTGGCTGGAGCATGTAAAGGGAGAGGAAAACATAGTGGCAGCAATCTTGAGTGGCATCTAGGTATGCAAGACTTGTAAACAAGAATTTGGCTTTTTCTTAAGGACCACTGTGAACATTTGGGGGAAGAAAAGACATGTGATATAAAAGACATATCTTTGTGTGTGTGTGTGTGTGTGTGTGTGTGTGTGTATACATAGTCCCATATTGTACCCGTAACCCAGATCCTCTGGAGGCATTTAAGGGGAGTGAAGTTGTCTGATTCTTTTTTGAAATAAGAGGATCATTATGACTACCATGTAGAGAACAGATGATAAAGCTGGGTGGACTCAGAGAAGGGACAGTGAGAGAGCCTGGACTATGGTTGGGGCAGTGGGAGAGAAATGGACAAATTCAGAAAGCAGAAGAGACAGGATCTGAGGATTGGGTGTACAGGGGGGGATGAAGGCAAGTGGGAGTCAAGGCTAACTCCCAGGTTACTAGCTGGGACAGCTGGGAGATGCTGGTGCTGTTCTCTGAGATGAGGAGCACCGTTGAAGGACGTCTGGGAGAAGGCAGAAGATGATGCTTTCTGTTAGAGATGTAGTGAGTCTGCATTCCCGACTCCATCCAGCTCATCCAGTAGGCGGTTAGTTGTGTGGAGATTATGCTAAGGAGAGAGCATAAAGCCTGAGATAGACTTGAGCATCTTTGGTACATGGATCATATTTGAAGTTGCCAGAGGGAACAGGCTGCATAGAGAAATGAGAAGAAGGGATACGACAGAAGTCCAGGAAAAAGCAACATTAAAGGTACGGAAGGAAGAGCTGGTAAGGAAACTGAGAAGAAGGGACCCAGACTAAGAGAAAAATCTAGAGGTAGTGAATTTCTGGTAGCTGAAAGAAGAGTGTGTATACCTATCCAAGGCAGGCATGGAGAGGAAGGGATGGATCTGGGTACCATTCAGGAGGCATGATGAACAGGACCCGGTAGATGATTGAACGTGAGGAATGAATGAGAGGGGGATGTGGGATAACTCCCAGGTTTCTAAGCAACCAGATAGATTCACTTAGAGAATACTGGCAGAGAAGAAGGTCTGAAGGTGGGAATTCGAAAAGTTCCATTTTGGAAACGTTGGGTTTGAGGAGTAACAGTCCTCTGTGACCTGGCAGTGAGATGTCGAGGGAACATAGGAGTATGGGGTCCCAGCTGAGAGTAGGAATTGGGATGGGGTTTCAGGATAAATGTGGGGTGTTCACCATCCCACTCTGGGATCCACTGGACAGTGGGGCTTAGGGTTTGGGCTGACTTGATGGAGCTAGGACATGGTGCTTCCTTTTATGATTTGAGCCCATGGCTTACAGCAAATAGTAGCCATAGGTGCTACCCCTAAAGAATTAAAGAGTTAGGAAAATAGTGGGTTTTTTTTTTTTAATTGAGAACTCTTCATCTTTTTTTCTGAAATGTTCTGGGGAAAAGATTTTAGTTTTTTAAGATGTTTAGAACTGTAGCATCTCTACTCCAAACTCCAATTTCATGCAAGTGTGTGACTTTCCAGCTGCTCTTCCAATCCCACTGCCTCTGCCTGTTTGCTTCTGTGGCGCCTCCCAAAAGGAGATGGTGAGGCCACCACTGGAGCCACAGCTCATGAGCCAGCTACCTGTAAAGATTTAAAATCTGCAGTGACATCTGTCTCTTCCAGCTTTCCCTGCTATGTAACATACACCCCATGGTGCAAAATGGTGCTTTGTAGGATACAGAAAGAGCAGGAGAAAGTTCATCAAAACAGAGTTTCTGGCACTAGATAGCAGGATCATTTTGCTTTCTATATTGAAATATATTGCCATCCTCTTAAATAAGAAAAATAGACTCGTGTAGAAAGCTGAGAAAACACACATATGCATGTACACACACACACACATACACACACACTCACAAACACACGCCCCAAATAACTCTTCCCTAAGAGAACTTCCGAAGGACAGCCAACAGCATGATGTCAGTTGTAGAATAAAATAGTTTCCACAGAGTTTCTAAAATTTCTTAATAGTAATTTTGTACAGGCTGGGAATTCCACCCCTAGTGGATGAGGGGTTTAGATGATATTGTCTCTTGTTATTTTTTTCCCCTCAAAACAAATTGGAGAATGAAGAATTGTCATTATATCTTATGTTAATTTCTCTTATTTTTATTCAACATTTTATTATGGAAAACTTGAAACATACACAAAAATAAAACAGTCTAATGAATCCAAACGTACAAATCATTCAGCTTCAACAAGTAGCAACATTTTGCTGTGTGTTTTTCAGCTACAGCCTCTCAGCTTTTAAAAAGCAAATCCCCAAACATCATATCATTCTGCCTATAAAAACTTCAGAGTGCGTTGCCAAAATATAAAGACTTTTTTAAAACATAGGCTCAAAACAAATTTGCACATAGTAAAATTCATTACCCAGTTCATATCGCTCAAGATATTTCTCAAAATTCTGTGAGATTTTCTCAACAACAAAAATAACAACAAATGCAGTTTTTGTAGACCTTTCTAAACAAGGTCTACAAAAATTGCATTTGCTTGATATGCCTCTTTTTAATTTTTCTTATTTTTAATTGAAATATAGTTGATTTACAATATTGTGTTAGTTTTATGTGTATAGCAATGTGATTCAGTTATATATATTTTCAGGTTCTTTTCCAGTATAGGTTATTTCAAGATATTGAATAGAGTTCCCTGTGCTGTACAGTAAATCCTTGGTGTTTATCTATTATATATAGTGGTGTGTATCTGCTAATCCCATACGCCTAATTTATCCCTCCCCCACCACATGCCTCTTAAGTATCTTTTAATCTATAACATTTCCTCTCACCTTTATTTTTCTCATGTCATTCATTTACTGAAGACACCAAACCATTTGTCTTGTAAAATTTTGCACAATCAGGACTTGGCAGATTGATTCCACTTAATGTGTTCAACACGTTCCTCTCATCTCCATTTTCTCTAAGCTGTAATTAGATCCAGAAGGTTGATCAGACTCAGTTTCCTTCTTTCTATCACTTCCTTCTTTCCCGCAAGAACGCTTTAGGTGATGCTATAAACTTCATATCACATAACATCAGGAGGTACATATACCATCTGGGTGTCTGCCTTTCAGTGATGTTAAGATTCAACCATGGGTCCCTGTGTTTTCAGCCTGATTCATCCATTATGAAATTCCCCATCAACCTTTCACCTAATGGTTTTAGCAGCCACTAATGATCATTGCCCAGATCCATTATTTCATTAGGGCTTACGAAATGGTGATTTTTGAATTTTACATTCATTCTGCATTGCTAAGCCATAGTTCTACTAAAAAAGAACTCAATGTCATCAACTATTTGGATACTCTGAAATATACTTCAAATAACAGTTGAACAGTTTATTTAAACAGTTTTAGAATAATGATTTGGTGCCACAGCAACCTCCAGAGGTGACCAATGGGCTTTTTTCCAGTCATGTTATTTTTTTTAAATATATTTTATGTTTCTAAATACATTACAGTCATTATTCATTTTTTGCCCATCCTGTATGCGTTTTTATTAAAGTCTTGCTTAATACAGTAAAATGCACAGATTCTCAGTCTTCGGTCTAATGGGCTTCACAGTTACATACATCCCAGTAATCGCGTCCCCAGACATGACACTGAACACTTTCTCTGCCTGAGAAAGTCCCTCGTTGCCACTTTCCTATCTTTTCTCTCTACACCACCCGCTCCAGGCAACCATTTTCTGATTTTTATCACCATAGGTTAGTTGTGTCGGTTCTAGAACTTCCCATAAATGGAATCTTTTAACTAATTAATTTAATCTAATTAATTTAATCTAATCTTTTAACTAATTAATGTTTTTGAGATTCCTGCATGTTGTTGTATATATATCAGCAACTCATTCCTTCTTGTTGTGGAAAAGTACCCCGTTGTGTGAAAATCCGATCATTTGCTTATTCATTTTCTCGCTGAAGGATAGTTGGGTGCTTTCCAATTTAGGACTGTTATGAACATACACGTTAAAGTCTTTTTTGGACATAGGTGTAGATTCTCTTGGGTAAATACATAAGAATTCAATAGCTAGAATGTAGGGAAGATGTATGTTTAACTTTTTAAGAAGTGGTCAAACAAGTGTCTAAAGTGTTTGTACCATTTTCCTCTCCCACCAGTATTGTGTGAGAGGTCCAGGTGGCCACATCGTTGCCAGTATTTGGTATTGTTGGTATTTATTGTGACCAATCCAGTAGGTTTAAAGTGATACCTCAGTGTGGTTTCCATGTACACGTCCTTGGTAGCAGATGATATTGAGCATCTTCTCTTGTGCCTGGGGATAATCTGCACATCTTCTTCTGTCCATTTTTAAACATTGTGTTGTTATATTTTATTGTTTATTTATAGGGATTCATTATATGTGTTCTGGGTATGATCTTTTTTTCAGATATACATACTGGGATTATTTATCTCCAATCTGTGGCTTGTATATTCATTTTCCACTACGTTTTCCTCTGGAAGCTTTATGGTTCTAGCTTTTACCTTTGGGTCTATGATCCATAAGCCCTGAAGAAAACAAAACAGGATATCTTGAGGTGTGCAGCACTTTTTGGACTGGATACAAAAAAAAAAAAAATTAACAATTTTTTAACAAAGTGATCAATTGGATTTAATCAAAATTTAAAATTTCAGCTCATCAAAACGTAACATTTAAAAATGTATAGGCAAGACACACACTGGGAAAAAATATTTACAGTGCCTGTATCTGACAAAGGAATCTTATCCAGATTATATATAACAAAACCTAAATGTCAAGACTAAAATATAGCAAAACACCTGAACTTTGCAGAGCTTCCTTGCTTTCTGGCCCAAGGGGTTTCAGTCTTGTCCTATATATTTCATGTCCCAAACTAGAATCAGCCATTTCTCTAAGGACCCCTGATTCCTTCTAGTGGGAAATTAGAGACCAAAGTCTTGTCAATGAAGGTGCTTGTGCTACTGGATTGTTATTGTGTCTAAGACTTTTCACAAAAGCTGGACAATACTGATTTTTTTTAGAAAGAGAAATATGTCTTTCTTTCATACTAATACTTCGAATTCATATCTGTGATTGCAGGATTTTTACTTCTTTGATTTCATGCTTATCTTTCACTGAAAACCTTATTCTAATTGACAGAATGTCTGATTCTTATTGACATAATTTCTTATTTGCTTTATCCTACTGTATATATTATATATGTATGTATATATATTTAAAATAAGAATGCCAAATAACAAGTTGACTGAATGAAATTCAGCATTTCTTTGTGGTTTCTTTTGTCCTTGGAATGTATTCCACTAGTCATGTGTGGTTAACACTCTGTGCTTTGAAGGTATTTGAAATCATTTTTCTCTTTGTGGTGTATGCCACCTCCTTGATGTAGGATGTTAGAGCCAAATGGCAATGAGTAACAAAATCTTCTTTTTTCTTCAATTTTCCTGAGGTTACAAGTCAGTTGACAACTTATTTGACCTAAAGTTTTGGCTATTTTTTAAGACTTTGTTTTATTTTAAGTGCAGTTGTAGGTTCACAGCAAAACCGACAGGACAGTAGGAGATTTCCCCCCACACACATAGCCTCTCCCATGATAACATCCCTGACCAGAGTGGTACATTGGTTACAATAGATGAACCTACACTGACACATCCTAATCACCCAAAGTCCATCGTTTACATTAGGGTTCACTCTTGGTGGTGTCCGTTTTACGCATTTGGGCAATGGCAGGTATCCGTCATTGTGGTGTCGTACAGAGTATTCTCTCTGCCGGAGAATTTTACTGTGCTCCACCTAGTCATCCCTCCCACCCCCGCAACCCCTGACAACCACTGATCTTTTTACTGTCTCCGTAGTTTTGCCTTTTCCAAAATGTCTAATTGGAATTGTACAGTATGTAGCCTTTTCAGATTGGCTTTGATCACATAGTAATTTGTATTAAATTTTCCCCATGTCTTTTCGTATCTTGATTGCCCGTTTCTTTTCTTTTTTTAATTTATTTTATTTATTTATTTATTTATTGGTTGTGTTGGGTCTTTTTTGCTGTGAGTGGGCTTTCTCTGGTCACGGTGAGTGGGGGCTACTCTTCATTGCAGTGTGTGGGCTTCTCCTTGTGGTAGCTTCTTTTGTTGCGGAGCACAGGCTCTAGGTGCACGGGCTTCAGTCGTTGCAGCACACGGGCTCAGTAGTTGTGGCTCGAGGGCTTCATTGCTCTGCGCCATGTGGGATCTTCCCGGAACAGGAATCAAACTCGTGTTCCTGCATTGGCAGGAGGATTCTTAACCACTGCACCACCGGGGAAGTCCTGCCCACTTCTTTTTAGTGCTGAATAATATTCCATTGTTTGAATGTACCACAGTTTACTTATCATTCCTCTACTAAAGGATATCTTGATTGCTTCCAAGATTTGGAAATGATGAATAAAACTGCTATAAACACCTGTGTGCAATTTTGGCAGCACCGTATGATCATAGCATTGTGGGCCAAGCACTTTGTTTTTAGGCTGATTTCTACCCAGCAGCCTCTCAGGCTTTTGGTTCTGTGATGTCCAGCAACCCACACTGCCAGAGAAGTGGCAAGTCTGGACTGCTGCTTCACATGGCTTTGTTTCGTGTGTAAATCTGTCCTGACCCACCTTCACTGGGGCTGAGCTCAAGTATCTGATTCACTGGGGGCTTGGGGTTTCTTACTGTTATCAGAGCATTGGAAAAAAATCCAAGAACCGCCAAGCATTAAAAAAAAAAAAAACTCCCCCGTCCCCGTCACCTTCCAAAAAAGCATCATATCGATTGTCAAAGCTAAATTAAATTATTGCATACTAAAGCTAAGCCAGAGAGGGGAAATTACCCATATAGGGGTAAAGATAGGGCCCACCGCCAAATTCTGAAAGTGAGCAGAGAATGTGAAGAAACACCTATACCATCATCAATAAGCAGAGGGACACAGGGAGGAGTGAGGGAGGCCATGGTGAGAAGAACCCACAGGCTCAAGCTTCTCTATAACCTTCACTGTTGCAGTACTTTTTTGCACTACAGTTAGTCTATATTCAGGTAGCATGTACTCGGCGCTTAAGAAGAAATTGGGGCATCTCCCACAAATGCCATGACATTTAAATGGGGGAGAGAAGCACTTAAAAATAATATCTGCTGTTGGTTGGCACTAACATGGTACCAGACGCTGTGCCCATTGGCACTTTACAAACATTAGACTGTTCAGTCCTCGTGAGAATCCTGTGAACTAGCCATTATCAATCCCATTTTGCAGATGACACTGGCATTGTTAGAGCCAAGTAACTTGTCCAAGACCTTACAGCTGATAAATAGAAGAGCCAGAAATCAACCCCAGTTTGTCTGACTCTAGAGCTCTCTGAGGTTTTCACTCACCTATTGCTTAGAATATTCATCCAGGGCACCGCATCCCTCCACCCTCCACCCGTGGAGGTGACAACACTGCCGATTATGTACTGATGTCATCATATAGTAGGTGCTCAAGATGTTGATTGTATATAATACATATCATAAAGTACTTCCACGTGCAATAGAGACAGTGCTCATAATTCCCATGTAGACACACAGATCGATACGACGCCCATCCATCTCTATCATGTAATATACCGTCTCCTATATAGAGAACTGTAGTTATGCAATAAACAAGAATGTGTTTGAAACAGCATGAAATTGGATTTCCTCATCCATAAATTGCGTTATATTTATGTCTAAGTTATAGTTGAAGACACAGAACGGCGATGTTGATTTTTTTATAAATGGTGTCTAATGTATTTCTGTTAAGGGGAGATATATTTGCTGTGCCGAAATGTATTATCATAATAGCCAAACCATTTACTCTACCACTGGAAAATAGTGTGGTATTCTGTCTGGAATTTCACTTGCCTGCTCCCAGACTGCCAGATCTATTGTAAATTATCGTAGGCATCTATGACTTATTTTATAGGAAGCATCCATCTATTTTTACAACTCTGAAAAGTCTGTCACTCTCATTCATCTTCCTGGGAATAAAGCAATAATTTGATTCTCTATAAATGTGAACCTGAATTTACACCATCCTCTCCAGTTGTGACTGTAGCGATGTGGATGATTTATAGCTCTGGGTTTCTGGGGCTGGGAACGGGAAGGTAGCATCCTTGCCTGGTGGGTTTGTTGCCATTTTCCATTATTTCTACACAAAAGGAGGTGGGAATCAACCTGTCCCTCTTCTATGATATTTAGGGCATAATCGTCTTGTTCGCTGTACCAGGTGGGCTTGTGGAAAAACATGCCACAAAGAACAGCCACCAAGGTCCTGAGCTACTCTGTTCAGCCCTGGATCCAATAGTTGGGTGGCTGTCTGCAAACATGGGCCTTGGGCATTGTGATGCGCACAGCTTTCAGGAAAACTGTCACTGCAAAATTTTTAGGGCTTCAATAGGAAAATAGTTGAATGTCTCGGGGCCTCTCGGATATTTGCTGTCTTGCAGATAGCCCATCGGGCAAACCCAGATGATCCATCTCTGGCATCCCGTCTTTTGGCCTGTTGAAGGGGAGCTTGCCTGGGAAATGTCAGTGTTTTATCCCCTCTTCCCTTGCTAAGATGCCAAGGAGGGAGCCGTCCTTAGTCAGCTGCCTGGGGTCCTATGAGACCAAGGCTGCTTGGGCCTGAAAATCTGATGCTTCCAGGGCCAGGGAAGTGGGCAGTGGGAATAGAGCTTGAATAATCACTAGGAAGTAAGGGGCATGAGAAGGAATCAGGGCTGAAGTGTGCAGCCAGAGAACTGGAGAGCCAGGAAGACCAGAGGGAGAAATGATGGACCGGGCAAACAGTATGGAGAGAATCCTGGAGGAGTGCCTGAGACATGTGGGTTCCAGTGCCCTGCTCTGGCTCTCTCACAACTTCTGCAGCATTATGCTTGGGAGGACTGGCTGCACTTAAAGGCCCTCAGAATAGGGCAACCTTTCACTCAGCTGCAATCCCAACTGAGGGATCCAGATTCAAGCGGGAAAGCACCTCTGACGTCTCTTTATCATGTTCTGAATCTGGAAGGTTTATGCTAGGGACTGTCCCTAATTGGAAGCATTTGTCCTTAAAGGTCATTTCCTAAGTATTACATGCCAGCCTAGCTCAACAAGGAAACTCTTTGTTTATGCTAATGGTCTTTATTTTTGTGGAAGCTGTTATTTAAGCCAGTTAGTTTTGGGGAAAGAAGTTTAAGTGGAAAAATGGTGTGTGGATTTCCCAATGGGGACCCTCAGCTTGGAAGCCACCATTCATTCATGTGCAAAATGCCATGTATGGGCACATCTTCCAGGGACAGCCACCCGTAGCCACTGTCTGCTTCACAGAGCATGAAATGGCACCCCGTTTGGCTATTTTATAATTAATTCTCTCCCCTTTGGGAAATCTAAGAGGGAAATATATTGTGCATTTGACAATGCCATAAATTTTAAAGTACTCAAGCATAGAAATACAACTGTGTGTTTCCTCTATGTGACAGAAACGGAAAGAATTAAAACTTCACATATTTTTCATAGCTTGCATTTAAAGTCTTTTTAACTTTTTGGAGACACGTTCAAATTCCATTCCTCCTACAAGAAGAACCATGTAGGAAATTACAAAGGTCCACTCGGTTGATACAAAAGGGGCCAAAAGAAAGTGCAGATTTCAGTGAAGAGTTATCATTTTCTTTTTAAAATATTTTTACCTGAACTGATGCTCACACCAAGTTCTCCTTTTTTTGCTCACCCAGAAAATCAGCCAGTCCTTTGGGCGCAGAATGGTTGTGGCAAATTTGGGGTTCTTTTTTGGAGAGTTATCAAAGAAAAATTAGCCCAGAGGCAAGATGCTCAGGCTTCGTAAAGAACTGGCAGTGATGACGAACTTTAGTAAAGCTGTTAAGATAGGAAGAGATCTGTACCCAGGCAGGAAAGTGGGAGGCACAACTTCTGAAGATCCAGATTAGAGGAGAGTTGGATGGGCTTGACTGAATTGGTTGATGTTCCAGTTCTAGTTGCATAGAAATTGGCCCCAGGGGATTCCCTGGTGGTCCAGTGGTTAGGACTCCGCTCTTCCACTGTAGGGGGCCCAGGTTCCATCCCTGGTCGAGGACCTAAGATCCCGCAAGCCGAGCAGTGTGGCCAAATAAAAGAGTAAATGGCCCCAAAATGAGTGGCTTCAAATAATAACCATCATTTCATTATTTCTCCCGTGAGTGAAGAATTCAGACAGGGCACAGTACCTTACAAGATAAATTGTGCCTCCCCTCCCTCCAAGAGATGTTGAAGTCCTAACTTCCGGTACCTGGGATTGTGACCTTATTTGGAAATAAGGTCTCTGCAGTTGTAATCAAGGTAAAATGAGGTCATGAGGGCCAGCCCTAATCGGGTATGACCAGTGCTCTGAGAAGAGAGGGGAAGACGCAGATGCACAGTGAGAACACCTTGTGGCAACAGAGGCAGAGAGTGGAGCGAGGCAGCGATAAGCCAAGGAATGCCAGGGATCACAGAGAACGGATGGCCACCCCCAGAAGCTAAGAAGAGGCAAGGACGGGTTCAGAGAGAGCGTGGTCCTGCCACCACCTTGGTGGACTTGCAGCCTCCAGAACTATGAGACGATGCACTTGTTTTCAGCCCCCCAGTTCGGGGCCTTCATTACGGCAGTTGGAGGAAACTAATACAGTGGGGGTGTCTTGTCTCTGGTCCACGATGTGTGGGGCCTTAGCTGGAAGGACTTAAAGGGTGGAAGTTGGAATCATCTGGAATATCCAGGAGCATGGCTGGTGGCTGATGTTGGCTGTTAACTGTATCCTGAGCTGGGCTCCCAGGTAGGACACCTCCACGTGGGTCTCCAGGTAGTCTCCTGGGTGGGCTGGTTTGGGCATCTTCTCAGCGCGATGGCTGGGTTCCAAGACTAAGCATCTCAAAAGAGCCAGACGGAAGTTGCGTCACCTTTGATGACCTTGCCACCAAAGTCACCCATGTCACTTCTACTGTAGTTACAGTAGAGGGGAAGCCTGGGGTTCAAAAAGAGGGGACATAGGCCCCACTTCTGGATGGGCAGAATCACATTACAAAAGAGCATGTGGAATGGAAGAGATGGTTACAGCAACTTGTGGAAAATATAAATCTACACATTGGAGAATGCTCTCCCCACCCTAGCTTGGGTGGATTAGACATGCACCATCCCAGGGCAGGGGGCTGGAACAGTCTCTGCAGTCCCTCTTCCCTCCCCTCCCCTGTTGACTCTGCCATCTCCTTTACGGGCTGTCCCTGCTGCCACATCTCGTCTTTGCAACCTTGGCCTGGTCTCCCGCCCAAGAAGGAATTAAATTCAGTCCAATAGGCATTTCCGGAGTCCTGCGTACAAGAAAGTGAGCTATGCATCGCATCAGGCCCGGTGTTGGCAGAGAGGAAAGGTTGCAGGCTGGGAGGGGTTGCAGTGATGGAGAACGGTGACAGGTGTGCAGCGGACCGTGGTACAAGCCAGGCGTGATTTAGTGCTCCATTCACGTGGCAGCAGAGTGGTGGGGAAGCCGCAGACCGAAAGAGGTCTCCTGGCAGAGGTGGTGAGGATTGGTTCCATTTCTGGGTCCCCCTGTGACAGGCGCTGCGTGACTGCCTTGCAGGACAAAGTGGGGCTTGCGGGTCTCTGTCCCTGGCCTCTCTCTGTGCCCCTTAGATCCCTCATCTTTTCCCGTGACCCCTCCTCTCTGCTGTAACAGCACCTCAGCTTCATTTCTTACTCAGACAGGAGACCCAGTTTTCCAATTCAGAGACCACCCACATTCTAGAAGAGACTGGTCTCTCTGATAATACTGGCTGACTCCCTCTGAAGAAGCAAAGTGTGTCCTTAACGTACTGTAGCTAACAGTTGGCTTCCTTGGTTGGCAGGGATATAGGTGACCCTCACAGAGTGTGTGTGCTGATCTCATCCATGTGGAGACACAACAGCTGTGTTCACGCTGTCTCTTATCTGCATGTGGTAGTCATTTGTTGTTTCCGGGGTGACTTTGGGGTTTGTTTGGAGCCTCTTGATTCTTTTTTTAATTTAGTAGATTTAAGATACAAAGTCCTAGGAAATACATCTATTGGAGCGAGATACCTCCATCAACTTTCCAGAAATATTTTAGCATATTTAGGAATTAATGGTGCAGAGATCCTATGGAAATGTCGAGAGTTCATTCAGTCAGTTAACAAATGCTGTTATGAAGCATCTAGGGTGTGCTGGCACTCTGTGAGGCCCGGGGGATTCAGAGGTCTCTGACGTTGTAGAGCTGCATCTGGTTGGGGCGGGGGGTCAGATGGTAAGTAACTAAACACACACTGAGACAGCGATGCCTTGGGATACGTGATATGGAAGAAGAGCACTAAGTGCTCTGGGCAAGAATGGGGTCGGATGCTGGGCTGGGGACGTTTGTGGTCAGTGAGGACCTGCCTCGGGAATAATACTGAAGCATGACTTGCAAGAGGAAGGAGACAGGGAAAACAGGACTCACAGTGCCTCGAGCTCCAGAGACAAGCGGGTTTGCTAAGCTCCAGGCTGGGATGGCCGAGCAGATCGGTCAGTGCGCAGGCTGAGTGAAAAGGTCAGAAAGGCAGGAAGGGCCCAGATCTTGTGGGGCCCCAGACGCCACCATGCACATTGGGGACTTGATCCCAACATTAATAAGGAGTCATTGAAGGGAGAACCATGTGACCCACAGCACACATGGGTGAGAGACAGGGCTGAAGGAGACGGGCTGGTCCAATTGCAGTGAGAAAGCCCTGATATGCTTGTAGGGGCTTTGCTCTCTTTTATTTGAAAGATCAAGGCAACCCTCTGACAATCAGACTCTTTGAGTCTCTGGGAGATGAGGGCTTGGCGGGGGTGACCAGAATTGGGGGCTCCCCAGGGCCTGGGAGCCTCAATAGCAGTGGAGGTATGGTCTTATTTCGTCCCTCGAGGAGCCCTGAGTTCGGGTCTTATGCTGTCACTGCATCACTCCATGTCATCTTAAGAAAGACCCTTCCGCAGAACACTCCCAAACTCATTCTACGAGGCCACCATCACCCTGATACCAAAACCAGGCAAAGATGTCACAAAAAAAGAAAATTACAGACCAATATCACTGATGAATATAGATGCAAAAATCCTCAACAAAATACTAGCTAACAGAATCCAACAACACATTAAAAAAATCATACACCATGATTAAGTGGGGTTTATCCCTGGGATGCAAGGATTCTTCAATATACGCAAATCAATTGACGTGATACATCATATCAACAAATTGAAGGATAAAAACCATATGATCATCTCAATAGATGCAGAAAAAGCTTTTGACAAAGTCCAACATCCATTTATGATAAAAGCTCTCCAGAAAATGGGCATAGAAGGAAATTACCTCAACATAATAAAAGCCATATATGAAAAATGAAAAGCCAACATCGTTCTCAATGGGGAAAAACTGGAAGAATTTCACTCTAAGAACAGGAACAAGACAAGGGTGTCCACTCTCACCATTATTATTCAACATAGTTTTGGAAGTTTTAGCCACAGCAATCAGAGAAGAAAAAGAAATAAAAGGAATCCAAATTGGAAAAGAAGAAGTAAAATTGTCACTCTTTGCAGGTGACATAATATTATATATAGAAAACCCTGAAGACTCTACCAGAAAACTGCTAGGACTAATTGATGAGTTTAGTAAAGTAGCAGGATACAAAATTAATGCACAGAAATCTCTTGCATTCCTATACACTAACAACAGAAGAGTAGAAAGAGAAATTAAGGAAACTCTCCCATTCACCACTGCAACAAAAAGAATAAAATACCTAGGATAAACCTGCCTAAGGAGGCAAAAGATCTGTATGCAGAAAACTTTAAGACATTACTGAAAGAAATCAAAGACGACACAAACAGATGGAGGGACATACCATGTTCCTGGATTGGAAGAATCAACATCATGAAAATGACTGTACTACCCAAAGCAATTTACAGATTCAATGCAATCCCCATCAAATTACCAATGGCATTTTTCACAGAACTAGAGCAAGAAATCTTACGATTTGTATGGAAACGCAAAAGACCCCGAATAGCCAAAGCAATCTTGAGAAGGAAGAATGGAGTTGGTGGAATCAGGCTTCCTGACTTCAAACTATACTACAAGGCCATAGTGATCAAGACAGTATGGTACTGGCACAAAAATAGAAAGGAAGATCAATGGAATAGAATAGAGAACTCAGAAGTAAGCCCAAACACATATGGGCACCTTATCTTTGACCAAGGAGGCCCGAATATACAATGGAAAAAAGACAGCCTCTTCAATAAGTGGTGCTGGGACAATTGGACAGCAACATGTAAAAGAATGAAATTAGAACACTTCCTAACACCATACACAAAAATAAACTCCAAATGGATTAAAGACCTACATGTAAGGCCAGACACTATAAAACTCCTCAAGAAAAACATAGGCAGAACACTCTCTGACATCCATCAAAGCAAGATCCTTTTTGACCCACCTCCTAGAATCATGGACATAAAATCAAGAATAAACAAATGGGACCTCATGAAACTTAAAAGCTTTTGCACAGCAAAAGAAACCATAAACAAGACTAGAAGGCAACCCTCAGAATGGGAAAAAATAGTTGCCTATGAAACAATGGACAAAGGATTAGCCTCCAAAATATACAAGCAGCTCATGCAGCTTAATACCAAAAAAGCAAATAACCCAATCCACAAATGGGCAGCAGACCTAAATAGACATTTCTCCAAAGAAGACATACAGATGGCCAAGACACACATGAAAAGATGCTCAACATCACTAATCATCAGAGAAATGCAAGTCAAAGCCACAATGAGGTATCACCTCACACTGATCAGAATGGCCATCATCACAAAATCTAGAAACAACAAATGTTGGAGAGGGTGTGGAGAAAAGGGAACTCTCCTGTACTGTTGGTGGGATTGTAAGTTGGTACAGCCACTATGGAAAACAATTTGGAGGTTCCTTTAAAAACTACAAATAGAACTACCATATGATCCAGTAATCCCACTCCTGGGCATATACCCAGAGAAAACCATAATCCCAAAAGAAACATGTACCATAATGTTTATTGCAGCACTATTTACAATAGCCAGAACATGGAAGCAACCAAAATGCCCATCAACAAATGAATGGATACAGAAGATGTGGCATATATATACAATGGAATATTACTCAGCTATAAAAAGGGATGAGATGGAGCTATATGTCATGAGGTGGGTAGACCTAGAGTCTGTCATACAGAGTGAAGTAAGTCAGAAAGAGAAAGACAAATATTGTATGCTAACTCACATATACGGAATCTAAAAATGGTACTGATGAACTCAGTGACAAGAGTAAGGACACAGATGCAGAGAATGGACTGGAGAACTCAAGATTTGGGAGGGGGCGGGGGGTGAAGGGGAAGCTGAGACGAAGCAAGAGAGTAACACAGACATATATATACTACCAACTGTGAAATAGATAGCCAGTGGGAAGTTGTTGTATAACAAAGGGTGTTCAACTCGAGGATGGAAGATGCCGTAGAGGACTGGGACGGGGAGGATGGGGGGGACTCGAGGGAGGGTGGGGGGGGAGTCGAGGGAGGGAGGGAATACGGGGATATGTGTATAAAAACAAATGATTGAACTTGGTGTACTGCCCCCAAAAAAATAATAAATAAATTAAAAAAAAAAAAAAGAAAGAAAGAAAGACCCTTCCACCTGTGAGAGCAGCTCTGAAAGCCAGCCAGAGCCCGGCTGAATTTTAAACCTGGAATATTTCTTCCGCTGGAGGTGAGGTCCCTAGAGGTCTCGAGGGTCACTCATTAGAGCAGAATTTCTCACCTGGACGCTGTTGCTGTGTGGGACTGGGTAATTCCTTGTTTGGGGGATAAGGGTGTCCTGTCTGTTATTGGCTGTTTAGCAGCATCCCTGGCCCCTACCCACCCCCCCCACCCCCAGATGCCAGTAGTGCCCACTCCTCACCAAGCAAAAATATCTTCTGACATTGCCAGATGTCCCTAGGCAGAGGGAAGGGAATAAAGGTGGCCTTGGTGGAGAACCACTGATTTCGACCATGCCTTCTCCCCAGGGCAGTGTGGCCCCCGTAGTGACACTGATTCTTAAAGGGGGCAGATCTTGGCTCTGTTTCAATGGTTCGTAACCCTGCAGAGGGCCCCAGTATGTACATAAACAGTATATCTGGGACTCTCCTGGTGGTCCAGTGACTAAGACTCCGTGCTTCCGTGGGGTCGATCCCTGGTCGGGGAACTAAGATCCTCCATGCCGCTCGCGGTGACCAGAAATAAATAAATAAAATTTAAAAGGAAAAAAAACCAAAACAATATATCCACAGTACTAAAATTCCTTGGGAGAGGAAGGCAATTAGCAAAAAATGTCTAAAAAGACTTCGGGGAGGGGGCGTGATCATGAAAAATAATGTTGAGAAACTCTGATTTAGATCAAGGGGGAGCCAGTTTTTCCAGGAGGCTGTAGGACAGGAATTTGAGAGTTGAAATCGGGAACCAGAAGTCACAATGGGAAGGGTCAGGCACTGGGGACCACTCACCATCACAATAGCTAATGGGAATCACTGCCCACGTGCCCGGCACTGGGCCAGCTGGTTTAATGCACGCAAGTAGTGCCATGCATGATCAATGCTCTTATTTATTTCCCACTTTACAGCTGGGAAATGAAGCCACATGCAGGTTAATAATGAACACTCCATGTCCAGAAACTGTGCCCTTGACCCCTGTAGGTCAGAGCCAATTAGATTAGGAGGGTTTGCACCTTGGCGGGTAATTTGGGATTGTGGGTCAGTAGAGAGCAGGGAAACTCTGGGACAGGATGGAGACAGAGCTGGGAAAGGAGGAGAGGAAGGCACGACCATGGGGCATGAATTAGAAGAAAACTGAAAATTGAGAGATTAGATGCGAGGGAGGGAGGGGGCTGAGGACCCACAAGCATGGAGTGAATCAGCCTCAGAGTTCAGTGCGATCCTTCACTTGACCTTCTCCAGGTGCCTTTTCCTCTCCAGTGGCTGCAGAGCTGGCCTGAAGCAGGCTTGGCTGGGCAGCTGCAAATGAATTCTTTCCTAGGCAAGGCTGGCCTTGGCCTGGCCCTTCACATCTGCTAAATAAATCAGGATGCCTCCTGACTTCCCTCTGGGCCTGTCTCAACTGACTTCTTCCTTCTCCTAAGCTCAAGATCTTCTAGGGAAGGAATTTTTAGAGCATCTCTGCTTTAAAAAAAAAAAAAAGAAAGAAAAGAAAAAAAGTGGAGTATTTCTCACCCAAGCTATATTATCTACAAAGAGAAGTAATGCTATTTCATGCCATTTGGGGAGCAAGTATTACTCCCTTCTCAGACCCCAAATTTTAGCTATTTTTATCCTGTCTGGAGGGCCATTGCTGGCGAGGCAGCTCCCAGCCCCCGGCATGCAGTCCCAAACAGATCGACCCTCCTCTGCTCTGCATGGTGACCTGGGAAGATGGCAAATCTGCATCTTTGATGTTTCAACTTTGAAAAAGTTGCTTTAATGTAGAGTGATTGGAGCATTTCAAACTAGGAATGGAATTATGATAATTCACTCTATGTGTTGCTTTCTCCAAGGTGGTCCTTTTTTTTTTTTTTAAGATTTATTTATTTATTATTTATTTATTTTTGGCTGCGTTGGCTCTTCATTGCTGTGCATGGGCCTTTAGTTGTGGTGAGCAGGGGCTACTCTTCATTGTGGTGCACGGGCTTCTCATTGCGGTGGCTTCTGTTGTTGCAGAGCACGGGCTTTAGGTGCGGAGGCTTCAGTAGTTGCAGTACTTGGACTCAGTAGTTGTGGCTCGAGAGCTCTAGAGCACAGGCTCAGTAGTTGTGGCACATGGGCTTAGTTGCTCCATGGAATGTGGGATCTCCTGGGACAAGGGCTCGAACCTGCAGCCCCTGCATTGGAAGGCGAATCTTTACTTCTGTGCCATCAGGGAAGTCCTTCTCCAAGGTGGTTCTTGCACACAGATTAGATATGCCTTCTCTCTCTTTCTCTCTCTCTCTCTCTCCAGCTGTTTGAGGGATCCAGAGTGCCTGCCGTCATGTTCCAGGGGAGATGCCCCATCAGGTCATTTTCAGGCTCAGATTCACGATAGGGGTTTGTTGGGAGGGACCTAAAAGTTCATATATCAGGGGTCAGCCAGCCTGTGCTTGAAATCCCCTGGCGACAACGTGCTCATCACCTGACACCCCACCAGAGTTGTCAGACCACTGGAAATAGTGCTACAAATGGCTCGGATTTCAGAATGCTGACAGCAAACCAGGTACCATACTCAGTGCTCATCGGTTTATTTAATATTTAGATATGCCCAGTGAGCTGTTTTTATCACCATTGCATAGATGAGAAGCTGAGTCTCGGGGCTGGCAAATGGAGAAGCAAGACATCAGACTCAGAGGCAGAATGAACCACCATGCAATACTGTCTTATAATTTATTTCACAGTAGCTTTAATGCCGTGTCTCCCCGTGGCTGTCGTACAGGGCATGGTTCTACCTATTGGAGCACTGCAGTGCAAGTTAAATTCCTCTTCTGATAAAATCCCTTCAGGTAAAAGGCCCCAGTGGTGGGCACTTCCCCCATCAGTCCCCTCTTCTTTAAGATAAACATACCTGGTTCCTCTCTGGTTCTGATCTCTAATGCTTCAAATCTCCTACCATCCAGGGCCTTCTCCTCTTGTATTACCCAGAAAAGAACCTGACTCTTCATATACAGCCAAGAGCAGGGCAGGGGGGCAAGGCACATGTCCTAGTCTTTATTCTCCAAGTTATGAGTCAAGCCTGAAATCACATTACACTGTGGATACAGAGTGAACAAACCTGTTTTCTCACAGAAAAAAAAAGTGTTTTGGGGAATTCCCTTCAGAACTAATCACCAAAGCTACATGGAGAAGATCTGGTTCAGGGTTACCTAGAAAGCTGCCCCCATCCTTCACCCTAAGACTTGACCCCTCTTCCAACACAGTGTATTTAAACTTAAGGAAGACTTACCTTTGTGCCAGCATTCTGTTCATTCATTCATTGGTTCAATATTTACGGGGCAGTAGTACACCTACTAGGTTTCAAGCAGAGCCCTGAGTTTGAGGATATAATGTAAGGAAGTTATAGATCCTGTTCCTAAAGGAGAAAAACAAGAAAGTGTGGTGAACCCGATGATACAGTTGTGCCAGGATGATCTGGGATTACAGAAGAGGATTCCAGGGTTGGGGGGTCCTGAATCATATCTGGCTCTATCTGAAAAGACACAGTAGGGGTAATAGGGTTCCAGGAGAAGAGAAAGGCATGATCAGAGGAAGGAAAAATGCATTTAGCCGAAGGGATGCTTTCCACAATCAAGGGAGGTGAATTAATATAAATCATGTTGGAAGAGACTTACCAGTGTAAATGTTTATGGACTGCAACTGAGGGTGCACATTCTTTCAGATGCTACTTGCCCCATTCTGAGTCTGTCACCGTTTGTGGCCAGTGTGTTCCGATGGCCAGCACTTAACATGAAAAGAGTGAAGGAGACTCACGGCTCTTGGCAGCATTATCTTTCCGTGAAATTGTCCTTTCTCCTATCTCCTTCTACTGGAGGGATGTTCTGTTTTTATTGATCTTTTGTAGCATCTGATCTTATCTCACAGCAGAGATGGTACATCTCTATTTTCATAGAGTATGTAAAGGTTCTTACTTGTGGTATCCCGGTGGCCTGATCGCTCAGTCGGTCTGATTCCCCGTCCTTATCGTCATATGTGAACGGTCATGTAATTGGTGAATATTTCTTAGGAGATTCTTGGTTTTGCTGAATTTACTTCTGACAGCTCTGGCCATTGTTGTTAACTCTCATTCACGTTCACACACGTGCTCACATGTATTTACACACACACACACACGAATCCTGTTTTAATTTATCTTGCTCACAGTCTTGGATCACAGGTCTCTACAACAGGGTGAAATGGACCGATAAGCCACAGGCAGTATTAATGGAGCTTATGATAAATCTGAAAAGAGGGACAGTGTGGGGGAGAGGCAAAGTGAAGAGCTACTTGGTGGTCAGAAATTAATGGCCCGTTTCTCCCCAACTGGATGTCTTGTTAAAATACAAGTTGATATCACCCAACATATGGGTGATATGGTGAGAAGCCCATTAAAAATACTTCTGATACTGCCTGAGAAATAAAGGAGTTTTATCATCAAGTCTTTGGACTCAAGAAAGTATGTAAACAAACAGAAAAAAATATCTAAAGCCTATGAAAAAGTTTTGTAACGCAAAAGAATAAAGTCATAAGAGCTTAAAGGCGCATCTAAATTATTTCCTACTTGAAACCCCATGCAAAAGTTAGGAAACCGTTATTACAGATTCTCAATGAAACAGATGGGAGCTTTATATCTATTAGTGAAAAACGGAGTGGCACAGGGCTTCCCTGGTGGCCTAGTGGTTAATAATCCACCTGCCAGTGCAGGGGACACAGGTTCGAGCCCTGGTCCAGGAAGATCCCGCATGTTGCAGAGCAACTAAGCCCATGTGCCAAAACTGCTGAGCCTGTACTCTAGAGCCCACGTGCCTAGAGCCTGTGCTCCACAACAAAAGAAGCTGCTGCAATAAGAAGCCTGTGCACTGCAATGAAGAGTAGCCCCTCCTCTCCACAACTACAGAAAGCCCCCGCGCAGCAATGAAGACCCAAAGCAGCCAATAAATAAAATAAATTAATCAATTAATAAAATAGAGCGGCACATAACAAGGAAATAGAATTAAAACTGTAAGAAAGCATGTGCTATTTTTTGGTTGCACTAAAAAGCACAGTTAACCCTGAAGAAGATAAAGAGGTACACTTAAGAAATATTTCCAGAAGAATGTAAGAAAAGATGATGAACATGGTAATAAAACATAGAGAGAGAATCTATGAATGAGAGGAGTTCCCAAAGGAAAAAAGGGGGAAAAATCCCCAGATGAAAAGAGGATGAGAAGAACTTCCTCTCTCTTGATTTTCACTCTTCCTTTGGTGCTACTTCAACAGAACGGACCAAATGTGAACCAAACCTCCTTCCTTCCAGGAGACACAGTGATATTTCTTAAAGAACCGTATCAGTCAGGATAAAATAAACTCTGCTGCAGTAACAACTATACCCTGAACTTTAAGTTGCTTAACACACAGAAGTTACGTCTCACTCATGGAAAGTCCAATGAGAGGTGGGTGGCTCTCCAGGGCAGTTCCCTTCCAAGTGGTAACTCAGGGACTCAGTTTGCTTCCAACTCACATAACATCAGGTGCCCATGGTTCTGTTTCCTCCAAGAAAATCCTGTTGTCCCGGTGTAATTATTACAAGTTCCTCTTTCACTCCCCAAAATGTGCATGTGAGTGCATCAGTTATATAGTCATCTTAGCTAGACCATCTAGAACTGACTTTCAGGTCCCCGCAGCAGGGAAGAGAGAAACCGGAGACTCCTGTATCTGTTTAGTGCATAAGTGCTGTGGCCCAGGTGTGATGCACAGTATTTCACTCACTGCTTGTTGGAATCCCAGAGCTGCATCGAACTCTGGGGAGGACAGGACATGTGGATGAGCATGTGATTAGTCAGGGAGCAGTAAATATCACTGTCACAGTAACATTGCTGAAAAGCAAAACGAAAGGAATAGCTACACAAGTACAAGCAGTATCAAAATAATGAAGTCTCTAAGCACAGTCATATAATTTTTAGCTTTTCTGTTGTAATCACAGAAGGGGACCTGAACTCTGCCCGGTTTCTTCTACCCTCTGCCTGGATCTATACCAAACACCATCTCATTTTTATACCCAGCTATAGAGTCACGTGACCATCCTTTATTCCCCCTGATCGATGATCCAGCTGTTCAACTCTTCTCATCCAGGGCCCTCATTACAGTGTGGGTGTCTACACTGCAGGATGTGCCGTATTCTTTGTCCCTGGCATTGGTTCATTTATTTGTTTTTTGCCTGGGCTTGCCTGTAGAGATTGTGGATTCGGAACGGGAATGAGTGACCCTCTGAGGGCTAGTCAGGAACCAGTAGGCCTGAAACAGGAGAATTGGTGTCACACATGTTCTTTGTGAGTGTGAGAGCTTGAAGAAGAGGGCAAAGGTCCGCCAGCTGTTGAGATGAAAAAGGAACCAGCTACAAAGCTCCAGGTGAATCAGAGCTGCCGCAAGAAAGTAGAAACTATTACTCCACCATTCTTCACATATGGCAAACTGAGAAAAAAAAAAAAGAGAAAGAAATGATACAGTTGATATGAAAGGTATAATTAATTCAACTTAATTATATTTAACAAACATGTATTCATCAATTATATAATGAATGAATGAATGAATGAATGTGAATACACATGATTAGTAAAGGTATAGATTTGTAGAACTTAAATACTTCCCAGAAGAAGAATACAGCTTCTTTTCAACTGACCATTGATCAGTCACAAGATCTGATGATATCCTAGCCTGCAAAATTTTCATGTATTTTTTTTAATTTTTAAAATATTTTTTATTTATTGGCTGCACTGGGTCTTCGTTGCTGAGCACGGGCTTTCTGTAGTTGCGGAGAGCGGGGGCTATTCTTCATTGCGGTGTGCAGGCTTCTTATTGCAGTGGCTTCTCTTATTGTGGAACACGGGCTCTAGGCGCTTGGGCTTCAGTAGTTGTGGCTTGCAGGCTCTAGAGCACAGGCGTAGTAGTTGTGGTGCATGGGCTTAATAGCTCCGAGGCATGTGGGATCTTCCCAGACCAGGGCTCGAAGCCACGTCCCCTGCATTGGCAGGCGGATTCCTAACCCCTGCACCACCAGGGGAGCCCATCATATATCTTAAAAAGCAGAAATCTTACAGATCTTATTCTCTGATTGCAATATAACAAAATCATAAATTGATAATTAGAATTAAATAAAAAGACCCCTGGGGAAGGGAGCGTTTGCCATTGAAAAATACCTCCAAAATAGCACTGATGGGCAAAGGAGAACACCAAGAAAATTCTAACAATTGACTGGAAAATAATATAAGTGAAAAGAGTATTTATCAAACCCAAGGAATGTTGCCAAAGGAATGCTCAGAGGTAAATGGACAGCTTCCATGGTAGTCATTACAATTACATACAGTGCTGGGGGGATCAGGAATATTCAGTCTCAGTGAAAAATTCCCTTGACCGGTGGCCACACAGCTTCTGAACATGTGTCTGCACCTCTTTATTTTGCTTCACATCCAATTCATCCAGAGGTTCCCTCCGAGAACCCACAGACTGTCTCCCAGCAGCACCTGCCCTCTATGCCCCTTGCCTACGCTCATTTAGACCATTATTTTCCCCCACCCCTGGGGATTTTTCAACCATCTCTTCTTTCTGAAACAGATAGGGACCTGCTGTTTCCCTCCTGGGAAACATTTGCTGTATCCCTAGTGCTGTCAGATTGAAATCTGTCCTCTGTGGGTGGGCACTGAAGGTCCCTTCCCCAGAGGACCCCAATCCAATGCACTGATTTCAACATCCAGCTCAAGTGCCAGCTCACGTCTAGTTACACGTCATCATTCATTCCAGCCGAGCACCCCCCACCCTTGCTCGTAGTTGTATCGTCAACAAGTACACATCTGTTGACTAGTCTTTGTTCCCAGTAGCCTTTATAGGCTTCCTTCCCATGTCCTCCTGCCTTCATGAATCTCTTCGCCCCTCCTCTTCCTCACAATACCTGAGCACAATGCCTTTTAGCACAGAAAGGCAAGACAGCTGTTTGCTAGATGACTGAGAATCCTTCGCAGAGCCTAGAGCAGTCGCAGACACTCAAAAAGCATTTACTTGCATATTGGTGTTAATATAGTAAACATTTGGGAAAAGGGAGAAACTGTATTATCCAGTGCCATGAAAATGCGAAAGGAATTCAGAGAAAGTAGGAGATTGTAGCGTGGAATAACCCAGGATGCCTTGATATGGTTGCTGGCCTTGCAGAAGGGAAAAACCTTGGAACAATGGCCTGGAATGTCTGACTAGAGCAATAGGACCCAAAGCAGGGAGAGGGAGGGAGTGTGAAGACAGTGGCGGTTCCACCTTAGCTGCAGGGAGCAGTCCCCAGTGAGGAGCACAGGTGAGTTTGGAGGGTGCAGACACCCACCACCAGGCACAGTGTGGGTGCTACTTGGCCCCTCCGCATGTGACTAAAGCATCAGTGGAGAAAGTAATTGGTATCTTTCAGACCAAGGCAGGTTTCTTTGTTCTTGGAAAACGTGCTTTGCTGGTATTGTCAGTGAGTTCAAATGGAACATCCTCCCAAAGCACAAGACTTTATCTGCTGTTTGCAAAGCTAGACAAAGGGCTTAAAGGAATTTGAGGTCAGACCCTGAGTTCGTGTGAGTGGGAGAAGAGGGAATTTTACCGAATTGTTTGGATCTTTCCTTATGTTGGTTTCATCTGACAGCGGCTAAATCTAGTCCAACACATGCCCCGTCCAAAGCGCTGTGCATATGGAAATAGCCCTTTAGCCGCTCAGGATTCGTCACTCTATGTGGTGCGTAATTACTCTGCCTTCAGTACAGACGACTGGCCGTCGGCGCATGCCCTTTGCGTGCGTGGTTAAAATTAGTTAAATCAAAGGAATGCGTGGAGAAGAGATTGTGTTTAGCAACCCATCATGCCGATCTTCTGATTAGGCATAAGCTCTTTAGCGTACCGTGTCAATGAGATGTGCTGTTGTGTTAATAAGCTGTAAATTCTAAATAATTGCTTGATAGAATGAGAATCTGAAGCGATGGGTTCCTTTCCAGAATGCTGATTATACTCAGTCATAGAAGGCAAGAGAACCCGTTCCCACCATTGTTTCCCTTCGGACAGGAAAGGACGTTTTGGCCTGGCCTGTTGATGGAAAGCACTTAAAATATCCTTGGTGGTTCTTTTGTCTCCTTTCATCTGAGCTTCTGGTTTGTCAGACATCAAATGGGGCAACGTGAAGACTTCTGCATGAGCCGCTTCGTTTCTATTTGCCGAGCCCCGTGAATGACAAACACTGCTTCTTTTTCTGGTCAGAGAATGGAAATTCTGTTTCCTGAGCCAGCAGAATCCCCAGGTACAAATGGAGCTTCCCCCGAGAGTCATAACCCCAAGGTGGGTGACTTGGCCACTCTCTCCCTGATCTCCAGGCTCCAGCAGACGGTTTTGATGCAGGAAGGCTCAGTTCTGAATCCAAGCCAGCACTGGGTGTTGGTTCCAATTAAAAAGCAATTGCATTCCCAGCAGTTCACGGCTGCAGCCCAAAATGCAGCTTGTTCAAAAAAGCATAATCTTTTTTGAGAGGCAGTTACTCTATAAAGGGCTAGATGCTGCCAGGGAGGGCTAATGAGCGTGCATTTGTAGGTGATAAAAATTTTAAAGTTCAAAGAGGAAACCCAAAGCAGGTCATTTACTTTGCAGTTATTTGTAGATGGCAATGAGGGTTTTCTGTTGTTGTTGTTTTTTTTCCCCCTGGCATTAAACAGCCCATTTATTAGAGGACAAATAGGAATTGACCTTTTGCTAGACAGCGAGGAAACAGAGCCATCACATTAAGGAAATCAAATGCAAGAATGCCAAAGGGTCAGCATTAACTAGCCCTGGGAAGCAGTGTCATTCTGCAGGTGCGTCAGCCGAATCAGCGTCTGTCTTTCCATGAGCCGTTGTTGCTTTCTGGGAAAACCAATAAGGACACCGAGCTTGAAGAAGCATTCCAGATCACTGCGTTCGGTCTCCTCCACTGGTCGAATGGTTATGTCCGGATATTTTTAGTTACCGCCCCCTCTATCTCGTTTGGCTCCAAGACACATAATTTCAGAAAAATCAAGCATAAAAAAACTCATAGCGCTGAGAGTCAAGAACCCCAGTTTATTTCAAGTCTAGCTCACTCGCCATAAGACCGAGAACAAGTCTTTGAACTTCTCTGGGCATTTGTTGGGAGTTGCAAGTAGTCAGTTTTATTTTAGTCCTAATAGTCCAGGATTTTATGATAAGAACCCTTTAACTTCATCCATCACAAAGTTAGTATTTCAAAACCAAAGTCCCTTAACTCCCAGTTTTTTTGTGTGTGAAGAGATTAAGTCAATTTTTCTTCTGGAGATCACTCCTGGGGTCATTTCCATTCTCATCTAGTTTTCCTTAAGGGGGAAATGGATGACCGTTTCCTTTGAAGACAGCCTGTTTCAGGACCAGTGTAACTGGCACGAACCTTCTAGCACCAGTGTGATAGCTTCCGTTGGGGAGGAGCATTGCCCTGGCAGGCATGGTGCCGGGTGGCGGAGAGCAGGGGATGCTGAGGCTGGCAGAACGCACAAAGGCTAAGCTTAACACCAGCGCTTTGTGTAATTCAACAGACTGTTCGTCATATTTAATTTCAGTTGTAATTGTTCAGTTGGGGACTTATCCAGACCGGCTTCCAACCCGCTAGCCTGCTCTGCCCCCGTGTCCCAGGCTCTGTCACGTCACTACTCTCCCTCCATCCCCTGGACAGCCCCCAAGTCACCTGGGGGGCCCGTCCCAGGTGTGGCTTTTCCAGCCTGTGTGTGGAGTAGGTTAAAGCACCCCGGCTCCCTTCTGTGTGTACTCTTTAGAAGCAAAGTACTTTCTGATTCCCTTACCCTGCAGTCAACTTCTTTTCTCTCCAAAGAGCTCTGAATGAATGAGGCCATGAGAAGAGGCGTGGCCTTCACTTGGCTTGACAGGAGGAAAGCAACAAGGTTTCCGCTGATAATTCCAGGTGGAGGAGGCTCAGCCCCCATCTCTCCCCCCTCTGACAAAGCCAGGCGCAGCATAAGACGGCAGGAAGAGTCCTGAGCGTGTGCTCAGAAACCTAGATTCCAGTTCCACGCCTCGGTCAGGTGGCGTGAGTGTCTGTCCAGCTGACCTCACAGGTGGATGGGACGGGGGGCCCTTGAGATAATACCTATTGGGGGCGCCCTGTGAATATCCTAATACAGTTTTTAAAGGTTACGCTCCACGTACAGTGATTATAAAATATTGGCTCTATTCCCCGTGTTGTACAGTACATCCTTGTAGCCTGTCTTACATCCAATACTTTATACCTCCCACTCTCCCACCCTTGTTTTGCCCTTCCCCTCTCCCCGCTGGCGACCATGGGTTTCTTCTCTGTATCTGTGACTCTGCTTCTTTTTTGTTCTGTTCACTAGTTTGTTGTCTTTTTTAGATTCCACATGTGAGTGATACCATACAGTATTTGTCTTTCTCTGTCTGACTTATTTCACTTATTTCACATAATGCCCTCCAAGTCCATCCAGGTTGCTGCAGATGGCAAAATTTTCATTCTTTTTCATGGCTGAGTAGTATTCCATTGTTACATATATACACCACATCTTGCTGATGGACGCTGCACACATGTGCCTAGCAGCTGGTCTCCAACTGCTGCCTCAACCAGACTAAGACTCTTACTAGTATCTGGACTTGTTCTTGGAGCCTGAGTTGAGCAGTTTACAGTGGTGCCTCTAGGTACGTTTGACATCCACTAGATCCAAGATTCCATGCCCTTTTCCCAGGCACCATTTTTTATCATATAAACTGGCTGGTCTCCTCCCCTTCTAGCTGTGATTTTCTCGCCTCCTCTTTTATTTCCAGGCCCACCTGGAAATAAAAAGTGGGCCCTGCATACCACCGCCCTTCCCCTTCAGCGTTCCTCCATCTGTCAACTAGGAGAACACCAGCTCTCCAGCCACTTCTGCCCAGGTACTCCCACATGGTACCTGAGGTGAGGCCCTAGTCACGCACTTTGTTGTTATGAATGAGATTCCAAAGGAAAGAGTCAAGTAAAGTTTCCTCCCTTCTTTATCCCTAAGATTAGTTGGAAGTGTGAAATGACATAGGTCCCTTCACTTGGCTTTTGGCGTTATATTTGGAGAAATGTGAACCTTTCTGCTTTCTTCTTTGATCAACACACTGCTCATTGTTCACCATTTCTGAAAGTTTTTTGCGATCATTCTTCTCGCCCAGAGAGTAATTTTGAAATAAGGTGGAGAGAATAGCGAAAGGCACCAAATCTTTTTGACAGAAAAGGAATAATTGTCCGAAGCATAAAGCCTTTTCTATGTCAAGTTTCTGCTGACCTCTTCAGCTGTTCTGGGTGTCATTCTTTTCTGACAGCATGGAGCACTTTTCCCCCTTTGAATAACTATCAGTTTCATTCTGATTCTCAGTTTCCATAGTCTTGCAAATTCAGATCACACTGAAGACCAAATTACTGCCTTTGGGACAATGGCCTTTGTCTGATTGCTAACCAGGCATTTAGTGTATAGCTCAAAAGACAGGATTTGGGTCTGAGATTTTACTGGGTTGCACTTTTTAAAAACTCAGTTAATTATAGGCTGAAGTCACAGATTCGAATGCAGATATGAGAGATACAGCAATCCCACATTTTAATTGGATCCTTAGGTAAAGAGAGTTCGAGCCGGGTATTAATTCAGTGTGAACAACTTCAGTGGGGACACACTTCCTTGTTAATGCCTGGCTTTCTTTTTTTCTCCCTTGCCTTACATCTGTGCTCTCGTGGCCCCCAGAACATCTTTTTCTTCTCAGTGTGCTTGAAATACTTGTAATTGCTTCATCAGTTCCCTTATCTGTTAGATTGCAAACTCCCTAAGAAGAGGGTCTGTGTCTATTTTATTCATCTGTGTATCCTCTGAGCAAGTTCATATGGTGCCTGGCATGTCATTGGCCTTTAAGAAACATTTGTAGGATAGGTGGACGATGGGTGGATGGATGGATGGATGGATGGATGGATGGATGGATGGATAGATGGATGGACAGATGGATGGACAGACGGACGGACGGACGGACGGATGGATGGGTGGATGGATCAACAGAAGGATGAATGGATGGATAGACCAATGGATGGACAGATTAACAGATGCATGGGTGGATGGACAGTTGGACCATGGATAAAAATATTTATTATCCTGTCTTCTATTTTTGCAAACAATGATAAGATCATAGCATCCTAGGGTAGAAATACAACCTTCATTTTGTTTTAAAGGGTCTCCTTGGTCTCTCTTCCAGATTGGCCTGGCCACATGGCATGTCTCTAGGAAAGGGCTCTTGTCCTCTTTCTTTAGTCAAGTTCAGTAAAATATCTTTCCTATGATTATGGTTATTTCTGGGGCTTAATTTTTCCATCTGTCAACCAGAAAAAGAGAATGTCCTTCTTGGATAGTTGCTTGGGAACCTGCTTACTTTTCATCTCCTTGGAGATGAGGAACCAGTAGACCCCAAGTTAGTCTGCCCAGTTCCTTTGCTGCAGGGATTTCTGACACTTGGTACTTTGAAGTGATGGCTTCAGAGCAAATCATACGGGGGAGGGGACTCAGCACAGAATCTACATAAATGAGTCCCTGGAGTGTGCAACATGGTGGCCCTGTTCTCAGGCAGGTAGAAAGCCTGTCGTGCTGGCTAACATTATGAGATCACTCCATTGTATCCATCAAACTGTGCTAGGCATTCTTTTTCTGGGGCTTTCTGAGCACAAAATGATGGTCTCCCTGTACATATGGGAACAGAAAATGAGAGAATACTTTCCCAAGTGGTAGGAACATCAGTTCAAACACTGGACACAGAGATTGTTAAGAGGTATTGAGAATGGCTGGAACCCTGGGTCTTTGAAAGAAGTCCTTTCTGCCGTAGGACACGTGGCCGTTGTCCGCCAGCCCTCTGTGGGCCAGCCCTCCGCCTGCTCTCACTCACGCCTTTGTGTCTCTTAGCTTCTGCTGGCTTTATTCTTGGGTGCATCCACTCACCCTGACTCTTGCCTTGCCCCACGACAATTTGAAGCTTCTCTCCAGGTCCTTTCAGGATCTGATACTTCCTAGATGTGGCATCTCTCAGGAGCTGACCTGACTCTGTCTGCTTTGGGCCTTATCACTCCTGTTCATACTCTGAGAGACTGCCCTTCGGGTCTGGTTTGAACCAGGAGGCGGTAGAAGGAATGGGGTGATTGCAAACTCTGCAGAACCCCCCCCACATATGTGGATTCTCCCAGCCGAGTCCTGAGACACTGTAGCAGTGGGGAGTGGGCAGTGGGCTGTTTGGTGATGTTTAGAATGCCTCTTATAAATCCTGAGCTGGACTTTGAGGGATTCACGGGGAGGTGAGTCGGGGTCTTCATACCTGCACTTTTCTCACTGGCCTGTCTCCTCATAACACCCTCTCACTTTCCCTCATTGCCATCTGATCCTATCTGTATCTTATTCCTCCTCAAGGCCAAATTCTCTCCTTTGATTGAGTGCAGTGTTTGACCTGCAGCACGAATCATCTGCCCCTTTCTGTCTTCTTGGATCTGAACATCATCCTTCCTTTCAGACTCTGAGTTCCTCCCCTCCCTGCAAATGGATACTGCATCGTGTTCTGTCTGTACAGCATAGCGTAAAGAGCGTGGACTCTAGCACCAGGCTTCCTCAGTGCAAACCCTTCCTCTGCAATATACTAGCTGTGTGGCCTTGGGCAAGTTACTTAACCTCTCTGTGCCTTCCATGCCTCATCAGCAAAATGAGGATGACAGTAACACCTGGTTTCCAGGGTTGTGAGGAGTAAATAAATACACACAAATGACTAAAACAGCACCTGACACAGAGGAAACCCTTAGTCAGTCATAGCTGTAGCACTGTCAGCGATAGTACCTCCTGACACAGAGGTTCTCAGGAAATGTGAGCCCCTGCACACACAGAAGCATGCAGCCTTCCCCCTTGCCTCTCAACCTCATTTCCACCGTCTCCCTCCTCCCTTCTCCCATCACCAGGTGATGACAAGTGGAAAGACCAAAACACAGGTTGCTGAAAGATGCAAAAGATGCATCTATGGTGAGCCAACATGTCCCGGAAACCCACATCAGAATGAGAGTTCAGAATGTCCCCCAAGATGTCAAGGGAGCTGGCAGGAGAGGACCTGTCACAGATGGTGGGAGGACACGGCCACCCAGGGCATTTCCTGATGGCTTCGTGGTGTCAGCCGGAGCCCCATCTGTGCTTATGAACTGTCTGGGGCAGCAGAGAGGTCTGATTTCCCACATTTCTCATCATGCACAGGGCCCGTCGGAGACTCACGAAGTGAGTGCTGGGAGGTCAGGGAACTTCTAGCCACCGCCATCCCCGAGGCTCCTCCTAGCAGGCAGAGAAGCGGTTTCCATGGTGCGAGGGGAGGCTAGTGTGGGGAAGAAGGAGTCTGATGGGTGCCTGGGAGCTGGGTTATTGCTGGCAGTCACTTCTCCTTTCTGGGCCTCATTTTTCCGGTTTACGTAATGAACGCATTCAACAGTCTCCAAAGCTCTGACAGTCTGTTTCTCTGAGACTTAAACTTGAGAGGTCAGACACCCTTTCCATCTACTATGGGGCTATATTATGTCCTCCCCACAAAACTCATATGTTGAAGCCCTAACCCCCCAAAACCTCAAGAATGTGACTGTATTTGGAGATAGTGTCTTTAAAGAAGTGATTAGGTTAAAATGAGGTTGTTAGGACGGGCCCTAATCTGGTATGACTGGTGCCTTATAAGAAGAAGAGATTAGGACACAGACACACACAGAGGGAAGACCATGTGAGGACCCAAGGAGAAGGCGGCCGTCTACAAGGCAAGGAGAGAGGCCTCAGGAGAAACCTACCCTTGACCTTGGAATTCTAGCCTCCAAAATTGTGAGACAATCAATGCCTGTTGGTTCAGCCACTACATCTGTGCTACTTTGTTACGGCAGCCCCAGCAGATGAATGTAGCATCCGTTATGTTCTCTGAGCCTGCAGTTCAACAGATTGCTGTTTAGAACTGAGACGTATTTCTTTGTTCCCTAAATAATTCCTCTGGGAGAGGATGAATGACCATGATTTAAGGACATAAGCTGAAGATTCTTCTGAAAGAAAGACACCATCTGGGCAGCTAAGAGAGTGCTCCGGGGATCTGGGCACTAAATGTGGCTATGATGCCCCTGTGCTTTGGCTTCTCTCCTAAGAGGAGAGAGTGAGAAACCATAGGCGTCTTCAAGGTAGAACGAATCTACCTCTGCTTAAAAAGAAGTTAGGAAATGAACTTGAGTCTCCGGTGTCTGCCAAGTCTTATGCTGAGCCTTGGGAAGAGAGAATGACCACAGCCACGGTCATAGTAGTTTCAGGCGCCACAGTGGTCCTCAGACTTGCACGAGGAGCAGTAGTCAGCAGGATTCAAAGCTGGGTGATGGGGCCTGAGTGCACAGGTGCTGGCACCCCAGGAACCTCTGAATCAGCGCAGACGAGGAAGAGGTTCTGCTTTTTACTGATTGACTCCCAATGACCTGTGACTTTGAGGCAAAGGAACAGGAATTAATAAAACCTCAGGCTCATTTTTTCCCAAAGTGTATTCCTTGAAATGCTGGTTCTGTGGGTCGTCACGGGTCTCCTACAAAAGGTAAAGGAGCGTGTGTAAGTAAAAGTCCTGGAGTTGGAAGCTTCCGACTTAAACAGAGGTGAGCAGGCTTCGATGCCCAGTGGCCGTGGCTCCCAGCTCTCTACGATGGTGCTGAGTGCACTGCAGTATAGCAGAGGGGAGCGTTTCCCAGATGAGTGTTTTCTGCGGAGCAGCTGCGGCACTGGTTACCACACTCCGGAAGGAGCCACTCTAGATGGCCCGCAGGGCTCCCCATGGCTGCCCTGGGATGTCCAGATGGTAAGCCATGAGTGTCACAGGGGAGATGACCAGCGGAGCAAGAACACTGGGGGTGACCGGTGGCCGTGACCACAGCAGCCGCCTCCTCATCTTTCAAAGATTCACAACACCCAGCAGGTAGATAATAGGTAAGGGAACCTACCAACATCCAGCCCTTGTAGTGGGCTTAATGCCTTAGCTGTAATGTACAAGGGACATACAAGAAAGGAGATTTACAAGAATATGTATATTTCAGTGCTCTGACACAGCTACTGGCTGACAAGAGCACAGGCACAGATTTCCAGATCCCTCCTGGGGGCAGTGCCTGTCTCACCCAGCACCCCAGTAGGGCTTCTCAAACTATCTGTGCCACACATCCTTATCAAGAGTGATATGGTCCCCAACGGGGTGAAAATTGACTCTTGCAGGGGATGCAAAAGACTTATTCTTTTTATGTGTAAATCGCAAGCATATATAGGGCACATAAACAGATATACAGAATATCTCTGGTGCTCACATGTCATGATGGGAGCAGAGCGGGTGACTGGGGGGTGGGGACTGGTGCGGGGAATATCTAAAAATGCTCCACAGGGGGAAGATAGAAAAAAGGTGGAGAAACACTGATGTCTAGTAAAAGACCAGATCTTTTCTTATTTCCAATCTATCACCAACTGATACTTTTATAAAATGCAATAAAAATGAATGACTAGAAAAATAAAATGGGAGAAAAAGAAACAAACATAAGCCCCCAGCTTTTATTCTTGGATTCAGTTGTTATAAAATTGCTCAGAATTGCTATAAATTCTTTTAAAGCTGACTCACAATTTCCATCGAAGTCTGTTTTTGCAGACCGTTGGTGGACAGGCTGTGGCCACGCTTTGGGGGCGCTGGGGTGGGAGAGAAGCAGGGGTGTTCAGGACAGGCCTTGAGGAGGGCATCCCTGGGCCGGGGGGTCTTAGAAGCACGAGCTGGAGTTGGCTGGAGGGAAGGGGGAGGAGCGTTTCAGCAGAAGGTGCAGGCTGGGCAGGCGCCCCAAGGGAGGCGCGTGGCACCTGTGAGGATGGTAGTGGCGAGGGGGAAGGGATGAGGTAGGGCTCTGGCAGAGGCTGGGGGCTCAAAGGAGAGGGAAGGCGGGGCAGAAGGCAGAGCACATGGCCTCAGGCAGGAGCTGGACCCACAGCCCTGCAGGTTGCACTCACACCCTGTTCTAACCACATGCCCCTTCATATTTTGGGGGGGTGTCAGTGGCCACTTGGAGACTCTGATAGCACCAACAGACCCCTTCCCAGAAGACTGAACAAACTCAAGACATTGTATGGGGCTTCTCTGATGGTGCAGTGGTTAAGAATCCACCTGCCAATGCAGGGGACACGGGTTCAATCCCTGGTCCGGGAAGATCCCACGTGCTGCTGAGCACCTAAGCCTGTGAGCCACAACCGCTGAGCCCATGCACCACAACTGCTGAAGCCCGTGAGCTTAGAGCCTGTGCTCCGCAACAAGAGAAGCCACCACAATGAGAAGCCCGCACATCACAACGAGGAGTAGCCTCCGCTCGCCGCAACTAGAGAAAGCCCACGTGCAGCAACGAAGACCAAACGCAGCCAATAAATAAATAAATATTTAAAAAATAAAAAATAACGTTGTATGAACAATCTGGGGGGCGGGGGTGGTTTCACAGCCCTATAAGCTCCATCCAGTGTGTCTGGGGCCAGAGCCGGTGTAGACAGTTGAGCTGATCCTGCCGAACCCCCCTCGTGTGCTCGTTACTCAGGCAGCCGTGTTTGTAGATCCCGACTGTGTGCTGACTCCAGTTCTAACAGGCCTGCCGGGTACCCATGGGTCAGTCACCTCCCAGAGGTTCGCCTGGGTTCCAGAGAGCCAGGGGCAAAGCCACATCCTTCCCTGGGCTGAGCCCCTGTGACGGGGGAGCGGGGGGTAAACCCTAGACGTCTTGTGGGGACGAGGAGCTTGGTGTCCTCCTCACGTGCTGGCAACCCCCGCTCCCCGGTACAGTCTGGTCCTCCCTTCCCTGACCTCTCCTGATCAGACCAACTCTGCATTTTAATCCCTTTCATGGTCTTATTTTTGTGAACTTCCACCAGATGGTGGCGAGGCCACTCGGGACCGGAATGCCATTGGGGGTTTGTTAGGACTGGAACATACTTAGTGGGCAATTTCGTCAGCGATTGTACAGAATGTAAAAATGAACCAGCGAGTGGAAATGTACCCAGAGAGGCAGCTGGGATAATTGGCCCTCACAAACACGCAAGAAGTGCTCTTCTAAAAATACTGGGGCAGCACTGAAAAGGCAGGCCTGAGACTCAACTCAGCAAGAGTTGAAAATGGCAAAGACACAATGTTTGGATCTTTCCATGCGATCCAGCAATCACAGAGCTTGGCCCTGAGGCCTCGAGAGAGATGCCATTTTGGATGTAAAGAAATAGCAAATCTGACATAGGCTCCACTGTTGGATTCACACCCAAGAATACTGTGTGTTGATGATAAGAGTATTGCCTCAGATGCAGGTTCTTCAGTTCATTTATTCATCCAGCAGGTATTCAGTGGGCACTTACTGTGGGCCAGGCCCCATCTGGCACCGGCCTGCAGCAGTGAACAAAACAAACATAGTCCCTGCCGTGGTGGAGCAGACAACACACAATGTGGAGCAAGGGGACAGAGGCTGGGGGTTGGGGGAGAGACTGTTTTGAATAGTATAGACAAGGGATGTGTTTAGGATAAGGAAGTATTGAAGTAGCAGATCCAGATGAAGTGAAGGGACAAGTGATGTGGATTTCTGGGGGAAGACTGTCCCATGTAGAAGGCACAGCGAGTGCAAAGGCCCTGTGGCAAGAACAAGCTTCGCCCAGTTGAGGAACACTGGGAGGTCAGTGTGGCTGGAGGGGCATGAGCGGGGGCCAGAGTGAGAGGAGATGATGGGCAGAAGAGGGCTGACCATCAGCCGTCGTCTGGATTGTGGTGTGCACTCTGAGTACGATGGGGCCATGGGAGGGTTTTGGGGGTTTTTTTAAATAAATTTATTTATTTATGTATGTATTTATTTATTTATTCATTCATTCATTCATTTATTGGCTGCCTTGGGTCTTAGTAGATGCGTGCAAGCTTTCTCTAGCTGTGGCGAGCAGGGACTACTCTTCGTTGCAATGTGCAGCCTTCTCATTGCAGTGGCTTTTCTTTTTGTGGAGCATGGACTGTAGGCCTGCGGGCTTCAGTGGTTGTGGTACATGGGCTCAATGGTTGTGGCTCGTGGGCTCTAAAGCGCAGGCTCAGTAGTTGTGGCACGTGGGCTTAGTTGCTCTGTGGCATGTGGCATCTTCCCGGACCAGGGATCGAATCCGTGTCCCCTGCATTGGTAGGCGGATTCTTAACCACTGCGTCACCAGGGAAGCCCCCATGAGAGGGTTTTGAGCAGCAGATTGACAAGTTTGATTGGTGTCCTGAAAGGATCCCTTGTGGCTATATGGGAATTCTGTTGGGACAAGAGCAGAGACTAGGGTCCAGTGAGGCAGTTAAGGTGGTAATAATCCAGGTAAAAGCAGCAAGTGGCTTCAACTCGGATGGGCAACTGGAGGCGCTTGAAGTCGATGGCAGACTTTGAGGAAGAGAAAAATTAGCCAGCAACCCATCTAAGACGTTGAGGGCCTGAAGTAACCCCCACCCCCAGCACCCTCTGCCCAGGAGCCATGCCAAATAGGGATCCTTTAAAGCAGCGGTCCCCAGCCTTTTTGGCACCAGGGACCGGTTTCCTGGAAGACAATTTTTCCACGGACAAGGGGGGGGATGTTTCAGGCGGTAATGCAAGTGATGGGGAGTGATGGGGAGCAGCTGTAAATACAGATGAATCTTCATTCACTTGCCTGTTGCTCACTCCTGCTGTGTGGCCCGGTTCCTAATAGACTGCAGACCAGCACACAGCCTGGGGGCTGGGGACCCCTACTTTAAAGGATCCAGAGGTTTAGCCTAAGGAGAGAAAGAAAGAGAGATGCCCTTATAAGGAGGACCGTTACGGCTCTGGATAAGGAAGGGCCTCTGTCCCTCCAGCTTCTCCCACCATGGATAGGTGGCTTCTGCAATGGCGAGCACATGTCACATCCCGTGGGATCCCCCTTTGGGATGCTGCGGGCACTGGGTGTGGCCCCAGATCAGAGTCGCCTGTGCATTGCTTCATCTCTCTGATGTGTATGGGGTTCTCCTGCCAACTGCAGGGGTTTGAATATTGAACAAGATCCAGTCCCAGCCCTCAGAGAGGAAGGATGGTCTTGGGTGCTCCAAGGGGGTGGGAATGTTCGTAAAGGGGCTTCCGTCAGACTTAGGGTGGAGAGCGTGATCACTGAGGCCAGCCTTGGAAGCTGAGGCCACAGATCTGTGGGTCTGTGTGCGTTGGGGACGAGGTGCAAGGAGAGAACTGGGCATCTTCTTGGACACGGAAAAATAAGACCAGCGCGTGGTGAGCGTGGTGAGCGAGGAGGGGCAGCTGGGGGTGTGTGCAGAGGGTGCTTCCGAGTTAAAGATGGACTCATTCTCTGGAGCCGAAATCAGGGGAGGCGTGCAAGGTGGGCCATGCACCTGTAGGGTGGGAGCCTGTCCTTATTGAAGATTTTGACAGTTTGCGCGTTGTGGATTGTTTTGCATTATTTTTGATTTTTAAAATATTGCATCAACATATTATTTATTTCCATTCCTGAGTTTTTCGGGCGCCCCTTAAATGTTACATGCAGACACTGCCTTGCTCGCCTCACCCCAGGCTCAGCCTTGCTCTGGACTGAGGAGACTTCCCAGGGTGGGGCGTTTGAGGGCAACGTGGGAAGTTTGCACCATAAAATTAGAGGGAGGGGCCTTAAAATCACAGCCCATCTACCTGGACACTTTATGAAGGGGCAGACTGGGGCTCACCACATCCTGAGAGCCAGCAGAGCCCTGCAGACGGCGGAGGGATTCAGGGAAGGCTCCCCCCCCCCCCGCCCCCCCGCATCTGAATCGGCAGCAAAGTTCTTCTACTCAGAAGGGAATGTAAGAGGGGTAAGTGGCCAAGGAAATGAACACGGCCATCGGGAACGTGCCACCTCGTTATTTATTTATTTAGGGGATTGCTGTTCCCGCCTCTCATCTTCATAGCACATGCCTCATTGCGCTCTGAAGGCCCTGAGAGGTTTCTCACAGCATTTATTTGATCGAATGTGTTCTTGAAGTCCTGTTTCTGGTTTCTCGTTACTTGCTCACCTGGAAGTCCCAGAGAGGAAGGGAAGTGTAGGAAAGGCAGGCCAGCCGATGGCAAATCCAGGGCATCACTGGCATTGGCAGGTAAGGACCGAAGGCAAAAAAGCCCATTTTTACTTTCCATTTGAAACAAGCGCTCAGCTCCATCAGGAACTGTGAGGGCAGGGCGGCAGCCCTGGGCGAGGCAGAGGCAAAGAGGGAAACTCCTGTGCCTGTGCTTGGAGGGGGACCCGTGGGGAGCCCTCCCCGTTGCTGCCTGGATCTGGGGCTGCCAGGCATACTCACGGGGTCCCTGGAGGCCTGGAGAGAGGACAGGCTTCCTAAGAGGGGTGGTGCCTTGGATACTGGGCGAGGAGGCATTGGTCAGGGTGGCTGTTTGGACAGATGGGTCTTCCCTGAGAGCCCGCACACTGGCCCCTGCGTTTTCCACACCTCCCCTCTCAGACCTCTGCCCTGGACTGGTCCATCCTTTGGCTCCTCTTTCAGCATTGACACCTCCTTACAATTTATCAGCCATTGGGATTGCTTGTAGATGTCTTTGATCCTGACAGGAGGCACCCACCCTCTTCACGCTTTCTCTGCAGGACCATCCTGGGCACAGATCACCCAGGATCAGGCCGAGGTAACCAGATTGTCTTCAGCCTTCTGGTGCTCAGTTCTTGTTTATACACAAGTGGCAATTGTTTCATTAAATTCTGTTTTCTCCCTCAAAAACTAGTTCCAGCAAGGTCTGTTTCCTGCCCTGTGTGGCACTCAACTGCCATCCCTGGGGTCCGGGGATGAGGTGCAGGCCTGCTCTCTGCCCTGAGGTTGGAGCGCCTGGGGTCTGAAGCCCTACTGGCCAGCCTGGCTCTTTGGGGTGCCCAGTTGGGGTCACTTTCTGTAAGAAGGGCCGAACCAGGGCAGGCCTGCTGGAAAGCCACTGACGGAGACCTCATTTCTCAGAAGCCCCCTCGGGACACCAGGGCTGGAGGGGCAGGTGACCCCAGGCCCTGTGAGGCTTGGCAAGGACCAGGCACTTCATGTCCACCCCAGCTTTAAGGGCAAAGGAGCTGGAAGAGAAATCAGAGGGCATATTTCCTTACACTGCGGCCTGGATACCGGGGAACTGAAAGCTGTACAAGCCAGAAATCAAATGTACTCGAGAAGGGGTTTGAGAAATTGGGGGAATAGGAGGACAACAGATAATTATTGGAAAAACAAGGATTCTTTTTCCTGCATCATGAGGGGGAATGATGACACACGGATCCAAAGTGACGGTCCACATCCTGCCACTCATTCGCTAGGCAGCAAAAGTTATCTAACTTCTCATAGCTTCGGTTTTTCATTTGTACAATGAAATGTCTAAAAGGAATTTGATAGACTAATTGTAAGAATTAAATGAAATAACCTATAAAGTGCCTCGTCCAAGGCCCTGCGCATCAGAGATGTAATCGTTATTTTTCAGATTGTCACGGTCACGGTCATAAAGGATGTTCCAGCGTTGTTTGTCAGGCCTTGTGGATCATAGGACTGACTCAGAAACCACTTGTCTATTCAAAGACCAGACTCCCTGAGAATCCTGGCTCTGCCAATTAATGTTCTGGTTATTCAGTAAGTGCCTGCGTTGTCGGAGACATCCCTCTGTGCTGGGCTTCTGACAAGGAATCCGAGGCGGGGCGCCAGCCTTGCGTGACCTGACAGTGTGATGGAGACATAAATAAGGAAACAGCAGGCAGAATGGAGATGCCATGGCTAGAAAAGTAAAGGAGGCATCTTTGGGACATGCAGCTCCGAGGGAGGGCTGGGGAAGCTTCTAGAGAAGCTTACATTGAGATAGGACCTCAGGTTGAGGAGGAGAGATGGAGGATGGGCGAGAAGTCTTATCACCAGGCGGAACTGCAGATGGCAGGGTCCATCGGCCGCAAAGGATTATTCTGGGGGGAGCGGAGAGTCTTTCACTGTGGCTGGAGCTTCAGTGGGGGACGCAGGAGCAGGTCAGCAGAGACCCAGTCTTCCAGGCCTTGTGGGTGGATTTTAGACCATCTCCTGAGATCACGTGGAGCCCCTGAAGATGGAAGATGGGCAGAGCTGAGTTGCAGTCGGCACTTTAGAGAGCTCACTCTGTGGTGTGGAGCACGAGTTGAATTGGGTCATGACAGAGATGCAGGGAGACCAATCAGGACAGCACCGCGGTTCTCCCAGGAAGATGCTGGGTGGAGAAGTGGCAGCAGGCATAGAAAGAAACTGGTGCTTTTAGAAACTGTTTCAGAGGCAAGATCACCAGATCCTGGTGACAAGTCAGCTTTGATATTAAAGGGGAATGAAGTTCCCAGGTTTCTTCTGTGGACAGCTGGGTGAGGTCCTAGGTGCCATTCCCTGAGATGGGATGAGCGTATTTTATGGTGAGTTTGGGACTAAGTTTCTAAGGTCTGTGACATCCCATCCAGACAGAGGGATGAGCAGACTGTTGGATTTACGGGTCTGATGCTCAACATCACCAGCGGGCAGCTGGCAATTGACCAGAGGGAGCTTGGGAGAGGAGCCCTGGGGAGCCCCAGCAGGTAAAGTCCAAGGGAGATGCCTCCTGGGAGAAACTGAGAAGGAGCAGCCAGCATGGCCGAAAGAACCAAGGAAGCGTGGCCCCCTAGCAGCCAAGGAAGGGGAGGGTTCCAAGAATCCAGCCACCTCTTGCCGCCTCCCTGCTCCCTCCTTGGCCAAGTCACCTTCCCCTCCTGCCTGGATCACCTTCACTTCCTCTCTGGTCTCCCTGCCTCTGCCCTTCCCCCTGCAGTCCACCTCAACACAGCCATCAGAGTGATGCTCTTAACACTTAAGTCAGATCACGGCACTCCTGTGCTCCAGAACCTTCAATGGCTCCCCGTTTCACTCGAAGTAAAAGCTAAAGTCCTTTCAGTCCCCAAGACAGATGCTGCAAGAACTAACTTCATCTTCTGCTCTTCCTCCCACCTTCACTCCTGCAGCCCCACTGACCTGCTCGCTGTTCCTTGAGCTCAGCTGGCAGTCTCCTGCCATCGGACCTTTGCTCCAGCTCTTCCCAGCGTCTGGAATGCTCTTGCCACAGGAATCTCTTACCTCCTTCATGCTATAGCCTCTACCGCCTCCTGCCCACCTCCCCGAGCCCTGCCGGGTCCTCCATGCCACTTCTTTTCTCCATAGGCTTCCCACTTTCCAATGTACTACGTAATTTACTAATGTATTATATGTATTATTTAGTATCTGTCTGCCCTGGCTAAAGTATGAGCTCCACCGGGCAGGGATCTTCAGTTTTTTTCACTGGTGCCTGATACGTAATAGATACTCCATAGATGAATGAATGAAATAGGTCAGCAGGACTGAGAGCTACACACGATAAGGGGTTCCAAGCGCCTTTGGATTTAGCAGCAAGGGCATCTTTCCGCTAGGGATAGCGCATCTCCCCTGTGAAAGGGGGAAGGTGGGAGTCCGGAGCTGTGCAGGTTCCCAGCTGGTGGCTTCTGTTTGCCCTGGTAAATGCACGCTGTGGCATTGGCTAAAAGTGAGGGGTGGTTGGAGATTCGAGGAGAACGAGGAAGATTCACATAGTTGCCATGAGGACCAAAGAGGGATCTTTCCAGGGAGACCTAGCAGGCTGCCCCAGCAGTATTTAAGGCCCCCTTGAGGTTTGAGGACTTACATTCTTTTAAAATTATTAATTAATTAATTAATTTTGGGGGCTGCATTGGGTCTTCATCCTGCATGCGGGCTTTCTCTAGTTGTGGTGAGCGGGGGCTACTCTTCATTGTGGTGCTCGGACCCTAGAGCATGCGGGCTTCGGTAGTTGCAGTGTGTGGGCTCAGTAGTTGTGGCGCACGGGCTTAGTTGCTCCGCAGCATGTAGGATCTTCCCAGACCAGGGCTCAAACCGGTGTCCCCTGCTTTGGCAGGCGGATTCTTAACCACTGCGCCACCAGGGAAGTGCCTGAGGACTTACATGTATGGAGACAACTCTGTGTGTTTATAGGGTTTTTATCTAATAGTATTTAGTAGTTTGGGTGTTGGTCCAGGAAATGCAGACCCTTGGTCCAATCCAAGGTGGTGGTTTTGCCAAGAGAGTGCAAAGGAGGGCAGGGGTGCAGAGGAAAAACAGAGGGTGCAAGAGAGAATTCAGAGTGATGAAGAAGGGACTGTAAGCTGAGCCTGGTGGGAAGACTTAGGCAGAGCTCAAGGAGTAGGAGCAGGATACGCAGACAGCAGGGTTCAGACCCCTACCCACTACTCACCAGCCACCCCCTCCACCCGCCGCTCAGCTACTACCTTGCTGGATGATTTGTTCCTGAGGCTTAATTTCTAAAAGTGATGACACAGAGAGATCAACGCCATTGAAAGAAAAGTTTACTGTTACTCACACTCCTCCTAGAAATGAGTGGCATGCCGCCCAGGTCAGGGGCAGAAGGAGCAAGGGAAAAGCCTGGCTAAAGCCTTTATTGGGGTTTCCGCAAGGAAGACAGGGCAGGGTAGACAGTTTAGGAGCTGGTTTGAATAATTCCGGCACACCTAGAGTATAGGGGCTGTCCCTGGTTGTCTGGTACCTGGCCCTGGGTGATTAGGGCAGGGGGAATCTTGGCTTGGTGTGTGAGAGTTAGGAAAGGAGAGGAATTAGAGTATGGGCTCTGGATGGCAGGGGAGATGTAGACAGTGGGGCTGGTAGTTTGGCCCTGTGTTTTGCCTCATAGACCAACACAGAGTCTAAGAAAATACGGTTGGTTAGGACCCCGGGTGTCTCTGGGCAATTTGCTTAAACTCTCTTTGCCTCAATTTCTTTGTTTCTAAAATGGGAAACGTAAGGGCAGGTACCTCATGATGTTACTATGTTATTGAGTTAGGAATGAGTAAGTAAATCCAAAGTGCTTAAAATACAGCTGTGTTAGCTATCATTACTTTGTTATTATTATTTTATCATTACAGACATCATGGCCTGAGGCCCCCCCTTCTGAAAAGTTTTAATGGGAATAAGTGAACGAGAAAAGAGGAAGCAAAAAAAAGGAGCCTGGGGTCAGAGTGGGTCATTCCAAATTGGCCAGGAACTCTGGGAACAGGGCATTGCTGTGGAGGGTGAGGGTCAGTGGAGACAGGGCGGTTGGGACATTTCTCAGCACTGGCTCTGTATGTAGCTCACGAACTGGAATCATGTACAATGTGCCCGTACACAGCCAGCATTTTAGACCATCTGCTCCATCTGTGAAATAGAGGCACAAATACAGAGTGTTATCATAGATGAGGAAAGGGGCTGTCCCTCCCTCGGAGGGTTAGGAAAGTGCTTCCTGGGAGTGGGGGGGTGGGGTCCCTGGGCCTTGAAAAGTGGGTGGAATTTGGCTGAGCAGAGAGGCCAGGAGAGGGAGGTCCTGGTGTGGACACAGCGTGGGCAGTGGCTGAGTTTAGAATGGACAGGGGAGCACGCAGTGATGTAGCAGGGATGATGCAGGAGGTGAGTCTGGGAGTGTCGGCTTGGGCCAGAGTAACAGATGGAGATGATGAAATGGACCTTTTGATATTCTGGTTTGGGTACCTGCCCTCGGTGCAGAGTGAGGCCTCTAAGTCTGGGATCCTGCGGACTGAGGCTTGTGACGCTATGTGAGGAAGAAACATTGCTTTTGAAAGGAGTCAACAAAAAAAAAAGATCTGAGATTTGAGCAGCGCTGGGCAATTTTGTGAGACCCTTCTGAGGATGAACCACACTCTCATCTCCAGGGCGTACACCTGGGAGAAAGAGACTCCACCTTCTGCTCTCCCAGTCGTCTGGGCTGTGCCCACCGGTGTCCTGGAGATGACAGCTGTCTGTCATCCTCTTCAGGCTGGTGTTTCCATCCCACTGCCTGAGGCTCTGATGTAGAGTAATTGCACAAGGAAGCCTGTGGGGACAGCCCAGCTCGTTCCAGCAGGTGAAGCTGAACTCCTTGTTACCTCTGCCACGGAGATGAATAATTGTGAGCGGCCTGGGGAACACTGAAACCCACCTAAACCGCAGCCCACAACTGAAAGCGGCAACAAAAAATGCTCTAAGCTATTCAATGCTTTGTGAGCATACACAAAATCCTATTATCCCAGGATCTATTGCAGAGCTAAGGCCAGCAAACTTTCCGGTGCCCATAAAGCATTGTTCCTAGTTGCAACGTGGAGCTTTCTGTTATTGCTTTATCCAGTTGAACCTTCAGGTAATCTCAGCAGAGGGGGATGTGCTCCGACAAGGCAAAGGAAAGGGTGGTTGATTACGGGAAGAACGCGGCCCTTTTCATAAATAGATCTCCAGCACCGTTTGCTCTGAATAAGGATAATCATTTCTCGCAATCTGGGAACCGTGTTATTTAGAAAATGAGGGTAAGTACAAAACAAAGCAAGAGTGGAGGAAAAAAAATAACTTTCATCTTCGAATGCCGGAATGCTCACAGAAAGATAAATAATGCAGCATTTTCCCTTGTGAGATTTGCATGAATGTGTTTCTTGTGGTTGCTATTCCACTAGCGACCGTTAATTTTTAAATCAATCATTGAATATAGTCCCTTTTGCCTGGAAGAAAGGATCACAATATCCATGCAGACTTCGCATTGCCAGAGAAAATCACGTACCTCTTCAGCTTGATTTTACCTCCTGTAAAACCTCTTTGGGGAGAGGTGAAAAAAAATCTCTTGAAATCCATATTCTAAATTTTTTAGATGATAGCTGACTATGACCCCCAAACAAGGGTGTTTAGCCTGGAGTCCACGCATCTCCGAGGAGTGGGATAAAATCGAGAGGTCTGTAAACTTGGTCAGGAATGTAAAAGGCATGTTTTATGTTCATGCGTCTCTAACTGACATTAGCAATTATTTCATTTGTGAATGGAGGCCGTAGGTCTCTGTACCATTAGCCATACTGTGCTTCTGTCTCCAACAGCAATCACAGACATGCGTATATCACATCCTGGTTCTTGTAGATATCTTGAAATACTCTGGTCTCCTCCTATCTACTTTTAAATTTATAGCACACTTGATTAAACCCACACTTGATCTTGTGATTTAGGGTCTTAAAGAAGTACATGTATCACTATATCACAATTTTTAAAAAACTTGAAAACTTGGTAACTATATTTCAACATAATTGGTTTCCATTGTAATTCTATGCATTATGTTATTTGATGCATTTTTTTATTCTGAGAAAGGATTAAAAATCCCTCTCCAAAGGCTTCTCCAGAACTGCACAGGTGTCAATGGCACAAATCTTTCAAGACCTCTTTCTAGTTCCAGGCAAGTGGATGCCCTAAGCTCATAAAATGTGGATGCTCAGGCGCTCCTCAGGGACTGGGACCTGGGCGTGTGTGTTTTCACAAGCTCCCCAGGTGATGGGGATGCAGTCAGCTCAAGTCTGAGGTCTGTTATTTGGAAACCCCTGACTTAGATCATCTGTATCCCAATCTGTATTCCCGCCCTTGGAATTTAGAGGTGGCTCTGCTGAGAGGCTGGACCATCAAGAGACAAGGTCTTCTCACACTTCTGGGAGTGTGTGAGGTGGGAAAGAGTGTGGGGCTTAAACAGACCCCAGTTTACTTTGGGGCCTTTTACTTAATAAGTGTGTGTCTTGGGCACGCTCCTTAACGCCCTGACCCTCAGTGTCCTCCTCTGTAACTCGGGGAAGGACCTGCCTCACAGGCTTGTTGTGAGAATGAAGTAAAATCATGAATATCAGGTACTTTGCAGAGGGGCTGATACAGTAGGTCTTCGGTATCCTTGCTGTTAAAGATGGTGATGTTCTTGCTTGTGAGCTAGGAGCTCTTCCGTGGCTGGGATGGGAAGCGGTGGTTATAGAATGGCCATAAGACCTGGCTTCCAAAGCTTGGTAGGGTGTTTCTCCCGGAGGTCACAGTGCAGCTGTGTTAGAGGATCGCTCCCCGTGTCTCCAGCATCAGCTGTCCCGGATGGGCTGACGTGTCACCAGGAGTACGAGGCTGTCTACTGATGCCTTTTCCGTGATCCTGAAAGGACAGCATCCCTCCTGGCAACCCGGCTTCTTTCCATGGAACGTAACCTCTCATTTTGTGCAAGGAGCTCCTTCCTGTCTGCGGGCCAGAAACTACTTTCCCTCCGTATGGAAGCACTTTAACCTAATCTCCTCTATTTCTGAGAGGGGATTTGGAATGGTTTCCCAAAGCGGGCCTCTAAGCTAATAACAGAAGGTGCTACAATTTCATAGGCAATGAACTACTTCAAGATAAATTTTTTGAAGGAAAGTTTTTCTTTACAGAACCTCTTCTGGATTCTCTATACCCTTCTGTTCTCTCTGGGTTCCTCCAGGGCAGTGCCTGGTGATACAATCCAGGGAAAATGTAAGAAGGATGTTGTATTAGTTTGCCCAGGCTGGCGTACATAACAGCGCACCGCAGCCTGGGTGGCTCAAACAACAGAAATTTATTTTCTCACACTTCAGAGGCTGGAAGTTCACGATCAAGGTGTCAGTAGAGTTGATTTCTTCTGACACCTCTCTCCTTGGCTTGTCTACAGACAGCCAGATTCTCTCTGTGGCCTCATATACTGTTCCCTCTGTGTGTGCAAGTCTGTGTCCTAATCTCCTCTTCTTTTTTTTTTTTGATTGGAGTATAGTTGCTTTACAGTGTTGTGTTAGTGTCGGTTAGTGTCTGTACAATGAAGTGAATCAGCTATATGTATACATTTATCCCCTCCCTCCCACCCCACCCCCCATCCCACTCATCTAGGTCATCACAGAGCACCGAGCTGAGCCCCCTGTGCTATACAGAAGGTTCCCACTAGCTACATAAGGCAAATGCTAACAGCCATAAAAGGAGAAATTGACAGTAACATAGGAATAGTGGGGGGCTTTAACACCCCACTTACACCAATGGACAGATCCTCCAAACAGAAAATTAATAAGGAAACACAAGCTCTAAATGATACAATAGACCAGACACTAATCTCTTCTTCTTAAAAAACAACAGTCTTATTGGATTAGGACTCCACCCTAATGACCTCAGTTAGTCTTAGATTCTCTCTTTAAAGGCTGTATCTCCAAATACAGTCACATTCTGAGGTCCTGAAATGGAGAGGTGTGGTTTCAGGGGGCTCTGAGGAGCCTGGTCCTTTATGTCTCAGTGCAGAAAGAATTCAGCGAGAGGCAAAGTGATAGATAAGAAGGTGATTTAATAGAACAGGACGCTTGGGAGGCTTACCAGCCAGCGGGCAAGAGGGTGCCAGCCCAAGAACTTAGTGGGCTACAGTTTTATAATCAGAGGAAAAGTGGGGAGGGGGAAAGGACCTTCTTGGTCTTTCTTGAGTAGATGTCATGCTTCCATCATCAGCTCCTCCCCCAGGTTGGGCAGGGAAGTTTTTTGTCCCTACGTGGTCAAGCCAGGACTGTAATCATTATTTCAGGTCTCTGTACAATGAGCATCTTTCCATAAATTATTGTTTTTTCATGTGTGCAGAGAGCATATCCTAGGGATAATTAACTTACTGAGCTCACGGCGCGGAATGTGGGTCTCATACCACCGTTGTTTTATTGTTTGGGACCATGTCTCATGCTTGTGTCGTGCCGTTTTATTGCTAAACAAGCCTGCTTGGTTTTGTGGTTGAGCAAACCTGCTTTCTTGAGTAATCATTAGCGTACAGGGGTGTCTCATAGGTTTTTCTACTTACAATCCCCTAGTGGGATTAACTGTTTAATCGCCTACTTTGTCCCTGGACGCTGTCCCTATCAGTCCTGGGAACGAGGCCTTCGACGTATAAATTTGCCAGGGGTTCGGGGAGGTGGGGGGCAGGGTGCGCTTCACCCTGTGTAACAGTCGTGATTTCTTCCTTCCCCCTGAGCACTCCTCCTAGGACCCAGGGGTGGCCAGAAAATGCAGGAGCACACAGCATCTGTTAAGGATGTCAGACAGGATGAACTTCAATCACAGGCCAGATTGTGTTTCAAATTCTCCAGGACAAAGGCCTTGAGAAGGCCTTTGAAGCAGCCCCCGAGCTGCTGGTGCTTTAAGGTTTCAAGATCAATGTCATTCAATGGCATTCTAAGAACTATCAAAACCCAACCCCACAGACCCCAGGATTTTCACACAAGGGGAAAAAGGGGTACATTCAAGATAAGACAATGTCATTCCTGTGTTTGCTCTGAGCCAGAGAGCAGGTAGACATATTTTGATCAGGCTGGCTTTTTTTGACTGCGCTTTCTGTGAATGGGGAGTGAGCTCACGCACTGGACCGAAAGGCTCTGTGGGAGCCAGGCCGCTGGCCGCTTACAGCAGCAGAAGCCAGCAGGTAGGAGATGACATTTTAGAATTGTTCAAATAGACCCCAGGCCTGGAAGATATGCCGGACACAGAGTTAAGAGAGCAAGGACAAAGCAGTGCCAGGGAGGACTGTTTAAAAATTTAAAAGATGGTTTCCCTTTATCAGCTCTGCTGGCTACCATTCCAGCCATTTCCCAAACATGAAACTGACCGCACGCAGGGCAGCGGATGGAATGGGATGAGGGCGCGCCACTGCCATCATCAGTATTCAGATGCCATCGTCAGCCTCCACAGACACGGAGGAATGGATTGTTTTCTGGGAGAGAAACGGAAATAAAATTATCGGGTTGGAAGGAACCTCTGGGAGGCCACTTGCTTCAGGTCAGCGAATCCATTCAAAGCCTGGGACTCCTGTAGACATTTCAAAAATTCTACACACTTTCAAGTCAAAACAGGAGATGGGACGTCCCTGGGGCTGGTTATTCTGGCCACTGGAACAAGCAAACCTCCAAATCTCAGTGGCTTCACTGAGATTTTAGTAAAAACCCTTTGTGGATGTTCACAGTTGACAGGTAGCCTTCCTTGTGGTCCTTTGGGGACCTCGGGTCCTTCCACATGCGGCTCCTCTACCTTTAATAGGTGGCTTCCAAGATCCCTGTGCAGTGGGAGGGAGAGGATGGAGAAGGCACACTGGCTTTTCAACCACATCAGCCTTGGGAGACACGCCTCCCCTAGGCTCACATGCTCGGTGAGGATGAGTGAGACCACAGCTCCTGTGGGGAGGCTGGACTTGTGGGTACCCAGGAGGCTGTGGTGCCCAGGCTGTGGCCTTTGCGGTCATGTCTGCAGGAACCGGCACTGACACTGGCAGAGGTTGGCCCCATCTTTCCCATGGGCAGTGCCGTGTCTGGGTTCGGTTTGTCTGGGACGGTTATGGGCCCAAGGAGAGCATCACACGATCCCCTGGTCTCTCTGGGCACCAGAATAGAGGTTGGAATTCAATACAGGGACTGAGATTTGTCACCTTCTCAGCGTATGCATGTCCCCTCCCATTGTGAGGATCCGTTCTCGATCAAAGCCCTAAGTTTTCCAGCAAAAAATTTGGAAAGACGATGAAATCCGCTGATGTTGGAACTCATCAGGTCCCAAGCTACCAGCCGCAGGCCCAGATTGACTTAGGAGGGTCAACCGGTGCTTCTGAGTTTCCTTTTGTGCCCAGACCCACGTGGACTGAGATCTGCATTTGTCTTTCCCTGGCATCATCCAGCATCTCCAAGAGCCGTGGAAGGGCACGAGGGCCTGGAATGTCTGGTCTCCGGACTCTCCCATGGTGGCAGCATCCCAGCCCCGAAGGCCACCCCTGCCCGGTCCCTGCTGACCGTCAGTAACGACTGTGTCATCCACTTTGCCCCCAAGTCCCTGGGCCGTGATGCTCCATCCTGCCCCTTCCCTGATTCACAGCTTATTGTCAGTCTCAGAAACCCCACATTTCCCCGATATCTGTGGCTTCTAACCCAATCACTAGTCCGACATTTGAAACACGAGTTGACGTTCTGGGCAGTGGATGCAAAAAGAAACAAGGCTTGTATGGAATTATTGGGAGGATTCTGAAGAGCCCCCGGCCTTGAAAGGTCTCATGGTCTTCAGGTCTTTCGAGTGGGCTGGGAGGTGGACTCGCTCTCTGTTTACGTTTACCTTCCGGTTGTTTGTCTTGGCCGCACAGTTCATTCGGGTCTTTCCTTCGCATCTTACAGCTCAACCCGCGCGAACTTTTTGGCCAGCCCCCATATTTTTCTCACTCTTTTCCTGTGAGGAGCCTGGGGACGTGCGTGTGTGTCTGTTTATCAAGGTGGCTTCCTGCGTGAACGGGTTCACAGGGCAAGGAAGTTGCTTACGCCCCCTCATCTCGGCTGCAGAAGGAGGGAGGGAGGAATGGAAACCTTCCTGCACCTGGCCAGTGCTCCTTCGTGACCCCCACCACCACCAAGGACGGTGTGTTTGGTGATGCCCTTCCCGTGGGCACCACACAGAGGTCCTGCTGCTGTCGCCATTCAGGGCACAGCTCACTTGCGGCTGCCCTCACGGTCAGCAGATAATCGCTAACTTGGGTTTTCCCAGCGTGTACTGTAAGCCACCGTCGCACTTACCTACATCACCCTGTCTCTTTCTCACCACACCCCTCAAATAGGGGTACTGTTATCACCTGCCCTTCATGGTTGAGGAAACCAAAGAGATGAACGTATGGAGGCTGCCGTGTGGCTGAGCTGAATGTGAGCCCAGCACGTCAGACCCATCCCTGCTTTTCGTGATGTCATGATCCACAGTGCTCATGATAATAGCTTGTGGGAAGCCTGGAGCCAGCGGGCCCAGCAGTTCCAGTGGTGACTTTCAGGGTCCTTGATGTGCACTTCCTCCCGTCTGCAGAGGTGGGCCCCTCCCTCCCCTCACCAGCCCTCCCCACTGCCCTTGGCTCTGTCTTGGCCTCAGATCCTGGTCCAGGGCATCCAGACTGGCGGCTTGTTGTTTGGTGCTTCCCAAACTCTGTCCAGATTTGGACACCTCCACTGATCCAAACCCTGGCAGTTCACCCTCTGGATCCAAGCTTTGGAACCTTGAGTGAGGGGTTCTCGCATTTCTATCCCCAATGAGGAGGCAGAGCGGGCCTCCCTCTGGCCTCCACTGGGGCAGTGGGAGGGGGTTAGCTAAGCAACCAGGTTCTCCCCAAGGTGTGTCTCAGGCGGGCTGTGTCCTAATAAACGGGGCGGGGGGGGGGGGTCCTTAGTAGGTGATGGCCGGTGGGCAGATGGGCTGTTTCACCTGGTGGAGCTATGGCGGGCTCATCTGTCCTGGCCTCATTAGTCCTGGTCCCAAACTGCAGACAGACCCGAAGCCACAGTCCCCTTCTGCAGATTTCTGGAAGCGGTAATTGTCAAAGCCTTTTAGTTAGCCCTGACCAAGTCAGTTTCAGTTAGGGAACTGGGGCGCTAGAGAAAGCAATCACAGCCTTCAAAGGCCTTTTTTTTTTTTTTTCTTCTTTTGATGTGGACCATTTTTAAAGTCTTTATTGACTTTGTTACAATATTGCTTCTGTTTTATGTTTTGGTTTTTTGGCCCTGAGGCATGTGGGATCTTCGCTCCCCAACCCATACCCGCTGCATTGGAAAGTGAAGTCTTAACCACTAGACCACCAGGGAAGTCCTGTTGAGGGCCTTTTGAACCATGGAGGGATACTCTTTGAAGCATGTGGCCATTCCAGTTTCCTTCCAGATCACTGTACACAGTCTCAAAGCTCTGGCCCTTTGGGGTTACACACAGAATGGAATCTAAATTAAAGAAGACATGGTGTATATCTACAATGGAATACTACTCAGCCATAAAGAAGAATAAAATCATGCCATATGCAGCAATGTGGATAGACCTAGAGATTATCATACTAAGTGAAGTCAGAAAGAGAAAGACAGATACCATATGATATCACTTATATGTGGATTCTAAAACATAAAACAAATGAACTTATTTACAAAATAGAAACAGACTCACAGACCTAGAAAACAAATTTACGGTTACCAAACGGGGTGGGGGGGGCATAAATTTGGAGTTTGGGATTAGCAGATACAGACTACTCTATAAAAATAGATAATCAACAAGAACATACTCTACAGCACAGGGAACTGTATTCAATATCCTGTAAAAACCCATAATGGAAAAGAATATGAAAAAAAGAATATATATATTACAGGTAACTGAATCATTTTGCTGTACACCAGAAACTAATACAACATTGTGAATCAACCATACTTCAATAAAAAAATAAAATTAAAAAAAAATTAATCTAATTCACTTTCCTCCTGTGGTTAAGCATAGTTCCAAGCACAGTGGTACCCTACCAGCTCCTCTTTAATCCTAGGCAAATGCACACTGAATGATGGTAGAGCATGGATGCATAGATGGGGAAATAAACGCAGTGTTATCTCACCCCCCACCCCCGTTCTGCCTGCTGCCACCCCAAGGTTCTAGAGCGGTCCTCAACACTTTCCTGGAAATGCAATTTTAAACTCCGAGGAGGGACTTCCCTGGTGGCACAGTGGTTCAGAATCCGCTTGCCAATGCAGCAGACACGGGTTCAAGCCCTGGTCGAGGAGAAGCCCACGTGCCGTGGAGCATCTAAGCCCGTGCATCACAACTATTGAGCCTGCACTCTAGAGCCCGTGAGCCACAGCCATTGAGCCTGTGTGCCACAACTACTGAAGGCCACGCACGTAGAGCCCGTGCTCCACAACAAGAGAAGCCACTGCAGTGAGAAGCCTGTGCACCACAACAAAGAGTAGCCCTCACTCACCGCAACTAGAAAAGCCCACGCACAGCAACAAAGACCCAATGCAGCCAATAAATAAATAAATAAATAAATAAATAAATAAATTTATTTACTTAAAAAAAAAAAAACTCCAAGGAAAGAACAAAGACTGTGAGTAGGATCCACGTCTCTGTTACCTTTATATCCCTGGCAACATTTAGCTCTGAGCTCTGGTCTTAGTAAACATGTATGCAACATTGGATTGAATAACTAAGGGAGGTAAATTATTAGACATTAAAGGCATCAGGCTGGGTGCTGGGGATCCAAAGATGGGTAAAATGCTTGATACCTACTTAGTCAGAGCTGGTTTTGCAAGAAGGGATAGTCCAAAGGGAGGAGTCTGTAAACAGGGCCGAGATGGCAAGACAGAAACAGCAACCAGAGAAAGCCAACATGGGGCATTCTAAGTATAGACAAAGAGAGGGAGGTAAGAGAGGGGGGAAGACAGGGCCAAGCTGACCCAAAAGTGCATGATTGAGGCTGCTTAGAGCTATTTTCTAACACAGAAGCCCAGCCCTCTCTGACCATAACGTACCGGCAGGCTGGATAGTTTGGGTGGCGAAAATTTTAAATCAGCGAGCATAAGCCTGATATTATTTGTTCTACCCGCCAGTGTTATTCTTGCATAAGCAACAGCAACATAAAATCAAAAGGAGAAAAAAAGCCCTCCCAAGACCCTTTTCATGCTCAATCAATCAAGCTGCTTTCAATATGCATTTCTTTCGTCCTCCGAATCACGTGTCATTTGCCAAGCTTGGTTGTAATTCCTCATCTTGCATGAAGAGAAGTGACTTGCATCGACTGGCAATAGAATCTAGGTATTTAGGGGATCTCGCCACTGTGGTATTTAAATTGAGATATGTTTTGAGGTCCATATTGGTAAATCCTCTTTCTGAGAAACAGTAATATATAAAAGAGAGGTTTGAAATTGAATTTTTGGAAAAGGATTTGTAGAGGAAAGCCATTTATGTGTCCATCCAATTTAGTGGGATAGAATGTGCATTTAAACTGGAAAAGGCAGCTCCTCATCTCCAGGGTGGCAGAGGGGAGCACTGAGGATCTGGGGTGAGCCCGCGCCTCTGGGAAGTGGGTTACCAGGGAGTCCCGAAAAGGACTGGAAGGATGGAAGTAAAAATTAAATATTCTCTTAGCCAGAAATCTGTTTTGTTTTGAACAGATTTTGCCAGCAGACAAAAGGCTAAAATTTGCTTGCACTTGGATTAATGAATGGGGTTATTCATGTAATTTCTGCACTGAACACTCCTTCAATGTTGCTTTTAACATTGTAAATGGGTTTAAATGGTTTCCAAAGTGACTTCAATCTGATACCAGGGAGAATTCCTGTCCATGGGGAGGAGACATTGAGAGACCAGCTCCAGAGCGTTAGGGTTTCAGCCCCTAAGAGAGAGGATGGAAGGGGCCCCCAGGACTAGGCTTCCAGTTTCTCTGGAGTCAGATACTAGATCAAGCCTTGAGAGGAGCCCATGCAAGTAAGGACCCTGGAGGTGAAGTTCCCCTTCTCCACAGGGATGGATTATAGGGGCTGCAGGAGCCTGTGTGGCCCTAGAACACGTTATGATCCAGAATGTCAGGATGTGATCACAAGAAACACATCAGTTTACTTAATTCTGGGTTCTTGGACTCCACTCCCCCCATTTTTTTTAGGGGTAAACTTTTTTCTCTCCTGTATTCCAAATCTAGAGAAACATATGTTTCTTCTCTCCTGAGAGATGTCAGTGAAATCTCCTGTTACTTCAGGTAGCTATCTCTATAAGTTGGAAGAAAACTTGTTAAAAACAGCCGGGCGGGCTTCACAGAGAAGCCCACCTCTGTCTGACTTGTTGACCTGTCAACTGTCTGCAATTCTCCCATCGGAGTCCCAGGACTCCTCATTCTTATGTGGAGAAAAGCCAAACATAATGTATGAAAAGCAGCATCCTGCAAGACCTGGATCATTTCTGGGTGGCCTGGGGGCTGCAGAGCTGCCTTGCTAAGTTTGGCTGAGACACCGGGATGGAGAGCCTGGTGCACTGTGGGGGAGAGGGAGAAAGTGACTTGCTTAATGCCACACAGCTGGTCTTTGGAGAAGATAGAGCAAGAATATTGACCTTTGCTGCCTGGTTCATTCTTCTGCACCTCACAGCCCTTTCCACGCCAGCTCTATACAGAGCCCAGGGAAGGCACTGTGCATAAAGAATGATCTGAAAGGCCTTGCACCCTGGAATCCAAAAAAGATGATGAAGACTGAGGCAACAGAAAGAGAAATGACACTGGAAGCCAACTTCATTTTCACCCTAAGGCCTCAGCTCATGCTAAAAAGACAAACAACCCCATTAAAAATTGAGCAGAGGATCTGAACAGACATTTCTCCCAAGACAGACAAATGGCCAATAAGCACATGAAAAGATGCTCAGCATCATTAGTCATCAGGAAAATGCAAATGAAAACCATAATGTGATGCTGCTTCACACACACTAAGATGGACCATAACAAGCGTTAGCGAGGATGGGGAGAATTTAGAACCCTCTTTACACTGCTGGTAGGAATGTACAATGGTGCAGCCTCTTTGGAGAAGTCTAGCAATTCCTCAAAAGATTAAACATAGACTTACCCTATGACTCAGCAATTCCAGTCCTTGGGTATGTACCCAAAGGAAATGATCGTGTATATCCACATAAAAACCTGTATATGAATGTTCATAGCGGGGTTATTTATAACAGCCCAAATGGAAACAGCCTGAGTGTCCATCAACTGATAAATGTATAAACAAAACGTAGGACATTCATGCAATGGAATCATGTTCTACTATAGAAAGGAATGCAACAATGCCATTTGTTACAACACGGGTAAAACTTGAAAACGGGATGCTAAGTGAAAGAAGTCATCCATCTGAGATCCTCACCAAGCTCTGCTTTGCTTTTTCCAGTCCTCCTGAGCCTCCCCAAACTGGAATCCATCCCTTGAATCTTCTTGTCCCCATCTCTCTTTGTATTTATTTATCTATCTATTTTTGTCACAGCTTTGTTGAGATATTCACATACTGTCATAGTTCACCCATTTCGAGTGTACAACTCAATGGTTTTTAGTATATTCAAAGAGCTGTGCAGTATTCACCAGTATCAATATGAGAACATTTGCATCACCCTAAAAGGAAACCCCATACCCACTAGCAGTCACTCTCTTCCTCTGACCCCACTCTCAGCCTTAGGAAACCATCGATTTACTTTCTGTCTCTGTGGCTTTTCTTTTACTGGGCATTTCATATAAATGGAACCAAATAATATACAGTCCTTTGTGACTGGCCTCTTTCAGTTATGTAATGTTTTCAGGGTTCATTCATGCTGTAGCATGTGTCTGTATTTTGTTTTTATTGCTAAATAATATTGTATGGATATACCATATTAATCTATACATCAGTTGATGAACCTTTGCCTAATCCTAGGTCATGAAAATTTACCCTTATGTTTTCTTCTAGGAGTTCTATAGTTTTGGCTCTTGCATTCGGATTTTTGATCTGTTTTGAGTTAATTTTTGTACATATTGTGAGGTAGTGGCCCAAATACATTGTTTTGCATGTTGCCCCAGAGCAGTTTTTATAAAGACTATTCTTTCCCCCTTTGAATTGTCTTGGTGCTAACCGTAAATATGAGGGTTTATTTCTGGAGTCTCAATTCTGCTCTATTGATCTATATGTCTGTCCTTGTGCCAGTACCACACTGTCTTGATTATGGTAGCTCTGTTACAAATTTTGAGATCAGAAGTGGGAGTCCTCCGAATTTATTTTCAAGGGTATTTTGCGTCACTTGTATTTCCACATGAAATTTAGGATCAGTTTGTTAATTTCTCCAAAGAAGTCATTGGGATTTTGATAAGAATTGTGTTGAATATTTAAATCAATTTGGGAAGTATTGATAACAACAATATTGTCTTCTAATCTGTGAACATGAGATGTCTTTCCATTCATTCTCAGAATCTTGAAACTGTTCAGGGCCGCATACCCATGGAACTCTGTATGTTTGTATGTTGCCCAAGCCTGGGAATACAGCCACCTGTAACGTCTCTTGCCCCTTGTTCTCCCACAGGCCTCTTGCCATATTTTGCTTCCCTGACTTGGCTTCCTTCCACTGCCAGCAGCTGGGTCTGCCCCAACTCATGGGGGCATCTAGTTGGCAGGTCACAAACCAAACTAGTCTGGACCACCTACTGTCTGCCAATCTCTTAGCTCATAGTCTCCTTCTTGAAGAAACAGGCAGGGTGAGGATTCCTGGTTATGGGGAGAATTTTCCATCTGTATCACGTCCCTGTTGTGTATCCAGAGTTGGGAAATAGAAACAGAAGATCACACACACACACACACACACACACACGAATTTGCCACGACCTTCAATCAATGAAGGCCCAGGGGAGGTGTGCAAACACTCAGGAGGGTCCCAGTATCCTCAAGGAGGGAGTTTGGGAAACTGAAGGTAGAACACCTTGAAGTGACCCGGGTTGGGGTGAGCATACATGGTCTGTGCTGACCTGAGGCAGCTCACCAGCACACTCTCATTTACTGACAGTACACAAGACAGTCTCACGGGTCCCTGAAACCTCTCTGTGTCTTCTTCCTCTTCTCCTCCCCAGTACCAGGAGGCTCGTTTTCACAAATTAGTCCTTCTTGACAATCAGAAATGCTTTGATTGTCTGGCCTGGGACTGAGAGAAGTTGGATGGTCCCATTTTCCTCTGGGAGCAAGGCCTTTTGAGCCTGGAAGCCTGTCATGCTCCTGCAAGAGGATGGCAAGTTGTCATTGCCTTGGGCTTTTGCTTCCATTAGGGGCAATTAACATTTCAGCCTTCCACTTAAATATTCCAGCAACAAGTGCCACCTGTATATGATGGCATTGGGGTGGATGCTTCCAGAAGACCAGGTATCTGTGCTCTTAGGACTCCAAAATAGAGCCTGTTAGTAATGCAGAATTAGACCATTCTACACTTTGTGCTGATACGAATCAAGATGATCTGTTTTTTTAGTTTGGATTTGCCATTACAGCTCTGTAGGGCCCAGCTTCAGCCAGATGGGAAAGAAAACCTTCACATGTGCCAATTGTGCACTGGTGAGAACTTAAGAAAACTCATGTGTCACCAGGAGCATCTCACATGTATGGGCCTTTCTTAGGAAGAGCTGGATTTTAATATCCTGAGCTGCTGTATCTATAAAAAAAAAAAAAACTCCCCCAAACTGTCTTTTCTACCAGTTTTAGTTAGGTGAGGTTAGGCTATGCTGCAGTAACAAAACCAACCCCGAAAGCTCAGTGGCTTTATATATTAAAATACGTTTCTCACTCAGGTATCTCCTAAACCATTGCTTTCAAGCCTGGGGGAAGAGAGCAGTGGCCTCTGGGAATTTCTCTGTCAGGCTGATGAAGTCCTTGTTCCCCCACCCAGGTGTGGCTGTGCGGAGGCAGCATGGAGGTCCTGCCTTGCTCACGAGTGGCCCACATCGAGCGGAAGAAGAAGCCGTACAACAGCAACATCGGCTTCTACACCAAGAGGAATGCTCTCCGTGTTGCTGAGGTCTGGATGGACGACTACAAATCTCACGTGTACATAGCATGGAATCTGCCACTGGAGGTAGGACCAAATAGCTCTTCCCCATCACCCTAGAACACTGACCTTATGCTTGGCGGGTCACTGATCCCTTTACTAAGCCGATGGTTCCTCCCCAGAAAGATGCTCACCCTTGCAAAATTATAATTGAGGCAGCTCACAGACTTCCAGGTTTTAGAACCCCTGCTTTACATGGGGATTGGTACTATGGAAATCTCTAAATCTATTTACAGAGATTAGAAGGGTCTTACTGTGTTAGTTCTGGTCTCATATTAATCTTGACACCCTGCTTCTGAATGTATACTGTGTCCAGAAGATCCTTGCCCAAAGTTTTTGACACCAGACCCTGTCATCTGCTTTCACAGTGTGCCCTCCTGTGGAGCCCCAGCTGCCCTGTGATGTCTGTCCCTACTGTGTGCTGGATCCTTGTTCACATGGCTCTTCAGTTCTGTTTCCATATTCTACCCAGAATATAATCTAGGAAAATCCCCATGTTACTACAGCCCCACAGGAATATTTCACGGCGCTTGTGCTCTGGCTTGGTTGGAATCCCAGCCCTGCCACTTCAGGTTGTGACATCTTGAACAAATATACTTATCAACTCTGTATCTTAGGTTCCTCAGCTATAAAATGGGAATAATAGCAGGTTCTTCTTCCTAGGTTGATTGTGAGAATTAAATCCGAAGTACTTAATCTAAGTACTAAGTACTAAAACTAAGTACATGTGATGGACTTAGAGCAGTGCCTGGCACAGGGTATGCAATGTTGGTGAGCATTTCTGTCCTCCGTAGCACAGCTGAGTGACCTATACCTTCAGCCACAGTTGGGTTTCTCTGTTCAGCCAGAGCACCTGCAGGTGTCCAAGCTGTGGAATTGTTCCCACTGAGAAATGGCAGCCCCTGCGTTTCAGGAGGCTGGAGCCCAGGACAGCAGAAATGTAGTTGAATATGTGCAGGTGTGTGGCTAAAGAGGATAAAAGTGAAAAATTTTATATCATTATTGTTACAATTGTTGAAATAATGTTCTGAAGCACTGAAAACCCCTTTATGGCCATGCAGCACTTTATAGCCATTAAACTAGCAGTGATTTTCCACATTATTATGTCAAAATAGGCAACCTTTGTTGAGCCCCTTACACGGTCCCAGGCACTTGAGAAGTTTCCTTTTTTGCAGTATCTCATTTAGCCCTCATAACAACCTCATGACAGAGGAACTACCTGCCCTGGTGTCCACATCTGTAAAACAGAGATTGTTAACCTTGATCTCATAGGGCTCCTGGGAAGATAAAAACGAGGCTTAAAACAGAGCATAACAAATATGAAGTGCTCAATAAATGCTAGCTTGATATGAACCTATTATGACGTCCATTCTACAGTTGGGTAAACTGCAGCTCCGGCAAGTTCAATTGACTTGCTTAAGGTCCTGCATCCACCACATGGCAGGGCAGAGATGTGAACTGGCATCATCACTCAACTCTTCCCACAGCCCTGTGACATCAGTGGAACAGTCGTTATTTTTCTTGTTGGTAGATGAGAATTGTGGTCTAGGATGGGGGTGTGACTTACTCAGGGTCAGAAGAACTGAAGGCTGCCAACTCTATCCCAATGCTCTCTCCATCAGTACAAACCACCTTGGTCCCTAAGGCCAGTGTTCCTTGCCAGGCTTTTCATAAATGACCATCCTCATTAATCACGCTAAGTATATTAAAACAAAGAGTTAAATATCACTGCCCAGGTTCGCCTTTGAATGTTAATAAGTTTGACATTTAAAGGGACTTTTCTTTTTAAAAAATCACTGTTTGGCTCCCGAAGAAGAAATCTTAATGAAATCATTTAAGCTCGTCTCCTCCTGCTCCAAGATGATGCTTGGCTGTCCGCCGTGGCAGAGAGAGTATCCTGTCTCCACTGGGTCACAGCCATCTTGCAGCTGACTCTAGAGTCATATTTCAGCTATTTTATTTTTCCCTGTCAGCACACAGCAGCCCATTACAGGTTCATTTCTGTAAAAGCAGAGTGAATTATTCATTAGAACATCATTACAAGCTTTGCCGTGGAAAATTATTTTCACATCTGCATATAATGAACTTCGCAAAGAGCCAGCAAAGGGGGGGAAATTACACTCGTACAGAAAAGAAAGACAGGAGGTGGTTAGAGCCCTTTATTTTCTCGTCTTAATCAAATAATTCCTCTAATAATTGGGTTCTGAGAGTCACTGAAGAAATGGCAGAGATGGAGATGGGGACATAGGTTGTCAATATCGGGGTATCGCGGGATCCCTTTCATGACGATAAGGTAGGCTGACTCTGGGGGCTGCGTGCTGTGTTCAGGGGACAGTAGTGTCTAGCTCGGGGCTAGATGAGCAAGTAGAGGCTTTAGATTTCTCTCCGACGGTTTCCCTGAAGGTGCCCATGCTGCCTGTCCTCCGCTCTGGCCAGAGCCTCCCGGTCACTAATGCCCTTTGCTTACTTTCAGAATCCAGGAATTGACATAGGCGATGTCTCTGAAAGAAAAGCCTTAAGGAAAAGTTTAAAGTGTAAGAATTTCCAATGGTACCTGGACCACGTCTACCCAGAAATGAGAAGATACAATAACACCATTGCCTATGGGGAGGTAATTAAGACCACACATGCTCTTGGCTTAGATGACGGTGCACTGGACTGTGGGTCGCTTTACTGGGGGATCATTCATTCTTTCAATGACTAGTTTTTGGAGGTGCAGGTTTTGACAGCAAGGCTCTCGCCAGCTGGTGGGGGGATACGTGTCGTAGATGTTACAGTAGGGGCGTGGGCCATCGTTTTGCCTATGGTGTGGAGTGGACCATGAGCTCTGTTTGGGACATTTTGAGCTCCCCTGGGACCTGTACCTGGGACACTGAGCAGGAAGTTGGGTGTAAGGAGAGGCAGGGACTGGACCTGTGTGTCCATTGCCCAGTACAATGGGCCAGAGCCACGTAACCGCCAAAGAAAGGGTACGGATGCTCTTCTCAGATTTTCTGTGATGAGATAATGTCACCTTTCTGAATATTAAAACAGACTGACCTTTAGTACAAATGCCGTAAATCTGCATTTTAGAAACTTTTGAAAATAACAGTAATAGCAATGAACACTTCCAGCGTGCCAGTTCTGTTCTAAGTGCTTTTCACACATGAGTTCAATCACCCTCACTTTATGAGGCAGTAGTGTTATTTCCATTTTATTGACAGGAACACTGAGAGTTACAGACGTTAAATACATTATCTAAGGTCTCACAGTTTATAAGTGATGAAGCCAGGATTAGACATAAGCATTCTAATTCCAGAGATAATGTATACATTTGGATGTATGGTCTGCTTTATTATGCGTGTGTTTCTTTTTACTAAAAATATATATTTTTATATACATACATGTACTTTTTATGTACACATCTATATATATTTGTGTATAAATATAGATATAAAATATAGAGAGATATAGGTATAGACACAGATATAGATGTAGATATAGATATTTGAAACTAAAACCAGCCTGTCCGCAATGCCTAGTAATTTGGAATGTTACTAATAATAGACAAAGAACATTTTCCTGTGTTGTTAAGCATTTTTCTGCAACATTATTAATAGCTGTGTAAGGTGGAACCTTTTGTGTATGCTGTGTTTTGCTTGAAATCATAGACATTTGTGTTGTTTGCTTTTAAAAAAAATGTATCAGCAGCAGCACAACTGAGAACACGTGTGTGTATGAGCACCTGGGCATCTGCCCTGGTTCACCCCTGTGTGTTTGGATGAGGAATCAGTGGCACAGAGTCTGGCCAGGGCTCAGGGAGCTGGGTGCTCTGGAGCCGCCAGAGATACCCCACTAGCTTTGGCATTTGGATTTCTTCCCTGGGCTCCCTGGAACTCCCCGTGATGATCAAGCTGAAGCTAGGAAAACACTCCTGGACTTAGAGGGTTTCCTGTTTCTACAACTGTGAATTTTTCTATTTTATGCGAGAAGCCTTCTGTAGAGAGTAAAACAGCCCCAGGTTAAATCATCAAGGTGCAGGCACAGTTTCCCTTCGGAAACTGGAACCTGGCTGGGGAGCTTGCTTCTTGCAGGGGCAGTGAGTGAAGTGGTTAGGGACGCATGAAGATTCTGGAGCCAGCCTGCTGGATTCAAGTCTGAGTGGCTCCTTTCAGCTCTGTCCCCTCATCTGTAAAATAGGGGAGTGAAAGTACCTCCTGAGTAAGGTTGTTGGGAAGATGAAAGAAGCTGCCACGTATAGAGTTCTTAGAACAGGACCTGGCACGTCCTACTAGCTATTAATAGGTCCACACTGCCTTGTCTTCAAAATAAAAGCGTTTTTCTTTTTGCTTGTTTTTGGTTTTCAAAAATCAAATATAAAAGAGGCATTGAAAAACAGTGGGCAGTAAAGGGATTATTCGCAAGACAATTGGGTAAATTGCCCAGCTCTTTGGGAAAGAGAACAACTTAGATTCTTACAGCATATCATATCCCAAAGTATATTTCAGATGGACTATAGCTTTAAATGAAAGAAAAGAAAACACAATCGAAACATCCGGAAATAGATATGAATCAGAACTCTGAAAAGGAAAGGCTTTCTAAGAATGAAAGCTATGGAAGAAAATGCAAAGGAAAATGATATGTGATATGAGCTCATAAATATTAAAATAATCTCTATCAACTGAATGGAAAAATAATATGACAAGCTGGAAATCTGTGTGTCATAAATACTATAGATGAATGGATAATACCATTAATGTATAATGAACTCTGCAAATTGATTTCAAGAAAAATTTTGATTTAAATAAGAAAATAAAACATCCCCAAAGAAAAATAGACAAAGTACAAGAGAACATACAAGTGGATGAAATTTTTATATTTATTTCATAATCAAAGAAATTAAAATTTAAAATACACTGAAGTAGCTTTTTTCCTTCTACCAAATGAGCAAAGATTCATTTTTGGAATATATGTTGGTACTTTGCAAGCAAGGTCTTGGTAATATGAAAAACCACAGATCCTCTGGTGAGAGTGCAAATTGAAACAAGCTTTTTAAAAAGCAATTCGAACCAGATGTATTAAAAGGCTTAATAATAGTCATAGTTCCTTTCCACGCTTATCGCAAGCAAATAATCTGAAATGAGGACAAAGATTTGTGATTAAACTCTTCATCTCAGGGATTTTTTTTTCCTTGATCAAAAATTTGAATTTAACTTGAAGTTTAATTAAATATACTATATTAATGGTTTGCAGTATTTCGCACCCATTTCAAAATGTGTATACAGAAGTTTAATGATGTGAGAAAAATATTGATCATATAAGGCTTAAGAGGAAAAAAGTCAGAATTATGAAATTAGATTAGCTACCATTTTAGATTGCAAGTAAGTAGTATTGGGAGGTAAAACTTCTACATAATGGGACAGGCAGTTTTTATGTGGATATTTTATCATATTTTCCCAGTTATCACTAATGTTTATGCAATAAGTGTATAAATAAAGAAAAATATTTATGCAAAGAGAAAGAATAAAAATGGAAAAATTCTAGAAGGCCAGGGCACACTTCCACAGGGTGTGGACTGCACAACTCCAGGGCCTGCCATTCACAGGAAGCACAGTGTAAATGACATCTCTGGAGCTGAAGGGTAGAGTGGCCTTGGAGGTAACAGAGATCGTAATCTGATTTTTGGAGGGGAGGAAGCCTTTTGTTTTTGCAAATTTTCCTCTTATTTTAAAGTAGTAAATTCAATACATAGATTACATAGAAAACAAAAGGATTAAAACAAAGCTTACTTCAAACCCCAATTCCCAGCTATGATCCATGTTAACATGTTAGGGTATTGGCTTCTATTACTCCTTCTCCGCTTGCTGAGCTCACCATATACTGAAATATATTTCCGATGGACTATAGTATTAAATGGAAGAAATCAAACAGAATCAGATTCAGTTTGGTAACAAAATCTAGCATTATTTAGACAACTCTATTTTTAACCCTCCTATGGGTTCTTTTCACCACACCCAGACCCCAGAGCAGTGGGAAGAAGGAGGAAGGCAGAGTGAATATCTCACTATATGTGTCCTTTCTAGCCTTTGTTTTTCATATACAATTCTGTTTGAGAGCTTTTCCCCAGGCCAGTGAATATTTCTGGTTTCAATGCTCGTTGCTCTTTCCTGAGTCTTTAGCTACTTGTTTGGGGGCTTTCAAAAAGCTTTCTCATCATGTGAACTGTATATGTCCTATTCTTAATTACATTTTGGTAACCTCTAATTTAAAAAAAAATTAATCTCTGAGCCTCCAAAACGAAGGATCAAGTGGTACGTAATACAAGAACTTTTACCAACTTCATCAGTTGATGTTAATTTTCAGTCTTTGTGACTAGTATGTGGGATGTTAGACCCAAACATTATTATACTTCATGTGCACTTTATACCTTCTTGAAAAATAACTTTTTAGTCAAATGCAATTTGGTGACAGAATTTACCATTTTTCAGACAGTTGTATTTTAACGCCCACTGCTTCTAGTTCTTTTCGTCACACCAGACGCCAGCACGGAGGCAAAGGGAGACAGACACCTCTGACCAGGTGTCAGCCCTGGTGTTTCTGCCTCACCCTATAAGCAATTTGGGGGCTCATACCCACTTAGATAAAAAGTCATTCTTCCTTGAGTTGTAAATTTTTATTCCTCTCTATTAGATGAAATGTCTTTACTTTTTAAAGAAATTTGCAGGGAGGGATAAAGTAGGAGTTTGGGATTAGAACATACTAACTACTACATGCAGAATAAACAAGGTCCTACTGTATAGCGCAGAGAACTATATTCAGTATCTTATAAAAAACTATAAAGGAAAAGTATATAAAAAAGAATATATGTAAGAATATATATAAAAGGTATATATGTGTTTATGTATACACATATGTATATACATATATATGTAACTGAATCACTTTGCTGTACACCAGAAACTAACACAACACTAAATTAACTATACTTCAATAAAAAGAAAAAACTTTTAAAAGAAAGATACGCAAATATTTCATGTCCTGACTCGTACATCTGTAAGATATTGCCTTTCCAATGAAAAACCACTTTAGTGTGTACAGATACATTAGCCACCAACTTTCTGCTCAAAATTCAGTGCTAGGCTCGTACTGAAAAGCCTTTGCTCCCGAGTTCACTTTTGTGGTGAGCGTTATTTATATGAAATACGACACACATATGATATGCGTAAACCCTTACGTGCAGCGTAATAATATAAAGCAAAACTCCATGTAGCGTCCCCTGGGTGAACCAGAGAACATGGTTACCATCTGTTCCACTTCATCCTCCTTAACATTTAGCTCAGGAGTCACCTCCCCTTAGTCTCTGAAGCCCTCAGATGGGGTCAGGGCAGGCTCCTCGCGGCCCTGGCATAATTCAGTCATTGTACCAGCTCTTCCTGTGTCTGTGTCTCTCTCCAGACCGTGCTTCAGAGCAGAGACTCTTTTTTTTTTTCTTTTAATATTTGTGCTCATTCCACTTAGCACAGTACCAGGGCCTCAACAATAAGTAATTATTAAATTACTGAATGATAGATGTGCTTGCAGAAACATTAGAAGCAGAATTTAAAAGCCTGGGATTCTGAAATCCTCATATGGAACACATCATATGCCATAAAAACGTTAATATTCTTAATATGTACAGAGCTCTTACAAATCTATAATGAAACCACTGGAGACCCCAGTGGGGAAATACACAGATAATTCTCAAAAAGGGAAATAATTGCTAAACATGGAACATTCCAATTTACTGTTCAGTATAAATGTATAAAAACAATACATTTTGTCAGTTCTCGAAACAATAATATTTTATTAATTTTTATCGCTTCTAATTTTTATTTTATATCCATTTTAAAAGCTTGTTAGACTTCAGTAGACATTTTTCCATATTGCTCTTATGTATAAGCAAAGTACATTGGTAAAGGTGTTTCTAAAATTTTATCACTTTCAAAAATCTAACTCTTCTGAATTATTTTTTGACTCAGAAGTTGTCTGGATTTTTCCATATAATTAATCTTTGTACCATTGAAAGCATTGGCAACAAGCATTTCCTTAAAGCATCCGTAAAAGAGCTAAAGTCACAGTGCTGGTCTCCTAAGCTAGCTTTGCAATTCTTTAAAGATAGCATGCTTTGGACCATCTTTGGGAATGTTGTTCAATAGGTCTGATTCGTCACTTCTCTCTACACCCCTCTTTATGGACTTTTGGAACCTTGGGTTTAAAAAGAATGCAGAAAGAGAGAGAGAAAGGAAGGAAGGAAGGAAGGAAGGAAGGAAGGAAGGAAGGAAGGAAGGAAGGAAGGAAGGAAGGAAGGAAGGAAGGAAGGAAGGGAGGAAGGAAGGATGGATCCATACTAGGTATTTCAAACACAAGATTTAATATAAGGAATTGGCTTCCAAGAGAAAAGAGGTGATAATCAGATTCCCCCCCAAAAAGAATGCTTCCCCATTGATGATTTTTCCCCCAAGCTGATGTTCTTTTTCTTTCTCTCTGTCCAGCTTTATTGGGATATAATTGACATATAAGATTATATAAGTTTAAGCTGTACAATGTTGATTTGATACACTCATATATTGCAAAATGATTACAACCATAGCATTGGCTAACATGTCACATAATTACCATTTCTTTTTTGTGGTGAGGACATTTGAGATCTACTCACTTAGCAACTGTCAAGTTTATAATATAACATTATCAGCTATAATCACCATGCTATACGTAGGTGCCCAGAACTTACTCATCTTATAATTGGAATTTTGTACACTTTGATCAACACAATACTTTTAAATGGTGAAACTCAGGACTGGTGAAGTACCTGTGGATTACACAAGGATTCCGTACCTTGTGGATAGGAATATCAATTAGTCCAAATCCTCCAGAAAGTAGTTGGGCAGCATGTTTTAAGAACATTAGGGTCTCCATACCCTTTGACACCATAGTTCCAGTTCTAGGAGTCTATTCTTAAGGAAATCATTACAGCTGAAACAGAACAAAATTAAATTGTTCAAAATTGGGAAAAAATTGATTGTGCGAGAGGACTGTGAGCCATCATTCTTTCTCCTTATTTTCCAAAATATCTCAATGAGATGGTGTTATTTTTTTCAATCTTTTTTAAAAAGTTATTAAAAGTCTGCTCAGTTGTCTGAACCCAGATACAACTTGGGGGCAAATGCCTCTCTTCTTGATTTATCCCTGGTTAGTTTGGTTTCCATGGAGAATATAATCTGGAAGGGACTCAGATATGTAGGGTAGACCAACAGTGTTGCCATTTTCCCACTGGCTGAGACTGCAGGGTGGTGAGTGGGATGGATCCCAATATAGAATCCCAGGGAGCCTGGAGATCTAAATTAGGTAAGTTCTTACTTACTTCCACAGAGACATGCCTAGATTCAGGGATATTGTCTTGGGAACTTTTGTCTGTTCCTCCACAGATGCATTCCAAACACGTAGAATGGTACCTGGCCCAGCATATGTGTTCAGTAATATATTTTGAATATATCAGAGAATGTTGCTTGAGCTTTTCCTGAGGGCAAGAATTTTTTTTTTTTTTTTTGCTTTTTTGATAACTGTTTTTCATGCCTCTATGCCAGTAACGACCTAAGAATCTGACCCATGGTCCCCAGGGTTATGAAACCAGTGTTGGTACCGAGGTCTACTTCGGATAACCAATGTCTAATCAACATTCCTATGTCCACAGGTTCTCTGAGATCCTCTTTTGTGCTGGGGATGGGGGAGCTATGTGTATGCGTGGGGGTCACAGGCAGAGGGCCAGTGCCCGCACCCCCCATTGGAGGACTCTGTCTCTCTCGCTAAAGTGATCACCTCACAGACCGAAGCTTCCGTCCTCACTCGAGGGCCTGGGGGGTGGGGGGCGGATCTTGTGGCCTTTGCATCAAGAAGTCAGAACCAAGCCACGGTGAAACGGTGCATGGGAAGCCGTAGCTCCACCAGATGAGCTCTGACGGGTCACGTTTTGCCTATTCCTGCAGCTTCGCAACAACAAAGCAAAAGACGTCTGCTTGGACCAGGGGCCGCTGGAGAACCACACAGCAATACTGTACCCGTGCCATGGCTGGGGACCCCAGGTAGGAGCCCGTCTCTGACCAGGAAGGGAATAAGTTCACAGGACCTACAGGGGATTTGTAGGACTTGTGGGAACTCTGTCCTCCACTTCGGTGGTCGTTACCTGTGCTGAGCAGGTGAGGGGCTTTCTGGTGTTTGCTCTGTAGGGACTAGGGAAGGGAGTCACGGTTGGTTGCATCAGCACAATTACTGAGAGAATCAATGGGCGCGTTTCCTACTGAAAGGAACCTGCGTATAATTTGTGTCATTTGCTAATAGGCAAATAGATGCCACATGTACATATGTTTAATTATAACCAAATATGCCTGTTTACGACTTCAAAAAAAGAGCTTGCAGCTTCCCTCATGAGACCCTGATTGACGTGTCTGTTCTGAAAGGCCACCATCAGTTTGGTGGTAAGTATGGCCTGGTCTGTAGGCACTGGTACAGATGCCAAGCACTGGTTGGGAAGGGGAAATGTGCTTGCAGTAACATTTTAAAGAACCCATGTGTCCTCTGGTCTCCCAGGAGAGGGCAGAGATAGCCAAAAAGAGCAAAACAATCAACCAACAAAGTGAAAACAGAGCCTGGTAAGTGAATTTCCTTCCACAGCTCTGTGCTGGCCCACGGTGTGTGTGTGCCTGTGTGCATGTATGGGTGTGTGCACCCAGAGCTCAGCAGAAATCCTCTAGATTTGGGAGAAAATAGATCCAAAAATGTAATTAGACGTAACATGCGTAAAAGTTTAAAACAATTTTATGTCAACCAACAGTAATAAAAGGCAAGCTACAAACTGGGAAAACATATTCAATTCCAGAGGAGACGGGATGGTTGGTTCTAAGCCAGACTCACATTCTCTGCTTGTTCCATATGGAAAAGGAAGGCAGTGCCTAGAATGGCCCGTAAGCTCCCTGCATCTCTCTCATGTTTTAGGAACACACACAAGTTCACGTTCATTGGTCATACACACATACTCGGAAGTGCATTCATGGCTCAGGGGTTTTCTCTGCTCAGACAGAGCACTTCTGCTTTCCTGTTAAGGCAGCATCCGGAAAGAGAAGAGCTGTATTTCCTCTCCTATCACCGCAGGGAGTTCTCATAATCCAGACCATCCGCCCCCTTCAGTGTGTGACGGGTCCTCTGAAAGTGGACGAGCAATGCCAGGCTGAGTCTTGAGTCCTTTGCTCCTTGCAGTCACTCTAGGAGGCACGCAGGCAGCACGGGGAAACCAAGGCACAGGGGAGCAAGTGCCTGTGAGCAAAGCAGACCAGAACCCAGGCTCTCCAGCACCACCCAAGCATTTTAAATTCAAATCCAGTCCATTTAATTCAAGAGAATTTCCCGAGCCCTACCACGGCCTACGAGTGGCTAAAAGTGCCCACAGGGAGCAGAATGACCAGGAAGCCTAGATCTGCTTCCTTCCATGGAGAGGCAGAGCTTTAGCATCAAAGGCAAGACGGACTAAAGAATCCAGTGAGTGTTTTCATCCATTCATTTCCTCCTTCACTCGACACGTGAGTCTTGAGTGCCTACTGCAGACGCTGGTCACGGTTGTGACAGTTGATAAGATATAGCCTCTGCTGTTAAGTGGTTTACACTTGAGAGGGAAAGACCAGGAAACCTACAGTGTAGAAAATGTGGAAAGAGCAAGATAGCCTGGGGTGCTGGGTGCTGGGAGGCACAGGTGGTCCAGTTTGGCCGGGGCCTAGGATGCAAGAGGGAAGGAAGTGCTGAGAGATGAGGTAGAAGAGAGATGGAGAGATGGCTTTCCAAAGGCCTGATAAGACATGTTCCAAGCCGCTGGGCTTCACACTTCAGTGTGCAGCAGAATCACCTGGAAGGCTTATGACAGCACAGGCTCCTGGGCCCCAACCCCAGAGTTTCAGAGTCGGCGTGGGGGTGGGGTGGGCTGAGATATTGCATTTCTAACAAGTTCCCAGTGATGCAATGATGCTGGCCTGCAGAGTTTGAGACTTGACCCTGAGGGCACTGAGGAACCATTGAAGGTTCACCTGCAGTGGGGGGGGGGGGGGGGAGGGTGTAAGGCTATGTTAAGATCAGGCACAGCCAGTCCTAGAGGAGTTCAGAGAGGGATGGATACTGTAGAGACATCCTGACCTTCAGCGCCTACTGACTCTCCAGTTTTTCCCTCCCAGGGTCTGGAAGAGTAAAGTACCCTAAAAGTCTTGGTGGCTGGGGAAATGGAGGTGGGGAGTTGTGGCCTGCAGGGGATGGTCAAGTCAGACATTCAAGGGGCTGCATCTCGGGAAAGGCCAGATGACAAGCCTGTGATCCACCCCCACTAGTCCTGGGTGGGATGGTTGGGGAAGAGATGAGGACATGGTGGTACTGGGCCAGGAGGACAGCTGGAACGTGGACACTGAGCCTTGGGGATGCCTACTTCTGGGCCACCGTGCCGTACATGACCATCATTGTGGGAAATGCCAGGGGTAGCTTTCAGAACACTGAACTCCCAGGCTTCCTTGTCCAATCTTCTGATGAGGTCACATTTGAACTGTGTACTTATTAACTGTGATGTAACAGACACCATCACATGTAGGTATTTGCATAACCAAAAGCTGACCTGTGAAGCCAACTTCTGTGAAAGAGAAAGGGAGTAAAGACGGTCTAATAAATGTCTCCCAGAGATCTGAGGGCTTCCTCCTGTGGCTCTAAGCAGTGTCTTTTTACTTGTGTGTTTCAGCGGAAGGTTTTCTAAGCCAGTCAGAAAGTTTTTGGCTAAACCTGAGGACCAGGCGGCTGCATCTGCCTTCTGTAGCCCTGTGGGCACTTCCTCTCACCTCCTCCCAGGGGCCCCTGCCCTGCCCATGGACCCTGACTGCTCAGAACCCCCTCTAACACCCTCGTGATGCCCAGAGCTCCAAACAGTCTGCGGTAGCTCCCTGAGAACTTGACCTTCCTCTCTCTTCTGTCCAGAGCCGTTACTCCTCCTGCATCCCCTCCCTCAAGGTCCCACCTGGTCACCTGCTAAACCCATCCAGCTGGAATGCCCAGGTAGCCACCTCCCAGACAACACGACTGAAATGACTACCAGCCCACTCCTTGCCCAGACGGGAGCCGGGCACCAAGTTCTCCTCCCCTGCTGGGAGCAGGTGGTCTTCACAGCCCAGTACAGTCACCTTTGTTGCAAAATATCTAGAATTCATCTTCCACCCATTCCACCTGCATGAAAGAACTTTTCCAAATGGATGCTGCTGCCATTTAGTTGATGATGAAACGGCAAACCGCATAGGCTGGTCCTTGCTTCCCCCAACTCTGGGATGAATTCCTGTAAGTGGGGGCCATGGTTGTTTTCCATCAGCTGATTTTTGAAAGCAAATCAGATGGTTTTGCTTTTTTTGTTTTCTTTTCCCCTGTTCCGCCACATGTTCCGAATTAGAGTGCGTCCTTGGTGCTGCTCTCCAGCTGCCAGGCTGCCCCTTCTCAAACGCATCAAGGTTTCCTCCCCCTCCTGCCCAAACCCACTCCCCCTAGTCTAGGAGTGTTTCCCCACCAGTCACGTGCCTTGGCATCTTTTTAAACCACTTCATAAAGTGCTGTGGGCAAACAAACTGAATCAAAGCTCCTGTAACAAGGCAACTCCCAGAAGAAGGAATTGGTGTTCCACAGACATTGTTAGCTTAATTAATGGACTCTGTGTTGTAATTTATTATCAAACAGCAATTAAACAGAGATAAAATAGGCACTGAGGAGGATAATTTCCTGTCTTGCAACATGTGTTTGTCAACAAGATGGAAATGGTTCCCAGCCACTCAGAGAGCCTGCTCAATCATGAGCTAGTGACCAGCCTTGCTCTTGCCTGGTTACCAATTAGCATCAAACATCCGTTTCTTTTCTGAGCCAGTGTTTTATTTAAAATTTTTTTTCTTTAAACTGGCTGTCTTTTTATCTTAAAATTATTTTAAAATAAATTTTATATCACAAACATAAAAAAATAGATGTCAAGGGCACAGCGGCAGCCTTTGGTGTCAGCTTGAACCCATTTAGAGCAGGAGGTCTTGTCTAAGGAGGTCCAGGGCATCCCCACTCCCTCCCGGCTTTTGCGGTCCTGGGCCCAGGTCCAGGTGGGTCCCTTCACTGGAGCAGCCAAGGTCTCCCTGCAAGGATATCAGTGTGGGATTGTCCTCCTCTGCCAGCCCTTTCCTGCTCTCTCTCCCCCAGCCCACCTGGTCATCTCATCAACCTTCCCCATTCTGATTTCCCTTGAGGGCAGAAGTCGAGAAGAGAGAACAGGGTGGGCAGTGCTGGGCCCGGGGCATCATTCTTTAATTCCCCTCCAGTAGCTCTGAGGCTGCTGTCAAGTCCCTGCAGCCAAGCTGCTGCCTGAGGTCCCAGTGATGCAGCTTCACGGGACAGCACTCAGGCTAGCGCCATGGCTGGATTGAAACAGGAAATAAAATGCTGATGATAAACCCATTTCTGATTGGGTACCATTTAATCCTGTACCTGTCAGGTAGGTAGTGACCACCCGCCTGCCCAGCTGTCTTTAAAAATTGAGGTTCAGGTAACGCCAGGCCACTTTTCAAACCATCCTGTGACTCCTGGTCTTGGATATTGGGCTACGCCGTCTGGTACATTCATTGCAGGGCAGGGGGTGGGGTGGGGTCACATCCTTGAACCCCCAAATGCCCTCTATCTCCCAGCAAGGCATGGAAGAGAGACTTGAAGCAAGCGTAGAGGCAACGCCAGGCAGGTGTCATATAAGAGCAAAGGTGCAGAGGCGGGGAGTGGGGACCATACGGCATGTTTGGGGGACATCAGTGCAGTTGGCTGAGGCACGTGGTCCAGAGCAGCCAATAGGGACAGAGTATTGAGAGCCAGGCTCCCCACGCAGCATCTCAGGTGTGGTCCATGGGACTGCGAGCCACCAGGAACTCATGACAAAAGCTGATCCCTGAGTCCAACCCTAGACCTCCTGAAGGTGGGGCCTGGGAATCTGCATGTTAACAGGCATCTCCAGATGCTTTCTTTTCTCAGTCAACACAATTTACTGAGCATCCATTATGGGCAAGGCTGTGTGTTAGACTTATAGGTAGTGATCCTATATGTTTGCCCAGGACAGGCCTAGGTTATGCCTGGTATCCCAGCCTAATATTTTTTTTTAACTTATAATACTATTTCAGTTTTTACATAATTTTTTTTTCACGTTTAAGGTTAATTCACTCTTTTTAAGTGTAATTTTGCAAGTTCTGACAAACACATACGGTCACGTAACCCCCACCACAATCAAAAGTGGTTCTGCTCCCCCCAAATATTCCCCTGAACCCCTTCCTAGTCAGCCCCTCCCTCTTCCCCCAAGTGCTTTTATACACATCCAAGTTGAGGACCAACTTCACTGGGAGTGTTTGTGGAGCCACCCACACACAGCCTCCCTGATTCCCACGCAGGCTCCTCCCTCCTGAGCTGAGGACCACGGCTCCCAGGAGCCACGCCATGGACAGAGCGTGGGTTCCGAGTGCAGTGGCCCTAGGGACGCCACGGAGCACTCTTTGAAAGAGCTACAAGCTATAAAGGATGTTCTTATGACAAGGTGTACACCTTGGAGAGAAATTGAGAGGTGTCAGCCTCTGTTCCAAGAAACTTTCTGGTCCAGTGGGTTCCAGGGAGAGTATCACAGGTGTCCCCTGTTTGTCCTTCAGTCCGTAGGTTTAGTCTCCCTCTCCCCTCTTTTCTGAGAAGCTCACATTCCCTCCCTCAGTTAATTCATCAGCAGAATGACAGATGAGAATCCTTTTATCCCATAATTAAATGTAATCTGATCTTGGACTTATTCTTTGATGGCTTCATCGTTTAAGCGATCCATCATCCAAACACCTTGTCACGATGATGCATTTTGCCAATAAGGCGCTAGTGCCCCACGGAGTGACAGGGCTTAGCGTGTGGGAGGCACGCAGAAAACACAGAAGTTAATGACATCCAGCAGCCTTGGCTTCCAGATAAAGTCATGTAAGTGGTGGGGCTCAGGGGATGGATCTGTGGCGGGCACAATGGAGTTAGCACCCAGGGTAAGATGGCTGTGACCCAGCAGACAGGCCCATGATTCTGGGAGCCAGCCTCCCGCATTCGATAAGAAGCAAACTCTGTAATCCCTGGATTCCTGGAAACCACCATGAGGTCAAAGCAGGGGAACCTTAGACCTCGTGGGAAAACAGGGTTGGAGGAGCCAGGGCAGGTATTTTTTATGTTTGGGAAACCTCCACACACAAAAAAGAGACAACGAAAAGCAGGAGAGAGCATAGCGGTGCTGAAGCGGGACACCGCGGAGGTTCCGTGCTGCAGCATTTCCACTTTCCATCTCTTATGCGATATTTTAAAAAACCCTCCCCTGCCTTCCGGTGCGACACTTATAAATCCATTATGCTTCGCTGCAAATTCTCTTGTTTTGTTTCTCTGACTCATCTTCTCCCCAAATATTCAAAACATTTTCGGTTTTATTATTTCGGGCCTGTTAGCTCCTGTATCCCAGGCTGTGCCTCCATCCAGCCCGCATGGGCATCCTTCATGCCCACCCTCTTCGCAGACTTCCAAGGAGAGAGGGGTTACTTGCTGTCTGCTCTCTGAGACTTTCCCAAGGCTTGGCGGGGGACCCAAGCCTCTTTCTCTGCCATCTGCTTTGCTTTGGTGTTCTATTTCCAGTCCCTGGTTCCCGCTTTCTAATTATCCCTGAAAAGTAGCTCTCACAGACCACATACAGGGAACAGGGATGCTTGATGTCCTAAATGTCATACAGAACTACAGGCACATGTATTGATCTTGTTTAAGGGGGACTCCAGGTTAAGGAGGAATTCCTGTACTTTTTCGTTCTCGCCAGAATGGGTTGATGAGCTATTCTTTCTAGAAAATGTGAGTTACAATCGTAAGTTGTTTTCCAGTGGAGAGTCTTAGTTAGAAGTTTTACATCTCCTTAGAAGTTGTTGGGTGTGTGTTTGTTTTTCCCCACTCCACTGGGGTTGCGAGGCTTGCAGGATCTTAGTTCCCCAACCAGGGATTGAACCCAGGACACAGCAGTGAAAACTCCAAGTCCTAACCACTAGACTGCCAGGGAATTCCCATCTTCTTAGAAGCTGAGTTAATTTTCCTCCAGACACAAAAAGTAACACAGGCAGGTTTTGTGTTACTGTTGGGCTTGGAATAAGGAACTCAGACCAAACACTGCAATGGTGGCCACATTAGAAACTGAGCCTTCCTACGTTGCCCAGAGCTATTGAATTCAAAGCGAGCCACTGGTAATCTTTTTCTTGTTTCCTAAAGGTGCAAAAGCATTACGGTGAATTTGAAAAAGACACATTTGAATCATCTATAATCCTACCACCCTCAAACAACCGTTATCATTTCTGAGGCTTGCCTTCAACCTTTTTTTTTTTTTTTTCTTCAAAGAAATAGGTTGATTTCTTAGGTGGTTTTCATATCACCGAATTAATAAGGAAACAACATCACTGCTTCTGAAGGACAAGGGGCAAGGTGAAACCACCAGGTAAAAAGGTCTTTGTGGTCTTAGCACCACGAGATGCAGCAGAGCAAATACAAACTGTTTTTTATTTGAACAGCCTTGCCCCTGACCGTTGAGTTCAGAATTCCGATTTCTCTTTGGAGCGGTGGTGTCTGTTGAGTGATTATTTTCAAAGACGTTGCTTGTTTGAAATGAAGAGGGTCTGAGAACATGGGCGATCGGAATTAAGGGTGGATCCTAATGTCGCTGGCAAAAAAAATGCACAAGCTAAAAGTTGAGAGTTATGTTTTATTTGGCGGACATTCTTAGGATTTCAGGCTCAGGGGACAGCCTCTCAGATGAATGCTGAGAAAACTGTTCCAAAGAGGAAGGAGGGGAGCCAGGATGTATAGGAGTTTCTGCAACAACACCACGTAGTAAGGGGGAAAAAAGGTTACTGTTAATAAAAGAAAACTAGACATCTCAAGTTAAGGAATTTAGCGCTTTTCTGTATATGGGAAGATGCAAGAGTCTGAGCTCACTGAAATCATCCCTTTGATATGCACCTCTGCCTTCTGGGGCCGGGATCCAGTGTTTTCTCATCCTGAGGCTGCACCGTCTGGGGTGGCTGAAGTTTGATGACTGCTAGGTGGCAGGCATTCTCTCTTTCCTTCCTGCGTTCCCTCAGGGCTCACCGTCGGGGTGGCTGCAGTCACTGGCGACTGCGACATCCTTTGTTTACTGATATGGCGTTACTTCTCACGAAAGAGTTTAGGGCCAGTGGGGTTTAGTCCGTTGGTACAGGATGGTGGGGCATCTGGAGGCTGGGTTTCCATCGGACGAGGCCAAGGAAAGACCGAGTGTGGGTGGCAGAAGGTTCTAGACTGTCCCCATTGTACCATGTGCCTGGCTGCGGAGCTAGGGTTGTCCAAAGTGCTGAGTACGAAGCACCTTGCTGGAATTCCACCCACGCAGGACCAGCGAGGGTGCCATGAACACACAGAGGTTGGTTCTAGAAGGTGTGAATAAAGGCCCTCTTCAGGTTGCTCTGTGACATGGTCATGCCATCGCCAGCCCCCTGGTGGGAGTGCCGTGCACGGACTCCTCGTGGCTTCCTCCACAGCTTCAGGGGCTGAGTGTCAGGTGATGGGCCCTGCTTTCAAGGGACTCCGATCCGTCATCTTGACCGTTTGATTCTGCTCCCTAAAGACTGTATTCATGTCTGTGAAATTCCTGCAGGGCCCTCCATGGAGATTTAAATGTCAATCAGCCATATATTGAAGGTGAATCACAAGATGCCTTGTAAGAAGGCTTTTTGTACAGGGTGTGAGTTCTCATCTGCTCAGTCTTAGTATTCCCCACTGAAATAGTTGGTTTGGCGGTGAACAGGAAAGGAGATTTCAACTTGGTGGACATATGGACTGCCAAAGGTCACCCTAGCACTCCTCAGACACTGCCAGGCTGAGCCAGGAGCTAGCCAAGGTCATGTGTGACTAGTAAAGATCTTTGGTCCCTGCATCTCAGCAAGACTGAAAACCAGGGGATGACAGTTCACATCCTGCAACAAACGAATTCTTCCCTGGCGATGCTAAGAAGTATTGCCTTTCTATGCTCTTTTATGTCCAACAGGAGTTCCACATCACACCATATAGCTCCCTGCTCCCACAAACCTCAGTAGTGTTACAAAAACTCCCTTTTTGCAAGAGAAAAGTCTGTGAGGAACCAGAGTGGAAAACCACTTTTCTACTAAACTCATGCATAATTGGGAAATTCACATTTAAGTAGCGCTGAAATTCTATTTCTCATCCCTCATATTTGCAAAAAATTTTTACTGTGACAGCATATTCTGTTGTGAAGGTTCTGAAGAAATAACCAGTCTCATAGATTGCTGGTAGAAATGCAAACTGGTGCCACCTTTCTGGAGGGGAGTTTGGTAGCACCTAACGAAGCTTATACTTACTTTTTATCCTAGCACCCTAACTTCCAGACAACTACTCTGGAGGTACATCTTCAGCAACATGAAAATCCAAATGTACACTGCAGTATTGTTTGCAGTTGCAAAATGTTGGAAACTGCTTTCGTGCCTAGTCATGGGCTAGTCAGTGAATAAGCTGAGGCACGTCCACATCATGGAGTAGTATGCAGCTATGAAAAATAACAAGGGCGATCACTGTGAACTGATGCAGAGTGATTTTAACGTATTGTTAAGTGAAAAAGGCAAAGTAGAAAAGACTACATGTGGTATATGCTAAGCCTCATTGAAGACAAATGCCAATATGAAAATAAATCCCTGTATCTGCTCATCTGTGCAAAAAATCATGCAGGAAGGACTAACCAGAAACTAATCAGATTGGTGACCTACAGGGGGTGGGTGAGAATGGGATGGAAAGGATGTGGGAATGGGAGCAGGACAGAAGGAATGAAGGGACACTTCTCTCTCAGTATCCCTTTATACACAAGTCTGACTCCTAGAACTGTGATGATGTTTCAAATGGCCAAAAAAGAATAATAAATTCAACTAGAACGTGGCGAATAGGACCCAAAATGGAATGCCAGCAGTAAAAAGTGAACCTAACGATATTATAAATGAATAATGCTACTAATCTAAGTAACTTTGGAACTGTTTGGACAATATTTATTTATTTATTTATTTATTCATTTATTCATTTATTTGCTGCGTTGTGTCTTCCTTGCTGTGCACGCGGGTGTTCTCTAGTTGTGGTGAGTGGGGGCTACTCTTCGTTGTGATGCACGGGCTGCTCATTGCGGTGGCTTCCCTTGTTGCAGAGCACGGGCTCTAGGCGCACAGACTTCAGGAGTTGTGGCCTGTGGGCTCAGTAGTTTTGGCGCACGGGCTTCGTTGCTCCATGGCGTGTGGGATATTCCTGGACCAGGGCTCAAACCCACGTCCCCTGCATTGGCAGGCAGATTCTTAACCACTGTGCCACCAGGGAAGCCCCTATTTGGACAATTTTGACCCGATACTCTAAGGTTAAAGAAAAAGGAACCATTACAGTTACTGTATTCTAGGAAGTAAGCTTGTTTTCCACAGGGGTCTGGGCTACCAATTCTGAAACTACTGTGTGTATATAGACTAGGATCGAACAAGTAAGTAGATAAAGTAAGGGTGAGGAGACCCAGGTCTCGCTGTTGGAGAGAGGCTACCCACAAGGAGAGAGGGATGGTTAGACTGAATCCTGGGATGATGGATTGGGATGTGCAAGATCAGGGTGAATTGATCTGATCTGTTCCATGTGCACATGTATTTGTATATAAAACATATATTTACATATATATACAAATGTAGAAATAGATTTGTAAAAAATATAGAAATAAAAATAAATGTGTGCACAGGTTAGTATACATACATCTGTTTCCCAGCTCTGCCAGGGTCTAGAAGCAATGAAACCCTAGTAGCAACAAAGACATCTAGTACCCAGATTTTGGATGTTTCCAGCAGGAAAATCTTGTGGTGTCAGCATAAAAGGAAATTCTTGAAAGAAGGTGGTGGCTTGTCAAAAGAACACAGGAGCCACCCCGAAGGAGTTCCTAATGGCCAAAGCTGGAACTATTTGTACAACAAAATAAATAACGATACTATTGGATTGCCGTCCATAGAATAACTTTTAAAAAGCCCACGAGTCTATACTGATATAAATAAATAAATGGTGGGAGAGGGACAGCTCTTCCTTTCAGTTGAGTCCACATAATAAATGTAGGCAGAATGTGGGAAATGAAAATCACCATGGTAATCATGACAGCAATAACTCAATTTAAAAAAAGATTGTTATTCCTTATCTGGACACAAATCAACCAGTCCTGCATACTCAATAAAGTTAGTGTAAGTGTTCTATAAATACTATGTAGAACATATATTGTATAATGTTTGTATCATGTATATTATATATTTCATTGTGTATAAATAAACTAAAGGTGTGTTGTATAAAAATTTTTAGAAAAAAGAAGATATTTGCATAGTTTCAAAGTATCTCCTTCTGTAAAGGAAAAATAGTAAGTAACGTTAGAGTTGAGAAGCCCAGAAGACACCACCTTAACCAAGAGATCAAGGTTAATGCCACCAGTAATAAGACACCACAAACCCCTGATCTGATGCCCAGGGAAGGACAGAACATCTCCTCTGGTTTCCTTGCTAAAAAATGTATATAACTATAACATTAATCTTAATCATGAGAAGACATCAGACAAACCCACGTTGAGGGACATTCTACAAAATAACTGCCCAGTACTCTTCAAAAGTGTCAAAGTCATTACAAAAGTAAATGTAAAAATAAATCAATGAAAAGATAGTTATACCTAAATCAAAGATGAAAGTGGACCAAGGATTGTGTCTGTGAACCAAGGATTATGGTTAACTAGGTTTTGTATATATGAGATCCCCCTAAGTCTTCAAAAGATAGAAATAAATAAGATTAAAACCAGTGTTTTTACAAAGAAATAACAAAAAAGAAAAAATGAGGACTTCCCTGGTGGCACAGTGGTTAAGAATCCGCCTGCCAGTGCAGGGGACATGGGTTCAATTCCTGGTCTGGGAAGATCCCACATGCCACAGAGCAACTAACCCTGTGCGCCACAACTACTGAGCCTGTGCTCTAGAGCCCATGAGCCACAACTACTGAAGCCTGCGCACCACAACAAAGAGTAGCCCCCACTCACAGCAACTAGAGAAAGCCAGCACAGCAACAAAGACCCAATGCAGCCAAAAATAAATAAATTAAGTAAATAAATAATGTCTTTAAAAGAAATTTAAAAAACAAAACGAGAGACTGAGGAGCTGTCCCAAGTCAAAGGAGACCAAGAGACATGACCATGAAATACGACGAGGGTCCAGGATTGGATCCTGAAGAGAAAACGAACGTAGTTGGAAAACTGGTGAAATTCCCTTGAAGTCTGTAGATTGGTTAACAGGGTTGAACCAATGTTAATTCCCTGGCTTGGCTAATTGTATCTTTATGATGGAAGAAGTTAACTCTAGGATAAGCTAGGTATGAGACATACAAGACCTCTCTGTACTATTTATGCAAGTTTTTTGTAAGACTAAAACTGTTTCGACTTTAAAGGTTTTAAAAAACTGTTCAGGAGGTCAAGTTGGATGGAGTTGATGGTTGAGAGGTCCAGGGCAGGGATAAGGAGGTGAAGGTGATGTCACCGAAGGGGGGGTCCGGCTGCTTGCCGCTCACAAGCCGATAAAGAGGCCAGGTTGGTGGAAAGGAAAGTTTGCTTTATCTTAGATGCCAGCAACCGGCGGGGAGGGCGGATGCCTGTCTAAAGGCCAACTCCCCCCACTGACAATCAGGGGGCAAGAGCTTTTATAGACAGAGGGAGGGGACTACGTGCAGAAACAGCACAGTCAGCTCTGACAGTCATCTTGAAATTGGTCATCGGTGGTCTGATCAGCGTCATCTTGATTGTTTCAGGTACAGTTAATCTTCAGTTCCAGGGTTGGTTTGTCTCCATTTCTTTGAGGCCAGTTCTTGGAATTGTGGCAGCTTGTTTCATGACTACAGTCTGGTTATCGTGTAGTTAACTTCTTCCATGTGGTGGGGGTTTCAGTATCTATAAGACAGCTCATAGGACATGGTTCAGAGAACTAAAGGTCCTTGACTAGGCTTAATGACTAACTTATTATTTAGGCTCCTTTGACTGTTTCCCTTTGTGTCTACATTTTCTCACTTGTCTGACTAAACTTATCCTTTGGCTAAAGTTTTCCCACAGACGAAAGGCAGGCTGAGGACATGTGGGGGTGGGGGCAAGGACCACAGGGTCCTGCTGCGTTTCAGTGACACTCAGGTCTTTGGCTGGACGAGTAGAGTGTGGTGCTGTTTGCTGAGATTGGGGTCCCGGGATGCTGAGTTCTCTCTGGGGCCGGGTGAGTTTGGGGGTGGGGGGCGGACTTTGAGTATCCCAACAGTGATGTCCTCCCCAGGCAGCTGAACATTCAACTCTGTGCTAAGGGCAGAGCTGCAAGAGGCCGATGAGGCTCCAGGTGTGTCTCAGGGGACAGCAGGACAGGGGTCCTAGCACAGACCCCAGTGTGGCTCCACGTTTAGTGGGTGATGGAGCTAGAGCACGGGACACCAGAAAGGTGAGTGTCACACCAACCAGGGAACGGTAGAGCCAAACGCTGCTGACCAGAGGGCCAGTAGGCAGACTGCACTGTGTGTCCGATGAAGTAGCACAAAAACCGTGGGTAAGAGGAAGCCAGACTGGATTGAGTGCAGGGGAGAAAGGGAGGTGAGGAGTTGGAGACATGATGGATAGAACTTTCTGGAAGGTTGACTTTGAGGGAAGGTGAGAAGACAGGTGAGGTGACACATGAGAGCACATTTAAAGGCAGAATAAAGGGAATAAAAGACTAAACAGAAAGGAACTAATTCTGTTTCTAAATCATTAATGGAAAAATCTAGAGAACAGTGAGGGTTAGAGCTCAGAAAGTAGATGTTCTTTCATCTGAATTTGAGTAAAACTGTACCAAACTATTTCCCCTGGGATATTGGAGCAGAAATGTAGGTTTTTTTTTTTTTTCCAAAGAGGAATTTATGAGTCCACAGCAGAGACATGGAAATCAACTGACCCACCAGCCCAGCTTTACCCTCCGAGACCTACAGGTTCTAGTTCCGCTAGCATCGCTTACAATGTTGAAGGCTCCGAATTCCAGGCAAGGGCATTCTCCCAGGGAATTCCAGGGACGTGTTCTCTCTGGATGAAGAGGTACATGGTGAGCAATCTACAAGTGTTAAATGTTAAATGAAGGACGCACGAATGGCCTATTAACTCCTGGGGCAGGGAGAAGGGACCAGATGCTTTGGCCAGGCCTGTGTGGCGGCCCTGGGGTGAGCCCAGGGTAGCTTCAGGCGAGACAAGCACCAGGATACACTGGTGGGCTCAGCTGGGAGGGTGGAGACAGGCAGCACGAGAGGAACCACCATGCCAGCGGGAGGTCTGGCTTCTAGAATCAAGAGAAAAAATATAGTGTCTTCATTGGAAAGGGAAAAAGGGGAAGTGCTCGGACTTTTGTGGGGTCATTGTCATGGGTTACATAAGACCCTGCCAATGAATGAATGAACATCCCCAGAACAAGGCCTGGAGTATGATGGATGTTCCGTGATGATGGAAACCTGGACCTGAATCTCGGGGGCTGATTCCATATCAGAGCATCTTCACACCCGCTCTCACTCATGAACCTCGTCATCAGGCCCCCATCTAACTCCTCTGTTAAGGCTCTGAATTCTCGGGTGGTCCAGGGTGATCTAGGCTGGCTTCTAGCCCATGGTTTGCCTGGATTTATCAGGGAACATGCCAGGAGCAGACAGCAGGCCGAGCTCTTCTTCTCCCACTTCAGAGGCATGAAGGAGAGGCAGAGCCCAAGATGGGAGGCCATGGGCGCTAAGGCCCCAGGGGGAGCATCCGTAGAACACACGCTGGCTTTGGGGATGCTGAGTTACCAAGAGTCCAATTCAAGGCCCAGTGTTTCCAGGAATCTGGCCTATTCCAGGCATGTAGAATCTGGACCAAACCAGGGACTGGAAGTGGGGGAGGGGAGGGAAAGGACAGGAGCAGAGCAGTTGGGGAAGGGAGCCAGCCTTCCTTGGGTCATGCATCCAACCCAAGAAACCCAAACACCCAGCCCAAGGGAGCTTCATGAGCTGGGGGTCCTGGGCTGCCCAGCAGCACTGCCGAAGCCTCTGGGGAAGCCTCCCCTGGACAAACGGATCAGGAGAGAGCCAGAAGCCTGCGGTGACTGAGTGACGCTAGGGCTGGAAAGGCTGGCCCCATGAGCCCATGGGAGCCAAGAGGGAGGAAAAGGAATCTGTAGTGAAGCGGAAACAAGGCCTCATTTCTCCACTGGGGTGTGAGGTCTGGGAAAATAAGGGTGACAAACACACAGGTTTACCATACACTGCATCCTCTTCTCACTAATGTGTTTGATTCCATAACTACCTCGTGACGTAAATCCTAAAATTATCCCCGTTCTCAAGATGAGGGGACAGACTTCTAGAAGGCTAAAGTAACTGGCCCAGGGTCATAAAATCGTTTAGTGGCCAAGCTTGGATTTTTTTAAGCAGGCTCCAGAGTCCAAGTCTTTAACCGTATAATATACTGTCTCTGCTGATGACACAGCACAAAGCCAAGCTGCCGTTTCAATCGGCAGAATGAGCAGGTGAGACAGATTTAACTAAGATCAGCTAAAAAGGAAAAAAAAGTGCTTGCCAGCATTTCCATACCCTACCATGATATAATCCTACCTTCCTGTTTCACAGACAGAGACAAGAAAGATACACATCTGTTTACTGAAAAATAGAGTCTGTCTTATTGCACCATCCCCTGCCCCACTAGTCTCTTCCCACCCTCATCCTGGTGCTCCCCACCCTCAGGACCCCTCTCCCAGAGCCCCCAGCTAGCTCTCCACAAAGCTGTGTGGTCCAGACCCTGCCATCTCCCCACCCCCAGGGGCACTGCCCCAATCCATCCACTCTTGGACCCGTCTGTGGGAAAATCAACCTAAGGTTTCATAGCACAAATATGTCTCCCATTCATTCCACGTAGCAGGTGCATTTCCTGGAAACATCATGCTTGAATCCAGCATACTGGGTCATAATGGTGCATGGGAGAAGGTTAAGGATAGAGGCCCTAGGAACCACCCCACCCCCCAGGAGCTGGCTGTCTCTGCAGGAAACATATCTGTTTCTATAGCATGCCTTCTAAGCTCCCAGATAGATTTTTAAATCAACTTTATTGAAGTATGAGGTTGATACAATAAATTGCATCTGCTTATAGTGTACAGTTTGAGGAGTTCTGGCAGGGGTACACACCTGTGGAACTCCCCGCTCAATCACAATACCAAAAGTTTCCCTTCAGTTTCTATTCCCAGAGCCCCCCTCCCCCGCTACCAGGAAAGATTCCTCCTGCTCCCTTTTCTCCACCCCAGTTCCTAAGCAGCCACCATCCATCCATTTTGAGATACAGTTGGAAATGTTCTTTTTTCTGTATTCAGTTTGAGTTCTGGCATGCGCTAGACCGTGATGGAGAAAGTCTATTTGTTTTTTAAAATGTACACATGTGTACCTAGTCACCAGAAACCACTCTCATGGCTTCAGCCATGCAACAAACAAATAAATTCACCCCAAAGCAGTTTTGAGTCAATGGAACCCATCTTTCTGTCTCCTGGGTAGAAGCTGGATAAACTGCATTTTTCATTCACCAGTGGTTTTCTGCTCTGACTAGGCCTGATTTTAAAGTGATGAGAAAGACCCTTAATATGAAAGCAATTGCAAGGCATGTTTTTATTGACAATCTGATAGATTTTGCTGTGTCCCAGAGTCATTCCACAATTATTTGGCTGGTTTTTGTTTATTTGGCTATAACCTGCATATTTTAGTTTTCCCTCAAGGCTGTTAAATGTGGGTTAATAGTTTTACGGGCCTCTTAGATCATTTCAAATAGAAAATTCCCTTTTCTCCTAAATGAGAATTAATTGTATTTGAGCTCAGAGGTTTTTTTCCTAATGCATTAGGGTTGTGGATAATGACATTTATTTCTCCTCACAGACTCAGCAGCCAAATCTAGAATAATCCCATTCAATTCAAAAGACATTTATAGAGCATTTGCTTTTTGCGAGATACTTTTCTCGGTCCTTATGCTATGTAACAATGGGTAAGATGCCGCAGTACTGAAATAACAATGACAAAAATCTGTAACAAGGAAAGACACCTTAATAGAACACAGAAGTATGTGAGTTGGAATAGATCACGTGGTGAGGTGGCTTTGTGGACCCAGGGTAGATGGGGTTGGTGTAGGGTGGGGGCTATATTTTATCCAGGAAAGACTTTTGGCCATTTTTGAGAAGGTACAAGTCATCTGTCAGACTAAGCCAAGAAACCAAGGGTTAAGACTGAAAAGGTGAATTGGGGACCTATAGTAGAAGATCGTGGTTCCAAGTTTATTCATAAACCTGTGAGCGGTGGGAGCCATTGAAGGTTGAAGCAGGGAATGATAGGATTTGAACGTGCAGGATTGGGAAGGACAGATGGAAACTGGGAAGGGCTGGAAGGAGGAGGACCAGTTACCAGCCTACTGCAGCAGTTCAGTTCCCAGAAGAGTCTTAGCTGGGGTATTAGGAGGAAATACACAAGAAGTTGGCCCTTCTTATCTGTGGTTGCAAATCTGCAGATTGAACCAATGGAGAATCATGTAGTACATATTTCTTGAAAAAAATTCACATGTAAGTAGACCTGCATAGTTCAAACCTGTGTTGTTCAAGGGTCAATTGTATAACCAAGAGAGTCGATGTTCACACAAAAACTTATGCGTGACTATTCATAGCGGCAGAATTAATGATAGCCCCAAAGTAGAAACAATCCAAACATCCATCCCCTGGAGAATGGATACACAGAATGGTCCAGAGGAGATGGGACTCATCCCTGCCTTGAAGGGAGGCAACAGGGAACATGGATTCACATTGTTCCAAGGACACAAGGAGAGGTGACGGGGGGGCTGAAAGTGTAAGAGACATGGTAGAATGGAGAGAATTGCATTGAGGTTTAGGAGAGTTGAAGCCAGAAAGTTCTAGAAGAAGGCCAATAACTAGCATCTCCCGCCAGGGAAACAGCTGGAGCAAAGCCCTGGAGGCAGGAAAGCCATTTGGACGTGAAGGGGACGGGGAGCGGAGGTCTTTACCGAAGGAGCACTGGGGTGGGGGTGGACTCCACGGGCTCCCAATCCAGGAATGGGGCAAAGTGGGGAACCTGGTGGATGTCAGATCTCAGCACTCACCACCTTTCTCCTGACCTTGGCCCCTTGGCCAGGCCAGCGGAGCCCGTGCACGTGGCCTCCTTGTCCGGGCTCCTGGTGTGAGACACCAGCGTCCCCCCAGAATGGAAGTCCCACAGGGCCGTCCTTACCTGCCTTGCCCACCTGACGTGTGCCTGGAAGGGGGCTTGGATGTGTGGCCCTTGCAGGTCCCGGAAGTCTGGGTCTCATTGCTTTCATGTCCTAAAAGACCTCAGAAAGGAGCATTTCTAACTCCCAGTGGCATTTAGCTTCGCTCTTTAAACATCTGGGTCACAGATACGCTCAGTTAATTAATGTTCTTAGCACTGCTCATGTGTCTGCTGGATAATAGATTGATTCATAATTTCAATAAGCAGCTGTGTATATCTTTCCCCTGAACATAAAGGCAGCTTGCTGTCATTCATCACTTTGCATTTGGTGAATTTAAATATATTCAGAGAGACATTGTTGAAGGAGGGATGGGGGAGGGCTTCTGATTTTTTTACCATTTTGCCTCTAACAATTACTCTGATTTGGAACTAATTTGGGTTTAAAACACATGTTAACCGCATCTCTCTCTCAAGGGCATTTAATAAACTCCCTGTCACTTGTTTCCGAGGAGATCAGGCAGGCTCCCTTTGGGGATCAGAACAGAGGGTTTCTGAGCAGCTTTCCCCAGAAGAGAGAGCCCCTGGGGAGCATCTTATCCCCTGGAGAAGAGGACTTGTGTCCCGGGGCAGAGCTACTTTTCTGCTTCATTTCTGACCAGAAGTGCCCGGGCTCTCAGGAACGTCCTCTGAGAGAAGGTCCCTCTGCTGCTCAGCTGCTGGGCCAGGGCTGCCAACCCTCGAGTCTCTGGGGACCCAAGGATAAATGCCAGGACCCGGCCAGGTGACCAGATGTCTTCATGCCAGTTTCCTCTTCTTTGAAATGGAAAGGGTAATAGCATGTATCTCACAGGTTATTGTAGAAGTTACATTATTTATTCACTGTACCATGCTTAGAAATGGGGCAGAGGATGTCTCCAATACATGCTGGCTGGTTATATGGTTTCATAATACATTAGGCATCCGTTGTGTATTGGCAATTATCACTCCTGCTCCAGCCACCTCGTAGGATCGTGAGAACGGACATGAAGCTCATACTTGCCTCTCACCAGCCTGCACTGGAATCATCTCAGTTGGGAGCACAGCCCCATCCTTGTATTCCCAGTGCCTGTCCCTGGGCCGGGCACATAGAGGACTCTTCAAAGCCTGTGTGTGGAATTTAGAGGAAGAGCTGTGGCTGCATTTTGTAAATGATGATGTTTGTCATATTTATAATGTGCTCATTCCCAAACATGTCTGTGATGGTCTCCTAACAAAGAATGAACTAAATTAGACACGGTCCCTGCCCCCAAAGAGTGTGAAAGACAGGCGAATGTATTTGTTCAAAAGTTGGATTACAGGGTTTTAAACAACATGGGCAGGCAGGAGAGGCCAAGCCACCAAACTAGTATGGACTCACAACTAGCTGTGAGAAGGATTGTCAGGCAACATCATCTGTGTATCAGATAGCTATTGCTGCGTAACAACTACCCCAAAACTTAGTGGCATAAAACAGTATGCACTTATTTATTATTGCTTATGAGTCTACAGGTCAGCTGGGTGGTTCTGTGATGTGGACCAGGCTCAGATGATTCGGGTTAGATTCATCCGTGCGTCTCCCATCAGCTCGCAGGTTGGCTGAGGGCCGCCTGATCTACGATGACCTCATCCACTTGTCTGGTGCTTGACCAGCTGATTGGTTGGACCACGTGTCTATCATCCTCTAGCAGGCCATCCTGGACTTACTGCCATGGTGGCGGTAGGGTTCCTAGAGGGTGGACATATGCAAGGTGTATACCAGGAACAGGCACATTCTCCTTTCTGCTACATTCTGTTGGCCAAAGCAAGTCACAAGGCCAACCAATGATGAGGAAACAGACTCTACCTCCTAATGGAAATTGCAGCAAAGTCATATTGCCCAGGGTGCATAGAAAGAGGTGGTCACTGTGGGAACCTACCCAATGCTACCTAGCATTTGTTGCAGTACATGGAGCACGAAACAAGTACCAGGATGGGGTTGTATGTTTAGGATGTTTCTGGCTTTTCATCATTAGAAAAAACGTTGTAGTAAATACCCTGTACGTAAACTTTTTTTCTTCCAGTTTTATTGATATAACTGACATACAGGACTGTATAAGGTTAAGGTGTACAGCGTAATGATTTGACTTACATACATCATGAAATTGAAAATCACAGTTAGTTTAGTGAACATCTGTCATCTCACATGGATACAAAATTAAAGAAATAGAAAAAGAAATTATTTTTCTTGTGATGAGAACTCAGGATTTACTGTCTTAACTTTCATATATAGCACACAGCAGTGTTAATTATAATTTATCGTGTTGTACATTACAGCCCTAGGACTTATTTATAAGCAGAAGTTTGACTACCTTCTTCCAATTCCCCCTCCTCCCCACCCCCAACATAAACATTTGTTTACAGTTCTAATTATTTTCTTGGGATAGATTTGTTTTTTTCTTTTTGGCAGGACCTCCGGCTTACGGGATCTTAGTTCCTCAACCAGGGACTGAACCCGTGCCCTCAGCAGTGAGTGTACGGAGTCCCAACCACTGGGCGGACCTCCCAGGAATTCCCAAGATTTTTAAAAGTAGATGTATTGGGTCAAAGGAGAGACACATTTTAAAAGCACAATGTTTATATTTTGAAACTCCCTTTTGAAAAGTTGTAGTCATTTACCCTCCCTCCAGCCCAGCTTGGGCTCACCTTGATAAAATACAAATAATCTTTCTTTTAAATGTGGTGTCTCGTTTTGATTTTTTATTTATTTTAATACCTAGGAGATTGAATGCTTTTTAATGTGCCTGTTTTTTCTTCAGTGTACTGCCTCTTTGGGCCCTTTTGCAGCAGGGTAGATTTAATTAATCCCAGTTTACAAATGAGGAGGAAACAGAGGCTCAGAGAGGTTAAGTGACTTGCTAAGGTGGCCCAGCCAGCTGGAAGCAGAGCCAAGCTTTAGAAATCAGATGCTGCATGTTTTCACTTATTCCTGCTCCCTGTGTTGTTGAACAGAAGACCAGACTCCTGAAATATTGACCAAGGACGTGCTTAGAAGAAAATCAGGGAGTGGCCCAGGGAATCTGTTTCCAGGCTTAGCAAGCTGAAGGCTTCCTGGGCGGGGCGCCCCTGTGAGTTGGGTGTGGGTGTGTGTTTGTGACAGGCCTGTGAAGGTGGCCGGGACTGCAGCATGGACAAAGTCATGGGTGACCCATATGTACCCTCATGGTCTCACCTCCACCTCCCACGGCCCGGCCGCTCTGCTTTCTCCCCAGCTGGCCCGCTACACCAAGGAGGGCTTCCTGCACCTGGGGGCCCTGGGGACCACCACACTTCTCCCAGACACCCGCTGCCTGGTGGACAACTCCAAGAGTCGGCTGCCCCAGCTCCTGGACTGCGACAAGGTCAAGAGCAGCCTGTACAAGCGCTGGAACTTCATCCAGGTAAGTGCTCCACGGACAGGCCCGGCAGCCCAGAGCAGGTGAGGGTGCTGTGGGATGCTGCGGGCTCCCTCGGGAAGGGCAGCCAGCAAAGTGCAACCCAAGGTCTCCCAGCTCAAGGCCTTGGGTTCTTGTGGATGTTCTGGTGGAATCGCTGGGACCTTTCCCTGTGAGACAGCCTTTGGGATCCCTGTGGCCACGCTAGGCTGGGCTGGGCTCTGAGACATCTCGAGAGGGAGTGCGGGTGATTTCTCTGGAATCTTCTAAGTGCCAGTGGGATGGAGAAAGTCAGATTGAGACTATCCCAGGCATTCCCCCACCTGACACCATCCCCCACCAATGCCCTTTGCCTGCTTCAGCCCCTCAGACTTGGTGAAGCTTATTTATTTTCTGACTTTGGGTTTCCAGGAAAGGCCCGATGATCTCTCCCCCTGTGCACAGAATTTTGGTAGGATTGTTCCCCAAGAGGGGATCTGTGCTGGGCACTATGGTGGTTAAGTCTCTCTCTCTTTCTGTCTCTCTCTCTTTCTCCACCCTCCTCTTCCCTGTCTCTGTCTCTCTCTCTGTTTCTCTCTCTTTGTTTCTCTCTCTCTTTCTCTGTATCTTTGTCTCTCTCTCTGTCTCTCTTTGTCTGTCTGTCTCTCTGTCCTTATCTGTCTCTCTGTTCCTGTCTCTGTCTCTCTTTCCATCTCTGTCTCTCTCTGTCTCCCTCTCTGTCTGTCTGTCTCTCCTCCCTCTCACCCCCTCCTCCCAGAATGGCGCTATCATGAATAAGGGCACCGGGCGCTGCCTGGAGGTGGAGAACCGAGGCCTGGCTGGCATTGACCTCATCCTCCGCAGCTGCACAGGACAGAGGTGGACGATTAAGAACGTCATCAAGTAGTGGGAGGAGCCGGGGCCCCCGGGACCAGCCACACTGGGAGAGCAACAACAAGAAGCCGGCAGGCGCTTGGTGGGCGTCCCGGGGCTTCTCCAGGGCAGCCCGGGGCCCGAGATGGAGACGCCGCCTCTCCATCAGGCATCCAGCTGCCTGAGGCTTGTGCACCCTGGCAAAGCCCCCCAACCCTTCTCTGGGAACCCAGGAGCCATGTCTTCTGCAGCCCAGATGTGGACCTGGTACCAAGAAGTGACACATCGCATCTCCTCCTGGTCATCCTCCCACCCACTATCCGGACTGGGACTGGCGGGGGCCCCTCCTTTTTCTCATCTCTTGCAGCAGCAGCTTCTGAATTCCACCCCAGCCCTCAGCAAAGTGGGGCGGGGGGCGGTGCAGGGCCACATCGTAGCTCCCCCTCCTCCAGGGAGGCAGCGAGGCCCTGAGACTCAGTTTCCCCCAGGTTGCTTCTGCCCAGATGCCTGTTCACAGCCCAAGATCGCCACCCTCCAAACCTTTCCAGCAGGTGGCCTTGGACTTTTCTGGACCCCCACCCCCGAGATGACCTGGAAGGAGCTGCTGCTCCCACGGTCACCTGGGTACGAGGCTTCTGTGTGCCTGGACCAGCTCTTCCGCCTGTGTTGTCAGCAGGGAGCCCGAGAGCACCTGGGGTGGTCTCAGATGTGAAGGGCCCCCAGGCTGGAGCCGGGTCCTTTCTGCTCTGCCTGCCTGGGGAAGCTGGGAGCCCAGACTCACCGTGGCTGCCTCAGTGGGGACAGCAAGCAGCCCCCACCCGGAGCTTAAGGACGGCCGTCAGCACAGCATAGGGGCCAGGACCCTAGAGGATGCTCTTCTCGCGTCTCCCCGTGCTCTGCCGGCTGACGGGGGGAGAAGGCAGTCGAGTCCTCTCTGAAGAGTAATAATTTTTTTCCGCTTGCCCTCTGGTTAGGGTGCACTTATAAATCAGAGTTAATATATGGACACGTGTGCATGCGTGTGAGGGGGTGTGCCTGGTGGGGCGGGTGTGCCGCTGCCTGTGCGTGTGTGCATGGCGTGTGTGTCTGGGCGCGTGCGTCAGAGTGCATGGTAGAGCAGACATGGAGGTGTGGCCTCGGACTTGTCGCTTCACTGCCCGCTGGGATCAGGTCAAGGATGCTGAGAAGCTTGGGGGCGGGGGCGGGGGTGGGGTCTTGGCTACGGTTGTTGGCCAGGAGGACATGGCTGGGCTGATGCCCTGGATGGAAGGCTGCCCTTCTGCCAGTTCCCATCTGTCTCCCTTATGCGGGCCAGTCAAGCCCTGCCCAGAGCCCAGCCCCATACCTGCCCAGTCTGGGGTTCACAGTGTCTCGTTTGGTGGCATCTCTTACTGGTGATCATCTCTCCCTTTGTGAAATAAATACATGTGAGCATTTCCCAGCTCAGCCTCGTTTGCTTCTTGATTCTTCCAGAAGCCCGGGCTGGGAGGCAGTTCCTGGGACACAGCAAACAGCTTCTGGTTTATTAAAGGCAAATAGCGATCACCTCATGAGGTGGAGACCCAGCCAGTCTGCCCTCGCTCAGCCTCCCCCTGCCGCAGGACAGAACTTGACATCTGGCACCTGGTTGCCAACCCCCTGTTGACCCCAGGTTGGGAGGGTCAGGTAGGTGCAGAAAGCTGGGGGGGGGGGTTCCAGGTGACCCGCCTGAGCGTCCTGATGCACCCCTTCCTGCTGCCGGAAGCCACTCCCATCTCTTGAGACCGGGGAGCCCGTGGTGGAAGCAGCTGCCCCTTCTGTTCATGGAAAAGTGAAATCCAACGAGACGGCAGGCCTTCTGCCCTGGAAATGGGCCTGGAAGGAAATGGAGTCCCCTGGGCGCCGACAGCCCCAAGCCCCTTCCCTCCCAGGAAGCCAAGGAGATCTGGCTTGTTCAGTGTCACCCAACCCACAGACAAGCGTGTCGGTTGCCGTTTGGGGGGCTGTATGAGAATCGGGGTCCATGAGCACCTTGATGGAAAATTCTGCTGCTTGGGGATGAGGAGTTCATCAAACTTAAGTGTCAGAGACTCTAGATAGCTGTTAAGCCAAAAGAGCCAAGGGTCTACAGGTGCCCCGTGGGGTCAACATTATCCCGTTTGGGTAATAGTCCAAGGTGGTGTTTTGGGGAAGGGTCCTGCCCTGACTAAGCCATTCTCCTCCCATGTGGGTCTTAAGGTAGACGCTCAAAGAAGCAAATAGTCCATTTTACCGTTAGCTGAGGCTTTGAGTCCAAATCCCCGTGACATACTCAGTGGGCCCCTGTGAGATCCTTCGTTCTCCGGGAAATGGGCCGAAATGGCCTCGGACCAGAGAAGCCACAAGGCCTGCTCTGTGTTCCCCAAGGTCCAAACTCACATCCCTTCTGATGGAGCTGGAGCCCCCACCTTCGACTTGATCACTGCGCTTTGGGCACATTTATACGCCTAAGGCTGCACCGCTAGCTTACGGACAGCAGGAAGTATCCTGGAATTTTCGAGACAGAAGTGCTGCTTTTCTTCAGGGCCACAAGGCAGCAGGCAGGATGTTTGGGTTTGTTTGTTTACGCGGTGGGGACGGGGGCGCCTGTGTACGGCCGTGGGAGGCTCTTTGACTCCGGGCACCAGTACATGTGCTGCACATCCTGGCTCTGGCCCTTGGTTCCAGCATCCAGGAGGTCTGTCTGGGCTGTCTGTTCATATCAGCACTGGTTGCTCCTAAAGGCCAGAGCCTGAGGCCAGCGTTCGGGTCAGCATCCTCTTTGCCTGACAGCATCCCAATGCACCTGAAGGTTTGGGGGTGGCAGGCCAAGTGGCCAAGACAGAGAAGAGGAATTAACTGTAGCCACAGAGGGAGAGAGAGAAAAGACAAGCAGGGCCCTGGGGGAGCCTTGGGTCTCAGTGCTTTGGGGGAATTTGGAAGTTCCAGAGACACACATCCCTGCATGGTGATACAGCTGCAGGCTCCTGCATCGGGCTTGAGCTCTGACAAACCGTGTGCGTCTCCCTCCACCCACGCAGTCCCCTCACACCGGCACTCCCCACTCTCCTGTCTGGTGACCATTTCTTTCTCTTTCATTGTTTCCCCCTCAATTCATACGGGAAAAAAAAATTCACAGATGGTATTTCTGATCCATGTCCAAGCCATCAAAGCTGATGCCTTTGGATGTGTTATTTCTCAAATGTGTTCTTTATACTGATTCTGGGGGCTCAAGAAGGAGAAGAAACAGAAAGGACAGAGAAAGCTCAATTTGGGCCAGAAGCCACGACTCCAAGCCCTTTGACGTGGGTTTCTGAAGCCATGCTTTTTCATCTGATATTTTGTCCACTATTCTTGAAAAGTATCCCTGTTTCACAAAGGACAGAGGTCAAGCCTGGGCAGAGCAGGTAATCTCCCCCAGCCCCGGGCTGTCCGGTGATCGATAGGTTGCCCCTGATTTGCGTGCAATTTCTCCTCCTTCCACTTTGCTTTCGAGGGCTGCCCTGAGACCAGCTCGGTGCCAGCAGCCCAGGGATGGGCTGGGGAGGAGCTCAGAGCCTGCACAAGGAACCAGGTGGTCCACGTAGTCTGGGAACTACCAGGTGGCCAGACTCAGGTTTCCAATCCCACTCATTGCCAGCGGGTCTGCCTCTTGTTTTTTTGTTTTGTTGTCGTTGTTGTTTGAATTGCAATTATTTGCATTTATTACAAATCTTCATTTATTGAAATGTAGCTTCATGACTCAAAGAAGAAATAGGAAAAATTGAATCTGAGATACCAAAAGCTGTATACACATCTAATTTTTATTTTTTTATTTTTTAAATAATTTTTATTAATCTAGTTTATACATATTCACATACTTATGTCAACCCCAAAGCACGTCAGCCTCTTGTTTTGATTTGAGCTCCATGTGAGCCAGTGGGGCTGTCAGGTCATCGGCTCCAAATCAGCTGCCCCTTCCTCTCGCCGAAGCACAAATCCCCGAGTCTCTTGGCTACGCTGCTTTCTCGCTTAGGTGAGGTTCCAAGACCTACATATAAGGCTGGCTGGCGGGCCCCCAGCTCCAGAGGTTTATTTCACTTCTGTTCAACAAATATATTCGGACACCTATTCTGTGGTTTGCTTTTTAAGACTTCTTGGAAGGGAGGGAGGAAGGAAGGGTGGGAGGGAGGGACGGAGGGAAGGAGGGACAGAAGGAAGGAAGAAAGGAAGGAAGGACTAAAGGGAGAGTGGCGGAGGGAGGGAGCCAAAGAAGGAGCTAGAACATGCTGAGCAATTGCAAGACACCATGATGAGTGATACATACCATGGTCTTTACCTTTTCAAGCTTATATTTGAAAGAAGAAAATAGACAGAATATATTGGGCCTGCACACCTCTGGAGCTGCGGTGGTCACGAGATTGGGTCTATGCCGATCAGCATAAATGGGATTCTTGGCCTGTTAGCAGATTCCAGTGTTCTTTCCCCACACAGGCTCCAGCCGATGGACGGGTCCCTTCAAGTGTGGCTCCCGGTTTAACGTCATCTGCTGCCTCTTGATGTGGCCTCCAACACTGTCAAAACCCAAAGAGCCAGGATGAGGAAGTGAGAAAGCCAGACAGGGGTCACTGCTGCTGGTGCGGGTTCCGGGACCCTGTCCAGTCAGCATCATCCTTAATAAATGGTCAGGGGTGTCTGTTACGTCAGGGTCAACACACCATCTAATGCACGCTTCCGTTGGATGCCCACCCACCTGTCCTGGTGATTACTCAGTATCAGCTTGATAAACTCTAGAGACAGCTTGTTCTAGGGCAGAAACGTCTTCTGACAGTGAACCAAGCAAAGTCTAAATCTCAGGAACCTCTTCCCCCTGTCCGGCCCTCTGGAGCTCTGAAAACAAGATGAAGTGCCCGTTAAAATCTACCTCACACCTCAAGTCAGGGCCCCTCCTTGAAGCTTTAATGCTGCTGGCCGTAACTGAGATATGCTGGCCGTAACCTGTATTCCCTTGACAGCAGCTTTATCACGGACAGAATTTATCCCTGCCACCTGGTGCGATGGTTCACCATCTTGGCTAGGAAGCCACATTCTGTTTGCCACAGACTAGGACACTCTGGGGTCCCCCTTATCCACGGGCATATGTTTCCCAGACCCCCAGTGGATGCCTGAAGTCACGATAGTACCAAGCCCTATCTGTACTATGTTTTTTCTACACATGCATACCTATGATAAAGTGTAATTCACAAATTAAGCACAGTAAGAGATTAACAACAATAATAATAACATAAAATGATATATTGTAATCAAAGTTACGTGAATGTGGTCTCTGTCTCTCTCTCTCTGCATATTTCTTATTGTACAAATTTAATGCCCTTTTCCATCTTAACTAAGCACCTATCATGCACCGTGGCCATAACTTGTGCAGTTGGAGGTGAGGTAGCAAACCTAGCATGGATTTTTTTTTTCCTTCTTCGCAATTTCATGAATAGAAGATTCGTCCTCACTGCAGATCTTACCAACCTCAGCGTGTGATTTTTTTCTTTCCTTATTAAGTGGTGAATTTTCACCTTTTCACGTAAAGGAAGCACTTCATGGCACAGCCAAACAGGTCAGAGTGAGGTTGAGGGATGCTTCATGAACTTTATCCATTTCAACGAGACATCTTTTTCACCAAATATGTAGTTCATAGGTAGCTAACACTACAAGCCCCGCCTCAGTCCCAGGAGTCCGGGTTCGCATCCAGTGTGGAATCTGGCTTTGAATGGTAGGAAAAGCAGTGTTCTCAGTGGTCACGTGCAACAGGAACTAGGCATCAGCAACATCTGCTGCTGAGATTTCTACAGAGCCCTGGGGCGCCGTGCCTGGTTAGTTATAATCCTGGTTAGTTATAATCCAGCCGTGCAGATAACAGACAAGGATGTACAGGCTGCTCTGCTTCAAACTTTCTCCCCAGACTTTGTTGTCCTTGAAAACACACAAAGAAGAATGAAACTTCCCCATCCTGGCCCAAGTCACCAAACCAAGTTTCTGGGGCCCAAATTCATGTATCTGGATGTCTCTGCATCATTCCACGTCCTGACCTCTCTAATTCAGAATTCCGGATACTTGAGCTAATGTTTGCCTGTACATTTGCTCCTACAAACAAGGCTTAGAAAATGAAGATGGTTTAACTGCACAGCTGCCAAGTGCCTCCGAGACCCCCTTGGACACGCATCCCACCACTCTGCTGTTTATACCCACATCTTAGATGTTCTTTGAAGAGTATCCCCCAGCCGGTGCCAACGTGGAAACCAGAGGAAAGTTCTGGTTCCCATGCGCACTGAGAATGTATTTCCTTTCCACTGTTTCAGAATTCAGAGTGCCTTTGCCCCCAGAAGCCCAACCCTAGCCTACCATGAATTTGTCCCAATTAGTGAGGTTCTAAGTCTGTCTTGGGACTGTTTCTAGAATTCTTTCCAAGGGTGGAATTGCTGTTCAGCCCCTGGAGTGAACCTGTGTTTCTTTCTGGAGCATTTCCGTGAGGTTCGAATCAGTAAGCAGCACGGCACTGGGCTCGAAGCAGGCAGGGAGCAGAGGAAATCGGCTCTCTGCAGGAGCCTGGGGGAGAAGAGACAGAAACTCCTGCTTCCCACCCACCCCGTGCTCAGGAAGTCCACAGTCTGACTCTGACCCTGACCTGACCCTGACCCTGACCCTGATGGAGAGCCTCTGCTCTCCTGGGCTCTCCCAGTGCACGTGACAGTCTCCCAGAAATGTCACATTAGACAGGGTCCAGCCCTTGACAGCTGTGAGACACACATGTCCGAGGACAGCTCAGTGGAAGAAAGCTGCATCTCCGAGGAGGAAGCAGTCTGTGCTTTTGGTTGCTGTGGTGGGAAGTTTGTTATTGTTGTTGTTCTTTGGTTTTGTTTTGGGGCTCAAGTTTTTGGGCTTTGGGTTATCTGCTGTTTAAAGACCTTTCTTACCCCCAAAGAATTATCCAGAAGGGTGAGGAGGTTTCCCACTGGTAGCTAGAAGTTGGCAAAGGTGAGTGAGGGTGAGTATTTCTCTCAAATACAGGGAGAGTTTGCGTTTTGGTTTTGTTTTTCTTTTTTTTTTTTTTTTTTTTTCTTTTTTTACTGCTTTCCCTGGATTCCCGTTGTTGGTGGGCTGGTTTCTTCATCAGGCTGGGGCTAACTGCTGATGCTGGGGGAGGGGTAGATTTGCTGGCAGGACAGGGCCAGCCTTGTGCCTGGGAGTGGGGCACAAAAGTGTCATCAGCACCATAATTATAACAACGACTACTATGTGAGCACGTGCTATGTGCAGGCCGTAAGCAACGCCTTTTACAAGCACACTCTCTCTTAATTCTCCCAACAACCTCCCAGCCAGTACTATTGTTTTCTCTTTACAGGTGAGGACATCAGGGCTCAGAGAGATCAGAACGTGTCCCAGTGTCCCAGAGTCTGTAAGGGGCACGTTTGTGATTCAGACTCACTCAAAATCACTTGTTCATAACCCTTAGGCAACACTACCTGTCCAGCAGCTTTGCTCCAAGGTCTCTGTTCTAATATGAAAGCCTCGGATAAGACAGGAGGAGGACGGCTAAGTGGTTACAGGAATATGCCTAGGTTCTCTCCCATGGACGCTTGGACGAGAGAGGACAGAGTCACCAGCTTCATCTCACGTGTCCCCAGGCCCCGGGAGCATCTTCATCCCAGGGAGATGGCAGTTGATTCAGAACAGCCGGCGCTGCCTGAGGCTCCGCCTCCTGCTCAGACTTCTGCTTCCCTCTGGTCAGCTTGAACTGGCAACAAATATATACTTTAAGGTGAAAAAGGAAAGGCCAGATCTGCCTGAAATGGTTCAGAGAGGCTTCTGCAGGCTAGGAAAACAGTCTGACTCAGGAGCAAAAAATTTTTTGGTAAGTTATAAATGAATTGATGATGGATTAGAGAAAAATTAAATAACAGACATAAGTAATAACAAGAGGAAAATAATGTCAAGAATTCCACCATCCAACCTAGAGATTATCATACCAAGTGAAGCCAGAGAGAGAAAGACAAATACCGTATGATACCACTTATATGTGGAATCTAAAATATGACACAAAGGAACTTATCTGTGAAACAGAAACAGACTCACAGATATAGAGAACAGACTTGTGGTTGCCAAGGTGGGTGGGGGTGGGGGAGAGAAGGATGGGAGTTTGGGGTTAGCAGATGGAAACTATTATACAGAGAATGGATACACAACAAGGTCCTACTGTACAGCACAGGGAACTATATTTAATATCCTGTGATAAACTGTAATGGAAAAGAATATGAAAAAGCATATATATATATATATATATATATATGAATTACTTTGCTGTACAGTAGAAAGTCACACAACATTGGAAATCAAATATACTTCAATAAAATAAATTTTAAAAGAAAAGATAAAAAAAGTACCCGACCATCCAGAAAGACCCCCACACTACTGTTCACTGCATTTGTGAACACCCTTCCCTACCTTTTCCTTGCATATAGGCACCTATAACTTCATGAAGATCGCACACAACGGGGTCATGACACGATTAGATTTAATGGGATAAACGGACGTTCCTGCGCTTTGGTCCGAAAAGCCAGCTGGACTAATGCATGCCGGGGGAGAGGTGGCTTAGCAAGCATCTAGTATAAAATGAAAGGGGCTTCATTTTATAGCTGCCCCATGATGGGTCAGCAGTCTCCCAGAGAAGCCAGTGGGATCTTAGGGTGGAAAATCCAGGAGGAAGTGATAGTCCTGCCACCTTGGAGTCGGTTCAAAGGAGAGTCGCTGGCGTGGTAATGAGCCCGGAAATCACGTCTTGTTAAGGAAGAAACCAAGTGTGCTGAACTAGGAGGAGACTGTTGCTACCTTGAAGGCTCAGTGGCTATGGGGGTGGGCGAGGACATCCATGGGAGACGGCTTGGATTTGGTTTTTTATGACCCAGAGACTCAGAATGGGGCCACATAGATGAAAATCAGGCTATGGCTTTGAGCTCAGGGTAAGCACCTGCTTTCTAATAGAGCCGTCCACCCGACGCTGGGATCAGGTCCCGGGAGGGAGTGCGTTCTGTTCCCAGCGAAGTTCAAGCAGAATAGGTGGCCTTTAATGTTACTGCCAGTCCTGTCTTATGTGACTCCACTGGGGAACCTTCTGATGACTCCCCAGCCCAGCCTCCAGCGCCGGTAGGAATGTGAGCCGTGTGCTGGGGTGACAGAAGTGGGCGTCGGAAGTGCTTCTTTTCATGAAGATGCACATGACAGCTGAGGGATGAAAGTTATACTTGTCACATGTCACTTTTGAAGAGGAGGACACCTTGACAGTTCATAGTTTATTTAACGGGATGACTCATAGAGAGGAAAATAAAGCATATCCTTTTTTTAATAAAAGATATTGCTTTATATTTGATCATGGTCCAAGTCAAAAGTTGCACTTCTGTTTTCGCTTTCAAAAAATGCAACAGGCTTATTTTAGGTCTAGCAGTGAGAGAAGAAATGATCACAGACTCTTGTCGTTTTAAAATTTCTCCATTTGAAGAGGCAAAGCTCATGTATAGAAGAATTCCAAATAAATTACGGAGATCCTTCCTTCTAAGGAGGGGAGAGCATAACTGCCCACTCCTTACCTGTGACTTCCTTCCAAAGAATGTAGTTTGGAGAGCAGGGCAGGGAGAATAACTTCACAATGGAGGAGACGGACAAACACTACGTCAGCCAGGCGATCAAGGTCAAAGTGAACAGAATCGATCACGTTGATAGCATGATGAAAATGGCACTTTACCTCTATGGTCTTTGTCCAAAAGACCCACAACCACAGTCAAATCATTATAAAAAAAAAAAATCTTCAGACAAATTGCACTAGAGGAGTATCTGCAAAATACCAGACCAGTCCTCCTCAAAACTGTCAAGGTCATCAAAAACAAGGCTGGTCTGAGAAAATGTCACAATCCAGAGGCGCTAAGGAGACATGAAAACTAAATGTAATGTGGTGTCCTGGGAGGGCTCCTGGAACAATAAAAAAAGACATTGGGTAAAAAATTAAGGAAATCTGAATAAATTATGGACTGCATTTAATAATGATATATTAATATCAATTCACTAATTATAACAAATATATCATACTGATACAAGGAGTTAATAATAGGGGAAACTGTGCGTTTGAGGGGGGATATGATGAAAACTCTCTGTACTATGTTTCATTTTTCTGTATATCTAAAACTGTTCTAAAATAAGTCTACCCCTGCTAAAACAAAAGTGTTCCCTAAGCATTGTCTTAATAGAAAACAAACCTGTGGTTGCCAAAGGGGGCGGTGGGGGGCGGCATGAGGGGAAGGGAAGGACTGGGAGTTTGGGATTAGCAGATGCAAACTATTACATATAGAATCGATACACAACAAGGTCTTACTGTAGAGCACAGGGAACTATATTCAATATCCTGGGATAAACCATAATGGAAAAGAATATAAAAAAGAATGTATATACGTGTATCACTGACTCACTTTGCCGTACAGTAGAAATTAACACAACATTGTAAATCAACTATACTTCAATTAAAAAATAAAAACATAAATTGAGAAACATAAGCATTGTCTTATCCAATCATCTCAGGCACTGGATGCCAGGGTCTGGGAAGCAGCTTTCCGTCTGCGCAGGAGACAGCACTGCCACTCTCTTATACTCAGCCACTATTAGCTGCAACAGAGACACAGTGGCCTGGGGACATCCTTCAGCAGAGCCATAAAAGTGCAGTGATACAGACAGTTTAGTCAATACCATTAATGGCTATTATGGAAAAGCCAGTTGGGATTTGGATCTGGGGAATCTATCTTTCTGCTCCTGTAGGCAGTAAGAGGTTGTATCAGAGACTGCCAGCTACCTACCGAATTCCCCTTCTTCTCTGATAAAAGAACCTCAGTATTGCTGTGTGCAACAAGGTGCCCAGCTAGGAAACCACATTTCCCAGCCTCCCTTGCAGATAGGAAATGTTCTTTAAAGAGGCTCATTCAGCTTGGAGATATACCCTTGGGCCCTTGCCCCCTCCTTTCCCTGCTGCCTGGAACATGGACGCGACAGCTGGAGCTGCAGCAACCATGTTATAATTAGAAGGTGACTTTGAGAAGAGTGCAGCAAAAAATAATGGTACCTTGGGCTTCTGAGGAAGCTACCATATTAACCCTGGGTTGCCTACTTAAAGGTTTCTTTACATGAGAGAAAAATAAAGTGAAAAAGTAAACCTCCTGTTTATGCCACAGTTATTTGTGTTTCTTGATTTATGCCATTGAACCTAATCTTTACTGATTCAGCAACAAAATTTCTGCTGATTCAGAAAACCTGATTCAGGATGGTCTAAAATGTCTTGGACACATGCCACAACTACTGAAGCCCACGTGTCTAGAGCCCATGCTCCACAACAAGAGCAGCCACCACAATGAGAAGCCCATGCACCCCAACGAAAAGTAGCCCCCACTCGCCACAACTAGAGAAAAAGCTTGCTCACAGCAGCAAAGACCCAATGCAGCCAATAAATAAATAAATAAATAAATAAATAAATAAATAAAACCTTTTAAAAAAATAAAATAAAATATCTGGTGCAATGGTTCAACCCTGAAGGTGATGACATTTCGTAGTGTGGAAACCTTCTGGAGCTCATAAATTTGTGGGTGAGTTGGTAACAAATCAACCACTGCAGTAAATAAACATAAATAAATACAAAGACCTATTTGTATGTTGTTTTGTATGAAGCAGACCAAACATTGTATAGAATCCATGACCTGAACACTGCCAAGCTGTAGGAGAGAAGAGACTCCTAGGTCTTGGTTGGGCAGCTTTAGGACACATGGACCAGGATGAGATGAGAAAGGCAAGAACTTCTCAGTAGGTAAGTCTCTGATAATTTCAATGTCAGGAAAGATGATCTGGAGAAGAAGAGCCCAGGGCCAGGCTCCCTTTGGCCAGTACATACTGAGGGTTTTGGCTGGGTCTGTACCATCCAGAGTCATTCTCTCCAAGCTTATAGCCACCACGACTGGGTATAGTTCCTAGTCTTTTTTGAACATAGATGTGACAATGTAAATAAAGTTTTTCCCCAAGAGAGTGTGAATGGAGGTGATGGGTGCCTCTTTGGGGCTGAACTTTCATGGAAGTGAGATTGCCTTCACCATTCTTCCTTTCCCTTTCTGGGCTGGATGCAGACAACAGTGGGGTCATAGGGGACCATAGAGCCTTAAGGTGGAAGGAATCTCAGGCCCTGAATGATTGCATAAAAGAGACCCTGTCACTGACCTGACTGACCAGGATGGTTTCACTGAGCCCTTATATATCCGGGTCTATTTGTTACTGCATGTTAGCCTAACCTACCTAATACAAGATCTTTCATATACCATGTAAGTTATCTGCTGCTGCATAGGAAATGATCCCAAAGCTTAGTCATGTAAGACCATACATTTACGATCTCATGGTTTCTGTGGGTCAGTTTCTGAAGACAGGTTAGCTGGGTCCTCTGCTTCAGGGCCTCTCACAGGCTGCAGTGACGATGCTGGCTATGGCTGGAGTCATCCCAAAGCTCAGCGAGTGGAAGAGCTCCTTCCAAGATCCACAGTTGTTGGGAGCATCCATTTGGACTGATGGCCTCAGTTCTTTGCTGGCTGTTTGGCCACAGGCCTCAGTTCTTTGCCACGTGGCCCTCTTTGTAGGAAGTTCACGACATGGCAGCTTCATCCAAGCCATCAAGTGAGAGCACCAGAGAGAAAAAGAGTCAGCAAGATGGAAATCAGTCTTGTGTAGCCCAACCTCAAAAGTGAAATCACTTCTGCCATATTCTATTTGCTAGAAGCAAGTCACTAGGTCTGGTCCACCCTCGGGGAGGGGCTGCACAAGGGCCTGGGTGTCAAGAGGCAGTGATCACTCTTCAAAAGCTGCCCACCACACGTATTTAGACCTCCCAAGAATCCCACTTAAATCCAGCATTTACTCTGATTTGTTGAGGCCCACTGGAACAAGGAAACTGAGCCCCAGAGAGGTTCTTTAGCGTGTCTGGGGTTACGCAGGTCATCAGTAGTAGAAGGAGGACCAGTTGTGTGGGGCCAGTACCTGTTTGTCTTCCCGCATCTCCATCCAGCCTGCAGATGCATCACACCAGGCAGTGAGGCTGCCCGGAAATAGAAATCACTCACCTAGGAGCCTGAAAAAGAGAGCCTGCCCACGCACCACCATCCCTCTGCACAGTCCCTGCTTTCATGAGCTGCAGGGTGGGCCCCCAGTCCAAGAGAGCTGCCTGCAGCCTTAGGAGGGAATCATGAGCAGGGATGTGTGTGTGTGATGGAGAGAGGGAGGGAGATGGAAGGAAAGAGGCAGAAAGAGACATAAATAAAGGGAGAAAATACAAAGAAACAAGCACAGAATGACAGGAGGAAATAAGCAAAGTATTAGAAATAGCAACAAGAGAGACATTCAGACAGAAAAGTGACAAAGAGAGGAAAGGAAAAAAGAAAGAGATGGAAGAGGAAGAACAAGAGAAGCAGAGAGTGGGATGCACAGGCAGAGAGGAAATAAAAAACAGGGAGAAGAGAGCAGGCTGGTCACCTCTGATCTTTCTTTCACCGCACATCTTTTTAGGGAAGGAGAAATGCAGGTGGGTTCTCCTCGCACCTGCATACCCAGAGCCCCCTGGTGGACATTTGAGTTCCGTTCCTCAGTGGCAGGAACCCCGCGTTTCCCATACCTGCTGAAAGGACAGAGAGTGGTGGGGTCTGAAAGGACAGCGAATTGTTCAGCCGGCCCGGGTTGCCCGTGGCTCGGTCTGGCCCCGATGTGTGGAGTGGTTGCCATGGTTGCCAAGGACGGTGGCGCGGTGTGCAGTGTGGGAGGCGGGGAGTTGGTGGTTGGATGTGTGAAAAGATGCGGTCGGCGCTCCGTGGATGCCCTGTCTCGCATAGGCGGCTCCCAGAGATGCGGCTGCAGCCTCTGCTGGTGCCTGACACTGATTTCCGCTGCTCCTTTCCTCTGAAAGGAGGTAAAAGAAAACCAGGGGAGGTTGTACCCCTTGAGTGATGCCCCAGGGGGCGGGGAAGAGGGCGCGCTGGGCGGCGGGGGGGGGTGGCGGGGGGCGGTCAGAGAAGACCAGCGCTGTCTGGGATCTTCCCCCTGTGCTCTGGTCTCTGGTCTGATAGGTGGTACCAGCCTGGGTTGACCTCGTACCTATTAACATTTGAGGGCCTGCCAGAGTCTTTTAACCTCTTCCACGCCATGGACCGTTTTGGCAGCCTGTGAAAGCTTACAGACCCCTTCTTAGAATAACATTTTAGAAATGTGTAAAATAATGCACATAGGATTACCAAGAAACCCACTTATATAGAAACACACAAGTATTATGACATATACATACCATTTTATTAATACATTACATAAGATGTGATCTCTTATCACTATAACATATAAAGTTGTATGGGTATAGATGATATTACAAGATTTCTGCAACAACAAATTTGACCTGAAACCATCTGTGATTTCTATTGGTGACAAAGGCACAGGTACTTTTCATCTGTGTTTTGTTATCTCCTTTCATAATTGAAGAAAATGCTAAATTTCACTTACAGGTAAGAAACCAAGGGTGTCATTCTTTTCTCATTCAAGTTTACAGACTCCCTGAATCCTACACCTGGAACCCTTAGGAGTCCATGGACTTGAGCTTAGGAAGCTTCAGAGAGAGAGTTCTCATCCCCATCTCATCTTACCAAGGCACTACCTGATGCCAGACAGGTTTCTTGGAGCCAAAACTCCCAGACGAGTTAAAGGCACACAGCAATTCAATGGATGGACTCCCTAGTCACTAATAATAATAGTAACAACACACTTTAGGGAAAAAATGACGGCCAAAATGTCTAATGCACCAACACCATGCAGAAGTCTTTATCTCATTCAAGCTGCCCACTCCAAGCCCCGACACCAGCCCAGATAACCCAACAATATTCCAGCAGAATGCTGATTTCCTGGTCATCACAGCCAGCCCCCAGCCCCAGGTCCCCAGAGGATTCAGGTCAGAAGTGGGTCTCTCAGCCTCTACAGAGGCTATCAGCCTAGCATTTGTTCTGGTAACTGACCTTCCCCTGTTACTTTTTGCTCCCAGCCTTCTCAGTTCTTAATTCCACTTTGCCACACACTGGACTAAAGAGGCTTGCTTGTGTCACCTACTTTCATGACCGATTTTCAGCACGTTTCTCTGGTTCGGCCTCAGATTGAGTATTTGTCCCATACACCCATGTTAACTATAGACAGGGAACACTTTGGTCCTCCTCTTGGACCCGTGGGGCCTGGTATAGACTTTCCCATCAGGCCTTCCTGCTGGCAGAGGAAGGTTATGAGGGTAAGGGATGCTGTTGGTGGCCCACCTGTATCCCTCAGGCCTTCTGCATCACTGTGCCCCAGCTGACTTCCCAATGCTAGCATCTCTTTGCCTGGGGGCCTCTGACAGCCAGCCAACAACGCCTGATATGACTGTGTGTAAATATCCAGCTTCCTCACTCCTCAAGTGGGCAAATTCTGAGAATTTGGGGAAGCCATCCATGCCACTTCCCTGAATCTCCCCCGTGGGATGAAACTCCAGTTGCCCGCAGTGGTAGCTGGCTTTATCGGCTGGTTTCCTGCATTTCCCAAAAAACTACCTGCACGTGAATCTTTGTCTCAGTGTCGGTTTCTAAGGGAAACCAAGATGAGACAAAGGGCTCCATCCTCATCTGAAGGGCTTGTCCCTGGGGAGAGGAATTGTGGTCTCGGGGCATGGCTGGTCCAGAGTCCTTGCATACTTGTTTGTTTTTAAGATTTATTATTTATTTATTTATGGCTATTTTTAAAAAATATTTGTTTACTATTTATACATTTATTTATTTTTGGCTGCTTTGGGTCTCTGTTGCTGCTTGCGGGCTTTCTCGACTTGTGGAGAGCAGAGGCTACTCTTTGTTGTGGTACACGGGCTTCTCATTGCAGTGGCTTCTCTTATTTTGGAGCACAGGCTCTAAGCGCTCTGGCTTCAGTAGTTGTGGCATGCAGGCTCAGTAGTTTTAGCACATGGGCTCAGTTGCTCCTCGGCGTGTGGGATCTTCCCGGACTGGGGATCGAACCGTGTCCTCTGCATTGGCAGGCGGATTCTTAACCACTGCGCCACCAGGGAAGTCTCTTGCATGTTTGAGGAGAATCACAGCTAATGGGCTCCAGCCTTGGACCCCTGACTCAGGCCCTAAAGGCCCTCTTTACATACTTCGTGAGGGGCCAAGGTCTCTGGTGGGGGTCTTTCTAAAGCTTCCACGTATGGGCTCATCAGCTGAGGACACCGGGGATGTATCTATGGGTCAGGAAGAGGGTCCCCAATACTTAAACCTTCTCCAAGTCTGGGGAAAAAGCTCTCCTCCTCCTCGGAGCCCTCAGCAATACTCTCCAGCTAGGTCCTCCCTGCAGGAGAGCCAGAGCAGACCCCTCCGTGAGTGCAGGATATTACAAAGGCGAAAGCAGCTGGCTTCAGGCACTTCAGCAAGTGACCTGCCATAATTCCCCCCCCCCCAAGGCAAAGCTGCAGTTAACATTCCAGAAAACGCAGGGAAGGGGTGCTGTGCAAACAACGTCCACATCTGTGATGGATTCCCGCAGGCACAACAGATCAGTATTTGGGCCGCAGAGCAAGGATCCACTCCTGTGGCTACAGCCAGAGCCCCAAGGTCACGAGGACTCTAGGGCAGGTGACTTCTGCCCATCAGGGGCCCGGCCAGTTACTCTGTCCACATCTCACTGCAGGCATGGGCAGGAGAACACTGATCCTCATGAAACTGCAGTTAGGACAGGAGAATAAGCTCGAGAACAGCTCTCAGATGTGGAATTCGAGGCACCCGGGACACCGTAGAGTAAACCTCAGGGCGCCCCTGAGAAAAGATGGTTTGAAACCCTTCTTGCCTCCAGGGTCCTGCCGGGGTGTGAGCCTCCCTCCCAAAGGCTATGGAGCAAACACTGCAGCAGCGCCATCTAGTGGACAAGTGAGGAAGTGTCATAATTCTCAGGTGCCTCTGATTGGGAGCTGAACCTCAGGGGCCAGAAAATGCTGACCTAGCCCACCTTCCCTGTCCCCTCGGCTCGACTTCCTGACTCTAGGCCCTTGACCTCCCTTTTCTTGTGCAGGCCTCAGGACCACTGCTGACCTCATGGATGGTTTCAGCGAGCAAGCCACCTCTGATAACCAGAGGCATCTTCAGGGCACAAAGATGCCAAGCTCTTTGGCCACCTTCTCCGGCCCCCAGGATTCTTCTGCACCATTGGTCCCTTCACTGATTGCAGGTCCTACAGTGGGGCCTGCGGAGACTTCTGGATTTCCTATGAGCCTCACCCGGGCCAGGGGGAAGAAGCAAGCCTCATCTCCCTCGCTGGGCTGGGCACTGTTGCCACACTGCTCTGGCCACATGATGGTCCAGGGCACCCTGTGGGTAGTCAGTTTCCCCAGGAAATTCCAAAGCCCTGTCTTCTTTGGCTTCTTTCCATTTTTACTCCATCTCCAAATCTCCCCAGCATAACTCTGTAATTGAAAGGGGTAGGGGGTTCCCCTCCCTCTTGGGGGGCAGGACCTCCCTATACTGGAAGCCACATGAAATTCTAAATTCAGACCACCTAGCTTTGCTCTTGCTTTGTAAAGGGAGGCTATTGGATCCTAGAAATCTTTTCCTCTGTCAACAAAGCCTATGACTGTGAGCTTCCTAATGACCCAGAAAAGTGTAATCTGAAATACAGAACTAAACGAGAACACGTTTGTCTCAGGCTGCACTAACCTGTCTTTGAAGCAATGACCCCATTTATTTAATAGGTTAAGGAGAGACAGGTACAACCAAGAATTAGGGGTTATTGGAAATGAAAATACAGTGGTTTATTTTCAAAGAAAATGTGAGCCCTGGTTAAACACAATTTTGCATGTGTGTCCTTTTTGGGGGAAGAAAGAGTTCAAAGTTTTCATTAAATTCTCAAAGTATCAAATTGCCAAAAAGTTAAGAGCTGCTGTTTTAAGGCATCTATCTGGCTGGTCTTGAAAGTGTAATTTGCCCCACATGTTTGTAAAGCATGTTATAGTTTCGATTTATAAACATTAATTATAATTGCTTTCTTGTACATGGGAGTCCCCTGGCATCTCTTTGTGGCATTCAAGGCAATACTGTCCCCCTGATTTTACAGATAAGAAAGCCAAAGCACTAATTTCCTCTTCCTGGTCCAGCAGCTAGTGCCATTGGCCAACTTCAGAAAAGACATCAGAACAATGGGCTGAGAAGGACCTTGGGGAATATCTTGGCCAATCCTTTTTGTTTTTAGGGGAGGAAATGAAGCTCCATAAGAGAAAGGGACTTGTCTCCCTACCCTGTCAGCCTCGTAAATGGATCAGTCCTGGAGATGGGGCACAGAGAAACAGAAGTGCTCCCATTCTGGAAACAGAAGACCTTCTTGCCAGTTTCTGTACCTGCAAACAGTGTTGCCAACCATAATTGGCAAGATCAAGGTTGGATAGAAAACTGAAAATGGGGAGGGGGGATTAAAAATAACAAATACATTTTTAAAAACACAGCTAATGAAAATTCTATAAGGAAACTCTTCTCAAAACAAGTCAAATTCCTTGGCATTAAAAACTTTGTTTTGAAGATAATCCTCTTCCTGAATCACTACCTTTAATTGTTCAGTAAATGCCAAGAGCATCACCAGCTGCTAAGGCAAATTTTCCTGCAAGTTTCACATAAGGCAGAGCAAACTCTTTTTGTTCATTTATTTTTTCTTTTCTTTTTTTTTTTAAGTAACTGTAACAGTCCCTACTGATCTGAAAGTTAATGTCTTGTCAGTTGCGTTCTCTCCTCTTTCCCTCCCTGCCTCCCTCCTTCCCTCCTTTCCTTCCATTCTTCCTTCCTTCCTTCCTTCCATCTCGGATCTCCTCCTTCCTCTCCTTCTTGATACTTTTCCCCTACAGGCCACTGCTCAATGTTGTGAACACGGAATTGGCCTTTCACAAGTGCTTGCAGCGTGTAGGTTCACATCCCTGCCTTGGTCTTGCCACCAAGGATTAAGAGCTGACAGCATAACACAGCCTTCCCAGTGCAGATGCCTAGTCCTTCCAACAAGCTCCACAAGGTGGCATGCAGCCTTGTTGTTGAATGCTTTCGTTCATGGGGAGGTTTTAAAACATAACCAAGGATTTTCAGTATTTGTGGCAGGCGTAAAATGGAGTTATTTTAAAACTTCGTTGGGAGAAGTCTTGTGCCTCCGGCTTGGCGTGACAGGGCCATCAGTAGATCCCACTGCTGCACTGCGGAGCTATTAAAAATTCCAATTCCTGGGCCCCACCCCAACCCTACAGGTTAGAAACCCCCTGGACAGAGGCTTGAGAAGCTGGGCTTTTATCAAGTTTTCCAGTGATTCCTATACAAGGAGCCTAGCGCTGGCTGGTGAGAGCCACTGGTAGACAGCATTGTGGGTTGCCGTGGTTCTGTTGGTGCTTGAATGTGTGAGTGGCGGAGCAGGGTGGGGGACAGTGACAGGGGAGGGAGACACAGGAGCAGACGTTTCCTCCAGCTCCAACTCGGCCCCTCTGGCAATCGGCCTTGATACCAGGATTTGAGCATGTTCTCTAAACCCACCACTTGGTCTGACCACATGGGTAGCATAAGAGGGCGCATCCTGGACACTTGGGGCCTCCATCTCAGATCCGTATGATGAATGCAGTTCTGACAGCAGGTGTGGATTTCTCCGCTGAGAGCTTATTGGAGGCCAAGTGCCTCGGGTGCTTTCCTCACAGCCCGTCCCCTACTTACTCGGTGACCACAGGACAGCGCTTTTCTCTTCAAGAGCTTTGTAAAACTATCAAGTACAATATGGAGTAACCCTGTTCGTCCACATCCTCACCCTGTAAAGCAGTGTGTCAGGGGTCCCCCAGATCACCCGCGGGTTCAGTAATTCACAAGATGGGCTCTCAGGATCCAGGAAAATTGTTATTCTCAGAATTATGGGGGTTTTTGTTTGTCTGGGGTTTTTTGTTTGTTGTTGTTTTTGTTTGGTTTTTTCAGTGAAAAGATACAGACGCAAATCTGCAACAGAGAAAAAGGCACAGAGGCTGAGTCCAGGAGACACCAGGCCAGGGTCTGCGTGCAGGCAGATGTTGGGCTCACCCTGGCCCGGAGGCTGGCGTGAAGCAGACATAGGCGGGGTAGTAGGTCCAGGGAGGTCCCAGCTGATTGACAGCTGCGCAAAGCACGCTCCAGGGAACAAGCTTGCACCCAGCCTGGTGCCAGGCAGATGGTGTGGCCCTGGCCCGGGCACGCACAGGTATGAAGGCACAGGGTCGCCCTCTGCGATGCTGGCGGCAGCAGAGGCGGGCCCGAGGTCATCTTTCTTCGCTTTCGGCTGCAGGATTGTTAGAGCATTCCTTGCCGTGATACCTGCTGCCTCAGCCCATCTTGTTCATTTTTTTAAATGGTCTGAATTTTTAAAGGACATGTGTTAACTATTAGTTAATAAAGATAAAATCTTTCACAGCGCAGGGTCCAAGGGAGTGCAACCCAGCAACAACAGCCAATAGGAACAGAGCCAACTGCAGCACAGCGATGGACTGCGAGTCAGGGGTGCGGGTGAAGATGCTGTACTTGGGCCGCCAGCCCCATGACACAGGCTGCGGGCGGCAGTAAGCACTTCTTGCCGCTAGAGGGCGCACGGCGGCCGTCGCTTGTTTGGAGCGCGCAGGTGGGTGCAGCGCGACTCCGGGGGCTGCGGAGGGCGCAGTGCACCCTGCAGAGGGGTGCTCACCGCCCACGGGCCTGCCCTCGCCTCCCGCTCTGGGCCACTCTGGCCCACCCGGTTAGGCCCCCACTGTGGCCACAATAGGCGGGCGGTGGTCTCCTGCCGGCTCTGGCTCGGGCGCCTCCTCCGTGCAGCCCTCCAAGTCACACTCCGGGCATTCCTTACGGGCTCTGGTTGGTCCCAGGGACTCCGTGCTGGGGCGGTCGGGCCATCTGCTTGATTCTCTGCCCACCCATGGGTTTATACCTTTAGGGATGACACCTGGGAGAATTGGGGACCCGTGACTCGCAGGATGGCTCAGAGAATTACATTTCCCCAGGGCCCCCCGATGCGCCCAGGCTGCTGGTGTGGGCAGAAGTCTGTGCCAATTGATACGGAGGGCCCCTGCCAGCCCAGTCTGCCATCCATCCTCCAGCTGCCCACCATCACGCAAGATGGAGCTGCCCCATGGGGGCAGCGTCCTGAACTCCCAGCTAAGGGGGCAAAGAGAGAATGCTGGTGGAGAGCCCTTCCTGGGGCAGGACCGCCTGGAACTCCACCTGCCCTGAGAGGGGGCTGCTGTGCCACCACCGGCAGGTCACCCCCATTGTCCTCAGACCCCCATCTGTAAAGTCTCAATTTTAGGATGTGATTTTCTAGGTGGCTGGGGAAAAAAATCTATGAGGGCAAGCTCTGAATAAAGTCCATCCAGGAAGAAAGGGAAGAAAGAAGCAAGGAAGCAAGGGAGAGAGGAAGGAGGCCTTGTACCAAAAGTTCAGGCCCTGGGAAGACCCTCATGCCAGGACCTTGGGGACAAAATGGTGAATCTGGCAGTTCACTTTGGTGCCAACCAACACCTCGTGCACCCAGGGCCTCTCCCCTCCCGTCTCAGAATTTCCAGAGACAGCCTCCGTGATGGAGGGAGCAGAGTGACCCTGGGCACCCTCCCAGCCTGGTCTCCGCCACAGAGTCCCTGCACCCGCCCCTCTCTGGGCCTCTGTGTCCCCATCTGCCATAAAGGCTCTGCAGTTTTCTAGAGTCCCTTTCTGCTGACATTTCAAGTAGTCAAATGGTCCAGGTTCTCAAGCTTCCCTGGTTCAGATTAGAACTGCCGGGGGAGCTTTGAAATCTTATGGCCTGGGCGCTCCTCGCCACCCCCACCCCCACTCTGATGTAATTGGTCTGCGGCAGAGTGCAGCACCAGTATTTTTTCAAAGATCCCCAGATGCTTTGAATGTGCAGCCAGGGCTGGGAACCTCTGGCATCCAATTCTTGCTAAGAAATATTTGCATTCTCATAGGAGGCTCCTGGAAACTAAAAAGTCCCCACTCAACTTATCTCTAATGGTGGAATAACAGGCACAGTCACGATGGGGTGTGGTATTCAGGGGCAGCCCCCTCAAAGGCTTTGGGTGGGTGTGGGCAGGACAAGCAGAGGGGTCCTTTCTTGCTCTCTCCGCTGACCAGATGCCCCTTTCCTCCACCTGGTTGCCCCCTCCCCAATTCATTCACCCCCCCTGTGGGAAGACATTCTGGAACCTTTTTGAAACATTGAAAATGTTGAAGTATGTGGGCCGAGCGATGGGATTCAGAATGTCCTGTTTGAGCAGTGGAGGAGCTGAGGGTGCGGGGCGTGGAGACTAATATCACCCTGTTTGGTCCTGAGGGATGGCTGGTTAGCCAGAGACGGGTAAGATTCCTCAGAGGAGGAACAACCTAAGACAGGCACAGCCGCAGAGGGGCCAACAGGGGTGGTGCATAGAGCCTTCCTTATATCACCGTGTTTGGCCCTGGAGGAGGACTGGTTAGCCAGAGACGGGTAAGATTCCTCAAGGGAGGAACAACCTAAGACAGGCACAGTCGCAGAGGGGCCAACACGGGTGGGGCACAGACCCTTAATCCTTTTGAGAGAGGTCTCCTGCCCCCAGGGCTGCTTTGCTCTCCACGCCCAGCTCAAATCAGGACCCAGGAGGCAAACAAAGATCATTGCCCCCAGTCATGTGAGGCCTTTGATTGTTTATGGGATTAACCTGGGAGTGTTAGACCCTTAGGCTATGCCGAGAACTCAATAAAAGCAACGTGGGATCAATCAGCAAGGCTCTTGATCCTAGAGGTCTTGAGTCCCCCGGTCCCATCTTTCTCTTCAGTCTGTGTCTGTGTCTTCTTCAAGCTTGCAGCACCCGTCACTCACCTCGAGTCGCCGAGTTGATCCCGGCACCCCCCCAATCTGATGGCAGCTGTGTTGACGCTTGGTAGCAGATTTCACCATCTGGAATGGGTTTCTGGTTTCTGCCTTTCTCCCCAACATCCATGTGTGTGCGCACGCGCAATTGAGAGCGCTCCTTCTCCAGGACAATGACCCTCTTCTCCCTCTCTTGGCCCAAAGTCTGAGCTGGCAACCAGAATCCTACTGTTGGGGGTTAGCAGTTCTGAGTGGTAAGTCCCACGGAGGGAAGAATCTCTAACAGCCACGTACTGAGCAAACTCACCAGCATCCTCAATGCCTGGGCTTGAACCCTTCTGTAAACTGAGATTCTGCAGCTGTTAGGATGCTGATAACTGTGAGGGCAGCATGGGGTTAGGACTTTGAGGGGACCTGGGTCTTGTCCCAACTCTGCGATTACTACTTGGTTTGTGACCTCGAGCCCAGCACGTCTCTCTAGACTTCAGGGGTTTTTTTAAACTTTAAAATGAGGGGCCATCAAGTATTCCTTTCAATGCTGACATCCTGTGACTTCTGTGACTCTCTACGGTACATCTTGGGTCCAGAGAAAGCAAAAGGGGTTTATGACTCACAGACAGGAGCAGAAATGGTTGAAATTTCTTCCATAATTATTTGAGCACCAGCTATACTCAAGACACTATTGTAGGCTCTGGGAATATAGCAGTAAGTGCAATAGTTTCCCTTTCCTCGTAGAGCTGACAGTGGAAAGAAGCTTGATGCTGGGTTTGGGGGCCTCTAGTTGCATCCTTTAAGTTCTACTTTAAGGACTAGTTTAACATTTATTATAGTGCAGGTCTACTGGTAATAAATTCTTTCAGCATTTATCTGTCTGAAAACTCTTTATTTTGCTTTTGTCTTTGAAAGGTATTTTGGGACTTCTCTGATGGTGCAGTGGTTAAGAATCCGCCTGCCAACGCAGAAGACAAGGTTCAGTCCCTAGTCCGGGAAGGTCCCACATGCTGCAGAGCAATTAAGCCTGTGTGCCACAACTACTGAGCACTCATGCCACAACTACTGAAGCCAGCACATCTAGAGCCCATGCTCCACCACAAGAGAAGCCACTGCAATAAGCCCATGCACTGCAACTAAGAGTAGCCCCTGCTCACCACAACTAGAGAAAGCCCACGTGCAGCAAAGAAGACCCAATGCAGCCAATAAATAAATAATTTTTTTAAAAAAAGAACACTACTTTAAAAAAAAGAGAGAGAAAACAGAGATGGACCCAGGAGTGATGGTCATGTGATGACAGAGGGCGAAACTGGAGTAATGCAGCTGTAAGCCAAGACACTCCAAGAAGTGTTGGCAACACCAGAAGCTACAAAAAGTCAGGAAGTTCCCTCCCCTAGAGCCATCAGAGGGAGCAGGGCTCTGCCAACACATCATTAAAACTCCCAGCCTCCAGAGCTATGAGATAATGTTTCTGTTGTTTTCAGCCACCCAGCTTGTGACCACTTGTTACAGCAGCCCTAAGAAACTAATACACTACTCAAATTGATGCTCGAAACTGGAACTGTGAGGTTTCTCCTGGAAGTTGGGAACAGACATTCTTTGAGCAGCTGTCTCTGCCAGCCTCTGCTAGTGTCCTAACACTTGTGATGCTCAGTATCTGAACTACGGGAAGGAAATGCTCTGTGGGTCCTCAGAGTTCTGTGTGCAGCTCCCTGCTTTAGGGTCCTTTGCCCTGTGATTTCCAGCTGATACCAACCAAGGTTCTTGGCCTCCCCCAATCAATAGAAATTGATAAGAGGCCAGTTAAGAAATTCAGGCAAGGGTTTATTGGGGGTCCTGCGGCCACAGGAGGGAACAAAAACAGGTAACGGGTTCCCCTGCGCCCCTGATGGGGAGCGAGCTGGTTCCTCCCATGGGCCGAGGGTAGGGGTGTGTCCAGGGCTCAGGTGGAAGGGGTGGCTTAGGTAGTTTGCCCACACCTTTGGTGGTGTTGAGTGCAGGGGGCATGCGTAGCACCCTGTTTTTGTTCCCAGCTCTTCAGAAGTGGCAGTTGGGTTTTTTGGTCCTTTTGTATGTTTTGTATCTTCTTGTCCGGAATTTGCCCCACCTGCGCGTGCATGCAGTTTTTTGTGTGTTTTGTTGTTGCTGTTGGGGTTTGTTTTGTTTTGTTTTTTTGTCCCTTATAGTTTCTTTTTATTTTGTTGCTTGAGGAGACATGTGTCCAGGTGCAAGCACTGCAGCACTGCAGCAAGGGTTCCAGGTCCCAACCTGTTTCACAGCCACCCTGCTGTCTCAAATCTGGGAGCCTACTGAGCTCTGCCTAATGTCCAGCATCTTAGAGCCAGCGTTTCATATCACTTGTCCTTTTGTTGGGTTTTGTTGTTGTTTCGCGTGGGACTGATCAGTCCCGGTTACTCCATTTTGTCTAGAAACGAAGTTGCCTATGTTTCCTGTTGATCTTGATGAAGACGTTTTCTTCTCTTAATAGGTAGCTCATTTGTCTCTTGGCTTTAAGGTTTGCTTTTATGTATTCGTTATCTGCTTTTTGTTAAATAAAGTTTATTTCTTGTTATCATTTCTTCTGTATTTTAAAAGTTTTAGACAATAGAAATGTTGAAAGAAATAGTAAAATGAACACACGTGTACCCTCGATACACATTTTAAAGTTATTAATGTATTTTCAGCCTTACTTTCTCCTTTCACACCTCTCTCTCTATCCTCTCTCTCTCTCTCAATGTGATGTCTAATTCACGATTTTTCAATTCATCACGTTAAGAGCAGTTACTGCCATTCTTCTCTTCTGATGTTCAGATTGTTCCAGATTTGGCCAGTGGCATCCCCGCCGAGTCTGGCGTGTCACTGTTCTCCGGACTTGCTTAGTTACTGACACCACAGTATGTCCCAGATTCACTTTGTAGTTTCCCAGCCCCGGCTCTAGAATCAACCTGGTTCCTTTGGGGGGATTTAGAAACCAAGCTCCAGTCACCAGTGTCCTCATCACTATAGGAGTGTCTTTGCTTGTATGCCTTTTCTGTGGAAAAAGCCAGGGAGCGTGTTAAAATCCTGAGTTCATATTGACATGTCTATTTCAAAATCATCATTACAGAGTTTTGGTCTACTATTACATTGTGTAGTACTTTTAGATGTTTGTGTCTTTTTGAAACTGATAAAGAATGTTCTTTTTGTTCCTCAGTCCTCCATTACTGCATGCCTTCTTTTGTGTTAGATAGTGATTTTTCAAGCATACCATTTAAATTACTTTGTCATTTGTTTAACTATAATTTTTTGAGTTATTTTCTCAGTGGTTTCCCTGGGAATTGCAATTAACATTTTAATTTACAACACATTAGTTCATATTAATACCAACATACTGTCAATACTATATAAAAACTTCTCCTGTATATCTTGGTCTCCCCCCTGCCATGCTGTTACTTTCAGAAATTACACCTTTATATATTGTGTGCCCATCAACACAGATTTACAAGTATTTCTTTATGCCATTGTCTTTTAAATCAGATAGAAAAAAGGAGTTACAAACAAAAATACATGTACACTGTCTTTAGTTTCTTTGGATGTAAAATTCTTTCAGCACTTTTATTTTGGCATCCTATTGGCTTTTGGCCTTCAGGATGTCTGATGAGAAATCAGCTGTTAGGTCCTAGTTTGTGCTCCCCAGATGACTTCAAGAAGAGACAAGCCAATGTCCCTAGGATGGAACCAGAAACTCGTTCACCCTAGGGATATCGGCTAGTCTCTCACTCCCTGAAACCACAGTTGTAGGGGGTAGTGACAAGTAGGAGACCCTTATTATGTTCCCTACTGAGAAGCACCTCTTTGCTTTAAGCTGGCTGTGGAGTCTGTAGCTTGGCAGAGTTAGCATGGCCCAGGAGGTAGGATGTGAGCTGATCTCATCCGTTTTACTTCTTCATTCAATCTCATTGGTTCTCTGGTTATTAGAAACTTCCCTTTAACCTCTTATCTGTGGTTTCCAGTGTTGTATTTTTCCACTTGTCCATCTTCGTGATTATTTAAATGGAAACTGGGAGAAGGAAAATGACATATTATCTTTTAACCATGCTTATAACTTCTTGAGTGGCTTTTACACTACCGATAAGCAAAGAATAAGGGAAAGCATAGAGAAAATGACCATGATAAGGAACTAGGAGATGGGTCCTTGTGAATAGCTGCCTTTCTTTGCATCAGGGAATGGCAGACAGGAGGCCTGTCAGGCGGGGCCAGGTACTAATCTCTATGGGGATATAAATCTCACAGTTGAGCTAAAATATATTTGGAAACTAAGGAGCGGCCACATAAAGCCAGAAGATGTTCCAATCATCAAGCTCTGCTATGAGGTCTCAGATTTTACCTCAGCTCTTACTAAAGGTATCTGTCCTGATGAGTGAGTGTAAACTGATTCTCAGGGTCTTCAACATGCAGTTGTAGTGAGGATGCTTGGGAAATGGTTCAGTGCTCACACTCTCGTAAAAATTCTGAAGTCTCCAAACTGGCTGAGAGAAGAAGGCAAGGACAGTGGTCTTGCCAAAATGACTCAAACAAAGAACTTTCACTTTTTTACTTTTACCTCTGAGAAGGGAGTTCAAAGCATATTTTCTTCTGAAAGCCAAGCAAGGAAAATTTGCTTCCATGATATGGATATTTGATTTTATACTTCTCAGGCAAGATAAACTATTCTTCTGTGTGGGCTGAGGCTGAGATTTTTACTTGCCAACATTCTATTTGGGTTTAATAGGATAGATTACCTTGGAGCTTCCCGGAGTCAAAACAAGCAACTGGCCGTGGTTACCGAAGGCAGAGCTACAAGATCTTCCAGAAATCACAGAGGAAACTCAAGTTAAAGAGCAAAACCACATGCGTTCAACTTAATTTCAACCTTCACATTTCCTGGAAAACATTTATGAAAACCCAGGTTTGGCAATGAACCCGTTAAATAATAGGGCTAAGGTCAAGATTAGCAGTGTGTGTGGCGGGATGGTGGGTTGGCGGCTCCGAGTTGGGTTGACCAACTGCTTAGGTGTCTGCACTGCAAAAGGCTTACAAGAGCCTCTGCCAGCTGTTCACCTGAGCTGTGCGGAGCAGAGCTCTGAGGATGAAGTTCTAATTCCACAGCCACCACCTCTGCTTATTCAGACCCTAGGAAATCCCTACAGAGTTTCTCCCCAAATTTTTTTGGAAGTCAGTGGCTGCAAAGGAAACAATGACAAAGTCAGCAGCGGGATTTCTTGCAACTTGGGTAACGGAGGCACCAGTGCTCTGTCTCCATGGCAACAGCTGTTTACCAGCTCAGAGATGACTTTGATTTTATTCCCACCTTCCAGCCTGCCACTCACATGAAACTCTCTCATTTTCCCAGCTCCCGAATAGCCAGGCTGGTGCTGGGTCTACCTGATAAGAAAGAACTGAAAGCAAGCAATTATTGCCTTGACCCTGGGCGTGGGTACAACCAAAGGTTTGAACCGTGGAAACCACCCAAGACAGACTGCAGTTTTCTCTCTTGCCACAAGGTGGAGAAGGAAGGAAGAAGTGGATGGGAAAGATCTGAAAACAAACTTTTCCAATTGGGTACATTTTTCTCTAGTTTATAAAGAGACAGACAATCAAATGGCCAGTTTTTTTTGTTTTTTTTTTCTTTTTTTCTTGCAGCAAAAGCGATATAGCCCAGATTGCTCTGTATGATACCACTTGGATACCTTAAAGGTAGCTCTAATTAATAAAGATAAATAAAAGTCAATGTCTCCCTCACTCCTTCTTAAACCAGAAACCCATGTCATCCTTGAGCCATTCTTTTCTATCCGGTCACATTCCAAATCAATCACCAGGTCCTACTCTCTTTCCTCCATCTCTCCAGGTCCTGCCCTCTTTTCTCCACCCCCACCTTCCCCTTCTGAGTCTAGATCACCATCACGTCTCCTCTGGATCAGTACAACGTCTTCACAACTGGTCTCTCAGCTACGTGTGCCATGCCTCTGGGCCTTTGCACATGCTGATCCCTCTGCTTGCAATGTGCTGTCCCCCTCTGCTCAGCTAACTTCCGTCCTACCCCTCCAAGAATCCCCCTACATAAAAAAAAAAAAAAAAAAAAAAGGATTGGAATGATCAATTGCAGGAAGGTGGTCACATCAGAAGAGGGAGGAGAAGGAAAGATGATTGAATTGGGCTGCAACATTAGCCATATCTTTAAGATTTTGTTTCTTAAAGGAGAAAGAGAAGTCTCAGTCAAAACATTCACATCTGCTACATGTGGGTGATGAGCATACTGTTGTCTGTATTATTTTACGTGCTTGAAATATTTCATAATTTACAAAAATTTTTTAAGTTGTAAAATGAGCAATGCTCCTTTGTCTGTATCACTATGATCTTCTGCCGTGAATTTTCCCCTAGGGCTTCTGACTCTGGGATGTCATGGCAGGCTTGCTGATTGTTGTTTCTGCTAGACTAGAAACCCCGGTGTTTTATGTTTCTCTTCGCATCCCATCGGTACCTGGTAAACATTTGTTAGTTTCTCACACAAGTCTCTAAATCATCAGCCATACAGTGAAGGCTGGTGCTCTATGGTGGGGTTGGCAGGGGTGATGGAGACCTGCAGAGAGGAGAGAGTTGTGTAGAGCGGTTGGCAGGACCACATCCCAGCCCAGGAGGGTGGTGTGTTGAGGCTTGAAGACCTTATTGTCCCAGCATCGCACCAAGCTGGGGGATTGATGCTGTGGCTTTTAGGAAAGGTGATGGGCTTATCTTCCAGCCAGAGGAGAGCCCAGCTCTGTGGCATCAAAGGCCAGCTGGGAGAGCCCTTAAGAAGAAACTGAAGGGGCTGAACTTGATTCTTCGAAGGGGGTAAAGAATTCCTGGATCAACAGGAGGAACTAAAAAAAAGCAGACAAATACATCTGTAAAGACAGGGCATACCTGATTTTGACAAAGGCATGGGAACCAGGGGCATGAGGACAGGAGATGTAGGCATGTGGCTGAGAGAAAGAGGGCCTGGGGAACAAATTCTGAGCCACCAGAGAATTTGAGTAGCTGCACAAGGTGAGTTAATCTGGTGTGTTTATCCCTTTAGGAAATATTATTTATTGAGCACCTACTATGTGGTCAGTGCAATGCTAAGTGCTAGGAATGCACAGGTGAGCAAAATAAGCTGTCTTAAGGCTAAATAAGCTTATTTTAGTGACATGGCTGAGGCCCTTTGTCCATCGAGGGTCACAGATAAACTGGGGTGTATGCGTAGCCTGTCCCTGCCCTGCACAACACAACCCCATTTCCTCCCGAGCGATAGCCCTGCAGACACCTCCAGGGCCTTCCAACCTCCAAGTTCTCTTTTCCAGACTTTGAAGAACCACGTTCAGCCCCTGGACATCCTTAGAGGAAAAGGCTGGTGGATGGATGGGGGGCTGGCATTGGAGTGATATTCATCAAGAAAAAAGCAGTACACGTGGTTCCGGGACCACAGAGGCTCAAACCCAGGAGGATCAGTCTGGCTCTTCTTCACTCTGAAAGGCTGGGGAGAGCCGAGGCTGAAGGAGGGCCCCTAGCAGAGACCCTGGGAGAGGGATGCCCATGCCTGGCCGCATTGCTTCTGAGATGCAGGACTTTCTGCCTGAGGCAACCGGGAGAAGCCAGGACCGTGCCAGCTGCCCCAGATCACCACCTGAGGCTGCCAGACACACAGGAGGCTCAGTGCCATCCCCAGGCCTCCACCTCTGGCTTCTCTTCCTCTTTCAAAGCTACATGGGTGCTCATTTTTTATAACAGCTTTATTGAGATGTAATTCACACAGCAGATAATTCACTCCTTCTTTGCACTCAGTTTTATTCTGCTCTCATCCAGATGAATCCTAGGGGAAAATGGGAGGGTGTCACTCATCCTGCACTCTCCACTCCCACCCCCCGACTTCCTAGGGACAGCCCGGCAGCCATGGCTTTGACATTGGAAAGGCATCGAGAGCCTCTAGGTTATAAGCTGGCAGCACCTCCCTGGAAGGAAGAGCAGAGGTCTCTGCAGCCCACACGGGTCTCTGCTGCTGTGCTCAGGGGATACAGGGTACAACTGCTGGTGACAACCTGGGGGAAATACCTCCTGAAACCCAGGTGCTGGGAGCCTTACCGCGGGGCCATCAGGGAACTGGCCCCTGCTCCTGTCTTGCTGTGTCTAATTGCTGAGCTGACTCGAGTTCAGACCTCCCTTCCGGATATCCCTGCAGGCTTCCTCAAATGACCCTTTCCCCTGAGGTTCTGATCCCATAGGTCTGCGGTGAGAGGCATCTTGACATTTATGAAGCACTCAGTGAATCTGATAAGTATCGTAATTTTGTATTGATTCCACTGTCCAACACTGTGAAAAACCATGTCACTAAGACAGAGGTTCTCAAACTTGAGGGAGGATCACCCTCTGGATCACCTATAGGGCTTGTGTCTGTTTCGCCCCCAGAATCTCTGATTCCGTACACTGAGGTGTAGCCTGAGAATGTGCATTTATAACAAGTTCCCAGGTTCTAGTAGAGGGACTGCACTTTGAGGACCATTGTGCTAAGAGGACTGACCTGTTTCTCTGGAACTCACCCAAATCTGAAACAGCAGGAGCCCCCTTCCCTAGTGCTTCACCCCGACTACCACCACCTGGAGAGTGAGCATCCCTGAAGCCCAGGCTGCATCCCGGAGCAATGGAATTGGGGTATCTTGGGCCGGTGCCAAGACGTGGGATTTTTTTTTTTTTTTAAAGCACCTCAGGCAAATCCCATGTGCAACCAGGGTTGAGAACCACCTCCCTGTTTAAAGCTCAGCTAACTTCAAACCTTTTTTTTTTTTTTTTTTGGCTGCGTTGGGTCTTCGTTGCTGCACGTGGACTTTCTCTAGTTGCAGTGAGCGGGCCCTAATCTTTGTTGTGGAGCACGGGCTCTAGGCACGTGGGCTTCAGTAGTTGCGGTGCATGGGCTCAGTAGCTGTGGCTTGCGGGCTCTAGGGTGTACAGGCTCAGTAGTTGTGGGCTTAGCTGCTCCTCGGCATGGGGGACCCTCCCGGACCAGGTATTGAACCATGTCCCCTGCATTGGCACGTGGATTCTTAACCACCGCGCCACCAGGGACGTCCCCAAACTATCTTGAGAGCACAGAATAAGGATGGAGAGAGGGTGAGAGACAAAGGTTCTGAGAGCCAGAGTGGGGTGATGAGCCCCCAAAGGCCTACCAGCCTGTCACCTTAGCACAGCCCTGTAGCCTCTCTGCCAGGAGGCACTGGCATCTTTACTTATGCCTCCTAGGAAGCTCAGAAGTGAGAGCAGGGCTTTGACAGCTCTGAGCATAGCTACAGGGCTGTTTGCTGAAGAGGTCCCACATCAGAAGAGCCTTCTGGACACACATTGGCCTGTGCCTGGGGGCTGGAGCACGGCCTCGAGTATGATGCCCCAGGACCTGGGGGTGATTAGCAGGGTAGGCTGGAGCACAGCCGCGTCTTCCCTTGGTCCACCGCCCAGCGGTTGAAGCCCAGGTGTGCTGGGTTGAAATAAAACCAGAGAGTGTGAGATCGGCCTGGAAACATGGCCTCAGGTCCTCTGTCAGCCCAGTCACCCATTCTTTGCTGCTCAAGGCCAGGCAACCGGCTACAGGTAGATCTTCCAGAATCAGCAGGAGAAGCGATGGGCCCAGCTTTCTAATTGTGCACACGGCCGGACCACAGACATGTTTGCATCTGAAAGAAAAACTTTTGAAATTCACTTCCCTTAGGAAAAAAAGAAAGAAAGAAAGAAAGAAAAAGAAAAGAAAGGAAAAGAAAAAGATATTCACTTATCACCAAAAGTATGGGAAAATCCCAATAGAATTCAAAGATATGGTCACCTTTTAAGGGAGAGCTCTGTTTTCCTTTGGATGTTATCTGTGAGCCTTCAGGCCTCATGATCTTGGTGGTCAGGGGTCAGACCTGAGTGCTGTTCTCAGTCTCCTGGTGGGTCTTTTGTACTGCAGGACACTCCCTGCTGGGGTAAGTACCCAGGAGAATGAATATTCATGACTGACTCTTCCCTTCCAATTAAAAAAAAAAAATTCTTAAACCCCAGATCAGAGCAGATAAAATCCAAGTTATTATTTCACTGGAATTTGCCAAAGGCCCCCTTTAACAGAGGGGAAAAAAAAAAAAAAACAACCCACCTGCTTTATGCCTAGAACACTCTATTTTTAGAATTTTTAAACAAAAACAAATGCTTAGTGATTTTCCCTTGTTAGGTTCCCCTGAGAAGGTGTATAAAATGCAGCGCTTAGAAACGAGGACCCTGAGAGACTCTGGGAGGTTCTACCTACAGGAAACTCAGAGTTTTGACTTAAGTGCAGACATTTGGGGAAATGTGTGATAACATTTTTGGAAAGTGAATTAAATATGAGATGCCCTCATGAGGCTCGGAGACAGAAGGCCAATGTTACGGTCCAGGTCCGGGCAGGATCCCAGGTCGTGCTTTTAAGCAAGTCACTTCACGTTTTGGCGCTCTTTGTTTCTTTATATAAATATAAGGGAATGGGTGGTTTTTTCCTATGCCCGAGAAGCTCAACTAACATTAAAAATTCCAACTGCTTAAGCAAAAGCTAAGCTGTGCCTGAATGCTAATGCTGGGACGCGTTTGGCAAATGGAATCCCAAAAGGATGACACCATTAGCTTGGGTGTCTGCAAAGTTTTCTTAATTAGACTGTCTGCTCCCCAGCCGGAAGCTGGTTCATATTTTTCACCATATGTTCCATACTCGGCTTCCTTCCCCTGATGTCAGTCATTCCCCGTCAAAGCCCCACCAAAGACTAGATCCCCGGCTGCTTTCTCGCCGGCTGCTCCTTGGACGGGAGTGATGATGCTAGATGGTCCGTCAAACAGATCTGGTTGCCCTTCTGGGTCATGGACATGAACTTCACCACCCTTTTGCACATCACAGCCCCAGATAACAAGCTGAATCTCTCGTCAAAAGAAAAAAAAACTTTTATTTTTTTCTATTGCATAAATAATGGTAAATTAGACTCTTTTTTTATACAGATTATATATTTACAGACAAGTTTGGTTAGAGAAAAACCTCTGGTAAATATGGCAGTCAGTTTTCCTTTATACACTAAGATAACATATTAATAATATGTACTTCATGGGATCAGTAAGTTGCATGCCAAGTTAATTTATATTAATATTTACATTTTATATAAAGATTTTCTTTTGACTAATCTGCTGACTCTTTCATCATTTAATTGCAGAAATCATCAATGGATACTGAATGAAAAAAAAAAAAAAGGAACATGAATGAGGTAAATGGGAAGATTGTGACCCAGGATTGCAGTCTTAGTGGCCTATTCTGGATATGAGACCTGCCAAGCTCAGGTCAGGTCATCCCGGTTGTAACAGTCCTCAGCTATGCTGATTTGCATCCAGCCATTTACCACCGTGCTTTGAGAAAAAAACTCAGGTCTCAAGTCTAATGACCCTCAGGACAGCTTGCCAACCCATTCCCTGGCCAGATCGGGGCGGGGGCAGGGCGGGGCTGACATTCCTCCAAGGGCGTTGTCTTTGGCTAGTCCTTAGAGAAATAGCATCTTCCTGGATTCAGAATTGGGGAAGAAAAAAAAAAATCAAACCCCACAGTGAAGCCATTTAAAGACCTCTGAAGCCTGATTTCCAGGTTAGAAAGAAAGAACATTCTTTGATTTTCTTTGATTTTCCTTGGAGAGAGCTGAGAGACAGTGACGTGTACATTTCCACCAGGAGTTGAGAGGGCCCTTTCCTGGCCAATCTAGGTCTTTCCAGGGAAGAGCAGCAGGGCTTGCTAGAAAAACAACGACTGGGACCTCCATTTACTTGGGGAAGAGAAAAAAAAAGGAGAGAAACCTAGGATTTTAGTTGTAATGGGGCAGAAGGGCTGAAGATTTTTGTGGATCCTGCAGCTGCCCTCTCTCTGCCCTGTATCCCTCAGCGTGGCTGGATCGCATCTAAAGCAGGCACCTGTGCTCAGCATCACTTATCAGCCATCTAAGGACCACTGCAGGCACCTGGCCTCCCTGGACTAGTCATCGAATCCCTAAAAATCACCAGAGATGGTGACTCTCTTCCTTCTGCAGTGTTACGAATCATTACAAGCCACTATCACATATACGGGAACTGCTGTTCCAGGGGTCAGGAAAAAAAAAAAAAAGAAAAAGAAAGACATGATCAGAAGTTGTGCTATTTATTTAGTAACTTCCAGTTAGGCTTTTTCAGATGGGGAAACAGCATCTTTTCCCGGAATCTGGCTTTGTTTCACCCTACTTAGGCAGGAATTCTGATTCACATGACCTGTGGTAAGGTGATCCCATGCCCTTCATTTTGACACTGGCTCAGACAGGACACAAAGCCCATCTTGGATGCTCCCTTGAATCAGCAAGTCCTTAGGGAGTAAACAAAACCTCTTGCCTATGAGACACACTTGACAGAAGCTGATTTGCATCGTTTCGACTACAGACAACAGACACCTAAAGAGATACTTTATTACAACTGCCTCTTGGGATTTGTGTTAAAAAAAAAAAGAAAAGAAACTGCCAGTCCCTAATACAATTCATAGGGGACACAGGGACCCTCTCAAAGTGTGGGCATTCACTTTGATTTGTTTCAGACAGAGTCACAAGAGGAGAGCTCTTCTGAGTCATCTGGTTGACCTTTCCTCTTGCTTTAGAGATCAGAAACCTGAGGCTGGGAAGGGGAGTCACTCAGAATTACCTGGCTGGTGGGTGGCAGAGGCACCTGGGGTCCTGCCTCCTGTGCCCTTCCTGGCTCACAGCGCCGCTTACATGTCCTGTGCTAAGCTCTTCTCTCCTAGCCTCAGTTCAGCCAGTCGGAGCCCAGACAGTGCACCCTGGGAAAGGCATTTTGGGCTCGTCAAATGTCAGCACCCCCCCAAGGAAAGGCGAGCTACCAGCCACCTCTTGAAGTTCCCAGCGCATGTCGTTGGGATCAGGTTGCTGGGCGGCAGTGCCATGGCACTCAAGCCCCTGTCTGTTCCCAGAGTAGACCAGACCTACAGGGAAAACGTTCAGGGGTCAGCCTCGGCAGCCCTTTAAAAACTGGCTTTTTCTCTCCTAGGTCCAGGGATGGAGCAACATCACACTTGAATTCTGCACTCCCTGGAATTTTATTCCTTCCTCATTATCTTGCTGGTCTACTCCCCTGGAAAACTCCAGCCTCTGCATCCGCTTCACTTGGACAATAACGTCTAACAACGTGAGACGCGCGGGTTTGAAAGCCAACCCATCCTGCTCGGGGGAAAAGAGGCAGATGGGGGCTACACCCAGCATGGGGGATAGGGAGTGGGGAGCCCTACTCAACGGATTAGCTACCCAAGGCAGGGGCAGGGCTCAGGACGCTTGGCAAGTCTTACCCAGCCTCAGAGGACTGTCTTTGGGGGACTGGCAGAACCTGATTCTTTGTGACTATATTTCAAGCCAACGGAATCAAATTAATTTTGCAATTAATGTTGCCTCCAAGACTTTTTTCTTTTTCTTTTTTTTGCCTCCAAGACTTTTTGAGCATTGCTCTCGTGTCTTTTGAGACCTTATAAAGAGGGGCCCAAACCAAGACTCAATAGAAACCACGACTGTTTCAATGACCATGGACTTGGCAAGGAGCATAGGATACTAAGAGAAATGCTTGGCTGGTTTGTGTGCCTGACCTTTTCCCTCCAAACCAAGTGTCTATGACAAGGCCACATAATGGAGGACAGTCCCCTGAGTGACTTAGTCGAAGGAAGAAAGAAGTGAAGCTGAACAGTTCTGACGTTTAAATTGTCATGGAGACAGAGTCCTTAAAGGAAGTCTGAACCCTCCTCTATTTTGCCATTGCTTTAAATAATTCAAATTGAAAACCCTAGCTGCGGAATAATGTTTCTTTTCTGTTTCTGATGGATATTTTTCCCCTTCTGGGGGGAGTTGAGGTGGGGAGGGAGGATGTCTATGGCAAGGCCTTTAGCTTGTGGACTCAGCCCTGGGAGGATTGCAGAAGAGGCCAACGAGAAATCTCTGATCTGAGGTCATTTCAGATAGATGTTCTCCAGGGAAGACGGCTCGGCAGTCCTCCTGGTAACACAACCAGTATATGTCAAAGTCTAGACGCTTAAGTCCATCTGTAGCATCACGGCATTATAGAAAAAGGGGCCCCTCCTTTTTGCAGGGGGGTTCCAAACCTTCTGTATATCTTAGTTGAATAGAATGAATAACAATCACTGGGGGCTTTTGGAGGAATAGCCAGTGCAGTAAAATGACCCAACATGGTCTGAGACCTCCAGCTGGAAAGAGCAGAACTCGGCAATTTCAGCAGGCAGGGAGAGCAGGAGCGCGGTGGAACAGGGCTTCACGGTGTGCAGTCACATGGCCACGCCAGCCAAGCCGGGGAGCTTGGCGGTCACACCTTACTTTTATGGTCACGCCCTCATATGGTCCCGGGGAGGCTGCTAGCTATAGGTTAAGAGCAAAACTCTCTTTGATTTATGACCTGAGTCTGGACTGACGCCTAGAGAAGACATTTGGAATAAAAGATAAATTTCTCTCCCAGGGGTTAGATACATCACTTTGTGATTCTGTGGAGGGGAGGTTAGGATGGGACCATCAACATCAAAATGAGCTTGCCATCTTTCATTAGGCTCTTTTGGCTAACCGCAGAGAGGGGACCATTTGTCAAGTGAAAATTGAGACAGGAAGCAGGTATCAAGAAAGGACGCATCATATACATCTTGTTCTCTGCAAATAAAACACTTAGAAACTTTGGAAACCACTGGGCTGGCCAGAGACCACATGAAAACCTCAGTTCACTTTAGTTCACATTTCTGGCTTGTGGGAGAGCTTCTCGACAGGCAAACAGATGCTTTTAAAGACTGGGGCTTAAAATATTTTTTGTCTTCCAGATGGCATTTCTGCCTTTTTCGCCCAGATTAAGGGGTCTTCGCTCTGGGTTCTGGGAGGTGGGGACAGTACCACCCAGTTCATCGGTAGCTCCTGTTCTCCTGAACAAATGGAAGGACAGGTCCAAACAGAAGAGGAAAAGGCAGAGAAACCACCAGATTCTTTGAGGCTAATTTCTCCCACCAGTGGGATACGGATTCAGGGAGTCAGGATGCAAGCAGGCAGAACCCAAGTGTTTGTTCTTTAAGGAAATGTTCCCTATTTTTGTGTGCCTTGGCAAACTCAGGGTGGAATGCAAAGGTTGCCATGGCAACATCCTTTTTTTTTTTTTAAACACAGATAGGTCATGTGGGACCCACGCACATTCTGGAAGCCACAGTTAATAGTTCCCATGCTAGGGCCTGGTTGGGGGCTCTGGGAGTGATGGGAGACAGCTTCTTTGGGGGCCAAAGGGATCAGGGTCTGCACCGTTTATCTCCCAAGCAAAGTGCCTCCCTGACCATCACTCATGTGGCCAGGTGCGGGGTGAGGCAAGAACGCACCCAGCTCGGTTTGCCAGTCACTTGGCCACCTCATAATAGACTCCTAAGTCTATTTGCTGGGAGGACAGAGTGAGAGTTGGGTTCCTCCCGCTCAGTTCCTGCAAAGGTCACTTCCAGCCAGGGCCACATGGCCCACCTTGGACATGGGGGACCAGGACTTCTAGAGTCTTCATCCATGAGCACAGTCCCTCATGGATGTGGGGAAGGTGCTGGCTGACTCGGGGCCCTGGAGAAGCACTGGTGTGGACAGGACTTGGGGTGGGGCAGTGGGAAGTCAGCATCTTCAGCCCAACACCATTGACAGACCGTCCAGGCAAAGTCGCCAATGTGCAAGCTCTTAGCGCCCGGAGTCTCCGGGTGCCACTGGCTCTGGGCTGTTGCCACACACTCAGCTCCTGGCGCCATGTGTGAGGTTAACTTCTAGCCCATCAAAGAAAATTCTATGGCTTCTTTCTTGCCCTCTCTCCCTAGCAACGCACACAAAGGATGACTTCTCCTAGATTTTCTCCTGGGTAAGAGGGACTCGCTTCCTGGTCACTGGGAGAGAGGAAAAGGGTCCTCTTTAGGGAGAGGATGCTGGGGCCTTGGTGGGGAACAGGCTGCTGGTGCCCCTCTAGTTTGGCTTTTAATTCGCACCCTTGTGCAGTGGCTAATTTCTCTTCCAATGAAAAGTCTAACCCTCGCATCCTTCAAGGTCCCTGCTCCCCAGCAGGAGGGAGAAGAACTTGCAGCCTTTAAAGAAGTAAAGGCTTCCCCCCCGCCTCCAAAGTCCAGCATCACCTGTAGCACTGCCCTCTCATAGGGCAAGGTCCTTTAAGAATCATCCCTGGGGTCTCTGTCCTGTCTATTTGGGGTGTCTCACCCCACCCCCCAGGAGGACACAGCTGAGTCATTCATGAGGTCCCTCCTACCTAAGTCCAGTTGAAAGAGAGACAGTAAACTGCTTAGGGCAGAAACTAATAATGAACTTGTCCTGTGTATCTATAGTCTGCATTCGGACCTGTTCCCGTTCTGAAGCCTGGTCCTGAGGGACCGAGGTGAGTCAGGAGAGAGGGGAGAGAGGAGAAACAGACAGATGTGCGGTGTGTGGCAGGGCAGGGCAGGGCAGGCAAGAGGGAAGGCAGGCCGCTGCCTTACTTGGCCTGGACGTGTGGGACCCCAGGCATTTTCACAGAGGGACGCACAATCCCCCAGGCTCCCGGGAGCTTACGCATGCTCCCTCCTCCCTACTATGGCTCAAACCCTATTTTACTTGTGCCATCATGGATATCTGCGGTGGGGAAGCTTCTAGAGTGCTCCCAGGCTGTTGCCCAAAGTGCTTTCAGAGACGATTTGGAAAAAGACCCCAAGCTGGGGCCTCGGATGCTCCAAGTCTGAGAAGACTGGAGGGAGAGAGCAGAGAGGGAGGCTTGAGGAGGGATTCCGAAACATACACTGCACCCCAAAACCACCCGGCTGCAGCGAGACAGGAAACATTCTGGCGCCTCCATGCTGAATGAAAAGGGAAAAGGGAGAGGGGCAAAGCTTGTAGCTTTAGGATGCAATGGAAAGAAAGAGGAGCAAGACAATTCCATCGCAGAAATAAAGACCTGAGCTTGGAAACGTACAGAGGGAAGTATTACAGCGAAAGGTTATTGGCGAACCAGACTACGCAAGCTTGAATGAAGAGCGGTGTTAGACGTGGCATCTAGGAAAAGTCAGGAAATCACAGACTTGAAATGGGGTTGGCTTCTGCTCCCTTCCCCAACAGAAGTATTTTACCTGTCGAGTTGGCTAAGCGTATTAACATCTTTTTGTTTTCTCGTGAAAATGAGTCAGTTGCAGAATCTGACTGCCGGAAGATGTTATGTAAAATACGGTGGTTTGGTCTTTCCAGCTTTCCGCTTGGGATAGTGTTTCTCCTTCTATCTGGGGAAGACAGACTAAGAAAGCAAATTGGAAGATGAGAGAAAAGTGAGACGCACAAGGACCTTAACTTACAGAGGTCTCCTGGCATGGAGATGTGTTCAGACTCCATCACTCTGGACCACTGGGGCGGGGCTCGCAACATCTCCTCACCACCAGCCTGGGTCTCTCCCCATCCCCAAACGACCCACCCCAGAGGCAGGGATGCGAGTCGGAGGACAAGCTCCTATCAGCAGTAAAGCGATTAGAGACGATGGATGTCACACATGAAGAAGCCCAATATATATGTCTGTCTGTGTGTCTATGTGATAGAGATGCCCACGGTTATGCTTCTTTTTTTGTCTAAATGACAGCACAGGCGGCAAAGCTGGGAGAAAGGCTCTCTGCAGATTCCAAAATGCTGGTGCGCGATGGGCTCTAGGAACAGAAAGCCAAGTGCCGACGGAAACCGAGAGCTCCCCAACTCTGCCAACAAGAGTCCTGTAGAAAAGGCAGTAGAACGGAAGCGAAGGGGGTGCAACCTGCAGACCGCCGGGCGCTGCACCCCTTTCAATGGCTTTCCCCTCACGCCTTGGGGCTGGGGTGGGGGCGCCACTGGGTGGAGGAAGGAAAAGCCAGGGCAGGATAGGAAGCCCCCACTTCTGCAGCAACTCACACGTCAGCCTCTTGGGACTGAGGGTTGCCCTGGGGTGGGGGTGGGGGTGGGAGGGAGTCTCCAGTTGACCCCTGGGTTGACAGAACGGGGCCGAAGGTGACTGCGTGTTCAGCCTCTCGCTTGCTCCCTTACACCGCCAACCTGGATGGCCATCGGAATTCCGAGATGAAAATGAAGTCTCTCTTGAGAGTCCCTACTGGCGGTAGAAGCGATCATCCGGAACTCCTGGCTATTTATTGCATTAGGAAACAAGACCATTAAAGCATTGAAGACAGCCCTTTTGTGTACCTGCCAAGGGGATGAAGTGGGTTTGCAACAACACGGGTTGCCCTGCAACCTTGGGTTCTTCGCTGGACCGTGCCGCGTCTGCACCGTCCTGTGTCTGCTTTTTGTGGAGGAAGAGTCCGCCCGCGGGGCAAGCACATGCGCGTGAGCCGGGAACGCCGCTGGCTCGGGGGCCGCTACTCCATGCCGCTCCGGAGGATCTGGTTGGCCGCGATCAGCATGACGCTTATGATGAAGGCCATGGCGAAGGCGCAGATGAGGCTCTTCCGCACGCAGGTCTGCCTGTTCTGCTTCTGGGAATGCACTGCAGTGGGGGTGGGGGTGGGGGGCCAGAGGGCAAGGAGGCGTGGGGGGAAGGCGGGGAGGGAAGAGAGAAATGACACAGTGAGACAGGTTGCTCCTCTTCCTCGACAAGCCCAGGGACCAGTCCACAGGATGAAGCCTGGCCACAGGTAAAGCATTTCTGGGTCAGCTCTCCAAGGAGACCGGGCATCCCGTCTCCTGGCAACTGGTGTGATGTGGCGAACCTTCTAGAACCAAAAGCATGACAGACTGACAGATGTGATGTTCAGAGTGAGGTACCGGCTTCCAGATGTAATAGTGCTACAGCAATTTCAGAGCTAGAAAATATGTAACATTTCAGAGTGAGTCTCACCCAAGGCATCATCTAGGTGTGGCCATGTCATTTCTGCAGAATGCTTGCCTCCTAGGTCTGAGGCAGCTGTTACAGACAGAGCGAGGTTCGGATGCGTCCCTACAGATTCATGCTGGGCTGGAAGCCACTTACCTTTCCCAAGATTGTGCCTGGGTGCTGCTGATTGAAGTGACCCTAAGGGACTTCTGGCATCATGGTGGATACACACAGCGGTGGTTCGAGAGCTGGATCCCTGCGTAAGCTGCATCCCATCACCAGGAGCTTATTAAAAATGCAGATTCTCAGGCCACTGCCTGCTCCCTGCTAATCTATTGAATGGGAGACTCTGGGAGTGGGGCCAGTGATCTTCCCAGTTTAACTAGGTGATTGTGTTGCCTGCTGAAACCTAAGATGTGGGGACCACGTGTGCTGTGGACAGGACCAGTGTGAAGCAGGGAGGCACAAAATCCTCTCAGACTTTTCAGAGTCAGGGTGTCCCCACCCCCAGATCTTGCAGCCCCAAGGGTCTGATCTTGGGTCCTGGAGTGGCACTCTCTTAATCCTTTTTTGAACCAGGTCTTGAGTCACTATTTCTATAAGGCCTATGAGAAACCATTATTTGGTCTTGAAGAGAAGGCATTAAACTAGTGGGTTATAAATATGGATCAGAAATAGGGAAATAGACATAACAAGGAAGGAGAAGCTTTGATAAAAGAAGAACAGGTCTCTCTCCTTCAGGCATTGCTTCCCATGCCAGAATTTCTTCTCTTTCTCTTTCCTCTTTTCTTCTACGCCCCCTTCCCTGTCTGTCCCGGTCCTGTAGTGATCTTTACACACACTTTCCCACTTAGCTTGTGGAAGAAATCCCTTCCTGGGAGGCCGGGGGAAGCGCCCTACATCAGGGCTACTCTCCGGACCAGTAACATCAGCACCATCTGAGAGTTTGAGATCCATGCAAATTCCCCGGCCCCAACACAGAATGACGGAATCCACATCTCTGGGGGTGGAGGCCAGGAATGTGTGTTTTTAATAAGCTCTCAGGTGATGAGGGAATCTCCAGGCCCCACCCCCAGACTTTTTGATGCAGTAGGTCTGAGTGGGGCCCAAGGATCTGATAGAGTTAGAGTCGCTGGGGACAGGGGGCTGTGTGTGTGTGTGTGTGTGTGTGTGTGTGTGTTAGGGACATCGGGGTGGGGTTATTGTGGAAACCCAATGCCAGGACAGAAGAACATTTCAGATTACCTTCCATTGTGCAAAGGGGTCCTTCTGCTAGACATCCTACTGTATCTTTGCAAACAACCACCAGCTGAGGGAAAGTGGTTTTTCTTTAGGCCAAATTAAGTGGAAAAAAAGAAAGAAGTGTAATTTCCCTTAAAATTACTCTCTGCTGGAAAGAAGACTGGCAAAAAAAAAAAGGTCAAAGTAGGGTCTGCATGCCTTTAAAAAACCTAAAAAAATGTTCAAGTTCCTCTCCCCCCTGACACTCAGTGGCTCCTCTAAAGCCCTAGAAATAGCAGGGAAGAAGCAGGAAAGTGGGTGATGTTTCCAAAGGCAAATGAGCTTCCTCTGCGACAAGGCATCAGGGGGCCTCTAAAAATTACATCCACCAGAAAGTTTCTCCAGCAAGTCACACTTCACAGAGACCCAGTGTCCCCGGGCACAGCTCCCAGCTGTCTCCCCAATACCTGTTGGTTATTTCTGCCTTGGTCTCTTAGGCCTTGTCTTGTTACCTTTAATCCTTCCGGGTCCACTGGGCCTCTGCTTCCCTCAGGTGATTGGAAGTATTTTTGGCTCACATCTCTATACTTGCTCATCCTGTCTGGGTCTTAGAATCTTATAAGTTGTTACCTGGAGGAAGAACGTTTCCTTGGTGTGGAGACGTGTCTGCCCCCCAGAAGTGGGCAAACGTAAAAAGTGATACCAGCCCTCAGGAAGGAAAAGGGAGGTGGCGTTTGGGAAGGAAAGGACCCAAGCAGAAAATAAGATGAGGATGTGGAAGCGGCGTATCTAACACCTTCGGAGGACTAGCTAATTTATTCCGGGCAGCTCCATAGCATAAAAATGCTTCTGAAGGCAGACATCTACCTTCCTATCCTGAGGGCTGGCGAAGGCTTAAGGAAAAGAAAAATTGTGTGATTGGGCTGAGGGAGAAATTTTTTCCTGAAGCCCTTCTTTGTGAAGGACACTCACAAAACAAGGTTACAGGCAAAAGGATTATCCCCCAGGAGGGCGGGTGCACCTTTGATCTAAAAATCCTTCAAAGCGTAGGAGGGGAGAGATAAGGAAGGAGGAAAGGCCTGGAGACCTAATAGTTTGCACAGGAGGCCATGCGAGTCTGGAGTCCTGGAAGCAGAGTGAAGATTCCAGCTCACTCCTGCGTAGCTCTGCAACCCACCCCCATTGGAGTCTGTAATTTAGACTCTGCAAGGATGAGACTTCTTCCACCTCCAGTTCTGAGGTCAGCTGTGTGCCAGAGTGGGAAAGTCATGACTTCTGGAGCCAGATCCAAATCTGAATCAGGATCACATTATTCCACATCATAGCTGTGTGACCTTGCGCAAGCCAAGCTCCCTGGGCCTCAATTTCCCCATCTATAAAATGGGGGTAAATAAGACCTACCTTGTGGTGAGGGTTAAGAACATAGGAAGGTACTGGAATGTTGTCTGTGCCCAGTGAATGCTAATTCCTATATGGAAACCTTGAAAAAAATTCCCCTTTACTTACTGAGAACCCACATCAGTGGGCAAGGTATATGTTATAAGCTTTATAGACATCCTTGCAGAATTAATAGCTATCGTTCTTTGTGAATTGGGTGTGTGGTCCTCATCAGGTAGGTGAGGGCTCTGAAGTTTCAAGAAGTAGAGTCCAAGGTCTTTAGGCAAATGGTGAAGGTGGGATTTGAATCCAGGTCTGATTCCTTTTTTTTTTTTAACTTATTTATGTATTTTTGGCTGCATTGGGTCTTCGTTGCTGCACGCGGGCTTTCTCTAGTTGTGGCATCTTCATTTTGCTGCACACGCTTCTCATTGTGGGGGGTGGTTTCTCTTGCTGTGGAGCACGGGCTCTAGGCATGTGGGCTTCAGTAGTTGTGGCGCACGGGCTTAGTTGCTCTGCGGCATGTGGGATCTTCCCAGACCGGGGATCAAACCCATGTCCCCTGCATTGGCAGGTGGATTCTTAACCACTGCGCCACCAGGGAAGCCCCCCAGGTCTGATTCTAATATCCAGGTTCAAAAGTTCTGCACAAACGCTCTTGATCTTTTGTTTAGCAATAGAAAGTACAGCCATAGGAAGATCCAAAGGAAATGTACTTCAAATGCTTGGTGTGGTCGACAGTATCACCTGGCACTAATTAATGTGTTTGTTGATAATAATTTAATGCCTGTCTTTGGCTATCATATATTTGCATTGCACTATGTTTTTGTGTATTTATTTATTCTCGGTGTCTACGCTTGGTTTCCCCAGCAAGAGGACAGGTCAGCCCAGGATGAACTGTGAGTTGGAGATACAGCTTGTCCTCCTCACTGCCACTTAGGAAGAGCCCTGGGCAAGAGGCTGAATTTCTCCAAGTCTCAGTTTATCTCTCTGTAAAGGGAGCTAGTGATAACTCTTCAGCTAATCTCGAGAATTATTTCAGAGATCAATGGGCTCATAAAAAATCAAAAGCCATGGGCAACTGTGACTTGCTAGAGAAGTGCAAGGTTTCCTTCCTGTATCCCCTGAGGGCTGGAGACAGGATCTGCTGGTTTTTCTCCTGTTCCCTTCAGCCTCTAGCCCCAGGCTGAGCCTATGGCAGATTCTCCCACAAATTTGCTTTGGTCCCTTCCCTCATTAATTCATCCTGAACTGCAGCCAGACTTCCTGGAGCAGTGCTTGGTATGCGTCACCACGCCCTGTAATCTCCCTAGGGGCGCCCCGCCCCCTTGCTGGGGGAAGCAGTCCCATCCAGCTCCTAAGCTCAGCAGGTAGAACCACTGATCACCTCCTATCCCCTTTGCGCCTCTGTCCCTAGACCATGGCTCCTCCCCTCCCCCAGCAACCTGTCTCAGCCAGGCAGGTCTCTTCTCTACCTAAGACTCTGCAGCACTGTTCATACCTTTCCCTCTGCTAAGGGGGCCCACTTACCTTCCCTGTCATTTCCTCCAGGCCTCACCCAAACTTGACTTTCCCATGAAGCTTCTCCTGAGCATCTCTCCTGCTTTTAAAGGGCCTGATATTTTAATTTTTTAAAAATAATCTAGCTCTTTTTATTTACTTTTATTGAGATAGAATCCACATATCATAAAATTCACCCTTTTAGGGTGTAGAATTCAGTGGTATTTAGTACAGCCACAAGGGTTGTGAAACCATCACCATCACCTAATTCCAGAATGTTCTCATCAGCCTAAAAAGAAATCTCATACACATTAGAAATGACTCCTCATCCCCCTCCCTCCCCAGCCCCTGGTAATCATTAATGTACTTTCTGTCTCTGTGAATTTGCCTGTTCTGGGCATTTCATATACATGGAATCATATACTATGTGACCTTTTGTGTCTGACTTCTTTCACTTAACATAATCTTTCCCAAGTTCATCACGCTGTAGCATGTATGAGTACTTCATTCCTTTTTGGGGCTGAATAATATTCCACATTCTGCTTATCCATTCACCAACTGATGGACATTTGGGTTGCTTCTATTTTTTTTGACTATTATAAATAACACTGCTATGAACATGCATATACAAGTGTTTGTGTGGACATGTTTTCAATTCCCTTGGGTACAAATCCAGGAGCCACATTGCTGGGTCCTATGGTACTCCATGTTTAACTTTTGGAGGAAACTATTCCTTTTTGGATCTTATTGAACACTGAAAATGGCAAGAACATATCATGCTATAGGGTGATCTTTTCTATGTCTTTCTTCCCAGTAGATTTTGATTTCTTTCTACACAGTACTTGTTACAGTAGGAGTCCAGAAAGTGCATGTGGATGAAATGTGAGTTAGGGGAGGTAGACACAAGAGGACACAGGAGTGAGATTTCCTGGTTTCTTAAAAGCTCATTAGTGAGTCCGTGCACCAGCAGACTCCTGGCTGCTGTGACAGGACCTGGGTTTGTAAGCTCTAGTGACAGACTGTTCCTTCCCCTTCTAATTTTAACAGAGATTCACATGGCTCCACATGGCAAATGCTGGGCGTGTGGCTCTTGAATTTTTTCCCAGAGATAGGAGTCTACATGGATTTTGTCACTGATCAGCTGGGTGACCTTATGTAGAATGGGTTCATAATCCTTCTGGCTTCAGTCTTCAGAGACACTGGCTCCCAAATAAGGCAAATCAGAATCATAACAATTCTAACTGCCCCAATGTAGACCTATGTAAGTGATATTCCTGGCAGGGAGTTTGGGGCTCAGGAAATGGTAAAACAATATAAAACCCAGCTCAGGTGATTCTTACAATTAGCCAGATCTACCAGGTCTGGGAGCTATTAGAGTTCTGTGATTCTTCCAGGTCTAACACTTTATGACTGTATGAAATTGGATAGTTCCACAGCCTAAAGTGGCATTAATAAAGAGCTTGTGAAACAGATTTTTTCGTCAATGATAACAGAAATGTCCAGGCACCCACGTAAGACCTGAAGTTACAGGTGGAGGGTGGGGCCTCTAAGGGAACAAGACTGTGTGTTATGATACTTTTGTAGGAGGAAGACAGGCCACCTGTACTTGGTGGGTATGATCTGGTCCCTTCTTCACCACAAAATCATTTTGGGTTTCTAGATGTTAGACAGCTGTGTCTGGCTTTGAGGGTCCTACAAGGATCCTTGATGTGGTGTGGCCAGGTGTTATTCTGGCTGTTCCAGCCATCCTTCCCCTTCGACTCATCTTTTGGTTTGGGGATCCGAGCCTTTCTACCGGTGCAACTCTCAATCCAGGGCCTCACCTTTTCCCTTGTAACAAATCAGACTGGCCAGGAGGGTACCCTAAACTCTTGGCTTGGTCCAGAGGTAGGCACACGGGCCAACCAGATTTGACCGGAGCCCCTTCTTGGAATGGAGCTGAATCTTGAGAGAGAGCATCCTATTGATCTTGGGGAGGGAGAGCCTGCCCAAGAATGATGCTAACAGAGAAGACAGGACGGAGAGCGACAGCAAGGTGAGGGCAGGGAGAGAATGTTGCTTAAGCTCTTTGGGTCTAAGTCAGTCAGACCTCATCCCTCTGTTTCCCCTATTATGTGAGCCAGTGCTTTTTAGTTTGAGGGGGTCTGAACTGAGTTTTTATTACTTGAAGCCAAAAGGGTCTTGACCAATACTCTTGGGAACTCCAGCATTGGCAAGGACTTGACTTTAGGGATGCATGTGTCAAGAGGATGGTTCAAACCCTGTAAATGTGGTCCCTGAGCCATCTTTTAAAGATGTGGAGTTCCAGCAGTACCTACTCTGCAATGTTTCCAGGTAAAAGAATAACAATAAGAAGAGAACTGGGGCCTGGCGGGGCCGGCCAGTTTGGGCTTTCTGTTTGTTTGTTATGAGTGTTTGCTAATGTGTTAAGCATTATACTAAATATTCTCACCTGTTATCCTGTTCAGGCCTCATAAAACCATACACGGTAGGTCATGGTATGATTCCCATTTCATAGATGAAAAACTTAGGCTCTTAATATTTATTTAATGCCTGACTCAAGGGACCTATCCATGGTGAGGCAGGATTTTAAGCCAGCCCTGTCCAGAGACACAGAGCTGGACTTCTTAACTATCATGCCCACAGCTCTCTAGGTCTCTATCTTGTACTTCAGAATCTCCTCACTCTTCACTCACGGCTCCAGAAAACTTTCCTATACAGGTTTGCTGTGAAAGTTCCCCCAACAGTAGAAGAAAAATCCTTTTTTGTCCAAAGCCCCAACTTTCTCTCAAGCTGCCTCCTGTCTCACTACCTGCCATGGATCTCACATACCCCTTCACCTCCTACAGCTACCCCAGGAGAACAGGTTTTATTTCAGGAAAATCATAGCACCTGGTGAGCTGGGAGCAGATGGTGTGGATGACACATCATGCCCTTTTCAGTTGGATGGGCATGAAATGCCCAAGGTGTATGGCCAAGAGATGGGCCAGGTCTCCCAATCCAGGTGTGCATTTGACATCCTGACAGAAACACTGCGACTTCAGCAGGGATGGCTTGAGCTGGAGCCCTGGGACATGACTACAAAATTCTTTCTGACCTTCCAAGGAGCCCAAAAGTGTTTGAATTTAGATATGAGCACTATTGTCCAATCTTTGCATGGGACAGATGAAAAAAATAAGGTACAGAGAGTTTTAAAATAAGTTCCCCGGGGCCACACAGCTAGTCTACACAGGGCAGGGAACAGAACCCACATCACTGCCTAGGGATGCTTTGGGGGTACCTGGCCTGATCACCTCCCTGACATTTGTTTCTCTTGTCCATCATAAGGAATGGTACAGAGCAGCTCTGCTATGGCTTTCGCAGAAACTATTTATTCCCTAGTTGATGAGTTTTGCTTGATTTTCCTCTCCCGTGCATTTTGTTAGAATGTCTGCAAAACCCTGACAGCTGGTATTCCATTTAGGGACAACACTTGAGGGATGCGTCTTGAAAGGGCTCACACACAGATCTTGCTGCACTTCTACTTAGCTTCCAAATACAATATGATTTCATTGGCAATGAAATGGAAAAGGAGTAAGGATGATGAAGAGCCGTTCTGTAAAGAGTCTTTGAAACACCTAAGCTTGGGGAAATGACCCGGGCCACAAATGGAGGGCCAGGGCAGTGTTTGGTCAGGTGGACCTGGCTTCAAATCTTTACTCACTGTTTGACTTTGGACATATGACTCCATCTCACTGAGCCTCAGTTTCCTCACCTGTCTGTCCCAGAACTGATCCCTCAGGCCGTGCTGACAGGTCGGTCCAACATGTTAACAAATGACCAGTGCTTGGCAGGCACACTGGACAGGTGTCCCTCAACCCTTTCCTCCTGGACTGGTCCATACGGTTGAAGCAGTGAATATACTGGAAGCAAACACTACTGAACTTAGTATACAACATAATTTATCATAAGAACACTTAATAAGGATCAGGTGAGAGGCAAATAGATGATTCAACCACAAGACCACTTAATTCCACATATGTCAGCGACTGGAACCAAATAATAAAATGTGAAATTCGTCTCTCAGTGTCACCCAGCCCATGTTCTCCAATATCAAAACAGCTTGTGATTGCAAGTGGTCGAACTGAAACAAAACATCTTAAAACTCTCTTACTTAGCATGGATGGTGAGTGGGCATTGTGGGTAGCCACGTAATCTTATAGTGGGCCCATTTTGCCAGATGTTGACCTATTTATTTCCCTCCAAAATTAGAACACAGATATTGGTATGACATTAGTATATCAAGCATAATGTAACTTAGTAATTTTTTTTAAAAATGAGGGATTAGGAGGGTCTGGAAGTCCAACTTTTAGCAAAATATTCTCATTGGATTGGGGACACAGAGGTTGCCAACTAGTGGGTAATACCAGAGAGCCACTGAATCCAGTGGGGTTAAATGACCTCTTGCTCAAATCACCCAGCACATGGGTGACACCTGGTCAAGTGTCTGACTCAAGTTGATGATTTTCCACCTGGAAACCAGGTGTGACTGAAGGAAAGTCCGCTTCAGAATCCTTGCATTAGATTTTTCTAGATTCTTCTAGTCTCTTCTCTGCCTTCCCAGGGGCTTCTGTAGATGACTTCTTTTGGTGGTCTAGGAAACTGGGTTCTATCCATGGTGTGACACCCCAATTCAGGACTTCCTGAAGAAGTTGGGAAATCTTTCCTTATGTGTAACTTGGAATTCCATCCTATTTCCTCTTGTCCTTTCCTTGGGAGAATATGGAAAAAGTAATGCTTACCTAAGATCACAGAGCCCTACGTACCATAAAGATTAGGCAGACTGGGCTCTGTGTGTGTGTGTGTGTGTGTGTGTGTATGTGTTGTTTGTGTTGACCTAAAAATCCAACAAATAAAACAAAAGCAAGGCAAAATGAAAACTAAAAAGAGGACCAAAAAACCCTCAAACCTCTCCCATCAGGGGTACCACATCCTTTGGATTCCTGGCCTATTTCTCTGTCCTTTAGTCTTTCATTCATGCAGAAAGAATAATAAATACTTCCTGACTTAATGGACAGAATCTGAACACCTTTGTGAAAGTATCAGATCCAAGATTTATGAAAGTGAAAATATACTCGTTGACATAAAATGATGCTCATGGCCTTTGGAAGCCCTCCCGTTAATTTCTAACAGACTCACACTGCAGCATCTTTAAACCTCTTCCACACTCCAGAAGCTCCAGTTTTGCTGAGCTCCAAGACATCTGACGTGGGCTTTTTCAAATTCTGACTCTGCTACAAAATGCCTGTTTCACTGACTATCTCTCCTCCTTCTTTGCTCAGAGACAGATGTGCCCTTTCACCTTTTTAAAGTAAAGACTTCTTGCATCTTTAGGTTTTTATTCCTCCTTGATTTCTTTCTCTGACACCAAATAGAGCAGAATTTCCAAGCACCATGGATCACCCAGTTTGATAGGCAAGCTCATCTGCACGGGAACACATCTGCTGCAGCAAAGCTCTACGAAGAGCAAAGAGCGAGCGGGAGAAGAGAGCTTCCCGAGTGGGGATCCGCCAGAGGGGAGGGGGCCTGAGCGGGGCTCTGGGGTCTGGGGGAAATGTCCCAGCTCCCTTCCCCGCATCGGTCACTTAGGGTTGCAGAGGAGATAAAATCTGGAGAGATGAGAGTTCCATTGCTGGGACTTCCCTGGTGGTCCAGTGGTTAAGACTCCGCACTTCCACTGCAGAGGGCGTGGGTTTGCTCCCTGGTGGGGAAACTAAGATCTCACATGCCACACTGCGCGGCCAGAAAAAGGGAGTTCCATTGCTGAGAGAAAGGAAATCACCTTGTCCCTACAGCGTTCGATGCTGGATTTACCAAGATGTGGAATGGTGGCAGCCTGACAGGTGGGAGGGGAATTCTGAAATGCCAGCGAGGCTGTGGCTGAGTGGCTGGACAGGCAGGCGTGCAACCTGGGTCAAGGGCGAGAGCAGACAGGAAGGAGCTGACTGTTGGGGCAATGGGGCGGCCCAAGTAGCTGGAGGCCGAGAAGATTCAGGAGGCACGAGCCACGCAACTGCACCATCAGACGTCGGTAGAAGCAGGGAGAAGCTCAAACTGCCAACAGGTTCCTGTTTGTGGGCAGCAGGCGTGGGGGAAAGATGGAAGGGAGAAGGCCAAGGTCACCACAAGGTCTCAAACGGACTCTCTCAGTCCTAGGGGACCAGGGTGAATTCTGTGTCTGTGTGTCCCTCTTTTCCCAGACTCTTTCGCCCAAAGTAAAATCAGGGAGGCCCTTTCCTGAGTCTGGAGAGAGCCGTGGGCATTAAACTATACGCACTGGTGATTTTGATCATATCCAGATGGGAAAAATCTTACACCTAAACACAAACCCAATGAGGTTGTGTTTGGGGCCAAAAAGCGCTGAACGTATTTTAAAAACCCTCTCTAAACCATAATTCAAAAAGATACGTGTACCACGGTGTTCACTGCAGCATTATTTACAATAGCCAGGACATGGAAGCAACCTAAATGTCTATCGACAGATGAATGAATAAAGAAGATGTGGCACATATATACAGTGGAATGTTACTCAGCCATAAAAAGGAATGAAACTGAGTTATTTGTAGTGAGGTGTATGGATCTAGAGTCTGTCATACAGAGCAAAGTAAGCCAGAAAGAGAAAAACAAACACTGCATGCTAACACATATATATGGAATCTAGAAAAATGGTACTCATGAACCTAGAGGCAGAGCAGGAATAAAGATGCAGATGCAGAGAACAGACCTGAGGACATGGGGGGGGAAGTGGGGGTGGGTGGGAAAGGGAGGCTGGGACGTAGTGAGAGAGTAGCATTGACGTATATACACCAGCAAATATAAAACAGATACTGGGAAGCTACTGAATAGCACAGGGAGATCAGCTGGGTGATTTGTGATGACCTAGAGGGGTGAGAGAGGGAGGGGATATGGGGATATATGTATACATACAGCTGATTCACTTTGTCGTACAGCAGAAACTAACACAACATCGTAAAGCAATTCTACTCCAATAAAAATGTATAAAAAATGAAAAATAAATTAAAAAAATAAAAACCCTCTCTGACATGAAAATATGGAAAGGGGATTATGTAATCAAAGTCACAGAGGTCATTCAAGAAAGCAAGGTGCCAATTACAAATAATATTTCTTTTATTAAATAAGATCATGAATGTTAAAGCACAGTTCCAGGCCCTTGTCAATCACCCCCGAAGAGTAGCTGTCACTAATGCTATAGATACTAATCATTAAAGCAGACCCAGGAAGACGTCTATTTGGAAACCCCTAAGTCAGCTATTTACTTTATTAATAAATGAGCTTTTGAGTAATAAAAAGACAGTGCTTAGAGTTTAGATTATTTCCCAGGGCAGTCTGACCTTTCTGAAATTACTAAGACTTGTGACATTTCTCTGAATAAAGCACCAGTCCACAAACACAGGCTCTTGTGGAAAAGGCAATGCCCAGAAATACTCTTCCTACCCATCTCAAAAGTGTGTCTGACAGCAGGGGGCCTAGAGACCCCAAACACTTCTCCTGTTTGAGCACGGAGTCTGTCAGCTAAGACCGAGCGGGAACGGGGAAGCCAGGCCTGCTGTCTTCCCAAATTTTAATCCAATCCCTGCCCTCCTCACCCCTCCTGGTTCTCCCAGTTCCCCTGCCTGCCCGGCTGTAAATGGCATTGGCTGTGACCTTCCTGCCCTTGTGTGGTCTGTGTGGCTCCAACTCCAAACGCAGTCATTGATGCTATGGCCCAGGTCCCAAGAGGGTGACCAAAGCACCTTCTGGAGCACTGCTGGGTATTGTTTGCTGTACACAGCACTTTTGAAAATTTTCAATGTGAAAGCCTTTACAAGGAGGCATTACTGTCAAGTTTATCCCAATCCCCCCCTCCCTATTTCCCTGACTTGAGTTAATTTTGTCACCTCGGAGTATAAGCCACCTCGTTTCCTGCAGCAGTTCAGCCCGGACAGGGCCCGTAGGCGCCCAGGTCTGGATGTATCGCCGTGTCTACCTAGACAAGCTCAGCCCTGTGTTGTCTGCCTGTCACGGGGCTCGGCCGGTTTTCACGCAGCAGCTCCGAAACCAAAGAACCAAATTCCATTCTGGTGTCTATGTGACAGCTTACCATCTGTACATATTGGCTTGTTTTAATGTTCAGAAAACAAGAACAGAAAAAAAAAAATAGCAGACCTTTTAGAAAAGTCTCAACCTTAAATAAGCTCAAAATTGCTGGTAGCCTGCTATGCTGTTTTAAGGTAATTAAAAAAAAAATTCTGTACATCGGAACTGTCAAAGCAGCTCTGATTTTCAAAGTTGGAAAGAGGGATTCAATTATTTAACTTCCTTGGAACTCTCTACTGATTAGGGAATAAGGTAGCCTTTTTTTTTTTTTTTTTAAAGTTTTCTTTCATGAGCCCAAGAAAAATGACCTCTCATGGGTCTCTATTTTTAGACCCAGGAGAATCTTATTTCTTCTGAAACTACTTGGTGAAGTTCACGAGATTTATTTCATAAGCAGGGCTGTTTCTGGCCAAGGTGTTCAGAGAGCCTAGCATAGGAATAACTCATTCCTGAGGATCCTGTGAAGTAGGTGTAATTATCCTGATGTTTATAGATGAGGAAACACATTCAGAGAAGCTGCACCCCTTGCCCAAGGTCACACAATAGGTCACTGTACTTGATCCAGCTTTGCCCACAGCTTAAACAGCCTCCTTGTATCACCCCGCGCAGCCCCCACTAAATAAAGGCCAACACCACAAAGTCACTCATCAAGTCACAGACCTCAGAGTCACCGGAGGCAGGAAGGGTCAATGGAGGTCTTGCAGAAATGCAGCTGGGGGAAAAATTAGGAAAAAAAAGAAAAAAGAAATCTAGCGCATCTTGGCAAAAAGGATCTTTTAACCTCGGTCCTGGATTTGTGGCTTCGTCCAGGACCACTTCGGCCGAGGAGACTGTGAACCCATTTTTCATACAGAGGGTGTGGAGGCGTTGGCCTATCCCAGACCAGGCAGAGAGCAGAAGCAGAGGTACCTACCGCCCTCAAACTCTGTCTGGCAGTTCCCCGAGGTCTCATTCAGGCTCTCTTCCTCGTTGATGATGATGTTCTCGATGTCCTTCATCGTCAAGTGGTCCCGGAAGGCGTGATAGAGGATGTGCTTCAGCTCTTCCAGAGTTATCCTCTGCATGTCGAACTGTGGAGAGAAAGAGGAGTGAGAGGGTCTGGGACACATGGGGGTGAGAACTCAACTTGGGGCATGACTAGCAAGCCTGAGCCTCCTCTACAAAGACTTGTCCCAGCTTTTCAAGACATCAGATGAGCAGTTTTCCGCCACGCTCAGCTCCAAGCACACTTGTGAACTTGCAGGAACTTCTTGGGAATTCAAGGAGTGCGAGTCCCCCCTCAGTCAAGACTCTTGGAGAAAAAGATGCCACCTGCTAGTTTGGTTTCCTACTCATCCAGCCATCTGCTGTCACCCCTCCACACCTCACGTACTTTGGAGTGTGTCACACTTCAGACAATGCATATGTCTCTAGAAAGTTTTAAATCTTCCAAGAAGCCAGCAATTCTCATCTTGCTCTAAGTATGTATCTTGTTCTAACAAGATTAAAGCACGTTCAAAGCTGTGTTTATGAGGAAGAACAGCTGAAAGAAAGGTGTAGTGTTTCCACTTATGTTCTTCCCCTGCTAGGGAGAAGATTTACTTTTCCACTCCATTTCTATCAGATTGGATCGTATCACTTTTTTGGTCGAGGAAATGTGAGTAGAAGTCACATAGGCCATATCGATTAAAAGTTTTAAGAGCCATTGAGTGGTTCTAGCCTGTGTCCTTTTCCTTCTCTCATGAGAACAGCATGACTTACAAAGAGGCTCTTCCTCCTGTCTGGGTCCCAGAATGAGGATAAAGTAGAGAAGGTAGCCCATAAAGGAAAAGTAATGTGAGTAAGAAATGCCCTTTGTCGTAGCCATAGAGATTTGGGGCTTCTTTGCTACCACAGTATAACTTGGTTTAAGTCAACAATACAGAAATTAGTACGAGGGTGATCAAAAATTATCCTCACTCCGCTGGTATTAAAACTTCTACTGGCCACACTGTCTTATCAGCGCTTTCCATTCAAGGCTACTGTCTCCCCAGTCACTGCTGTGCAGGGGTGAACATGTTATATCAGTTCATTTGTAACTGCAGTGCGAGCAAAAATGGATGCCCCACTTGTGATTTGCACGAAAGAAGAGCAGCGTGCAGTGATTTGTTTTTTGTGGTCTGAGGGTGTTCCTGGTGCCGTTATTTATCAAAGACTTTGTGTGCAGTATGGAGAAAGTGTTCTGTCGTGAAGAAGTGTGTGTGAATGGATAGAGTAGTTCAAGGAGGGTCGCACTAGTGTTAACAGCCCTATGAGGACAAAGATTCACTTCTGATGAAGATGTGAAGATAGCGGTGCATTCGTGGCTCGCAGCTCAGCCTAAAACATTTTTTAATGAGGGAGTATGAAAGCTTGTTGACAGATGGACAAAGTGTATTGAAAAGTAGGGAGATTATGTTGAAAAATAGTGTATTTGTCTTTTCTAAAAGTTAATTACAATAAATTCTACAGCCAGAGTGTGGATACTTTTTGACTTACCCTGATATATATAGAAATGAGAAGCTACCATAACAAAAATTCCAAAATATGATGTATGGATTCCAGGGCCAGGAAAATAAGAAAACTGTTATTGGAGGTTAGAAAGATAACAACATGTCTTATGCAGCAGCAAAACATTTGGTAAAGCTGTTGCCTGTGATAACTCGGAGGGCAGATATACATTGAATGAGTTTGTGGCTTTAGGTAAAAAGTCTGGGATGCAGCAGGCTCTGGTTGCAACTGACTGTTCATCTACAAGAAAGAGATGAGCTCAGAGTGAACTAAATCAGACAGAGGAAGACAAATGCTATATGATCTCACTTATGTGTGTAATCTACAAACAAACCAACAAACCCGCATTCACAGATCCAGAGAACAGATGGGTGGTTGCCAGGGGCAGGGGTGGGGAGTGGGTGAAATGGGTGAAGGGGGTCAAAAGGTCCAAACTTCCAGTAAAATAAATAAGTACTGCAGATGTAATATCCAGCATGGTGACTATAGTTAATAACATATTTGCAAGTTGCTAAGAGAATAGGTCTCAAAAGCTCTCATCACACACAAAAAAATGTGTAACTATGTGTGGTGACAGATGTTAACTAGGCTGCTTGTGGTGAGCATTTCATAATATATACAAATATCAAATCATTATCTTATATACATGAAACTTATATAATGTTATATGTTAATTATATCTCAATTTGAAAAAAACAAAACAAAACACTGATGAACTCAGGAAAGAATTGATTGGTTTGCAAGCCAGGAATAGAGACAACGTCCAAATTCCTGGTCTTGCAGGGTTTAAAGAAGCTATTGTTTCTCATTTCCGACTAGGAAGAGATAAAATTGAGAAATGCTATAAATAACAATTCAAGCCTTTAAAACAAATCAAAATGTCCCTGTGAAAATCTCTGAATATGTTAAGTGGCTCTCCCAGGAAGCTGGTCATTAAGTTTAGAGAGAGGTATGTCTCAAAAATAATTGTGGATGTGGCTATTAGTAGAAACCAATTGGAGTTAAGTAGATTTTAAAAATTGACTAAGTTTTTGAGAGAGCCAAGAGCAAACAGCTGGGACTAAGAGACTGTGACACTCAAAACTGGAAATTATCTTTGGGCTCCCAACCTTCCATGGGCACAAGCCACTTTGAGGATAAGCTACACAGGCCCCAAGAAGGATACATTTTCCAATACTCCTGATAGGGACAGAATAGGATAATTAAATAGTCAGTTCAGAAATCCCATCAGGGGATTAAAAACAAAAAAAGGGAACTCTAAAGGAGTTTGGGAGACTGCTGTAAGCTAATGACCAGTGAAGAAAAGAATATAGTAACCTAGCAACAATCTACTCTACCTTGAAAGAAGAGCAGGTACATCCAAGTGCCAGACACACTCAAGCCACAAACCCTGATAGTTAAAACACAAGACAATAGATATGGGGTCTGAATCTTTTTACATGAAGTCAGAGACTTAATAGTCCTTGAAGAGTAGCATTTCTGCATGTAGCCAAGACAGAAATATAGGTGAAAAGGGAAAGAAACTAGGTCAAATGGGACATAGTACTGAAACCTTAGCTGAATTGTTATATTTTAGCATATGTTACAACCCTTTTGCTAATATACACATGATCTAAATAGCACCATGAGAATCCCAGTTAAATCAAATAGGGCCAAAGGAGGAACTCGTGATGTAAGCCTTGACATCTGCTCAGGAATGAGGAAGAGGTGGTCTTCTCCCCTCCCCGCTTTTTATTTAATTATAAAAATGTAGCCCTCTTTGTGCTTGGGGCTGTGTTCCCTTGCCAGACTGCTCCTATCTGTCACAAGCATCCAATGCTAATAAACTCACTCTTTGCCTGTCACTTTGCCTCTCACTGAGTTCTTTCTGCAATGAGACAAAAGAACCTGAGCTTCAGTAAGTCCTGGCACCAGGTGAGTGGTTTTAACCAAAAGACAGTGGGTTCGGGTCCCCTCCTAGTTAGGGATCATAGGTTCAAGTCCCAGCCCGTGGGTTTGAGTCCCAGTCTGAGTTTTGGCCAGGTTCAAGTCCCATCTGAGAAAGAGCGCAGTTTCACCCTCAACAGGTGAGTACAAAGAGAACAGTGGACAAAGATGGAGCTCCCAGATGGTGATGAAATCGTGCCATGACATCAAGAGCTGTTTCCAGGAAGCAGAATTAGGGTCTAATCAAATTGCATTCCTCACCTCAAGGTCTGTTCAACAGGATTTCAGAATTACCCCGAGCCTTTGACTGTTATGTGTGTTCCATTGTTTGCTTTGCAGATGGGGATGTTTTTGGAGGTTAACCAGACCCTGCTCCACTACTATGTATTGAGTGTGTGTTGGGGGAGGGGGTGGAGTGGGGGGATAATTTGTCTTTGTAGTTCATACACGTCCAGATCAAGATAAGTCACAGCCAGATTTGATGTACATCTTGAGATTCCAGACCTCGAGTCTTCTGTTGTCATTGGATGGCACTTTGGGGTGTCTCCCTTGGGGACGGGATGAGTGTATTTTGTGGCTTAAGGGAGGGAAATAAGTATTTATGAACAAGAGCACGGGCTATAATGGGTTATATTATTTTAATGATTTCTCTCCCCTTGCAATTAGAGGATTATTATCTCCCTGCCCACTGGCAACAGGCTTTGGCCAATTGAATGAGAGTGAAAGTGATCTATAAGAAAGTGATGGAATTCCAAGGAGAAGTCTGAAAATTATCCGTGTGTTTTGCCATTTCTCTTTTTCTTCTGCCACAAAAACACACTAAATATGGGCTGTTCCTTCATCCTGGGTCCCAGAGTGAATGCAACATGGAGCTAATCCACGAAGGGCATGTAATTTGAGGGAGAAATAAACCCTGGCTGTTAGCCACTAAGGCTTTGGGATTTCTGCAGTATAACTGGCCCAAGACTGAATACAGAAATCAATGTTTTAAGTTAACCTGGAGCATGATGAAGGGAAGTTTGAGACATTTTTTTTCTCCCTACCTTCTTTGTAAAGAAATTCCTACCTTGCTTTCAATGTGCCACTTGTTCTGACAAATTAATTCGGGTTACTGGAACTTGCTGGAAACCTAAATAACTCAAGTTCAAAGCCATTTCTATGAGTAAGAATAATTGAAGGGGGAGTGTGTGTGTGTACAGTGGACTTGTTTTCTGCATCACAGTTTAATTGACTCTGAAAGTGAATTCTGAGATACACTTAGGATTGGCCCAAGACATCATCTCCCTTTAGATTTGCTAGTCTGGCAGAATTGATGGTGAGGGAGATGGACCTCACAGGTGGGAAATTTGGGGCCCCTCTGCCACGGTTAGAGACAAAGAGTGACAAAATCAAAGAGATTCTGAGAAAATGAGTAACCAGTTCCTGGAAGACCAACTGAGGGACCAGAATGCCTGGAAAAACTCTCACCCAATGAGAATTTGCTGAAATTCAGATATTAGGTGAAAAGAACTAGTCAGGGGATGTAAAAAGAAGGAAAAATGGAGACTCCAGAAATCTATAGTTTTCCTTTTATTTGGTTCTCTGGGTCATGTTTTAATGTTAAGATGCTAATAGTTAAGCAAAATCAGTTGAGGAGAATTCCATGTTTTCTGTATTGTCAGAATAGAGCTATCTTTTACAAGCTTGAAAGAAATCACTTTAAAACAATATGGGCACAGTGCCAACAAGTATTTCTTCCATGGTGAGCAATTCATTAAGCTTTTACATTTTTCTTGAGTCAATTTTGAAATTACGTCCTTTTTCAGAAAACCAGCCAAAAGATTTTCCCATTGTTAGCATGTAGCTCTGCACAACAGTTTCATGATTTTAAACTTCTCTCAATACTTCTTATATCCCATTTGTTATTTTTTACCCTATTTGTTTTTCTTTCTTCTAGATTTGATTTTTGTTGTTTCCACTTTAGCCTGTACAGCTGCTATTTTTAGGAACTTAAGGAGTTTTCCATTATGGTAAAATCTCTGTAGAGTCAATTACACAAATACAGTTATTCTTATTATGAGGGTGAGTCAAAAATTATCCATACTCTGGGTGTAGAATTTACAGAAATTTTAATATAACCTGAATGTGAATAATTTTTGACTCACCCTTGTGTATTATGTAGTCTTATAATTATAATCTGTATCTCGTATAACCTTGTTTTCTGGGGACGACCTGATTTATCAAAGGCTATGGATAACACATTACAGTCGGTGGAAAAGAATTGCATCTCCACAAATTGTTCTTTTCGTCCTAATATTTTTTAAACGAGGCTCTTCTTTATAGCAAAAAAAGATTGCTCTCCTAATTCAACAAATGGTTATTGAGGACAACTCCACACCAGACACCGTGATGGAGACACAAAGGTGGGCGAGACGTTGATCCTGCTCTCAAAAGACAAGCAAGTGAGCAATTTTAATTCACTGGGAGGACTGGCTGTGACCAGGGCCGTCCAGGATGGCTTGGAAACCCCTGGGGAACGTAAAAGCTCACAGGTCCATCAAATGGCCGTATGTTGAGTTCTTCAGAGGACTTGGAGCAGGAGAAGGTGGTGAGGGATGAGGTGAGAGCTGTGGGTGGGGTGGTAGTCAGTAAGAGCCTGTATGCCACAGTGAGGAGCTTGGTTGTTGTTTTTATTGAAGTATAGGTGATTTGCAATGTTGTGTTAGTTTCAGGTGTACAGCAACATGATTTGGTTATATATATGTGTATGTATATACATATTCTTTTCAGATTCTTTTTCATTATAGGATATTTCAAGATCTTGAATACAGTCCCCTGTGCTCTACGGCAGGTCCTTGTTGTTTATTTTCTATACAGTGGTGTGCATCTGTTAATCCCAAACTAAATTTAGTCCTCTCCCCCTTTCCCCTTCGGTACCTGTAAGTTGGTCTTCAATATCTGTGAGTCTATTTCTGTTTTGTAAATAAGCTCATTTGTATCTTATTTTAGACTCCACATATAAGTGATATCATATTTGTCTTTCTCTGCCTGACTCCACTTAGTAGGATACTCTCTAGGTCCATCCATAGCTTGATTGTTTTTGTTGTTGTTTGTTGGCTTTTACTTTTATATTGTGAAATATACATAACGTACATTACCATTTTATCCACTGTTAAGTGTACAGTTCAATGGCATATAACACATTCACATTGCTGTGCAACCATCACCACCATCCATCTCCAGAACTTTTTTTTAATCTTCCCCAACTGAAACTCCTTACCCATTAAACAGTATCTCTCTATCCCCACTCCTCACCCTCTGCCCCTGGCAACCACCATTGTACTTTCTAGCCAAACATGAATGTGACTGCTCTAGGTACCTCTTGGAGGTGGAACCATACAGTATTTGTCCTTCTGTGCTGGGCTAATTTCACTTGGGTCATGTCTGCAAGGATCATCAATGTTATCGTGTTTATTCCTCTTGAGGCTGAACAATATTCCGTTGCATGTGTACTTTGTTTTTCTGTTTATCCATCCCTGAATACTGTTATTGCTCCCAGCTTGTGGCTGTTGTAAAGAATGCTGCTGTGAATGTAGGTGTACAAACATTTGCTCATGTCCCCGTTTTCAGTTGTTTGGGGTATATACCTAGAATTGGAATTGCCGAATCAAATGGTAATTCTAAGCTTAATTTTTTGAGGAATGGAGCTGAATTTTATCTTTTGGGTAGGATGGGGTACCATTAAAGGATTTTCACCAGAGAACTCACTTCATCACATTTGAGCCTGTGAAAAACTACCTTTTGCTGGCACAAGCCGCAAGATGACCAGAGGGAAGGCTATTGAAATAACAGGTTTGGAAACTATGCTGGTGTTAAAATAGCCTGCCAGATCCAAGGTGAAGCCACTTCTGCCCAGGGTGGGGTGTCACGTCAGCAAACCAAAACCTAGATAACTTTCATGGCCCTGTAAGCACGCCTCTTGACAAGAAACACAGTATGTCCAGCCAGCCAACTCCCAAATGCCAACCCAACTCTGGGCCTTCTCACCCCAAACAAGGGTGACCTTGTGACTCCAGCCAATCAGGTATTTTCTCTTTTTTCTCTTCTTTGTTCTTTACGCTTTATCCTATAAAAGCTTCCTGCCTTCTGCCCCATTTTGCAGTTCTCAGAATGGAGACTGTCCACTTCATCAAGCATTAAATAAAGTTTGTTGGTAGCACCGAAATTCTCTTCTTTAACCATTTTTTAAGCGTGGGCTATGGCAACAGAATATTCAAGAGCCATGTACGAGGTTGACAAGATGACTCATGGTGTGTGGAGGGTGAAGTCCAATGAACCAATCAGAATGGGTTCTACGTTCAGCCGAATGGGAACAGAGGAAGAACAGGTCTGGAGAGAAAGGTGACATGTGAAACTGTGGATGAGTGCATTGGCGGCTCCTGAGGGACAGCCCAACAGAACAGCCCAGGAGGCAGTAGGATGTGCAGATATGGGCTAATGACCTGGAAGTCATTTGTACATAGATGATAATAAAATTCATTAGAGGAGAAAAAAGATGGCAGCGAAGTAGAGGGATGTGGAATGCATCCCTCTCCACAGATGCATTGGGAATGCACCAAAGGATGCAATAATTCCCACAGAGAACCAGCTGAACACCAGCAGATGACCTCGGACACCAGAAAGGACCGCAAGGATCCCGACATAACTGGTAGGGAGGCATCTACCACGGCTCAAAGAGGGTGAAGCGGCGGAGCTGTGGCAGACGGGAGGGAGTGAGAAACACACGGAGGGTCCGCACCGCAGCTCGGCGTTCCCGGACCCAGACGTCGATTCACAGCTGAACAGAGGGTCCGGGAGTGGGAGCGTGAGAACCGGAGAGCTGGTTCAGGGTGAGAAACATTGTTGCCAGTAAGGTGACGGACCGAGAGGACAGGAGGGAAGAGGTCCGCAGCGAGCAGTGCCCGTCCCTGAGAGCTGCCCGGCCATGATGACGGCTGGAGGCTGCAGGCTCACGGGCGGGGGGGAGGAGCCGCGGCCATAGCCTCTCTCTCTCTTTCGGCGCCACTGCAACAGGCAGTGGAGAGACGCCCTGCGGGCCACCTAAGGCACTCAGGGATAACAAGCACCCTCAGGCACTCGGGCGGCGCTAGATTAAAACCCCTTGGAACTCCGGCAGCAGGGAGGCTGCCGAGAAAAACAAACAAAACGAAACAAAACAAAAAACCCGAGAGAGGCCCAACTCTGAGACTTTCTGTTTACACCTGAGCCTCTGGCGTCCCTCTGCAACAGGCACCTCCAAGCCCGACTGAAACAACAGTGCGCCACTGCTCACTCACTCCCAGGGGAAGGAGCCACTATTGTACCCTCTCCCTCCCCACACACCGATGCTTACAGACGAACAATAAAGGAAGCTCTGCTGGTCACAGAATAATGCAAAAAAACCCAGGGCGAGCAGAAGGACACTTACAGCTGAGACTCTAAGGAAACAGAAATATTAGTATCAATTCTATTGAACTGGTCCATTCTGGGATCAGTTCTGGATTTTTTTTTTCTTTTTCCTTTATTAATTACGATCTTAGTCCTAAGGGATCTACAAGTTTTATAACGATTTTTTTAATGCTATTTTTTATTCTATTTTTAGTTTTTTGCCTTTTTATATACTTCTATTTCTAGCTAAGTTTTTGGTAGTACAGACAACATATCTCTCATACTTTCCTCTCATCCCTATCTTTTATACATTTCTATTCCTTTCTTCTTATTTGCATATTTCCAATCACACTATGCTCTTCTGTTCTCCTTTCTTCCATCCATTCTTAGTTTATTTTATCTTAACATACTTATAAGCAACACTATCGATCTGCTCAGACTCCTTGCTCTATTCTCCAGATGATGCACCGCCTTGGTATTTAATATTAGGTTTTCGTCTTTATCTTAGTTCTTAGTACAATTGTCTAATTTCATTCTGAGAATCTCCATTCTGTCTGGTGGTACTCTAGCTCTTTTCTATATTTGATTCTAGCTTACAAAATCTCCCTGGATTAGTGTTTGTATGTTTAAGATGTTATTTGTTTGTTTGCTTTTGCTTTTGTCTCTGATTTGTTCTGTTTCAGTTGTCAATTTCTGTTGGATTTCTCTTTGAATATCTGATAGCATACTGGGGTTCTGTCAGGTCTTTCCAGAGCCTTATGTCCTAATGGATTCAGTAATTGTGTGTCTTATACATGTATGTGTTTCCTAGACTTAGTATCTGTTTAATCCAATACTTGGACATTAGTTTGAGGCTTGGACAGTCTTCTATAAACACCTCTATCGCCAGGACAAGCAACCCCAAAAGTTTGGACAACCATGAGGAAACAAAGAAACACCATGCAGGCAAAGGAGCAGGAAAAAAACCCACAAGACCAAATAAATGAGGAGGAAATAGGAAAAATGCCTGAAAAAGAATTTAGAGTAATGATAGTAAAAATGATACAAAATCTCGATAACAAAATAGAGAAAGTACAAGAAACAGTTCATAAGAACTCAGAAAAACAAACAGCAATGGATAACAAAATAAATGAAATTAAAAATACTCTAGATGCTATAACCAGCAGAATGACTGAGGCAGAAGAACGAATAAGTGAGTTGGAAGATAGAATGGGGGAAATAAATGCCACAGAGCAGGAAAAAGAAAAAAGAATAGAAGACAGTCTCAGAGACCTCAGCGATAACATTAAATGTACCAACATTCAAATTATACGCATCCCAGAAAAAGAAGAAAAAAACAAAGGATCTGAGAAAATATTTGAAGAAGTTATAGTGGAAAACTTCCCCAACATGGGAAAGGAAATAATTAAGCAAGTCCAAGAAGCACAGAGAGTCCCATACAGAATAAACCAAAGGAGAAATACACCAAGGCACATATTAATCAAACTAACGACAATTAAACACAAAGAAAAAATATTAAAAGCAGCAAGAGAAAAGCAACAAATAACATATAAGGGAAAACCCATAAGGATAACAGCTGACCTTTCTACAGAAACTCTGCAGGCCAGAAGGGAATGGCAGGATATACTGAAAGTCCTGAAAGAGAGAAACCTACAGCCAAGAATACTCTACCCAGCAAGAATCTCATTCAGATTTGAGGGAGAAATCAAAAGCTTTCCAGACAAGCAAAAGTTAAGAGAATTCAGCACCACCAAATCAGCCTTACAACAAGTGCTAAAGGAACTTCTCTAAGCAGGAAACACAAGAAAAGGAAAAGACCTACAAATACAAACCCAAAACAATTCAGAAAATGGTAATTGGAACACACATGTCAATAATCACCTTAAATGTAAATGGATTAAATGCTCCAACCAAAAGACACAGACTGGCTGAATGGATACAAAAACAAGACCCTTCTATATGCTGCCTACAAGAAACCCACTTCAGACCAAGGGATACATATAGACTGAAAGGAAAGGGGTGGAAAAAGATATTCCATGCAAATGGAAGTCAAAAGAAAGCTGGAGTAGCAATACTCATATCAGACAAATTAGACTTGAAAGTAAAGACTATTAAAAGAGACAAGGAAGGACACTACATAATGATCAAGGGATCCATTCAAGAAGAACATATCACAATGGTAAATATCTATGCCCCCAACATAGGAGCACCTCAATACATAAGGCAAATGCTAACAGCTATAAAAGGGGACATCGACAGTAACACAATAATAGTGGGAGACTTGAACACCCCACTTACATCAATGGACAGATCATCCAAACAGAAAATAAATAAAAACACACAAGCTTTAAACGACACATTAGACCATCTTGACTTAATTGATATTTATAGGACATTCCATCCAAAAATGACAGACTACACTTTCTTCTCAAGTGCACACGGAACATTTTCCAGGATCGATCACATCTTGGGTCATAAATCAAACCTCGGCAAATTCAAGAAAATTGAAATCATATCAAGCATCTTCTCAGACCACAACGCCATGAGACTAGATATCAATTATAGGAAAAAACCCGCAAAAAATACAAACACATGGAGGCTAAACAATTCACTCTTAAACAACCAAGAAATCAATAAAGAAATCAAAGAGGAAATCAAAAAATATCTAGAAAAAACCGACAATGAAAACACAACAACCCAAAACCTATGGGATGCAGCAAAAGCAGTTCTAAGAGGGAAGTTTATAGCAATACAGTCCTACCTTAAGAAACAAGAAAATTATCGAATAAACAACCTAACCTTACATCTAAAACAATTAGAAAAAGAAGAACAAAGAAACCCCAAAGTGAGCAGAAGGAAAGAAATCATAAAGATCAGAGCAGAAATAAATGAAAAAGAAAGGAAGGAAGCAATAGCAAAAATTAATAAAACTAAAAGTTGGTTCTTTGAGAAGATTAACAAAATTGATAAACCATTAGCCAGACTCATCAAGAAAAAAAGGGAGAAGATGCAAATCAACAGAATTAGAAATGAAAAAGGAGAAGTCACAACGGACACCTCAGAAATACAAAACATCATGAGAGACTACTACAAGCAACTATATGCCAATAAATTGGATAACCTGGAAGAAATGGATACATTCTTAGAAAAATACAATCTTCCAAGACTGAACCAGGAAGAAATAGAAACCATGAACAGACCAATCACAAGTACGGAAATTGAGGCAGTGATTAAAAATCTCCCAACACACAAAACCCAGGACTAGATGGATCCACAGGCAAATTCTATCAAACATTTAGAGAAGAGCTAACACCTATCCTTCTCAAACTCTTCTAAAATATTGCAGAAGGCAGAACACTCCCAAACTCATTCTACGAGACCACCATCACCCTGATACCAAAACCAGGCAAAGATGTCATAAAAAAAGAAAACTACAGACCAATATCACTGATGAATATAGATGCAAAAATCCTCAGCAAAATACTAGCTAACAGACTCCAACAGCACAGTAAAAAAATCATCCACCATGATCAAGTGGGGTTTATCCCTGGGATGCAAGGATTCTTCAATATACGCAAATCAATCAACGTGATACATCATATCAACAAATTGAAGGATAAAAACCATATGATCACCTCAATAGATGCAGAAAAAGCTTTTGACAAAGTTCAACATCCATTTATGATAAAAGCTCTCCAGAAAATGGGCATAGAAGGAAATTACCTCAACATAATAAAAGCCATATATGAGAAACCAAAAGCCAACATCGTTCTCAGTGGGGAAAAACTGGAAGAATTCCCTCTAAGAACAGGAACAAGACAAGGGTGTCCACTCTCACCATTATTATTCAACATAGTTTTGGAAGTTTTAGCCACAGCAATCAGAGAAGAAAAAGAAATAAAAGGAATCCAAATTGGAAAAGAAGAAGTCAAATTGTCACTCTTTGCAGATGACATGATATTATACATAGAAAACCCTAAAGACTCTACCAGAAAACTGCTAGCACTAATTGATGAGTTTAGTAAAGTAGCAGGATACAAAATTAATGCACAGAAATCTCTTGCGTTCCTATACACTAACAACGGAAGAGTAGAAAGAGAAATTAAGGAAACTCTCCCATTCACCACTGCAACAAAAAGAATAAAATACCTAGGAATAAACCTGCCTAAGGAGTCAAAAGATCTGTATGCAGAAAACTTTAAGACATTGCTGAAAGAAATCAAAGATGACACAAACAGATGGAGGGACATACCATGTTCCTGGATTGGAAGAATCAACATCGTGAAAATGACTGTACTACCCAAAGCAATTTACAGATTCAATGCAATCCCCATCAAATTACCAATGGCATTTTTCACAGAACTAGAGCAAGAAATTGTACGATTTGTATGGAAATGCAAAAGACCCCGAATAGCCAAAGCAATCTTGAGAAGGAAAAATGGAGTTGGTGGAATTAGCCTTCCTGACTTCAAACTATACTACAAGGCCATAGTGATCAAGACAGTATGGTACTGGCACAAAAATAGAAAGGAAGATCAATGGAATAGAATAGAGAACTCAGAAGTAAGCCCAAACACATACGGGCACCTTATCTTTGACCAAGGAGGCACGAATATACAATGGAAAAAAGACAGCCTCTTCAATAAGTGGTGCTGGGAAAATTGGACAGCAACATGTAAAAGAATGAAATTAGAACACTTCCTAACACCATACACACAAATAAACTCCAAATGGATTAAAGACCTACATGTAAGGCCAGACACTATCAAACTCCTAGAGGAAAACATAGGCAGAACACTCTATGACATCCATCAAAGCAAGATCCTTTTTGACCCACCTCCTAGAATCATGGAAATAAAATCAAGAATAAACGAATGGGACCTCATGAAACTTAAAAGCTTTTGCACAGAGAAAGAAACCACAAACAAGACTAGAAGGCAACCCTCAGAATGGAAAAAATAGTTGCCTATGAAACAATGGACAAAGGATTAGCCTCCAAAATATACAAGCAGCTCCTGCAGCTTCATACCAAAAAAGCAAATAACCCAATCCACAAATGGGCGGCAGACCTAAACAGACATTTCTCCAAAGAAGACATACAGATGGCCAACAAACACATGAAAAGATGCTCAACATCACTAATCATCAGAGAAATGCAAGTCAAAGCCACAATGAGGTATCACCTCACACTGATCAGAATGGCCATCATCACAAAATCTGGAAACAACAAATGTTGGAGAGGGTGTGGAGAAAAGGGAACTCTCCTGCACTGTTGGTGGGAATGTAAGTTGGGACAGCCACTATGGAAAACAATTTGGAGGTTCCTTTAAAAACTACAAATAGAACTACCATATCATCCAGTAATCCCACTCCTGGGCATATACCCAGAGAAAACCATAATCCCAAAAGAAACATGTACCATAATGTTTATTGCAGCACTCTTTACAATAGCCAGGACATGGAAGCAACCGAAATGCCCATCAACAAATGAATGGATACAGAAGATGTGGCATATATATACAATGGAATATTACTCAGCTATAAAAAGGGATGAGATGGAGCTATATGTAACGAGGTGGATAGACCTAGAGTCTGTCATACAGAGTGAAGTAAGTCAGAAAGAGAAAGACAAATATTGTATGCTAACTCATATATACGGAATCTAAAAATGGTACTGATGAACTCAGTGACAAGAACAAGGACGCAGATGCAGAGAATGGACTGGAGAACTCGAGATTTGGGAGGGGGTGGGGGGTGAAAAGGAAGCTGAGACGAAGCGAGAGAGTAACACAGACATATATATACTACCAACTGTAAAACAGATAGCCAGTGGGAAGCTGTTGTATAACAAAGGAAGTTCAACTCGAGGATGGAAGATGCCTTAGAGGACTGGGGCGGGGAGGGTGGGGGAGACTCGAGGGAGGGTGGGGGGGAGTCGAGGGAGGGAGGGAATACGGGGATATGTGTATAAAAACAGATGATTGAACTTGGTGTACCCCCAAAAAAATAATAAATAAATAAATAAAATTTAAAAAAAAATAAAAAAATAAAAGTCATTAGAAAGGACGGTAACACCTGGGAAGAGTGTACTGAGGATGAAAAAGCCCAGGAAAGTCATTGCGAGGATATCAAGATAAGCAGATGCGCAGCCTCCATTACAGAAGGGGCAAGGTGTGTGTGTGATATTAGGACTTATAATAAGTATATATTTTGGTCTTCCATCCATTGTTCCTGGCTCACAGCTCCCTAAACCCTTGGGATTTCTGAAGTGAGAAGAGCAATGGAGCATCTTTTTTATCGTCTTTGGTCCTTTTCCTCAGTTCCTCAGAGCTATAAATGGGTGTCTCCTTATTCATAACACGCCCCTTTCATCCACAACGGAGTTTATGTTAATGAGGTGACTTTCGGAAATCCTCTAAAGACGGAGGAGAGGGTCGCCAGAGGACTGTCATGAATAGACGTTTGGAACTTTCAATCTCATCCCCTGCTATCCAGGGAGGGGAGAGGGGCTGGAGGTTGAATCAATCCGTAATGGCCAACGATTTAATCAACCACGGCTATGTTACGACACCACCATAAAAACCAAAAAGGAGGGGGTTTAGAGAGCTTCCAGGTTAGTGAACCAGTAAGCATCCACGCGCCACCATGCCAGGCCCCCACCTCCACGAGGACAGAAGCCTCTTTGTTGGGGACCTCACCTTATGTATCTAGCCACTGCAGGTCGTGGGAACCTCCGATTTATAGCCAGTCAGTTAGAAGCGCAGGTGACAGCCTGGACTGGTGATTGGCGTCTGAGGTGGTGGGGTGGGGGGCAGTCTTGTGAGATCGGACCCTTAGCTTGTGGAGTCTGATACTGTCTCTGGGTAGACAGTGTCAGAACTGCGTTGAATTGTAGGACACCCAGCTGGTGATGGAGAATTGCTTGGTGGAGCGTGTATGGGGGGGGGAACTCACACATTGGAAGTGGGGACAGAACTGTAGTGTGCATTGGTATCAATGTACACAATCTGTCATTAAAAATATTTAAGTGCCTTGTGTTGGGGAAAAAAAACCTATTTATCCATCAATATGACTATGCTTGTTTTCTTTCTGTGTGCGTTTTCCATTAAATGTCTCCACTTTGGTTTTTAAACTTTCTGTGTTACATTAAAATGTCTCTTTAAAAAGGTATGTCTCTTGGGAGGGATAAATTAGGCGTTTGGGATTAAAATATACACACTACTGTATATAAAATAGATAACCAACAAGGACCTAATGTATAGCGCAGAGAACTACACTCAATATCTTGTAATAACCTATAATGGAAAATAATCTAAAAAAGAATATATGTATATATACATAACTGAATATATATATGACTGAATCACTTTACTGTACATCTGAAACTAACACCACATTATAAATCAACTATATTTCAATAAAAACATTAAAAACTTCAAAAAATGTGTTTCTTATAAAGAGAATGTACATTTTTTATAAAGAGAATAGAATTGGATTTTTAAAAAATCTAATGTGAGATTCTTTGCCTTCCAATGATGGAGTTTAGTTATGTTTTCATATATTGTTATAAACATGTTTGGCTGTACTTTTGTTATTTCATCTCCTGCTTTCTAGCCTTCAGACCTTCCTTATGTTTTTCTTGCCTTTTGTCTTTTGAGAAAAGAAAACCCTACAGTTGTCCTAGTTTTGATTATACTGGTGGGTATCTTTCCATTTATCAAATGCATTACTTAAGCCATAATTTCTTATATTGTCAAATTCAAGAAATTAAATTGCATTTTCTCATCTTTCTTTACATACGATAAGAAAATTTATAAACCGTCATGTTCCTATCTCTTACCTGACACTTCACAGTCTTTGTAAGTTTAATTTAAGATTTATCATGCCATGTTTTCTACTATTTGCATCTTGTTCTAGAACACTATTTGGCTTCTGCAGTTAATTTTGTAACATTTATAACAGCTACTGCTATTTCATTGTATTTAATTGACTTCAGTGCTCAGTTCCATTTTTCTGACTTTCCCAACCCTGAGCACCTGATTTCCATCCAATTATCTGCTACAAAACTTAACAAAAATAGTTTGACAATGAAGATTTGCAAACATTACATTTTTTGAGTTCTTATAATCTGGTAATACTTCCCTCCATTCCCCACATCCCATGACAGATAACTTAGTTTGGTAGAAAATTCTAGAATCGCACAAAATTTCCCTTCCAAGCTCCATTGGAACTTCTCCAGTTCCAATGTTGTTTATTGTGGGGGAGGAGCAAAGAGGTTGGATGGTGGCCTAAGTTTTCACTTGAAGATCTCTTTTTTTTCTTTTTTCCTTCCCGGACACTATTCCTAGTAGGAATGTTTCATCATCCATGAAACTAAAAAAATGTTTTCCATGATCTGCTAAATGACGTTTTTGCATTAATCTTGGCTGGAGTTTTAGAGGGGGCATCTTCTCTTTCCTGTTTCCTGACAATCACCTTGGTTCTTGTCTTTCTCCTGTTCTAATACATTCCCTTCTCTAGAACACAAAGTTTTCTTAAATGTCTATTCTTTGTTTCCAAAGTTTTCATCTTTTCTCTAATAATTTTTATCACTTTGTTTTGTATTGCACATTACTCAGTTTTTTTATTTGTTTTTTTGGTGGGGGTTTGTTTGCTTGTTTTGCACTGTTAATTCTATTCCTACTGTCTCTAGGGCAGGTTTTGATCCTGCAGTGTAATTTTATTTCCTTCCCTAATCTTATTATTTTATATTATTTATTGTATTATGTATTATATTATTATTTACTTACCCATTACTTTTTTGCCCCAGATGGTTATGCGTGCTGCTTAAAAAAAACAAAACAAAAAAGATCTAAAAATCTCTTGCATCACTTTTAAAGGTTAAAATATTGGGACTTCCCCGCTGGCACAGTGGTTAAGAATCTGCCTGCCAATGCAGGGGACACAGGTTTGATCCCTGGTCTGGGAAGATCCCACATGCCGCGGAGCAACTAAGCCCGTGCGCCACAACTACTGAGGCTGCACACTGCAACTACTGAAGCCTGTGTGCCTAGAGCCCATGCTCTGCAACTAGAGAAGCCACCACACTAAGAAACCAGTGCGCTGCAAGGAAGAGTAACCCCTGCTCACCACAAGTAGAGAAAGCCTGGGTGCAGCAGTAAGGACCGAATGCAGCCAAAAAGTAAATAAAGTAAAAAAAAAAAAATTACAATATTAAAGAACTTGAGACAGGCCTCGCCTATAATTCTCACGTGATTAGCTCCTCCTCTGCATTCCTTTCCTTAGGCTTGTTAAAGTGTAATTGATCCAATGTTATAGTTGTTATTGTTTCTGTTTCCGAACACATAAAGAGAAACAGGTGAACCAAATGCCCCACTTGTCAAACGAGAGAGTGGCTAGGATGTTTTGGGCCCTACCGCCCAGTAGGCTGCGGGGATTTTCGCTGAGCTTCAGGCACTGTGTGTGTCCATGAGCTCGGTGTACAATCCCTATAGCCGTTCCTCAGCCGCCGCTTTGTGGAGACAGACAATCTCTTGCTCAGGAAGCCTGATTCTCTCAACGTGGGAAGATGGCTGTTCATCCTCTGTCCGTCCAGCCCAGTGATTCTAACGTGTGTTCCCTGGACCAGCAGCACCCGCCGCACCTGGAAATTAGTTGGAAATGCACATTTCCAGCCCCATCCCAGACCCGCTGAATCACAGGCTCTGGGGGTGGGTCTGAGGAGCCCGTATTTAACAAGCCCTCCAAAGGATTCTGATGTTCAGTCAGGCCTGAACGATGGCATATAAAGTTCTAGTCCAGAAAGGAGACCCTTCTCCCAGCACGTGGTAGTGAAACATCCAGGACTTCCTGCTGTGCTTTCCAGGAATTATAGTCTCTAAATAGGTGCAGAAACAGAGGAGCTGATGGGTCCTAGAAGTCAGGCAGCTCTGTGGCTCCAACAGACAAAGAAGTTCGTTCTCTCAGGATCCCCTCTGTTCTTCTCTTCTGGGGCATTGATGTAAACAGTGGGATGTCAAAGGATTCCCCTGGCCTTTCGGGGGTCCCTCTCCTAGCGGGACTCAGAGGGAGGAGCGTGCAGTATTGGCTGCGAGCTGGACCCCCTCCCTCCACCAGTGCAGACGGCTTGAATGGGGGCAGCACTGGGGCCTCGGGCTTCCCTGATCTCTTTACCGCTGCTCTTCCACTGGGAGTTGCTTCTGTGTTTATCGGCCTCTGCCAGCGGCTGACGAAGCCTCTGAGGACAAGCACTGTGCCTTACACACTGTTTACACCCAGTCCTTTTACAGAGCCGGGTCCCAGCTGGATGCGGGACATACGTTTGCTGAATGAATAAATGTGACTCTTCCATTTGCTCCAAAGCAAAGACTTTCCCATGCCTTCCCTCCCTGCTCAGTGTTCCCCCACCAAATCCATGAGAGGGCCAGGAAGAGCTCCGGGTGCAATGAAACTCCCTGTGATCAGATTCCCTACCTTTTCAAGGTGAAAGAGCAGGGAAATTGAATGCGTTTTCCCGCTGTGAGAGGAACCTCAGGGGTGCCTGCGTCTCCAGGCAAGTCCTGAATCCTTGATAAGATGAAACGCTCGGCCCCTGGAAGGACGGAGCTATGTGCTCTCCGCTGGGTGCTCTGCTCTCTGAGGCCTTTGCCTCCAGGCCCCCACTCCTGCCTCATACCGAGACCTGCCCTGCTGGGGGCTGCATCTTCCCCGACCAGCTTTTAGGTGAATCCAAACTCATTTCAACTTTTACAGAAGGTGTGAAATAAATTTGATGCCACACAGTGCTTTCTCCTCTGGAGAGAAGGATGAGCTGATTAAGCAGTGGGACAGGCCCATGTCTATTCTTCTCTCTGCTCATTTTGAAAAGGCATCAGCCCACCAAGAGAGAGGGTGGCCAGGAAGCTCAGTGGGTCAGAGCTTCCCAGCCAGCGGGTGGAATTGGCTACAGTCTGCCACGGTGGTGACCCCTACACTCTGGGTCATCTGGACAGATCTTGGGGAGAGTCCCACCCACATGACTCATCCACGTATCTGGGTGCAGCAGAAAAATACAGCCATTTTCTAAGTGTGCCCTGAACATCAATGTGGCAAGGTCATTAGAGCTACAGGAATTCCTGCCTGCACCTTCCGCTTCGTGGTTGGCTCCCACCACGGGCAACACAGCTTCCCCTGTCTAAGAAGACTCTTCCCAAAGGGTGTGTTCCACCATCAGCCTTGCCAATGGTGCCCAGATGTGAAGTGAGGGCAACACCAGTGTAACCAGAGAGATTTTTGCAGTCCTTCCTGGCTCCAAGATTTTCCCCACAGGAAGAATTAAACAGTGAGACTGAAATGCAAGGATTTAGGAGTCCCCCTCCCTGCCATGAACAAAGAGGCAGACACACCTGGAGCCTTGGACAAGATGCACAGGTTGGGTAAAGGAACGAGAGGCTGGTAAAGGCACTGAAAAAACAACAGTGGGTGCCAGACTGGGATGGCACCATCTGGACTCTCGCAGGTGTCCCCGCACTTGGGACGGGGGACACGAGGACACAGGGAGAAGGAAAGCATGGAGTTCTTTAGTTCTGCAAGGAGTCCGTTCACATCAGCTCCAGGACTGGGTCGTAAAACGTGGTCCAGCCTCTGCAAACTCCCCCTGGAATGCAGTGGCGACTCAGAATAAGGATGAAAACCCACAATCACACCAAAACTGAGATTGAGCACCTATCTACTGCCACAGTCTGGAAGGAATTTTCCACTCCCTGCCAGCCCTATGGGGTGGACACGTGACTCAGAGTCTGCAGCTGACACAGACAAGCTTTGCCCTCTGGAAAAGAGTCTCCACTCTGAACGAAGTCAGGAGGGGGCTAACAGCCTCGGCAGGTTCCCCTCCACAGTCTCTGCTCCTAAGGCAGCTCAGACCTCAGCCCTCCCAGCTAGAGATTCTTCTGATCCCCTTCAAAGGTGATAGACAATAGGGCAGGTTGGAGAGGATGCTGAAGGGGCCCATTTCCCCCCACTGCCCGTCCAGCACCCAATGGGATGACGTGGGCTTTTGCTGTTCCCACCTCTGCTCTCATTTCCATGTGTTTCTGCTCAGCCCATCAGAGGTTGCAGTAGTGCCTCCAGCTCCATATTTCTTACAGAGCGTGGCCCTGAACATGATACAACCACATCAGTGATGCTCAGGTGAAGATCTGGTCCCCAAACCCTGGAGGAAACTTTGCACATAGTGAAACGTTGCAGCCAGAGTCCAGGGTCACATTGACTCTGGATATTGCCTCGTCACAGAGCCCAGGCTCCATGGAAGATGTGTTTGACTGTAGTGTGGGGGGAGGGGGTGCTGCAATTCAATTGGCAGTGCCTTTCTAGATGAAGATCTGTAATATAGAGAACTTGCCTGGGAGCTGTGCCCATTGATGGGTCCTGTGGCTGCAGATCTGAGAAAGGATGTCCACCAGGACCGGACTGTTTGGATACCAAATGCCTAGCTTCCAGCTGGCCTGTCTGGTAGCAGGTAGGAGAAAAGGCTTCCTCTGTGCCAGGTACATCACAGACATGACCTCATTTAAGCCGCACAGGGGTTAATGCACTGAGGAGGTGGAGCCTACACTGTGCCCATTTTACAGATAAAGTTGTTGGCGCTCAGAGAGGTTAAATAATGTAGCAGAAGATGAAGGAGCAAAAGCTTGGGATATATAAGTTCAGATTTGGCATGAACTGTCTGGGTGCACATATGTGAACCTGTGAGAGCTCCAGAGAACAGAGTCATTTCTACCCCTCCAGACGTGGGTTTCGTGGAAGGTTGAATAATGGCCCCCAGAGTATCCACATCCTAATCCCAGCAACTTATAAACCTGTTCCTTTACATGATAAAAGAGACTTTGCAGATGTGACTAAGCTAAGGACCTTGAGATGTGGAGCAGGGGGTGGGGTGGGGGGATTACCCTGGATTATCTGGGTGGGCCCTAAATGGTCCAGGGTCCTTCTGAGAGGGAGGCAGAGGGACATTTGGCTAAAGAGGAGAGGCAACATAACAAAAGAAACAGAGATGGAAGTGATGTTCTTAAAGATGGAGGAAGGGACCGTCCAAGTCACGGAATGCAGGCAGTCAACAGAAGCTGGAGATGATGGGGAAATGGAGTCTCCCCTCAGAGGCTCCAGGAAGAACACAGCCCTGCCAACATTTTGATTTCAGCCCAGCGAAACTGATTTCAGACTCCTGACCTCCAGAATTCTAGGAGAATAACTTTGTGTTGTTTTAAGCCACAACGCTTGTGGTCATTTGTTACAGCAGCAACAAGAATCTAATACAGGTTTACGTTTGGTTTTTGTTTATAAAGAAAAGGCAATTTTTCCCAAGAGCTCACTTCGGTCTGGGAAGAAGTCATCCCATTTTTTGTGAGCTTGGAAACAGGGTACGCCATGGTTTGTTGGGTGAGGGTGGCACAGCTACTGGACCATGCAGTTGGGGGGCACAGGGTAAGTTGTGAACGCTTTCCCAAAGAGCTGGTTCCTATGAGACACAGGCAGAGGGTCCGGACAGGGAGTCCACTCTAGCCAAGCCCTGGGAGATGTTTGCGGAGTCTGTGGTGTCTCAGGATGATGCAATGGGGAGATGGGAAACAAGGGGGAGGCCATGGGAACAGTATTCATATCCTCACAGCAACTCTTGAGGGGAAAAAAAACATACGAAATTCCCCTCTGCACGTCTAAGAGGATGTGCTGATGGGCCCTAGTGGTTCATGTTATTAATGACAGACAGGGTGTAAGGCAAGTATGCAAGGCAGGTCTGACTGAAGGGGGAGGCATAAGGAAGAAGCCACTGTGTGCGTGCGTGTGTGCATGTGTTTGCGTCTGCACACTCACGCATGCGTCCTTAGTAGGAATATATTGAGAAACGGTCCATAACCTGAGTTTCTGTGTAGACTGTGTAGTTCTGTGTAGACTGTTACAGACTGGCTGAGTGACCCAGGGAAAGCTACTAAATTTCTCTGTTCCTCAGTTTTCCCTATGAAAAACAGAGATAGGGACTTTGCTGGCAGTGTAGCGGTTAAGACTATGCAGGGGGCGTGGGTTCTATCCCTGGTTGGGGAACTAAGCTCCTGAATGTTGCAAGCCGCAGCAGCCAAAAAAAAGAAAAAAAGAAAAAAAAAAGAAAAAAAAAAAAGAAAGAAAGAAAGAAAAAGAAAAGAAAGAAAGAAAAATAGAGATAATGTTACTTATGTCACAGGGTTGCTATGTGGATAAAGGTCTTTTTATTCCAAAAGGCACAGTTCCTTGTTCTTCATACATTTTGCTTCTCCAACCCTTTGTTTCTCTGTGGCTCATACACAAAAAAGTTAAGTGGAACCCAAGTCACTGGGTTAGTTATCACAGACGTAAGACCCAACTGATGCCTGGATGCCACGTCCAGAGTCCTTTCCTCACACCTTGGTTGGCAATGGTGGCAGTTTCAGAAAATGAAGTCAATCAGCTGAGTTATCTGCACCATCACGCAGATAAATGCAGAAAGGGGTTCAGAACAGCTGGCCGAGGGGGTTGATGGAAATGTCTTATGTGTAAGGACTCACAGCCTAGAACAGATTCTGCCACTAACTATCTGTGTCCTCGGTCGGGTCCCTTAATAGCTTGGACTCAGTTTCCTCATCCGTTGAATAGATAAAAGTAATAATAAAAATAAGACTAGTAGTAATGAGAGAATACCAATAATAATGACAAGAATACCTGCCTTATCCAATTCATAGAGATTTTGTATCAAATCAAATAAGAAATGTTCAGTCTTTTTAATGAAAAGTACAAGGTAATAGGAATATACGGCACAATGTTGATAGGCCTGTTAATGATGGGATATCCAGTCTCCTCTCTGCCTTTAGGCTCACAGTATCCGCGTCTGCTCCAGGCTGGAGGCTGAAGTTGGCCAATGCATACTTCTGCCTGAGAAGAGTGAGACTTAAGTTCCTTGTGGCAAGAGCACACCAGCTTTTCTTTCTCGTTTAAAGAATGTCATTTAGGCTTTTAGGATTCTCTTGACAGCTTCCATCTGGCTTTCAGCAAAGCAATAGGATGAGACATCATTGCATCAAGTCGGGAGCAATCCTTTTACTACACCCATGACCCTAGATAAGTCATTCTTGGTGAATATCTTCAGAGAGAGAGGAAAGCCATATCTGATGGGGGTGGGGGTTGGGAAAGAGCCAAACGGCAACCCAGTACAAATACAGATAAGAAAATGTAGCTCCTCTTGGGCTGCACAAATGAATGAGGTTTGGATTTACCTTGATTCTGTCTGCATGAACTGTGACCCTTCTAGACATGGCTGCTTCTTCTGAAACAAGATCAAAAGCCAAGTGACCTACTGAAAACCCTTCCATGACCCCTAGTGCTTTCACCAAGGAGTCCAAGCTCTGCGACACAGCTTCCCGCGTGCTTCTAGCATCTGGCCTTGCCATCGTCCTGCCTCTCCCCACCCCCTACACCTGAATCCTGCACGTGCCGACCATCCTAAGCTCCTCCAAGGCTGCCATGTGCATTGGAGGTTCTTTCATATCTGGCCCTTTGCCTATTTCCTCTGTCCAGAAGACACTCTCTGTCCTTTGTCCTCCTCCAAACCAATTCTTCCTTGAGATCTCAGCTTCTCTGACATTGCTCTGGTCAGCCTTCTGGAGTGCTGTGAGGCGGAATGCTCTTCCCTCCCACGCAATCCTTTCTCTTCCATACCTAACTTTATCGCGGCACCTACAGCAGGGTATGGAAATCACCTGCGGATGTTTCCGCTTTGTCCACTAGACTATAAGATCCTTTAGAAGAGAAATGACCTGTTGACAGTTTTATCTCCACAGTACTTAGCAAAACGTAGCCTAGATCAATATTTGTTGAATGAGAGAATGAATGTCTATTGTCTTGAGAAATGGGTCAAACAACCAATGCATTGAGGGAAATCCCCGTGCGTGAAGAGAAACACAGGCACATGGAAATACTCAACAAAAAGCACCTTGAATATATAGGAGCATTACAGCAAGAAGAAGAGGTGAATAAAATCTAGTGACAGTTAAGAGACCTAAAGAATGGAAAATATGGGATGTAAAGTGGATGAAGAAATGAAATTGACCAAACAGGGGCTAAAGAATAGGAGACCCAAATCAAATGGGTCTAGGCTAAATGGAGAGTAGGAAACAAAAGGAGTATGTAGAGGTGAGAGAAAAGAAAGGCAGTGTAGGGCTGTGTGTCCCTTCCATGCTATAGGAACATTAGCATCAATCGTTAAAAATTAAGAGAACTAAGACACTTTGTTCTGAGATTGAGAAATGAAACTGAGGTGGTTATTTTTTTCTTAGAACCCATAATTAGTTAGAATATCCTTGACCCAATTCTGTTTCCCAGAGGAAACCCTGTGCAGTTCAGAGACGTTCCTTCAGGAAACAACCAGACAGGAGGTCCAAGGTTAGGCCCGTGGTCCTCTGTTCATCCACCAGATCACAAAGGCAGACTGTGTTAAGCCATGTGCCTCTGTTTTAGTAACTGGAACCCAAATACGGTGTGTGGGAATGTAGGACGGCACTCTGTTTTAGTAGCCAGACCATAAACATGGCACTTGGTTAAGCCCCTGGCCTTCTGTTTTACGAACAGATCACAAATGCAACAATGTGGTCAAGCTGTACGGTCATCTGTTCAGTAACCGGATCACTGCTATGGCACTTGGGTAAGTCATGCTTCCTTCTGTATGCCTCACCAGATCACAAGTAAGCCATTGTTTTAGTAACCAGATCACAAGCATGACACATGGGTAAGTGGTAGGACTTTTCAACTTAGGAACCAGACGACAGCCTCAGACTGTGGCTAAGCCGTGGCCTCTCTCCCTTTTAATAAACAGGTCACATGATGGCAGGTGGCAATGCCTCGCAGATCACAAACTGAGCACACAGTTAGGCTGTGCAGTGCTGCATTTATTGGATTCAGTTATACAACCCAGCCTCATTTTTCAAACTTTTATTTGTGGCCTCTGAAAATTTAATTAGCTAAAGAAAAACAAACACTTTATAGAAACGAGAAAACTGAGGCCATAAAAGCACTTAAAAAGGTAGGTCGAGATCGTGCTGAGGAAGTTAGGGAGTTGAGGGGAAGGATTCTGGAAGAAACACACCAACCGCACCAGATTGGGTGATGTGAGGGTATCAGAGCAGCAGTGAGACAGGCCAAGGACATTCTGTTTGAAGCTCTTTTGCAATTGTGGGTCATCACAATGGAGAAGAGATGGAGGTTATAATTTGAATTACTGCAAAGCAAATATTTCCCCCTCCTCCCATTTCTACCATTGACTGGAGAATATTCCTGCCCCACTGGTGTTAAACTTGGTCACGTGACTTGCTCTGCCCAATGAGATGGTAGTGGGTGTGGCATGAGCAGAGGTGGTTGGGTAAGCCCTCTCATACAGTGACATGTCAATGAGAAAACCTTTCCCCAAGTTTCTGCTGCCTGGGCCCAGAATGAACACACATGGGGCAGACCTGAACCCAACTTGCACTAGACGCAGAGCCTCCCAGCTGAGCCTCAGCTGCTTCGCAGATCCGTGAACATCTGTATCAGTGCTTCTTGTTAAGTCACTGAGTTTTGGGGTGACTTGTTGTGCAGCGTCATTGTGAAGCATTGATTGAGATACTTAGAATTTCCATGGGCAAGGGACGCCACATGATAGGAGCAGGGAGCAGCACAAAGGAGAAGGCCACACAGCTGGACTCGGCTCTGGAATGGGGGTCAAGTCCAACAGAGACAGAGAAAGAAAGCTGACCCAGCTTCACTGGCTTTACCCTTCTGGAGAAGCAGCCCCACAGAGATGAACTTCCCTTAATGGACTTGCCCCTGCTCTTGGCTCTCTCAAGAAATGTTGCTGCCTTACTATTCACAGTAGCCAAGACATGGAAACAGCCTACATGTCCATCAACAGATGAATGGATAAAGAAGACATGGTACATACATACAATGGAATACTACTCAGCCATAAAAGAGAAGGAAATAATGCCATTTTCAGCAACATGGATGGACCTAGAGATTATTATCCTAAGTGAAGTAAGTCAGAAAGAGAAAGACAAACACCATATGATATCACTTATATGTGGAATCTAAAATATGACACAAGTGAACTTATCTATGAAACAGAAACAGACTCATAGACAGAGGACAAACTTGTGGTTGCCATAGGGGAAGGCGTGCGGGAGGGATGGGTTGGGAGATTGGGGTTAGCAGATGCAAACTATTGTATAGAAGATGGATAAATAACAAGGTCCTACTGTATAGCACAGGAAACTATACTCAATATCCTGTGATAAACCATAATGGAAAAGAATATGAAAAAGAATGTGTGTGTGTGTTTGTGTATATATATATGTACAACTGAATCACTTTGCTGTACTGCAGAAAGTAACACAACACTGTAAATCAACTATACTTCAATAAAATTAAAAAAAGAAATGTTGCTGCCTTACTGAGACTTGTACTATTTTATGGGAAACTCTCTCCCATTATTTATCTTTCTTTATGCAAAGGATGGGTGTATGGGAGGAAATGAATACAGCCTGTAACTTGTGAGAAAAACTCAAGACATAAACACTGCAGGAGAACCAAGCACTTTGGAGACTGAAGAAAATATATTTTTGAAAAATATTTACAGGAAATAAAAGTAAACCTTACCTAGCAACTGCTTTGCGCTCCCTATAGTATGCACATATGCACATACTTGTTGATTAGAAGAAAACTGGTTAATGTAGAAGAGGCAATGTTTTAAGAAACTAATAATGCCATAGCGGAAAGGACAAGAGAACCAGTAAAGGGCAAGATTAACGGACAAGAAAATGGACTCAGGGATTCAGATGGCAAAAGTAATGTCATTAGCTCTGCCCCGCAGAGGCAAGGATTCAGGGATGAAAAACATATAAGAAGAGATGGTGAACATGAAGTACATGACATAGAGATACACAGAAAAATCATCATTTCTAAAGAAGAGCCAAGAAGAAGCAGAACAGAAGCAAGAACCAAAAAAATAGAATACAAAACAAATGAAAAATCGCTTCCTAAAAATTTAGTTCTCTGGATCTTTAGGGCTAACTGTTAAGCAGGTAACATCATTTAAAACTGTCAACACTTAGGTATATCCTGATGATGTGTTTGAAAGGCAAGAATAAAGAAAAAAAAATCTTCAAACACCTTGGCATAAAAAATGGGTTAACAATAGGGTAGGAGAACCATGTCCTGTGTAACTCTCAACTCCAGGAGACAGTGGAGAGACGCCACTGAGATTTTAGAGGAAAGGGCTTTTACTCAAAAATTTGACGCCTGGTGGGGTTATGATTCATCTACAAAGGCAACAGAACATAAATCAGCTATGCAAGTGCTCAGAAAGCCCAAAATCCAACACCAACTTTCCTAAATAAATTACTTAAAATGCACATCAGTCTACTGAGAGATGAATCAAAATAAAGGAGTTCAAGAAGGTAGAAATCATGGAATAAAGGAGACTTTTCTGAGAACTGAGACCATCCAAATCTAAAACTTAACAAAATAAATGTAAAAACATGACAAATGCAAGTGAGGTGGCTACCTCTTAAAAGGGAAGATGTCACATGAAAAACCAATAATTTACCTGTAATCAATTGTATCTAAATCCCATACTGCAGAAGCAAAGATAAAAAAAATAGTAGAAACAGGAGGAATAAGGAGGAGGAAAAAAAGTACTATGTAATTTCTTTATTTAAATAGGGGCAGAGTTCTTATTTAACTGCACTGGCTACTAGGTGAATATTAAATGAGAGTTTTGATAACGGGCATATTTGTCGTGTTTCTGATTTTAACCGAAATACCTTTAGAGGCTCTATATAATTGTACTGTTTTTTCCAATTTTGTTCTGTAGAAAATAGTTCCAGGAAATGAAGTGTTCTTCAACCACACCCCCCCCCAAAAAAAATTAAAAAAAAAAAACTTTCATGGTAAATATGAATGAGAAATGTGGCATATGAGTTCCCCTACTGGAAATGAAAACTATAATTCGCATAACTGTTCCTGAGCGGTAAGAGATCAGTTTACCTTTTTTTAGCGTAGTCTTTGCCAATAACTACCCAGGGTGACCTTTTCGTGGGTAATATTGTAGCTGACATTGAAGGTGTCCACTGATATCCATCCTGTCCCAGGTGGGCATGTGACCCATTTTTTACCAAAGACACACACTATGATGCCTGCAGAGGGTCTTTGGGAAGCATTTTGTCCTTGTTGAGAGAGAGAAAGAGAGAGAGAGAGAGAGAGCGAGCCACAGAAAGAGATGGCCCCTCTTTAAGCTGTGGGTACTGTTGAGTCTAAATGTGATGTCATCATGTTACCAGCATGAAAGTGACCTTGTTCTAGTATCACAATTTGTCTATGTCCTCCCATGTCTGGTGCCTCATCTGGAAAGACTCAAAAGCTGGGGTGACTCGACAGTTGGGGCGGAATCATCTGAAGACTCGTTCATTCACAAGTCCAGCGCCAGGGCTAAGAGGATTCCAGATGAGGATCGCCCACACGATACAGCCTACCCACGACCTCCTCACGTGGCTTAGCTTCCTCACCCCGTGGCAGCCGAAGGGTGGGTGGACCTCTGACGTGGCAACTCTGGGCTCCGAGTGCAAGTGTTCTGGCACCCAAGGCAGCTGCTGGAGGCCTTTGCTGACCTAGCATCAGTGGGCATGGCAGCATCCCTTCCATGGCATCCTACTGGTTAAAACAAGTCACAAGGCCACCCAGACTCAAAGGGTGGGAAGGTGGAGCCCTCTACTTATGGGGGGTCTGCCAAGGTCACATCACAGAAGAACATGGAGTCCTGTGGTCATGTGTGGAGACTACAGTCTGCACAGGTTGGAGGAGGAAGGAGGAGGAAGAGGAGCAAAGCCACTGACTCAACCAACCCTGAAGCTTGTTCGACTTTGGGCTTGTGTTTTCTGTGATCATTCCTTACCCTTTAAGCCAATTCGTATTGCTGTTTTTGCTACCTGCAGCAAAAGCATTCTAACAGAAACAAACAGCTATTAATACCCGACAAAGCCAAGTATGTGGAGAAGATTGTCCAGATGGTGCTTGTGTGCTGGTAAAGAATGTACACATTTGAGAAAGACAGACCTGGAATTTAATCGCTGGGTCTTCTTGGGCATTTACGGAACCTCTCAGGGCCAAGCCTCCGTGTCCTTATCTGTAAAATGGGAATAATAACACTAATAGGGTTGTTGGAAGGATGAAATGAAGCAGCATTTATAACATGCTCATTGCTGTGCCTGGCACAGAGAAAACGGTAAATGAGAGCCTTCACCAGCACTGTTTTACCATGAAATATATGCCATTTGGGGGGAAAAACACATTTAGGATGTATCTTTTCTATATTCTACTCAGGTATGTGTATGTGTTTTGGGTATTTATGAAATTAATCTTCCTTCGCCTCTGAAAGAGTGCATTTTAAAAAAAATTATGTATTTATTTTGGCTGTGCCAGGTCTTAGTTGCAGCACATGGGATCTTCGTTGTAGCATGCAGGATTTTCAGTTGTGGCATGCGTTGTGGGATCTAGTTCCCCGACCGGGGATCGAACGTGGGCCCCCTTGCATTGGGAGCGTGGAGTCTTACCCATTGGACCACAAGGGAAGTCCCTGAAAGAGTGCATTTTTGAACGTAAAAAATCACGGATGCATCTGTCACAAAAGGACAGCCAAGGGATCGTCAATGTCTTAGTGGAGATATTTGACAAAAAACCAGAAATCCATCCCAACCGAGTTAAGTAACAAACAAGGGCTATTTTGGAAGGATAAGGAGGTGGGGGAGATCATTACAAGAGAGGGTGTGAAGGACACGATTCTCAGGACCCGTGCTCCACAGGATGACTGAAAACAGCGCGTAGGCCCCCCCCGGAAGGTGGCTGCTGCTTCCGGCCCCCAACCTGGGACTCTAAGACCCTCAACTCTTTCTGCTTCTCTGCATCCAAGGCAGGAAGGGGCCCTGCCCTACCCTTCAGTTCATGCCGACAAAGACTGAATAAACTTACGGAGGGTCAGCTCCAGCAAGACAAGCCTCTCCCAGCCCATCTTGGTCAAAGGTCCATCCAGGTTCTGGCTGTGACAGGAGGGAGATGCATGGCTTGGACCTCACTTGGAGAGTCAGGGGTAGGTGGGTACATGGAGTCACATGTCTGCCTCAGAAGGACAGGATTCACTGCGTGTGACATTTGGAGAATCACAGCTTGAGCATGGGAACTGGGATGACTCAAGAAAGAAATGCCACGTTGCCTTGCTGGGGCTGCTTGTGGCTCCTCTGGGGGAGTACAGGCTGGGGACTCAGCACTCTTCTCCAGCCGACTCCGATTCACCCGGAGTCCTTTCCAAGTTTCTCCTCCGATGTTGACAGCTGCCATTTTGTGTGGGTTCCCAGAGACGCAGAATCGGGGGACTCAACTCTTGTTTCAGAAAATCAGGGGATGAGTCAGAGTGCTCGGTATTTTGCCCCTGTGGCTCAGCGGATTCCTCCCTGGGATGCTGGCAGCATGGTTGGTGGCACAAGAGCAAGATATCCACGTTTACAGTCAATGAGAAATTAAGCAAACCTCCCTGCAGCTTGGAATCCAGCCAGAGAAATGCACTGGTACATTAGCTCCTCTGTGTCCATGTGCAGGCTTGACGGATGGCTGCAAGCTGTACTTGTTACAGAGTGCTTTGATAACAAGCTGCAACACTTAGCGAAGTAAAAAGAAATAATAGAGCCTCTCAGAGCTTTCCTGAGTTTGAACCCCGATTACTATGAGTACTTCTGTAAGAAATTACCCCAAAGAGCCTACAGGTTCTTCCCTGAAACCTAGCATTGCCTATCTTCGCAGTTATACCTCCTTGGTATTACAGTTAGATTGTAATATAACTATATTAGAATGTAATACTGCATGTTATCCCAGCTATAATCTAGTTAGCATTTATCTGCTCTACAATGTTTCTTAGAAAATCTGTGAAGGAAAATCCTAGACACCCAGCATTCTAGGGCGGTAAGAGGTTGTTAATTTGTTCTCTTCTAGGCTTTAACTAATAAAGATAGGGATATGAGGATGGGCATGGGATATCCTCAAAGTAAGAAATATGGGTAAAAACCACATCTTTTAGTAATCTGACCTACCATGATTTTTACATTTGACTCTTACTCTCCCCCAGCCTTGATTAACAAGGGGACAGTGACCTTCCCCTCTTTGAATATTTCTTCTCTATGGCTCCTGAAGATCTCTTAGGAGTTGAGGCAGCTGGTAGATGCACTGGACCACCATCCTGACTCATGAGTACAGAAAGTGGCGGCCAACCAAACCAATACATCGACCGTGAGTGAGAGTAAAAACTTTTAGAAAAATTTTTTATTCTTTCTCGATTTAAAAAATGAACGCTTTAGAAACATAGATTGTCTTCATTTCGGGCTTTCACAGTTTGAAATGCTCAGGGCTCTTTGAGTCCTAGAATCGTGGTCCAAGCCAGCCAGAGTGCTGAAGCAGCCCATTGTTCCTCTGGCTTCTCTAGTGGGCAGCAGGGGCTTGGGGACTGATGCTGGAAGTGATGACAACCCAGTCCTGGGCCAACAGGACTTCGCTGCAGAGGTTGCTTGTTGGCTAATCAATATCTACTCTCCCATTTGTCCTAAATCAATCATTAGGGTAACTAGGTGCCCAGACTTTGCTACAGACATATGCAAAAGTAATGAGTAGTTAGGGGAAGCTCTTGAACAAAAGGTTACTGCCAGTGGTCACTGTTTTCCCTCCTTCCTTCTTTTTCCTTCCTACCTGGCCCTGATGGCTGGAGCTGCAGCAGCCCTCTTGAGACAATGAAGAAAAGAGCAAGTGAATCGCAGAGACCTCAGCCCTGACAATCTTGAACTGCTGGACCCAATAGCAAAAACTGCCTCCTCTGATCATCTCCTCAGGTGAGAAAAATAGAGACTTATGAGTCTATGCCACTGTAGTTAGTCCTCTTTATAGGCAGTCAAATGCAATCGCCATTTCCTACACAATCTGTCTTCTGTCCATAAGAGGCCCCAAAATTAGTGTTGGATGAGTCCAGCCCTAGTTGCCATTTACTTGTGCAGGATTGAGGGGGCTTTCTGGTATCTCAGTCATGGTCTCGGAGTAAAAAATCACACTCCCAATCCTTATCTGTTTTTTGTTTCCTTGTTTGTTTTTGTTTTTGTCAGTGAGTGGTGATGACAGTTCTAGCTCCAGAAAAACTTGGAAGGGAAAAGAAACAAAAGCTCAAATTGATTCTGATAAGCCTCTTTTGGGTAGGCTAAGAATGAGCTCACTTTTGGAATCACTAGGGAATCTGGCATCCAAAGAGTCTTTTACTAACTGACTCCTGTAAAGATGCAGAGAGAATCAGGGAGGGTGATAGTTACTAAAACTTGAGGACGGGTCTGGTGATGGAAGAGCCAGATCATGTTACCCACCTGCATAAAGCCCACACCTTGAGTGACCAGGCGACATCCCGGATTTTCACTTTTCCCAGCTCTTGATTATTTGATGCAATCGTAAGGCATAAATGAGATAAACTTCTGGCTCTTATCACTTATACTTTGTGAACACTCATTCCAGTGAACAGTACAGTTTTCTAATTAGAAGCACTATGGTATTAAGTGGTGAAGAGTGCAGATTCCTTGCCACATGACCCAGCAATCCCACTTCTTGGCATATATCCAGACAAAACTCTAATTCAAAAAGATACATGCACCCCAATGTTCACAGCAGCACTGCTCACAGTAGCCAAAACACGGAAGCAATGTAAATGTCCATTGACAGATGAATGGATAAAGAAGATGTGATTATACACACACACACACACACACACACACACACATGAAATATATATACTTCACACAATGGAATATTACTTAACCATAAAAAAGAATAAGATAATCCCATTTTCAGCAACATAGATGGACCTAGAGATTAATATAGGAAGTGAATTAACTCAGAAAAAGACAAATGCCATGATATCACTTGTATGTGGAATCTAATATACAACACAAATAAACTTATCTACAAAACAGAAACAGACTCACAGACAGAGAGAACAGACTTGTGGTTGCTGAGGGGTGGGCGTGGGGGAAGGTTGGATTCGGAGTTTGGGACTAGCAGATGCGAACTACTGTATACAGAATGGATAAACAAGGTCCTGCTGCACAGCACAGGGAACTACGAGTATATTCAATATCCTGTATAAACCATGATGGAAAAGAACACATTCAGATCTCTGAATCACTTTGCTGTATAGCAGGGATTAACACAACATTGTAAATAAACATTGTAATCAACATTGTAAATCAGCCATACTTCAATAAAGTAAATAGAATAAACTTAAAAAACGAGTGCAGACTCCTCAGCCAGAATTCCTGGATTCTAATCCCACCTCTACTCAGACTAAGCCTGTGACTTCGGGCAAGTTACGGCAGCACCTGTGCCTCTGTGCTCCCAGGTAGAAAACTAGGATGACAATAGATAATGCTGTAGCATTGCTGTGAGGATTAAGCAAAGTCCCTGGCAACAGTATAGAATAAGTAATACAAGTTCTACATTATTTTTATTTATCATAGAGAGCTAAGCTAAGTTCTTCATGGTGACGCTAAGCCCTGGTGTCCTCGTTTGTCAAATGGGGCTGAGGTGAGCTGCTCCATTACACGTACCTCAAGGGCTGCTATGACATGAGGTATGTTGACTGCCTCGCCTTGTAGCAGCAGGCCCTCGATAAATGTTCATTTCCTCCCCCTGTGTGTCCCCTTTCTTCTTGTGCGGTGACTGAAGCCTGCACAACAGATGGCCTGAGTAGCTCTGCACACTGTGCTTTATTTTCTAGATCCAGGTATAAGGGAGAAGAAGTGGCATAAGGGAAGCCAACCAGTCACTAAAATGCAGGTGACTCAGGAACTGATCTCAGCAGCTTTGTATAGTCAATGGGATGCCCAAGGCCTTCTGGCCTTTGTAGAGATGGACCCTGAAGGTGGGAGAGTCATGTCACATTTGTACAAGGAGCACAATATCACATTGTGTCTTTTCTTTCTTCAAAGGGTGGGCTACGAAAAGAGGGGGCCTGATTTTCCAGGTGTGGAAGAGCTGTGTTTCAGAAGCCTCACACTTGGGGTGGAATCCTTTTAGGATGGGATCCACTTCCCTCCCTGGGAAATATTTTCAAGCAAGTCCCATTTCCTTCTGATCTCATCCTGCCTGACTCCTTTAACCTGTCTCAGAAACATGTTGCTGCAGGATAGAACTCGGGTTCTCAGTCTGTGCTCCACTCACCCAGGAAAAAGCTGGCTTACGGAGAACCGGCTTCTCGAGTGTAAATTTGGTATCGAGCCTTTGAATATCCATAAGCAGATAAATAACAAATGGGGAAATAATTTAGTCATTTAAATTGGAACAAATTCCCCAAATAGCTTTCTTGTTATCACTTTGATGAATCAGACTCCAGAGTTATTAGGGAATACATCACAATAGCTAAAGTTTTTAAGATGATGTGAAGGGATTAATATTGAATGGGCTGGAGTGACAGAGGGAACTAAGGATTTGATGGGAAGGGCAGGAGAGAAGAGGAAGGAAATCTGGATAAACTAAGAAATGATTATGAAATGGACTCATCACCAATAAATCCATAGGAAGAAGGGAAGAAATAGTATTGTATAGTAAATTCTGCCTTAATCTAAGGATCTATGACTTATTGGAAATGTTACATGTTACAAACAGGAGAGAATATACTCCCCCATCTGTGCTCTGTAACTGTGTCTTATTAGTTTAGCTTCATACACTTCCCGTCTCCCGATCAAACAAGCTAGGTCTGAAAATCAGTGTCAATTGAGCATTTTATACTGGACATCTATAGTGGCAGAATGCATTGCACTTTCCAATCTGGCACACACGCTACCGGCCAGAAAGAAGGAACTGAAGTAGGAAGGCCTGGGTGGGTTCACGCTTGTGTTTCTGTTTAGGCGTGGTCTGGTCCTGTGTGTTTCAATAACATACCCCATCTCCACTTTTAGAGGCTGGCATCCAATGTAAAAAAGTTCTTGGCAACTTGGTGCTGTCCATGGCCCAAGTCCTGGTCTTCCTCTACCTCGCCCTCTGCTGCCTGACTTTTGTGTGAGGCTCCTGACTTGCTGTCCTCGCCCCCAGCCCTGAGCCCCAATGCAGAGGTTCATCAGTACTGCTGGGAACTTGTCAGAAAGGAGCATTCACGGGCCCCAGAGACTCTGAGGGGTGGGGTCCAGCACAAATAATCTGGGTGATTCTGACACATCACTGCTGTGGCTCACCTGGGTTTTCGTGCTGGGTTGACAGGCGCTCTGCTCGTGGGTTCCCCCGGCTTCTCACCACACTCGAGGAGGGCTGGATCTCCAGCACCGAGCGGGGCATTTTGGATATGCCAACAAAGAATCGCCCTGTGAGGTTAGATACACTTCACACTGGGCATATATTTAGGTCAAGGGCTACGGCGGTTGAAGCCCCTCACCTGCGGTAATGTTTACAATTATTTATTTATTTACTCACTTATTTTTGGCTGCGTTGGGTCTTCATTGCTGCACTTTCTCTAGTTGCAGCGAGTGGAGACTACTCTTCATTGAGGTGCACGGGCTTCTCATTACAGTGGCTTCTCTTGTTACGGAGCACAGGCTCTAGGTGCGTGGGCTTCAGTAGTGCGGCTCGCAGACCTAGTTGCTCCGCGGCATATGGGATCTTCCCAGACCAGGGACAGAATCTGTGTCCCCCGCATTGGCAGGTGGATTCTTAACCACTGCACCACCAAGAAAGTCCCAATGTTTGCAATTCTGATTCTTTTATTTTACAGAAATTAGAGGACCTTTGGGGAGATGCCAGGCTGAAGTTAAGGCCAGAACAAGGCCCCATCGATGGTAATGAAAAAGTTACAACAAAGATCCTTCATGATGAAAGAAGGGTTTTTAGTTGTTTCCTGAACAGGAAAGCCACCAACTAGTGCTCCTTGAGAAGCTGCATTAGTGAGGGTTCTCCGGAGAAATAGAACCCGGAAGAGACAGAATTTGTATGCATTTGTCACAATTGTGTTTATCCATTCTCTTGTGGGTTTTTTAAAAAATATTTATTTATTTTATTTTTGTCCCTGTGGGGTCTTTTGTGGCATGTGGGATCTTCACTGTGGCATGTAGGATCCTCTCCTGCAGTGTGCAGGCTCAACAGTTGCGGCACCTGAGGTTTCTAGTTGTGGCCCATGTGCTCAGCAGTTGTGGTGTGCAGGCATCGTTGCCCCATGGCATGTGGAATCTTAGTTCCCCGACCAGGGATCAAACCCGTGTCCCCTGCGTTGGAAGGCAGATGCTGGACCACTAAGGAAGTCCCCATCCATTCTCCTGTTGATGGACATTTGGTTGTTTCTAGTTTGCAGCTATGATGCTTGAGGGTGTTATGAACAATCTTGTGCACATCATTTCAGACTTGTATTTTCACTTCCCTTGGGAAAATTCTAGGAGAAGAATGTTTGGGATGTAGGGAAAGTGTATTTTTAACTTTATAAGAAATGGCCAAACTGTTTTCCAAGGTGATGGTACCACTTTGCATCGCTACCTGTAATGGATGAGAATCCCACGTACTCCACATCCTTGCCAATGTTTGGTATGGTCAGTCGTTATAATCATCAGCCTTTTTTGTGGCCAAGAAGTGGGTAACTCATGCCTGTTTTGATTTGCAGTTTCTCTGAGATAGATGATGTTATACATCTTTACATTTACTGTGCTTGTCGGCCACTTGTATGTTTTCTTTTGCGAAGTGATGAAATATCGTGCACAGGCTTTATTGGGTTGTTTGTCTTTGTACTATTGAGTTGTAAGAGTCTATATAGACATGTGTCTGCATACGTATTTTCTCAGATATACGTATTAAAAACATTTTTTCCTCATCTGTGACTTACCTTTTCATACCCTTAGTGGTTCTTGTTAAGGAACATAAGTTTTAAAGTTTCATGACGTTGAATGATTCAGGTTTTTCATGCTTAGTGATTTTTGTATTCCGTCCAGAAAACTTTTGCCTGTCTCCAGGTTGTAAAGATATTCTCCTATTTCCTTCTCGGCTCTTTATAGTTCTGGCCTTTTGGGTCTATGAGTCACCCTAAATTGATTTATGCATATGTGTGTAGGGTATGAGGTAGGGGCCAAGCAGATGGTAAAATTTTAACTTAAATCTGGATCCTAGCTTTTTGCTTAAAAAATATCTCCACAAAATATAGGCTAGAAGAAAACTCATGACAAACTCATAATAGTGATTTCCTCTGAAAAGGCATGGAGAGGGGAGAGATTGAAAGAGCATATAAAAGGGATATCAGCTAGATCAGTAACGTGTTATTTTTTTAAGAGGAAAGAAAAGGTCAGAAGCAATTATTGGAAGGTGGTGATGTTTTGCACAGTGACTACATTGGTGTTTGTTGGAAAGGCATGCTCTCTTTCCAATGTAAATTTTTTTGCATAATTAAAAAGAGTACATTATAACACAGCAATAAAGAAGTTACTTTGAAGCACGAACACTGGCAGTTTCATGTCAGACAATACAATTAAATGCGGTAGATACTGCCAAATCTCTCGCAAACGAGAACAGAAATCTTCAAACTTGGAGAGGCTTTGTGGGTGATTCATTCTTTGTGAATGTCTGTCACTCAGGAGGTGCTATTTGTCAAGATACCAAGAGAAACTATCTAATGTGAAGCTAAACATAATTCGATTCAGCAAAGCAAAGAAGCTATGGCTTCTCATAAATAGGAATAGTGCAAAACCTTAGAATTCTCTGACACATCTCAACATTATACTGTAATTTAGAATAATGCTGAAGTTGTCATGACAAAGTATACATTAGAAGAAGCTGGGTGGTGTTCTGAGGTTCTGTCTAAAGAAAGGCTGATGGCCAAGAGTGATTTAGGATTTAGGACAGAAAGTGGTTCTCCAAACCACATGTGAATACAGTTTAAACTCAAACTTTGTGCTAAAGAAGAAGAAAGTAGCAGGTAATTGCATGCATCAATGGTGTGCCAAGGTCAGTTAAAAATTAATATGTGCTCCAGTGCAATGTTCAAAGTGAGGTCTTTGGAACGGCAGTGTCAGCGTTACCTGGGCTCTCTCTATGGATACAGGTGCTCAGGTCTCACACGATCTCAACATCTGCTGCCCAGGAATCCATGTTTTATGAAGCTCTCCCAGCAATTCTCTTCTGATCTCGGAAAACTACTGCCCTAGTGGAGATCTGACAATTTCTTTTTAGACGCACAGCACGTGTGATGGTTCATTTTCTATATCAACTTGACTGGGCTAAGGGGTGCCCGGAGAGGTGGTCAAAGCTGATTTCTGGGTGTGTTTGTGACGGTATTTCTGGAAGAGGTTAGCATTTGAATTGGTAGACTGAGTAAAGAAGCTCACCCCCGCCAGCATGGGCACCATCCAACCTGCTGAGAGACTGAATAGAATGAAAAGGTGGAGGAAGAGCAAACTGCTCTCCCCTTGAGCTGGGACATCCGTCTCCTCCCCTCCTCAGACATCAGAGCTCCTAGTTCTTGGATCTTTGGACTCAGACTGAATCACACCACCGCTTTCCAGGTGGCAGACTGCAGGACCTCTTAGCTTTCATAACTGCATGAGCCAATGTCTACAAGGGCGAGTCAAAAATTATCCGCACTCTGGCTGTAGAATTTATTCTAATTAACTTTTAGAAATGACAATTACATCATTTTCTGACATAGTCTCCTTGCTTTTCAATACATTTTGTCCATCTGTCAACAAGCTTTCATATTCCCTCATTAAAAAGTGTTTTAGGCTGAGATTAGAGCCTCGAATGCATCGCTGTCTTCACTTCTTCATCAAAAGTGAATCTTCGTCCTCATAGGGCTGCTTTCACGGGACCAAACAGGTGAAAGTCCGAGGGAGCAAGATCAGGACTATAGGGAGGATGCTTTAACACCTCAAAATGAAGTTTCTGCAGAGTGTTGACAGCGTGGGCAGTAGTGTGTGCACGTGCACATCCTCGGACCACAAAAACGAATCACTGCACGCTGCTCTTCTTTTGTGCAAATCACAAGTGGGGCATCCATTTTTGCTTGCACTGCAGTTACAAATAAACTGATGTAACATGTTCACAGTTGCACAGCAGTGACTGGGGAGACAGTAGCCTTGAATGGAAAGTGCTGATATAAGACAATGCGGCCAACAGAAGTTTTAATATAACCGGAGTGTGGATAGTTTTTGACTCACCCTTGCATAATAAGTCTCCTCTTATAGGTGTGTATATGTGTATGTGTGTGCATATACACATATATAGGGGAGATTTATTATATTATAGGGTATATAGGCTATACATCTCTTATTGGTTCAATTTCTCTGGAGAGCCCTGATTGATACACCACCTAAACTTCCTTCCTGTGTTTGAAGCACCCTCCATCCTATAAGCCATGGGAAGTATCACCCATCTCACCTGAGAAGCCCCAAGCACCATAAAGGCTTCCCATGCAACTGGAATTTGGCCATGTGACCCCAGCTTGGCCAATCAGATGTACCATTCCAGACATTTGATCTGGAGCCAGGGCTGCAGAGAAGCCCTCTGGAGGTTCCTTCTGACTTTGGAGGCACTGCTGTGGTACCCAGTGGCACTGTAAGTCCAGGGCTGCCAGCAGAGTCCCCACTGGGGCAGTTCTGCAGTGGCATTTGGACTCTAGTGCTAGCTACATAGTCTTACTTATTTCCTATCCCTTCCCCAAGCCTGGCCTGCCAGCCTTCCTATCAATTCTATGAGCCACCCAACATCGTTAAAATAAAATTATTTTCTTTAAATTAGCCAGGGTTGATTTCTGTGGCTGGCATTCAGCATCCTACCAGCATATGCATTGAATGCAGTGCTTATTGATCTGTTTTATTTTGTTTTTCTCTGAAGGCTCTTTGTACATTGACGGTATAGTTTAGAGACAAAGGCATTTTAGAAATTTTTAAAAAGTCATATATACGAACATACATACACCTGTATAGGGAAGTAAAAAAATTTGGAAAAAATAAAACAGACTATTTACTCTATTTTATTTTACACTTCTCTGTATTTTAATATTTGTTCTCTCAGGGATATACATCAATATCCAAATGAAAAATTATAAACAGTTCTTACTTTCGGACAGGATCATGGTGTGGGCACGTGCGCGTGTGTGTGGTGAGAGCCATAAGCTCATCAAGGCTTAAGCAGTGAAATCATGGTATTTAAATGAACCGGGCTCCTATCTAAAAAAGCCAGAAAATCACACAAAGGTTTATGTCAAAAATATCTAGTACAGTCATTTGTAATTAGCACAAAGGAAATGCGTTAAATGCATCAAACCACCTCACAAATGGGCAAGAGCTACATACATTTTGGTGCATCCCCTTCTGGAACCTTATATGGTTATGAAATATTAGAATTTTGAAGAAATGTTCATTCCATGTCTTCATGCTTCTGGCACCATCAAAGCAAAGGCCATATTGCTGAGTTAAGAATTCAGTATAAGGAACGCATAAGAAATTGTGAAATGGGAATTCAGTCTACGAATCAAAGAAAGTTAAATGAAGCGGTGGGGGGGGAGGGGTGCTGAGAATGCTGGCTGGGACCGCAGCGCATTCATTCTGGCTGAGAGCTGCTGCCTGGGGCATCTCAAAGGATGGATCCCCTTGGAAATCATCAGAGGAGGTTTGCACCCATCCATTCCTTCATTTGCGTCTCCAGCCAATTGGATGTCTCACTGACTCGTTTCCCCTCCCCTGTCCTGCTCTCCTGGCTGCTGAGCTGCCCACGCTTACTTCACCAGACCAGCCGCCCAGGCCTCTGAGGTGTCAGTGGCCGATTGCCCCCAGCAAGGGCTCTGCAATCCCTCCTGAATTCCAATGTAAATTGTTTAAATTTACTCCTTCCCCTGGAGAAGGGTCCAAGGACCGAGGTATCTTTAACCAAGATGTTTGATGAAAATATAAAACCATAATTAGAAAAGGAAAGGGCATAACACGTAATAGCTGAGTCTCTCATGGTTCAGAAGCTCCAAAGAGCACATGGCGTTCGTGGGAACATTGCTCATTTTGCATTTATATTGTAAAGGAAGGAAAGTGAAAGAGTTGTAGGATCCCGGCGCATAAGAAATCAGGCAGTGATAAAAATGTTACAGAAGATTTAAACTGCACAAGCGTCCCTGAGCTCAGAGCACCAGAGTTCCTCTCCTCGGGAACAGTTTTTTCCTTTCTCTATTTACCCCTGACAACCAATCAGCAGGGCTGTGTCCCTGGTACTCAATGCTGTCTTTGAAAGGAAGGTTTGTGGGTTGTTTCAATCAGAGGCTCCTATGAATGTTGATTTCTCCTTCAACTTCTAACTTCCAATTTACATCATTGACCCTTGGCTATATGAATTTAAGACTAAGTGCTCATTCTATGAATTTAAGACAAAGCAGTGACTCCTATGTCAAGTGTACTCCAAATTCATCTGATTTGGTTCTTCCTCCCATTCCAAACTTGAAAGTTTCCACGATGGTGAAGGATGTCAAACTAGAAACCAAATAAAACGTTGCCCATCCTAGCCACCTGCCACTGCCTCATCAGTGCATCTGGATAAGGATAGGATGAAATAACCACTGCTGTTAATTCACCCTCATTGAGCTCATGCTGACATAGACCCATAGTTAAGACATAACTTGCAAAGAACGGTATGATATTGATCACCGGGTCACTGTGATAATGCAAGCTTTTAAGGTCACCTATCACTGCCGGGAAAAGCAGTCCAAAGTGAAAAAACAGAGAACAGGTAGTGGGGAAGTCTTCAGGGCAATGGATGTGCGCAACAGGAAACTTCCAGGGAGCCCTCCATCCACGGCACTTAATCCCTGAGCCGTCCGCAGGGTTCCCTCACTGAAGCCATGGGGAGCATTTGCTGAAGGACATTTACAGGCAGAGGAAGATTTCCCAGAGAACTCCATGCGATCCGTATACCAACGGTAACAAAGGAAAACGTCTAGTTCAAGGTAGCCCACATTATTCGATTAACAAGCAATGCCATGTGGCTCTTCAAAGAGGACCTCCAGGTCAGATATACGGACAGAACAAGGAAAGAAGAGCAGTCAAATGGAATGGACACTTCCTACCCGTATCTCCAAGAGGGCTTCTCTTGTCCTTATTGCATGGAGATGCATGGTTAAGAAGAACACCACTTTGTATTGATATATATGAAACAATTTGGGGCGTGTGTGTGTGTGTGTGTGTGTGATCCTCATGCAAGTACAAGTCAGTCAATATAAATCAGTTGTGTTTCTACTTGCAATGGGCATCAAACTCAGTATGTAAAGAAGAGGAACACCTTCCCTTGCCTTCAAGGCACCCATGATTGCTCTGCCCATGATTTGGACTCAGCATTCTTCACTTACTTTTCTTGTCTTTATAAAATCGCTTTTTAAATGCCTTCAGGTATTATTTAACGGTGTCAGATGAAATTCAGGTTTCGGCCACACTCTCAGAAAGGTTCTGTAGGCTATCAAATCTGTGTTCAAGAGTAATGTCCAAGAATGTTGATTGGGTTTGGGGCCTTAAGGACTTCACCTGATATAGATTTTTCAGGTCCCTAAGGGCACCAAGGGCCGTTTCTTCAGCAGCTTCCAGGGCTGCTGGTCTATTGAATGGAAATCCTTGACCATCCAAGAGATTCTGACAGGCAGAAGCAGGGAATGGGGGACCTTCACCGGGAAGCTGCTGGTGTGTGAAATGCGCCTGGTTCCTCAAAGTTTAGCACTTTCTCTAAGACATGGTCATCTGATCTTTCCCCTGACCTTCTTAGGCTAGACAGAGCTCCTGCGCCTAATTCTCAGAAGAAATTAGCCTTTCATAATCAGCAAAGGAACCTGCTATGAGCACCTTGTGATCCAAGATTACTCCCCCTTGAACAATCAAGGGTGGGACTGGAATAAGATTAGCACATGCTGGAGATTCTATTATATACTGTTAAAGCATCTTGAGCTAGAATAAACAGATAAATCTATTCCAGATTCTAGATCTGTAATTGCCAGAAAGATTCTAGCAATCCTGACAAGCCGACATCTTTGGATACATTATCTTGACTAGTATCCAAACTCCCAGATTTTGCTCAGTGTTTCTTCTAAGTAAAGCATGATGGTTACATATGAGTCCATTGGTTCAGTCTATCAAAGAACCTGGCCATGGTTAGCGCATCAGAGCTGCCCAAGACGAGAACATACTAAAGCACAAAAATTCAGGCAGGAGGTAGGTTGCCCTCCAAGTTGATCAAATGAAGAGAGAAGAACAAGTCCCCTATGATGACAAAAATTCAACGTGGATAGAACTTGCCTCAATAGCGGCTCTGTAAACAAAGAAGAAAAGCTAACTTGATGCCATAGAAAATATACTGCAAAACAAAGGGGTCACTTCTGGAAAGACTCCAGACAAGAGTCTATCTGTGCAACTGATATAAGACTAAGAATTATAATTTAAGAAGTCATGGCATCTGTAGCGATCTGCATCTAGATCTCCCCCCCCCCTAGTGTTTTCATCAAGTCTCTGGAGTTCATATGCCATCCCAGATAATGATTTCCCAATCTACATTTCCAGCTCTGATCTCTCCCTTGGGCTCCATGTATGTATATCTAACGATGAACTCTGCTGGATGTCTAAATAGAGCAGGAATCTAAAATTTACCATGTCCCAAGTTGAGCTCTTCATTTCCACCTCCATTTTCTTTTTGGTCTCAGAAAATGTTACCATCCTTCTCCTAATGATACCCAAATCCTATTCCATTGTCCACACAGCACCCAGTTAGCTTTGTTCTTTAGATCCTCCATTGATGTTAGTTTTATTTAAATTTAAATCAGATCTCCCACCCCATGATTATGATCCTTCAAATAGCTTCTCATTGCAAGCAGAAAAACATACACTTCTCTCCATCTGTGGCACACAGAATTCTAGGATAACCCCCAATGACCTGCACCCTTTTATAACTCCCTCCCCTTCGGTGCAGGATATCACTCCTGTGACTAGGATACTAACCAGTAGACTTTGAGTTAATCAAAGTCAATTACACTGGGATAGCCTGACCAAATCAGAGGATCCTTTAAAAGAAGGTGAAGTCAGTGAGACATGCTTTCTGCTGGCCTGGCAGAAAGCAAATGTCCATGCTGAAGAATGATGATGTGGTTCCACAGGGCCAGGAACTGTGGGCAGCCTCCAGGAGCTGAGAGTGGTCCCTGACCCACGGCTAGTGACAAAACAGGAACATCATTTCTGGAGCCACAAGGAACTGAATTCTAACAACAAATCAGAACGTGCCTGGCTGAGCTTGAATTCCAAATGAACACCACAGTGCAGCTGACACCTTGTGAAGCCCTGAGCAGAGGATCCAGCTGAGCCTTGCCCAGACTCCTGACCAATGGGAACTGGGAGATAATATATCTGTATTGTTTTAAGCCACTTTGTTTGGAGCAATCTTTTATGTAGCAATAGAGAATGAATGTAGTGTGGTTCTCAAAGCCTTAATTGATCTGGTTCTTCCCTGCCTCTCTGGCTTTGTCTGCTATTATTCTCCTCCTCACTCATCATGCAGCTAGCTATTAAAACATAATGTCAGCACATGGTTAACCTTGGAGGGATACTTAGAGGGCTTCTGTAAGTGTTGAAATATTCCATTTCTTGGTCTGGTTAGATGTTTACTTTATGAAAGTTCATTCAGCTATACATTAAGATTTGTGCCCTTTTATTTATGTATGATAGATTCAGTGTAAAGCTTACTTAAAATTACTTTTTTAGATTAATATTTGATGACATGACAAAATGCTCATTTTTAATATTTAAGTGAAAAAGTCTGAAAAAAATTACCAATTTTGGAAAGAATAGCAAACAAAACTTTAAAGTATATTAATAATTTTATGAAGAATGCAAAAATTATTTAATATTAGGAATTTCAAAGTATGTATTACATATATATGTATTATCCAATACACAGATTACATATGTATTATATAATATATGTAATACATGAAATAACACATATTACAGATATTTCCCCCACTTTTGCTATTTATTTTATGTTAATTAACATAAGCATGCTATGTTAAAAATGTGGATAACTGATAGATTCTGGAAAGAGATCTGATAAAATGCAACATTCAGTTCTGATTTTTTAACCTCTTAGCAAGCCAAAAATGGAATGAACAGACTCCTTAACGTGACTGGGACTATCTAACTGAAACCACTAGTTAACATCCTACTGGATGCAGAAGCCTAGAGATGATGCAGTTAAAACCAGGGATAACACAGGATACCTTTCAACTTCAAAATGACTTAACATTACTCTAGAATTTCAAACCAATATAGTGTAGGCATAAAGTAGGAGAAAAAAGATTTGTTATTGAAGTAAAGAGAAAGAATTACGTTATTTGCAGATAATTTGTCTACCAGAAAATCTAAGGGCATTTATAGTAACACTACTTGAACTCGTAGAGTACGATCTGAAACGAAAATAAACGTAAAAAATCAATAGCTATCTTACACATCACAAGAAGTCTATTAGAAAATATGAAGGAAAAAGATTCCATTTACAATAACACAAAAACTTCAAAACACATCAAAATATCTTTATAAGCACTTTAGCCTACTAGAGTTAGATCACATTTGAATCTGCTTTATGGTGGGTTGTGGGAAAGATGCGGACTACTTAGCCTAGTGCTCTCTTTTTCCTTTCCTTTCCATTCCATTCCTTTCCTTTCCTTCTTTTCCTTTTCCCTTTCTTCCTTCCTTCCCTCCCTTCCTTTCCTCCTTCCTTCCTTCCTTTCTCCCTCCTTCTCCTTTAGCCATCAAAGATCTACAGTATTTAGAGAGCTGTGTCTGAGATGTGAGAGCAAGCATAGCCATGCCAAAGGCAGGCTTACAGGTAGCTGAACTATTCTCTGACTCAGCTTTTACTGATTCATGAGGACTATTTATATTTTAAAAACAATAAACTTCTGTTTTTATAATATATGATAGACATTTCCCCCCTTTGCCATTTATCTTAATTTACAGTATTTTTATGTATGAAAGTTTTAATTTTTGTTTCAAAATCTATTACCATTTTTTGGTGTATTTATGCTTTCAAAATATTTATGCTGGGAGGATTCTGGGAAGATAGCAGAGTATTAAGCACCAGGAATCTGTCTCCCCATCTAGAAAACACTTGCAGTAGCAGAATTTGTCTGTAATATGATGTAACTATGTGGGAACTCTTGCTTTGAATGACAAATTATAGTTAATTTCAGCTCTTGGTACAGTAGCAGCTACCCATCCTCTACCCCAGCCCGGGGGCAGGCAGCTATGTGCATGTACCTGGAGAAGCTTGCACATAGCTTGCTGGAGCCAGGGTGGACAGAAAGGGCCTTTTCCTCCAAATAGTGGAGATCTGTGCTCTGATCACTGATTTTTGCTTCTCATCACAGAGGAGCAGACAAAGAGGCAAGCAACCATTGTTTTTGCACTTACCCTCACTGTCACAAGCTCCTCCTCCACTGCCTGAAGTAACTTCCAGGGGATTTAAAGGGCCAGTGCTCTTCCCTCCCCTCACCTTCATTTTTCTCTTTTCCTCCTTTGGGAGCCAGATATTAAAGAATAGGACATTAAAAATAAACTGCATATACAGGGAAAGGTGCAGGCTCAGAAGAGACCTGAGAAAACCCAAGTTTATGCTTCAGGTTAACCCTTGGCACACAGAGACCCTACAACAATAAAAACATAAACAAAAAACAATACAAAAACTAGCAGACTCTAGGGAAGAAGGAGAACTGATTTCTAGAATTACCACATTATTAGATTCAAATGTCCCAGTTTCAACAACAACAACAACAAAAAAATCCAAAGAAGGAAAATGTGGTCCATTCAAAGAAAAAAAGTCAACAGAAACTGCCCCTGGAAAAGACCTGATGGCAGATATAGTAGATAAATACTTTAAAGCAACCATCTTAAATGTGCTTGAAGAACTAAAAAAAGACGTGAAGAAAGTCAAGAAAATGATGCATGAACAAAGTGAAAATATCAATAAAGAGACAGAAAACCTAAAAGAAAACCCCAAAGAAATTCTAAAGATGAAATGTACTATAAATGAAATGAAAAATTCACTAGAGGGGTTCAAAGGCAGACAGAGCAGGCAGAAGAAAGACAGTGACCTGGAAGATAGGACAAAGAAAATTACTGAGTCGGAGGAACAGAAAGAAAAAAGATTGAAGAAAAATGAACAGAGCCTAAGGGACCTGAGGGACATCATCAAATGGACCAACATACACATTGTGGGAGTCCCAATAGGAAAAGAGAGAGAAAAGGGAACAAAAAGTATTTAAAGAGATAATGGCTGAAAACTCCCCAAATTTGAAGAAATATATACATATCAAAGAAGCTCAATGAACTCCAGGTAAGATAAACTCCAAGAGACCCATACCAAGACACGTTATAATCAAACTTTTGAAAGGCAAAGACAGAGAATCTCGAAAGCAGCAAAAGAGAGGCAAACCATCAAATACAAAGTTCCTCAATAAGATTATCATCAGATTTCTCATCAGAAACTTTGGAGGGCAGAAAGTAGTGGGCTGATATAATTAAAGTGCTTAAAGAAAAAAGAAACAAAAAACAAAACAAAAACCCTTGTTGACTAAGAATCTTATATCCAGCAAAACTCTCCTTCAAAAGTGAGGGAGAAATTAAGACATTGCTAGATACACAACAGCTGAGCACTAGATCTGCTCTGCAAGAAATGCTCAAGGGAGTCCTACACAGTAAAATGAAAAGATACTAGATAGTAACTTAAAGCTGTATGGAGAAATAAAGATTGCAATAAAAGTAACTGCATGGGCAAGTATAAAAGTTGGTATTATTGTAACAGTGGTTTGTAACTGCACTTTTTAAATTTCTACATGACTTAAGAGACAAATACATTTAAAGACAAAACCACAATTATCAGTTTAAAAGCTAGTATTATTGTAAATTTAGCTTGTAACTCCAAATCTTGTTTTCTACATAAGTTAAGATACTAATAAATTTGAAAGAATTATTAGTTTATGTTTTTTGTACACTCAATGTATAAAGATGTAATTCTGTAATATCAACACCTGAAAGGGATGGGGTGAGAGCTGTAAAGGAGCAGAGTTTTGCAGGCAACTGAAGATACCCTGGTATAAATTCAAATTAGTGTTATAAATTCAGGATGGGAAATGTAATCCTCATGGTAACTACAAAGAAAATAGCTATAGGTATAGAATATACACAAAAGGAAATGAGAAAGGAATTTAAACATTTCACTACAAAAAAATCAATTAAACACAAAAGAAGGAATGGCAAAAGAAGGAAAGGTAATCAGGAAATGATGGAGAAAGGAAGCTACAAGGTATATGGAAAACAAATAGCAGAATGACAGAAGTAAGTCCCTCTTTGTCAGTAATTACTTTAAATGTAAATGAATTAAGCTGTCCAATAAAAAGACAGAGATTGACAGGATGGATAAAAATACATGATTCAATTTTGTGCTCTCTACAAGAGGCTCACTTCAGATCCAAAGATACAAATAGATTGAAAGTTAAAGGATGGAAAAAGATATTGCATTAAAATATTGACAGTAACCAAATGAGAGCAGAAGTGGCTATACTAATATCATAAAAATAGACTTTAAATTTTTAAAGTTTACAAGAGACTTAGAAGGAAATTATATATTAATAAAAGGTTCAATACAGTAAGAAGATATAAAATGATTAACATCTATGCAACTAATGATAGACCATCAAAATATATGAAGCAAAAATGGACAGAACTGAAGGAAGAAAGAGACAGTTCTACAATAACAGGTGGAGACTTCAATACCCCACTCACAATAATGGATATAAGAAACCATACGGTATGGTTATGTAAGGAAACAGAGGACTCAAACAATACAATAAACCAACTAAATCCAACAGACATATACAGAACATTCTACCCTAAAACAGCAGCATACACATTCTTCTCAAGTGCATATGGCACTTCTTCCAGAATAAACAATATATTAGGCCACAAATTAAGTATCAAGAGATTTTAAAAGATAGATATCATACCGAGTATCTTCTCTGACCACAACAGGATGAAGTTAGAAAACAACAACAAAAAAACTGTGAAATTCACAAAAGTACAGAAATTTAGCAACTCCTAAAAAACAATGGGTAACAGAAGAAATCACAAGGGAAATTAGAAAATACTTCAGAGATAAAGGAAAACAAAACCGCAACATACCAAAACCTATGGAACACAGTGAAAGTGGTGCTAAGTGGGTTATTTATAGTTATAAATGATTACATTGAAAAATAAGGAAGGTCTCAAATCAACAACCTAACTTTACAACTTAAGGAATAGAAAAAGAAGAATAAACTAAATCCAAAGCTACCAGAAGGAAGGAAATAATAATGATTAGAGCAGAGATACATGAAATAGACAATAGAAAAACAGAGAAACATCAATGACATCAAAAGTTGGTTCTTTGAAAAGATCAACAAACTTGACAAATCTTTAGCTAGATGGACTAAGAAACAAGGGAGAAGACTCAAATTAGTAAAATCAGAAATGAAATTTGGGACATTGCTACCAATTCTACAGAAATAAAAAGCATAATAAAAGAGTGCTATGAAGAACTGTTTACCGAAAAATTGGATAACCTAGATGGAATGCACAATTTCCTAGAAACCTAGCAGTTAGAATTAGTCTTAACTTGAGGAACATACACATACATGCACAGAAACAAAACTTTAAATTGGTAGAGTAAAACAGGATTTTTTTTCCTGGAGATTCCTCACCTCTTGAATATTTTCTGCACTGAGTCCACTTCCTCTTGCTCTGCCAGCAGGGAGGGGATGGTGGTGGTACAATTTCCTTTTCCTTTGGAGGGATTACAGCCCCACCTCTAGAGCTTCTAGCGCTTACTCCTTACATACTGGTAACCTGGGGCCTTGGGTTCTAATACTGTTGTATTTGTCTTTGGGTGTTTCTTCATATAAAACATAACAGGCATTCAGTAGTTTCTGAATGTGAATTTGAAGCCAAGAGAGAGCAATTCGAGCTACTCTGCCACCATTTTAACCTGAGAATAATTTCACTCGTGTAACATATTGCATATATTTTAATATTTGTATGAGTAGTCCATTTTGACCCCACTCTTTGGGCTATGATGAGTTATTTGAAGGAGAAAACGGAATCTTGTAATATAGTTGGAAAATGTCATAGAACAGTAAGTGAGTGAGGCTGAGGCTGCTCTCATAGTGTCTTGGGGATGGGGAGCGGGCGTCACCATCTCCTTGGGCTGGGCCTCAGCTTTGCTGACCAGACCCCTGAGATTTCCTCATATTGTCAAAAACAAGTCGCCAAACCAAGACACCCACTGATTAATGCGCTGTAGGCAATTGCCAAGGGCAGTAGTTACCTCTGGGGAGGGAAGGTGGGGCAAGGGATGGGCACTGGCTTTACCTGGATCTATAATATTTTACTTCTTAAAAAAATTGAGTGTTCTGAAGCAAATATAGCAAAATGTTAACATCCCTTAATCTCAGTCGTTTGTTAATTATTTTTCCATACTTGTCTGTATGTTTGAAATGATTCATAATTAAAGATTAATTTTTAAGAAAAAAAGGCTAAAAAGAAAGACAAAATACTATTCGTGGCTGTCTTTGAAAAGAAGAGTTGTTTTTCTCCCCCTCTTTTCTAATTTTCTATATTTTCCAAAATTTTTATATTGAGTCTTGGTTACTTTTAAAATTAGGAAAACATAACTTCCATAAACAATTACTTTCGTAATGAAGAGAAACATAAGTCATGTAAACTAATCAACGGAGATAAATAGGAAGGTACCGAGAAGGAACACGGATCAAGGATGATGTTGATAAAATGGTAAATGAAAAAGGCAATGACAAAGCATAACATGTGGCTACATCTCCTGAATCCGTACTTTACTTATTCTCAATTCGTTAGTGGACAAGTGGGTTGGACCTTGCACAACTGGTGAGGAAAGACTTTGCTTCTTAGTACCAGGTGGCGTTCTGTTCTTGATTCTTACTATAATATATCCTATAGCCCAACCACACATTTCCTCCAGGCAGGGGATGTGTTTCCTACAAGTTTGGTTTCTCTTCCCATTCCAGGGATTACTGAGCTCTTAACTGGCTGAGAACCCACATCTATAAAGGAATGATTCAGCACAAAAGGTGAGCAAAATTGCAGGGAGATGCTCAATCTACTTAAGAGAACAAACTCTTTTAATAGCGGTTAGCTCATTAAGTGTTGAAATGTAAATATTGTAGCTAATTAAATACAGCTTTATTTATTCGTTCTAGCAAGATCCAGTGGAACTTCAATTACAGAATAAATTTTTAATGATTGAAAGGGCTTCTCAAAAAACTATGTATTTGCTAACACTGACTCATCTCTTTTTTTTTTTTTTAATCACTGTGAATTATCATAAAGCCTCATCTCCCTGGTATCTGTGGCCTTTAGGACTCTCTTAAACAAAAATGGGGCACATCCAGTTGGTCCCCTGCTCCAGGTCTGCACTTACACAGCTGAATATGGCTGGAGAAAAACACCCACCAGGTTGCCCGGACTCACTGGAAATTCACCAGCCCCATCCTCAAGAAAGTCCTTGCTGGAGGGCAATCAGGTTTCCCTGTCCACCCTCTCCTACTTCCCTAGACAATGGATCACACCTTCTCCTTGCCTGCCCTCACTCCCCTCCCTCACACCCATTCCTCCCTCCTTCCTCTCCACGGATGACTTGCACCTTCTACTTTACTAAAAAGCATTAAAGCAGGCAGACTAGCACGTCCCCCAGGTCCCACCTCCCCCTCCCATTCCCCTGCACCTGCGCCAGTACACCTGGCCCTCCCTTCTGTGCCCCTGCCAGGGCCCCTTTGCTTGTGCACGGTAGCTCAGCCCTGCTCATTTCTCCACAAGTCTCCCCTCTGTCCCACATCATCAATTTTCCTCTCTATTGGATCTCTCCCATCAGCATACAAATGAGCTATTAATTTTCTTATATTACAAGAACAAAAACTAAAACCAAAACCTGTCTTGACCCCATTTTCCTTCCAGCTACCACTCTATTTCTTGTCTTAGCAAAACTCTAAAGAGCTGATGATGCTGACGACCTCTCAAGCCTTGTCCCCCATTGGCTCATAAACCCATCCCACCACGCCACCCCAACCCCCTTGTCAAGGTCACCGATGCTCTCCACATTGGTAAATCCAATGGTTCATTGTTTTATTTGATCTATCAGTAAGGTGACAATATATTGTAATGTCTTGTGATGTGAATATTCAGAGCGAAGGGGGACACTAAATAATTGTGACAGGATAACAGGTGGACTGCAGACTGTGTCTGCCAAATCAGGGAGGAGGTATGATTGTCTGACCTATCAAGGTCTGGGACACCTTGAAATCCTATCTTCTGTTGTATTCCAGGACACCACACTCCTGGACCCCCTCCTTCTCTACCTTCTTTGCTGGTCCCTCCCTATCACTCAGAACTCATCATGTTCAAGTGCCCAGCTGGGTTCCTGGAACTCACCTACCCTTGATGGCTGGGTGACCTCATCCAGTCTCATGGCCAAGACACAGGTGATTATCATAGATGGACCTCTGGCTGGACCTTCCCTCTAAACTCCAGATCCACGCACCCCATCGTTTCCTCCTCTTCTCCACTTGGACGTCTAACGGGCATTCCCATCTTAACATGCCCTACATTGGACTCGTGATTGTCCTCACGATGTGCTGGCATCAGTCTTGCATATCTCAGTAAATGGCAAGTCCGTCCCACCAGTTGCTCAGACCCAATCCTTAACTCCAGTTGGCTCAGCCCAGATTCTGCTCCCTTACATCCAGAAAATCCTCTTGTTTCTACTCTCAAAGCACATCCAGAATCTAACCATCGTCCCATCCCATTGCTTCCATGCTGGTCCAAGTCACCATCATCCCTTATTTAGACTAGCATTAAATCTCCTAGCTGGTCCCTGCTTCAGCCCTTGTCCTCTCTCAGTCTGTGTACCACACGACAGCAGAATGGCTCTCCATCCCTCTCCAAACAAGAAGGGACATCCTCCCCATGGTGGTAAGATGGTAATCCCCACCTTACATCTCCGCCTTCATCCCCGCCACCTCCCTCACTCACATGGGACTCCCTCTTGTTCCTGGACCACCCCACACTTGGTTCCTCTGCAGGCCATTTGTGCTTTCTGTCCCCTCTCCCGGAATGCTCTTCCCCCTGATTTCTCATGATTTACTCTCTTATGTCTTTCCTCCAATGCCATCTTCTTAGAGACATTCTCAGATCCATTTAAATGACAACTACCCTGTTCCCAGCATGGCCTGTCTTCCCGTCCCACTTTACTGTCCATCAGAATATAGTTCATCACATACCATAGTCTAGATCAGCGCTGCCCAACAGAACTTCCTGCAACTGGACAATTTTCATTGTCCAGTATGGTAGCCACTAGCCACATGTGACTCCTGAGAACTTGAAAGTGGCCAGTGCAACTGAAGAAGGGAACTTTTAATGGTATTTAATTTTAGTTAACTTTAAGTTTAGATAGCTGCGTGTGGCTTGTGGCTACTGTATGGGACAGAATAAGTCTATAATTTATACTTTACTGTAGTTTGTTCAAAGTTTGGTTGCCTTGTAAACACAATCTTCGTGGCAATAATGCCCGTAACTTGCTCCACTGGCATGTAAGCTCCACGAGGGCACATCTCTTCTGTGCCTGATATTGAATGGGTGTTCAAAAAATATTTGCTGAACAGAAGACCTTTACCTCAAGTTTATCGTTTTAAGTGCCAAACTTTGTTTTTACTTTAAACATTTTTAGAAATTGTTCTAAGATCTATCGAGTATGTCCTTTTCCTAATTTAGCGCCAGAATATATGGTTTCCTTGCAATTTCAATGTCACTTTTCTGTACAGAAATCATGTTGCTGCAATAAATTGTGTCCTCAGAGACCATTAATGTCATCCTTTCATTAACTGCACCAGATTGCTGGGTTTTTATAGTCTTCCTACTAACTGACTGTTTATCAGGAAGTTTTTCCTGCTGCTGTCTCTAATATGTGCCTTATTTATTTTTCAGTGGAAATAACCGAGGAAAAAAAGGCTTGAGGGCACCTCTCCTCTCCCACAGAGTTAAATGCGTAAGATTTGTGACTTTTGCTGTGGCTACCTTCACAGCCTGTGCAGAGAGGGTGGTTGCCTGCAAAAACAACCCTCATGAAAATATCTGTAATAACGAAGAGGGTTATTGCTGGTTCCCTTTGATAGACTGGAAAACAAAAATCAAAGGACTGAAACCTAAGGTGTTTGAGCTGGAATTAAGACCCAAGTGTTTTCCTCTGGCTCCAAAGTTCTCTCATCAAATCCAGTTCTTCCCAAAAGTGCAGTTCAAAACCATCTACTAAAAATCACTTGCTCTGAGCTCCCCACTAAACCTACTGGATCTCATCTAGGGGGTGGGACCCAGAAATCTACAGACTGATGCATAATAGACGTTGAGGTCCTCTGTGCTAAATTTACTTTCTGATTAGAAGTATAAGCTACCTTGAGTTTTTTTTTTTTTTTTTTTAAGGCGCACAGGCTTAGTTGCTCCGTGGCATGCGGAATCTTCCCAGGGCAGGGCTCGAATCCGTGTCCCCTGCATTGGCAGGCAGATTCTTTACCACTGTGCCACCTAGGAAGTCCTTGAGTTTTTATTCTATAGGGGGAGAACGATACTTTTTTCCCCATATATTACATTTTTTTGTTTGTTTGTTTTGTTTGTTTTTTGTGATACTTTTTTATGAGCTCCCTACTGATAAACTTGTAACAACTATGTTATTGCAGCACCAAATGAGGATTTTAAGCGCTGATATATACGTTCAACTAATCTGCCTATAGAGGTGATCAATAGAAAACGTTTCAATGACAGATTACAGGTCAGGAAATATTTCTAGATTCTTTCAGCGCCTCCTGGGGAACAGAGAAATCCATTTGTCAAGAATGAAGACCTAAGAGGATATCACTGCCGTCAAGACTAATAACAGGAATCTGAAAGGTGATTCTTCCTCGAGATAAACAAGGTCATGTACAGCAGAAGCGAGTGCATGTGCACTGCAGCTAAGTTCACCTTCTCCAACTTGCCTTCCAGAGCAGACGATGGCTTTGCCATTGAAAGCTTCAGTGGGTATGTGAACTGGGACTGCCTTTAGTTCGGGTGTTATTTGGACACAGTCGCCAGTCACTGCAGGTCAACCAGGTCTGGAGGACAAGAGAACAACTCTCTTTTTCTGTGATTCCCCTGGAACATTTCTAACAAGAAGAGTTCTTGGCAATGTTTTTGGTTTTCACCACGATTTCCAAGACTGAATGGTGAAAGGCAGGTCAAAAGGAGAGCAGGGTTCAGTGGGGAGTCCATGTAGATGACGGCTCAGAGTGGGGACCCAGGGGCCAAGTCAAGTAAGGCAGGGCACACAGTCAGGAGAGCTGTGTGTGTTTGGGGTGGGGTGAGGGGATTGGTATATGAGGAGGTGGTGGGGATAAATTCAGACATGTAAGGTGGGGAGTACCATCTTACCGCCTTGGGGAGGATGTCCCTTCTTGTTTAGAGAGGGATGGAGAGCCATCCTGCTGTCGTGAGGTGCACAGACTGAAAGAGGACAAGGGCTGAAGCAGGGACCAGCTAGGAGATTTAATGCTAGTCTAAATAAGGGATGATGGTGACTTGGACCAGTGTGAAAGCAATGAGATGGGACGGTGGTTAGATTCTGGATGTGCTTTGAGAGTCGAGACAAGAGGATTTTCTGGATGTAAGGGAGCAGAGTCTGGGCTGAGCCAACTGGAGTTAAAGCTTGGGGTCTGAGCAACTGGCAGGACAGACATGCCATTTACTGAGGGCACCAGCTGTGTGAGCAGATGTGCAAATACAAGGAGCAGTGTAAGAGTCTGGAGTTCACCCGGATAAACCAGCCCAAAGGCTGGGCCACGCCAGAGCTGGCCACTGGGCCTCAGGGATCAGTTTGCAGGGAAATCTGGATTCCCAGGCAGGAACTGCAGTCCACGAAGTCTCGGGGTGCAGAGTCATACATCATTTGGCGGGCCGGGGAGATGTGGTAGAAAGCCAGCTGAGGGAGTGCTGGAGTGCGGGATAATGAAGCCGGTGAGGGAGGGTCTGGGTCACAGGGTACAGGCCCCAAGTACAAGCGAATGGTGGGAGGTCGTGGCAGGAAGCCAAACACTGGGACAGCGATACTGGGAAGAGAGAAGGAAGAGCGTGCCCCAAATCCTCTGCTCAGTCATTGAGTGAGCAACTGCCACCGGGGGCACTCAGAGAATGAGTCAGCAAGGAGCTCCTGTCTTGCTCTGGAAGAAAAGAAAGGGTAGGCTAAGGGAGCCTGTGTAGGTTCTCACCATACAAGACAGGCTCAAATTCCAGGAACCCCATAAGTTTCTGTCCCTGGGAGCCTCCCGGGGGAGAAGGCGCTCTGCTGGCAGTTTCATCATTTCCTGCTCAGTCCACTGCGGGGAGGAAAAGGTCATACCCATGGACCAAGGTCAGTAGGAAAGGTGTGCTGGCAGTTTCATCATTTCCTACTCAGTCCACTGCGGGGAGGAAAAGGTCATGCCCGTGGACCAAGGTCAGCAGGAAAGGTGTGCTGGCAGTTTCATCATTTCCTACTCAGTCCACTGCGGGGAGGAAAAGGTCATGCCCATGGACCAAGGTCAGTAGGAAAGGTGTGCCTGACCGTGAGCACCGGCTCAAGGCCAACAGTCAGAAGGAAACCTCCACCCTCATCCCCACAGGAGTCTTATTTATCAGATGAGAAGCTGGGGCTGTTTGGCCAAGAAACCACACAAGTGACTCCCTCTGCTTCACGGTAGGTTAATTTTTGGCAGTGATCAAGGAAAAAGAAAAGTCTTTTAATGAAAGAATCCACAACTGAGAGTATGGAGCTAACCTTTTGGAATTCCTTGCAATTTGTATTCCAATAACCCTGTGAGGCAGACACACTGCTCTCTGTTTAGTAAGGGGAGGCATGTGATTTACAGAGGAAGCAAGTAACCAAAATGAATCCATATAAAATGTTTAGAAAAACATAGTAAAAATTCCATAAAGGCTAGCCATTTTTACTACCCAAAGCTGCCCAGTTGGCACGTGGCAGAACCAAGACCTGGACCTAGATCTGTCCGGCTCTGACCCTCTACATCAGGGGTCCCCAGCTGCCGGGCCACGGACGGGTACCCGTCCTCAGCCTGTTCGGAACCGGGCCACACAGCAGGAGGTAAGCGGCAGGCGAGCAAGTGATGCTTCATCTGCTGCTGCCCATCACTGGCATTACCACCTGATCTACCCCCCGCTCCCCGCCCCCCCCAGTCCGCCCCCTCAGCACCGTGGAAAAGCTATCTTCTGTGAAACTGGTCCCTGGTGCCAAAAAGGTTGGGGACTGCTGCTTTACGTGATTACTGTCCCCAAGTATTCTTTTTTATTTGCAGTTTTTTGGTTTTGTTTTGTTTTTTAAGTTGAGCTGGTCAACTAGGAAACAGCTCCAAGAGTCAGGTGTGCCTGCATTAGTGTTTTGGCTTCCTCCCAGCCTCTTAGCGTCAGATAACTTATCCACGTGAGCAATTAGAATCATTTTTTAAAGTAAAATTAATGAGACAGGAAAATTGATTGAGACAGTAATTTGGGTTTCATCCTTGCTACAGAAGGATGCTCAAAAGAATGAGAACAGCATAATAAAGGGAAAAAACCACTGGAACATATCAATAGATGCTGAAAAGACATTTGGTAAAAATCAACGGCCATTCCTAATAAAAATCCTGATTAAAATCAGACCATAAGGAAACCACTTAAATGTATTAATGACCAGCAGAGTCCAATAGTAAATATTACTCTACGTGTTGAAACAGTAAAGCCATTTCGAATTAAATCAGGAACTAGACAGGTACATTTGCTTTTGCTGTTATTTTTTCAACATTGCTTTGTAGCTCCTCGTAAATGCAGCACAACAAAATCAAGAAGCGTATGTACAGGAAAAAAAGAAATAATGATCATCGTTTAGTTGGCAATATCATTGCTGGAAATTACAAACTACTGGAATTAACAAGAGATTTTAATAAAGTGACTATGTCTAAGATAAATATTTAGTTATGGTTTTCTTTCCAGGTTAGAAATGGAAATGGGAACAGTATTTAACCCAATATAGTTATCTCAAACTGTAATTATTTATGAATAAACTTGACAAGAAAGTAAGGGGACCATTATGAACAAAAACAATAAAATCTAATTGCTGACAAATGAAAAGACGTTTGATTTTTTTCAAATATAAACACAATGTCACAAAAATGCCAATTATCTCAACATTAATATCCTATTGACTGCAATTTCCCATTGGAATCACAAGTTGTTTGTTTTGTTTTTTTTTAAATTGGATGAAGTTGTCTTAACATTCATTTGAAAGAACAAACACTCAAGAAGAGCCAGGAAAGTCTGAAAAGACTACATGGGTGGAATTTGCTTTAAGAGACAGTGCGACATACAAGCGCATCTGAGAACACCATTGTCACGTTAGCCTGCGTCAGAATCTGCTGGAGGATTCTTGTTAAAATCCAGATGGCTGGGCACCACCCAGAGTTTGTGATCCAGTAGGTCTGGGGTGGGGCCCAATAGTTTGTATTTGTAGCAAGTTTCCAGGTGATGCTACTGCTGCTGGGTTAGGGAATATTCTTTGAAGACAATTACTACAACAAATTGACGCAATATTAGCAAGATTTAAAATAAAATAAACAAACCAGCAGAATAGATTAGAGAAGCCAGAAACTAGCCTAATAGATATGAGTATTTAGCAAATGACAAAGGATATCCATGAGGTGTGATGGAGTAAAAGTATCAATAATGCTGCATGAAAGTGTGTATAGTGTGGTCTCAAAGAAAATACAATACTGTGTGTGTCTGTAAATGTATATGTTATGTACATACATGGTTTACATGGGTTGAGGGAAATGAAGAGGGGAGAGAAGAGGAGGAGTGGGGTGGGGTGGGGGCAGCCAAAAGGAAAAGAAAAAAGCAGCATTAAAAAATTACCAACACATACAATATTATCACATCAATGCACTTACGTAAAATTACACATGGCCCTGGTTGATGATGTGTTTATGACTACTGAGTTTGAGCTGCCCATCCAAAGACAATAGAAACTATGTTCCAAAGTGAGAGCCCATTTACCATTCACTCCAGACTTAAATATTAAATGGCTACGATGTATAAGGCTCTGATCTAGACAGGAAACAAAATAAAGCCCTCTCTCATGGAGCTCACATTCTAGTGGATCTGTGCCTTGAAGAATTTCTCAATGAGATGGTGAGGGAAGATTATCACCGGGCCCACATCACAGGGATTGGCACCACTGGGGAGAGGATGTTCAGAGAGAATCCTCCCCCCACTGGAAAGGGGCGGGACACCTGCCCCTCCTCTCATGCCTTGCGAAGGGTCTCCAGTGGGATTCCTGCAGCTCAGCAGCAGAGTGGACTGAGGTCTGAATTCTGCCTGGGTCTAGAAGGCTTACTAAGTGGCAGAGGACAGTAGAAGGAAGAAAAAGGGGCTGTGTGGGGTATCCTCCACTCCCAGAAGTTGTGGAAATACGTAGAGTGATCACATAATTTTTTCATCCAAAATGGGACATTTTTGAGCATGAAAATATTATGCTCAGAAAACAGGCATAAACAGAATGGTCGTGGGCAACCTGGATGTACAGTCCCTGTAAGCACAGGATGAGTTTCTCATGGACCAGATGCACCATATGAGACACAGTTGGCATGAGGTTGTCCAGAGGGCCACTGTCAAATAAAAGAATGTGTGTGTGTGTATCTGACCCTGGTTCCTGGCACTGAGATCCTGGAACCCTTGTAATTTCCAAAGTGATAAGAACACTAAGAGCATCTCTTATTCTAATATTTGATCTTTGATCCTGGTTCCTGACAGAGCTCCTAAATCCCTTGGAATGTCCTGCAGGATAGGACTGTCTTTTGTTCTATGAGGTGACTCTTGGTGGGCTCCTGGTTAGCTTCAGAATGGGGGCTGGTCACCAGAAAGACCAAGCCATCAAAACTCAATGACATATGATCTCAGAGCTGTTAGGATGGCTATCATCAAAAAATATAAGAGATAACAAGTGTTGGTGAGGATGTGGAGAAAAGAACCCTCCCTTGTGCACTACTGGTGGAAATGTTAATTGGCGCAGCCACTAAAGAAAACAGTTTAGAGGTTCCGCAAGAAATTAAAAATAGAACTACCACATGATTCAGAGATCCCACTTTTGGGTACATATCTGAAGAAAATAAAATCACTATCTCAAAGAGAGATCTGTACCTACAAGTTCATTGTGGCATTATTCCCAGTAGCCAAGATATGGAAACAGCCTAAGTGTCCATTAACTGATGAATGGATAAAGAAGATGTGGTATATGTATACAATGGAATATTATTAAGCCTTTAAAAAGAAGGAAATTCTGCCATATGTGACATCATGGATGAAACTGGAGGGCATTATGCTAAGTGAAATAAGCCAGATAGAGGGAAAAAAAAACTGTATGGTATGCATTATATGTGGAATCTGAAAAAAAAAAAAAAAGTTGACCTCACAGAAACAGAGTAAAATGGTGATGGCTGGGGGGTGAGGGAGATGGAGAGAGGCTGGTAAAAGGGTACAAACTTTCATTTGCAAGATGAATAGGACTGAGAACCTAATGTATAACATGGTGACTACAATTGATAATACTGCATTATATAATTGAAATTTGCTAAGAGAGTAGAACTTAAGTGTTCTCATACACACACACACAAAGGTAAATAAGTGAGGTGATGGATATATTAACACATGGTAAGAATTCTTTCTCAATGGGTACATATATCAAATCATGTTTAAATATATTACAATTTTGTCAAATATACCTCAGTAAAGGTGAACAAAAGAACGTGATGAAGAAAATATTACTAATGCAAATTTTTTAAAAAGACCAACCCATGATTAGAAGTTTAGAACTTTCAGCCCTTACCTCTGTCCTCTAGGAAGGGGAGAGAGGCTGGAAACTGAGTTAATGATCAGTCATGCCTATGTGATGAAACTTCTGCAAAAATCCCAAAAGTATGGGATGTAGAGAGTTTCTGGGTCAGTGAATACATCTATGTGCTGAGATGCTGGTGAAACTGCATGGGAACAGAAGTTCCTGTGCTCAGGATACTTCCAGACCTACTCTATGTATATCTTCATCTGGCTGTTCATTTGTATTCCTTAAAATATCCTTTGTAATAAATTGGCAATTTGTAAACTGTTTCCTGATCTATGAGCCACTCTGGCAAATTATCGAACCCAAGGAGGGGGTTTTTGGAACATTGATTTATAGCTGGTTGATCAGAAGTACAGGTAACAAGCTGAGTCTTGCAATTGGTTTCTAAAGTGGGGGCAGTCATGTGGGATGGAGCCCTTAACCAGTGGGATCTGTTGCTGTCCCCAGACAGTTCATGTCAGAATTGCTTGGAAAACCCACAATTCTGGTGTCAGAAGTGTGAGTATGAGGGTGAAGGAGAAAACAAAGGCGGGTGAAGGAGAAAGCAAAGGCGGGTGAAGGAGAAAACAAAGGCAAGTGAAGGAGAAAGAGGGACAGCCATCTAGACGGGACAAGTACCATGAATCCCTGGGGGCTGAGAAAGAGGAAAGTGGCCAGCTGGGATGGAAATGGGTTTGACCTGACATGAGAGCTGCAGGGGAGAGGTCCTGAGCCATGAAGGGCAGGGGCTATACTAAAAAACAAAACAAAACAAAAAACAAACAAAAAAATGGGAAAATGCCCACATGAGAAAGAGGAGGCTTTAACCAGCTGCCAAGTCTGCAGAGCTGAGATGCCAGATCATCACAAGGGTGCCAGTCAACAGAAACACCCCCTTCTCCTTTCCTGTTCCCTGGCTCTGGTCCCTGATGGCTCAGAAGCCACAGGTACAGGGCTGGAGGAGGAACAGGAGAACCAGATGAGGAAAGAGACACAAGTCACCCGAGCCCCTTCCCTAACTGCCGATTTCCCCCCAACAACTGGGGCAGAGCTGGGGCCCTAGGAGAATAGTGACTTTAAATTTAAATTTTCAGTTTTGGTCAGACATGTTCACAACTAAATTAAGACTGTCTTATATGACTTAAAGTGACCACAGCATAGAACGTTTTTATCGTCTGAGAGTGACCAGAAAAATCTGCTCATGTTTTCCCTTGATAGCAGGGGATAAAGTTAAAGGACACTGGGAAATGAAAAGAGAGTTGCTCTATTTCAAGAATGCATTTGTTCAGTCTAAGAGTTACAGCAAATCATAAAATATTTAAATGAATTTCAATAGATAAAAATTGAGATGCATTTTTCTCTCCCCACTAAAAGAAGGTTGTCTCTGTGCTCTGAGTGGGGGATGCCATATCTTGGGGGTCATTAATAGCTGAAGAGTTTCAGCACCAAGGAATGGAAAGGTCTGATGTGCAGAAAATTACCCCACCCACATTCTTCTCTGAAGGTTTTGTGGGAGAGGTGGAGGGAGCCTGTTGAAGGGAGCAGAGAGGCAGAAATGGTCTCTGGTGGATAGATGCTTCCCTTCCAGAGGCTGAGAAAGGGCAGGTTTCTGAGAGTTGTAGAGACTTGACCTCTCTTGAAGAGATGAGTGCAAGACAGCTGTCAGGCTGGCCAGTCTTTTCTCAGGTTTAGAGAATGATGGCCAAATGGAAAGGGGACTCTAAGGAGCACCGGGGCCCAAGAGATGGCAGAGAGAAAGCTCCTGAGCATTGCCCCACAGCAAAGGGCAGGAGGGTAACTATGGCAACCTCCATGGAAGGAACAGAGGACCCTCCCTGGGGTCCAGGTACCACCCGGATTCTCACATGCCTCTGGGGATGAGGAGGTGCTCCTAAAACATGACAAAGATGGAATTTCCTGACACTCTGCTGAGGCAGACTTAGAGCTAGATTAAGTTTGATTGTGAGGCGAATTAATAGGCACTCGGAAACACAACTATTTTGGCTACATCTGTCTATGCTCTGAACACGCACTGTAAAGGAAAGCCACAAAAAGCAGAGGTTACGGAGTTTCGCCTTTTCCAACAATTGCTCAAGGGTGATTAATTTAATCCTTAAATTGAGCTCATCAGCCTAAAGTGAGGCCGGGAAAGAAATTAACCTGACACCGTGCTAATTCTATATTGGATGGCATTCTCCTAGGGTTGATTCTATTTCCTGGAGCAGCCTGGACTCCTGCACAGGAGGGATGTAATTACTACATCATCATTGTCGAGGGCACTTTGCTCTGCCTTTCTGTGGTCGCATGGCTCAGGCTGGCCTCTAAATTTGGGAATGGTGCAAGGCTCAGTCCACCTCCGCTCACCTCCTTTCCATCCCCTCCCCTTCCCCTGTCTGGTTTATTTCTTGTATTTATTTTTCTGGTCCAACCTCTCCCCTGATGAGATGGAAAGACATATCCTACCTGTGTTTCTCCTTTACTCTCACGCTACTTCCACATTCGTGATATTTCTGACATCAGATGTGTGGGTTTTTTCCTACATCAAGCAGTTCTCTGTAGGACACCAGTATCTAGGAAAGTGTGGCACAAAATACAGGCTCTAAAGTATTTGATGCCATATGAATAAATGAATGTACCTCCGTTTATTGAACCATGCAGAATGACAATAAGAATGAGAGACTACCTCTTAGAGGTCTCAGAACTCGGGAGCATTTTAGGTCCCTAAGTTGTCAATTTCTCTTTTTTCCCCTTCCTCCTACTTCTTCTTAGGAATGCAACACACAAGAGGTAACGACCTAAGCAGCTTCCACATCTCGGGAGATGCGAGGTCCCTGCTTCCCTCCCCTCCATCAAAGCATCAGACAAGGTTGAAGCATTACCCTATCATGCCACAGAATTCCATGAAAATCAATGGAACGGAAAACTGGACACCAAGTCTACAGACCCTGGGGTGGGGGAGGTGGGCACTGGGGCCATGAAGTCATTCATACTTCCAACCTGGGCCCTGTCGGTCCCTCAGTGGTGGCAGTGTATGTTGGGGACAGGTGCATTGAAAAAAAACAATACTGTCTTTCTGTTAGAAAGTGAGGTCTGCCTGGGCAGAGTGAGAAAACTCAGGGAAGTTCTGCGTTTAGCACATAAACTATAAACAAAACAAATAAACAAGAGTGAGATGCGCTGACCTGAAGCAAAGAGATTTGCCAAATGTTTTTGACTATTACAGATCCCTGGCTCTCCATCCCTATGACTCTATTTTCATCCTTTCCCCTCTTTGGAGAGAAATTCACAGGAGCATTGCAAATGTTGCCATACAGCCTGAAAATCAGGAAGGAACCACAGAAGTAACAAACTCATTTCCATAGTAACAGGCTCCGAACCATCCCAGCTGCCAGTAGAATGAGCCGATTTGATACATTCCAGCAAACATATCCACAGGAATGGCACAAAGAAGTCAATCTGAGGGCCCAGAGAAATCGCTTGCTCAGAAATTCAGGGTGGGTTTCAAGTCCTAACAAACCACCCGACACAATTTTAACACAAATCTAAAAGGAAGTAGCAAGTTTTCTCTGCTTTGAAGGGAGTGATTCATCATCTCACTGTGACCCACAAAGCCCTCAGCCCCTGAGGCAAATGTCCCCTTTGAAAGCTTCATTATTAAATCCGGCTGGGTCCACATGACAACTCAAAGTCATGGCAGCCCAAGAGGCCCGAACTGCCCCGGGAGAGATTTCAGTGCCAGCTCTTCCTTTCAATGTCCAACATTTTCACCACTTCTGCTTCCCCTCAGCAGTCAAGCCCTGTGTTGAAAGGGATCAAGACATAGATTCATCTGCTCATTCATTCATTCAATAGTTCTTACATGTCTTCTATTTCGTGGGTATGGTATTAAGCACTGAGGATCCAAAGGGACCGAGAAAGGGTACTCGTTCTTAAAGAACTTGTATGTGGTCTGGTGACATGTCCCTGGGGCAAAACCACAACAATGTGGAAACGTCAAAATAGGATCAGGAACTTAGGGGAGAGTGTCTACCTCAATCTCAGGTGATGGAGTTGCATCTTACAAGATATATGAGATTCTGCAAAGGGGAAATTCTTAACAGGAAATTTCAAACAGTTTAGAAATGAAGAATAATAAGGATGGTGCATATGAGGAACAATGGGGATTCTGTGCGGTGGGGTGGGTGCGTTGAAGGAGAGCTGTGTGAGTTTGGCAAGGCAGATAAGGTTCTGCTCAGGCAGGACCTTTCAACTATACTCAAGTGTATGGGCTTGATCCATTAGGGCAAGTTCACCGGGCACACACCACTGACGGCTCTTTGGCTAGCAAGTCTGCGATTATGTCTACAGTTTAGGAAGAGAGACCTGGCAGCAAATGTAGAGGCAAGGAGACCAGATTAGGGGGTCTCTAATCTGCAAGAGTCAAACCAAGAGGTGATGAATGTGTGAAATAGGACAGCAGCAGTCCAGGTAGAGAGGTGGGATACAGATAAGACATGCTTAGTGATTTAGAATCATCAGAACTTGTGACAGGCTAGAGATGGAGGATGAGGGAGAAGAGGAAGTACAGAATGACATGGCATACCTTAAGTGACAGAGTAAATGATGCTACTGATAATGTGTGTGTGAAACAGGTTACATCAGAGGAAGAGTACCTCTGATGATGGAAGAGGTGACTGGGCTTGAAGGTCAAACATCTTTCACTACACAGGACAGCCCCCCACTACAAAGAATTATCTGGTCTCCAAATGTCAATAATCTTGAAGTTGAACAACCTTGTGTGAACCTGACGACTACACTCTAGTTACATTTCTGGGACATCTGAGGCTATGCTTAGAATTTCAAAAAGATAATACTGTGAGACGGAGCCTTAGGGTTCCCTCTGAGCCTCCTTCCTTCTTCTCATTTCAAGATTTGAGTCCTTGTGGAAATGGAAGGACACCCTTGAGAAGAGGCCAAGGAAATAATACCAGGCCAAAGGTCATCTTGGAGGGATTTGTAGATGTTTCCTCTGCCAACCAGACTTAGGCTGCCCCCCATGGTAATGCCCACCTGGATATTGTGAATTCGATAAAACCTACCCAGATTCATCAAGCTTGGAAAGTTTTGTCTCTTCTATTCTGTCAAGTTGTCCAGGATTCAAAATCCCATAGCTACTGAAACTGGGTCCTGGTACCTAATATCCTAACCAGATTCCCTAGTCCTACTCCTTAGTTATATCTTCTGGTCATATTGATACAGGGGTTTATTTTTGGACTAACCCACCCTTCTGCTGATTTCACTGATTAAAACACTGAAGCTTTATACAACGTTTCAATATCCTATTGAAAGCGTTAATTTTTCTTTCCAGCAGCACTTGACTCCAAGTTTCTTTTCTTCTTGGTATGCCCAAGTTTTTATCCTTCCAGATAGAATTAGAATACATCTGTCATTTCACTAAAAGTTCCATTGGTATTTTGATTCAGATTGCATTAACCTATGTATTAACTTGGGGAAAAAAACCTCATATATTTTCTATATTTATTTTGCTTTCTGAGAGCTGGATATGAGCTTTATTTAATCAACTCTTAATTCTCAGTAGTTTAATTTATATCACTGCTGTATATTTCTCATTAAGGTTGTTCCTCTGTGCTTTATCTTTTCATTATTCTTCGGAATTAAAACCTCTTCCATATTTCTGACTGGTTTTTGCTGTATAAGGAAACCTGACTTTATAATTTTTATATTGTATTGGGCTATCTTGATGAGTTCTAATTTTAATTCTAGCATTATTTCTAGTGATTCCCTTAACAATTTTATTGCATTTTAACTGTTCCTTTTGTTTTTATTTCACTGAACTGCCTAGAACTTCTAGATTAAAGTCAGGTAATTATGACAATCCTGATTTTTCAATCAGTCAGCTAATGACTTGTTTTGTTTCTGGTTTTGGTGGGAATGCTTCCTGTGCATCATCTTTGGCTGGGTTGATTTTCCCCTTGCCTGGTAGGTGAAATTTCTGATTTGGTCTCACGGGGACTGAAGTCTGATATAAATATTGCACTCATGCCATGAGGCTACCAGAGCTGTCTCTAAGAGCGATGGTAGAAAAGCAAAATAATATGAAGGGGAATAAAATTACCTTGAAGAGAAAGAACCTGAGAGGAAGAATCAAGCCTTCCAGAAATGCACCCACTGGTTACATCCAGCCAGCCAGAGTTCATGCCTCTCTCCAGCTGAGTACAAAGCGATACGTAAATAGTTGCGCAATCATTATCTTAGATGCTGAACTAGTTGGAGAAATACTACAAATTTCAATTGTTAATAAGCTTGGAACCATGCTGACCATAAAAATATCTTGACATGCTTATTTCCTGAAAATGATGATCTCAGTAAGCTATCTAAAATAGGAGTAGAATGCCTATATAATACCTGCTGTGTCTTAGAAGTCAATTGAATTCTACAAAGGGCACAGATTATTATGAAAATGACACATACAATGTCTTTCAGTTTCAGTAATATATGCTTATTTTTTTTTTTAAACAGTGTGTTCATTTGGAGTCATCACCCATACGTGAGGAAGGATGTGACTCGATTGGTAATGTCACATTTCTTTGCAGGACGCTGAGCCTTATAGACAACATGAATACTTAAAACCCTGGGACTATATAAACTCAACAGTTGAGACTGATTTGTCACGAACTATCATCCCTCTTTATTAAGGCAGCATGTCCTGAGAGAATCTGGTTCTCTCTTGCAAGCTCAGCACTTCCTAATGTTTAATAAAAGATTAGGTTTCCAAGAAATAGCTGAGCTGGTTAAAATGGAATCCGCTTACCAGTTCTGATGCAACAGTTCCCAAATTCTCACTAAAAGACTTGTGAAAGAACAAAAAAACAATAAACGCTGAAATTAGACCAGAATCTTGAAGGAATTCACAGCTGAAGCCCTGTGGTGATGGATTAACAAACATAAAAGGAGGCCTTGTGTAGGTCCGTGAAGCTACTTTCTCTAGAGTATGAACAGAAGGAGGAAAAGGCTTTGGAAAACCGTCAGCATCTCCCTCGGGCCCTAAGAGCCACAGAATGGATCAAACAACAAAGTTGTTGAGGGTGGGAGGTATTTAGGAGTGCTGTTAGCTCCTCCCCATCTTCCCTTCCACCTTAACCTCTTTCTCTGTCTATACAGAGCTTGCAACTCCCAGATAACTCTCTGCTCCCAAGTACAGGGTTAGCGAGCTTCCTGGAAGGAGTGTTCTCACTTGCAAAGCCCTGCAAGTGGGCCAAAGTGGAGACTGGAATGTGCTGGGGTAGAGGTTTTCCTGTACTTTACCTTTTCTCTGTTTCAAGGAACCAGGGAATAAGGCCAAGAGAAGACCTCTTCTCAGTCCAGCAGAACCTTATTGGATGAACACTGGCTAAAAACAGACAAAACACAAACCCCTGGAAATTTGCAAGCAGCTCCGGAACTAAATGCATTCTCCAGACATGCATATATCAGGGTTTTTCTATCAGCACCCAAAGGGCCAGTGGGCAGAACCAAGGATTTGCCACATGGGCTGTGTGTTGGTAAACACTAGTTCTGCATACATTTCTTCTTGTTCAAGACCCCCCCAAAATTTAAAAACTTACATTGAACCTATGGAAAGTCACTCTAACACAAAGTAAAGGGGATATAACTGTGAGTACTCAGGGTAAGTTTTATATATCTTTGAAATTTATTTCCTAAGGATGCAGAAGGCAGGAAATTGAATATTTGCTCAGTATCAACAGGATACAGGGAGACCCTGCTCTGGGAAATGAGAAGAGGAGCTGGAGAAAGATAACATCATTCCAGGCTTCAAAGTATTTCAATACATAGTATTCAGATCTGCTGTCCAGCAAATGTGGCAAACAAAGACAACACACCATGAGCCAGGGTCAACAGAAACAACAGAGAATAGAAACAGACCTGCAGGGACTTCAACAATGAGGTTATAGATACAGACTGTAAAACAATGAGGCTTACAATGTTCATGACGAAATAAACCAAGCTTGTCAATTTTGGCAATGCATTGGAAATTATCAAAAAGAACACAGACATTGCAAATTTAATAAAGAAATAAAGGGTAGAACTGAAAAATATAATAACCAAATATTTAAAAGTCAATGGATGGGTTTAAAGAGAAGATTTGACATAGCCGATGAAAGGATTTATGAATTGAAATATAGGTCAGACGAAATACTCCAGAACGAAACAGGGAGAGGTAGGAGAGTATAAGAGACATACTGGGTACAGGAGAAAATCTGACATAATTCCAGAGTTGCAGAAAGAAAGGAGAGAAATTGGCAGAGGCAATATGTAAGGATTTAAAGGCTGAGCTATGCAATCCATGGTTCGAAGAAACCCAGCAAAGTCCAAGGAAGACACATAAAAAGAAATCCACAACTAGACATGTCATAATAAAATGGCAAAATGCAAAGACAGAGCAGAACCCCCAAAAGCAGCTACAGAAAATAATGAGAGACTATCCTCAAAGAAGTTATAGATAGATTGACAGCTGACAGATTACCCTTACAGAAATAATATTCACTGTCTTCTCAGCAACAACAGAAGCAAGAAGATGGAATGATATAGTCACACTGAGGATGGAAAAGCAGCTATTTGCCTAGAAATTTCTTCCAGAAATAGGGATATAACTGTCAGAAATTAGAAGGCCAAATTATAATTGTTGAACTCTATAGAATCATATATCTACAAAACCTAAAACACTCAGATTCAATAGGATTAATGAAATTCAGTAAAACCCAGTACCTTCACTACAGCCAATATGACAAAAAAATTCCACTCACCACACACACAGACACACACAGACACCCCTTCCCTCTTCTATTTTCCCTCCTAGACCCATGCCCACACAAATACCCTTTATAAAATGTCAAGAAACAATGCTAACAAGAAATATATGGGACTTCTATGGAAAAAAGTGAAAATCTCTACTGGAATTTATAAAGCAAAAATAAATATTTAGATAGTCATTTCATGTTCTTGAATGGCAAGAGCCTATATCTTAAAGGTTCCAGTCCTAAAAGAAATTTAATACACATGCCAATGATATTTATTTTGGGATTAAAAAAAACATTCTGAAGTTGATATGAAAAATAAACATGGAAGGATAACGTGAAAGGACTGAATCTCTAGACAGTAGAGCATAAAATATAGTTCAGAATAACTGACGTGATATGGTAATGGTGAAATAATCAACATAAGTGTCCCGGGTCCAAAATATGCCTAGACATATACAAGGCACATTAGGATATTTGGTTCTCTGGGGAAAAACGCAAGTGAAATCCTCACTGTGTAAATGAAAGTAAATTCTAGAAGGACTTAATAATTTAATGTTACTAAATCAAGCTATAAACCATAAAAATTAGCATAGGCACCTAACTCATCACTAAATGGGGAAAGAATCTTTAATCCCCAAAATGATGGAGTAAATGACAAAATTAAAAATTTCTGGATTTGTCAACTTTCAATTTTTAAAACTTTACCATGTCAGAGAGATGAGAAACAAAACAAAAACCACAAAGGGAAACTTGTAACATATTCTCCACGGTTGTGGCAGACAATGTTTAGCATCCTGAGTCTTGGAGCTTTACTGATTAATGGGTAAAACAGTTGCTCTTTAGATTAATAAGGAAAACAGTTTGGGTCACAGAAAAGAAAATGCAAACAGCTCTGGTTATCTTTTAAAATGGCATATTTAAATGAGAAGTTTTAAAAAAGTAAAAAATTGGCCAAACTTAAAATATTGATACATACATATGTACGTATATAGTATTAATGTATATTAACGCTGATAGTGTTTAATGCTGTGAAATGGACTCTCAATGGCTCTTCTGGGGCAGTGTACTTGGTGCAACCTCTCCAGCATGTTCAGTCAATCATTACTATAAATACCTCATGCTGTGAAGTTTGGCAGCAGTTAAACATAACTTTCCATTTTCCAGTCTTTGGGAAGTACAGTTCAGATATAGACGATGTATTTCCGGGGCCAGGAGCCAGCAGGTTGTAAGGGAAGCTAAGACACTGACCCAGAGGCTTGGACTGTGTGGGGAGCTGACTATGGGATTCAGAAATCAGGAAGGAACACAGGAGGTCACAGGAGGTCGAAAGCCCAGGACACAGGTCAGGTTAAGATCAATGGGCAGGTTCTTCCCTGGTGGCACAGTGGTTAAGAATCCGCCTGCCAATGCAGGGGACATGGGTTCGAGCCCTAGTTCGGGAAGATCCCACATGCCGTAGAGCAACTATGCCCCTGCACCACAACTACTGAGCCTGTGCTCTAGAGCCTGAGAGCCACAACTACTGAAGCCCATGCGCCTAGAGCCCATGCTCCATAACAAGAGAAGCCACTGCAATGTGAAGCCCACGCACCGCAACTAAGAGTAGGCTCCACCTGCTGCAACTAAAGAAATCCTAGGCGCAGCAATGAAGACCCAACACAGCCAATAAATAAATATATGGATAGATAGATAAATATTAAAAAAAATCAATGGGCATAAAATTTCAGTTCAGCAAGATGAATAAGCATTAAAGGCCTACTGTACAACAATGACCCTAGAGTCAACACTCATGTATTGTACACTTGAAATTTGTTAAGAGAGTAGATCTCATGCTAAATCTTTTTACCACCATAAAAATAAAAATAAAAAAATAACCTTGGTCGGGAGACAGGAAGACAGCATATAACAACGGCAGTTAAAGCTGGATTGAAGAGCTTTGGCTCAGCAAATAACACAGATCAGGAGCTCTAGACCAGGCCCCGTGTCAGTGCTGGGAATTGGATGGTGACAAGACTGATGCAATCTAGCATTAAGGAGCAGACAGTGTGGCCAGGAGACTAGAAACAAGACAAAAATACCCACTCCCCAAAAAAGCAGGCAAAAAGACAAAATAATGCAAGTGTCTATGAGCGTTATGAAGGAAACAAACATGACATTGAGACAGAGTTACGGTGTGGGTCCTAATTTACAGGGTGAAGTGGAAAGGAAGGAGGTGAGACTGGCAGCAGTCCAGGTGACAGCTGGGTTGTTCAGGTTGCAAACAGATGCACAGTGTCCCTTCTGGGGGAAAGAAATGGCTGCATGTACTTTTTGTTTTTTGGAGTATAGCTGATCTACAATGTTATGTTAGTTTCAGGTGTACAGCAAAGTGATTCACTTGTACATACACATATATTCATTCTTTTTTAGATTCTTTTCTCATGTAGCTTACCACAGAATATTGAGTAGAGTTCCCTGTGCCATACAGTAGGTCCTTGTTGGTTATCTACGTTACATATAGCAGTGTGTGTGTTCATTCCAAGATTCTGATTTATCCCTCCCCCCCGCCACGTTTGTTTCTCCTCTGTTTTTGATATCTGTAAGTCTGTTTCTATTCTATAAATAAGCTCATTTGTTTTCTTTCTTTTTTAAAATTAGGTTTCACATATGAGTGATATTATATATTTGCCTTTCTCTGACTTACTTCAATTAGTATGATGATCTCTAGGTCCATCCATGTCACTGCAAATGGCATTATTTCATTCTTTTTTATGGCTGAGTAATACTCCATTGTATATATGTGCCACATTTCCTTTATCCATTCCTCTGTCGATGGACATTTAGGTTGCTTCCATGTCCTGGCTATTGTAAATAGTGCTGCAACGAACACTGGGGTGCATGTATCCTTCCAGATGATGGTTTTCCTATATGCTGCATGTGCTTTTGAGGCCCACAGCTCTGCTCCACTTACTGCCTTTGAGCATCTGGATGGGGCGGTGTGGAGCCTGGTTTGAGTGGCGGAGCTGGAGGGCAGGGCCTGGTGCCTCCACCCTGGGCTGGGCCCGGCCGGCTGTGCAGGGGAGAGCTGTGCTTTGAGTGTGCTTCCTCTGGCCTTTGCTGCTTAGGACAATTGAACATTTAAGTGATTGTTCCACTTCATAAAGTGTGGTCCAGGGAGGCACTGTGCGAATTGCTAAATCAATTTATTTCTAAACAGAAATGAGTTTCAAAAAAAAAAAACACAGCTAAATGAAGTCTTGATGTGGTTCCTTGCAAGGGTCCTCCGCACACTGTACTTTCCTCTCTGTGAAGCCATGCTTACACATTCTTGTGTGACAAACCAAAATGACAAATGGGGGTGGGGGGGAGATCTGAATGGCAATGTCCTTTTCCTCGCTTGCAAAGGTCAGTGATTCTCCATGCATAAGCTATGAAGCACACCACGCAGGGCGTCGACATCAGCAGAATAATGTGGTGGGTAAGAACCTGGTTTGGAGCCAGAAAAAAAAAAGACCTGAACTCTAATTTCAGTTCTTCCACTGTGTGATTTTTGCGGCAAAATGCTTAACGTGTGGGCCTCCATTTCCTCATGTCTAGAAAGCCATCACATTTCTTGGCCAGGTCTTGCTGAGAATTAGATAACTCCACAATAACAATAGTAGCTGTGAGGCCCTTGTTATGTGCCAAGCACAAAGGTGAGCACTCTCTGGATTCTCAGAGGCAAATATCCCTGAAATATAAAAACAACTCCATTCCCATTTTCGAGCAGGTATCTGTAACGCGTAGAGCCGACACGGCTACTTCTCCTACCAGTCTGTAAGAGAATTTGTCATGCTCATACTTTGTATTCGAAAGCGTTACATTGGATGATATCTTGGCCCCAGAGATAAAAGACTAACGTGTGTGCATGCATGCAGATGGTGTGAAAAGTTACTCTTTCAAATCAGAAATGTTTCCCAAGGCAGATTATTTTGGATTTTCAATCTAGGCTTTGAACTATCATCCTAATCATTTTTCCTGGGTTCTGTTACCCTTTGGATACATGATTTTTCTTGATTTCTCTGCAAGAAAAGAATCTGCAATTAATTCAGATGGAATCCTGTTTTTTCTCTCTCACTCGCTGACTCCCATTGTCCTCAACCTCCACCCCAAATTATCCCATTTTGGGCCCCTGTCTCCCACAAATTTAAGTTTCAGATGTTGCAAAACGGGACTCTTCTTCTATACGTACACCCTATAATTTTTTTTAAATCACATTGTTTTAATTTGGAATTATCTTTCTTCCAATTTAGACTCAATCACAGAGCAGAGAGTTTGGTCAAGAATAGCTATTTTTGGGACTTCCTTGGTGGCACGGTGGTTAAGAATCTGCCTGCCAATGCAGGGGACACAGGTTCAATCCCTGGGATGGGAAGATGCTGTGGAGCAACTAAGCCCGTGTGCCACAACTACTGAGCCTGCACTCTAGAGCCCGCAAGCCACAACAACCGAGCCCACGTGCCACAACTACTGAAGCCTGTGCATCTACAGCCCGTGCTCTGCAAGCAGAGAAGCCATCGCAATGAGAAGCCCTTGTACTGCAACAAAGAGTGGCCCCCACTCGCCACAACTAGAGAAAGCCCACGTGCAGCAATAAAGACCCAACGCAGCCAAAAATAAATAAGTAAAATGTTTTTTAAAAAATTCCTTTAAGAATAGCTATTTTCAATGCCAAAGGGAGACAGAACATAAATCAGAGAGTTAACATCGAAAAGTTACTGAGGTTCCTGGAGAAAGACCAAACCTAAAGGTGACCTGGGAAGTTTGACTGGGGAGGGAGGACAAAACTTACCTTGCTTTCATTTTCGAAGTTCTCAGATTTAGGGGAAGAGCAGACATAGTAAAGGACAATGTGAAACACACTGAACAACACATAAATAGGCTGCTTTGACCCAAAACGCTCTCTCCTGTGCCTGTCTTGGTATCTTCACCAGATCCTTAAGAAGTAGGGTAAGGCAAGGATAGAAATGTATTCTTCATTCAGCATTCTGAAAGGAAACTGAGCCAGGGGCTCCTACAGGTGGTCAACCCAGGCTGCTTGAGCTGACGATGCCAAGTCACAGGTGTCTACCACCAGTCCCGTTTCCATGAACTAACTAAGTCTTTTGATTCCAGATAAATCAGGATAAATCTGTATCTATATCAATATCAATATATCTCTAGGGATGTCCATTAGGTGATCCAACAACTTCTAGTTGGGTACTTTAATGCTTCTTGTTTCATTTCTGGCCATACAACCTTAAGATTATATCATCATAATCTTGTCATCTATATGATATTTAATTTTGAGTTTCCCATTGTGTTAAACCAGCTTTACCTGTCAGACCTAACTGCCTTGAGATGAAATTATGTCTGTAAGGACAGGCACATATTTCTTATACAAACACACCAATGATTCCTCCTTTATACAAACACTCGCTGGTTAAAACAAAAAGCAAAAAACATGCTGGCTGCTCTTGGAGGCATTTTGTGCCTGACATCCTAGGCATGTTACCTTCCTATCCAATAATAATCCTCTAAATTTGCGCATCTCAGAGAGATGGGATGAAGTTAGGCAGACACTCATCATCGGAACAGGTTTGGAATGAAATACTGGCGACCCCATCTTAATGTCATACTTACAGTGCTTCAAGTTGCAAGCCAGATTTCTCCCTGAGTTACCTGGTAGACTTTTGATATCACTGGGTTCCCTTCATACGAACACTCTGTAGGACACTGTATAAGCAGATGCGTTGTTTAGGAGAGTCTGGATTATGCTGTTGTAACAATGCCCCAAACTGTCCATGACTGTCCCTCAGAGACCGGGTAACAGAAGCTCCATTAGCTGATGACGCCTCGGTGTGGACACAAGCGTCGAGGGTTTGCCTTGGTTGGGAGAACATGTGCAGAGTCACCACCAGCTCTTAAATGCTTCCATCCCAGAAGCAATGCACACTGCTTCCACTTAAGTTTCATTAGCTACATCAAGCCATGTGGCCATGCCTACCTTCTAGGGGATGGGAAAAGTATTCCTCCCATGTGCTGAAATTCAAGACCAGGAAATATTGGTGAACACAAGGAATGTCTACATGCAGGACATATGCTGGTTTGGGCTGTTCAGTATCCTTACCTAACAGGGCAGGTAATCCAAGCTGGACCAACTGCATCCTCCTTCTAGGGTATCCAATCCACCAAATGCTTGAGGTGTACAATCCCAAATAATGTTTATTTAGCCTGAAATACCAAAGAACGAGCTGGGTCTGGAGATCGGAGTCTCTCCAGGGACCTCTGAGTGGAGTTCCAAAACAACAGGAAAAAAAAAGGGCTCATTCATTCTAGCTGCCTTCCTCTGCTAATACTGTCAATTACATTCTGTTATCCACTCCCCTGAAGCTACCCTTGCTTTCTGCCCCTTTTTGCTCAGCCTGTTTCTTTAGCTTTCCTATGAATGTTGAGGTTACCAATACTTTCCCAATATACTCCTTTTCTGCTTAGTAAGACTGGGCTTTTGTTACCTGCGTCCACATTTTCCCAAACAGAAAACAAAAGCTGAAGACAAAATGCCCAGCTGATATGACCTGGGTGCGGTATGATGCAAAGATGGGTATGTACTAGTCGGGGGATGTGGGGAAGAGCATCAAACTTGAAGCCAGGAAAATCCGGTCCCAGTCTCAGCTTTGTCATTCATCTCGCTGTATGAACTTGAGCAAACCCCAAACTCATCTGTAAAATAAGGGTCTGGTACAAGTTGATCTTCAGATTCCTTCCTGGCTCCAGTGAACCGTGACTGTATCATTCGGAGATTGCTAAAGCAAGCACAAACCCTGTATTTTGGTCCCTGATGGAAACCAAAACCAGGCCCAATACTTTGATAAATAACTTGTCAATTCCACACATTCACTTGGAATCACATTAGCCCAGGAAATCATGGATTGCTTATATCTTATACTTCAAATGCACAGAAAGGCTGACATCTATCTGAGGACACGCCAGCCACCCTGGGAATTCACCTCGGCATCAGGGGTGACATTCTACGCAAATGATCACGCCCGGTGCTCATCTGATTGCTACATATCGTGAGTCACGTCCTTTCGGTTTCCGAGATGAGTTGAGGGTCCTTCATTTCTACATCAGCTTAGTATCCATCCCCAAGAGGCAGAAGAACCTGACATTTCCAGAACACTGTGATATATTAATATCGATACAAGTAATGATGACAAAACCCTCAGTTCTCTGGCTCTGATCAGAAGAACCCCAGGCACTGGGCAGAGAGAAAATCCTAAGTATTCCTCAGCAGGCGGGTGCACCGATGAGAAATGAGATGACTTTCCCTGTGAATAAGTTTCACCTCTGATGAAAATTCTGTCTAGAAGAAAAGGATGATGTACCGAAATATGAATGGCTCACTAAATCAGAGGGGTCTCTCTGCACACATCATTCTTCCTGCCTTTATTCCAAGCAGACTCTCTCCCTCTCATTTTATAAAAAAGGGATTTTTTAAGATATTCAGCCCTGGTGAAGTAAGAATAAAGTCCAGGCACTACTGGGCAATGGTGATGTCCCGCCTTACACACACATGAAGAGGATTCACCAAATCACAGAAGATGGTGGTCCGGGGAACCTCGGGGGCCCTTGATTCCACAGGCTGTGGTCGTAGGCAACCTCTGGTTATGAGCTTTCCTTTTTCCTCTCTGCAAAGCTACCTGAGTTGAAAGGGCTTCATCTAAAGGCTTGAGCAGTTGAGCAGAAGAGACATCAGTTGCCCTGAGATTCCAGAAGGTCCCGACAAGCCAGGGCCCCTAGTGTAAAATCTGAGGCTTTCCACTGGGCACAAATTCCTGATGGAATTTGCCCAGCAAACACTCTTAGTTAACAATCTGAGGCACTGGTTGCTCTATGAGCCTAGGTTTTCAAGCGTTTCCAAAAAAAGCAGTTTTTCTTAACGCAATTGCAACTGTTATACCTGCGGCGACTTAAACACAGAGAAACCACGCAAGCAAGAGGTGCCTATTTGTGTTTGATGTTGGAAATGTGGCTTGAAACATTTCCGTTTGTAATGCAGGGTAGGGGATTTTTTAAAATGGTTTGCTTTCCCCCAGTTCTGGCAATTTCCCAGCTAGGACTCACCCAGCAGATTAACTGAGTTCCTGCTGACCTTGGCAGGAGAGAGCTAGCCCAGGAATTTGGCAGAACGGAAGCCGTGACCGTGCAACGGGAGAAGCGAGGGGTCCGACTGGGGATGTGGTGGGCTGGGGGTGGGGATTAGCCTCTGGATCCGGGAATCCGGCGTCCAGTGATTCTGTTATGGCCTTCACTGTGGAACCGGCAGCTGCGAGCTGTGTTCTGCAGCATTCGGTTCCAGGACATCCCCTTGGAAAAACAGTCCGTACATGGGATTCTCAGAGACTCAGCAGTTTTAGCTCAGACGGACTGAGCCAAAGGTGCAACTGAGCCAGAAGCCCTCAGAGCGAAGGCTTGGGGTGCTGAGCTGGTGGCGAGCCAGCATCTATAAAGTGGATGCTAGGAGCAGCGTCCAGCACAAACATTTGCACATGACGCGTGAAAGAGTATTTCCCATGAAAGACTGATGCTCGGACCAGATGTGCACCATCCCCCAGGGCTACCTGCTCACCTGGCTGATTGCTGCTTCGCACCAGGAGGAAGGAGAAGTGACGGGATGAAGGCAAAAGAGTAATGGAGGGCTTGCCAGGCAGGGCGTGGAGGCTGGCTTCTGTCAGCTCTGAGTTCCAGCAGTAAGTCACTTAGCGGAACTCTGCGCCTTGCTAGGCTAAGCCCTACAGTGACGCTCAGGATTCTGCCATCTGGCTTCGGAAAGCTCCTCTAGTGGGGAATTTACTCCACAGGTCAGAGAGTCAGGAACGTCCCGGGGCCAATGTTTCAGCTGAAGAGATAAACAGTGCCCGTTGCACAGGTCCTAGTTACAGAACTCAGGGGCTGGCTTCTCTTTCTCATGAAACAGAAGGATGGTGATACAGAGTCTACAAAAGGTTTCCGGTGCTCAATGTCAGTTACATTCTCATCACGGCCCCAGAGAGGGTGAGCTGGGAATCACGTCTCCGGTTTACAGAGGGTAGACCAGAAGTGCACATGCCTGCCCAGATAACTAGCTAGGAAGGGAAAGAATTGGAATTCTTTACTTTGCCTCACTATCTCCAAAAATAAAGTTTACAAAATGCCTCCAACTCTTACCAAAGCATAATTTTCTCTACACGTAGAGTGTGGTGGCCACAGGACATTAGTACAAGACCGCTTTTGTGTGATGTTTGAGGTAAAATCATAAAGGGATTAGAGTCTCTGCAACCCTGGCTCTCTGCAGGACCGCTTTCAAGAAGGCCTGCGTTTTCTCCTCTTCGTAACCTTAACTCTATTATAGGACTAAATCTCACCCTCTTAGAGGTTCAAGTTCCTCAGAGCAAGGAGAGACCAAGCGAGGATTAACTGCAAGTAACACTTGTACTTCCTCCTTTAGAAATGGGAAAATAAATGAGGCATTTTCTCAATGGCACTTCCTTTGGAAGACAGGTGAACCTATTAGGTTTTTGACAGTCTCTGTCTCCCTTTTCACATCTTCCTCTCAAAACCAACACATAAGACGCTGAAACCAAATGTCAAGGAAGAGGGACACAGCCTGATAGGTGTCAAGCAGCTACAAAAAAAAAGTATTGATAAGAGATGCCAATCCAGCCAAGAGGTGGAGAAGGGCCCTGAGGTCAAGATACTTCCTTTAAGAGACACTGCTTGGGGTTCCCAGGGACATAGCCCTTTCTTTGCAGACTCAGTCTCCCAACCCCCAGAAATAGGGGGCACCACTGTCACGGCACATCTGCAGCAACATGTGTCTAGCAGCCAAAACACAACCTCCAAGTTCCACCAATTCTGGAGAAGAATGAAAGCCATAGTCAGATAGCATTTTTCCTCCTTGCCCTGAACTTCCACCCCTACCTCCACCCCGGCAGATCTCAAGATTGGATCCACAGTGCGTTTTCCTGGAAATCAATGCCAAGAGAGGGTTATTTTCATAACGTGGGATGTGATACCCGTGTGAGCCATGAATGGAGGTGGGTTTCGGCCCAAAGAGTTGTTGTCATTAAAGGTTGCCTAGGACAGCAGCATAAGAAAGAGAATCTTGAGTATATACTAGAGGTACAGACATATCTGGCAGTCAATCCAGCATTCTCGGTCCAGGAAAGGAGAGGTAAACGTAGACTCTTCCAGAAGAGATGGTGAGTCACCTGCAGCCAAGTGGAAAATAGGGTTGAAGCAAATAGGAATTTTTAAGAATCAAGAGAGATGATAAACACACAGCAGACAGAGGAAAGAAAGGCTCAGGGAAACCGATGAGGTTCTTTTCATGGGCCATGAGCAGCCTCCTGAAGTGGTAGCACCCTGTTGTCCGAGGACAGCTGGGGTCCTTGTCAGACTGCGAGGCCCTCACCCAGGGAGTCAGGGACCCCATTTGCCACCTTAGAGCCAGCAGAGATGGCAAAAACCAATACGCTTCCTCTAGAGACAGTGGACATCACAGCCTAAGGGAGAGAACTGAGCTTGCTTAGAAGGTGTGCCCCCCGTCCCCGCATCCCAAGATTTGGAAACCTTGAACCCAGAGCAGCAGAAGCACACGTTTCATCTGTCAGGGGCTTGCCCTGGAATCATGACCCATGACACAGTTGGGACTATGATAAAGAGCTGGGGACCTTCATGAAACCCCAGGATCTGAAACATCCAGACTTAGGAGCAAACACATTTTGGGTTAAGGGTGCATGTTACAAAAGGATTCTCTTTGAATCCTCATTCAGCTCCAGATGCCTCCCCTATAAAATGTGGATAATAATCTCTGACTTAGCTAGAAAATAGGGCTAGTGTAAGAATCAAACTGAATAACACATTAATGAGTGCTTTACAAAGTATACAGACATATGCTCCTACCACCATCCTCACCAAGAGTAAAACACCAGAGATGCCTGTGTGCGCTGCCTGGGTGAATTGTTTTCATGAAGAGCTGAGGAAAAAATGTCTCTTGCCATCTTCGTCCAGCTGAAGACTCCCAAAGCGTGTCAGGCTGTTCCCTATGAAATGGGAGTATCTGTGTGAATTACAGGTGTGAATTAGGGCTTCCCAATATTAAGATGATCCAAGACTGAAATTGAACAAAGACATTAACATCTCTGAACCTCAAGTTGCTTCATCTGTAAAATGGGAGCACTAACTCAGCCCTTTAGGATTTCTGATGATTAAAGGAGGTGGTGTGTATAGGCTACTTTCTCACCAGGAGAACGGAGGCATGTTAAGGTTTTTGCTCCGTTGTTTGCTTTTGCATATAGGCACCAGAATGGGAAAACCTGGATGGATAGTTGGTCCTACGCCTGAAATTCTTGAAGAAGGTATGGGGGACAAAGATACCCCTCACTTCCCAGGCAGAAAATGGCCAACCTGAACCAGCCTAGACCAAGGACACTGGCTGAGAGTCACCAGGGAGGGACCCTTCTTGGTGTCCACCAAATGCTCAATGCAGCCCCCAGTTCCTTGGAATTCCATCCATCTCTTAAGGCCATTCTCAAGTCCTCCCTTGTTGGCTAGCTATTCCCAGACTTCCTCATTTGGAATTTCCATGGTTCCTCTAATTCTCTCACCTCTTTTGGTCCCACTGTATCGACAGCATCCTTATAGTCTGCACAGCTTATTATTTGTGTGCATCTCAGATCAATCTTCCCTATGAGATTTTGGAGAACAAGGAGTATGTATTTTTCATCTCTGTAGCCCTTATATTGCTCCATAGTGATGTCTGCTTTTTGAATGAAATATGTTTCAAACTCTCACCTCATCATGCATCTAAAGCCAATCCTATAAATAAGCAAAGAGGGCGATCTTTCCCATTATCACATGATCCTGGTATGCTGCAACACTTCTTAACAGACCTCTTGTCTTCAGACTGGCCTCCCCGATTCATCTTCTTTGAATACCATTTTAATATCTTATTTAAATTTCCCACTCAAAAATATTTTAAAGGCTTTGCACTGCCTACATGAAAAAGTAAAAACTTCAAAGCCTTGAGGGTAAGACTCTCCACCAGCTGGCTCCAGTTCAACTAGTTAAACTCCTTTAACCCACACATTCCCAAACTAGTGAGACTGGTTAACTCATCCATCCATCCATCCATCCATCCAACATGGGTTAAGTGCCTGCTCTGTGCTGTCACTGTGTTTAGGTGGCATGGATTTATATAAAAAAAAAGGCAACGTCCCTGATACCAATGCAATTACTATCCAGTGGATTGGCAGAAAGTAAAGAGATTATTACAGTTCTAAGTGATAAGAGATCCTGGCAGTGCAGAAAAGCCAGTGCCCAGGTTGGCCTAAGGCAGTCAGGGAAAAATTAGCAGAAAAGGGACCATGTCAGAGAGGTTTTCCAAGAAGACCCAGTAAGGTGGGGTAAAAAGAGGGCATTTGATACAGAGAGAAACAAATATCCAGGAAAACCAAGGGCATTATGAAAACATGGTATAAACTTGTAGGTGGTTCAGGAAGACCTATTTAGAGCTGAACTCAAACTAAAAGGGGTCCTTGAGGTGTGTGAAGTGGTACTGATTGTCTATGTCAGTATTTCTTAACTCGTGTGCCTAAACCCAGTTCTGAGAGGCATCAAGAAGACGGTCAGGGGGACAAAAAAAATTTTAAGTGTTCTATGGTCAAAACATGTTGCAAAGTAAATACATGCTCTCTTCCACCTTGGAAAGTTACAGTGTTCATAAGCACATTAAAGGTTCTGCTAAGTCTTGCAATAAAACAAGCTGTTTAAAGAGTCCCAAATTTATTTATCCAAAGAAAATAACACCACTGTGTATTTGCTACAGAAGGGGATCCAAGGACAGTGGACAGTGTGGAAACACTGGTCTATACCTTTACCCCCACGTGGGCTTCAGGGACAGACACACTTGGTTTTGAATGTTGTCTCCAGCACTTCCTTACTGTTTGACCTTGCACAAGTTATTTAATATCTTTGATGGACAGTTTCCTCATCTATAAAATGGGCATAAAATATACTTTCTCTATAGAGTGATTTCATTGAGCACATCTGCCTGACACATAATATGAGCTTAAAGAAGTTCCTTTTGGGATTTCCCTGGTGGCGCAGTCGTTTGGACTCCAAGTTCCCAATGCAAGGGGCCTGGGTTCAATCCCTAATGGGGAAACTAGACCGCACATGTATACTGCAACTGAGAGTTCACACACCACAACGAAGGAGCCCACCTGCTGCAACTAAGACCGGTGCAACCAAATTAAAATAAATAAATATATTTTTAAAAAATCTTAAATTAAAAAAAGAAGTTCCTTTCATTATCATTGGCTAAAGATTATGAACCAAATATATTAGCTGAAACTTCTAAGTTGTATAGCTTGGCTCTTCCCTCAGAATTCTAGTGCTGTTTCTTTACAGTGGTTCTCAAATTGTTCTGGTTTACTGATATTCAAGCTTCAGTATAAAAGAATTCCCTGAAAGATTGCAATTATAAGAATTTCCAAATTATAAAAATTGCAATAGAAAGAAGAAAAAAACAATCTTAATACCCATATTATCTGGAATGCACTGATTTTCTTACATAAGGTACTGTAATGTTCAGAGTAACCCAATGCTCTACAGTGATTGAAAAATAAGCTATATAAAAAAGTAGTCTTGGAAGTAGAAATATTTATCATGTTAGGATTAAGATTATGGATTGTTAGAGTTGGAAGGTATCTTAACCAGCAGGTAAGAAAGAGCTCTTTTCCATATATGGCCTGGAACACATGCTCTAAGCTTGACCCTGAAAACTCTTCTTCACTTTGCCTCCCTGGAAAACTCCCACAAACCCTTGAAGACTCAGCCCAAACATCATTTCCTTTTGTAAAGTCATCCTTGAGTCCCCAGGTTGAAGTAGGCAATAGCCCCCTGCCTCCTATAGCATCCGGTGAGCACTTCCATTAGGCAACGTTTAATGCTTTCTTACCAAGTGGCTACTATGACCAGGGATCTGAAGATGCAATTGATGGCCAAACAGAGGTGGTCCTGCCCTCCTGGAGCTTACAGCCCGATGGGACAGCAGATACCAAACAGGTAAACAGATGAATTGAGTGCTACACATTGAGAAAGTGCTATGAGGGAATAAAAGAAATTTAAGAGTCAAGAGGTTCTGTTTTAATAGTTTTATGTTGCTGCCTCCTCTGCTGGCTGTGAAGTATTTGGGTGTAAAGCCTGGTTCACATATGTGTAACTTGGCACAGTACTGTTCTCACATCTATTGAGCGTGTATTATCTCCTGAACGAATGAGCGACTGCTGAATTCAGTGAGTTAACACTGGGATACATAGAGCTTGCCTGCGGTGACAACTAATTAGTGACAACTTAGGGCATTAGGTTCATTTAAAGTGGGAGAACACCTGTAAGCCCACAGCCAATCTCAGAACAATTACTTCTGTGTTCTGTTGATACTTGGTTTTATTTGACTGTTTGGTTCTCTCAGGCCCTGTAAAAACACAAACATAATCAAATGGCTTCAAACTAGAATGGGCTCTAAGGAAGAATGCACTTTATTTGGGACATGGTGGCTTCCCCTGCACTTGTGATTAAGACAGGAAGCAAATATGTGTGATTCATCCAATTAACCTCAAAGGTGTGCCAAGCGAGGTCCAGACACACTCCATTATTCCAAAATCCTTCATTAAACCAGTCCCATCTGAAGCCCACACCTTCCTGCCTGCCTTGTGATTCTGTGGGGCAGACAGTGTGATCACCTAATTTAAATAAAGACCTTGCTTATTACTTTTTTTTTTCTGGGTGCCAAGAAGATTTAGAGCAACGACCTGGTTCAGGAATAATACCCACATATAATTTTCAGATTCTATGTAAAATTAGAAAGTGCACATAAGGACATTCTCATCCCTCCTGGAGAGAGGTAGACAGACACGCAAACATTTTTTAAAGCATCACAAAAGACGACACCCCCTCCCCAAGCCACCAATGTCAGCAGTATCTTTGATGAGTCTGTAACCAGATGCTTGCAGCCTGAGATGGGGATTTCAGGTTTTTTTGTTTTTGTTTTTGCAGTGGCTGGTAGAACTAACCCAACCCTCCTCAGAACCTGCTTTTCCAGATACAGATTATATTTTCTTGCTAGGAGATATGAAATTAAATAAATATGTATAAAAGAATGCACGTATATTACTTGTGAAGCTATGAAGCATAATAGACCAAACGCCTATGAGGCCATTATCCATCTTAAGAACCAAAACATAACCAATACTCTTGACTTCATCTAGGCAGACTTCCCCGTCCCATTCTTTTGTGTACTAACTCAGATAAAACAATATTTGAATGCTAGAGAGGGTGTGGAGAAAAGGGAACCCTCCCACACTCTTGGTGGGAATGTAAACTGGTGCAGCCACTATGGAGAACAGTATGGAGGTTCCTTAAAAAACTAAAAATAGAACTACCATATGATCCAGCAATCCCACTACTGGGCATATATCTGGAGAAAACTCTAATTCAAAAAGATACATGCACCCCACCGTTCACAGCAGCACTGTGTACAATAGCCAAGACATGGAAACAACCTAAATGTCCAGCAACAGATGAAGGAATAAAGAAGATGTGGTATATGTAAACAACGGACTATTACTCAGACATAAAAAAGAATGAAATAATGCCAGTTACAGCAACATGGACGGACCTATTCCATTGTAATAACCTATAATGGAAAAGAATCTGTATATATATATTCAGAGATATATATATTCATATATATATATCTCTGAATATTCATATATATATATCTCTGAATCACTTTGCTGTACACCAGAAATTAACACAACATTGTAAATCAACTACACTTTGATTTAAAAAAATCATCTGGCAGGGGAAACAACATTTGAAGGTTGTGTTTCGAACTCCTTGCTTTTAAATGGCTCTGCCTTATTTTGTTTTTTTTTCTGCATAAGGTTTCCTTTTCCCTGTCTGCCTTCATGATTCCTCTTTTCCTTGGAATTCCAGCAGTCTGACTATGATGTACCTAATTTCAAATAATGCGATGCTACCTCACACAGAGTATAACCACCTGCAAACAGCACTTTCCCAATTCTTCCCTCCCTTCTTTCCTTCTACTGCTGTCATACATCTAAGCTTACAAGTGCTACAAACAGGCAAAACCTTACAACTATTTTTGCTTTAAAAGGTCAATAATTTTTAGCGTGATTAAAAATTAAATTTATATTGCCCTGCACTACAACTATTCCTAGAAATCTTCATTTTCATATGTAGATCCAAGTTTCTCTCCTTATCTTACTTGTTCTGCTTTAAGAATGTCCCTTCCATTTCCTAGAGTACAGTTTTGCTGGTAGTGAATGTAAATTCCTTTATGCTGAGAGATGCTTTAAAGCAAATATTCTAAGCCACAGTGCCAGGCTCACAGTGGTGTTGATAGTTATGGGCCTTGGAGGAGAAGATGGGTGTCAACTCCAGGGCCAGACAGGTAACGCAAATAGGTGAAATGGGGTGGGTGATGAGCAGTCAGGGCAGCAAAGATAGAGGAAACTAGAAGTGCATCCCAGTCCAAAAGTAGCAGCTATGCTCTGCTTCACTGAGGTTGCCACGTGGGAATGCAGGCTTGCTCCTTCCGGGACAGTTCATCTGAGCTGTTGATATGAAATCGTCCTATCTTATAAAACAAACGAATAAAATATCCAAACAGAAGCAGACGCTCAGATATAGAAAAACAAACTAGTGGTTACCAGTGGGAAGAGGGATGGGGGAGGGGCAGGATAGGGGTAGAAGATTGAAAGATACAAACTACTATGTGTAAAATAAATAGTACCATTTTTTTAGATTCCATATATATGAGTTAGCATACAGTATCTGTTTTTCTCTTTCTGGCTTACTTCGCTCTGTATGACAATCTCTAGAGGGGCGAAGGGGAAGCTGGGATGAAGTCAGAGAGTAGCATAGACATAGATACAATACCAAATGTAAAATAGACAGCTAGTGGGAAGTTGCTGTATAACAAAGGGAGATCAACTCGATGATGGGTGATGCTTTAGAGGGCCAGGACAGGGAGGGGGGGAGGGAGTCACAGGAGGGAGGGGATATGGGGGTATATGTCTAAATACAGCTGATTCACTTTGGTGTACCTCAAAAACTGGTACGAGAGTGTAAAGCAATTATATTCCAATAAAGAGCTTTAAAAAAATAAAATAAATAGGATACAAGGATATATCATACAGCACAGGGAATAGAGCCAATATTTTCTAATACCTTTAAAGGCAGTATAATCTATAAAAATATTGACTCACTATGCTATACACCTGCAACTAATATAATATTATACATCAACGATACTTTGATTAAAAACGTAAAGAAGAAATCCCCCAATTTAAAATGTTGGCAACCAATTCAAAATGTTTCACTTGTATTTACCAGACCAAATAGGACTACAGGTTAGACCTGGCTCATGGGCTAGCAGTTTGCGACCTCTGTCTTAAACAGTTTTCATGACAACCCCACAGAACCTGAATTACCAAAGAAAGATCATATTTGATGAGACTTGTTCTTCCTTCTATCTAATATCTGGGAACATTCTATTGAGAGAGCCAGATCCTAACCACTAGACCCCGAGGGATGGTGAAGACATTCTATTGACTGGAATTGATGGACAGCCCGGGGAAGGTCACTAGGCTTCATGGGATACGTGAAATGGAGGTCACTGGTGCCAATTTTGTCATCTCTGGGTCTGGGCTAGATGCAAACGCTTGGGAGGTCCAAGACAAGGCAGTAGTGGAGTCTTTACCAGAGGACAACTAGACAGAGGTCTGCTAGCATTTGCATCCATCTGGCAAGGAGTTGTTCCAGCTATTCATAGACCAGAGAGGGTTGCAATGAAACAAAGAGAGCAGGGAACCGGAACAGAAATGATCTATGAGAATGAAAGAAAGACAAGGCAGTCACGGCCCCAGCGAGGAATGGAGAGGAATGTCTGCTAGGAGCGATGTCTGGTCATCGCATCAGCAGCTGGAGAGGAGTGAATGAAGACACACCCCTCCTGTCCCCGCACAGGGCACTGCTTTCCCTTCTCCCTCCTTTAGGAATGAGTGGAATGAAGATACTCACCCCTGCCCAGTGGTAACGGAGGACGCTCGGCCACCAAATACAGCCTATGGGTGAAAGGTGCATCCGCAGGTTCTGCCCTCCTCTGAGCCCTTTTCTAAAACCTCGTTTTGACAAGGCAGGCAAGGCGGGGGGTGTTGACCTGTCAGCATAGTACAGACTCCCGGGTGTGCTGCGTGAAGTTGTGCAAAGGATCGGGAGGTTCTTAAAATAATACCCTGGAAGTTCTTCTCTGCACGACTCGAAACCATGTCAGGCCTCTAATGGAACAGCCTGCTGAGTCAGAAAAAGGCTTCCAGAAGCCACAGTTTTAATCTAACAATAAGCAGTCTCCCAGGGCCTCTTAGGCATGGCTGCATAAATCTGACTGCTTAAAAACAGAGGTGCACAGAGCTTTGCTTTGCTCCACTGGCATTGAATGCTGTGCCATTAGGGCCACTGATACGCCTTGAGCACCCTCTGGGTCTTTGGGAACTTCTGGTGGGAGGTCAACGTTTACTCAGGGCTCCAGGGCTCAGAACCCTCCGTGTCAGATGCCAGGGCTGCAACAAAGGCTCCCCGAGGATGTTTGGGTCTTGTCTGCTGAGCTGCTTTTGTTCCCAACGTATTCTACCCCTGGCATTGCCTTCCTGAAAGCTTTTCTCAATTTTGTTTCCTAATCCCAAACTCCATTAGGCAGCTCTTTAAATATTTAAGTTTTTTAACATCATTTTTTAAAAGTTTTATTTATTATTATTTACTTATTTGGCTGCATCGGGTCTTAGTTGTGGCATGCGGGCTTGTCTCTAGTTGTGGCACACGGCTTCAGAGTGCTCACGTGGGCCCAGGAGTTGAGGCATGCAGGTTTAGTTGCCCCACAGTATGTGGGATCTTAGTTCCCCCGACCAGGGATCGAACCCAAGTCCCCTGCATTGGAAGGCGGATTCTCAACCACTGGACCACCAGGGAAGCCCCTAAATATTTAAATTTTCAATATTTGAAGACTGTGTCTATGTCTTCTTCCTACATGCTATCCTTTAAGAAAAAAAAAAATCCAAGTCCCATCAACCACTACTCAAGTGAAATAGAGACCATGCCTCCACCAATCTGGTTGCCCCTTTATTAGAACCACATTTACTTTTATCCATGTCCATATTTATCCCACACAGGTCAATGTAGCACTCAGAGTGGTCCCTTGAGGGAGTCAGGGAAGGTGTGACATTTCAGGCAACATCTGAGTTGAGGTTTGCAGAATGAGAAAGAGCACAGCAGACAAACAATGGGTAATGTTCCCAAGAGATAAAATCAGGTCGTATCATAGGGATGGGGGTTGCATTCTTTTCTGATGCCAAGGGGGTCCCTGTTCCCTCCACCAAGAATCTTAGACCTTTATGCTAAACGGATAATTTTCAGACAGAGATAAGTAGCTCCCCCTACCCTGCCCAGAAAAAGTATTTGTTGCTTGTTCAGTGCTATATGCACAGGGCTTGGAATACAGAATATGCTCAATTAACATTTGGTAAATAAATGAACAAATGAATGGAGTCAGGTCAGTGATAAGAAGGGCAGGAATCAGGGCAGGGCCAACTGACATACCAGAAAATAAACTGTAGCTAAAATTACTAAAAAGCATTGATTTACTTATTATATTAAAAGCTCCTATACATTCATAAGACCATATTTTCACATAGAAAAGAAGACAGATTTATATATTTTCAATAGAAAGATCCAAACTAACAGTTCACAGGAAAAGAAATAACTGGCATTTAAATATCTGGATTCCACATATTTTGAGATGCCATACTTTCATTCAGTTCAAAATATTTTAAAATTCTATTATGGTTTCTTTTTGACCCATGGCTTATTTAGGAATGCACTGGAGATTTAAAATTTCTCTTTTATTTATTGTTTTCTAGCTTAATTCCATTATGATCAGAGAACATACTTTATTATTTCACTTTCGAAATTTGTTGAAACTTGCTTTAGATTCCACCATCTGGTCTATATTGGTAAATGTTCCATATGCACTTGAAAACAATGTATAATCTGCAATTGTTGGAGGAATATTTTTATACATCAATTAAGTCATTAATCTGTTATTCATGATGCTCAAAGCTCCTATGTCCTCATTGATTAATTGCTTGCTTCTTCTACCAGTTACTGAAAAGTATGTTAAAGTTTAGAAATATAACTGTGGATCTGTCTATTTCTCTTTTAGTTGAGTCAGTTTTTATCTTCTGAATTTTGAAACTATGCTATTACGATGCACATAAATTTAGATCTGCTACATCCTCTTATTGAATCGACCCTTTTATCTCTTGTAATGCCTGTCTTAAAGTCTACTTTGATACTGATGCAACTACACTTTTCTTTTGGCTCATGTTTGCTGAATACATATGTTTATGCTTTTATATTTACAATATTTCTGCATCTTTATGTTTAATGCGTGTCAAGCTGCACATTGTTGGATTTTGATTATTTTTAATTCTGAAAAATCTTAGTCAGAATACTTCGTCCATTTAATACTAATGTAGGGACTTCCCTGGTGGTGCAGTGGTTAAGAATCCGCCTGCCAGTGTAGAGGACACGGGTTTGATCCCTGGTCGGGGAAGATCCCACATGCCACAGAGCAATTAAACTGTGTGCCACAACCACTGAGCCTGTGCTCTAGAGCCTGTGAGCCACAACCACTGAGCCCATGTGCCACAACTACTGAAGCCCGCACACCCAGAACCATGCTCTGCAACAAGGGAAACCACCACAATGAGAATCCCACATACCATAACGAAAAGTAGCCCCCGCTTGCCACAACTAGAGAAAGCCTGCGCGCAGCAAGGAAGACCCAATGCAGCCTAAATTAATTAATTAATTAAACTTTAAAAAATACTAATGTAATTACGAACATATTTGGGCTTAAATATGCCTTGTTAATTGCATCCTTGAGTTATAAAAGATGATTCTGAATTAGTATACTCAGCACTTCTGAGAAAATGCAAGGAACTTACAAAAAAATAAACTTTAACCAAATCCATTTCCTTTCCTTTTTGTACCATTGTTGCCATGCTTCTAATTATGCATATTTAAACTGCTACTATACATTATTGCTTAAAACACTCAATATTCATTAGTTTTACCCACATATCTACCACACTTTATCCTTTTTAGTTCCTGTCATTCCTTTCTGAATCATCATGTTTCCATCTGGGATCATTTTTTTTCCTTCCTGAAGAACTCTCTTTAGTATTTCTTTTAGTTCATATCTACTAGCAATAAAATATCTCAGTTTTGTGTGTCTGAAACTGTCTTCATTTCATCTTCATTTCTGAAGGATATTTTTGATGGGTATAGATTTTCACAGTGGCATTTTTTTTTTTCTTTCAGCATTTTAAAGTTTCTATTCATTGTCTTCTTACTCATCATTTCTATTGAAAAGTCAGTTGTCAGTCAAAGTTACTCCTTAATAATACATCTTTTTCTCCCTGGCTGTTTTCAAATTTTTTCTTTGTCTTTGTTTTCATCAGTTTTACTATACTGATGATGGTTCAACTTCGATGTTCGACTCTATGATGCATTCAGTAGAAACTACTTCAAATTTTGAATTTTGATCTTTTCCCAGGCTAGTGATATGTGGTCAGATACATCTCTGCTAGGCAACAGAGCAAGCTGCAGCTCCCAGGCAGCCACGCAATCATGGGGAAAAAAACGGATATACTTACAACCATTCTGTACCCACACAACCACTCTGTTTTTCACCTTAGTGCAATGTTCAACAACTTAAATAAGATATTCAACACTTTATTATAAAATAGACTTTATGTTAGATGATTCTGCCCAACTGTAGACTAATGTAATTATTCTGGGCACATTTAATGCAGCCTGGGTTAAACTATGATGTTTGGTAGGCTAGGCATATTCAATGCCTTTCTGATTTATGATATTTTCAACTTACAATGGGTTTATCAGGATATAACCCCATCCTAAGTCAGGTAAGATCTGTGATGTACTTAGGTGTGATTTTCTTTGTATTTATTCTGATTAAGGTTCGTAGAGTTTCAGAAATCTGTGGCTTAGTGTTTTTCATCAATTTTGGAAATTTAGAGTTAGTGGCTCTTCAGATATTCCTTCTGCCCAATTCATTCTCAACTCTCCTTCAGATACTCCAGTAACACATATGTAATAGACTTTTTAATTATGTCTTTCTATGTGTTCCACTATTTTTCTCTTGCTTCAACCAGGAAATTTTCTCTCATTTGTCTTCCAGTTCATTTAGCCTGTTCTCTGTTGTGTCTGATTTGCTGTTAAACCTTCTGAATTATCAGTTTCAGTAATGGTGTTTTTTTGTTTCCAGAATTTCAATTTGAATCTTTCTTTAAAAAAAGATGCCAGCCTCTGGTAAATTTTTCTGTCTTCTTATCTATTTCCTTGAACATATTAATCATAGTTATTTTAAAACCATGTCTCATAATTCAGATCTAGCTCACTTTGGGGTCTGTTTCCATGATCTATTTTTTCTACTGATGTTGGTCATTTGACTCATTTCTTGCGATGTCCATTTACTTTTGATTCACAGAGGTCTTAATTTTATTCTGTCAGGTAGACAGAGCATACGCTGATGTCTATCCAGTCAAGGATGAGTTATATGTCTATCTCTAGACAGTGTTCCCTTAATTCTAGACCATATCCCTTTCAAGGTCTCATCTGGAAGCCTTAGATATTCACCAGGCCTCCTCTTTCTTTGCAGGCCCAGAAATCCTATTTTTATCTCCCCAGCACTGTGAGACTGACACAATCTCTGATTTTAATCTCTGAATAACTTCTCCTCTTAGACCCTAAAAACAAAGATACCCCGAACTTGTATATTTACAGCTTAGAATCTGGCAAATGCCTTGAGGGCACATTTCATGCAGTCCTTTTTCCTGAGATAATGGCCCTTCAAGTTCACACCGAATTAGCAGCTCTCAACTCCAATTTTGTACCCTCATCCCAGTGGGAATAATACAAGCTCAAAGCCATTGTTTTCTGTTCCACCTTTATCCTTGTTCTAGGAAATTCCCTAGAGTTAAAACGCTGTGAGAAATATCAGGTTTACACCTCTGATTTTTTGGACCCTCAAGTCTTAGTTGCCTTGGTTATTTTCCAATGCCTTCAAACATCTGATTTTTCATGTTTTTTTTTTAATACAGCTATTATAGTTCTTTGTGATAGAAGTTTAGTCTTGAATTGGGAGATTGGGATTGCCATATATATGTTACTAATAAGAAAAAAAATCAAATTGTGCACTTTAAATACATGAAGTTTATTGTATGTCAATTATATCTCAATAAAAGTTCTTTAAAAAAAGTTTAGTCTTATACAAAGTTTCTTCATTATATTCAGAAGCAGATGTCTAGAGGAATTATTTTAGAAACCAGATTCCAAAATTCAAAAAATAAAAGCAAAAGAATCAGTGGACATAGTGTAAGTCCCCTACATACGAAACTTCAAGTTGTGAACTTTCAAAGATGTGAACATATGTCTGCATGTCCAATCACGTAAGTTAGTTCACGTGTCTGGAATACACTGTCACATAGCTGCATTCTCGGAAAGTGGTTGTGCTTTTGTGTGCTTTACTGTACAGTACTGTATAGAGTACAGTAGTACAGTGTCTTTATTTCAAGTCCAAGATGCCTAAAAGCAAGTGTAAAAGTAGCAGTGATGTAGCTGGTACTACTAAGAAGTGTCAAAAGAGACAAGAGGAAGAAGTAACTGAAGAACTGAAGAGATTCACGACACAGGACACGGCAAGGGGATTTTCTTTATTTGAGGAGGCACTGTTAGTTTTTGAGGGATAGGACCCGAACGTAAAACAGTACACAAAGGTTGCAGCTGCCATTCATAATGCAATCCAGTGCCACCGTGTCATCTCTGATGAGAAAAAAAGAGCTACTACCCAGACATCACTGCATCCCTTTTTCAAGAGGGTTGAGAGAATTGAACCTAGCAAGGAACCAGAACCTGTGCCATCAACATCAAGCGTGAAATTGCAGCCTGCCCTCCATTGCCCATTGCTGAAGACCCTTCAGGTCTACCATCTCCCACCTCCTCTCCCTCCTCCAGTCAGTAACTCTTCTTGCCTCTTCACTCAATGCCAGCCCCTGTATGCCAGCTGTTGTACTGTACTACTGTACTTTTCAAGGTACTATACTGTGAGATTAAAAATGTTTATTTTTTGTGTTTGCTTTATATGTATTATTTGTGTGAAAATTATTATAAACCTTTACAGTACAGTACTGTATAGCTGATTGTGTTAGTTGGGTACCTAGGCTAACTTTGTTGATCTTATGAACAAATTGGACTTACGAACACGCTCTTGGAATGGAACTCGTTCATATGTAGGGTACTTATTGTACTTATATCAATATTGGGAACTTATTCAACAAAGGACACCACAGACAAAGTTAACTGTTGGGGGGAAGATTGAGAGGCCATATTTGCAATCTCTAAAAGTAACCAACAGTTAGTACCTAGGACACAACAAGATAGGAGACCCAGCATTAAAAATGGGCAAAAGTAATGAATAAGCAATTCATGTAAAGGTAAAACAAATTGCAAGTTTATGAAGAGATATTCAATTTCATGAGTGATTAGAGAAATGCAAACAAACAGCAGTGGTATACCACTTTATAATCATCAAATTGGTAAAAGTCAAAAAGTCAGATAAATGTTATAAGAATTTAGGGAAGAGAAGACCTTCTACACTGCTGGTGGGAAGGTTGGTATCACCATCTCAGAAATCAATCTGACAGGCAATATACTGCCTACTTTCTAACCCAGCAGTCCACGTTTCAAACGATACTCCAGGTCTATAAGGGGACATGCATGAGGATATTTATGTCAACAATGTTCGGTAATCAGGGGTCAGGAGACATTCTAAGTGTCTACTGCTAAGAGAATTGAAGAGTAAACTGGGGCGATGCTCTGTGACAACCCATGAACTAGAGGTACACTTAGCCAAATTGTTTAGATCTTTAAAACATAATGTAGAACGAAAAAAGTAAGATATAGAAGGAGATCTACAGTATAATATTCAAATACACTTTTAAAACATAAATACACAAAGCAACACACCATATTTTAAAATATATGGTAGATACAGTCCTACAATGTGCTAAGAGCTCAGGCTCCCTGCATAAGTTGCCTGGGTGAATCCTTTCTCTGCCAGGCGCTAAATGGGAAAGTTACTTAATGTATCTGTGCCTCAGTGTCCTCATCTGTTAAGGGGAAACAACAAAAGAATTTATCTCATAGTGTTGTTGGGAGGCTTAAAAAGGACAGAGCGTGTAAAAGGTGCTTCGAACAGGGCCCTGGTATATTCACTTAGAGTTATCAATAATTATTATTTTCAAAGACATTGATTAATACCTTCAGAGTAAGTATGTATAGGTAGGATGAAAATGGGAGAGTAAAGACGAAGGTGAGAAAATGAAATAAATCAATGTGTGGGGGTGGGGGTGGGGTCAGAGTCTTTCATGGGCTGATGGTAGCAGAGTGTCCTGAACGGAATAATAATAATTACCTCAGCTTTCTAAGCCTGAGACCCGCCCCCCAAACCTGAAAGAGTTAAATTCAAATCCCGTGCCTGAGTATTAAAGTGTTAGCACCTTCTTCTGCACAGGAGCTCAGTGGTCTAAACTAAAATCTCACTTATGCGACATGTCTGTGGAGTTGAGCAAAACTGCTGAGTACATTCATGAATAATTTTTCTGTTGTGACTGATTAAGTTATTTAAAAAGCTAATTTCTGTTTAATTAGGTAATAACTAATTATGAATTAGTCCATTACTTAATAAGTCCCACGCTGAGGATCTGTTACGTTTACAAACACATGCTAGCCTCCCTCCAGTCTTTGAACTGTGTTCGTGAAGAAACTGGGTACCAATGTGGTACTTGCTGGCTCAGCATCTCTGGAAAACAGCGGGGAGAAAACATACGAATGGTGTCCCTTAGAGATGACCGCACTGAAATCCAGCAAAGTGAACCAGACACACAAACGGCACAATTCAGCCCTGAGACGAGGCAGAACACAGTGGGTGTCAACGCTAGTGGCACGGACCGGAAGTGCTCCAAGAGTTCAGAGAGGGGAGTGGAGTGATGCCCTGGACAGGCTTCTAAAGGATGTATCCATAAAAGGGACTTCTGCTGAGAAAGAGGCACGGTAAAGGCCACTCTGGGGACAGCTCCTGGCAGAAGCCTGAGCGCCTGCTTTGTAAAATCCATCAAGGCAGCTCAGATTCCAAAAGCATTTCTGGAAATAGTAGTCTCCAGAGAAATGGTAGACTCTGGGTTCATTTTCTTTTAATTAGCTGAATCACATAATAAGAAAAAAGTCCCTCCAAAGGAGGGAAATCAGAGTAGCTTCATATATTTCTATTTTTGTCTGTTTCCAAAGACCTTGAGTAACAACATCCAATTCACATAAAAATAGCAATGATGATAAAGGTAGCCTGGGTTTATATATTATCTTACATCCTGAGGGCTCCAAGAACTTTTTATACAAACACATAATTTTCCACACCTGTCTTACTGAGACAAGTACTGCAAGACCTTTTTTTTCCTGAGATGGAAAAATAGGCTTTAAGGCCTGGGGGGTGATACCTGACACACTAGAACCAGACCTCCTGATTTTGAATCCCACCCCCCTGCTGTGTGTGATGGCAAGGAAACATCTAGTTTGCAGTAATCTGAAACCTGAGGGGAGTGGCTGCAGTTACAAATGATAACTGTTACTTACTGAGCTTCTATTATGCACTAGCTCTTTGCTGGGAGTTTTATGTTATTTCAGTTCATGTGACCACACCATTAACCAAGGCAATTTTAACCAAAAAAGATTAAGCAACCTGTTTAAGTTACAACTCACAATACAGTTACAATACTTACAATAAGAACTAGACCAGGGGACTTCCTGGTGGGACATCAGTTAAGACTCAGAGATCCCAATGCAGGGGGCCCAGGTTCAATCCCTGGTCAGGGAACTAGTATTCCACATGCATGCCACAACTAAGAGTTCAAATGCCACAACTAAGGAGGCTGCCTGCTGCAAGTAAGACCCAACACAATACATAAATAAAATAAATACATATTAAAAAAAAAAAAAAAAAGAACTAGACCAGGAATTAAATCCCAAAGACTCTCTTACCACACAATTTCCTTGTGTCTGTTTCAGAATTTTTGAAAATATTACTGGAGTTAACAATTAAATTGTACTGGAGCTATTTTTTCCTAAAAATCTCCACATAAATTTAGCCGCCTTGGAACACTATTCCCACAATGCAACTATAATCAGAAACATCACCAGGTATAAACAGCCCCTACCTATTCACATTCACGTTTTTTTTGGTGACTTTTAATGTTACCAACCTCTTGCTGCTGAAATACTGCTTGTTGTAAGGACTAATATTTAGAGAGACTAAAGCTAGTGTTTCACAATGATTCTTGGCAGTTTCTAGAACCCACTGCTGCAGCCATATAGGTCTAGTGCCCTCTCAATTCCCTCCATACGTCTGAATCTGTCCATCTTCAGGTCTGGGCTCAAATAACCTCTCTTCCAAGGAAACTTGCAGGGATTCTTGCTTCCTCTCTATTTAAGACTGGTTTACAAGGAAGGCAGAGAGGGGTGGATGTATGGATGAGTTTAAGACATCTAGTCCTGGGAATTTCCTGGCATTCTACTGGTTAGGATTCTGAGCTTTCACTGCCAAGGGCCCGGGTTCAATCCCTGGTTGGGGAATTAAGATCCTGTGAGGTGCGGCTGGAAAAAAAAAATGACATGTAATCCCAAAGAAAGACACCTGATCTGATGAGAGGAAGGCCAATGGCATCATGAACAACAGAGAGGAAGAATCTTCGTAAGACAGCTGCCTCTCAGAGGAGCTGTGGATGTGCTTTCCTTTTCTCCTTTCCAGGGAGGAAGGGGTGAGGGTACCAGACTTTGCTCAGGTGGTAACACATCCACCAGACTTGGAGGTGATGTGATGGTAGAGTACGATGGGAAGGGGCACACTGAGAGAGCCTCCAGGGGAGACGGTAGGCATTACGGTGACTCAGCGATGGTTCTGGGCGAGGTGTGAGTATCTGCAGAGAAGGGGTTGTTCTGCATGGACTCTGCTTTGGAAGGGGTGCCTGGGGTAGCAGATGTTCCTCTGCGGGGCACACGGCAAATGAAAGGTGATTTGGTGGGTCTTCGAAATGCTCAGGCTCTATGTCACTTGTATGACACAAGGGAGCTACGACTATCTGGGTGGGTGTAGCAAACACGTGCTACTCTGGACTCCATTAGAATTTGTTTCCTCTGCTGCCAGTTTGTTATTATTACAGCATGATTTGCACAGAAGGACTGGCCGTGAATATGATGGACATTCAGAGGAAGGATGCTGTTCCCCCACTGTCTGGAGAGGAAGCTCCTTAGGGATAACTGCTCACACTTGTTTTATCCTGCAGCTCAGACGTGGGCGAGTAGCAAGGGATCCCGGATGTGATCTGCTCCATCATTTTACAGATGAGGAAACTGAGGTGGGGCTGGGGATGGGTCTAGTCCAAGGTCACATGGAAACGTAGAAGGGTTGAGATTAGGATCTGGCTCCCACGACCATCCTTTTTCATACTCCAGACTATTTCTTGCTCAAAGAATCTACTCCCTGCGTCCCTCACACACAGCCACCACAGTCTGCCTTTGAAACCACAGATCCAATCAGGACATGCCTCTGTTTGAAGTCACAGTGGCTTCCCACCAAAGGAAGAATAAAATCCAAGCTCCAGGCGCTGGCCTGTACCATTCCTCCGTTCTGCCCTGCCCACCTGCCCGCCTCACTGTGTTCCATCCGGACCGGGTGTCTCGCTGTTCTGGGCCCATGCCCAGTTGTTCCCACCTTAGGACTTCGTATTTGCTGTTCCTTCTGCACAGAATGCCATTCCCGCTGTTCTTCAGAAAGCCGGCTCCATCCTCACACCCCTTTCCCAGGCATTCCACCTCCTTGGAGAAGCCTGCCCTGAGCAGCCAATCCCAAGGAGCCTCAGTCTCTATCACCCTCCTTTATGTTCACCATAGCACGTATCAGTAAATGACATTCCCTTGTTTATTAACTGTCTCTCCCTCTGTTTCATTCACTGCGAGTGCCTGAAGGCTGCCTGGCACATGGAAGGCTCTTCATAGCTATGGGTTTAATGACTCTGTTAAAGGATGACTACCATGGCTGTCCCTAGGAGGCAACACACTTTTTTTGGATGGCATCCTGGAATTTGATCAAAGAGCTCTAGCATCAGGTAGTTTCAGGAAAACACGTCAGTGAAGAGGTAAATAACAGAAACAAGGCTTTCCAGCCTCCCAGAGAACTCAGAGAGGGGTTTGGCCTGTTACAGTATCTCAAAATATACTCTTTGGACGAGAAGGTGTCACATTCCATACTAAGGCCACACAGATAATGACCAGAAAAGCGAGCAGCTTTAGCTCACTGGCTTGTTCTGCTCGGTTCACCCAGCATTTGACATCAAAGCACTTGACTTAGACATGCAGTCAAGTGACCTGAACAATTGTGGATCCTCTCCCTTCTCGGACTTTTTCTGTGCTCCAGTTTGTCAAACTGCTGCAGCCTTCTTCTCCCCACCTCCCGCCCCAGGAGGCAGACTCAGCCATCAATCACTTGCCCCAACTAACAGATGCAGCGGCTGATTGCAAAGTGAGAGCCAGGGCCGGACCACCCCAGAACTGGAGTCTGCTTTCTAGGGCATCTTGAAGGGAAACAATTGCTTACTGAAGCATGAAAAATGAACAGCCTCGCCTTTCCAACAGCTTCCTTCTTGTGTCTCAATCAAGTCACTGATCTGTTGAATGAGATACACTGGGTGCAACCGCTAAACTGAAGAAATCAGAGGCAACGTGGCTGCACTTCCCCGAGCTGTGGAATCCTCCTGTTCATGCCCTCATGTTCCCGGCTCCACCCCCGACGCCTCAGCTTCCTCCCAGTGGCCTCCTACGTATAACTGAAATCATTTCTTCCTCTACGACATCCGTACCTGTCACCCCCTGCCCTGCATCTACACAACACCCTCTCAGTCCTTACCTGGACTATTATGGCAGCGTGCCTACTGATGCCCCAGGCTCCGGACTGGTCCTCCTTGCACGATCTGCTAGGACTATTCTTTCTCAAACTAAGTTCTCAGCGTACTCTTGTCAATTCAGTACTGTGGGGTTCCTGCATCCGTCTCACCTTCACATTCAGAGTCCATCAGGATGACCTGTCCAGCTTCTACTCATCCCCCAAATCATCTCCATAAAGTCTGCTTTGATTCCTCTCATGGTAGGAAGTGCCCCCCGCCCCCCCCCCCCGAACTTTTGTAAATGTCTCTGCACTGCTTTTGTGTCTCAGTCCTCCACACTTTCTACCTTGACGTGTTGGTGGGCACGGATTATCTCCTCCACTTTGTTCTCCTTTGCATTCTTCACACAGCTGTCTGCCTTGCACTGTTTAAGTAGATGTTATCAGTACACGCTTGTGTTAAGAGAATGGGTTTATTATTTAAAGGGGTTAAATGATCACTTTAGGCCAATAAAATGGCTGTATCATTGACAGGGGAGAGATGCAACTACCTCTTTTTCTCCTTTACACATTATCAAGGCCTTTCTGAAAGGTCTAGTTCATTTTTTAATATATGTTCTTTTCATAGTGCTTTTAGCTTTATAAGGTGTGTTCACATCTGTTATGACATTTCATCTGCATAACAATTCTTCCAAGATGTGTGTAAAAGTGTTTTGAATAATTGTAAATAAAATTTCCTGAGAAGTAACTATATACTGAGTGTCATTTATGTGCTAGGCATTGTGCTAGGTATTGGGGATCTAACGGTCAGCAGGGCCTGCAGGCTCACGGCAAAGACTGACAAGTATAAGAACAATTTCCATATCGCATGGTCACTGCTCTGACAGTGGGAGCATATGTTTCTATAGGGGCACATAAGAGGGACCTGTCTCCCAGAGGAATAAAACTAGGGACAGTCGTGAAAGAGAGGGAAAAGATAGCCTGGCAAGATGGGGCTGGGGTCGGCAGTGCAAAAAAAAGCACAACCCAGACCCAGAGGTAAAGGACCTGGCTTTTTGGAACAACTGCAAGTGATTTATGATTGCTAGAAAAGCAAAGCTGGGATGAGAATAGAGAGTGACTGCTGTTATTTTTAGGACAGGTATTATTACTCTCAAATTTACAGTGTGGAAACTGAGACTCAAAAAAAGGGAAGCAACTTAGGAGAGTGCCTATGAAGAGCTAATGCACACCCCAAATCCCTTTGGGAAAGATCCCCGTGAAATGCACAGTTCTAATCACAGTCTGGGTACAAACCAAGCTTATGCTCACACAGCCTTCCTCTTATCTCTCACTTTACACCAGCGTGTTCTTGAATCTTCTGATTTCTGTCACTTATTCTTTCCTAAGAGAGTTATCAAAGGACACCAGAAGAACTCTAAAAGACTGAGAATGAAGTCTTTTATACATAAATTTGACTTTGGTCATTAAACATCTCTTTAAAATGCTTTTAGTGGGTAGTTAGGTTTAATAAGTGTGTGTAAATGAAGTTTCCTTAATCTCTTCCACCACTTTTCACTAGCCCCAGATACAAAGAATATACGATTAATGCAAAAAACAATATTTTTGGCCTTGTGCTTCATACTTTACAAATACTAATAATAAGATAAGATAATTATAAAGATAGGTGACATTTGTTGGTGCCTATGATATGGTTCTGAGTGCTGGGCAGTGAACCACGCTACAACCCCAAGAGATGGGTTGTATCAGCATCTTGCTTTACACTGGAAGGAACAGAGGCACAGAGAAGTAAAATAACTTGCCCAAGGTCATAGGTTATACAACCAGAACACATCGGCACCAGCATTCTGCACCTAGCTGCTTTGCTAGAGTTTTGTGTAGAACAAACAATTATGCAGCTATTATTTTTTGATCTTATCAACTCTGAGAGTTGAAGCAGAGGAGATCTAATAAGTACCTCACTGGGGGCATATTTTGGAAATTAAGGTTCTGAAACACCGTGGCTAACCCACGGCTATTCTTCCCATTCCTTGACCTAGATGGCCCCCTCATCAGATAGCTGTCCTGTCGGTTGCAGGTGAGGACAGATTTGGGCTTCCTCTCCATTTGTAAGAAGATGGAAAACCTTCCCACAAGGCAGATGCCTAAAGAGGGTGGAAGCAGGAACACCCTGGGATCTTCTTCATTATGATGATGATGAGATTAATGCCTTACATCTGGGTAGCAATATTAATGTTTTTTTCAATGCATTTCTTTATCATCGTGTCTACTCCTCACAATGTCCTTGGGAGGTGGCTGTGAAAAATGGGCTTTTTCACCTGTTTGGTTAGACGAGGAAACGGAGACATAGGTTTCATAAGCTGCTGTATCAGCTTATCTTTCAGCAAGGGAAGACAGACAATAAATTAACAAAACACTATCGCATTTTATGAAAGAGCGTGAGACGTGCTATGGAGAAAACTAAGGCAGGGCAAGTGGGATAAGGAAGGCCAGGGGAGGGGCAGGAAGGAAGGAGGTGCTACTTTATTTATTTAAATTAATTTTTATTGGAATATAGTTGCTTTACAATGTTGTGTTAGTTTCTGCTGTACAGCAAAGTGAATCAGCTATATGTATACCCAGAGCCCCTCTTTTTTGGATTGCCTTCCCATTTAGGTCACCACAGAGCACTGAGTAGAGTTCCCTGTGCTATACAGTAGGTTCTCGTTAGTTATCTATTTTATACATAGTAATGTATATATGTCAATCCCAGTCTCCCAATTCACCCCACTCCCCTCTTCCCCCCTTGTTATCCATACATTTGCTCTCTATGTCTGTGTCTCTATTTCTGCTTTGCAAATAAGTTCAACTGTATCATTTTTCTAGATTCCACATATAAGTGATACTATATGATGCTTGTTTTTCTCTTTCTGACTTACTGAACTCTGTATGACAGTCTCCAGGTCCATCCATGTCTCTGCAAATGGCACAATTTCGTTCCTTTTTATGGCTGAGTAATATTCCATTATATATATGTACCACGTCTTTACCCACTCCTCTGTTGATGGACATTTAGGTTGCTTCCATGTCCTGGCTACTGTAAGTAGTGCTGCAATGAACATTGGGGTGCATGCATCTTTTGGAATTATGGTTTTCCCCAGGTGTATGCCCAGGAGTGGGACTGCTGGGTCATATGGTAGTTCTGTTTTTAGTTTTTTAAGAAACCTCCATACTGTAGGAGATGCTACTTTAGATAGTGTGGTCAACAAAGACCTCTCAACCTCTGAAGAGAACAAAGCCCTTTAGGTGTTGGTGGGAAGGGATTTCCAACCAGAGGAAATGGCAAGTGCAAAGGCCCTGAGGCAGGTACCTGCTTGGTGGTTTTGAGGAACAGCAGGGAAACTCGGGAGGCTGCAGCAGATGAGGGTGAGACTAGAAGGAAAGGCAGCAGAGGCACACTGGGGAGGGTTTGGGCTTTTAAACAGAATGAGGGGGGAGCAAAAGGGTGACATGATCTGTCTGGCACTGTAACATGATAACTCTGGTTATGCTGGTGAAGTGGGGCAGGCAGGGCCTGAAGCAGGAAGATCAGTGAGGAAGCTCTTGCACTAATCCAGGCAAAAGATGATGGTGATTTGAACCAGGAGGAGAGGGGAGAAGGGGCCAGATTCTGCATTTATTTTGATAGGACTCGCTGATGGATTGGGTGTGGGGTGTGATGACAGAGTGGAAATAACCACGTGAGGATGTCATAGGAGTCTGGAGTTCAGGGCAAACATCTGGATGTATCCATTTGGGAGCCTTTAGCATAGAGAGGTATTTAAATCCATGAGCATGGGTGGGGTCTACAATGAGATGAGTCCAAGGGCAAGAAGAGTCAGGGCCCTCCAGGGTTTAGCAGCCAGAGGTGGAGAGGACTCAGCAAAGGAGATGGAGAAGGAGATGGCAGAGAGAATGGGAGCACGTGCCATCCTGGGAGCCGAGTGAAGGCGGTGTTTCAAGGAGGACAGAGATGGGTTTTATTAGCATTTTGCTTTACACTTGAAGAAACAGAGGCACAGGGGAGTAAAATAACTCGCCCAAGGTCATAGATTATACAACCAGAACGTGTGGGCATCACTTTTCTAGATCATGCTGGAGCTGCTGGCAGGCCAAGAACATACGGATCAGAATTGACCTTTGGATGGAGGTCACCCGTGACCTTGACTACAGCTGTTTAAGGAGTGGTAGGGACGGGAATCTGGCCAATCAGAGTGGATTCAGGAGTCAGTGCGAGGAGGGAATTGGTGGCAGTGAGTGAGTACAGACTACTCTTCAGACGGTTCTCCATGGGGAGAAGAGAAAGGAGTTATAAGCCGAGGGTGGCTTATAACAGAGTTTTGTTTGTTGCTTTTTAGGATGAGAGTTGTCTTGGGATGTCTGTATCCTAATGGAATAAACAGTGGAGGGGGAGAAGTCGATGAACATTTTATATATACATTCATTCTTTTCCTTAAGCCTCAAGATGCTCAGTGAGGTAGCCATGCTTCCTGCTTTGTAGGTGAGAACTGGAAATTAGTGAATTTAGAGATGACACAGTAAACGGCACAGTTGGCGTTCAAGCCCAGGTCTGTTAGGCTCCAGCATGAGTGCTTTTCCCACCATTCTGTGTGGGACATGGAACAGGCCACATCAGGTTCAGTTTCCTTTGATTCAAAAACCAACTAATCAATATCAAGTTAGCATATGGGACGGACTGAAAGGTTTGGGAGATCCAGACTCAATGGGCATGTGATGCCCTGGAACTCAGGGGAGCCACGCAGGCTGGAGACAGATTCTAGCATGACCTGACTAGGATGTACTTAACGCCAAGTGGGTGGATGACCCTCCCCGGGAGGAAGCTCAGAAATATAACGTATTTCAGGAAGGTCTGGGGGCTTGAGACTGCAGTCAGCTGTACAGTCTGGCAGCTGGGTGGTCCCTGGTGATCCCAGAGCTAACAGTTTTGCTAAAAGCCCCCAACCTGGAAAGTGTAGACCGAGCAGTCCACATCTCTGGCATTTTAATAGCAGAAGAGAACCCCTCTGATGATGGCTGGGGGCACTGGAGCACGTGCGTGCTGTGGGGGAGGAGCAGCTAGCGAGGCAACGACTGCAGACACGGGTGTCTGGACAATTTACGATGCTGTGTTACTTCAATTCAGAGTCTTGATTGAACTTAGCAACGCAGACACGGCGAGCCAGGAGCATTTATATTTTATTTTTTGATAGTGGGGCCCTTCATCTCCCTTCACGGGAGCTTTATGAATTGGTGGAGAGTGGGGAAAGTTAAATGAGACACTGAGAGAGACTCTGAAATTAATCACCTTGTTTTTATCTCCGTGGAAGTCATGGTTTGGACACCCAAGCAATCTAACAGCCACTCAGCTTGGACTGACAATCCTCTTCCATTTTCTGTGAAAGAATTTTGATTTACTCTTTGGAGGAAGGTGGATAGGAGGTGGGTGGGACTGTGACTCTTTGATTCATGGTTAAACCTAATACTTTTATCATTATTGATTCTGGGAAGATGAAAACAAAGAAAACAAAGAAATCTGATATAAAGGCATACAAAAGTAAAACAAAGACAGTCTTTTGCTGTAGGAAACTCAGGAATGAAACAGTTCACCCTTCAAAAACGCAAACCCCCAAAGACACTGCTCCCCAAACCTGACATTCTCCTCCACCACCCCCACCCCCACTGCCCCCGTGCAAAGCCTTCAGCCTACGGTCACCCGTATTGATCACAGCCAACCTAGGATGCTTTGCTGATCTTTACAAATTGCAAGTCTCTGATTAAGTTCACTTCATTCTCAGACACACGAAGGCAATTTCCTGGAGGTGAGTTAGATATGAGCTGGTCAATACTCTGGAGTTTGCGGGTGGTGGTTTTATGAATGGGCGGGGGGGGGGTGGGGAAGGGGGGAATGGAGTGTTTTCATTTTAAGACCGGAAAATTTTCCTTTGAATCTAATATGGTAGATTTGCTGTTTGGGAAGTTTGCTGAGATCACACTGACTGCTGTCTGTAGCCCTGTCCCCTTGTACAGCCTGCAGAAATCTGTCTTCTTTCATTGCGATATAATATTCCAGGGAATGAGAACAGTGTGTTTCTTCACTCTTTTTGATGCATACCTGGCTTGTCTCCAGGTTAGAGCTGGGCTAGCGCCACTCTGAATACTGGCACCGATGGGTCTTGGAGCTCTGTGTGTTCTCCTTGGTAAGGTGCGCAATGAGAAATCGTCTCAGGTACAGGTATGCACAGCATGTGGAGACAGGGCCGAAGAGTCTTCCAAAAACTGTATACCCCCACTCGTAGCAAATGAGAGTTCTGGCTGCTCTGTGTTGCTGCCAATGTTTGGTATTGCCATCCTTTTTCATTTTAACCATGCAGAAAAGTGCGTAATGGGATCTCATTATGATCTATTTGATTCATCAATATTTTAATTCAACCTTATTGAGGTAGAGTTTACATATAACAAAAATTACTGATTTTAAGTGTTCAATGAGTTTTGATGAGTGTGTATACTCACGTGACCACCACCACACCAAAACACACACACACACACACACACACACACACACACACGTATGTTTGATTCAAGTTTTTTTTTCCTTGGTGTTATGTACAATTATTTAAGACCTGATAGAATCATGTTCTAATCTTAAGACAGGATAGACTCAAGTAACCATCACCACATTCAGTTCCCTCATCTCCCAAAATAGTTTTGTATATCCCTTCGAAGTCAAACCTTCCTTTACCCCCAAACCCTGAGGACTCTTCTGCTCAGTCCCTATAATCCTATCTTCTCCAGAGTGTCATATGAATGGAATCATACAATCTGTCTCTTTTGGATACAGGCTTCTTTCTCTCAGCATAATGCCTTTGAGATCCATTCAAGTTCTTACATGTACCAATAATTCATTCACTGTTTTATTGAGTTGTAGTCCATAGTATGGAAGTACCACACTTTATCTGTTTATCAGTTGATAGACGTTGAGGTCACTTCCAGTTTTCAGCAATTATAAAAAGAGCTACTATAAACATTCAGGTACAAGTCACATCTGTGTGCACATAGATTTTTAATTCTACTAGGGTAAATACTTAACGGAATTGTTGGGTCATCTGATAATTGTATGTTCAACTTTGTAAGAAATTGCCAAGCTCTTTTCTAGAGTAGATATGCCATTTTGCATGCCCATCAGCAATGTATAAGAGTTCCAGTTGCTCCGTATCCTCACCAACACTTAGTATTATTAGGTTTTTTTTTATTGTTTCCTTTAGTTTAGTTTAGTTTAGTTCAGTTTAGTTTAGTTTACTTAATCTAATAGGTGTATCTTCTGTGGTTTTACATTTGCATTTCCCTAAAGACTAATGATGTTGAATAGCTTCTCACATGCTTAGCTGCCATCCAGATATTTTCTTTGGTGAAGTGTCTGTTCAAATCTTTTGCCCATTTTTGCATCGGGCTGTTTGTTTACTTACAGTTGAATTATGAGAGTTCTTCATATATTCTGAATACAAGTCTCTTTTTGGGTGTGTGATATAGATATTTTCTCTTAGTCTGTGGTTTGTCATTTCATTCTTTTAACAGAGCAAATCTTTTACTTTTGATGAGGTTCAACTGATCTTTTTTTTTTTTTTTTTCCTTTCCTTTCCTTTATGGGCTGTGCTTTTGTTGTCATATCTAAGAACTCTTTGCTGGACCCAAGGTCATGAAGGTCTTTGCCTAACACCAAGGCCACAACTTCTGACCCACCCCCTATGGTTCCAACATCGGTTCAGTTGACAAAACCTCTGCAGTTTTATTTAGATCTGTCCGTGTATGTGCCATCCTCCAGCCAGTCTGGAACGTGGGTGACGGTCTACACTATGAATCGGTTCAAAGACTTTGGTTCAGGGTCAGATCCATGACTGTGTAACTTGGGGGTGAGACCAGAAGTTCATACAAGTTCATCAAGTTGCTTTTCCAAGGTCCCCCCTCTGTGTGTGCTCAGGGTCCCTTTCCTGCCCTTCTGGCTAAAAGGTGGAGCTTTAGCTTCCACACTCTGCTCTATACTTTCCACAACTGGTTCTGGGGGACACTGGCCAGCGGAGGATAGCGGGGGTGAGGACAGTCCACCGAGAGGACACTAGTGGGCTGGGAGTTGGGCTTCTTGTCCTGCTCTCATCCCGGCCCATCTGAAATGAGCTTATTGTTGGTTTGATCCGCTCCCCTCTCAGGAGGACCTTGGCTCTTGGCTTCCTCTAATTCCCCTTCCTCGTTACAGAGACACAACAAACAACTCAGTGAGGCCTCTGTGGATAGTCTTCCCATTTGTCAGGGGCCTCTGGAATACCCAGTTCTGGGGAGAAGGGAAGACCTTTTTACTTCTTCTCAGAGGGACTTGACTCTCCCAACCATCTTAGGAAAGTCCTCTGAAATACACAAAAACAAGAGAGCCTGGATTCTCCAATGTCTGTGGTCCCCAAGAAAGGACAGAACACACTGGACAACTTGCTCACGCTTTAGAACTAATCACAGTGGCAGCAGCCACATAATGTAGTTCCTTCCATTAGACGCTGTGTTGGCTTGTCTGGAAGACCCAGCAGAAAGGCAGCTCCTCCCCCACTGTGGGACCTGACCCATCACTGCCCACCTTGACAGGCTATGTCTCCCACCCAGCCTCACAACAGACATTGCCCATAGCGTTTTCCTGACTGAGAGATCAGACCCTCCGGTCACTCCCCTACACACTGCCTGGGTTCTCAGATTGGCTTTCCCCATGCTGGGAGACCTGGAGTGTCAAGCCCACAGATGCCTCTACTTCGGGGTACTTGTTAGTCATAAGAGATGAGCCCGGACTGTGTGATCTACAGCAAGCCACTCTACTGGAAGCTGTGGCATCCTCAGAGGTTAGGACAAATAGTAACCTCAGTGGTTTGCCCCCTCCCTCCTTTTTAATCCTATTTAGTAGCATCCTCAGAATGTCAACTAAAATGACGAAGATTCTTTCTCCAGAACATGAAGAACTGCGGCACACCGTTTTTCCCAATGAGTTCTAAGAGTATACATGTAGAGACTTGGAGTTCAGGACATCTCTATATATTCCTGGTCCTTGACTTTTCACCTTTGCAACTTTGGGGCGAAGGGATGGATCTGTGCAGTGAGTACTGGCAGCAAAGGTAAGAGGTGATTGCCACCCCATCCCTATCTCTACTGGCACAGAGGACCACGGTCAAACTCCACGGCTCCTAAGACCGGCATCCATTTCCACTCTTTATTTCTTTCCACTCCTTGGCAAACTGAACGGGATGTGTCTTCACAGCTATATCCCTCCACTTTGCCATCAAGGTGCAAACACTACATCACTATCTGGTCGTGATATTAAGAGCATTTATTTTAATCAAATTTTACGTAATCGGCAAAGTTACTAGTATTATCTCTGTATTGGGTGTGGGTCCAGTCAGTCCATACCTAGAACATTTAAGGTGCACAAAGATCACCTCCCGTTAATTCATTCACAATGTCAAGCACTGTGCTGGATGCTGGGCATACAATGGCAAAGAAGACAGATGGAGAATCAGAAATGGAGCCTACATTCCCTGGGGACCTCTCCTCTAAAGACAGATATTTACATCTTAATAGAAATTTGCCTTCCAAATGTATTTATAAATAGCACGTAGCTGTGCTCAATGAGAGCATATGAGATTTATCAGAGGAAAATGTTACTTATATTTCTACCTTGGGAGTCAACCTCATGGACCAGTAATTCCCCATCTCTTTTCTGCCAGACAACACTTAGTAGATTATGTTCGCATTTGTACCACGTTCCCATGGGTACTGTTAGATGAAATTCTCAAACTTTTTTCTCTCCTTGTTTAAAAAAAAAAAAAGGAATATGAAAATGTATGATGGGAATTCTCCATCTTCCATCCCCTCAATACATTTTCTGCACCTCCCTGTCCTAGGCCCTGGGAAGCTAATTCCCATGGATTGCATCTCCTACACAACCTTGCTATTTGGCTGCTGGTTGGGTTAGGCCAATGGTAGACAATGGCAAGAAATCTGAGGGAGAGCTTGGGGTATTTCTCTTCTGTCTGCTTGCTGGTAGGACTGTGCTACTCTGGCAGTGGTTGTGTCCCTCAGTGACCTCAGTTCCCATTGGATGGCCCTCTTCCAGCTCTAATGGGGTTCCGGTAACCCTTTCCCTTCAGCCCTTGGTGGGATGTGAACATCTTCCGGCTATATTAGTCTCATAATCTCTTGTTTCTTCCATTAACCTGCCTACACTATGTAAACAGTCTTTCATTAACGCCTCCTCATTTGTATCTGGGTGCATTCTGCTTCCTCATGAAATTCTGATACAAAATGCAAATGATGGAGAGGGAAATTATTGTAGAAATAGCCTGAATCCACTCACATATGCGCAAAAAACTGATGTAGTAAGAGCAAATTACTGGTAACAAACCTCACTACCGATACTGGCTCCATGTTGAGGGATGGCTGACCAATACCCAGTTGTATTTGGTCCTGTGTGCTTGCCACCAACGTTTGGATGGACATTCTGCACTATAGAGAGAGTGACTACTTCCCCTCATTTTAAGCCTTTATGCTGGTGAGACTGGGGACTCAAAAGAGTGAGATCGACTAGGAAGATTTTAAATTCCACTAGAAACCTTTCATTATCCAATGACATTTTAAAATTCTATCTTGGCTGCCTTGAGGAAAAGACTTCTACCTCTTATCTAGAAATGGCTGAAAATTTAAAACCAGTTTTATCTATATTGTGTCCCAGCAAATGTGGGTCTCTCCCTTCCAATGCCTGATCTGTCAGAGACTGCCAGTGGTAGGGGGTAAAAAAAAAGACAAACCTTGATGAGGTTAACAAAGAGACAAGGAAAAAGTGAAATCAGTAGCATCGGCAGAGATCTCATCAATTCAACAGGTACTCAAATTTCTAGTAACCTTGAAAGATTCAGGTACAGTAAATTCTTCCATGAGGATCTAAGTTTGGCTTTCAAATGCTATAATGAGGGCAGATCTAGACATTGGTATCCAAGATTTGAACCTGGTATTGAAGTTTTAAAGTATCTGATACCATGGAAACCTGGAAAGCTTCCCCTTCCCAGTGTCCAAATTAAGGTCGCCTGCCCCAAACAGTAAGCTCTAAGTAACTTTTCTTTCCCCTTTCTTATCTTCCCTCCTCCCCTCTCAACTCCAACTCCCACTCCCTTTCCCTCACCCCTTGGCTACACACTCTAATGTGTTTGATACACATTTATTCATTTTCCCCTGTAATAACAGTTATAATAGACAACACCTGTGGGACACTTAGGATATATTCGAATGCTTCACATACATTAACTCATCTAATCTGGACAATAACACAATTAGGTACCACCATGTAGCAAATGAGGAGACTGAGGCACAAAGAAATTAAATAACTCACCTAAAATAAGCCATAAGCAACAGGGCTGGGATTTGAACCCATGAAGTCTGGCTCCAGAGCCCATGATCTTCTACTCTCTCTGATACACCGCCTCAAAACATGTGTTGTATTACGAGCCCGTGTGCTACCTCTACATGAATGTATCACGCTATGAATCTCACTGTGTTTTGTACAGGTTGACTAAAGACTCATGGCTGAATTGTTGCAAAGTGTTTCATATTATATACATGGACTTAACCATTCTGCTAGGGATGGACACCTAGGCTACCTCCAACTCAGTATCTCAAACAGACCGTGATGAACATTCTTCTGTATGCCCTGTGTGAGAATGTCTCTAGGAAGAACACCCAACCTGGGATGTCTGGGCATATGCATACTTAATACCATTAAGTCCTTACAGAGGACCCAGGCAATTTTTTAACTGGGTCCAGGAAATACTTATTCCATCATCCATTCATTCATTCATTCACTGCCTACCGTGTGACAGGCATTGAGCAAGGAACGGAGGATACAAACAAGAAAGGTGTGGATTCTAATCACACTGAGCTTAGGGTCTAGTCCTTGACAACTTAAAAGTGTTTGTATCAAAGAAAGAAAGACAAAGACTGTGTGATCTCACTGATACATCGAATCTAAAAAAGAAAACCAAAACACACAGATATAGAGAATAGATTGGTGGTTGCCAGAGGCAGCGGGGTTGGGGGTGTGTGAAATGGGTGAAGATAGTCAAAAGGTACCAAAACAAGGTGTTTCCATCAATTTTGGGGGTGGTCCTATCTAGTTTCACCTGATCATCATTAATATGATTTTCAAAAGGACAGCTCTTCTTTCTGTCCCAAAATATAGATGTATTCAGCTGACTGAACATTTCATTAACACGTTTTCCTCTATATAAATCACAAGTCTGGGCACCTCAGACAATATTCTAAATGAGGTGGCCCTTAGGTATGGCTCCTCCAATACTGAGCAATGCAATATTCTCTCACCCTCAGGAGAAACCTATAAGGAATAATGGTTTTACCGACTTGGGTTGACCTCCGAATCAGCATCCTAAATACCCTACTAGAGTCTGAGTTGGTAGAAACCGTTTTTGAGGATTCAGGGAAAAAGAGAAATGTCCTCTGGCTCACATTTCTCTAAAAATGTGCTGTTCATTGCTTAGATACTACTTTTGGAAAAGCTCCATCCTTTGTGTGTGCCCTTTCCTCCAACCTTCTGGAAAGGAAAAGTGAAAACCTCTTCCTGTTTGCAGACAGCATGATTTCACCATCATGAGTCAGGAGTAGCTTTAACAGCCATTGAATTCAGTTTAGAAAGAAGGGCTTCCGACCTGCTATTAGAAAAATGGGGACTTTCTAGGTGGTGCAGTGGGTAAGAATCCACCTGCCAATGCAGGGGACATGGGTTCAATCCCTGCCCCAGGAAGATACCACATGCCGTGGAGCAACTAAGCCCGTGAGCCACAACTATTGAGCCTGCGCTCTAGAGCCCATGAGCCACAACTATTGAGCCCATGTGCCACAACTACTGAAGCCCACACGCCTAGAGCCCATGCTCTGCAACAAGAGAGGCCACCTCAATGAGAAGCCCGCACACCACAATGAAGAGTAGCCCCCACTCACCGCAACTAGAGAAAGCCCGTGTGCAGCAATGAAGACCCAACACAGCCAATAAAATAAACAAATAAATAAATTTATAAAAAAAAAGAAAGAAAAATGGTAACAACAAACAAACATTAAATGCATTTAAATGGCTTGTAGCTAACTTCTTATGAAGCAAATCCCCTCGCTCATTTCCCAGAGACCCATTTTCAACCACAACCACAGCCTAAAGCCACGCTGTTCAAAGTTCAAAGCTGGGTGTACGGTAATGACCATTTGTGGTATTTCCCAATTTAAAATTATTGCAGCTGCGTTCTGAGACATACAATGGAACACCGGGATCACTCCACTGATCTCTAAATAATTTTGCAAAGATAACTGGATATTTACAAGCCTAGACGATCTTCTTTGCTCTTCTGGGGGAAGGAGAGTAGCTTCCTAGCCAAGGTTGTGGGCTTCACAGAGCTTTCCATTGTTAAGGTACGGAGTTCTGCAGATAACTGTCAACAACCCACATCTGCCCATAAACCAGGAAGTGTAACCTTGAATTCAACATACACAATGGTCAACAGAAACCTAGTTGAGACAATTTATATTTTTTCAGATTATCCTGAAGGATATGCAATCCATCCCTTCCCCTGTAAAGGATCAGATGATAAATGTTTTAGGTTTCGTGGGCCATATAGGGTCTGTCCCAACTACTTAACTCTACTGTTATGATAAGAAAGCATCCATAGACAATACAAACTAGTGTGGCTACGTTGTCCTAAAACTTTGTTAACAACACAGGGGGCAGGCTGGACTTGGCCCCTGGGCTATAGTTTGTGGACTCTTGCTTTAGGTCAATGGTTCTTAGCATGTGGGCAGGGGGGCGGGGTAAGTGGTGGTCACTGCCTCTTTGAAAGTCTGTTGAAAATTATAGTTCTTCTCAAAACAATTCAACTGGATTAATTTTATGTGCAACTTTATACACTAAGACACACTCCAAACTGGAAACAACCCAAATGCCGACTAACTGATGAAGGGATAAACAAACTGGGTGCAAGTTACAATAGGACACTGGAGTCCTGCTAAGCGATAAAGGAATGGACCACTGATACACACACACACACACAGACGACTCTTGAAAGCATTATGCTACATGAGAGAAGCCAGAGCAAAAGGTTACATATAGTATGATTCTATTTATGTGACATTATAGAAAGGGCGAAACTATAGAAGTGAGATCAGATCAGTGGTTGCAAGGGACCTGGGGGAACTGACTCCAAAGGGGCACCAGGAATTTTGGGGGTGATGGGAGTATTTTATATCTTTATTGTGGTGGTGGTTACATGGGTGTATACGTTTATAAAAATTCATAGAACTGTACCTCTAAACGACATTTTGGAAACTATATCTCAAAATACTCCATCCAGTATCTTTTTCACATAGAGCCATGGAAGAAATGTCTTGCTATCAGAAATGGTTACAGTTCTCTTGAGTGCTGAGGTTGTTTTTATTTTTTGAAGACTGTGACTCATATATCTGATCAGAATTACCTCTTTGCTTGTGCTCTGAAAGCAGAGAGTCAGGTGTCTGACATGGATTTGAGGTGTTAATCTTACCCTGGCCATCATCTTATGTTTCCTATTTGCCTTTTGACCTGAGTTTTCCCTGACAAATGGGTTTACCTTAATGTAGTCTATGCGTACTTTTCAGAGACTAAGTATTTTTTAATCAAGGTACAGTACACATAACAAAATAAATACATACATCCTGGAATATGTAATAAATCATAGGAGTATCTCCTCCTGGCACACGTTAAAAAGTGCATGCCAAAAAGTCTTAATTCCAGGGCTTCCCTGGTGGCGTAGTGGTTAAGAATCCGCCTGCCAATGCAGGGGACACAGGTTCGAGCCGTGGTCCAGGAACATCCCACACACAGTGGAGCAACTAAGCCCGTGTGCCACAGCTACTGAGCCTGCACTCTAGAGCCTGTGAGCCACAACTCCTGAGTCCACGTGCCACAACGACTGAAGCCCGTGAGCCTAGAGCCCATGCTCCACAACAAGAGAAGCCACCGTAATGAGAAGCCTGTGCACTGCAACAAAGAGTAGCCCCCGCTCGCCACAACTAGAGAGAAAGCCTGCGCACAGCAATGAAGACCCAAAGCAGCCAAGATAAATAAAATAAAAATAAATAAAAATTCCCCCCCAAATCCTAATTCCATACCATCATGCAGGACCTAACATGTTTTATTCATTTCTGGATGCCTCTCTTTACAAGGAATGAGAAATGAAGATAGCATTATTGGGAAAAATAGAATGGTACACATGAAACAGAGGACCAGGAACATTTCTCTTGGAGAAGAGAAAAGACAGGGCAAATACGAAAGCTGTCTCCAAATATTCTACAGGTTGTCAGGTAGAAGAGAGATGAATTAATTCTGACTTGTTCTATTGGATTAGAAGTGAGACCAGTGGGTATACACTATACCAGGACCAACTGGGGCTTAATGTAAGAAATATATTTCTTCTTTTTAAAATTTTGATTAGAGTGTAATTGATTTAAAATGTTGTGTTAGCTTCCTCTGTACGGCAAAGTGAATCAGTCACATACATACGTATATCCACTCTTTTAAATTCTTTCCCCATATAGGTCATTACAGAGTATTGAGAAGAGTTGCCTGTGCTACACAGTGGGTCCTTACTAGTGATCTATTTTATATATAGTAGTGTGTATATGTCAGCCCCAATCTCCCAATTTATTCCTCCCTTCTTTCCCCTCCTGGTAACCATAAGTTTGTTTTCTACATCTGTGACTCTATTTCTGTTTTGTACCATTTTCTTTTTAGATTCCACATATAAGCGACATCATATGATATTTGTTTTCCTCTGACTTACTTCACTCAGCCCGACAATCTCTAGGTCCATCCATGTTAAGAAATATATTTCTAACACATAGCACAGATGCAATGTATTGTCTGAGGAAAGAGTTTTGGCAGTGGATATAACCAAACATAGGTTGGATAATCACTCCGCTAGGATCTCATATAAAGATTCATTTAGGCACAAGGTTGCTCCCTTGTAATCTCAAGATTCAATAGTTATTTAATCCTATGAGAAAACAGTACCTTTCCAATATGAAACAAACTTATTTTGACTAAGCAAATACCATTATTTTCTTCCTCATCGATTTGTTTTGTTATATTAAGTTGTATCATAATCCCAATATGTCAGGACAAGTAAAAATGTTGTAGCAAGCAGACATTCTTACAGGCCCTTAAAAAAGGAAATACAAAATTGTATTTAGAGTTTTACGACTCATATTTGCAAAATACACCCTTTTCTTGCACAGCCAGCTGCCCTTTTTTGTCCTCTGGAAACAGGCAGGCAATACAGAACTCTCTGAATGGAACTTAAAGTGATTTCCCACTTTGTCCTTGTGCTTTAACACTTCGGCAATAAAGCTCATGACATTTTCAATAAAAAGCCGAGAAAGAGAAGCGCTACTTATTCATGGAAGAGCCCGAGCCAGCATCATCCCAGTATTTTCCCATTTGAGAAAGCCCAGTCTTTGCCAAGCAGTCACACCTACCATTTAAAACTCACGACCATCAGCCCAAGGGACTGAGGATTATTGGTTCTGCAAAATTGAGAGCTAATTTCAGGTTGGCTTGAACGCGTAGGTTCCAAGTCAGCACGGGTTTCCCTAGCATCCCCCAAAGACAAAAGTAACTGGCGAGAAACATCCTGAAGGCATTTTAGATCTGATAACCAAGCTAAGAACTGAGCAAAGGAAAGAGTAAGAGCAACTCTGTAGTGTGAGTGGGAATTACAGGCACAGCTACAAAAGAAGAATGGTGTGTTTCCTGGAAGGCACAGTATAAAAGAGGCAAAAAACAAAGGACCTGGATAGACATATTTCCAAAGAAGATGTACAGATGACCAATGTGTATATGAAAAGGTGATCAACATCATTAATCATCAGGGAAATGCAAATCAAAACCATAGTGAGATATCACCTCACACCTGTTAGTGTGGCCATTATCATAAAGACAAAAGACAACAAGCATTGGAGAGGATACGGAGGAAAGGGAACCCTGTGCCCTGTTGGTGGGATTGTAAATTGGTGCAGCTACTATAGAAGACAGTAGGGAGGTTCCTTCAAAAATTAAAAATAGAACTACCATGAAAAACATCAATCCTACTTGGGGGTATATATCTCATATACTCGCACAATGGAATATTATTCGGCCATAAAAGAAGGAAATCCTGCCATTTGTGACAACATGGATGGACCTTGAGGGTAAGTCATATAGAAATGAGTCAGACAGAGAAAGACAAAGATGGTATGATCTCACTTATATAGAGAATCTAAAAGAGCTGAACTCATACAGAGAGTAGACTGGTGGTTGCCAGGGACAGGGGCAAACGGGGAGATGTCGGTCAAAGGGTACAACTTCCGGTTATAAGATGAATGAGTTCTGGAGTTCTAACGCATAGTATGGTGACTAAAGTTAACAATACTGTATTGCAGGGGTCCTGATGATCTGAGCTGGAGCTGATGTAATAACAATAGAAATAAAGTGCACAATAAATGTAATGCACTTGAATCACCCCAAAACCATCCCCCACTCCTCCCCCCCCCCACCCCCAGCCCTTGGAAAAATTGTCTGCCATGAAAATGGTCCCTGGTGCCAAGAAGGTTGGGGACCACTGCTGTATTGTATACTAGAACATTGCAAAGAGAGTAGATCTTAAATGTTATCACAACAACAACAATGTAAAAAAAGGTAACTATGTGAGGTGATGGAGGTCTTAACTAACCTTACTGTGGGAATCATTTCCCAATATATATGTGTATCAAATCGTCACATTGTATACCTTAAATTTACACAATGTGACATGTCAATTCCATCTCAATAAAGCTTGGGGGAAACAAAGAGGCCAAGAAGAGGAGACAATTGATGATGTCAAAATGCACCCAGCTACCCACCCCAGGTATTAACATCCTCCACAAACCCCAAAGAAAATCCTCCATAGCAAAGATATTTTATGTCAGTACTTGCACAGATCTTGAGTTAGAAAGTTCCATTCCCAGTATTAGTATATTACAGGGGAAGTGGGAAGGACTCAAGACAATAAGTAAATATTTATTGAGCATCTACTACGTGCTAAGTACCAAACTAGGTATTTTATGTACATTATTCATTTGATCCTCACAATGACTGCAAGAAACAGTACCCTACTCTTCTCCCCATTATACAAGTGAAGAAACAGAAGGTTGGAGTACTTCATCTATCTGTCCAAGTTCAGCCCAACTAGAAAGAGCTGAATACAGGTTTAATACCCACAAATGAATCCAACAAATGGACACACAATGGCCTCCAGACATCTGGACCTTAATATATTAGAACTTTCATATCCCTCTGAAACCTGCAGCCTTCCAGGGCTACACAGACCCAAAGTTCAATGATGACACCCACCTGGTTCCAAACTCCCCATAGGATGTTTCAATAGTAAGCATTTGCATTTTGTGGCATGTTTGGGGAAAAGAAACTTAGCGTGCATCTGATGTCAAAGTTGCTTTGCCTAAAAGACATCAAGTTATGGAGCCCTTTCTGGGGAAACATGATACGGAAGTCTAATCCATTTTTTAAGAATTGTTTTAGTTTATATCTGAAAGGAGAACATTTTTATTCTCCTCTTCTATTTTTGTCTGCTAGGTGATAGTTCAGTCACCTCCATACATGCAGAAAGAAATACAGCCATAGTGTGATAATTTGGCCAAAAGCGTGTCCACTTCCCCGTTCATATTTTATCACAAGTGATAAACGGTGTCAGACAAAGCTGTCAGATGAGATTTAGAAGGCGTGCGGGGTGGGAGCAATCAGTTTCCAACTTAGGGAAGTTAGCGGGTTTTAATGAGTATGCGCTGTTGATTACCATACAGCTTTTGACGTCAAGCTTCACTGGCACGTGTGCTTGGCAGTGATTGATAGGCATTTAAACACCTCTAATTTGATTCCTATAAAGCAATCAAGCATCTGCTGTCTCAGCTGCAATCAGGAGAGGCTGGTTTGGAGACCTGCACCGCACGTGGCCAGAGTGTGATCTCCTGTTTGTTCCCCAGATTTTGCAGCTCTTGAAAAGGCCAGGTACCCAGCGCTGAAGACCAGGAGGTGCCCAGCAGGTCACAACCATGCTCACCCTTTGAACCCCTCCCATCATGCCCGAACTGGGTGGTGGGTTCCTTGAGGGAAGACACTGATATAGTTGGTGGTCTCATAGCACCCAGCACAGGTAGGTACTCAACACATTTCTGAAAATATAATCCTGCACTACTTAACAGACGCACTTCCTGAAAACTGAATTCTGCTTCAAGGGTTCTCTGTTTCTGATGTTCACACCACAGAAAAAAATGAATAAGCTGGTGGATATGGGTCTGTGAGCCAACAGATAGCAAACTCACTGTGTTGTGAGGACAGAAATGAGTCTTCTCTTTGCTCAAGACGTAGGCTTTTTAAACCGATGCAATTATAAACTGTAAACCTCTGTTAAGAATTTTGGACTTGGCAAACTTAGGATTTATGATAATTTGATGCAAGCAGAGCCTAAGTCTTCCTCTTCATTATCACTGAAAAAAAAAAGAGCTGCCCAGGCACACAAATTGGGTAAACAAAATTACAGAGCTATGTTTAAGCAACTTGAGGAAAAAGAAAACTGTAGGGACTTTGGCAGTTTAATTGAGGGTATAAGACGATGCTAATTATCAATGTGTCTCAGAGCTTCCATTTAAAAACACTTTTTAGAAGTAGCAGTTCATTCCAATTACCTTCGATAGACAAAAATGTGGGGAAATGCTGTGACAAAACCCCATTTCTTGAAAATGCCTAAGTAATGAGATATCTCTAACGAATTTAGGCTGACCTTCCCTATGTAGTCTGAAATGATGCAGTTCAACCAAATATGCCGTCAACAACACAATCGTCTCTATTAATTTGGATTGTCCTTGCAGTTAGGGTTAGGGTTAAGGTTAGGGTTAGGGTTAGGATTAGGATTAGGGTTAGGGTTAGGGTTAGGGTTAAGGCAGAGCTACCACGCTGTTGGTTCGTCTGCTGGGAAGGAATGAGTGGCCAGGTTCTCCCGGGCTTTCGGGCCCTTGGTCTACTGATCTCTTGGGTACTTTCTTCTGCTACTGTATTGACCGATCCTTCCAGCCCTAAAGGCTCTAGGACAGAATCTGTGGACAACTCTGTGACACTCTGTGACCTGGGTGAGTTGGCAAGAATAAGGGGGCAGATTCCTGCAAGTTCTAAGGAATGAGCCATCACCAGAGACAGCTGTGACTCGGAACATGTAGGAGCAGATGTTCTGGGCCTGCTGTCAGTTGGAGGGAACTTTCCCAGCACCAGGGGAGAAGAGCTGGTCACAGCCTGGTCCTGGCTCTGCTCCCGGCCCTGCAACCCCCACCTGGCCCTGGCAGGGATGCTCAGATTGGCAGTTAGGTTGGAAGCCGGCACAGGCTCCAATTGGGCAGCAGCTCCGGGAGCTGGGACGAAGGCTTCTGAGATATTTTGCTCTGTGTTCTCATTAACCTTCTGTCTGGTGGAAGAGGGTCCTGTCCTCCAGCCAGGAGGCTTCACGTCTGCTGGGCCTTCCATCAAATCCAATTTGTCCCTGGCTCAATTTCCTCTCATTAGAAAGGCGGGGGGGATGCGCATATACAGATGTGCTGCTCTGGGCAGACCCCCTCCAGACAAACAGGTCCAGAGACAGGTGCTGCAGCTGGGGTACACATTCAGGAGGGAATCTGAGCAAGTTCCAGCCTCTTTCCGGCTTGTGCTACCCACCTGACGTTGGTGCCTCTGGTCAGTAACACCTCTGTTCTCAGTCATTTAAAAGAATGAAGTTTAAATACTAACTCGAAAAGATATTTGTACCCCCATGTTCGCTGCAGCGTTAATTACAGTAGCCAAGACATGGAAGCAACCTGGGTGTCCATCGACGGATGAATGGATAAAGAAGATGTGGTGTATATACACACGTATCTATAGAGTGCAATGAAATATAATTCAGCCATAAAGAAAAAGAAATCTTGCCATTTGCAACAATACGCATGGATCTTGAGAGAATTATGCTAAGTGAAATAAGTCATAGAAAGACAAATACCGTATGATCTCGGTTATACGCAGAATCTAAAAACAAACGAATAAACAAACAAACACCCCAAACTCATAGATCCAGAGAACAGATTGGTGGTTGTTAGAGGCAGGGGGTGGGGGTGGGTGAAATGGGTGAAGAGGGCCAAAAGGTACAAACTTCCAGTTATAAAATAAGTCCTGGGGATGCAATGTACAGCAGGGTGACTATAGTAAGAATAGTCTATTATATATTTCAAAGTTGCTAAGAGAGAAAATCTTCAAAGTTCTCATCACAAGAAAAAAAAAGACTGTAACCATGTGCGGCGACGTATGTTAACTAGACTTGCTGTGGTGATGGTTTCACCATATATATAAACATCAAGTCATTATGTCCTTCACTTGAGAGTAATATAATGTTATAACCAGTTACATCTCAATTTAAAAAATACAGAAAAAAAAAAAAGAAGAATGAAGTTTAAGTCCAATGTCAAAATCGGTACTTACATTCCCCCTCCCATTCATCATGCCTTGTTAATTTTCCTGACATGATCCACACCCAACATCTACCAGGTGCTTCACAGGAAACTCCTGTGCTCTTGAAAGCTCTGTGTTCCGCGGTCCCTCTTCTATGCCCCAACTTCCACACCCTCTTGCTCCTTTATCCTCTCTTCCTATTGGTTCTAGTACGAAACATAGTGTTATCAGCTATATTAAGTTGCTGCTATTTGAGATCTCAAGTACACCCTATGCCAGACTTAGGGTTCCATGAGAGACAATTTCCAACGATACACAACTGATTTAGAGGGTTCTTGAGATAAACCTTTGTCTTTCCTTTTTGGTACCTGGGCCTGGGTCAACCCTTGACTGTGTCTGGACAATGATTTCAGTCAAGAACACAAAAGTGTCACAGGATACACGGGTGTGAAACTTATGAGGGTAAAGAAAAAGCCGCTCAAGCTGGTTGTGCCAATGACGAAAGTGTCATGGACACCGTAGGGTCCCTGAGCAGGGCTGACTGAGAAACGAGAGGGAAAGGCAAATTTGGCAGCTGGACCAGCCATCCTGGGCAGCCCATCCTTCAGAGAGGTAAGTGATGGGGATGGTCTGGGGCCACACACTCTGCTCTTTCTCCCAGAGCTGTCCCCTCCCCAAACACAGAAACAGCAGGGGACTTTGTCCTCAAGCAACAGTAGCCTCTACAATTCCTACATGGAACCTGGCCCAGGTTCACATCGGCTGGGAGAAGAAGGCCAGGTGAGGAACCACTGAGATGTCCCCAGAGGTGGGAGGTGAACTAGGTCCTGCCTTGGACACTTATCCTATTTAAAAACACATGTGCTTGGTGAGGACTTACAACCAGGCAAGTCCCGGTTACCCGCTTCCTTCTACCAGATTTTAGTCAGAGGGGCTGGTGTATGATACTCAGCCTGACAGGCCTGACCCATGGGTGATGGATACCTGTAGGGGCTTACCTGATACATATATATGTCACGGTGCTTACAAAAAGCAATGCGAAGAAAAACAAAATCACCTGTCTTCATGTCTACCAGCTCCTGAATCAAAGCCAAGCAGACTAATACCCAGAGTGGCTGCTACCAAAGATGTGTGCTAAAGCAAAGAACAGGCTCAGGACCTGAATTCCCTTCTTAAGTCTGGAAACATCCCTACCATAAGTGTCTTGGTGGGAATCTGAGCCCACATCTCAGAAAAAACCCTCAGAAAGTCAGCTTCTATGCCTAAGGCTCGTTCAACCGGACGCATTCACGCAGGATCTTGAATCTTGAGCCCGTGTTGCACAAAATCGGGGACTCCTGAGAGTTCTTTACGGAGCTGGCATAGGAGAAGCAGTGGCCAATACTGAGGGTGGAGGTAGCACCAGCTGAGGCTCCGCAGCTGAGCAGCAGGGCTGTGGGGTCCTCACAGGACCCATTCTTGATGAGCCTTTGCCTCGTCCTACTGCCTGTCTTGTCCCTGCACATTAAAAGGAACCAGATTCTCCCCACACTCACTGCCACGGAGCATGTGTAACACTGCAGACCTGCGCTCCATTCCTATGCCTGTTGTACTTTTCCTATACGGCTGTTACCACAAGGCACACAATGGAACTGCAAAGATTTTATCAAACAGCTGCAATTCTGCCTTGTCTCTCATATTTCTGCATGTCTCACAGCACAGGCACTGCCCACCTTTGCTCAGGACTCTCTTCCCAAGGATGTTTATAGAGAGAACAGCCTTTGAAGATATAATGCCTGCCTCCAGAAGGCAAGTTTGATCATGGTCCAATACGGTAAAAATAGCATGTCTAGAGCTTCCCTGGCAGTCCAGTGGCTAAGATTTTGCCTTCCAATGCAGCGGGGTGTAGGTTCGATCCCTGGTTGGGGAGCTAAGATCCCACATGCCTCATGGCCAAAAAACCAAAACACAGAACAGAATCAATATTGTAACAAATTCAATAAAGACTTTTAAAAAATGGTCCACAAGAAAAAAAAAAAAAAAAAAGACAGCATGTCTCTCTGGGAAAAATGCAGGTCAGCTTACTGCCCATTATAAAAGATTCAGGTTCCTTAACCTCAGGAGTCCTCTCCCTACAATTTGATCCAGGTGACACCATGCCCTCCTAGTGGGAATTGGGGTTTAGAGAACCAGCTAAAAATGATGGTAATCTGGCTAATGCTATTGGTGTCAGCAATGGTCCCCATCTCTGATCAAGTCTCGTGTCTCCTGCCAGCATCCGGGAAACCATGGCAGGCTCGCTTGCTTGCAAGTAATATCAAATCTCAGATCCAGGGACTTTCTTGGTGGTGCAGTGGTTAAGAATCTGCCTGCCAATGCAGGGGACAAGGGTTCAATCCTTGATCCGGGAAGATACCACATGCCACAGAGCAACTAAGCCCATGCACCACAACTACTGAGCCCGTGTGCTGCAACTACTGAAGCCCATGTGCCTAGAGTCCATGCTCCGCAACAAGAGAAGTCACCTCAATGAGAAGCTCACACACCACAACGCAGAGTAGCCCCCACTCACCATATCCAGAGAAAGCCCATGCACAGCAATGAAGACCCAACACAGCCAATAAATAAATTAATTAAATTAAATTAATTTTTTAAAAATCTCAGATTCATCAGAGTTCTTGACATGACTTTACAAACCTGGCACAGTGCTCATCTCAATAGGGACATACAAATGAAAAAAGTGGTTCTTACCCTCAGGAAACTCAAAATCTAGCAGGAGGGCACCAGTCAAGTTGGCACTAGAAGGACATGCTTTGAGTACCACTCCCCACCCCACTCCAGTATGAGTAAGAAGAAGGAAAGACAGTCCTGCTTAAGAACAAAGTCATCATTTCTATGGGCTGAACGTGGAACCCAAATGTAATGTAGAAAATGGCAGTGACCCTGCTGGTTTCAGGGACAGAAACAGACAGAGGTAGCAGGGAGCTCCTCTCCTGCTCGGTAAAGAGGTAAAATTGCTCCACATGAAATGAGGAACCTGAACTTGGCTTACTGCTGAGACCAGACACTGAGTCCGGGCTCCCTACTCAGGAGAGGAGCCCACAAGGTTCCAATGACCGCTGGGACTGAAACAGCAGCAATTCTAGAGGATGCAGACAAACCTCACACCAGGGCGTGGGCCAAGCTGCCCTTGGTGATGGTCAGTGTCACCCAAATTCTAGACAACAACTGTCAAGGACGGGACAGAGGTGGTCATGGTCTAACTTAGGATCCTACAGATGCTAAATAATTCTGAACTTTGTTTAAAATTGTTAAGCATATATTTTGTATATAAAATAACACAAATACAATTTATACAAGTATGCAATGTATAGCTTCCAAGCAGGAAAGAAGAAACGTGTGGGGAGTAATCTATTCAACAGGTAACAATGTAATCTATCCAAAGGTAAAGAGAAAACACAAAATAAGGATGGTACAAATTAGTACAAAAGTATCTACAGTCTCAAACACACACACACACACACACACACACACACGAGGTGGGCTAAACTTACTATTTAAACACACAGAGTAACTGGTTGGATTTTTAAAAATCCAGCTATAGGCTACTTATAAAGACAAACCCAAGAAAAAAACACACAGAAATGTTGAAAATACACAGACTGGAACTATGTTAAAAAAGCAGACATTAATAACTTAGAATCTAAAAAGTAGAGGAGACAATAGCAAAATCAAAAGATAATAGTAATCAATTCGTTCAAAAATTTCTATCAATTATTAAGTATAAAAAATTAATCAAAGGAACGATCTCTTGCAATGGGGTCAAGAAAAACATTATGGTCACCTAGCCAGTGAAGTAATTAGATTCAGGTGAGACAGATTAGGTCCTCCAGGCCTTGTAGAAAAGTCAGAGCTCATTGGAGGGTGCAGGAAAGAGCAAGAAAGAACAGGCTGAAGTGTGAAACGGCTGGGATTCTTCTGACCATATAAACAAGGAAGCTGAGAAAATAGTAGGAATCCAGCCAAGCAGGGTTAAATGTTTGAGAGAGGCTGCAAGGTATGTTATCCACGCTGGGTTACCATGGCGTCAGGAACACTCACCCCATGAAATAAACAGTAATTTGAAGAGAGGCTTAGTGAGTCCCCTTAAGAATCACAATAGCAAAAAATGGTGGTATGAAGGTGAACGCTTTGAATTATATACAGAAGGGGTAACTTGCCCCCGAGAACTCAGAAGAGCACCTGGGTAAAGCAGAACGCTTCCAGCATACAGTGATGCTGCCTAGGCCAGTGTAAGAAATAAACCGTGGAGTTACCAATCCAGCAGTTACAGAGCCACGCTGTCTTGACTTTTACTCATTTCAACTAGATTCTTCTACTGGGGAAAAAAAGGAAGTTCGCTCAGTCCTGGGGGGAGTGGTGATTTGGCTTGAGTTTGTAACAATCCAGTCTTAAATTATCCTCTCTGCCTTTGCTGGTACCCAGGAGACCTGAGTCACCCAGACGTAGGAGTAGAAAAATGAGTCAAACAAATCAATAAGAAAAAAGATACACCACCCAATTGAAACTCTGGCAAAGCGTATGAACGGGCAAATCACAAAAGAGAAAACCTAAATGGCCAATACGCATCGGGGGAAAATGGTCACCCCCTCCAGGGTTACAGGCAGAACAAACTAAAACAACTATGAAATTAGCATTTCACACTCTGCATCTTGGCAAAGACTAAGTTGCCAAGGATGCAGGTAAGTGGGGCCACATGCAGTATGGGTGGGTTGTAAACTGAAACAAGCTCTTAGAGAACAACTGGACGATTCTTAACAGAGCTGGAGATGTTCATTCCCAGAACACGCTGATTCTAATTCCAGGTATATGTCCTAGAGAAACTCATGCACAGGTACTTAAGGAGATTTTAATAGCAGCACTACTTTATAGCAGCAAAAACCTGGAAACAGTCTAAATGACCGAGGGTAAATGACCGAGAAAAACAGTCTAAACGACCTCACTGATGGTACAATGGACCAGCATTTAAAATAATCTAGATCTACACACATCACCATGGATAAATCTTAAAAAGTATCTTGCATAAAAACAAAAACCCGGCTAGTTACACTATTATACCATTTAGATGAAACATTAAGATGAGACCTTGTTCTAGACACGCAGAGTGCGTGGGCATCTGGCTGAGTGGAGATGAAAGTCTTGATCTTTGCAGGCACCCCCTCCAGTCGATACCTTTTATGTAAAGCTGTAAAGTGAATGATTGTTTACAGAATGTACCTACATAGTCAAAGTCTAAAAATATGAATAGAAAAGATAAAAACAACTTTGGCATAATGGGCAAAAGGAAGAACATGAGCTGGCATCTATAATATTTAATTTCTTAAGACATTTTGAAGCAAACATTGCAACATGTTACCATTTGTTCAATATGGGTGATGAGTTATGTAACACCAGGATTATTCAACATGCTCTGTGCTTCTCCGTATCACCTAAATATTTAATTCTTAAGAGTCCTGTGAACAAAAAGTCACAGGCTGCCATGGTTCTCCTCTAGGGGTAGAGTGATTGGGACCACTCTGAATGTTGTAAAGGGGCAACAGAGGACAAAAAGCTTTGCTTTGGTGATGTCACTAGTGATGCTTACGCAGCATCATGTTATCACAAGAAATCACTGGTTCAGACTGATGGCCCACATGCTGTTATATAAGCAGAGGCAGGGGGCTATGGGGACTGGGGAGCAGGGCCCCAGGGCTGGGTGGACCATCTGCTTTCCCAGTAGGGGCTGAAGGACATGCAAACTATATCCCCAGGTTGGGGAGCCTAGAGTTTCCCCAGGTTTAGGGAGGCAGGCAAGAAGGGAGGGGGTGTCTGGGCCAAGGTGAGCACCCGTGGGAAGGCGTGGAGGCATGAGGAAGTGGGGTGTGGCCAGGACTCGGAGTAGTTTTGCAGTCTTGCTGGGTAGGCTTTTGAGGGCGTTTGCCTGGGGCACTGGGCTCAAGGGGTGAGCAGGGCAGATTGGCCGCAGTTTTGGAATCCGGGCTCTGTGCTGAGGGAGAAGTGGAGCCTCTGGAAGATTTTGAGCAGAGACATGACCTTGAAGGATCATCTGTTCAGTTTCTTGCCTTTAGGCAGATAAATGTCTGAATCTTTCCGGATGGCGGGCTTGTCTCTTTTGCAATGTCTCCAAGGACAAAGGCTCTGCAGTCGCCATCCTTCATCTTTCGCAGTGTTGGGGCAAATGTAGCTGGGAGTGGAGAAGGTGACTGCTGTAGGGCAAGGCAGATGGGGAAGGGAATCAGGTGCAACTTGGGGGGCCCACAGGCACAGGGGTGAGGTGGGGGGGAGGGGAGTGGTGATGCAGTGATGAAGACTGCATCGGGCTCGCAGAAAGGGGTGTGCCCAGATGTGGCAGTCCGCAGCAGGAGGGTCTGATGACGACAATGGTGGCGGCTGGCAGCATCAGCACCGTCGTCGTCGCCATCATCATCATCATCATCATCATCATCAACACCATCATCATCAACATTGTCACCATCACGGCAGCAAACACTGACACCGTGCTCACCACGTGTCAGGAGGTGATCTAAGGGCTTCATACAGTCCAGGTAACCCCATGAGGCAGGATATCACTACCCCCATTTTAAAGATGAGGGAAATGAAGCAGAGAGGAGGACCCGGAGTCTGACTGTGGTCCCACAGCTCATCAGAGGCAGATTCAGAATTTATAAGCAGCCTGTGATCCTAACCATTACACTACACTGCCTCTCAAAAAGAAACATGGGGAGAGTCCTGCAGAGCAAAGTTGGCAGAGCAAAGTCGGCAGAGGGGCATCTCGGAGGGATACTCAGCATCTTAAGCCACGTGGAATGGGTCCCTCAACATGAAGAAGTCCTCACTAGGAGAATGGGGTCCAGGCCCAGGACAGTGTCTGGGCCATGAGAGCAGGGCTGGTTGCAAGAAGTTTGGATGCTTGCTGTTTCACTGTGGAGCGTCCGGAACAGGAGGGAGGGGACTGAACTTGCAAGCTCCTCAGATGCGGTTTCCATTTTATTGTCCATATCCTTGTCACCTGGATATTCCTATTATAGCTAAGGAAGCAGAGGCTCGAGGGGTGCAGTAAGGAGCTTACAGTCGCACAGCAAGAGGCGGCTCTGGGAGGAAGACTGTTGGCCTCAGACGCCCTGGGCTTTTTCCTATTACCGCATACTGCCTCCCTGGGAATTTCCCAAGTCTCCACCAACTGGATATAAGTGCTGGCCCAGAGTCAAACTACATTTGCTTGCTGATTTCCCCAAAGAAAACACACAGAAATAAATAAAAAGGAAAGACAGTCTGTACCAGCTGTGAACTGAAGATAAGAGAAGACCACAGGCCAAAATCTGGGAGGAATTTCCACTACTGGCCATGGTCCTGGGGATGAATGTGGAAAGAAACCACCAACTATACCCTCTGAGCCACAACAGGAAAAACATAAGCCCAAAGAAGTTGGGAAACCACAGTAAACAACCTCTGTGCTCTGTGACAAATCCTAGGATGTTGGGGCAACATGGATTAGAAAAAAAAATGTTAATTTAGTACTTTTGAAAAGGCAATGAGGAACAAGGGCAAGTAAACATTACCCTGATTAGAGGGGGAAAAATAACTCTGAAAAAAATCATTATTCTCAAAAAATGACACTTAAAAATATCTTAGTTTAGAGTCTTTAAAATATCCAAGAGGATATGGTCACTATGGGACAGAAATAGAAAGCTATAGGAGAAAAATATTGCAAGAAAGAAAGAAATAGAAAAGGATTTAAATAAGAAAAAAAAAAGAATGTTAAGAAACTCAAAAGCCAAGAGAAAAATTAAAATTACATTGAAGGTCACACAGGATTAATATGCAAAGGACCAACTTCAGACTTTCTCAGAATTAGGGGGGAAAAGGAATGAAATAGGGAGAGGGAAACTGACAGACAAGTAGGAAGAGAACAAAAATTAGACTTAAGAATTTTATCTGTTGCACAGGAGGAAAACAAAACAATAAGAGAAGAAGCAATAATTAAAAAGATAATAACAGAAAACCGTACTGGGTAGAAGAAAGGCCTGAGTTCACATATCAGAAGAACTCTCTGAGATCCAGGCAAAGTAATAAAAAAGACTCATTCTGCCAAATACATGATTTTAAATAAACAAATAAGAAAAAATTATTATCTTCAGGCAAAACAAAATGGGTTCTCCATGAGGATATATAATCAAGCCATCCTCTAACTTCTTCCCTACAAAGTACAAAAGGCAATGGACAGATACCTAAAAGTATTTCCAGTGATGCATTCTGCCTGCCATTTTACTTAGAGGAGGTTGTGGTGGGCACTATTTGTGGTCTACATAGCAGCTACTTATCTCCCATCTTCCTTTCTTAAAGAAACCTGATTTGATTTAGGAGAACAATGAGTCGAGCCCTGAGGGTGGATCATAACAGATCTAATCTATCACATTCTTCTCCACCAGGTACCCACCTTCTCAGCTTTCCTTGCAGCTAGAAGTAGGCATGTGATTCTGTTTGGCTGATAAGATTTAAAGGGAAAACCTACTGGGAGCCTTGTGAGAAAGTCTTCCCTTTGCTTTTAACAAAGAGAACCATTCTCAGAAAAAAGGCATTTTTCTGCCACCTCCACCCCATTCCTAATACAGTTCTGGTGTCCAAAGCAGTAGCAGCTGTCTTGCAAGTAGAAGGCAACATGGATGAAGATGAGCTTTCAACAGGCTAAGGATGAGGAATGGGAGACTGAGGCGCAGAGGCCCGGATGACATTACGAGCCTCTGCCCCTGTCCCGACAGCCCACTCCAGACCTCTTACTAAATTAGATCTATCTCTCCTATTTAATCTAGAGTTAGGTTTCCTCTTACTTATAACTGAAAGTATTGAGAATATAAGTATTAATAGGAAAAGCACAGGGACTTCCTTGGTGGTCCAGTGGTTAAGACATCATCTTCCAATACAGGGGGTGCAGGTTCAATCCCTGGTCCGGGAGCTAAGATCCCACCTGCCTCGCAGCCAAAAAAACCAAAACATAAGGCAGAAGAAATATTGTAATAAATTCAATAAAGACTTTAAAATGGTCCACATCAAAAACAATCTTAAAAAGAAAAAAGAGGCATGAAAAGGGAGTCCACCATCATCACTGCATCAAAGAGGCTAAACAAAATTAAATCAGTTTCTCAAATGAAGGCAATATCAGAGTTTTCACTAAACTAATGGACATTATGAACCTCCAAGAGGTGAACTGTTTGAAATAGGAAGCATTTCTGTCATTTATTTGACCAAGGAACTTTCATTTTCCCACTAGAAAACATCTGGAAAAGCAGAGTTCTATGCAAAATACTATGAGAAATGATTATAGGATATTGAGGTTAACATTTTATGACCCAAGAACTCTATATTCAACCATTTTCTCTTCGTGAGCAAAGTTAACAGAAGGATATTTTTGAGTCTGCAAAGGGCTTGAAAAACATCTCTCTTGAGTAATCTCCTGATCCCCACTATGAAAAATTATACACCAAAAAAAACTTCTCCAGTCAACTGAGAGCCAAATTATAATTAACAATTCATATATATAAGAGTTTTAAAGGATAAAGGAATGACAATGTAAATAAAAACTGTTTAGAGATAAGTAAAATTAACTGTTGTAAATGTGGATACAAAATGAAACACCAAGACCAAAAATATTCTGGAAAAAGAGTATTTAATGTTTAATGGAGCGGATTAATAATAATTGGACTTTTAGCCCAGGCAACATGGTGTAGACCTGTTTCTCCCTGCTTCTCCCTGCCAAGTACAACTATAACCCATGAAAAAAATGTAAGAGAAAACCAAAGGAGATTTCCCAAAGGTGCTAAGGGGAAGGAGAACCAGTTCGGGACCCAGCACTGGAGGAACAACATGGCGGCAGGACATATTACACTCCCTCACCCAACAGAAGAAAGCAATCCATACCTGACATTTCCTGTCCCTGAACCTAGCCACACAAGGTAGGCTCATTCCTCGCCCAGACTGCATGGGAGTCCCTTAGACCACACCATGCAAGCCCACAAAGGGCCGCAAGGATCTACTAGGAGCCCTGCTAATAATAAACAGCCAACGGAAGTGCTTTCCTTCCCTGGCAGACTTGAAATTCCCCTCATCCATGGGGATTAACAAGGCAGGCACAGCAAGAAGGACCTCCACCCAAACAAATGGCCGGACCCAGGAAACCTCTGTCTCCATGAGACAGAAACTCTCCACCCCTGCCCAGAGACTGGGGGCAACCGCAAAATGGATCTCATTGTGGATCCATTGGGTCAAATGGATCTCAACAAGCACATGTCCTGGGGAGCACTGTTTGTTCCCCAGAGGCAGAAGAGAATCCCCCCATAAGCATCCCACCATGTTCTTGCCCGAGGGTCTCCTCCCCCAAGGAAAATACACCTGTCATCCTGGCCTAAGGAAATCCTTGCCATTCCTTGAGCAGCACAAGGAGGGACCAATGTAAGCCCCTGCAGCACCAGATAAACTAAGAAGACCAAAATATCACCCCAAAGGCTCTGAAATGAAGCTGTCATTGGAACCATGGCCCAATAAAAGACAGGACCTGAATGTTAATCCTAAAGAGGGTAACTGCCTATTAAAATAAAAGATTTAAATAGAATCCAGAATCATTAACATATTAGGCAAAATGTACAGGTTTTAATAGAAACCCCCCATCACATCAAGAACCAAGAAAATCACAACTGGAATGAGAAAAGACACATAATGGACACAAACACTGAGATGAATCAGATGTTGGAATTACCTGACAAGTATTTTAAAGAAGGCATCATAAAAATCCTTCAACGATCAAACACAAGCTCTCTTGAAACAAATGAAAAATGAGAACATCTCAACAGAGAAATAGAAGTTATAAAAAAGAACCCAGTGAAAATTATAGAACTGAAAAACAATTGCAGAAATACAAAAGTTGCTGGACAGGATAGTAGGGTAGAGATGATGGAGGTTAGAATCAGTGAACTTGAGGATAGATCAATAGAGTTCACTCAATATGAACAACAGAAAGAAAACAAACTAAATGAAAAAAAAACAGAAGCTCAGGGACTTGTGGGACAATAAAAAGTCCCAACACTTATCTGAGTCCCAGAAGAGGGATAGGAAGAGTGGTAAGCAAAGAATGTTCAAAGAAGTGGCTAAAATTTTCCAAATTTGGTGAAAAACACAAACCTACAAATTCAAGAAGTTGCTCATACCTCAAACTGGGTGAACCCAAATAAATCCATTCCAAGATATTTCATAATGAAACTTTAAAAATTAAAAAACTCAGAAAAATTCTGGAAAGCAGCCAGAGAGAAATGATGCATTACCTACAGTGGGAAAACAATTCAAATGACAACAGATTGCTCCTCTGAAATCACAGCAATCAGAAGAAAGTGGCATAACATTTTTCAAGTTCTGAGAAAGAAAAAAACAACTGCAATCTGCAGTATATAACTGGCAAAATTACCCTCTAGGAATGAGGAGAAATGAAGACATTCTCAGAAGAAGAAAAACTAAGAGAATTTGTCACTATCAAATTTATCCTTAAAGACTGCCTAAAGGAAATTCTTCATACAAAAAAGAAATCATGAAATAAAGAATCTTGGAGAATCAAGAAGGAAGATGGAATAACAGAAAGAATAAAAATATTCTGGGCCCATACAACAGACTATTCTTTGCCTCATGAGTTTTATAAACCATATTTAATGATTGAAACAAAAATCATAATGCCATCTGATACTCAAGACAATGATATTTAAAAGTAGGAAGGCCAAAGAACCTAGATGTAAGTGCGGTTTTCACACTCCACTCAAAGAGGCAAAATGTTGATACCAGTAGGTTGTGAGGACACATATGTGCACTATAATACCCAGAGCAACCACTATGAAAACTATGCAAAGAGATACACTCAAAAATACTACAAATAAAGCAAGATGGGTTTCTTAAAAATGTTCAAGTAACTTGCAGGAAGATAAGATAAGAAAAACAAGAACCAAGAGGAAACAAACAGAAAACAAATAATAAAAGGGCAGACTTACACACTTAAAAAATGAAATAGAAATGGTCAAATTACATCAATCAAAAAACAGGCTGACAGAGCAGATAAAAAACACAGCCCAATTGTATGCTGTTTACAAAAAATTTACTTCAAATTCAACAACATAGCTAGGATGGAAAAAGGTATACCATGCAAATATTAATTTTAAGAAGCAGGAGTGGCTACATTAATATCCAACAGAGTAGACTTGAGAGCAAGAAAATTACTAGAGGCGAAGAGGACATTACATAATGGTAAAAGGATCAACCCACCAAGAGGATCAGTAAGAGTACATATGATCTTAAATGTGGACACACCAAAAAAACAGAGCCTCAAAATAAATGAAGCAAAAATGGATAGAGCCTAAAGGAGAAATAAACAAATTCATAATTGTCATTGGGGAGACTTTAATACTACCCTTCTTAGCAAACGACAGAACTACTAGAGAGAAAATTGGCAAGGATATAGAGATCTAAACAGCACAATCAACCAGTAGGATCCAATTTACATAGATAGAACACTCCACCCAACAATAGCAGAAAATAAATTTTTTAAAGTGCTCATGGAACATGCACCAAGATATACCATATCTGTGGCTATTAAACAAACTTTAAAAATTTATATAATTGAAATCACAGAGTATGCTCTCTGACCATAATGGGATAAAACTAAAAAACCATAACAGAAAGACACTAGGAAAGTCTCTAAATACATGGAAATTTAACAACACATTTCTAAATCATCCATGTTTCAAAAGACTAAAAGTAAACAAAAAATATGGAGAACTGAATGAAAGTGAAAAGATAACATCAATAATCAAAGTTCCTACAGCTAGAAACTAGAAAAAGAAGAGAAAAACAAACAAAAAAATTAAAAAAACAAAACAAAACAAAGGAAGCAGAAAGAAGGAAATAATAAAAATAAGAGTAAAAGCAAATTTGAAATTGGAAACAAGACAGTGATACAGAATATCAATGAACAAAAAAGGAGAGTTTTTGAAAAGAAATGAATAAAATTTGCAAACCTCTAGCAAGAGTGACAAAAAGTAAAGAGTCCTAAATAAATGGAAAGACCTATCATGTTCATGACTGGGAGACCCAGTATAATAAAGATGTCAGATTGCCCTAACTTCATCTATAGGTTTAATGTAATTCTATCAAAATCTTAGCAAAGTTTAGTAGACACGTACAAGCTTATTTTAGACTTTATATGGAAAAACACAGACCCTTAGAATAGCTAAAACAATCTTGATAGGAAAGACTAAAGTGGAAGGAGTCACTTACCTGGTATTAAGGTTTACTATACAGTTACAGTAATCAAAATGGTGTTGTATTGGCAGAGCAATAGACACACCTACCAGTGGAACAGAACAGATGCCTGGAAACAGACCCACATGAATGTGCTCAACTGATTTTTGACAAAGTTGTCACAGCAATTCAATGGAGAAAGGACACCCTTTTCAACAAACGGTGCTGGAGTAAGTGGACATGCATAGGCAAAAAAATAAACTGCAACTTAAACCTCACACTTGATACAAAAAATGTACTCAATATAAATCATGGACTTAAACATAAAACTATAAAACTTTTAGAAAAAAAATACAGGAGAAAATCTTTGTGATCTAGGGTTAGGCAAACAGTTCTTAGACTTGACACCAATAACACAATCCATAATGGGAAAAACTGATACACTGGACCTTATTAAAATTAAAAACTTTTGCTTTGCCAAAGCTCATGTAAAGAGGATGAAAAGATAAGCTATGTACTGGAAGAAGGTATCTGCAAACAATACATCTAATGAAGGAGTAGTATTAAAAAATTCTCAAATAGCAACAAAGTGAAACAAAACCAACTATCTAATTAGAATATGGGCAAAAGACATGAACAGAAGAGGATATATACATAGTAAATTAGCACTGGAAAAGATTAGCCACCAGGGAAATGCAAACTGAACAATGAGACATCACTACATGCCTAACAGAATAGCTAAAATAAAAACAGTGACAGTACCAAAGCTGGTGAGGACTTGGAGGAACTGGCTCACCCACTTATTGCTGGTGAGAATGTAAAATATCCCTGTCATTCTGGAAAACAATTTGGCAGTTTCTTATAAGACAAAAAATGCAATTATTTTATGAGGCAGCAATTGCCCTCAAGGGCATTTATCCTAGAGAAATGAAAATGTATATTTACACAAAAACCTGTACACAAATGTTAATAGCAGATTTATTCATTCATAATAGCCAAAAACTTGAAAGAGCCCAGATGTTCCCTCACAGGTAAATGCTTAAATTAAATGTGGTACATCCATACCACGACATATTATTCAGCAATAGAAAAGAGCAAACTATTGATACACACAACAACTTGAGTGAATCTCAAGAATATTACGCTGAGCGAAAAAAAGTCAGTTCCAAAAGGTTACATACTGCATAATTCCACTTACAAAAAATATTCCAAAATGACAACATTTTATAAATGAAAAACAGAATAGCAGTTGCAGCGGTTAGGGACGGAGTAGGGGTATGGGGGTGTGATGAAACTGCTCACTGTCTTGATTGTGGTGGTGGATATGCAAAACCTCCACATCTGAAAAAACTGTAGAGCAGTGAACCTACACACACACAAACATGAGTACAAGTAAAATGAGGGAAATCTGAAGAGTATTGATGAATTTTATCAATGTCAAAATCCGGTTTATGATACTGTACTGTGACTTTGCAAAATGTCACCATTGGGGAAAATTGGGTGGCGTGTATATGGGATCTTCCTGAATTATTTTTTAACACCGCATGTGAATCTACAACTGTTTCAATAAAAATGTTACAAAATCAGAATAGATAATGCCAGATATATTAACAGAAATTGGGAACTGAAATGAGAGAATAAATATAAGCCAATTTTTCTTTAAGGAAATGTCATAAGTTATTTATTCCTTTGACTTTAATATTCAGAAAATATAATTTAGAATACATATTTCATAAAGGCAAAAAAATTCAAGAAAAGGAATATAATAGGAGCTATCTTCATGTTTAATTTAGAAGATAAAACATACAACACAATTAGTATAGCAAAAGACAGAAAACAAAGGACATAGTTTAAAACCAAAAATAATACTATATGACAACTGAACTGTGAGTACATATCAGTTATAAAGGGATTGCCAATGGATTAAACCACTCTATTAAAAGACAAATTTTCTCATACCAGCTTATAAAGACAAATCTGACACTCTGATTCTTATAAAGAGAGGGACACCTGAAAAAAAAGTAGAATTTTTTTCAAGGAAAAGGGATGGGTAAGGATACCAGTAAAAACAATAAAAAGAAAATGAGTTGAGGTTAGTATTAATATCAGAAAAGGAGCACTCAAGACAAAAATAGTGGATGGGGCAAGGCTATTTGTAGGTATAAATGGTAATAATAGATACATTATGAAAATGACGCTATTTTATATAGTGAATAGCTCTACCTCCAAAAGAAAGCTTATACCTGCCCTCTTCTCCCCATCCTAGTGCAAGCCATCAGCATGTCTCTCCTACTTTTGAAATAACTTTCTGAGTCCCCATCCCCATTTGTGCCCCCTATATTCCTTTCACACAGCAGTAGTGGTGTTATTTGTATGTAAATTAAAATATACCACTCCCTTGCTTAACACACTCCAAAGAGTACTGCTTCTACATAAAATCATAGCCAAACTCCTTGTCTTGATGGGACCTGGACAGAGAGTTCTCCCTTAAGTGTCAATTCACTCTTTCTTAATAGCAACAAAACCCTCCATTTAAAAATCTGGGACCATGGCTGCCCAAAAGAAAGACTACACTTCCCAACATGCCTTGCTGCTGGATGTGGCAACATGACCAAATTCTGGTCAACCACATGACCAACTACTGGCCAACCACATGACCAGCTTCTGGTCAACCACGTGACTAACTTCTGGCCAGTGGGACATAAGTAGAAGTGATGCCCGCAACTTCATCAAAGACGTGTGCTCCCTTTCCCTTCCTTCTCTTTCTGATGGCTGGAATGCAGATGTGGACGTAAGCCACGTAGATAGGGCAACACTCTAGGATTTCAGAACAGTGAACCAGATGGCAGCAGAGAATTTGTTGAGAGTGATTTCTATCTGCTTCTATTCTGTCTGCACCACTGTTAGATTGGTCTCAATCATATTCTGCTGAACCTAGATCCTGACACAGGGCCCATGGTGTCCCACAAGAGCTGATCTTTACACCGACACCTCCAACCTCATCTCCTACCACTTGCCCACCAAGCTCAAGCTTGTCCCTCCTCAGGGCCCTAGAATCTGCTGTTGCCTCCCTGTGGTGAGCACTTGCCCCAGAGGTTGTGCGGTTGGACCTTCCTCATGATTTAGGGGTAAGTTCAAACATCACCTTCTCAGAGAAGACTTTTCTTCACACTCTAAAGTTGTGTAGTACCTACCCTGGCTGCCCTTGAATATATTATCCTATTTTATGTATTTCATAGAAGTTAATATTATCTGAGTTTATATTATCTATTATCTATTTATTTAATATCTATCTCTCTCCTACCCTCTACCCTAGGATATAAATTCCATGAGAACAATGTCTCTTGTTCACCACTATATCCATGCTGGCCTATGAGAGGTTTTCAAGAACACACACACACACATACACACACAGAAAAATGACAGAAACAATTGAGATAGACCTTAATACTATCAATCTAAGACAGACTGAGTGGATACAAAATAAACCAGGACATTCAAGATTTTAATTATTACTGGGAAAGGGGCATATATCAATATTTCTATTTCCTACAAACTGTGAAAGCAGTCTATTCAGTTGTCATGTTTCATTTGTAGAAACTGAGCACATACTAAGATGCAATAAATGAACACAATAGATGGTATGAAGAAGAGATGACATAAGCGATCTTCTATGACTACAGTGCAATAAAATGATAAGTGTTTAACAAAATATTAAGTAATATTATCCCAAATAACTCTAGAGTGAAGAAAGATTAACTATAATTACAGATCATAGAGTAAATGGTAAATATTACATATCAAAATCTCAGGATGGTGATAAAGCTATACTAAGAGGAAAATTCATACCTAAATTCTTTTGTGAATAAAAAATAAAAAACTAGATGAAATAATCATTTAATGCAGAAGTTTATAAAAGTGAAGATCAAAATTTAAAATACTAGACTAGGAAACAAGAAAAAAATTGTTAATTAAATTGAAGAGTAGATATTTTTCCAAAAAATTAATAAAATAGACAAATTTCTGGCATATCAGATTAATAAAAAATGAGAATAACAAAAATTACAATTAAGAGAGGCTATAACGATGATAATAGCACTTGCAAAGAAATTTTTAAACAATACTATGTACAAGTAAATGCTAGTGAATTAAGTAACTTTGAGAAATTGGAAACTTCCTGAAGATAATATAAAATTTCGAAATAAAGTAACAAACAATTATCATCAAAGAAATACCTCAAAAAAAAAAAACAAAACTGAAAACCCTACTGCTAGATCAAGATAGTTTCATGAGCTACCCTGCTCAAATTTAAGGTTGCAAATAAATTCCATACTGTAGAATTTATTGTAGATCACCAAAAAAGAGAGAAAGTTGACAAATTAATTTTATCATGCTAGAATAACTATGTTTCAAAACCTGACAATGACACTTAAGAGTTTTGTATAAACTCTACAGGCTTGTTTTGTATAAACTACAGGCTCTTTTTGTTTATGAATGCAGATAAAAAAAATCAAAATTGATGGCAAATCAAAGTTTTAAATTACACAACAAATTCAAATTATATTAAGAAAATGACCTGCCATGACAATACATGTAAATCCTAGGAACATAAAAATTGTTTAATATTAGGGAATTAATCATTACATCATATCAGTAAGTCAAAACCAGAATAATCATGTGATCCTATTATTAGAGATTCAAAGGACATTTGGTTAAACTTATCATACATTCATGATTGAAAAAAATTGTTGCTAAGTAATATGTCAATTTCTTAATATCACATTTCACCCTTGTTGTGTATTACTAATAAGCAGGTTTCAGTCAATACAAATGGAAGATAGATACTGCCAGAAAGGAGGAAACAAAAATCACTGCAATTTGTGGACAAAGTCACAGCAAACATAGAGAACCTAAGAAAATCTCTAATTCTCTAATGAGAATTTGCTAATTCTCTCAAGAGTGAATTCTGTAAGGAAGCAAAATAAAAGCCAAAATCCCCAGAAAGTGGTTAGAAACATGCAATGAAAAATTAAAATCCTATTTGCAATAGGAAAAATAGGAAAAAAAGAATAGTGATACTGCAACAAGCAAGCATGGGGTCTACAGCTTAGTGTGTAGCCAAAGGAGGGCCAGGCGCTTGGTAAGAAGGGGCCTTGGACCAGATGGAAGAGTTAGTGTGGTCACTTCTCCCTGCCTCCCTGAGTGCATCTGTGAACCTCAGAAACTCGGTCTTGTGGCATCAAGATCATGGATCGGAGCCACGGTCAGAAGGTGTGCCTAGCAAATACTCTACCATATCACTTATCCGTGGAATCTAAAATAGTCAAACTCACAGAAGCAGAGAGTGGTATGGTGGTCACCAGGGGCTGGGGATAAAGGGAAGCGGAGAGGTGATGCTCAAAGGTACAAACTTTCAGCTGTAAAAAATTAATAAACAGAAACCTCAATTAAGTAGAGTCAGGAGACCAGAAGGGGGAGCTCTCACGCCCTGCCATGAGAGTGGAGCCCAAGAAGACTTCCTGGCAATAAAACCCTTTGTTTACTATAGCCCTCCCAACTTCCTTTTCCTCTCTAAAAATGTGTCTCCTTCCCTTGCCTTGGGGGAACTTGCACGTGGTTCACCATGGTTGCAGACCCTGAATTACAATTCTCCGCTGATCGCAAATAAGCCCATCTTTGCTGGAGAAATATCAGGGAGTCTATCTATTACAGGTCATCACAGCTAGGCAAGAAAATTTCTGGAGATCTATTATACAGCATAGTGCCAATAGCTAACAATATTGTATACTTAAAATTTGCTGAGAGGGTAGATCTTATGTTAAGTGTTCTTACTATGCACAAATAACAACAACAATAATTATTATTATTATAAGGTGAAAGGAATCTTCAGGAGGAAATGGATATACTTATGGTCTTGATGGTGGTGATGATTTCACAGGTGTATAGTTATCCCCGAACTCTTTGAGTTGTGTACATTAAATCTGTGCAGCTTCTTAACGTGTCAATCATAACTCAATAAAATGATTAAAAAAAAAGAAAAAGTGTCTCCAGGACCCCTTCCCTGAAGCATAGAAGACCCTTATCCCCTTCAGAAGCCTGCCTTTGGGTGCCACTGGTGGGTTTTAGAAGATTCATCTGCCTGACCCCAAGAGGTCCCCACCAGCTTCAAGCCTAGCTTGTTCCTTTCTCTGCTCCCTCTGAATTTGAATGCAAGATTCTACCCTTGATAGAATCAGTCCCCATTCTGGTAACTTTGAATGAAAATTCTATGTTTTTCTGAGGTCTACAGTATATCCACATGACATACAGACCCTTAAGTAGAATGAATAAAAGAAAATAATTTTATGTAAAACTTGGGAAGATTCCATTGAACATAAGAATTAAGTTACTGGTGCCAGGACTTTCCTGATACTACGACCAGTGCCTTTTTCCTCTTTTTGCCGGAGGTAACTTGTCAACCCAATCCAGCCACACACTCACCATGAATTTATTTAGAAGGGATATTTAAAATTACTTTCAATGTATTTTTTTTTTTTCTGATTATGAAATCAATTCAGACATTCTTCTAAAGGGTAAGTTTTCGGCATACTAGCTGGATATAAGGTGACTGATACAGTGGGGGCCGCAGCCGGCCTCGGGCCTCCTGTGGCTTCTGCAACAAGGGGCCGCCCAGCTGCTTGGGGTGGGAGCTGACACTCAGAGGCTTCAGCCTGAACCCCTTTCCTCCTGGCAGCTGAAGGTTGCCATTTTGATCATACGCTTGTATATTCTCATGTAAATTTTGTGCTTTATTTACCATAACAATGGGCGCGTGTATTAGAAAATCCAATCCCTTTTTTTTTAACCACTGAAAACAGCTGTTTTACAGTGTGATTTTGTTAATTTGAGATTTGGTTAACTTTGTTGAATAATAACAGAATAGATCCTACTGCCTAAAGGCAGAAATTTCGGAAAATACATACAAGGATAAAGAAAATTTACATTCACCTTTATTCCAATCCATAATAATTACTATCATAAGAATTATTACATTTTTCCCAGTTTTTGTCTCAGTATGAATATACATGGATATATAATAGATGTAGAACAGCAATGTAATTATACTGTAAATTAAATCTTTGGACTGTAAAGGGAAAATATTATTTTAATTAATTGTACAATATTCCATCTTTGTAAGTGCATTTTTCTACATCTTGACTAATTTCATATGCAAAGTCTTAGACATAGAATTATTTTTAATTATAGGGTTTAACTTTGGAAAAGTTGTAGCTAAGTATCACTAAATAGTTTTCAGAAAAGTTTTACCACCTACATTTCTACTGGTAGTATATGAGTTTGCCCATTTTATCTCACTCTTGACAGCACTATTATAATATGTTTTATTCTTTTCCAACCTGATAGGTGAAACCTGTTGTCCAATTACTATTTTAGTTTATGTTCCTTAGATCTCTAGTGAGGCTGAAAACTGTTTTAATATGTTTGTTTAAAGTTATCTTTCAATTGCCTGTTATTCTTTATCCCATTTTTCTATTGTCTTATCCAGAGGTTTTCATATTTTTTAGAAATGCCCCTCACACATATCTTAGTCTATTAACTGCTGTATTTTCTCCTATTACTTGTTAAATATTCTTTCAACTTAATAGTTTTCATAGTTTTTATTTATGATTCTTCCATTGCTATAATGCTTAGAAAGGCATTTCCTGCTTAGAAAATTCATTATATATTGACGTGTAATTCCTCCATCTTTTATTTTTTATTTTTTAAACTTTTTTTAAATAAATTTATTTTATTTTACTTATTTATTTTTTTGGGCTGCATTGGGTCCTCATTGCTGCCTGTGGGCTTTCTCTAGCTGTGGTGAGCAGGGGCTACTCTTTGTTGCTGTATGTGGGCTTCTCAGTGCAGTGGCTTCTCTTGTTGTGGAGCACGGGCTCTAGGCGTGCATGCGTAGGCTTCAGTAGTTGTGGCACATGGGCTAAGTAGTTGTGTCTCAAAGGCTCTAGAGTGCAGGCACAGTAGATGTGGTGCATAGGCTTAGTTGGTCCATGGCATGTGGGATCTTCCTGGACCAGGGATCAAACCCATGTCCCCTGCATTGGCAGGCAGATTCTTAACCACTGCACCACCAGGGAAGTCCCTCCCCATCTTTTAAAAACAGTTAAAATGTATATTGTTATACAAAGACTAATAACACATGAATATGGATAAATGAAAGAAAAACGCAAATTACCAAGGTCTGAGTCAGTAAGCCTGACCAGATGCCTGCCCATATGCCAGGATCCCTGAAATCTCAGACTTGAGAGAGCATCAGAGTCACCTGGAGGGGGTAGTGAACTCCACATGCCGGCCCCACCCTGGAGTTTTGGATTCAGTGTTTCTGGGGTGGGGTCCAGGAATTTGCATGCCTAACCAGTCCCAGGTGGTGCTGATACTGCTGTTTCAGGAACCACGCTTGGAGACCCGCTGCTGACACTAATGTTTTCCATGCTCCATCTTTCGCAGGCAGTAAAATCGCTTTGGGGATTCAAGCGTTCGCTGTCAGTCTCACAGGCCCTGTGATGGGCATGGCTGCTGAAAGCTATTTAGCTTCTGGGCGATGACAGAGTGGCACGTTGACAAAATATTGGGGGGAGAACCATCCTGTTGGTGCCAGATTGGATGTGAGGAGAGACTCTGCCTGCTGGAATGCACGTTATCCTTAAAAGAACCAAAAGTCAAAGTCCTGGTATTTTCTAGGTCTTGGCCACATGCAACAAATGCCTGGTATGAATGAATATGATTTCTTCTGTTTCATTTGCTTTCCCTGCAAATTTTATCCACAGTCGACCTCCCGGGACAGGTAATCTACAGTCTCACAGATGAAAACACTGTAGGTATTTAATAGATATTCGACTGGCTGGGGACTATATTTTCTTTCCTTTAATTTTCTTTTCCTGATTATAGAAGTAATGCATGCCCCCCTTTAAGCTTTTGAAAAACACAGAAAGATACGATCACTCACCATCCTATCACATATGAACCATCACTGTCAATGTTTTGATATATTTCTTTCCAGTTCTTTAATGCATAACAGATTTGGGATCATACTGTACCTGGAGGTTGGTGTAATGTTTGTTTCCTGTGCTGTGAACATGGAATGTTAAGTGCTCTGAACTGCCCGTGAGTCAAGAATTTTAAAGATTTTTTTTTTTTTGATGTGGACCATTTTTTTAGTCTTTATTGAATTTGTTACAATACTACTTCTGTTTTTAGTTTTGGTGTTTTGGCCCTGAGGCATGTGGGATCTTAGCTCCCCAACCAGGGATCGAACACGCACCCCCTGCATTGGAAGGTGAAGTCTTAACTACTGGACCGCCAGGGAAGTCCCGAGTCAAGAATTTTAAACCCAGCTCCCTGCCCACCTCAGTCATGGCCCTGGGATCAGCGCATAAAATGTCCTAAGCAAAAGCCTGGGACCTGGGCTGGGGAGGACTGGCCTCTGGATCAGAGCATGGAACAGAGATCAAGAGTCTAGGACCAAAGCAGAAATGGAAACCAGAGAAGACAAGAAGCTGGAGTAAGAATTTGGGATGTAGGACAGAGGCCAAGCCTGGAGAGGTGCCTGGGGAGCAGTGGCAGGTATTTTACTCCCCCTGCTGTGTCTTATCCCACCAGCTGGGGAGAAGTGGACAGCTGGAAAGGATGCTGGGCAGGCCTGTGGGTGGAGAAGTCAGGGTGACAAGCCAGCCTTGCTCTGGACCAAATCTGGGGACGGGTGCCCCAGGCACTTTTATGTTAGGATAACGTTCAGTGTCTTGGGCATTACGCACAGCTGTGAGATAAACTAGCTATGATAGCGACCTGCTTGCAGACGGGCACGTGAAGGCTTACTCTGGAGCCACACAAAGACCAGGCAGCCCTGTGAGCTTCTTAGTTCTCCATCTCCAGACCCGTTCCTACACAGGCAGCACCATCCAGTGAACAGATCCGTTTGCTTAAATATTAATGCTTCACTTCTTAAGTCAGAACCTCTAAATTAGTCAAGTATTAATGAATGAAGTTTGATTGTGAATAAGATAAAAATGTGAGTCAAGAAGCCGAGGTGTTCTACCTACACCTTCTAGCCTAGTCCCGACAGTGAGACACCACTGGCTCCTCTCCTAGCTAAGGGCAGGGCTCATCTCTCCTTCCTCAGAGAAGAGTTTAACAGAAGTGTTGGCTGGGCCTGGGATAGCTCAGCAGAGCTGCATGATCTCCCGTGATGCTTGTCCTTGTCTTTGCCGTTGTGTGCTGCCTGCAAGCTCACGGCAGAGCCCCGCTGAGCACAGCGCTGGAGGTCAAGGAGGAGAAAAGACAAAGGGCTGCTGTGGGGACTCAGGCGAACCCAAGATGCAGATGCTCCGCCACCCAGGAACAGCGGTTGCATTAAAGACGTGCTTAGACACAAGTGGCCTCGTGGTGTGCAGTGCAAGTGACTGGTGGAACAGAGTCACTCTGAGGACCCCGTTCCTCTGAGGGTGCAGTGGACCTGAAGCAATGAGCATGAATGCCCTCCCCCCGGCCCCCATCCTGAGTCTGGCCTCCTCAGCCCCTCCCCCCCTTCCTCTCTGCCAGTAACATACACCAAGTCCTAAGGCTGATTTCGAAAACAGTTTCACAAGTCCTGCTCCACTATGTCACTGCAGTAACAGCCAACACACAGGACTTCGACGAGTGAAAGGGAGGAGGACAATGAGACTTTCACAAGTTATTATCTGCTACGTAAGAGAGGGGTTCTGAACCGGCTGCCAAGAAATCTGTGAGTCTCACACCCAGAGGACCGAGTACTCTGGGAGGATGGAGACTCTGGGGCGAGACCCTCAGAACAGTCTGTTTGGAAAAGTCTGCGTTAGTAGCCAGTCACATTCCACCTTCACTGATACCAATTTCCCGCAAAGAGCCAGGGGCTCAAAACTTCCGATGAGTACCAAACAAGAAATAGCTGTTTTAACAGAATCCCACTTGATTTTATTTTACCCTCGGGACTGTAGGCTAGAACGCCAGTGAGGAGCGAGACCCTGGAGGACAGATTTAATTAGCAAGGTGTGCCTAGGGCCTGGTGGGATCACTTCTCAGAACACAGGGAACAGCCATGGTCAAGGTTTTCCTCTAAGGTGAGAAGAAACCAAAGCCTACGGAAAATGAAAGGCGGTGGCATCAATGTCAGGTCGTAAGTTGAAGCCCGATTACAGAATCATCCTCCTTTGTGGCAGCCAGTCTCCAAGGTGGTCCCCAATGACCCCGCCTCTGGGTAATCACTGGGAGGTAGTTCTCTCCCCACGGAATGGGGATGACCTGTGTAGCCAATAGGATACAGCAGAAATGATGGAGTTTGACTTCCAGGGCTAGGTTATCGAAGACATCGAGCTTCTGCCTTGTACTCTGTCGGGTCATTTGTTTCTCTGGAAGCCAGCTGCCGTGTCCTGAGGACACTCAAGCAGCACCATGGAGAGGTCCATATGGCAAGGACCTGAGGCCCCCTGCCAACAGGCAGCATCACCTTGCCAGCCGCATGAGCGAGCCACCTGGGAGCACATCCTCCAGCCCCAGGTGATCACAGCCCCAGCCAGCATTTTAACTTCAACCTCATGAGAGACCCTGAGCCAGAACCACCCAGCTAAGCTGTGAACCCCTGACCCACAGAAACTGTGAGACAGTAAATATTTACTGTTTCACGCCACTAGCTTTCGATGTAATATATTATGCAGCAAGAGATCACTAAACAGCCTTCCAAGGGCACCATCATGTCTGCTTCCACAGGAAACTGATTTTGTCCCTCATAAGAAGCCTTCTCAGTGTCTCAAATGGATGGTCTTCTCCTTTCTAGAATATCAGTACCTCCTGATATCAAAATCCCCTGCCTGGAAGTTATACCGTCTTCAACCACTGCAGCAAAGTTAACACACACATGTACACAGATGCACACGCACACATACATCTGTGCACACACAGAGCTTTCTTTTAAACCTGAAAAATCACTCAAGCGCTGAGAAGAGAAACTTTTATCCCAAGAGGAACAGATGCTCTGGATGTTTTGAGTACAATTTTCTCACACTGCCACTGAATGGGCAGACAGGGGTTGGGCAGCAGAGCAGCCTGACTATCAAGAATGGATTGATGGTCTTTTTTCTTTGCTGGTCCTCAAAGTCTGAGCTGGGTGAGCACCAGCAGGAGAGGAAGCCACAGCCACGAGTCCACGCAGTCCCATATCTGTTTAAATATTTCAGAATGAGATTCCCTCCGCCCTTATTCTCTTTTCCCCATCCCAGTTATCACCCTGGATGAGGGGGAGGGTCTTTGGTAAGGCAAAAACACAAAAACATAGAGACTTCATGAGCATAATAGCACGTCCAAATTATGCAAGAGGGAGTCAATATATTATAAAAGAAATATTTTCTCGTGTACATGCTCTACTGGAAAGAATCTGGAAGATGTAAGGCCTCCACTTAATGTGAAATTAAGTACCTACAGCTCCTTCCCCTGCAGGATGGGAGCCAGGAAGGATACTTAGAGCCTGGAAGGCCTTGCAGCATCCTTCTAGGCTAGAGTGGACCCTGAAGGCAGAGGCAAAGGGTAGAAAGCATTCAGAAGGGACAATACAGGAGCGCAGGGAAGAAGGGAAACTGAGAAGAGAAGCAACTCCCAGATGCTGAGAATATACCTGTATGGCTTTGAGATGCCAGGTGGGAAATAATGTTTCTCCATCTTCTTAACTATATGCACACTTTTTTTTTTTTGGCTGCACCGTGCAGCATGCGGGATCTTAGTTCCCCGACCAGGGATTGAACCCTTGCCCCCTGCAGTGGAAGCGTAGAGTCTTAACTACTGGACCGGCAGGGAAGTCCCACTATGTACTCACTTTTGACTTCAGTCAGGGGACCCTGCCTGTCTATCCTTCTACATCAAAAGGTTACCTGAGCACTGAAATAATGTGATCATGTGGCAAGTGTGGTCATGGAGGTCCTTCTCTAGGGAGAGTCAGGGCTGATCATAACTGCGGGGAGATGATGTTGTCCTGATGGGTATCAGCAGTGCAGAGTCAGAGGCCTCATCTCACTCTCCCCTCCAGGACCAGGTCCTGTCTCTCTGATCATCTTCAGGTATCCAACTTCCCTTGGTGAGCTCATCCTTGCCTACAATTTCACCCACCTGCTCTGATGAATCCCAAATCTGAGTTCCCAGCCCTGGCCTCTCGCCCATGATCCGTCCTTGATTTCAGCTGTGCATAGACGTTCCTCGGTGACTGATCCTCACCTTATACTCAATGTGTTCAATTTAGAATTCAACTCCACAAAGACGTCTTTTCTCCATAATCGTATTCCTGGCAGTAAGGGGCAGCTGGGAACCTTAGAGTCAGTCTTCTCAAGTCTTCTCTCTCCTCAGGCCCTAAATTCATTCTGCCAATGGGTCCTGAGCTCTTTCCCTTTCAACTACATGTTCCTCATGGTCAGTGACTTTCCTGTGCTCACTGACTCTGCTTTTTCAAACTCTCATTGTGACAGGCTAGGGATGCTCTTTTCTTTCATTTCTCACTTAGTCCTCCTTCTATTTCAAGGTTTGAAGCAAGTTCCCCCATTTCCTGACCTTATCTGACTCCTCAAGACCACATGTGTTTCCTTTCTTGAACTTCTATTTGTTCTATTAAAAAAAAATAGTTATTGAGGATCTGCTGAGTACAATAGGCTAAGTGCTGAGGGCACCTCAACAATGAAGTCCCTGACTGCAAGGAGATTACAGTCTAGTGACCATCAAGCCAAGTAATCACTTCTTTGTTTTCTCTTAGTTGTGTTTCCCCAATCAAATTCTTAAATAGCATGGACTCTGCCTAAGGAGGCAAAAGATCTGTACGCAGAAAACTTTAAGACATTGCTGAAAGAAATCAAAGATGACACAAACAGATGGAGGGACATACCATGTTCCTGGATTGGAAGAATCAACATCGTGAAAATGACTGTACTACCCAAAGCAATTTACAGATTCAATGCAATCCCGATCAAATTACCAATGGCATTTTTCACAGAACTAGAGCAAGAAATCATACGTTTTGTATGGAAATGCAAAAGACCCCGAATAGCCAAAGTAATCTTGAGAAGGAAAAATGGAGTTGGTGGAATCAGGCTTCCTGACTTCAAACTATACTACAAGGCCATAGTGATCAAGACAGTATGGTACTGGCACAAAAATAGAAAGGAAGATCAATGGAACAGAATAGAGAACTCAGAAGTAAGCCCAAACACATATGGGCACCTTATCTTTGACAAAGGAGGCACGAATATACAATGGAAAAACGACAGCCTCTTCAATAAGTGGTGCTGGGACAATTGGACAGCAACAAGTAAAAGAATGAAATTAGGACACTTCGTAACACCATACACAAAAATAAACTCCAAATGGATTAAAGACCTACATGTAAGGCCAGACATTATCAAACTCCTAGAGGAAAACATAGGCAGAACACTCTATGACATCCATCAAAGCAAGATCCTTTTTGACCCACCTCCTAGAATCATAGAAATAAAATCAAGAATAAACAAATGGGACCTCATGAAACTTAAAAGCTTTTGCACAGAGAAAGAAACCATAAACAAGACTAGAAGGCAACCCTCAGAATAGGAAGAAATAGTTGCCCATGAAATAATGGACAAAGGATTAGCCTCCAAAATATACAAGCAGCTCATGCAGCTTAATACCAAAAAAGCAAATAACCCAATCCACAAATGGGCGGCAGACCTAAATAGACATTTCTCCAAAGAAGACATACAGATGGCCAACAAACACATGAAAAGATGCTCAACATCACTCATCATCAGAGAAATGCAAGTCAAAGCCACAATGAGGTATCACCTTACACCGATCAGAATGGCCATCATCACAAAATCTGGAAACAACAAATGTTGGAGAGGGTGTGGAGAAAGGGGAACTCTCCTGCACTGTTGGTGGGACTGTAAGTTGGTACAGCCACTATGGAAAACAATTTGGAGGTTCCTTAAAAAACTACAAATAGAACTACCATATGACCCAGTAATCCCACTACTGGGCATATACCCAAAGAAAACCATAATCTCAAAAGAAACATGTACCATAATGTTTATTGCAGCACTATTTACAATAGCCAGGACATGGAAGCAACCGAAATGCCCATCAACAAATGAATGGATAAAGAAGATGTGGCACATATATACAATGGAATATTACTCAGCTATAAAAAGGGATGAGATGGAGCTATATGTCACGAGGTGGATAGACCTAGAGTCTGTCATACAGAGTGAAGTAAGTCAGAAAGAGAAAGACAAATATTGTATGCTAACTCATATATACGGAATCTAAAAATGGTACTGATGAACTCAGTGACAAGAACAAGAACGCAGATGCAGAGAATGGACTGGAGAACTCGAGGTTTGTGGGGGGCGGGGGGTGAAGGGGAAGCTGAGACGAAGCGAGAGAGTAGCACAGACATATATATAGTACCAGCTGTGAAATAGATAGCCAGTGGGAAGTTGCTGTATAACAAGGGGAGTTCAACTCGAGGATGGAAGATACCTTAGAGGACTGGGACGGGGAAGGTGGGGGGGGGACTCGAGGGAGGGTTGGGGGGGAGTTGAGGGAGGGAGGGAATACGGGGATATGTGTATAAAAACAGACGATTGAACTTGGTGTACCCCCCCAAAAATTAATAAAAAGAAAAAATAAATAAATAGCATGGACTGTCTTAAATGTCATTTGTAAAACCCAAAGAGACTGTCAGACTACAGGGCAAGTAACAACATTCTTACTTAAGTACTTGTTGGTTATATGCAAGATGGGTAGCAGAATAACACTAGAGATACAGGTCAACTGCAATCCTTACCTAAAGAGATAGAGAAGTATCTTTGGTTAAGGGAAAAAAAAAACACATCAAGAAATTAAAGGAACCACACTGTGTTTGAATGGTGTTTTACATGTCTAAACCATAATTCAATTTTCCTTGACAAATGAAACTCAAATTTTAAAAATAATTATTGATGAGCCACACCCCAAATTCCATAATCACAGAATCAGTCACATTTTAAGATTAAAGAACTAATATAAGGAAATGATTATAGCACATTAAGAATTCAAAGGTAGACACTTAGAATTTCCTAAGAGATTTTAAAAGATAGAAATAGAAGCAAATTGAGAAGCACCAAATACACATTTTTAGATAAAACCATTCTGTCCTCTTAAGAGTATTGCTAGGATCCCAACACACAAGGCAATCATGACAGCCTCCCAGCAAGGATCTGCTGGAACCAGAGACAGAAGTGGGCTTGGGTAATGCCAATATGTCCTAAGTGTCCCCAGGAAAAAGTCTTCTGTGAATCAGAAGTGGAGGAATCTCATTTCTCCAAAATGTAAAACTACTTTTCATATAAGGAAAAATAGGGAGATATTTCACTCCTCCAAGCCTTAAATGTGTATAGTTTTGATTCTTTGTTCAGGGAACCTAGTGTAGAGCTCGACTTAGATGTCAGTTCAAGGAATGTGTGTCACCCGAGCCCAGAAGAGAGCTTCACATGCTGAACAGAAGCTCAAGAATTCACAGTCAAATGTTAGTCCCAGACACATGTTTACTGTCAAACTTAATCTTTCAAAAAATTCTTACTCACCTGCCAGAATATGCTGTCTATTGTGTTTCCAAGAAAACCATCGCGACCTTCTGAAGACACCAGTTTGGGGCCAAGAATTGTCATGAATTCATCAAAATCCACCTGGCCATCCCCTGGAAGGAGAAGATATAAATGTGAGTATGACCTCAATCAATGAAGAGCTGGAACCATTTCTGAAAATTGTGCAACATTCTTAAAATACCAAAAGAAATATAAGAAATTGGCAACTATTAGTACCTCTAATACCACACATGCCTAGTCATTTGTTAGTACTTGTATCTAAGTGCCAACCAACGCCTCCCACTTAAATGGCCACAATCTCACACCTGCTGTACTTCCTGGACCCCCAAATTTCCTAGCTGTACAGGAGAGAAATCACATCGTTATCCTTATCTCTTCCTTCACCCTTGTCGATCACACATAAATGTAGTCATCAAATCTTACTGATTTCATGTCTTAAATATCTGTCACCGCTCTACCTTCTTTGTCAATCCAATTGCTAGTACCTTTCCAAAAAGACTGTGGTGGGAAAATGCTGCCAAGAATGAATGTTCCTAGTTATAATGACAATGTTACTAGTAAAATGGCTTTTGCCTTCATACTCTCACCTCCACACTCTCTTCCATACAGTTGAATTTACTTCCCCCAAAGCATATCTGATGGTGCTTTATAAACCTCAAAGGCATCTTTGACCAAAAATAAGGAAACCACCTCAGGATAGTATTCAAGTCCCACGATTCCTTTTGACACCCTTTGCTCTCAACCTCTGCACAAAATGCCCTGCTGTTTCAGAGCTCCATGCCTCTGTACATGCTGTTCCCTCCATCTGCAATGCCTTTCCTCATCTGTCTACCTGGTGATCTGTAACTTGTTCTATAAGATGGAGCTTAAATATCATGTTCTCTTTTTGTATTTTTCCTGACTCTTCTTCATCTCACTAGACAGAGTTGGGCACTTTCTTCTGTCTCTTCTGCTAAGTTAATGTGCATCTATATAGAACTGATCACCATATATCTCAGCCACTAATTTTCACACCTATCTTCCATCTGGATTGTGAACTCTGCAGGGCCAGGGACCCAGCCTGAAACTTCTTAAATCCAACACCATGGTGGGCACTCAATATGCACTTAGACAACGAATGATGTCTCTTGGTTGTTTCTCCTTTGCTTAGTCAACAGGCATTGGATCTTTCATATTAGAGCCGACGCTGACCAAAAGGTGAACTGGAGCCAAATTAGACAAAATCAGACCTTCGGGGTACTGTCTGAGCCTCCATGACTCATCAAAGTGGCATTCTGCTCCCTTGGGACTGCTCAGGAGGGCATCTCCATCAACAGCTCATCAGAGCCCAGGTGTCTGCAGACACATTTGCCAAAGTGCAGACCCACTGATCCACTCCCAGAGTGCAACTGCCTTCCAAGAGCCTTTATTGAAAACCTATTTCAAAAAGTCAAGCAGATGTCGTCATCGAGATGTCAATAATTCAGAAAAGACAGTCCAGGAACAGATCCCAGGGTAGATAAAACTTCCCAGAGGATAGGGGAGGCACGACAAGTCAGTGGGAAACGGAAGACTGAGCCATCGAATGGGGTGGGGCAGTCAATGGACTATTGAGAGGAAGCTGATGTACCTCTCGCCAGTCAACAAGATGGAAGGATCTAAAATTTCACCCTGGCTGGTCATCACAAGACAGCTAATTTTCAAGCAACAATGAGTTAGCATCTTGCTTTTCAAATCAGCAAATACTTCTAAAAAGAATACTGCTCCATGCTGGCAGAGATGCAGAGAAGAGCTGGACTCTCTCATGCATCCCTGGTATACTCATCCAGGATACTGACTAGCAGTATTCAAGATGCTGTATCATGCTGGTTCCTTTTTACCTAATAACTTCACCTTTAAAGACAAAGACAAAGCAAGGAAATTCTCTTAAATGCAGACAAAGACGTTTGCCCAAAGATAAGTCATCCAGTATTTGTGAAGGTGGAAAGTTGGAAGCTGGAGGATGAGGATGGCCCAGTCTTGCTGGCATTCACATTGAGCTAGCATCACGTGGCTCCCAGTCTTGGACAACCACACTTGTTATATACACGCACTCACCTGCTGCTTATCCCAAGCCACTCCCGCTAGTCAAAGCTGGTGCTGGATGCCCCAAAAGTCACAAACTAGAGGGTGTGCTCTCAAGAGAGAAATTATCACCTTCAGTGAGATGGAAAGTGATTCTTAGGGGACAAAAAAAAAATCTTAGATATTACAATGGTTTGTGGCCCTCCTAAGGTCACAGTACATAAACAGATATACATACACTATATCTGTGCTATTACAATAAAATGCCATGGAGTTGGAGCAACTAGCGAAACAAGTGCCTTAAAAGGCACCTGAGCAGGGGAGTGGCAGAACAAGAAGGAGGAGCAGGACAAGAGGAAGAAGAAGAGGAGGAAGAGGAAGAGGAAGTAGTTCGAAAATCACCAGACTAGATAATTTCCCAAGTACTATGGTTCTCCTTCCTGGGCCTCCCTCTGGGATGTTGGTCTATTAGCGGCGGGCGTCATTCCAAGTGTCAGTCACCCCTGGCGACATCCAACACTTCGTAAAGATTTAGAAGCTTGAGGGTGTGGATCATTTTTTTACAAAGATCTCATGAGACCTTAACCAAACGATGTCCAGGGGGCTGGGTCGCACCAGCTCCTGGTAGTGTAGTGGGCGCCATTCTCTCTCACATGGGAGCCAAATGGGATGGGGGAGGGGTCCATAGGACATAGCAAAACACCTGCCTCTCAGCACCAGGAGAATGAGGCTGTCTTTAAGCAATCTACCTTCCAGGCAGGAGGAGAGAGACCACCCATCTCTCCGAAACCTGCGCCCCCCACACCAGGTAATGGGATTGCAGCATGTGGAACGGGTGCGTTTCAAGGGTCTACAAGGAACTCTGGTCAAAGTCACCAGGATGCGTTCACAGATGCTGCCCTTGGCTGAGAACACCGAACCCAAAGCTGACAAGTGGAAATGATGCTTCAAACTACATCCTGGCCCCGGTGAAGGGAGCAGCTTATTCACTACTCAGATTCCTGGCCAGAGGGGAAGTGCTTGGTTTGGGGGTTAGTGCTCAGGACCCCAAGGGCAGTGCCAGCTGCAGCGCTGGTGCACAGGTGGCCTGGCAGCACCTTTCTGTTGGTTGGAGAAGAGGTCTGGTTCACAAAAGGATTTGTTTCTAGCTATTAAGCAGAACACATTTGGAACCTCAGATTTTTTTATTGGTCAAAATGTGATTCTCCACTCCCTTCCTCTTTTTTTATTTTACTTTTTTAACTATCATTGAGCCAAGGGAGATTCCTACAGGCCCACAGTTGGAGAAATAATCAGGGTGGGGTCCTCTCACCTATCTTGATCTCTCCTGGGATCTTCTTGGCTCTGGCTCCTGAGTATGTGTGTACATTGCACATTTTCCACAGACCTTCAGTACACAAAGACTCCTCCTACACGCACACCGCTCAACACCAGTCCTACCAGCAGTACCAGGTTCTATTCAGATTTAGACTGAGGAAAAGCTCCCTTCAGCAGATCCTAGTTTAAAGGACAAACAGGACTGGGAACACCCCACAAGCTATCAGTGCTGCTCCCAGAAGTCTGGCCTCCATGTCCCCACCCCATCCCTGTATCCATCCCAGGAGAACTGAAACGAGTACAGTCTCAGAGAGAGGTTTTTCCCTAAGTACCTCATACAAAAACCAGCCCCAGGCCGAGGCAAGGTCTGGGAAGTCTCATGATGATTTTAACATTTAACATGATGCGGTGGGCATCATTTAAAGAAATCGCTGCACCCTAGTTCACGTAAAAGCCAGCGGCCCATTTTACAGATGAGAAAACTGAGGCACAGAAGGGTTCAGTAATTTGCAGAAGCTCACACAGGGGAGCAGAGCTGGGATTCCAAACCCAGCAGTCTGCCTATGTTTCTGCTGCCTCTCTGGAGGCCAGGTGATGGATGGCTCTGTCAGGAATACTCCCCTCTGATACCAGTGTTCCCCGGCTGGAGAGCGCTCTGGCTGTCTGGCACACAGAGGCAAACTGAAGTCTAAGTTGTTCTTTTGTCTAGCTATTGGGTCTCAGTTCAGCTGCTGGAGGTCTTTCTTAAGCATTTAAAAGAGTTGTAATAAGTAATAAGGAAATATTGATTTAACATTTGCTATATGCCAGACACTGAACTCAAGGCCTTACATATATTACTGTGTTTGATTCTATCCCAACACTATGAATAGGTTCTGCCCTTCCACATTTTACCCTTGAGAAAATTTCGACAAGAAGAGGATAAAAGGAACTAGGTCAAGGCCAGGCAGCTAGTATGCACCAGCAAAGGGATAAGCTTGGATCCCCTGATGTTAACCCCCAGGTTGCAAAGCCTCCCTCTGTGTCAGAGGCCCCAGCGTAATTCCTAGCCCAGGTTCATATCTCTCTTCAAACAATATGTTTTCCTATCTGGGCATTTAGGAAAGAATTTAGTGGGAATTGAATGCAAATGACCATTGCCTGAAAGCTATTTGTCCCCAAATTGCTGTTCTGCCTGCAGTGAAGCTCTCAGTAATTCTCCTTGGATGGTTAATTCTCAGAGGACCCCAGTCTCTCGCATACAACCCTCCAGCATCCTCTTCCACTGAAAGGAATTGGCCTAACAAATGAGGCCTCTGCAGGCCTGGCAGGGTGAAGTCAGGCTGGCCTTCTGGATTCACAGTCCCTTAAAAACAAAGTGGACATCGTCCCAGAACCCCCCACCCCACCCCCACCTTTCACAGAACGTAGCAGACTCCGAATGCAAAAACTTCGTTTGGTTAAATTGTTTTATGAATCTTGAATAGGCAGGTAAATGCAGAGTGGCAGAATGCAATTCACTCCAAAGAGACCTCCTTCCCCTCACAAACTTCCAAATATCATGATCCACTTAGCAAGACATGCAGGAAGCGAAGCTGCCCAGGACCGCATCTGACTACTTCCCACTGCTATGTAAGTCAGAGTAATGAACTTGAACGAGGGTGGGAAGCTGTGGGAGGGCCAGGACTGTGCAACATTCGTTAAGACCAACCAGCTGAAACTTTCACCAAGAGGTAAAATAACAATAAAAATCCCTGCAAAATAAAAGGAAGGAAAGGCATATGCAGAAAAAATGATGGACTCTGAAGGGTAATGAGGAGACAGGTTAGGAGGAAGAAGAAATGTCTGCCTGAGACTCCATTCAAATCAACTGACTCAATTCCAAAAGCACGCCTGCAAAGGAGCAGGGGAGCGGGCGATGTACAGTGGGGCACGAGAGAGATGAATAGACACAGGCTTACCCTCCAGAAGGCTGCAATCCATCACCTGGGACAGAATCAAGTGGGGGCTGGGACTGACCTAAAAGCACCGAGCTAGGGCAGCACCAAGGTGGGAGCCAAGACTCCAATTAGGAAATTCTCAGTGGGAAGGTTCTCACAAGCTGAAAGCAGAGACGAGGTGAGCACCTCGAATAATGCGGGGACCCCAGGAAGGATGGAGGGAGGCTGGAGCAGCAACCACCCTCCCTTCACGCTGGATCGAGGGTTCCTGTGGGAAGAGATCAGGACGAGATAAGCCCTGCTGGTCCTCGATGCAGAGTCAGTGGAAAAGGTCCAAGTGGGAAGCGAGAGCATCATCCACCACTAACTCCATCCAATGAAATTCTTTTGTCTAACGCTTCAACTTCAACCTCTCATAAAGTGTTAGGGACTGAACTGCCTCCCCCACCTCCGAAATTCATCAGTTGAAGCCCTAACCCCCAGTGTGACTGTGTTTGGAGAGAGATTTGAAGGAGGTAATTAAGGTTAAATGAGGTCATAACGGTGGGGCCCTAATCCAACAGGGCTGGTGTCCTTATAAGAAGAGGAAGAAGGACTTCCCTGGTGGGCCAGTGGTTGGGACTCCATGCCTCCACTGCAGGGGGTGCAGTTTCCACCCCTGGTTGGAGAACTAAGATCCTGCATGCTGTGTGGTGTGGCCAAAAAATTAAAAAAAAAAAAGAAGAAGAAGAAGAGGAAGAGACATCAGGAGTGCAAGCATGGAGGAGGAAAGACCACGTGAGGACACAGCAAGACAGCGGACATCTAAAAGCCAAGGAGCAAGCTCCCACTAGAAACCAACCCTGCTGGGACCTTGATATTGGATTTCCAGCCCCTGGAACTGAGAAAAATAAATTTCTGTTGTTTAAGCCACCTAGGCTGTGGTGTTTTATTACAGCATCCCTAGCTGACTAACACAACAAGGTAGGAAAGAACAATGGGCTCTTGGGAAACTTAGCACTTTCTGCACTGTTCCTATGACTTAGAGCCTAAAATTGAGACTTAAGGGACTTCCTTGGTGGTCCAGTGGTTAAGACTCGGCACTCCCAGTGCTGGGGGTGAGGGTATGATCCCTGGTGGGGGAACTAAGATCCTGCATGCCACAGCCAAAAAAAAAAATTTTTTTTTTTAATTTAAAAAATAAAATAAAATAGAGACTTAAGAGTGCCATTTTGATATCCTGTTACAGTCTACATAAAAGGCAGGAGAAGAGCCTGGAAAGGAAGAGTCTGAGAGGAGAACCAAGCCAGAGAGGGTGCCCTAGAAAACCGGGGAGACCAAGACTCAGTAAGGGTCTGGCAGTTGGTCTCCAGTGGAGCTGAATGCCAGAGAGCACCCAGGAGGATGAAGGCTGAGAAAGGGACATTGTGGGGATGATGACTGGACCTGGGGGTGGTGGTGGCCAAAGCCCAGCTCTTGTCCAGCAGCAGCACCTGAATTTTTACACAAAAGGGGCTCAGGAGTAGCACTTTGGTTGGAAGGGGTCTGCAGCTCTTCAGGCGGGATACATATTAGAGGGACCACACCCTGGACTGCTGGGCTATGTACTGAAGGGCTCTCAAGACCCACCCCCAAGTTCAATGGTTTGCTAAGAGATCCCCAGGGCTCAGCATGTAGTCCTACTCACGGCTATGATTTACTAGTGTGAAAGATTATAACGCACAATTGTCAAAGAGAAAAGGTGCTTGGGGTGAAGTCTGGAGGAAACCAGGCACAAGTTTCCAGAATTCTCTCCCAGTGGAGTCAACAGGACATGCTTCATTCTGCCAGCAATGAGTAGTGGCAACACAGGCAAAATCCTGCCCACCAGGAGAGCTCATTAGAGTCCCACTGTCCAAGGTATTTACGGGGGGCTGGTCAGGTAGGCACTCTGTCCCTGGTATGGACTAAAATGCAAGACTCCCAGAAGGAAAGCAGGTGCTTAAACATAAACTATGGTACGTACAGTTTAGGCACAGTGGGCCACTCGTATCTTTTAGGAATGATGGGGACCTTCCCCAAATCCAACCTCCCAGACACCAGCCGAGGGCTACCCTTCCAAGCAGGACTTTCGAAGGACAGCCTGTTGTGTTAACTCTTTTCTGGACACATCTCTACCTTCATTCTAAGTTCCTGAGTCATTGAGCCAAGGCCACAGAAACCTAGGGAAATCAACATTTACACCTAGAACAGGAACAGATGCATGGCTTCTCAGGCTTCAGAATCCCTAATGCAGACCTTGCAGCAGTTGGTGACACAAGGGAGGGTCTTCCTAGATCCAAGAGGCTTCACTCTGTGCAGCACCCTGGCTCGGCCATGCTTCTAAAAGAATTAGCACAGTCTCTCCATCATTTTCTTCTGCTCACAAGATTTTACACACATCAAGTCCTCCTAGTTCCTAGTTCCTGAACTGCCCTGTCCTCGCCCTGTCAGTCAAAGCAGCACAGAGGCCCAGACAATCCCAAGCAATACACCTGCCTCCAGCAACCCAGCATCCCAGGTAGTCTGTTTCCCACGAGAGCTGAACATTAAGCAGAGTTTTTACATCTATTATATAACCCAGAATAACAGAAAAGATGCTCTTACTTCCACTTTGCATCCTAATGGGAAACAGCAATTGACCACAGTAGAATGAGAAAGTCAAGGGGTAGTGGGGGTAAAGGGGGTTGATGGAGGCTGGTGGCACCTCCTAGCCCTGTCACTACCCACTCTCACTTCTCCTCCAAAGAGGAGGAGAAGCTAATCAACAGAGCTGGCTCTTAGGAGGTGTGCAGAGATCCTGCTCACAGCTGAGGCTCACACCCTGGTAGTATTTCTCATTTATGCTACAGGTTCATCCAAGACTGGTCTGCTTTCCTACCTCCTCGCTTATTTTCTACATGGGGATACAGGCCATGAGCAAGGCTGAATATAAAGGGGCACTTTATTTCTTACTGCTATTGCTCTTATGCACACATCTCCCTCAGGGATCCCTGTGGAAGAGAAATTGTCAAGACAAGACAGACCATGCATCTCACTAGCACCAAACTCGCCTTCTACTCCAACAGCTGCAAGGTCATTTCTAACCTTCAGAGAATAGTTTTGACTTGAAAGTTTCTGGTCCGAAATACATTAGGGAATAAGTTATGAGAAAATGCATGCAGTGACTACAGAATAATCTTGACTTCAGAATTAAAAAGAACAGTTATTCAGTTATTTCATGGACCTGTTGGCCATCTGGATGTCTTCTTTGGAAAAATATCTATTTTGTTCCTCTGTCCATTTTTAAATCAGATTGTTTGGGGATTTGTTGTTGTTGTTGTTGTTCATGAGTTGGATGATGTTGTTTAAGGCTACAGACTTGCAACTAGTGGAGAAATAAGTCCTGGAGATCCAACACACACTAAGTGATTGTAGCCAACAAAATTGTATTATAAACATTAAACTTGCTAAGAGACTAGATCCTAATTGTTCCCAATACTAGAAGAAAATAATCATGTGACACAATAGAGATGTTAGCTAATGCTACTCTGATAATCATACTGAAGTATAAATGTGTCAAATAAAAAAACAATGAAGATAATTTCTAATGTGTCTTTGCTCAACTTTCCTTTAAAGAGTCCATGAAACTAGAAAAAGATAAAAAAACTCAAAGAAGTTCTAAAAGCTGAGGCTACCCATCAACCACTTGAACAATATCTGGGGAAATGTTTACCAACCACAGCCCCAGTGAAGCAGATGGAGAAATAAAACTGGTGGTCTGTGCAGGCTGCACTCTTGGCAAAGAAGCTACAGCACCTGCCAAAAAGTGGTAGGAAGAGGCATGAGCCTCATACCCAGTCCTCCCCAAGCTCAGAGACCCAGACTCCGCAAAACCTAGAAACCCAGGCAACCAGCTCCCAAGTGTGTGTGCCCGGGCTGCTAGGAAGTCTGGCACCTTGTCCTTGTCTCTTATCATCCTTTTCTCTCCTTCCCTGGTACCTCCCTTTCAACTTCAGTGAGGAGAAATGCTCTAGCAAAATCAAGGTCTACTTGGGATCCATTGGCAGAGAAATATAACTTCTAACTCAAGCCAACAAATAGGTACCCAAACCCATTATGTGGGAGCCATTGTGCTAGGCCTGAGGATGCTGAATGAACATGGAGGACGTCAGCACTGTCCTCTAGGAAATTCGAGTTCAGCTGGGAAGAGAGACAAATGAGGCATCACAAGTGTGTGTCGACTCTAAAAGGAGAAGTGCTGCAGAGGCAAAAAGCAGAGAAATCCTAATGGTCTAGGACAGTGGTCTCCAAGGCGGGCACAAGGCAAGGGATGCTCAAGAACACTCACTGTGGTGCCAGAAAAAAGTATCACAAGCTCCATCCTTGTCTTTTAAATTTTTGGTATGTGTTACAAGGTCCAAAATATATTAGTAGAGTAGTGCCTGCATGTCACATGATAAATAAACAGGGAGGGGCAGGGTGCATGAGCTGAGAAGGGCAGAAAAGAGGTCATTGTGTGCTGGGAAAGCCCAAATCTACACATTATGAACCTGCTCCTTATATACCTCTACTTGGTATACCTCTCTGTCTGTTACTTACAAGTAGCGTATTACATATTAATTTTATGTAGGTAAACGTAAGTGCTATTGGAAAATATCATATGGGGGGGGGGCAATTGCAGTAGCAGTAATAAAAGTAGCCATGGCAGCAGCAGCAGAGACAGTCGTAGGAATAACCTACAGCCCTCAGTTACTCTAAATAAAGACAGAGAGAAATGAAATAATAAAAGAGAAGATGATAGAGATGAAAGACAGAAACTGGAGTCCTGAATTTCACAAGAAGGAAAAACATGAGCATACTCAAAGGTACAATGACAAGATTTTCCTGAGTTGAGAGAGAAAAAGACTTTGATGTGCTATCCGTCAATAGCAGATCAAGTGGGCAAAAGTTAATGATGGCTGCCAATTATTGTGACAAGCGGCAGTCCAGACACCCTGCTGAGGTATTTTACCTAAGAGGCCTCATTTACTTCTCATGACAGTGCTGAAAGGTAGAGACTGATGTCCCTATTTTGCTAAGGCATAGAGGAGGTTCTGATATTGGGTCACCTGCATAAGATTACACCATTAATTGTAACAAAACCCAGATTTGAACCCTGGTTGATCTTGACTCCACATTTGCTCTTTCCTTTTGGCCATGTTGTCTTTAAAGATAATTTAAGCAATACAATTGCAATTACTATACCACCAGCCATATACTGAATGCTGTGGCAAACAAAGACTACACCTCTCAAAACATTTGTGAAACATCTATAAATGTAGGATTACATGCAAGATTACAGAGAGAACATGAACTAATTCTCCAGAACTGAAATGAGCAGGCTACATTCTCCAACTGAAACCCAAAGAAACTAGGACTTCATAGTAAACACTTAGCACAGAAATCCCTAAACCTCTCTGGAATTGAAAAACATTCTCCTGATCAATGAAGATAAAAATTCGAGGTAAATTTTAAAGAAAATGGCCATAAGAACATTACATATCTCAATCATGTAGATATTAATCAAAGCTGTCCTCAGAGGTAAATTCAAAGCATTAAAAGTAATTTCATTATTTTAAAAGATGTGGGGGGGAAAGGGAAAAAACATTCAAAGAAATATTTAGAAAAGAAGTTATTTAGATATAAAGATAATAGGGGTAAGGACATAATAAAACTGGGGTGAGGGCAGAATTAATTAATTTGGAAATAACACAAATAGATATGGTAACCATTGCATTAAAAAGAAAAGAGCAAATTCTTTGGAAAAAAACTATATAATATATAACTTACTGGCATGTTGAATCTAGAAAGAATCAAATAAAATTACAACTGAGAAAAGATCTATAGCAAGAAATAGAAGAAATAAAAATCATGAAATGCTTTGCATAATGGAAAACTATACATTTTTTAAAAAATTGTTGGAAACTAGTGCCTTTATCGAAAAACAATAATTTACCAGTAGTTATTTAAGAAAAGGTAGAAAAGCAATGGCATCAGACTTAAGAAGTTAAAAAGTAATTTTTTAAAAATACCTGAAAAGGGACTTCCCTGGTGGCACAGTGGTTAAGAATCCGCCTGCCAATGCATGGGACACCAGTTAGATCCCTGCTCCAGAAAGATGCCACGTGCCGCAGAGCAGCTAAGCCCGTGTGCCACAACTATTGAGCCTGCGCTCTAGAGCCTGCAAGCCACAACTATTGAGCCCATGTACTACAACTACTGAAGCCCGCGTGCCTAGAGCCCATGCTCCACAACAAGACAAGCCACCACAGTGAGGAGCCCACACACTGCAGCAAAGAGTAGCCCCAGCTCACCTCAACTAGAGAAAGCCTGTGCACAGCAATGAAGAGCCAATGCAGCCAATAAATAAATAAATAAATAAATAAATAAATAATTAAAAAAAAAATACCTGAAAAGCTTCTCAAATAGGAGAAAGCACATCTGAGTTTTTTCATGTTTTTGAAAAATAGATACTCATTAAGTGGTATAAACTATTCCAGGATGAAGAAAAAGAGGAAGTGTCATTAAAACTAATAGCAAAATACACAAAAAAGAAAACTACTGGCAAACCTCACTTATGGGTATAAGCAAAAATCCTAAATCCTAACCTGGAAAATCTCATTTAAAATACACTAAGGGAGGGACTTCCGAGGTGGCACAGTGGTTAAGAATCCGTCTGCCAATGCAGGGGACACGGATTCGAGCCCTGGTCCAGGAAGATCCCACGTGCAGTGGAGCAAATGAGCCCTTAAGCCACAACTATTGAGCCTGTGTGCCACAACCACTGAAGCCCATGAGCCTAGAGCCTGTGCTCCACAACAAGAGAAGCCACCACAATGAGCAGCCTGCGCACCACAAACGAAAGGTAGCCCCTGCTCTCTGCAACCAAAGAAAGCCCGTGTGCAGCAAAATGCGGCCAATAAATAAATAAATAAATAAATTTTAAAAATAAACAAAATAAAATACACTGGGGACCTCCCTGGCAGTCCAGCAGTTACGACTTCACCTTCTAATGCAGGGGAGTGTAGGTTCAATCCCTGGTTAGGGAGCTAAGATCCCACATGCCTCCTGGCCAGAAAACCAAAACATAAAAAAAAAAACCAAAACAAAACAGAAGCAATATTGTAGCAAGTTCAACAAAGACTTTAAAAATAGTCCACATCACACACACACACACAGACAAATCTAAAAACAACAACAACAAAAAAAACCACTAAAAGCACAGTGTACCGTAGCCAAGTACAGATTATTCCAGGACTTCTGTACAACTAACATAAGGAAAAGTCAATTAATATGTTAAATCAAATAGAATTAAAAAGTGGTGATCTCTATGGATACTGCAGAGAAGTTGAGTTAAATATAACATCCCTTCAGGACTTTTTAGTACTGGGAAAAGAATAATACTTCCTTTAAAAAGTAAGAGTGGTCAATCTTAAGACAAGAGCAGATATCTTCATCACGGAGGAATCCCCATTCGGATAAGCAAGACCCAGGGTGCTTGCTGTCATTTTTATTCAGTACTGTTCTCGATATGCTGGCCAACATTATGATGTGAAATGGAAGTAAGAAATACAACCTCAGAAACGGAGAAGACAAGATTATCACCATTCAGAGGGCAGTGTGACTGTGTCTAGGAAGAACAAGAGTCATTCTGCAGAATTTAGTAACAGTGACTAGGCACCAGATACACATTTAAAAATCAATAGTTTTCTTGTGACAGCAATAACCATCTAGAAAACTTAACAGAAAAGAAGAGCCCAGGGACTTCTGAGCCTGCAGCCAGTGGCAGGATCCCTCCCAGCCTCTTGGCAAGTCCCCTCTGCTGTGGGCACAGGACCAGGTGGGCAGGGCTTCCAGAGATGATGGAGTGCAGGTGGAAGGATGGTACAGAGAAGGTAGAGAGGGTCAGCACTGCCCAGGGGCCAGCAGAAAGGGAGCTTGCCTCACCTGGGATGCTCCTGGAGAAAGGACCTAACCTGTGTACAGGAGCAGGATGCGGGGGGGGGGGGGGGGGCGGGTGGTTCCTGACCCACTGACTTGGAGAAAAACCTGCTCTGTGGGCTGGGGTCTCCCTGCTCCTGGGTAGGGAAGCCCCCTGCAGGGAGGGCTTCTTCCCACAGCCTCAGAGGACAGGTATTTGTTCTCTGCTCAGCCACAAGATGGAAACCGGGGCCTCTGTCTTCCTGTAGCTTTTCTTTATTTTTGTAACTTAATTTTTATTTTATATTAGGGTATAGTTGATTTACAGTGTTGTGTTAGTTTCAAGTGTACAGCAAAGTGCTTCCTTTATATGTATACATATATCCATTCTTTTTCAGATTCTTTTCCCATGTAGGTTATTACAGAATATTGAGTAGATTTCCCTGTGCTATACAGTAGGTCCTTGTTGATTATTTTTATATATAGTAGTGTGTATATGTTAATCCCAAACTCCTAATTTATCCCTCCCCTCCACCACATTTCCCCTTTGGTAATCATAAGTTTGTTTTCAAAGTCTGTGAGTCTGTTTCTATTTTGTATATAAGTTCATTTGTATCATTTTTTTAGATTCCACATATAAGTGCTATCACATGATATTTTTCTTTCTTTGTCTGACTAACTTCACTCAGCATAACAATCTCTAGGTCTATCCATGTTGCTGCAAAATGGCATTATTTCCTTTTTTATGGCTGAGTAATATTCCATTGTATACATGTACCACATCTTCTTTATCCATTCCTAGCTTTGCCACCGCTCAAGAGGCCCTGACCTGGCTGCCGCAGGAGGACAGAAGTGCATAGGGAGGCAAAGAACAGGCAGCTCATTTCAGGGGATGCAGTGTCCAGAGGGGGACCAAACTGAGCCTTTAGAGCACTAGGCTCCCACTGAATTACTGCTGCAGGAGGAATAACTTGACCAGAGCTTAGAGGAAAAAGAAAACAGAGAGGAAAGAAACAAGAGCTCTCAGTGGAATTAGAGCATGGCAAAGAGTCTCAGGAACTAAAACACTTGATTTCCAGAGATGCAAATTCAAAGATGCACTGAAAAAGCGGATGGTAAGTGTGGAGCTCTGAGGCACCAGCCTGGCAGGAGATAAAAGCTCATGGATGTGAAGTCTAGATCCCTGAGACTTTAGGTAGGAAGGACAGGGATTCCAGATAAAGAACAAAAGAGCAGATGGGGGAGAAACGCTCTTCATGATAGCTAGCTAACATCCATTGAGCTTTTCTAGCTGCCAGGCACTGCGTTAGAGCATCACAAATTAACTTCACAGCACACTTATAAGGTAGGTCTTTTTATTGTTATCTCATGTCCTAAATCAGCAAGCAGAAACCAGGGGAGGTTATGCCTGATTCGCACGGGTCAGACCTCGAGGGCTGGGGTCTGAATATGGGCAGCCTGACTCCCGGACCAGGATTTTAGCCACAAAGCCAGCAATGATTAATCAGTACAAAGTGATTAAACAATGACAAAATAAGCCCCACCTAAAGAGGAAAATCTCTAATTTATAACCACAAGGAAGAGACAAAATAACCAGAAGTAAATTGAAAATGGTATTTAGGACCCAATGAAGGAGCAATTTCATATATATGTATGAAACTACACAATTTTAGTGAAATGTTTTAGTGAAATATTTTAAAAGCCTCTAAGGAAAATGGCAAATAACACCATGCTTCTTGATGGAAAGATTATTGCAAAGATGTTAATTCTTCCCAAATTAATTTATATGTTTAATGCAATTCCAGTAAAAATCCTTATGGAATTTTTTTGAAGTTTTCCCAATGACTCCTAAGGTCACTTGGAAGAAAGAGTAGGCAAGAAAAGCTTTAAAAATGATTAAGAACAGTAATGCTATATCAAATAATAAAATATATTACAAAACTACAATAATGAAAAAAGTACTGCTGTAAGAATGAATAAAACAGGACTATTCAGAAGTAAGCTACAGGAAACATAGATAATAAACAGAAACAACTGAAAAGAAAATAGGTTTACTTGACAAATGGTGTTGGGAAGATAAGTTAAGAATTTGGAAAGAAAAATCAGTTTTGACCTTCACTTCCTATTTTACTCTAAAACCCTAAAGATATGTAGAGGAAATATACAGGTAAAATGGGGGAAAACTTTTCTAAGCTTCAAATCAACACAAGAAAAGCAGAAAAATACAGATTCACAAACTTGATACCATACTCCTCATGTTAAAACCATCAGAGACGAAATTAAATATTTAGCAATAAACTAGGAAAATTGTATGCAATGAATTTGACAAAGGGGTAATACTGTTCAAATACAAAGGAATTCATTAAAAGACATAAATGCTAAAGGATGCAAATAGATAATTCACAAAGGAAAAACATGATTGTTAAACATGTGGGAATGTTCAACTTCAATAGTATGAAAATAAATGCAAATTAAAGCAATAATAAGATGGCATTTCTCACATCCCCAGTACATGAAGATTTTATTTTTAAGTGAGAAGACAGTGTGCAGTCTGCCGAGACTCCTCACCCCCATTGATGGGAACAGGTCCTGGCACAGCCTTTCTGGATATTAACTTGGCAATGCCATTTAGATAAAAAGTTCCTCTTTAATGTTCTTTTCCTTTGATTCCACAATTTCTTTTCTGGAATCTGTCCTAAGGAATTTTTTTTTTTTTTTTTGGGTCCTAAGGAATTAATTAGAAATTTGGATAACTATCTCTGCACCATGTTGGTTATCATGGCATTATTTATAATAATGAAAAATGGAAAAGAACAAAGAATACAAATAAGAAAGTAAAAATCAACACACCACCTAGAAATAACATATGTCTTTTCTTCTAAGCAAATAAATAAAGTGAAATAATAGTTTCCTGTCCTTGCTATTTGACCTCCTATTGTGAACATTTCCCAGGTTATTAAAAATTAACACAATTGGTCATATAACACCTTACAGGGAGCCATAGTTTTCTCAATCAGTCCCCTATTTTCGGAAAGTCTGAATGTTGCTATAAGAGCAGGTAATATGGTTGCAATAAAACAGTAAGCTATTTCTCTTGTTTAAAGCTTTTAAGGGTCCATATAAAATAGTTCTTTTTTTAAATTTAGTTTTTACTTTATATCGGGGTATAGTTGATTTACAATGTTGTGTTAGTTTCAGTGTACAGCAAAGTAGTTCAGTTATACATATACATATATCTATTCTTTTTCAGATTTTTTTCCCATATAGGTTATTACAGAATACTGAATAGAGTTCCCTATGCTATACAGTAGGTCCTTGCCGATTATCTTTTATATATAGTAGTGAGTATACATTAATCCCAAACTCCTAATTTAAGAACTATCTTATATATCTGCCATATAAAATAGTTCTTAAGGATTAATGAGTCTCCTGGACCAAGCATGCACAGCTGAACTTGAGGACTTCCTCTGTGGAACCTGTACCACAGCTTTCCAAGTTGTACAGAAATAAGATTTCCCTTGGCACCAACCCATCTTATACAGAATGTTATACAACCACCACCCAGATCATTTCACACAAAATTAGAATTGTATAGAAAATCGCTCTTCTGGGGCCCCACTGCTACAGGACAGATAAAAAAAATCACAGCACATTAAATATCTCTATATGCTGCACATCTCATCTCAACGAGTCCCTGGATGATAATAAGTTCGACTGTTCTACCTGCAGAAATTATTAGCTTGATTGAGTATAAAGTAGGAGTAAATATTGTGGGGTGGCTGCTGGAGCTAATGAAGGCTGATACCACCCTGGACTCTTTAGAGCACGCCCACCGGGGTCTCCATATGCTGTGTCCACATTGGGCAGAAGGCCAAGGGTCCAGGGCTTTGAAAGATGGTGACTTCTGCACTGAAATAGTTGACGAAATAACTTTACCAAATTCTCTGTGAAAACTATGCCTTTGCCCCATGTGGATCACAGGCATTGGTCACAGAGAGGGACGATGTGGTACCAAAGGACAAAAGAACCTATGACATTCTGCATTAAATAAACAAGAGTTAAAAATAAACAACTCCTGGAACCGTCTGGCTTTAAAACATGGCCATCAACAGGGCGAAGTATAATCATTTTGACATGTTTCCATTTCACTCAAGATTCAAGGTTTTAAATTTGGACTTAAACCTAGATGTTATGCTTCCTGGATTGTGAATATCCAATTTCAAATATATTTTTAAGCTGAAACTTTAGAAGTGTATGAAACGGTTCAGAGAATTTCAGGATATACAAGAGACCTAAGGAATTTATTTCTTTTAAATGATCTCTTAAAAAAAGTAGTTATCAAGGAAAATGAACAAACCACTCTTCGGAATGTCACCCAATCTATGGATTTCAGAGTCTTTCTCCGTTTATGTATCTCCAAGATTTGACCTCCTAACTTAGGTCAGCAGGGATTACTTCTTCCTGACACCAACCCTGTCTCTTCCTTAGCAACACTCCTGCAGGAATGGTGTATAAGACCAACACTCAAGTGAGAATATTAGAGATGAAGGTGTCTTTAATAGCACATGCCAAGGAAAGATGGACAGATTGAACCAAAAATCTTGACATTCCTCATACTTAGGGAGCTCTCTAAGTATTCTGCATTGACAGAAGCTTCTGAAAGAAAAATCCAGTAAGTCAGCACTTCAGACTAAATTTAATAGAAGCTATGTATGTGGAAATTAGTTTGCTTTGAAATCTTATTATAAGCACAATATTAAAAAAAAAAGAAATTGAATTATAATAGATTTCAGACAATTGCTGTCAATCACAGACCCAGATGTTGGTAGTGTACCAACGGTGAAAGATTCATGAGAGCTGATATCCCTATTTCTGGTGAGTCCTAGAGCATTCACTCGGTATTTTATAGACCCTGACTCTCCATAGCTCAGATATAGTGACTTCATTTGTAATAGAACACTCAATTAACCACACAGGCTGAAGGAAACGTTTGTGTAAATCTTCCAAGGGTTTCTGGTTATGGGTAGGTAGAATGACATACCACCCTGTGTCTTGCACTGAATGCAGCTATGAAACCTGCACAGAATGCCTGCAGCAATGATTTGAAGATTCTGAGAAGTAAACAGTGGCAGGGGAATTGGGGAAGAAGAATTTGAAGTACCACCAAACCAGCAAAAAGTTTACTGTATTTTCCCTGTGATATTCCCAGGCTAGATGCGCGACTTACAGTGTAAAGCCTGGAAGTGGACACTGGTGTGGACACTGAGAGCCCTGGGAGGCCCTCTAGTGTTGGCTTTGTGGGTGGGAAAGGGGTCTGTCAATGCTCAGAAACAGTGGGGGAAATACTTAAGGTTTTTTCACTTCTCCATTTCCTCACGTCCCAGTGCACGGTAACCTGTAGGTGCCTTAAAGCTCTGAGGGAAAAGAAACTTCTCCTCTGATCAGAAGAGCCATTGTTCCAAGGAGGGGAAAAATCCCGGATTATTTTGTTTTCTCTTTCTGTTCGTCCACCGTTTGGACCAAGAGGCTGTGCATGGAAAGTGCACAACAGAATGGGACAAATAAAAACCCAGATTTCTGACTGTAGGAATGAAAAAAAGAAAAGAATTGGAAAGTGTCAGGGAGATCTGGGAGAATAAAGAGCTTGGCAAAGCTACTCCATAATATTGTTTATGAAATCCTGGGCTCACCCACATGCTGCTTATGCAGCAGACTCTAAACACCTTCCATGGACTTTGAGCTGGAAAACAGACTGACCGCTACTCAGATCCCAGAATGGCCAGTGGGAGGTGCACAAGCAGAACAGATCTGAAGAGCTCAACGAAGGCTTTGAAAACTGAACAGACATTAGAAGCACAACACAAAGAAAGCTGGTCAGAATTAGTGGCTTAAACTTGATCGAACCAACGACCTGCTTAAACAAAAATATCAACATTCTCCATAGGATTTAAAGAAGTCCCAGAGTCTCAGAAGATAATATTCAAAATGTCTACAGTATAATGCAAAATTACTCAGTATATGAAGAACAAGGAACGTTTCTACCTGCATAAGAAAATACAAACAACAGATGCCAATGACACATGTATTGGAATTATCTGAAAAAACCTTGAACAAAACCATTACAGAAATACTGCAACAAGTGAGAGCAAATATTCTTGAGAGAAATGGAAAGATAAAAGTTTTCAACATAGAAACAGATGACATAAACAAGAACTTAAAGGATATTTTAGAACTGAAAAAATCCCACCAATGACAAAACACCTCTACAGATAAGCTCAATTACAAAACGGAAATGTAGAAGAAAGAGTTAATGAACTTGAAGATAGATCAATAAAAAATGATGGGTCCTTCTCCTCTCCTGTGATTAATATCCATTCTATCAGGATCACAAAAGGAGATGAGAAAAGCTACAGAGAAGAAAAAATATTTAAGGAAGTAATGACTGAGAACTTCCTAGATTTGTTAATCAAAATAAACCACCAGACTGAAGAAACTCAGTGAATTCCAAACAGGGAAAAACCTAAAGAAATACATGCTCAGGTACATCATGATCAAATTGCTGTTGAGTAGAGACAAACAAAAAAAATCTAGAAAGCAGCCAGAGAAAAAGGATGCATTACCAACAGGGAAGAAACAATTCAAATGACTCTTGACTTCTCATCTTGAAACACGGAGGTCTGTGGAAGAGGAATAACAAACTTAAAGTGCTAATAAGGAGGGACTTTTTAGGTGGTGCAGTGGTTAAGAATCCACCTGCCAATGCAGGGGACATGGGTTCGATCCCTGCTCCAGGAAGATCCCACATGCCTTGGAGCAACTAAGCCCATGTGCCACAACTATTGAGCCCTTGTGCTGCAACTACTGAAGCCCACGTGCCTGGAGCCTGTGTTCTACAACAAGAGAAGCCACTGCAATGAGAAGCCTGTGCACCACAACGAAGAGTAGCCCCCACTTGCAGCAACTAGAGAAAGCCTGCGCGCAGCAATGAAGACCCAATGCAAGCAATAAATTAAAAACAAAAATTTTTTTTAAATAATAGATAAATAAATAAAGTGCTAACAGAAAAGAACCATCAACCTGGATTTCTACATCCTGTGAAAACATCCTCAGGGATGGAGGTAAAACAAAGAAATTTTCAGGTGAAAAAAAGCAGAGAAATTCATTGTCAGTAGCAAAGGAACTTCCTCAAAGAGAAAGAAAATTATATCAGAGGGGAACTTAGAACGTCAGGAGTGAAGGAAAGATAAATCTCTGGGTAAATGCGATAGATCATCCTTACCCCATTTTGTTCTTTAAAAGAATGTTTGAGGAGTGAAAACAAAAATTACATTTCTGATGGAGTTTTCAATGTAGGTAGATACAATATGAAAACTTCAAGCAAAAAAGACAAAGGAAGTGGACTGATTCCTCAGATAATACAAATCTCACCAAAAATGAATATAATGACATAACCTGAATAGTCCTATTGAAGTAATTGCATTTGTAATTGAAAACTTTCTGAAAAAGAAATCTTGAGCCCCGGATGGCTGCTTTGGCAAATTCTACCAAGCATTTAAGGAGAAATAATATCAATTCTACACAATCTCTTCCAGAAAAATAAAAAAGGAACACCTCTCAGCTTATTTTATAAGGCTAACATTACCCTGATACCAAAATCAGCCAAAGACATTACAAGGAAAAAACAAAAAAACAAACAAAAAACCTAGGTCCAATATCTCTCAGAACTTAGACACAAAGGATTTTGGGCAGTTAAAAAGGTGATATCTTCTAAGGCTGTAACTCTCAGATTGCATGAACTGGCAGGCTTTATCATCTGCAAAACCATGTAATAATCTTTCAGAATGGTATGATGTGATGCTATGTAAGAAAAGGGAGTTGGTAGTCTCTTGGAAAAGGTTTCCTCTCTTTTAAAATGGAACACTCCTTGCCTTGGATGTTGTCCTATGAAGATATGGTATGTGGCAGCCCATGGGGGAAGCCAAGAAAGCTGGAGAGTTGCTGACTTAAAATTCTGACACCTTGAGTGGCTAAAATAAACAGACAGAAACTCATCTTACCTCCAGACACATCGTGAAGGCTAATAAAGCCATATTATTTCACATTCTGGCAGCTGAAAAAGTCTAACTTGTAGAGTAAACCTGAATGTATATTTGAACTACTCTGCACAGCTTTCATTGATGAATTGGATATATGCCTTCTTGTTAATAGAAAACAAGCGAAAACCATGTTTTTCTCTATAAAGATTCTATAAACCGTCAAGGTGCAATTGAACCTTTTTTACTGAGAAGACTATTCAAAGCCAATTAAGGTAACAAAAAAATGAATCACTTTTGGCAGACACTTTTGTTAGCCAGATGGACAATTCTAACCAACCCAGTTAGACTGGGTACCTCGTCCAGTTAGGTGATGAAGGGTTTGGGAACCAGCTCATTTGGATAAGCTATGATGGCGTAACCCTGTTGAAAACTATATTTTGTAATAACTATATTATTTTAACGTAGGAAGAGGTGTTTGTAAATCCTGGCATCAAATCTTCTGACTCAAGGTCATTTACTTCACGCTCCTTGATGCAAGACCCCTAGCTGTCCAGCGAGTTACTTGCTTAGGCATTTAGCTGATTCCAAACGCATCTTTGAAAAAAAAAAAAAAATCCTGACCTTGCTTTTATGTGGTTCTGGGGCTTCTACATGTAGGCATGAACAGACATCAAGCTATTACAGCTCAGTGACCTCTGTCACTTATACATTTGGAATCTTAACAAAATATGAGCTACCTTTAAATCAACAACACAACCTATCCTTAAATCTTGGCCAGCGATCTCAACTCTTAACTCCTAGTTCCAAGGTGTGTTCCCACTATAATTCAATCGTCCGTGAACTGCTGGAAAAATGTTAGTAGTAATGACATTCCTTCCTCTACACCAAACTCGGCCTTCCCAGCAGGGGCTTTCAGCCATTGACCTTTGTTCTAGTCCTGAGAGACCCCTCAGAAACTGTTTCATTCTTCAGCATGACAGCCCTTCAACTATCAAGTAGCAACCTAAAATATCTGAAGACAATGCTTGTGACCTCCCGGAATCTACTCTACAAAGCAAGTATTCGCAATTCCATCTGATTCATCAGAGAACATGATCTGGAGTCCGGCTGGCATCCCGGTCCTCTCCTCCACGTGCGCTCTATAGGATCTTAAGGTCAGGAGGCCAGAACTGAACCCCATACTTCATCTGTGGTCCAAACAGCTGGGGGAGAGGCAGATAATGAGTTCTCTTGTTGTGATACAATACCTCTAATTACACAGCCTGGAAGTAAGATTCCATCTTACTGCGGATCCATGTCCACGCCAGTGCCAAGCATCTGCACCTGTGCAGAGAGTTGTCCCTCTCTTGTCATGCTTTTCACCTCCTATTCTTGTACAGCTGCTTGTTTGGAGGCAAGGGCAAGACCTTACAATTGTTTCTGCTCAATCTCAGCTTGTTGGATTCAGCCTAATTATTACAGCCTGTCAAGACCTTTTTGGATCCTAATTCCATCATGCACTGGCTTGAGCAAATCACTGCTAAAATTTTTGAACAAAATTAAGTTGGTGGCAAAGCCCCGTGGCATGTTGCTGGGAACCTTCCCTTGAGCGTAGTTACTCATCCAGTTACAAATCTGCCTGATTGCAGTTTAGCATCCAGCCCATCCTTTTGCAGCTTGTCCATTAGTACTTTTCCATATAAAAATGAACTGTCCAAATGTCTTGGTGAAACTCAGATACACTCTGTCTAGGGCAGCCATTTCCCATACTTTTCAGGACATAATGTTTTTTCAATAAAAGCAAATGCTTTCAGGACAAAGCATCCTTTTCTGCTTATTGCTGCATGACCAAATTCAACCATACATGAATTGATCTGTCTTTAGTGACAATCACTCTCTGAATTTTAAAAAGGATTCAAACCTTCGACAGAAACAATACTAAAATTATGCTGGAATTCTGTGTGATTTGGCTTCTGCAAAGGCCAGGGGAAGTGTCAGAAGTCAGTAAGGACCAAGTTTGAGAACTCCCTGCTCTAGGACACTGGTTTGTCCTGACTGATGATTTTGTTGGCCAAAAGTTTCGTTTGGGTTTTCCATAAGATCTTACAGAAAAACCCAAACGAACTTTTTGGCCAGCCCAACACATCAAAACTTTATAAAGGCTCCTGAGGGTCATTATGGACATTGCACACCAGTGGTGGAAAGAGACAGGAGCTCTCACTGTCCAAGGAGCTCAGGTTCGGAGTGATCCAGGCACCTGTTCCAGAAGAGGGCACCCTGCCAGACAGAAAGAGTTAGGAAGCATTAGATCCATACTTTTATCGATCAATTTGATAACAGCAATGATAATTACAAGCTTATACCTTTGACCACTTATCATGTGGCAGACACTAGTCTAAGAAATTTAAACATCCAATTCACTTAATCCTCACAACAAAATAGTATCTCACAAGGTAGGTACTATTTTTATCTCCCATTTTATGGATAAGGAAGTGAGGTACAGAGCAGTTAAGAGCCCCTGAAGAGGAAACTCCATAAGTACTAACTCCCCCAATAGGCTGGTCCGAAATAAAAGGAGAGGTTACTTCTATGTTTTGGTCCAGTGATGGGCAAATGAGAAAACAGAGGTTCAAAAATGAGAAAATAGGATAAAAAGGGATGAGATGGAGCTATATGTAATGAGGTGGATAGAACTACAGTCTGTCATACAGAGTGAAGTAAGTCAGAAAGAGAAAGACAAATATTGTATGCTAACTCATATATAAGGAATCTAAAAATGGTACTGATGAACTCAGTGACAAGAACAAGGACACAGATACAGAGAATGGACTGGAGAACTCGAGGTTTGGGAGGGGGCGGGGGGTGAAGGGGAAGCTGAGACGAAGCGAGAGAGTAGCACAGACATATATATACTACCAACTGTAAAACAGATAGTCAGTGGAAAGTTGTTGTATAACAAAGGGAGTTCAACTCGAGGATGGACGATGCCTTAGAGGACTGGGGCGGGGAGGGTGGGGGGGCACTCGAGGAGGGGGGAGTCAAGGAAGGGAGGGAATACGGGGATATGTGTATAAAAACAGATGATTGAATAATAAAAAAAAAATTAAAAAAAAAAAAGAGAAAATAGAAGTTCAAGCTGAGTCTGACATCTACATAGCCAAAATGGGTCCTCTGTACCCTTTCCATGGCTCTCCCAAGTCTCCAGAACAATCTGGGGAGCAATATTTTGTAGGAAAAAATTTTAAACTATATCAGGTATCTCTCAAAAAAAAAAAGAAGGGTAGGGGAATTGGTCAATAAACCACTCTGCTAAAGGAGAAGTGGGCATGGGCTGCCCCGTGATGTACTGAATGGCCTGCCTCTGTCACGTATCCATGCATCACACTTCATGGGCCCTGGTCCAGCAAGGGCGGACCTCAGGCCACCTCTGCTGCCTCCCTCATCTGCATAAAGTGGCCGATACAAACCAGAGGTCAAGGGCCAGGAAAGTCAGCTGATTCCATCCCACCTCACAAACTTAGTGGAGTATCTTAATTTTTCAAACGTTAATCCCTCCATCTCTCTCTGCGTCTTTGTGCCTTGTATATTAGTCACTGCTTCCATGTCTGGCTCCCCTGCTAGACAATGAGTTAAATTAGACTAATTCAGTAATCTCATCATCACCTACCAATTTGTGTCCATACACTCATGCTTGAATACCATCCTGAATCAAACCTCAAATCATCTGTTTTGGCTAAAAAAGGTCAAGGATGGGGAAGAACAGCAATCTCCCTACTTTTAAAAAAGTACATGCTTCCATCAGTAGAAGATTTGAAAACAAACGTGACATTCATTTAGTCATAAATTAGATGCATATACTATTGTCAACTATTAGCAACATTCACTTGTTTTCTTAATTCTAGATTTAAAATAGATATGAGGACGTTCTTGTACTTTCTTTCTACACCTCAGTGGATTTTTTCCCACATCTCCTAGACTGCATTCCCACCACTTTGGATCCCAGTGGTACAGACCATGATGAACTTGAAGGTATCCTGGATGTAATCATGGTTTTACATCGATCATTTATTGACCTGGACTAAGTCGCTCCTCCTCTTTGCACATCATTTTCCATATTTTTCTATTGGACTGATGCTTACTAAGCTACCTTACTCAAGATGGTAAAAAAAAAAATCTCTGAAAAGGTTAAACGGTCACATCGATGCAAAACGATGTTATTTTTATTATGATGATTTTCATATTGATGATTGTGGGAAAATTGGAGGGAAAAGACATATTGAGAAGTCTAAGAAGTAGAAGTAGATTGATTCTAAGCTGCAGTAGAGTTCAGAGCCATTTTTGAGTACGATGAAAAGCACTTCCCCGCCAAGGACAATTTGACTAGTTGACCAGAACAGCAGATATCAAAGCACGTAGGGAACACAGGTGACACTGACGAGTGACTGAGGACCCAGGGGTCGAATTACAGACTTCACGAGAACCACGCTGATGGTCAGAACTCTCTGACCGTGGAATGGGTGACTGCAGAAGGTACTAGGTTCAAGCAGGAACTACATGGGCAGATATCCATCAAGGATGGGTGGGACATTTGCCTGCAGTAAGTGGCATCTTGTATTAGCTTCCTGAGGCTGCTGTAACAAATGATCACACACTTGGTGGCTTAGAGCAAGAAAAACTTATTCTCTCACAGTTCTGGAGGCCAGAAATCAGCATCACTGGGTCAAAATCAAGATCACTTCCTCCAGAAGCTCTAGAGGAGACCTTGCTTCTTCCAGCTTCTGGTGGCTGCTGGTGTTCCTTGGTTTTGTGGCTACATCACTCCCCTCTCTGCCTCTGTCTTCACATGGCTTTCTCCTCTGTGTGTGCCAAATCTGTCCCCTGCTTCCCTCTTATAAGAATAGATGTGATGGGAGAGAAAAAGATGGCGGCGAAGTAGAGAGACGTGGAGTGCATCCCTCTCCACAGATGCATTGGGAATGCACGGAAGGACGCAGTCATTCCCACAGAGAACCAGCTGAACACCAGCAGACGGCCTCGGACACCAGAAAAGACTGCGGGGAGCCCGACATAGCCGGTAGGGAGGCATCTACGAGGGCTCAAAGAGGGTGAAGCGGCGGAGCTGTGGCAGACGGGAGGGAGTGAGAAACATATGGAGGGTCCGCAGCGCAGCTCAGCGTTCCCGGACCGAGACATCGATCCGCGGCTGAACGGAGGGTCCAGGAGCGGGAGCGTGGGAACTGGAGAGCTGGTTCAGGGGGAGAAACACTGTTGCCGGTAGGGTGATGGACCGAGAGGACAGGAGGGAGGAGGTCCGCGGAGAGGAGTGCCGGTCCCTGAGAGCTGCCCGGACATGATGGCGGCTGGAGGCTGCAGGCTCCCGGGCGGGGGGGGGGGGGGGGGGGGGGGGGGGAGGAGCCGCTCGCATAGCCTCTCCCTCTCTTTCGGTGCCTCTGCAACAGGCAGTGGAGAGACGCCCTGCGGGCCACCTAAGGCGCTCAGGGATAACAAGCACTCTCAGGCACTCGGGCGGGGCTAGATTAAAACTCCTTGCAACGCCAGCAGCAGGGAGGCTGCTGAGAGAAAAAAAAAAAACCAGCATCAAAAAGAAAAAACCCCGAGAGAGGCCCAACTCTAAGACTTTCTGTGTACGCCTGAGCCACCAGCGCCCTCTGCAACAGGCACCTCCAAGCCTGACTGAAACAACAGTGCACCACTGCTCACTCACTCCCAGGAGAAGGAGCCACTATTGCACCCTCTCCCTCCCCACACACCGAGGCTTACAGACGAACAATAAAGGAACCTCTGCTGGTCACAGAATAATGCAAAAAAAAAAAAAAAAAAACCCAAGGCAAGGAGAAGGACACTTACAGCTGAGACGCTAAGGAAACAGAAATAGTAGTATCAATACCTATTGAACTGGTCCATTCTGGGATCAGTTCCGGATTTTTTTTTTTTTCCTTTCTCTCTCTCTCTTTTTTTGTTTTCTTTTCTTTTTTTTTGATTTATTAAATACGATCTTAGCCCTAAGGGATCCACAAGTTTTACAACATAATTTTTTAAGGATATTTTTTATTCTTTTTTTTTTTTTTTGCCTTTTTATATACTTCTATATCTAGCTAAGTTTTTTGTAGTACGGACAAAATATCTCTCATACTTTCCTTTCATCCCTTTCTTTTATACACTTCTATTCCTTTCTTTTTCTTTGCATATTTCCAACCACATTACGCTCTTCTGTTCCCCTTTCTTCCAGCCATTTTAAGTGTATTTTATCTTAACATACTTATAAGCAACACTATCGGTCTGCTCAGACTCCTTGCTCTATTCTCCAGATGATGCACTGCCTTGGTATTAATATTAGGCTTTTGTCTTTATCTTAGTTCTTAGTACAGTTGTCTAATTACATTCTGAGAATCTCCATTCTCTCTGGTGGTACTCCAGCTCATTTCTATATTTGATCCTAGATTACAAAATCTCCCTGGATTGATGTTTGTATGTGTAGGGTGTTATTTGTTGTTTGTTTGCTTTTGCTTTTGTCTCTGATTTGTTCTGTTTCAGTTGTCAATTTCTGCTGGGTTTCTCTTTGAATATCTGATAGCACACTGGGGTTCTGTCAGGTCTTTCTAGAGCCTTATGTCCTAACGGATTCAATAATTGTGTGTCTTATACATGTATGTGTTTCCTAGACTGAATATTCGTCTAATCCAATACTTGGACATTAGTCTGAGGCTTGGACAGTCTTCTATAAACACCTCTATCACCAGGACAAGCAACCCCAAAAGCTTGGACAACCATGAGGAAACAAAGAAATACCATGCAGGCAAAGGAGCAGGAAAAAAACCCACAAGACCAAATAAATGAGGAGGAAATAGGAAAAATGCCTGAAAAAGAATTTAGAGTAATGATAGTAAAAATGATACAAAATCTCGATAACAAAATAGAGAAAGTACAAGAAACAGTTCATAAGAACTCAGAAAAACAAACAGCAATGGATAACAAAATAACTGAAATTAAAAATACTCTAGATGCTATAACCAGCAGAATGACTGAGGCAGAAGAACGAATAAGTGAGTTGGAAGATAGAATGGGAGAAATAAACGCCACAGAGCAGGAAGAAGAAAAAAAAATAAAAAGACTAGAAGACAGCCTCAGAGACCTCAGTGATAACCTTAAATGTACCAACATTCGAATTATAGGCATCCCAGAAGAAGAAGAAAACAAGAAAGGGTCTGAGAAAATATTTGAAGAGGTTATAGTGGAAAACTTCCCCAACATGGGAAAGGAAATAATTCACCAAGTCCAAGAAGCACAGAGAGTCCCATACAGAATAAACCCAAGGAGAAATACACCAAGACACATATTAATCAAACTAACGACAATTAAACACAAAGAAAAAATATTAAAAGCAGCAAGAGAAAAGCAACAAACAACATATAAGGGAAAACCCATCAGGATAACAGCTGACCTTTCTACAGAAACTCTGCAGGCCAGAAGGGAATGGCAGGATATACTGAAAGTCCTGAAAGAGAGAAACCTACAGCCAAGAATACTCTACCCAGCAAGAATCTCATTCAGATTTGAGGGAGAAATCAAAAGCTTTCCAGACAAGCAAAAGTTAAGAGAATTCAGCACCACCAAACCAGCCTTACAACAAGTGCTAAAGGAACTTCTCTAAGCAGGAAACACAAGAAAAGGAAAACACCTACAAATACAAACCCAAAACAATTCAGAAAATGGGAATTGGAACACACATGTCAATAATCACTTTAAATGTAAATGGATTAAATGCTCCAACCAAAAGACACAGACTGGCTGAATGGATACAAAAACAAGACCCTTCTATATGCTGCCTACAAGAAACCCACTTCAGACCAAGGGATACATATAGACTGAAAGTGAAGGGATGGAAAAAGATATTCCATGCAAATGGAAGTCAAAAGAAAGCTGGAGTAGCAATACTCATATCAGACAAATTAGACTTGAAAGTAAAGACTATTAAAAGAGACAAGGAAGGACACTACATAATGATCAAGGGATCCATCCAAGAAGAACATATCACAATGGTAAATATCTATGCCCCCAATATAGAAGCACCTCAATACATAAGGCAAATGCTGACAGCTATAAAAGGGGACATCGACAGGAACACAATAATAGTGGGAGACTTGAACACCCCACTTACATCAATGGACAGATCATCCAAACAGAAAATAAATAAAGACACACAAGCTCTAAATGACACATTAGACCATCTCAACTTAATTGATATTTATAGGACATTCCATCCAAAAACGACAGACTACACTTTCTTCTCAAGTGCACACGGAACATTTTCCAGGATAGATCACATCTTGGGTCACAAATCAAACCTCAGCAAATTCAAGAAAATTGAAATCATATCAAGCATCTTCTCAGACCACAACGCCATGAGACTAGATATCAATTACAGGAAAAAAACTGCAAAAAATACAAACACATGGAGGCTAAACAATTCACTCTTAAACAACCAAGGAATCACTACAGAAATCAAAGAGGAAATCAAAAAATATCTAGAAACAAATGACAACGAAAACACAACAACCCAAAACCTATGGGAAGCAGCAAAAGCAGTTCTAAGAGGGAAGTTTATAGCAATACAGTCCTACCTTAAGAAACAAGAAAATGATCGAATAAACAACCTAATCTTACACCTAAAACAACTAGAGAAAGAAGAACAAAGAAACCCCAAAGGGAGCAGAAGGAAAGAAATCATAAAGATCAGAGCAGAAATAAATGAAAAAGAAAGGAAAGAAACCATAAGAAAAATAAATAAAACTAAAAGCTGGTTCTTTGAGAAGATTAACAAAATTGATAAACCATTAGCCAGACTCATCAAGAAAAAAAGGGAGAAGATGCAAATCAACAGAATTAGAAATGAAAAAGGAGAAGTCACAACGGACACCTCAGAAATACAAAACATCATGAGAGACTACTACAAGCAACTATATGCCAATCAATTGGATAACCTGGAAGAAATGGATACATTCTTAGAAAAATACAATCTTCCAAGACTGAACCAGGAAGAAATAGAAACCATGAACAGAGCAATCACAAGTACAGAAATTGAGGCAGTGATTAAAAATCTCCCAACACACAAAAGCCCAGGACCAGATGGATTCACAGGCGAATTCTATCAAACATTTCGAGAAGAGTTAACACCTATCCTTCTCAAACTCTTCCAAAATATTGCAGAAGGCGGAGCACTCCCAAACTCATTCTACGAGGCTACCATCACCCTGATACCAAAACCAGGCAAAGATGTCACAAAAAAAGAAAACTACAGACCAATATCACTGATGAATATAGATGCAAAAATCCTCAACAAAATACTAGATAATAGACTGCAACAGCACATTAAAAAAATCATACACCATGATCAAGTGGGGTTTATCCCTGGGATGCAAGGATTCTTCAATATACGCAAATCAATCAACGTGATACATCATATCAACAAATTGAAGGATAAAAACCATATGATCATTTCAATAGATGCAGAAAAAGCTTTTGACAAAGTTCAACATCCATTTATGATAAAAGCTCTCCAGAAAATGGGCATAGAAGGAAATTACCTCAACATCATAAAAGCCATATATGACAAACCAAAAGCCAACATTGTTCTCAATGGAGAAAAACTGGAAGAATTCCCTCTAAGAACAGGAACAAGACAAGGGTGTCCACTCTCACCACTGTTATTCAACATAGTTTTGGAAGTGTTAGCCACAGCAATCAGAGAAGAAAAAGAAATTAAAGGAATCCAAATTGGAAAAGAAGAAGTCAAATTGTCACTCTTTGCAGATGACATGATACTATATATAGAAAACCCTAAAGACTCTACCAGAAAACTGCTAGCACTCATTGATGAGTTTAGTAAAGTAGCAGGATACAAAATTAATGCACAGAAATCTCTTGCATTCCTATACACGAACAATGGAAGAGCAGAAAGAGAAATTAAGGAAACTCTCCCATTCACCATTGCAACCAAAAGAATAAAATACCTAGGAATCAACCTGCCTAAGGAGGCAAAAGATCTGTATGCAGAAAACTTTAAGACATTGATGAAAGAAATCAAAGATGACACAAACAGATGGAGGGACATACCATGTTCCTGGATTGGAAGAATCAACATCGTGAAAATGACTGTACTACCCAAAGCAATTTACAGATTCAATGCAATCCCCATCAAATTACCAATGGCATTTTTCACAGAACTAGAGCAAGAAATCTTACGATTTGTATGGAAACGCAAAAGACCCCGAATAGCCAAAGCAATCTTGAGAAGGAAAAATGGAGTTGGTGGAATCAGGCTTCCTGACTTCAAACTATACTACAAGGCCATAGTGATCAAGACAGTATGGTACTGGCACAAAAATAGAAAGGAAGATCAATGGAATAGAATAGAGAACTCAGAAGTAAGCCCAAACACATATGGGCACCTTATCTTTGACAAAGGAGGCACGAGTATACAATGGAAAAAAGACAGCCTCTTCAATAAGTGGTGCTGGGAAAATTGGACAGCAACATGTAAAAGAATGAAATTAGAACACTTCCTAACACCATACACAAAAAGAAACTCCAAATGGATTAAAGACCTCAATGTAAGGCCAGACACTATAAAACTCCTAGAGGAAAACATAGGCAGAACACTCTTTGACATACATCAAAGCAACATCCTTTTTGACCCACCTCCTAGAATCAGGGAAATAAAATCAAGAATAAACGAATGGGACCTCATGAAACTTAAAAGCTTTTGCACAGCAAAAGAAACCATAAACAAGACTAAAAGGCAACCCTCAGAATGGGAAAAAATAATTGCCTATGAAACAACGGACAAAGGATTAACCTCCAAAATATACAAGCAGCTCATGCAGCTTCATACCAAAAAAGCAAATAACCCAATCCACAAATGGACAGAAGACCTCAATAGACATTTCTCCAAAGAAGACATACAGATGGCCAACACACACATGAAAAGATGCTCAACATCACTCATCATCAGAGAAATGCAAGTCAAAGCCACAATGAGGTATCACCTCACACCAATCAGAATGGCCTTCATCACAAAGTCTGGAAACAACAAATGTTGGAGAGGGTGTGGAGAAAAGGGAACTCTCCTGCACTGTTGGTGGGACTGTAATTTGGTACAGCCACTATGGAAAACAATTTGGAGGTTCCTTAAAAAACTACAAATAGAACTACCATATGATCCAGTCATCCCACTCCTGGGCATATACCCAAAGAAAACCATAATCCCAAAAGAAACTTGTACCATAATGTTTATTGCAGCACTCTTTACAATAGCCAGGACATGGAAGCAACCTAAATGCCCATCAACAAATGAATGGATACAGAAGATGTGGCATATATATACAATGGAATATTACTCAGCTATAAAAAGGGATGAGATGGAGCTATATGTAATGAGGTGGATAGAACTACAATCTGTCATACATAGTGAAGTAAGTCAGAAAGAAAAGGACAAATATTGTATGCTAACTCACATATACGGAATCTAAAAATGGTACTGATGAACTCAGTGACAAGAATAAGGAAGCAGATACAAAGAATGGACTGGAGAACTCGAGGTATGGGAGGGGGCGGGGGGTGAAGGGGAAACTGAGAAAAAGCGAGAGAGTAGCACAGACATACATATACTACCAACTGTAAAATAGTCAGTGGGAAGTTGTTGTATAACAAAGGGAGTCCAACTCGAGGATGGAAGATGCCTTAGAGGACTGGGGCAGGGAGGGTGGGGGGGACTCGAGGGGGGGAAAAAAAAAAAAGAATAGATGTGATGGCATTTAGGGTCTATCCTGATCATATAGGATAATCTCCCCAGCTCAAGATTCTTCACTTAATCATATCTGCAAAGACCTTTTTTTCTAAGTAAAGTAACATTTTTTTCTAAGTTTCAAGGCTTAAAACCTGGATTTTGGGGGGACCACTTTTCAGCCTACCATACTGCTCTCCAGTTTCCCTTATCCTGAGATCTTGCGATCGTATGGTTAATGCATATGCAACAGCACAAATAAAGTAAGGTGTTCTATAAACAGCATAAAGAGTGCAAAAGCAGTCAGGGGTGGAGGCAGAGCCCGACCACAGCCTCCTGGGGATGTACAGAGGCCCCCAGAGTGAGCATCCAACCCATGAACACAGCACCTGCCCCCAAGCCCCGTGGGGCACAGAGGAGTGCCCCAGGGCCTGACAGTCCCTAGGCAACTCCCCCTGGCCCTGAGCTGTCCTAACCTCTTCTCCCTTCCACCCGATGTCTTCTAATTGCTTGAGGAAAAACCCTTGCCACTACAAAGCGAATGGCCTCTCTGTCAAGACCAGTTTGGTCAGCCAAGCACAGTGACACATATGACGGGAGAGGATGGATGAAGGCAAAATGCTGTCAGGAATGCAGAACAGTGATTACATTCTCATCTTTATCTTCCCAAAAAGTTAGAAGAAAACTTGCACTAGGTCATCATTTTCACATTGATTCTCCAGGATGCCAGGCCAGAAGAGGTGAGGTCTGCTCTGGGCTGGAGAATTTGTCCGATAGTCTCAGGCCCGTGAGGCTCCCCTGGTCTGGCATTCTGCTCTTCACAGGGGCCTCCGGGACTCAGCCAGGTTCCTCTCCATGATGGTGACCTCAGACAAGGAATATATTCCACCTGCTCTGGATAGAGATTTGTGATTCAAGAATCTCCTTCACCACTTTGGAATCCATTTGTATCCCCTGCTTCTTTCCTCTTCAAGAGAGAAGAGTTTCCGGAATGTATTAAGGGTCTGTGAAATAGGACTTACTCTTTTGTATATAAAACCTCTCATTGAAGATCAAAGGGACTTTGAATACATGCAATTTATTGTATGTCAATTGTATGTCAATAAAAGTTCTTAAAGAAAAAAAGAAAAAAAACCCCAAAAGATCAAAGGGACCCCAAGGCACCAGTTTCAAAATCTGATGTATAATCCTGGGTTAACTGTCTACAACTACAATATTATAGATTTTAGCACTTGGTGCCATCACTCATTGAGAACACTTGATGCCATCTCTTTCTATATCTGCTTCAAGAGTTCAGAGCAACAGAAATGCCTTTGCATCAGTATAAGCAAGAAGACCTACAATCCGGCAGCCTGCGGAATGAAACCACAATCACAGAAAGTTAGACAAAATGAAAAGGCCGAGGATTATGTTCCAGATGAAGGAACAAGATAAAACCCCAGAAAAACAACTAAATGAAGTGGAGACAGGCAAACTTCTGGAAAAAGAATTCAGAATAATGATAGTGAAGATGATCCAGGATCTCGGAAAAAGCGTGGAGGCAAAGATCAAGAAGGTGCAAGAAATGTTTAACAAAGACCCAGATGAACTAAAGAATATTATGGATTTTAATTGTGTCCCCTCCTACCCTTTGCATCCTCATTCTGAGGGGACCAGACTTTGTCATGTATTTTTGTAAAATACACCCTCACCCCACCCTGATGACTGCTTCTTAAGTCCTCTTGGAGGTTTGGTTCAATAAGTCTTGTTGTGGAATTAATCAGCCCCAAGGCCTGATTGAAATCACCTGAAGGTCAAAAGAGAAGCAGGTGGAGAGGCTCGCATTAGTCCTGATTTCCTCCTAGTTCCCTATGGCTTCAAGAACCTACAATTCCAGGCTATAAGCGTGGATGTTAAACCTTAGCCTGGGGTGTCATAAGAGTGTTTCTCTGGGAACATAGGAGGTGGGGTTAGGGTTGCATGTAGTCCCTCTCCCAAAAAGTTTTGTTGAGCACCTACTACATTACAAGGGGTCAGATAACCGAGAGAATCAAATGTCAATATGCCAGGACCCTGCACTTAAGAAGCTGACCGTACTGAATGGATAGAGAAAATGTGGTGTATACATATAAATACAGGAGTATGATTCAGCCATAGCAGGGAAATTTTGCCATTCGTGACAACATAGATGGTATCATGCTAAGTGAAATAATTTGGACAAAGTCAAATACTGTATGATTTCACTTATATGTAGAATCTAAAAAACCAAACTCATAGATACAGAGAAGAGATTGGTGATTACCAGAAGTGGGGGTTGGGGAGGTGGGCAAAAGGTACAAACTTTTTTAAAGACAATTATGTCCTGGGGATCTAACGTACAGCATGGTGACTAGAGTTAACAATACTGTATTGCATATTTGAAAGTTGCTGAAGGAGTAGATCTTAAAAGTTCTTATCACAAGAAACAAATGTAACTACATTTGGTGGTGGATGGTAACTAAGTTAATTGTGGTGATCATGTCACAGTATATATATATATACTGAAATCATTATGTTGTACACTGAAAACTAATATGTTACATGTCAATTATAGCTTAATAAAAAATTAATATATAAGAAGCTGACCATCCCACGGGGGCATTAAATATGAGTCCACCTTCCACATCAGTCTTTTGCGATGAGACAGGCAAGACCAGACTTTGGTCAGTTAATTGAGAAGGTAAACCAGAGAGGTCACATCAAAACTCATGCTATGAGTTCAGAGAAGGAAAATATCACATTTAGACTCATGACACAAACCTTTTCCAGAGAAGATGTGGTCCAAACTGGGTCTCAAAGGCAAGGCAGTTCCCTAGCTGTATGGGCAGGCCCCATCAGGGCCCTCCCTGATGACCCTGTGTGGCCAGCTCCCCATCCTAAAACAAGTTAGCACAGCTGCCCATTTTATGGGGAACCTGGCATCAGATGTGGTTCCCTGACAACCTGCTCGTCAAGTCCACAGACATTCATTTATTCTACTAACCAACAAATATTTACAGAATATCTACCATGTGTCAGGCACCATGCTAGGAGCCAGGGAGGCCAAATGTAAATTGGAGTAGATCATGCCTGGAAGAAGGTTAAAGTCTCATGAGATAAGATCTAGTAAAAAAAAAAAGATGTAAGGATTATCAGTTAAATGCAAAAAAAAAAATGAAGGACGGAACATTACTTCTAGTCAGGCAGGAAGGAATTAGAGAAGACTCTGTGGAGGAGAAAGGATCTGAAGATGTGAACTCACAGAGATGGGAAAGAAAGATGCTTCAGGTAGAGGTAACAGTGGTGTATGAGTCAGGGTTCCACAGAAAAACAGCACCAACAGGATGTGTGTATGTGTGTGTATATAGATGGATGTATACAAATACATTACACATACATGTAGAGATTTATTACAAGAAATTGGCTCACACGATTATAGAGGCTGAGAAGTCCCAAGCATCTACAGTTGGTGAGCTAGAGATTCAGGAGAGCCGGTGGTATAGTCTCAGAGCAAATGCCACAGCCTCAAGACTGAAGAAGAGCTGATGTTTCAGTGTGAGTCAAAAAGCAGGAAAAGACTGCTATTCCAGCTCTCGCAGTCAAGTGGAAAGAGTTCCCACGGCTGGCGGAAGGGTCAGCCTTTTCGTTCTATTCAACTGATTAGATGAGGCCCACCCACCCTGGGGAGGACAATCTGCTTAGCACTCTACTGCTTCTGATGTTCATCTCATCCAAAAATACCCTCACAGACACATCCAGAATTATGTTTGACCAAACAGCTGGGCACCTGTAGCCCACTCAAGTAGCACATTAGGTTAGACATCACGAATTCATCCTTTATCAATTTGGCATCCATACTCATCTCCTTAAATCATACTTCATTTCCAAATAAAGACAATAACAAGGTCATAATTCCACCTACCATGATACAACTATCCTGTGTACAAAATGCACTATCCCCTTCCCCAAAAGAAGAGGTAAGTCCTTGAATGATATTTTGTCTTCTTGACAGCCAATAACTTAAATACTATACCGGAAAATTAACCATACTTAGTAGCCCTGCCTGGATTGGGCTGTTATGGTTTCCCATTGACCTTAATCATAGGGTATGGTAATACTAAAAGACCCCACGGACCTCCCATATTCCAGACATATTTTTCCTTATCTCTGTTGTGAAGCAGTAGACCAATATCCCCATGGGTGGTCAGTAGACCAATATCCCCCTGAGTCAGCACGGTAACTCTCTGCTTTGCCTGTTGATTCAGAGGCAAAGTGGCCAGGTGACTGTCTTAACTTCCAGTCTAATAGAATCATCATTGTGTCTCCTGGTGGAGGCATACTTCCCTTGGTAGCTAAGACCTTTAGGCCAGCAGAGCACACCTCCTCAGGGGTCACACTTTGTTCCTCTCCTTGAGGGGCCTGCTGGGTTGTGAGTCTAATTACAAGTCTAATTACAAGTCTAGAAGCAAAGAGGGCTGGTGGGGTGGTTCCTGAGGAGTCTCAGCACTGTCTTACATGACAATTGCCTCAGGGGAGACCATTCCAGCCTCCTCAGACGAAGCAGGGTGAATGCCCTCAGAGGTGGAGAGGCTGCCCCCACTGGGGTTGGAGAGGCCTCGTCCACTGGCAAAAAAGACTCATTAGAACCGTGGAGCTCAGGACTTCCCTGGTGGCGCAGTGGTTAAGAATCTGCCTGCCAATGCAGGGGACATGGGTTTGATCCCTGCTCCAGGAAGATACCACATGCTGAGGAGCAACTAAGCCCATGCACCACAACTGTTGAGCCCGTGTGCAGCAACTACTGAAGCCCCCGTGCATAGAGCCTGTGCTCCACAATAAGAGAAGCCACTGCAATGAGGAGCCTGCACACCACAAAGAAGAGAAGAGTGGCCCCTGCTCACCACAACTAGAGAAAGCCCGCACAGCAATGAAGACCTAGCACAGCCAATAAATAAATAAATAAACAAATAAATAAATAAATAAATGGTTTATTAATTAAAAAAAAAAAAAAAGGAACTTAGGAGCTCACTGTCCCCAGCTCCATCAGGGTCTTCCTATGCACTCCCATCCCAACTTTAAGGATCCCATTCCTTCCCCATCAATGCCTTTACTTCAACAGTAAATACTCCGTGAAGCTAGAAGTTCAACTTGCATTATAATTCAGGCAATGGCAGGGGCTTCCTAGGTAGCGCAGTGGTTAAGAATCCGCCTGTCAATGCAGGGGACACGGGTTCGATCCCTGCTCCAGGAAGATCCCACATGCCGCAGAGCAACTAAGCCCGTGCGCCACTACTATTGAGCCTGCACTTTAGAGCCCGTGAGCCACAACTACTGAGCCCATGTGCTGCAACTACTGAAGCCCATGCGCCTAGAGCCTGTGCTCCACAACAAGAGAAGCCACGGGAATGTGGAGCCCGCACACCACAACAAAGAGTAGCCCCCGCTCACCACAACTAAAGAAAGCCCGTGCACAGCAAAAAAAGACCCAACACAGCCAACTAACTAACTAACTAACTAAATAAATAAATAAATAAATAAATATATAAAAACAAATAATTCACCCAATGGCAGCTTAAGAACCTGGGTCTGATTTTCAGCAACCTCAGACCTGCAGCTACTAGAGATAAGGGTCTCCTTCAGGGCACACATAGAAGCTTCCAGGTCATGTATGTGGTACCTGAGCTGAGAATTTGAATCCCTGACCTCATCCTTCTCTTTCCCTACTTTGTCCAGCAATATTAGGAGCAACCAGCCCATCTCATTATACTTATTAGTTTTCAGAAAGTGTTCGAAACTTTCCCTTATGCAGTCACCCCTATCCTTGCTTCTTAGAAGTGATGGATGAGGAGTATCCAACAGTGGTATTTTGCATAATTTGATTGTCAAGTCACACCATGGACTATCAGTGCTCTCTTTACCCCTGGAATTCATGTCTTTAATCAGACTAAAGGGTCAGTTCCAGAAATCCCAGAACCAATTTAGAAAACTTATCCTTAAAATTCTGTTCCTCTAGAACCATTCTCATTGTCTGTACAGTCAGGTTTCTCCAGAGAAAAAGAAGCAATAAGATAGTTATATAGATACTATATATTATTTTTTAAGAGCTTTTACTGAGATACAATTGACGTACAATCAACTGTGTACAATTTGATATTTTTTTCTTATTAGTAACAGAGATACTATATATTATAAGGAAATGCCTCATGAGATTATGGAGGCTGGGAAGCCCCAGTATCTGTAGTTGACCAACTGGAGACCCCAGAGAACTGATGGTGTAATTCCTGTCTGAGTCCAAAGGCCTGAGAACCAGGAGAACCAATTGTAGTTTCTGACCAAAAGCTGGCAGCCTCAAGACCCAAGAGGAGCCGATATTTAAGTTCAAGTCTGAAAGCAGGAAAAGACCAATGTTCCAGCTCAAATAGTCATGCAGATGGAGTTCCCTCTTACTAGTGAGAGGGTCAGCCTCTGTGTTCTATTTGGGCCTTCACCTGCTTGGATGAGGCCCACCCACACTTGGTAGGGCCGTATGCATATCTCAGCCTATTGATTCAAATGTTAGTCTCATCCTCAAACACCCTCACACCTACACATCCAGAAAAATGTCTGACCAAATACTTGGGCAGCCTGTGGCCCAGTCACGTTGCCATCTAAACGCTACCATCATCAGTGGGAATAAAAGGCAAGCAGGCTGGAAGGGGAAAATATGCACTGGAAACATATCACACTTTGGCTCAGTTAAAGCAGTTTCCTTATCTTTAGAGAATTTTGGAGCTGCATTATTTTATTATAGTTTTCAGTCTCCCTGTTGAGCCTGTGTGTTATCAATCTATGGTCCACCTTGAAGGGTGACAGCTACAGAGAAAGAGCTTAGTAAACCACGGGGGTGGGGGCAGTGGAATTAGCACACCTCCCCTTGACAGAGGCAGCATCACCCCTACCTCTCCCGGGCGACCCTGCCCAGGCCCACCCGTAACTCCTGACCAGCTCCATCTCTGCACTAATTCATTCAGATCCCTTGGGACACTGGCAGAGTCTCACTGCCAAGTTTGCTCCCCCATCAGACAGTTTCATCCAGTCCTACATCCTCAGCTCGCCTGCCATGTCCCTGAAGGTTCTTAAGCCAGCACTGATGCTTCAAGCCATGGGCAGTAAGATTTCAACAGAGAAATCTGAGTGTAGGGGAAGCTAAGCTCAGCAGAGAAAACAAATGTAAAGAGGTAGAAGGTGGAACCGCTCAAGGATCAGAGGGCAGAGGTCTCTCTGGAGCACAGGGCACAGGACTTATAGCCAAAAGAGGTTAGCATGGGTTGGGGTGTCAAGAGGGGAGGAAAAAAAAAGTCTGGCGTGGATAAGGCCAGTTCACTCATTCCGTTAATACTTCTTGAGTACCTGAGAGATGCCAGGCTCTGTTCTAGGCTAATTAATATATAATCAAGCTCAGTGAAAATCCTCAGGGATGGGAAGCGTAAGGTGGCTGATGACCTTACATCTCAAGGCAAAACGGCAGCAGCATCGGTGCCCACCTTAGCAAAGATGTCAGTTGTGAGCTGTGTCTGTCCATCTGTCACCTCCCTCTCCAGGATCACCAGGAAGACAGCATCAGGCAGCTGCCCTGTGGAGCCCATTCGCTATCCTTTGGAAAGGTCTCATTTGCAAAGCTGGAACCATTTCCAAATTAGGTGAAAGAGGCTTCAAGGCCACTGGATTGGGCCATGATCTTGGACCAGCCAGAGGCAGGAAAAAGTTTAGAGCCCAACCTGAAAAGTCTGCAGCCCCACCCCACCCCCGCCTCTCTCACACACACTCCCCCAATTCCCAAATCCCTTTTTCCCAAAAAGGGTCTTGCGTTTCCTGGAAGTCTATAGGGATGTGTATGTGTGTGTGTCTGTATCCTAGGATCTCACGCAGACAGGCATGTGTCCAAGGGGAGACAAATGACAGGAGTGAAATAAGAGCTTACCCACTGTGCTTGCATTTGACTGTCTTGCATCCAGGGACAGGCAGGCAGGGAACAGCCACAGTGTTGCAGACTGTTTTCCATGCAGCTCTTCCTATGCCCACTACCTGGTAATTGTCACCTACAGACACTGGAAACCTCTAGGCCCCTGCCCATCTAAAATCACCCTCACCTGTCAAGCACTTGGAGGGTGGTACAGGCTTCCAGACAGTGTTTCCAAAACGAAGTTGTGCTGAGCCCACAGGTCTGTGTCTGCAAGGCACTGTTGCCATGGCAATCCTAGCTAATGAATAGGTATGTAAATGAGGGGAGAATTTATTCATCATTTGCCAGTTGTGCTAAGTGCTTGCCCTTTCTGAGGCTTGTGGGAGTGAGGGGTGGGATGTTAGAAAAACATATGTTTCATAAAATTTTGGTGAAATGTTTGTGTTCAGAGCCCGCCATGAGAAATGATTATTTTTGGTGGTACCCTCATAAAGTGATGTATCTGCAACCACCAACTCTGAGAAGGGAACTGGGATTAAACAAAAACACATGGAATAGGCCACCTGTACTCAGCGCCCCTCAGAGAAAACAGCAGCAAACATTTAAATTGCAAGCAGCGAGCTCAAATTTTGGTCCACAGGGGTAATCTGTGTCATAAGTGAGGCTTAAGAGACTCCCAAGCTGTCCCAGCAACAGACTAACAGTGCCTGTCTTCCCTCCCCTGATTCCTAATTAAAATGCCCTGAAAATCCACAAACACACAAAAACTGGCAACAGCAACTTATACCAATGAAATCCAGAGCCCAGATCCGCAGACTGTCAAGGAACCACGCTGCCCGGAGGTGGATCCTCTGGGAAAGAATACTTCAATCCTTGCGACAACAACTGGGAAGGAAACAGCCCCTCCCGCCCTGCAAATAAATTCTGTTCCTGCAGGAATCTTCGTCCATATAATTTTGGGAGACTTTGGGCAACTTACTTCATTTTTCTGTGCTTCTATTTTCTCATCTGGAAAATGAGATCAATAAAAGAACTTACTTCGTAGGGCTGTTGCCAGGATTAAAGGAGTTCAGGTGGGCAAAATGAGTATTTCCCCACTGGAGAGAAGCTCCACGCAGGCGGGGATGTGGCTGGTTCGTGTCACTCACAAATCAGTGCCAAGTGCCTAGAACGTTGTGTGGCACATAGAGAGAGTATGGACACAGGTCACTTGCCACATCAGTAAACAAAGGATGTTGTGGTCCTCAAGCCATCGGCCACTGTAGTTGCCCCAACCGTGCACCCTGAGGGGATTTGGGATGGAGGAAAACAAGATACTGGCCCTAGACAGTTAAGGTGCACATCAAAGGAATGATTTCATTGAGCCCAGACTCTTACAACTTCCCATACATAGAAAAGCGCTAAATTATTAACTTGGGGTGTCTGTTTTTCTTTCACAGTAATCTTTCGATGTTCTGACTAGCTGCGGTTTTCTGTTTGTTTATTTGTTTGTTTTTGCAAAACCTCCTATATAAACTGGCTCCTCCCTTACTTCGGAAGAGACCCTCCAAGTTATCTGAGAGGCCGTCTCTCAGGCTTAAGTCCTCAGCAAGTCTGCTGCATAAAACATAATCCTCAACTTTTAGGTTGTGCATGTTTTTCAGTCGACAGGAGCTTCATAAGTGTCTAGGGAATGAATGAGTTGACTATTAACTCTGAATGTGAGGGGGAGAGGGCATGAGGGGGGTACGAGTGGGGTCCCTGGGGTATTGTGCCCTGGGGCCTTTTGCACAGGAGGAGAGATGTCTGCATATGGGTGAGGAAGTGCCTGCAGAACAGGGTACACTGGCTGGAGATGTACTGGAACATCACGGCATGGTGTTTGCTCTGATAGAGAAACAGGACAGAGAACAGGGCAGAGGTACCCTGTGACACTCTGGATGAGTTCTGGCTAGTTCAGGAAGGGGAGAAGGGCTGTGTTCAGTAGATCTGAGACCATCAGTGTGGGCCAAGGGCAATCCATGTGCCCTCTCTTTTGGCCAGTGCGCAGCTCGGGCCCCCTTACCTGTTTCTCATTCGAGGACCAGTGTATGGCCGTGGTAGTGTTCTATTCATTGGGTGTCTGAAATGATGATTTTGCTTTAGGAAAAAATAAATAAATTTTTCTGCAGAAACCACAAGAAATGTTTAAAAAAGAATCTACTTCTTGTTCTCAGAAACTCCTAGAAAACATGGGCTCTGAAAGACAAGGCAAAAGAAACTAGAAGAATCGCACTTAGGGTTGGAATGGGGAAAGTCACAGAGACCACCCTCCTCACCTATAATAAGAACAATCAGGATAAATCATGAAGTCAAAGTTTCTTTCTTTCTTTTTTAAGCTATCAGACAGCTGGGGAATCAAAAAAACTTAAACGAACTAAATTCCAGAACTGATGAGCCCCTGCAAGGAGAGAAACGTCTCTGGCTGCTTTCATCCATGGTCGATGTGGGGTTAAGGAGGAATCAGCCTAACTTTAAGATTTGCAGGAGCTGCGTGTGGGCTGTTGTAACAGATTTGAAACCCGAGGAGCCTGGCTACAGAGCACTTGGTCCCCACCATGACTCCATCTCCATCCCCTGGACCTCCATTGAGAGGCTGCAGCAAGTAGGGTGAAGGCTGGGGGGAGGGGGCACTTGAGCTAAGAGAAACCCCCAGGCTTCACGGAGCGTCTGCACCTGCTCTCCAAGGACCAGGAACAGGTAGCAGAATGAAGACAAAGTTCCTAAAAACTCAGAAAACCAGGAGAGTGAAGATAACTCCCCTGTCACGCTGCAGAAAACCTGGCAGCTCAGCTCTGAAACAAAAAGATCTGCAGAGTCTCATCAGTGCTCAGATCACAGGCCCTGGTGACTAGAAAGTCTTTACACCTCCCTAAAAACCTCTGAAATCTCCGTGAACCAAATCTATTAACAAAAGCTGTAACTAAGCCCCTGTCCAGCTCAACTAGGTTAGATGGACTGCGACCCTGACACAGGTGTCTTGCAGAAGGAGGGCCCTGCCATTCTCTAGGGGTACGTTTTTTTGTTTTTTTCAGTCGTACATGTGTTTTTACACACAATATCTGGCATTCAATAAAAAATATGAGAAAAAGCAAGAAACTGTGACTGGCAGTCCAGAGAGAAAAATTCAACATAAGCAGACCTAAGAGTTGGCCCAGGTGTTTTGATGATCAGACTTTAAAATGACTATTAGGGACTTCCCTGGTGGTGCAGCAGTTAAGAATCCGCCTGCCAATGCAGGGGACACGGGTTCAATCCCTGATCTAGGAAGATCCCACATGTCACGGAGCTACTAAGCCTGTGTGCCACAACTACTAAGCCTGCACTCTAGAGCCCTGTGAGCCACAGACTATTGAGCCCATGTGCCACAACTACTGAAGCCCATGTGCCTAAAGCCTATGCTCTGCAACAAGAGAAGCCACTGCTATCAGAAGCCCAGCACCACAACAAAGAGTAGCCCCTGCTCATGGCAACTAGAGAAAGCCTGCCCGTAACAATGAAGACCCAATGCAGCCAATAAATAAATTCATTCATTCATTCAAAAAAATAACATTATAAAAAATGACTATAAGTATGTTAGATAAAATATGTGAACAAATGGGGAATTTCAGCAGAGACATAGGAATTATAAGAAAGAAACGAAAATGCTAGAAACCTAAAAATAAGATATGGAAATGAAGAACACATTTGATAGACTTAAAAGCAGACTGGACACAGCAAATAAAAGGATCAGTCAACAAATTGTATCTATTGAAACGCAAAAAAGAAGAGGGGAATGAAAAAGATCAGAACACAGCATTGAAGATTTAGGAACACCATCAAATGGCCTAACAAGTGTGTAATTGGAGTACCAGAAAAAGAGAGAAGGTAGGGAATAAGGAAGAAGAAATATTCCAAAAGATGATGGTTGTAGACTTACCAAAATTAATTAAAGATATGAACCCATAGATCCAAGAAGCTTGACACACATCAAGCACCATAAATGCAGTGAAAACCATACAAAAGCATAGCACAAACTGCGAAAAACTTGGAAAAAAATCTTGAAAACAGCCAAGGAAGAAGACATGCTAGACAATAAAAAAAAATACCTACATTAAAAATAATTGTGGAGGTCTCATCAGAAACAATGGAAGATAATAAAATATGTTCCAAATACCCAAGGAAAAAACTCTTAACCTAGAACCTTCCATGTTTTACATATCCTGCAAAAACGAAGACAAAATAAAGACATTTTCTTCAATCAGATACTTGTATGCCAGTGCTTATGCCAGCGTTATCCACAATCGCCAGATGCAGAAACAACCCGACTGTCCATCAACAGATGAACGGATCAACTAAATGTGCTATAGACACATAGTGGAATATCACTCAGCCATGAAAAGGGATGACGTTCTGATACATGCCATGCCATGGATGAACCTTAAAACCATTATGCTAAAGCAAATAAGCCAACCACAAAAAGGAAAATATTGTATGGTTCCACATATACGAAATATCTAGAATAGGTAAATTCACAGAGACAGTAGATTAGAGATTCCCAGGGGTGGGGATAATGGAATAATGGTGATTCATTGTTTAATGGCTATAGAGTTTCTGTCTGGGGTGATGGACAAGTTTTGGAAATAGAGAGTGGTAACGGCTGCACAACATTGTGAACGTACTTAATGCCGCTGAACTGTACACTCAAAAATGCTTAAAATGGCAAACTTTATGTTATATATATTTAACCACAATTTTAAAATTCAAAAATAAAAAAGACATTTCCTGTCAGTCAAAACCTAAGATTATTCTTCTATAGTAGAAGTGCAGTAAAAGAAATGCTGAAAGAGTTTTAGGTTGAAAGGAAATGAAACCAGATGAAAGTTCAGGTACATGAGAAGGAATAAAGAACACCAGAAGAGGTGAAATGGTCATAAATACAATATAAAATATGGAGATGTAAAATACATGACAACATATATTTACATGTTGTAAGATTCTTAGATCGTTCATGAAGTAGCATAAGATTATTCAAAGAAAAAAATGTATTAAAGATGCGTTTGTAATCTCCAGAGCAACCGCTAAGTACATATATACAAAGTAATATAGCTAATTAGGCAGTAGAGGGACGAAAGAGAATACTGAAACACTCATTTCACCCAAAAAATGGTGGGAAAGGAGGAAGAGAAGAACACAGCACAGAATACATTGTTCTAATAGAAAATATATATCAACGTGACAGACTTAAACCCAATTTTATCAATAATTACATAAATTGTAAATAGATACTAATTTTTAAAAAATTGACTGACTGGATAAAAAGGAAACCCAATTATTTGAAGCATCTAATAAACAGGCTTTAAATATAAAGATGATAATAGCTTATGGGAATTCCTTGGCAGTCCAGTGGTTAGGACTCCATGCTTCCACTGCAGGGGGCACAGGTCCTGCAAGTCGTGTGGTGTGGCCAAAAAAAAAAAAAAAAAAGATGGTAATAACTTAGAAGTAAAACATTTGGAAAACTAAGCTGTATACATGCTAAGCAATATAGTTGGTGTGGCTATATTCATAACATACAAAGCTGACTTCAAGACAAAGAGTATTATCAGTCATTTCATAACAACAAAAGTATCAGTTTATAAAGAAAACATAATTTTAAACATGTGTGCATCAAATAATACAACATACAAAATTACAGAACTGAAGGGAGAAACAGACAAGCCCACATAGGTGGAGAATTTAACACCTCTTGACAGTAGTGATGGAAGAAAAAAAAAAGTCTCAAGGAAGACCTGACCAACACTATCAAGCAGTTGGACTTAACTGACATTTATAGAATACTACACCCAAGAATGCAAAACACGCATTCTTTCTAAGTGCATAAGAAGCACATGCTGGGACTTCCCTGGTGGCGCAGTGGTTAAGAATCCACCTGCCAATGCAGGGGACACGCATTCAAGCCCTGGGCCAGGAAGATCCCACATGCCTCGGAGCAACTAAGCCTGTGAGCCACAACTACTGAGCCTGTGCTCTAGAGCCCACGAGCCACAACTACCGAAGCCTGCGTGCCTAGAGCCCATGCTCCGAAACAAGAGAAGCCACTGCAATGAGAAGTCTGCGCACCACAGTGAAGAATAGCCCCCGCTCGCCACAACTAGAGAAAGCCCACACACAGCAATGAAGACCCAACACAGCCAATAAATAAATAAATAAATAAATTTATTTATTTAAAAAAAAAAAAGAAAGAAATACCTACTGGGCTGCAAAACAAGACATGGTAAATTTCAAAGGGTCAAATTCATACAAGGTGTGTTTTCTGATGGCAATAATAATCAGACGATAACAGTAAAGATATTTGGATGGCATTTAATGATAGTAAGATATCTATAAAATCTCCTATGGTTAGAAACTAAGCATGACATCCCTAACCAGCTCGGGGATCAGAGGGACAAAAACACGCAGGAGAGAAATTAGAAAAGACTGCAAACTGAAAATGAAAAAAAAAAACATCATATCAAGATTTATGGAATGAGAAACAGGTTGAATGCCTGGAAAAAAGAGTGCAGTGTTCTTTATGCAGTCTGGAAGAGCTTTTCTCCCAAGGCACATCCCACCTGTGTAGCCACGCACACACTCACACTGATCCTTACAGGAATGCTGAAAAAACAGGTGAGGGGGAAAGAGGTGAAGACACTTTCCAAACTTTAAAATACTCTCGTAGAAGCAAATAATTTCTATCATTGTTGTTATTCATGTGGTTACAACATTCCAGGATCTGTCTTTTCTGGGTGGCAGCAGGAGTGGGAAGCCAGAAAGGCAAGAGGTGAAACTCCAGCCCCATTATTTTCTAGGTCTGTGGCTTCTCCCATGAAGTGTGACTGATTTGACTCTTGGTTTCCTCATCTGTAAAATGGATGTGTCTGCCTTCCTTACCACATGAAGTCCTCAATTGATGTTAGTCTGCCTGACCTCTTTTCTCTATTCAAACCAGGCCCAATTCTCAGAACATGTAATAAAATTTACTATAATTTTCAAAAAAGGATTTATAGAATGTGGCTATGGCTTTAAAGCTTTAAATACTTGTATTAGAAAAAAAGAGGTCTAAAATCAATGATCTAAGCTTCCATTTCAACAAGTGAGAAAAAGAAAAGGAAATTAAACCACAGTAACTTGGAAAAAAGAAACAATTTTAAAATAAAAGCATAAATCAATGAAATAAACACAAACAATAGAGAAAATTGTCGAAGTCAAAGCTAGTTTTTAAAAATGATTAAGAAAATTGAAAATCCTTTAACAAAACTGATGAAGGAAAAACAGAGTAAAAACAAATAGTGATATTAGGAATAAAAGATCCTATGAACATTAAAAAGATAACCAGAAAATATTAAGGAAAATCTATGTCAATAAATTTGACAATTTACTAAAATGAACAAATGTCTTGAAATATGAAAGCGACAAAAATGAATGCAAAAAGAAATAGAAAATCTAAATAGCTCTATGATTTTAAAGCAAGTGTTTTATAATCAAAAATCTCAGGACTTCCTAGGTGGCGCAGTGGTAAAGAATCCGTCTGCCAAGGCAGGAGACATGGGTTCGAGCCCTGCTCTGGGAAGATTCCACATGCCACGGAGCAGCTAAGCCCGTACACCATAAAAAAAAAAAAAAGTGTAGCTATGGGCTTCCTAGGTGGTGCAGTGGTTAAGACTCCGCCTGCCAATGCAGAGGACATGGGTTCGATCCCTGCTCCAGGAAGATCCCACATGCCACGGAGCAACTAAGCCCATGTGCCAAAAAAAAAAATCTCATATAGCGAGATGAATAGATAAATGATAAAGCAAATATAGCACTGTAAAATCTATGAGTGTATAAGTGCTCATTATACAAATTCATCCAACATTTCTGCACGATTGAAAATTTTTATAACATAATATAAAAACAATCCTTTTAACAAAGACAATTCCACGTCTAGAGAGCTTAAAATACACACTTAAGGAAGAAAAATGCCAATCTTCTACAAATTCTTTCAGAACATAAAAGAGAGGAAAAAAAACAAACACTTTCCAACTCATTGTATGAGACCAGCATAAACTCAATACTTTAACTTGACAAGGAAGTTACAAGAAACGTGCTGACCAATATACCTCATAAACATAGAGGCAAAAATTCTTAACAAAATATTAGCAAATCAAATCCAGTAATATCTGAAAAGGAAAATATATCATGACTTGGTCTGGTGTATTCTAGGAATATAAAGTTGGTTTAATGTGAAACTATATCAGTGTAATTCAGTACATTAACAGAATATAAGAAAAAATAAGATCATTTTGATAGATGCAGAAAAAGTACTTGAAAAAATTCAACACCTGTTCAAGATGAGAATTCTCAGCAGTCTAGGATAGGGGAAAGAAACTTATTCAATCTGATAAAAGCATCAACAAAAAGCTTAATGGTGAAAAATGTTCCCTAAGATCAAGAAAGAAATAAAAATATCTCATCTTATCACTTTAATCAATCCTAGCTGGTGTGACAAGGCAAGAAAAGAAATACAAAAGACATAAAACTTAGAAGGGAAGAATTAAAACTATTAGTCACAGACAACACCTTTGAGTATATAGAAAATCTCATGGAAGTATTAAAAAGTACTAGAACTAGCAAGATAGCAGAATATAAGTTCAATTTTAAAAGCAAGTGTACTTCTACATGCCAGTAGCAAACAATCTGAAAGTGAAAATTTAAAACAATACAATTTACAATGGCATAAGAGAATCGTCAGTACCTAGGAATAAACCTAACAAAAGATGTGCAAGTCATCCAAAATAAAACATATAAAATATTATTGAGAGAAGTTCAATATGATCTAAAGAAACAGACATACCCTTTTTATAGACTTACTGTTGTTACTATGTCCATTCTATTAAAATTCATCTAAGATTTAATCCAATCAGAATCCAAATCTCAGGCGGTTTTGTTGGCAAAACTGACAGGCTAATTTTAAAATCTGTGTGGAAATGCAAAGGGCCTAGAATAACCGTAACAATTTTGGGAAAGAGGGACAGTTTCAGGACCTACATGTCCTGATTTCAAGACTTGACATAAAACTATAAGAATCAGGACAGTATATGTTAGTGTACAACATAGATAGAGCAAATGGATCAACAGAATAGAAGACAGAATCCAGAAATAGGCTGTCACATTTATGGTCAATCGATACCCAAACAAGGTTCCAAGTCAATTCAATGACTTGGATAGAAAAGTCTTTTTATCAAATTGTGCTTAAAATAACCAAAAACTTGTAAAGGGCAAAATGAACCTCAACTTCTACCACAAAAACAAATTTCACATGGATCACAGACCTAAATTTAAAGCTAGAATCATAAATCTTCTAGAAGACAATGTAGTAAAATATTTTTATCGCATTATTTATGCAAGCAAATTTTTTAGACAGGAATCAAAAATCACTGAACATGAAAAAAAGTGATAAATTGGATTTAATCAAAACTTAAAGTATCTTCTAATCAAAAGACTCTATAAAGAAATGAATATATAAGCCAAGAAGAAGGAAAATTTATTTGTCAAGAACTAAAGAAATTTTCTATTTTTTATATTAGGGTATGAGTTACACTGCTATATATAATTGTCAAAACCCTTTAAAATGAACACTCAAGATTTATGCATTTTAAGTTATTTGAATTACAAAGCAATTAAAAATCAGAAATCTGTTGGTAAAGACTGAGATGAAAAAGAAGCTGGGAAAAATAAGGAAAGAATACAACAAAACCAAAAAGCTACTACAGAAGTAAAATTCACAATGTAAACCTTTTCTCCAAAAACTGAACTAATACCACTGATAATCAAGACTGTGATATAATTCTCTGAGAAAAATATGTATATTTATAAGAAAATTCCTCTGGAAATCAAATTACGAAAAAAGATAAAATAAGTCTATATAAAATTAAGAAATCACAAAGATGATATATTTACAGAATTAAAGGACATCAAAATATAAAGAATGACAAGTGTGTTTTTACATTAACACATTTGAAAACCAAAAGAAATGCGTAATTTCTGGGAACAAATAGATAATCAAATTCGCTAAAGAAAACGATCATTTGAATAGATTAGTAAACATAATATAAACTAAGTACTGTTAAAGAATACTCCCAAGCTTTTATGTTTACATGATTTCACCAGAATATGTGTTCAAATATTAAGAAATAATTATTTTACAATCTTTTCCAGTGCCTAAAAAGATGGAAAAGCCCCCAATACCTTTATAAGTTCAGCAGAACCCTGACACAAAAATCTGCCAAGTTGAAAGAAAAGGCAATGGATCACTTATTTTTCATGGCTATAAATGCAAAAACCTGAATAAAAATCCAAAACAATAGCTAGTCAAACACAACAGGATATTGTGAGAGAAATTCATCCTGAAGAATCATCCCTGAACTGTAGGGGTTTTTAATTTTAGTAAATTCATTTAAATAATATCAACAAGTAAAATAATAAAAACCATATAATCATCTCAATAGATGTCAAAAAGTTACCTAATAGCCATGATTGCTTTCAAACAAAGGGAAATCAAGAATAGGATACATTAGCTTAACATTATAACTAATATTCATATCAAACAGCAATCAATACCATTTCCAAGTTTAAGTTCAAACTCTGAGGACTCTTCCATTAAAATCAAAAATAAGGAAAAAATGTCTGAAATTACCATTATAATTTTATCTAAAAATTTCTACCCACGGAAATAAGGCAAAAAGGAAAAATGAGATGGACCCACATTACACAGACCCAGAAACTTCAGGGAGCAATGTCTACAGGCATTCCAGGTGTACTGGGACTGTAAGAGACACCTACTTGGCTTCCTCTTCGATTTCCCTAGGTTGCTGAGTAAGTACCTCCTATAATTCCTTCACACCACCCATTCTTTGCTTGGCGCTAAGAAGCAGATTTGCCCACTGTCCCAAATCCATCTCTGCTGAAGCCTCGTCTGACCTGGCCCTGAGTCAGAATTAGGCACGCTGGATCTGCCTCTACAGCAAGATCAAGAGACCTGTGAAGGGATGCTGTGGTTCAAAAGCCACAACCAGTTGTTCAGAACTCAGCAACTACCTCACTCTCAAACAGATTTACCAAAGGATGTTCTAAAAGCACCCAGTGTACTTCCTCAACAACACTGAGAAGATGTCATATCAACCAAATTAGAAAAGTGACAAGAAAAAAATTACAGAGATGAGAAGGCAGTGTCACAGAAATAAAATCCAGTGATTAGTAGACTTTTCACCGGAAAACCTCAAAATAGAGAAGAAAAAATATGTATGAGAAATGCAGAAGACTGAAGAAAAAGATGGAGAAAGGACAGCTGTGGGGGGAAAATGCGGAGACCACAGTCCAGGATCTAATCTGCACCTAAGGCTAGAAAGAGAGGCTGAGATCTGTGGAGCAAAAGGGGTGGAAAACAAAAAGGGTGGAAAAAATATTTTCTAGGGAAAAAACTTGAGAAAATTGAGAATGTGATTCATACCGCAAGGAAGCCTAACATCTGCGACAACCAACCACCAACCACCTTTAGCAACTACAACACAGAGAAATAAACAGATGGGTGAGATGTTCACACTTCACAAATAATCACAGCCTTAAAAAATTAGGTTATTTGCAAGGAATAAACAGTAGGTTGGTCACAAGCTTCCTGACAATGTGAAAAACCAAAAATAATGGAGTAGTAATCTTAAAACTTTAAAAGCAAAAGGCTGAAACCCAAGAATTCTAAACCTAAATCAAGTTGTCATTTGTGGAAGTATCAAGAGAAAGATATTCTCGGATTTTAAATACTCAGAAGATTTTGGATTGAGGTAAACATCCTGAAAAAAAAAAAACCAATGAAATTTTAGAGAGTTTATGCAGGAATAAATGTATATTAATTAAAATAGGAAGCAGAAAATGAGTTAAATATGGCTGGATATAAACACTCAAACCAGTTAAATGTACAGGCAAAATAAGTGTTTGAAATATGGTTATAAAGCTGATAATATTCTTTAAAACTGAAAATAATAAAAATTGTTTTTAAAATGGGGAGGTATATTTATAACAGCTATATATTGAAATTAACAAAGAATAGAAAAGAGAAAAGGGGGAAACAGTTAATTTCGCATCTTCCACAAAAGCAAGTATTATTAATTTGTAACTGACGTTGGGAGTTAAGTTCACAAAAACTGTATGGCCATTACCAGAAAAATTGAAGGTAAGATATCTAGCTTCTAAACAAAACTAAGAGGGTAATATTAGAAACAAAAACCAAAAGCCTCCTGGGCTTCCTAGGTGGCGCAGTGGTTAAGAATCCGCCTGCCAATGCAGGGGACATGGGTTTGATTCCTGCTCCAGGAAGATCCCACATGCCATGGAACAACTAAGCCTGTGTGCCACAACTATTGAGCCTGCGCTTTAGAGTCCGTGAGCCACAACTACTGAGCCCATGTGCGGCAACTGCTGAAGCCCACAGGCCTAGAGCCCGTGCTCCGCAACAAGAGAAGCCATGGCAATGAGGAGCCCGCGCGCCACAACGAAGCGTAGCCCCTGCTCACCGCAACTGAAAGAAAGCCCATGCACAGCAAAAAACAACAACAACAAAAGCCTCCTTTCTGTATAGCAAAGGAAACCATCAACAAAATGAAAAGGCAACCTACCGAACGCGAAAAATTATTTGCAAAATCATATGTCTGGTAGGGGTTAATTTCCAAGATACATAAAGAACTCACAAAAGTCAACAGCAAAAAAAATCCAATTTAAAAAATGGACAGAGGATCTGCATAGGTGTTTTTCCAAAGAAGACACGCAGATGGCCAAAGGTACATGAGAAGGTGCTCAACATCACTAATCATCAAGGAAATGCAAATCGAAACTATAGGAGATCACGCCTGCTAGAATGGCTAATCCCAAAAAGACAAGAAATAACAAGTGTTAGTGAGGATGTGGAGAAAAGAGAACCCTTATGCACTTTTGGTGGTAATGCAAACTGATGCAGCCACTCTGGAAAATAGTATAGAATTTCCTCAAAAAATTAAAAACAGAAATACCATATGATCCAGTAATTTCACTTCTGAGTATTTATTTGAAGAAAATGAAAACACTAACTCAAAAGAGATACCTGCAACCCCTTCTTCACTGCAGCACTGCTTACAATAGCCAAGATATGGAAACAAACTAAGTGTCCATGGATGGATGAATGGATAAAGAGGATGTGGCATACACACACACACACACACACATATGCACGCAACACCACACACACACGCACACGATACACACATACACAGGAATATTATTTAGCCATTGAAAAAAAGGAAAATCTTGCCATTTGTGACAGCATGGATGGAACTTGAGGGTTTCAGTGAAATAAGTCAGAGAAAGACAAATACCATATGATCTCATTTTTATATGGAATCTTAAAAAAAAAAGCCAAGCTCATTAATAGAGAACAGATTGATGGTTCCCAGAGGCAGGGGGTGGAGGGTGGGTGAAATGGGTGAAGGTGGTCAAAAGTTACAAACTTCCAATTATAAAATAAATAAGTCATGGGAATGTCATGTATAGCATGGTGACTACAGTTATCAATAATTCCGTATTGCATAATGAAAAGTTGCTAAGTTGCTCCGAGAATAAGTCTTAAATCTTGAAAGTTCTCATCAAGCGCAAACAATTATGTAACTATGTAGGGTGATGTATGTTAACTAGGCTTATTATGGTGATCATTTTGAAAAATAAATAAATATCAAATCAGTATGCTGTACACCTGAAACTCATATAAAGTTGTAAGTCAATTATACTTTAATTAAAAAAATCCACTGTGGGAGTTCCCTGGTTATATTGCAGGCTTTCACTGCTGTGGCCCAGGCTGGTGCCCTGGTTGAGGAACGGAGATCCCACAAGATGCATGGCATGCCCCCACCCCCAAAAAATCTGTTGTATTAAAAAACAAAAACAAAACCCTACTGTCGTCAAAAAAGAAGACAAATTAAATACATTAAGTACACATGGAAACCAGCATAAAGCAAAATGACAGAATTAAGACCCAACTGAAAAGTTCTAAAATAAATGATCGCTTAAGCTTGCCCATAGGAAGGTTCTCAGAATTATTAAAAATTTAAAAATAGTTAAAAAAAAACATAGTGGCACATACTGATTTATGCCCCTAACAAAATCACACAGGAGGCCAGGGGGGCAGTGCACTGTGTTCCTGGAAGAAGCTGAATAATTGTGAATGTTCCCCAATGACCACACATAACAATAAATGTTATGCAAACACAGGCAAAAAGGTTATGCGGTAAAAAAAATCAACAGAAAGAAAAAGCATCACTCAAAAGCGTTTCAAGAACATTTACACTGATAAAAGGTAAAATGCACTATGAGGGCAGACAGCACACTGAAAATTAAAATAGAAACTGTTGGAAGTAAACCGAGGAAGCAAGGTAACAGCAGTCGGAGACTCCGACACATCACAGTAATTTATCTCAGATAAAATAACCAAAAATATAGATTAGAAGGGATGTAGGTAATATGAAGTTAACTTCTATGCATACATAAAAGCCTATACCATAGAGGCAAGACCTTCATAAAAGTTCATCTTATTCCTGCTTACAAAGAAAATCCTAGCAAATAGCAGGTCATGTTTATTTTTTCAATGTGCAATGAAAACAGAAAATTTAAATGTAAACTAGAAATTTAGAATCCCAATGACTTGGAAATTATAAGATACTTCCCTAAAAAGAACTGTAGAGGAGCAGAGGGAATTAAAAACTACAATAAAATATTATAAAGAAAACAATGAAACAATTAAAACTATCTATCAAAATTTTGGAGATATTACTAAAGTCTTCTCAGTGGCAAATTTATTGTCCTAGTTGCCTTAATTATGAAGTAATGAGGAATTAAAGTAAGTAATCTACCGAAGTTGCTAGAAATCACAACAAATAAACAACACAGAAACAAAAACAGAAAAATAAGACAAAAATACCCTACAATTAAAACTAAAGGAAATGAAGAACTGATTGCCGTAGCGGTGAAAGATGCCCACACCACTCACTGGTCCATTTAGGCAGAGTCACAAACTCCCCGGTCCATATGGACCAAGCTAGTCCATCAAAAGAGAACAGGCAGGTGTAAGACAATAAGGACTGGTGGAGACTGTGGCATTTGCCCTGCCTATAAAGGACAGCTACTCAACTCCACCAAATTATTGCAATGAAGGAATGCAGGTCCAGACTTGCCAAATTCTCTGATATTTTAAGAGGGGGAAATGCAGATTTTTTTTTTTAATATGAGATTTTCTGCTTTATAAAATGATGTGTGAGCTGAAAAAAAAACATGGCTAAGAGCTGAATTTGGCTGGTAGGCTGCAAGTATACAACTTCTGACTTAGACTAATTTCAGCTTGAATCAGTTTCAATTACTTATATTTTCCCAAAAATCTCCATTTCATGTAGATGTTCAAATGTATTCACTTAAAATTGTATCAAGTATTCTTTTTAAAACGTTTCCATATTTTCTTCATTTCCAGTTTAGTGATAATTCTCTTTAATTCTTAATTAAATGCTTTATTTGTTAATTTATTGCATTTTTTTTCGAAGAATCAGCTCTTGGATCTGTTCATTAAATTGAAAGATTTTTGGTTTTTCATTTTCAAATTTCCAGGTGGGTGGGATTATTATTCAAACGTTTGTTATTAATTTCTGGTTTATTGCTTTGCAGTCAAAGAATGTGCCTGTAATATTTGCCCTTTGTAATTTAATTAGGTTGTCTTTGTGGCCTAATACACAGTCATGTTTGCTAACGTTCCAAAATCACTTCAGATGAAGAGTATTCTCTTTTCAAAGGAACAAAATTTCTATTACACACACACACACACACACTCATATATGTACACATTCAATATCATTCAAATTCTGTGAGTTTTATCCACATGATCAAACTTAAAGGAATGTGTAAAATCTCCCATAATAATCATTTTTGCCCCTATTTATAGTATTTCTAAAATTTTTTCCTGAAATAAAATTTTTGCAATGAACATGACATTCTAATGAAAAAAAAAAAAAAGCCTAAAATCCGTAAGCCATCATTAGTGTTGTTCACCAAACATTTCCAGTTCATTCCCTCGTGGTCATGGCATCAGATTCAACTCCCCAACAGCCCTTGATATGAGGCACAGCCACGTGACTTGCTCTAGCCAATGAGATGTGAATAGAAGCGAGAAAAACTTTAAGAATCACTAAGTGAGTCACTCAGTTGCTTTCCCTTGCTGCAGCTATCATGGAAGTACAGACAGAAGCCTCCCTCTGCCAGGGTCCCTGAGTGAGGATGACTAAGAGGAAACACCTAACCAACCCACAATCAACATACAGCTTGGGTGAGACCTTTTACTTTGTAGTATTAAGCCACTGATATTCCAGGGGATTATTTATTACTACAGCAGAACCCAGCCTGTCCTACTGAAACAGACCAAAAAAAAAAAAAAAAAAAAAAAAAAGACAATCTGCAAAAGGAAAAAAAATGCAAAAAACAGATAGCCAACCAACATATGAAAAATACATTATCTCACTTACGAGTGAAAACTAAGTCCCCATTTTTCACCAATCATATTAGTAATGATTTGTTAAATAATACTCAATACCGGTCAGGGTGTCCTGAGACATGCATTTTCATATATTTCTCTTGGTAAACCTGCCTGAGAGGAATACTATTTATGTATGAAGAATTTCAGCAGATTCCTATCTTTCACACAATACTCTCCCTCCTAGGAATTCAGCGTGACTTCTGTTTTCATGATGACACAGTACGTGGTACCAGGAGAAAGCAAACTTCCCAAGTGGGATTCTGAGATTGGCTTGCTTATCTATGATCTTAAATGAAGTGCTGACCTTCTTCCTGATGAAAAATGGCATAGTGTTATCCACGGCATGACTGGCATCAAAATTAACTAAATGTCATCTGCGGTTTCTTGGGATAAAATAATTATTGAAAGCAAAGCTTTCAAAGACCCATGTAGCTACTACGTTTGACCTTTACAGTAGCAATGATGACTGCGAGGCGGCTTCTAACAAGGTCAGGCCTGGAAACTCTCAGCTGAGGTTACAGTCATACAACCAGAGTGCTTCTAGGGTAGCCCCAAATAATCACTTATTTCTTAACAACTACAGGGAAGACCCCAAATTTAATTGGGTGGTGGACAGAATGATAAGTTGAAATCACAGACTCATTGAGTCTCTTATGTGAAATTTAGGGCACTGGTTGGAAAGAAGTAGGACCTGCGTCTTGGGCCGTTTGCACAGAGCTGGGCACAGGGGAGGCTACCAGGGACTCTGCCCAGGTTGGCATGGTGGGATAGGTGGGGTGAGGGGCCATTGTCCCAGGCTGAGTGCTGCTACCTAGAGCCATGTCCTCTGGGGCCAGGAAGGACTGCACCCCACACCTAACATTTTAAAATGGGTGTGACTTCTCTCGTGGTGCAGTGGTTAAGAATCCACCTACCAATGCAGGGAACACGGGTTTGATCCCTGGTCCCGGAAGATCCCACATGCCGTGGAGCAACTAAGCCCATGTACCACAACTACTGAACCTGCGCTCTGGAGCCCGGGAGCCCGGGAGCCACAACTATTCAGCCCACATGCCACAGCTACTGAAGCCTGTGTGCCTAGAGCCCATGCTCTGCAACAAGAGAAGCCACCACAATGAGAAGCCCACGCACCACAATGAAGAGTAGCCCCCTACTCTCGCAACTAGAGAAAGCCTGTGCGCAGCAATGAAGACTCAACACAGCCAAAAATAAATAAATAAATAAATAAATAAATAAATAAATAAAGTGGGACCTGAGACTTAGAATGGGGACCTCTGCATGGATTCAGAAAATTGAATGGCCATTCTCCCTGATGTCCTCTCTGATATGTCCCTGAGGTCAGACAAGATCAGCTTGAAGAACCTGGTGATCATGAAGACCGGAAATAAACACAGCTGAGGCAGTTGCCTTGAACGGAGATGTGCGATTTCAAGATCTACTCCTACCAAGTTTCACTGCCTCTAAACCCTTGACTTGAATCAGATCAGCGCATCCAGGGAGAAGTTCCAAGTCTGCTGCGCGAGAAGAACACAGATTCGCAAGATGTTGCTAATTTGTATCATTGTAAACTGGAGGGGACAGGTAGAGCAATGGGTTCCAAGGGTGTTACAACAAGGGAGACAGAATATAATATTGGCTGAGGATGCTCTTAATGAAATGGGTGTATGGACCAGAAATTCTGTTTTTAGTATGCTGGACTGAGTAGCTGGAAGTGGCTTGAACAGTTTAGTCCTTAGCGGAAACTTGGGTTCAATGTGGGCAACGGTCAATACAATTGAGATGGCAGCCCATCCCTGGCAGGAACCACCAAGGGTGATAGGAAAGTTGGAGTGGATTTGTCACAAATATCCACCACCACTACATATCCCAAGAGGCCCTAAAGGGCACCCCTCGCTAAAGCAACAAGCTATCTGAAGACACCATCTTCATTTCACAAACTCTGCTTTAGGGTCAGGCTTGACTCGTTCAAGGATAACCTGGGGAGTAGCTGAAGTTTATCATCCGACCAAAGCTGACAGCAGGAGACTATTTGGCATGGTAACTGCCAACCAAAACACTCTCACACAGGTTTGGATATCTACGTGACATCATGACTCTGGTGTGTGTGCATATGTGCCTGTGTCCTGTTAAGTCACTGCTTCAATGTCCCATTGTCACCCTAGGTGAGCTATATCCACCAAGTCACAAAAAAGAATAACAATATATCTGCAAGATATGTGGTTAAGATCTTAGATTCATAGGGCTCTTACTAGCAGCATGACCTGGGCAAGTAACTCGAAACCTCTGTACTTCATCTTTCTCATCTATAAAATGAGGATCCTATTAGTACTATGGCTGTTATGAGGACTTAGTAAGTTAATAAGTAAAGTGCTAGAACAGCAGCTCATGGTGAAGACCCCGATGTGTTAGACAGTATTATCACCAGAGCATGGTGAGCATTACATATGTAACAGTTACACTTATCATGACCCAGCCAAGACTTATCATAATAAGGTCAAAATACATTCAGCAAAAATCCCCTAACACAGAATAAAATACGAAATAGTTCGATGCCAATCATGCTTATTCACAAGTGCAAACTCATGGAGAGAGATTTTCCTGCGACTGAGCTTCACCAGGACTTTGTGAATTACTTCCAGCTTTTAAAGTTATAAATCTTTGCCCTGAGTTACTGGCAGGAGGTTAGGGATGGGCTGCACTGCATGGGAGAGATCCTCAAATGAGGAAACACGGTTGGGCTTGCTTCCTGTTTCTGAGGGTGTGCGCTAGACTAGCGTCTCTCAAACTTGACCATGTACATGAGTCTTGGTAAAATGAGGGCTCTGAATCAGCACGTCTGGGGTGGGCCTGAGAGTCAGCAAGCTCCCAGGTGATGGCGATTCTGCAAGTCCCTGGACCACAGCTGGAGAAGGGAGGAAGCTGAGTCCCCAGCACGTGAGAGCATCAGGGGCGGGGGGGGGGGGGGGGGGGGAGCGGTGCTCCTGCTTTCAGGCTGGACTGACCGACCACAGACTGTCCTTCCTTCATCAAATCCCCAGAGGAAAAAGAAATCCTTATTTGCTTTTTTGGCATTTACTCCTCCCTCAGACGTTCTTGCTCATCCTTGTTAAAGGATGCAGGTTCCTGTGGCCCACACTAGGGATTCTGACTCTATGGGTCTATTTGTTTAGCACGTTTCTTCCTTTCTTCCTTCCTTCCTTCCTTCTTTCTTTTTTTTTTTTTGATATGCACTCAAGTTCAGGAACCTCTGCTTAATGCTAAATAGCCCCAGCTGCTTCCACCAGATGGTCCCACTTCATGGAGTCTGCGGGTGACTATCTTCCCTCACATACAGAAAAAAGTGTGTATAGATAGTAGAATACTACTCAGCAATTAAACACACACACACACACACACAATGAAATAATGCCATTTGCAGCAACACGGATGGACCTAGAGATTATCATACTAAGTGAAGTAAGTCAGACAGAGAAAGACAAATATTATGTAATGTCACTTATATGTGGAATCTAAAAAAATGATACAAATGAACTTATTTACAAAACAGAAATAGACTCACAGACATAGAAAGCAAACTTATGGTTACCAAACGGGAAACGAGGGGAAGAGACAAATTAGGAGTTTGGGATTAACATATACACACTATATAAAAATAAAATAGATAAGCAACAAGGACCTACTGCATAGCACAGGGAACTATACTCAATATCTTGTTATAACCTATAATGGAAACAAAAATCCTGAAAAGAATATATATGTATACCTGAATCACACTGCTACACACCTGAAACGAACACGACATTGTAAATCAGCTGTACTTCTAAATAAATAAACAAATACATAAACAAATAAAAGAAGTATGTATTTGAGCTCACAAAGTAGACCTAGGCCAGTTCCAGAGCACCCAAACCAGAGCCCGAGCGCGAACCAGAGATGAACTGTACTTGGAATTAAGCTTATACCTCTCTGTCTTCAAGAAGATCACAAACGAAGACAGGAAAGTCATAATCACACGAAGGATCAGCGAAGGATCAATACATGTAATGAATGGGTAGGAAAAGAGGGAAGAAGTGACACGCAGGCTTACAACGGGGACGCTGCTAACTCTTTCACGTTAACTTGGGCCATAATTTCGTTCTTTGCAGCTCAGTGGTTTGCCTCAAAACGAACCAAATGTGCATCTGGCCAACCATAAAATTAAGCACATTCACAAGCAAAGGCACACACAATGGACACCAGATAAATCCTTTTTTAAATGAAACGAAGCTGAATCATACCTACCATCCAGACAGTGGTGAACCTAAAAAACAAAAAGCCCAAGAAAAAACCACTGCAAACCTGTTGAGAGAGAAGAAATCATTTCAAAACCCCAAATTTGTTGGAATTTCAAGAGATTCTGCATCTTGGGGGAGCAGAAGGAAAATCAAGGATGCAGAGGGCAAGGGCTGCATTTGTTTTGTTCCTTGAGTGCACAAGAGCTGCAGGCAGCTTGGACTAGGAGAGGGTTGCGTTAAGGAATGTGAGCGGGGGGCCCACGCAGAGGCCATCGGCTGCTGAAAGCATCTCCTGGTTTGATGGTTTCAGGAAATTACTTGCAAAGCTGGCTGGATTCACTCCAGATGGCCACAGTGGTGCGGTTGGCGAAACCATTAAAACGTAGAAAAGAGTCAAAAATATCCCTTTGGTCTTGAACATATGAAGCTCTTATTCCCCAGGGAACAGCACAGGAAGCTCAGGGGCCCCAGGAGCTACTGTGGGAGCCACAGAGCTGACGGGAGCAGGTGGGGACATGGCAGAGCCCACAGTCACTTTCTCCACCTGCTTCTATAAAAGATTTAAGCTTTGGAGATACTCTTTTGGGGGCGGTGACTATTTCATCAATTCTTCCAAGGATGGTACATAACTGGTACTGGGATGCATTGGAGAGAAACTGATTTCCCAATGCAAGGAGTGCCATAGGGCACCCCTGGGCTTAAATGCCTCCAGGAGCCTGAAGGAGAGGGCTTGCAGGCTTCCAGAAGGTGGGCTAAAGGTGAGATCCCGGCAAAAGCATCCAGGAAAGGTGAATCCTGGTCCCCAACTGGTGTCAGGACAGAAGTCATCTCAGCTACAGAGGCTGAAAGAACCTTTGCAGTTATGGGCCACAAAGGAAGCGCTGGGCAGTTGGCCAGAAGTTTGGGTTTTCTCTTGATTTAACTGGGAGTAGTTCAGTCTAGGCGGTGCACACACATACAGGGTCATTCCCAGCACCGAAGGCAAATGGGCCACAGCCAGGAAAGCAATTCCAGACCCTACTGCTCTTATCGATTCCCAGCTCGCTCTGCTTGCCGCACGACAGGCCAATGAATTGGAGGCGAGGTGTTGAGGCCAGGAATACGACGTTATTCAGAAACTCAGCAGACAGAGAAGATGGCAGACAAATGTCTGTCAAAAAACCATCTTCTCAGGGTCTGGATGCCAGTTTCTTTTATGGAATCAGAGAGAGAGAGGTGGGGAAGTAAAGTAAAAAGGGTTATCAGTCTTACAAAACATCTCCTGGAATGACTAGCCCTGGGGAAGGGATGTGCTAGTTTCACAGGTGGGTAGGTTCCCTGAGACAGGCCACTGTGTATGATTAAAGCAAGGAAAAGCAAAGGTTAAAGTCAAAGAAACAGATCCAACATGGAGACCACCTTAGCTCTCCCCTGTTGCACCGCCTGTCTTCCATTCCGTCCTCTGGAAAACCAGCTCCACACACAACACCAGAACTGTCTGGCTCCTGCAGGCTCTGTGTCCAGGAAACCCCACCGAGCTCCCTAATCCAGGAAGGTTACTGTTACACGCAGAGCCAGCAAGACACCCCACTCCCAAGGAACCACCTAATGAAAGCCTCATGGAGAGACTAAGGTTGCACAGACTCAGGCTAATTGCATCTGGGCCTCGAGCCGAAGGTATGACCTCACCATTGGGCAAATCGGCAGGGACCCCAGAAAGAAAAGATCGGTGTGTGGGCCATACCTGCTTCTAATCACAGGCAGCTGGGATGCACAGGGACATGGCCTTTCCTGCCACCCCTGGATACCAGGACCAGGGTTTTCCGGCCAGGAGGCATGATCATCTTATAGTGAAGAATCCTAACTTCTGATCCAAACACGTGTGTGTGTGTGTGTGTGTGGCATTTCCCCATAAAAATCTCTGCCATTCCACAGGTTTCACGCCGAAGAGAAGCTTAATTAAGTAGGGCCAAATCTCTGCCGAGAATCACCAGTAACAGAAGCTGGGGAGGAAGGATATAATTAGAATCTGACTTTTTTTTTTTAACAGAACAGCTCAAAAGGCCCCATTAAGAGAAGGACACTGACAAACAGCCAATCCATCCATATCCAGAACTCAGGACCCTGGAAATTTCACTTGCAAATTTCATTCACAGCATCATTTGCAAAACACAACACACACACTTCAGCCTCAGCCTGGGCATTTTTCCCTTAGCGCTTTTCACGTGTAAGCATTTAGTGCACTGCAAAAGTAATTCTTTTTGCCTACACTGCTACATTGTTTTCATTTTTTGTGTATTGAATCTTTTGTAGGCAACAAAGCAAAACTTAGAGGAAGCTGTACTTCAAAAGTAAATAACTGTGTTTTCACCTGATGGGGTCACCGTGAAAAAGCTGATGACTTTGCCTTCTGTTAAAGGAACTAACAGAAATTCTCCACACACTTTGCTTGGAAATTCCACCCTTGGCACTGGTCGCTAGGTATGATGTTGCATATAAGTTGGTGAAAGCTGAAGTCTCTTAAACTGCAACCCCTATGGATGCGTGAGTCCTGATGGGCCCCTTGAAGAGCACCCCAGATCCCCTGGGGACTCCGAGCCCTGGTAGAATCAGGGAGGATTTGCAATAACATAAAAATTCCCCATGAGCTGGGGTCTGATGAATAAATAGACAAAGAACAAGGATGGACTTGGATGAAGACTCTTAAATCTCACAGGAGTAACTCTCGCACAGTAGCCCCAGGTCATCGTGATGAAACGTTGCTAATTCCATTTGCTTTTAGTCCAGCTGACCATGTTTTATTTTATGAGTTGTAGGAGTAGACTCAAAAGCACAAAAATCTTAATTCCATACACAGAGGTATAGGTTAAGATTTCTATTATTTTACAGAGCACCAAGCTGAACTCCCTGTGCTGTACAGCAGGTTCCCACTAGCTATCTATTTCACACGTGGTAGTGTATTTATGTCAAACCTAATCTCTCAATTCATCCTATCCTCCCCTTCCCCACTGTGTCCACACGTCGGTTCACTAAGTCTGCATCTCTATTTCTGCCCTGTAAATAGGTTCATCTGTACCATTTTTCTAGATTCCACATCTATGCATTCATATATGATATTTGTTTTTCTCTTTCTGACTCAGTTCACTCTGTATGACAGTCTCTAGGTCCATCCACATCTCTACAAATGACCCAATTTCACCTGTTTTTATGGCTGAGTAGTATTCCATTATATATGTGTGCCACATCTTCTTTATCCATTCATCTGTTGATGGACATTTAGGTGGTTTCCATGTCCTGGCTATTGTCAATAGCTGATTCACTTCATTGTACAACAGAAACTAACAGCACTGGAAAGCAATTAGACTCCAATAAAAAAATTTTTTTTAAATCTTCAAAAAATAAAATCTGTTCTTTCCTTGAAAAATAATAATAAAATAAATTTAAAAGGTTTCTATTATTTTAAGGAAGAAACTTTTTTTTTCTGGAAATGTATCTCTGAAGTGATGGGAATTCATGGACATATACAACATGTGCTTTGCTCCAGCTTTTTAGAAATACCTCTAAATACAAAGCAAGGTCAAATCAGGCCTGCAAAGACTCAATGAGTCACAATCATTCAGAACTGTAAGGACAGGGCTGGCATTCTACATACAGCTGAACATCCCTGATAAAACATCCCTTTCCTAAGCCAGAAAATAAAATGCCCACAGCTGCACTTGGTGGTTGGTGCTGGCGTCCGATCACCACACGGTCACCCTTGTTACCATCCTTCCAACAAATTCAGCAGGATAACAGGACACAGCCGTGTTCTTGCAGTTAGTCTGCAGGCCAAGCAAACATCTCCCTACCTGGGTCTTTGTCTATCTCTCCCAAAGATATCCTGCTCCCCCTCCTCTGTTTCCTTTCACTTGGTCTATCCTTCATGCTTTACTCAACAGTCCCCAAAGCCCACCACTCTGCACTCCTTATGCCTGGAATCAAGCTGCTTTTCAGAGAAGGAGAGTGTGTGTTGAAAAAAAAAAACAAAATAAGAAGGCTTCTTCCCGGACCTTTCACCAAGGCAGGAAGGTCACAGCCGGTTTGGGATAAACTCCTTGGGTTTTACAGCAGGAAGGAATCTTAAGAATTATTGAATGCGGTCATTTTTCAGAGCTGTTTAAATACAGTGAAACCCTTTTCCTCAGTGAGACTGTATGTAGAAACCCAGTATGTAAAACAGAGAGAAAAAAAGCCATTAGAGCCACACGATGGAATATGATTTGGCCATAAAAAGCATCAAAGTAGTGATACATGCTACAATATGAATGAACCTTTCAAATATTATGCTAAGTGAAAGAAGCCAATCACCAAGGACTGTGTATTACATGCTTCCATTTATATGAAACATCCAGAAGAGGTAAGTCTATAGAGACAGAAAGTAGATCAGCAGTCGCCTAGGACTTGGTAGGGGATAGAGGGATTGGGAGGTGATGAATAAGAGATATAAAGTTTCTTTTCAGATGGTGAAAATGTTCTAAAATTGATTATACTATTGGTGGCACAAATCTGCCAGTACACTCAAAGCCACTGAATGGTATAGGTTACATGAGTGAATTTCACTGTGTGCGAATTCTATCTCAACAAAGCTGTTCTGAAAACAAAACCATTCTCACTACCAGCCAGACCTCCTTCCTCACCCTGCTCTCTCTAGCAGCCCCAGAACCACCTCTGCAGACCCCTAGAGGTCTATGGAATGTGGATGGAAAAACCCTGATCGAGTTCAAGTTTCCACTCCTCAAATGGAAACCAAGACGTGAATCCAAATCTTTCAGCTCCAAGTGCAAGGCCCTTCAAACCCAAGATCTCGCTGATGAATCCAGGCTCACGCCAGGGGGGACACTGCGGGCCCAGGTCTCACCATCCATGTCCAGGCGCTGCATGATGATGGCCAGTTCCACCTCACTCGGCATGTACCCCAAAGAGCGCATGGCCATTCCCAGCTCCTGCTTGGAGATGAAGCCATTCCCGTCTCGGTCCAGAACCCGAAAGGCTTCTCGGATCTCTACAAGGGGAAAGCAAAGAAAGTCCAATGTCACAAGGCGTGGTCTACGGCATTGAAATGATTGGCAATTGTCTGTTGAAAACTCCTAACTGCTTTACAAATAGTGATGTGTCAAAACCCTTTAATCTAATAAAAGGGGCGGCCAAAAGAGGAAAAAAAGGAAGAAAAAAGAAAAGAGAGAGAGAGAGAGTAAAGGGGATGGGAGGAAAGAAAAGAGAAGAAAGGGGGAAAAGAAACAGAAAAACAGCTTTGGAGGGAGGAGATAACTGGCCCCGCGCATCTAACACACAGTAGTGGGTAAACAATTAGACAGTGGTCCCAGCTGGGAATCACGTTAGCCAAGTACATTTTCCCAACAAGGATGAGGATTAGGTTTCAGCGGTGACAAGACAGCTACCTCTTAGCTTGGGCCGTCAGGAGGATAGGAGAATGAGACTCCCCTTTGCAGACTTGTGTTTCAGCTCCCTGCTGCCGCAGGAGCTGTGCAGAAAGCTTTCTCAACCTCCTAGGAGGACAGGAGTTAAGTATCCTGCTGTTTTTATTTCATTCCTCTAATTTACAGCTGTTTTATGGCTATAAACAACCTCAGATCAATAAGAGTGTCATAAAAGCCCCAGAAGCATCTTTAATCACGTTCTCTGGGGCTGGCAGAGAATCTGACTCTGCCATCAAGAAGGCCATTTCACCCAGCAGGGGAACTCCCATCCTCTTACCCCAACCAGAGCTGCTCCTCTTTCCACCCAGAGTCCCTCCCTCCAGAGCCCGCCCCCCCCCCCCCACACCGGGTCCCCATTCATCCTGGGTTAGCTGAGCATTTCCTAACACATCACACTCCCACGAGGCAGGCCAGGGAGGTCGATTAGAGATCACAGTCTGGAGATGAGAGGTGTGTCAATTATCTCTGAGCCCCAGACATTGGACAGCTTTGCTTTGTCATCAATAAACCCAGTGTGAGCCCAGCTACGGCGGCTGCCAGCACTTAACCAGGCCACTGAACAAGCACTGGCTGCCTATACCTGAGAAGCACAGGAGTTAGAACTGCAGAGAAATAAATGACAGTGATCTGTCACACATCGTGGTTCCCCTCCAGAGCCCCGCACTCCAGGTGGGAAGATCAGATGCAGGCAGACACTTGCAGCAACTCATCAAACTAATGCAAGACACTGGCCCTAACCACTTACAGTCAGCCCTTGGTATCGGCAGGGGATTGGGACCAGGAGCCCCGTAGATACCAAAATCCATGGATGCTCAAGTCCCTTATACATTTATAAAATGTATAAAATGGTATAGCGCAGCCGGCCCTCATATCCGTGAGTTCAGCATCCACGAAGAGCCAACTGTAATTACCATTTTTATAAATATCTGACTATCCTCCCAGCAAGCAGGCTTTCCCTTTCCTATCTGTATTAATTTCCTGGGGCTGCTGTAATCAATCACAGAAACGTGGTGGCTTAAACAACAGAAATTTATTCTTTCAAAGTCTGGAGGCCAGAAATCTGAAAACAGCACCCCTGGGCCAAAATCAAGATGTGGACAGACCTGCACTTCTCCAGAGGCTCCAAGGAAGATTCTTTTCCTGCCTCTTCCTACAAGCTTCCTTCTTTGGCTTGTGGCTGCATCACTCCAATCTCTGCCCTGTGGTCACATCACCTTCTCTTCCTCTGTCTGTGATCTCCCTCTGCCTCCCACTTAGGAGGACACTTGTGATTGCATTTAGGGACCACCATATAACCCAGGATAATCTCCTCATCTCGAGATCATTAATTTAATGACATCTGCAAAGACCCCCTTTCCAAGGTAACATTTACAAGCTCCAGGGATGGGGATCTGATACCTCTGGGGTTGTTTTTCAGACCTCTACCCTCTCCCATCCAGTGCTTCCATCTGAAACACCTTGCCAGCTTCTTTACCTGCCCAAATCACACTGGTCCTCCAAGGCCAGGCCAGGGGCCGTGTATTTCACAAAAACACCTTCGCGCATCGCAGCCAAGTTATCTCCCTCACTGGCGACTGTTCAGCAGGTCATTTACTCCTTCCATGTGACACCTAGCATGTGCCATCTAGAAATACAATGAACTCATGGTGCAGAAATCACGGCTTCTCTGAGCTGCAGTCTCCTTGTACATTTCATTCACGGCTGTATGTTCTCACCTACACTCTGAAGGAGGCGCTAGATGGACAGCTGCTCAATAGACGAGGGGTCTGAACAAACAAGCATCAGATATTAGCAGCAGATTCACAATCAGGACTGATTCAGCACACTGAACGCGTGCGGTGAATAAATGTGTGCTACGGCAGGGAGAAGACCAGTCTGGGAGTCAAGACCTTGGGCTCCCGGCCAGGCATATTAGCTAATTAGGTCTGCAGCCAAACCCTGAGGCCTCCGTGTGTTCATGTGTAAAATGAGCTGGGTTGGCCAAGAGAATCCTTAAGGTCCTTTGAGCTCCTTTCTGAGGATCCGCGGACATCGTTAAAGTGTTTAAGAGAACAGGAAGAAGCCTGTGTTCTCTTTCATACCTTATTAATCTGTGGTTCAAAGACCCCTCTTTTTTCCGTTGATGATATAGAGAACATTTTAGCCCTTTCCAAATTCTGAATTAAGGGGATTGTCTGCACTTTTGCGGTTTTTCTCATCAATGAAACATGCTTGAGATTACCTAAAGCAGCCATATGTTTTCCTACCAAGTGCCGGTGGCCCTAAAAGAGCTTAGAGCCACCGCTCGGCTTGAGATCAGGGCACACAGCACTCAAGGATACCAGGGCAGAGACCACACTTCCCATGGCCTGAGTCCAGACGCCGAGGGCAGGAGGATGCAGAGGGAGGGTCTCCTGAGATGGGAATCAGCCCACAAGGCAGTCCATCTAGCTCTGCCCTGCGACCAGGGCAGGCCTCTCCCTCAGCCTCAATGTCCCCATCTGAAAACTGGGTTGGGTTGGATCTCTTTTCAGCCTCTATGACAGGGTTTTACATCAGGGCTGACACAAACCGTGCAACAGTAGAAAATGTCAGACAGTGACAAGGACCCTGCCTGAGGTCCCAGAAGAAGCTGGGGTCCCCGGTGGGCCAGCCTGATGGCCAGCTGCAGGCTGAGCCCTGCCCTTGTTCTCTGGACCACTTCTCTCCTGAGACACCATCTCCTCTTCCCATCCCTCTGACTCAACCCTGAACTCTCTGGGCTGATGCTGTCACTCTGCAGGAGGGTCCCCCTCTGTTGACAGGGCCTGGCCTCACGCCTGTGGTCCCCCCGCATGCCCTAGATCTCACCGGCGAAAGAGCCTGTATCCTTACATTGACCACCCCAGAGGGGCCTGGTTGGGGATGTTTGAGAGCTTGACCTGGAAGTGAGGGCCTTGGTGGGTATGCCTCCTGACCCCCACCTGGATGCCTGGGCAATGCCTAGAGTTGCCTTACCCCTGGTCTACCGGATTTGGTAAATAAGACCTCAGACAGGGAGCTCCCCAGATCTGCCCTGCTTGAAGGAACATGCTCTCCCAAGGCCTCAAACCCCCATGGTTTACCTGTCTGCAGTATGTATCCAGGCTGGCCCCACTCCAGCCCAGGAGAGGACGAGACAGGCACATCTCAGCTCAGAGTTCTGTTTTCTATGGCCCCCAGGTAAGTGGGACAAAGCCACTCTTCTCTGTTTGCAAAGAATATCTTCTCCCAGGGGGACTTCCCTGGCAGTCCAGTGGTTAAGACTCTGAGCTTCCAATGCAGGAGGCACAGGTTCAATCCCTTGTTGGGGAAATAAGATCCCATGTGCCGAGTGGTGTGGCAAAAAAAAAAAAAAAATCAAAAACACAAAAACCTGGAGCTTTGGGGGAAAAAATCAATAAGATCATTAACTCTTAAAAAAAGAAACTAGCAATACATTATTAAAAAAAAAAAAGAATATCTGCTCCTGTGTGTGTCTGTGTGTGTCTCTGTGTGTGTGTGTGTGTGTGTGTGTGTGTGTGTCTACAGAGGCAGACAAAACTTACTAACTTCATTTTCTTTCAAAATAGCAGATAGGAGGGGAAAAAAAGTACAAAACTAGAAATCCATAATGGGAGCCTCTAGAGATTTCATCTTTCCAGGGTAGGGAAAGCCCAGGAAACGAGAAGCTTATTAGAAGGAAATGGGTCTTGCAGTCTGAGACATGTGATGTGTGCCTCATTTTATTTTTAATAGCAGAACAGGGTGTGAGAAATATGCCCATAAAACAGCAGAGACATGAGAGCAGGCCAGATCCCTGTGCCTCTGGCTACACGCAGCCTGGGAGCAGCACGAAGAGGCTCTGGCCGCTTTCCACATCCTCGGGAAGCGGAGACCACAGATCAAGTTTTCACGAACAACTCAGTGATGTGGTGTGCTTTCCACTGGAATGTATCCCCTCTTTAGGCTAAAGTCCCTTGTGCCTCAGAGTTACATAAACGGGCTGTGATTTTGGTCTTTGATTCAATTTCAGCCTCACGTAACACGTGCACGCCAGGCACCAGCACAGCCAATTCTGCCCCCTCCAAGATGCCTTTGTGGACCACAGAAGGGCATCTACGATGGTCATGGGAGCCTGCCCAACTGTCATTGTGTGGAGCACGAAAGGAAACACGGTACCACACAACTTCTGAAAAAAAAGGAATCCACTCTCTGCATGTCGAATCTTCCAGAATCAAAGTCTGCATTCCCGCAGGGATTTGGGTCTCTCCTCCCTGGAGTGGGGCTGATGTTCTGGAACCAAGCAAGGCCCGGGCTAGAAATGATCCCGACCAAGAGATTTACTGCTCATTACACCAGCAAGTCTAGTTTCTTAAAAATACCTGCAGCCACCACTGGTACCTGCTGCATTCCAACCTAGTGCCCTCTGAGAACCATGCTTCGGTTCTGTGATGCTCCCTAGGGTCACAGCGAATTTAGGCAGGAACACTGGCAGAGGCACAGCCATCATACAGTACAGACTTATCAATCAGGTCACCCAAACAGAGTGTGTTGTGTATCAGATGAAATCCAGACACCAGGCAGAGTCATTATTCATTGGCTAATGGTCTAGCTTTGAAGAATCAGCTGAAATTCATTGTGCTAACTGGCAAACTCAAATTAGTAACGGAGAACAGTTTTTCCTATCTCAGTCCCCGTTGGCTGTGAAATCTGTTTGTGCTCCACAGAAAGGTATGTTTGGGAAGCGTGTGGGGTTTTAACCACAAAATGTGAGGGCTTTTATGAATGAACGAGATGCCCTCTCTTGATACATGCCATTGAGAAACTGCAAAATTGGAGAGAGATGCAGCTCAGCAAGGCTAGGGCAGGCAACGATTACATACCAACACAACTGCCCCAGAAAATATAAGATTCAAGCCTGGAGGTCTTTATTTGGGAGAAATAATAGGACAAAGGCTGAGCCAATGACCAAAGAGATTTAGAAAAGTTTCCCCCTTCTCTCCGAAAGACAACAAATGAATATGTAGAGCTGATTAATACAGATGTTCATTCATTGAAGAGTTGCTGCTTACATGTCAGATGCGATGCTAAGATAGAAAGGCAGCCAAAGAAACTCTCCAGGCTCTGAGAAGCTTACATTCCAGTTCGAGAGACAGAGGGGTGACCAGATATTCATAACAGAGAACAACAATCACAATAATACAAGTCCAGGGACTGTCCTGGTGGCAGTGGTTAAGAATCTGCCTGCCAGTGCAGGGGACATGGGTTCGAGCCCTGGGCCAGGAAGATCCCACATGCCGCAGAGCAACTAAGCCCGAGCGCCACAACTATTGAAGCCCATGCACCTAGAGCCCGTTCCCCGCAGCAAGAGAAGCCACCTCAATGAGGAGCCCGCACACGGCAATGAAGAGTAGCCCCCGTTCGCCACAACTAGAGAAACCCCATGCACAGCAACAAAGACCCAACACAGTTAAAAATAGATTAATTAATTAAAAGAAAACAACACAATAATACAAGTCTACACAAATCTCATGGAAGTCCTTCCTTAGGACAGAGGGACAGCTCTGTGAAAGGGTTACACTTGGATCTTTTGAATCTTAAGGCCTCTGAGAGAAGGGAAAGGAGGCTGAGTGGGGAAAATGCATCAAGATGGGCGTGTTGAACGTACTGGCTGCACGGTGGGTGTAGAAACATCGAGAGATGAGGGCGGAGAAGTGTGCTAGGGCAAGACTGAAAGTGCCTTCGAAGCCACCTGAGCTTTACCCTGCAGGCCAGGGGTTGGCAAATGATGGTGTGTGGCCAAATGTGGCCCACCACCTTGTGTGTTGATAAAGTTTTATTGGAACACAGCCATTCGCGGACATACGGTCGTCCATCGTTGACTGCTTTTGGACCACACGAACAGAACTGAGTCATTGTGACAGGGACGCTTTGGTTCACCAAGCCTAAAATATTTACAGTTTGGCTTTGTAAAGTTTGTGAACCCACGCTGTAGGCCACAGGGAGCCCTCAGTGGCTTTAAATTTTAAAAAAGAGAGAGAGAGAAAGAGAAAGGATCAGATTGGTTTGTAAACCAAGGGCTCTGGCATCAGGGTGGTGAAGACTAGAGTGACAAGGGATGAAAAGCAGAGCCTTCACCTGGAGACTAAGGGCAGATGAGAAGCCCCGAGCTACCCCTGGAGCTTCTGAAAGAGGGGAGACTTATGAGCGGTCCAGGGCTCAGGCAGGGCTCAGGTGTCCAGGGTTTAGGAGAGGGATGATTTGAGGACGATGCTGAGGTTTCTAGTAACTGAGAGCGAATTCAGGAAGAAGCATAGGATTTCAGGGAGGGAAGGGATGTGGTGTTTTGACCACACAGAGTCCAGGGAGCTGTGAGATACCCAAGCCGTCAGGTCTGGTGAATACACGGAAATACACAACTAACCTTTGGAGACGGTGATACTGAAAATAGGATGAGGGTGGCAAACGGGAAGAGAATAACCATACTCGCATACAAAACGCTGCTTCAATCCCGGTGCGGGTTTTAGTGAGAATGAGTTCCAGTGTAATTATAATCAATTGGTCTGCAAATACGACTAACTGGTTTCAGTAGTTAGGGAACACAGAGGTGAGAGCTCAGGCAAGGGGGCGGGGCCCTGAAGGAGACGGGAGATACGCTGGGGGGAGGCAGGGATGCAGTGGGAACCCGGAAGGGTCCCGCATTTAATAGTGCTCACTGGCCACACAGGTGGGGGTGGGATTGGGGTTACGATGCTACTTTGTATAATTCACTTTTTTTTTTAAATCATTTAGGAATATATTGTTACTATCCCCACTAGCACTGATTTTTTTTTTTAGAACTTTTATTGAGATACAGTTAACATACAATAAACTGCATATATTTAGAGTATACAATTTGGTATCCCAATCTCCCAATTCATCCCCCCCCCCCGCAGCCCTCCCCGCTTTCCCCACTTGGTGTCCATATATTTGTTCTCTACATCTGTGTCTCTATTTCCGCCTTGCAAACTGGTTGATTCGTACCATTTTTCTATAGTCCGCATATGTGTGTTAATATACGGTATTTGTTTTTCTCTTTCTGACTCATTTCACTCTGTATGACAGTCTCCAAGTTCATCCATGTCTCTAGAAATGTCCCAGTTTCCTTGCTTTTTACAGCTGAGTAATATTCCATTGTATGTATGTACCACATCTTTTTTATCCATTCATCTGTTGATGGACATTTAGGTTGCTTCCATGTCCTGGCTATTGTAAATAGCGCTGCAGTGAACACTGGAGTGCATGTGTCTTTCTGAATTATGGTGTTCTCTGGGTATAAGCCCAGCAATGGGATTGCTGGGTCATATGGCAACTCTATTTTTAGTTTTTCAAGGAATCTCCATACTGTCCTCCATAGTGGCTGTATCAATTGACATTCCCACCAACAGTGCAAGAGCGTTCCCTTTTCTCCACACCCTCTCCAGCATTTACTGTTTGTAGATTTTCTGATGATGCCCATTCTGACCTGTGTGAGGTGATACCTCGTAGTTTTGATTTGGATTTCTCATTAATCGACTGTCCCTCCCTGAGAGCATAACAGTAGCTGTGATCTGTGGTTCGAATCCAGGGTTGAGCAGGGCTCCTGCAGGTTCCCTGGCCCCAGGCTCATCGTGAGTCCCCGTTAACCCTTGGGGCAGGCAAGAGGCAGTGATGAAAAAACTATTCAAAGGCCCTGCACTCAAGGCTGGTGGGACAGTGATTCAAGGTTCACGCTGTGGGTCTCTGGTATTGCCACACTCCTGGCCTTTTTCCTTACCGATTGCCTCAAATGACACCTTGAATTCAAAAAATAAAGCCAACTCCTTCCCCAGCTAGCATTCAGAAAGAAAAGCATATCAGTAACTTATTAGGTGGAGAAAATACACAGAAGAAATAGCCCAGGTCATGAAAAGTAATCATTCTCTCCTAACACAGGGCGGCACCAAGCAGTCAGAAAGCCAGGGGCATTTCTAAGGGTTTAGGAGCTAGAACAGAGTTTATCTGTCCCCAAAGTTTACACCTCCACGGGTTAAGCTGAATTGATTTTGGCACGCCGGGTCCGTTAAAGCTAATGGAAAATTCCCCAACAGCAAAACAACAAAGCAAATGAGAACTGAAACTAACAATGAGAGCCCACCTGGGCCACGGGCACCCAGTGATGGACTGACCGCTTCACCCCACAGGGCTGAAAGGGGGACCATGAAACTGATGTGAATATGGATGAGAGCAAGCATGGCTCGAGGGTCTCTGTACCAAAAAATAGGGTGATGAGTGACGAGAAAGGACGAGGACATCTATCAAGGCTACTGTTTTCTCTGTCTTGAGAGGTTCTGGATTTGACCTCTGGGATGGGGACAACCCCCTCAAAAGACCAGAGCTAGACTTGTAGAGGAATGCTACATTTTTCAGTTTATACATTAATTGATGCTTCCTATGAAACACGCCCCCAAAATAAATAAAGAAAAAAATAATCTATAATTCACTGGTCCGCAATAACCATTGTTAACGTATTAGGGCATTTTATTCTAAACTTTTTAACATACAAATATTCTTAAACCGGGCGCATCTTCTCTCTATAGCTTTATTTCATTTTTTCTCATTTAACACACCATCATTTCAATCTTCCATATGGTTAACTAGTCTTTAAAACATCATTTTTGATGGTTACATAGTATTCCATTAAATCATGATAGCCAAGTTGATAGTACCGAACTCCTAGTGTGGGACATGTAGGTCATTTCTGATTTTAAATAATGCCACAATGGAAATCTTTGTACATAAATTTTCATGTGTTTTGATGATCATCTCCTTAAGATGATATCCTAGGAACAAAAGTATTAGGTCAAAGGGCAGGAACTTTTTTAAGGCGCTTAATATACACTGCCAAGCTGTCCTCTATGATCCGTTTCTACTCACACCACTTCTGACACAAAATGTGTGGGGGTTTTTTGCCCCACACCAACTAACTCTCCAGCTCTCTGGATACCGATAATCTGGTGTCCAATGATTTAATCCAATTCTGACACTAACTGCTCAGAGTCAGTGCAGACCCCAAAGGTTAAGTCCCACAAAACTGTCCTCATTCAGATGCCAGTCACCAGTCTAGGCCACGTGGACTTGTGACCAACTGGCTATAAAGTCAAGGGTTCCCACAGCCCCTCTTCAGATTCAATAATTTGCTAGAACAGCTCACAGAATTCAGGAAAGCTCTTTACTTACATTGACTGGTTTACAATAAAGGGTAGAACTCAGGAACAGCCAAATGGAAGAGATGCATAGGGCCAGCTCTGAAGGGGTAGGGGGTTCAGAGAGCTTCCATACCCTTTCTGGGCACCACGCTCCCAGCACCTCTACATATTCACTAAACTGGAAGCTCTCCAAATCCCATCATTTAGGGTTTTTAATGGAGGTTCCATTATGTAAGCATGGTTGATTGAATCACTGACCATTGGCAATAGAACTCAATCTCCAGCCCTCTCCTCTCACTGGAGTTCCAACCTTCTAATCATGCTTTGGTCTTTCTGGCCACCAGCCCCCATCCTAAAGCTATCTAGGGACTCCAGCCGCCAGTCATCTTATTAGCATACTCATTACTCCAGACGTTCCGAGGGTTTCAGGAGTTTTAGACCAGGAACCAGGGAAGAAGATCAAATATATATTTTCTTATCATATCACAACATCACACTCTCCAAAAAGACAGTTATTACTGTCTTCCACTTCACATCACTTTTATGCACGAAAACCCAATCTGCTATGAGAGGTACCTTTCATCCAGCTCTCCTGAAGTTCAAGATCCAGGTGATTATAAAGGGAGGCTTCAAGGAAAGGGAGATGATACAGATATTGTCTGGAAAAGACCTGCAGGGTAATCGTGGGACCCTGAGTGGACCTCACACTCAGCACGGGGCCTGGTCCAAAGGAGGCGCCCAGGAGACACCCACACTCATGGCTGAGATGAGGAAACTGAGGCTCAGGGAGGGGAAAGCCCCTAACGTGGGAGGAGGAGGGATGAGAGGGGAGAGAGCCACCCTCCTGAATCCAGGCCAGGACAGCTTCCAGGGCCGGATGCTGGGTAGTTCCTCCTAAGAGGAGATGGACCATCTCCCACGGTCCAGCAGACTAGACAGCATCCTAGGGACAAGGCTGGTGCTTCTCCCTGGAAGGAGTCATTTCTCGCACGGCAACAAGCACCCTCTTAGCCCAAGGCAGAAAAGGGGTATCGTACCATTTGGCACATAAGGCAATACTGCATGGGTCTGCAAGCAGCAAAGGGAGTGGAATTTATCTGAGAGCAACACTGTAATTATCAATACGACTAATTTTTCACTAAGTCACACTGTCCCTAAGCTGAATAGCCTGAGATCAGAGAATAAGCAGCAGCTGAGAAAACAAGGTCATTTTGTGGACTGGGCACTGACATGGAGGCCAGAAGAGCAAGATCGAAGTTCCAGAAATAAACCAGAGGAAAACTGAAGGGAGAGAGAAGGAGAGGGACTCTCAGGCACGGCTCCCACCCCCTCCCCTCTCTGGGGTCTCGGGAATCCTCTGGAAAAGCTAAGTTTATCTTTGCATTGTTCAGTTTAACTCAACCCAACAAATATTTCTTGGGCACCAACTGTGTGTCAGACACCCTTCTAGGTGCCAGGTCCCAGAAGACCCAGGTATAAAGCAAACAGGACATTGACTGGGAAGAGGCGGGGCCCACACTGAGCCCTCCCTGGGAAGGGACTGTGGAGGACAGCTTAGTGGCTGGGACTCAGATTCTTTTCCTGGCTCTCACAGAGTATTATTCTAGAAACCAAGTCTTTGCCCTGACCTCTGGAATCCCTCCTGGGCAGAAGACAGAAAAGAATTTTCTAGCAGAAAACCAACAACGGAATCCAAGAAAACATGAGGGGCTCTTTTGGGTTTTGTTTTTTAATGAGGCGAAAATTATTTTTAAAGGCAATACAGCTTTGGGGTTTTTTTTGTTCTTGTTTTTTTAGTTTTATTGGCGTATAGTTGATTTACAGGGTTGTATTAGTTTCAGATGTACAGCAAAGTGATTCCGTTATACATACACATAATTCATTCTTTTTCAAATTCTTGTCTCATATAGGTTGTCAGAGAGTATTGAATAGAGTTCGCTGTGCTACCCAGTAGGTCCTTGTTGGTTATCTATGTTATACATAGTAAGTAGTGTGTGTGTGTGTTCATCCCAAGCTCCTGATTTATCCCTCACTGCCACGTTTCCTCTTTGGTAACCATAAGTTTGTTTTTGATTTCTGTAAGTCTGTTTCTGTTTCGTAAACAAGCTCATTTGTATCATTTTTTAAAATCAGATTCCACATATAAGTGATATCATATGGTAATTGTCCTTCTCGGTCTGACTTCACTTAGCATAATCATCTCTAGGTCCATCCATGTTGCAACACAGCTCTGTTTCGATGCTGTGAATCCAGGCTTAGTGAGAAGATGCAGGGCAGCCCGTGCACAGGACTCAAGAGGAGCCAGGAAGGAGGCCAGGAGTTGGTGGTGAGGTGGGCTTAGGCCCTACTATGTGACCCAGATGCTTCTGTTCAGCAGTAGGTAAGGGGGACCTCTAGGAAGCCCAGTACCCAGTCCACCTTTCAATGACAAGTGAAAGAGGGCTAGACAAAGACAGCAAAAAAGCATGTCATGGGGCCCTTCAGAACAAGATACCTATGGAAACATCACACTTGGTTATGAAAACTGATGCCTCATAGCCACTCCCTGGCCAGGGAAAGCCAGGATAGCGCACAGCATCTTTAATTCCAATTCACAGTAAGAAATGCACTGGACATCATGACAGGTGCATAACATAGTTATAGTGTACATGGGGGAGGTATAAGAGTATATTAGGTTGAACCACATAAAACTGCTTCTGTATAGATAAAAAAAAATGGTCAAATAGCAGCAATCTCTTCTGGCTCCAACTGCTACGTAAGAGCTACATCTACTGTGTGCTTACTAGGTACCAGGCACTGCTCTGAGCATTCTTTGTACGAGGGTGCGTCAAAAGTTATCCTCACTCTGGCTGTAGAACTTATTTCAATTAACTTTTAGAAAAGACAAGTATATCATTTTTTGACATAATCTCCCTGCTTTTCAATACACTTTGCCCATCTGTCAACAAGCTTTCGTATTCCCTCATTAAAAACTGTTTTAGGCTGAGCTGCGAGCCATGAACGCACAATGGTCTTCACTTCATTAGAAGTGAATCTTCGTCCTTGTAGGGCTGCTTTCAGGGGACCAAACAGGTGAAAGTCTGATGGAGCAAGATCAGGACCATAGGGAAGGTGCTTTAACACCTCAAAATGAAGTTTTTGCAGAGTGTTGACAGTGTGGGCAGTAGTGTGCAGATGTGCACAGCCTCAGACCACAAAAAACGAATTGTTGCACACTGCTCTTCTTTTGTGCAGATCACAAGTGGGGCATCCATTTTTGCTCGCACCGCAGTTACTAATGAACTGATGTAACAGGTTCACACCTGCACAGCAGTGACTGGGGAGACAGTAGCGGAAAGCACTGATAAGACACTGCGGCCAACAAAAGTTTTCATATAACCAGAGAGCGGATAATTTTTGACACACTCTCATATATTAGCTCATTTATTCCTGGCAACAACCCATGCGGGGTTACCCTTCATCTGAGGCCATGTGGTTCTAAATGTCAGGGCAATGATTTGAACCCAGGCCTTCTGGCCCAGAGTGTGCACTCCTAAACTTCACACTCTACCTCTTCAAACACATACTTCCTGAAAAGGACACACCCTTTCCACCTGTGACACACTCTATTTTCTAGTCTATTTCTTTCTCCTTATTTTTTTTTTTCATGCACACCCCAGTCAGTGAATCTGAGCTCCCTACTCATGCATGGTACAGGCCCCACACTTTGAGAAGCTCTGACCTCACCCATATCTCGGGTTCCCCAGGGCAGCCTCTATCTCACTATTATCACTCTCTGGTACACACCCTTCTTGTTACAACTTCAGACTCTCCCTAGCAGCCTCCCAAGCTGTCCCAGGATACCCTGGGCATCTCTCTGTCTCTCCTGAATCAATGCCCTCTTCATCATGGCTGCTGTCATGGGACCATCTCATTTCCTGCTTCTGCACCGAGCAGTTAGCTCTCATTCAGCACCACAAAGCAGCACATGCTACCCAGCTTTGTACCACTGTCTACCTAACAACCATCTTTCTTGGGTCCCAGAGGGATGTTACATTCTAGAAGGCTAGAGGAAAGTCTTTGTTTTTGGAACCACCCCCCTGCCCCCGGCCTACCAATCTTAAGACCTGCCAAGTGACAGATTTAGTCCTTGCACGTCTAAAAGCTCCCAGCTGCACCTCCAGCCCAACGTCACTGCTTGCCCCTGCCCTCTGCCGCCTCTGTAACAACCTCAGCCACAGGATGTAAGCAGCTTTTGGCAGGAAAGAGCTCTTTGCAGGAGGCCCCTTTGTCTTGTCACTAACCTTACATCGGACACCCCCTCATCTCTGCATCCTAGTGCACCTTTGAAATCTTTTGATCACACAATACTTTGCCTAACTTCTTGGTTCTTTCCGTAGATCCAAGAAGTAGACATGAAGAATCAGTAATGAACAGAGGACCAGATCTCTTCCCTAGCTTCCCCTTCAGTCATCTCATGAACAAACTATGACCACGACGGCATCTAAAGGAAAATCACAGGAAGTAAACCGGCCTGCAAACAGTGGAAGATGGTGATGACTCCGACCCCCAACCTCAATGACTAACTGAGACTACTGCCCTTTTTCCCTTTAAACGTTTTCATGGCCAAGCAGACTCTAGAGAGAGGGTTTTGGGGGGACACGGAGTCTACCATCTCCCCAGATTGCCAGCATGCTGAGTAAACGTTTCCTTTCTACCAACATTTCTCTCTCTCACAAGTATTGATTTTTTAAGCATCAAGCAACCGGACCTGAGTTCAGTATCAAGATCAGGGAGGGGGCAGAAGCAGGCAGATTCTGCCGGCCACAGGGATTTACCAGTTTTACAGACCGAGCCCAACAGAATAAGAGGACAGTGATGGTCACACATGGGTAGCGTGCCTTGTCTGCCCTAATGCACCCATGCTGGCCGTGTCTCAGACCAAAGCATCCCCAATGCCTAACACCAAACCCAAAAGACGCGCTCAGCCCATGAAATAAAAATTCTCATAAAGTCGTCTTCCAAACAATTCACGGCACTGGGGCTCAGGGCAAAATGACAAATGGTGGAAGTTGCTGGAATTGGCTGGAATCCAGAAAAGAATTCCCCTTCTGTTGTGGAATTCTTCAATTTTAACTCTTATCAAATCTGTCCTGCCTCTGCTCACAGGCAAGGGCACAGGTAAACATGGCCCAAGTCTTGTTTCTCAGAGCCTGGCAAATACACCTGCCCTGGACTTGTTGCCTGGGTAGCCAGATGGAATTCAAGACAATGTGAGCCCAAGCCCCACAGTGAACTGTGCAAAGGAAAAGACACAGGTTTGGACTGATTCACAGCCACTCAGGGGAAGCCCATGGGGCGACCCCCTCCTTTAGCTCTCCAAAGTCCTGCATGCCTCCCCACCACGTTGCTTCCTACTCCACTGTGCCTTCCTGATCATTGATAAAGGGCCTGCATGTGAAAGAAATTGTTCTCCACTGCAGGTGACGTAAATATCCCGTTATCAATAGGAAGCAATTCATTTGCTTAAAATTGCCAACTCTCTCATTTTGTTTTAATGTGCTGGTTCTCTATCAAATTAAGTCTGCACCTCTGAAAAGACTATTTGCAAAGCCTGGCACTGGCTCCAGCTTGAGAAATAAAACTGAAACCAGCTGAGGCAGACTGATCCCATGCCAACCCTCCAATATTACAAGGGCAGCTCAAGAAAGGGGGGAAATTGCTTTAGGAATTTCTACCCAGACACTTAATCCTAAGGGAGTCAGCAGAGTATAAGCCAACTATTCCAGAACACACAAGTGCACACACAAATCATTCCAGATTTCTCCTAAAGAAGAGGCGACCTGGCTGGGAGTCGAGGATGAAGCTGAGGGGCGAGTCTGGCCATGTGGATTTTCAGATCATGGAGATGAGCAGTGTGATAAAGGCAACATTTCAACCCATGGAGAAGAAGAAAGATGGCTTCATATAGAGGGCTGTCATAATCAGCTGAGAATTTGGAAAATATTAAGTTACAACAGTACAACGCACCATCTACCCGAATCTACTTTTGAGAAATTAAAATAGAGAGGGAATGAAAACAAGAATAATCAGACAACTAGAGAAGCTCTTTCTAAAGAGCTGAAGGCAGACTGATACATAAAAAACCCAATAACACAAAGAAAATAAGCCAAGATGGATCAACATATGGAGAACAAAGGGATCATCACTGATATGTAAAAGGTTTTACTGGAATGCCCCAACAGGACAATGGAAAAAGACACAAACAGACTTGCCCCGAAAGGAAAAACAGAGACAGCCAAAAATATATAAAACAGAATTCCACCCTACTATTATTTTTTTTCACTTGCGGAAACTTTTACTATTCATTTTCTAGTGCAAATGAGTAGGACCATAATACACCATGCTTTGTCTATCAGATTCATAAAAAGATCCATAGCAATAAGGATTTGCTGGTGTCCGCCACGTGTCAGGCACGTTCTGGAAGCTAGGATGTGACAGGACCACCATAGAGATCCCTGGTCCCATGTACTTATATGCTAAGGGGTGGGGGAGACAGGCAGTAAACAACAGGCCTGTTGTAAAGTGAATAACACGGTAAATAACACAGAGGACAGTACGGAGGAACGGTGGCGGGGTGGGGGGGGGGGTAGTGCGTAAAGCAGCAGGTTACGGAATAAACACAGACGGAGGGCAGCTGAGCTGCAGCGAGAAGACATGCAAGCAAAGACTCGAAAGTAAGGGCGTAGCCATGGGCTTTCTGGGGAAGAGTGTCCCAGACAGAAGGAACAGTCAGGGCTAAATCCCTAGGTGGGCATGTGCCTGGAGTGCTGGCGGGTTGGCAAAGGGGCCAAGTGACAGGGGTGGGATGGCGTGTCGGGGGGGAAGGAGAGTGCAGGGTGCAGGGGGAAGTAGGGGGGGATCGTGGAGAGATAGGGGTGAGAAGGCTGATCATGCAGGGCCTTGTAGGCCACTATCAGCACTGTCAATGAGGAGGGAGCCACGGCAGGTTGCTGAGCAGAGGAGGGATGTTACGTGGTCTCACTTGTGTGTTAAAAGGATGCCTCTGTCCCAAGAAGACGTACAGGTGGCCAGCGGGTACATAAAAAGGGGCCCAACATCACTAATCACCAGGGACATGAAAATCAAAACCACAGTGAGGATCACCTCACACCTGCTGGGATGGCTCTTATCAAACAGACAAGAGATACCAAGTGCTGGCAAGGATGTGGGGGAAGGGGACCCTTGTGCACTGTTGGCGGGAATGTAAATTGGTGCAGCCGCTGTGGAACACAGCATGGAGGTTCCTCAAAAAACTTAAAAACAGAACTACCATATGATACAGCAATCCCACTTCTGGGTGTGTATCCAAAGGAAACAAAATCACTATCTTGAAAAGATATCTGCAACCCCACGTTCCCCGCAGCATCAGTCCCAATAGGCAAGATATGGAAGCAACCTTCCATCCATCGATGGAAGAAAGGATAAGGAAAATGTGTCTATACATACACATTTATATGTATGTGTATATATATACAGTAGGTTATCATTCAGCCATAAAAAAGGAATTGTGACAATTGCCAATTGCGATAATATAGATGGACTTTGAGGACATGATGCAAAGTGAAGTAAGTCAGAGGGAGAAAGACAATTACTGTATGATCTCACTTAGATGTGGCATCTAAAAACAAACAAAGCAACCAACTTGAATTCATAGATACAGAGAACAAATGGGTGGTTGCCAAAGTCGGGGGGGGGGGGTGCCAAAATGGGTAAAGGTGGTCGAAAGGGACAAACTTCCAGTTATAAAAAAATAACTCGTGGGGACGTAATGGACAGCATGGTGGCTACAGTTAACACTGTACTGCAAGTTTGTAAGTTGGTAAGAGAGTAGATCTTAAAAGTGCTCATCACAAGGAAGAAAATTTTGTCACTATGATGACAGATGTTATCCAGACGTATCATGGTGATCATTTTGCAATATACACAAAATCAAATCATTATGTTGTGCATCTGAAACTAATATAACATTATATGCCAATTATACCTCAATTTAAAAAAAAGAAAAAAAAAAGGATGCCTCTGGCTGGTGGGTTGATAACAGACTGTGGGGATAACATGGGAGCAGAGTAAGGATGCTGCAGTGGTCCAGAGGGAGAGAGCAAGCCAGGAGGGAGAAGTAGTTCTGGATGGATTTGTAGGTTGAGTCTCCAGCAGGATGTCCTGAAAGATGGGGCATGGGATGGGAAGGGAGGGGAGCGGGAGGATCCAAGGTTTCTGGCTGCAGTAACTGGAAGATCAGCAAGGCCCGTTTGATGACGTGCCCAGAATCAGCAAGACGAGATGGCAAAAGCAACTCCGCACCCTGCTGGCGGGAGTGTAAATTGGCTGCCTCTGTCCACAGGGCAACCAAGGAGCAAGTACCAAAAGCCTTAAAAATATGGACCTTGTCTGGATCCTAAAGAGAGCAAATCTTAAGTGGACATTTTTGAGACACATAATAGAGAAATAAACGGGTGTAAGTTGAAGAGCTATACTGATGTGATTACAGGTGAAATGACGACCGACTTGGCTTTGAAATACTCCAGGAAAAGATGCAGGGGGCAGGGGTGATAGAATGAATACAACTGGTAAAACGTTGAAATATCCCTGAAGCCCAGTGATGGCTACTCCAGGGTTTACACTATCCTCTCTGTTTTCAGTAAGCTTGACAATTTCTGTAATAGAACTATTTCAAAGGTGTGCATACCTTTAGACCCAGAAATTCCCTTTGTGAAAGTTTATTCTAAAAAAAATATTTTAGGATATTTGTGTGTACAAAGATTTATTTACAAAGTTACTTATCACAGCCTTATTTTTAATAACAAAAATTTTTTGGGAAACCACAAAAAAATAGATGTAATCTACTTAAATAAATGACAATAAGCCATTCAATTGAAAACAGTAGAAAGACCAGAAATTGATGTGTATATGTACAGAAATTTAGTATATAACAAGAATGACATTTCAAATAAAGGGAAAAGATGAATTTAAGAAATAACTTCAGGACAAGGAAGTAGATATCTGGAAGAATTAAAAATGAAACTATATTCCACACTTTATACCAAAATATATTCCAAAAGAATCAACGATTAAATATGTAAGATGAAGTCATAATTACAAGAGAAAAAAAATGAGGAAGTTTTTTAAATAATCTGAGTGGGTAATGTTATACTTAGCAGGGAACAAACACCAAAAGCCATTAAATAAAAGACTGATAAATTCTAGGTAAAAATTTAAAACTTCCTCATGACAAAAGTCACTGTAAACTAAGTCAAAAATCAGAAACAAAGTAAAAAGGTTAGCAACTTATATTACAAACCAGGAGCCAATTCCTTCATATTTAAAAAACTCCTATATATCAATAAGCAAAAGGCCAGCACACTAAAAGAAAAATGTTCAAAGAATATGGGCAGACACTTAGTTCCCAGGAAAGGAATTACAAATGGCTCTTAAATATATAAAACAATGTTCAACCCAACTCAGAATAAGAGAAATGCAAATTAAAATATTTGTCTATTTTCACCTGTGAGGCAAGTAAAGATCAAGAAATGTGATAACATTCCATGTGGATAAAGCTGTGAGGTAGCAGGTCCTCTGAAACTCTGGTGGTAGAAGTGTAAATTAGTATAATCTCTTTGAAGTGCAAAATGGCAATGTCTGTTCTATTAAAAATGCACACTTTAACTCAAATCTCTAGAAATGTATCCTACAGCTCTACTCACACACGTGTACAATGAAGCAGGAACCAGGCTATCGGTTACAGCAGTGATTTTATATATACACACACACACACACACACACACACACACGTTTTAAAAGATCAGATTTAACGACATTAAGGAATTATTGTTAATTGTGTTAGGTGTGATACTGGTATTGTTTTTTAAGTCATTTTTTAATCTATACTAAAATAATTACAAACAAAATGATAAAATGTCTGGGGTTTGCTTTAAAATAATACCAGGAAGAGGAGGCTAGGAAGAGGAGGCTTGGCAGATGGGGTACAGATAAAACAAGCTTGGTCCCAAGTTAAAGCTGGTGATAGGCCTACGGGTGTTCATTACACTTGAATTTTCCATAATAAAACATCAAAAGTTTAAAAGATCAGAATCAACTCAAATGCCCATTAACAGAAAACAGGTTCAATAAATCAGAGTACACCCAAGCAATGGAAGAGTATGCAGCTGTAAAAAGAGTAAGAATGTTTTTTATATCCTGATGTGGAGTGACCTGCAAGATGTATACAGTAATTAAATGAAAAAAGCAAGACGCAGAAAGGTGTGTGTCAAATGCTACCATTTGTGTAAAGAGAAGAAGGAAAAAAAGAGAACACAAACTTGCTTGTAAATGTCCAGAATTTCTCTCTGGATAAATATACAGGATTCAGGGAACCCTAGTTGCCCTGGAGAAGGGAACTAGGTGAGGAGGAAGGACAGGCTAGAGGCACATTTTCACTACATACACCTTTCTTCCTTTTGAAATGTGTCCTACTAATGTATTATATATTCAAATAAAAAATAAAATGTGTGATTGTTAAAACATACATTAAATATACATCTAAATCATTAATAGTGATTGTTGCTGCAGGTTAGGGTTACAGGTGATCATTATTCTTTTCCAAACATTCTACAAGGGACACATATCTCTTAAGTAATTTAGGGAAGAGACTGAGGTTATATTTGAAAAAGCAAAACCAGGAAATAACTTAATCAAAGAGCTTGTCTCAACCATCAAACAGGAGGTGACCCTCAAACTCCCCAATGCCTGGTGCCGCCACCGCCCTCTTCGTTCTCCCGCCACCCCATGCCGTGCTATGAGCATCCATGGATCATCAGGGACCAGGCTGGGTGAGGACCTGATGCCAGGCGAGATCTGGCTCTGCCCTTAAAGCACTCATGATGGGGCAGGCAGGGAGAGAAGCAGAAATGCAAACAGGCAATTACAGCGCTGTGTGATAAGTGCTATAATACCCACAACCTCAGAAAACTGGAGGGGGGCGGAGCAGGTGTCATGGGTGGAAACTGATTCTTCAGTGGGGAAAACGCATAAGATCTTTAAAGATGGATGGTAATTGGATTAAAAATTATATGGTGATGATTCCGTCTCGTGTCAAAGATGTAATGACTGACCCCATTTGTTAATTGGCCTCCCTTGGTGACTCAGCACTGAAACAGTTCCTAATCATCTACCTGGTCCTCCAGTGCAGAGCTGAGCTAAATCTACTCCTCATCCCTCTCCGTGCTTTTTCACTTGGACCACGTATCAGAACGACAACGTTGCTCCATTCCCAGTCTCCTGCTCTTCTAAGAGAGCTGACTATCCTTAACCACTGCTTCTCCAACGGCTTTCACTTCCACTCCACTCAAGAAACCCAACACCTGGCCACATTCTGGGCTGCAGCCTCATCCAACATTCTCCAACTCTGAAACTTTAAGCTCTCACATTTCATTCTCATACCATGACCTCATAGTTTTCCAATGGTCACTCCCACAAGGCTGCTCCTTTACCTTTTTAAGACCTTAATTCCTCAGCGTTTCTTCAGACTATCAGCCAGCCATTGTCTTTCTTTCCTGTTCAACCCGATCAGACAAGTTACCTAGAGCCCAATTCAATTCAACCACTCTCTTCCCAATACCACCCCCACCCTCTGTTTTTTTGGCCACACCACACAGCTTGTGGGATCTTAGTTCCCTGATCAAGGACTGAACTCGCACCCTTGGCAGTGAAAGCACAGAGCCTTAACCACTGGACAGCCAGGAAAGTCTCTCTTCCCAATACTCTTACCATCACCTCCTAATTTCCCGCTAGGCCTGTTCTTTGCATCCCAAGCAGCCTCCCCACTTTGGTAGCCAGACACAATCCTCTCCCCATCATCCTATTCAAGATCTTCTTTATTCTCCTCAAACTCCCAACCCCACTTCCTAAAATCATCCCCAAACTCTCAGTGAATAATGTGGTCTTCCAGTTGCTCTTCAGAAAAGAAAGGGGTTATCACTCCAGAATGGTTTTAATTTTTCACCCTTTTTCCTTGTAAATTTACCTACTACAAAATACATTCTCATTCCCTTTCTTGTTTTAGACAAGAGATATCCCATTCCATCTGTGTCAGCCTCATCTACTGGGACTCCCCAGTCTCTTGACCTTGTCCCTTTCCCAAACTCTTGGCCACTTGCTTTGTTGTAGCTGTTGCCAGCATGGTGACTCAAATCAGAGTTCTTTAGGGCCATGTGACCCCAAGGCCAGAGGCTATGGCCAGGGTCTCTCACTCCTCTATAGTTTCTACGTTTGGATGAAGCAATACACAGTGTATGCAATCCGGCTTCCAAGTGGTGGCCAGATAGGTTTGTCTGATGACACACTCCAGAAGCACAAGAGTATTCACTTCCTGAAAATTCATTTTTGGCCAATCAGAAAGAGAAGAAAGGAGAGATCTAGGAAGTAAATTCCCTCTCCATTCCTCTCTCCAATGGACTGTCCCCAAACAGTGTTTCTCTGCAGCCTATCTGGAGTCATCCTGCATAAAGGAGACCTCATGAAGTGGTGGTCAACCTAGCAATGCATCCCTTGATGTTTGCTTTCCATCCTTCTTTCTCTCACTCCTCCTTTCCCATTCTTGCTGCCCTGGGTTTGCACCTCCCCAAAGACATTAAGCACTTAACCCTTGCCTCAGGCTCTGCCTTCCAGATCTAACCTGCCATGCAGGTTATTAGTTCCATTATTTCTTTCTTGTTCGGAGACTCTGAACTTTAGTTATCCCCTCACTTCTATACAGAAAAGCCTACGGAATGATATAAGCAAACCCTTATAATCCCACAACTAAACTCTACCAAATCTTAACACTTTACCTTTTTTGTTTAAATTTTTTAGAAAAAGGAAATGAAATTAGACATCACAAATACAAGCGTCGTTCTCCCTCTCTCCCTGTTCCCATTTCTCTCATGCCCCAGATATAATCACTGTCTTGGTTCTGGTATTTTTCATTTCCATTCATGTTTTCTAAAAATCTTTATTTTTTATAAAATGTTTCAAACACAAGTCCAAAAAAGAGAATAATATAATAAACACGTGTTTACTTAACCCAGCCTTATCAGGTCTATACATTATACCATGTTTACTTCAGAGCTTTTTTTAAAAAAAATAGCTTCATGGAAGTATAATTTACATACAATAGTTTGAAAGTCCTCCCTATAGATCACCTTCCTATTTTATTCCTCTCCTTTCAACCCAATAGTAACCACTATCATGGTTTCACTACTTATTGTCAGCTTGGACTTTTTCATCTTTATTCTGAATATATATGCATGTGTGTGTGTGGTGGGGGTGGGGGGCGTAGGTATGCATACATAGTACAGTGGATACACACACATACACACACACACATTGATTCATATACCTCTAGTTGATTTTAACTATTATATAGTATATTCCATCTCCAGTTGATTGGTATGTAGTTTGCTGAAATTATTTTTAAATGAAAGGTATCCCCACAATGAATATTCTTGCATCCTGTGTAGACAGTGCCTCTCTCTCTTAGCAGCTACACAGCAAGTTACAGGCTGGGGGGCAGGAAATAATTATGCCCAAATATGCTGGACTTGCTTCTGCTTCATGTGCCAACTCTGTTTCTGATAACATTCTGTGTCCCTGCCTAATGAAAGAAAGGCCTTAGCATGTGGGAGGGGTCTCTCCCAGATCACGTCAGCCACCAGGAAGGCTGAAGCATTTAAGTACATTTGATGGACACTGTGCAATTACTAAAAATAATGTTGTAGATTCTTAGTGACATAGAAAGTGTTCATAATTTATTGTCAAGTGGAAAGATCTCTAAAGTTTATGTGTTATGTGATTGAACGGTGAGATTCTACCAAAAAGATTCAGGCATTAGGGTTTCCCAGGTGGCGCAGTGGTTGGGAATCTGCCTGCCAATGCAGGGGACACGGGTTCAAGCCCTGGTCTGGGAAGATCCCACATGCCGCAGAGCAACTAAGCCCATGCGCTACAACTATTGAGCCTGTGCTCTAGAGCCTGTGAGCCACAACTACTGAGCCCATGTGCTGCAACTACTGAAGGCCGCCCACTTAGAGCCCATGCTCCACAACAAGAGAAGCCACCGCAATGAGAGGCCCAGGCACTGCAACGAAGAGGGGCCCCCACTCTCCACAACTAGAGAAAGCCCGTGCACATCAGCAAAGACCCAACGCAGCCAAAAATAAATAAATAAATGAAAAATAAAATCAATCTTAAAAAAAAAAAAATCCAAGAATCAGCCTGAAGGGGCTCTTAGTAACATCAAAATAAACACTGTCAGAAAGAGATGATCTATTAAATGAAACAGGAATTGATGAGTTCATTCTGATATAAATGAATGAATGAATGAATGTGGATAAGAAAAAGCTCTTGCTTACAGCATAATGCCAATAAGCCTAGAAGCAATGATGGACTTAGAAAAACCATAATTTAGTAATCACCGCAATAATAATTGATTCAGGCAAGAATCACTAATGGATACTAAAACTAGTGGGTGAAAGTTTAATGAAGATCAGATGTGTATATAGTTTCAAAGCATTTGCCCCAAAATACTTATTAATTATGAAGGGTAAAAGAGTCACTTTACAGTGAGAAGCTTGGCAGACTCTTATCTTAATTCAGTGAATCAAAGCTAATATCACCAGTAGTGGGACAAATCATCGTTAAGTGTCACCTGATCAGATGCCATGAGAAGCAGACATCATCATCACCTCTGTGATATTTCTGCCAAAGCTGAACAACTTAAATCTAACACAAGGAAACATCAGACAAACCCAACATGAAGGGCATGTTACAAAGTAACGGGCCTATAACCTTCAAAGATGTCCAGGTGGTGAAAGTAAAATAACAAAACAAAACACAAACCCTGAGGGATCTTTCCAGGTTGTAGAAAACTGAAAAGACATCATAGACAAATGCTAAATCTGATCCTGGCTTGCAGGGTTTAGCTATAAAGAGCAGTACTGGGATAACTGGGAAAATTTGAATGGAGATGATAGATTAGCTGATGGTATTATGCTGTGTTTCCTGATTCTGATGATTATGTTGTGGTTATGCAGGAAAGTGTGGAAAATACGCAGAGAGAATTCAAGACTCATCGAGACATCACATTAGCTGCTTACTCTAAAAATTGTATAGATTTGGGAGGGAGAGAGAATGATAAAGTAAACTATTCAAATGTCATGAATCAGGGAAGCTGGGTGAAGAACACACAGGAGTTCATTGTACTATTCTTGAAATTTTCCTCCCAATTTGAAATTACCTAAAATAAAACAGTAAAAAAAAAAAGACTATGTGATGTCAATTTCATTATATCCACACAACAGAATTTACACACAATCAAAAAGCACATTTACTAAGCGACATGAGAAAGTCTATTTTCTTAAAAAAAAAAACTGGATAAAAACGTATATAAGCAATATGATTTTAACTATAAAAACATGCCTAGGAATAAAAAGACAGGAAGGAAATACAATCGAACGTAAAGGTGAATGATCTTGGAATGGCAATATTCCAGATACTTGCAGGCAGTTGGCAGCTGTCGTTATACTTTCCTTTATTTACAGATGTGTCCACGTGTCTAATTTTCATAAGAACCAAACGAAATTTTTAAAAACAAAACCAAAGCCATGAATGAACTGAGAGCTTGAGTACAAACACTCTCTCCTTCTGGGGTCTGTTTTTCTGGAACTGTCTGAAATCTCAAAGGGGAAACCACAAAACTCAAGGCATCTGTCCTGATCCCTGATTCCTCCGGAAACTCTTTTTTTTCTCTCAACTCACAGTCACCGATTCAGCCGTGAGGAGCAAACCAGCCACAGACACTGCCCTTCGGTGGGCCTGCGAGGTGCGTATTTTATTAGCACAGGCTGACAACTGAGTTAGTTAATCTTCAAAGAGGGCGCCTGCCATCCCATCCAACAACATAAAAAGCAATTTGTTTGGGGAGAGAAAAGCCATTTCAACATGAAAATTGGTTCACGACAACACGCCTGATAAAAATACAGCACGTAAGGGAACTATTGGAAACCCCATCTCCCCGCCTGCATCCTCCCCCTTTCACACATCACCTTTTCTCTCGGATGTGTCACCTCAAATGGAAAATGAAGGTCTCGCGATGTGGAAACAAGTTGGGACATTTTTTTAACTCTAGAGCAGTGAACCGGGACTGTTCACACATTCCATGAAAAAAAAAAAAAAAAAAACCAAAAAACTACAAAACATTTAATTATTCTGCTCTCTCCCCCGAACACATTCTAAAGGTTTCAATGTCATTGCCTGCAATTCAGCCTCAAAAATACCCCCTCGACCCCTCCCCTGCTTGGTGACTGTACCGTCACCATCCAGAGTAGTGGGTCTAAAACAGCACATCAAACCATGGTTTGCTTGGCATCAAGTTCCTCACTGCCTCCCACCCACTCATTCATTCAGCAAGTACTTACGGGGCTGCCGTTCAATGCCAGGACAAAGCCCACCACGATGGGGAAGGGCGGACCCCCCTCTTCGCTGTGCCAGGCTCTCGCCTCTCTCCACATCTCAGCATCCCCCACCCGTACCCCACCACACACCAGATACTGCTCTTTGCTGTATCAGGACCAGACCTTTTCTTTCAAGAATATGGGCTATTTTGCTACTCAGAATACCCTCTTCCCTTTGTCTTCCACAAATGACAAATACCTATTTAATCTTTAGGATTTATAGCCAAAGTCAGGTTTCCTACCAGGCTCTCCTTAGGAAGGAGAGGAGAAGAGCTCTGACTCTCTCCGGAATGCTGTGCACTATTCCACCAGAGGAGCTAGGACGTGTGCTCAGAAGTGCCCTGGGGCCACAGCCCCGTCTCTGCACTTCCTGCAGGAACTGCCCCAATGCGTTTGCACAGGCGGCAGGACTGGGAGCCCTGCTCAGAGGAAATCTCGGGGAGGGCATTTCCCCCTGCCATTTGTCAAAAGAGGACAGACAAAGCAAGAAGCCCCCTAGGGGGTGACACCCCAGCCCCGCAGGTGGGATGCGGTCAGTCTGGGACCGGCTACCTCTGCCCAGAGAAGGAGCTCAGGGCACCGAAGGCCATCCACCTGCCAGACGGCACTTCATGACACATGTCCCAGTGAAATATTGTCTCTAATAACTGCTCCTGTAGCTACTGGTCCTCCACCTGTGTCCCCCATACAGAGGAGCTCAATAACTGCCCATCAAATGGCAGGATCAATGAGTGAGCGGGGACAGGGCTGGGTAGATCTTGGGTGGCGTGAGCTGCCCCTGCATATGGATAGTAGGGTGGCTTCAGCAGGGCCCTGGTGGCTGCGCGGGGTGTCCCAGGTGGCAGGCTGTTGGAGCTCATGGACTTACGGGGCAGGCTAGGCTGTGGCCCTGGCTCTCTGCACACACAGCCTTGGCCGCCCTGACTCCCAGTAGAAGGAGAGGAGGGTGTGCCGGGGCCGAACACCACCACCCATCCCAGCGCACTGGGGCCTTGCTCGGCAGCCCTATGGCAGCTTGTCTCCAGCTGAGAGGAAGCAGGCAGCACCATTCTGAATCTCCCGACAAGGGAGGGTAGAGGACACCCACCTCCCAGGGGGGATCATGGCAGACTGGGGCTAGAGCAGCCCCGGGGACTGAGCCTGACCTGGCTCAGTCGACCTTGTTCGACTGACCCAAGGCCAGGGTCACTGGCTCCAGCCTCTCTGCCTCCTGGGAAGGTGGCAACAATCATCCAGTGGGAATGTCAATTTCCCTGTCAATGTCTCCCCTCCATGGACAGGCCCATGGAAGGGAAGGTCCAGTGTTAAAGCTTCCTCCGGCTCCTAGGCACTGTGAAAGGGTAACAAGGACAGATAGTAGCTACCTTTAGTTTAGTAGAAGAGCTTCCCGAGTCTGTTACATATGCAAGATGGGACCCAAGTTCCAATCAGGTTGGGGGGGCCCCAATTATTTGAATAATTAAGTAAAGGGAACTGAGGTATTGAACATATTTTCAGCTTTAGGAATACACCCAGTTTCTGGGTTAGAAGATTGAAGAAGCCAGACAAGGTCTCTGTTCTCATAAAACTTACGTTCTAGTGGGTTAAGACAGATGACTCACAAGTAAGCAAGAAGGAAGTTTCAGACAGTGGCAAGGGCTATGAAAAATAAAATAAAACATGCAGTGTGTGCAGATGACTGGGAGGGTGAGAGGCCCTCCCTGAAGACAAAGCATCAGGACTGAGACCCAAATAGAAAAAGGAGCCGGCCATGCAGAAAGCTAGTGGCAAAGCACTCCAGGCAGGGGAGCAGCCAACGCAAAGATCCTGAGAGGGTGAGCTCGACACTGAGAGAACAGAGGGAACAGGCGTGGACCGGAGCACAGGGAGTGGGGCTGAGAGTGCCTGTGTTCAGGCCTCTCCATCTATCAGCCGTATGCTCTTGGGCAAGTTACTTCCTTCTCTGTGCCTCAGTTTCTTGTATTTGTAAAATGAGAATCATACTAACATCAACCTTATAGGTGGTAAGAATTCACTGATAGAAGACATGTAACGTATGTGTGTCAGGCACACAGTATATGCTCAATAAAATTAGCCTTGGTGATGACGATGATGATGGGGAAGAAGAAGATGAAAACGATGATGATGACAGTGATGGGGAAGATGATGATGAGGATGAGAATGAGGATGAGGATGAGGAAGAGGTTATCATCATCAAGGGCCTCCATTGTGAGGTTGGCCTTCCCAATGGATAGAAACATTTGGCCCCATCTATCAAGCAGACCCTGCTCTCACCCTTGGGCCACACTGCCTTCTGGTTCTTAGCATCTTCCTCATTGGATTCTCACAAGCTCATTACTGCTTTTAAGACTTTGTATCCATTTGGTAGGGTTGCTATAACAAAGTACCACAGACCGGGTGGCTTAAACAATGGAAGTTTAAGGTCTCACAGTTCTGGAAGCTGGAAGTCTGAGGTCAAGGTGCCAGCAGAGTTGGTTCCTCCTGAGGCTGTGAGGGAGTATCTGTCCCCTGCTCCTCTCCCCTAGCTTCTGGTGGTATGCTGGTAATATTTACTATTGCTTGGCTTGTAGATCTCTGCCTTCATCTTCACATGAAGATGTGTTTGTCTTTGTCCCAAACTTCCCTATTTATAAGGACACCAGTCATATTGGATTAGGGCCCCCTGAATGTCCTCATTTTAACTTATTACCTCTATAAAGGCTCTATCTCCAAAATAAGGTCACATTCTGAGGTACTGGTGAATTAGGACACCAATGTGTCTTTTGCGGGGGACACAATTTGACCCATAACAGACTCACACCTCACACCTGGGATTCTGCCATCAGCACTGCCTCAAATGTGCAGGTCCCCCATCCAGTGCCACCCCCGCTCCCACATCCAATTCTCAGACACGTGTTTTGGACCAGCCGGAGAACATTCTGAATATGACTGAAAGACCAGCCAGGTACCTGGACCGACATTCCTGCCCAGCAGATATACGTTCTTTCCAAACCCAAAGCTGTGATGGGACTTCATCAGCCTCTCTGCCTCCCCTATGGGAGACCAAATGTTCCCCATGAAGAAAAATAGAATGTTCTGCTTGTGCCAGGTGACTGTGACTTTAAGCCATTCGCCATCACATTTGCCACCCATCTCTGTAGATGTGATTTCTTATGGGGGTCCCACCAAGCCAAGGTCTTCATGAAGCTGGACCTTGTGAGGTCCAAGAGAGTAACAAATGGAATACAACCTTCCAGGGGCCATTTCAATCCATCCAACGCCCCTTCATCATCCAGTGCGTACTGACAGGATTGGATACAACCTATTTCCCTGCCAGGAAACACTCAAGAACCACGGTTTCAGGAGTCCAGGAGCCCAGCTGTAGGAACAACCCAGAGAAATCCATGGTCATGTTCCTGGAAGCAGAAATCTGAGATGCTGAAATCTGAGATGCTGCCAAGGCAAGCACAGGATTCCCTGAAGGAAGCCTTGTCCTCAGGAATATTCTGGTCCTCAGACTCATTGCCTGCCACCAGGCAATGGAGAGGGACTTGGACAGCACTGGAGACTTTGCAAGTTTTTCATGGGGTTCTGAATGTGATGGAAGCTTTACCCAGGCTATGGACAAGTTCCCCTAGGCTGTGTACAAGATGACTCAGGTCTTCCCATGCTGGGGAAGGTTATCCAAGGTCACCCCAGAGGGGAGAGGTACAGTAAGCACAAACAACTCCAAATAAGGCATTGTTTGTCCCCAAACCGTCCCTGCTCACTTGGACAAATAAACCCAAATACACAGCTGTTTTCTCAGTGCCTGAAGCTATGCCCCTCCATAGCTGAGTATAAACCAAGACTCCCACCACAGCAGGATAAAAACTCGGGGCTTACACTGGGCTCCCCAGACAAGCAGAATGGAGTCACTTTCCCTACACATCAGTCTCAGATGCTGCCTGTTAAGACTGACACTTCTCGCTTGCAGATCCAAAGCCACTCCCAAGAAGTGTATTTAAGGATCTGCCTCTAACACCTCTGGGCTACAGTGGTTCCACCAGCCAGTGTGACACCAACCACGTGGGCTCCTCCACCAGGAAATATGCCCGCTGTGCCAACTGGAGAGGCCCTGTCTGCACCCTGCTCTTTGGGAATCTCTGGGGTGGGGGCGGGGGTGGCTGGATCTTGGTTAGAAACGGTCTGCCTGCTGCCAGTGCTGGATTTCCAGAAAGTTGTCCGATAAGAGGCTTTCTCAGGGTAGGGAGGTCTCTGCGGTCCCCTGGGCCTGTGGCTTCCATCATGGGACATCATCTGGGCAGATTCTGCTGCTTCAGAGCACTCTTCCCGGTGCCAGTCTGAGGGCTGGTTCTGGCTAACCCAGGCTGTGGTGTCCAGAATCCACTTTCACAGTGTCTGGCCCTCCTGAGATGAGATGTCCGTTTCCCAGACAACCGAAGCCACTAACAATTCACATCCCAAGCCACATCGCACAGTGGAGTGGACTTGGCCAGAAGTAACTTTCTCATGACTTAGACATTAGGATGCAGGTCCCCAGGACTGGGTCCTAGGATAAGATGCCCCTGGAATGGTATTAGAAGCATCGTTTGAACAGTATATATAGCATCAGGCTGGATCAGAAAAAGCAGGAAGATATAAAATGGTTTTAACTCCTGGAAAGATGAAATCGTGGCTAGGGACCAGACAAACTGCCTCCTTTACTAAGGAGAGCAGTAGCGGTGGGGCGGGGTGGGGCAGGCAGGCTGCCAGATTTCCTTGGCCAAATAGAACTTCACCCAAGAACTCTGTACCCTACCTCTCAACGCTCTCAGTATACTTTTCTGATGACTAGCCCAGAGGGGTTACACTTGCCATTAGTGGGATTGCCCAAATAAGTTCAGTGAAGAACCCTTAAACATCCCAAGCTAGTCTGTGAAGCCCTGGATGACAAAAGCACAAGGTAAGTTCACAGGGGGATCAGTGGGAGGACGCTGTCATGCTGGCACCTATACTGCATGCTGTTATTGACAAAGGGCACTGAGATCCCAGGAAATGAATGGTCTGAGGAGCCTTTGCTCCTCCTGCTGATATACATAGTTGCAGAAGGCCTGTATTATAGACTGAACTGCATCCCTCCAAATTCATATGTTAAAGCCTTAACCCCCAGTGTGACTGGATTTAGAGATAGGGCCTTTAAGGGGGTAATTAGGGTTAAATGAGGTTATAAGGGTGGGGCCCCAATCCGATAGGACTGGTGTCCTTGTAAGAAGAAGAAGAGACACCAGCATGCTCTCTCTTTCTGTGCACACATTGAGGAAAGCCAGGACACAGCAAGAAGGTGGCCGTCTGCAAGCTAAGAAGAGAGTCCTCACCAGAAACCGACCCTGCTGGTACCTTGAACTTGGACTTCCAGCCTCCATAACTGTGAGAAAATATATTTATGTTTTTTAAGCCACTCAGTCTGTAGTACTTTGTTATGGCAGCCCAAGCTGGCTAATACAGCCTCACTTTGGGTTCAAAAAAGGAATACCCTCATTTGGCCAGACATGAACCCTTTGCGCTAGGGCCACTGCAACACCAAGGTAGGGACAATGTATCCGTTTCCTATTTCTGCTGTAACAAATGACTATAAACTTAGTGGCTTAAAGCAAAACAAATTTATTCTCTTACAGTTCTGGAGGTCAGAGGTTTGAAATGAGACTTCCAGGGCTAAAATCAGGGTGTAGGGAGGGATGTCTCTTTTGGAGTCTCCAGGGGAGAACTCTTGCCTTTTCCAGTTTCTAGAGGATGCTCACGGCCCCTTCACCTTCAAAGTCAGCTGTGTGGGATCTTCTTTTTTCTCTGAGCTCCTGCCTCCCTCTTCCAAGGGCCCTTATGATTACATTAGACCCACCCAGATAATCCAGGAGAACCTCTTAATCACAACTGCAAAGTCCTTTTTGCCATATATGATAACATATTTATAGGTCCCAGGGTCAGGATGCTAATATTTTTGGGGAGGCCATTATTCAGCCTACCACAGGTAACAGCTGGTCTATAGGCATTTTCTGGGATTCTCCAGAAGAAGCCAAAGCCCAGGGAGCAGGAGCCTGCAAGGCCACCAGAGTCCAGCAGCGGGCCTCTGTATTTATGTGCAGGGCAATGCATCAGCTTACCGGCCAAAGGCAGATCATTTCCTAGGGAAATCAGGAGCAGGGGTACTACAGGCAAAACAGCATGGATAGACCAGGAGCGGTCCTCTCGAGAGACCTCCCATGCGTAGGATGCAGGGAAGAGCCCCCTGTGTCCTAAGGCTGTGCTGCAGGAGATGCTCCCTAGCAGCATCATGGACAGTTGGACACACAGAACCAAGACTCAGGCCACCAAGCTTGGCTAAAGCCCCACATCGACAGGCCAGGAGGTACCTGCTCTGTAACCGGAAGCCAGCAGAGAGGCAGCCTGCAGGAAGAGGCCCAACTGCTTCCCTTTTTGCCATAGTGATGGCCTTCTGGAAAACGGTTTGGTACAGCCCAACCCAGGTAAAGCAACCCAGGTAAACCCACCCCCATACAGACACAGGTGCCCTCCTGTGCACAGCGTCCTCTCTGTGACATGACCCCTCACTCTGACCACCCTGGTGGGAGTCCTCTGGGCAGTAGTTCCTACTGACGCAATCAGGACCAGGGAATTAAACATCACAAGCCCGTCTGGCACAATGACCCTGCCCTTGACGTCCAGAGTCTCTGAGCCTCTGAGGCATGGACCTTAAACCACAAAGCATCTGATGAACCCTTAAGTCTGTGTGGGGGGCTGTGCAGGGTGTGAGGGAACCCCCAGGATTACCGAGACACAGCCTCTGCCCATACAGGGGGTGATCCCTGTGGATGAGACAGATATTCACAGAATGCTGATGGGAAGGATGAAATAACACCCTTATTTCCTAATAAACACTGGCAGGATGAACAAACAAATGTACTGAGCCCACCTGTCCCAGTGGGAGAGTTTAACTGCTGATCTGGGGACAAGGGGTCAGAGCCAATTCATTTGTTCATTTACCCATTTGGCAAATATCTGTCGAACGCAGGGTATGCCAAGTACCACACTCAACAAAGATAGGCAAAGATGAATCAGACCCGGCTCTTGTCCTCAAGAAACTCCTCATCTAGGGAGATAAACAAGTACATAAAAAACGTCAATGTGGGGTGATAAAAACAGCAATAAATACATGTAAGGATGTAGTAGATATACAGAAAAGAGAGTAACTGGCTTTGGGGGCATCTATATTTTCAATTATTCAATCAGCCACTTATACAACAAATATTTCTTAAGCGCCAACCATATACCAGGCTCTCTGCTGGGCACTGGGCATACGGTGGTGACAGGACGCACAATCCCTGACCACACAGAGCTTAAGTTTCACTCCCTGAAATACCCAGAATTGGCACATTCATAGAGACAGCAAGGAGATGTAGTTGCCCGGGGCTCGGGGGGCTGGGGAAAAAAATGGGGAGTAGCTGCTAAAGGGTGTGTATATCTGGGGGGAGTGGTAAAAGTGCTCTAAAACTGATTGTAATGATGATTGTGCAACTCTATGAATATATTAGAAACAATTGAACTGTACCTTTTCAATAGGTGAATGTTTTGAATGCACATACTATCTCAATAAAGCTGATTTTTTTTTTTTAAATGATGGTGGTAGAGAAACACCATTAAGCAGTCACAACAGCATGTGATAACTTCTAGGATGGAGAAGTCCAGGGTGTCATGGGAAGTACTTTCTCTCACTTAGGCCAACAATGCCTAGTGAGAGAAACGTCTGGAAGATTTCCCAGAAAAGGTGACATTGAAATTGATATTTGTTTCTAGGGAAGGACTTAGGCAAAATGAGAAGCTAAAACAGTTCTAGGCAGACAGAGGGGAGCACAGAGAGGGAAGAAAACACATGGTGTATTTGAAAAACTGAAGAAAGTTCTGGAAAGCTGGAGAAGAGGGGAGATGTGGGGAGAGGTGAAAACATAGGCATGGACCATTTCATGAAAAGCCTTACAAACAAATTCCAGAAGATGTGACCCCATCTCAGAGGCAAAGGGAACCCATTTGAAGGTTTTAAAAGGAAACTGAGGGAATCAAGTGTGCATTTTAGTTATTCAGCCAACAAACATCTAATGATAGTACCTTTGATGTGGGAGGCCCTGGTCTAGGGCATAAAGCTGGGAACAGAACAAACAAGGTCTCTTCCCTCATGCAATTTACATGATTATGAGAGATATTAACAATAAACAAGCAAGCAAAGAAACTAACCAGATAACTATAAGCTTGGAAAGACCCCTCTGGTAGCAGGAACAGGGGAGAGTGGATTGAAGGGGAGTAAGACTAGAAACAGAGAGAATGAGTAAGAGGATCTGGCTATGGTCCAGAGGAGAGATGAGTGTGTATGTGTTAGACCCTATTGGATGCTTCTCTGAAATAACATTCCCTCGGTCTACACCCCCATCCCAATCTTCCTCCTGGTCAGCAGAAACTGCCTTCCACTCTACCCACTCAACATGCCGGTAACTCACTTTTCCAGACTTTTTTAGCTAGAGCATGGACAAGTGACCTAGTCATGACTACTGGGACCTGAGAGTAAGTCTGCAGAGGGACATCTTAGAAAGGTCTTGCTTGTGCATAAAAAGTGGCATACAAGCAGGACATGTCCCTTCTCTTTGCTTGATGTGGTTGTGTCTACAAGTGATGCTGAGAACTGTCACACCCATCTTGTGACCCAAGGGGGTAACATTGCTGATACATTAAGGCTGGTGGAGTAGAAAGTTTGAAAGCACTTGTATCTCGATGATACTTAGAATTCGCTAAATTAGCCCTGGGAACTGTCCTAACTCTTACTTTTTACTATGTGAGATTCACAAAGAAACACAAAACGCCTCGTGGAGATTAAGCTGCTTTTTTTGGATATCTATTTACTGCAACCCAAAACAGTGCAATGCTAGGATGCTGGCAGTGGAAGTTTAAAGAAGTGGGCAGGTGCAAAAAATATTTAGGAGGAAGAAATAACAGGGCTTGGTGATTAATTATTAGTGGAGAAACAGATGTCCCTGAAGTTTGTGATTTCAACAACTCGCAAGTAGACTGTCATTGGCTATGTCGGGAAACACAGGAAGAGGAGCAGATGTGGACAATGTGGAGATTCCTTTGAGGTGTCCAAGTGAAGGCTGAATAAGAGTGGACAGAGAGCCATGGGCAACCAACCCAAAGAAACCCAACAGACCTTCCCCCATCTCATCATCTGCACTGTAAATTACATGATGACAACAGAACAGGACATGGTTCTCCTGTTGAGCAAGAGGTGAGGCCACCATCAAATTATAAGCTCCTTCTAAGATGGGCACGGGGAAAAGAAGGCATAAGTAAAAACCATCAGCATTAAGGAGCACCTTATTTTTATGCAACACTACAGTTCGCCTCTAGTGCTCAGTAGTTACCCAATATGGACACGTTTGGATCCATTTCAACCCTGATAGATAATAGGTTAGATCCATAGATTCAAAGCATTGATATCACAAGGGAATTTATCTCACTTCTCTACAGCCTGAGAACTCAAGGACTAGCAGGGCCATGACACTGATGGCAAATCTTTGATTGGAGAAAGGAAGCAGCATCTCCACTGGGGCAGCATCAGTGCTAGACTGATCCCACACCCATTCCCACAGCTTCCTTCCATGCCCCTTCACCACACAGCCAGGAGAGGCAGGATATTCACTTTTCCAGCCTCCTCTCCACGTAGGGGGTAAGCATGGAACCCAGTCGTGGTCAATGAAACTTAAGGAGATTCTGGCAAGGGGCTACTGAAACAGCTTTTCCTTTTCTGACAAAAAAAGACAGACAACAGCCACTTTCCATTTTCCTTCTCCCTGCCTTCTGCAAAGTCAAGGGGGAGAAGGAAGATGGAAAGTGGCCATTTGCTGCTATGCCTGGAGCTCAACTTGTGACCAGGAGGAGATAAGCAGGAAAAGGAAAGGACATAAGGGGAGTGGAGGAGAAGGACAGAGAGAGGGCTGAATGATATCACGTAGCAGTTGAACCCAAATTAGTGAATTTTGCCCCCAGATTTCCCATATGAGGAAAAACACATCCTATTTGTTCAAGGCCCTGGTTTTTGGTTACTTACAGCTAAACACATCCTAAATTATCTAGAGCGTGGACTTGAAATGGTGGATGTGGGTAACAGACCCTAAAATGCGGAATTGGCAGAATGAAGAGATAGAGTGCTAAGCAGAGCAGACTTAACTATCCTGGGTTAGAAAGATGGTGATCCTTGTACTGTGGTAGAGACAAATGTAGGGGGTGAGCCTGTGTTCACTGATAGCTATATGTATATCTATCTAGCTATGACTGATATATATATGTATGTATGTATATGTGTATATGTATACCTATGTAGCTACAGATATATATCAGTCAACTTAGGCTCAGCTCCTACGTTTGTGTATATGTGTGTATATATTTATAACATATACTATTTAATATATAGTAGATAATATATTATATATACTGTATATAGTATATATAATATACTATGTTATACATGGTAGATTATACATAGCACATATAGTGTAGAATTACAGTATTTTATGTATTATAGTACTTATATATTATATAGTATATGTAGTATATTATTATAGTTAGCATAGCATAATATATAGTATAGTATTTATATATACAGTATTATAGTACTATAATAGTATATACATACTATAATACTATAGTATACTCTAATACTATACTATATAATACTATATATAATATATGTAATATACTTAATATGTTATATATTACATCTATATAATGAATATATATTATATATATGAGGGTGAGTCAAAAATTATCTGCATTCTGGCTGTAGAATTTATCTTAATTAACTGCACTGCTGTCTTCATTTCTTCATCAGAAGTGAATCTTCATCTTCGTAGGGCTGCTTTCAGGGGACCAAACAGGTGAAAGTCCAATGGAGCAAGATCTGGACTATAGGGAGGATGCTTTAACACTTCAAAATGAAGTAATCCACGACAGACTTAGGTTTTGAAACGTCTGTGTGAGATGGGTACCGAAACAACTCACAGAAGAGCATAAACAGAAGCATTTGGATATCTGCAAACAAAATTTGGACTGATGCTCTAAGGAAGGTGAAAGTTTCTTAGAGCGTCATTACTGGTGAAGACATGGATTCATCACTACAAGCCTGAGAGTAAACGGCAAAGTATGGAACAGAAACATCCTCAATCGCTGACCAAGAGAAAGTTCAAAAGTCAACCATCAGCTAGAAAATTAATGCTTACAGTTTTCTGGGATTCTCAAGGGCCAGTATTGGAACATTATCAGGAAAAAGTTTCAACAATCAACAGTGCTCATTATAGTGAGATGCTTATTGAAGAGCTGAAGCCTAAACTTCAGATTAAACACAGAGGACTGCTATCCAAGGGCGTTGTGATCTTGCATGGTAATGCATGTCCACACACTTCTGCCTACACTGTCGACACTCTGCAAGAACTTCTTCTGATGAAGATGTGAAGACAGTGGTATATTCACGGTTCTCAGTTCAGCCTAAAACATTTTTTAATGAGAGAATACAAAACCTTGTTGACAGGTGGACAAAGTGTAATGAAAAGCAAGGAGATTATGTTGAAAAATGATGTATTTGTCTTTTCTAAAATTAATCAAGATAATTCTACAGCCAGAGTGCAGATAATTTTTGACTCCCTCTCGTATAAATATATATGTATATTTACTATATGTACAGATACAAATCTAGAAGCTGAACCTGTGTTGACTAATTATTTATCAGTCAACACAGGTTCAGCTTCTAGGTTTGTAGCTGCCACACTATAAGGATTGTATGTTTTGTATTTTACATATATACACATATGTGGAATAAATATACATATATGTATGGAAATGGTAGAAAAAATTTTGTATGTCAGTGTGCATTAGTTCCTTTTTGAAGTTTTCATTAAAATTCTATAAGGGAAAGACAAACCTCCACTAGAGGCAGATGATCTAAAAGCAGAGAGAGAATAAAATACAGCTTTGCTACTACTCTCTCTACCTTCAGCTTGGAATCAAAGTTCACTAAGAGTTACATAACCCATTGCCTTGGATTTAAAAAGCCAATTTCTGTGCCCTAAGCTAAATATTTAAAATTAGTGGCAGAGAGCATTGGTTCCAGCAATGGCAGACTAACTTTTATCAATCTAACCCTCCCACAGTTAACAATAAGTTCTAAATAAAATATAGAAAATAAATATTTGGGGACTTCTCTAGTGGCACAGTGGTGAAGAATCCACCTGCCAACGTAGGTGACACAGGTTTGAGCCCTGGTCTGGGAAGATCCCACATGCCATGGAGCAACTAAGCCCGTGTGCCACAACTACTGAGCCTGTGCTCTACAGCCCTTGAGCCACAACTACTGAGCCCAGTGTCACAACTACTGAAGCCCACATGCCTAGAGCCTGAGCTCTGCAACAAGAGAAACCACAGCAATGAGAAGCCAGTGCACCACAATGAAGAGTAGCCCCTGCTCTCCACAACTAGAGAAAGCCCATGTGCAGCAACAAAGACCCAACACAGCCAATAAATAAAATAAACAAAAATTAAAAAATTTATTTAAAAAATAAATTAAAACAACAAAGTGACTGGCCAATAATTTAACCACCTGCTAGAATAAAAATAACATCATTCAAAAAAATTTTAACTAAGAGCCTCTACAAGGCATTACCCAAAATGTACAGTATACAACAACAATTTATTAGAGGTGCAAAGAAACAAAAATGGTGTCCCACAGTTAATGGAAAAAGTAGTCAATAGAAACAGACCCAAGGATAACCCAGATATTGGAACTAGCAAAGGCTTTAGAACAGCAGTTATAAATAATTTCAAAGACTCAAAGGAAAATGTGTCCTAATGAGTGAACAGATGGGGAAGTGCAGCAAAGAAACAAAAACTATTAAATGAACCAAAAAAAATCCTAGAACTCAACAGTAAAATATCAGTAATAAAAAATTCACTGGATGGGCTTAATAGAAGATTAGACAAGGCAGAAGAATCACTGAACTAAAGACAGATCAATAGAAATCACTGGATCTGAAGAATAAAAAGAAAAAGATATAGAAAAATATTAATAAAACCTCAGTGTCCAGTGAGAAGTGGAGATACCTACATAAATGTAATTGAAACCTAAAAGGGAAAGGGTAGAGAAAGTCAGAAAGAAGAAACATTTGAATATTTAATAAATGAAAACTTCCCAAGTTTATTGAAAAAAATCCAAGATCAGAATACCCCTAGCAATTAGCAGATGAAAGCCATTATATATAGAATGGATAAACAACAAGGTCCTACTGTATAGCACAGGGAACTATATTCAATATCCTGTGATCAACCATAATGGAAAAGAATATGGAAAGGAATGTGTGTGTGTGTGTAACTGAATCACTTTGCTGTGTAGCAGAAATTAACACAACATTGTAAATCCACTATAGCTGAATAAAATAAATTTTAAAAATTAAAAATTAAATAAAAAGAACACCCCAAGCAGGATAAATGCAAAACAGAAAACAAAGAAAAAAAGAAAGAAATGAAGTAAAGAAAAGATAAAGAAAGAGGAAAATATAGACACATCAAAGCCAGAGAATAAGATACATTACATCATTACATACAGTGGAACAAAGACAAGAACTACCATTGACTTTACACTTGAAAAAAGGGGAGGCTATGGAAAAGAGGGAGACAGTGAAAATATCTCAAAGAAGAAGAATGAGAAAAAATAAATGAGTAAGCAGATTACAGGCAGGCAGAGGAGAAAATAGACTGCTATGCACTCTATTTGCCACAATCTCAGGGGTTCACATTAATAATGCACAGAAATTCAAAACAAAAATAGAAATAGAAATAATATATAAATAATGGAAATAGGAAAAATAAAAAGGGAGGCCAGAAGAAAATGGAGCAGCATTGTTGAGAATATAAAAGAAAGAAAGAAAGAAAAAAAACTAAAGAATTTTCAGCCCAGAATTCTATGTCCTGTGAAACCATCTTTCAAAAAATGAAGGCAAAATGAAGATATTTTCAAACAAAAGAAATCTAGAAAAATTTGTCTCCTGCAGCCCTGAAGGGAAATGATGCCAGATGGGAATTTAATCTACAGGAAAAGATGAAGAGTGCCAGAAATGGTAAATATATGGGTAAATTTAAAAGATTACATTTTTCTTCCCTTAATTTTTTAAAAGATCACTGGCTATTTAATGCAAATTTTATAAAATTGAATATTGAGGGATTTATAACATATGTATATGCAAAGTACATGACAATGTGACCAAATAGGACAGAGAGAATATATATATATGTATATTTATTTATATAGTTATAGTTGTACCTATAGTTATATATTTACAGGTGTGTGTAAATCATGGTATTGTAGACATTTTTAATGAACTGGAATCATATTAAATGTAAGTAAATTGTGATAAAGGATGTATATTGCAATCTGTAGGGCAACCACATACACACACACACACACACAAATAAAAATCAAAGCAGTACAGCTAAAAAGGAATGTAACAGAGGAATTAAAATTAAATACCAAAAAATAATTAATTAAGCTAAATGAAGGCAGGAAAGGAGAAAGAGATGAAAGGGAATACATATGGGTCAAATAAAAGGCAAATAACAAAAAGGTGTAAATAAGACAAATTATACAATAATTACATTTTATGTAGGTAAACTAAATATTTCAATTAAAAAGACAGAGATTTTTCTGACCAGATAAAATATGAAGACTCAACTATATGTCATCTACAAGATATGCACTTTAATAAAATGACACAGATAAGAGGAAAGTAAAAGAAATGGGAAAGATACACCATAAAAACAATAAGGATAAAAAAGTTGGTGTGGCTGTATTAATACCAGAAAAAATTTATTTTAAGGCAACGGTATTGCCAGAGATAGAAAGAGACATTTCATAATTCTGAAAAGAATCAGCCCATCAGGAAGTCACAACAATCCTAAATTACATACATAAATGCATATGTACCTAATAATGGAGTTTCAACATACATGAAACAAGAATTAACAGAATTAAAGGAAGGAATAGATAAATCCACAATCACTGTTGGAAATGTTAACACTCTTCTTTCAGGAACTGATAGGGAAGGAAAAGAAAGGAAGGAACATGAGAGAAAGAAAGGGAGAGAGAAAATCAACTCAACGTTATTAGTCATCATGGTAATGTAAATTAAAATCACAATGAGATATCAATACACACCCACTAGATTGTCTAAAATCAAAAAGACAGACAACACCAAACATCAATGAGGATGTGAAATAATTGGATCTTTCATAATACTTGGTAAGGGTGCAAAATGATACAACAACTTTGGAGAACTGTTTGATGGGTTCTTATAAAATCAACTTTATACCAACCCAGCAATTCTACCCCAGAATACTTACCTAGGAAAAAGAGAATATATATTCACAAACAACAACAGAAGTCCACAAAAATGTTCAAAAATTTTTCTTCATAAGAGCCCCAAATGGAAAACAACCTAACTGTCCAACATCAGGAGAAAGGATAAACAAACTGCAGTATTCATGCAGTGTAATACTACTCACCAATTCAAAAAAAAAAAAATGCACCCACCTAAATATACAAAGCAAATATGAATAGATCTGAAGGGAGCAATAGAAAGCAATATAGTAATAGTCAAGCACTTCAAAACTCCACAGTTCAACAATAGATAGATCATCCAGATAGAAAATCAATATGGAAACATTGTACTTGAGCTACATATTGGACTAGATGGACTTAACAAGTAGATACATATCCAACAGCAGAAAAATAGACATTCCTCCCAAGGGCATGCAGAACATTCTCCAGGATAGATCATATGTTAGGCCACAAACCAAGTCTTAACAAATCTAAGATTAAAATCATATCAGGCATCTTTTCTAACCACAATGGTATGAAACTATAAATTAATAAAAGAAGGAACACTGGCAAATTCACAAATATGTGGGGATTAAACAACATACTCCTGAACAACCAATGGGTCAAAGAAGAAATCAAAAGGGAAATAAAAAAATATCTAGAGACAAGTGAAGGAAACACAATATACCAAAACATATGGGATGCAGCAAAAGCAGTAGTAGGAGAGATTACTGTAAGTGCCTATATTAAGAAAAAAAAGATCTCATATAAACAACATAACTTTATACCTCAAGGAACTAGTAAAAGAAGAAAAAAGCAAGCCCAAAGTTAGTAGAAGTGGGTAAATAATAAAGACCACAGAAGAAATAAGTGAAATAGACTAGGAAGACAGAAAAAGATCAACAAAACTGAGAGCTTGTGTTTTGAAAAGATAAACAAAATTGACTAAGAAAAAATAAAATTAGATATGAAAGAGGAAACATTACAACTGATACCACAGAAGTACAAAGGATCATAAGAAACTATACCATGAACAATTATGCACCAACAAATTGTATAATCTAGAAAAAAAGGATAAATGCCTAGATACATATAACCTACCAAAACTGAATTATGAAGAAATAGAAAATCCAAACAGACCAATAATGTGTACGGAGATTGAATCATTAATTAAAAATCTCCCACAAAAGAAAAGTCCAGGACCCAATGCCTTCACTGGTAAATAAGTATCAATCCTTTTCAAGTTCTTCCAAAAAACTGCAGGGGACACTTCTAAACTCATTTTACCCGGCCAGTATTACCCTGATACCAAAGCCAGACAAGTACACTACAAGAAAAGAAAATTACAGGCCAATATCTCTGATGAACATAGATGCAAAAATCCTCAACAAAATATCAGGAAACTAAGTTCAAAAATATACTAAAAGGATCATATACCATAATCAAGTGAGATTTTTCCTGGGATGCAAGGATGCTTCAATATACACAGATTAATAAATGTAATACACACTAATAGAATGAAAGATAAAAACCATATGATCTTCTTGGCAGGTGCAGAAAAAGAATTTGACAAAACTCAACATTCTTTCATGATTTAAAAAAAAACACTCTGAACAAATTACTATAGAAGGAATATATGTCAACATAATAGAGGCCACATATGACAAGACCACAGCTAACATCATACTCAATGGTGAAAAGCTGAAAGCTTTTGCTCTGAGATCATGACCAAGACAAGGGTGCCCACTCTTATCACTTCTATTCAATATAGTACCAGAAGCCCAAAATAAAGCAATTAAGCAAGAAAAAGGAATAAAAGACATCAAATTGGAAAGGAAGAAATAAAGTTACTTCTGCAGAAAACATGATCTTATATATAGACAACTCAAAAGTTTAAAAAAACAAAAACAAAAACAAAAAACCCCAAACTGTTAGAACTGACAAACAAATTCAGTAAAGTTGCAGGGTGCAAAATCAACATACAAAATCAGGTGTGTTTCTATACACTAACAACAAACCATCTGAAAAATAAACTAATAAAACAATATTTATAATACCTTCAAAAAATAAAATTGGAATAAATTTAATGAAGGAGTGAAAAATCTGTACATTGGGCACTATAAAACATTGATAAAAGAGACTGAAAAAGACATATATAAATGGAAAATATCCCATGTTCATGGATTAGAATAATTAACATTGTTAAAATGTTCAGACTACCAAAAGCAACCTGCAGATTCAATGCACTAACTATCAAAGATTCCTTGGCATTTTTCAAAGAAGTAGAAAATACAATTCTAAACTTCACATGGAATCACAAAAGATCACAAGTAGCTAAAACTATCTTGAGCAAGAAGAGCAAAGCTAGAGCAATACTGAAAATCATACTTCCTGGTTTCAAACTATATTACAAAGCTATAATTACCAAAACAGTATGGTACTGGCATAAAAACACACACAGGTTAATGAAACAGAATAGAGAGCCCAGAAATAAACTTACACATATACAATCAACTAATTTTTGACACAGATGCCAAGAATACACAATGGAAAAAGAACAGTTTCTTCAATAAATGATACTGGGAAAATGGTACATACACATGCAAAAGAATGCAGTTGGACCTTTATCTTAAACCATATACAAAAATCAACCCAAAATGGATTAAAGACTTAAATGTAAGACCTGAAACCATAAAAAGGTCCTAGAAGGAAACAGGCAAAGCCTCCTCAACATTGGTCTTAGCAATGATTCTTTGAATTTGGCACCAAAAGCACAGGTAAGAAAATCAAAAATAAACAACTAAACTAAACACCAACTTAAAAGTCTCTGCACAGTAAAGGGAACAAACAACAAAATGAAAATGTAACCTAGGAATGGGAGAAAATATTTGCAAACCATATATTGATAAGGAGTTAATATCCAAAATACATAAACAACTCATACAACTTAATAGCAAAAAAAAAAAAAAAGACATTTTTCCAAAGCAGACATACAAATGGCCAATAGGGATATGAAAGATGCTCAATATCAATAGTTATAAGAGATATGCAAATCAAAACCACAATAAGATATCACCTCACACCTGTTAGAATGGTTATTATCAAAAAGACAAGAGATAACAATTGTTGATGCAGATGTAGGGAAAAGAGAACTCTTGTACATTTTTTATGAGAATGTAAATTTTATGAGCCATGATGGGAAGCAGTATGGAGGTTTCTCAACAAATTAAAAATAGAACTACCATATGATCTAGCAATCTCACTTCTAGGCATGTATCAGAAGGAAACAAAATTATTATCTCAAAGAGTTATCTGCATTCCCACATTCAATGCAGCATTATTCACAATAGCCAAGATATGGAAACAACTTATGTGTCCATCAACAGATGAACAGATAAAGAAGTTGTGGCACACATATACACAATAGAATATTATTCAGCCATAAATAGGAAATTCTGCCATATTTGACAGCATGAATGAAACTAGAAGGCATCATGTTAAGTGAAATAAGCCAGAAAAAGAAAGAGAAATACCATATGGTATCACTTTTTAAGTGAAATCTAAAAAAGTTGAACTCATACAAACAGAGTAGAACAGTGGGTTGCTGAGTACAGGGGGAAATGAGGTGAGGTTAGTCAAAACGGACAAACTTTTAGTTATAAGATGATTAAGCTCTGAAGATCCAATGTACAGCATGGTGACTATAGTTCATAATACTACACTGTATACTTGAAATTTTCTAAGAGAGTAGATCTAAAGCACTCTCAACAATTTTTTTTAAAAAGGTAATTATGTGAGATGAAGGATGTGTTAATTAACTTGACTATGGTAATCAGTTCACAATGTGTGTGTCAAATCATCATGTCGTACACTTTAAATACGTTACAAGCTTATTTGTCAATTATACCTCAATAAATCTGGGGGGGAAAAAGAACACAATCCTGGTTGCATCTCACAGACATTATGTTGTATGAATGAAGACAGACACAAAAGAGCACATACTGTATGATATGAAGTCCAAATACAGGCAAAACTAATCTACAGTGATAGAAAGTCACAGAGTGTTTGCCTATGGGAGGGCGAGGATTGAATAGGAAGGGGGACTGATGGAACTTTCTGGGGTGTGGAAATGTTTTAATACAAGAGTCAGCAAATTATGACTCATTGGCCAAATCCAACCCACCTCCGATTTGTGTAAATAAAGTTTTATTGTAACACAGTCATGCTGCCTTGTTTACACAAGGTCTGTGGCTGCTTTTGCAGGACAAAGGTAGAGCTGAGTAGGCGAAACACAGAGTATGGCCCACAAACTGTGAAATATTTGCATCTGGTCCTTTACAGGAAAAAAGAAGGTTGCTGACCTCTGTCTCAACATGTACATATTCCATGGGATGACACAGTTACATGGGTGTATACATTTACATAGAGTGATGGGTTGAATTATGTTCTTCCCAAAATACATGTTGAAGTCTTGATGCCTAGTAGCTTAGAATGTGACCTAATTTGGAAATAGGGTCACTACCAACATGCCTCATGTCCTTATAAGACAATCATGTGAAGAGTGAGAAAAGGAGAAGACCACGTGATGATGGATGCAAAGACTGGACTTCTGTGGCTGCAGGTCAAAGAATGCCACAGGCGGTTGGAAACCACCAGAAGCTAGGAATAAGCAAGGAAGGATTCTTTTTTTTTTTTTTTTTTCTTTGAGCATATAGGAACAATTTTTTTGTTTTGTTTTGTTTTGTTTGTTTTGTTTTTTGGGGTTTTTTTTTTTTGCTTTTTTTTATTATTATTATTTTTTTGGGGGGTACACCAGGTTCAATCATCTGTTTTTATACACATATCCCCGTATTCCCTCCCTTGCAAGGAAGGATTCTTGTCTACAGGCTGCAGACTTCCAGCCTCCAGAACTGTAAGACAATAAACTTCTGTTATTTTAAGCCACCCAGTTTGTGGTACTTTGTTTCAGCAGCCCTAGGAAACTAATACACTTGATTACATGGATGTATGTCTTTACAAGTTTACATGAACATACACATTTAGCAAAACTCATCAAATTGTGCACTGAAGAGCTGTGTATTTCACTATTTCTAAACTGGTAGTAAAAACGAAAAAAAAGTATTTTTAAAAAACGGATAAGCAAGGAAGCAGATGGCTTACCAAGATACACAACTGGAGACCCTGGTAGCAAGGAACAGATTCAGCATGATTTCTACCCACCAGAATCTACTGTTCCAAATTTCTTCAAGGCAACTGCCCATAAGCTTAGGTCTAAGAGGGCAGAACCCAGAAAGTTATAGGAACAGATAAGAATCATCACATTTAAAAAATGATATCTAAATAAGATCTTTAGCTATTGTTTTGTTGCCTGGGAATAAACAGAACTCCAGCCACAGGAGTTGCCTCCTTGCAGAAGGTTGAGTGCATACTAGACAAAATCAGGGAAGAAGGGCATGATGCCTTGTGCCAAGCAGCCATCATTGTGGTCTATGACAGATCTTTTAGTTGGCTGACCTAGCAGCCATTCCTGACCTCCTTCTCCTTTACTATCCTTTACTAAAGAGGCTGCAAAGCTAAATATTCACTTTCGCAGACTTTTTTACAGTTAAGGCTGGCCATGTGTTTCAGTTCTGGCCAATAAAAACCTTAGGAGAAAGCTCCTCTTCTCAAACAAAGAGAGTCTCAGGAAGTGACAGTGTTTTGCCCGTCTTTTCCTTCATGCTGCCAATGTATGTGTGATGCCTAGACCTAGGCAGCCATCTTGAGACCATGAAGCACCAAACATGAGAACAAAAAGCCAACAGCTATTTGTGATAGGGTAGAAAGCTGGAAACAGCATGAAGACTTAAGGCCATCAGTGTGCTGCTACCATAACTTGCCCACCTTCAGATTTCTTATTAAGTAAATAATAATTGTCTTTGTGATTTAAGCCACTATTCAATAAGATTTCTGTTACTTGCCGTCAAATGCATTCCTAACTGATGAAACTAACAATTACATCCTTCCTAGCTAAGAGGTCTAGCAAACAAGAGAGAAAGATAGGAAATAGAGGGGGTGGCAAATGAATTATAAATATACAAAGTATTCTTCAAAGGCTATGAGTGGATCTAAGTCTACTTGTTGGCATCCTCTAGCATGAAAATATCAAAGTAGAAGTAAAGCAGTTACTAATAAAAGAAGCAGGAAGAAAAGAAAAATGAGAATTGTTAACATTTATTGATGGCTTACTAGGTTCTAAGTGATTTATATGCATTGCATTATCAATTCAGATAGGAACCCTTGTATCATGATGATGTCAAGAAACAGGACCAGTAAGCATGCTAGAGTCAATCAAGTTTCTGGGGCTGCTACCAAAATTGTGTAGAAAAGAGCACTAGACTGAGAATCAGCAGATGAGCATTTGGAGAATTAATATCTCTCAGATAGCTTTTCTTTCCTTTAAGGCAATTATCCACAGGGTCCACTTAAGACCTAACATTCTAATTCCTGACATATTTAGTCTGGCTTAAGCAACTTGGCTCAAGTAATTTGGCTAGATTTATAAGAATTCATAAAATATTTATGAAACAGCATAGTCATGTCAAGGGAGCTATAGCAATTGATTATTCCAAGCTCCAAACACTTGGCATAAATGGTCAGGGAGGATACAGAAGATAGAATTCTGTCAATAAAGATAATAACTTCCTAAGCCCTCTCAACATGCTAATACAGAGCTGTGAACTTAAGGAGGAATTACTGTCCAGGTAAGACGAGGCTTTCTTGTCACAGCTATATAATCTATGTTAATGGCCAGAAACCATTTTTATTTGATCTGTGGATACAGTGATGGTTTTTTTAGACAGTAAAATTATTTTTCCCCTGAAGTCAGCATTAAGTTAATTGACATTTTATCAGCACACACATTTTTTTGCAAAGAAAAAAAAAAAAGACAGGAAAAAAAAGAATGACTTGGATCGTGAATTGGGAAGAAGGCCTGAGAAGAAACAGTCACATAGACAGTCCACAAAGTTAATAATCTTCAGGGCGGAGAAGCAAAAGTTGATTATTTGTAAAGTAGACGGTGAATAAATTGGGGGAAAAAAGTTATTCAAGCTGTAGAAAATTACATGGATTTGTATTTATGTCTAGCATCAGTAGTAAAATTACATTTTCTAGTGAATCTACAGCTCAGGGCTTTAAAGTATAGATCTTTTAAAATGCACCAAGTAGAATTCCAAGGATTACAAGAAATGTTTTATTTATAATGTTTGCATGAAGCTAGACACTGTGCCCATCTGTCTCTTCCAATATATTTTCAAAACCAGATTTATGGACTATAACTAGAAAAGTAAAAAAGGAGAGTGTTCTGACTTCCTCCCCAAGTAATTCAGTCTATTATATTTTTTCTTTGCTATAAACTTGCCAGTACGATTTACCATAGTACCCTTTGTCAGTTTCATAGTAGTATGCTTTGTGTCTTTTTTATGATAAATTCTTCAAGGATGCAGACAGTGATAGCTATCTGATTTATCACCCCCTCCTCTACATTTCCACATACTTGATATAGTGGGAGAGAAATAATTATTGAATGAAGGATCAGAACTCTAATTACACTGCATCCCCTTCTTCTGAAAAGGACATGAGAGAGAAAAATGCTCCCCCCCAAAAAAGTGAATTTCACCCTCTATGGCCCCTACTGGCCTCTTGTTTATACCCTCACTCTCCCTCTCACTTATTCTTTTGCTGCCATTCAGGTCCACTCTCTTGTCTATAATTACGGCCTCGATGACTCCGAAGCTAGTTAAGAAAACATCTCATATACTTTTAGCAATCATTATCCAAGCTTCGAGCACAAGGAGCTCCACTCATAGCCAACCAGATGAGCAGCAGCAGAAACCCCTTGCAAGACAATGTTTAAAAGGATTTTTAACCATAATGGAAAATATTAAAAAAGAATGTGTGTGTGTGTATATACACATATAACTGAATCACTTTGCTGTACAGCAGAAATCAACATGTAAATCAACTATACTTCAATAAAAAATATTAAAACTGAAAAAATTTTTTAAAAAATAAAAGGATCTTTTAAAATGCACGGCCATTTTAAAGTAACTCAATCAAAGTGTCAGGAATGTGAGGCTGAACGTTAGTCCCAGTGGCGTCGTCCCTGTCATTCCCCCAGAGAAGAGTAAACATCAAGAAGAACCCCGGACACAAGAGTGTATATTGTATGACTTCACGTATATAAAACTCTAGGAAATGAAAACGAATCTGTACTGACAGAATGCAGATCAGTTAGGGACAGGGAGGAAGGCGTGCGGACGAAGGGATGAACTGCAGGGGGAATAAGGATGTTTTGGGGTGAGATAGAAATCAAGATACATGTCTTGGTCACAGTGGCAGTTTCATAGGTGTGTACTTTGTAGAAACACATTGAATTGCACACTTTAAATAGGTGCAGTTTATTCTATGTAAACTATATCTCAACATGTTTTTTAAAAGATAAGAATAAGCCAGAGCCAATTCAGAATAGGGTGACAGGGCAAGAAAGCATCCCATCTTAGAAAAAAAGTGAAGATTCTTGGGGAACATAATCACTGCCATTAGGGGTCTGGTGGGCCATCAAATTCAAGAGTCCAAGGACCAAGGCAACCCGGTGGAATCTGAAGGCAACAAACTTCACCTGCAAATAAAGAACAGCTTCCTAACCCAGAAGAATAACCTGAAAATAAAACTGGCCGCCATGTTGCAGAGGGAGTTTCTTGGTACTGGAGATGTTCATGGAGAAGCTGGGCTGACTACAATGTCGTAGAAACATTTTTGGAAAGGCAGAGATGACTTTTCAGGCTTCTTTCAACCTGAAGATTCTAGAATTCTGCAAGACTGGACATTCCCTGTTGTCTGTCGTTAGCACAGAAAAGCCCAAAGTTACATCACCTCGCTTTACTGGATAATTTTCCCCAAAGACAATTAACATGTCAGGATGGAATTGAGGAGGAATTTTCTGCCCTCTCTATGTTGTATCTGACCTCCTTCTTTCTTTTGGTCCAGGAACACTTTTACTGAAGATAGGTGGCTTCTGTTTTGGCTCCTTTCCAAAAGCTCATGTTATCGTAAGTAACTTGTCTGAAGTGAGCACACACAGTGGTGGCTGGGTGGAAGCACCGAGAGTAACTTATGGGAGCGGATTCTCAACATCACCCTCATGTCACATCTAACTCACATCTTCGTCTCCTGCTGAAACAGTGTGTTGGAGGGATGCACGGGTGTTATCCTTAAGCATCATGACAAACTGCAAAACCTGCGAGAACTCATTCATTCATTCGGTCAGTGAACATGTGGGCACTCTCATGCACCAGGACGCTCTCCTTCCTGCTTTTGACTGTGAGCTCGTCTCATTGTAATCGCAAGTCATGAACCTGACTTAGGGAGGAGGATACACACAGGAGGAGACACATTTAAAGACGTTATATAGAAATAAGACCTCCTGGGCTGCTGGGTGACTTAGGCCTGGCCAGAGGGTCAATGTTAGACTGATAAATAGATCAGGATTTCTGTTGTTAATTTCTGATCATGCTCAAGAGGTGGGGGGTTCATATCCTCTAAGCCAAGCTTTATATTGAAATGGGACATCTTCAGGAGACCTGACCCTAACGTAGGATGAAGAGTCATGCCCCGGGACCCCAGCCACCGAGGCAGCCAAGCTCTGGCTCGGTCTTGTCCCTGCTCCAGCTCTCTCCTTTGTGGATAGGTCAGTGTTCATTCACACCTTCACCAGGGGCTGAGCAAGGGCGAAAAAACAGGAACGCACTCAGATCCAGCCACTTGTTTTCCAGCCAACCGTTCCCGCTCAGAGAGGTTAGGCAGTAGCTCATTTGGTCAGGAACTTGATCTGAGGGTTTTTAATTTCATTGATCTTACCGGCCCCATTTGAAAGGATAATAGGGAGATGTGTTTGCATTTAGCTCTTCCAAATAACTTCCGGAAAGTGCAATGGAAAAGCCCGTAAGCTATTCAGAGGGAGAATAAGGTCCAGTGTGTACTGAGTGAAGGAACAGGAATCCACGAAGAACAAATAAAGGATCGGAAAGAAAGGTAGGGTCAGGCACGGGAGGAAAGACCATCCTCCCCTCCCCGCCCCCCCGAAAATCCAGATCAGGCCCTGGTCAGCATTGAGAATTATTTCAGCTCTATATTAAGAAGAAAATTCTAATAAAGAAAAGGCAATGGAAAGTGTGAACCCTGTAAAAGGCTGCACTTAATCTTTGTGCAAGAGATCCAACTGAGTAACGTCCAACACAAAATCACTGTGATTACTAATTTGAAAATGGGTTCTTTTTTTTTAATTTAGGTAGGTGACAAATCTACCTAAAGCATCTTTTTAGTATTAATAAACATATATACTAATAAACATTGAAAATGGGTTAACATATTCTCATTGTATTTTTCACATGGTTAGTACTTTTTAAGCATATCATAGATGTCTATTTCAATAGGAATGGCAAAATTCATTTTGTCAAATTTAGAGTTCATTAAAAAAAAAACGGTAAATTCTGAAATGCTTTTATCCTGTATTTTACATAACATTTGTATGAGAAAATCTGAAGTCCAAGCTTTTCCATATTTTAATGGTCTTTTGGTCTTTAGGCATCATGGCTTACTTTAAAGACTGACTCTGAAACAATAACGGTTTCTTTGAAACAAACAAGATGTTAAATGAAAATTGGTAATTTTTTTGGATTAAAATTAACAAAGAGTAAAATTTAGATCTTTTCTCAAGTGCAAGTTCTTACAGGGACTCAGACTTCAGGGAAATGTTAGGCTGAAAAGTTGATCTGAATTAGAGATTCTTGAAAATAAATTTCTCATTATGACTTTCAAGGGCATTTAATAACATAGGAAGGAGATAAGAAAAATATTCTATTTATATATCTAACCAGGACAGCTCTGAAGACTAAATAAATTTCATGGGTAATTAATATCATTTGCATGAAGACTAATATGCCCGAGACTAAAAGTTCTTTTTTAAAGGACACAGAATTTTCTTGAATGTCTCTCACTGATTCAGAGTGGTACCTGGCCCTGGTGAACATATCTGCCCCAGAAAATCAAACAGGTGAAGGCAAGTGTCATTAAACACTCTAAGGCAGACCCTAGGTTCCATCAGCCGAAACTAGCAAGTTTTCTTCCATGGAGAGTGTTGTATCATTGGACGCTTATGGATAATTGAACTTACCACCATGGAAATCAAAACTGAAGTGGAAAGCAAATACCCTACACATATATATGCATATACACATTTGTGTACATACAGATGTATAAATGTATATGTACAGAAACTTTTCAAAGATGCTCAAATTTACAGACATAATTAAATGAATCCCCATATAACTGTAATCCGGATTCAATAATTTTCAAGACTTTGTCATATTCGCTTTCCCTGTTTCTCCCCCTTTATTGATGAAATATTTTAAACACATCTCAGACAAAATGTCATTTTACTCCTACATACTGCAGTGCACACCTATTAAAAAAAAACAAACTTTTTCTTACATAACTATATACTGTTACCGCATTCACAAACAATAATTCCTCTGTATCATCTAATACTCATCCCTAATTCCATCTCCCCGATTGTCCCACAAGGTCATTTACATGATCACATCAGAATACAAACAAAATAAAAGGCTCACATGTGATCTGTCCTCATCTAGAACTGACCAACCTCTTCCCAGCCATTAACTTCTTACAGAAACTAGGTCACACATCTTGTAGACAGTCCCGCTGTAAAATAATAAGAAATATAGATATAGATTGTCTTTGACTCCAGCTCCTGCTAATATCTGGTCTTTGACTCTGTTCCTAACACAGAGCTCCTAAATCCCTTGGAATGTCCTGGGTAACAGGAACATCTTTTGTTCTAATGAAGCAACTCTTGGCTGGCTCCTGGATGGGGGCTGGTCACCAGGAAGACCAAGGCATGATTAGAAGCCTGGAACTTTCAGCCCCACCCCACCCTCATTTGCCAGAGAGGGGAGAGGGGCCGGAAATTGGTCATGCCCACATGATGAAGCTTCCATAAAAATGCTGAAAGTTTCCAGGTAGGTGAAGATCTCCACATGCCAGGAGGTAGCTACCCACCCCAACTCCACAGGGACAGAAGCTCCCGAACTCGGGACCCTTCCGGACCTCACCCTATGTATCTCTTCATCTGGCTGTTCATCTGTAGTATGTCCTTTATTATATAATAAACTGGTAAAGGTAAGTAAGTGTTTCCCTGAGTTCTACGAGCAGGTCTAGCAAATTACTGAACCCAAGGAAGGGGTCACGGGAGCCCTAGTTTATAGCCAGTTGGTTAGCAGTACCAAGGACAAGCTGGGACTTGCTATTGGAGTCTGAAGTGGGAACCATGTTATGGGACTGAGCCCTTCACTTGTGGCATCTGATGCCAACTCCAGGTAGTGTCAGAACCAAACTGAACTGCAGGCCCCCCAGGTGATGTCAGAGAATCAGTCAACGTGGGAATAAACCCACACTTCTCAAGTCAGAGGTGTTGTGAGTGTGGTAATAGCGTAAGAGTAAAGGAAAACTGTGAGTTTTTTCTAGACACCCACATTCTGCAAGCCTCTGTGGTGTTCTTTAGTGTGTTCCTCTGTCCCTCAGGTTTCCTGTAAATGGAAGTTGGTGCTAGAGACTTGATTAGGTTAATATTCAGTTTTGTTTTGTTTTGTTTTTTAGAACAACTGGTGCTGTGAGCTTCATGTTGCTTCATATCCGGACCCGACAATATCTGGATCCCCCAATTAAAGTAATGTTCAGCAGGTTCAGGTGGTGAAGGCCTGTAATTTCCACTGTAAATTTCCCCATCAACTTTTCATCTCATGGTTTCTTTCACGGATAACTCTGGCTTGATGCAAATATTTCATATATATGTATGTGTGTGTATTTTTATATATTTATATAAATAGATACAGGTAGAAACATTGAAATATATATCTATATATATGATCTATATCAATATATCACATATAATCATATTTATGTATATGTGTGTGTATAAACACACACACACATATATATATAAAATCAGGACTTATTTTTTTCCCAATGTGTTTATACCACTTGCATGTATTATTCCTTTTGATACTTACTTATATTACCCCATTTGGGGCAGCAGAACCTCTTTTTGTGATCACCCATGAGTCTTTGGACTTAACATACAACCTAGCTCACAGTAATAAGTTCCATGACTTTTATCTATGATCTAAACTTATTTCCACATAAAAATCATCAATAAAGGGGACTTCCCTGGTGGTCCAGTGGTTAAGACTCTGTGCTTCCACTGCAGGGGGCACAGGTTCAATCCCTGGTTGGGGAACTAAGAGCCCGAGTGCCGCACGATGTGGCCAAAACAAAAAAAAATTATCAGTAAGAGGGCAACTCTTCAGCTTCTTCAATATACCCACATCACAAGAATTGATTGCATCCCTACCCCATCCCAGGCACCGTGTAAGGTGGCTGGATGACAAAGGCAGATAAAGCACATTCCCTGTTCTTAAGAGCCTTGCGGATTAGAGCAGCTGTTTGTGAACACAGCATGCCTCCCATCAGCACTTCAGAATCAGGTGGGAAGTTTGTCGTAAGCCATTTACTGCTCACCATAGATAAGAACAGGGATGTTTGCAAATGGCTTGCTCTTTAAAAAAATAAATGAGAACAAGTTCAATGTCAGCCCTACAATGCTGCCAGGCTCAATGCATCTCAATACTCAGAGGACCAGGAGGTGAACACAGCTGGAGCACGGGGCACGGGGCATGGCAGGGCACCCCATACATCTGCATCAGTGATGTCAAGTGTGTCATGGTCTAAAAAAAAAAAGTGCTGATCTAGCAAGAGAAATGTATCATCGGGTAAATAAAATACAATGTGATATGTTCTCACAATGCTACAGGAATATAGATGAGCAGATGATTCAAAACATCTCAGTGAGAAGAGAAACAGGATTTGGGCTTTGAACAATGACTGGAAACCAGTGTTGGTGAAAAGGACAGGGCATTTTAGCAGGGAGATCAGCTTCTGCAAACGCATAAAGATGTGACAGCAGTATGGACGCAGCTTAGTTTTCCGTGGCCAGAGACAGAAAGTATTTTCAAAGCAGCAGAGAAAGGTTGGATGGGGCCAGGTGGTGAAAGTGCTCATAGCCAGGACAAGGTACCTGGAGGTTATCGTTAGGCTATAGGGAACCATCAGCTTCTTAAGGCAGAGTAATATGGTCAGATCTACCTTTTAAAAGGATAACTCAAGGGAAGCAGGGAGGGGCAGGGGATAGATGAATAAGAAGGGAGAAAAAGTAAAGAAAAAAGATGAGTTAGAGGCTTACTATAATCCCGATGAAAACCCAGAGGCCCAGAAGTCTTGCTGAATTTGCCAGGTGGAGAAAAGGAGGCAGAAATGGAATCAAGAAGCTTTTCAAAAGTGAACCTTAAAAAAACTCGGTGACTGAGGACATGGGAGGACTCAGGGAGACAGAGATTAGAGGATGACTCCGAGGTCTCTGAGGATCAACAGGCAGTAGCAGAAATGCAACTCCATTACTAACTAGTCAAGTTGGAGTGCAAATGGATTAAGAATTCATATTGAGTGTATTTGCAAATAGGCAGGTTGCAAAAAACATCTCAGAGTAATACACTCATCAGGATTTCCATTTCGAAAATACATGCAGGGCCACTAACATTTATAACCTCTCCATGTTAAAAATTTAATGTCGTCTTTGTAGTAAATTATGAATGTCCACTATGCCAGGATGCCATCCCTAGAGTCGAAGAAGAGTCCCAAATTCGAGGTTGCTTAGCTACCAGAGTCCCCTTGAGCAGAGAAAAACTGACATTTTTTTTTTCCCCAGTAAAGTCTTTCACAGATCTCAAACTGGAGCAGGGGGAAATGATCATTAAAAACTGACCTTATGACTTGGGTGCAGTTCAGGAAAACAGAATTTGCTCAACCAGCAGGGGGCATCCCACCTTCTCCAAGAACCTTTCTAAAATCCTCAATGCATGTTAGCACCCATTTCCCGCTAATCCCAGCCCGTGATCATCTCTTCTCACTGGTACCACCCTGGAGGCACACCCCCGCACAGTGGTTAACTTTTCAGTTGTCTTCTCCAAAGAGACTGACATGTCTGAGACCATAATCTTACACGTCACGTACTGTGTAAGGTCGAAGACAGAGGCTCTGGTGACCGGCTTTGAATCCTGGCTCTGGCCCTTACTATCTGCCTGGCCGTGAGCAATTCCTCAATGTCTCTGTGTCTCAGTTTCCTCATCCGTAAACTGGAGCTGGTAATAGTACCCTCCCCTACAGGATGTGAGCATTAAACAAGTTAAAATATTTAAAGTGCTTGATATAGTTCTGGTTCATAGTAAGCATTCAATAACTCTTGGCTATGATTGGTGTTCTTATTTCATGTGTCCTCTGTCATATTTGGAGAGAGAAAAACACACAGCATTGGTTATGCAAACAAGGGATGATCTTCTGGTCCTTTCCCTATTGCGTCTTACCCCTTTGTTCCACTTTGTAGTAAGATATTCCAAATTACCTCAGAACTCCAAAGGTACCTCAGGACCTGGGGGAGAATTCTGCCGGTGTGTAGGGGACAAAGCAGTTGGGAGGAACCGCCCAGCGCATCTCTTCGTGGGTGTGAGGAATTTGCATCCTTTGGACAACAGGTCCAAAGACCCTTTCTCTGGGTCAGCCAGCTCAGCCAAAGAGTCCAAGCATAGGGTTTCCTCTCTGGGAAGATATACACCAACACATAAAAGGAAGGAGCATTTTCTGGAAATGCTGAAGACTGCCTTAAAGAAGAAAAGGACAGACGAAAAGGAGGACGAGCCTGTGACAAATAGGTAGGTGGGAGGAAATTAGAGATTTTTTTCAGGATTGTTTAAGGAGCTTTCCTGGAAAGGCCCCAAGATGAGCAGTGGAGGGCACAGAACTCACCTTCTCGAGGCCAGCAAGCCAGGTTGTGGTGGGCGGAACAGCAGCCCTCCAAAGATGTCCACATCCTCTGAATACGTCACTTTACATGGCAAAAGGGACTTTGAGGGTGTGACTTAAGGATCTTGAGATGGGGCAGGGGGCTCCTCCTGGATTATCTGGGTGGGTCCAATGTAGTCACAAGGGTTCTTACTAAGAGGAAGGCGGGAGAGTCAGAGAAGCAGATGTGAACAGGGCAGCAGAGTCACAGTGATACGGGGCCACAAGCCGAGGAACGCGGGCAGCTTCAAGAAGCTGGAAAAGGCAAAGAAGGGGATTCTCCACTAGACCCTCCAGAAGAAACTGCAGCCCTGCTGACCCAGTTTACAGACTTCTGACTTTCAGCACCAGAGGATAACAACTTTGTGCTGTAGTAAACCACCAAGTTGGTGATCACTGTTATAGCAGCGATAGGAAACAAATACACAGGAGGAAAATGCGAGGGGCTAGGAGTAAAGTCCACATCTGCTCCGTGAAGATGCAAAGAGAAGACAGGAGACTGCAAGAGAGAAGCTGCAGGCAAAGCAATTAGAGCGCCATTGGCAGGAAGGGCATTCAGAAGATGAAGAACGTGGAACCAATCTGAGCCTGATGGGATTTGGCCAAGGAATGTGATTAATTTAGCCAACAAAGAGTTGCAAGAGAGTATTCTTCTTCTTCTGCCTTTTGTGGGGGAAAATTGAGAGTCTGAAATGGATGAAAAGGATTCCTGGGTGTCTTGTCTAACACACTTTTCCAGGTCCTCTCAGTCTTTCATCAACTACGAGCTATTACATAATCTGTAAGTTTTGGAAAACGAATAATAATACAAGTGATTCTTGCCCATAGAAATGCTGATTAGTAGCACTGAGTGGAATGCGATCACTGCCCAGTGGGTGGACCATTTTGCTTCCATTTGTAAATCTACTTCAGCATTCCTTATTTGCCTGCATATGTCTGGTTCTTGGACTGTTCCTTGGAACAAGGTGTATCATCTTACTGTTTCTCTCAACTGATGACTTAAATAAAATCTTTGACGCATGTTCATTATATATCTGTGTGAGAGTCATGAGTTCACATTTTCAAAAATGTATCCTGTAATATTTAATTAGCCTAGAACTGTAACGTAGCTAACATACACCCAAAGGTGTGTGTGTCTGTCTCCATTCCACCCACGTGGGAGCTGACTTTTTGATGCCAGACAATGGTGTCATAGGGTCAGGTGCCATGAGGGCCCAAACCATGGTACTTTGGCAAAGGATGAGGTTGATACTGGGTTCACCACCCCCCACCCCCCCAGCAGGGGACTTGGTACAGCAGGATAATTGCTGCCTCTTGGACTATAACTGAGGGAAGACTTGATACAGGAACTGGGTGAGCAGTGAGGGTCCCCAGTAACAAGCATCACTCCACAAGTTCTTCATCTTTACTCCCACCCACCACGCACAGAAGATGTTCCCCCATCCTGGTCCAGGAGAGGCAAATAAGCATCTTCCCACCAAGACTCTCCCTCCCTTCAGGACTGTTGGGTCCAGCAGTGAGAACACTGAACAGACTAAGAAAGGAAGCAGGAAGAACAAGTGATCTTTAGATACTCTTCTATGTAATCAAGGCTAAAAGAAAGAAATTTTTCATACAAATTATCTTCAGAAACGGTGCGGACATAGTCGTGGATAAGAATCCTCGTGGAGTCGAGTAGTTACATTATTCCTTCTGTGTCCGACGTTCCAAAATAATATTCATAACTTTATGGAGAAAATGGACATTTTTGCTTTATTCCTAGCTTTATGGAAAATGATTTTGTTTCTCCATCAGCTAAAATTTGGCTCCTGGTTTCAAATAGGATTTTATTTTATTAGAATGATAAAGCTTTTGTTGGGAATAAGTATTGCACTTTATTAAGTCATTTCAATAGGTATTGAGCTCCTTTTTCTTTTCTTTCTTAAACTATTAATAAGATGTACTATGTTAATTATTTCATACTGAATTATTCTTGCATTCCTAAAACGAACCTCACTATCTTGGGATACCATACTTCGAATGCACAGAGCCAAATTCTGTCCAAATTCTTTTGGACTTTTGTGCCTATATCAGCATTTTCTAAACTGTTCAGCAGGATGTTATTAAATGTGCAATGGCTTTTTTAAAAGGGCCTATTCTCTAGCTTGAGAGGTGATAGGTTAAAACAACATTAGCGGGTCTCTCCTGCATGAATACTCAGAGGCCCTAATGGGCCGGCATGCACGGTGAATCTCAAAAAGGGGGAGAGATCTTGCTGTATTTCCCAAATTTATTTGACTAGGAGACTTTTTTTCCAGCACATCTATTTACATTCCCCAGAACAGTGCTCTGCAGAACACCCGTTTTCAAATTGCTGGTTAACTAAAGAGCAAGACGTTTATTTGTTTGTTTCCGAAATACGTTTACCTAGGTTTGGGTTCAGGATCATATTTGACTCATAGAATAAATTTAGTAAATGAGTCCATGATTCAGAAGGGCTCTTTCAATACAGGAATCACCTATACCTTGAAAATTTGAAAGAATTCCCTGTGATTCCATCAGTTGTCTCATGGGAGAGGGCAGTGTTTTGAGAAGTTCAGCCCTTACTCACTCTGCCCTAGTCAAGTACCCTACTTTTAGCAGGTTAACTTTTTTCAGCTAAAAAATGTGTTCCTTTGTTTAAAGATTAAAACCTGATTAGCATTCAATTGTATGTTCTCATGTTTAAATACGCTTTCTCACTATTGTCTTATACACCTGTTCATTTCTAACTTTGTTCAACCGTTTGCATTTGTTCATGGAACAAAGAGCTTAAAGTGACGATTGCAGAGCAGAGGCCAGGCATGAAAAATGATAAGTTATTATTTAGGGGAAACTCATGACCTAGTGTGAGAGACAGACACATAAACAATTAATCACGATGCCTTATAATGAGGGATGCAATTCCTTGTAATAAGGCGGGCAAACAGGCTGTGAAGACAACCTTACCATGACTAGCGGACTGGAGGAATTGACACCATCTTCAAAGAGGTCCTAAAAACCCAATAATCACAGCAATTTAGGAAGAGGCTACAGATCACTCAAGAGAAGAGAGAAAAATGGCATGTGAATCAAGACCTGCTGTATAGCACAGGGAACTCTACTCATTACCCTGTAATGGCTTATATGGGAAAAGAATCTGAAAGAGTGGATATATACATATATATGTAATACATATATACATATGCATGTGTATATATATATATATATATGATTCACTTCACTATACAGCAGAAAGTAACACAACATTGTAAATCAACTATACTTCAATAGAAATTTAAAAAAAAAAAAAAAGAAAGAAAGAAAGGAATGGTGTCTGGAGAACATGGGATGGAGGACAGCCAGAGGTGAGGCTGATAAAGTGTGTTTGAGCCACAAGCTTAAGCTGGTATTAGTTTCCTATCACTGCTGTAACAAATCACCACAAACTTGATGGCTTAAAACAATACAGTCGTATTGCCTTACAGTTCTGGAGGTCAGAAGTCTGAAATGGGTTCTGCTGGGCTGAAATGAAGGTGTGGGTGGGGCTGTGTTCCCTCCAGAGGTTCTCAGGAGGTTTCCCTGCCTTTGTCAGCTTCTAGCATCCACCTGCACTCCTTGGCTTGTGGCCTCTTCCTCCATTCTTAAAGCCAGCAGTGTAGCATCTTCTTTCCTCTCTGACCCGCTGCTTCTTTCATCACATTTTCTTCTCTCACGCTGACCCTCCTACCTCCCTCATACAAGGAGCCCTGTGATTGCACTGTGGGGATTAGGATGTGGACACCTTTGGGGGAGGAGGGCACTGTGATCTCATCCACAAGGCCCTCGTGTGCCCTGCCTAGAGTCTGGGTTTGACACTGCAGGCAAGAAGAGGCCACGCGAGATTTTTAGGCAGGAAAGCAACATGACGAGGTCATGATCGAGAACTCAGATGGCAATACGAAAGCCAGCCTGAAACAGGTGCAGACTGGAGGCACTGAGACCTGCTAAGATACCATACTAAGGCAAAGCAACAACAGCAGGGATAGTAAGTGGTACCTAATTACTGAAATGAGTAAAGTGGACAGGACTTGATGACTGATTGGAGGAGGTGGGGCGGGGGGGGGGGGGTGATGCCATTAACCAAGATGGAAATTTTCTGAAGCGGAACAGGTTTGGGCAAAGAGATTCTCCTACCTGGTCCCTTCCCTTCCGTTCCTCCCTCCCCATTCTATCCTCCACAACTACTTGTTTACATTAAAATTAATTCTTCAGTCTAACATATAAGACACTTCATGGTCTGGCCTCTCCCCATGTCTCCTTCCAGCTGTACTTCTCACCACTCATCCCATTCCAACCCACAGCGTCAGCCAAGTCAAATCACTGTATGGTTCCTGTTACCCAATATGACTCATCCTTAGCTGTTGTCACGCATCCATTCATCCGCCACCACTGCCTGGATAGTCTGTCCAGTTGTGACTGTGCACACATCCTCACCTGTTGAGCCTTTGCTCCTCTGTGCATCCTTTATGGCCCTCCCACGTAGAACAACCACTGCCCTCCCCCTATCCGTCAACCAAGTATGGGTTTCCCCTATTTAAATACAGGCACACCCTTAGATCCCTAAGCATCCTGCTGCTGGAAGATAAATATTCTAAAATCAAGAACAGTATCTTATTCATCATCCCATTCTTGGTGGCTAAAATAGCATTTTATAGCCTCTAAAGTAAATGTTTGATGAATCAATCAAGCAATCAATGAAGAAAGATGAACAATAAAATAAAGTCATTATAAATTGCAAGAGGTCATATTTGGTCCATCAATGGACGAATGGATAACCAAATTATGGGCTATCCATACAATGGAATATTATTCAATTATCAAAAGGAATGGAATACCTACACATGCTACAGCATGGATGAATCTCAGAAACGTTAGGCTGAGTGAAAGATGGCAGTCACAAAGACCGCATATTGTATGATTTCGTTCATGTGAAATGTCCATAATAAACAAATCCATACAGACAGAAGGTCGATTAGTTGCTCTGAGCTGGGGGCATGGGCTATGAGGAGCTGGGGGCAGGGAAAGCTAAGGGGTGCAGGGTTTCTTTATGGAGCAATAAAAATGTTGTAAAATTAATCATGCTGATGGACGCACAACTATGTGAATACACCAAAAGCCACTGAATTATATACTTTAAAGGGGTGAGCTGTGGATTTGTGAATTATTTCAATAAAGCTGTTACCAAAAAAAAAAAAATCAAATTTCAAACCAAATATGGGGACTTCCCTGGTGGCCCAGTGGTTAAGAATCCACCTGCCAACGCAGGGGACACAGGTTCCATCTCCCTGGGCCGGGAAGATCCCACATGCTGCAGAGCAACTAAGCCCATGCGCCACAACTACTAAGCCTGCGCTCTAGAGCCCGCGAGCCACAACTACTGAGCCCACGCACCTAGAGCCTGTGCTCCACAGCAAGAGGAGCCCCCACAGTGAGAAGCCTGCACACCCCAATGAAGAGTTGCTCCTGCCTGTTGCAACTAGAAAAAGCCCACGTGCAGCAACGAAAACCCAACACAGCCAAAAAATAAATAAATAATAAATAAATAAAGTAAAAACTCCAAACTCACAGTGATATCAAAAGTCTACCAGGGGGCGGGGGGTGAAGGGGAAACTGAGACGAAGCAAGAGAGTAGCACAGACATATATATACTACCAACTGTAAAATAGTCAGTGGGAAGTTGTTGTATAACAAAGGGAGTCCAACTCCAGGATGGACGATGCCTTAGAGGACTGGGGCAGGGAGGGCGGGGGGGACTCGAGGAGGGGGAGTCAAGGAAGGGAGGGAACACGGGGATATGTGTATAAAAACAGATGATTGAACCTGGTGTACCCCCAAAAAAATAAAAAAAAATAAAAAAAAAAAAGAGGAAGAAGAAGAAAATTTGAGAACTTAAAATATATATATATATATATGATTCATTAATGAGAGAAGAAAAAAAAAGGACCAAGAGAGGCACTGGGAGATAAACTCAACTGATGGTGGATATCCTTCCAATGGGTGGTGAGCAACAGGGAAGTGGATAAAAGTCCACACATAGTAAACTGCTGTGTGCCACTCACTAGCCAGACACCTTATCTGCATTTTCTCCTTTCATTCTCATGATTTAGACGTTTTTATTCCTATTTACAGTTGAGAAAACTGGAGCGAAGATAATTCCGGTCCTTTGCCCAACAGCACCCAGTTTAAGCCAGAATTTAAATTCAGGCAGACTAGCTCCAAAATCCACACGCTTTGACCATTTTGCTTTGTTTATGGAGTTGGTAAGTATGTCAGTTTTTTCCTTTTCATTCTTTGCAAGGGAGTTTAATCTTTTAAAGTTCTTTAGTTGAATTGTTTGTTTTCTTTAATAACAAAAGTACTTAAATCTATGAAATTACCTCCGTGTAATTTTTCAATGAACTCTGGCTGTATGTCATTTGTGCTGACCTCATTTTTTATTGTCCAAATAATTTGTTTTTTTTCTATACTCGATTTCCTTTTGTGGGTTTTTCATTATCAAATGGTAGGTTTGCTTCTTCAGACTGTGTTACATCATTCCCAGAGAAAGTGGCCAGCACAGTTTCTGCATTGAGGGATTTAATACACTTTCTTTGTGATCTAATGTACTATCAAGTTTTGTAAAAACCCCAGGGACTCTAGGAAAGAAGGTCCATTCTCCTCTTTATAGAGGAGGTGCCAAATGCTCCCCTGATATAGTTAATATATTTTATCGTTTACAGACCTTCAAAAAAGAAAACTCCAGTTTCTTAAATTATTTTCAAAATAGCAATGGCCTTCTCAATAATACATTCGTAATACAAGCAACACACGTAAAAGTTAAAAGAGGAAGAATATGTCTGAGTAATTCAAAAGGCCAGGAAGAACTCAGCTATTTGTAATCAGATATTTCAATACTGGCCAGGCTTTTAACTTCAGCACGATGAATGGCCATAAAAAGATATAAACCTTCTTGTAAAAGACTTGGCTTCCTCTGCTTTTTACATAATCAATTTGACATTTGAATTTTGGCAAAGGATCGCAAGTACCTTGCTTTATTTATTACCTGAGATTAGATAAAAACATCACTGTTATCAAACCCTACCAGGCTTTTTCCTAAAATAATGTGCAATTTTTCAAGCAAGGATCACTTTGTCCTGACATCAAAGTCTACAGAACAGGATTTCCAAGTATATTATACATAGAAACCATTCCCCTCCCACCCTCCTACCCTCTCCTCTCTTCCCTGCCTGCTACACACCCCTCCCCTTAAAATAACCCACTCCCACCAATTCTGCCTTCCACCAACTGCTACATTTATAGCATGGCATGAATCTAAAAAAGAACAAGGAAGTGCACAAAAAAAATCATCATCCTAACTGTGCCAGAGAAGAGCAGAAGGGTCCTCAGGCACCAAATCTGTCATTCCACACACTGTACAGTCCATACTGAAAGGCAGATAGATGCCCCAGGACCCCATGCTTGCTCTTATCCACACTGCGCAGACTTTTATGCCTGGGGACCGTCTAAGAGGTCTCATCAAGCCCTCACTAATCCCCACGGTGACCTTGGTGCTCTCGAAGGCACATGGAAGGATCTTTCTAGAATCATCTGAAGAATAAGGAATATGGGTTTAAATGGTAGCATTTAATGCCCATTCTCTTAGTTTCCCATGAAAGGCAAAACCCCCAAAGATGGGAGCTCAGCTCACCCTCAAAAACAAAGCTGATGGTCAAACTACAGCCCAAGTCTAGATGCAATCTCCCCACCCCATCCCCAACGAGATGGCTGGTTGGACAAAACCTACCCGGGTCTGGCTTCATGGTACCCCTGGCTCTGCTCCTGAAATAAAGACAGCCAGCTGGGAAAGTCAGCAGGACACCTCAGCTGACCTCTACTTACTACCTGTGCCCCGCCCCCACCCCCGCTTAGTCGTCACAAAACGGAAAACCAGGCTACCAAACAATGAATTTCCTGCCACCCAGGGCACTCTGCACCCCAACTTCCCTCACCTCTCCCCCTCTGCCCTACATCCCATTGCCTTTCTTCATACATACTGATGTTCAGATCAATTAACTCAAAAACAGCCAAATGAACATGAAATGTGGGGAGTAGAGAGGGTGGCAGTGACACAGTGACACATTTCTGAGGCAGTCTGCATGGGGACCGAATGGTGAGAAGCCCAGGGTCTGGAGCCAACTGCCTGGAGCGAGTCCTGGCATCACCCCTACTAGCTGTGCAAACATGGGCTAGTACCTTAACATCGCAGGACCTCGTTCCTGTCTGTGAACTGGAAATCTTGAGTGCCTCCCTCCTATTTTAAAACACGTGAAGTACTCAGAACAGCACTTGGCCATAGCAAGCTCCCAGGTTCCCAGCACTTGAATCTCTCATATTATCTCATTTAATTATCACAAAAATGCTTAGCGTTCCATTCTATAGATGAACAGACTGAGGCTCAGAGAAGCTATGAAACTAGACCAAGGCAATGGATCGAGTAGGGGAAGAGCTGGGACTTGAATTGAGGGCTGCCATCAAACCTAGAGGCTCTTGATCCACACACTATGCTACCTCCCTCTGTGGATAAAGTTCAACACACAGGGACAAAGGAAATACCAAGCTGGGTAGCAGTATACAGCGATGATGGTTGTTTTGCAAAGGCAAACTGTGGGTTTAAAATAGAACAGAACCAGACAGTGGGGACACGACAAGATGTCACCACATCAAAGCAGTAGCTGTATTAGGTGAAAGTTGACTAGACCCGAGACCTACATTCAGAATCTCATACATTCACACTCGACTGTAGTTTTAGAAGGAGAGCTGACTGACCATCACCCAGGTGGACAGGAGGTGCAGCCCAGAACATTCTACATACCCTGTCAGTTGTCAGGAACTATATCCGGACAGACCTTGTTTTGAAATAAAGAGTAAAATCTGACAGGGAATTCTGTAAAACTATTTCAGAACCGCATCCCAGAGTCCCAGGGGAAGAGCAGCCTTAAAAGAATCCAAGGACATGTGAACTTCATGAAACAGGAGCAAAAATCTATAGCAAGAGAACAGCCTGAGAGAAAAAGGAAACAAGAGGAGATGAAAAGGGCTGTGAGTAATACAAGAATTAGAGGAAGTCAAAATGCATTTAAATATCCACATGGACGTGAGGCAAGACAGAGGCTGCGGAAAAATCAAATCAGGGATGTTAAGAATACACTTGAGAAGTTCTCCAAGGATATAGAGGGAAAGGATAAAGAAATTAAAGTAATGAGAATGATAGATATGGGAAAACCAATTTTAAAACTCCAATATAAAAATAATTGATTTTTTCAGAAGAATAGAACAGAACAAAACAACAAACTAAGGAAGAAAAGAATAGAAAACATTTTTTCTTGACCTTTAGAAAAATTATATCCTATGAAAAAAGATCCTTATATGGACATATCTCGGCAAAATATTCATTAAAATATTGGAAAAATTAAAACCATTCAAAGATCTAAGGAAAAAAATACTTAGAAAAGAACAAAGATCAGAGCAATCCCAGCTTCTCTGCAAATAAAAAGTTCTAGAAAACACTGAAAAACCATCTAACAGTTGAGGGAAAGGATTAGAGACCCAAGATTTTGAAAAAGCACTTGTGCAGTCTGACATCTGTGAAGACAACATCCTTGGATATTCCTGCTTTGAGAACATATACTACCAATTACCATCTTTTCAACTTAAACTTATACCCCCAAATGAGTAGGTCATGCTATAATGGAATTGTGGGTTTTCCCTTAATTAACTTAGTCCCCAGACTCCAGCATCCAGGTGGGTTAAGGATTGTGGGGATGTTTCTGGGGACTCTGGGCCGAGTATCTTGTGATGCTTCCCTAAGTGGCTTCCTTTCACTGTTCACTGCCTGGGATCGAGATCACATCCTGCACCTCGCAGGTCACACCACAGGTTTCTCCACCACTTCAGACAGTAGCGGGTGCTTCTTTGTTCCATTCTAATCAGCAAAGGCTACATTATTCACACTGCTACACACTATATAAGAATTAATATAAACAGCTTTATTTCTCCTTCCCCCAAAGAGGGCAACAAAAGCCGTTCATGTTGGTGAATAATCGAATAACAATAACCGATGATGGTGTTATCATCACCAAGCAACTTGAAGTCTGATTTTCAGTTTATTATTTGATAATATTTTCTTGAAATGCAGAAGCAACAGACGTGCAATGCCAAAAATACAGACATTCATCCATCCTGATGCCCAAACAGAAACATTGCATTTCCCATGCATACCCCTCTTATGACTAGTTTTCATAATAATGTATTTAACTATACACAGTTCGTAGTTTCCTTTGTTTACAAAGTATCATATGATTTTTTAAATTCCCAATCAAAAAATATTATTTTGAATGGCTGCACAGCATTTCATGCCACAAATAATGGACTCATAGTTGACCTAATCGATCCCTGGTCATGGGACATTAAAAGAATTACACTATCCATTATACATTACACTATGCAGTGAAATAACAAAAATTTAGATTCGGGAGCAAACTTTCCTGAGATCAAATCACTTATTAGCCATGCAACGTTAGGCAAATTAGTTCAACAATCTGTGCCTGTTTCCTCATAAACATAACAGGGATTATAACCGTACTTAACTCAGCGCTGTGTGGATGAAATAAATTAGTACAAGTAAAGGCTTTAGAACACTCCCTCCAATATGGTAAACAGTATATGTTTAGGTTATTCTTTTTCTATGTCTTTGCTGCAACGTGGAATGAACATCCTTCTATATGTATCCTTAAAAAAAAAAAAAACTTAAATGTTTATTTTTGGATAAATTCTTTGAAATGTAATTGCTGGGTCCAGAGACAATTCACTTCTAAACTCACGTACATAGTGTCTAATTTCACATCAAAACGTCATACAATTTTATAATCCCACCCACAAAAAATGAAAATGCCTATTTTCACACAGCCTTGCCAACACTGGTTATCTACCTTTTCTCCCCCAGCTCTGCTAAGATAATGGATAAAACTGACATTTTGTTGCCTTATTTTGCATTTCTATTCCCAATAAAGTCGACCATTTTTTTCTGAAGGTTTATATGTCATTTTGATTTTTTTCCTTTTATGCAAAATCTGTTCATGTTCTTTGCCCACTTTTTGTTAGGAGTATTTTTCTACTGATTGCCAAAAAGTTTTATGTATTAGGAATAAACATTTATATTATATATGGGAAATATTTTACTTCGGTGTGTCATTAGCACTAGCTATTACAAAGATTTGTTTATAACGTTTTGATTTTTTTAATGCATTAAATTTTATAACATCAAATCTACCAAACTTTTCCTTTATAATTCAGACTTCGGGATTAGAGTTGGAAAGGCATTCCCAAACCCAAGTTTATATGTATTTCACCTACACTGCCATCTCTGACAGTTCTCAGTGGTTTCATATTTTACATTTAACTCTTTATCCAAATCCAATTTATTTTATGCATTAGCATAAGGAAAGAAACTTAACAATTTTCTCCCCAACTTTTCCAACCCATATTCACTGAATCTTATAAGCTCAAATATACCACTGGCTTCTCCTTTCCATTTTCATGTTCTACTTATTCTGACACCAGCCCCACTCTTCATTATTATAGTTTTAAAGCTAATTCTAATGTCTGGAAGAGCAAGTGCTCAATCACCATTTTGTTTTGTTTTTTAAAGGACTTAATTGGCTCTTCTCAGCAGTTTATTCTCCAGATGAACTTCAGAATAAGTTGTCACATTCCCCCCCAAAAAAGCCCTGTGGGACTTTTGTTGTCATTGTTATATCTGAAACACAACAGCTGTCATTCTATTTGTTTTGGGTTCTTCTTTGGAAGCATAAATTATCCATATGTTGGATCTTCACTGTCTGCCCTCTGTGTTCATAACCTCTTGCATAACTTTTAGTTTCTTATCCTTGTCCTCCACATTCTAGGGTTTTTCTCAAACCCATCTTCCTTATCACCAAATAGATGCACTGTAATATTAATTCTGCTCCTTGCTGCTTCTAATGCTACATACAGTTTTGCCTCCAAAGGACTTGCTTCCTTGTACTCTCTTCTGAAGTTTGCCAAATTTGTTTTCATCTTAGTCTGTTGTCTCATCATCTAAGCTTAACTTTTTTATATTTTGTCTCTTGTTTTAGAGTCTATGGCTTCCTAAGTTTCCTTATGACTAAAACAGATGCTGACTAACATTTGTTTTTGAAGAAACATCTTTTTATTTAAATATGCCCTTTCTTTACTTCATGCAGGATATGTTTTCTTCCATTCATGTTGCAGATATGTTTACATGTCCCAAATTGAGGGTTGTTACTCCTGCTTATTCAGGCTTCACTGTGAACAGACTTACTCCTTGATGATGTTTTTCTCATCTGGCCACCTGGAAGCTGGGAATTGTGTTGAATGACTGAGGTCTGTATATTTTTTATAAGAAATAAAGACTAATCATCTAGCCAAATGCAGACATTACCTGTTATTAAAAAACCTCAATTTTTTTTTGGCCGTACCATGTGGCATGTGGGATCCTAGTTCCCTGACCAGGGATCAAACCCACACCCCCTGCATTGGAAGTGTGGAGTCTTAACCACTGGACCACCAGGGAAGTCCTAACCCCTTTTTATATCATTGTCTGTTGGAAAGTTTTTGCAACAGTTCCTATATCATCTCTATATCAACGTGTATGATAAGATACAAATATCAAAACTTTACAAAAACAAAAAGACTCTAAGGAACTACTCAAAATGTTGATAAGATCTGAACTTTGTGCCATGGCTAGCAAGGACTTCCAGGATCTGGCCCCTCTCTGGTTTCTTCTCCTCCACTCTCTCCCCTACTCCAGCCACCCTGGCCTCTTTCTCTCAGTCAAGCACAAACGTATTCCCACCTTTGGGTTCTAAGTTGAAAAGAGTACTTTGTCCTTGGGTATTCCCATGGCAACAACTTCTTACTTTTCAGGTCTCCCTTCAACTGTCCCTCCCCGACCATCCTAACTGCCCCCCTTCCCATGTCATTCCTATCTCACCAGCCTGTTTTATTTTCTTGCTAGTATTTGCCAGTAGCTAAAACCATCTCACTTATCTGTTATCTTATATGTATATACCCCATCAAAAAAATATAAACCTGGTTTATAGCAGCATTATTTACAATTGCTAAGGTATGGAAGCAACCTAAGTATCCATCAACAGATGAATGAATAAAGAAGATGTGGTACCTATACACAATGGAATACTACTCAGCCATAAAAAAGAATGAAATTTTGCCATTTGCAGCAGCATAGATGGCCTTGGAGGGCATTACACTAAGTGAAATAAGACAGAGAAAGAAAAATACTGTATGATATCACTTCTATGTGGAATCTAAGAATACAACAAACTAGTGAATCAAAACAAATAAACAAAAAAAGCATACTCACAGATATAGAGAACAAACCAGTGGTTACCAGTTGGGAGAGGGGCAATATAAGGGTAGCGGGGAAAAAAGAGGTTTTATACACACACACACACACACACACACACACACACACACACACACACACACACACACACACATATACATACACATACCTGTAAGAGCAGGAATTTTCTCTATCTTTTCATCACTGTAACTCCAGAATCTAAAACAGTTTTGTATAAATAACAAACATGCAATAAACGTCTGTTGAGTGAATAATGATTATATATGATAGATGGGATTCTGGGTTTACTTTCCCTTCTTATTTTTCTTTATGTTTCATATTTTATAATGAATTACTTTTATAATACATTACTTGTATAGTTTAAAAAGTGCATTTTAAAACAAAAGAATCTATGTAATTTTTAAATGTACAACTGGTTTTCAAAGTTTTCAGCTGCCAAATCATTTCACAAAATCTCTGTGGCTTTTTCTAATACATAAAAGAGATAAAAGAAGTATTTTATTATCATCAATGCATTTTAAAGCTCAGATTACAATACTTGCTTCTTATAAAATCAACCAATAAAACAATGAGTTTGTTTTAATGAAAACTTAAATTTTAAATTGAAAAGTATGGATGAAAGTTTCTCTCTAATGACAGTCTCAGATGACGTTCACTTATTTTAATATAGCTGTTTAGTACCGAGAAAAATCCTGATTCACACAGACAGGTAGTTGCAATGGTAACAGTTTTTAGTAAGTCACTTGTTCTTATAATATTCTTAAATAAAAAAAGGGTATCTAAGAGAAAAGCTATTCTCAAGCTTATACCATCACAAATTACCCAAGCTACACAAATTTTCACACCAGTAGTTTTTAATAAGTTTGGTTTATAATGCATTTTATTGTGTGTTATTTTTGTTACAGCTCTAAATAGACTGGAATATATTTAAAATACTAACTGTATTAGTATTTCAGAACCACTGAAGCATGTCCATGGAAGATGGCAGTTTCATGGAAAATATTTTAAAAACTACGGAGGGAATAACTTCTACTGGCACTTGTGTAAAAGTCAATATGCAGAGTCAAAAATGCTTGAAAAAAAAAATCACCAATATATTAACAGTGGTTCTATCTGGGTGGTGAAATGTTTGGAGACATTTATTCCTTCTTTTTGCTTTCTTGTAATTTCCAGGGTTTTGTTTTGTTTGTTTCTTTGTTTGTTTTGCATGTATGTGTATTAATTTGGGTTTGTTTATTTGTTTGTTTGTTTTTGGCTGTGTTGGGTCTTCATTGCCATATGCGGGCTTTCTCTAGTCGCAGCGAGTGAGAGCTACTCTTTGTTGTGGTGCGCAGGCTTCTCATTGTGGTGTGGTGGCTTCTCTTCTTGTGCAGTACAGGCTCTAGGTGCATGGGCTTCAGTAGCTACAGCACGCGGGCTTAGCTGCTCCACAGCATGTGGGATCTTCCCTGGACCAGGGGTCAAACTCATGTCCCCCTGCGTCGTCAGGATTCTTAACCACTGTGCCACCAGGGAAGTCCATGTATGTGTATTAATTTGTAATGAGAAAAAACTATTCTTAAAATAGCAAAGGGCATGTGCAGCATGGGTGAATCTCAAACAAAATGTCGAGCTAAAGAAGCCAGACACAAGAGACCATTTGGTTCCTTTTACACAAAATGCAAAAATAGGAGAAGCAAATACACTGTGTTAGAAACGAGGGCTGTGGCTACCCTCCGGGAAAGCTGGGGAGATAGGAAGCGTCACCACCTGGGCTCTGAAATCCTGGTCATGTGCCCACCCATCCACCCTCCCAGCCTTCCCTCCTTCCTTTCCTCTTTCTTTTTTTCCTACATATCAATGGGTTTTTTAAAGTACATTCACAGGTATGTGTGTATCCAGTCATCATCACAGTCAACTGTAGAACATTTTCATCACCTCGAAAAGAAACCCCATACCCTTTAGCTATCACTCCCCAACCCCAGCACTAAGCAACCACCAATCTACCTTCTATCTCTATAAATGTGTCTATTCTGGACATTTCGTATAAATGCAATCCTACAATATGGGGCCTTTTACGTCTGGATTCTCTTGGTGAGTGTCATGTTTTCCAGGCTCACGTTCTGGTTCCTGAAATAGGTGCCGCTTACCCCACTTTGCAAAAATTCTCTGAGCTGTACACTATGCTTTACGTATTCTCTATACGTATAGGATACTTCAATAACAAATTCCAAACAATAGAAGTTAAACACGAAGTCCAAAAGGAGTGTTCCAGCAGTGTCCATCCGAGGCTCTCATTTCTGAAGATGCCTGCCCTTCTCATCCCGTCCATCATGGGGGGGGTCCCTTTCCAGCCCCCCCACCACACGATTCCCCTTTGTCCTACTGAGAAGGACAAAGGTTTGCTCATACCCACCCCCCCCCCCCCCGCCCTCTTTGACCCCACCCCCCACCTCCCGCCAGGCTGACAGCGGGTCTCTGAGAAGGCCCTCTGGGCATGCTGGTAGTTCCTTTATTTTCCTACCCCCACCCCAATAAGACTCCTCTTGTGTGTATTCTATCCCCTGGAGTCTTGATGCAAAGAATAATAAATTATTTTGTGTTGATATTTTGTGCTGTCAGGGTAACCATTCTAAAACAAAAATTTGATTGTTACACCTCTAATTAAATCTTTCCAAAGGCTCTCCATTGTCAACAAAATTAACTCAGGCTCCCTGCATCCTAATCCTCCAGGTTGTCCCTGATCTGCCCCTTTCCCAACTTCTCAGACCTCAGTCTTTGCACCTCTTTTCCTGCCCTGTCCGTGCTCCAGACAAGGGGACCCTCGCTTCCAACAAGGGGAGCCTTGTACGTTTCCCCAAATCAATATGCTGTTCCACACACTCTTGCTTTTGCTGAAGCTGTTCCTTCTGCCTAAAATGCCCTTCCCCTCTGTTCCCTTCCCTGTTTGCCTGGTAAACAAATACCTGCCAATTTTTGGTTGCTCAGCTAAAACACCTCCTCCTGACTCCCTACAGCAGGGCTGAGCAGCTCACCAGCAAAGCTCTATTTCATCACCTACAAGGGCCATACGGAATAGCATGTCTCTTGCCTCCTGACTTTGGGCAGGTTGACTGAACCCCCCTGAACCTCAGTCATCAATAATATGACGTTAATGATAGAAACAACTCAGTGGGTCCTTTCAAGAATGAAATCCGAGAACACATCTAAAGCAAGTGCCTGGCACATGGTGAATGTTCAATGAATGGTGGCTATTATCACAAAACTCCATTGGATGTGCTTATTCGTATTTCCGCTCCATGTTTCTAACATGTGAGCCCCTGAGCACCGCCTTATCCCTCTATGTTGCTGCCGAGGATGATACATCCTGCAGTGGCATCGGGCCTCGATCGGAGTTTATATCCTGCCACCCGAGAGCCAGGCCAGGTTCCGCGTCTCTAAAATGGAAACGTGATGGTGTTGCTAAGAGGATTATACAAGATGAGGATGACACGCACTTGGCACACACTTGAGGCCGTATTAAAGGCACAATAAATTGCTTTATATATCATTTAAGACCTGACTCATAATAGATGCTTGACAAGTAATCTTTGTTCTGGCTGCCAGACATCGGATTGTTTTATACTTCAGAAACATTTTTTTTTTACACCATAGAGGGGGCTCTATCTGCCCGATGTGAAAATGACACGGGAAACCAAGGGCTCTGTTGGAGGAGCACCCTCCCCCAGCCCTCCCACCCCACCCCTGACCACAGCTGTTCCAAAACCTCTTCCTCATCTTCACTGATGCACTGAGGTTAAGATGTTGAAGCCCTGACTTCATATGAACTCATTTCTAAAGAGGGGAGCGTGTTATCCTGTGAACAGTGACAGCACAAAACACCTTTCATTGAGGGGAATTTTCGATTGGGCCCCTTCCCCCGCCAAATACACACTACTGTATTTCAAATACATAACCAACACGGACCTACTGTATAGCACAGGGAACACTGCTCAACATTCTGTAATAACCTAAATGCGAAAACTATTTGAAAAAGAATAGATACGTGTATATGCATAACTGAATCACTTTGCTGTACACCTGAAACTAATACAACATTGTTAACCGACTATACTCCAATATAAAATAAAATTTTTTAAAGTATTCTCCAAAACAAAAAGAGAGAGATTCAACAGGACCACCAGAAAAAGCTCCCCTTGTCAGGACCTCAGAACCCTCCTTGCTGCTAGACACTTATTTCTCAGAGCATGGGATCAGATGAGGACTTTCTGATCAGAATGAAAATCGCTCTCAGGAAATGAGGCTGTTTCGGCAGAAACCGTTCAAGCACTAAGACACGTTCTATCCCGCCTCATTACAATCACCCTTAATGCATCTCATGTCCTAATTAAAATTAACTAAAATCTGTTCCCACGGGCTCTTTCTCCAGGCCTAGCAAGTTGCCCAGGACGGTCATTCTGGCCTCAGAGTCAGAGCAGGCCAAGCGGCAATCCTTCAAAAGGAAGGAATTTTCTGGATTACTTGCTTTGGGTTTTCACCTGGGTTCCTGAAACAACAAAGCCCGAGGCAAAAGCTTATGGGGCAGAAAAGGCAAATCTAGAGAAGCAGAAAGATTAGCAGTTGCCCGGGGCGGAGAGGCAAACAGGGATGATTCGAAATGGCCGCAGGGATGTTTGGGGGCTGGTGGACAAGTTTTAAAATTAGATTTGGGTGATGGTTGGGCAATGGTGTGAATTTTATGGTATATAAATTATACTTAAGTAAAGCTATTTACAAAAAAAAGTGGGGGAATACCCTGGTGGTCCAGTGGTTAGGACGCCACGCTTTTATTGCCGAGAGCACGGGTTCAGTCCCTGGTTGAGGAACTAAGATCCCGCAAGTTGTGCAGCACAGCCAAAAAAAGAAAAAAAAAAAGCTGAAGTGCTAACACTTTATTGGGGGGACAGAATCCCAGGGAAGGGATGGGGGGACGAGGCAGGGAAGGGGGCACAGGAGCTCGGGAAGCTGGCACGGCCGCGTCTCCTCGATGACACCTTTGTGAAGGTGGTCTGTCCCTGAACTGTGGGTCCCAGGCAGGGAGGGAGAGGAGTGAACTCCCAGCCCCAGCACCTCCCTCTAGCCCGTACCGTTAGGTTGCTCATGGGCCCAAAGAGGATCAGGCAGCTTCAAGGGCCACAGAGACTAAGGGGAGAGACCAGGGTACCAGGCACTGTTGGAACATGTGTTGAGCCCGCTGGGGGTCTGGAGCTGCAGGGGAGGTAGAGGGGCTGCCGTTACACCCAGAGGAGAAGCAAGGGCGTCGCTAGGGTGGCCCAGCCTCACAGGGCAAGGGTCTGCAGGAGCCCGGCCCAAACAGAAATGGCAAACTCTGCTCAGGATCTGTCTCAGACATTCAAGTCAGGGGAGGGAAAAGGCAGCGAAGCCCCAACGGGACTCGCTGTTGTTCCATAATACTCTGGAAGACTTAAAACCAACTGCAAGAGTAGCTACTGCCTTCATACACCTGGAGGCCAGGGATGCACCATCAGGATCTCCCTTCAAGAAACAGTCTGCCTCGGCTCTGGAGCCTGGGCCACACTCTCCCCAGGCAGCCTCGGTCAAGGGGACTTGGGCCTGGCCAATCCTCCCCAACATAAGACTCCTTGGTGGGGAATCTTTGCTGCAGAGTTGCCCGTTGGTCTGGCCAAGGCTCGGTTAGAACTTCATCGCAGTCTGAGGCTCCCTCTGCCCGGTCCTGCTTCCGGCCCCTTCTGTTTGACAACTGTTACTATCTCCCTCCCCCCAAATAAGCCCCGCACCCTCCATCTCAGCATCTGCTCCCAGGAAGACCCAGCTCACACACCTGGTGACCCTAAAAGTCATGGCAAAGCCCCCTTTCTATGCACATGCCAAACCTATGAGCGGTCACACTCTCGCTTCTAAGGCAAAGGGTTCCTCTCCTGGAGGTCATGAACCCCAAAGAGGTACAGTTCATGTGAGACACAGTCTAAGGGGCTGGAGTCTTTTAGTGGAAGGTGAAACCTTTGGAGGGGGCCTAGAGGTATGTATCAGTTCTCTACGGCTGCTATAACAAATGGCTACAACCTTAGTGGCTTAAAACAATAGAAAAAAAATTACTCTCTTAGCGTTCAGGAGGTCAGAAGCCTAACAGGGGTCTCACTGAGCTAAAATCAAGGTGCTGTCAGGGCTGAGTTCCTTTAGGAGCTTCTAGGGGAGAGTCTGTTTCTTGACTATCCCAACTGCCTAGGGCTGCCCACATCCCTTGGCCCTCTTATCTTCAAAACCAGAAATGGCTGGTTGAGTCTTTCTCCATCTGTATCACACTGATCCTCATTTTCCTGCCTCCTCCTTTCATTTCTAAGGGCCCTCTGGATTATGCTGGGCTCACGTGGATAATCCAGAATGGTCTCCTCATCTTGGGGTCAGTTGCCTAGCCACCTTAATTCTATCTGCAATCTTAATCTCCCCGTGCCATGTACAATACACTCACAGGTGTTGGGGATTAGGATGTGGACATCTTTGGAGGCGCCATTATTTTGCCTATCACAGAACACATCCCACATGGACGGTGCCTTGACCCTTGGGAGGTGAAGAAGCATCAGCCCGGAGAAGGGAAGGCTGGGGTGAGCGGCTCTAACCTTCTCAGCTCCTTCTTTCCCCCTCACCTGTCTTCTCGCTTCTGAGCTCCAACATAAACTGAGGCTGGGGGTATCCTCTTCCTGGTGGGCACTGGGCACAGAAGTTGGACCAGGTGCCCCTCGGATGCCTGGATAAAGCTGGGGACAGTGTAGCCATGTGGTTTCTCCCCCCAAGCTCTTTCTCCAAAAGAGGCACATTTTCAGCATTTTTAAAGCAATGTGTGAATGTGACAAGATGTTACAGGAAATAGTGAGAACACCAGCGAGGACTCAGAGAGGTGGCAGTAAATGTCTTTTTGGAGGGTCTGCTTCCCTGCTGATGAAGCTGCAGGCCTGTCCCACCTCCAGGCACCCTCTAAGGCTGCATCCACTGTAGGACGTGGCTAAACAGAGAAGAGGGTTCCAGGAAAGTGAGGGTGGCACAGGCAGCTTCCCAGGGGTGGGAGAGCAGAGCCCCCAGGTGGGTAGCAGAACTCAGGAGCCTCGGGGTGGTGGCAGGTCTGTGGCTGGGCATCCTGCTGCTCGTTGTATGACTAATACCAGCCCCAAACATTATTTGAGAAAACAACTCTATAAAGCACTTGTCCACGCCAATAAAGCTCTCCTCCTGGCCCTGACATCACTGCTTCTATGGCAACCAGTGCACTTCAAAGAGCAAAATGTGGGAGACTGAAAAACAGAATCAAAAACTGAAGACACTAAATCATGCCAAATGAGTGAACTGGCCAGAAAGCCACATAAAAGTTGAGAGGTTGTCCTCCAGGAAGGTCTGGGGGAAGAAGGAGAGATGTCACAGGCATCTTCAGGTCCCATGTCCTGAAGCCATGGTGAAGCGGTCTGTTGTTGTGACTGCTTGCTTTTCTATTCTGTGTGGTGGGGTACGGGGGGTGGGGGGGGGAAATCTCTACCCTCACTGTGCAGAGAACAGCATGTTCGATGAAGTTTCAAAAAAATAAACATCATTTTGCTTTAGTACCCAAGATCTAAATAAACGTTAATTGTCCTTCAAAAGAACAAAAGGCCACTCAAGGCGACACTGGGAAGCGCGGGTGCAATGTGGTCATTGAGTCCTTCTTAGGGACATTAGTGGATGTGACTCAACAAAGAGTAACAGCAGGATACCACCTTAGCCTGCTCTGGCTGCTTTAACAAAATACCACAGACTGGGTGGCTTAAACAACAGACATTTACTTCTCACAGTTCTGAAGTGTGGAAGTCTAAGGTCAAGGTGATGGACCCGGCTTGCTGATGGCCACCTTCTCACTGTGTGCTCACAAGATGGAGAGAAGACATTTTGGTGTTTCTTCTTTTCAGGGCACTAATCCCATCATGGGGACCCCATCCTCATGACCTCATCTGAACCTGATCACCTACCAAAAGCCTCACCTCTAATACCATCATCTTGGGGGATTAGGGCCGCAACATATGAATTTTGGGTGGACACAACCTTCAGTCCATAACAGGCATCATGTCCACCATTTGAATCGCCTCTGTAGGCGGACAGTGCCTCGTGATCTACTCCGTGATACTTTGGCTCATTTCACCTCATGTTCTAGCCCAAAAAGTCAAGGGGGAGAGAAGAGGTGCAGATTTTGTTATTCCAAGAGTGGCTGGATTCAGGGTATTGCAGGTGCCCCGGGCAGCACACACCTGAAACAGGAAAACATCCCCACCTGGAGCTCCCCACCCTGACTCTGAGTCTACCAACGGGCACTTTTATTGGATACGCATTGCATAAATGAACTCTCAGCCATTCTACTTCTTAATCACTCAAAGATCTGACCATGAGCACAGAACATAAACAATCCCCCTGTAGTGGCTGCCACACAGCCGTTCTTAATTGAGTCAAATGTCCTCCATTCAAGAGTCAACTGAGTCAACATGGAAAGCAGAGATGCACCATGCAATACACCCTGACCCAACTTTAAAATCCACAAAGACACACACACACACACACACACACACACACACACACACATACTTACACTTATACATACACACATACACATGCACACATATGTACACACATGCAGTCAACAGAATAGGAAGCTACATATATAAGAGAATGTCCTATGTGAATGAAAGAAATTTCCATGGCTCAATTGTCAATAAGGTCAATTTGAGAAAAAAATTCTGGAACAGGCAAGGGCTACCTTCTAAACCAGAACAGCAGAGGTATCAAAAAGCACAGGAAAACACTTGGACTAACCCCACACAGAAAAAAAAAAAAATCCAACCTCACTAACAATTAAAGTGAAACCAAAATTCAATATTATTTAAAACTATCAAATCGGCACCAACTTTTTTTTTTTTTTTTTGCATGGCATGCAGGATCTTAGTTCCCCAACCAGGGATCAAACCCACATCCCCTGCAGTGGAAGCGAGGAGTCCTAACCACTGGACTGCCAGGGAAGTCCTGGCACCAATCTTTATTTTTTTCCTTAAGAACTTTTATTGAGATATAATTGACATACAATAAACTGCATATATTTAAAGTGTACCATTTGATATTTTTTTTCTTATTAGTAATGTATATATGGCAATTCCAATATCCCAGTTCATCCCCCCCCCCAATTCCCCTCTCCTCCCTCCCTCTCCCACTTCCCCCTTTGGTGTCCATATGTTTGCTCTCTACATCTCTGTCTCTGTTTCTGCCTTGCAAATCGGTTGATCTGTACCAATTTTCTATATTCTGCATATATGTTACTACACGATAGTTGTTTTTCTCTTTCTGACTTACTTCACTCTGTATGACAGTCTCTAGGTCCATCCACATCTCTACAAATGTCCCAATTTCATTCCTTTTTACAGCTGAGTAATATTCCATTGTATATATCCAGCATCAAGTTTTAAAACTGTAAACACAATGTTGGTGAGAGAGTGGAGATATGGGGATGTTCACACATGGTTGGTGGGAGTGGAAATTGAGCCAACTTTTCAGAGAAGCAATCTGGCCGTGCATCACAAGAACCCTCAACAACATTTTACATGCCTGGATCCAGTGTTTTCACTGGCCCAAGACTGGATTTAAAAAATGATCACAAATACAGGCCCAGATTTCTCCTACAGTAGCTCATCACGGCACTGCTCATGATTAGGGAAAGCTGGAAATACAGCTGAATGGCTGACAACTGGGGGAGGACAAAGTAAATGATGCTGAAGTATCTCTCCATTAGCTGGTGTTTTCCCAGGGAAGCACTCCCCTTTCAGACCTGCCATTAACCCCCACGAATCAGCTTCACGCCTCCTGCTCAGGGCTGCGGTGAGTCTCACCAGATAGCAAGCTGATTTTCTGAATCTGAGATGAATTATGTAACCTGGAGCAAAACATCCACGGGGGGAATGAAATGAGGAAGGGACCCAAGGATGCAGGATACTGAACTGGCAATCGATCTTATTTACTCAGGATTTCTACCCCTGTGTTCTTCCTAACGGGTAAAAAGACTTGATTTCCCTATAAAACTAAACCCACAAAAAAGGAGAACAATTAAAAACAAGAATGGAAGAGGGGAAAGAGATAAAAGGGGCAGAAAACTAGTTGCCACCAGACGCCAGGGAGGGATTAATTATTACAATTGGGTACTGAATTTAGTATTGTGGCTTCTGACAGCATCAGCAGAACAGGAGACACTTTGGGTAATAGAGTTCTCATTGTCTGATTTAAAAAAAAAAGATAGAATGGTTCCGTTGGAGAGATTCATTATTACCAAGTACTGAAATAAGATGGCAATATCCACGCTTCCTTCATATATAAGCGAGGCTGAGAACTCACAGGCAAGCTTCCTCTAGCTTCCTTGGACGTGAGCTTTCACACCTTCACACCTTCTCAGTGGTCCTGCATCTCCTCCCCTAGACAGTAAGGCTCACAGGGCAGCAAGGGTCTAGTTCCTTCCTGTTCCTGAACCTTAACATTTGTACCCTAAGACTCCTTCCTAGAAGCATGGCCAAGACAGGGCTGCCGGGCTAGGCAATCAATGACAGTTGGTTCCAGGTTAAAATGGCATCTGGGGACTTCCCTCCTGGTGCAGTGATTAAGAATCTTCCTGCCAATGCAGGGGACACGGGTTCAATCCCTGGTCCAGGAAGATCCCACATGCTGCAGAGCAACTAAGCCCATACACCACAACTACTGAGCCTGCGCTCTAGAGCCTGTGAGCCACAACTACTGAGCCCACGCGCTGCAACTACTGATGTCCACGCACCTGGAGCCCATGCTCCGCAACAAGAGAAGCCACTGCAATGAGAAGCCTGCTCACTGCAATGAGTAGCCCCCACTCGCCGCAACTAGAGAAAGCCCACATGCAGCAACGAAGACCCAACACAGCCAAATAAATAGTAAATAAATAAGTAAATAAATAAATAAAATGGCATCTGGCTGCTGTGTCTGAGACAGCGTCTATTTCCTACTAGATGCCAAAGAAGAAACAAAGAAAAAGACCAAAGTCTAACACAGAGGCATTTCTACAACCTGCAAGTCAGATGGACAGATCAGAAAGCAGAGCTGGAGGCACACTCATGCCAGCCAAGATCAATGCAGCCCCAGCTAAGGCTGACTCCCCACAAAACTCTCCCTAATGCCCTACGCCATTGTCAACCCAGCCTACTGCAGGAGAGCAAAGTTAGCACCCACCCACCAAAATGCCAGCAAGCCTTTCTGAAAAACGATGCTTCCCTACCAAGGTGCAGAATGGAACAATCATGGAAGGACTTTTCGTTGGGTGGTCATCTCTGCACGGGCTTTACATCAAATCCTGTGCCTGTGCTTCCCCTGAGACTCTCCGTGTCAGAATCTGGGGCATGCCACCAGGCCCATGGATGAGTATCTGCTCCCCAGGTAACTCTGGGGTGCCCAGGGCTCCCCCCCTCCACCTAAGAACCTCAGCTCTACCACATGGTTGCCTGGTTTGGAGGAGCCAGGGCTGATTTTCCAGCCACCCCTCAGGACCTTTCTTTACATCACATTGTGAGCAAGGGGACAGGTCGCCCACTGCCCAGGGTGAGCTATGGGCTCCCAGGAAAGCTGTCAGCACTGGAGCGAAGGCAGCAAAACAGAATGAGGTTGGCTGGTTTCCCTGCTGCCGTGTATTTGGTAGGCTGTCATCAGGCAGAGGGGAGAAGAGATGATCCCATTCTTGGGGACCAGCGGAGCTGAACTTGATCTGAAATTGAGGCTGGAGCTGGGCACAGTGTTCAACTACTGGGAGAACTACAATCCCAAGGAATGACTTTCAAAGCCCCAGAGGAGGGAAAACACAAAGGAAGCATCACCTATACACCAAAAATGGGAAACGAGCCCACAAAAAGAAACACTCCTTCTGCTCACAAGTAGGATGGAGGGTGACAGCTTTTTTTTTTTTAATTTGTTTGCACCTGGTCTTAGTTGTGGCAGGCAGGCTCCTTAGTTGTGGCATGCATGTGGGATCTAGTTCCCTGATCAGGGATAGAACTGGGGCCCCCTGCATTGGGAGCTTGGGGTCTTAACTACTGTACCACCATGGAAGTCATCTTTTTTTTTTTGAAGTATAGTTGATTTACAATGTTGTGTTAGTTTCAGGTGTACAGCAAAATGATTCAGCTATACATTTTATACACACACACACTTACATACACACACATATATATTTTTTTTTCTTTTCCAGATTCTTTTCCATTATGGGTTATTACAAGATATTGACTATAGTTCCCTATGCTATCCTTTTGTTTATCTACTTTATGTAACAGTAGTGTATATGTGTTAATCCCAAACTCCTGATTTATCCCTCCCACCTCCCTTTCCCCTTTGGTAACCATGAGTGTGTTTTCTGTGTCTGTGAATCTATTACTGTTTTGAAAACAAGTTCATTTAGTGATCGATTTTCTGATAGACGTTATAGGGAGAAAAGGAAACAACAGTTTTCGCCCATTGCTGCTACACATGCTTAGAAATAAAACCTAGTGAACTGAAGGAGGACTCAGTTCTGCTGCTTAGAAAGAGTGGGATGGTCTCAGTGTTTTCTGAACTTGGTTGTTCACGGAGCCTCTGTGGTCTGAGCAGGCCCTCACCACACAAGCTCAGACACACCCTGCTATCTCCCTCTCATCTCAGGACGCTTCCATCACTCAGACCAGCACCAGGGGTGCTTTGTGGGCCAGCAGGGCAAACCTCGGGCAGAGCCATCCTCCGGTGCACCCCTGCTTCCTCCCATCCACTACCTCTGCTCCTCCTCCAACTGACTTTATTCTAAGTTTCCATTCCTAGTCACTCGGATGGGGGCGGGAAATGACATCCCAAAAGGGCCCTTCTCAAAGAGTGACCAGGGAATTTCAGCCGTGTCTGTGGATCTTCAAAAGCAGCAAACAGACAGTTGAAAGGGGTCATTTTCAGTTTTCTGTGCTCAAGATCAGTGGCTGGACAGGGAGATCAGACATCGCTCAGTCTCTGAAGGCAGATAACTCAGTGTGTATTCTATTTTAAAGCCAAGCCCTCCGTGCTACCTTGATGATTTTGTAGAATTTACACTGAAAGGGCAGAAAATGTCACACCATCTTGTGTGTTCCCCATTTCCATGTGCTCTTTGCAAGAAAATCAAACTCAGCTGCTTCTGAACTCGTGGCAAGCACCCACACGTCTAAGGCGTGCGGTGTAAAGTGTGCATATTTTCCGCGAGGTGAAAGGGTTCCGGGAAAGAAATAGCAGTGGGGATACTGTTCCTGAAGCCAGTCTCCTCTGAACCATGATTCCCTCATCTGCAAAAGGAAGATGATTCCACCTACCTCTCAGGGGTGACATGATGGCTTAAGGCACGGACACACCTGGAACAGAGTCCAGCACGTTAGTAGGTCCTGTCCCTTCCCTGGGGCCTCGGTTTCCTCACCTATAACATTGCAAGGAAGGGTAGAGAAGGCAGACAGCTCTGCTAGATGACCCAACTTCAACCCTCTATGTTATTAGGATTCCCCGTCGGACATGTCATCCAAGGTCAAACCCCACCAACCATGTGTCTTCCAGGCTTACAAGCACAGGATGAACGTTATCATCACCAGCTGCATCTTCCCTGGAGACAAGAGGGAGGGCAGGAGGTCCCTGTACCATTATGAAGATGAGACATGGAGGCAGCAGAATGCTGGGGCAGCCTCCCCTGGGTCACGCTGTGGGCGCCAGGCTGCTGATAAAGACTCCATGACCCCCGGTCTCATTTCCACTGAACCCGTCCGATGCCAAATTTCAGGTTCACAGCAAATGGGAACAGTTCAGAACAGGCTTTGGAGTACTGAATGCCTGCAATGCCCATCAATGCAGCTTTGACTTTCCTAGTGGCGGGAAGTTCCACCAATGCAGCAGCCTAATCAGAGTTGGGCTCGTGTCAGGGAGATGTCTGTGGTCCCAGTGACTATCTTTCTCATCTAATGAGACTGGCCAAAGAGGCAAAGTAGTGTTTCTAAGGGCTAGAAAGCTCTCCCTCCCCCCACGTTCCTGCCCTCTGTGCTCCTATAATACACATCAGTAACTATTCCTGAGCTTAGTGAATCATATAATAATTAGTTTAAATATCTTGTTTCCCCTCTAGACTGAGATCCTCTCTAGTGAAATTTTTGGGGTGATAGATACGTTTGAAAACTGGACTGTGGTGATGTATGCACAACTCGATAAATTTATGAAAAGTCATTGATTCATAAACCTAAAACAGGTGAACTTTACAGTATGTAAATTACACCTTAATCAAGCTACTTGTTAAAAACTCTGCCATCCATTAGTGGATGGTCTTGGGCAAATTATCCCTCTGGGCCTCAGTTTCATCATCTGTAACCTGAGACAACAATAGTTGATGTTATACAGTAGCTGTGAACCTTAAATGAGGTGATGTCTGGAAGGTGCTTAGCCCCGTGTAAGCACTCCATGAGTGCTGGTTGCTATTTTTATTGGTTTTTATTATTATTATCATTTGTCCAGCACAAACGATACAATTGTGAAAAAGGGAAAAATAACACGGCAGAAAGCTAAGGTGCTATCACAGGTAGAAAAATGACTGCCCAAAAGACGTTCGTGTCCTAAACCCCAGAAACTGTGAATACGTTATCTTACGTTGCAAAGAGACTTTTGCAGATGTGACTGAATTAGGGAGCTTGAGATGGGGAAATGATCCTGGGCTATCTCAGTGGGTACAATGTAATCACAAGGGTTCTTAAAAGATGGGAAAGGGAGGTAGGAGAGTCAGAAAAGAGACTGGAAGATGTTACACCGATGTCTTTGAAGGCGGAGGAAGAAGCCAGGAGCCAAGGAGTGCAGGCAGCCTCTAGAAGCTGGAAAAGGCAGGGAAACAGATTCTTTCCCAGCATCCCCAGAAGGAACGCAGCCCTATCAATACCCTGATTTTAGCCCAGTAGGACCCACTTTGAACTTCTGACTTCCAGAACTGTATGATAATAACTGTGTATTATTTTAAGCTAAGTTTGTGGTAATGCATTACAGCAACCATAGGAAACTAATACTGGGACCACACTGCAGAAAGCCTTGACTTCCAGGGTGAGAGTAGATTTAAGGGGAAGAACAATAAAATGCAGCTATGTTTTGTGAGATTAATTTTTGGCAGAGTGTAAGATGCAGTGGAGTAGCAGGAGGGAGGGAGTGAGGTGGCCATGTAGGATGCTGTTCTTGCGGAGCAGGGCAGTGAACTGGTGAGGAATAGGGCTGCTGGGGAGAGGTGGGGCAGGAGGGAGTGCGGCGCCCAGACAGTGGGTGGATAAACCGCAGGTGATCTGGTAGTTTCCTGGGGCCAGAGGAGACTCAAAGAGGTCAACAAGGGTGGCTCACGGGAGCGCAGCGATGCCATCCATGGGGTTTGGAGAGCTGGCTGCTGCAGGAGGGGCAGAGGTACCAAGAGGAGGCAGAGACACAGATAAACCCAGTGGAAGCATCAAGCAGGGAGTTTAAAACTTGGGTCAAAAGCCCCGGAGTGCAACAGGGCTGAGGACAGCATTTGGGGACACAAGCGCAAAGGCAAAAGCCAAAAGTGACTGAGGTCACGGAAGCAAGCACCAGCACAGCAGGGCAGAGCCTGGAGGAGACAACTTGAGTAACAAGCACATTTAGGTGTTGGAAGAAGGAGACGTAGCACACCAGATGGCAGAGTATAAGCTGGAGGAGGAGAGGGCTTTGAGGTCACCTGTGACCCTCCCGGGGCTAATTCAACACCGTGGTGATGGTAGGAATCGGACTGCAAAGGGAGAGCTGGAGTAAGAGAGTGAAGGAAGAAGAGATATATTCTTAAGAAGCGAGATGGAGAGAAGCAAAGGGATTAAATGCTAACTTGGTCAGGGAGCCGAGTGGCAGAAAAACATTTCTTACTGTCAAGGGCTGCTGAGCACACTCGCATTCTCAGGGAAGAGCAAGCTTGGATGCTAGATTAGGATTAGTGGGGGGGGATGAACAGTTAAGGGTTTGAGGGGAGAGAAGGAGGTGGTGTAAACAAAGAGAACTTTCCTTTCAAGAGTCGTAAGTGAAGAGAGAGCATATGACAGTAAAAAGGGATAAAGCAATATTTACAAGGAAAAAGGTAAAGTTGAGAAAAGCTCCTTGGACAGCTTTGATCTTATATGGCAAACAGAGAGAGGTTGTCAGAGCCTTACTGAGAGCAGAGAAAAGCTGAGAGCTCGACTTTGGATGTCAACAAGAGAAAAGAAACGTCCATCAGAGCCTGGCCAAGGTTAGACCCTTACCTCGGTGCCTCCAGCCAGCTTCTCCCCCAAAATTCTAACACACCTGAGGCCAATCCGTCACAAATCCTGAACTGTTGTTTCCATTGTCATTTGAAGTCGATCTGTCTGATCTTCCCAACTTCTTGAGGACAGAGACCATCTCTAACTTAAGCTTGCATGCACCCCAGATCCTGAACCTCAGAAGATGGTCAAGGAGGACCCAGTGGTGGACAGAAAGGAATGGAGGAGAAAAAAACAATTAAACAAACAAACAAACAAACAAAAACCCCACACACACAAAAGATAAAAACTTATAAAACAGACAAATTGGGACTTCCCTGGCAGTCCAGTGCTTGAGACTCCACACTTCCAATGCAGGGGGTGAGGGTTCGATCCCTGGTCAGGGAACTAGATCCCACATGCCATGGGGCACGGCCAAACACAAAAGGGAGAAACACAACCAGACAAATTGAGGTGACCCTGCCTTACAGAATGCCTTTAAATACTGAGCTCCCCTAGGGCATTTTTAAAAGAATCTGCTTTATAGAAATCCACTGGGAGGCAACTCCTAAAGAAACATCTCCACGGTGCAAAAATTATTTAACACCAGAACAGACAGGCTTACAAATGAAACCCTTCACAGGCCCACCAGAAAGCATCCCACACGCCTCGCTGTGCAGCAGAGAAGGATGCTAAAGCAGCCCTCACAGACTCCACTGGAGAAGGGCTTGGGATTCCACTCAGGGGACCTGGCACACTTCTGTAAGTATGAGAAAGCTCTCTGGTTCCTTCTGACCCTGGACTCAGCCATCATATCTCGCACAGTTGTCTTATGTTGTGATTAAATCTGTCAATCAAATCTCTGCCTCATGTCCTCAACTTGGCCATATAATCCCGGGAGGTCAAGTCAGGACCACCTCTCCCTCTAAGCCCTGCCCAATCCCCGCCCCATTCTCACACACCTGTACTAGCCCCCTGTAAGATGAATAATAAGCATCAGAGTAGGATTGTGTCCTAATTCAGACCAAGCCCTGGGGACTTCCATGGTGGCTCAATGGTTAAGACTCCACGCTCCCAATGCAGGGGGCCCAGGTTTGATCCTGGTCAGGGAACTAGGTCCCACATGCGTGCCCCCACTAAGAGTTCGAGTGCCACAACTACGGAGGCTGCCAGCTGCAACTAAGAGCTGGTGCAACCAAATAAATAAAAATAAATAAAATAAATTTTAAAAAGACCAAGCCCCGGCGTCCAAAAGGCCCGATTTTGCATCCTGGCCTCAGCCCTTACGAGCTGAAAAATCTCAGAAAAATCACCTAATTTTCAAAAAGGAATGGTGGCCATACACCTTTAAGGGCTGTTATGTACACGATGCCTGTCACATACAGTAAGGTCTCATTAAGGTTCAGGATTACTATCAAGTGTTTAATGAATAACTGATTGGCTTATGAGGTTGAAACACACAAAATATCCAGAGTCAAAATACTCAAAGAGCATCAGACTTACTCATTTAGTTCATCCACCCTCGAGAGCCACTTAGAGAAGAAACCAACAAAATGGGATGGTCTCTCCCCAAGGAAGTTCTACCGAGGACACACAATACAGAGGCTCAAATATTCTGCATAAACCAGGAAAGCACTAAGACAGCACTACTGCCCATAAAGACAGAGTAAAGACGCAATGCGAAACCTGGTTTGTGCTATTCATCTGCGCGCAATAGAAGTTCAGGGTTGCAGACTTTTTTTTTTTGCTCCTGTAAGATGACAGATCACACCAGGCCCTCCCTAAATCAGATTATCCCTATAAGTGGATTATCTGAACCAAATGCCCCAGAGCCAACTGTGCTATTGTGGGGGAGGGGAATGGGTGTGTCATTGATTTTCAACCTGAACAATATAATACAGCTACTTGTGAGTATCTGCCACATGGAAAAGGCTCGGTGGATGTTAGTTACTATTATTTCATATGCGACGTTCAGGGTCTCTATTGAGCGGGCAGGTTTATGTCCTACCGCACCTCTCAGTACCTGGAGTTCTGCTCAAATCAGGGGATGTGCAGAGGCAATGAGGTCTGACTAGTCGGGGAATTCTTCCTATGCTGATAAGAGGAAGTGGAATGGACCTGAGGGATCGTGAGGTGCAGTCTCTCGAACATCTGGAAAACATCTGGTGGTCTGAATCCTCCGCCCCTGGCAGGGAGCTGCAGTCAGGGGTCCCCGTTCTGGATGAGGGAGGCGAGGTGGAGAGCACGGCCCCCAAGGGGCAGCCACACCAGGAGGACTGAGAAGAGGACTAGAGCGGGCAGCAGACCAGGAGGGGCACAGGCAGGACCTGAGATCACAGGGAGACAGCACACAGACCAGGCAGGGGAGACGCCACACCAGGCCCAAGCATCAGAGCAAGGAAAAGGCCCGGAGAACCACCTGTAGGCAGCTGAGCCTTGGAGGTGGGCTTTTTCAGGTGCCTGAGGCTCATTTGTGGGTGGCTTCATCTCACTCAAGAGCCATCAGGCCTGGATGGTCCCTGTGGTAAAGATTCTGCCTTGCAATGCAGGGGATGCTGGTTTGATCCCTTGTGGGGGAACTAAGATCCCACAAACCTCGGGGGAACTAAGCCCATGTGCCGCAACTACTGAGCCTGCGCGCCTCAACGAGAGAGCCCATGTGCTGCAAACTACACAGGGTCCGTGGGTCTGGAGCCCGCACAACACAAGGAAAGATCCCGCATGCTGCAGCTAAGACCTGACACAGCCAAAAAAAATAAAAAAGAAAATAAATAAAAATAAATATTTAAAAAAAAAAAGAGCCATCAGGCCCTTAGCTGATGGAGTTCACAAAAATGCCAAACACAACGCAAAAAGGAAAGGGACCCTTCTCCCAACTGTCTGTAATCCCTAGTTCCTTTGGTCACTCGTGGAAAAATCTTTAAGAAAGGTGAGACTGCAGACACCAGGGAAATGGAACCGGTCCACAAGGAGTGCTCAAGAAATGTTACCATGAAAAATGGAAGCGTCTGCAACATCTCAGGAATGCGTAAAGGAAGAGACTTTTGCATGGATATCGCATGTGCTAATCTAGCATCCTGAAGCCCTCTGAGAGCAGAGGTGGCTTTCAGAAGCTTGTGAGAGAAATGACCCCCAAAAGAAGGAAGGTGTCTGAAAGACAGGTGGGTTCAGCAAGCTCCAGCTGACGGCTGCTGTTTGGCCTTGGGAAGCATTGAAATTGTACTCAGGGATAATTTACATTGGTTTTAAGGGCACATTGAAATGGAGTCTCAACTTTATTTTAATTTTTTTCTTGGCCTTTTTAATTTTAAGTAGAGCATGCTTTACTCAGAAAAATAAATTGGTAGGAGGACAGACAGCAAGGGGCCTGAGCTGCTGGACCGTTTCAGAGGAATTCATGGAATAAGGGGTATAGTAGAAAAAAAAAGATTATAATGAGACAGAAACCCATCATGATCAAATGCCCCCCACTGAAATAGACAAGGCTAAGGAGCAAGAGGGAGGGGCCTCAGACCCCCGATGTCCCACTGACAGTTAATCACGGGCACGTCTACACCAATCTGTGCCTTCACTTCCTCATCCATCAGTTCGAATGTCCTATGGTGTTCTGCCATCTCAGCTCCTCCTCCAAATGCAGGGATGACATTTTTCACTTCCGTTGTATCCTGCATGAAATAATCCTGGACGGTAGTGATGTCAACATACAAGAAAAATTCAGTGTGACACTGCATTTCATATGAAAATAGCAAAATCTTTCTAAACTGAGTATCACATTTCTAAGGTGTTCATTTTCTAAATCCCCAAGGTCAGTGGGCTTGTAGGTCAGCTGGCTCGGCAGGCCAATGTCATTCTACAGAAAAACCAAAAGTGTGGCTTGTCTAATGATTCCACACGCTCAGCGCCTCAGCTGGCGCTCAATGGGTCCTCAATGTCAGTGAGATTTGGAACAGACAGCAGGTACAGCTTAGATCAGCGCCATCCCCTTTAGGAAAACCAGCAGAACAAGGCTCAAATCGCCTCTCCTACTGAAAGCAGGCTGGCTGGCTTCGGACAATCAAAGCTAGGAGGGGGGGGACAAGCCAAGGCTGACACGACTTGGTGGTTTCCAGTCCAAGTCTGCACTCTGCCCGAGTCTCACTGCAACACTGATCAAGTTTCAGGTTCAAATATGGGTGACACCCTCTTACAACCAGCCCATTGGTCTCTCCTAAAGTTCCAACTGTCATGACATGTGATCTTTTTTTTTAAATTTAATTTCTTCTCACTATTTAGAATGTGTATATATATATATTTTTAATTAATTAATTTATTCATTGGCTGTGTTGGGTCTTCGTTGCTGCGAGCGGGCTTTCTCTAGTTGCAGAGAGCAGAGGCTACTCTTCATTGTGGTGCACGGGCTTCTCACTGTGGTGGCTTGTTGCAGAGCACGGGCTCTAGGCAGGCGGGCTTCAGTAGTTGTAGCACGTGGACTCAATTGTTGTGGCTCGCAGGCTCTAGAGTGAAGGCTTTATAGTTGTGGCGCACAGGCTTAGTAGCTCCACAGCATGTGGGATCTTCCCAGACCAGGACTCAAACCCATGTCCCCTGCATTGGCAGGCAGATTCTTAACCACTGCGCCACCAGGGAAGCCCTAGAATGTGTATATTTTGTCCTCAATTTTCCAAGTGCTACTTTTTTTAAATTAGTTATTTATTTACTTACTTATTTTTGGCTGCATTGGGTCTTCATTGCTGTGTACAGGCTTTCTCTAGTGGCAAGCTGGGGCTACTCTTCACTGTGCTGCGTGGGCTTCTCATTGCAGTGGCTTCTCTAGTCACAGAGCACAGCCTCTAGGTGCTCAGGCTCCAGTAGTTGTGGCACGTGGGCTCAGTAGCTGGAGCTCATGGGCTTAGTTGCTCAGTCGGTCAATGGAATATTACTTAGCCATAAAAAAGAATGAAATAATGCCATTTGCAGCAACATGGATGGACCTAGAGATTGTCATACTGAGTGAAGTAAGTCAGACAGAGAAGGACAAATATCATATGATACCACTTATATGTGGAGTCTAAAAAAAATGGTACAGATGAACTTATTTACAAAACAGAAATAGAGTTACAGATGTAGAAAACAATCTTATGGTTACCAGGCGGGTAGAGGGGGTAGGGATAAATGGGAGATTGGGATTGACATATACACACTACTATATATAAAATAGATAACTAATAAGGACCTACTGTACAGCACAGGAAACTACACTCAGTACTCTATAATGACCTATATGGGAAGAGAATCTAAAAAAGAGTAGATATACATATATGTATAACTGATTCACTTTGCTGTACTGCAGAAAGTAACACAACATTGTAAATCAACTATATCTAATAAAAATTTTTTACAAATAAATAAACTTGTATGCTTTTCTCCTGTTTAAAAAAAAAAAAAAAAGATCTAGTCCTTTGGGAGCAAGGACTGTTTTCTCGCAGAAACAATGACTGATCTGTAGGGTCCTTCATTCCCACTGGACCGAACTATGTTTCAGAGTGTCCTGTGCACCTCAGAGGGCATCATGCCTCCAAAGCCTTTGCCGCTGCTGTTCCCTGTGCCTGGGATGCCTCTTCCCTTGCCCGTTTGCACTGGACAAACACCTAGTCCCTTAAAACCAGCTCAGTCACCAGACCCTCCAGGAAACCTTCCCCGAATGCTCCCCACTAGCCGCTCTGAAAGAATTTGTTCTCCTTCCTCTGGTGTTGTACGTACACACTTCTACTTCCACATGCATCAGTAGAAAATCTGTTACCATGGCACTTTCCTAGTGGGCCAGTGGTAAAGAATCTGCCTCCCAATGCAAGGAACACAGGTTCAGTTCTTGGTAGGGAACTAAGATCCCACATGCCATGGGGCAACTAAGCCTGTGTGCCACAACTACGGAGCTCACGTGCCTCAACTAGAGAGAGAAAACCCGCATGTCACAAGGATGAGCCCACACTGAAATGAAGATCCTGCGTGCCACAACTAAGACCCAACGCAGCTAAAAAAAATAAAGAAAATAAAGAAAATAAATAAATATATTTTTCAAAATCTGTTACCATGTTTTGTCATCAGTGCTCACAGTGGCCTCTCTCGATGGATAGGAACAGAGTTAAGCTATTTTTTAACACCTTCAACTCAGAAACGGCACGAACTACAGTCTCTAACACACAGCAGACTCACAGTCAATATCTGCTGAATTTAAATATTTTAGTTCAAGTAGGTCTGCCTGAGAATCTCTCACTTTACTTTGTGGTCAGCCTTGCATATTGTATTGTAAGCACTTGCCCACTCAACAGGCATTTACTGGGCACCAAATCTGTGTCAGGTAAGAGGCTAGGCAAAGCGGTAGCGACCTTTCTTAGACTTCTCCATTGCAGATTTTTGGTATTTTTGCTTTGTTCTGTTTCTGATAACATTAAAAAGTCAAGAAGGTAAGAGCACCATTTTGTTTTAACCTTGCACAAGGAAGGTTCAAATACAACTGACACAATATACCTTCATTTTTAACATGACAGAGACTGTAGCTCAGCCATACCTCTGTCTACAAAGGCACCAGATGCTATCCGAAAAGCACAGGCCACTGTGATAAAGGTTATGCAGTTAAAATCTTTTTAAACTATTTTTAAGCACACAGTCCAGTGGCATTAAGTACATTCACACTGTTGTGCAACTATCAGCACCGCCCATCTCCCTAACGTTCCCATCTTACAAAACTGAAAGTCCACAGCCATCAACATTACCTCCCCTTTCCCCCGGCCCCAGCCCCTGGCAACCATCCTTCTTCCTTCCGTCTATATGAATTTGACTATTCTAGGTACCACGTACAAGTAGAATCACACAGTATTTGTCCTTCTGTGTCTGGTTTATTTCAATGTGCATATGTCCTCAAGGTTCATCCACATTGTAGCATATGTCAGAATTTCCTTCCTTTTAAAGGGTGAATAATACTCCATTGTGTGGATACACACGTTTTGTTTATCTCTTCACCTGCTGATGGACATTTGGGTTGCTTCCACCTTTTGGCTACTGTGAATAATGCTACTGGGAACATAGCTGTACAAATATCTGTTCGAGTCGCTGCTTTCAATTCTTTTGGATGTATACCCAGAAGGGAAAAGCTGGATCATATGGTAATTCTATGTTTGGGTTTAAAATCTGAAATGTATTTTTAACCTTCGGGAGTAAGAGGAGCAAATGCATGATTTTTTACACATTGTTGAGAAAATAAAATCCACCCTAGTGGTAGATCTGGAAATGTCAGGTTTCACTTGTTCGTAAACATTCTAGAGAAATTAAATGATTACACATCCAGAGACTTCTAGAAGTACTGGATAAATACATTTGAAATTAAAAAAAAAACTTAACTGCCTTTCAATTATTGCCAGAAAAATGATACCAAGGTTAGCAAGGATATTTGAAATCCACAGATGTTCCCAATGGAAATGGAAATATTTCTGGAACATACAACATACTTCTAATTCTTCTCTCTAGCCTTTATTTACTGACTCAAAGTCACTAATAGTGACCACTGTTCTGGCTCCATTTGCTGATCTCCTCGGGAGCTACGGCAGAGTCTTGAATTCTGTCTTATTGAACTGAACCAGGATATTCTAAAGGTTAAATCTCCTTGCTCAGGACTATTGACATCGAAGGTGCACAAGATGGGCTGAACCTTTTTGGAATGCCGGAAGAGAGCCTAAAGTTTTTTTTTTGAAGAAATCTCCGATTTTAGTCATAGAGACCTTGACTTTTCACCACCACAATCCCAGTGCCTAGCAGGGACACTCAGTAAATCTCTACTGGATTCTAATAGCATGGTAGGGTAAAGACCTCTCAAGTCTGATTATATTGAAATTCTGGGAACTGGTTCCAGATTATTTCAATTTAAAAAGATTCAATGAGTCCACAAACACGTGTTAAGTCCTTACCACATGTAAGGCTCTGTTGCAGACTCTACAAGGGATTCAAAAATAAGCGTGTTCCTACCCTTCGGGTTACAAACTAATACATATTCTAGAGAAACTAAGACATTAAAACAAAACAAAACCCAAAAGATAAACAAACTCTACAATTTGTTACTGTGATATAAGTGAGGTATAAGTCAAGTTAGAGCACAGAGAATGAATTTCGTCTACCGTCTAGCTGGAGGCAGGTTTTGGAGCTTTCCTAGAAGAGGTGACAATTGAAAGAGCAATGGGTCTGGGAAGATCCCAGCAGATAAAGGATTGGCAGAAGCAGCCGCTCAGACAGAGGCAACATGTTTATGAGCAGCTTGGAAACTGAAAGATGTAGTTTTTCTGTACTATCGATTGACAAAGGGAGCGATCATTGTCTTTCTTAACTCCGGGTCTAGCAGTAACTTACATAACCTAGCACTTACATGGAGGAGAGAGAAAACTCAATTACAATTCATTAAATTATACCAAACCATCTCTGCCTTTCAGCCCAACTCCTCAAGGCTTTATCCCTGTCGTGGGGTAGGGCGATGGAAAACACCCTTCGCCAGCCTCCCGCTTCTCACAGAAAGGACATCAGTCACGCCATCAGTCCGCATCATCACCTTGGCCAGTCCCAGACATCATCGGTGACAAGTTCCCCCGGAGGAAGGTCCTCCGATGAGGTGAGGCAGACAAATCAACTCCCTCCAGAGGTGCTGGCAGGCTGACTGTTTTCCCCATTCCCTCCGATCTGTGCAAGTTGTCCCGCATCCCCCGTGTCAAGCAGCCTGGTCCAGTCGTGGAAAGAACCATCACCACCCTAGCCACGCATTACTGGGCGCCAGCTGTGTGCCAGGCTTCACTCACAACCCTACATGGTGTAATGGGATGTGACCTATTTTAAAGTTGAGTAAACCCAGATCAGAGAGTCGAAGTAACTTGCCAGATGTGAGGCAAAGCCAGGATTCTCACCCAGGGATATGTGATTCCAAAGCCTGGGTCTTTGCTGTGCTGGAGCCTCGTGCAATTCAAAAGCTCAATTTTTCTCTCCATAGGAAGCGTGCACAAGCGTTCTGCTAGTCTCTGTTGCTACATTTTTTTTTTCTGTTCCGCCAGCAACAAACTGCCAAGAAATATAGCTGCCCACAAAGCCTCCCGGTCCTTGGAACAACGTTTATATCATTATGCCTCCTCCACATTTTTTAATTGAAAAAAATGTCACTATAAAACACAACTCAGTCATAAGACGTACCTAGCTTCCCCTGACTTCTTTCCTCCCCAACAGGGTCCCCTCTCCCATCCCCAAAGCCACAGTTTCCTGTTATCTGACAAAAGTCATCCCAGGTATCTTCTTAGGGTGAGGTCTTCCCGAGTCCACTCCTATCGGATCTTACGATGAGTGAGCAACTCCTTATGCAATGGGACCTCTGGACCATAGGAAGCCCCACCTCAAAAATGCCACCCTCTCTCTCTTCGCCCCTCAGATATACCTGAAGTTCTTATCTTTGGCAGAGGACAAAAAGTCTCATTTCAAATTTAATAACTGGCCTGAAAATGTTGACACCATTGAGAGGGGTGAGGGCTCCAGGGAACCACTCTGGACTGACTCCAAGGTGAAAATTTGGACTCTGGGGGGTAATTAACCAACTGTGTCATGTGATCAAGTCATGTCCCTCAGCCAGTGCTGCACCCACTGAACAGAGAGAGGAGTTGGCCCTAAGGTCTCTCGGTGTCACCTCCCAGGCTAACACTGAGTGAGTCTGCAAGTCCATGGTCACAGAGAGTTCATGAACTCAGATAAGATATACGTTACTATTGCCAAATTCTCTTCCGAGAGCACGCTTTGATAGGAGAGTAATGAAAAAAGGAGGATATTCAATGCCTGAAATTGACCAGAAGAAAAAAGACATGGGCTAGGGATGAGGCCCTCTGGCCATCTTACTGTTCTGTCTAGGACTATCTGATTCCCTCTCTCCACTGTCAAGCCAACTGTCCTCATTTCTACCCCCCAAAATTTAATATTATCATAGATATCCCAGCAGACACCCACTGGCCATATTCCTCCACTTCCTTGCCCCAATGTAGACAAGCAGGGCTGATGCTATATGATGCTTTATAAACATACGAGCGTGAATGGGGTTTCAACAGAACAGTTTTTTATAAAAGACAAATCATGATTACCGTGACCTCGTTACAAATATGGCAGCTTAGTTCTCCAGTAGACATCTGTATTCGTTTCTTATTGCTGCTGTAACAAATTACCACAAACAAATTTATTCTCATATAGTGCTGGAGGTGAGCAGTCCTAAAGTCAAGGCGTTGGGAGGGTGGCATTCCTTCCAGAGGCTCTAGGGGGTAATCTATCTCTGCATTTTCCAGCTTCTAGAGCTGCCTGCATTCCTGGGTTTGTGGCCCCTTCCTTCATCTTCAAAGGCAACAGCATGGCATCTTCCAAGCTTTCTCTCTCTCTGCTTCCATCCTCACATCGCCTTCTGATTCTGACCCTCCTGCCTCCCTCTTATAACACCCTTATGATTACATTGTTCCCATCCGGATAATCCAACTTCATTGGTGTAATCGTATGTGCAACGTACCGTCTGCCATGTGAAGTAACATACTCACAGGAACCAGGAATAAGGACATGGGCACATTTGGGGGGATATTATCCAACCTACCACAAGACTGAGTAAATTTCAATCCGAAATTTTTTTTCAAAAACATAATCTCAATCACATTTTAAGAATCAGAGTAGTCTATCATAGATTACATTTTTGTTGCTGTGAGAGGCATTTTCAAAAGGCTTTTTAAGTTTTAGGGTTTTTCCAAGCTATAAGAGAAAGGTAAAAATTAAAAAATTTTTAATTAAAAAGATGAAAGGAAAGCTAAGTAAAATAAAGAAAAATCATATAAACAGTGGTAGATCACAGATTCCTTCATTAAAGAAATATTGGTTCTTCTTTTCCATTGATTTTTATCCCACACCAATACTAAACAGTTTTAATTACTGAAGCTTGATGATGTCTTAAAATCAAGTAGTAAAGTCCTCTAACTTTTTAAAAAATTTTCAAGATTGTTTTGCTTATTTTAGTTTATTTGCATTTCCATATACATTTTAGAAGTAGCTTATCTTTCCCCAATAATAGCCTGCTAAGATTTCAGTCTTAGCGGTGGGATTCCACTAGATCTATACATGATTTTAAATCTGGCATTCTTTTCCAAGAAATGGTATATCTCTACCATTTATTTAGTTCTTTAATTTCTTCTAGCAATATTTTAGTTTCCTGTCTTACACATATTTTGTTAAATTTAACTAAGTATTTTGTATTTTTTATATTTGTAAATGGCATTAAATTAAATTTTTAATATGCTTCTTGCTAAAAAAAAAGAAAAAAAAGAAGAAAGAAAAAAAGAAATATTGGGAAACCACATGGCTTGTGCCAAAAAGCAACTAGGAATCCTATAGTTCCAAGTGACCTGATTAGATTCGGATGCAGATTCTTCTTTCTGCCCAGTGCCTCCTCCTGAGTAGGGATAGACTCAGGCTACCACTGCCTGGCTCAGCGTCGCTGCAGCTGAAACTCCAATGGACTCACCAGCCCCGTGTTGCCAGCTGTGAGCCACAGAGGTTCCACCTTCCTGTACAAAGCACCAGCCACAAGCCAGCGCACATCCCATGAAACCATCACCCTAACCCTGCAGAGAGGCCACCCAAGCACATCTACCTCCTCTGTCAGGTCTAGAAGTTAAGAGCCTTACGCTTAATGACTGGTAGAGGTAGAACCAGCCCAGAGTGTACCCCTTCCCCCCAGTAGCCATCAACACATCCACAGAATCTTCAACAATAAATAAGCCTTCAATGAACCTTGCTGGTCCTGCGAAAAGCGTTCCTTTAACTCAAGACTCTCCTCCACAGTTTCCGACAGTCCTCATTCCAAATCTTTCCTATCCCCCTCCAGCTCCATCTCACACTCCCTGCTACTCCCCCCTAAGTTTCACTAAAAAAATTCTATCCAAAGGCACTCAGTTTTCTTTTTCCCTATCCACTGACTCCTCCCCTTAAAAAATGAGCTTTTCAGAAAGAGAAAGACAAATACCATATGATAACACTTATATGTGGAATCTAAAATAGGACACAGATGAACTTATCTACGAAACAGAAACAGACTCACAGATATAGAGAACAGACTTGTGGTTGCCAAGGGGTATGGGGGGGTGGGGGAGAGATATACTGGGAGTTTGGGAATAGCAGATACAAACTATTATATATAGAATGGAAAAACAACAAAGTCCTACTGTATAGCACAGGGGACTACTATATTCAATATCCTGTGCAATAAACCATAATGGAAAAGAATATGAAAAAGAATATAGATAGATAAACTGAATCACTTTGCCGTACAGAAGAAATTAACACATTGTAAAACAACTATACTTCAATAAAAAAAAATTTTTTTAATGACCTTATCCTCTGAATAAATATTATGAGAGGCTAATCACCATTAAAGGTTAACACTGGGGACTTGGAAGTCAGACAGGCTAGGTCTTTGCCCTGGCTTGTCCTCATTAGCTGTGCTGTGTGACCTTGAGGCAGTGACTTAACCTCTCTGTGCCTCAGTGTCCTCACATGGAAATGAGAATCCTAACAGCAAGGCCCTGGCAGAGCAGTTGTGAGAACTGAATGAGAGGGATGCAGGGTACACAGTGGGGCTCCAGAGCCTGCACTCTTAACCACTCAATGCATCAAATTCACAACTTCAGCTTTTATTAACATTTCTCATGTATCACCTCCATGTAATTGGTACCTTGGTTCTCATAACTTTCCTGTGCGAGGCAAAATGTAATTCTGAGATAATGATCCCCATTTTACTGGGAGACAAACTAAGACTCAGGAAGCTTCTGGGCCTTCTCACTGATGTGCTATCTTTCTTGTCCAGTGACCTACAGAGTCACACTATGAGGTTTTTCTCACTGGCTTTCCTTAGGCTGGCAACAGACAATTTTATAGCTGACCTCTCTACACATTTCTGGGGCTTGGGGAAGGGGGGTTGATTTTGGAAGTTTTTTTTTGTTTAGAATTTGCTCAGGACTGGATCAAATCTGGGAAGAACGCAAAGAACATGACTGCGAGAGTGGGGCTGGATTTGTCTCTGCCTGGCAATTTGTTAAGGCCATGAAGCTACAACGTGCTGTGTGAGTGCCCTGCCCCGGGTCTACTGTCTGCCATGCCCACTCATCAGCCTCCCAAGTGACTTGCAGCCACGCCAAGCACATACACACAGAGGCACTTTCTCTATGAAGACAAATGTGTTTTGCCGTGAGTAGGCAATGCTTTTGAGCCAAAAAACATATCATAATCGAGAACTATCATCAGAGGCTTGGAGGAAAACACGATCCTTCTACAGTTTTGTGTGTGTGTGTGAGTGTGTGTATGTGTGTGTGTGTGTGAGAGAGAGAGAGAGAGAGTAGGGGACAGCCTATTCCTGAGCTCACAGCAATGACAGGGCCACAAGTCAACCTGAAGCCATTAGCACCTATCCTGATGTCTTATCTCACTTAAATAAATATTCTTTAAAGAGAGATATACCGAGCAGATGGATAAATTTCAAGACTTAACAACTTGTGGGGACATTATTACTGTTGTATTTGATGGCAGGCTTTATTGCCTCTATGCTTCAAGAAAGACATCCCATCTTGAAGAGTTCTTGCCTTAATCATTGGCAAACTGGCCCTGGTCACGCCTAGACAATGAGGAAGTACAACCTGGGCCCTTTAAACCTGGGTATTACCCACATCTCCAGTACCCCTGTCTGGGCAACCTCTCTCTGGCAGCAGAACCAGTGTGTGTCTGAGGTTCAAAGAAAGGGAAGGAGAAAATGAGAGTTGGATAAGGGAGCAGAGTGCCTCTATGGGATGAGGAGGATGAGGAGGAGGAGGAGAAGGAGGAGGAGGAGGAGGAGGAGAAGAATGATGAATGACAGAGAAATAGACTAGTGTACATATGAAATAAATACTCAATAAATGTGGATCCCTCTCCCCTGCATTCCCAGTCCAATAACATCAGCAAAATGTTGAACTGTAATTCCATACAACCACAATGGCATGTCAAAAGTGGAAGGACCCCTGTGGTCTGAGGAGTTCCAGAGGTTCTATGGAGAAGGTTCAGGGTCAAGTCCAGAACCTGGGCTTTCAGCATCCCTGCCCCCTACACACACACACACACACACACACACACACACACACACACACACACACACACACACACACACACACACACACACACCTGAAAAAGATGCAAAGATGACCAAATTTCATTTTCACAGATGAAACTTAGTTTTGTTCATTCCCTGTAAAACATCCTTAACCCTTCCTAATTTGGTTCCATGTGCTTTTGAATTGGCTGGGTAGAAGAAAAGAAATTCAGAATTTCTTTCTAGTCTTATTCCTTCTCCATAGCTTGCCAAGCAAGAACATTAACAGCCCCTGCAGAACGTGCCGCCATGCACCAGGCATCATGTTATATGCTCTTCCCACAAGGTGGGAACTATATGACCCCATTTTATAGATGAGAACATGGAGATGTGTGTTTAAAATTTGCCCAAGGGCACAAAGACAATAAATGGGTAATAAATGACAGGTCTAGGATTTGCACCAAGTTCAGGCTAACAATAGAATCCCTGGAATTCACCACTGTAGGCAAGTCAAGGGTTTTTTTGTTTGTTGTTTTGCCACAAACCTGTGCCCCCTTCCATGGAAGCGCAGAGTCTTAACCACTGGGCAGCCAGGGAAGTCCTAAAAAGTCAAGCTCTTTATTCTTGGCCTGATGATGGCCTGGGGCAGTCCTCATTATAGGTGAGTGACCTTTGGAGCAACACAGTCTATTTGCAGGTCTATTTAGCAGAGAAAAGGAGAGTGTACTTTTATGATACCCTGAAAAAGAGATTTGTGTGGCCAGGAGCCAGCGTGAACTTCTTTGAAAATCTAAGACAGCTAATGGGTTGTAGGCAAGTTTCTCACTTAAAGAGTTTGAAAGAGACGGGCACCATCAATCAATAAGGCATATTAATTGAGCACAAATAGGTGACCTATTTTTTAATGCAAAGAGTACTTCCTCCTGATAGGGGATCTTGGCTTCGGAGAATATGAAGGATGTTATATCCCTCATAGTCCTAGGCGACTAACCATGGGTTATAAAGCACAGTTAAAGGACATGAAGAAATTTAGCTGGAGACGTGGTCCCTCCTGATGCCCCAGTCATCAGTGACCACCTGTGGTCCATGGAATGAATGGCTGATGGGCATTGGGATTCGGTCTTTGGCCTTCTTTCCTTTAATCCATCACTTCAATATAGTGAAGATTCCAAAATCTTTATCTCTAGGCTAATGAGTCCCAGAATTCAATATTTAAGGGCCCATTGACCATCTCCAGTGGGGCGACCTTCAGTTCTTTTTTTTTTTTTAATTTTTGTTGGAGTATAGTTGGTTTTACCTTGTTGTGTTAGTTTCTGCTGTACAGCAAAATGAATCAGTTATACATATACATATATCAACTCTTTTCTTAAGATTCTTTCCCCATATAGGTCATTACAGAGTACTGAATAGAGTTCCCTGTGCTATACAGTAGGTACTTATTAGTTATCTATTTTCTATATAGTAATTATCATCTTCTTTCCACTCTGTTCAAACTCCTACATCCCTGGTCTCAGTGACTGGCATCGCCTGCACCCAGTTACCTAGTTAGTTAACCGTGCACCTGACTCCTCTTCCTTGTCACCCACCACACATCCACACATCAAGACCTGCGATGGTGGAGACAGGATTACGTGGCAGTGAGTGTACAGCCTGGGCTTTGGCAGCAAAGAAAGTTAAGTATGAATCCTAGTCTACCAATTATTACTTGTGTGACCTTGGGCAAGTAACTCAATCACTTTCACACTAATTTCCCTCATCTGTATAACGAGGACAATGATACCTCCAAGAGCTATTGTAAAAAAACGTTGTTTAATTGTAAAACATTAAACTGGATAACAGAAACACTGCCGAGGGTCTGTATTTTTAACGTCTCCAGCCCACCTCTTTCCGACCCACCACTTGCTAAGCTTAACCCCTCACCATCTCTCCCCTGACCATGAGAATGAGCTCCTGGTGGTGCCCCAGACTCCAGACATGAGCAACTGCTGTCACCCTTTGTTGAACCCCTTTAGGAATACGGCAGGGACTTCCCTGGTGGTCTGGTGGTAAAGAATTCGCCTTGCAATGCAGGGGACACAGGTTCAATCCGTGGTCAGGGAACTAAGATCCCACAGGCTGCAGGGCAGCTAAGCCTGTGTGCCACAACCACTGAGCTCTCGCACCTCAACTAGAGAGCCCGTGTGCCACAAACTACAGCGCCCACACGCCCTGGAGCCCACGCACCACAACTAGAGAGAAGCCCAAGTGCCGCAACAAAGAGCCCGTGCGCCACGATGAAAAGATCACACATGCTTCCATGAAGATCCCAAATACCTGCAACTAAGACCCGACGCAACCAAATAAATAAATAAAATAAAAATAAATTTTTTTTTAAAAAAAGAATATGACAAAAGTTACAGAGCTTCTCCCCAGGAAAAAAAAACCCTACTCATAAACACTCAAAATAGTCAGAAGCTGCAGGACAGACACAGACTCCCAGGTTCAAAACCCCTGACTTAGAATGTTCTTGAGACTGACCTTCAGCAACTTCATGGCTCTTCATAAGCCTGTCCTCCAGATGGATTAACCTCAGTCAATGAGGATTCAAAATCTGAAACAGCACGTTTCTTCATTTGCACATTCAGGGTCCCCGCAATCCGGCAAGAGAATTTAGTTGGCAGCTCAAGGCACTTTTTCAGAAATAAGCGTTGCCTCTGAAGGGTTCTCAAAGAAAGTAGCATCAAATGATGATCAATCACGCACTTGAAAAGCTCAAAAGTTTTTGCAGCCCCAGTAGGTGTTGGCTGAGAAATTGCACTTGGTGGTCTGAGAAGAAGCACCGGGGAGGTGTAGGAAACACACTGAGTTCTCAGGTGTGCCCTGCGACTCCCCTTCCCTACCTCTCCCCACCTAAGCACCAGATGGCAGAGAGACGAAGCTCTATAAAATCTCCTACAAATTGCTTTGGGGCATCAGACCAAGAATTTTAGGACCCATCCTTCCTATAATGCTTCTGGGCAGAGATGTTAAATTGCCACCCAGACGGTTGAGGTGAGCTATGTATCCTGAGGCTCCTTGTACTGGATACCAGCAGAGAAATAACCAGCAAAGCCAACTGGAATCAGCCTAAGAACCAGCCCTACGCCTGAGCATAAAAATGGTAACACATTCCCTAGGCCAGCATGACTTTAGGTCCTGGGGCCATTTGTTTCAGGCAGCTTTACAGGGAGGGGAAAGAAACTTACACTTTTTTTTACCACCACCATAAAACTTTAGTGTTACAAACAAACCATTAATACTGAAGTTGATGTTTATAGTTTGGAAGAAACATTAAAACAAAAATAGCCTTAAATTTCAACCAGATAAGGTTAGGGGAACCCTGGGAGAGTGAGAGAAAGACAGCAAAAGGAACACAACAGGAAACAGGGACAGAAGGTACACCCAGCAAAACCGATGGCTGGGCTCTTTCCTTTCCAGAAACCATCACTATTCCAACAAAACCAGCTCAGAGAGGAAGGAATGGAAGACTTCTTTCCAATGCGTTGAACTCAAAGAGCTGACAATGCCCCCTTCCAAAAGGGAGTGGGTTCTGGTCATCTGGCCATGGTTTCAGCCTCCCTATCTACCATCACCACCTCTGCTCCAACCCATGGAATAAGTCTTGTGAGATATTTTTAAAAAGGAAATTTATGGGCATGTTCAATCCTGATCCTCAAAAGCATCACAGTGAGGAGCTGGAAGGCCTGAATTTTCAGCCATCCACAGACGTTTCCCACGTCTGGTTCTAGCCCTCAAGACAACCCAAGGTTTGGAAGCTGGTATCATTGGGCCCTTTTCCTCCCCTTACCTTCATTCCATTGAGGACAGGGTCTTTGAAAGGTAAAGCGCTGAGCTTACAGTCGGGGGAGTAGGAAAGGTGTCCTTATGGGCTTAGACACAGAGAATCATGATGGGGTGTCCACTGAAGGGTCTTCCCAATTAGGGGCATTCACATCCTGAAGTGAGCCTGTCCGGACAGGACAACTGCATAGGATGCTGGCCAGTGTTTTGCTTTTTCCTCTAAGGAGCCAACGTGTCCCAAGGCGGAAGTAGTAATCCTCTGTCTGCATGTGTCTTGTCCCTGCTGTAACCGACATCATCATGGCCGTAGTCATAAAAACAACCACAGCAATGCCCTACCATGTGTGCTGGGTATGCTGTAAGTGCCCAATAGTAACCATAGCCCTACCATGGTTACTATTTATTGGGCACTTACAGCATACCCAGCACACAATCGTAACTCACTCTGCATATATTACCTCATATTATCCCTTTAAAGTATATACAGTTACCCACATCGTCCCGTTGAGAAAACCAAAACTCACGGAACGTTGAAGTAGGTCATCTGACTCCAAATGCCAGGCATCCAACCATGTTTCACCGCCATATAGATCATCTCAAGTCCACTCCCATTATAGAATGAATAACTGGGAACAATTAGCGCACTTTGGGGCAAACTTATCAGAGGACCTGGCATATTTTCATTCAACAAGTACTTCTGAGCAGTCACTGTATCTACAGGTTCACTATGTTTGCTCACAGGGATGGACATGGTGTATTTGGGCCCCTGACCTCACGGTGAGACAAACCCAGCAATAGTTAACGTCCTCCTGGAGGCATTTTGGGTCTCTGCCATCCAGCCTTCCCTGCTGGCTCTGCCCTTTCTGCCCTGCTGAATCTCTTCCTTTCACATTTCAACCGATGCATTCGAAATATGGTCAAATATACATAATAGAAAAAGGACAAACTTCCCATGCTTTGAAATTATACATCCATCACTTATAATCTTCTACAACAATACTTCCTCCTCAAAAACAGTTAAGCAGAAGATTCTTGAAAGTAGCATTACACGTAAGACTCTAACTTTAAAATGGGAAAATAGGTTTAAAGGTTGGATTATTTGCCTGTGGTCATACAGCTGCTGATTCGGTGGGTTTAGGTTCGGCTGCGAGTGACCAAAAAAAACCAAATAGAAGTCAATATCTCCCTGTTCCACTATCCTCAGGCACCCAGGATCCTGAGGTCCAGCTCACCACTCTGCCATCCCTGTCTGCATGGTGTCAGATGATGACATTCCACAAATATCCCAAGTCAAAGGAGGAGGACAGGATAAAGAAGAGGCAAAGTGCACCGAAGTTGCCCAATGTCACTTCGCCTTACATCTCATTGGCCAGAACTTACTAATACGGCCACACCTAGCTCTTAAGGAGACTGGAAAACATAGTCTTTATTCTAGCACCCATTTGTCCAGCTAAAATTTCTTCTACTAAGGAAGAAATGATATTGGGGAAGAGCTAACTAGCTCTGTTGCAGCTGCTAAGTTGTATAACTAGAATAGTCCCAGACCGTGGACCTCCAGAGACCCTACTCTGTCAGGTAGGCTTTAATTCCTATTTTTATAGCAAGGACCTTTGGTCCTCTCTTCTTCACCGCATAAAGAAATTGCTAAGTACGACTTCAGAACTTTCTATAACATTTCCTTAGCTTTCAATTCAATAGCTAGAAATCATCTCCAGGCTAATTTGTACGTTCTTCGGTGGTTTAAAAATACACCTGCTAATGCTTTGATATTCATCCCTTCAAAAATGGAGCCTAACTTCACTTACCTTAAGCGTGAGCTCTATTTAGTGACTCACTTTTAGCGATTATATGTGGCAGAAGTGACAATATGTGACATCTGAGACAAGATCATAAAATGATCATTCATTCTAGGAAAAGCCAAATCCCATGTCATGAAGTCACTCAAGCAGTCCTATCGGGAGGCCCTCATGGAAGGAACTGAGGCCTCCAGCCAACAGCCCTGGGTGTGAGTTTGGATGGATTCCCAAGCCACAGTCAAGCCTTCAGATGACTTCAGTCCCAGTAAGCATCTTGACTGTAACCTTTTGAAAGTCATAGGGCCAGAGCAGCCATCTATGCCACTCCTGGATTCCTGATCCACAGAAACTATGAGGTAAAAATGTTTCTTGTCCTAAACCAGTAAGTTTAGGAGTAATTTGTCACATAGCAATACAGCAATATAGATCTCAATGTAAACTCAGTACTCTTCTGGCTTGAGAATTAGAGAAAGTAGAAATGACCACCTTGATAGAGAAAATCTGTATTTTAAATGCTGTGTCCTAGCTCATCCCCTGCTTTTAAATGGTTTGGAGCAGTGTTTGGATGAGATGCTCTGGATGCCACGGTAAAGAGGAAAGACCAGTGAGCCATCCCTGCTAGAACATATTGCTAATATCACATCCCTGAGTAGTCCCAGGAAACAGCTGAACTTGCTGTCGGCCAATTACCACCAGGAGAAACAGCTCAGTATCAATAAAGCCATCATCAAAATGATGAGTTTTGGCAAACTCCCTTCAGTATCCAGATGGGTAACACTGAACAATTCTACTCAACAGGTTACCTTATTCAGTTATTGGGGGAAGCACTGTGGAGCTTAATTACCTTAGCGGATCTATCAGGATACATTTCTGTTGAAAGTAGAAGGTTCCACGGGAAGAATATCAAGGTTATTTTATGATAGAGATGAACTGTTGGTAACTCCTGTTCCACAAATATCCCAAATCAAAGGTCATGCTTTCTGATGTAGGGCCTACATGAAGGGAAGGATCTACATGTAGGAAACTTTTTTTTAATAAATTTATTTATTTATTTATTGGCTGCATTGGGTCTTCACTGCTGCACACGGGCTTTCTCTAGTTGCAGTGAGCAGGGGCTACTCTTTGTTGTGGTGCACGGGCTTCTCATTGCGGTGGCTTCTCTTGTTGCAGAGCATGAGCTCTAGGCGTGTGGGCTTCAGTAGTTGTGGCATGTGGGCTCAACAGCTGTGGCTCATGGGCTCTAGGGCACAGGCTCAGTAGTTGCGGCACACGGGCTTAGTAGCTCCGTGGCATGTAGGATCTTCCCAGCCCAGGGATTGAAGCCATGTTCCCTACATTGGCAGGCAGATTCTTAACCACTGCACCACCAGGGAAGCCCTAGGAAACTTTTATACCAAGATATCACCTCTTCCTACTATCTCAAGAAGGGTACTTAGGAGGGGGAACCAGAGAAGCATGTCCTGCAGGGGGTACTTAGCATCATCTGGTGGGAAGGCTTTTTAAACTACCATCTTCCCTCCTTGCTCTGCATCTGGAGTCTAAGATTAGCATCTAGTCCTTCATTGAGAATCACCACCGTTAAAAGCCACCATTACTAGGGAAAATAGGTCTTAAAAAAACCTTCAGAAATTAGAGGTTGAGAAAAAGTTGAAAGCCTCCAGCATCTTTGAAATAACAATACAAAATACTTGAATGTTGGGTATTTTCATTATGGGCTAAAGGGCTCCTATTTAAAATACAGATGAGAAGACTATTCTTCCAATAGAACCCTTGAAGGCTGTCCCTGGAATAAAGTATGTTACCTTTATGCCCCAACCAATTGGAAGCTTGGAGCTAAATTTAATGCTCACTCACAGTAAATGTATTCGTTTTTTCTTCCTCTTGGTATGTGGATTTTTATTTCCTATTTCTATTCCAACAGCCTTTGCAGTTTACGTTTCTTCTTTTATCATACAATGTCTCCATCACTTTGGGAAGCAGGCAGCACATAAATTACCAATGAAGAAAACAAAAGTGGCAGGGATGGTACTCAGGTTTCCTTCTTGGCCACACCTATCAAAACGCATTTTCAGAACAAGATGCAGGAAACTACAAAATGACTTAGGCAAATGTCCCTTTAAGGAGTGTGTCCTTAGAAGTAGCTACCATCAGAGCAGCCCCTCCTTGGCCCCGGTAACAAAGCTTCACAACTCTCCGCAAAAGACTTCCCCTCTAGAGGCTCAAAGGCAGGTCAAGCCTCCAGGAGGAAAGTACCAGGGCTGATAAAAGACCAGGGTTGTAAGGCTAATTCCCAGCTCAGGAGCAGAGCTGTCTATCTGGCACTCCCACTCCTGCTGGATGATGTGGCTTACTGTGTAGGTTTTATCGCCTCCTCTGGAGGAGAGAACTTGGAGCCATCAGCCTTCTCAGATAAGACTTGAGAGCTTCTCTTCTTGTGACAGTCATGTTTCTGCCTTCTTAAAATCTTAGTTGAAAAGCCCGTTGAGGGAAAGATCTCAAAAAAGGCAAGTAGGGTGTGCCTCTGGGATTTCTAAATCAACCAGCAAAAGTAAAGGAGAAAAAAAAAAGGATGGGGGGAGTCTTCTTTACAAGAAAATATATGATGGACTAGACGAGTGGGGACAGTAAGGGGCTCTTCAGAGCTCACAGCACAGGAGGCAGCCCCCTTCCAGCATGGACTCAAGCCCATCCCCAGCCTTTCCCGGGCTGCAGTGCACTTCTGCTCTCTGTGAGAAACACGCTGGGCTCACACAGAGCTTTAAAAATATCTCTCCACCCACTGAAAGTCTGATTAATCAGCCAAGTTCTCACCCAGGTGTCACAGTGGTGGCAGTGATCTATATGATAGTGACATGAGGGTGCGGGGAAGGCACAAAGGGTCTTACTTAGCAGGGACGAGGAATCAGAGGATAGAACTTCAAAAGCATGAGCTCCGGAGCCAGGTGGCCGTCTGCACCCCAGTTCCAACACGTGCCACTTAGGTGACCTTGGACAAGGTTATTTAACAACTCCCTTTTCCACGTGTACAAAGATGAGGTTAATAATAGCACCTGCGTCATAGCATTACTGAGAGGGTTAAATGAGTCAGCTCATCTCATGCACTTTGAACAGTTCCTGCCACATAGTAAGCACTCAATAAACTGCAGCTGATGAGGAGGTGGAGGCTAACAACTGGCAGTGCTGAAACTTACAAGATGGAGAGGTGTTTCCAGGTAGATAGAACATTCCTGGAAGAAGCAACTGAAACAAAGGCAGAGAAGAACAGAGACTGTGAGGCAGCAGGAAACCATCTGGAAGGCAAGTAGAGAGTCGAAGCAGACAAAAAGGAATGGTCCAGGCCACACAGGGCTTCATATGTTTGTCACAGAGATGCGCCTCAGCCAACACAGCTGTAGGCTGTAGAGAGCCGTTTCAGAATTATAAGCAGAAATGAAGTATTAAAGGGTGAAGTGCTGTGATGGTTGAAAATTACTTTTAACTGGTTCAGGTGAAAAAACACATTACTACTAATAAGCTTTTGCTGTGACAAAGGACCTGGTACGAGAATAACCTTTCCACTGTGTACAACCATAAACGTGAACAAAATATATAAAGCAACTGTTTTCAAGCCATAAACAACAGGCAGCATGAGACTGCAATTGCAGGGTGAGAGGAAATTCACACGGTGAGCCCCATGTGCACCCTGGCTCTCTGCCCGGGGACAACTTCCCAAGCACAGTTCTCATGTTGGGGTAGCTGAAAGGACTTGAATCTGTGGGGTCAGGCAGCAGAGGGAAGAAAACCATGCAGAGAGGGGGCTTCGGAAGCCTGTGCGGGGGCTCCCTTTGAATGCTTCACTGAAGGCTGGGCAACCCAAGTGCAAGTTGAGATTAAATCAGACTTACCAGGAAGCAGCTGCTATGAGGTTGAAAATGGAAGACAGATACTAGAATTTAAGCATCGCTAGGGGATGTCTGAAAAACCTCACTAATACCCCAGGCATCCAGACACTAGAAAGACTGCATCTTAAGAGTAAAGGACATACTCTGAAGGTCTACATTAGACCCACCCAAACAAGACCTAAAACCAAGCCCTGACAAGATCCACAAGGAAGACAATTTGGAGGCTGAGTCCCTGCCAAGGCAGAGGGGCTTGGGAGCCACGCTGGGAGTTCCAGAGATCTACCCTAATGTGAAACATAAAATCAGACCAACAGAAGTTTAAGGCGGTCGGTTAGTCACTGAACTACCTATTAGAACAAAACATGAGCCCTCTTCAAAGAAAGCTAACAGAACACAGAGTCGCTACAACATTGCATTCACAACATTCAGTGTACAGTGTTTCTTTGCACACCTGTAACAAATGTTAACAGGTGTGCAAAGAAACAAGAAAATTGGACCATAATCTAAAAAAAGACAACAGAAATCAACCCTCAGATGGCCTACAGCCTAGATGATGGATTTAGTACGTAAAGACTTTATAGGGCCATTATAAATTTAGGAAAATATGTCCAAAGAATTAAAGAACAATATTGTTTAAATGACTAAACAGAGTATTTCAGCAGAGAGATGGAAAATATAAAAAAGAACCAAATGAAAATTCTAGAACTGAAAAAATTGTGTGTGTGTGTGTTGAGAGAAATAGAAAGAGAGAGAGCAAATGCTGCATTGTTAGCAATTAGACTAAGCGTATAGGCATTCACTGTACTTTTCAGGACCTCTATAGATTTGAAAAAGTTTAAAAAGGGTTAAAGAAATATTAAATACACTGTTGTTTTATATTTGTGTGTGTGTGTTTGTAGGACAAGAAGGGGAAAAAGTGATAACCTAATCAAGTGTGTGTTTGAGAAGCATCCTTCCAGAGAAAGAAAACTGAACTGATACAGAGCTGATATCCTGGACGAGGCACAAGGAGATCACCTCCTGGTGACTGCAGTTGTCTAGTAGGTGGGAGGACCTGCTCCAAGAACACAGGCAGTGTGGTCGGAGAGAAAGTTGATCTGCAGGGCTTCGGTGATGATATATGTAGAGTAAGAGAAAAAGAAGAACCAAGGATGACTCCCAAATTACCATCGTGGCTGACTGGGTGTAATGTGTCAACTTCCTGAGAAGAATTCCAGAGAAGGAGCAGTTTTAGAGAAAAAAAGAAAATCTGCTGAGCTCTGGATCACTGGAGATTAAAGGACTCATGGGACATCTACACAGGACTACAGGTGGTGGGTTTAAAATTCAGGAGGGAGGCAGGGATCAAAGATATCTATCCTGAGGCGATCGGTACGTAGTTGCCCATGAGGATGGCAACAGAAACCAATCCCAAGGGACAACAGTGCATTGGGAGTGGGCAGAAGAGGAGGGAAATGACAAAGAGGTAGAAAAGAGGAAGGAGGAGAGCCAGCTAGTGGCAAGGATGCCAAGGCAGTGACAAACCAAAACTAAAGGTGTGAGCAATGCTGTCAGATGCTGCAGAAAGTCCAGAGTAAACACTGAGAGTGCACTGGATCAGGCAAACAGGAGGCCGTTCAGGAACCTGGGCTGTGCCAATGCAGTAGCTCTGGAACTGTCCAAATGGAGGTAGCTAACCACTAACATGGTGCTTTGTGTTGAGAGGTTGGCAGATTGATACATCCACTCCCAAACTTAAATTAAAATACCCTCCAAAACTGTGTGTAGGATAATGTACACATATCCTCAGATGTATACATATGTCAGAGGCTGAGGAGAATTTTCGCTAGTTGCCACACCAATGAAATTGGGGAAACACAATTTCTGCCTACCCTGAGAACCACAGAGACACGTACGGAAGGAAAACACTGGCTCATCACCACTGTTTGCCCCTCCAGGGACGCAGAGGCTACGCTGACCAGCAAATCAAGCAGTCGGTCCCTAATTTACAGCATCTGTTCTCTATGGCAATCTATTCCTCAACCCAAACCCACCCCAGAAGCACCTCTTTTCTAAGCTCCTTTGGGGAACACAACTCTCTGAGAGTAACAAAAGCCATGGGTAGGTGTGTCCCATCCTGGATTATTTGCAGGGGAGAGATGAGAACCAGAATGTACCAGAATGCTGGACACTAGCTTGGGAATAGGAAGGAGACCAAAAGAAGAGAAGGATAAAGGAGTTAATAGAATTCTGTGGCTTAAGGAGTGAACCCAAAAGCAGGGGCCATCAAGATCGCACCTCCGCCCAGCAGCCGTGGACTAGATGAACGTCTTCTAGAAACTGGACTCTCCAGCTGGGGCTGAAAAGGGGGAAATTATCCCAGGTCTGGAATAAAGTGAAGATAGGATGAAGAAGACTAAAAGACGCTTTATAAACCTTGTTTGCTGACAGATCCTGGACCTACAAAGAACTTTCACTGCTGAGTCACAAAGCAGAACAGAAAAAAACAAGGGGGACCATGTAAAAACATCTAATGGAAAACAAAGGTAGCATCGGCTGGGAGAGTTGGAGAAACAGATTTTTATTATAAAAAGATCTCTATATATAATTTATGACAAGAAACAGATGAGACTTTCAGAAACTGTGTACAAGTTGTTCTCAATAAGACAAAGAGTTGGGAGAGAATAAAAAATATGGCTCCAGTAAAAGAGGAAGAAGTTTGCCCTGAGAAGGGCACATCCTGGAACCACAGCAGCATTGTCAAGGGCTATATCCTAATAGCTACAAACAGGAAACAACTTGAATACCCGTCAAGAATAGAATGGATAAAAAAAGAATGGAATGGATAAACTTAGGTATTTACATATGAAGAAACACTATATATTGATGAAAATGAACTTCAACTACCCTCAAAAGCAGAGTTGAGGGGACTTCCCTGGTGGTCCAGTGGTTAAGACTTCGCCTTCCAATGCATGGGATGTGGGTTCGATCCCTGGTCAAGGAGCTAAGATCCCACATGCCTCCTGGCCAAAAAACCAAAACATAAAACAGAAGCAATATTGTAACAAATTCGACAAACACTTTAAAAATGGTCCACATCAAAAAAAAAAATCTTAAAAACAAAAATACTTCAGTTTCACAAGTATAGTGTTGAAGAAAAGATGCTGGGGGCTTCCCTGGTGGTGCAGTGGTTAAGAATCCGCCTGCCAGTGCAGGGGACATGGGTTCAATCCCTGGTCCAGGAAGATCCCACGTACCACGGAGCAACTAAGTCCGTGTGCCACAACTATTGAGCCTGTGCTCTAGAGCCCGTGAGCCACAACTATTAAGCCCACGTTACGTGCCACAACTACTGAAGCCTGCATGCCTAGAGCCTGTGCTCCACAGCAAGAGAAGACACCGCAACAAGAAGCCCGCGCACCACAACGAAGAATAGCCTCCACTTGCCGCAACTAGAGGAAGCCCTCGTGCAGCCAAAAAAAAAAAAAATTTAACTTAAAAAAAAAAAAGGCTGGACACAAAACAATAAATATAATATGACCCCCTTGAGATGAAGGAAAAACACAAACACAATTAAACAACGCTAGGTGATTCAGGGCAGTGGTTGTCTTTGAGGAAGAGGTAGCAGGAAGGACCTCAGGGGTACTTCAGGGTGCTGGTAATACCGTATTCTTTAACCCGGGTGGTTGTGAATGACTGTTCACATTTGATAACGGCTGAACTGTACACTAATACTTTTCTGTATCATACTTTTGACCAAATATTTAAAGAGGAGCTACTGAAATAAAATCAAGCTACAAAGAAACTGAAACTCTCATCCATAATAAAAATATGCTCTAGTAGCAATAATATAAAAAAATTTTTTTAAATGACTGCAAACAATGAAATCAACGAGGTGGTAGACAGACTCCAGAATGAACAGAGAAGTGCAAAAAAGAGAAACATGATGTGAGAGGAGTCGCATTTCATGGAAAACATCGAATGAAGATCTAGCATTGGAACGGGAGGCATTCCTGAAGGAAAAAGCAGAAATAGCAACCATCCAAGAGGTGAGAGCAAACTAACCCAGGCTACAAGGAAGACCCAAGGCATCAATCTAAGAGGCTGACACTGTCACTGGCAAAAATAACCTGAAACGGCCACACTCGGACATTTCACAACGGCCACGGGGAGCCGTGAGGAGAGCAGACCCCAACGTGACAGCTGCAGCAGAAGGGAAGGCTGATTACATCCTAACAGCTCCAAACTGGAAACAACCCAAATATCCATCCTGAATAGAATGGATACAGAAATTGAGGCATATTTATATACAATGGAACACCACACATTATTGAGAACGAGTAAACATCAGATAGAGGCAAGCTCAGTTTAAGATTGGCAGCCTCACAAGATTATTCAATAAATAGCAATGAGAAAACTGTTCTTAAAAAATTGTAATTCGTGTGTCTAATAAAATTCCACATGACACACTCTAAAAGTACAAGATACTTAGAGTAAATTTTGTATGTACATAAACTCCCTGGGTAGATTGTAAACTCCTTGAGCCAGGCAACAAAGATTATACTTCTTTGAATTCCCCCTCCACCCGGAAAGCACTTGGGTAAACATTCCTGTAAAGAATGAATGTACGGGAATGAATGAATAGGAAGGAAGGAAGGAAGGAAAGAAGGGATAGAGGGAGGGAGAGAGAGAGGGAGGGAGAGAGAGAGGGAGGGAGGAAGGGAAGGAGGGAGTCTCAATCAATTCATCATTGCTGAGTTTGTTGGGTGATTTCCAACTCCAGTCTGGCCAACTTGATGCAGCTTTGCATTATTTCCTCTTGAGCTTTGTTTCAAGAGAAGAAATAGAAACTTCCCAGAGTGAATGGTAGCTGGAGGTGGCTTGCATGGCGAGTGGCTCTGTTGTCAGAGGGCAACCTCTCATGGACGGGGTGCCCTTCATCCTTACACTGAAGGGGATGGTACCCAACTAACATCTGCGCCCAAGGTGGCTGGACCACAAAGGATGCTTCAGCATCCACCAGTAACCACACATCAACTCCCTGTGCAACACCAGGTGTCCTGCGAGGACAAATGAGTGGCTCCGAACAGCAGGACATTAGGGCTCGGCTGACACGAGGCAGCTCCAAGAGAACAGCAAACAGGCACAGTCTCAGAAACTTTGGCTTCCCCAAGAACCAACCTGCGGTCCTCTGAACTGAGGCAAGCCAGCTGGTTTTCAGACCCTGCCCACCTGCTCTACACTCAGAACACATCTGCACAGCCCTGCCCAGATCCTCAAGATGCTTGTAACAAGCTGCGAGCAGTCATAACTCAGGCTTCATCTTGGCAAAAATAGAAATAAATAAATAGAAGGAATCTTCCATCAGAAAATAAATGCCCTTTCTCCAGGCTGAGAGCCTGGATTACCCTTCTGAAGGACAAATACAGCATCTTCCCCAGCTGGCCTCAGGCCATGAAGTCCAGCTTCACTCAACCAGGGAACCCTGCCCCCTCAACCAGGGTTTCCAGGGCTAAGCTCACCCACCTGGGCTGCAGGGCTGTGAGAGTCACTTCCTGCTGGTCTCACACGCTGAGAAGGTGACTTTCAGCCCCACTCAGCTGCCTGTGCCTGAGAGAACCACAGGATGGTGAGCTCTGCTGCTCTCCCAGACACAGAGGGCAGTTCAGCCAGTGCCCCAACGGAGAAGGGCCGAAACCCAGCCAGTGGATCTCTTGAAAAGCCATGTGCCTCGACAGTGGCCCAGATTTCACAGCCATCGCTCTGAGAAGTCTTGGAAAAATCATCTCTTGATGATTCATGTCAAAGTTGGGAAGGAGGAGGAAGAAAAATGGAAAGCCAGGGTACATGAAAGCCACAGATGATTTCCAAACTTCGCTGGGTTACTCATCCCAGCCTCTGCAAGAGTTGCCCGACATAGATCCGGAGAAAACCATAATTTGAAAAGATACGTGCACCCCAGTGTGCACTGCAGTACTATTTACAATAGCCAAGACATGGAAGCAACCTAAATGAGCATCGACAGATGAATGGATAAAGAAGGTGTGGTACATATATACAACGGAATATTACTTAGCCATAAAAAAAAAATGAAATAATGCCATTTGCAGCAAGATGGATGGACCTAGAGATTGTTGTATTAAGTGAAGTAAGTCAGAGAAAGACAAATGTCATATGCTATCGCCTATATGAGGAATCAAAAAAAAAATGATACAAATGAACTTATATACAAAATAGAAATAGACCCACAGACATAGAAAACAAACTTACGGTTACCAAAGGGGAAAGGGAGTCAGGGATAAATTACGAATTTGGGGTTAACATATACAGACTACTATATGTAAAAGAGATAATCAATAAGGACCTACTGTATAGCACAGGGAACTAGACTCAATATTTTATAATAACCAATCAGGGGGAAAATCTGAAAAAAAATAGATATATATGTATGTACAACTGAATCACTTTGCTGACTCCTGAAAGTGACACAACATTGTAAATCAACTATATATTTTTTTTAAATTTAATTTATTTATTTATTTTGGGGGGGGGGTACACCAAGTTCAATCAACTGTTTTTATACACATATCCCCGTATTCCCTCCCTTCCTTGACTCCCCCTCTTCGAGTCCCCCCCACCCTCCCCGCCCCAGTCCTCTAAGGCATCTTCCATCCTCGAGTTGGACTCCCTTTGTTATACAACAACTTCCCACTGGCTATCTATTTTACAGTTGGTAGTATATATATGTCTGTGCTACTCTCTCGCTTCGTCTCAGCTTCCCCTTCACCCCCCACCCCCTCCCAAACCTCGAGTTCTCCAGTCCATTCTCTGTATCTGCTTCCTTGTTCTTGTCACTGAGTTCATCATCAACTATATTTTAATTGAAAAAAAAAAAAAAGAGTTGCCCAAAACACAAAGACTTTCTGCCCAAGTGGCAGACACACAGCCTTCTCTCATTGGGGCTTCATGCAGGAGGTTCCCAGTCCCTCCTGCTACCTAATGACTACAACTGGGGGGGACCTACTGAAATAAACACCAGCAACCTCCCTCCCCCGCCAATCAATGCACCACTGCCCTGGTCTCCACTGGAAGCAGACTTCTCCCCAGAACACAGGAAAGCCTGGGCCTCCCCTCACCTGCCAGACACCCCCAGCCCAGCCTCGGCCTTGTCTGTGGGCACAGGACGGGCTCATTTTGGAGGCGGTCAGGGCTCTATTTTCTGCTTCCATGTCCTTGTCCAAACACCCTCTGGCCAACTGAAGGCCAGGAGATTCAAGGGTACCACTCTCCTCTCTGGTCCCCAGTCTGTCCAGACCACGATGAGCAGCAGCTGGACCTAAGGAGCCTGGCTCCACCCACATCACTCCCCTTCCTCTAACACCCTCCAGCCTCTCCCCAAGACCCATCCCACCAGCCCTTGAGCTTCACAGCTCCATCATGGAAATAAACAAGCCTCTACAGATAGGCCTCGGAGATACCATGAGTTCAGTGTCAGACCACTGCAATAAAGCAAATATCACAATAAAGTGAATCGCTGAATCTTTTAGTTTCCTGGTGCATATGAAAGTTATGTTTATACCACACTGTAGTCTATTAAGTGTGCAATAGCATTATGTCCAAACAATGCACATACCTTAATTAAAAATATTTTATTACTAAAAAATGCTAACCAGCGTGTGACAATTCCGCGTTGCCCCAAACCTTCGATCTGTAAAAAATGCAGTATCTGTGAAGTACCATAAAGCGAAGCGTAGTGAAATGTGGTATGCCCGTCGAGAAGCAAGCAAAGAACATGGGCGAGAGCAAGAAGGCTCTCCGACGGCCCTGTCCTTTGCTCGCCCCATCTCCTGCCCATCGTGAAGCAAGACTGGCTTCCCTGGCCCAGAGAAGGATCTCCCCACCTTCCCCTCGTAAGAAATGTGCACAGAGAAAGCACGCTCGTTCAGACCATTACACTTCAAAGCAAAGATATGGGCCATCTGGGGTAATTTTAACTTCCTTATTTTAGAAAGTAAATTTAAACATCTTGTTTTAAAACAGTGTCACCAGGAACACAGCATTCCAAAACAAGAAGGAAAACCGATCTGTCTTGGCTTCAGCAGATGTAAGTACCTAGGCAAACATCTGGCTGAATCAACCTAATTCTCTAGTCTTAAAAAAAAAAAAAAAAAAATTCCTTCTTCCTTGTCTTATTTTTTTTTTTAATCAAGGAGTTGATCTCCCCAGGATACAAAGGGCACTGTCCCAGCATGTTCAGTCCTCATATTCTGGGGTTCATTCCCATCCCTAAGCCAGGGCTACACTGCTCCAGAGACACAAAGGCAATCAAAATAATTGCTGGCCATTCCCACCTCGACACAGCTTCCAGATGATTCTGACCTGGGCAGGATTCAAAGCACTGTGGCCACAAGTCAAGAGATGGCCATTAGCAGGTCTACAACCTCCCCCGCAGCTGGGGCCCATTGTCAATGACAAGATGGAAAGAGGGCAACAGGACAGGCGATCAAATTCCATCAACTGGAAAATACACGTGGGGAGTTGAAGGCTGTCTCCCCAGTCAGTATCCAGAGGAACCAAAATATTCACCAAAGATTTTTCAGGCTACCAGGTCCATCCCACACAAAGAAGTCATGTAGGCCGAAGTGATGGCTGAACCCTTTCCTGCTGCATCACGGTTAGACTTGGCCACAGCTGATGGCCAGGGCCTCAGGCGCACGACAGCCCCAGACGCCTCCCTTGGGTGGCTAACCTCCCACGCAGGGCGGGCTCCTTACCGTCAAGCTCCTCCACGGAGATGTTCGCCAGCTGCTCGCTGTCGCTGCCCGCAGACAGAGATCGGTTGAGGTAATTCCCCTTGTACAACAGGCCGGCGGTCACATGGTGAAAAGGCATCTTCTCCCTGCTCACGAGAGATGGAGGGCGGGGGAGAGAAAGACATCATCATCCACTCCTCCTTTCCTTCCTTGAAGGACCACCCTGATGTTCAGACAGCTAGTGGTATTTTTTAAATCACAATAACATTGGTAGAGGGAAAGTCAGAGAATTCCAGGGTCCCCATGGCCGGATCCATTCCCCAACATTCCCAGGTTCTGTCAATTCCTTCACTGTACAGATTACTTCATTTTCCCCATTTAAGGATGAAGTTAAGCCACATTGTCCTGGCGAACTGGGATACCCCGGCACCCACCAACGGTCTCTCCATGCAAACAGGATACTCTCTGCTCCTTTCCCTGGCCTGATAAATCCTTCCTTCATACTCACAAGAAAGGACTGCACACCCCAGAAATGTGAGGCTGCCCGGGGACCGTTTGTCTCAACCATGACCATGCAGAAAGCCAAGTGTTTTGCTTTTCCCAGGTAAAGCAGGTGTTGCACTTACAGTGCACTCAAAGCAAGTCAGAAATGCTGGGCTCTGAGTAAACACAGACAAGTCTGCACCGCTGAGAAGCAGCCCTGCTCCTGCTTGCACAAGTGGCTCATGAACACAGCCCGCAGATGCCAATCACACCTGCCCTGCAAGAAAGGTAGGCGGCATCTCAAGGTGTCCCAGAACAAAGCAGCTTCCAGCGTGCTCACAGGAAATGAAAGCATCCCCTTAGACCAGATGAACAAACCCTGCAAGCTACTCAGACCAGACTGCCACTCCTCCCCTGGGGCTTTGAAGTTCCCACCAGAGCCAGGCCGGCCAGAGGCTCCAGACTAAGATGAAAGGGCGGGAGGAGAGACACAGTTAGAAAGATGGGTCTCTCACAGTATGGAGGTTCCAGCAATTCCACTCCTGGACATATATCCAGACAAAACTATAACTCAAAAAGATACGCGCAGCCCTATGTTCACAAGCAGCACTATTTACAACAGCCAAGACATGGAAGCAACCTAAGTGTCCAGCAAGAGATGAATGGATAAGGAAGATGTGGTACATATATACAATGGAATATTACTCAGCCATAAAAAACAATGAAATAATGCCATTCGCAGCAACATGGATGGACCCAGAGATGATCATACTATGTGAAGTAAGTCAGAGAAAGACAAATATCATATGATATCACTTACACGTGGAATCTAAACTATGACACAAATGAATTTATCTACGAAACAGAAAAAGACTCACATAGAGAAGAAACTGATGGTTGCCAAGGGGAAGGGCGGCAGGGGAGGATTGGATTAGGAGTTTGGGATTAGCAGATACCAACTATTATATACAGGATGGATAAACAACAAGGTCCTACTGTATAGCACAGGGAACTATATTCAATATCCTGTAATAAACCATAATGGAAAAGAATATGAAAAAGAGAGAGAGAGAAAAAGCTGGGTCTCTCCAGAGCGGAAAGAACGAGCTTTATTATGGTTGGTGAGCCATGGGGCATGTCCAGTTCTGCTTCCCCATCTGCAGAGGGGGCTAGGAGGATTGAGAAGCCTCTGAGTGGAATTAGGGAATTCGCAGGAAGGAGGGGGAGTCAATTCTAGAGTGCAGGTAAAGAACACCTTCTTAACAGAGCTCCAGGAAGGTAAACTGGGCAGGACTAGAAGGGGTGATCTCCCTGCCACGGGGGCATCCAAGCAGAGGCTGAGGGCCTCCCTGCCAGGTGTTCTGTGGGAGAGAAATGGCCCCACACATCTATCATTCTCCATGTGAGTCCCCTTGGGCATTACATTTTGCATCTGTGGTTAAGCTGGAGTGGTCCTAGCAGCCCCTCCAGGCACTGCTGAGTAACAAGGCGTAAATTACAGGAAGAGACAGCTGACAGAAGGCCAGTCTCTGGGCACGACTGTTCAGGGCTTCAGGGCTCCCAAACCTTGCCGTCCCTCAAGCCATGCTCATGACAGCAACTGTCCCTGATGATGGATGTTTGGAGGCGAGTGGGGGCCCTGTCTTCTTTTTCCCGTGACACCACTGAGTGACAGGCCCAGCAGGACGCCCCCTCCTCTCTCCCTCCCGGCTAGAGCTCATCCCAGCATCCTTCTGTATGGGCTGAGAGCTGCTGACTTAGAGATCAACCCATGAGGCTCCTAAAAGTTACAGGGCTTGACCAGGAGCGGGAAGCCGGTTAGTGAAAGAATCCATTCCAGAACACAAGCCTCCGAAGCGCTCTTTCAACTAAGCAGCCTCAGCTCCGCACCAGACATTTCCACCCGGATGTCAAACTCTCATTTCAAACTCAAGATGTCGAAAAAGGAATTAATTATCTTCCTAAAAAAATAGGCCACACTTCCTGATTTCTCTATTTCTATCAAAGGTACTCTTCTCTCATCATAACAACTGGGACAAGGCTCACAAATGTTCTGGGCCCCGAAAAGTAAAACAGACACATGGCAGAGGCGAGAGCCAGCCACCAGCCTCCAACCCACCCTTAACTCCTTCCATGGCTGACAAAACGCGCACATCCACGGGCCGGTCACAAGTGACAGGAGGGAGTTACAGAGCACGCGTGCCTTCACCAATCACAAGGGGTACATCTTCAGCTCATCAGAAGTCAGACGTTCCCCCTCCCGGCCAAATCTATCCTTATACATAAATAGGCAAGAATCTTTCTTTGGAAGAAGGCTTCAATTACCATCACCTCTTTTCTCAAAGTTAAATTTCAGATGAAACAGGTTTAAAGGCGAGAATCAGATGCACAAGCTAGGACCACTCTCCCTTTCCAAAGGCCAGTCCTGATTTGGGGCACCATGTGCCCAAACGCGTGGTCACTGCAGCATGGACTGATTCCCATGGTCCAGGGGATAAGACATCAACACTGGCCAATGCTGCCCGTGTGATTTCAGCTTCCCTCTCAGCGCTGGCCCCTGGCCCCTGGCCCCAGGACCCAATCAGCCTCACCAGCTGTTATATTTAACCATTGTTTAAATCCTTCATAAACATGGGAAAACACCCATACCGATCTTGTCTAATGTTGCCACCTGGGTGGAGCCCCCCCGTAGGTTGGTACAGGCCTGGAAAGCACTTCTTCCCATTTCACCACTCATTGCTCTAGCTTCTCAGCATTTTGTAAATATCTTCCTTTTATCACCTTTTTTTCCTTGGTTGTCTGAAGCTTTGGACCCACCATACACATTTTTACAGCCGCGGTAACAAGGTTACACTCAAACACACGTGTCCAAGTCATGTTCAGCCACAGAAGAAACGCTGAGTACTTTGCAGAGAAAACTGGTCACAACTGAGTCCCATGTGATAGACTAACATAATTTGCTTCTGGAAAAAGCGGCTCACAAAATTAGGTACATATTCAGTTAATTCACCCAAAATGGTCAAAGTCTAGCGGGAAAGAAAACACATGCAATTGAACCATACATATAGATAAATAAAGTCATGTTCAAAAAAGGGAAGAACATTATCCCGAGTAAGCTAAAAACAGCTGCTGCAATTAAGGACTAAATTTCACTCCAAGCCACCTGGGGAAACCCAAGCTTGAAGATTCTCTCTTTGGCTACGGAAGGGAAATGTACAAGTTCATCAGCAAAGACAAACATGGCCCTGAGCTAAAACTCAGAGAGGGATCCTTACATGGGCAGCAATGAATAAAAAATATATATAAATATTTTCAATGGCCATTTTACTCATTGAGAAATATTATTTAAGTGACTATTTACCATGTGAAAATTCTTTATTTTCTGTAAGGTGGCATAGTTTCCTGGCTAAGAATCAGGGCTTTCTGGTCAAAAGCCGTGTTAGATTTAAATCCTAGCTCTGCCCTGATTAGCCATGTAGGTAAATTCATTAACCTCTATAAGCCTAAGACTACTCTGTAAAACTGGGGTTTTGAAACAGACTGAAGAGTATTTTTGTAACTATGAAATAAGATAAGGTATGGAAAACACTTGACTTAGCACCCGGCACGTTCTCAATAAATATCATCAGTAATTCTTTGCTAAGGATTATATGAAGTAGGATGCAGGGCAAAAGAAGGTCGTGATGTATTAGGTGGCTGATAGAACACACTGGGTTTTGAAAGAGGGTCAGAGAGGACCCAGCAGAGGGTGAACTTCAGAGAGAAGCTGGCTGGCATTGCACATCGTGGTGCCAAGGGATCCGGCATGTAAGTGACAGAGCACTGGGGCCCCAGCACTGAGCAGTGTCAGCAAATAGCTGACTGTATCAGGAGGAGGGGGATATTTGAATGAAAAGCACCAGAGCTGAAAATGAGTCTATTTCCTGGGTATCACCTGGCGTCGTGGTCACATCAAGGACAAGATGTCAGGAGGTTAAAAACAAAAGGGGTGTGTTCCTGTTCTCAGCGTCAAAGAACTGGTACATTTCTTGGCAAAGTAATAAACCAAAAAGCCCCACTCACCTTGACTTGAGACCATGCTCTTCAGAGACAGTTAATTTTGTATCAGCTTGACTGGGTCACAGGGTACCCAGATATTTGATTAAACATTATTCTGGGTGTGTCTGTGAGAGTGTTTTGGAGTAAGATTAACATTTAAATTGGTAGCCTGAGAAGAAGATTGCCCTTCCCAAGGTGGTTGGGCCTTATCCAATCTGTTAGGGGCTTGAATAGAACAAAAAGGAAAAGTAAGGGAAAACTTGTTCTTTCTGCCTGTTTGAGCTGGGACATTGTTCTTCTCCTGCGTTTGGACTTGGACTCAGGCTGGAGCTTACACCAATAGCTCTCCTGGGTTTCCAGTTCACCAGACTGTAGAAATTCTCAGTTTCCAAAACCATATGAGCCAATTCCTTACAATAAATTTCTTTCTATATATATGTATATAGATATACATATATATAGAAAGAAATATATAAAGGATATATATATATCCTATTGGTTATGTTTCTCTGGAGAACCCAGACTAACCCTTCCACTTTTTTCTCAGCAGTACCAAAGACCCAGGCACGTTGCTGTAGGCTGATATTATTATTCTGGGTAAAGAGTACCTCAAAACATAATTCTGCACGGCCTCTTAAGCAGCACTCCTCAGAGCGTAGTGCCAGCTGAATACTGTATGCTGCTTATTTGCAATGAGATAAGGACAGGAATTGAAAGAAAGCATTGAAATTTTTATAGCAATTTGGAGCATTGTCCCAACACCTAAGCGTGTGACCAGTTGACTTGATTTTTGTATATCTTTGCTTTTTTATTTTACTTTTCCACTAATTCATTCTTTCTGCATTTTACAGAAATCAGTCTGCCAAGGACTGGAGCTGTAAACAAAAAACGAAACAAAACAAAAACACTAGTCCTTCCCTACAAATAGCTTAGTTTAAGAAGCACTTCTCTCTAAAGTATTTTATTTAAGTTGCATCGATTTCTGGTAATGGACTACAGAGAGAGGAAGAAAGACATGTAGAGAAATGTATTTGAACTTGCCTCTGAAAAATTTTCAAAGAACTTGATTTTTAGAAGTCTTAGATGGACTTTGGAAAGGAGGTACAGCAGACATAGAAAACAAACTTATGGTTACCAAAGGGGAAAGGGGAGGGGGAGGGATAACTTAGGAGTATGGGATTAACAGATACACACTACTATCAATAAGGATTCACTATGCAGCACATAGACCTATATTCAATATCTTGTAATAACCTATAATGGAAAAGAATCTGAAGCTTTACACCTGAAGCTGATTAATATTGTAAATCAACCATAGGTAAAGAAAGAAAAATTTTTAAATCCAAAAAAATACTATGTATACAATGCATTATTCAAATGGAATTATTATACCACACTGAAAAGTCCAGTGCTAAAAAGTAATACTCGAAGCATTTAAATGTCATAAACATTTCAAATATATATGGAAGCAAAATCCCATAATATTCTTTGTTTTGAATTAAAAAACAAAAAAAGAAAGGCGCTGCAAGATGTCAGCTGAAGTTTGGGCAGTCTGCTGAGTGCCAGAGTGTGCATGGAATCCATCGCTGGGGTTTCTGTCCTCCACTTAGCAGACTACAAGGGGCGATGTTGACCCTGCATTCGAGAAGTGAAAGAGCCTACCTGAGACTTCCCTGGTGGCGCAGTGGCTGAGAATCTGCCTGCCAATACAGGGGACATGGGTTCAATCCCTGGTCTGGAAAGATCCCACATGCCTGGGAGCAACTAAGCCCGTGAGCCACAACTACTGAGCCTGTGCTCTAGAGCCCATGAGCCACAACTACTGAGCCCACGTGCTGCAACTACTGAAGCCTGCACACGTAGAGCCCGTGCTCTGCAACAAGAGAAGCCACTGCAATGAGAAGCCAGTGCACCGCAACGAAGAGTAGCCTCAGCTCGCCACAACTAGAGAAAGCCCACATGCAGCAACGAAGACCCAAAGCAGCCAAAAATTTTTTTAAAAAAAATTTTAAAAAGAGCCTACCCAACCCTGATAGAGCCTTTGCCAAATTCCCCTAAAAGTATCTATGAAGGCACACAAAAGTAATCATATTTCCAACAGCACCAGTGCCAGGGTGTAAAAGAAGCTTCCATTAAGTCGGCACAGTTAGGATTAAGATGGAAAACAATCAGTGCCATACCCACACTTTGAATTCAGACTAAACAACAGAGTCAGATAGTAAAGGAATAAGAGAAGATTTTGATCTAACTCCCTTCTATTTCTGGGACTCAGGGATGACCAACCGTGACATCAGACAATCACCCTTCAGACTATGCTGGAATTGTTTTTTCAAAGCAGCCAGGATCAAATCCCCACTGTCCTTAGCATCACTGTGAAGCAACAGTCCCCCTCTTCTATCTACTCGGGGATCATCCCTCCCAGTCTGCAATTCGGCTAGGAACAGAAGGGTCTGAGGCATGGGCCCTGCACGTGAAGATGTAAAACTCACTGTGGGCATGAGTGTCACTAAGAACAATGACCTGTGGGGATTATGGCTTTTTGTGTATTGCTTTTGATTAAGAAGGAACTGCAGAAGACCTCAGATACCCCCCGAAATGTATGTCTCCTCCTCAGAGTCCAAGAGGTAAGTTATGCGGACAAGAAGATCCCTACTTACTCCAGCAAAGATGCACTACTGGATGGATGGCAGCTGAGCGTTTGGCTAAGCACTTACAAAACAATTGTGTTCTCTTGTAAAGATCCTGCAGGGGCAGGCCGACTGGCAAGGAGGGTTTGGACAGAGCTCAAATCAGACAGGAATGAGTAAGCAGAAAACACCAACGTGAGGGTCTACATAAAAGGTCTGCATCATTAGAGGAGGAAGCACTTTCAAGAAGAAGTAGAGCCAAAAGCAGCTTGTCAACCATGATACAAGAAAGAAGACAATTTTACAAAGCTTCTGGTTACACCCTTGAAAATAAGTAAGAGAGCAGGGTGTCTCTGAGATAGGAATGCAAATTCATAAGGAAATCTCAGCGTACAGGGAGGAGATATCAAGTCAAAAAGAAAAGACAGCTTGCTGAGAGCCAAGCTGATTTGGAAAAGGTGCCGGTCTCTGCAAAGCAAAGGAGAAATCCAGAAACAGCAGCAGGATGAACATCTACATTCATGGCAACAAAGAGTATTTCAAACAAACAGAAAATCCAGCAAATAATATGATGCACGCATGGCCCCACCACCCAGATTGAACACGGGCTCAGAGTTTTCCTCATTTGCTTTAGATTTTCTTCAAAGAAATCTCTTCCATCAAAGCCCTGCCCACCTACTCTACTCCTCCACCTCCTTCCCTCTGCTGTGACAGCTCTATTCTGGAGGCGGACTGCATCCTTCCGGTCCACGTTTTTAAATTTTCCTACATTTGGGTGTAACTATATAGAATATATTATAGTATTGCTGTATATATCTTTCCATTTACATAAATAATATCACTATACATATGCTTTCGCCACTTGCACATTTCAATCTGTATTAGAGTTTAGGGACTTACCCAAATCTATATACATAATTTACTTCTAACTGCGCCATCGTTTTCCATTGTAAAAGCATATTGCGATTTATTTATCCACCATCCCATTGAAAGAAAAGTATTCAGCAATGAACATCCTCATGTGTGTCTCTTTGCACACATTTAGGGGAATTTCTCTAGCCTCCATACCTAGATAAAATATTACAGAATTTTCCCAAAGTGCTCTCCAAAATGGTTGGGTTTGTTGTCCGTCACTACATAACAAATTACCCTTGAATGTAGCGGCTTAAAACACCAGATATTTATCATCTCACAGGTTCTGTGGGTCAGGAATCAGGAATTGTTTTGCTGGGTGGCTCTGGCTCAGGAGATTGCAGTGAAGACACTGACCGGGGCTACCACCATCAGAAGGTGTGACTGGGGCTGGAGGATCCACTTCCAAGATGGTGCACTCACATGGTGGTTCACAACATCCTTGGGGGACTCCCCAGATGCCTGCTCAAGTGTTCTTATGATATGACAGCCAGCTTCCCCCGGCAGGTGATCCAGGACACAGAATGAGGAGGCTTTTATGACCTGGTCTCAGAAATCACACCGTCACTTTGACACATTCTAGCCGTTAAAATCGAGATGCTAAGGAAAGCCCATACTCATGGGAGGGAAATTAGCCTCCACCTTTTGAAAGATGGAGTATCAAAGAATTTCTGGACATCTTTTAAAACCGTCATCGTGGTTGTGGAAATGTACAGACCCACCACTAGCCTATCAGCATGTCTATTTCCCCCATAGACTTGCCGACACTGAGTATGATCAGACTGATTCTTCTTAATTGAATTTTCTTGATTGCTAGTTTAGGTATCTTTTTACATGGGTTTTGGCCACTCTAATCTCCTCTTCTACAAATTTGCTTTTTTGCCTTTATCTACTGGGTTATCATTTTAGGATTGCTTTGTTCTTTCATGTTATTGTTGTCTCATATTTCAGTTCAATCTTACTTTTAAACTCCTCAATATTAGTCATTTTATAGTTGTTATTGGTGCATATTACAACCAATGCCTATCTACACTTTTCCACAAGTTTACTGTGCTCCTCATTGCTTCTTGCAGGGCACCCTTCTGGGTTCAATCCCCTTCTTAATGAAGGGAATGTAGTAATTCTTTCACTGAAGAACTGTAAGTGGAAAGCTTTTCTGTCTTTGTCCTTTAAAGAAAGTCTATTTCAATCTCATTTGAATTATGCTTCAACTTGGTAAAGAATTATAAATTAGTTAGTACTCTGAGAATATTTTGTTGCTGATGAGAAATCTACTTTGTTCACCTGTTAATGGTTCTGGACCATTCTAAGCCTATAATTTCAGATATAGGCTCTCTCCCCACCTCAATATTCTCTCTTCTTAAAGAGATGTATATTGAACCTCTTCATCCAAGCTCAATACCCTTGACTGGCTCACCCAACATTCATTCATACCCCATTGGATTAAAAAAGCTGAAAAGCTAACTACTTTGTTTTCCAGACTCCCTTGTTATAAGAGCTCTGTATGAGAATTAGTTCCAATATTAGGAAGCACTTGCACAAGTTTGGAATGTAGAAGAGAGATGAATACAATGGTGTGGTGTACTGAATCTCAAACAAAAATCTTGATCTGTAGTATTTACCCCTATCCTTGGTGTAAATACTCCCACAATGGCCAATTCCAAGTCACCAACGTGATATCAGTTAACATGGAATTGGGAAGAGATGTGAAGTAGTATACCAGCACACCACTGTACAGTATTTTCACCATACAGATGTCATAGACTAAAGTAAGCACAAAAATCATAGATAATAATAAAGTGTAGTCAAATAAGTAGGAAGTGAAGAGTTTTTAGTATTTATTACCTTTGTGTTGTAATATAATTTATTTCATTGTAACTTTATACTTCATCTGAGAATTTAAGTTTATATTTCATTTATCACACATTTAAGAATGGTTATGTTTAGTAATTGGCTCATAAAATTCCTGCAAATTTAACACGTTTCTTTCACATGCTGGTATGAGCTGGCTCCAGCATGCCACTGGATGAAGGTCTTTTTCTTGACCATTTCTGGCTGTTTCTACAGGCAAGAAAAGTCATAGAAACTTGATGTTTCCCTGCATCGGTGTTCCACTGTACACTCTCCAGTTTCCTGTCTGTGAAGAAGCAGTCAAGGTGTTGGCAGAAGAGCAATGGCTTCTGAATCCTCGGATGAACTTCAAGTCCATTCTCCAGCTTCTGGGGGGTCAAGAGGAAGTTTGAGGGGAAACAATCACATTCCAGTGGCAGTGGCAGTAAATCTCCTGAATTATTCCGGGAGTCATTCTGGAAAGCCATCCAAAATCCAGTCCTTCAACAATTTTATAGGCATCAAATTCCTTGTATTAGGGATTTCCCTGGTTGCCCAATGCTTAAGAATCTGCCTGCCAAAGCAGGGGACACAGGTTTGATCCCTGGTCTAGGAAGATCCCACATGCCACGGAGCAACTAAGCCCGTGTGCCACAATTGAGCCCACGCGCCACAACTACTGAAGCCCGCGTGCCCTAGAGCCCGTGCTCCACAAGAAGAGAAGCCACAGCAATGAAAACCCCGAGCACCACAGCGAAGTAGCCCCCGCTTGCCACAACTGGAGAAAGCCCACATACAGCAACGAAGACCTAACGCAGCCAAAAATAAAAATAAGTAAATAAATAATAAATAAATCTTAATTTAAAAAAAATTCCCTGTATTAAATCCTTTCCTTCTTAAACCACACAATGTGGTCACGGGTCGTTGAACTAAACCTTAACTGATACGTTATTGTTATCTTCCAAGTCTCTTAACCTTTCAAATAATTTTTCATATCTCTGTGTATCTTATAAGCAATTTCCTCAAAATTATTTTTACATCCACAAATTCTTTTTTCAGTTGTAACTTAACTCACGGTTTAAACTGTCCGCTCAACTTTCATCTAAATGACGATGTTTTCCACTTCTAGCAATTTAGCTTCTTTTATAAATCCATCTTTTATTTATCACTGAGTATAAATCGTTCATTATAATTTTTATTCTCTGACCTTTTCATATTTTCTTTCAGAGTCTCATTCTATTATCTCAGTTTCTTAAGGCACTAATCTTCTTTTTGGTACTTCTCTGATTTCTCTAGCAGTAAACAGCTTCCAGGTGTGGTTTCACCCTTTGTGGGCAGGACCATCTTCAGCAGGTGTTGCTTTTCCCTCTGGAGCTGCACACGCGCAGAGATCCATGCCCAGGGCACAGGCGCCACGGGCTTCACCAGCTGGGGACCAGTTTGTCCAACCATCCTTAGCCTGGAAGGCCTGCACCACATGGTTAGCGTAGCTTTGGACTGCACATCCGCAAGGCACAGGTTTGGAGATCTGATCTGTCATGAGGGCCTTTTCCTGTGGCAGCCATAGCTCCTGGTAGACACAAGCATCTCAGCCACTTTGCTGAGCAGCGGGCAGACTTACCCACTTACCAGAGGGGCAGCCAAACCAGGGTCTCAGTTCCTGCGTCCTGCCTCCCGTGGATCCAAGACCATAACTTTCCTCCCTGCAAGGACATTGAGACCCCCAACTACCAGGGCCTTTGGGGGTTTTCTTACCCTGCAGCAGCATCCACCCCTACGTTTTCCCCTCTGGGCTCTGAGTTTCCTCTTCCTTTCTTTCACACTATGTTATTTTATTGTGTAAAATAGGAAGAGTGTAGTCCAGAAAACAGAGCCTATGTCAGCTAATTCAATAAAAGGATTTGAAACAGTGAACTACCTACTACGTGGGCAGAAGGGCTCAAAAGCCATCCCCCCCACCCCCACCTCCAAGCCTGGTTAAGAGAGATTACCAATAGCAGAAAGTTGTTCCCACCCCTACTCTGCAGGAACATGTGGAGATGGCAGTATTACCAAGACCCCAAAGTTGGGGTGCCCAGAGGCACCGTGGAGACGTTTGTCAAAGGCAGGTAGGGGTGGGGAGGCTCTCTCTCTATCCTCACCTTCTCATCTCCTATTGGTGCCTCCCTCTGGCCAGGGATTCTGGAAAAGGACTTTGCTTGGATGGACCCTACTATACAGAGTAGAGCAGGGGGAGAGAGAAGTATAAATCTATAAGGAAGCAGGCAAAGGACTGACTGAGCTACAGAGGCAACTTTTTTGTTATATTTTTATCCAGCATCTCTGCATTTGTTGCAGGAAAATAAATCCAAATTAGCTCAGTGACCACGCTGACAGAACTAGATATCCTTGTGACATGTTTGCATTTCAAAGATAAGGAAAGGTCTTCTGAGCATCCAGTTGAGAAAATACAGGTTACCCACAAAGGAACAAGATGAAACTCAGCTCCCTTCACAGCAGCAAGCAGCCACAACACAGACACAAGCCCCACCCGCTCCTGCCTTTAAGGGTCACTCAAAGGAAAATGAGTAGAGACGTTTACAAATGAAATTATGGGAAAAGACTTAAAGGCAAAGGTCCAAGAAAAAGTTCTAACTGCAAAGCAATTCAAAATAAAAAGCACTGAAAGTGTAGTGAAGGTATGTTTAAAAAGGGTAAAATCCAAAAAAAATAATATATGTCACAAACCTCTATGTATCATATAACATATTATAAAGTAAACATAATTTAAATATATTTTCGATTTTAAAAAATTGGTGAAGATTTTAAAGATACCCTCTAAGCCTTTGGCAAATTACCTGGACAAAAAATAAAAACAAAGAGGAGGGACTTCCTAGGTGGCACAGTGGTTAAGAATCCGCCTGCCAATGCAGGGGAAACAGGTTCGAGCCCTGCTCCAGGAAGATCCCACATGCCTCGGAGCAACTAAGCCCATGTGCCACAACTACTCAGCCTGTGCTCTAGAGCCCGTGAGCCACAACTACTGAGCCCGTGTGCTGCAACTACTGAAACCCATGCGCCTAGAGCCCATGCTCCACAACAAGAGAAGCCACTGCAATGAGAAACCCGCACACCACAATGAAGAGCGGCCCCCGCTTGCCACAACTAAGGAAAGCCTGAGTGCAGCAACGAACACCCAAAGCAGCCAATAAATTAATTAATTAGTTAATTTTTTAAAAATTAAAAAAATAAAAACAAAGAGGACATGAATGATGTAGACATTCTTCTATGAAGGCTGATTTGATGTGTGTGTGTGTTTGTGTGTGTGTGTGTGTGTCTATACTGCCCAGAGATTACTTTTCAGGTATCTATGGAACATTTACAAAAATTTACCGAATATAAGACCACAAAGCAAACTTCAGTAAAGGTCTTCAAAAGCAGGTCTGGCACAGTTGAATATAAATAGAAACAATAATAAAAGTCAATATTTTTAAATGCTAAAACTGACATTTTTTTTCTAACTTTGTTGAGATATAACTGACACACAACATTATGTAAATCTAAGCTGTACAAGGTGTTGATACCCTCATATGTTGCAAAATGATGACCACCATAGCTTTCCCTGACACCTCCAACATGTCACATAATTACCCTTTCTTTTTTTGTGGTGAGAACATTCAAGACCTACTCTCTTAGTAACTTTCCAGTATATAATACAGTATTATTAACTATAATCACCATGCTGTACCTTCAATCTCTAGAACTTACTCATTAAAATGGAAAGTTTTAATATACTCTTAGATCAAAGTTTAAATTAAAATTTAAATAATAGGCTCTATTTAAAATTTTAAAAGGGAACTAATTCTTATTAAAAAGCATATCAGGTATAGCAAAGTAATATTCAGATAAACTGTGAGGTCTTTAAATGCTCTTACTAGTTTTTTTTAAAGGCTTTCCCTCCAAATGTCTTTTTTTTAATTTATTTATTTTATTTTTATTTATTTATTGGCTACGTTGGGTCTTCGTTGCTGCACACGGGCTTTCTCTAGTTGCTGTGAGCAGGGGCTACTCTTCAGTGCAGTGCATGGGCTCCTCATTGTAGTGGCTTCTCTTGTTGTGGAGCATGGGATCTAGGCGTGTGGGCTTCAGTAGTTGAGGCACACAGGCTCAATGGTTGTGGCACATGGGCTTAGTTGCTCCATGGCACGTGGGATCTTCCTGGGCAGGGCTCGAACCCGTGTCCCCTGCATTGGCAGGCAGATTCTTAACCACTGTGCCACCTAGGAAGTCCCGCTCTTACTATTTTTGAGAGAAAATATAAACACTAAATAAGTCTTCAACACGAATGTTTTAGAAAAAACAACAAAATAAATTAAGAAAACAGAAAAAAAAAGAAATAATGAGAGAGAGATGAATTAGAAAACAGATAAATTAAAAGCGCTGGCTCTGGAACAAAAGCAATAAACCAGACAAATCTCTGACAAGTTTATTAAAACAAATAGAGAAAGCACAAATAGACAACAGTCTGAAATACGAGAATTCTACGTGCAACTCTAGACTAATAAATTTAAAACACTGCTTAAATGAATGATTTTTGTCTCAAAATACGGAAATTGGATTTTTATTGAAAGCAGCATGATTGAATATTATCCATGCTTACTGAAAATCTTGACATAACACTTTGTTAAACAGTGATTTGAAGATCTGGTTTTAGGTTGGGTGTATTTCCATACTTGATTATAACATCTGCCATAACCAAAAATACACCTCAGAAAAATTTACAGATCCCAATGGAAGAAAGATGTCATTGGCAGTACTTACTAAATCATAATATTCATTCTTCAATCTATCCCACAAGCATGCCAAGATTTTTGCTGATATCTGGCTGGTAAAGTTTCATCTTCCTTAATGTCAACAGATGATTTTGCAAACTGATTGAAAGTGGTTGCATTTTCATATTTTTAACAACAACAGCAACAAAAAACAACTGATCTCTTTATTTGGAAGATTCTTAAGCAGTTAACAAAATTTTGTTTGTTTCCAGATTTTTTAACCTCACAGATTTGAGTTTGTAGATAGTATACTCACATCTTTTTAGCAATAAAATCACATAATGGTTGAAAGATTTCCAAAAATACCCATTCTCAAAACTGTTCTTTCCATAACATGAATTTCTTTTAAAAAGCAGTTATTTCCTCAATCTTTCTTAAAATGTCATCTTGAAGTGTGTGCAGCAGACAATGTCCTGCCATCTCAGAAGAGATCACAAATGTGGACCATTTGTCTGTTTATGCCAGAAAGTGTGTGACTCTCTGCTTTATGTTTGACAACCCTTTGAAGAACTTTGCCCTGCTATAATAAGCGGCACACTTTATTGTGGTACAAAAGCCATTTAGAGTCATTTTCCATCTCATTTCAAAGATTAGGCCAGGTTTCATTATTCATGAAAGTGAACACAGATCAACATTTTTAGACACCTTTTTAATTGTTTTGGCCAACTTTTGCCCAATCTGCTGGCTTGTCAGTTTTAACCCATAAAGTATGATCTAAAATCTGGGGCTCTTTGGCAGACATCTTGCTTATTTTCTGGGTGTTCGCCTAGTTAAAATTGATTAATATAATCTGTAAATCCCCCTAGCCACGCACTTGTGTCACAAGTAGCTGGTATCAAGTGTATGAGGAAGGTCCTATGGCAATATCCTCCTTTATGGGACACCCACCTACCTGAACACATCACACCTGTCACACCAGACCAGCACACATATGGGCAATTGAGGTTGTCAGTGTCACTCTCTACAGTGGATATTAGTAAAGTATAATTTCTTCCTTCTTCTCTTTTCTCCCTACACCCCAAAAGAATACCTTACACACACCCCGCTTTGAAAATCACTGCAGAGATATAGCTGTTAAAATGATAAAAAAGACAAAATGCCCATTACTTCTACTATTAAGTAACACTATGCTGGAAATTCTACTTAATGCAGTAAGATGTAAACAAAACCACAAGACTATTTAAAAGGAGTAGACCCAGAAAAAAATCAAATAATTAAAAACCTAAAGTGAAATACATGTAAATATTTAATTCATCTTTTATAGTTAAAGGACATTCAAAGTTGAAGTGTAGCTAAAGAAATTACAAAGGAAAAGACTAAGAGCCTTGCCATTACAACAATATAAACTTCTAATATTATAAACACGATAAATAAAAGAGGCAAATGGAGAGTACAAAAAGGACACGAGCAGACAATTCACTAAACTGTAAAGACAGCAGCTAATAAAACATATGAAAATAACAGTTGAGCTCATAAGTAATCAAGAAATGTAATTTGTATGTTGTTAACTGCTTTTTCAAAGTGAGAAGCTTTTGTTTGTTTGCTACTAGTACTTTGTAGCAGTTAAGACAATGCTTAGAGAAAACAACTTGGCAATTAGGTATCCATTTAAATAAATGGTTCTCACCCTTTGACACCAGAACTCTGTTGTTTGAAATCCACCCAGAGATACGGTCAAAGATTTGTGCATCAAAAGAAAAAAAGAAAAAAAATTGCATTGCATTGCATTGTATTTAAAATGGAAAAACAAAGACAAGGAAAGAAAGGAAGGAAGAAGAAAATAAGACAAAGATCTAAAAATATAGAAACAAGTAAGCAAAGTACATTCACACCAGACTATGCTGCGTATCAATGATGTTTCCTAAATTTTTAATGACGTCAGAAATCTTTACAACATGCTGTTAACTCTACAAAGTATTTCAAGAAGGAAAACTGAACACACTTCTCTCTCTTAAAATGCCATTAAAATCATGGTGGAGAGGAACAAACTGGAATAAAATCATAAAAGCTTTGAATATGGAGGAGAGGGAGACCATCGTCAGTCCAAAAATTCAGCAAATCTCTGGTAGGCAGAATTATTTTGCTCAGCTTGATGGACGAGGTTGAGCAGAGTGAGGCAGGGCTGAAAGTGTGACAAGGGAAGGCCGTGGTGGAGACAGGAGTGGTGGGATGGCACACAGCACCCCGAGCTGACTGGCACCAACAGCTGGATGGAGATGGGATGGACCTGGGGGGAGTGATTAAAGCCCTTCACTTGGAACAGCAGGCTGGGTCTCCCACCCAGAGAATAAGGCCTTTTAAAAGGAGTGATGTGCCTGGGGGTTGTGAGGGTGCCCCAGGGTGAGACCCTCCTCCTCTGGCATTTGCATGGGGGCAACCTGTTCAGCCCTTCCCAGTACTGAACCTTAAAATGAAGCTTGCCCATCAACATGGCCCACCCTCTGAAGGCTTGCTGCCATTCCTCTCACTTGTGGGGGAAGCTGATGTTCAGAGGAAACCTGACTCTTGTTGAAACATTTCATTCAGACATGTCAGAAATGCCAATGGCCAAACAAGGACTGTCAGACACTTCAAGAAAATCAGCATCACCAAAGGGCAGGACCAAAAAACCAGTGACCCCAGAAACAATAAGGATGATTTTGGAAAGAGCAGACAACTCGAAAGCATGTTCACATAACACTTCAGGGAGATCTGAAAGGTGACCACAAAAAATGTGCAGTCTGAGATCAAGAATTAAGGGAAGTGAAAATTTTGATTGGAGAAAAAAGTGAGAAGAACTAGAGGGAAAAGTCACGGAAAACATAGAGAATATAGCAAAACAGAAATAGAAAATTTAATTAACAAACAGTAAGGATTAACACAGAATAGCCACATCCACCTAGGAAGCATTTCGGAACAAGAGAACAAGAAGGAAAGGAAGTAACAGAAGAAAAAACTTTGAGAGCTGATGATATGAACCTTCATACTGAAAAGGCCTGTCAAATAGCCAAAACTTCATCCATCATCCAAAACCTCATAACACTTGAGAACACAAGCATAAAGAAAGCACTCTCATGGAATGAACTGGGAGATTGGGATTGCCATATAGACATTACTAACAAGAGACAAAATATTAAATTGTACACTTTAAATATATGCAGTTTATTGTATGTCAATTATATCTCAATAAAAGTTCAAAAACAGAAAGAAAGCACTCTGAAGTCTCTAACAGAGAGACTAGACAACTTGCTAATGAATGACAATCATACTGGCATTAGGTGCATGTTGGCATCATCGGATACTAGATGACAACGGAATAAGCCCTTTAGCCTCACAGAAAAAACTGATACCCAGTCAAAATCCAATCAAGATAGGGGCTTAGAAAGTTTCTCATTCTTAAGCGCTTCCTAAAAGAATCACTCAAAAAAAATTTTCAGCAAAACACAGAAGGAATCCAAGAAATTAGAGAACTTGGGATCCAATTGGTGGGTGAAATCTAAGGATGAGGGGCAATCCCAGAGGACCATGGTGGGAGAAAACTGAGACACAGAATCCCAAGGGCAAGGAAAAAAGAGACTCACAGCAGCCAACAGTGGCTGAACCTGGATCATCTGCTCAAGAAGGAGAGGCCAAATGTCCATAGCAAATGTCAAATATAAAAAGACACATGCACCTCAATGTTCACAGCAGCAGTATTTACAATAGCCAAGATACGGAAGCAACCTAAATGTGCACTGACAGATGAATGGATAAAGAAGATGTGGTATATTTATATAATGGAATACTACTCTGCCATAAAAAAGAATGAAATTCTGCCATTTGCAACAACATGGATGAGTATTATGCTTAGTGAAATAAGTCAGACAAAGACAAATACTGTATGTTATCACTTATATGTGGAATCTAAAAAATAAACGAATGTATATAACAAAAAAGAAACAGACTTACAGATCTTGAGAACAAATGAGTGGTTACCATTGGGGAGAGGGAAGGGGGAGGGGTAAAATAGGGGTAGGGAATTAAGAGATACAAACTACTACATACAAAATAGATAAGCAACAAAGATATATTGTACAACACAGGGAGACATAGCCATTGTTTTGTAACAACTTTGAATGGAGTATAATCTATAAAAATACTGAATCACTATGCTATACACCTGAAACTAATATAATGTAAATCATCTATACTTCAATTAAAAATACTATTTATATTAGCAATACAAAACAGAACTTCTAAAACATTTATAGGGAGTTCCCTGGTGGTCCAGTGGTTAAGACTCCACGCTTCCACTGCAGGGGGTGTGGGTTCCATCCCTAGTCGGGGAACTAAGATCCCACATGCCGCACAGTGATGCCAAAATAAACAAATAAAGTTTAATAAAATTTAAAAAAAACACTTATAAAAAATGTCAAATTTAAGCAGAGTGGACTCCTGCTCCCTCCTTCACTCTTCCTTCCAAGTTATGGTTTGTTTGCAGTTTTTTTTATACATTTCTCCTACGAGTGGCACAGGGTTAATGATGTAATGTTTGTTTCTGCAGGGAATAATATTTACATAATTGTAGTATTATAAACACTATTTTGTTTTCAAATCTGAAATCAATAGACGAATCATGGGAGTTTCGATTCTAGACAGAGAACAAAGCATAAGTGTTGGACCCCATGATGGTTTAGGGATAAAAGTGGTTTATAAAAAGGAAAATGGATTGTGAGGTGGGAAGTACTTCATCTTTCATGGTGGGAGGTCAAAAGGTACTGTTTAAAGTTAATGAAGCAATAAAGATTTAAGCAGATGAGCTAAAGCAATAAAGCTATTTAAGGATTTAAAAATAAAAATCATTGGAAGGTGAAAGGGAAGAGTGCTATAAGGCAGCAGACATCTATCATTCATAAGAGAAGATGGAGCAATTCCATTTAAAGTGAAGAATCAAAAACACAGAAGTACTTCATTTGGAGCGATTTCATCCACCACGGGCACTCACAGTGACAAATGATTAAAATTAGTTGCCTCTGACATGTAAAGTTTGGCTGGTGAGGACTCCTACATTTCATGTGTACCCACTTCTATTGTTTTTTTATTATTCTATTCTTGGATTACTTTCATAAGGTCAAGCCATAAAATTATATGGAGAGAATAATTACAACTATATAAATATAATTACCTAGTCAGATATATACATATACGTACATATTCATAGAAAAACTTATTGGGAGGAAATCAACCAAAATGTAAATACTAGTCACTGCTGGGTGATGGATTTACTGTCATTATATTCTTATTTGTTTGAACTTTTCACACTTTGTACCATGTGTCTATTTCATTTTTATAGCTAGAAAGAAACTAACAGGATTTTACAAACTAAAGAGCCTGCCTGGAATTTCCTCCACGTGGGGGTAGGGACCCAGGAAGGCTGAAGGCAGGACCAAGGCTGCTTCAAGGCCAGGACACAAATGACCCACAGGCATCAAGTGCAGCACAGAACTTGGAAGAGAGAGCCTTGACCGGAGAACATAAAGGGCTGGTGTCAACAATAGGCTGTGTTGACCAGAACAGACAAGCATCTCCTAAACCAATCTATTTTTTTTATTACAGTATAGTGGATTTACAATGTTGCTTTAGTTTCAGGTGCACAGCAAAGTGAATCAGTTATACGTGTACATATATCCACTCTTCTTTAGATTCATTTCCCATATAGGCCACTACAGAGCATTGAGGAGAATTCCCTGTGCTATACAGTAGGTCCTTATTAGTTACCTGTTTTACATATAGTAGTGTGTATATGTCAATCCCAATCTCCCAACTTATCCCTATCTCCCCTTACCCCCTGGTAACCATAATTTCTTCTCTACATCTGTAACTCTATTTCTGTTATGTAGATAAGGTCATTTGAACCCTTTTTTTGGATTCCACATATAAATGATATCATATGACATTTGTCCTTCTCTGTTTCACTTACTTCACTCAATATGACAATCTCTAAATCCATCCATGTTGCTACAAATGGCATTATTTTGTATTTTTTTATGGCTGAGTAATATTCCATTGTATATATGTACAATACCTTCTTTATCCATTCTTCTGTGGATGGACATTTAGGTTGTTTCCACGTCCCAGCTACTGTAAACAGTGCTGCAATGAATATTGGGGTGCATGTATCTTTTCAAATTATGGTTTCCTCCGGATATTTGCCCAGGAGTAGGATTGCTGGACCATATAGTAGCTCTATTTTTAGTTTTCTTAAACCAATCTTGATTTTGAGGGGCACTGTCTCTCCAAGAAGTTTCAGGGATCTCGAGCTGGCAGGTGATTAGGTGAATGTACCCAGTGGAAGGAACTGTCCACCAGTGTCACAGGTGGGATGCTGAAGCTCACCTGCCAACAGAGATGCTCTTGGCAGATGATTTTGAGTTGTTTTTCTGAAAGTAATTACACAAAAATTTCAGCTGGTTTTTAAGGCTCCTCCTTACGTTTATTATAATCTTTTATAATTAATAAGTTGAATATGAAAGGATTTCATTTTAATATATTTTTATGTCTCTTCTTCTGTGATCCTCATATAAAGTTGTCCTGCTACCTCTTCTAGACATTTCTGGCCACTCAGGCATCTGTATCAAACTGAGAGCCCTAAATACCTTTCTGCAAAGATGGGAGTTCCTGTTGGCTAGTCAGGAGCCCTCCACCCAAGATGGTGGGAAGCAAGAGACTGTTGGGTCTGTGGGAAATGGCTGTACATGGTCCCCAATATTGATTGTAGAGAGTTCTCCAGAACGGCCCTTACAATTCTTTACTAGCTGCCATAACAAAATATCACAGACTGGGTGGCTTAAACAACAGAAATTAGTTTTCTCACAGTTATGGAAGCTAGAAGTCCAAGGTCAAGGTGCCAGCATTGTTTTCCAGTGAGAGCTCTCAACCTGGTTTATAGATGGCTGCTTTCTCGCTGTGTCCCCACATGGTGGGAAGAGAGAGAGAGCAAGCAAACTGCAGGGTCTCTTTTACAAGGGCACTAATCTCACCACAAAGGCCCCACCCCCATGACCTCATCCAAATCTAATTATCTTCCAAAGGCCCCACCTTCAATGACCACCCCCACTGGGGGTTAGGGCTTCAACCCATGAATTTTGGAAGGGACACAATTCCATTCATAAGTTGAGAGCAAACATAGTTGAAGATGGACAAGACCAAGCAGAAGTCTAACAGTCTGCTGCTTCCTGTTACATTTTTAAACTTGAATTAGTCCTATCTTACCCGGAAGAAGCTATAAGAGACTGATAGAGAAAGGTACAGGACCCCTAGAGATTCAGCTTCATTTGGGCCAATTTACATGAAAAGCATGTAAATTAGATTCATTCAATCCATCATTTGAATGGTAAGTGGCTTGAAATTTACTGATTGTTTTAGAGTTGATAGCATAAGAATATGTGGAAATAAGGCTACAGTGCTGAGGACAAGGACTTAATTTTTCTGAGATTTCTTTTCACTCTGCTGTAAAACTGAGGGTATGCCTGGGGATGCGGGGTGGGGGTCGGGGGCTGAAGCAGATCTAGCCACAAGGGAAGTCAAGTTCATTCGTTCAGCTGTTCAAGCAGTGTAGACTTAGATCTTTAAGAATGCCGTGATCCAGGATGGTGTTACAGCAGAGGCACAGCCCATGTCCTCAAGATTAAGGACTATCTGAGCTGTGCAACTGCTTGAGAACTAGGCACTTAGAAAAGAGTGAGGCTCAGAAGCAAGCATCCTGGCTGAGCCTGTGGTCCAGGTGGCGTCAGAAGGTTGACGCTGGACACAGGCCTCTCACCTGCAGGCTAGACACTGGGGCCCTGCAGGCAGCCGTGCCTAAGATGGTGGGTGGCCCCAGGAATGTCACAAACAGGACACAAGGTCACCCCAGCAGCCGCGCAGAGGACAGGGAAGACAGGATGGCAGTCACCTCAGGAACATCTGCCAGCAAGAGGACGGTCCCAGGTGATGTGAGAAGCCAAACGCAGAGACCAAAAATGAACACAACTGAAGATGCTGAGTTCACCCAGAGGACATCCCGTGAGGCCTCTGGGTCACAAGCCAACCTTCACAAAGACCCTGTGGTGGAGAGGAACCTGCTGAAAGAAATGAGAAGCTATTCTATGCTCGAGAGGCTTGAAACACCAAACATCATCAACAACAACAAAAATCCACAGAGCACAACCAGACTCTGAGCTCTTCAGACACAATGTTGACCCAGCATCGAGCCCAGCGTCAGGCACACAAGAAGTACTCAGAGTGTCTGCTGGATGCACGTATGTATAAATGAATAAATGAGTGATATGAAGAAGCTTGTCCTCCGGAGAACCACCATGACAAAGAGGAAATAAGATGATCTGAACACATCCCTGTGGCCAGTAGGGGCAAAGAAATAAAACTCAAGAGCAAGAACTCTCATGGAGCCATAATGATGCTGGAAGTTTCTCTGGGGACCATGCCCATCTGGCCTGAAAATACCAGAGGAAAATTTCTGAGAATAGGTCAGGCATGAAAATAGTGACTATTTTTAGAGGACTTACTGTGTGGCAGGCAATTCTAATTAAGCAATGTTAAGTAACATCTCAGTTATACTTTGTGAGGCGGGGTTCATATTATCCCCATTTTACAGATGAGGAAGATGAAGCACAGGCAAATTTTAAAACGGCTCCAAAAAGTGCAGAGCGAGTCAGTGGTAGAGCAGGAAAGCAAACCCAAGTGGCCTGGCTCCAGAGGCCCACACATAAGGACAACCTCCCCAGCCGCCTCCTAACACAGGGACCTAGAGACAGGCTCTGAGGAGAGAATGTGTAGAACTCATCCTGGGATGGACAGGGAGCAACAATGACGGCATTCGTTTATCCTAGAAATATGTATTCATCTTTCTGATGCCATAATATGAGGGAGGGCCTCTGTTCTTTGAAACATACACACTAGTCTGTCTATAAAGAAATACACTGGAGGCCAGTGTGAGACTCAAAAATGTCCAAGAGGGACTTCCCTGGTGGCACAGTGGTTAAGAATCTGCCTGCCAATGCAGGGGACACAGGTTCAATCCCTGGTCTGGGAAGATCCCGCATGCCACAGAGCAGCTAAGCCCGTGCACCACAACTACTGAGCCCATGTGCCACAACTACAGAAGCCTGCTCACCTAGAGCCCATGCTCTGCAACAGAAGGAGCCACCACAGTAAGAAGCCAGTGCACCACAACAAAGAGTAGCCCCCGCTCACAACTAGAGAAAGCCTGAGCACAGCAACAAAGACCCAACGCAACCAATAAATTAATTCTTTAATTAATTAATTTTAAAAGAATTTAAAAATCTTTTAAAAAGGTCCAAGAAATTCAGGAATGGAACTCTCTCCTCTGATACAGGGTCCCAGCCGAGGTCATGCGGAGTGGAAACACAACCCTACCAGGTGTAACAGGCAGTACAGAAAACATGGTGGAGGGAAGCATTCACATCAGTTACGCAAATGGGGACCCATGGAACTCAGGGTGGCGGCCATGACGGGAGAAAGGAAGCCACCTTCAAGAGCCCTTGGCCGAGGGCATCTGAGGGAAGCTGATGGATCAGGAGTGGCAGGCAGCGAAGGGCACCAACAGGCAAAACAAACACGAGTGCAAGGTCCCCCACTGTTCGCTGTCTTCTCCTATCCTCCAGCCAGCCAGGAAAAGCAACGTTGGATTGCTTCCCACTGCACTCCAAGCCAAAGAGGTGCAAAAGCCAACCTAATTTAGTCACCTTCTCTTCGCTCTCTCCTGAAACGACCTTACTCACCAGGGCCAGGGAGATGGTCCAAGTCTCAGTGAGGATGTGCTTTGCCTGTGCTTCCTGCTTCAAGGTTGCCCCGGCGGGCAGGGCTTTCAGCCAGGAGGGTGAGGAAAGAAGTAGACTCTGGTCAAGGTGCCGACACTTTCAAAGGGGCACCTGCCAGCCCTCTCCCACCTGAGTGCCCCACGTACCACCCCTTCAGGTCATCAGCCTCTGCTATGGGTGGCCCTTCCCAATGTCCACCTCAAGGACTTGCTTGGGGAGGAGGTCTTTCCCAGCCCTTAGGCCTCTAGACACACACAGAAGCAGCATCGCAGACGGACGTTCAAGCCACACAGACCCCTGACCCAGTCTTGGCTCTGCCACCTTCCAGCAGTAAAACCCTAGACTGCACAACCCTTCTGAGAGTTCGTTTCCCCATCCATGAAATGGGGGTTGTAAGGTATCTACCTCATGGAGCAGTGATGAGTATTGCCTGGAATTCTCCAAAAATACTTAGGGCAGAGCCAGGCACATGGTAAGCAATGCATCCGGCTCCTGGCACACAGGATCCTATTACCCACAGCAATGGCCTCAACCTGGCCGAGCTCAAGAACATCAGTGGGTGAAGGAGGTACAGGCGGGGAAGGGAGGGAAGAGCAAAAAGAGTGTGACCTCGGGGGCTATGGTGCTGATATCCCCCGCTGCCATCTTAGACAAGACCTTGGGTAGTTCCAGACCTCAGTCAGCAACTAGGATGGCAGGGGGGACATCTGATGCATCTGATGACATCGGCATTGAAACACACCATTTTAGAAGTGGCCAACAGGAGAATGAAGATGGTGTATTTTGGAAGGATCAAAACACATGGGATGTGTGTGTGTGTGTGTATATTCTTTTTTTTTTTTTTTTAAAGAGGAGTAAGGTGATCTGTAAAGGTTCAGATGCCAGAGCCAGGCCAAGACTTTGAAGAAAAATAGGGAATAGGAAAGATGCACAGGGAAGTGGTGAGAAAACAGGGAAGGGGCGAACCAAAGATGACAGAACGCACCTGCCACAAGGTAGCCATTTCCAGCCACGTTAGAGCCACTCACGCCTGGAACATTCAGCTGACTTCTCCCAGCACTGCTAAGGGCCACCTGCCCAGACTACGAGGAGAAGTCTGGTTCCAATGAGTCGCACCACTATTTTCTGGTGGTTCTTGCTTTTGAACCCGGGTTATACCCACAAGCTGTGTTCTCCATGACTGACAAAACCGTGCCACTTTGAACTTGAGGGGACAGAAGACTGGGTTACAGGTAAACCACACACACCAACAAATCCCCACTGCAGGGATTTTTTTTTTTTTTTTTGCAACATAACTTTTTTGAAATGTAACTTCAGAAAAGATGCCTCAGGTTCAGAAAATTCAAGAAGGACAAGTAAGTCAAAGAAACAAATGACAACTACATCCTTTAAAAAAAATGCTTTTGACAAGTTGAAAGCTCTGGGACATCTGGATAAATAGTGACCATAAAAAAATCATAATTATTTTCCCATTAAAAATTGATAATTTAAAAATATAAGAAACAGGGGAAATTTGCCCTATCATAGACTTTTAAAGTTACTATAATTAAACCAGGAAAAAGAACAGATGCCATAGTAGAAGAAAACCAACAGATTAGACATGAGCCCAAATAAGTAAGATAATTTGGTACATACCAAAACTGGCATTTATAAATTATTCAATTTAGAACTCAATAAATTTTTCTATTCACTATTGGAAAAATTGGAAACAATTTGGAAACAATAATAGTTAGATCCCTATGTCATATCACAGCCAAAACTAAATATCAGATGGATTAAGAAATTAATGATAAGAATATATACTAGACTTCTGGTAAAAAGTGGCAAATCGATCTTACTCATTTATCACCTTCCCTACCCAATATGCTGCTCAATTAAAAATGAAGGATGGGAGGCAGGGGAGCTGTTCCCCCGTAAGCCGCAAAAGGAAATGGCCAGAGAGGTCTCAGAGGAGATGGGGAAGGTAGACAGCAGAGGAGTTACCACCTTGGCAGAGTGAAAGGTAACAGGAATTCGGTGCCTGTCACGAGTCTACACTAGGAAGAAGCCAGCCAGTCGGTACCAGGACCCTTCGAGGTGCACACTGGCCGTGCCGGTGCCTCGGGGGCCCAGGTCATGGGCAGACAGCAGAGCCCTGTCCCCAGCCTGCAGCCAGCACACGGTTCCTGTGCCCTGTATCTCGGGAGCCGTCAGGCCAGCCTCGACGAAAATGAATGAGAGGGCACCCCAGACCCAGCACAGGGCTGGGACGCAGTGCCCGCTGCCCACAAGGATGTAGGGGCCAGTCTGTGCACAGGACCAGTGGTCCCCAACCTGAAGGCAGAATTCCTGTACCCAAGCTCCTTGGACCCCTGCTTCACATAGCGCCTCCCCAGAACAGCAAGGGACTGCCATGCCACTTAATTTTTAAAAAATTTTTATTGGAGTAGAGTTGATTTTACAATGTTGTGTTAGTTTCAGGTGTACAGCAAAGTGAATCAGTTATACATATACATATAGCCACTCTTTTTTAGCTTCTTTTCCTACATAGGTCATTACAGAGTATCGAGGAAAGTTCCGTGTGCTATACAGTAGGTCCTGATTAGTTATCTATTTTATATATAGTAGTGTGTATATGTCAATCCCAACCTCCTAATTTATCCCTCTCCCGTCTTTCCCGTCTGGTAACCATAAGTTTAAGAAATGGTACAAATGAACTTATTTAGAAAACAGAAAAAGGGTCACAGATGCCATGTCACTTGGTGTTAGAAGCCATTGAATACTACTCAACTTTTAAGCTCAGTACTTTACACTACATTCGTACATTTTTTTAATTTAGAGGGAAAATGTTAAATTTAGAGGTAAATATTTATGTAATCTTGGGGGTCAGGAAGCATTTTCTAAGCACAACCCCAAAACTTAATTATTTAAAAGGGAAGGATAAAAATTTGATTCAAACTTTTTAAAAAACAGTAAGTTAAAAATTATATAAAAGAAATAAAAAGGTAAACAGCAAACCTGGAAATCTGTGCAACAGAGAATAAACACAAGGTACTATTCTTCCTATTAGAGTTCTCACAAATGATTTTTAGAAAAGAGCCCCTCAACAGAAACCGACATAAAATATCAATATATAACTCACAAAAGGAAAAATCAAACGGCCAATAAGTACATGAGAAAAAAAAATGTGCGTGTCTGCTTATGATCTAGAAATCCAGGATAAAACAATAACGCAAAACCATCTGCCTACCAAATTTCAAAAAAGAGTTAACGCTCAGAGCGGATGGTGAGGATGTATGGACATAAGCATTCGGAATGAGCCATCCCACATTATCAGAAGGGGGAATGGGAAAAATCTTTAAGGGAGGTCCCCAAATCCTTGACCTGATCATTCCACTTCTAAGAATTTATCCTTAGAAAAATAACCCAGGTCAAAAATACCACACGGCACACCGGTTTGTGGAATAGAATGCATTCATTAAAAGTCATAAGGTGGGAGCATATACACCTGGAGAGACATCCACAATATATTAAGTTAAAAAGCAGCTTATACAAGAGTATTTATTCCACAACCCCTTCAAATAAATAGAGGAATACTTCATGAATACATGTAAAACACCCACACGTACAAACACAAATTCTGGGAGATTTTATCCTCAAGCTGTGATCCCCGAGTTATCTCTGGGTTCACACGATTATGAGTAAATTTTATTGTCTTCTCTTTGCTTATTCTCCAAAGCTTGACCACACATCTTTTACTTTTGTACTTAAAGTAACATTTTAATACGAGACAGCCACGACCAGACGGCAGGAGTTTTCTCCTTCAGAGAGCCCCGTGGGGTTGGTACGTCTGAGCGCCCGTCATCCCACAGGGGAGTTTCTTCCCGAATGTTTCTAAATGAAGGCTGAATGGATCTAAGCTGGGCAATTTGGTGCTACAACTGTTCCCACAACTCTGCTCGCTCCGCCTGGCTGGCTCCACCAGGGGACCGATGACAGCCAGCATCTGGCAGGACAGGATGGCAGGACAGCGAACACTGGAGACAGAGCAGTGACCACAAGGTGAGCCCTCGTGGCCCCCAGACAGTCCTGGTCTAGGAATTGCCCACCCCAGATACAGCCAGGAGCTCTGAGCCAGAGCAAAGGAAGGGGCAAAGGGTGTGTGCATTTCTTCCAGCCCCTCCAGGGGAAAGGACTTAGTGACCCTCCAAGAGGCACCACTGCCCACCAGTCCTGGTGAACGCAGGGACCCAAAGACTTTCTTGGCAACAGTGAAATGTAGAGATTCATACATGCACTGGAAAGCTGGAAAAAAGATTACTAAACCACCACACCCTTTCAGAGAAATATTGGACTCTGTGCAATAGATCAAAGCCTATTTCCCAGTGATTTGCATTATAATATCTGACCTGCTTGCCGTTCTTTCCAACTGTGCTTCCTCTTGGTGTTCACAGGGATGGTTTTTCCTGCCCTCACCTCCCTCAGTCAATTACTTAATGACGTGGAAACTTCACTCAAATTTAGGAGGGGAATTCCTTTTTAAGAGGACCCTACAGTGAATTATTTGATTTCAATGCAAATAGTGACTCCCTTATTTGTCTGTTCGGATTTACTTCAAAAGTCCCTTTAAGAACCTTTGTTTCGATTGGAGAAAAAGATGGCGGCGAAGTAGAGAGACGTGGAGTGCATCCCTCTCCACAGATGCATTGGGAATGCACGGAAGGACGCAGTCATTCCCACAGAGAACCAGCTGAACACCAGCAGACGGCCTCGGACACCAGAAAGGGCTGCGGGGAGCCCGACATAGCCGGTAGGGAGGCATCTACGAGGGCTCAAAGAGGGTGAAGCGGCGGAGCTGTGGCAGACGGGAGGGAGTGAGAAACATACGGAGGGTCCGCAGCGCAGCTCAGCGTTCCCGGACCGAGACATCGATCTGCGGCTGAACAGAGGATCCAGGAGCGGGAGCGTGGGAACCGGAGAGCTGGTTCAGGGGGAGAAACATTGTTGCCGGTAGGGTGACCGACCGAGAGGACAGGAGGGAGGAGGTCCGCGGAGAGGAGTGCCCATCCCTGAGAGCTGCCTGGCCATGATGGCCGCTGGAGGCTGCAGGCTCACGGGCGGTGGGGAGGAGCCGCGCGCATAGCCTCTCCCTCTCTTCCCGCGCCTCTGCAACAGGCAGTGGAGAGACGCCCATGGGCCACCTAAGGCGCTCAGGGATAACAAGCACCCTCAGGCGCTCGGGCGGGGCTAGATTAAAACCCCTTGCAACGCCAGCAGCAGGGAGGCTGCCGAGAGAAAATAAAAAAAAAAAACAACAGCATCAATAAGAAAAAAACCCCTAGAGAGGCCCAACTCTAAGACTTTCTGTGTACGCCTGAGCCACCAGCGCCCTCTGCAACAGGCACCTCCAAGCCCGACTGAAACAACAGTGCGCCACTGCTCACTTACTCCCAGGAGAAGGAGCCACTATTGTACCCTCTCCCTCCCCACACACCGGCGCTTACAGACGAACAATAAAGGAACCTCTGCTGGTCACAGAATAATGCAAAAAAAAAAAAAAAACCCAAGGCAAGGAGAAGGACACTTACAGCTGAGACGCTAAGGAAACAGAAATAGTAGTATCAATACCTACTGAACTGGTCCATTCTGGGATCAGTTCTGGATTTTTTTTTTTTCTTTCTCTCTTTTTTTTTTTTTTTTTTGGATTTATTAAATACGATCTTAGCCCTAAGGGATCTACAAGTTTTATAACATAATTTTTTAATGATATTTTTTATTCTTTTTTTTTTTTGATTTATTAAATACGATCTTAGCCCTAAGGGATCTACAAGTTTTATAACATAATTTTTTAATGATATTTTTTATTCTTTTTTTTTTTTTTGCCTTTTTATATACTTCTATATCTAGCTAAGTTTTTGGTAGTATGGACAAAATATCTCTCATACTTTCCTTTCATCCCTATTTTTTTATACATTTCTATTCCTTTCTTTTTATTTGCATATTTCCAACCACAGTACGCTCTTCTGTTCCCCTTTCTTCCAGCCTTTTTAAGTTTATTTTATCTTAACATGCTTATAAGCAACACTATCGGTCTGCTCAGACTCCTTGCTCTATTCTCCAGATGACGCACTGCCTTGGTATTTAATATTAGGCTTTTGTCTTTATCTTAGTTCTTAGTACAGTTGTCTAATTACATTCTGAGAATCTCCATTCTCTCTGGTGGTACTCCAGCTCTTTTCTATATTTGATCCTAGCTTACAAAATCTCCCTGGATTGATGTTTGTAGGTGTAGGGTGTTATTTGTTGTTTGTTTGCTTTTGCTTTTGTCTCTGATTTGTTCTGTTTCAGTTGTCAATTTCTGTTGGGTTTCTCTTTGAATATCTGATAGCACACTGGGGTTCTGTCAGGTCTTTCTAGAGCCTTATGTCCTAACGGATTCAGTAATTGTGTGTCTTATATACGTATGTGTTTCCTAGACTGAATATTCATTTAATCCAATACTTGGACATTAGTTTGAGGCTTGGACAGTCTTCTATAAACACCTCTATCGCCAGGACAAGTAACCCCAAAAGTTTGGACAACCATGAGGAAACAAAGAAACACCATGCAGGCAAAGGAGCAGGAAAAAAACCCACAAGACCAAATAAATGAAGAGGAAATAGGAAAAATGCCTGAAAAAGAATTTAGAGTAATGATAGCAAAAATGATACAAAATCTTGATAACAAAATAGAGAAAGTACAAGAAACAGTTCATAAGAACTCAGAAAAACAAACAGCAATGGATAACAAAATAACTGAAATTAAAAATACTCTAGATGCTATAACCAGCAGAATGACTGAGGCAGAAGAACGAATAAGTGAGTTGGAAGATAGAATGGGGGAAATAACTGCCACAGAGCAGGAAAAAGAAAAAAGAATGAAAAGAATAGAAGACAGTCTCAGAGACCTCAGTGATAACCTTAAACGTACCAACATTTGAATTATAGGCATCCCAGAAGAAGAAGAAAACAAGAAAGGGTCTGAGAAAATATTTGAAGAGGTTATAGTGGAAAATTTCCCCAACATGGGAAAGGAAATAATTAACCAAGTCCAAGAAGCACAGAGAGTCCCATACAGAATAAACCCAAGGGGAAATACACCAAGACATATATTAATCAAACTAACGACAATTAAACACAAAGAAAAAATATTAAAAGCAGCAAGAGAAAAGCAACAAACAACATATAAGGGAAAACCCATCAGGATAACAGCTGACCTTTGTACAGAAACTCTGCAGGCCAGAAGGGAATGGCAGGATATACTGAAAGTCCTGAAAGAGAGAAACCTACAGCCAAGAATACTCTACCCAGCAAGAATCTCATTCAGATTTGAGGGAGAAATCAAAAGCTTTCCAGACAAGCAAAAGTTAAGAGAATTCAGCACCACCAGACCAGCCTTACAACAAGTGCTAAAGGAACTTCTCTAAGTAGGAAACACAAGAAAAGGAAAACACCTACAAATACAAACCCAAAACAATGAAGAAAATGGTAATTGGAACACACATGTCAATAATCACCTTAAATGTAAATGGATTAAATGCTCCAACGAAAAGACACAGACTGGCTGAATGGATACAAAAATAAGACCCTTCTATATGCTGCCTACAAGAAACCCACTTCAGACCAAGGGATACATATAGACTGAAAGGAAAGGGATGGAAAAAGATATTCCATGCAAATGGAAGTCAAAAGAAAGCTGGAGTAGCAATACTCATATCAGACAAATTAGACTTGAAAGTAAAGACTATTAAAAGAGACAAGGCAGGACACTACATAATGATCAAGGGATCCATTCAAGAAGAACATATTACAATGGTAAATATCTACGCCCCCAATATAGGAGCACCTCAATACATAAGGCAAATGCTAACAGCTATAAAAGGGGACATCGACAGTAACACAATAATAGTGGGAGACTTGAACACCCCACTTACATCAATGGACAGATCATCCAAACAGAAAATAAACAAAGACACACAAGCTTTAAATGACACATTAGACCATCTCGACTTCATTGATATTTATAGGACATTCCATCCAAAAACGACAGACTACACTTTCTTCTCAAGTGCACACGGAACATTTTCCAGGATAGATCACATCTTGGGTCACAAATCAAACCTCGGCAAATTCAAGAAAATTGAAATCATATCAAGCATCTTCTCAGACCACAAATAGATATCAATTACAGGAAAAAAACTGCAAAAAATACAAACACATGGAGGCTAAACAATTCACTCTTAAACAACCAAGGAATCACTACAGAAATCAAAGAGGAAATCAAAAAATATCTAGAAACAAATGACAACAAAAACACAACAACCCAAAACCTATGGGATGCAGCAAAAGCAGTTCTAAGAGGGAAGTTTATAGCAATACAGTCCTACCTTAAGAAACAAGAAAATGATCGAATAAACAACCTAACCTTACACCTAAAACAACTAGAGAAAGAAGAACAAAGAAACCCCAAAGGGAGCAGAAGGAAAGAAATCATAAAGATCAGAGCAGAAATAAATGAAAAAGAAAGGAAAGAAACCATAAGAAAAATAAATAAAACTAAAAGCTGGTTCTTTGAGAAGATTAACAAAATTGATAAACCATTAGCCAGACTCATCAAGAAAAAAAGGGAGAAGATGCAAATCAACAGAATTAGAAATGAAAAAGGAGAAGTCACAACGGACACCTCAGAAAAACAAAACATCATGAGAGACTACTACAAGCAACTATATGCCAATCAATTGGATAACCTGGAAGAAATGGATACATTCTTAGAAAAATACAATCTTCCAAGACTGAACCAGGAAGAAATAGAAACCATGAACAGAGCAATCACAAGTACAGAAATTGAGGCAGTGATTAAAAATCTCCCAACACACAAAAACCCAGGACCAGATGGATTCACGGGCGAATTCTATCAAACATTTCGAGAAGAGTTAACACCTATCCTTCTCAAACTCTTCCAAAATATTGCAGAAGGCAGAACACTCCCAAACTCATTCTACGAGGCCACCATCACCCTGATACCAAAACCAGGCAAAGATGTCACAAAAAAAGAAAACTACAGACCAATATCACTGATGAATATAGATGCAAAAATCCTCAACAAAATACTAGCTAACAGACTCCAACAGCACATTAAAAAAATCATACACCATGATCAAGTGGGGTTTATCCCTGGGATGCAAGGATTCTTCAATATACGCAAATCAATCAACGTGATACATCATATCAACAAATTGAAGGATAAAAACCATATGATCACCTCAATAGATGCAGAAAAAGCTTTTGACAAAGTTCAACATCCATTTATGATAAAAGCTCTCCAGAAAATGGGCATAGAAGGAAATTACCTCAACATAATAAAAGCCATATATGAAAAACGAAAAGCCAACATCGTTCTCAATGGGGAAAAACTGGAAGAATTCCCTCTAACAACAGGAACAAGACAAGGGTGTCCACTCTCACCACTATTATTCAACATAGTTTTGGAAGTTTTAGCCACAGCAATCAGAGAAGAAAAAGAAATAAAAGGAATCCAAATTGGAAAAGAAGTAAAATTGTCACTCTTTGCAGATGACATGATATTATATATAGAAAACCCTAAAGACTCTACCAGAAAACTGCTAGCACTAATTGATGAGTTTAGTAAAGTAGCAGGATACAAAATTAATGCACAGAAATCTCTTGCATTCCTATACACTAACAACGGAAGAGCAGAAAGAGAAATTAAGGAAACTCTCCCATTCACCATTGCAACCAAAAGAATAAAATACCTGGGAATAAACCTGCCTAAGGAGGCAAAAGATCTGTATGCAGAAAACTTTAAGACATTGATGAAAGAAATCAAAGACGACACAAACAGATGGAGGGACATACCATGTTCCTGGACTGGAAGAATCAACATCGTGAAAATGTCTGTACTACCCAAAGCAATTTACAGATTCAATGCAATCCCGATCAAATTACCAATGGCATTTTTCACAGAACTAGAGCAAGAAATCTTACGATTTGTATGGAAATGCAAAAGACCCCGAATAGCCAAAGCAATCTTGAGAAGGAAAAATGGAGTTGGTGGAATCAGCCTTCCTGACTTCAAACTATACTACAAGGCCATAGTGATCAAGACAGTATGGTACTGGCACAAAAATAGAAAGGACGATCAATGGAACAGAATAGAGAACTCAGAAGTAAGCCCAAACACATATGGGCATCTTATCTTTGACAAAGGAGGCACGAGTATACAATGGAAAAAAGACAGCCTCTTCAGTAAATGGTGCTGGGAAAATTGGACAGCAACATGTCAAAGAATGAAATTAGAACACTTCCTAACACCATACACAAAAAGAAACTCCAAATGGATTAAAGACCTACATGTAAGGCCAGACACTATCAAACTCCTAGAGGAAAACATAGGCAGAACACTCTATGACATACATCAAAGCAACATCCTTTTTGACCCACCTCCTAGAATCAGGGAAATAAAATCAAGAATAAACGAATGGGACCTCATGAAACTTAAAAGCTCTTGCACAGTGAAAGAAACCATAAACAAGACTAAAAGGCAACCCTCAGAATGGGAAAAAATAATTGCCTATGAAACAATGGACAAAGGATTAACCTCCAAAATATACAAGCAGCTCATGAAGCTTAATACCAAAAAAGCAAATAACCCAATCCACAAATGGGCGGCAGACCTAAACAGACATTTCTCCAAAGAAGACATACAGATGGCCAACACACACATGAAAAGATGCTCAACATCACTAATCATCAGAGAAATGCAAGTCAAAGCCACAATGAGGTATCACCTCACACCGATCAGAATGGCCATCATCACAAAATCTGGAAACAACAAATGTTGGAGAGGGTGTGGAGAAAAGGGAACTCTCCTGCACTGTTGGTGGGACTGTAAGTTGGTCCAGCCACTATGGAAAACAATTTGGAGGTTCCTTAAAAAACTACAAATAGAACTACCATATGATCCAGTCATCCCACTCCTGGGCATATACCCAAAGAAAACCATAATCCCAAAAGAAACATGTACCATAATGTTTATTGCAGCACTATTTACAATAGCCAGGACATGGAAGCAACCGAAATACCCATCAACAAATGAATGGATACAGAAGATGTGGCATATATATACAATGGAATATTACTCAGCTATAAAAAGGGATGAGATGGAGCTATATGTCATGAGGTGGATAGAACTACAATCTGTCATACATAGTGAAGTAAGTCAGAAAGAGAAGGACAAATATTGTATGCTAACTCACATATACGGAATCTAAAAATGGTACTGATGAACTCAGTGACAAGAATAAGGATGCAGATACAGAGAATGGACTGGAGAACTCGAGGTATGGGAGGGGGCGGGGGGTGAAGGGGAAGCTGAGACGAAGCGAGAGAGTAGCACAGACATATATATACTACCAACTGTAAAATAGTCAGTGGAAAGTTGTTGTATAACAAAGGGAGTCCAACTCGAGGATGGAAGATGCCTTAGAGGACTGGGGCAGGGAGGGTGGCGGGGACTCGAGGGGGGGGGAGTCAAGGAAGGTAGGGAATACGGGGATATGTGTATAAAAACAGATGATTGAACCTGATGTACCCCCCCAAAAAAATAAAATTAAATTAAATTAAATTAAAAAAACAAAACAAAACAAAAAAAAAAAACCTTTGTTTCCTCTCCTGTCTCTTCTCTGAGGAATTCAAAGACTGGAAAGAAGTGGTTCATTTAATTCATTTCCATTCCTCCTCTACCAACCCCCTCCCCTGTGTGAGAAGTGTCTGAAGTATTATCTCCATCTTACACTACAGCATATCATCACAGAGCAAGTGATGGAGATGAAGGTTACTTGCAGTGAGAACCATCTCGCCAACCAACACAGGTTTGTTTTTCCTACGTTGATGTCTGAGTCTTAAGACCGCAGAGGGCCAAACCCGCAGCTAGATCCCCACAGCACTGCCCTCCAATTAAAATTAAGAAACATCTCCAAACATGTCTGTAGGCAAAGCACTGTGCCAAGAACAGTGGAGAAACACACACACACACATTCACATACACACACACGCCACCAAGCCCCTCCCCTCAAGGCCGTAACTGCAGGTTAATTTGCAGAGGGCCTATTTCCTCCTTGCAAGAAGGCAGACACCTTCTAAAATCCCTTTGTTTTTACTTTTCCAGGACTCTGAAATTCTAAATGCAATACCTAGCCCAAGCCAATAAGCATTAGAGTAAATGTCGAGGTAACAACACATTTGTATAATAAAATTACACAAACACAGAGGAAGGAGAAATTAAATCCATGGCGGGGTTCAAGGAGCACTCCACTGGGAAAGTCAGATTTAACTGCCTTTAAATGTCAAGGGGCTTCTAGGCTGCAGGAGCAGCAGGAACAAAGACACGGGTCTGTGGTCTGGTGGAACTTGAAGGTGTCAGTGGTCAACGGCCAAGGAGGCTAAATGAAAGTCACTAAGGAGTGGAAATTTTAACTTCAGGGAGATGCAACTGGAAGGGTCTGAAGTGTCCAGACTGGCCTCACTCACGTTGTGTTTGCAGTGAATGGACCTGGAGGAGAAGGCTCAAGTCCAGGCCAGAATAACAGCAGTGCCAGTGGGGTCGGAATGTTGATGCCAAACAACAGAAGTGACACCCATGAATCACAGGTGGGTGGGGCCAGAGGGCCAGAGTTGACAATAAGCATATTATTTTGAGTGTCTGCGGGGCTGGGGGGGGGTCTCAGGCCAGGCAGGAGAATGCACTGTGTACCGTGGAGGAAATGGTCCATTCTGTTTGGGCTATGTTGAGTTTGAAGTGCCTGCGAGATAATTTACATCTCATGTCTGATAAGATGTGATGTTACAACAGCTCTTAAAAGTGTGGAGGGAAAGAAGATTGTTCCAAGAAAGAAACGAGAGAGAGCACGAAAAGAAAGGGGCCAAGGCATGGACTTTGGGAACAGCTACATTTGAGGGGTGGTAAAGGGAAACATGGAGATAGAAAAGTGTTATGGGCTGAACAGTATCTCCCCAGAAAATCATATGTTGAAGTCCTAACCTCAGAATGCACCTTAGAATGTGACCGTATTTGGAGATAGGCTTTATTTTTTGTTTGTTTGGTTTTTTTTTTTTGGCGCACGGGCTTAGTTGCTCCGCGGCATGTGGGATCTTCCTGGAGCAGGGATTGAACTCATGTCCTCTACATTGGCAGGCGGATTCCCAACCACTGTGCCACCTAGGAAGCCCTGGAGATAGGCTTTAAGAGGTCATTAAGATGAGATCATCAGAGTGGGTCCTAGTCCAATACGACTGGTGTCCCCATAAGAAAAGGGACACTGGACACAGACACAGACAAGCGAAGACCATGTGAAGACAGAGAGAAGGCAGCCGTCTGTAAGCCAAGGAAAGAGACCTGGAACAGATCCTACCCTTGGCCTCTGAAACCAACCCTGCTGACACCTCGATCTTGGACTCCAGCCTCCAGAACTATGAGAAAATAAATTTCTGTTGCTTAATCCACTCAGTCTGTGGTGCTTTGTTACAGCAGCCCTAGCAGACTAATATAAACAGTGAAGAGGTGAGAATAAAGCCAGGCGAGTTCATTCAGGGGGGAGCTGCCCGAGAATAGGGTGATCAACAATGTCAAATGTTGCCAAGCATGAGAAGTGAGTCCACATCATTAGATTTGAAAAATGAGGATGTCAGTGACCTTTCAAAAAGCAAGTTTACAATATATTAAGTATTTAGGGTTTACTACAGTAGCGGTCCAAAAGTAAGGTCAGCCAGCAGCCAAGGGTTAATGGACAAGACAAGAATAAGGTCAGAAAGTGAGAGTGGCAGGGGCAGAGCCTTCTTTTCAGAAGCTTTGCCCTGAAGAGAGGGAGTGAACTAGGATGGCAGCCTGGGGATACAGTGAAATCGAGCGAAGTTCTAGAGAGACTTATGTTGACAAGCTACAGGAAGGAAAATTTGAGATCTGAGCAAGGAGAAATGGAAACTGATTAGATTCATGGCATGGTCAAGTTCTCCTTGTAAAAAAGTAAGGATACCCCTTCCTTTGAAACAGGAAGAAAGGAGAAATTGTGAAGCAGAAAGGATGGAGAATGTTGAAGTTGAGGGAAGAGGTGATGGGGTTCACACCCCCACTCTCTCAAAGCAAGAAGCAAGGTCTGCTGAGAATGCGTGTGGGGGAGGGGAGGAGGACATTAAGAGGAGAAGAGACTCAAGAATACAACCACTGTATTTCTGGTCAAGAAACCAGCCAGAATTCAATACAAGGATTTGTAAAAAGAATTTAAGACCCAGCTGTTGTTGAACGACCCACATTTTTAATGGAATCAATTTAGCTGACAGAGAACTTGAAAAAGTGAATGGACGATTTTATTCAAGGTCAAGGGTTGCAAAGTGAATACAGCAATCAGTCAGGAAGGTCAACAGGTACAGGGAATTCAGAGTCGAAGTCGTGGCCCAGGGTTCTAGGCTAGGCATGCCAGTGACCTCTAAAGAGACAGATCATTGCAGGCTGGAAGTCAGAAAGAGGCAGCCACGACAACCACGGGCCGAAATCCAGCCCACCCTCTGTTTTTGTAAATAAAGTTTTATCGCAACACAGCTACATGCACTCCTTTACATCTTGTCCATGGTTACCTGCCGGCTGCAACAGCAGGACTGAGTCACTGCAGCAGGCACTGCAGTGCCCCAAATATTTACTTCATGCCCCTTTACAGAAAAAGTTTGCCCACCAGCCCCTATGGAACAGACATGAAAATCAGGCAGCGACACCAGACAAGCAGGAAGAGAGGGAGAGCCGAGACCAAGCCAAGCTGATGACCAAGGCAGTGGACCTGGGCTGGGGACAACGAAGCATCAGGTGGCTCCAAGCCCACGGCCAAGGGCGGAGCAGTCGTGGCGCAACTCAGGCAAGGACTGGACCCAGGAGAACCCGGCCAGAGAGCAGGCCTGCAGTGAGGGAGAACTCAGGGGGTTCCATCTGTCCACCAGGTGCAGAACCCCCACTAGAGGCTCACGTTGGGGGACTATCACCAACCGATATGAACAATCCGGTAAGAGTGACTCAGAGACTCAAAGGCAGAGTCCTCACCCCTGAACTCAATGGGAAGATGAAGGCCAGAACTGAGTCTTTGCGTGGCCAACACGGGAAGATGTAAAGTCTGAAAGTCAAATGGGAACAGGTATTTGGGGCTACCATACACACAGTGGTCCCAAATGACACTCCAACCCTACCAATCGGAGTCTCTCCCTTGTTTAGGAACTAGGGTTTGCCCAGAGGTGGGCCCATCAACGGACACATCTACCGAGGGCTAGAGAAGCAAAGACAGGGAAAACAGGACAGGGCTGACGCTATCAGGACCCACTCCAGCGGTGCGAAGGAGCAGGCTTCCACCTGAAGGTCAAAGGGTGCTCCGGAGCGAGGGGGAATGGTGGCGTCGGGGTCTGAGTAAAAATGACCTGTGGAAGTTCTCTGCCGCCCCTGGCACGTCCAGGGCTGGAATTACAGAGGCAATACAGCCTGGTGACTTAAGGGCATGGCTTTTAGAGTCAAACTTCACTACCCATTAGCTGTGTGACCTTCAGTAAAGTACTTACCCTCTCTGTGGTTTGGTGTCCTTATCCATACAAATGGAGACAAGAGTGGTGTCTACTTCATTAAATCCTAATTGAAAGGATTTAATGAGTTAACACATGCAAAGTACTCAGAAAGGAGGACTTATATAACCATTAGCTATAATTATACTGTCTCAATCTTTTTTTTTCTTTTCCAACGGAGATTTTTTTTGAATTAATTCATTTATTGGCTGTGTGGGGTCTTCATTGCTGCACACAGGCTTTCTCTAGTTGTGGCAAGTGGGGGCTATTCTTCGTTTTGGTGCATGGGCTTCTCAATGTGGTGGCTTCTCTTGTGGCAAAGCACAAGCTCTAGGCGTGCAGGCTTCAGTAGTTGTGGCACATGGGTTCAATAACTGTAGCTCAAGGGCTCTAGAGCACAGGCTCAGTAGTTGTGGCACACAGGCTTAGTTGCTCCGTGGCATGTGGGATCTTCCTGGCCCAGGGATTGAACCCATGTACCCTGCATTGGCAGGTGGACTTTTTTTTTTTTTTTCTTTTTTTGCGATAGGTTTCTCTTTATTTAGAAACAAGAAAAGTTTGATCATGATAGCTAGTAAAATAACAGTGTTCTTTCTGGCAGGCGGATTCTTAACCACTGCGCCACCAGCGAAGTCCCCTGTCTTGTGCCCCTAAGAAGTCTTCTCCCACTCTGTTTAAAGATCTGACTTTGGGAGTTCCCTGGTTGCCTAATGGTTAGGATTCTGGACTCTCACTGCTGTGGCCCAGGTTCAATCCCTGGTCGGGGAACTGAGATCCTACAAGCAGTGCGGCATGGCCAAAAAAAAAAAAAAAAGATAGAAAAACAGAATCTGACCTTCTAGGGCAAAACACATGCACCCTAAGAAAGCAACGTCCATTTCAGTCCCTGGGTTTCAGGACCACTGTCTTTATCTCAAGTTAACTTAGGCAGCACAAAGGGATGAGCAGGAAAACGTCCCTGTCAACACCAACATGCCGAAACAGGTGCCTGGAGCTGAAACAGCTGAAAAAAAAGGATCCCACAAAATATAATTTATTAGTCATCACCTGCTGAACACGTCATGGCTGGGTGACAAATGCCAAGAACATCAATTAGGAACTATTCTTATAACAGGTTTAACATAATCTACCATGACATCCAGAAACCTATATGTCGAGAATGTTCTTTTTTTGGATGACAGGAGGAAAATATTTGGGGTGGAAACGGTAAATGTAATTACTTTGCATGAAGTAGGGCAGCCTGCGTCTGTGTCCCGCCTGGGATAGGGCTATTGAACATCTGTCAAGGCGTCAACTCCAACCGCAGAAGCAAAGGACTTGGTCAAGCTGCATCGTTACCTAAAGTCAGTGGCGTGGCGGGAGGGAGCCGATGGAGAAGCACAGGTATCATTGGCAGCGATGTCTCTGGATCCACAGGTATTTGAACGTGACTCTATTTGGAGTCCTTCTGGATGTCTGTGTCTTGTGATTCCCCTGCTCCAGGAGCAAATCTGGAGGGTCTTCTCCCCAGAATTCATCCTCCTGCATCCCTCCTCCTGGTGTCACAGCCTGATCATCTGTGACTCTGCACAAATCTGAGTCTCAGCGTCCCCCTCTCCAAAACTGAGTGGTTTAGACAGAGAATTCCTAACGTCCCTTCCAGCTCTCTGAGCCTCTGATTCTGACTCTATAAATGCTAGATTCAGAAAGACAAATAATGTCACGATCTGTAATCGCGGCACCAACTTCTGGACTCTAACACTAGAGCAGTAAGGTGTAAACGTTCAGGGAGGAACTTTTAACGAGTATTTAATTGCACAAAGTGGGGGGAGGCAGGATCTGGGCCCCCTGTTCTCCAAGCCTACCCTGAATGAACCAAAGAGGCCATAATCTCATGAAAAGGTGATGATTCCAGAAGCCCTCCATGCGAAGCTAAGAAAGTCAAGAACAGGATTCTTCTTAACTAGGTCCTGCCCTCCAGCAGCACCTAGAGCTGGTTCAAAATGCAGGCGCTCAGCCAGCTCCAGACCCTGCATCCAAATTTGCATTTGAACAAGATCCCCAGGCTATTTGCAGGCACTTTAAGAAAAGTGGTCCTAAAGCCCTGGTTCTCAAAGTTAGCTACACAGTGGAATCACCTTGGGGGTGGGGGACCCTGTCCCATTCCCCCCCCCCCACAATGATTCAGATGTCACTAATCTGGGATGTGATGGGGCACTGGGACTTTTTTTAAGGCTTCCCAGGGAATTCTAATGTGCAGCAAAGTTTGAGCAGCACTGAACTAAATTCTCAGGTTTCAGGTTCTAAAATACAAATCCAGAGCTAGCTGACCTCCCTCTAGAAAGAACTGTATCACCTTTCCACAGCAGGGTCACCCACTCACTGGAGTTCTAACTGGTGATAGGTCACCATCCCATGTCCTCCAAGGTCCTGCAGGATGTGGCCACTCCAGGGAAAGCTACCTGACAGCACTGGCTCTCTCTCTCTCTCTCTGTCTCTCATGGCAACCGCACTGCTCCAGATCAGAGGACAGAACTTGCTTCTTCAGGGACACCTTTCACGCAGGGATGTCCAAGCACATGGAACCCTCGGGCCAGCAGCTGGAACTCAGACAGCTGGAAGAGTCCAGAGCAAATCCTCCTTGGCTTCAGTCCCTTCTGGTGCCAAGATTCGGAGTCAGCCTGCATCACTCCTAATGACTTAAGGCTAAGATCTCTGAGTGAGGACCCACTGACAGTAACCACCAGCATGTTTCCTTCCTTTTTACTTATGGGATCCCCTTCCTGTTGCCTACTGCCCTTTGAGGGCTCCACGGAGTCTGTGCTTCTGGGCTTTTGAAAGAAGCATTTATCTCCTCAGGTGTGAGAAGTTTGAGAACTCTGGTGTTTATGTAAAGATAGCACAGGAGCCCAGCTGGGAGCTAGCAGTTCTTGAATCTACCAGGGCTCACAAGTCGGTTAGTGTTGGTGCAACTAACTTGAGGGTTGAGTCTTGGAGTGAAAAGAGGATCACCAGCCTCCGCTGAGGGCAGATGATCTGTCCTGGACCAGTTACTGCCAAGTGACTCAGGAAGGGAAGGATTGGGGTAACCCACGAAACAGGCTTGAAAATGAAAAGTGATTTAACTAAAGTGATTTCACAAAGTCCCACCTGATCTTTATTACAGAAAGTCTGCTTGTCTTTGGGAGGCAAGGGAAGGTGGAGATTTCACCTAGTGAGTTACATGCCTCTGGAAGGGAGACTATGGTGTGGTGGTTCCCATCCATCACAGGCTAACCTGGGCCTCTGAGCTGCCTCTTCATTTCTTTATCTGTAAAATGGGGGAAATACTAATAATCAGAGAGTGGATGACACGTAGTAAGTACGATGCAAGTTTGCTATGATTACTTGTCACTTCCCCCTGGATCTGGAATGTGTGTTTATGTGTCTGTGCATAAAATGAGTCATCCACCATAGACCAGAGGAAATAACTGAGCGACTGGTTTTAAGAACAAGCAGTAGGCTGCTGGAGGCTGAAAAGCTCCATCAATGTGCAGTACAGATGTTTGAGGTTTTCTTACCAGGCTATAAAAATGTTTACACAGTAATTAGGCCTGTTATCAGTACACAAACACATTACACTTTACAGAATGAATGAACAGCACAAAACCCCTCCCATTTTTTCATCAGGTTCCACACGCTTTCCTAATTCTCGGGTTTACCAAAATAAATTCATTTTTCTAACAACACGGAGCTGGCGTGGAGTGTAGGGAAGAGGCGCTGGTGGGGAACACGACTCTGTGTAATGGAGCGCGTGTCATTTGCTCTCTCTGGTCCTTCTTTTTCCCCATCTGTAAAATGAGATAACCAAGGTCCCTGCTTTCTCATAAATTCCATGGTTCTATTACTTTACAAGCATTCTCTTCTAAGCATGTCTTCGCTCTTCTCTTGCCCAAGAAGGATGTGTTTAATTAAAGTACTGATGGGAAAGGTACGAATTCTGCTGGATCACATGAGTCTCCCATTCAACACACCAGCACAGAGCTGGTGGCAGTTCATTCCTGACACTTCAGCCCCCAAAGCCAGTCTGCGTGGTGAGACCATGCAGATGGACAGTGCTTCCCAAACACATCCATGGCTATAAGTCACACTTCGTGGAATGCTATTCTTTTCCCGTTTGCAAAGGACAATATTCCATGGTAATAAATATGTCACCAAAATAATGAACCGAGCTCCCTGACTGGCACTTCTAAGTTTTCATATGAGCTAACTTGTGTTAATGAAAAAGGAGAAGTGATTTGTAATCATGAACCCAACTTTGGGGCTCCAGCGCTGGAGCAAAATTGTTTAAATGCTCGGAGATGAACTTTTAATGAATATTTAATTGCTCTATTCTTTATAAGTACAAAGTATGCTTTCAGTGAGTACTCTGAATACTAAAAAAGGCAAGATTCCCTTTCTCCTAGCTAAGTTATGTGTTCAAGTTTCCTAATGATTTTGTTTCAAGGAGAAAAAGGTCATGTAGGTTTCAAGCTCTAGAGGAAGGAATTTGGGAGCATCAGTTGGAGATACGGTGACATGTTACAGCAATATTCCAAAACCTTTCGACAAAACATAGACATAGGTATTTGAAATGCCATAGGAAGAAAATCTAACAATCTATGTATGGAAATGTGAATGGTCTGGGGAATGAGAGTGCAAAAAGGTGCATTCTTTTTTTTATATGTAACATTTCTGTATGACTTTAATTTCTTTACAAAAAAAAAAGCGTTTGCTTTCATAACGAAAAATATTTTTTAAGCATAAAACAAAAAGCCACCCATTGGACATCTGATACAAAATGAGCATTCTGATTTCTGCCCAACCAGGATCATGGGGTTTTTTGACATTAAAATTTCCAGAAATAAAATGGTAAGGGGACTTCCCCGGCAGTCTAGAGGTCAAGACTTCGCCTTCCAGTGCAGGGGGTGCGGGTTCAATCCCTGGTCAGGAAGCTAAGATCCCCCATGCCTCATGGCCAAAACACCAAAACATAAGACAGAAGTAATATTGTAACAAATTCAATAAAGACTTTAAAAATGGTCCACTGTCCAAAAAATTTAAAATGTGTTTTAGTCAATATAGTTTCACAACACCCCATTCAAAACACTGGTGGTCATCAGGGTCTACATTTTAAAATAATTTGTTTCCGATTATAAAAGAAACTTGAGCTCATTTAAAAAAAATCATTTATAATGCCAACTCCTCTGGACAAGCAATGTTAACATTTTCAGTCCACTTCTTTCTATTATTCTTCTGTACCATATTTTTAAACAAAACTGAAATCATACTGGAAATGCGGTTTTGTCCAGACCCACATTTAATTGGTACGTTAGAAACCACTAAATTAAGGTCACCAAAGCATTTTCTCTCCATCTGCTACTCATAAACACTACATTTCACTTATACTCTAATGAATAAAGATTCACTTTGTTGTACCAAGGTAGTGCACACAGAGTGCACAGCAGCCAGGGTGATCTTTTGAAAACATAAATTAAATCATGTCACACTTTGCGGTTTAAAACCCTCCGGGGCCTCCCATCAAACTCAGCATCAAACCCAAACTCTGTAGGGTGACCTCTGAGGCCCCCCCATGAACCAGCCCCTGCTTCTCAGTACACATCTCCTGCCATACTAGCCTCCTTCCTGTTCCTCTAAAGCACCCTGTGGTTCCTACCTCAGGACCTCTGCACTGGCTGCTGCTACTGCCTGGAAGTTCTTCCCCAGATCCTCCCCCAACTGACTCAGCTTAAATATAGCTCCTCGATGAGAACTTTCTTGACCACCCAATTCGAAGGGGCCCCTGTATCTGTCTCCATCTCCATGATATCACCTAATTTTATTTTCCATTTTTATTGTTTTACTATGTCTTACACCACTAGAATATGAGAGTACCACCTCTATCTACTCACCATTGTCCCCAGTAGCCACACCAGAGATGCTCAATAAACAATGGCTGAATGAATGAAAATGTTTTCAAAGTACCCAGATTTGTGGGGCATGAGCTAGAGTAACCTACTTAAACAGGCCTTATTCTCAGCAGCACAGCCCCTTAATGAGACTTTTTAAAACTGGCCGTCACCTTCTCCTGTGGCCTGGTCACAGAGAGCTGCCCACAGCCCTGCCGGCAGGAAAACAAGCGGGTTATTTAGTCTGGGCCAGACTCTCATTTTGTTTATCCACTCCATTATCTAAACCAGAAATGTTGTGGTCACCCTTCCCTTCTCTTACTCCTACTCCATCAATCAGTAAGTCTCACCAACTATCCCTCCTGTGGAGGACATGCCCAAGTCTTCTAGCAGGGTCATTCCAACTTCCTTTCAGAAACACTACCTCTCCCCATTCTGATGAACTTTCAGAATATTATTCCTGATACGAAGACCCAAAGCTATGTCAGTTAGACATTTCCTCTGAGCATTTTGAATGTAGCAGAATAATAAAAATAAAAAATAGTAATAATAAAATGACGATGACGGAGGAAAAGGCTAGAGATCATTTACTTCCAGAGCGTCATGTGAGAGAAACCATAAGACAACTCTGGCCACCAAGATCCCCTCGACCGCCTAATTCCCAACTGCTCCAAGCCTGGCTCTTCAGGCGTGCCCTCAGCCCTGTGAATTCCCATCAGTACTTCTACAACATTCTCCTCATTTGCTTTAGTTGCTAGCCCAAGTCTGTTTCTGTTGCTTGCAACCCAGGAATCCTAACTAAGAATTCTCCTAAATGTTTGCTCAACCCATCTCTTCTCCTCCATACTCCCCACCCTAACCTCAGCACCAGCCGCTTCACTGGTATCTACGCCTCTGGTCTTCTCACTGCCAAATCCATTCTCCACAAGGGCCCCAACCAGACTCACCTAAAACTCACATCTGACCTTGCCGCCTGCCCCGTGGTCCTGACCAAAAGCCTCCTCCTACCATTCCAGCCTCTTCTCATCATTTCCTGCCTCGCCCCTGAAGCTCCAAACTACCAGCTGCTTCCTCTTATTTTCCATATGTATTCTGTCTCTCACCCGACTTCCTCTGCACTGGGATCCCCATGTAAGGCTGGCCACTTCATAAGCATCCTTGAAGCTCTGCTCAGACATCACTGCCATGCTGGGCTGGCTGCCTTCCGTCTCTGCTTGCAAATGTGCATCCCTCACACATGGTCTGCCTTCCCCACTGATCTGTGGATCTGCTGATGGCAGCCGCCGTATCATATTCATGCCTATCTCCATACCACATAACAGGCACTGAATACATTTTTGTTAGACGTTAAATGATTAAAAACATAATTCACCCGGAGAGCCCCAGGTTGGAGGCGACAACTGTGCTTTCATTCTCCTCCTTTCCAACCACACACAGAATTACCCTCCGATGGAGCAATGGAGGGATCAGCTAACGCCCTGCCCGCCTTGAAGGACGGTTTCATCGCTTGGGGGTCAGGACACGCGCTCTTTTAACAAGCATCGGGGGCTGTTGCTGGTTGCACTGCCTCATGGTTCTCCATTACGAAAGGACGTTTCAGACACTCTGACGACATCAGGTTAAGCCTCGAGGAAAGGGCAAAGATGCCACCCACCCCATACCAATGTGGGTACAGACAGGGAACACGCAAACAAACAGAGACGTGGCAGCCTATAATCAAGCCAATCTGGGCTCGAGCATCACGTGGCTCCAGTGCGGGCACACGTGGAGGGCAGGGCCTCCTTCCCTGACCCACGGCACAAGGCAGAGCTCCTCCTGGGCCTCAGTTTCCTCGTCAGGAACGAGTTATTAGATGCTGCCCTGGATTCACTCAGCAAACACAGAGGGGCACCCACCATGCGGTGGACTCTAGACAAGGCACCGAAGGTCAAGGTTACTAAAACGCTCTTCAGGTCATGAGCAGCAGTGTGGAAACAGCCTTGGACTTGCCATCAGGAACCCCAGCCTCTTAGAATGAAACCCTAACCCCGCCTCTTACCCACAAGCCACGTGGCCTCAGGAAAGTTAGTTAACTGCCCTCAACATCAGTTTCCAAATATGAAAAATGAGGGTTACAGGAGCTCCAATGTGTATAAGTGTCTGGCATCAAGAAGGGTCCCAGAAATCTGAGTTAAGAGGGTCTGCAAAGACCTTAAATGTCCAAAGTTCTCTCGGAGCCTCCAGAATTCCTCTCAATAAAAGAACTAGTGTCCCCTTCTGCCACCTACTGAGCACTGCAGAGGCTGTCCGCGCGCGAGTGGGCAGGCAAAGCCAGCAAGACTGTGGACCCTGCGCCAGGACCAAGTACCAGCCCTCACATACCTCTCCCGGCCTGTTGACCCAGGAGCACACCCTCCCTTCCCAAAGCCACTTGCTACGGAAAAGAAATTTCTAGATGGCAACCTAACCTGGCCCAATATTAGGGCGCTGATCAGAGGCCTCCCACCGCGGAGGGAAAGGTTAAACTCAACCAAGCAGCTGCCGCTTGGGCACCCTCCCCCCACCCCAGTCCCCACCACCCCTCAGCGAGGAAGGGGAGCCGTGGGTCCGCATCAAGTCCCGCCCATCGTGTGTTCGCCTGCAAACCAGCTGAATGAAATGATTTTCTTTCTACAAAGCCTTTCTGCTGCACCCTCACTGAAGGCCTGATTACTGGCAATAGTTACATTCCGAGTTCAGAGAAAGGTGATCTGATGAACAATTCTAAGAGGATTTAGCGCTCCTCCAATAAAATATCGGAGGGATTGGGTTTCCAGAGAGTTTTGTTTTCATTACTCCACTTGGATACAGCCGGTAACCAACATCAGTGTTGTAGACCAGCTTCTCAGTAAACATAGCTGTTTTTCAGGCAGCTACTGCCATGAAAAACCCACATGTCTGCAGCGAGCTCACGAAGGGGGGCCGCTGGGCTGGGCCTCCACCAGAGCAGGCCACGGGGAGAACACAGCCCGGGGCATCCATCGGGCAACGGTGGGGGCCAGCTGCCTAAGGAACCAGCAAAGCTTGGCGGCTCCTGGAGCCCAGGAAAGGATCCTTAGCTGGGGTGTCCCAACAGAGTGGCAAGCACAGGAGAGGTCCGAGTTGCCCTCCAGACTTCCGAGCCTCATAGAAACAAGTAGCAAAGAAAATGGGGACTCCACCAACACCTCCTTCTTCTCCCCCCCACCACCTCCTTCCCCCGCCCCCCACCTCCAAAGATGAAATAAAAACCACCAACAAGCCAAGGAGGAGAGCTGGAGTCAGGCTTGGATGAAAGCCGCATCCTGCTCTAGCCCCAAGACAATTTCACACCAAATGACTTTAAAACTCTTTCCAAAGCTCTGCTGCCTGAATTGCAAAAGAGTTTATCTTTTGGACTGAAAGTCAGCAGTTAAAGAAGCAGAACGTGGAGATCCTACGAGTTATGAGTTTTCACATTTGCACCAATGCCCTGTGTGTCTGGACACACAGAGGGCAGAAATCTACCCATTCGTCCCAGAGAAAGTCACCTCAACTCTGTCCCCGAGGCTGCTCTTATTCACTCCAGAATGTGGTGATTATCAGCACTCATCAAACGTCAGTGGACCCGACCCAGCACAGCCACACACAGCCGGCACTGAGCTGTTGTTCTCCTCCGAGCCCAGCAAAGTGTCCTTTTCTGCAAAAAATCAAGCTCAGGGCCTGGGGATGGCGCCCCAGTCTTGGCACCTCAGGAACTGCAGGCACCGTTTCACCGGGGCAGAGGGCTTCCATACCAACGGCAGGGAAGGCGCCTGCCCCACACCCTGGCCCTCAAAGGAAAAAGAGCAGAGAGAAAAGATGCTGCGCGTGGGGGCAGAGGGCGCACGTGGCTGGCGCCTCGATGGTCGAAAGTGTCCCTCCGTCCACTCTCAGCAATCCCACCCCGTCGGAATGAGGTGCCCCCAGCTCTCCCCGGCCCCGACGCCGGCCCCAGAACTACCTGCTGCTGCCTAGGCGCCCTCAGGCCAAGTCTGAGGAAGTTCACTCCCCGTCGCGCCAGTGCGGGAGGCTGAGGCACCGGGTAAGCCCAGCCCGCCCGGCAGAGTCGGCGCCCGCCTCTGCCCGGGCGCGGGAGGCAGGGAGCTGCTGGGGACCCAGCGTCCAGCTGAGCCACAGCCAGGTCCCGGGCTGCGGTGCCGGAGGCCTCGGGGCGATCCCGCGCTCCCCAGGGCCCGCGAGCGCCTGGAGGGTGGCGGCGAGGAGCGTGCGCCCCGGAGGGTGAGCAGTCCGCGCCGGGGCTGGAGGTGGAGGGAACCCTCCGCCGATCGCCATGACTCCCGGCTGCCCGGATACCTGGAAGCCGCCCCGCTCTCCCACCTGGGCTGCGGTGCAGCTTCCCTCCCTTCCACCGCCCTGGCGCCCGCGGCCGGGGGCGCGCGGACTAGCGGCCACCGGCGCCGGGGACTCGGCGAGCGGCTCCCGGCCCGCAGCCCGCACAGTTCCGGGACACCCGGGTGGGACACCCGCGGCCCTGCCCCGGTCCCACGCCCCCGGGCGGGAGGCCAGCAGCCGCCCCCAGGGAGGGCGAGGCGGCGCCGACACCCCCAGCCCGCCCGGTGCCCTCCGCCAGCGCCAACAGGTACGGGAGGCGTTGTCGCCCGCCCGCCCACTCCGGGGCCAGGGGCCCGCGACAGCCCGGGCTTGGGGCACGGCGCAGAGGGGCGAGCGCGGAGGGAAGAGGCGAGGGCGGGAGCGAGCGGGCGGGCGGCGGCACTCACCTCTGGCTGGGCCGGGGCCGGCCGCGCGGGCCCGCCGCCCCGAAGCCCGGGTTCCGAGGCGCCTCCGCGCGCGCCGGGGGCTTCCTCCGAGGCCCGCAGGGAGGGGGCGGCGCGGGGGGGAGGCGCCGGCGGGCAGCGCTCAGCCTCACGCTCACACCCCCGGCCGGCCGCCGCGGCCCCGCGCCGGCATCCTCGCTGCCGCCGGCTCCCACGGCGCCCCGGGCCGCTCCCCAAGCGCGCGCCGGGGCGCGGCGCGAGCCCCTCGTCGGCTCGGAGCGCGATCTGGGCGCGCTCCTCCTGTCCTTGTCCTCGGCTCCCGTCTGGGGACGCTGCCCCGCACCCCCGGCTCGGCGCGCTCCTCTACCCCTCCCGCTCCCGCTGGCCGTGCAGAGCCCCGGCGCGCGGGCTCAGCCCATGTGCGCGGCTGTCTCGCTGCGCCCCGGAGCCCAGTGGCCGAGGCCCCGCCGGAGTTGCGCGCCCTAGAAACTCCATGCGGCTCCGGCCTCCTCCCCGGCTCCTCCCCGGCGGGGCCCCCGGGGCCTCGAGGCCGCCCGCGGCGCCGTCCCCGCCCTGCCTTCGCCCGCGTCAGGAGCCGGGGTTCGGGGCGCGCCTCGCCTCGGAGGGTCGGGGAGCCCCCACCCCCACCCCTCCGCCCCTCCAATGGCTCCCCGGGTTTCCAAGCAGCGCAACCTGAGGAACGCCTCGGCGCGCGCGCACTCACTCTCGCGCAGACACACACATACACACACGCACTGCACACACAGGCACACGCGCGGGGGGCGAACTGGAGCTTGGCAGACGGTCCTCCTTCCTTCCTCCCCAAAGAAGCTGCCCACGTTAACTCCGGCAAACTGCTGTTCCTCGGTATTGGACAACTCACCCAAGCGCCCCCCACCTTAACTACTTCGTCCCCAGCGCCAGGAGCACACCTGCATCCGCGCCCAGGGGGAGGGCGGGCGCCGAGTTGAGGTGCCGGCGGCCAAAGCTGGGGGAGGAGGAGGGTTCGGAGTGCTCACCCCAGCACCATCCAGGCAGGCACTTCTGCAGCGATCGCCCACCAACCTCTGAGCCTGCTCCCCGGGGCCTGAAAACACGTGGTTTGGCCCCCCAGCTCCCTTCCCAAGGTCACAGAATGGCTTTGAGGAGGGGGAGAGGGTGCTTGGACACAGGTGTGAGCTAGACATCTCCCAGACTGTCTGCCGCCTGCCCTGGCAGTGCCCTCCGCCAAGTCCATACCCAGACAGACCCCTTTCCTCCTCTGCCCCGTGCTTCAAGGGCAACCCCTTAGCTTGGAGTCTCTAGTCACCTTTTCTGGCCCCACCTGTCTACCTGTCATGTGCCCAGAAGCTGACAGAATACACAGTGCTGCCAAGGTTTGTGTTGTCAAAAAAAAAAAAGAAAAGAAAAGAAAGCAAAAAAAAATCAAAACACCAAGATGCATCTCAGTCTATCCCATAGACTAAGGCATCTGCCAGTCCCTTTCTGCTCCTCCCAAGGGTGCGCCCGCAGGAGAAGGAGCCCACCTGGCTGGAGCAGGCTAGTCTTTCCTTACAGCACCCTCTTTTCCAGGGTCCCCAGTTTCTTGCCCCCTCTAGGTGGCAGAAAGACTGTGCCACCAGCTCAGATTCTTCCAGTTCCCAGAATCAAAGGAAAGATATATATAAAAATTCTCACACCAATCAGGAGCAAAGCAGGCAATACTGCCATAAGCCTCTGGTCCAAACAACTCAGCAATCACCTCTCTTCTGGCTGGTGCAGCTGCCAGGAGAATGTGGGCATTGGTGCTGCCAGGCAGCAGCACAAGTTCATCAGGGTCCCCTCCTTGCCTGCACCTCCTGGTTTGCAGCCTGGGCGTGGTTCCTCTGAGCCCTCGTAGCTGGTAACATACCTTTGGCATTTAGCATTTGCTACCCTGTATTCTTACTATCTCTTCTTGTACCTGCCCTACTTCCCAAATTATCTTTTTAAGCCACTGGCTGAATTTTATATACCTAGTTCAGAGATGTATATAGACGGCATTTCTAGGAGTTTCCCTGAAGGGTCACGGGCAGATGAACTAATAGAGTCGGTAGAGTATCACAATGATCGTTCCCACCAATCTCTTAGTTTAGATGGAAGCTGCATCTTCTAGCAATCTGTTGCCTCAATAAACAGTTGTTCTGTCGTTTTCTGGATGGCAACCAGGTCACCAAAGTCCCTTAAGCAAGTCTATATACACACACGGAGCTCCTGGTAGAAAGCAGATTTAACCATTTAACCAGAGCAGGACACATCTGTTAGATCTCTGCCCTCACTGCGTGTGTGAATTTGGGCAAGTTGTTTGTCTCTCTAAATCTCGCTGTCCTCATCTGTCAAATGGGGATAATCCGAGTATCTACTCCATAAGTTTGTTGTAAAGTTTCAATGTGATAACCTGAAATAGTTCACTCAGTTAACTCAGCTCCAGGCATAGTAAGCTTTCAAGAAATGTTGGCTGTTGTCATTATTAATGAGTAGTTAACACATGTCAACGACATTACCTTGGGGGAAAAAAAATCAAGGATCTCAATGGACATCAAGAACTAGAAAGCCAGGTGGCAGACTTTGGTGAGCACACTAAAATACCGTTTCCAGGTCCTTGCCAACTACGGTCATTTCAAGACTTTCAGGTTAAGAGGGGTGCCGGTTCTCAGACCCTGGTACCTTTGCTCCAACTTTTATTCATTCAATATATACTTATTAAGGGTCAAAAATGTGTCAGCTCCTTCCTGTTAAATTGTCAAAGAAACTCTTGTACCAAATATCAGAACGGAAGCTAAAACCAACACGGAACAAAATGGGTTCCATGCATTTGTGGCTTAATTTGGCAGGAGTACTCTCTCCAACCCAGAATAATACAGCCCTCCAGGAAACAGCTGGGAGTAATCATTAACTCTGTTCTATCACCTACCTCTAGCTTTGGGACCCAGCATTATACAAATCAGACACCTAGACAGTTGCTACCTTACCACATGGTAAACATTTTCTAACATGGTCAAAGTCATTGCCACCTCCACCTCAGCCCTTCCCCTGTCTTTCCTTCTTCTGTTTTACCTTCAATAACTACATCTACTTCAAGTGCCCAAGACAGTCAAGGGTAGAGGCGGATGAACGGAGCTGTTGCATTCTGAGGAGAAATAGGCAGAAAAAGAAAAAATCACTTAGGTACATGCTGGAGGGTAACGTTTTTCATGTGTCCTATCAAATTGCAGACTATGGAATGTATTGGCTTCTTTACGACACACATTCTCTACTTTGTGGCAGGAGGTTTTAGAGTGGTTTGTTAGGCAGCAACAGATAACCAGAATGAAATTCAGTATCTGGAAGCAGACTGCTGCTGTAACAAACACTTAAAACACTGGCTTTGGGATTAGACAACCAGCAAAAGCTAGAAGTACCTCGTAAGACTATTAGTGAAAGCTGCAAGGGCCCCAGGAAGACTCTTGGAGAGGACTTGAAGGGCACCGAAAAAACTGTTCCTGGAGGCTGGAGAAGAGAGCACCTGAGCCATGCACAGGTGTGTCAGTTAGCAAAACGGTTGCCTGTAGTAACATGACAGATGGAAAGGCTACCTAATGAACTCATGGATCTGACTAGAAGAGTTCCAAGTAGAGCATAGAAAGAGCCAGCTGGGTTTTTCTAGATGCCCATGATAAAAGAAAAGCAGAGATGAATTAAAGCAGAAATCATTCCATTTTTTTTAGTAGAATTTAGAGGAAATAGAAAGAACCAGGACTTGCTGGGTTCGAGAGGAAAACTATTTCTCATTCTGACATCTCCAGCAAAAACATTCAAACCCAGGGCAGTAAAATGTGGCCTGCAGATAAAGATTAACTTAGGGATGGGGCAGTCAGATCCTTTAAGATCTCACACATATTTAAGGGCAGGCCTAAAAGAGCTTTCAAGAATCTTAGAGGCATGGTCCCTCAGCAGCCTCACAGGGAGAGGAAGATAGAAAGGCCCTATTCCTAAAGAGACTTGTAAGTATGGCTTTGTCTAGTGGATGGATTATACTCGTAATTTGAATCACAGGAAGCCCTTGATGTTTTTAAAGAAAACATACCAGTTTGGGACTAACAGGGACAGAGATAGTACAAAAGGAAAGGAGGCCTTTGGATCCCCACCACTCTTATGGGCCACAAACAGGCTGTAAACATGGACCGTTTCTTATGGGAGAGGAAGAATGAGTCAGGGAGGAACCAAGAGCCCAAAAGATGAAGCCAAGAGCGGTGAGGAGTCATTCCCAAGAAGCAGGACTGAGCCTTAATTAAGGAACTGATGACATGTTCCTAGCTGGATTTAAGAATTGCTGTGAAACAGTATGAGTGCTACAGGAAACACCACCCACATCCTCTCTTACTGCATGGGGTGTCTATCACAATTATATACTGTATCTCTGCCTCACTGGTGTGTTTGGGGTGTTTAGGGAGAGGAGATCTTCAGATTGAGAAGAACCTCCCCTGAACCTGCTTTAGATGAACCGATGCAAGACCTCAAGCCTGAGCCTGGCGCTACAAGGAGATGAGACTTTTGGACTTTTGGATGTACCTGGGTACGTTTCATGTTAGAAGAATGTAAGTCATGCTTGACTGAAGGTGAATTTTTGACTGTGTTGAATTAAACATGGCTGGAAATCCTTCAATATTCCTGTCATCAAGTTGGGATCTACAATGCCCTTGCCTTGAATCTGGACGGGATATGTTACTTCTTTAATCGAATAAAGAAATCAAAATTATTTCGTGCCAGTTTCCAGCCTTAGGACTTAAACTGGAAGCTTTTATTTCCTGTCTCTTGGAACACTCTCTCAGAGCCCAAAGTCACCATGTAAGAAGTCCAATTACCCAGAGTCCGCCATGCTGCAAGGCAGCCCAAGCTAGCTGTTTAGAGGAAAGGAGGTAGGAAGGTAATAAAGGAGAAATGGAGAGGGGGAGGACAAGGCACAGATAGAGATGGACACCTGGCCAGTCTCCAACTATTCTAGCCCCTGCTGTAAGAGTCTTCCCAGCTGAGGACCCAGATATTATAGGGCAGAGAGAAGCCATCCCCACTGTACCCTATTTGAATTCCTGACCCACAGACTAAAGGAGGTGGTAATACATTAATGTTTTAAGCCCTTTAGTTTTGGAGTGATTTGCTATAGATAACCAGAAAAATTTGATAACTTGGAAAGATTTCCAAACTATATTGTACAGTGAAAAAAGAAAATTACAAAATAATATGCATGATACCATTTTTGAAAAAGAAAACTTTGTACGTAGTGTCCATAAATGTCATGTTGGCCAAAAAGTTCACTTGCGCTTTTCCATAAGATGTTACATTATATAATTGGAATGCTATCTGTTACTTAACTAACTCTGAAGAATCAGAATTAAGGCGACTTCTACTTTTCAGATATATATTATATGAATGTTCCACAACAAAGATTTTTAATATTGGCTTAATTTTTAAATGAGAAAAATATAAAATATCCTGTATTGATTTTATTTCAAAGCAATACACATGTAGTATACACCTATGAAAATAATAACACACTCTCTGCCTTTAAAAAAACAAACGGTTTACTCTGTGACTGGATTATTTATGGAAAGAGATTATACTGACATGCTGATAATTCTGTTGATTTCTAGGATAAAGAAGATTTATCAACAAAGTAAAAAAAAAGTTATCAGCAAAGGTAAAAAAAAAAGATTGGCTCCAGAAGTGCATGTAACACTAGATCACAGATGAAAAATGGACCAATAGAGAGAGGGTAATTGGTCTCATCCAGGCTTATACATTAAGTTGTTATCATGTATGAAAGTTAGAGAAAAATATTTTTTTAATGAAACAGGTGAGAAAATAAATGGCTTTTTTTTTTTTTTTTTTTACATATTCTGGAAAAAATACTCAAAGACTTGCAATAGCCAAAAAAAAAAAAAAAAAAAAAAAATGGAATCAAAGTTAAGAACTCAAGAATGGGGCCAAGAACCCAGAGAGAAGGAAAGAGCACTGGTGGGAACTTGACCTGCTCTGCCGCCTTTGACTTTGAAACATTAGCTGATTTCCAAGTAGCATTGGACCGAAAGGCCAAAAAGAAAGTAACATCTCAGAGATTTTGAGAATATCACAGGCTTAGAGAGAAAATAATCAGGTTCCAGTGCTACCAAGACAGTCAGGACCTGAGGGACTAAAATCCAAAGAAAGAAGACCTCGGAAAAGTGAATGTATTATTCTCCTCCACTTTCCCCCTACAGGCATTTGCCTCATTTTAAGCTGCACAGAGTGAAAGGCAAAGAGAAGAAATTCAGCAGCAGCTAGGTGGCTACACAATGAAGAATAAGCAGGAATCTCACAATGCCGGTAGAACAAAAACTGGAGTTTAGAACCTGCCAAGGAGGAAGAGCACAAACAAACACCCTAAGGTTTCAGGTGATGCTCTTGAAAGACTATATGCATTAAGATGAATAGCAAACGAGAAGCGTTCAGAGAATCAAATCCATCTTCAAATCACCTCAATTATTGATTAGTAAAAGGTGATCTACATCTATCCTAACTGCCTGCCAGATTAAAATTGAAATCTCTCTGAGGGGAGAGAACAACATGTAGAACCACAACAACATTTCAAATATAATATCTGGTATTTAATAAAAAATTGCCAAACATGCCCGGTGACAAGGCCAAACTGAGAAAAATCAAGGGAAAAAAACAGACAGTAAAGACATAGGTGATCCACATATTGGAGTTATAGAATACAAACATTAAAACAACTGTGATAAATGTTCAAGAAAATGAATGACAAAGAAATTTACCAGGGAAAAACTAGAACTTATTTTAAAAACAGAATGAAACAGTAATTCTGGAACCAAAAAAAAAATGCATTTAGTAGATCTTCTTAAAGCAGAACCAACACAGCAAAAGAGATCAGTGAACCGTTAATTAGGTCAGGAGATAACATCTTACTGAAGTATGAAGAGAGGAAAGAATGAAAAATAGTGAAAAGAGCTTGAGAGATACACAGAACATCATGAATAGTCAAACATATAATTGAAGTCTGAAAAAAAAAGTGGGGGGGGAGACAGATTGTGGTAGATGCAGTCTTGGCTGAGAATTTTCCAAAAACTAATTAAGCCACAGATTAAGGAAGTCCTAATAACTCCAAGCAGAATATGTACAAAGAGAGGCACATATAGGCAATCATAATTACATTTCTAAAAACCAATGACAAAATAAAAAAGAAGCCAGTCCCTCCCTCCTTTGGATGTGCGCGCGCGCGCGCGCGCACACACACACACACACACACACACACACACACACACACAACTTTCAAGGGAACAACAGATGATTTCTCAACAGAAATGAGAAAAGTTAGTATAACTTACAACCATTGGTATAATCTTTGATGTGCTAAAAGAAAGTAACTGCCCATCTAAAATTCTGAATGCAGTGAAAATATTCATTAAAAAGAAAGCTGAGGAATTTTTGCTTCTGAGCTGGTGCCAGACTTGCCCCCACACACACTGTTAACAACTAGAAAACTATATATAAAAATATATAAATTAACCGTTTTCAGTAAGTGGACAATAGCCAGTAAAGGACTGTAATCCACATGAGAACAGAAATAACTGAGATGAGCCCTACAATTGCCCAGCTCTCTGCCTGGAGTCGTTACACTGTAAAGGGAAAAGAAACCAAAGCACAGCACAGTGGTCTCACTGAGTTGAGGAGACTTCATGGACGCTTAGGTAGCTAGAATTTGTCAGGCAGAAAACTGGAGAAAGAAAATTATGCAGCAGATAACTGAGAAAAATCTTCATAAGGATTCCCTTGAGTTCCTGGTTGATAACTAAGACATACAGTCACAGGATAAAATTCCATGAGGTCAGGCAAAGAACAGCTGGTAGAGAGCTGTAAGTTGAACGATTCCTAGAGGTAAGAAAGAATTGGAAGACATTTAAGTTTTGATGAGCCTGAGTGGACAAAAATAAATGGGATTCCAATAGAGACCCCAGGTAGACTGTACCTTAGAAGCAGGACTGAACTAGCATTAGAATAGAAGTTATTCTACTACCATAACCAAGCTTAAAAGAAATCATCAAATCGATCAAGCTATTTCTCAAGTACCTTATTTGCTTAACAAACTTAAAAACTCTTTAAGAACAACAACAAAATCTGGAAATTCTAGTGTAACATTCAAAGCATCCACAGAAAAAGCAGAAATAACAGGAATAATGGAATTAGCTGATGGGGGCTTTCCTATAGCTGTTATAAATATGTTCAAGGATTTAAAGGAAAATATAAGCACTATAAATAAAGGAGTGGAAATTGTTTTGAGAGCAAATGAAATTCTGGAGCTGAAAACTATAGTATTTAATATTAAAAAGTTGCCTGATGGACTTAAGATTAGATGCTGTAGAAAAAAAGACAAGTGAGCCTTAAGACATAGCAACAGAAACAGAAACACACAGAGAAAAATAGTTGGAAAAGTAGAGCTCAGTGAACTGTGAGACAATATCAAGCAATCTAACATATGTTCAATTTTAATACCTTAAAAGTCTCTGTGTGTGGTGAGGAAGTTAGGCAGAAAAAAATTTTTTTGGATAAGTAATGGCTAAGATTTTTCAAATCTGATAAAAGCTATAAATACATAGGTCCAAGTGGCTCAATGTACTCCAAATAGGATGAAAACAAGGAAAATCACCTGTTTAATTAAGTTATTAAAAACCAGTGGCAAAGAGAAAATCTTAAAGCACCCAGAAGAAAAGGGCACATTATATCAGGAGAACAAAAGTAAGAATCAACTAACTTCAGAAATAATGCAAGCCAGAAGACACCGGAACAGCATCTAAAGTGCTGAAAGAGAAAACAAAAACAAACAAAAATATCTAGAATTCTCTATCCAACACTCTACTCAATACTCTACAACGGCCTATATGGGAAAAGAATCTAAAAAAGAGTAGATATATGTATATGTATAACTGATTCACTTTGCTGTACAGCAGAAATTAACACAACATTGTAATTCAACTATACTCCAATAAAATTTTTTTAAAAGTAAAAATAGTAAAATAAAATATCACATTTGAAATTTAAAAAATTTTAAAAAGAAACCATAGAATTCTCTATCCAGCAAAAATATTCTCCAAATTTGAAGATGAAATAGTTTTCCAGATAAAGAAAAAGTAAAAGAGTTTATAGCTATCAGGCTGAGGTAAAATGATAACCATTGGAACCTCAAGAATGAGGAAAGCTGGAAATGATAGATATTTGAGTAAATATAAACAATATGGTTTTCTCAGTTTTACATTTCTCTAAAAGATAATTGACTGTCTAAAGCAAGAATAATGCCAATGTACTACAGAACTTATAATAAATGTATAAGTAACATGTATATGAGAATAACAGCACAAAGGATGGGAGGAAAGAAATGGAAGTATACAGTAACAGTCTCCAACAGAGGAGATTAAATGGGATATTTGAAAAATAATGCTAAAGGAGGCATGAAAAAAGGAAAAAGTAAAGAAGAGATGGGACAAATAGAAAATAAACAGCAGAACAGTAGATTGATACCTAAATATGTTGCTAATTACATTCAAAGATTCTAATGCTACAATTAAAGGGCAGCAAACATCAGGCTGCATAAAAATACAGTAAGACCCAACTATAGACTACTGACAAGATACACTCTTTAAATATACAAACACAGGTTAAAAGTACAAGGATAGAAAGATACATATCATGAAAATATTAATCATAAGACTTCCGGAACATCTATATTAATATAGGACAAGATGTATTGCCAGACATAAATAGGGTTAATTCATCATGATAAAGAGCCATTCATTAAGAAAATGTAATACTCCAAAATGTACCTATAACAAAGCTTTTAAAATACATGAAGCACAATACATGAAGAAAATAAATCCACAAACGTAATGGGAGAATTTAACACACCTCCCTCAGCATGGATAAAACATGTAAAGATAGAGGAGGCTTGTCAAACACCAGCAAATAATTTGACCAAATTGAATTTATAAAGCACTGCATTAGCCACTGCGGGATACACAATCTTTTCAAGTACACATGGAAAGTTCATAAAAGACAATATTTTGGGTCTCAGAAGCAATCTCAATAAATTCAAAAATATTGAGATCATGCAGAAAACATCCTCTGACCACAATGGAAATAAATTCGAAATCAATAAGATACTTACAACATTCTCAGATATTTTATACATAAAACAGTTTTACATAATGCACAAGCCAAAGAATAAATAACAAAGGAAGTTAAAAAAAATTTAAACCGAATGAAATGAAAATGCAATGTGCTAAAATTTGTGGCATGCAGTTAGAACTGTGCTTAGAGGGAAAATTATATCTTAAAATGTTTATTCTAGAAAAAAATGAAAGGTTTAAAACTAATATTCTAAGATTCCACTCTAAGAACTAGAAAAAGCAAATTAAACCCAAAGAAAAAGAGAAGGAAGGAAATAATAAACATAAGAACAGAAATCAATGAAATAGAAAATGTACCAATAATAGAGAAAATCAACGAAAACGTCAATAAAATTGGTAAATCTCTAACCTGATTTTAAAATCTGGAGAAAATACAAATTACCAAGATCTGGCCTAATGCAAGGGGCTTCACTATAAATCCTAAAGACATTAAAAATAACAAACGAATGTTATAAATAACTTTATTCCAAAAAACTTGACAACTTATACAAAATAGAAAAAATCCTTGAAAAAGACAAATTAACAAAATAGATCCAAGAAGAGACAGAAACTATGAATAGTTTTATATCTTAAAGAAATTTAATTCATAGTTAATAACCTCCTCCTTCCAAACACAAAAACAAATCCCTTCATGCCCAGATGACTTCTCTGTTGAATCCTAACACACATTTAACAAAGAACAAACACCAATCTTATCAAAATCTTTCATAAAATGGAGTGACACATCTCAAGTCATTTTATGAGACCAACGCTACCCCACTACCAAAATCATATAAAGGCTTTATAAGAAAATGAAATAAATATAAATGCAAAAGCTTTAACAGTATAGTATCAAATGGAACCCAGCATGTAAAAAAAGGAAAATACATTTGGCAAAGTGGAGTTTTTACCAGGCTGGCAAAGTTGGTTTAAATTTTTTAAAATCAATCAGTGTAATTTATCATATTCAGAGAAGAAAAAAATCAGGATCATCTTAATGCATGCATAAAGAGCATCTGACAAAGTTCAACACCCATGCACAATTAAAAATTCTCAGTGGGACTTCCTAGGTGGCACAGTGGTTAAGAATCCGCCTGCCAATGCAGGGGACATGGGTTTGAGCCCTGGTCCGGGAAGATCCCACATGCCATGGAGCAACTAAGCCTAGTGCGCCACAACTACTGAGCCTGCGCTCTAGAGCCTGTGAGCCACAACTATTGACCCCATGTGCCGCAACTACTGAAGCCCACGCACCTAGAGTCCATGCTCCACAACAAGAAAAGCACCACAATGGGGAGCCCGCACACCACAATGAAGAGTAGCCCCTGCTCGCTGCAACTAGAGAAAGCCCATGCGCAGCAATGAAGACCCAATGCAGCCAATAAGTAAATATATAAATTCATTTTAAAAGATTCTCAGAAAAGTAGGAATAGAAGGGAATTTCTTGAACTTGATGAAGGATATTACAAAAAATGGACAGCAACCATCGTGCCAAATGGTCAAAGACTGAACGCTGTCCCTGTAAAACCAGGAACAAGACTTCTATTGAAAACTTGTTGGGATCTCCAGCCAGTGAAGTAAGTCAATTAAAATAAATAAAATGCATACAAACTGGTAAGAAAAAAGTAAAACTGGTTTTACTCAAAGTCAACATGACTGTATATGTAGAAAATCTTAAGGAATCTAGCAAAAAAAGCTTTTAGAACTAATAAGTGACTTTAGCAAGGTTGCAGAATACAAGATCCACAAATAAGGAACTGGAAAATGAAATTGGAAGAATAGCACCATTAATAGTATCAAAAACATGAAATATTAGGGATACGTTTAACAAAGTGCAAGATCTGTATATTAAAAGCTACAAAACACTGCTGAGAGAAATTTCAAAAAGATCAAAAATAAATGCAAAGATACAACATGTTCATGATTTGGAGTTTTGGTATTTTTAAGATGTTAATTCTCCCCCAAGCTGATCTTTAGGTTCAACATAATCCAAGTCAAAATGCCAGAAAGCTTTTCCTCGGAATGTGACAAGCGGTTCTAAAATTTATATGTAAATGCAAAGGACATACAATAGCCAAAACAATTTTTAAAGAGAAGAAAGTTGGAAAGGACTACCTGATTTTAAGACCTACTATACAGCTAATTAAGAGAGTGGTTTTGGCAAAAGAATAGACATATAGACCCAAAGAAATAATATTATAGATCAGGAATAGATCTACACGTATGTGATCAATTGACTTTCGACAAAAATGCCAAGTCACTTCAATGGGGGAAAGACTAGTCTTTTCATCAAATTCTGCTGGACAACTGGATATTCATGTAGAAATAAATGAACTTTGATACTTACCTTATCCCATACACACAAAAAATAACTCAAAATTAGATCACAGACCTAAAGGTAAAAGCTAAAGCCACAGAACATTTAAAAGAAAGCAGGAGAAAAATCTTTGCAACTTTGAGCAAGCAGAAATTTCTTAAATAGGACACATAAAGCACAAATTGTAAAAGGAAGATATTGATAGTTTTACTTCATCAAAATTAAAATCTTTGGACTTCCCTGGTGGCACAGTGGTTAAGAATCCACCTGCCAATGCAGGGGGACACGGGTTCGAGCCCTGCCCCAGGAAGACAGCACATGTGCAGAGCAACTAAGCCCGTGTGCCACAACTATTAAGCCTGCGCTCTAGAGCCCAAGGGCCACTATTGAGCCCATGTGCCGCAACTATTGAAGCCCACGTGCCTAGAGCCCATGTTCCGCAACAAGAGAAGTCACTGCAATGAGAAGCCCGCACAACAAAGAGTAGCCCCCGCTCGCCACAACCAGAGGAAGCCCGTGCACAGCAATGAAGACCCAATGCAGCCAATAAATAAATAAATTTATAAAAAAAAATTAAAATCTTTTACTCTTCAAAAGACAACTTTGAAAAAATGCAAAAAGCCACAGATAGGGAAAAATTAGGAATTCCCTGGTGGTCCAGTGGTTAGGACTCAGCGCTTTTACTGCTGTGGCCCTGGTTCAATCCCTGGTCAGAGAACTAAGATTCCACAAGCTATGCAGTGTGGCCGAAACAAAAAAACAACAAAGCCACAGACAAGGAAAAATTATGTATGTATAATTTATATTTCTATATTATATACAATTTATATTTATGTTATATACATAAAGCTACATATCTGGCAAAGAACTTGAATTAAGACTGTATCAAGAAATCTTGCAACTCAGTATAATGAAAACAACTCAAATTTTAAATGGGCAAGTGATAGAATAATACTTAACAAGATAGAGGAATGTTCAATCACACATGAAAAAAGGCTCAACATTGTTAGTCACCAGGGAATGCAAATTAAAACCACAGCGGAACACTACTACACAACCAGTAGAATGCACAAATTTTAAACACCTGACAGTACAAGTGTTGACAAAAGTATGGAGCAACTGGAACTCTCATACAATGTTGTTGGGAATGTAAAGAGTTCAATAATTTTGAAAAACTGTCAGTTCCTTTTAAAGTTAAACGCACAGTTACACTCTGACTCCACGATTTCAGCTGTAGGTACTTTTCTTAGAGAAATAAAGTCCACACTATGACTTTTACATGAATGTGCGTAGCAACCTTATCCATAACAGCCCCAAACTGGAAATAATCCAAATGTTCATCAACAGATGAATGGATAAACAAATTACAGTATATGCATACAATGAGATATTGCTCAGCAATTAAAAGGAACAAAACTAGATACCCACCACATCATGGCTGAATCTCAAAAATGTTATTCTGAGTGAAAGAAGCCAGCCACAAAAGAGCACATACTCCTTTATTTCAGTCTTAAGAAATTCTAGAACAGGCAAAATAAATCTATAGTGACAGGAAGTAAATCAATGGATGCCTGGGGTAGAGATTGGAAGTGGGATTGACTGCAAAGGGGCACCAAGGAATTTTTTAGGACTGATGGAAATGCTTATGTCTTGATTGATGGTTATACAAATGTTTATACATTTGTCAGAACTCATCAAACTGTACCCTTAATGAATGCATGTTATTGTATATAAATTGTCCTCAACAAACAATTTTAAAAGAAAAAAGTGAAGCCTTAAAAATATTATGATTAAAAAAATGCAGGGGACACCGGTTCCAACCCTGGTGCAGGAAGATTCCATGTGCCGCAGAGCAACTATGCATGTGCCACAGCTACTGAGCCCACATGCCACAACTACTGAAAACCTCATGCCTACAGCCTGTGCTCTGCAACAAGAGAAGCCACTGCAGTGAGAAGCCCTAGCACCACAACGAAAAGTAGCCCCCCGCTTGCCACAACTAGAGAAAGCCTGTGCACAGCAATGACGACCCAACACAGCCAAAAAAATAAATAATAAAAAATAAAATTAAAGCTAAAAAACACTTAATACTGCAAAAGAGAAGAAAGGAGGAAAGGGGGAACATAGAACATATGAAATGAATAGAAAGTAAATGGATTGTTGATTGAAATCCAAATAAATCAGGACTCACATTCAATATTACTAGACTAAATTTATTCTAACCTCCAGACAAAGATTGTTAGAATAGATATAAATATATTAGATGTAGATTTTGCCCATAAGAAACACATTAAATAGGAGGCTGCAGGATTTTCAAACATGAAAGGATGGTATATGGAAACACCACCTGAAAGAAAGTTGGGAGAGGTGTACAAATATCAAACAGAGCAAATTTTAAGGCAGGAAGAGACTTAGGGCTTTTCTGTGGGTAAGAAGGAAGCCAGGATGCAGGATGCATGCCATGAAGGTGGCAGGTGTGTTAGGTGGGTAGCAGTCAACGTTATATTTACATAAATCTTTGGTTGACTTTGCCACTGACGACAGATGGAGAGGAATCAATAAATTGCACTTTTCTTCTCTCGCTGGTTGAAATTTTTTTGAATGCTGGGGTCAGGCTGACAGGGATCAAAATGTCAGTTTCCGTATGCTGCAAGCAGAATTAGGTAGTTTACCACCTGGCCAGTCACAGGAGGTGATGGCCCAATGCAAGCACAGGACCAGCAGTGCTCTTTTCAGACAGGAATAGCCCATAAGAGAGAGAACAAGAGTATGAGCTATCAGTCTTTTTCTTCCTTCAAACTTACCAGTTAGAGATGTGAGTGAAGGAGCAGAGCTACATGAATTGACATCACTCCATGTGGAAACATGAAATCCAAGAAAAGGTTTCCTACCACTCACTTTTCCCTTGGCATTCCTATAAACTTGTTTATGTCTCTACACTTCTGCCAATATTGAGTGTTATGAATACTTTACAATTTTACTTATGGGACTTCCCTGGTGGCACAGTGGTTAAGAATCCGCCTGCCAATGCAGGGGACACGGGTTCGATTCCTGGTCCGGGAAGATCTCACATGCCGCAGAGCAACTAAGCCCGTGTGCCACAACTACTGAGGCCGTGTGCTACAACTTCTGAAGCCCGTGCGCCTAGAGCCTGTGCTCCACAACAAGAGAAGCCACTGAAATGAGGAGCCCGTGCACTGGAACAATGAGTAGCCCCACTCTCTGCAACTAGAGAAAGCCGGAGCAGCAATGAAGACCCAACGCAGCCAATAAAGAAAGAAAGAAAAGAAAAGAATCAATAAAATTTTACCTATTGATTGGGCTAAAAATGTTGTCTCATTATGGAGAAATTTTTCAACTACGGTTGTTGCCTGGGCCTCATCTTTGTAAGATTCAGATTCACTTGGTTTGGCATGACACATTTAAAATATTTTAAAACATTCAGAAATCTCATTCCTGACAATCATGTTATGCAGCTAAGATTGAGAAAGTTCTGACATTTTATTGGAGGAAGGATGAATTAGTGGCAGCAAATGTTTTTCTCTACCTTGGATGTTCTGCTTTGATTAGAAATTTGCTTTATTTCCAACTGAATTCCTCCCTTTCCCAATCAGAAAGCTGGGATATGTGAAAATTGGTGGTGCCTGGACACAGAAAGCACCCCCTTCCCCAGCCTCTCTGCTGTAGCTGATCTGAGGTGAAGGGGGAACCTGACTCCTTCTGGGCCCACCCACCTCTGCAGATCTCTGCTCCAGCTTCTGGGGGGGGGGGGGGGCGGGGGCGCTATCAGGGAGGTTCTTTGGCCGACAGCACTGTGCTGGTTCTCAAGCTCAGGAAACTTGGTCAACCCCCAGCATCCTATTTCATTTTGGTTCCAGTTGTGCTATGCCTGGCAACTATTCTTCAGCATTTGTAGGAAAAGGATAAGGTTGTCCCAGAGTTTCAGCTTAGTTTTCATTTTAGTTGCTAATGCCTTTGTTGATGTTGTAAGTTTCAAGGAAGAGGCTTTAAAAATGTTTACTTATGCTGCCATATTTCCTGGAAGTCCCTCCTTCCTCCCCTGAATTAAAAAAAAGTAAGCTCAGAAGTATTTACATTGAAAAGCAATAAATTCTTGCTCCAGGCTTTCTCACCCGCCCTGAGGCAACTATGTTTAAACTGATCTGTTTTGACAGGTACAGACTATATAATAGGTTCAGACTTTTTCCTTAACTTACAGATTTTATATATTTTGATTCTTTTATATTTTGATTTATGGTTGCTTTAAATCTTTGATTATTTACTGTATCAGTCACATTGGGCTAGGCTATGTGTCTAATTCTATCAATTTTGCTTTATATATTTTCAGCATATGTTATTAGGTGTAGCCAATCCAACTCTAAGTTCCCTCAGGTGGTTCAAGTTCCAAAGTAAAGAACAATACTCAGGAAAACAGCTCCCTTCTACCTGTCTTCCAGATACTTTGCTCTCCTCCCATCAAAGCAAGCACTATTATTACCTTCTTGTGTGTCCTGCCAGAGATATTGCACTGATATACACTGCTTCTTTATACAAATGGTCCCACACTGTATAGATTGCTTTGCACCTTTATTTTTCACTTGGCAGGATATTGTTTTCAGGTAAAATTTACATCTAGTGAGGTGCTTGGATCTTATGTGTGCCCATTTGATGACTTTTGATAAACGACACACCTATGTGACCACCTCAAAATCAAGATTCAAATATTTCCATCACCCAGAGTCATGTTAGTTTCATGCCATGCACATTTCTTAGTTTGTTACCTTGTCTCCATAGCCAATAGAACACTCTATCCAAGGTACCACCATCCTCTCTCTACCAGCTTATCCAGTGGCCAAGGGATGGGACTCCCAACATCACACTCCAGCAGAGTGGTTTTCTCAAAGTCTCGTCTGGTTCAGACACCACTCCATCTATAAAATACACTTCTGTGACTTTCCTTTGCTTTCTGGATGAAGATCCAAATTCTCCCATGGACAATGACCCCACCACGGGCTGGTTCCACGACCTCTCTGTGCCCGTCTGATACTATTCTTCACTGTGTATTCGTTCTGCCTTTCCACACTGCTGGTCATCATTTAGTTCGACCCGTGTGTCCGGCTCCCACGCATTTCTCAGATGTTCCGCTTAGTTCTTTTGTCTTCAGGACCCTGCTCTTGCAGCCCCATCTTCACAGAAGTTATGGTGCTGATCCTCCAGATCTCAGCCCAGTCGTCACCTCCTCACGGCAGCATTCGTTTCCTGTTGACTGCCCTGACCAGCTCACAGCTCTCTGTTAAATGCTCCCCTTTACGGAACTAACTGCAGCTGAAAGTTTACATTCATTTATGTGATCATTTGATCAGTGTCTGTTTCCCCTGTTAGAAGGTAAGTTCCATGGGGACAGCGACTATATCTGTTTGTGTTCAACACTGCATCCCCAGGGACGAGCACAGTTGGCACTCTATAAATTCTAATTGAAAAATAAATTAACACATTCAGCACTTTTTGCAGCCATTAAAAAAATGGAAACAGATCCATAACTTCATATTGATTCCAAAAACATTTTCTAAAAGGGAGGGAAGGAGGGACAGTTCTTTTTTTGCAGGGGAATGCCAACTAATAAATAGGAAAGGAATCATAGAAATTTAAATCACCCCTTCACAACTGCTGCAGTAATGACTGATACAGGCAAGAATTGTCAATCTACCTGTTTATGTACAGCTGTCCAGCTAAGAAAGGTTTCACATTTCACATTTTTAAATGGTTGAGGGAGAAAAGAATATGTGACAGAGATCTTACACAGTCTGCAAAACCTAAGATATGTATGAGCCAGCCCTTTACAGAAAAGTTTGCTTACCTCTGCATTAGATGAAAGATAGCTGGAGAACAGAATATGGAGAAATCTGGCAGGCATGACTTTAACTAATTATTAAACTTAGCATAACAAGTAGTGGAGCATATTGGCATGTAGGTCCTAACATGGTACACTGATAGAATAACATCACGTATGTAGTGTTTCTGCCAAAAATGCATAACCTGATTCCAAACACAAGGAAACACCATACAAACTCAAACTGAGGGACCTTCTGCTAAACAACTGACCTCAACTCTGCAAAAATGTCAGTGCCATAAAATACATAGAAAGAGGCTAGGAAACTGTTCTGGATTAAAGACCTGACAACTACATGTAATGTGTAATTATGATTGCATCTTGGATTTAAAACAAGCAAACAACTGTAAAGGAGTTGATGGCAATTATGGCAACAATCAGGGAAATTTTATGTTGGTCTGTATTTACTTACTATATCAATGTTAAATTTCTTGAGTATGATCATTATTTTGCGGTCATGAAAAGGAATGTCATTGTTCTTAAGAAATATATGCTGAATATTTAGGAGTGAGGTCTGTCATCATGTCTTCAATTTATTCTCATCTAATTTTCAAAAGGTTCAGGGGAGAGAATGGGGAGGGGGTGATGTGAAGGGGTAGAAGGGTTTTTTAAAAAACTATTTTTGCAGTTTTTCTCTAGGTTTAACATTTTAAAAATAAAAAATTAAAGACTGAAAACATCATACATGCTTATATAAGTATCTAAAAAATGAGTTTAATAAAAACCAAACTGGCAGCATTGGTTGTCAGTCACCTCTGCGGTAGAGTGGGGTGGAATTTGAATGAGGAGTAACTACTATAACTTTCCTTATTCTATTTACTTCTGCTTGCTGGCATTTGCTACAATGAGAATTTTGTTTTTAATATTTTGTATTTTAAAAAGCTTATTTTTTGTAATTTAAAAAAACTCCATTGATTACTCATGTACAAATCAGGATTGAACATCAATGATTAAGCATCTCCCCAAGTACGCCCAATCCCCCTCGCCCCCATTCTGGAGCCCCTGGATTTCCCAGACTTGACAATCAGGGCTCAGCAAGAAGCTTCTAGAACTTGGCCCCTAGGACTGGATGCTAAGTATTTGAATGTGACTTCCTGTAAAATCCATTAATGGGTAGAATGAACGTTAAATAAAGATTCCACCTATACAGAGGTAAACTTGTACAGGTAGATGTTTTTTAAAAGTTTACCATGATATCATACACTGTATGTACCATACTTACACACTTATATAGTTTACCAGGTTACCCTACATTAGACTCAGGCAGAGGGGGAGGAATAGGAGGAGAAACAAAGGAAAGGTTCAAATAGAACCTGTTTCATTTCAAATTGTTGCATCGAAAAACATATTGAAGCATGTAAATTAAAGTTATAAATTAACAGTGAAACAGGTGCAGTTTATTTTACAAAAAATTGTATCTTAATAAAGTTAATTTTTAAAAGTTATAAATTAGTGGAACTAAATATCCATAGAATATACACTCCAAATCACCAAAGAGAAAAAAAGATTGTTAAATTACATGACATACTATTTTTTAAAAGAGAGATGCACATAAAACTCACCTTTAAAAGAAAAAAAAAGTGTCAGGCTAGGTTTTATATTTTAAGACAAAAAAAAGTTGAAAGTAAAAGAATTGATAGCAGGCATTCATTGGTGGGAATATACATGAGTTAAATGTTTTAAAGGGCTATTTACAATATATGGCAAAAATTAAAATACATGTATCTTGTCATCTATGTGTCTCTTTTATAGGAATTCCTCTCTGTATTCCTTCGTATGTGTATGTGCATATGAATTTGAACAAGTGCGTAAACACACCCGTGGAAACAGTGTGGCAATTTCCAAAGGAAGGGAAAAAACCTTCAAATAACCCAAATTTCCACTAAAGGGTTTTTGGGGTATTTTGTTTTTGTTTTTGATTTTCGACAATAAGCAGTTGCACATTTAATACAACAGTTTAAAATAATGAGGTCACAATTGGTTTGTTTAAATGTAGCGATATGGAGAGAGGTCCAAAATAAATTATTAACTGAAAAAAGCAAGTTGCAAGACTATGTTAAGTGTAGTGGCGTTTGCATAAAAACCAATTTTGTTTACATGCCACGCCCACATGTGCACAGGAATCAGCTCTGGAAGAACATTGGCTCAGCTTTAGCAGTGGCCATCTCTGCACTGGGGGATTAAGGGTAACTTTTGTTTTCTATAGAAACATTTTCTGTGTTGTTACATTTTTACATGTGTCCTATAATCAGGAACTTTGTTCCCCAGTTCCTGGCACAGAGCTTCTAAAACCGTTGGAATTTCCCAAGTGATAAGAGCATCCAGAAGCCCCTGGATCACACCTGCATTTATGCTAATTAGGTGACTCATGGTGGCCCCATCAGAGCTTCAAGACAGGGGCTGGTCACTGGAAAGGGCAACCTCGTAATTGGTGGGTCGGAACTTTGAGCCATCCTGACCTCCAGGGAGAGAAAGAAGCAGGAGGTTGAGTTGGAGCATGTAGCCAATGATTTAACCAACCATGCCTATGGAAAGAAACTCCATTAAAAACTCTGGACACCAAGGCTTGGTGGAGCTCCTGGTTGGTGAACACATCAACGCTTCCGGGGGAGGGTGACATGGCCTGATTCCATGGGGAGCGGGCACAGAAGCTGTGCATTCCGAACCCTCCCAGACCTCACCTGCATGTCTGTTCCTAAGTTACATGACTTGTAACCATATGCGTAAGTGCTTTCCTAGGTTTTGTGAGTCATTCTAGCAAATTACTGAACCTGAGGCATCCTGGGAACCCTGAAGTTTGTAGGTAGTTGATCAGAAGTGTGTGTGGCCTGGGAATCCCGTGAACTTGAGGCTGGTGTCTGAAATGGGGACAGGCTTACGTAGGACTGAGTCCTTAATGTGTGGAGTCTGCCCTAACTCCAGGGAGTTAGTGCCGGAATTGAGCTGCACGAACCAATTCAATTGGGATTACAACAGAACAGTTTGTGTCTAAATAACAAGCATATATTTCTTTTGTAATAGAAATAAGAAGGTTTAAGTGAAAGTATGGGTAATGTTGGCCAACTCAAACAAGAAAATGAAATCCACAATTTAAATGTCAGACGAAATGGAATTCAAGATGAAAATGGTTAAACAGGACAAAGCGAATCACTTAGTAATGATAAAGAGTATAGTCCACAGTGAAAATGTTTGTAACGTACTATTATGCAACAAATAACCAAAGGACAAATCAACTGAAAAACTATTACGAACAATATTCACTCAAGTGAGAGGTTATAGGAATACATACCAAAATCAATAGCTTTCTTACAGACAACAACAACAAGGTATGAAATATGATAAAAGCAAAATAAACTTCCATTCAAAATAGCAACCCCCAAAATACTCAATTTATATGGAGAAAATATTTAAATTCTACTAAGGGACAGATAGGACACTTGAATGAAAAGAAATTTGAATAGAAAAACCCACCTTACCATTAGATAAGAAAAAACTGTTGTAAAAAAAGGTCAAATCTCCCTAAATTAATTTCAAAATTCAGGCAATCACAATCAAAATCCCAATGGGATTTATATTGGAATTTGATCAAATGATTCTAAAGTTCATCTGAAAAGACTGTATTGCTACAAACCTTTCCCTTAGAAAAAAAAACAAAGTTCATCTGTAAGATTCAATATTTACAAATATTTACAAAATAATTAATGTGAAGAACTAGCTCTACCTGATATTAAAATACACCATAAATCTATAGTAATAAAAACCTCATCATAATAATTCAGGAGATGAAACAAAAGTAATGTGTATGGTTTTTTGTGTCTTTATATCTTCCTCTGAAAGTTAAGCTTCATGAGGAGAGGAGTTTCATCTTTTTTTTTTTTACTGATGTAGCTCAAGTACTTAGAAAGTGCCTGGCACATAAGTACTTGTTGAATGAATAGATGAACAAAGCAGTAGAATTGAGTTTTCAGTACAGAAATAGACACACAGAGATACTTAGGGATTTCGTATATTGATAAACTGATATTTCAAATTAGAGCAAAAACAATCAATTAAAGTGTTGGAACAACTAGTTGTTTGGAAAGGAATTAAACTAAATTATTTATTCCATATAGTAAAAGAGATTCCAGGTAGATCAAAGATGTAAATGTAGAATACAACATGATAATACACTACAAGAAAAATAGAGAGTCCTATTATTATAATCCTAAAGTGCAAGAAACCTCTTAAAATATGGAACAAAACCCAGGCACCACATAAAAAAGAACAAAACTGAGTTACTTGTGGTGAGGTGGATGGACCTAGAGACTGTCACACAGAGTGAAGTCAGAAAGAGAAAAACAAATACCGTATGCTAACGCATACCCACAGAATCTAGAAAAATGGTACTGATGAACCTAGTGGCAGGGCAGGAATAAAGAAGCAGACATAAAGAATGGACTTGAGGACACAGGGTGGGAAGGGAAGGCTGGGATGTAGTGAGAGAGTAGCATTGACATATATACACCACCAAAGGTAAAATAGCTAGCTAGTGGGAAGCTGCTGCATAGCACAGGGAGATCAGCTTGGTGCTTTGTGACAACCTAGAGGGATGGGCTAGGGAGGGTGAGAGGGAGGCTCAAGAGGGAGAGGATGTGGGAATATATGTATACACATAGCTGATTCACTTTGTTTTACAGCAGAAACTAATGCAACACTATAAAGCAATTATGCTCCAATAAAGATGTATTAAAAAAAACAGGCATCATAAAGGCAAAGATTTATAAAGTTGACCCCATTTTTAAAAAAAGCAAAAATAGTAACAACAACAACAACAACAAAAGTGTGTGCCAGAAAAAAAAAACAAAAACAAAAAACCAGCAACCACAACACATACAACCAAATTAAAAGATAAACAAAACCCTGGAATAATTATTTGCAACATAGGTAAGAGCGAAAGAATTATTTTCCTCAGCATATAAAGAAAGCATATAAATCAATGATTAAAAGATAACAATAGGGTAAGTCAGAAAGAGAAAAACTAATATCGTATATTAACGCATATATGTGGAATCTAGAAAAATGGTACGGATGAACCAGTTTGCAAGGCAGAAATAGAGACACAGATGTAGAGAACAAACGTATGGACACCAAGGAGGGAAAGGAGACTGGGATGAATTGGGAGATTGGGATTAACATATACGCACTAATATGTATAAAATAGATAACTAATGAGAACCTGCTGTATAGCACAGGGAACTCCACTTCGCTGTACAGCAGAAACTAACACAGCATTGTAAACCAACTATACCCCAATTTAAAAAAAAAAGATAGCAATAGGATAATTAGCAAAGTACATAAAATGAGGAACACATTTATAAAAAGATATTTAAATTCACTAATAAAGAAATATAACAATGCAAAATGTGAAGTTATTCTTCTCTTATCAGATTGACAGGAGTTAAAAATATAGAGAAAATTAACTGTGAGTGAAGAAATAGGAAAATATTCCCTTAGTCAGTGTTGGTGCGATTGTAAATTGTACCTCTTTTCAAAAAGGAAATTGGCTGATTGAGTCATTGGTAGTGAGGTGGATGCACCGAGAGTCTGTCATACAGAGTGAAGTAAATCAGAAAGAGAAAAACAAATACCATATGCTAACGCACATACATGGAATCTAGAAAAATGGTACTGATGAACCTAGTGGCAGGGCAGGAATAGAGATGCAGAAGTAGAGAATGGACTTGAGGAAATGGTGAGGGGAAGGGGAAGCTGGGACGTAGTGAGAAAGTAGCATTGACACGTACATACTGTCAAATGTAAAACAGATAGCTAGTGCGAAGCTGCTACAGAGAACAGGGAGATCCTCTCGATGCTTTGGAGGCTAATGAGGGAGGGGACATGGGGATATATGTACACATACAGCTGATTCACTTTGTTGTACAGCAGAAACTAACACAATACTGTAAAGCAATTATATTCCAATAAAGAAAAAAAATTTTTTTTAATGGAAACTGGACGATGTGTATCAAAATTTAAATGTACATGGGCATACCCTTGGATGCAGAATTTCAGTTCTAAGCATTTATCCTGAAGTGATAATCAGTCAGTTGAACAAAGATATGTTTCCAAGGATATTAAATATTGCATATTAGGGAAAAATTGAAAGCAAAGTCGAAGCCCATTAATAAACAACTAAATGATTAAAGCCCGGTATATGCATATGATGAGTAATGGTAACTGACAAGGGAAGATGCACATGACATTGTTCAGTGATTAATGCAAGTTACGAAACAGTCTGTCTAGTATGATACCATTTATTCAAAGTCATATACATTTAAACTGCATGTATAAGACCCAGCAATTTCTTTCATAAATATATAACCCATTAAAAAAGGCATACATTTGCTCATAAAAGACATGCACTCAAATATTTATAGCAGCACTATTCAAAATAGCCCCAAACTGGAAACCACCCAGATGCCTACCAACAATCAAATGGATAAATAAATTATGATACATTCACACAATGGAGTTAGAATGAACCTCCACTGGGAATGAACTACAACCCCTAAAGCCTTACAGAGAACCTCATAAATATAACATTGTGTGAAAGTAGACAGACAAAGCTGAACACATGCTTCGTGATTACATTTAAATAAAATCTTGAATCTGTCAAAAGTAATCCATGTCATTGGACGTCAAGACAGTGGTTATCCTTGGGTTGGTGGGGAGTGGGTTATGAATGGGAGTGCATACAAAGATGGCTTCTGGGACAAGGCAAGGTTTTGTTACCTAATTGAGTCCTGGTTACATGGGTATGTTCAGTTTGCGGTAATGTGTACACTTATGATTTGTGTACTTTTCTGGACACACACCCAGACACATACACACACAGAGACACACACAAAGCGTACACACGCACAGAGAGATGTCAGGGAAGATGCTGGCAGAAATGTTAACAGTGGTCTTATCGGGAGAGAAGTTCAGCATGATTTGGATTCCTTCTGTATAATATATCCATAGATCTGTATACAGAAGAATAAAATTCAACTGAAGGAATGAAAATAAATTTACTGAACATTCACCTCCATAAGTTAGAAAAATAAACAATCAAAATGGGAAAAATGTTGAATGGAGTAATCAAGAAAAGAGCTAGACAACAATCAGATAATAGGGAGGTAGCCTGAAAGTGCTCGATACACTTGCTTTCAAATGAACATCAACAAACTGATGAATTTACACCAAAAGACAAAGTGGAAAATAGCACTTTAACCATAAACCAAAGATCTAGGGGCATTTCTCCTGACTTCACCATCACAGAGAATGATGTGAAAACTCATTTTAAAAACAGGCTTATTGAGGTATAACTTACATATAATCAACCGCATATAAAGCATACAATTTGACAAGTGTTTAACGCATGTATATACCCATGAAACAATCACCACAATCAGGATGACAGATATATTCACTGCTCCCCAATTTCCTCATATCTCTTTGTAATCCCTTCCTTCCTCTTATTTCACTTTCTCCCCTTACCCATAGGAATCATTACACTTTCTATTTTCTAGAATTTTATAGAAATAGAATAGTACTATATGCACTTTTGCTGTCTGGCTTCTTTACTGTAGCAGAATTATTTTTAAAATCATCCATAGTTTTGTAAGTAACAATAGTTTGCTGAGTAGCATCATACTGTATGAATAGATTGTAATTTGTTACTCCACTAACCTATTGATAGACATTTAGGTTGCTTCCAGTTCTGACTATTACAAATAAAGCTACAATGAGCAGTCATGTTTAAGTCTTTGTATGAACATATGCTTTCATTTCTATTGGTTAAATATCTAGAAGTGGCATAGCAGACCATATGACAGATCTATAAAGAATGCAAAGAATAATGTATCAAGATGTATGTTTAACTGTTTAAAAAAACTGCCAAATTGTTACACAAAGTGGTTCTACCATTTTACATTCCCGCCAGCAGTGTATGAGCATTCTGGCCGTTCTGCTCTCTCACCATCATTTAGTGTAGTCGGTCACTGTAATTTTAGATATTAATAGATGTGTAATGGCACCTCATGGTATTTTTGATTTGCATTTCCCTAGTGATTGATGATGTTGAACATCTTCTCAGGGGCTTATCTGCCATCTGCATATCTTATTGGGTGAATGATCTGTTTATATCATTTACCCATTTTTATATTGGTCTGTTTTCTGATTGAAATTGGAGAGCTCTTTATATGCTTTGGATACAAGTCTTTTACAAGATATGTGATTTACAAATATTTTCACTCAGTCTGTGTCTGGTCTTTTTATTCTCTTAACAGTGTCTTTCAAAGAGGAAGTTCTTAACTTGGATGAAGTCTAGTTTATTAAGTTGTGCTTTTATGAATCATTATTTTGAGGTCATATTTTTAAAATATTTGCCTAACTCAAGGTCACAAAGGTTTTCTCCTATGTTATCGTCTACAAGTTTTAGAATTTTTTCTTTAAATTTAGGCCTGTGATTCATTCTGACATGTATATAGTGAGATGTAGGGATTGAAGAATATATGTATATATGTACATATTACATGTGGGTATCCAAGTGTTTCAGTGGGTTTTGTCGGCAAGACCACGCTTCCTCCATTGAATTGCCTTTGTGCTTTTCTTGAAAAATCAATTGACCAAGTTTCAACTTCTGGGTAAGATGAAATAAGCATACTACACCTTATATCTACCGCTGAATGCAGCCTAAAATCAGAGCAGAATGCATGGAGCAGCTACTTGAGGACTCTGAAAACAACTGCTAACAGGCAGATTAGGGAAGAACATGAAAATTCAAAGGACCACCAACTGGTAGTGAGTTTCTCCTTTCTTTCTTCTGGTTTTAAAGGCTTGAATTCAAGGCAGCCTGAAACTGGAAAGTGAGCATTAGCACAACTGAGAGGGCTCCAGGAGATGCCTCAGGTTCTGGGTGGATGAATAGGAAAGTGGCTTCCTAACATACAGAGAATGGAAATTCCCATCATTATTTTTTCTCTGTGCTCTTGTGCCTCAGCCCCTAAGCAATCCTTGGAAGCAGAACTAGTAGCGGCAATGAGAGCTGGTAGGAGCCTAAAATTTTGAGGAGGGAGAACCGTCCTCTATGATCAGATAATATGTGGTCCCAAAAGCACAGCAAGAATCTCCATTTCTTCTTGTCTCCCTCGGCTTGTCCCAGACACAAGTGCAGTTGCACAAAGGTACAGCAGATTGGGGTAACTAAAGTTGCAGCTTTCTAGCTAGAGGACCAAATTAGAGAGTGCCAGAGAAATAAAAAACTGCTGAAAAGATCATGGAGGGGAGAAAGTTTGCTGAAGACATTACTTTGAGTTTTTTATGAACTTTGGGACTCAACTCCACATGAGTAGATTGATCTGACCCTAATGAGCACACACAGACTTGGAGAACTGAATAATGGATTAGACAATAGCCCAGGTGCCAAACTAGTCACTGGTATCACACACCAGTGTGACAGATCTGAATAGCAAAGTAAAGGCTTTGAAAATTTAACTGCAACTGGAACTACAACCAACATAAAATTGGTCGGAACTTGAGGCCTGAATCCAAACAGGCTGATTGCCTGCTAAAACACACACAAAAAAATCAACATTGTCATAGTGTATAAACAAGACCCTGAATCACATAAAAAAATATTCTAAATGCCCAGGATACAATCCTAAATTCTCCAAACACAAAGAACCAAGAAAATCTAAACTGGGTTGGAATAAAATAACCCACAAATGTCAATGCCAAAAGGACAAGGACATTGGAATTCTGACAGATATTTTAAAGCAGCTATCATAAAATGCTCCAAGTAAGGGCGAAAACTTTTGAAAAGAGAGAACATCTCAGCAAAGAAATAGAAGATATAAAGAATAACAAAATGGAAATTTCAGAACTTAAAAATATAGTAACTAAAGTGAAAACATACTTGATGAGCTCCACATGAGATAATAAAGGAAAGAGCCAGAAAACTTGAAGATAGACCCATAGAAATCATGCAATCTGAACAATACAGAAAAAAAAGTTTGAAAAAAGTGAACAGAGCCTAAGAGATCTACGTGACAATGCCAAAAGGTATAACACTATTCATGTTACCAGAGTGCCAAAGGAAAAGAAAAGAAATGTAGTACAGAAAAAGTAAAGATAGGATGGCTGAAAACTTCCCAAATTTGGCAAAAGACTTGAACCTCCAAATCCAAGAAGCTCAGAGAACTACAGCAGGATAAATCCAAAGAAATCATGCCAAACACACCATCAACTGATGAAACTAAGACAAAAAAAAATTGAAATCAGACAAAAGAAAATGGTATACTGCTGCAGGAGAACAACATGAATCACATAACTGTGGATTTCTCATGAGAAGTCAAGAAAGCCAGAAGGAAATGGAATGATACTTTTAAGGTGCTGAAAGAAAAGAACTGTTAACAAAGAATTCTGTACACAGTAAAAAATATCCTTCAAGAATGAAGGTGAACGCTGTGGTACATGTTTCTTTTTGGATTATGGTTTCCTCGGGGTATGCCCAGTAGTGGGATTGCTGGGTCATATAGTAGTTCTATTTTTAGTTTTCTAAGGAACCTCCATAATGTTTTCTATAGTGGTGGCACCAATTTACATTCCCACCAACAGTGAACATGGGTTCCCTTTCCTCCGCATCCTCTCCACCATAATCCAAAAAGAAACATGTACCACAATGTTCATTGCAGCACTATTTACAATAGCCAGGATGTGAAAGCAACCTAAATGCCCATCAACAGATGAATGGATAAAGATGTGGCACATATATACAATGGAATATTACTCAGCCATAAAAAGGAATGAAATTGAGTTATTTGTAGTGAGGTGGATGGACCTAGAGTCCGTCATACAGAGTGAAGTAAGCCAGAAAGAGAAAAACAAACACCATATGCTAACTCATATATATGGAATCTAAAAAAATGGTACTGATGAACCCAGTGACAGGGCAAGAATAAAGATGCAGATGTAGAGTACAAACTTGAGAACATGGTGGGCCGGGCACAAAGTGGGAGCTGGGATGAAGTGAGAGAGTAGTATTGACATATATACACTACCAAATGTAAAATAGATAGCTAGTGGGAAGTTGCTGCATAACACAGGGAGATCAACTGGATGATGGGTGATAACTTAGAGGGCTGGGATAGGGAGGGTGGGAAGGAGTCATGAGAGGGAGGGGATATGGGGATATATGTATAAATACAGATGATTCACTTTGTTGTACGGCAAAAACTGACACACAGTGTAAAGCAATTATATTCCAATAAAAAGCTTAAAAAAAAAAAAGAATGAGGTGAAATAAAGACATTCTCGGATGCAGGAAAACAGAGAATTTCTTGTCAGCATACCTGCTCTAAAAGAATTGCTAAAAGAAGTTCTTCACACAGAAGGTAAATAATACAAAGGAAACTTGGAACATTGGAAGTGAAGGGAAAAAATCATAGGGATAAATATCAGAGTTAATGTAATATACTATATTCTTCTTCTGTCAAAATATGCTTAGTGGATGTAAGTAAAAATTATAACACTATTTGATGGGGTTTCCAACATATGTAGAAGTAATATATGACAACTACAACATAAACGGAGAAAATAAAGGGACCTACATGGTGGCGAGATTTCTACTTTCCACTTGAAATGATAAAACAGGGAGTGATATAGGTGAAAATGACAGAGTAGGGAACTCTAAAGTTCTGCCCTTACATAAAAGTAATGAAAAAAACTGGCTGAGAGAGAGAGAGAATTCACTATTTTGGAAGTCTGGAAACTAGCCAAAAGCTTGCAGAAACCAGGAACCACTTATTCAAGAAAACTGGATGAATCTTGGTAAGAACAATGAGCTTTGTGGTATGTTAACTTATCCTAGTCCCTGTCTGCCAGATCAGTAGTAGCCTTGAAAATGGCATTCCATATATTCAATTCTGGTACCAGAGATAGCAAAATGGATCTCACTCACAAAGAACTTAATTATTTTGCTTTATTTTGTACCTGTCTGCTGGCTCAAAAGACTTGACTTTACCTCATCTAACTTGGAACTTGCTCAGCTCTAAAGCCACTGCCCAGGAATCATTAGTTGAAAACATTTGCAGGCAAATGTTTTAGCCACTGCTGTCTTAACCAGTGGATAATAGTTGGGTAAACAACAGACTAACCAAAAACTTTAGAAGGAAAGCCTGGGAAATTGGAGGAAGTCCTTTTGGGGGAAAAGGACATTGAAAAGCTCTAATATATTCCTGGAGATTTAGAAGGCAACATGCATTCTCAGGGTTGTGGGCATGTTCAGGAAAGACCTAAATACTTTCCTGAAAATACTCACCTCTGGCTTATCTTCAGGCTGTATGCAAGCAGATGCAAGCAGAAAGTGAAGACCGAGGTTGAGTCATCAACTTCCTGACTGAGTATTAAAGGCATATCCAACCCTGCAAAGACTGGGAGATTTGTTGATTCCAAGAATTTAAGGAAATCTCTGTCCAGTCATTAGCTGACTACTAAGTTAACAGAAAAGAGACCTCAACGGCTACACACGACGAAGAATACAGACTTTACAAAATTAATTCAGAGAAGTTACTAAACAAACAAAAACTAACAACTAAAACAAGCAGCAACAACAAATCTTGGGGAAAGGAAGGGGATCTAAATTACAAAATTTAGTCCACATGTCTAGTATTTAAGAAAAAAATACTAGACGTGCAAAGAAACAAGAAAGTATTGCTCATATGGTTCACAGAGAAAAAGACAATCGATAGAAACTATTCTTTATGCAGCCCAGATATTGGACTCACTAGACAAAGACTCTAAAATAGCCATTTTTAAATTGTTCAAAGAGCTACAGGAAAATATACCTAAAAACTAAAGAACAGTACTCCCCAAACTGATCTACAGATTTAATGAAATCTATATCAAAATTTCAACTGGCTTTTTATGAAAATGGACAAGTTTATCCTAAAATTCATATGGAATCTCAAGGGACCCTGAATAGCCGAACAATCTTGAAAAAGAGAACAAAGTTTGAAGACTCACACTTCCTGGTTGCAAAACTTACTACAAAGCTATAGTTACTAAAACAGTGTAGTACTGGAATAAGGATAAAAAATATTTATCAGTGGAACAGAATTGAGAGTCTGAAAAATAAAACCCATATGTTTATGGTCAATTGATTTTTGACAAGGGTGCCAATATTATTCACTGGGGAAAGAACAGTCTTTTCAACAAGTGGTGCTGGGACAACTGGAGATCCATAATGAAAAAGTATAAATCTGCACACCTACTTCACACCATACATAAACATAAACTCAGAGTGTATCGAAGACACACATGTAAGAACTAAAACTAAGAAACATAGGTGTAAATCTTCATGACCTTGGGTTAGGCAACAGGTTCTTAAATATGACACAGAGATCACAAGCAGCAAAAGAATAAATAGATAAATTGGACTTCATTAAAATTAAAAACTTCTGTGAATCAAAGGACACTATCAAGAAAGTGAAAAGACAACCCACAGAATGGAGAAAATATTTACGAAGCATACGTTTGATAACGGTATAATATTTAGAATATACAGAACTCTTTCAACAACAAAAAGACAACACATTTTTAAATGCACAAAGAATTTAAATAGCTATTTCTTCAAAGAAGATATACAAATGATCAGTAGGTATACAAAAATGTCATTAGTCATTAGAGAAATGCAAATCAAAACCCAAAATGAGATCAAAATCCACTAGGATGGCGATAATAAAAAAACTTTTTTAAGATTCATACTATTTATTTATTTATTTTTGGCTGCATTGCATCTTTGTTGCTGTGCACAGGCTTTCTCTAGCTGTGGAGAGCGGGGGCTACTCTTCATTTCATATCGGTGCGTGGGCTTCTCATCACAGTGGCTTCTCTTGTTGCAGAGCATGGGCTCTAGGCATGCGGGCTTCAGTAGTTGCAGTGCATGGGCTCAGTAGTTGTGGCTTGCAGGCTTAGATGTTCCTCGGCATGTGGGATCTTCCCGCACCAAGGATCAAACCCGTGTCCCCTGCGTTGGCAGGCGGGTTCTTAACCACTGTGCCACCAGGGAAGCCCAATAATAAAAAAATTTTAAATAATAATAGTGAAATTAATAAATGCTGGCAAGGATGTGAAGACACTAACTCTTGTGCATTGCTGGTGGGAATATAAAATGATATAGTCACTTTGAAAAACACTTTGGCAGTTCTTCAAAAAGTTCAACATAGAATTACCATTCAACCTAGTGATTCCACTCCTAGGATATACAAAAAGAATTGCAAACACATGTTCACACAAAAACTTGTACATGAATGTTCTTAGCAGCATAATTCATAATAGCTAAAAATTGGAAACAACCCAATGTCCATCAACTGATGAATAAACAAAATATAGTATATCCATACAATGGAATATTATTCAGCCAAATAAATGAATGAAGCACTGATACATGCTACAGCATGGCCAAACCTGAACACATTATGCTAAACAAAAGAAGTCAGACACAAAAGGCCACCTATGGTATAATTCCATTTATAAGAAATGTCCAGAATAGACAAATCCATAGAGACAAAATGTAGATTAGTGGTTGCCATGGGATGGGGAAAAGAGGGAAATGGAAGGTATGGGATTTCTGTTTGGGATGAAATATTCCAGAATTAAACAGTCTTAATAGCTGTACAACACTATGAACATACTATAAACCTCTGAGTTATACACTTTAAAATGTCAAATATTATACTATTCTATGATATTTATGTCAATAAAACAATTTTTAATAAACAAATTTTTAAAATATGGATTCTAATTAGATTGTGAAAAGTTCATTATGTATATTGTAATTCCTAGAGCAAAAGCAGAAATATTATGCACAGAGATATAGTAAAAAATAATGGATAAATTAAAATGAAATACTAAAAACAGTATTCAAATAACCCCAAAGAAGAAAGGAGTGGGGAATAGAAGAACGAAAACAGAGTATATAAACACTTAAGAAAACAATAAAACTATAGACGTAAATCCAAATATATTAATAATTACATTAAATATAAAAGGTCTAACTAAGTACCATGAAAAGACAGAGATTGCCAGAATGGATAAAAATTATGACTAAACTATATACTATCTATAAGAAACTAATTTCATATATAATGATAGAGGTAGATTATAAGTAAAAGAATGGAAAAAATATACAATGCAAATACTAATCAAGAGATAAGTTTGCTAAAGTTGCAATATTAATATCAGACAAAGTAGACATCTGAGCAAAAAAATCACCATGCAAAAGTAGAAGCTTAGATTATTGGTTTGAGACCTTTCTTCTTTTCTAATGTGGATATTTAGTGCCAAAAATTTTCCTTACTGGTGTAGCTACATGCCATATATATTTTCATTCAGTTCAACACACTTTCCAGTTTACCTTTCAACTTCTTTGACTCATAGGTTATGTATGTAGAAGTCCATTATTTATTTCCCAAATACTGTGGGGCTTTTCTAAATATCTGCCTGCTAATGCTTTCTAATTTAATTCCATGATGATCTTTGAACATATCTTGTGTGACCTGAATTCTTTTAAGTTATTTATTTATAGCCCACAATATGATATGTCTTGGTAAATGCTCCCTATTTACATAAAAAGAATGTGTATTCTGCTGTTGTTGGAAGGAGTATTCTATAAACTCCACTGTCAAGCTGGATGACAGTGTTATTCATCTCAAGTCTGTGATAGTGTTAAGATCTCCAACTATAATTGTAGATATGTCTAATTCTCCTTACAGCCCCGTCAGGTTTTACTCCATGTATTTTAAAGCTCTGCTATGTCTGAGTTCCTCCTCCTTGCGCTAAGGCCTGGAAACCCTTCAGGCAGTAACAGGGCAATCATAGCACTCACTTTGTTTCCTGTTTCTCAGGTCTCCCTATTCTTCATCGCCCTATTATAATACCTTGAAAACCATTGTTTCATATACTTATCTAGCTTCTGTTGTTGTTGTTATTGTGTCAGATGAAGGCTATCAGACGACACTGTAACATGTAGAAAGGAAAACGCTGTTCTAAAGGCTCAAGGAAAGAGCCAGTTGTTGAAGATGCCATCTTAAGAAAGAGAAGTAAATTTAAGAAACTATGTCCTCAGGGTCATCATAAGGATAAAGAAGGCATGAACTTTGTGAGCCAGGGACACAGAGAGAACAAACCAAGGTGAAGGCAAAGAGACAAACAGGGAAAGGAGGAAAAAGGAAAGAAATATCTGGCATTATGCAAGCCCTCATCAGAAGCAATAAAGAGCAGATGTTTTATTGGAAAACAAATCAAAGCTTTGCTATGGGAGAAAAATTAGAACAGCTCTCTCAGAATGCAGAAGGAAAGGAAAAAGATATAAATATGTTGAAAGAAAAATGTATTATGTATGTAGGGCAACAAAATGGAGATGCAACCTGAGAATTATAGGTGTTCCCAAGAAATAAACCAAAACTATAGAAAAGCAGTCAAAATAAAGAATAAAAATAAAAATAAATTTTTGAACTGATTAAAGTAGATCACATGTTCCTGGCAAAATTAATAAGAAGAGACTCACACATAGAGATGTGCTGGTAAAATTTTTTAAATTCAAGGGTGAGGTGGGGGTGGGGGGTGCGGAATCACTGGAATGTATAGGCAATACACAACACAGCACAACAGAGACGGAAAACCCCCAAGCCTCTCGGAAGGACTCTAAGATGAATAAAAACTGTACATGTTGGTGACAAGCCCTCCAGCTGATTGAAGTCCAGGGACGTGGTCCAGTCATGTCCCAGCTCTTGGCCACATCCATGAGGGTCAGCAATAGAAACTTTCCTATCAGGCACCAGTGGTTCACAGGAGAGGAGGTATCACCCCGATGATGAAAGATGATGGAAAGAGAAATATGTCAACCGTCAGGTGACAGTCACGGGAACCCATGTGCACAGACACGTGAGAAACGCCTCTGGAGACTTTGGGGAGCTTAAGTTCCCCAAGAGCGAGGGGCAGGCAGTCAGAAAAATGCTACTTGGTGACTCTTCTCATCATTGCGTTTTAAACTCAGGTCTATTTTTGGTTCGAATGTGAGCCCTGAAGAGCAGGACCTATGTGGTACTGTCTTCCCTTTTGTCCCCAGTAGCTGGTGCAGAAGGTCCTTGGGTAGCTGCAAATACGCTACTTTATTCACACTTCCTGAGGGTTGTTCCAGGAAGGGGTGGGGGTAGTCTTTATACCGAAGAGGAGAAAAAGCCCTGTATAAACATTGAGTCCTGCCCAGTCTAGAGAAACAGCAGTGATTTCAGAGCTCATTTCCAATCTATAGTGTAGCTAAGGGTAGGGATGTAGAGCAGTTGACCCTGCTCTATTGCCACAACAATCATCATTTCTTGTGCACAACTGCATCCCTGAGAAAGGAGTCAAAATGCTTTCTCCATCACGGGCAGGGGACATTGTACAGATTATACTGCCCCTAATAAAATATCAATAGTTTCCTTCTTTTCTATGAACTTATACTGAACTATCTCTGGGAATTATTGTTTGTCCTCGGGAGGTGAGCATTCGCAAATGTGTGCGTGCGTGCATATCCTCTTCGATATTCCCTCCTAAGAGACCAGAAGACCACAGGGAGAATGGAAGTATATGTTGATTTCAATGAATAGAGCTGGAACAACTGCACATTCATATGCAAAAAAAAAAAAATGAACCTAGACACAGAAATTACACCTTTCATAAAAAATTAATTCAAAATTGATCATAGACCTAAGAGTAAAAGGCAAAACTATAAAATTTCTAGAAGAAAATATAAGAGAAAATCTAGATGATCTTGTGTTTGGTAATGAGCTTTCAGATAAAACACCAAAAGCATGATTCATGACAGAAAAACTTGATAGGTTGCATACTATTAGGATCAAAATCTTCTGCTCCGCAGAAGCCACTGCAAAGAGAATGAAAAGACAAAACCACAAACTGGGAGAAAGTATCTGAAAAACATGTATCTGATAACATATACAGAGAAAATAGGCAAAATATACAAAGAAATCTTGAAACTCAACAATAAGAAAACAAACAACCCAATGAACTATATGGGGAAAAGATCCGAACAGACACCTCACCAAAGAAAATACACAGATGACAAACAAGCCTATGAGAAGATGCTCCAGATCATATGTCATCAGGAAAAGCAAATTAAAACAACAACGAGATACCACTACACACCTGTCAGAACGGTTAAAACCAAAAACAAAAATGACAATACCACTTGTTATCAGAAATATGAAGCAAAAGGAATTTTCTTCCTCTCTGGTGTCATGTAAATATGGTACAGCCACCATGGAATACAGCTGGGAAGCTTCTTACAAAGCTAAACAGAGTTTTAGCATACTATCCAGCAATCATGCTCCTAGGTATCCAGCCAACTAATCTGAAAATTTATGCCCACAAAAAATCTGCATGCAAGTTTATAGCATTATATTTACTTGTAAATATATTTATATACACATATATAAATATAAAATATATAGATTTATAGCAGCTTTGTTCATTATCACCAAAATATTGGATGCAACCAAGATGCCCTTTAATAGGGACTAGATATACTGTGGTGCAGCTATAAAGTGGAATAACATTCAGCAATAAAAAGAAATGAGAGGGAGAAAAAGATGGCGGCGAAGTAGAGAGACGTGGAGTGCATCCCTCTCCACAGATGCATTGGGAATGCACGGAAGGACGCAGTCATTCCCACAGAGAACCAGCTGAACACCAGCAGACGGCCTCGGACACCAGAAAGGGCTGCGGGGAGCCCGACATAGCCGGTAGGGAGGCATCTACGAGGGCTCAAAGAGGGTGAAGCGGCGGAGCTGTGGCAGACGGGAGGGAGTGAGTAACATACGGAGGGTCCGCAGCGCAGCTCAGCGTTCCCGGACCGAGACACCGATCCGCGGCTGAACGGAGGGTCCAGGAGCGGGAGCGTGGGAACCGGAGAGCTGGTTCAGGGGGAGAAACATTGTTGCCGGTAGGGTCACGGACCGAGAGCACAGGAGGGAAGAGGTCCGCGGAGAGCAGTGCCGGTCCCTGAGAGCTGCCCGGCCATGATGGCGGCTGGAGGCTGCAGGCTCCCGGGCGCGGGGGAGGAGCCGCGCGCATAGCCTCTCCCTCTCTTTCGGCGCATCTGCAACAGGCAGTGGAGAGACGCCCTGCGGGCCACTCAGGGATAACAAGCACCCTCAGGCACTCGGGCGGGGCTAGATTAAAACTCCTTGCAACGCCAGCAGCAGGGAGGCTGCTGAGAGAAAAAAAAAAAAAAAAAAAAAACCAGCATCAAAAAGAAAAAACCCCGAGAGAGGCCCAACTCTAAGACTTTCTGTGTACGCCTGAGCCACCAGCACGCTCTGCAACAGGCACCTCCAAGCCTGACTGAAACAACAGTGCGCCACTGCTCACTCACTCCCAGGAGAAGGAGCCACTATTGTACCCTCTCCCTCCCCACACACCGAGGCTTACAGACGAACAATAAAGGAACCTCTGCTGGTCACAGAATAACGCAAAAAAAAACCCAAGGCAAGGAGAAGGACACTTACAGCTGAGACGCTAAGGAAACAGAAATAGTAGTATCAATACCTATTGAACTGGTCCATTCTGGGATCAGTTCTGGATTTTTTTTTTTCTTTTTTTTTCTTTCTCTCTTTTTTTTTTTTTTTTTTTGATTTATTAAATACGATCTTAGCCCTAAGGGATCTACAAGTTTTATAACATAATTTTTTAATGATATTTTTTATTCTTTTTTTTTTTTTTTTTTGCCTTTTTATATACTTCTATATCTAGCTAAGTTTTTGGTAGTACGGACAAAATATCTTTCATACTTTCCTTTCATCCCTTTCTTTTATACACTTCTATTCCTTTCTTTTTCTTTGCATATTTCCAACCACATTACACTCTTCTGTTCCCCTTTCTTCCAGCCTTTTTAAGTGTATTTTATCTTAACATACTTATAAGCAACACTATCGGTCTGCTCAGACTCCTTGCTCTATTCTCCAGATGATGCACTGCCTTGGTATTAATATTAGGCTTTTGTCTTTATCTTAGTTCTTAGTACAGTTGTCTAATTACATTCTGAGAATCTCCATTCTCTCTGGTGGTACTCCAGCTCATTTCTATATTTGATCCCAGCGTACAAAATCTCCCTGGATTGATGTTTGTATGTGTAGGGTGTTATTTGTTGTTAGTTTGCTTTTGCTTTTGTCTCTGATTTGTTCTGTTTCAGTTGTCAATTTCTGCTGGGTTTCTCTTTGAATATCTGATAGCACACTGGGGTTCTGTCAGGTCTTTCTAGAGCCTTATGTCCTAACGGATTCAATAATTGTGTGTCTTATACATGTATGTGTTTCCTAGACTGAATATTCGTCTATTCCAATACTTGGACATTAGTCTGAGGCTTGGACAGTCTTCTATAAACACCTCTATCACCAGGACAAGCAACCCCAAAAGCTTGGACAACCATGAGGAAACAAAGAAACACCATGCAGGCAAAGGAGCAGGAAAAAAACCCACAAGACCAAATAAATGAGGAGGAAATAGGAAAAATGCCTGAAAAAGAATTTAGAGTAATGATAGTAAAAATGATACAAAATCTCGATAACAAAATAGAGAAAGTACAAGAAACAGTTCATAAGAACTCAGAAAAACAAACAGCAATGGATAACAAAATAACTGAAATTAAAAATACTCTAGATGCTATAACCAGCAGAAAGACTGAGGCAGAAGAACGAATAAGTGAGTTGGAAGATAGAATGGGGGAAATAAACGCCACAGAGCAGGAAAAAGAAAAAAAAATAAAAAGACTAGAAGACAGCCTCAGAGACCTCAGTGATAACCTTAAATGTACCAACATTCGAATTATAGGCATCCCAGAAGAAGAAGAAAACAAGAAAGGGTCTGAGAAAATATTTGAAGAGGTTCTAGTGGAAAACTTCCCCAACATGGGAAAGGAAATAATTCACCAAGTCCAAGAATCACAGAGAGTCCCATACAGAATAAACCCAAGGAGAAATACACCAAGACACATATTAATCAAACTAACGACAATTAAACACAAAGAAAAAATATTAAAAGCAGCAAGAGAAAAGCAACAAACAACATATAAGGGAAAACCCATAAGGATAACAGCTGACCTTTCTACAGAAACTCTGCAGGCCAGAAGGGAATGGCAGGATATACTGAAAGTCCTGAAAGAGAGAAACCTACAGCCAAGAATACTCTACCCAGCAAGAATCTCATTCAGATTTGAGGGAGAAATCAAAAGCTTTCCAGACAAGCAAAAGTTAAGAGAATTCAGCACCACCAAACCAGCCTTACAACAAGTGCTAAAGGAACTTCTCTAAGTAGGAAACACAAGAAAAGGAAAACACCTACAAATACAAACCCAAAACAATTAAGAAAATGGTAATTGGAACACACATGTCAATAATCACCTTAAATGTCAATGGATTAAATGCTCCAACCAAAAGACACAGACTGGCTGAATGGATACAAAAACAAGACCCTTCTATATGCTGCCTACAAGAAACCCACTTCAGACCAAGGGATACATATAGACTGAAAGTGAAGGGATGGAAAAAGATATTCCATGCAAATGGAAGTCAAAAGAAAGCTGGAGTAGCAATACTCATATCAGACAAATTAGACTTGAAAGTAAAGACTATTAAAAGAGACAAGGAAGGGCACTACATAATGATCAAGGGATCCATCCAAGAAGAACATATCACAATGGTAAATATCTATGCCCCCAATATAGGAGCACCTCAATACATAAGGCAAATGCTAACAGCTATAAAAGGGGACATCGACAGTAACACAATTATAGTGGGAGACTTGAACACCCCACTTACATCAATGGACAGATCATCCAAACAGAAAATAAACAAAGACACACAAGCTTTAAATGACACATTAGACCATCTCGACTTAATTGATATTTATAGGACATTCCATCCAAAAACGACAGACTACACTTTCTTCTCAAGTGCACACGGAACATTTTCCAGGATAGATCACATCTTGGGTCACAAATCAAACCTCAGCAAATTCAAGAAAATTGAAATCATATCAAGCATCTTCTCAGACCACAACGCCATGAGACTAGATATCAATTACAGGAAAAAAACTGCAAAAAATACAAACACATGGAGGCTAAACAATTCACTCTTAAACAACCAAGGAATCACTACAGAAATCAAAGAGGAAATCAAAAAATATCTAGAAACAAATGACAACGAAAACACAACAACCCAAAACCTGTGGGACGCAGCAAAAGCAGTTCTAAGAGGGAAGTTTATAGCAATACAATCCTACCTTAAGAAACAAGAAAATGATCGAATAAACAACCTAACCTTACACCTAAAACAACTAGAGAAAGAAGAACAAAGAAACCCCAAAGGGAGCAGAAGGAAAGAAATCATAAAGATCAGAGCAGAAATAAATGAAAAAGAAAGGAAAGAAACCATAAGAAAAATAAATAAAACTAAAAGCTGGTTCTTTGAGAAGATTAACAAAATTGATAAACCATTAGCCAGACTCATCAAGAAAAAAAGGGAGAAGATGCAAATCAACAGAATTAGAAATGAAAAAGGAGAAGTCACAACGGACACCTCAGAAATACAAAAGATCATGAGAGACTACTACAAGCAACTATATGCCAATCAATTGGATAACCTGGAAGAAATGGATACATTCTTAGAAAAATACAATCTTCCAAGACTGAACCAGGAAGAAATAGAAACCATGAACAGACCAATCACAAGTACAGAAATTGAGGCAGTGATTAAAAATCTCCCAACACACAAAAGCCCAGGACCAGATGGATTCACAGGCGAATTCTATCAAACATTTCGAGAAGAGTTAACACCTATCCTTCTCAAACTCTTCCAAAATATTGCAGAAGGCCGAGCACTCCCAAACTCATTCTACGAGGCCACCATCACCCTGATACCAAAACCAGGCAAAGATGTCACAAAAAAAGAAAACTACAGACCAATATCACTGATGAATATAGATGCAAAAATCCTCAACCAAATACTAGCTAACAGACTCCAACAGCACATTAAAAAAATCACACACCACGATCAAGTGGGGTTTATCCCTGGGATGCAAGGATTCTTCAATATACGCAAATCAATCAATGTGATACATCATATCAACAAATTGAAGGATAAAAACCATATGATCATTTCAATAGATGCAGAAAAAGCTTTTGACAAAGTTCAACATCCATTTATGATAAAAGCTCTCCAGAAAATGGGCATAGAAGGAAATTACCTCAACATAATAAAAGCCACATATGACAAACCAAAAGCCAACATTGTTCTCAATGGAGAAAAACTGGAAGAATTCCCTCTAAGAACAGGAACAAGACAAGGGTGTCCACTCTCACCACTATTATTCAACATAGTTTTGGAAGTGTTAGCCACAGCAATCAGAGAAGAAAAAGAAATAAAAGGAATCCAAATTGGAAAAGAAGAAGTAAAATTGTCACTCTTTGCAGATGACATGATATTATATATAGAAAACCCTAAAGACTCTACCAGAAAACTGCTAGCACTCATTGATGAGTTTAGTAAAGTAGCAGGATACAAAATTAATGCACAGAAAGCTCTTGCATTCCTATACACTAACAACGGAAGAGCAGAAAGAGAAATTAAGGAAACTCTCCCATTCACCATTGCAACCAAAAGAATAAAATACCTAGGAATCAACCTGCCTAAGGAGGCAAAAGATCTGTATGCAGAAAACTTTAAGACATTGATGAAAGAAATCAAAGATGACACAAACAGATGGAGGGACATACCATGTTCCTGGATTGGAAGAATCAACATCGTGAAAATGACTGTACTACCCAAAGCAATTTACAGATTCAATGCAATCCCAATCAAATTACCAATGGCATTTTTCACAGAACTAGAGCAAGAAATCTTACGATTTGTATGGAAACGCAAAAGACCCCGAATAGCCAAAGCAATCTTGAGAAGGAAAAATGGAGTTGGTGGAATCAGGCTTCCTGACTTCAAACTATACTACAAGGCCATAGTGATCAAGACAGTATGGTACTGGCACAAAAATAGAAAGGAAGATCAATGGAATAGAATAGAGAACTCAGAAGTAAGCCCAAACACATATGGGCACCTTATCTTTGACAAAGGAGGCACGAGTATACAATGGAAAAAAGACAGCCTCTTCAATAAGTGGTGCTGGGAACATTGGACAGCAACATGTAAAAGAATGAAATTAGAACACTTCCTAACACCATACACAAAAATAAACTCCAAATGGATTAAAGACCTACATGTAAGGCCGGACACTATAAAACTCCTAGAGGAAAACATAGGCAGAACACTCTATGACATACATCAAAGCAACATCCTTTTTGACCCACCTCCTAGAATCATGGAAATAAAATCAAGAATAAATGAATGGGACTTCATGAAACTTAAAAGCTTTTGCACAGCAAAAGAAACCATAAACAAGACTAAAAGGCAACCCTCAGAATGGGAAAAAATAATTGCCTATGAAACAACGGACAAAGGATTAACCTCCAAAATATACAAGCAGCTCATGCAGCTTCATACCAAAAAAGCAAATAACCCAATCCACAAATGGGCAGAAGACCTAAATAGACATTTCTCCAAAGAAGACATACAGATGGCCAACACACACATGAAAAGATGCTCAACATCACTAATCATCAGAGAAATGCAAGTCAAAGCCACAATGAGGTATCACCTCACACCAATCAGAATGGCCATCATCACAAAGTCTGGAAACAACAAATGTTGGAGAGGGTGTGGAGAAAAGGGAACTCTCCTGCACTGTTGGTGGGACTGTAAGTTGGTACAGCCACTATGGAAAACAATTTGGAGGTTCCTTAAAAAACTACAAATAGAACTACCATATGATCCAGTCATCCCACTCCTGGGCATATACCCAAAGAAAACCATAATCCCAAAAGAAACTTGTACCATAATGTTTATTGCAGCACTCTTTACAATAGCCAGGACATGGAAGCAACCTAAATGCCCATCAACAAATGAATGGATACAGAAGATGTGGCATATATATACAATGGAATATTACTCAGCTATAAAAAGGGATGAGATGGAGCTATATGTAATGAGGTGGATAGAACTACAATCTGTCATACATAGTGAAGTAAGTCAGAAAGAGAAGGACAAATATTGTATGCTAACTCACATATACGGAATCTAAAAATGGTACTGATGAACTCAGTGACAAGAACAAGGAAGCAGATACAGAGAATGGACTGGAGAACTCGAGGTATGGGAGGGGGCAGGGGGTGAAGGGGAAACTGAGAAGAAGCGAGAGAGTAGCACAGACATATATATACTACCAACTGTAAAATAGTCAGTGGGAAGTTGTTGTATAACAAAGGGAGTCCAACTCGAGGATGGAAGATGCCTTAGAGGACAGGGGCAGGGCTGGTGGGGGGGACTCGAGGGGGGGGCGTCAAGGAAGGGAGGGAATATGGGGATATGTGTCTAAAAACAGTTGATTGAACCTGGTGTACCCCCAAAAAAAATAAAATAATAAAAAAAAAAAAAAGAAATGAGATACCAAGCCACAAAAAGACAAAGATGGATCTTAAAAGCATAAATGTAAATGAAAGGAGACAATCTAAAAAGGCTACATATACGGTTCCAATTATTTGACACTCTGGAAAAGGCAAAACTATAGAGATAGAAAAGGTCAGTGGTTGCCAGAAGTTCAGAAGTAAACGAGGAAGGTTTGAATAGGTGAAGCTCAGGGTATTTTGAAGGCAGCAAGACTGTTCCGTAAGATACTGTAATTGTGGGTACATGACAACATGCCTTTGTCAAAATCCACTGAACCTTGGCACGCAGAGTGAAGCTTAATGTATGCAAATTTTAAAAAATCATTTAGGATGTCAGTAGACTTCCAGGATGGAATGCAGAATGTGACAAATCAATTTGTATCGCACATGTATGACACAACCTCACTGAAGGGAGTGGCGGGACTGCTGACATAAGTAATTTTGGAACTGAGTGGAACCTGGAAAACTAAAGGCAGAGGTGCTATAAAGCATTTTAGTTGATAAAGTTGTTTCCCACAGGTGTACGTGTTAACAATTCTGATACTGCTATACGCATTAGTGCAAACAATTGAGTAAATGGATGGTGGATGGCAGGAGCTAGATTTCTCTCTATTGCAGAGGGAATTTACAGGTAAGAAAGGGGAGGCTGCTGCAAGGATCTGTGTGGACAGAGTAGAGTTGGAGACATCAGTATAAAGCTATGTTTAGCTTGATATAGCTACAGGTGTTACATATAGAAATATGTACAGATATGTGTATATACATAGGTTAATACCTACATATATTTTTTTCTTGCTCTGTCAGCTGTGAGGGCCTGGAAGCAACAATGCTTCAGCAGCAACAAGCATGCCTAGGGCTCCGATCTCGGTTTCTAACACCATTCACTAATAAAAAAAAAACAGGCCAGGAAACTGGGTCAGGAAACACACAAGATGAGCCTGGAGCATCCTGTAGTGGAAGGAAGGAAGAAAGTCTTCAAAACACAGGAGCCAAGAGCTCCCAATGGCTAAGGCTGTGACCACTTGAGCAACAAAACAAAGCTGTATTGCGTCTTTACCTAAAATAGAAAATAAATACCCATGCGTCCATACTCTGTAAGTACAGGATTGCATAAATAGTTAAATAGGGGGAAAGAGACAAAATCCCCTGTACAGAATAATTCCAAATAATTTATGTAGATATTCTGCCTTCATGGAGATATATCCTGTGCATAGTAACATCCTTCCAAAGTGTACAGGATGGAGAGAGGGAAAAATTAGTAACTCTGGAGTGAAGAATCCAGACAAACACACCTCAGCCAGGTGATCAAGGTCAACATCAACATCAATTAGACATGTTGATCGTTTGCATCCTTGGTATGATGTGATGAAAATGGCACTTGACTTTTGTGGTCTTCCTTCCCCATACCCACAACCCCAGCCTCATCATGAGAAAAGCAGCAGACATATCCCAGTTGAGGGATATTCTTTTTTTTTTAGATTAATTTGTGCTTTTATTTGCCAGTATAACTGAATTACAGTGGCCTGCAAACTTTTTTGATCTAAAAAGTACATTTTACATCACAATCCAACAAACACACACACATATATAATATGTATACATACATAAACACGAAATGAAAGTTTTGCCAAAAATATCTACCCTGAGTGTTAATTCTTTTTTTTAAGGCTTTTTTTTTTTAACCAAGGATGAACTGCACTGACACATCATAATCACCAAAGTCCCCGGTTCATCGTAAAGTTCACTTTCATGAGGTGAATAATGTTGCACTTTCTATGGGTTTGGACAAAAGTATAATGACATATACCCATCATTATAATGTCATACAAATTATTTTCATTGCTCATAAAAACTGTACTCTTGTGTTTTCACCTCCCCTCTCCCCCCCGAACTCCTGGCAACCATTGATCTTTTTATTGTCCCAACTGAGGGACATTCTACAAAATACCTGACCAATATTCCTCAAAACTATCAAAGTCATCAAAAACAAGAAAAGTCTGAGAAGCTGTCACAGCCAAGAGGAGCCTAAAGAGATATAACAATTAAATGTAATGCCATAACCAGGATGAGATCCTGGAAGAGAAAAAGCACAGGAGACAAAACCTAAGGAAATGTGAACAAAGTATGGACCTTAGTTAATAATACTGTATCAATATTGATTCATCAATTGTAACACACGTACCACGCTGGTGTGAAACGCTAACAGAGGAAACTGAGTGTTAGGTATATAGGAACTCTCTGTATTATCGTCTCAATTTTTCTGTAAAGCTAAATGTTCCCCCCAAATAAAATTCATTTTTAAAAATGTTTAGTCTCTCACATTGTCTCCCCCAGGTGATGTGTCTTGTCACGTGGTCACAGGTATCCTGCTGGCCTCCAAACCTGAAGTTTAGAACTGGCGGACTGGGGGTCTTTCTTGTAGTTGGTGCAATGCTCTCAGGAGTCCTGGTATCTGCCCTTCTTGTTTGGCCTCCTCTCAGCTCTATGTGGCTGACGTCCCTGGGTCTCTGCTATACCCTCCATCCAAGTCTGGCCCAGGAATCGACACCCATCCTCTGTTCTGGGGACACTTTGGCGTTGTCCCTGTGGCAGACCAGCCACTGCTTCATTCTGTGTCTCTGCCCCACAGCTACCCTGTTCCACTCTCCACACGTTGAAACAGACCAGAGGTGATGTCTTGGGTCAGGTGCCTTATCTGGTGGGCTCCCAAGGTCCCCATGGAGGGCTGAGACCAGAGCCTCTGTCCTTAGTGCGGCCCTCGTGCAGTCCCTGGGTGCCCAGAGAGAATGGAAGGAGCGCATCCCTTAGCTCTCCTGCCGCTTTCTCATTTCTCCTCCTCCCTCCAACCTTACACCAGAAAGTAGTTTCCTTTACCTCTCCTGTGTCACCTGCCCCTTCTTCCCGGCTCCAGCCTTACCGTTAAGCCTAAATGTGGTCAGAGGTAACTTCTTTACGCTAGGAGGAGAATCCAAAGGTCTGAGTCTTCCCTATGAACTGTAATCTTGCAAGATTTCTCTGCCCATGAAATCTAGCTTGGAAGCCCAGTGTCTTCCCCAAGAAGTCAACCACCTGTTATCCTGCCCTGGGGTAAGGAGTCTCTTGACTTGACTTCAGCCTTCATATTAACATGCATCCATAGGGACTTCCTTGGTGGACCAGTGGTAAAGAATCCGCCTACCAATGCAGGGGACGCAGGTTCGATCCCTGGCTGGGGAACAGAGATCCCACGTGCCATGGAGCAACTAAGCCCAGGTGCCACAACTACTGAGCTTGCGCACCTCAACGAGAGAGCCCATGTGCCACAACTAAGACCCAACGCAGCCAAGAAAATAAATAAATATTAAAACAAAAAACAAAAAAACCCCATGCACCTGTGTAAGATTTGCCACAATGTTATTCCTATCACCTACTGCCAGGGTGGACAGAGTTCTGTGGGTTGTCCCTGCAGGGGAGGAAGTCAGAGGGAGGGAGCTGGGTCCTGCAGTCGGGGAACGGGTTTCCTACAAAGAGATGGAGATTTGCCCAGAAAAGGCCTGAAGAAAGAAGCCAGGAAACAGGGCAAAGAAATGCACTGAACAGGGATCCTGGGGGAACTCTTCGGCGGCCCGAGGATAGAATCAAGGAGCCCGTGAATTTGGATGGGAAAGAATGTACCTTTATTTTCATCAATCTCTAACTGGAATCTAGCATTTCCCTCCATAATGAACGCAAGGCGTGTGGTGTAGTGGAATTAGCCATGCTGTGACTTCGCCGCTAATATTTTCCTACCAGGTTACAGCTGTGAGAGTTATCTCCCCACGTTGTTTACACTTACGACTACAGTATTTCAAAATTATGACTGTTATTACACCTGCTGCTAGATCTTATTATTTAATGCACCAACAAGGAAGCGCGTGTATTATGACATCACGCATTTGTTTTTGTTTAAGATTGCCACTCTGTACTTAACTAATTGACTTCCTTTAGTGTTCCCTCTATTATCCTATTTCACGCATTTAAAAACATAATTCACAGGCTTCACCGGACTGCCAAAGGGATGTATGTACAAAAAGTCCCTCTAAAAATATTTTTATTTTTTCCGACGCTATGAAGATTTCTTTGTACGTGGTAATTTTTCCCTACATTGAAATTATTTTCTCTGACTCTTTGAAGATTTCTTTGTAGATGGTAAATCTTCCCTACATTGGTTATTCCCACGCCTTCAGTAAAATCCGTGATTTATATCTATCTGCCGTGTGACGATGGCCAGGTGGGGAACTGAGAGAAGGCAAAGGAAACTGTGCCCTGTACCAGCACCGCCCCTCCAGGGGCTGATGACTCGGTAGCTGCTGCTTATTAAGAGAACACGGCAGCCCCAGAGTCCCAGGTGTGGACTGGAAGTGAAGCGGCACAGGGCTGAGATGTGCGAAGCCCTTAGGATGGGGGCAGGTCACCAGAATCGGCTACAGGTGGATTGACTCACATGCGGACCCGAGGCCTACCTGTTTCCCCCAAATATCATATGAGGAGATGACCCTGGTAAGGGAATGAGACAGACATTCGACCAAGAGCAGCACAGTGGTACAAGCTACTGCTTTTCTTTAAGTCCCATCAAAGCTCTGTGTGACCAGGGCCCAATTAATTACACTCTGTGAGTGCCCGCTAGGGTTGTGGAGTGGACCACTTGCATCAGGACATGGGTGGCCTGGCCCCTCTCTCTCCTGGAACATACTTTATCAATTTTCCTGAAATCCTGTCCTGGTTAATGTCTCTGCTCACGTGGCGAAACTTCCTCTATTTGCCAGCGTGGGTCTTTCTGCCCCGTCCTTTCTCCTCCTGGAGTCTGGCACACACCAGGTTAGGATAATTTAAAGTCAGACAAACACTTTTCTAACATAATAATGTTCCAAGTTATCCACAAGACTCTCATATCACTGGAAAGGGTGGTTATTTTGACTCCCCCCCCCCAGCCAGCATCCTGTTCTTCGGTGCCACCCAGCAAGAATCCAGAAGATGCTAAAAGAGGTGCAACGCTGGGAGCAGGTGGCAGAAGGATCCAGGCTCCATGAAGGAAAAGTGTGGGAGTTTTACAATGTGGTCCCCAAATTCGCTGAATCTCCTTGCCACTGATGTATGCTCTCTATGCCTCCGCCCCCTGAATCTAGGAGGATCTGGACTGCTTTGACTGCCAGAATATGCCAGAAGGGATGCTTACAAGGCCAAGTCATAAAAGGCCAACCAGGGCCCAGCTGGTGCTCTTGGAAGGCTCATCCCTAGATGCCTGTCTTAGAAGCCAGACGCCACGCTGGGAGAAGCATAAGTGGAGAAGTCATATGTAGATGGTCCCAGGTGAGCTGCTCCTTCAGCCAGCCCAGCCCAGGCACCAAACGTATGAGTCACCAAATGATTCCAGCCCCTGGCCATCGAGTCTTTCCAATAGAGGCACCGGACATCACAGAGCAGAGACAAGCAATCCTCCCTGAATTCCTGACCCAGAGACTCTAAGAGCATAAGCTGTTTGTTTGTTTATGCCACTGACTTTGGGACGGTTTATTAAAAAGCAGTAGTAGACAAAGCAGAGACAAAAGGTCCAAGAGGAAAAGGTTTCTGCAATGGCCACACATGGACCGTGGGCGGAGAGCTTGACATGGCTCTGGTGGGAGAGACTGGGGACGGGACACCTGGTGGGACAGGCCTGAGGAGCCTCTGTGTCCCTTTAGTCCCCTTTACTCTGCGATGGGCAGGACTGACTTAACCCTGAGGGAAAGTGCTGTTTTCTACAGTCTTCTGCCCACAGCAAGTCTGTTAGGGCGTGAATTCCACTGTCTCCTCCTCCCCCTGCCCCACTTTCTCCACAGGAGCAAAACACTCAAATTAAAATTTGATACAAACACAGGGAGTGTGCTAGATGAATTTGGTCTGGCCCAGGGGTTCTCAGTTTTTCCATAAAAGGGCTTCTGATGATAGAGAATGATGGGGTCATAGCCCAAAACATCTCCCCACGAGCAAGAACTCACTTTTGAAGTCCAAGATTTTTGTCTTAAAAACTAGTATCCTGCACCAGAACATATCAAGCTTTGTTTTAATATTAAAGTGTCTTAGATTACCTGCCATGGGGTGAAATGGACATTGCATGGACGTGTACCCTGTTTATCCTATGATGCCGGACATGTTCTGGTCCATTGCTGCATCCATATGCCGATACCAGGAGGACAAGCATAGAGCATCCTGATACCCAAAGCTCTTCCAAAGAAATCAGGTTCCTAGGGGCCAACTGGGTTACTGACCATGGAGCACTTTTAGAGGAAAACTTATTAATAACAATGTTAACCATCAGTTTGTAGCATGTTTCATAAAAAAAAAAGGATGAAATAATGCCATTTGCAGCAACATGGATGGACCTAGAGATTATCATACTAAGTGAAGTCAGAAAGAGAAAGACAAATACCATATGATATCACTTAGATGTGGAATCTAAAAAAAAACAAAAGGATACAAAGGAACTTATTTACAAAACAGAGACTCACACACTTTGAAAACAAACTTACGGTTACTAAAGGGGAAACGTTGGGGTGGAGGGGGAGAATAAATTAGGAGTTTGGACATATACAACTACCATATATAAAACAGATAATCAACAAGGACCTACTATATAGCACAGGGAAACCTACTCAATATTCTTATAATAACCTATATGGGCAAAGAATCTGAAAAAGAATGGATATATATATATGTATAACTGAATCACTTACCTTCACACCTGAAATTAACACAACATTGTAAATCAACTATACTCCAATAGAAAATAAATATTAAATTCTTTTAAATGTGGCATGTTTTCTTAGAAGAATCATGCAGGAAATAATGCATCCTGGCTGAAAGGAGGGTTTCCAAGAGACTTGAGTTAGAGAATCTCCAGGAGGGTGCAAAAGTGATCAAAATTTCTCAGCTAAGATCATTTGTAATGTTTTCTGTGGTGTCCAGAATTTACACTTTGGCTGTGCACGTAGAAGTTTTTTCCTCGTGAAGACTGTGTTCTTGATCCCATGCCCCCTGGCTTCCTAAGGGACACTGTTCCATTAATTATCACCTTCAAGCCCTTCTCCTCTCTGGCCTCCTTCTCCTCCACTCCAGTGTCCCCTGTCCTCAGAAGCCCTTCCCTTAGGTAAATTGGTTCCTAATTCTGGAGAGCAATTTGGCAAATCTAGCAAAAGAAAAAAAAAATGTGTATACTTTCTGACCCAGAAATTTCACTTCTAGAAAATTTATATTTAGATATACTTGCACAAGTTCGTAAGGATAAATAGACAGAGATGCTCCTTGCAGCACTGCTGTGAGAGCAACAAGAGAGCAGCCTAAAAAGCCATCAGGAGGGGACTGGTGAAATCAATCACAGCCCAACAGAAAAGGATGCTGGTAATAAATTGTTGAGTGAAAAAAATCTTGCAGCGTAACGTGACCACATCAGTGAGAACAAACTATGCATGTTTAGATGGATATGGGTTTATTTACTCTAGGTATACTGCACAACTTCGGGGGGAGGGGTGACATTCACATTGTGTTCTTGTTTTATAAGTGGATGGTGTACCCTGGAGCTGTACAACTTTCTGGGGTGTGTGTGTGTGTGTGTGTGTGTGTGTGATGCTCCAGGGCACACCCTGTGCGTGAATTTATCCTCACACATAAACTCTACGGTGAGTACTAATCCACCTTTTCCATGAGCCTATAAACCATAGGAGGAAAGGGATTATTCATCTCTTAATTCCCAACACCCAGCACAAAGCCTGGCACACCAATTAATGGTGTTTTCGGGAATATGGGTGCTGGCATTCCTTGGGCCCAGGATATATTAGCTACAGACCATTTGCATAGAACTAGGTGTGTCCTGAGGAGAGGACATAAACACTTGGTAGGTGATTTCTTGGCTTTTACAGGCACACACCCGCACATATTTACTCACACCCAGTGTTCCAGGCTCACACTGTGTTTGGAAACACTGAGTTAAGCCAGGATAAACCATTTTCTTTGCTGCAGAACATGGCTAAGATTTTAACACGCGTTGATATTCTCTAACGGGCAGAGCAAGAAGCATCACCTGAATTTTACTGACCATGAAGCACTTTTAGAGGAATATTTATTAACGCTGATGTTCTGAGGAACATGTTGTATTAGACAAATCACAAAGGAAGGAAATAGGTCCTGGGTGAAAGGAAGATTTCCGAGAGGTAGGGTCAGATAATCTCTAGGAGAGTGAAAGAGTGATTAGAAGTTTCTTAGCTGGGACCTCCCTGGTGGCACAGCAGTTAAGAATCCACCTGCCAATGCAGGGGACACAGATTTGATCCCTGGTCCAGGAAGATCCCACATGCCTCCGAGCAACCAAGCCCGTGCGCCACAACTACTGAGCCTGCGCTCTAGAGCTCACGAGCCAAGCTACGGAGCCCACACACCGCAACTACGGAAGGCTGAGCACCTAGAGCCCATGCTTCATAATAAGAGAAGCCACCACACTGAGAAGCATGAGCACTGCAACAAAGAGTAGCCCCCACACGCCACAACTAGAGAAACCCCATGCACAGCAATGAAGACCCTATGCAGCCCAAAATAAATAAATTAATTTGTTTTTAAAAGTTTCTTAGCTAAGATCATTTGAAATTCAAGTTGGATGGCTGGAACTGATACAGAAAGGGAAAGGGAAAAGAACTGGCCGTCATAACAAGAGTGAGCAAAGCACACTTGCAGATGTGACTCTGTTTCAGCAGAGACCCTCCCGCTTCTTCTGGGGACCTGGCTGGGCTGTTGGTGAAAGTCCTAGGGAGAAGGGAATCGGGGTCAGCAGATTCCCGGGTCCTGCTTGATTCTGTAAACTCACCAGATAAATTTCGATGATGAGCTAAACAGTGAACTGCTCCCTCTTTGGCATGGGTCCTCCTGCTCTAACACTATCCCTTGTTCCAGCCAGAACAGGATCAGTGGACTGATGGGGGCAGAGGCCAGATCACAGCCAGTGAGGGCTGAGAAGGACATGCAAAGTGGAGAAACAGAGCAAGCGTAGGCAATTTTTTCAAGACGTTTGAAGCAACGGTTTTAAAGGCTCATATCGGCTTTTTCTTTTGTTGAAAGATAAGTGACATCAGGGAACTACCCTGGCGGTCCAGTGGGGAAGACTCTGCTTTCCAGTGCAGGGGTGTGCGTTCCATCCCCGGTCGGGGAGCTGAGGTCCCACACGCCTCATGGCCAGAAAACCGAAAACATAAAAAAAAACAGAAGCAATGTTGTAACAAATTCAATAAAGACTTGAAAAATGGTCCACACCAAAAAGAAAAAATCTTAAAAAAGTCACATCAGAAAAAATGTTTATACTTAGGAGAAGAAGAGACAGGTTGAAGAATAACCCAGGAGGTACAATTGATGGAATAAGGTCCCTGAAGAGAGGGTGGCAGGGAATAGATGTTGGGGCACGTGTGGCAAGTGGTCCTTGACCTGGTGTCAGGCATCCTCCTCCACTATGGCGGGCAGGGAGTGGCAAAGATGAACTGGGATGTAGAAAAGTAACAGAGAGGCGCTCAGGAAGTTGAGAAGTTTCCTTCTGGGGCCTTTGTTTTATTTGTGAATGAGCAAGTGGCATCATTCTTAGAGGAGTGGGTAGCAGGGGAAGCAGTTACGGTAGAGAACGGGGAGGAGACCTGGCCGCTAGAAGAACCTCTGAGTCCCACTGAGGATCCGTTGGGGTTGAAGGTTATGAGTATGAAGGGTGACCTACCCACATCCTGTATTCCTGTAAGATTTTCTCTCGGTTTCCTCTACATCCTGAAATAGGAATAACAGTGGTAAACACGTCAAGGAGGTTGTCAAAGAGGACAGCATTGCCATGTGAGCTCTCTGCAGCTGAATCTGAAGCAACATGAGGTAGAAACGTTGCCTGGTCATCCACACGGTTTTAGCTCCCTCATATGACATCAGGACTCTGGGCAGATGTGAGACAGAATAAGCACTAAGATATTCAAGGAGCAAGGGGGTGACTGGAAGGAGAGCAGGTGATGACGACAAGGAAAGGTCAAAGGTGAGATTTTTACACAACTTTCAAGGAACCATGCTGTGAAGGTCAGCCAGTAGTCCCTCCAGGTGAAACGTCTCACTGTTCATCTCAGGGGTCCTAAAGGATCTCCCCATCGTCCCAAACACACACAAACCTTGCTCCAACCAGAACGAGTCTTCTCTTTTTGCTTTATGTACTGCGATTCCCCAGAAGACTTATTTTAGAAAGGTTTTGTGAGAAAAAAACAAAAACAAAAACAAAAAACTGAACACCACTGATGAGACCCAACCCTTCCATTCAACCCAAGAATGAGCCCAAGGCCCCCAGTGAGCTGACAGAGATGCCCGTTGCTGCATCCTTCTGCAGAACCATACGGTGTGTGCTCTCCCCGAGGGTGTATTCCCCCGGAGCCGATGCTCAGTGATGAAACATCCTCATTAGGGCCGGTGATGCGAGTGCTACTGGGGTCCAACAGAGCTGGGCATCGTGGGGAGGGAGAAGCAGTGGCCGTGGTGGGGCCACGGAATTCCCTGGACACCTGTTAGGGACAGGAGGAGGAGAAATGAGGATGGGCAGACCGGGGGTGGGGTGGGGAGTCTGGCTGATGATTCCAGCCTCACTAGGGAAGCCAGCTTAGGAACCAGGCAATAAAACTTGAGTTCCTTCTGCCTCTCACTGCGCAGGACCTTAAATCATGGAGGAGTTTATGGGGCCTGTTTATGTAGAGAGTCTTTTTATAAGCTATTCAGAGCAGGGGTGGGAGGGAGAAATAGGGAGAGAAAAATTCCCTTTGAATTTCCATTGCTTTCAGAGTCAGCAATTTAATGAGTCATGCATTCTAAATCTTTGCTTTGTCTACACATTTTCATTTCAAAATACTAAAAAACACTTTGTTTGGAACATGGGCTATTTTTAGCTCACATATCAATAGTGCACATCCATTCCTCCCCATGTTAGAAAAGCTTCCTTCGAGTTGGGTTGGAGCGCACCATGGTAGTAGGGTTGTTTATTAGCTGTAGTTTGTTGAAGCTACCTGGGTATCTCTCCATCCTTGGTGACAGTCTTCCAGTGGGTCTCCTGGGCCTACTGACCATTCAGTGAGTCAGCTCTAGACCTGGTCAAAAGAGTTCCAGATCTCAGAGTCTGGACAAAAGGGGAATAGCATTCTTTCAAGCCTCCAGCCCACGGAGTCAGCACCTTGGTGGGCCAGAGACAAGCGGGGCTCCACTGCGGTGGGCCCTTGTGAGACTCTTCAGAGTAGATGAGAAGGAAGGTTCCCATCTACAGGTCATTTCCTACAGATCCACCAAGATAAAGCCTGGCCACACCTTGCAAAGCACAGGAATAGACAATCTGGGGAATTCTGTAATTTTCCAGACTGACAGGCAAGAGAACAGGCTGGGAGGAGGCTAGAGGGTCCTACCTCTCCAGTCCCTGCCTCTGCATGAGGTCTCTCTCCACAGGTCACCACCCCACTGCTTTTGTCCCACCAGTGATCGTTCAGTCCTCTGCACCTCCTGGGGTCCACCTTCTTTTAAAGACTCCAGCGTAGAGCGTGAAGAGCAAGCACCTTACTCACACCTCATGGGTAGCCAACCAACTGCAAGAATGGAATACAAGACCAATATCTGAAGGAACTGGGGTGAGGAGCTGCCCCACCTCTCTGGTCATTGTTTCTCCACCATTTCCACCCACGTATTTATAGCGGAAGCAACCATGTTCATACCCTCTGACCCTCCTCCCCTGGACACTGTTGATTTGATCGGGAGTGGGCACCTACGAGCCTGTTCCCCAGGGATTTTGGAATTAAGACCATACTAATTCCCTGTTGAGGCTGACTGCCCAATTGGCAGCTACCTGATAGGGATCATTTTTATTATATATGGACAGACTAACCAGACAGGCATAGACAGGTAGAAAGAAGCCGCTTTCTTGGGTTTTTTCTGTCCTCAGACATCCCTGAGGCTTTGAATTTCATGAGATACCTCCCCCCCTCCCCCCCGCCGCTGCCTGTGATCTTCTGTCAGGATGTTAGATGTTTCTCTTTTCACTTAGGAGACTTCTACTGGACTTCTGTTACTAGGAACCAAATTGGTACCAGGAGGTGGGAAAATGATCTGGGGTGAGAAGATGGGAGGCATGGAGGAGACTCCTTCTCGCTTTATAATTTTGCCGGCCCTGCCCACACCAGGCACAACCACCTGGACCTGAGTGTTTCAAGACTGAGGCCCCTGATGGTACGTAAACTAGTCGCAGTACCCAACACCCATGTTTTATCTGAAGGAGGCTCTCAGCCAAGGAACCGGAGTACAGGGATGCAACCTACTCTACCCTTGCGAGACCTCACTGCTGGAAAGTTACAGAAAACAAGTTCCAGAAGGGCTGTGTTCACTTTCCCCTTCACGTGCAGCCCCTGGTACAGAGGCCATGGGCCTGGTCCATCCCTTGGCCCGATCTCACCCCTCTTCCTTCTAGCTGTCTCTCTCTGCCCACTGCAGAAAGCAATCTTTGAGAAATGTATTTGTCTGCCCCCAAGGAAGGGGTAAGCAAAAGCGTCATGTGGTTGGTGTGTGGGTGTGAGTGTGAATGTGTGATGAGAACAAGCCACGAGCCCTAGAGACCCTCAGCCCTGGGGTCCAAGAAGAGCCCATGCTCTCCTCCACGGAGAAGCTGATGGCTTGGGAGAGCGGATTCACTCCTCTTGGGCTACTGCTGTCCCCAGAGACGAGGGAAACTCGACTGCCTAATTCATGCCCATCACAGTCCTGGCCCCAAAACTCTAAATCCCAAAGTCACAGGAACAAACAGGGAAATATTTTTAATGTGGGAGTATTTGAGTGAAAAGGGCCTCTGACTCCACCGGACTTCTTTGTCTATTTGCCGCGTGGTATCTTCACATCCACTAAGGTGAGCAACTCTCCTTTTCCTCTGTAGCATCAGCCACGTTTGTCACTTGCCACAGACCCCACAGGACATGCAGAAGCATTTTTCTGCCCCTGTCCTTCCCTCCTTCCCTCAATACCACCTCCCCTCCCAAGGCAATGCCCAGGATGTGATCACTTATCCCAGCCTGAGAATAAACCAACCAGGGATTTCATCCTTGCACTGGACTGTGCCTCCTGCTGGTACTCCTCTCCGGGCTGGGGAGGCCCAGGCCAGGTCGTCCTCTGACCCCTGGCCAGCTTTCCCGAGCAGAACCTCCCTCTGGGCCTGCCTTCAGCATACATCGTTTCAGCTTCACGTTGCCCTCTTCCAGATCTTTCCTCAGAGTCGATGAGAAGGTCTCACCCTGCAGGTCAGCAGGCCCATGGCCATAGGTCCCATAAGCTCCCACCTTGATTTCCCAAACAATGAGCTGTACTGGAGAAGGTTCTGGATAGAGTCTTACAGCATCCTGTGCCGGTCCCTGCGGTCCAGCCCCAGCTCTGGAGAGAAACCGCTAAAGATCAGGATCTCTAGTCATCAGAAATAGGTCCACTTCCTTTACTCCCCCGTAAGCCTAACCCTGAACTCACGCCCACCCCCTACCATAAACACTTGTGGCCTCCATGAGAGCTGGTGACAGAGAGGGCTTGGGACCCACTGCAAACAGCCTTGGGGAGACCACTGCAGAACATGCCCGTGTAAAGGACTCACCCAGACCAACTCCTCGAGGTCAGCACCACACAGGTCAAAACTTCCTTCTATACCAAACCACCCAGGGTCGAAATTTCTCTTGAGTTTTTACAGCCATGAATGTCTCCAAGGAAAAGGAAGAGAGTAGGATCAAACCTACAGAAGCCTGTGACTTAGAACACATATAACCCCTCCCCCTGAGCTGACCTTCTCACCCGTAAGCAGGGGGAGAGGCAGGGGAGTCTAACAATTAGGAACAAGTTTTTGGATTCAGAGATGTGGGTGGGAGTCCTGGGTTGACCTTGGCCTGTTTGATCTGGCCTATGTGACGTTGTTTACCGGCCGTCTTACTTTTCTCCTGTAAAAATGGGGTTAATAACACCCGTACAGGGTGATTGTGAGGATGAACTGAAATTACCTATACAGAGCTCCTGCTTCCATGCTGCCACACAGGATGCTCTATAAACGGTATCTGTTGCTTCCTTTTTTTTTTTCTAACAAGCACCCCCTCCAACCTAATCAGTCCCTGATAGGGTCAGCTTTCAAACCCAGCCCCTCGCCTGTCCACACATCTCAGAGAAAATCAATGGACAGCTGTTGGGTTTAAGACAGATGGTCAAGTATCTGGCCCCGCGGGGACGCGCCATCCCCTGGGGACCCCTCCCGGGTGTCCTGTCCCCAGACACTGGCACCAAGGCTCCCAGCCCCCACACCACCCCCTACCTGCGGGCCGAACACAATCAAGTCCTGAGCAAACATTCGAGAAAGCTCGTTTCTCCGGGGGTTTGGGGGAGAAGACTTGCCAAGTGGGGAAGTCGGGGGCCCGGGTCCTCGGCGGCTCCTCTCCCCCTCCAGGGGCTCCTCTGCCCCCCTTTTCCTCATTCTCAGGCTTCCCCTCTCCGGGTTGCTCGGGCAGCCGCATCGGGGGTCCAGGGTGGTGTTCTCAGAGAGATTTGTGAGCACATCAAGGGAACGTCAGCGGAGACACTGAGATTCTGCAAGGAGTTGACAGAAACTTACTGCCTGCACAGGGCTGGTGGGTATTTACTCAAAGTCAGTTGCCTAAATAATTCACACCCTCCCTTCCGTGTTTAAACAGGACAATCGTAGAAACACAATCCTGGCACAAGAAATATAATTACAGTTGTGACAGATGTTTAGTTATTAATAAGGCCTCAATGTCACCAGAGGGTATTACACAACAAACCAATACCGTGGCTTTGGAACCGACCTTCGTCTTTACAGGTTCTTTTCCACTCCCGCTCCCGTGGGCTTTGTTGTGGTGTAAGCTATGCGGAGGGAGCTAGAACAGCCAGTGTGACTGCAACTTGCAAGAAAGCCCAGCACCTTGCCAGCAGAATTTGTTTCCTTGCTGTTGACATCAACAGAGCCACAGAAACAAAGTGTATGTGGGGGCGGGGGGGCGGGGGAGTTAGCACAGCCATCTGATGGAGAGGACTCTGGCCGGAGCTCTTAAGCACGTGACGCTGCTCGCCACCCCAGAGCAACGTCATCCTAGCTTCCTTAGACGGAGCAAAGAGCATCCCAGACTGAGTGGCCCTTTACCAGCTCCGGTGCAGGCTTGCTTCCCACGTGTCAGGAGCCTCTGGGTGGGCCTGATGTCACCAAGTGGTGACTTCCTCTCTCCCCCAACCCTGGACATCTGGTCAACCCCTATTGCCCTTTCCGACTCTGCTCAGGTTAAGGCACTGGGCTGGGTTAAGGCTCCCCTCATCTGTGCCTATTTCTGCCGTCATCCACGGCCTCTCCCTCTCTACCCCTAACTGCACTGAGAAGAACTCCAGGCAGGGAATCATTCAGATGCATTTATGTCACCTAGGCCCAGGCAGGGATGACCCGAAAATAACTGGTGATCAATAAAACATGTATTGAACTAACATTTAATTGATATTGGTTCTCTTTGGTTCCATACTGAAGTTCAAAAAATAATAATAAAACAAAGACTCTCCAGAGATGTGAAGTACAGAGGTGTTAACTGGAAGAATCTTGGTGATGGAATGAATGGGCCCGGGACACAGTGGATGGAGCCCTTGCCGGAGAAAGCTGGCCCATGGGAAGGTCTGCACATGGTAGTGGGTGGTGGCCTCTCCCAGCGACAGGCAGATGAGTCTCCATCCCTCACAGCTCAGCCCCTGCACCTCGCATCCTGGGAAAAGGCTCTCTACTTGCAGCCTCCTGATTCTGACCAGAGGTACATTCCATGCCTGGGAAGTGTCCTCCTGGAGAAGCCAGCCCCATAGGAGATGAGGCTCAGAAAATGGTCTTAGGAAGCATGCAGCCTTGGAGAGGTGTGTGTAGATGTGATCATGGTTGTAAATTTGTACACATGGTCGGCACTGAGTGTCAGCCCTATCCCAGGTCAGATGGAACAGGTCAGCCCTATGCCTACCGCATGTCAGTTACTAGAATGAATGAATGGGAGACACACAAACTGTCTGTGTGCTTTGTACCTTCCACCTTAAGCAGAAACCCCCACCATCTAGGTCAGGGCTGGGCCAGATGGTGTCTGGGTGCTCCTGATATGTAGGATCTCTGGTTCTGTGGGGTTCGAGGCACGGAGTTGGGTCCTCTCTGAAAAGAGGGGCTCTATCTCCTGTGATTGGGCTGGAACCTCCCAAAGGTTGGAACCACAGGGATACCCTATAGAGAGAAAGCTTTGCAAAGCCAGGAGCCTTGTCTCACCAAACACATCCAAGTATAACACATCCAAGCACTAGCACTTGTCTGCAGACTCACCTCCCCCGGCACTTCCTGTCTTCAGGTGCACACACACACACACACACACACCTCAGTGCTGTTGCACACATGCTCCAGGCAAGTCTTCAAACACTCACAGCCTGTGTGTGGTCTCAACCCCAAGTTCAGCCCTAACCTCAGACACATACACAAGGAGGACTCACCCCACAGCCAAACAGCTGCACACACCACCCCCATCAACATAAGCATCCATACACACCCTCACACACACACACACCTCACATGTCCACACACACTACAGCACCCGCTTGCCCACACGTGCTGCACACACACCTATACTCTCGAGTCTCTAGTTATGTTAAGTTAAAAAGGAACAACAGATTGAACTTGGTGTACCCCCAAAATAATAAAAAAAAAAAATTAAAAAAAAAAAAAAAGGAACAACAAGTTTCCTGTGTCATTACACTAGAAATGCAAAAGAAAAGCGACATTTTATTTTCAGATATGCTTTTAGTTGCCATGACAGTCCCAGCACCGCGAAGCTGTGATTGGTGGCAAACGCAGGTTTCTAAAGAGAGTAATTAGCTCCCCACACACCAGAACTTCCAAATACGCTGGGTGCCCTCCCTCGGCAGTTCCCTCCAGGCAGAGTGGACACCAGGGCGGGGGCAGCCCCCAGTGCTAGTCTGGCTGCCAAGATGGCAGGTGATGGGACCTGCCAAGAGCTCTCAGCAAGGATGTCCAAGCTGATGGTCACAGTGGCTTCAGAACCCAATCCACTTAATTACTTGGAACTTGCTCGTAGCTCAACAGGAGCATGGCACTGGAGGTGGCAGCTCCCCACAAGGAACAATTGCTCCTGCTGTTCGGCTGGCCTCCGGTGCCCTTCACTGCGGCACTTGTGACGTGCCAGAGGACCACAAAGCCAGGGGCTGATCCCTCAGCCAAAAAGGGAGTTGGCTCCTCCAGCCAGAAGCCATCTCACCAAAATACTCCTCTCCAGATCACAACTGGCCTGACACATGACGGTGGAAGCCAAGCCGCCTTCCACAGCTGGGACTGACCGCCCAGGGCCAGCTCATGAACCACCCTAGGCTGGCATCTGGATACAAGATGGACCTGCATCTCTCCATTTTGTTAGGAGCTTCTCAAAGACTGAGCCATGGTACATGTACCTCCCAAGTCACCAATGGCCTTATATACCTTGGGACCCACAGTAAATATCTACAGGAATAACTCTTTGTCCCCAAATTATGTCATTTCCTGATGAGATTCCTAAGGGCAATTAATTTCCAGAATTTCTATTCTGAGTCCATTTGCCAGACGTCTTTACCGTCATCATCTGAAAGACTGGCCAGGAGCTGGTTTTTGAGCCCAGGTCTTGAAGTTAGAGCTTTGGGTTAATTCCTAGACCCATATGAGCGCTCTCTTCAGCTTTTCATTTCAGCACATGACCCACCCATTTCCTTCAGCACCTGTAATGTTCTCTGAGCACTGGCCACACTCTGAGTCACTCTGGGCTACCCCAAATGTGATGCTACCAAGGTACTCCATTGACTCCATCATTTTTACCAACCCATAACATGCAGAGATTGGGGTAGCGACATGGCTAAGAACATGGCTAATTGAATCAGACCATGCATTTCAAAGAGGTTCTGCCACTTATGGGCTGTGTGATCTTAGCCAAGTCACTTAACCTCTCTGCGCTTCAGTTCCCTTCCCTGCAAAATGGGCCTGAGAATAATAGCACCCACATTGTAGGGGTAATAGAAAGTGTTTGGCACAGAGTAAGTACCACATGCACTAGCTATTCATTCCTGCCTTTTGCACCTAACAGGCAGTGGCTGAGCCCTCATTCTGCTCGGACGGTGCTGGGCTGACCCCAGAGTGACATGTGGGGAGGGGCAGAAGTGAATAGCCCCATATCTCACCATAGATACAGCCCCACAGAGCTCAGAATCAAGCTGGGGACATAGACACAAACACACAGACCAAAGCAGGAGGCTGCTCCTCTTTCAGTCTGAAGAGTGAGTTTGTCCCTGAGGGTATTTGGGAGGGGAGGTTTTGATACTTCTCTTTGGTGCCACCAAGTATGGGGGGGCGTATGGAGACAGTTTGGGAGAACTGGTCAACCTCGACATTCCAGCATCTAGTGGGGTGCATGGGTCACAGACCAACTCAGTCCTTCACAGATGTGGGTCCCTTTTGGCATAGTCTAAAATTACAGTCGCTGTGGGAGCAGGGGATGGATGAAAATCTAATGTTTATGAACAGAGTGTATGAGCCTGCATTGTTTATTGGCATGAATAATTCATAAATCCTGAGTAGATAGTTCTATTTAGTTCCTGGGAAACCCAAGAAACAGTGCTTCCCTAGCTGATACTCTAAGACCCAGCTCAAACATTCACCAAGAAATGCCCCGTCCATTCTGATCACACTGGGCGTCGGGTTAGAGTCTTCTGTGTCTTGTGTCCCCTGCGACATGTGACAGCTGTTGACGGCCACGTTATAATTGTATCCTCTGTAATGCCTGACGAGGGTTTTGTGTGTGAGTTTTTTCCTCTCAAAACCCTCCACACATCATCAGATTTGATCCATAAGTAAAATTTATTTTTGTCACAACTGAATATAATTCTGGAGGGTTTTTTGTTTGTTTGTTCATCACTTTTTAAAAACTTGCTATTGGGGTTAAGCACATTTCAAATATATAATACATTATTATTAACTCCAGGTATCATGCTGTACATTAGATCTCTAGGATTTATCCATCTTATAACTGAAAGTTTGTACCCTATGGTCAACATCTCCCCTTTGCCTCTACCCTTCAGCCCCTGGTAACTACCATTCTATTCTGTTACCATGAGTTCAACTTTTTTTTTTTTTAAGATACCGCACAGAAGTGAGATTATGCAGTATTTGTTATTCTGGGTCTTATTTCACTTAGCATAATGTCTTCCCGGTTCATCCATGTTGTTGCAAATGAAAGGATTTCCTTCTTTTTTTATGGCTAATTAATATTCCATTGTATGTATACACCACATTTTCTTTATCTACTCATCTGTTGATGGGACACTTAGGTTGTTTCCATATCTCGGTTACTGTGTATAATGCTGCAATGAACACCAAATGTGAAGCTCCCTCTTCAAAAAAATCATTTTATTTCCTTTGGCTATGTACCCAGAAGTGGAATTGCTGGATCTTACGGTAGTTCTATTTTAGTTTTTGAGAAATCTCCATACCATTTTCCTTAGTGGTTGTACCAATTTACGCTCTCACCAACAGTGCACAAGGGTTTCCATTAATATAATTCTGTTTCGAAAGTACCTTCCGGACAAAGTATTGAGTGGAGCAGGTCATGCCATGTGGGATTTACTGAGGAACAACTTGCTGACAGCAAGAAGTCAGAGGCACAGTGCGAGGTCCAGGCATCCCCCAGGCTAAGTCCTGCTTTCACTGGATTGTGTGAGCCCTGGAGTTCCTTCTATAGAGGAGAGATGCTCAAAATGATGAAAAAGGTCTGACTGCTATGCTGGTGTTTACTGACTCTGAGACACTGTCATCCTGCGAGGTAATTTTTCACTCTCCTCTTAAGTATTTTAATACTAAGGAGTATTCAAAAGCACAAATACAAGATAAAAAGTAACCTGCTGGTCTAGCACATGGGAAATGTCCGTTGAGTTCTTGAAAAATGCAAAAGCACATGCTAACTGCTCCCTTCAATGTGATTTAAACATGCAATTTCTTTTTCTCCATTTTGTCCAAAACCAACTTGACATCATGAAAATAAAATGTATACCCAGAGAAAGCCAGGATTCTAAGCCCAAGTTGGAAAACTAGAACTAGTCCCACAAAAGTACCTGCAACACAATTCTGCGGGTGCTACGTCTCAGGAGCCCTTAATGTCCCTTCACATACCGGCTCAGATTCACATCAGCAAAACATCTGAAACCCTAGTTCCTCAAAATGAAAACCAAGAACTGTTAAATATACCTGAGCGATTAAATTAAGATTGAAAACCACAATAAAATAGGAAACAATGGATATTTCCTTAACATAAACACACAGACATCCACATCAGTTGAAAAGGCAACATCCAGTCTCTTACTTTTGAAGAAACACCAGAGACTTAATTGCTAAAATCAGGAAAAAGTTACTGTCACCACTACTATTCACTGTACTGTTCACTGGCTCCTAGACTACAAACACTGTATTGTAGGCATTAACCAACATGATTAGACAAGCAATTAGAGGCATAAGATTGGAATGGAAGAAACAAAATAAAACTAATCTCTCCTAGAAAATGATATGATTACATGTCTGGAAAACCCAAAAGAATTCATGAAAAACCTACTACAAATAATTTACTGGCACCAAAATAGACACATAGATCAATGGAACAGAATAGAGAGCCCAGAAATGAACGCACACTTATATTGGCAATTAATCTACATAAAGGAGGCAAGAGTATACAATGGGGAAAAGGCAGCCTCTTCAAAAAATAGTGTTGGAAAAACCGGACAGCTACATGCAAATGAATCAAATTGGACTACTCTTTCACACCATGCACAAAAATAAATTCAAAATGAATTAAAGACCTAAATGTATGACCTGAAACCGTGAAACTTCTAGAAGAAAACATAGGCAGTAAGCCCGTTAATATTGGTCTTACTAATGTTTCTTGGGTATGTCTCTTCAGGTAAGGAAAACAAAAGCAAAAAGCAAAAATAAACAAATGGGACCACTTCAAATTAAAAAGCTTTTGCAGGGGAATTGCCTGGTGTTCCAGTGGTTAGGACTCCAAGATTTCACTGCTATGGGCCCAGGTTCGATCCCTAGTTGGGGAACTAAGATCCCACAAGCTGTGCAGCATGGCCAAAAAAATAAAATAATAATAACAATACATTTAAAAAGGAAAAAAATAAAAATAAAAAGCTTTTGCACACTGAAGGAAACTATCAACAAAATGAAAAGGCCACCTACTGAATGGGAGAATGATATTTGCAAATTGTATATCTGATAAGGGATTAATCTCCAAAATTTACAAAGAACTCATACAACTCAATATCAAAGAAAACAAAAACAAACAAAAAACCACACACACACACAACCCAATTTTAAAATGGGCAAACGATCTGAATGACGTTTTTCCAAAGAAGACATACAAAGATGGCCAACAGTCACATGGAAAGATGCTCAGCATCCCTAATCATCAGAGAAATGCCAATCAAAACCTCAGTGAGCTATCACCTCACACCTATTGGCTATTATCAAAGACAACAAAAAACAATTGCTGGTGAGGATGTGGAAAAAAAGGAACCCTCATGCACTGCTGGTGGGAATGTAAATTGGTGTAGCCACTATGGAGAAGAGTATGGAAATTCCTCAAAAAATAAAAAATAGAACTACCATGTGATCCAGCAACTCCACTCCTGGGTATTTATCCAAAGAAAACAAAAACACTAATGGAAAAAGATAAGTGCACCTCTATGTTTACTGCAGCATTACTGACAATAGCAAGATATGGAAGCAACCTAAATGCCCATCAATAGGTGAATGGATAAAGAAGAGGTGGTGCATATATACAATGGATTATTACTCAGCCATAAAAAAGAGTGAAGTCTTGCCATTTGCAGTAACATGGATAGACCTAGAGGGTATTATGCTAAGTGAAATAAGTCAGACAGAGACAAGTGTATGATTTCACTTATAAGTGGAACTAAAAAAAAAAAACCAAATGAACAAACATAAAGAAACAGAAACAGAGTTATAGATACAGAGAACAAACAGATGGTTGCCAGAGGGGTGAGGGAAGGAAAGTAGTAGGTGAGGGATATGAAGAGGTATAAACTTCCAGGTGCAAAATAAATGAGTTACAGGGATGTATTAAATGTACACTGTGGGGAATGTAGTCAACAGCCATATGTTATCTTTATATGGGGACTGAGGACACCTAGCGTTATTATGGTGGTCATGTTGAAATGTATAGAAATATCGAGTCACTATCTTGTGTGACAAAACTGAAATACCGTTGTAGGTCAATTATACTTCAAAAACAAATACAAACAAACATAGAAAGAGAGATCAGATTTTTGGTCACCAGAGGCAGGGGCTGGGGGCAGTGGGAATTAGATGAAGGCAGTCAAAAGGTATGAACTTAAAAAAAAAAAAAAAAAGGTATGAACTTCCAGTTGTAAGATAAATAAGTCCCAGGGATGTAATGTACAACACAGTAAATATAATGAACGCTGCCGCATGTTACATGTGAAAGTAATTAAGAGAGTCAAATCTAAGAGTTCTCATCCCAGGAGAAAATGTTCTTCTCTTTCTTTAATTTTGTATCTATATGAGAGGATGGATGTTCACTAAACTTACTGGTAATCATTTCATGGCATATGTAAGTCAAATCATTATGCTGTACAGGTTACACAGTGCTGTATGTCAATTATACCTCAATAAAACCAGAAGAAAAAATTTTTAAGAAAAATTAAAATCTATTGCAAATGATAAGAGAATTTAGTAAACTTGGAGAGTGTAAAATTAACACATAGAACTTATTAGACTTTATATATAGAAATAATACTGAGTTAGAAGTAATATATTGAGCAGAACCTATTTACAATGGCAAAAATAATTAAATAAATCAGAATTTTTACATATTTTTAAATTATCTCAAAAGGAGAAGTAAAGCAATTCCTAAAAACAGAAAATAAACTAAAACATGCAAACACAACTGTATTTCAGGTTAATGGCTTAACTACGGAGAGAAGAATTTTTTCAAATTACTTTAACACATAATATTTTGACTCTAAATTCTAAGTGAGGCATCCTCAGGACAAAACAAACAAACAAACAAACAAACAAACCCTGAGAAAGTATATATAAGTTAATGTCATTAGGAATCAAGATTTTCTGTTAGAAAAAAGAAACATAAATGTAAATTTTTTAAGTGAAATAGGTACTTCCCTGGTGGTCCAGGGGCTAAGATTCCATGCTCCCAATGCAGAAGGCCTGGGTTCAATCCTAGGGAACTAGATCCCACGTGCCGCAACTAAGAGTCTGCATGCTGCAACTAAGATCCCACGTGCTGCAACTAAGACCCAGCACAGCCAAATAAATAAATAGATATTTAAAAAATAATAAAGTGAAATAAAAACCCTGAAATCTAATGTGAATAAGAATATTAGTACGAATTCAGGATTTATTTTTCCCTTTCAAGATAATGCATGTCCCAGTTTTGTCTCTGTAAAGGCTTCAAAGCAATAAAACTCAGTAGCAATGAGCATCACTAGCACTCAAACTGTGGTCTCTAAATACCATTTCTAGCTATAAGTAATCAGCTCCAGGGGAGGAAATATAAAAGTCAGCCTGAGACTTCTTATCAGGCCTGAATGCAGGTAAGATCCCAGTGATGTCACGTGACAGATGAAAAAGTTTGAAGAAATGTCCAATGGTCAGATACGGGGAAATTCATTATTCTGAAAATTGATATGAATGTAACTGCGAAGGCACCAACTAATTATCATTTTCAAAAATGATAAATGAAAGAATCAAGCAATTACTCTGCCTTTTCTATACAGACTGTTTTATAAGGTAACCAAACATCTGATGAGATAGAGTTCTTCTCCAGCGAGGCATCACGACTAATAAATTAAGATTGAATGATAGAATGAGAACATACCATTTTACCACCTCGAATGAAATAATAGCTCTAGGTAATGATCATCAATGGCTACTAACATCATTAGGTGTAAGACTGATAGCGAACTTGATCACAGATGAACCAGGCTGACAGAACCTCAACCTCAATTAACATCAACAAAGTGGGACAACCAGACACAAAGTGCCTTCTGATGGGAGGCAAGAGGAAGCATGTGGCATGACCTGAAAGTGTTCTTTACATAAAGAATAGAATATGAATCTAACCAAGCCCTCAGTTATAAATACAATATCACAAGAGCACAGAGATATATGTTAAACAACACGTGAGAACAGAGGAAGCCAAAACCAAAATGTGGGAAGTTTACGGGAAAATTATACCATTTCTGTAACAAATTAACGGTATAGAAAGAACAGGAGGGCAACTATTACAGATTAAAAGATACTTAAAAGAACTATCAACCAATTGTGATGTGCGGACTCTATTTGGGTCCTGATTTGAATAAACGACATATTTGAGGCAACAGGGAAAATAGAACATGGAGATGATACTGAAGAATTATTGTTAATTCTGTTGGGAGTGACAATAGTATTTTGGTTGTAGTAAAGAAAAGGCATCTTTATCTGTCAGAGATACATAATGAAGCATTTACATGTGAAATTACATGTTATAAGGAGAAAAATAAAACAAGATGGAAAGAACATCAGTAATTACTGAAGCCTGTGTTTGGATACATTAGTTTCATTATACTAGTCTTACTTTTGCATATATTTGAAAATTTCCAGGGACTTTCCTGGTGGCACAGTAGTTAAGAATCCGCCTGCCAATGAGGGGACACTGGTTCTATCCCTGATCCAGGAAGATCCCACGTGCCTTGGAGCAACTAAGCCCGTGAGCCACAACTACTGAGCCCAAGGGCTGCAACTACTGAAGCCCGTGCACCTAGAGCCCCTGCTCTGAAACAAGAGAAGCTACCACCCTGAGAAGCCCGTGCACCAAAATGAAGAGTAACCCCCACTGGCTGCAACTAGAGAAAGCCCTCACACAGCAACAAAGACCCAACACAGCCAAAAATAATAAATAAATAAATAAATTTATAAAAATAAATTACCATAGTAAGAAGTTTTTTAAATGGTTGGAAACAGAACTTGGTGAATCTGGATCTTAGCATGGTATCTTGTATATTAAGGGAAAAGAAACACACTCTGGACACATAAGGACAGTTTTGCATTCAAGTGGGGCTGACACTTAAGAGCATTTGCTACAATGAGCAGTTATGGAGATGGGGAAGCCAGATTAGACACCAGGGCACAATCTCTTCTTAGCTTTCCTGGGCTGTGTGAGATGGCATCAGAGGGTGTCTGCCATCCTTGCTATGATCACTGCTAGGCCTGTTGCTACAAGTATGCCCAGAGCTTGGCATCAATGGACAGCTAGTAAATGTTTGTTGAATGAATGTCAGGTGTTATCAAGTCAACCATCTATAGGATGTGCTGCGATGTGTTTTAAACAATCCACCCCTGCTCAAGTTATCCTTCTCATACTAACCTAGGCCGATGGCTCTAATTTCCATAATCACAGATGCTCTTTCGGTCCCTGGCATTATTATAGCAATTGTTCTCAAATGTGGGATCTCTACACAGGGAAGTGTCATCATTGGTTTTAAGGTAAATGGCAAGTAAGTTGCTACTAATAATAGTAAAAAAATTAAGAGAAGTATATTGTTAGTCTTACTTCCCAGTACAAGGATATTAACACAACCAGAGTCTCGCATGGAACGGCACAAAAGGAGGGGACATCTACTGCCTCTTCAAAGGCCCTGGGAGGCTCAGTCCTGCTCACGGTCCAAGTACAAGAGGCAGAACATCTTCTCCCAGGCCAGTGGGTCCAACAGGACTTGATGTTCAGTGGTTTTACCAGCCCCAGCCTCTTGGGCCCAGTTCCTCTGCTGGGACCCCATGCTCTTCCCCCAGCACCTTAATCTCACCCAGGCCCTGGATGACTTGGCCTCCCATCCATCCTCTGACTCAAGGACGTGGGACCTGAAGGGCCTTGAAGTCAGATGGTGTCCCACTTGCTGTGTGGGCACAGCCACAGGCTCGGGTTTCCCTTTAGGTAGGCCCCCTTCGTCCTGATCCCCTCATATCAACACCAGCTGACACCATCTCTCATCAGCTGCAAGACTAATTATTTCACGTTTTAACAGGTCTGAGGTCAAGGTGCCTTTTACAATCACTGACATCTTAAATTGGACGAAATATCTAGTAATCATCACACAAACTGAGCACTTACCCCATGCTAGGCATACTTTGAGGAACTTCACATGAATTTACTCATTTAATCCTCATAATAACCCAATGAGACAGATGTTAAAATTTAATACTAAAAAATAAAATAAAATAAAATAAATTTAATACTGTCCCCATTTTAGAGATGAAGAAACTGAGGCCCAGAAGTGGTGAGTGGCAGAACGGCAAGCAATGCTCCCAAACACCACTCCTCACCTGAGCTCCCACTGGTAGTGCTCCCCCAGCCCTCAGGGGGCCACCAGAGCATCCTGCCAGGGTCCTTCTGGCCACCAGCAGCTTCTCTCTCTCTCTCTTTTTTTTTTTTCTGGCTGCACCTTCACGTGGCTTGCGGGATCTTAGCTCCCTGACCAGGGATTGAACCTGGGTCCCTGCAGGGGAAGCACCAAGTCCTAACCACTGGACCTCCAGGGAATTCCTAGCTTCTCTCCTTACCTAGTGTTCCGTACGAATGTTGTCACTTCCCACACGTGCCGTGGCCTGAACGCAGTCGGCGAACACGGCACACACCGCCTCTCAAGCATGCCAAGGACTTCAGGGGCCAGGGGTGCTATCTTTGCTTTCGGGTGCTCCGTGTTCTGTCATGAACTCTGGTGTGGGCCCTGGTCCCCTGCCTCCTCCGTCCTGTTCCCCTCACCAGGATGAGGCACTGCCCCCGGGGTACCCAGGCTCCCAGCTGGAACTTCATTGTCTGGGGACAGTGAAAGGTGCTCTGATGAGTCCCAAATACGGATTCAGAATGCTGCCTGCCTCCTGGACTGCACGCTGGCGCAGCTGGGCCCCCGCCGTCATCTGCAGCACAGCTGAGCCTGCCACGCCCTTTGGCTTCGGTGCCCCGCCTCTGGGGCCAGACACTGGATGAGGTGACCCCCAGCCCGTCACCCCATCCTGCCCCCCTGAACCTGCTTTGGAAAAAACAAGCTGGAACATCAAAAATACCCCCCACTCCAAATGAAACCCCAGGCCTTGGTCAAAGTCCTTTGTTCCCAGCCTCAAGAAGAGTTTCCAGCACCAGTCAAGCATAGGAGAGAGGAATCCCTAGTGCCCCCAGCTCTCCTTGGAGGACACCTCTCCCCACCCTGCAAAAAGAAGCTTCCGGATCATGGAGGCTACAGCCCAGGCCTGGCTTTCCCTGTAGGACAATATTCATCCATCCGCCTCCTGCCACAGCTGGCCCTGCTCCTGCCAACTTCCTGAGAATGTTCCCTGAAGGCCACGCAGGCTGGCACCCGGACCCCACCTAGCGCAGAGCAGTCCCACCTACAGACCTGGGGGCCACCTCATGCATGAGTGGGAGTCAGTATCTGCTTTTTCACTGCTGGGCATCCTGGCAGAGGTTACAGAGGCAGATTCTCTCTCTCTCTCTCTCACACACACACACACACACACACACACACACACTCCTTCCTTCTGCTTCTAGGACGTCTCTGCTGTCTCTAAGGCTTTCTGTTTTTAAGAGTCCCCTGTTAAAATTAAAATACTCCTGAGAGCAGTGAAGCTTTGGCAGCTAATAACTTAATTATCAGCTAATATATCTTCTCCTCGCCCTCACCATGTGGGGAGCAGTGGGGTAGGAGGCTGATTCAGGGCTGGAGTCAGACTATAGAAGGATCTGAGATCAGGGAGTTTAGCAGGAGGCCCCGGACAGCTCATGGTGGGAATGAGGCCGGATTATTCATTTTGTGTGTCCACCCAGGGCTGGGTCCTTAACGAGGGCTTAAAATTATGTGCTAAAACCAAACATGCAACCAAGGAAAGAGACCAATCCAGTAACCACCACCACCACCACCACTACCACCCTACCCACCCCCACCCCCACATCCCCCCAGTTCACAATTGAGGAGACTGAAACTCAGAGAGGCCAATCCACTTCCAAAGGTCACACAGCTTCTCTCGCAGGCCAGAGGCCTCCCTGCAGCTCTTGCATTGGGTGGTGGATGGACGCTCACACTGCTCTCCCAGAAACCCCCACTGCTCCCACCTTCACCCCAATATGGGAGCACAGAACGTTCCAGAGATGTGACAGAACAGCAGAGTTTGGAAATGTCCACTGTAAACTGCCAACATGTGACCCAGGGGACGTGCTGTCTGCCGTCAGCCTTCTCTGCTGCTGAGTCTGTATCTTTCACAAGCATCTCTTTCCATTTTTGTGACATGCCTGTGTGGCCTGAGGCCCCATTAGTCATTGAATTTCCCTTCCCTGTGGCTGCCCTCTTTCCTCCAAATGTGTATCCTGAATTCCAGGTATGCTATAGACTGAACTGCGTCGTCCATCTCCCCCTCCCCCACCAAATTCATACTCTGCAGCCCTAACCCTCAACATGACCATATATGAGACAGGGCCCTTAAGAAGTAATCAAGGTTAAGAGCGAGGGCATATGGGGATTTATGTATAAACACAGCTGATTCACTTTGTTGTACAGCAGAAACTGGCACAACAGTGTAAAACAATTATACTCCAATAAAGATCCGGAAAAAAAATTAAAAAAGAAAAAAAGAAGTAATCAAGGTTAAACAAGGTCATAGGTATAAGGCCCTAATCCCATAGGACTGTGGCTTTAAAAGAAGAGGAAGTGATCTCTCTCTTTCTCTCTCCTTCTGTCTCTCTCTCTCTCTGACATGTGAGGACACAGTGAGAAGGTGGTCATCTCCAAGTCAGGAAGAGAGCCCTCACCAGAACCTGACCCTGCTGGCACCTGATCTCAGACTTCCAGCCTCCAGAACTATGAGGAAATAAATGTCTATTGTTTAAGTCACCCCGTCAGTGGTACTTTCTTATGCAGCCCAAGCTGACTAATACAAGGTTAGCCTCCTTCTTTCTGCTGGGGCACTAGAATCTAATTCATACTAGGGTGTGATCCACTGCTGATGCATCAGTATTATTTCCTTCTTATCAGAAAACAGGGGGTGGTGACTCAAATGCCTACAGGGACTGGGCAGTAAATGTTAAAAGGCAAAGCAGCCACGTGTCAAGCAAGCAGGTGACCACGGTGGAATGGCTCGCCTTGTCCAAAGGAGTAGCCACAGCTCATCACTAAATGACTGTTGCTGGGAGGGGATCTGGCACAGCCTGGCCAGATGTAACGTTTAAAGAGACGCTGGAAACCCAGATGGTTAAAACAGTAAATTAACTGATTTTTAAGTGCCGGCAACTACTTCAAAGGTTTAAAACACTTTGTGAGAAAAACAATAACAAAATTAAAAAACACAACAACACAAAAACCAAACAGCAACAATGGCAAACCTCTTTGTGGGCTGGCTCTCGCCCGGGAGCCCCCAGTCCACAATCTCATTTTTAGAAGAACCTCCTGGGACAGTTCTGGAAGCCAGAGCAGTGACTAAGATGCTGGGTCCCCAGGCAGTGGGGAGAGGCCTTGAGGAGGGTGTGTGGCTGCGGGGCACAGATGGGGCCACTAGTCTCGCCGTGGGGACCCAGTTGGGAGGGGTTTCGGCAGTGGTAACCCCGATGCCTGCCTCTGATGTATTCCCTGGGGTCCAGGACTCCCCACCTAGAGACAGCACTGAAACAGACAAAAAACCTCGGCCCCAGACTCAATCTGCTTCCACACTGCCGTGCTGCTCTTCCAGAAGCTGACGACTGAAGCCTACATGGGCCCCTTCACCCCACCCTTGACACTCTCCATTCCCCACCTGGAACATCACACCCAGCTGAGGACTGGGCCAGGCTGGACTGCGCTGGGCTGGACTGGGCTGCGCTGGGCTGGGCCGGGCTGGGCTGGGCTGGGCCGGGCTGGACTGCGCTGGGCTGGGCTGGGCCAGGCTGGGCTGGGCCAGGCTGGACTGGGCCGGGCTGGGCTGGGCTGGGCCGGGCTGGACTGTGCTGTGCTGGGCTGGGCCGGGCTGGACCGGGCTGGGCTGGGCTGGGCTGGACTGTGCTGTGCTGGGCTGGGCTGGGCTGGGCTGGACTGTGCTGCGCTGGGCCAGGCTGGGCTGGGCTGGGCCGGGCCGGGCTGGACTGCGCTGCGCTGGGCCGGGCTGGGCTGGGCTGGTACAGGAGGCACAGACGTGCGGGGCAGCAGCAAGAAGCCGCAGGGAGCTGAGGCCGAGGCCTTTGTCCAGGGTGTGTGTGGCCAAAACATGCTTCAGATGCCGGGTCAGCTGCCAGAGGGGGCGCAGGTTCTCTGGGATTCCCGGAAGAAGCCTGAGTCTTCATCCAAGCTGGAGCGCAGGAGACACGCTCCGTGAGTACAGTTGAGGGTGTCCAGCTTGGATCTGGAAGCTGGAGTTTGGGAAACCCAGTGCTGTTTGGTGCCCTCCACCCAACCCCCTTCCCAGGGAGGACCTGGGTGAGGCCTCCCTGCAATGGGATCAGCAAAGCCCCCAGCTCAGTGGGCTTTGGTTGCCCAGAGGGGTAAGGGCTGTGGTCACGACACCCAAAACATCCTGCAACCCCTCCTCCACCTCTCCAGCCCAGACGAGGCAAAGATGAAACACCAGACGACAAAGTCAGGGCCAGAGCTACCACGAGTCTGTGTAGACAAGCCCACATCAGGGTGGGAGGCGGTAGATTAGGACCTAAACTAAACGTGACAAGGAAACCAGTTACAGGCCTGCGGGGGCTCCGCGCCCACGCGCTGCAGGCCTGGGCTCTGTCAGACCCGCTCTCTTAGCCGCCAGCCTCCCCTGCCGGCGCTGGTTCCACTGTGGGTTTGAATGTATTCATTATATTTTAATATGATTATGTTCAATCCAGTAGACTGAAACAGATTTGTCCAGATGTATAATTAGTTTCTAAATGCCTGTTATTCTTGGTGGCGGTGTTGGCAGAGGCTTTGAGAATGGAGGGGAGTCCATTAGCTCTTCATGTCCATTAGTCATGGTTGTGGGGGCCTCATCAATGGGTCTCAGCGTCACCTTGGCTGCCCTGGGACGCAGGGACCTTAGGCTCCATCACAGTGATCACTGGGTCTCCAAGTTCTAGCCGGAGCCCCACCCTCCACCTGCCTGCTCTTCCCCACTCCTGGTCTCTGGTAGGGCTCTCCCCACCCCGACTCCCACCCAGAGCTCTGAGAGATGGCAGTCCCCACATCCACGCGGTGTCCTTGGCACCTGCCACAATACCTATACATTCACATCTGGCACTTGTGGACCACCATCCTCCACAGCCTCTGTCCCAGCACACGTGCGCCCCTCCAGCCGAGAGAGCTTTCCGCGGGGATGACCACTCTTTTGGCCAATCCTCTCTGGGTGGGCTGCCAGGGGTTCAAGCTCTTCGTATCCCCAAATGGTAACTTTGCTACAGGACAGATCCCCACCCACAGAGGAGCTTGGAAGAAAGAAGATCCCCAGGAACACTTGGTGTTTTCACAGGTGCCCAGTGGTACCTCTGGGCAGGGCATTTGCTGGTCCTCTTTAACTCAGCACTCATGTCTGGTTGTGTAGGGTAGTCCTCAAGGCTGGGTTTGGGCAGTGCTGGCTGCCCCTCTCAGTCCTGACTGTGGGGATACTGGTGTTCCAGACACCACTCTTTCCCCTGATGGCAATGGAGTCATCCCAGGGATCCGCCCTATTTTCCCAGCATGCCCGGGGCGGATATGGAGATGAGATGCTCACCATCACCCTAACCCTGACCCTGACCCTAAGCCTAACCTAAGGGTCGTATGAAGACATAACCAGCAAGCAGCCTGGGAAAAGAAGGCAAGATGCAGTCAGGTACAGGAGTTTGAGACATGACCTGACACTCCACCCGGGCTGTGCTCCAGCCCAGGATGAAATAAGTACCCGATCTCATCCCACACCCTTCAGGCGACACCACCTCCTACAGCCCCAAACAGGCAAGCCTTTTGCTTTTCACTAAGAGATGCTGCCTGAGAGGCCTCGCTTGTTGCAGATGGAGATGTGAGTTTCAGGGCTCCTTTACCCCCAGCTGCCCTGGGCCTGGGGAACAGAGATGCAGAGGGGAGAGAGGCTGGGCTCACCTGAGCACTGGTCCCAGGATGAGGGACTCACCACTTCAGCAGAAGGCCTGCTCAGGCTGCTGTATTTTGGGGGATCGCTGGGCATGGAACCCCAGGCAGTGTTCTGCACCTTTCCTCTCTGTTCAGTGCCTCTGCAAAGCGAGCGTTAGTCTGGGAACCTCCCCGAGCTCAGACCCATAAATGACCACACCGCCTGGCTGCCTATTTCACAAAGAGCCCCGTGATCACAGGAGGTTGAGAAGCTGCAGGGGCCCAGGCTGTTTTGGGTTCCTCCCCCAAGGATCACCCCCTCTTTCAAGAGAGGCTCTGCTTGGAGAACCAACCGGTTACAAACCCGCCTCTCACCTCCTCTGCCCATAACAGGTTCCCTCTCTTCAGGGGACCATCAGCCCCAAGGGACTCTGCCTCTGATGCCAAGCGCCCGGGAAATCCAGCTCTCAGCCAACTTCCTAAAACATTCCCTCCCAGTGAAATTCGATTTCAACATACATTTATCATTTACGTTTTAAATTCTTCTTCTTGATCCTCATGTAAATCTCCACCTTTCCACCTTGTTTCTCTTTTTTAACCTTCCCATTAACTTCATCTCTCGTTAGCTTTATCCCTGACGCTAATCTCATTGATTTCATCGTATGTGTACCATCCAATCTTTTATTTTCACTGTGATTTCACTTATTCAGAATTTGTATTTCTATTTTATCCTTTTCTCTTTATTTCCTCTTATTTTTCTTTCAATCTCCAGTTTCAAGTTCCCTACTTTCTACCATACCTACGTACGTCATTGTACCCTCATGCGTCCTTTATTTTTCCTTCTCATTCTTTTCTTTTTTGTTTTACTGAGGACCCGGGGCAGGGAGTGCAAGGCCACACACAGGACAGGTAGGAGGTGTCCTTCCTTCTCTCCACATAACCTCACCCCTCTTCACATCCGTGAGATCCTTGAGATGCTGGCCCCCGGGATGGAGCAGCAATTACTACCTCCCGACAGGGAACACACATGCTCTGCGGAAAGGGCCTTGCACCCTGAGGCTCCACGCCACGCAGGTGACCTAGAAGGAGGCCTCTCATCTTAGAATCCAGCTTCTCTGCAAAACACCTGCACTCAAATCTGTGTCCTGGCGGCCAGCAGGAGGGGCTCACCTTCCTGCCCCTAAGCTGGAGCCCCTGGGACTGGCCTCTGTCACCTATCGAATTCCAGACTGAAACCCCTTGTTCTGTGGGATTTTCAGAAGATACGTCTGCCGGGCAGCCCCTCCAGGCTGCCTTTCCTCCACATGCAAGTGTATCAGAGGCCAGTTTGCTATCTCCAGCAAGACTCCTGAAACACAGACCCGGCAGCAATGCAGCGAAAACATCTGGAGCTTTTCCAGTTTTCAAGTATTTTGAAGTTTGAGTCTTCTGGAATTGAGGGCTAACACTTTTAGTGCCCCAACCTGATGGCCCTTTTAAACTATGACCACGAATTCTGGACAAGCTAAACCCACCCAGCATTTCTGAACCATCTCACCTCCAAACTATGGGTCCCCACAAAAAATATGAATGGAAAGTGGGATTGTTTCTGCCCATCCTTCTTATTTTCTACCTTTAGAACCTGAGGCCCGTCCCAGATGGACTGCCTAGTTCTCAGGATTTGGGCAGGTCTGAAGCTGGCCCATCTCTGAGGGTTCTGTCCTAGAGATAAGGCAGCTGCTGGGTGATTTAATCAACCTTCTGGTTCCAGGCTTCACTGGCATGACCCGCCCCCCGCTCCCCAGTAGCATCTGCGTTGCTGTGGGACCTCAGCAAGAAGGAACTGGCTATCGTGTCCATCCCACCTGCACAGCCGCACTCAGGGCCCCTCCCGTCCAGTTTCCACCAGGGACTGTGTCCCTTGAGCCGCAGCTGCCCACGACGGCACTCCTCACGGGTCACAAGTTCCAGCACAACTCCAGGCCCCGCTGGCCTGCGTGACACTGTGAATACAACCTTGCTCAGGTGGGTCAGCCATCCTGAATTATGCAGATGAACAGGTATCATCATTCCTGATGCTGCTAACATGGATGGCGCGCTTCCTATCGCCAAGCCTGTCGAGCACTTTGCAGACCATCCTCTCATCCACTATCTCCTCTGATCCACGCAGCCACCCCGTGAAGCAGGAGGCATTCCCGTTCCCGCTGATGGATGAGGAAACAGGGATGAGAGAGGTTGCAGAACGTGGCTAAGGACGGATGCCCGGATTTGAATCCAGGCCTGTCTGTGCACAGAGTCCAAAGCCTGGGCGGCCCACGGCCCCTCTCAGCACAGGGAGATGCTATCTGCTGGGTTTAGGATGCAGTAATCAAAACTGGTTGTCCTTTTCCTTCCAGGGTGCCCTCGGAGGGAGCTGAACACATCAAAGAGCCCAGCTGAGAGGGGGCAAATGCCTCAGATGCAAGGCGAGCTGCTGCCCCAGTTGGGGGCTTCTCTGTTGGGCTGTGCTAGCATCTCCACTTAGGCGCAGAAACCAGGAGGGATTTTCTACCGTTGACTTCTAGAAATGGCATGTTACATGGCAGAATGTGAGGTCAAGAGTTGAGTTCACTTACCCTCCGATTGAATGCAAGAGCCTCACCTGGGCAAAGGGACCAGAAGGGGGTGTGGGCCTGGCCGGGCCCAGTCCGCTGAGACCGTTGTCCCATCTCATGACTACTAGTTCTCTGCTTGGAAAACTGGGAGCCCAAATTTCCCAGAAAGCCAGACAGGGCTAGGCAGGGCTGTTCTGCTGTGACCGCTGGGCTGAGTTGATCACGGCAGGAGCGGTCTCTTAGGAATCATTTCTGACAACCTCATCTGGGTCTTTGTTCTGGGGACAGTGACCAGCTGTGGTCAGCACGGACCCCTGGTGTCTGCTGCTCATCTAGACTCCCCACTACCGGGCCCATCGCCCAAGCCTCCATCCTCCCCATCGTGATGACCACAGCGGCCTGCTGCCACTCCTGCCTGTTCTCCGAAGAGCCAGAGCGATCTTTGGAAAGCATGAAACAGACCATGCCATGTCTTGTTTAAAATCCTCTGTGATTTCCAATCATATGCAGCATAAAATGCCAACGCCCCACTGTGGGTTACGAGGCCCTCTGGGATCCAGTCTCTGACCACTCGCGCTCCTGTTCCCATTGCCTGATCCCTGCCTCTCCGACGCACCCGGCTCATTCTTGCCTGGGTATCTGTATAGCTGATGCTCCCTCCGGAGGGCTCAGGCCAGATCCATGAACGTCGGGTTTCTCCTTATCATTCAGGTCTCAGCTCAATGTCACCTCCTAGGAGAGGCTCTTCCCAATCACTCAGGTGAAGTGCCCCCTCCACGTACACTCCAGACACTCTCTGTCCTATTTTTTTTCCATCATAGCGTTTATCACTATCTGAACTGATCTTATCTTTCTACCTATCTACCTGCTAAATTTGGGAGTTCTGCTTATGACAATTACAAAGCGGCTCATAGAAGACTAACTCTGCTACAAATAACAATCGCACATGCTGGGGAATATCTAGAAGACAAAGCTCAAAAGTCACGGAGAGGGACCGCCGACAGGAAGACACGAGCAGGGAGCTGATGTCCGGAGGAGGGAAAGTGAGTTCCCGTTTTTATGGTTTTCAGCTGAGGGCAGCCCCCTGTCAGTGCCCTGGGAGGCTAGACACTGAAGTCTCACTGTTACGGAATCAGAAACCAGAGTTCAGGGAATCAACAGCAGCTGGAAAGTATGAGGGACATACCAGGAAGGAGAGAGTCACAGAGGGGAGACCCAAGTATCCCGAGTAACGCTGCCAAACCTCTGGTTGACCCCGGAACTCTCCACCCAGGGCGGACTCAGGCTGCCTAGCTAAGCCTCAGAGAACCGAACGGACATTTCAGCTTCTGTCCAGCCAGGTTAACTTCCTGCCAAAACAAACTGACAAACAGGTCAATACTCCTCAGATGTATACTTAACAGAACCCAGAGTCAATACTCCTCAGATGTATACTTAACAGAACCCAGAGTCTCGGTCCCGTGTCATTCACAAAGCCCGGGACTCAATTCACAATCACTAGACAGACAAATAAACAGGCACACGTGACCAACACTCAAGAGAAAAGGCAACTGATGGACACCAAGCTCAAGCTGACTCAGATATCGGAATTAGCTCAGAGACACAGAAGAAAATACTTGCTAAATTTTTATTGTCTGTTTCTCCCTACTAAAACGTGGGCTCTATAAGTGTGGGAAACTTATCAGTTCTGATCCTTGCTCTGACCCAGCATCCAGGATAGCAAATGGCACACAGAAAACACCCTAAAATAGGAACGTGATGTACAGTAGGACTGTATTTCTTCCTCTTTATTTTTCTGTTTTTATAACTTGAGGCCCCTCTTGGATGAACTGAACACCGACAGAGAACAGAATGATCATTATGCTTTTTTGAAAAGAGGGCACGGTTTTATGGTCGTGAATTAGTAGTGGCTGTTGTAGACAAGTGGCTTTGATCTCTAATTACTGCCAAAAAGAAAGCATGTGGATCAGCTACTCTGAGACCCAATGTCATCATTTTTCAGAAATTTATTCTTCATCATTTAACTGCGTTGGAGTCAAAAATATGTATATAAAATTAGCTCATTCCAGGACCTACAAGTTTAGTTAGTGGCCCGTTTATTTCAGAGGAAATGGTGATGTCTTAAGTTAAATACAATGATTTTTTATGGGGAAGTTAATTACTGAGGTGGATGTTTACCTTTTTTCTGGATTAAAAGCTTTTCTACCATAGTCAGAGTTGGGGGAGTCGTTAGACCCTTGGTCTGGGGTCCACATGGGACCCCAAATTCTCCTTGAGGAGTTTGTCAGCCCCGCTGCGGACACGGTGATGGTCAAAGTGAATGACAACACGTAGGGCACAGGCACTGACCAATCAAAATGGACGCTAGTCGAGCACCAACCAATCAGAAGAGAGGTCAGTTGGAAAGCGCTGGTGTGGCCGTAAATACATCCCAAATAGTGTTCTGGTCAGGAAGGTGTCCTGGTCACCTCCTCAGTTTCCATAAGAGGATTTCAGGGCCCCCTCCAGCTCCACCAACTGTTAAAGCATATGGGATTGTACCCAACCAGCAGCTCGGGGCAGCTGCCCTCCAAGTACTTGTCAAGGAGAATTACCTCAAAATTCGTTGCCCAGTGCTCATGCTGTTGGGAGAAAACCTGCCCATCGAACTAAGTTAAGCCATTTTCCTAAACCATGATTTTTAAACTATTATGACTACTTTCTTCAGGTAAATGTTATGAGGAGCCCCAATATGAAAAATGACAGGGCCGAAGCCGAGGGTTTGGGGAAGGTAAACCCTCAGTGCACCCCCATCTTTACCGTCCTCCCACAGACATACACACACCCCACACCCTCCCACACACACCCTTAAACACTATAGCAGCCTCTGATGTCATGCCTTGAAATAACTCATCACGGAGAAAGGCTTGAAGGAAAGGCAGCCTCTCGTAGATGATCTCAATTCTAAGACTGAGTCACACCTCCAGAGACTGTTCTGGGGCAGCTCCCTCTCCCTGACCATCCCCCCTACCTTGGGGAATGTTCCAGCCCTGTTAAACTCCTTGCCATATGGCCAGTAAGGCCGTTCGGGACACTGCGTGTTGTATTACACTGTGTCCTCTCCCTGAGGACCCACGGGGAATATTTCTCTCTGCCCCCCAGTAACAGGACTAGCTGTGCCTTTTCTTAGCGGTTGGTTTGCTTTTATGGCATAGATGCTGGGTCTTTAATAAAGGACTGCTTTCTTCTCTGTGTTGGCTGAGAGAAAGCTCAGGGCTGCCCCAGAGTTCCACCTTTAGCAAATGCACAGCATCTGATGTCATGAATTTTGTGTCCTAACCTCATTCCTGGCTCCACTCTTGCTTTTGCGGTCTTGTTTTCCCTTCATCTTATTTTCTTTGTCCATTTATTTTTTCATTTAATTATGTCCTGCAGTTGGATACGCATCTTTGCAAACCGCCTAGCATCCTTTCTGGAACAAGGTGGTGAAGATATAAATGGATCCTCAGTGTCGGGTCTCTGCAGTGCACCATGGCTCTCTTAAGTTGGCCACTTTATAACTGACTTCAGCAGGGACCAGCTCTCCTATCAGCAATTTCACTGCCTTTTAGAACCAGGAAATCATTCTGCCTGGCCACAGAGATGATGCTGATGAACTAACTAGGTTTCACGTTATGACATGCTCATGTAATCTCATTAGCGTCTGTGCACACGGCATGACCATGCCAAGAGGAGGTGGGAAAGGAATAAACCCAACACTCTGTTCGAACCCACACATTTCTTACTCTCCCTACACGTCCCATGGACTACGCTTAGGCTCTCATGGGACCGAGGAGAGCAAAGGGAGGATCTAGAGCGTTGGACAATCACCAAAGCTTAGGTCCTTACATTTGTGCTGGTATGATTTCATTTCCCTTCGCATTAGAGAAAGCCATCTGCACCATCCAGTAGTCTTTAAAATATAGGTCATCCTCCCCACAAATTCCCACTCAAGTGGCAGTCTTAGTGACCTAGGGTCAAAAAACAGCCACAAACAAGCAAACAAAAACAGGGTCCCAGCAAGAACAGTATATCCACAAGAAAGCAGGAACTCAGCCGCTGGGTCTCTCCAGCTCTTCGTATGAGGGTGAGCTCTGAGGCTTAGGCATCAGCTATGCTATATACACAGGGACTAAATAGAAACAGGCTGCAGGAAACCCTCTCCCAGAGGGGCTGTAAAAACAAGGAGATCTCTCACACTTGCCCTGGGTTTTTCAGCTCACTATGAACCACACAGATCATGGCAAGGCTGGGAGCCCCCTAAGCTCAGAGCCCAGTCCCCCCAGGACTCCATGACGGTCCATGTGGTTCCTGGTATGTTACGGGTGGAAATTCACAGGGTATCAGTGGGCCGATGAGCCCCCGAGGGCAACTCCAGAACACAATGGCAGAGATGCAAGAAAACTCTCAGCCTTGGCATTTGGGAAGCATTCTGAGCTCTCCTTGCTCACTTTTTCTCAGACAGAGGTGTCTCTGGCTTCAGGTGAATCTACAGTCTAGCTAGTCTCGAGATGGCAATAAGAACCCAGGGCTAAAAAACCAATGAGGATGCTGCCATCGGCTCAAAAGCACCTTTTAGGGGGTTAGAGCCAGGGTCAAGACAGAAACCTGGGACTTGGTTCAAAATGCACATTGGAAGTCAGGGATTCCCCACCCCCACTCCATCCTAAGGTCTCTAGAGAGCATCTCTCTCCGTGACAGAAAACATCATCCTATTACTTCCCAGAGAATTGAGCAGCAGGGAAAACATCCTCATCTCATTTCCGGAGAATGCTTAGGAGACCTAGATAGCCTAGTGACCCTGGTGATGGAACCACTGGGAAACAGGCTTAGCCGAGCAGAGGAAAATTTGGTCCCTCCATTTGGCTCTCAAAAGACAGAGTTGGGGGGCTTCCCTGGCAGTCCAGTGGTTAAGACTCCGGGCTTCCAATGCAGCGGGTGCAGGTTCCATCCCTCGTCAGTGAACTACGATCCCCACGCAGCATGGCGTAAACACTGGTGAGATCCAAGGCCCCAGGTATCCACTCCTCCCTTGGCCTACCTGGGACCTCCTTGGAGTGGACAGACGGGCTGCCCTCCTGTGGGACCGTGACCTGCAGCCCCGGAGAGCCCCGGCAGTGCTAGGGCGGGGCAGCGGCCATCAGTGAGAGGCCAGCCGCACTTCCCATGAATCTGTGAATTTGCTGCCCTGCTGGGACTCTGTGGAGAATTCCAGGAGCCAACTCTCGGCCTCCCTTTGACAGAGTCACTTTTCATCTTCTCCGGCTTCAGGCACCGGCAAACGCACACAGGCGAAAATCAGTTAATAACTATGCACATTTTATAATAAATTTTAACAATTTAAGAGTCTGGTACAGCTTTATTATAGTTTTTATTTCACCACACTAATTCAGCAAGTAATAACCTGCCAGAGACACAGAATTCACTTGACATATGTTCTGAGAGCCAAGATAATGGAATATGCAGAGGGAAAACCTTGGGTCACACCCAGCGAGGCATTCCTCCTTCCCCTGGGGACCTGGGAGGGAAAGCAGCTCTCAGAATCGCTGGGAGTGGACTGTGATCTGAGTCCCAGCCTGGCTCCAAGCGTCGGGCTTCCCTGTGATTCTGTCCCCCACGGGAGGATGGGAGGGAGGGATGGAGCAGCCCAGACTGTGCTGTGTTTAAGGACAGCCTGACTCTGCCGGGATTCGTCTCACCGCACACAGCCTGCCCCACCTCGCATTCCTCGGATCTTTTGGTGGCTAGAAGGTTGAACCCCACCCCCCACATCCCCGCCCCCATTCAGGCCTGACCTGAAGGAAATGAGATCAGCCCAAAGGAAAATCTCCCAGGAGCCAGATCCAGCTTCCCTCCCTCCCTCTCTCCCTCCCTGCCCTCAGCATCTCCCCAGCAGGGGTCTCAAAGCCTGGCCCCCAGACCAGCAACCTCTGCATCATCTCGGAAGCTGTTAGACATACAAATTCTCCCAATTCTCAGCCCACCCGAAAGTCCCACCCACTCTGACATTCTTGGGGTGGGGGTCAGGGAATCTGTGTCTTCACAAACCCCCCAGGTGATTTTGATGCATGCTGGTATTTGAAAAATATTCAAGTTTGAGAGATCAAGAGAGAGCATCCTCTAGTGCCACCAGGAATGCTGACAGGTTAATGGGACGCATTAACCCTTCAAAATCATATTTCATGACCTCGACATTCCACTACCCATCTTCTTTAACATATAGTAATAGGTAGATACGTACATAAATACATATGTAAATACACACATATATATTTGTATACGGACATATATTAATATATGTATATATGAGTATGTATGTGTACCCACACACACATATACACATCATGGTTTGGCATTCTCAAGCGAAAACAAGTTTCTTTATGTGCTATTTCAGAAAGACATCGAATTTAATGAAATGTCTTATCCATGTGGGTGTAGTGCTGTAACATCTCACTGTTCTTCAGGTAAAATAAACTGACGTGGGAAAATGTCAAAAAAAAAAGAGCGCGAGAAAGCGTTCTGGAAATGCCCATTGAAGCTGTGATCCAGCAATCCAGAGGTCTGGGGGGGGAGCTCTGTGCTGCTGTCTCTACGCTGCCAGGAAAACCTGGGCCTGGGTCTCCTCATCTGGAAAAATAAGGACACAGGCTGGACACTCACTAAGGCAGCCCTGACCCCCGGGACAGATGGCTGAAATGAAGCCCAGCAGGTGCCCACCGTGCCCCTCGCTTAGGGAAAGGCCTGAGTGCATCAGATCCTAGAGCCCCCACAGGGGTATGTGGTTGCTAAAGGCATCTTAGCTTCAAAACAAAGGAGAACAACAGCAAGGAGAGCGGTCCATGACCAGGAAGAGTGAAACAGGGAGAAAGCAAGTTAGGTTAAGTGTGTGAGCGTGCGAACGTGTCTGTGTGTGTCTCTGTGTGTGTGTCTGTGTGTGTGTGTGTCTGCACATGTGCACTAGGAGAATTTAGCCAGGTCCTTGCTCCTTTAATTTTCTTTTCTCTCCCCTTTATCTCTTTCCTCTATCTCTTGACCATCTGTTTCTCCAAGAACATGAGGAAGTCTCTCCCATTCTACTGAGAAGTAAACACAACACTCTGTTGTGTTTTGTGAGGCTCCCTATGTCTGCCACCCTCTCTCTCCTTTCCACGAGAATGGACCCCCTTGAAATAGTGATCTCCACTCAAAGGCATCACTTCACAGTTCCAGTTCCTTCCCTGACCTCCCTCAATCTCGCTTCTGCCTCTCATCACTCCAGGAAACTGTGCTGGGCGCCTCCTGCTTTCCAGACTCGAGGGTTGTTCCCCAGCCTCGTTCTCTGTGGCATTTCAGCCTCTGCAGGTTCTGCCTTCTGATGCTAAGTGACTGCCACCCTTTGATCTTTTGTATCCTTAGTTTAAATTTTTATATTTTATGTTTCATTACATCACACGTATATGTTATACTATTCAAAATATGTTAGGGAAATTGACAAGGTATAGCCTACCCAATTTTTTCAGTGTCCCTTAAATGAAACTCCGGAAGAAAATATTCTTTTAGAACTAAATGCCAGAAACACGTTCTTTTCCTTGAGGAACTAGTATATCATCTCAAGGACAATGAAACTCAAGAAACTATTCCCCAAAAAGGTTGAAACAGGCAAATCGACAATGTCAATCCCTGTGGAAAGAGGCGGGGTCTGGGGTGTGAATGCTGTCCTAGTTCTTGATCTGGGTGCTACTTAGATAGTGTGTTCAGTTGGTAAAAATGTATGAAGCCATATAATTTAATGATGCGAGAACTTTGGCGATATAGATTGTACTTCAGTAAATATTTTAAGGAATTCCCATTTTCCTTTTTAAAAAATTGAAATGTAGCTGATTTACAAAGTTGTGTTAGTTTCAGGTGTACAGCAAAGTGATTCAGCAAAGTGATATATATATATATATATATATTCCCTTTTTTAGATCATTTTCCATTATAAGTTATTACAGGATATTGAGTATAGTTCCCCATGCTATACAGTAGGTACTTGTTAGCCCATTTTCCTTTTTTCTGACCAGAAGTTCTGATCAGACTGGTGGCTCAATTATATTCTTTTTTTTTTTTTGGCTGTACCATGCAGCATGCGGGATCTCAGTTCCCTGACCACGGATCGAACCCGTGGCCCCTGCAGTGGAAGCATGGAAGTACAGAGTCTTAACTGCTGGACCACCAGGGAAGTCCCTCAGTTATATTCTTATGCAACTATTTAATTGTGCATTATATTTTTTCTGATCTTGCTCTTTTAAACTGGAGTCTCCTTGGTAAAAATTTTTCTCCTGAGTTTACGATTTTCTATTTCATTTTATCTCCACCACCAAAATGCTATCCAAAATGCTTTACGGAAGTAGACAAGGTAGAAATAAATAGATCTTCTTTCGAGTGGAGAAAGTCTATTTTTTGTCTCTGCATCCTTCATGCTTGGCATATAGTAGTTATTCAATTAACACTGAAAGAAAGAAAAGTCTATCTGTAAAGGAAAAGAGAAAAATAGGGCAAAAGCGAATGAAGATCTCAGGAGTCAAGAACGGGTTCTTTTTAAGAGGATGGAGACCTGTGCAGGTCTCTAAGGATGCTGGGAAGAGGCCAAGAGAGAAAGACAAGTTGAAAGTGGGGAGGGTGATCTATGAGCCTTGCTCCCAGGAGAAGAGAAGGGATAGAACACAGGAAGGGGATGAACTGTCTTAAACAGGAGAGACACCTCTTCTTCCGTCTCCTTGACTGGTTTCATTAGTTTCCTTTCTTTAACCTGTAAGTAGCTGTAATGCCTCAGAATTCAGTCCTGAGTCCTCTCCATCCGTAATCAGTCTCCTGACGTTCTCATCTGATACAGCTTTAAATACCATCTGGACTCATGGCTCCCAAGGCTGTATCCAGCCCAGATCTCTCCCGTGAACTCAGGACAGCCCACTCAACATCTCTGCCGGGATGCTCAACAGACGTCGCAAAGTTAGCAGAAGTACCAACTCCTGATCGTCTCCCAAACCTGCTCCACCCACAGCTGTCCCCATCGGAGGCCAAAGAAGCTTGAGTCATCCTTGAGTCATCTTTTCATCTCACACAACTACCCAATCCATCAGCAAATCTCACTGAAAAACAAACAAAAAAGCCAGACTCCTAGCACGTTGTCCACGTCCACCGTTACCCCCTGTCCAGTCACTGTCCCCTCTCACTGGGATTCGGTAATCACCTCCCAGCTGGTCTTCCTGCTGCCACCGCCCCCTATCACCTACAATCGTTTCCCAACACAGTCGTGAGAAGGATCACTTTTAAATGTCCCTGCTCTGCTCAGAACCCTGCACAAGCGTCCATCTCACTCAAAGTCAGAGCCCAAGTTCTGGCACTGCCTCCAAGAGCGTTACTCTAACACTGCCTTCTTCGCATATCCTGTTTGGGATTGCACACACCCAGGCCCATCCCTCTCCCTGAGTGGCCTTCTCTCCAGAACATGCTGTTTACAATTTACAATTCACCTCGCTGTTGCTTATTTTTTGTCTTCCCCGCTGGATGAAAGTTTCACGAGACCAGGGCTTTCTGTCTGGTTTGTTCATTGCTGTGCCTAGAATGCAGCTCCGTGTATGCCTGGTGTGCAATACATATTGGTTGAGTTCCATTTTCCCAAGTGGCTCTGTCTCTTACCTCCCTTAGAATAAAGTCCCCTCCTTTGCAGGCATCCAAGGTCCTTTGGGACCTGGCCCCTCTCTCACCACCTGGCCCTCAGAATACAGCCATGTGGAATCACCTACCACCCCCATCAAGCACCTATTCCACCTCTGGCCTTTGCTTGTGGCACCTTCTCTGCCAAGAATGTTCTTCCAAAGCCACCTCTTTGGGGACTCACTTTGAGGGTCGTCCAAATAAGTGACCTGAGCCCAAGTTAGGGCAGGCCTCACTGCTGTGCTCCCGTGGCCCCTGGAATCTTGCCTCTCATAACCTGCACCGGCTGCATGGACACACGTGGCTCACTTGCAGTCCCCCACTGGAGAGCAGAGGAGCTGTCACTCTGGGTTGATACCCTCGGTGAATGTTAGATGGTGCTGGTCTAGTTAACTCTTACTCTTATGACTGTTATTGATACTATTACTATTATCTTTGATAAACATTTATTAAATCAATGACTCTCCCCCGTGGGTACAGTCTACATACACACCAACTTACTGATGAACTGACTGATCTATTGATTGACTTGTCCTACGCACCAGAGTGAGAGAGCGCTTTTCCCTTTTCAAGCCTCTTCTCTTCTTGAAATATGACAAAGAGGGGGCAGCCCACGATGAGGGAAGGCAGGGGTGACCTCAACACTTTGCAAGCAGAATGGCTGCCAGGACACGCCTGGGGTCCTCAGGTCCCTGCTCCAGGTCCTAGTGCAGGAGGTACTCTGTATCACAGTTCAGATTTCCCCGCAAAAGGACATATTTGAGTCCAAATTTATGATACTTACAGGGCTCTTTGATGTGTCTTGGCTCTACTGCCTCTCTTAAGTAAACTGAGTGAGCAGTGTTTTGGCTTAGCCATTAAAGATCACCTATGTTGAAGGTTACATGTCCACAGACCATCATGTATTCATTCAATAAACTTTTACGTAGTTTCGGGGCCATGCCAGGCCCCGTGCTACCCATGGGGAGGGATGTGATGACATGGACGAGGTCGTCCCTGCCCTTAGAGAAGGCACAGGCCAGCGGTCAGTGAAGGAGCCATCAGAACTATTTAAAGAGTTCCATCCTCTGTGATACAGCTTACTTAACTGAAGGCGGCTGCCTTCATTGGAAGGTAAGAACGATTTCTTTTATACCTGCTGTGTTCCCAGACCTTAGCTGAATTATTCTGTTGAATCTGACAACTTTACCGTATCACAGATGAAGAAACTGAAGCTCGCTGAGATTAGGTAACTGGCCCAGGCCACATGCTAGTAAGCGGTAGGGCTGTGATTCCAGCAGAGGTCTGTCCTTCCCCAAAGGCCACGTCCTTTCTGCTCCATCACCCTGGTAATGCGAGAGCCTGCCAAGGCCATTAAATGAACTCCCATGGACCACAAAACTCTATGAAGTTGCCAGGTCTAAACAAACTCCACTGGGATCTCTGTATAGCGCCTTGAAAGCCAGCAGCCATCCAATAAATTTTAAAACACACACACACACACACACACACACACACACACACCATTAAGCTGAAAAGAAAAACCGACACAAAGGAACAGTCAGTCCTTTGTGTCCTAATAGGCCCCATAAGTCCGAAGACACCGTTAGTGACATCCATCCCAGGTCTCTCCCTGCCCTGGGAGGGATTTCGTGAAGCCCAGGTTCTTTTGGCTTCCTCTAGAAAGTGGAGGAAGAAGGGTGTTGACTCTTGAGCAGCATGGCCTGGAGAGGCAGAGGGCCTATGACCATCAGGCTTCAAAGGGGTAAAGGGAGAAGGGCAGGAAGAGGGGCCCATCGCTGCGTGAGGAGCACCCAGGGTGGACCCTCTGTCTATGAGTTCAGGGAAGTACCCTGCTCGCTATGGCCACAGTCCCACCTAGCATCCCAACGCCAGGCAAAAGTCCAATCCTCACGACACCATTCACAGACCAACCGAGAGCAAAGCCAGGAAGGGGGTATAAAACCCTCCCATGGGCCTCCCCTCTTCATCCTGCTTCCCGTGTGGCTTTCAGTTCGCAGGGAACATCTCTCCCTAGATGCCGCCCTTAGAATCTCCAATTATTACCCGAATCCACTGATGGGCAGGGTGATTAGGAATTCCACCAAGTGCTTCGTCTGCAGACTCTGAATAGTCTCTCCTAACCAGAGTGTTTCTGCCACAGCTGAGAGTTTTATTGTCCCGAGGATACGAATCACATGGTAACCCCGGTCTCTGGGAGGCAGAGATGCTGACCTCCAGGCCGTTCACCCAGAGAAAGTTCCCATCCTTCGCTGGGGGATCGGAAAGGATTTCACTGCACATGCGCTCACTACTGTTCAAGTGTGAACAGTTGGGGACTCTGCCAGCAATGACTTTGGGGGGAATTCCCCACTTCCGTGAGCTGTGTTTTGGCCCAGATCCCTCACAAGACTTGAAAAGCAACATTAATCACCCAGAGTGTTTTAAAGCCCCTGGAAACATCAGCAAAAGTGCTTTGCCTCCTAAGCTACTTTCCTGGGGCAGGGGGTTGCAAGCCTCCTCTCAAAGCACATGGACCCCATGTTTCGGGCTCCTGGGATCTGGAACCCAGGACGATGAAAATGGCTCCTTCTGCCAGGGCCTGGCTCTCAGGGACATCTGTGAAGTCGTGTCAAGCTGATTAAGAGGAAACCTTTCCTTCGGGTACGACTCAAGAAGAGCATTTCACCCAGAAGGAAGATGTGGGGGCGAAAAACAAATCAATGAAGGATTTGCAGATAGATGTTCTCTGGGCCCGAGTACAATTTACAAAATGCAATGGAAAGGAAGATAAATCTCCTCCCTCTGCCTGCCAGCCTAGAGCAGATTCCTGAAGAAAAACAACTCTTTGCCACAGAACCTTAGACTCGGCTAGAAGTGAGTTTCCTCAAAAGGCACTGGGAAAGGGTTACAGATTCCTGAAACCCTACAGCAAGCATTTTAATGGAGCAGCAATCAAAGAAAAGGGGAGGGGAGGTGCCAGCACGGTGTTCCTGCCGGGACAATTTACAGAGAGAAAGTTCTGTGGAACGAGTGTTCCAATAACACAGGGGAACGGGCATCGGCAGACTGGCCGAGGGGCAGGTCATTGATTTAAGAAGCAAGTCAAAGTCAGGGTGATGCCCTTTTCATGCTGACCTGAAGGAGGGGACCCGGCCAGGGAGGAAATGATTTGGCAGGAGCCCGAGCTTGAAGAAACATGTTTCCCGGCTCCTCCAAGCCACTTGGGCAGCTAGGTGAAGCCAGGGCCAAAACGAACGCATTGGGGGCTCCCTCCAGACCCCGACCCCTCCCCTTCCTCTGAAACCCATAAAAACTTAATTTGTCTCAACTAAACACAAGCTGGGAAATTGGAGAGGAGGCAGAGGAGAAGCAGGAGAGAAAGGGGAGCCAGGCAGCGTCCATGCAGTCAGTTGTGTTATTGATTTAGAGCCACACAAGCCCCAGAGTGCCATCGACAAGGATCATACCTCCTGCTGATCTCGGGGGAAATTCTCCAAGATCCATGGCTGGGAGTTAAGGAGAATCTCTAAGCCATCAGGAAGGAGCAGAGCACTGCAGCTCCTCAGAATGATGGACCAGGGCTAGCTTTAATTAACAGGGTCCGCTGCCTCTTTTTTGGTAACTGAGCAGATTTAAAGGGCTAGAGTCCCAATTTGGAGGGTGCCGGTGCTGCTTCTGCTGCTGCCTTTGCCGCCGCCCCGGCCGCTGCTCCCAGCTGCTGGAACAGCCTCCTGCAGACCTGTCTCTTCAGCAAGGAAGCGGCGCAAGGAAGGTGGAAAAGTGCAGCCGGGAACCCCGGGGAGGTGGGGTGGGGGGTCTTGGGCTACATGGTTTGAATCAGAACTGCAGGGCCGTGGACCCAGGCGTGGCCCATCCGAGTGAGCACACCCTCCTGCATGCGGTCTCCCAGACCAAGGAGAAGCGCCGGGTCCTTGAGTGCAGGGGGCCTCAGGAATCCCCTCTCCAGATGTGGGCCTGGATGGACACTGCCCAGGAAAAGTGGACAGCATGGGCACCGCTGTGTGCTTCCCTCCTGAGCGGACCGCTGGGTGACAGCCACCGTGTACACCACCCACACACCCCTACCCGTGAATACATGTATCCGTCCATGTACACACACACCTGCCCGGGTACACACACACACATACCTGCACATGTACAAACGCCTGCTCAGGTGCACACACCTACCTGCCCATACAGACACATGCCTGCCCATGCACACACACACCTGTCCAGGCACATATATGCCTGCCCATGTACACACACCTGCCCAGGTACACACATGCCTGCCCATGTATACACACACACCTGCCCGGGTATACACACGCCTGTCCAGGCACACACATGCCTGCCCATGTATACACACACACCTGCCTGGGTACACACACGCCTGTCTGAGTACACACATGCCTGCCCAGGTTCACACATGTGCCCATCTTCCAGACACCCAGGTACAAAGGCACATGACCTGCAGCCAGCCAGACGTCCTGTCCCTACACCTGTATCTTACAGCTAGACCAACAAGGGAAGTAGTTGTGACACAGAGCATAGCCAGGAGGGAGCGTGGGGTAGGGCGGTGGAGTATGAGCTGAGGGGTGGGGGGCCCCTGCCCCTGTGCTGCCTTTCCGGGAGCTGGGCTCTGTGTCAGGGAGCGTTTCCATCAGAGCCCCCCTGGCCACACAGCCTCTCTCCCCCTGCTCCTGCTGTCTATTCGTGAAGCCTCACCTTGGGTAAGACCTCACTGTCTCATCCGCACACTTGCCTATCCTGAGCTTGGCATCCTTACAAGAGTTGATTTTCTCTGTGACGCTTCAGCCAATGCAGTAGCACCTTGTGCGGTATTTTTAATACCATTTTCCCCCAGTAAGCACTCAAAAGAAATCCGGCCAATTGGGACTCAGCAGACTCAGGGCCCAGCCCCCAGGGAAAGGGGGGAGCTGAGCTGCCCGACGCGGGTGACCCTCCAGCCCCGCCCAGCTCTGCTAGAGCACAGATACGACCCTCTCCCCATGCTGAGCCTGGATTTTCTCATTTGTAAAATGACACTGCTGAACCAAGCCCGCAGCGCCCTTCCCCGAGTGAAAGCAAGGAGGGAGACACGGGGACTCCCAGAAAGCACGTTCTGTTATCCAGACACCAAGCTGGACCACATCTCCTCCTCGGCTGTCAGGGACGGTACACGGCAGAGGGCATCCGCCGAAAAAAATCTAGAGAAACACTGTGCGGGATTATCTCCAAGAGCCTCCGAGTCAATGAGGGATGGAGTGAGATGGACACACTTTCCCTAATCACAGCTGCTCCTCTGAGCCATCTGTCCTGCTACCAAAGGTCAGGAAGAGAGCGCTTACAATTCCAGCTGAGCCTCAGGTACAATCACTGACAGCGCCAGTCTCTCCCCACCTTTCCCGCCAATCTCTCTCTGTACCCACTTTAACCCTGCCCGGCACCCTCCTCTCACCCTCAGATGCCAGGACCCTCAAGCCCCCTGGCAATAAAAACCTTCCAGCAAAGCCCCTGCTATTCCCCACTTAGACATCAGTTCCACATCACTTCCTTTCTCCATCCGCTGGGGAGACGTGCACATGGCATCTTTTCTTGCCTCGAGAGAAAGTGAGCAAGAAAAACAGGGAGATCGGGGCTGGGGGCTGAGGTGGGAGACATGTGCCTGGCACAAAGAGTGTCCCCACAGACTCACAGCCCCAGAGCCCTCTGGCGCCTCGGGGCATCTCTGGGGAAGGTGGCCTCTGGGGTCGATAGAGCTGGCACAGCAGAGACACGTCCAAGAAAAGCCACATGACAAGGAAGTATTTGGAAGAGACAAGGGAATTCCAAGCTCCATTCCTACCACCAGATCCTTGGGGTCTCTTCCTGTTTTCATTAATAAAATCAAGCTCCACATCTTCGAGACTGGCAACAAAGACAGTGCTTCTCTGGGGAGGAACAGTGGCCTCGATACCCCTTGCTCAGGGATCCCTGGACTACTCTTCCCTGGGACCACAGCTACCACTACAATGGTCTCGCGGCCCTCAGTGCCCCGTGATGCCCCAGCTCACGTCTTTCCTCAGAACAAAGGGCTGTGAACCCAGAGAGTCACAGAAAGCTAGGCCCCCGGGGCAGAGACTAGCTTACACAGCACTGCCATAGCCCCCAGGGGGTCCTTGGTGGGGAGGGGAGTTCATCAGAGGCCCCATCACAGGGACGTGCCTTGGTGACAATCCTGAGCTCTCCAAGTCCAAACAGAAGAGACCACTGCCAAGAAAGAAGGGCAGTCCCTCCCCACCTGTCTGAGGTCCACCGTTTCTATCCCTTTGGCCCAAATGATGACCTGCTTCTTCTCCGGTGACTGACACGTGGGAATGTCCAGCCTCTTCATTCCTATCTGCAGGAGCTTAACTTTATCTGACGTCTGCAAGATAAGCTTATCAGAATATAACTCAGGAGGCTTCACTCTGTAGACGGCGGGAGTGATTCCATGGAGCCTTGAAATTGGCCTGTCCCCAAATCTGCTTTTGTGAATCTGGTTATCCACCCTGGCCCCTCAGCACAGGCCAGCCACAGATGCTCTGTGACGCTGGGACTGGGCTCTCTAGACCCCCTGCCTGCTGGCTTCTGGTGGTTCACCTACAGGAGGACTCAAGGGAGATGGGAGGACCAGGAAGGGAGAGAGCACAGAGGGATGGCTCCTGCCCCCAGCTTCCTTTGCTACTGCTGAGACCAGCCTCACTGTACCCCTTCCAAGCTCCAGCACTGACTTTGCCCACCTGGCAGAGGTGCCCAGCAGCTGGGTCATTTCCCCCTGCAGTCAGATCACCCACCAGCCATCCATACTCCACCCCCACCCCCGTGTCCCTTCTGCTGTGGCAGTCCTGCTGGGTTGATGCCTCCGTCAGCGGTCTGAGTACCCATCCTACAAGGGTCCCTCTTAGGCCAGGTAAGACCACGTCTTCTCTGTGTTCCCCAGCCCAAGAGATGGTAGCTGTTCTCACAATGATTAATTCTTGGATTATTTCAGCTTTCCAGTTCCTGTGTAATTAATCCTCTGCGTTACATACCATCTGTTTGAAATATCTAGTATGGTTTTGTTTTCCTGACTGGACAAGAATTTTCCTCGGAGATCCCAAATTGGAGTGTTCTGATAGTCATATTCAAGTCAGACTCTGAACGTTCTGGCACATACCACATGTTTTGGAAATCAATGTTAACATTTGCAAGTTGAAAGAAATTACGAGAGAGAGGACAGTTTTAAGATCGTTCCTCATGTTGGAGCCTACTGGTATATCCTTATGTTACATACCTGTCATTTATTACACCAAATTTGCAGATATCGAAAAAAATACTCCTGGTCTAATTTTAGATCTACTGAATTCACAACAAAAGACTCTTCAGGGGCAACTTAGGAAGTCAACCTCAGGACTGAATCGAATGCCAGCCCTACGGGGAGGAACTCAGGGTAACTTACACACGATCACTCTGCTCACTGTTAGGTGCTATGTCAGGTTCGTTGAGTGAATCTTAGCACATTTCACCAATGTTTTGGAACCTGGACAGGGTAGGCTATTAGGGAATTGGAGTGCCTTAATTCATCTCTCACTTCATCCCCTTGGGGGTCTGATCTGAGAACAGAGAGCAAGACAAAAGTGTTCCTCTTCTACGGGCAGGGGTAAGAATGTAGGAAGAGAGGGCAAAATGTTGCTGTGGTCCATCACATCATCTTGACCTCTGCCCAGTCTTCCAGGATGCCGCATCCCGCATGGTCAGCCTGTGCTACCCTAGAGATACGGCCGTACACAGCCCTCTCCTCTCCACCCCCACTGTCACCGGTTCCACACAAGCCCTTTTCTGTCTCAGCTGGTCTTCTATGAGAAATTTCTAAATGAATCTCCCTGCCTCTCTCCATTCACTAATAATGCCCAGTGTCCTGCGAGGGACCGGAGATATGGGGGCAGGCAGGGGAGATACAGCCCAGCCTTCGGGGAGGTCAGGAGCTTGAGAAAGACAAATATTAAACGATTGCAAAAGCGAACTAGGGCAGAGAACAAGAAATGCCCAGGGCGACTGCCAGCTCTCATCCAAGGACTGACTGTGGGAATCGGGGACGGCTCCTGAGGTGGGACCTGGTGAGTAAGCAGGTGTCGATCATGTGATGGGGGAGGGATTGCTCCCCACAGACAGAACAGGCTCTAAGGCACCAGGCACCAGGCAAGGCGGACGCCAGCACTGACCAAATGGAGGCAGTGGTTCGTGCTCAGATGGAGGGCTAAGGAAGCAAGCGACACCCGGGAGGCCTGTGTGCTTCACAGGGAGGGAGAGAGGAAGCTGCTACGGGGCTAAGCTGGATCGTGAAGTGGTGAGATGTACCTTTATAAATGACCCTGCATCAACATGCATTATCTAAGAAATCTCCAGTACAATCCAAGCAAGCAATGAAGGAAACGTGAACAAGGCTTGACAGTCGGAGCACAGTTGGATCAACGTAGCTAAAATACAAAACATTCTGTATGTTGATCTAAAACACAAAACATTTGCACTTGGGATAAGATCAAACTCCTTATTCTACCTAAAAGGCTCTTTGTTAACTGCTGGCACCAATCTACCTTTCAACCCCTCTCATCTCCTCCCAGGTCCCCTCCTGATGCACATCGATCGGCTCCAGGCGCATGAAACCACTTGCAACTCCCAGAAGAGGCCAGCCTCACACATGGAGCCTGAGCAGCGCTGTTCCTCCAGCCTGGAATGTCCTTCCTTGCTGCCGTAGTGAACTCCTACTTATCCCTCAAGGCCCTACTCTGGCGTCGCCTTCTCTGGGTAACCTTCTACCAAGGATCACATTTCCTCCCATCATCCCCCAGGCAGAGAGAGGTACCCACCTCCCCTGTGGCAATTACCACCCTCTACAGCCACGTGTCTGCCTCCCACTCTGTAAGAGTAGCAATAGGTGTCCTCCTATTCTTAGCGCCTGGTACAGGGGGGTCCCACGACAAATTCCGCTTAAAATGAACTACAGGATATACTTCCACATTAACAAGCTAAGTGAGCTTAGCTCCCTGGTGTAAAATGCAAACTTTGCAAAACTCACACCTGTGAAGTTCAAATCAAATGTCAACAATCTGGGAGCCACTAACGGCTAATAATCAAGGAACAGTCTGCTCAACAAGTAAACAGTTGTCTTATTTGTTGGAATAAACCGCAAATAATGATTTACTAATTTTCTCGTTTTCCACACATTAGTCACATTTTCTAGAGTGGTTTCGCTGTGTCCCTGCCTGAAGAAGTAGGCTCAACCCACCCAAAGCAAGAGGCCTCCGGGGAGGCAACTGCTCATCTAGGCTCGCCCATGGGTTGCCAATCAAGGGAAATGCATAGGGTCCCAATTTAAAGGAAAAAGTGTTCCTTCCAACACGGCTTCCATGTGTATGGGATACGGGCGTGCAAGATGTGGAGCCACCAGCTTACAAAAGCGCCAAAGTCCAAGCACCAACAAGCCTTCTCCCACAAAGGTAAAAAGACGTCCACCTCATTCCTCAGGTGGTAAAGCCGAGATGAAAATCCCCAAGCTTAGTGCCCCAGGAGATTTTTGTGAGCCTTTGGGATCAACTGTATAAATGTAAGGTCTTGGCTGAAGTCTCCTTTTGAGTCCTAGCTCACACTTCTTGATCTGCTCTTAGGCCCTGTTCTCTGACATATCGTGGGGTCAGCCTCCATGGCCACATTTACCCGGTGGATGTGGATTTGGTACAGATGTTGCTCTGCCCCCCTCCCATCCCCCACTACAGGGCACAGAGCTCTGCTTTCCTGAATCACCGGTGAATCTGAGTTCTGCTTCACCACCCTGAAGTTCCAGGGCTCAGAGGATTTGCAAATAGCAGAAACGGCAGCCTGCTTTGTTCTCTCCAGCTGGTCAGATTTTTCTCTCTCCAGTTCCCCTCTTCTTCCTCCTTCCATCTCTCTGTCCCACTCCCTGGGCTGAGAGGGTGGCACACCGGGTGCCACAAACACCTTATGAGGGGACATGACAGACGCAAAGCATGAACTGGACATGCGAGAAGTTATTCGTGAAATTTGTTGCCAGAATGTGGCAGACTGGGGCCTCAGGACACCCCTCTAGATCCAGACACAGAGGTGCAACCTGGGCAGACGTTGGGCTCCCAAGCTGCTCAAGGGCTAACACAGTGGCCTGGGGAGGAGGGGAGACATCCCCAGGTGAACTTCCTGGAGGTGATGAGTGGCTCACAGCCTGATGGATAGCCTTGCTCCATCCACCTGACCTTGGGCATCAGCACAGCTGGCCGCACTGTCCGAGCCTCTTAGAGTAGAGCAGCCCCGCGGGGTGCTCTGGGTAACGCATATGTGAGCAAGTGTCAGTGTCGTTTCCCTAAATCACGCTGCTGTCACTTGGCAAGGCCATCTACCGATGTTCAAAGACCCAACTTCCTCTCTTTATCTCATAGCCCGATGAGATGCCAAACTGAACAACAGGACCATGGGCTTCTAAGAAAACAAACCGATCAGACAAGCCTGTGTGTACAGACACTAGCTGAGACCAGAAGAAATGAAGCAGGGCGATGTCCACAGCCCCAGTATCCTGGCTCCAAACACGGTGGAGAGAGGGCTACAGTCAAGCCATGAGATTCCAGGCAAAGGACAGCCCTGTCAGGGGCATGAATGGCCACCAGCCAGCCCTGCAACCAGGGTCTTTTCCGGCCAAGAGATGGAAGCCGTGCAAGGAAGCTTGAGTGGGAAATGGGATGGGAGCTGGCAGGATGCCCAAAGCACCCACTCCCCTCCCCAAACCAAAAGCCCCCCCATGTGGCTCACTCCAGTCCAGCCACCCTTCATAGTCCACTCTGAGGTTTCCCTTGGCTGGAGTCCTTGTTAATTTCCATGCAAATTCGACACAACTAATGCACACTCATCTTTGAAAGTTAGAAAACACAGAAAGGCAATCTTTTCAAATGCCGCCATCCAAGGGTCACTGCCATGAAAATTTATTTGATTTACTGCCAATAAGAGCCTGGCAAAAGCTTCCTTCCCCACTGTCCGCGTCTTTATAAACCGTGACCAGGCACTAAGGCGACTGGGCTCTGAGCCTCTCCCGGAGGATCCAGGCTGCTTGTGCTGCACCTGCTGAGCCCGTTGGGGCAGAGGCTGGGCCACAAGGGCTCAACACCTGTGTGGGCAGCCTGTTCTTGAGGCCAAGACCGACCCTCTCATCTGCCTTCTCAGGTTCAAAAACTAGCACATTTTCAGGAGGTGAAAGACCATCCTGGAGCCAACTACCATTTCTTTCAGGAACTCACAGAACTCCAAGAATCCAAGGACAGCTCAGAGGGGAGCGAAGAAGATCACTGCAGGATTACAGTAGAAGATCACTACAAGCTTAAAGGAAAAAACATGGAAGGACCTGAGACAGCTGAAACCAAATTTGTTGGGAGCGGGATAGATCTGACCTTACTGACTCCCTACTTCATTGCTGGTTACAGCAAACGGCTCCCACCCCCGACTACCCCAGGGTAGCTGTGCAGAAGGGCTAAATGCTCATATGGTCCCCCTCCACCCTGAAAACCAGCAATGTCAAGGCTCTGTTGTGTCTTTGTGGAGCCATGAAGAGCTAGGTATTTCTTTCTTGGGTTCTGTATACAACTGGACTCAGCAACACCGCTAAAAGCTAGGGCAAAGTAGGACTAATATAACTTTGCAAAATAACAAAAAAACACCATCCCTATTTTGTATATTATCATCCCCCAGCCCACCTAGACCACAAGCCCCCTCAATAGCAATAATAATAGCAAGAATAAAAAGAGCCCCTCCCTTGAGTTCATATTATAATAGTGGCCAAATATCTACCCAAGGGCATCCGATTGCCAGCCCATCCCTTCATGCTAATCCCACTTATTCCCAGCTTTTTCATCTTCCCGTCTGTTTCATGGGGCCAAGGTCCCACCAAGCTGTTAAACTAAGTTTTCCTAAGCCCATCTGAGATTGTTCACTGAAGTTGGCAGAGCAAAGCCTGCTTTAGACTCTCCAATTGCAGCTGTCCCAGGTAACACTGTAGCCTGAACGACTCCAGCTTTGGGAAGTAGAGTTGGAGCAATATCCCCAGCCCCCTTTCTCAGCCACAGGAGGAACAGTCACCGTGAGGATGGCTTATGGCTCCCACTTGGACTCATACGTTTTAGCCCTTGGAGTGGATGGCATCACATAGCAAAAGTGCTGAGAGTGGACTAACATCCTACATCCCAAACTGGGATTCATCTCATATCTGAGAATCTCCCGGACAGAAATCAGGAGTGGTACCACATATGGCAACCCCAAGGCTTTCCAAGAAACTCCAGTCCCTCTAGAGGTCTCCACATCTGCCTAGGGTCAGAGAGGAGTAGCCATGGGTACCTGGGTCCTGCTAATGCTTCAGAAGGTTATCAAACCAAACTATCCCGGACAAAGCACAGGAGGGCATCTCACATGCCTCTCCAGTGTCTCCAGAACTTGAGAGAGAGGAGAGAATGGGGATCATGGTGCAGACGGACACGCTCCTGGACAACTTTTATCTGCTCCTCCTGGCTCCAGCCAGACACCACCTCATCCAGGAAGTCTTCCTTCACGCTCAAGATTAGGCTCCCATTGTCTGTGCTTCAAAGCATCATGTGCTTCTCTTTTAGACTTATTATACCACATTTTAAATTCCCAGTGGCCTCTCTGCTCCCAAATACACACCAGACTGTGTGCTTTTGAGCCTAGGGGCTGTGTCTCACTTACTCCTATGGGAGGCTACAGCCGTGACCTCCTGCATCTACCAATGGCCTGGCTGCTCCTAGCCCAAAACTTGAGTTTTGAGACCTGGCCTGTGTCTATCCGCACCAAGATTAACAGCTTTTCACTCACCCCCAGCCCTAATTGCTGCAACCAGGGGAAATGAGAAGTGGGAATTGAAAACAGAGCTCTCCAAGGCTAAACCAATAGAAGAGGGTTTTGTAATGTCACAGTCAAGGTTGGGAAAGAGACAGACACTCTTCCAGCATAATAAAGTCCAAAAATTATGCCAGCAGAAAGACATGAATCTTATATGTAGATCAGTGAAGTCTGTGGGCAGGAGATTAACACTTGCAGTATAAATGATTTGTTGTTTAAAAGAGTTCGGAATGATCATAGAGGAACAGAAAGAAAAAGCAAGCTTCCACTCAGAGGGCAGGGTCCCCTCCCTTCTCTTGTCTGACTTTCAGGCTCCAAGTCTCCTCCTCACTCTGAACAAAAATAAAATGAATGGGGACTCTAATACTGATGAGGAGCTGCGATACCCTAACCAAGGGAACAGTCTCCACCCTGGAAAGGAGAAAAACAAAGTAGAGTAGAATGATGCTGAGAAATAGGTCCAAGCGGGAGATCTGGTCAACCAAGAGGACATCCACTTGGGGGTCAATGCCCTAAAGGTCTGGTCAGGGAGACCCATGCTGCAAGGGTTTGAGATTATTAGTTTGAGGCCACCATGCTGATTCCTCGGCCCACTGCCACCCCAGTTCTGTATAGTTTCGGTTCTATCACAGGGACCTGGATTGAGGAACAGACTGAACTTTCCTTGAGGTTCTGTGTGTGTGTGTGTGTGTGTGTGTACATTTGCACACAAGAGTGAACAGGTACTTGCCCGGCAAAGTAAGAGAAAGGACTAGCCTTCCTTCCCCAACTCAATAGCACGCACCCAAGACACAGACAGGGTCACTGAAGTGGAGATATGAGGACCCCTAGAAGGGGGCCCCCAGCAACAAGGGAGTCCACCGTCTGGCGTATGACATTTATAATCTAGTATAGAAAATGCTATGTAAGAAGTGCAGGATGCTTTGAGGACACAGAGAAAGGGCACCTTACAGCTTGGGAAGGCTTCCTGCAGAAGGTGATGTCTGTGTTAAGCTCTGAAGATCAAGTAGAAGTTAGCCAGAAGCATGTCCATGAGATATCCCCTACACTTTCCCCCAGAGAACAGCTACAAGCCCTCTTGTGGGTCTCAGATAAGGAGATCAGTGTGGGTCACACACACCTCAGATGTGTTACAGCCAGTCTATTCCCTCCTTGGTGAGGCCTCAGGGCTCAGACCCTCTCCCTTACCTGTGCTCCTGGAGGTGGTCCCAAGCCCTTTTCCTGGAGCTGCCAAAGTGGTCCCAATCCTGCCAGCTGTGCTAAGAAGAAGGATTTGCAGTGTCTGCAGAGCTGGGGAGCCCCACTCCAGAGCTGGCCCCGGCCTGTCCCCTTGGAGCCCACGGAAGGTGTGCCAGACCCTGGCGCGGCCGGCTGCTCGGGCTGCAAGACGGAGAAGTGAGCCACGCGCTCCCTGGAGCCTGGCCAGGGCCCTGTAGCCAGCCAGGCAGGTGGAGGAGGAGCTGGAGACGGCCTGATAAAACCTCCAGAGGATCAGATTAACGCTTGAGAAGCTGTAGCATCAGTGGGCTGACCCAAAGAGCCCACTGCAGAGCCCCACCCAGGCAGGTGGGGTTGCATCTCCCTCTGGATACCTTCCTGGTTAAGTTGCTACTTAAATCTGAGCTGGACTTCCTGCCCCACCCCCACCAGCCACACACCCTGGATAGAGTCTTCCACTATGGGACTGGCAGTCGTCTCACTGTAATCTGTTTTCTTTTTTTAATATATATTTTATTGAGGTAAAATTCACACAACATAAAGTTAACCTTTTTAAAGTGAAGAATTCAGTAGCATTTAATACATTCACTATGTTATGCAACCACCATCTCTATCTAGTTGCAAAATATTTTCATGACCACAAAAGGAAACCCTATACCTATTAAGCAGTTACTTCCCATTCCTTCCCACCCCCTGCCCCTGACAACCACAGTCTGTGTTCCGTCTCTGTGGATTTGCCCATTCTGGATAGCTCATATACATGTAATCGCATAATACGTGACCTTTTGTGTCTGGTTTCTTTTCCTTAATATAATGTTTTCAAGGTTCATCTACGTTGTTGTATGACCAAATAATATTTCATTGTATGCATAACACCACAATTTGTTTATCCATTCATCCACTGATGGACATCTGGCTTGTTTCTACCTTTTGGCAACTGGGTACAAGTGTTTGATACTTGTTTTCATTTCTTTGGGGTATAGATCTAAGAGCAGAATTGCTGGGTTATATGGTAATTCTATGTTTAACTTTTTGAGGAATTACGAGTGTTTTCCACAGTGACTGAACCATTTTACATTCCCACCTGCAATGTACACTAGTTCCAAATTCTCCACATCCTCACCAACACTTATCTTCTTTTCTTCTTAACAGACATCATTGTGACTGTGAAGTGCGATCTCACTGAGGTTTTGATTTGCATTTCTTTAATGACTAATGATGTTGAGCATCTTTTCACGTGCTTGGCCACTTGTATATCTTCTTTGAAGAAATGTCTATTCAGGGGCTTCCCTGGTGGCACAGCGGTTGAGAATCCGCCCGCCAATGCAGGGGACACAGGTTCAATCTCTGGTCTGGGAAGATCCCACGTGCCACAGAGCAACTAAGCCCGTGTACCACAACTACTGAGCCTGCGCTCTAGAGCCCACGAGCCACAACTACTGAGCCCATGCTCCGCAATCACTGAAGCCTGCGCAGCTAGAGCCCGTGCTCCGCAACAAGAGAAGCCACCACACTAAGAAGCCTATGCACCGCAATGAAGAGTAGCCCCTGCTCGCCACAACTAGAGAAAGCCCATGCGCAGCAACAAAGACCCAACACAGACAATAAATAAATAAATAATAAAAACAAATAATTAAAAAAAAGAAATGTCTATTCAAATCCTTCACCCATCTTTAAATTGGATTGTCTTTTGCTGTTGAACTGTAAGAGTTCTTTATATATTCTGAACCCTTATCAGATATGATTTGCCAATATTTTCTCCCATTCTGTAGGCTGTCTTTTCATTTACTTGATAATGTTGTTTGTTGCACAAAAATTTGAAATTTTAATAAAGTCCAATTTATCTATTTTTTCTTTTGTTGCACTTTTTGTGTCATATCTAAGAATCCATTGCCAAATCCAAGGTCATGAATATTTACTCCTATGATTTCTTCTAAGAGTTTTATGGTTTTAGCTCTTAGGCCTTTGATCCATTTTGAGTTAATTTTTGTGGAGGTAGGGGTCCAAATTCATTCTTTTCCTTTTTCTTTTCTTTCGTTTTTTTTTTTAAACACAATAGAACTTTCTCACTTAAGGGATGCCCCAAATGAGTGTTTCTGATGGGCGGATGGCTCTTCTTCAAATGTTTCTGATTGGTGGATGGCTCTTCTTCAAGTGGCGGGTCAAGCTTCTTCCATCTTTGGTTCTTTAACACCTGGCTCCAAGGTTCCTATATTTGTGTGTATCAAGCAGACAAGGAAAAATGAGCATAAAGGGTTTACAGGCCAGAACTAGAAGAGGTCCACCCCCTTGGCAACCACTTATTTGTTTTCTGTATCTATGAGTCTGTTTCTATCTTGCTGTATTCATTCATTTGTTTTGGGTTTTTTTTTAGATTCCATATATAACTGAGATTGTATGGTAACTATCTTTCTCTATCTGACTTATTTCACTTAATAGAATACCCTCTATATTCATTCATGTTGTTGCAAATGGCTAGATTTCTTTTTTGTATGACTGTGTAATATTCCATAGTATATGTATACCACATCTTCTTTATTCATTTATCTATCGATGGACACATAGGTTGCTCCCATGTCTTGGCTATTGTAAATAATGCTGCAATGAATATGGGGGTGCATGTATCTTTTTCAATTAGTGTTTTTGTTTTCTTTGGGTAAATACCCAGAAATGAAATTACTGGATCATGTGGTAGTTCTATTTTTAATTTTTTAAGGAAATTCCATATTGTTTTCCATAGTGGCTGTGCCAATTTACATTCCAGCCAACAGTGCATGAGGGTTCCCTTTTCTCCATATCCTCACCAACACTAGTTATTTCTTGTCTTTTTGAGAACAGTCATTCTGACAGGTGTGAAGTGGTACCTCATGGTGGTTTTGACTTGCATTTCCCTGATGATTAGTGATGCTGAGCATTTATTCATGTGTCTGTTGGCCATCTGCATGTCTTCTTTGGGAAAGCCGTCTATTCAGACCCTCTGCACAGTTTTAATTGCACTGTGTTTTTTGTTTATTTGTTTGTTTGTTTGTTTTGGCACACGGGCTTAGTTGCTCCGTGGCATGTGGGATCTTCCTGGAGCAGGGATCGAACCTGTGTCCTCTGCATTGGCAGGCAGATTCTTAACCACTGTGCCACCTAGGAAGCCCTGCACTGTGTTTTTTGATGCTGAATTGTATGAATTCTTTGTGTATTGTGGATATTAATCCCTTATCAGATATACTGTTTGCAAATATCTTCTCCCATTCAGTAGGCTGCCTTTTCATTTTGTTGATAGCTTCCTTCACTGTGCAAAAGATTTTTAGTTTGATGTGGTCCCATTTGTTTATTTTTTAAAATTTTTATTTTTTTTAAGTTGGGGTTTTTATTTATTTATTTATTTATTTATTTATTGGCTGCATTGAGTCTTCATTGCTGCATGGGCTTTCTCTAGTTGTGGAGAGCGGGGACTAATCTTCATTGCAGTGCATGGGCTTCTCACTGTGGTGGCTTCTCTCGTTGCAGAGCACAGACTCTAGGTGCACAGGCTTCAGTGGTTGTGAAGCATGGGCTCAGCAGTTGTGGCTCATGGGCTCTAGAGCACAGGCTCAGTAGTTGTGGCACATGGGCTTAGTTGCTCCATGGCATGTGGGATCCTCCTGCACCAGGGCTCAAACCCATGTCCCCTGCATTGGCAGGCGAATTCTTAACCACTGTGTCACCAGGGAAGTCCCCTCATTTGTTTATTTTTTGCTTTTGTTTCTCTTGCCCTAGGAAACATATCCAAAAAAAAAAAAAAATTGCTAAAACCTATGTCACCCTTCCCAACTTCAAACTATACTACAAAGCTAAAGTAATCAAAACAGTACAGTACTGGGGTGGGGGGAAGACTCATAAATCAAAGGAACAGAATACAGAGCCCAGAAATAAACCCCACTTATACGGTAAACTAATCTACAACAAAGGAGGAAAGAATATACAATGGAAAAAAGACAGCCTCTTCAATAAATAGTGTTGGAAAAACTGGGCAGCAACATGCAAAAGAATCAAACTGGACTATTTTCTCACATCATATACAAAAATAAACTCGAAGTAGGTTAAAGACTTAAATGTAAGACCTGAGACCATACATCTCCTAGAAAAAAACATAGGCCTGCACCCTTCTGTTGTGGCGAGGCTGACTACTGTGGGCATGTGGGTGGGTGGGGCTGGCCCCCCAAATCAGTCTGTGCTTCATACAAGAGCTATGGGCCCACTGGAGGGCCAAGCAGGCTTCCTGCAGAGTCGGCTGCACAGCCCTAGGGAGTGGGGGGGTGGCAGGATTGGTGGGACTGGGTCCAAGCACAGCTGTTGACTTGGCCTGGGGGGCTTGGGGCTGATGCCAGCCTGCTGGTAAGCAAGGCCAGGTCCCCGCATGGCTGTCTTCATGGCCCCAGAGGTGAGGCTTAGAGCTGGTATTGGCCCACTGGTGTTATGACAGTAGAACCATCTTCCACTAATGGTTGCTGTCAGCATCTCTGTCCCTAGTTGCCTCCTGCCTCTACAGGAGGTTCTCCAAGATCAGCAAGTATGTCTGACCCAGGCTCCTTCCAAACTACTGCCTCTAGGCTGGGACTCAGAGTGTGTGAGATTTTGTGTGCACTTTTTTAGGCTGTATTCTCTGATTCCTGTAGCCTTCTGGCTCTCCTGAACATAAGCCCACTGGTTTTCAAAGCCAGACATTCTGGGGGCTCATATTCTCAGTCCAGGACCCCTGGGCTGGGAAGCCCAATGTGGGGCTCAGACCCCTCACTGCTTGGAGAAGACCTCTACAATTGTGGTATTTCTCCTGTTTGTGGGTCACTGACCTGGAGTGTAGGTCCTGCCTATACTGTGTCTCTGCCCCTCCTACACATCTCTTGTGGTTCCTTCTTTATGTCTTATTTGTGGAAAATCTTTTCTGCTAGTCTTCAGGTCACTCTCATAGGTAGTTGCTCTGTAAGTAGCTGTAATTTTGGTGTGTCCCGGGGAGGAGGTATGTTCAGGGTCTTCCTAGTCCACCATTTTGGCCACCTCTCCCCCTAACTTCATTCTTTTTCATGTGAATTTCCAGTTGTCCCAATCCATTCGTTGAACAAACTATTCTTTCCCTGTTGAATGGTCTTGACACACTTGCCAAAAATTCACTGGCCATAGATATATGGGTTTATTTCTGGATCCTTGATTCTATTTCATTGGTTTGTCTGTCTATCCTGTGCCAATACCAGTTTTTTGGGGTTTTGTTTTGTTTTGTTTATATATATAACATATATATATGTATGTATTACTGGAGTGTAATTGCTTTACAATGTTGTGTTAGTTTCTGCTGTACAATGGAGTGTATCAGCTATATGTATACATATATCCCCTCCCTCCTGGACCTTCCCCCCACACCCCATTCCACCCATCTATATCATCACAGAGCACCAAGCTGAGTTCCCTGTGCTATAGAGCAGCCAATATCAGTTTTGATTACTATAGCTTTCTAATAAGTTGTGAAATCTCTTTCCTTGATATTGTCTAAACCCAGTCAAGGGGAGGTGACCTAAATCAGTGCTCCTTTTCTTAACTGGATGCCTCATAAGTAGCACCATACTCTCAAATGTCCTTTGGGACTGTGGCTTATGGCTCTAATTATGAAGTCAGGGTAAGAGTAGGGAGGGGGAAGAGGGAGAGCCATGAGAGGATGTGCAGGAATTGCTCCCTTCTGTTCCCCGTAAAAGGAGGAGGCATAATGAAGTGAAAAGAATGTGGGCATGGGTGGGTTTCAAGCCCAGCTCTGGAGCTACTAGCTTGTAGTCTTGGGCAACTTATCCTCTCTGGTCCTTGGTCTTGTCACGTGGAAAATGGGCTGTTGTGAAAACGACATATGTGCAACAGGGTACATAAAGCATCTGGCTCAGACTATGTGCTCAATACACAGCACAGAATGGAATTGGGAAATGACCATGGAAACACAGCATATCCTGACAACTCCAAGATCTGATATACGTACTCTGGAAGGGTATTCATTGAGGGTAGATCTCGTGACTGCTTTTACTCCGTCATAGGCACACCCTGAGCCAGGCCAGGCAGTACAAGAGACAACATAGGTCTTTTTTAATATGTCCTTACTTTCTTTGCTGTAAATGAGCTACTTTACTAATGAATGAATGAATGAATTAAAAGTCTTCTGTGGGATACCATAATGGGAAGTTAGGCTTTCTGTAAGTCCACCAATAATGTTGTCAGAAGCTTGGTGAGCAGGGAAGGCAAATACAGAATGAGGCTGTATTTCAGTGATAACCAATCCCTGTTCCCTTCCTGATAGAAGGGATCCAACATAACTAATCATCCTACATTTCTATTAAAGAAAGAGGCAAGACAGAGCTCATGGGGTTATCTAACTGCTTCCCAGAATTTCTCGTGTGAAACATCCCTAGAGGTTCAGGTAAATCCTTAAATGGAGACAGATGTATTGAATTGGACTCTCCTTTGGAGAAGGAGCCCATTATGGGCCTGGAAACCCTCAGAGTTTCAGGGCAACTGGCCTGAGCCAAGTACTGCAGAGAGACTGCCAACAAAAGGCTCAGTGGTGTTTATTCCTGAGCCTCCCTGGGGAACACACCCACCTCACCTCCAGGCACAGGCTGGACCCATGCTGCTTCTGGAGGCCGGGTATCTCTGCACCACCCTTGCCAAAGTGGAGCCATGTGGTCTCTGCCTCTGTGGGTCATAGGATTCCAAACTGAAGTTTCTCCAGGGTGCCTGTGACTGGCAGAGCCTCAGTCACCCACCTGCCTCCAGCCACGAGGGTGGCTGGAGAAGCTTATTCCTGAACTTTGCGTTGGAGAGGCACCAACACATCATGGGAGGCATTCTCCCAACACAGGTTGGGTGGTCAAAGGAGCTGAGTGTTAATGACAGTTGTTCACCACTCGGGATGTCTTAATGAGGTCCTATTTAGTCTTGATAAACAGAATACTGCTCTTCTGCTCCCAATCACACTGCAGCGGAGGCAGGGGAAATGGGTCAAGAGAAAGATGGGCTATGACAGGACCACCTTTCTAGCCCTATCAACCATAGTCATGGAAACCCTCCTACCTGCAGACTGAGTCTGGCATTTGCTTGGCAATACATCCTTGTATCGAGTGAATGATTACTGAAAGGACAGATGAGACAGTGCAGGCAGGTCTCCTTTGCCTCTGGCATGATATCTGGCATGTCTGGGATTGAGCCCCAGGAGCTACAGTCTTCAGCTATGGTCTTCCCACTCTCATCTGCCCCCAACCCACTGGCCAGTTCTAAAAGGAGGTGCTTTTGCCTTGTTTTCAGTTCTCCACTGGGACATGGGTCCCTGCAGCCTGAACACCCCTGCTAACCCTCCCACAGGAGGCTGGATGCAGCCTGTATCCCTGGATGTCAGCCAACTGTTGGCTCAAGTCCTGCCTTCAGGAAATTTCCATCTAGCAATATATGGGGAGGAGTGCTACTAAGGGTCCAACTTTGATATTACCTGCAGCACAGGGAGTCCTCCTGTCTGTCCCATCTGCTGGACCTGAGTCCATGCTGGCCCCAAGCAAAGCCCATGCAAGCCCCAACCAAACGCTCCCAACCCACACTGAGCTGAGTCAGCTCTGCCTGTGCTCGCTGCTCCTCACCATCAACCAAAGCTGCCGAGGTCCCAGGCTAGCCACCTGAGTCACAATACTCCCTAGTAATCCCCAGAGTAACCTTTCTGATGATCTCAGGCATCCCAAGGCTAAGACTGAGAAAATGGCTCCAGGCTTTCCAGTTCCATCACTCGCTCTTTCACAGGGATTTCTGGCTAAAGAATTGGCACTGAAGCATGACTTTCAAAAAGTGAACACGGTTATCATGCAAATAAAGAATGAAAACATGTCAAAGACATTTAACTTATTAATGAGATGATCAGAGCACTGGGTAAAGCTGATTCAAAAAGTATTTGAGGAACTGGGTATTGACAGGTTTTTGAAAAAAGAATAAACTTGTTAGTTTAGATATAAAACTTGCTAATGTCCTGAGAGTTCACTAAGACCTTAACATGTGGATTTATCTTTCCTACTAGGCAAAAATCAATTGTATCTCTCCACAAGGAAAAAACAAAACAAAACATCTAGTTAACATGTAACTCCATAGTATCTGGGCTCTCGACCAATGTTGAAATAGTGAGTCAAACAAAGGTACATTCCCCTATAATTAAATAATGCTTGGGGCGGGGGAGGGGGGCTCGTACAACAATGCCCCTGTGCGATGTTGAAAGAAGATGTTGTTCTTTCTTTGCCTTATTTTCAAGATTTAGATTTTTTTTTAACTTTGTGGATGGCTTGTGAAGGTCTCCCTAAAACCCGGGAAAACTAGACTCTCAGGAAAATGTCTTAAGATGTGGACCTGCAGAGTTTAGAACCTCACAGTGATACTGCATTGTTTCCTTCAAGGATAAAGCCCAACCTTTGGGCAGAACACCCACAGCCATGCGTGCACGGAGCCCTTCACCAGCCCACCTTCTGCACTCTGGTCCATGCAGACCCCTGAATACACTGGCCTCTTCCATCCTCGACTTTGCCCGAGTCTCATTACACCCTGAACCTGGACCACTCTTCCCCTACTTGTTCATCTGGATGTTTACATCATGACCTGCCTCAAGGAATACTTATTCCACAAATCCTTCCTCAACTCTTCCAAATTTGGGGAATCAAGCCCTTCCAATGGAGTATTTACAGTGGTAATTCTGGCAACACTACCAATTACTCGGTTCTTAACATCCGCTAGTCTTTGTCCTAAATAATTTATTGATCTGATCTAATTTAAACCTTTCATGAATGGCTGAACAAAGATAATTTTATCCCACTTTCCATTTAAAGACCCCACAGTTGGAAACTAGTCAAGGCAAGACTCAAACACAGATCTTCCAGATATATAACTCTATTTGTTCCTCTACTCTAGAATGCTTTATTTTTCACACTGTTGAGATGAATTCAAGAAAATGAGTTCCATGGCACACATCCCCTCTACAAAATGCCCAAGACTATCTGAAAATTGGATAAACCTAGCTCCCACAGAGAGATAGGAAGGACATGGAAAAAGAACGTCTACTGTGGAGGTGGTTGAGAGTTCCTGGGAATTCTGGAATGACCTCAGCTGGCAAAGCCTAGCCCTTGGGTGAAGCATAGCCCTGTGCGTCACTTCTTGATAGAGGTCTCTCAAGTCCCCGGCAGATAGTGGAATTCTGCTGGATGTGCTCATGTGACATCTCAGCCTGAGCCTGCCAGTGCCCTGGGGGCCTGCACAACCAACTCCCTCAGACTTCAGACAGGATCAGACTGTATCATTCACGGATGTTTCTCCAGCTTCTCTTCAAACTATTCATTCATTCTTCAATCATTCATTCCACACAGAGGTGCAAAGCACTTACCCTGTGCCAAACACCATACTAGGAGCTGGAGGTGTAGAAGGTTAGCAAAACACTTTTCTTACATCTTTACTTACCCATTCATTTCTAAGCTCCTTTAAGACGGGGATCGTGTGGTATCCATCTTTATATTCTTAGGACCTCACACACTTCCTAGAACAGAATAGTCAGGAAATGAATGAATGAATGAATGAATGATTTGAGTACAACTCTAGAACATTTGTAACCAGGACATGACATGGGCAGCCCAGCCATTCTGGGCAGATTCATCTCAATGAGGGTAGAAAGCCCAGAGGAGGCCCTTGACACGTCAGAGCCTAGCGAGGGTGCCTGTCCCCTGTCTTCAGATGACTGCCCACCACTGATTCCCCTTCAATTAATGTAGTGTCTTGATACCCTGGAGTATAGGGATGAATTGTTGAGTGTATCATAAATAACTGGGTACCAAAAATAAAATCAACATTTGCAAATAATCTCATTAAAGTAATAAATTACAGGCAGTGTACTGTAGTTTTAATTTGCATGTCCCTAAAGACTAATGTACTGATCTTTTACTCACAAGCTTATCTGCTATGCATATGAGTTCTTAATGAAGTGTGTGTTCATACATTTTACCCATTTTAATGGGTTGTTTCCTTATTATTAGCTTTTAAAAGTTCTTTATATATTCTGGATATGGGACTTTTTTTAACATATTTCTCCCACAAATATGTTTCTGTACCTTGCCCTTTTATTCTCTTAACAATTGTGATGAACTCATTTATCAATTTGTGCTTGTATGGACTATGCTTTGGTATTAAATAAAATTTTGACTCTATGACTGGCTTATTTCATTTAGCATAATGTCTTCTAGGTCCATCCATGTAGTTGCAAATTTCCTTTTTTTTTTTTTAAGGCTGAATAACATTCCTTTGTATGTATATATCACATTTTCTTTATCCATTCATCTGTTGGGGGACATTTGATTCCCCTTATATGAGATATCTAAAATAGTCAAATTTATAGAAGCCAAAAATAAACTGGCAGCTGCCAGGGGATGAGAAGAGGGAGAAGTAGGGAGTTGCTATTCAATGGGTATAAATTTACAGTTATACAAGATGAATAAGTTCTAGAGACCTGCTGTACAACATAATCCCTATAGTTAAAGACAGTGTTGTCACTTAGAAATTTTTAAGAGTGTAGATCTCATGCTCAGTATCTTTACCAAATGCACATCAAGAAAATGGGACACAAGGAAATTTTTGGAAGTGATGGGTCTGTTTACTACCTTAAATGAGTGATGGTATCATGGGTGTATACATATGTCCAAACTCATCAAATTATATACATTAAGTATGTGCAGGTTTTTTTATATAAATTATACCCCATTATGCTGAAAAGAAAAACAGGTTGCAAAGATTTTCTCCTATGAAATGTTATAATTTTAGGTTTTGCATTTGGGTCTTTGATTCGTTTTGAGTTAATTTTGCATATGATATAAGGTATGGATTTAAGTTCCTTTTTTGCATCTGGATATTGAATTGTTACAGCACTAGTTAACTGACTAGACTATACTAGCCTTTGTCCACGAAACCTTTGTTGAAAATTAGTTGTCCATGTAAGTGCAGGTATATTTCTGGACTTTCTGTTTTATTCCATTGAAGTTTCGTCTACTTTTATGCCAATAACACAGCATCTTAATTACTGTAGCTTTAAAATAAGCCTTGGGATCGATAGCGTTAGTTTTCTAACTTTATTTTTTTTCTTTCCAATAAGGTGGCCTCTTATTTCTTTTTATTACCTTATTGTGGCTAGAACTTCCAGTACAATGTTGAACAGAATGGTGAGAGTGGACATTCTAACCTTGTTCCCAATCTTAGGGGAACACATAGAGTTGCCCTTTATCAGGCTACCTTCTGAAATTATTTTTCAGGAATGAATGTTGGATTTTGTCATAAGTTGCATTGGTTGATTTTCAAATGTTAAACCAACCCATCATTCTCAGGATGAACTCCATTTGTTGATCCTCTTTATATACCATTAGATTTGATTTGCCAAAAATTTGTTTAGAATTTTTGCACCTATGTTTGGTAAGGGATATTGGGCTGCAATTTTCTTCTTCTTTCTTTCTTTTTTAACAATGTCTTTGTCTTGTTTTGGAATCAGGATAATCAGTTGAGACATATTCCCTCCCTTTCAATTGTCCAGAGAAATCTGCATGAATTGGTGCTATTCCTTCATAAAATGTTTAGTACAATTCACCAATGAAGATGTATAGGCCTGAGAATTACTTCATGGAAATGTCTTAATCTACAAATTCAATTTCTTCGCTAGATATAGGGTTTTTCAGGTTATCTGTGTCTTCTCAAGTGAGCTTTGATAGTGTATCTTTCAAGGAATTTGTTTCATTTATTTTGTCAAATTTGTTGGCAAAAAAAGTAGTTCAGAGTATTTCCTACTATCCATTTACTGTCTGTAGAATCTCTCATGATACTGCCTCTCTCATCCTTGATATGGACAATGTATATGTGTCTTCTTTTCTCCTGACTGGTCTGGCTAGATGTCTATCAATTTTATTAATATTATTAAAAAATTAACTTTGACTTCATTGATATTCTCTATGGTTTTTGGTTTTCCATTTTACTGATTTTTCGTTCTGATTATCATTTCCTTTTTCTTTTTTTTTAACTCTCCTTGGATTTATTTTGCTCTTCATTTCCTCAGGTCTTAAGGTAGAAGCTGGGATTACTGATTTAAGACCTTTCTTCTTCTCTAATATGGGTGTTGTATATGTCCCTCTGAGTTCTACTTGAGTAGCATCCCACAAATTTTGCTATGTTTTATTTTGATTTTCATTCCACTCAAAATGCTTTCTAATTTCATTTTTGATTTCTTCTTTGACCTATGGTTTATTTAAAAGCTTCTTATTTGGTTTCCAAATAGTTGAAGATTTTCAAAAGGTCTTTCTGTTATTGACTTAGAATTTAATTTGATTTCTAATTCAATTCCATCATAGTCATAGAACATATCTCTGTTACTTGGATTCTTTGAAATTTACTGAAATTTCTATAAATGTCATGCAGATCCACTTAGTTGACAATGTTGTTCAAATCGTCTACATCTGTATTGATTTTGTGTTTACTTGTTTTCTCAAATATGAATTTGGGGTTATTTCAACCTTTTATTATAATTATGGATTTGTCTGTTTTTCTTTGCAGTTTCATCTTTGCAGCTTCCAATATTTTGAAGCTTTCTTATTAGGAGCATAAACATTTAGAATCATAATGTCCTCTTGATGAATCAATCTCTTTATTATTATGAGATCAACTTTTTTTTTTAATCACTGGGAATGCTCTTTGCTCTGAAATATACTTTTTCTGATATTACTATAGCCTTTCCAGCTTTATTTTGATTAGTATTAGCATCATTTATATTTCATCTATCTGGATTTTTATATTGAAGTGTGTTTCTTGTAGGCAGCATGTACTGAGGTCTTGCTTTTTTTACCCAATCTGAAAATCTCTGCCTTTTTATTAGAGTGTTTAGATTATTTACATTTAGTGTAATTACTAATATAATTAGGTTTGAGCCTATAATATTGGTATTTCCTTTCTATTTGTTCCATTTGTTCTTTAGTCACTTTTTCCTCTTTTTCTATCTTCTTGTGGATTAAATGAATTTTTTAATGACTCCATTGTATCTGTTTTGCAAACTTTGGTTTTATTTTAGTAGCTGCTTCAGGGTTTACAGGATGTATCTTTAATTTATGACAGTCTACCTTTAGCCTGATATCACTTCACATATAATGTAAGAATATTATAATAGTATTATTCTATTTCCCCACTCGCAACCCATGTGCTATTGTTGTCATATGCTTTACTTTTCCATATGCTATAAACCCAACATTCCATTATTCATATTTTTATTTAAACAGACAATATATTTTAAATAAATTTAAGTAATAATAAGCAATATTACATATGTAAGTAGTTACCATTTGCAGTGTTCTTCATTTTTTTGTGTAGATTCGTATTTCCTTCCAGATTCATTTTCCTTCTACCTGAAGGAACTCCTTAGACATTTCACATTTGGGGAAATTGCTGGTGATTGACTGTTTCAATTTTCTATATCTAAGAAGCTCCTTCTTTCACCTTCATTTTTTGAAAGATGGTGAAAAGTATGACGCTTCCACTGTGAAAGGTATTTTTTGTTTGTTTTGCACCCTTTTATTATTTTAGAGATGTTGTTCCATTGTCCTCTCTACTGCTTTGTTCCCAACAAGAAACCCACTGTCATCTTTACCTTGTTCTTTTATGTATCACATGTCTTTTTATTCTGGCTGATTTTAAGATTTTCTCTTTATCACTAGTTTTAGGCAGTTTGATTATGATATACTTTGGTATATATTTTTCTGTGTTTCCTTTGCTTTAGGTTTATTGAGCTTCTTGTATCTGTGAGTTTATAATTTTTATTAAATTTGGAAAAGTTCAGCCATTATTCCTTCAAATATTTTTCTGCTTTATGACAGAGCCTCTCCTTAATGGCCTCTAGTTATACATGTATTAGATTGCTTAAGGTTCCAAAACTCCACTGATACTCTGTTCCTTATTTTTCTCTCTTCTCTCTGTGATTCATTTTGGATAATTTTTATTGCTATAACTCCAAGTCACTAAAAAATCACTTTTATTCTGAAATGTCTAATTTGCCATAAATCTCATCCAGTGTATTCTTCATCTCAGACATTGTGTGTTTTATTTCTAGAAGTTTGATTGCATGTTTTATTATATCTCCCATGTCTCAACTTAACTTCTTAAATGTATTGAATACCATCAAAACAATTGCTTCAGTGTCTTACCTGCTACTTCTAACATCTTTGGCAGTTCTGCATTGGTTTTGATTGTTGATTTTTCTTCTCATTATGAGTTATATTTTCCTGCTTCTTTGCATGTCTGGTAATTTTTTATTGGATACCAGACACTGTGGATTTTATGTTTGGTGATGCCTATTTAAAAATTCTTATAAATATTCTTGAGGGTTTTTTTTTTTTTCCTGAGATTTGGTAATTGTTTTATCCATTGGGGTCTTGATTTTAAGATTTCTTAAGTGGACCCTGAGCACTGATTAGACTTATCCTATTGAGGAAAGACACTTTGTGTACTCCACCAACTGTCCCATGAATCATGAGGTTTTCTATTCTGGCTGGTGGGAATAAGCTTTATTCCCAGCCTGTGTGAATGTCAAGCATTGTTACCTCTAATTCTTTCAGATGGTTCTTTTACCAGCCTTGAGTAGTTTCCTCATATCCATGCACCAGTCAGTATTCAGCTGAATATTTGGGGGCTGCCCTCTGCAGAGCTCAGGATTCTTCTGTGTGGCTTTCACCTTCCCTGGTACCCAGTCCTCTGAATTCTAGCCACCTTCATCTCCCCAAACTGTCAGCTATCTCTTCTCAACTCAGGGAGTCTGCCAGGCTCTGCCTGGCTTTCCTCTCCCTGCAACACTCAAAGAAGGATCCCGGTGGTTATAGAGCCCACCACATTTTTTTCATCTCTTAGGGAAAACTGTCATTTTTTGGCTGTGTTCAATGTCTTGAAAATGTCATATGTATATATGGAGAGAGAGAGAGTTTGTTGGTCAGTTATTTAAGGCTGGATAGTAAATCTTGTCCCTGTTACTGCATCTTGACCAGAAGCAAAAGTCCTATAATTTCATGAGCAAGAGAGAAGGGGGTGATCTTATACATGGCCTGCAATACAGGCAAATAACCCACAGCTTCTCTTACCTATGTCACCATTTTTGATTACCATTAATAATTGTGATGATGAATCATCACAGAATTTATTCTGAAAATTTTCACTATTTTAATTAAAGCATTTTAAAATCTATGCATAAATCTCATTAAAAGTAAGGAGTCGACGAAAGTTCAAGGAGTGTTGTCTACATTCACGTTGTGCATAAGCTAGATTGATCCGTGGTCATTTTGTGTAATTTGAAAGTGAATTGTTACTAGCCCAAATAAAGATATAAAAACAATGCAAATGAAATTCTCAACAAAGGTTCTATGGTAATAATATATGTAAATCTGTAAATCATATCCTTTTCTACAGTACAATAAGATTCATTTATGCTGTCTCTTCACTGTATATAGTGAGTTAAAAATAAAATTTAATGTTTTAAACTTTTATTACCACCAATTATTTTTCCCTCACAGTCTTCCTTCATTCAACCATTCATTCAACAAATATTCATTGATTGCTTACTACTGTACTATGTTAGTCCTTATAAAACACCAAATTTAATTATTTTAATGGCTACCCTAATTACAAAGTTATAAAATGCATCTGGAGCAACTTTCCTTTGCTTCCATAAAAAACACTACAGTCTTCAAAATCCAGGGATAGTCATGGGAGTGTGGTACACAGGCACACACAATGCATCATGCATGTATCACATGTAAGCATAATCATAGATGTGCATGTGTCTCTATTTGCTTTTTATGTGGGTCAGGGATGGAGAAAGATCTGCAGAGACAGACAAGTTGGGGAGAGTGTTATGAGAAAAGGAAAGATGAGTAGGCACAGGAAAAAGATCAAAAGGAGGTTATAAAGGTTTGACACATAAGAGAAAGACTGGAGAAGCTTCTTCCGGAAGTTGACTCTAAGAATGAAAACCACCCACTGGGGATAAGAAAGTAAGACCAGCATGGAGGGTAGCTGGCGCATGATAAGTTCAATGCTGAGTACTTTGGAAGCTGCTGGAGGTCAGAGGGCCCAAGTCTCACTCCCCACTTTCTCCAGGATTCTAGCTGATAAGAGAACATGCAATTGAGGGGTGGGCACCTGGCAAATGGATACCAGAGGATTATCCTTATTAATGGGCCAGATAGTATCTATGACTCCAAGGAGTAGGGCTTTCTGCTCCCAGTGGGTCTCCTCTTACCCCACCAGCTTCATGGAGGATCTCAGGCTGGCCTCACATACCCAGTTGCTTCTCAAAACTGGCCCCTGCCCTGACCCAGGTGTGCGTACTCACAGGAGCCAAAAGTTGAGGAGAGCTCATGGACTCTCTTACCCACCCAGGAGGCAGACGGTCTAGAGAGATGTGGTGGAAAATTTTTGCTTCTGAAGCACAGTGACAACCCCCAGTGATGTGGATCAAGGCCTACTGGGTTCTGAGAGCACATCAGCCACTCCCTGCCCAGAAGAACCGAGCAAGTAGTGGGAACAGATGTGGAACCCTCCACCCTAACACCCCTCCTCCAGGACACAGACCAGAGGGCATCTCCACTTTGGAACCATGCACAAAAAAAAAAGGAAAAATGATTCCTCCTTTACCAGAAAGAATCAGCTTCTCTAACTTCAATTCAAGACACATTTGCTAAGTACCTGTGGTCCCAGCCCTCCTGGGGCTTGGATTTCTGACACGATCTTATCTGTAAATATTCTTAGCAGAAGTCAGAAAGCAGAGTTTGGAGCCTTTTATTTTTTAACTCACATTTTCTTTATAGTATTTTTCTCATGGCTTAAGCCTGATGTCCTATGAAGTTGAGGGATCAGGCCCAGGACAGTCTAATCTCAGGGAAGACCTTCTCTCTATTAAAGGGGCCAAATCCCATTGAGCTGGCTCGCCTGCTGGAACAGCAGGACGAAATGTGGCTTCTTGGCTGTTGGCCTCAAGGGAGCCTCTTGAAAGAGCTTTTATTTGATGTTCCTGAAAACTGAAAGGAACAAAAAGACCAGGGGTGGAGGGTGGCAACAGAGCGAGCTCCAGGAGCTAATGAGGATGGGAGGGAACGCCTGGTGGGGAGGCGCCCTGTTCAGCGGGTGGGTCCATGCTGCAGCCCCAAACTGCAGCCCCCTGCCTGGGCAGGGACGTTTGCAGACTCACGAGGTAGCATCTGGCTGCGTTCCCTGCTGGGGCCCCACACAGACCCTTCCTCAGCACTCCCCCGTCCCAGGGCTGCCGGGATGTGTACCCCAATGCCTTTATTGTACACCTCAGACATCAGGAAGCCCACACAAGCCTGAGCCCGCATACGTGGCCAGACCTCCTGGCTCCTAGCCACGGCTCTCTGGACAGTCCTGCAGAGATCGTCTCAGATACAGATAACTCTCTTAGGTCTTTGCTTTTTAGACAAAGGAATTGCAAGTAAAGCTTCAAGAGATTAGGGACTGAAGAAAGATTGAAAAAGAGACCCTGTCTTCTCCCTGACAAACAGTAACAGACCTGCCATGTGGGTAGAGTGCACTTGAGTCCTCCAGATGGTTTCTGTGGTGTGGATTTCTGCAAAGACCCAACAGCCAAGAACCCCCGAGGGCTTGGGGGTCTGGCAGGTAGAAGACCCCCCATAAAACACAGTAGGACCACAATTATGCAAGGATAAAAAGAAACAAAAACCACGCAGACAAAACAGACTGGCAGAGAAGACTACAAAATGTTAGGCAATTAGATTACATACAACGACCCTGGAGTCAGCCAGGCTTAGATGTTCATCTCAGCTCTGCCACTTACTGGCTGTGCTGCCTTGGGCATGTTGTCTAACTTCTCTAAACCTCAGTTTTCATCTCTGCAGAGGGAAATAACAGCACATACCTCAGAGAGTTGTTGGGAAAATTACATTACGTAATGTTTGCAATTACACAGCAGAGTGCCTAGTCCTTAAAATAATGCTCAAAAATTGGAAACGATTGATTATTGTGGCTTCTAAGCAGCGAGACTATGGGTAACCTTTTCCTTTTCTCTGTTTGTATCATCCACATTTTGTACGATGAACATGTATTACATATGCTGAATCACGGCTCGGCAGCCTGGGAAGGGTTCTTTCCATCCAGGCTTATTCACTGAGGCTCCTCACGAGGGTCTTCAGGCCTGCTGAGTGCAAACCATGCTTCTGCTGGAGGAATCTCTGCAGTGGGAACCAGTGGGATAATGGGACCCAGAGGGCTAGAAAGGAGGGTCCCTGAAGACAACTGTGTTGTTTTCCTCTAGCTAAGTGACCACAGAGCCTGAAAGAACACCAAGCACCACTATGTGCAAGTAGCAAGAAAACACTGAGATGCTCTTTCAAGCACTATGCCACCCAGGATGCTCTAAGTTACATTCCTTTCCTGCCAATGTCACATAACGAGCAGAATTTTCCCCTTGCCTGAGATATGGGGCAAACCATGGAGGCCAAACAAGAGGCTCAAGTGGTCAAAGGCAGCTTCTCCAGAGCCCCATCACTCCCCCAGCCTCATCCCTCCTGGTGGGCACAAAGGCTCGAGCACCTCAGATGGGCAGTAGGCAAAGCAACCGAAGCTTTACAAACTTCAGCGACTGCAAACAGCAGAGACAGCAAACAGGAAAGACACAAACGGCGATTCACTGCCTTTTCTGTTGGCCTTCAAAGGTTGAACTACGTTTATCCCCAAGAGTGTAAACCAACAGTTCATGGAATTTAGAACTGAGGATGACCTTACGGTTCTAAGCCTTGATTCCCATATGAAATTTGATTTACTGACATGCCCAAGGTCAGTGAGAACTCAGGGAATGATCTTGGTCAATTCAAATAGCAGGGTCAGGACTAGAAGCCAAGGCTCCTAATTCCTAGCCAGGGATACTTCCTCCAAAAATGGATATTGTTTTGCCTCAAATTGCTGAGATTACTGGTCCCAGAGAGTGCCACCTTCCTGAAGGTGTTTACTACAGAGACTGCTGTACAAATTGGAACAAGGCAGATCTTGGATGCAAACTGGGTAAGAATTGGAAGCAAAGCCTTTCCACCTATCTCGTCCTGGGGCTACTCTTGCAGACCCCTAACAAATGCCAGGAGGGCTAGAGGACACCATGCCAACCTCCAGTAGTTGGCCCCATGGCTCTGATCACCAGTGGGACTGGTGATCAGAATGACAACACTGGCTTCTTTCCCAGCCTGGTTATTACCTGTGAATGGAAACAATGGATGAGCCCTCACAACACCGAGGCAACAATCAAACATTCATATCTCTACACGGGTCCCTACTGGCATGTGCTGTCCAAGATGCATGGACAACGGTATGTTCAGTCCTTGGAAAGTCATCATCTCCATCACTGATGACTAACATATTCTAGAGACTAAACCCAGGGGATAAACAAGATGAATATAAAAATTTAGCTGAACATCATTAATTATTTAAAAAAATTTTTTGAACAGAACTTTTATTTATTTATTTATTTGGCCACGTTGGGTCCTCATTGCTGTGCACAGACTTTCTCTAGTTGTGGTGAGTGGGGGCTACTCTTCGTTGCAGTGCACGGGCTTCTCATTGAGTTGGTTTTTCTTGTTGCAGAGCACGGGCCCTAGGTGCATGGTCTTCAGTAGTTGTGGCTCGCAGGCTCTAGAACACAGGCTCCCTAGTTGTGGCGCACGGGCTTAGTTGCTCTGCGGCATGTGGGATCTTCCCGGCCCAGGGATCGAACCCGTGTCCCCTGCATTGGCAGGCAGATTCTTAACCACTGTGCCAACAGGGAAGCCCCCATTAATTATTTTTTAAAGCTTTCAGATATAATTCACATATCATGCTATTCACGCATTAAAAGTATACAATTCAATGGTTTTTAATAGATTCACATAATTTTAAAACCATCATCACAACCTAATCTTAGAGCATTTTTATCACCCCCAAAAAGAAACTCCTCATCCCCCAGCCCCCTCAATCTTCTCCTGTCCTAGGTCACCACTAATCTACTTTCTGTCTCTACAGATTTGCCTATCTTAGACATTTCACAGAAATGGAATCACAATATGTGGTCTTTCATAATTGGCCTTTTTCACTTAGCATAATGTTTTCAAGGTTCATTTATGCTCTGGATTAATTCTTCTTTTCATAGTTCTTACAGCATTTTTCCTGGATCTTGCAGGGCTTTCTGGGCCATCCTCAAACATTTTGGTTACTATTGGAAATCAGAATGAAATTAAATTCTATTTATCCAAACTTTTCATACGCTAATGGAGGCATTGTATTATTTCTAAGATGACGTAAATCAATTTGTATATCTATAGCAACAGTCGCTAGATAGCCTCGGCTTCAGAAATGCTGAGCTGTGTTTTGTGGGTGTAATTTTCTGGTTATGTATAAATCTAGGGCTTATGGCAAGAAACAAGTATCCCCAAATTAACAGAGCCATGGAACTTGGGAAAACTCCCTATTTCAACAGATGACTTTTCATGCATCTCAGGGATGCTCTATACTGCCCTCTGCTGAGCAGTATGTCAGGAAGACTAAACATCCGAAGACTATAAAGAGACAACAGAGGGGGTCCAGTGGTTAGGGCTCTGTGCTTCCAGTGCAGGGGGCACAGGTTCAATCCCTGGTCGGGGAACTAAAATCTTGCATGTTGTGGGCTGCACCCAAAGAAAAAAGAAAAAAGAAAGAGAAGAGACAACAGAGGACCTGTTTCTGACAAACTCACCTTTATTTGTTCGTTATTCAAAAACCATTTAAAAGGCACTGAGCTGGTAGTAATACAAACATAAGGCAGTGACCCCTGTCCTCCTTGACCAGAGGAGAAGTGTTTTCAGTCACATGCTGGGACTCCTGTTCAACACAACCTCCCCAACTTCAGGAAGTCACTGGACCAGGACACTGCCTACAACACTTGTCTGGTGCCAAGTCAAAGGCAACCCAGAGGGAGGTGATAAAATGTAAAAACCGCACAGATCCTCAGAGCTAAAGAAAGGTGGAGTGAGAGTCCACAATCCCAAATCTCGAAGGTTGTGTGTAACAAATCACCCAAAAAACCCTGAGTGGCTTAAAACAATAATAGTAATTTATTATCTCTGAAAGTTTTCATGGGTCAGGAATCCGGGAGCAACTCAGTGGGTCATCCTCATTCAGGATCTTTTGTGGGGGTTGCAGTCAGAAGTCAGCTGGGGCTGGAATCATCTGAAAGTCTGACGGGGGCAGGAGGGTCTGCTAGCTGGGCTGCCCATTCCCACTGCTAGCAAGTTAATGCTGGCAAGAGGGGTCCTCTCCGTGTGGGCCTCCCACAGGACTCAGCGTGTCCCTCCCAATCACCTGAGGGCTGGCTTCCCCCAGAGTGAATGATACAAGATACCCAGCTAAAAGCTGCAATGCTTTCTATGACCTTGTCTTAGCAGTCACCTACCATGACTCCCACCATATTCTATGGGTCACATAGCCAGGCCCATGTCCATGTGGGAGGGACATGAAGGACATGAAAACCAGGAGGCAAGAGTCACTGAGGGACATCTCAGAGGCTAGCTACCACATTACTATTCAGTTTTTCTTGCATTTTCCACCCTGAAGGTCAAAGTCCAAATTCCTAGCTGTTATGTGAATCCCTTCTTTGAACCTCCATCAGGCATTCGTTCAATCACTGCCTGAATCCTTCTGGGGAAGACTTCAAGGTCCTCCAACTCTGACCACTCTGTCCTCAGATGGCACTAACCTCCTCTGCAGGTTGAGTCAGTTCCTCCTCTATGCGAGACCTTCAAATACTAGCTGCTGGGCTAGAGCAGTGAACAAGACACAGGTTTTGCCTCCAAATAGCTCATTTTGGTTTAACTTCCTCAGTCACCAGGAGGCCCACACCATATCCCATGAGCAAGGGACCCCTTGTCCATCTTCTCTATATCTGATCTCAGAGACATCACTTTTCTTTTGCCAAAGCTCTTCTGGTAGCAAAGAACAGAGAACAAAACTCAGATTGTTTCAAGGAAAGCAGATAAATGTGAACAAGAATTGGGATGGTAAAGTTACTCCAAATCTGAGACAAATCTTTCATGTTCTTAAAGTCTAGTTTAAGAGACCTGAAGCTGATGTATGGAAAACAACAGATTTTTAAAATATTGCTCTAACACCTAGCATCCTTCCTTAACTCTTACTAATTATAGTAATTATAAAGGGTTTTTTCTGTAGATTATTTTGGATTTTCATATCATCCGCAAATAATTCAAGTTCTGTGTCTTCCTTTCCAATTCATATACCTTTTCTTCTTTCTTGTTTTACTGCACTTGTTAAGCCCTCCAGTATAATATGGAATAGAAGTAGTGATAGTAGACATGACTACTTTATTTATCAATTCTGTTTTCTTCCAGCTCTGATGATGGTAGAGTAGCTTATAGCAGATGAAACCCACTTGCTGATAACAATTATAAATTATGGACAAAATATTAAAATAACTGTATAATGTCCTCAGAAGTAACCAAGCGCAGGCAGAGTTTAGAGGGAAGTAAACTCTGTGAGATTCACATTTAACCAGCTTTTCTCCTGAAGGCACTCCCCAGTCTGCCTGGGGCATGAGGACTGCAGTACAAGCAAAAAGCATCAGTCTCATTAGGCTGAAGAATCTGAGATGGGAGTTCGGAGCCACCAGAGAAGTCTGCAATTGAGAGGTGGGGAAAACATGGGAAAGGAGGGGGCCAAAAATCTATACATGAATACCCCCTCAAGTCCTTGCTGGCTTTGTAAATGTATATCCACAGGGAGAGATGCTAACGCGGCCAGAGGAAAGGAACAGCTGGAAGGTGGAAAATGCTGGGCAGAAACCTCAATAGAAAGACAGACTTTAGAGTCTTTCCAGATTAGAGGAGTTTGGTAAACACCTCAGGCTTTTCAACAAAACTCTAAAAGGCTATGCCCTAGGATTAGGAAGCACATCCCAGGACTAAGGGATACACCTTAGAATTAAGGGCAACATTCAGTTAGACCCACCCCAACAAAGCCTAAAGCCAAGCCTCCACAAAATCTAGGTGATCTGCCAGCAGATAGGCTAGGTCTGCTGGGATGAAACCCAATGTTCTTCAGAGGAAGATAACAGAGCCCAGATTCTCTACGATGGATCACCCATGGTGTCCATACAATAAAAAATTACTACACATAAGAAGAAATAGGAAAAAAAAAAAAACAAGAAGAAATACGAAACTGTGATGATAAGCCAACAGAAAAAAAGCAATCAACAAAGAAGATCCACATTTAAGATCCAGGACTTTAAGTGATAAACATATTAAAGGGTTTTACGAGAAGAAAGGATACCCTGGAGGAAGAGAGAGAGAATCTCAGGAAAGATATGAAAACTCTAAAAAGGTATCAAGTAGAATTCCTAGAACTGAAAGATATGATATGAATTTTTTAAAAAAAAATCATAGCATGAGATGAACAGGTGATTAGATGTGGGGTGGGGTGGGGGGGAGAGGAAAGATTATTGATTTAAAGACAAATGAATAGAAATTATCCAAAATGAATCAGCGAAAGTAAAGTATTTAGAAAAGAGATGAAAAGAACCTCCATATCAGATACTAAATAGGGGACTTCACTGGTGGTCCAGTGGCTAAAACTCCGCTCTCCCATTGCAGGGGGCCTGGGTTCAATCCCTGGTCAGGGAACTAGATCCCACGTGCTGCAACTAAGACCCAGCGCAGCCAAATAAATAAATTAATTAAAAATTAAAAAAAAAAACATACTAAATAGGGGCATAATATCACACATCCTAATATACATGTAATTGGGGTTTCAGAAGAAATGGAGAGAATAGAAAATAAAAAATATTTGAAGGAATATTGGCCAAAATGTTTCCAAACTTAACTGTAAATATCCAACATCATTATGCATCATAAGCTTAACAAATCTCCAAAAAGAATCAATACCAAAACCAAACCAAAACAAAACCCTGCATCTAGCCACATCACAGATACAAATAAAAGTGAAAGAGAAAATCTTACAAGCAGCCAGGCAGAAAGGACGTACCACAAACAGAGGAATGACTGGCAACCAACTTCTCAACCAATAAATGGATTACAGAAGAGAATGAAATAATATCTTTAATGTGTGGAAAGAAAACACTGTCTAAAATTCAGAAGTCTATTCCCAGTAAAAACCATTCTTCAGAACTGAAAACAAAGAGATATTTTCAGATACATCAAAGCTGAGATAATTTGTTGCCAGCAGACCTTCACTGAGAAAAGTGCTAGGTGAAGCTCCTTAAGCTGAAGGGAAGTGATACTATTGGAAATCTGAATCTACAAAAAGGCATGAGGAGCACTAGACATGGTTAATATGTGGGCTCATATATGAACACAAGAATAATCATTTCTAAAAGGAATGATTTTTTCCCTAGATATGGCTTTAATCAAGCAATGAACAGATCATCCAAGAAGATACAGTTTCATATAATAAAGCCCGACTTTCAGAGTTGAGTTTTTTAATCAAAACAACTTGAGCACGTGGGGGAAAAAAGTTGTTTTCTATAGAAACTAAGTATGTGATCTTCCTACTCAACTACTCCTCTTTCTAAATAAATTTATATAAATAGTGCCATTCATGCATTTGAAAATTAGTTATGAGTGATTTTAGTCACTTAACATTAAAGTCACCATTTGTTATGAATTTTGCTGTAAGTTTCCAGCTACGGCTCTCTGTGTTCTCTTTTGTGGGCCTCACGGACTCACTTTCAGAACACTTCTGCTCCTTCCTACGTTCCTTTCCCTACCAATCCCCTCCTCTGCTTACACAACCTCTCCAAATCCTTTGACCTCAACCCTTCTTTATTTAATTTAATGGATGACATCTTGTTTCTTAAAATTAAAAAATACCTAAAGCAAACATGAAAACCTGTTAGCATGTATTAATTCTGCGTGGCGAGGCACTGGTGTTATTATTTATTCCTTGTGCATTTCTACATTTAAAAACTTCTTGTTAAAAATTTCCAGTGATTTCCATTTCAGAGTCACTGTGTATGAGTCAATTTCTCTTAAACCATTTTTCTCAAAATAATTATAATTTACATGCATGATTTCATAAAATATTTACACAAAAACACTCAGAAGTACAATACCCAAGTTACCACTTTACTTATTTATCATAATGAGGAATTTGTTAATAATAAATGTTCACATTTGTGATGAGAATGAAATTCATTAATTAATAAATAGTCCCAGGACACCTCTCTTCTTTTTTACCTGCTGTAGGCAATTTTGTCTTTTCTCTGGGCCCACACCTTCCAAGAAGAGCCTTGGTGATACGAAATCAGGAGAATGGGAGAAAGATACCAGAATCTGAGAGGTAAAACGCTTAGAGAGACGTTGGGGTAAAAAGTGAATAATCATAGGTTTCAAGGTTAAGTGTCTCCAGTAATTAGCAGTGAGAGGGAACCTCAGTGGAGACCAACAGACATTCTAAGAACAGTGGCTGTGGGTTACGAATGGACCTATTATAATACTCTTTAAATAAGTAAACACTGGAATTAAAAAATTTTTAATTGTTGACTATTGTTTCTTCACTGTACTTAGAGCCTCAAGATTCACTTGAGTTATGTGCTTATCAATTACTGAAATGTATTTTCCTGCTGGAAGAAGCCTTGTAACCTTGAGAAGAGGTGGTCAGAATACTACATTCTCCTTGCTGAATTTCATTTAAATATAGTGATGGTAGATGCTTGGCTTTAGAACCTTTGGAACATTTTATGATTAGGGCCTGAAAATATAAGGTATAATTTCTTAAACATCTGAGTACTTTAACATGTATTTCAAACTGTGACAGCCTCTCCACCTACAACATACTACGTATGTGTGGGTATATACATATATTGCATATAATACATATTATTTTTTTCTTTAAGAACTTTTATTGAGATACAATTGACACACAATAAACTGCATGTATTTACAGTGTACAGTTTGATATTTTTTTTCTTATTAGTAATGTATATATGGCAATCCCAATCTCCCAATTCATTCCCCCTCAACCCCCTCCACTTTCCCCACTTGGTGTCCGTTTGTTTGTTCTCTACATCTGTGTCTCTATTTCTGCCTTGCAAACCAGTTGATTTGTACCATTTTTCTGTATTCCGCATATAATAATACATATTATATATAATTATAGTTCAGATACCTTATCACGTCTTATTAACTACTATTATACACATTCAAAACTTTAAAATAAAGTCCCCCATTCTAGCTCCACAGAGTAAATACTTTCACCATTTTGCACCATTTTCACATTAGAAAATGGCATATTTATGCTATTTCTTGATTATTTAGTGTTAAGTATTAACTATTGACTTCCTAATATTGAAGATGAGAATTTAACCTTCTTATAAACCCTCCCTCATGTTCTTAAAATTTGGGGGAAAATCAATATTCAGTACCATGTGAGTATTATTCATGGCTGAGTGGTGTACTATGGAAACAATTTCTCTCTAATGCAACATCACCTTGGAGTTAATCACGATTGTCTCATTATTTCATCTCATTTTCTACACCTATCAGTAATCGTATATAAATGTGTAACTCTGGTTGTGAGTTATTCTAAGCGGCAGATGGATGGCAAGGACTGGGATGCCACATCATTCGGTGTGTTCATTTGTACCTAATCCCCCTGTTTTCACTGCAGTACCCTGGCCCGATGCCCCAGAGTCCAGATTCCACTTAGATCAAGCTCTCCAAAGAGGAGTCCTGCAAGTTTCGGCTACAGTGGACAGAGTCATTGCAGCTGCAGGGTGTGGGAGGACATGGGCATTCAACTTCTTCTTAGAGACTTTCCACTAACCCTCCTATCTTGAACCCAAGCTGTATCCCCATTTTCAGAGATGCCTGTGGCCTCTGGGGTTCAGACAGGCACCTCCATGTTACACTTAGCCTTTTCCCTCTGCAAGCTTGAGTTTCCACTTTCTCCTGTTTTGCTAAGTTCCTTTCCATTCGTTCTTCTTATTTCCAGCTTCCCATACTTTGTTTCTATCGTGATTTCTCCTGAAAACCAATTAATCCAGTACCAGTAACCTTCTCTGAGTCTGCATCCCCATCTAGTAAATGAAACAGTCATGCTCTCCTCCACTGCACCTGGATGCGAATCCTGCAGCATCCTGGGTTCCTGGGTTCACATGCATCATCTCAGCATCATCCCACATGCTGTGAGGACCTCTGAGGGCTTATGGCCAGACCTGAGGATGTGCTGGAAACGCTAGTGCTGGCCCGAGGCTGTCGGTCAAGGTGGAAATGTCTTGGTTTCTCAGTGGCTCCCTGAGAATGGCACAGAAACTTTTTTTCATAGTTACCACTCCTATTTCCAAGAGTTCTAGAAATAACTCAAATCACCCATAGAGAGGATGAAGGAGGGAGAAGAGAAGAGAGAGAAAAACAACGGGGAGAAAAGGGGACCATGAGGCAAATGGACTGCTGTCCTGCTGCATCCTGACTCACCATTAGGGGTCCCCTTCCCTCATGCACGTGTCCACGTCCCAAGTGAGAAGACCCCCACATCAGGGTGAACTCCTATGGTGGCCACAACTGAGGCCCAGGCTGAGACTCCCACAACATAAAGGTTAAGGCGATGATGGTAAACCGACTGCTCTGCTTGACCTGGAGGGGTCATAAATCTCCTGTGTCTTTGATTCCTCTTACCCTCTCCCGGATAAATCTGTTTTCAAGATGAAATATTATTCCACAAGCCCAGCTCGCTGATGGATTGGGAAACTTACAAGACTAACTCCAGGGAGTCCTTTGAAGTGGATGGAAACACAGGCTTTGTAAAAGCGGATGGAAACGCAGGCTTTGTAAAAGCGGATGTCATCCGGGGTCACTGGTTCAAGGTTGGCAGCATGATTTTCTTTCATAACCCACTTCGTCATGTGGTACTTCAGATTACTCTGCTTCTGTCTGCAAACGAATTTCCTGCTCCCTCCCAGAAGAGCTCGTGGTGCTCCCCTTTCCCTCTACCTCTTCCCCCTACACACGTGGAGTGTGCAGGGTCCCGCTCTATAGCTCTGAGGTCATGGAAGGAAAGCCACAGGTGACACCAATCACTCCAGACCACCTCTATACGGAAATTCAGGGGAAAAGTTCACAAAAGGTACCTTGTAGGAGAAAATAGTTTACAAAGGGGTAGCAGTTGGGAGCTGAGAATAGGGAGGGCCAGTGCCCACAGATCTTTGGTCTTTCGGGGCATTAAGAAATGTCAATCTCTTTATCACCAGTTGCCAGTCTCTGCTGACTGCTGAGTAGAGGGACCCTGGAGGGCCTGGGAGGCGGTAAAAATCCACCGAAATAGCCATGGGGTTCACTCTCCTCCCACCATGGCTTCTACAGGTCTTCCTGGGAAACAGATGTGCCAAAAGCAAACCTGTAGAAACAGAAGGGGGCTGGCATGAAATTAACCTCACTTCTGTCAAGCATTTGTCCAGTGTTTTCCAGGCTACCCTTACACCCATACCTCTGAGTTCCTCCCCTACTATCTTCCCATGACTGTATCCAGAACCCTCAGCGCAACTCTGTCCCAGACAGTGTCTCAGTACCACATCCCAAGGTCCTCCATCGTCCCTGATCCAAGCACATACCAGGAAATGACAAAAGTGGTATTAAACCATTACTCAGGGTCACCATGAATTTTTTTTGCCAGAAAAATAAGCTTCCAACTAATTGATGGGAATGTGAAAGGAAAAAGAAGCCAAGATTCATAGTGTTAATCTAAGAAAAATTGCGAGGACAGCAGGGGGCTACATGAGCAGGGTATTGGGATAAGATTCTACAAAACACAGCAGGAACCAGTGAAAATCTCTCACTGGTGGAACAAAAGTCTAAATACCAACATCATCAGGATTGAAGTATCCCTTGGATAAGTCTCACCCGCTCAATGGCACTGGATAAAGGGACAAAAAATAAGAAGGATCTAAAAGAAATTAATAATCATAGTTTTCTAAAAACCCATAGACCTTACAGACCTAACCCTACCCCTCTGATAATAGAAAATCCATCTTCTCAAGCACATGTGGTATATTTACCAGAACTGATTACGCATTAGGTAACAAAGAAAATATCACTAAATGACAACAGACTTCATGTGGAAAAAATCAACAATAGCCAGGAAACCACCACAAAATAAAAACTGAAAGGAAACTAGTCCAATCCGATATTAAAATATACTAGAAAGCTTTGATAATTAAAATAGTATAGTGTTAGTGCATGAACAGATAAACAGACCAGTGGAAAAGAACAGAATATACAGAAATAAATGCAAGCACATGTGGAATTTTAACATATGATAAAGGTGACACCTCAAATCACTAGGACAAAAAGGGAATTTTTTTTGAGTCTTTTTATCAAGAGAAGCTAACTGTCCTGTCCCTAACCCACCCAGATATTAAAAGTGCCTGCATCAATACTTTCAAAACAAGTGTCAACAGCTTATAAGAAAAACATGACAACCTAAGCTATAGAAAGCAACAGGTTGAGGACAAGGAGAGTGGATGAGATGAAAGAAATGTTTAACAACATTCGCAAGCAAGCATAAAAAGTGGGCTGGTTCAGCTGGCTTTTTTGCAGAAATGGAGAAGCTGATCTTAAAATTCACATGAAAATTCAAAAAGACCCAGGAGCTGGAAGACTTACAAGTCCTGATTTCAAAACTTATTACAATGTTAGTGCAGTAATGATGGAAGAGAATTAAGATACACAAATCTCTACATTTACAGTCAATTGATTTTCAACAGAGATTCCTAGAAAATTCAATGATAAAAGAATAGCCTTTCTAACAAATGGTGCTGGGAAAATTGTGTGTCATGTGAAAAAAGATGAATTTGGACTCCTTCCTGACACTATATACAAAAATTAACTCAAATGAATCAAAAATTCAAATGTAAGAGCTAAAACCCTAAAATTCTTAGAAGAAGACAGAGGAGAAGACCTTCATAATCTTGGGTTAGGCAATGGTTTCTTAGATATGATACCAAAAGCACAAGCAACTAAGGAAAAATTGATAAGTTGGCTTTCATCAAAATTTAAAGCATTTATGCTACAAACAGTACCACTGATAAATTAAAAAGACAGCTCACAGACTGGGAGAAAATTTTCACAAGTCATATATCTGAAAAGGGACTTGTATCCAGGATATTTGAAGAACTCTTACAACTCAGTAATAAAAAGTTAAATAATTTTAAAATGGGCAAACTATCTCTTCTTTGTCCAAAGAAAAGATACAAATGACCAATAAGCACACAAAGAGATGCTTGAGATCATTAGTTATCATGGAAACACAAAACACAACCACAGTGAAGTATTACTTCATACTCACTGAGATGGTTATAATCAAAAAAACAGATTATAACAACTGTTGGTTTAGATGTGGAGAAATCAGAACCCTCATAAATTGCAGGTGGGAATGTAAAATGGTGCAGCCACGTTGGCAAACAGTCTGGCAGCACCTCAAAATGCTAAGCATAGTGCTACCATATGACGCAGAATTCCACTCCTAGGTATGTTCCCAAAAGAAATGAAAAAAAATTGGGATTTCCCTGATGGTGTAGTGGTTAAGAATCCTCCTGCCAATGCAGGGGATATGGGTTCGAGCCCTGGTCCGGGAAGATCCCACATGCTGTGGAGCAACGAAGCCCGTGCGCCACAACTACTGAAGCCCGTGCACCACAACTCCTGAAGCCCGTGCACCTAGAGCCCACGCTTTGCAACAAGAGAAGCCACCACACTAAGAAGCCCCACGCATTCCAATGAAGAGTAGCCCCCGCTCTCTGCAACTAAAGTCCAAGCGCAGCAACAAAGACCCAACGCAGCCAAAAATAAATTAAAAATAAATAAATAAAAAATAAAGCATTTGCATTTAAAAAAAGACAGAACTTGTACTCGAATGTTCATAGCAGCATTATTCTTAATAGTCAAAAAGTGGAAAAAACCCAAATGTCTCTCAACTGGTAAATGGATAAACAAAATATGCCACATTTGTAGAGTGGAATACCATTTGGTAAAAAAAGAGAATAAAGCACTGATACAGGCTACAACATGAATGAGCCTCAAAACAGGCTCACTGAAAAAAGCCAAACCCATAAAGAACACATATTGTGCATGTTTACGGGCTGTCCAGAAAAGGCAGATCGATGGTTTCTTTTGGCGTGATAGGAATGGTCTCAAACTACACTGCGACAATGTTTGCCCAGTTCCGTAAATACACTAACAATCATTTAATTGTACATTTAAAATGGATGAATTTTATATTATGTAAATTACACTTCAATAAAGCTATTTTTTTAAGTGGCTCTGTATAATTGCAAAACCAGCCGAAGAGCCCAGCACCAGTGGCCCTTATTCTTTAACGAAGTCTTGTTAAAAATACTGTATCACCTAGGCTCTTAATGGTTCATAAAATTATGGGGAAATCATGCATATTAATGACTTTGAGTTAGAAAGTGATTCAGAAGAGTGAACTCTGAGTGGGCAGAAGTACTGACGTCATGAAGCCAGCGGTGTTCAACGTGTGGTTCCCGGACAAGCAGCAGCAGCTGCTTTACCTGTAAGAGTGAGAATTTGGGGCTCCACTGAATCAGACCTCCCAAATCAGGAACCCTGGGAGTGAGGCCCAGCAGTCTGTGTCCTCACAAACTCTCCAGGTGATACTGAGGCACGTTCCAGTTTGAGAATCGATGCCTTATTCAATCATTTCGCTTATATTTTTCTTTTCATGTACGTGTAAGAGAAAGATATGATTTAAAAATCTATTTCTAAAAATTCTACAAAATTTTTGTGTAAGTATAAAAATAAGAACTCTAAGTCTCACAGACATAGAAGACAAACTTACGGTTACCAAAGGGGAAGAGGGGGAGGATAAATTATGAGTTTGGGATTGAAATATACACACTACTATATATAAAATAGATAACCAACAAGGACCTACTGTGCAGAACAGGGCAGTATACTCAATATCTCATAATAGTCTATAATGGAAAAGAATCTAAAAAAGAATATATATATTCTGAATATATATAATATACATAACGTATATAATAACAATCACTTTGCTATACACCTGAAATTAACCCAACATTGTAAATCAACTATATTTCAATAAAAATTTTTTAAAAATAAGAATTCTAAGTCTTAAGAAAGTATCGTGTCATTATTTCATTAATGCTACCTGAAAAGATGGTAGATCTGATGATCAATGAAGTCTTGGGTGGATGAAATCCACAGGCAGGATATTGCTGTTGGCACACACAAGGGTCAGGGCAGGGCAGGGGACCAGCCAGCAGGCTGTGGCTATTCCACAGACCAACCTTGAGAACGTACCGGGATTTGTGCCCTCTCCACCTTTGTTCACCATCCCACACTCTGGCTTTGAGACTTCTCTGGGGCCCCTGGCAGAAGAATACCTCCCCCATCCCAGCATCTATTGGACCAAGGCTGCAGAATCCTCCAGCAGTTCCTCAGAATCTCTGATCAGCTAAGGCTTCTCTCCATTGTTAAATTCCCACCCAGCCTACACATCTCCTTGTACTTCTTTATGCTCATTTCACAGGGAATTACAGGACAGGAAAGGAAACTGTGGGTTCAGTCCGATGTCTTAAGAACACCTTATATGTTTCAAAGAATGAACGGTTTTGATGCTATACCATACAAAGGGGGAGGTGGAAACGCTAGAACCTTGATATCAAAATCTGAAAAAACAAACAACAAAAAGAAAGAAAAGTCTACCCAAACCTCACTGACAAATATAGTATAAAAATAGTGGCAAACCAAATCTAACTGTACATTAAAGAGTCATGGCCAGCTAGAGTTTATTCCAGAAATTGAAGACAATTGACTACTAAGATGTCTAATATTATGAAATGACATAAAAACTAGGTTTGATAAGAAAAATCATAATTTCAAAAGAAGCCTCAAAAGACCTATGCTATGTAATACTTATTCTTGATAAGTACAATAACTAGAACTAAAAGGATTCTTCTTTACAAGGATAAAGATTTTCCATCTTAATTCAACAGCCAACAGTATAATTTACAGTATAGAACACTTTTCACTGTGGCATCTCTATAAAATCAAGCATGATTACTACTTTGCAGTGCTGTGGAAACTATGACTGATGTAAAAAGATTTGAAACAGTCACAAAATGTTTAACAATAGTAAATATCACATTTTATCAAGGAGTAAGTATTAGCACATAGTATCAAATACTTCAAAAATCCAAGTGTGTCAAAAACAAGCTCTGAAATTAATAAGAGAGTTCCATAACGGGGAAGAACTTTAAAAATTAATAGTTTTTCCACTTAGAAAAAATAGAGGGTGGGGAGAGAATCTATTTAAAACAACAGGAAATTTTCTAAGACAAACCTAAGAAGAATGCTTTTTTGAGATATTTAACAGCATTGAGAGTAAATATATTTCTGATGTTCAATTGTTTTGAAATGTTGCATTTTTACTAAAAATTTGATATGCGTACTCTTTAAAATGTAGATCTGCAAGGCTCACCCCAGCCCACCCCACTTTCCTGGCACATGGCTTTTCAGTTTTAGGCATTTTTGTGGACCTCTCACTATGGAAGATGAAGATTTGCCCTCTTTCACGCCCCAGGCCCACTGTTCCCACACTCCCATCTCATCCCTCATGTCCACAATGTGCTAACATCATACTTGGAAGCAAATCATTGCATTTACACAGATATTCCCTGTCATAGCTTATGAATCCTTTTCCTTTTAAAAACAACGCTTTCCCCCGAAGTTGATAAATTTCTTGGTTTTTTTCATTGCACTTTAAAAAACATTAATAGACTTTCTTTCTTAGAAAAGTTTTACATTTATAGAAAAATTGAGTGGAATGTATAGAGTTCCATTTACCCTCTCTCCTACACAGTTTCCCCATTATCGTGATGCATTTCTTACAACTGACGAGCCAATATTGACACATTAGCAGTGACTAAATTTCATGGTTTACATTAGAGTTCATTTTTTCGTGTTGTATATTCTGTGGGTTTTGACATAGATATATAACATATGTACCCATCATTACAATATCTTAGGGAATAGTTTCACTGCCATAAAAATTCCCCGTGCCCCACTTATTCAACCCTCCTCCCTCCCCTCAAACTGTCTACAGCTCCCCTCCCCATATTGCAATGCAACACACATTTGTCAATTTCATATTCTTAAAAAACTCTCTCCTGACCTGCTCCCCTAAGGACCTGCTGCCCTCTGGCCCTGGTGACAGACATCAGTGTGGGACCAGCGGCCCCCCCCACACCATTCTGGGGAGTCCCTTTACCTCTCTCCTTGGTCCAATCCCCTGTTTCCTGGGTCCCAGTTCTGGCTATTTCTTGGTTGTTCCCCTCATTTTGCTGGAGTTCACTCTCTGGTAGCACAATGAAAGGGGGTGCATGGGCCAAAGAGCTGTATTTTGAGAACCCTGCATTCCAAAAATATCTTTATTCTCTCCTCACTTTAATTGAGTACTTATGAAGTTGCTTGTGAAAAGCACAATTAGTCTTCTAGAGTGTTGTGGACATGCTGACTGATGCAAAGAGACTTGACACTGACTCAAAATGTATAACAGTAGTTAATAAAATAATAAATAGCTACATATATTATTATATACCTAAAAAGTGCATATGTGTCAAAAATAAATTTTGCTATGAAATCAACGCTGGGAGTTGTTATGGACTAAATCATGTTTCCCCAAAACTCATATGTCGAAGCCCTAACTGTAACCCCTTGCTACTTGATGTGACTCTGCTGGAGATGGGGCTTTTAAGGAGGTAATTAAGGTTAAACAAGGTGATATAAGGGTAGGGCCCTAATCTGATGAGACTGATGTCCTTAGAAGAAGAGGAAGAGATGGGCTTCCCTGGTGGCGCCAATGCAGGGGACACAGGTTCAAGCCCTGGTCCAGGAGGATCCCACATGCCGAGGAGCAACTAAGCCCATATGCCACAACTACTGAGTCTGTGCTCTAGAGCCCACGAGCCACAACTACTGAGCCCACGTGCCACAACTATTGAAGCCCACGTGCCTAGAGCCCATCCTTCACAGTAAGAGAAGTCACCGCACTGAGAAGCCCATGCACTGCAACAAAGAGTAGCCCCCGCTCCCCACAACTAGAGAAAGCCCACACACAGCTACGAAGACCCAACGCAGCCAATAAATCAACAAATAAATAAAATTTAAGAAGAAGAGGAAGAAGAAGGAGAAGGAGAAGGAGAAGAAGAGGGAGGAGGCGGAGGAGGAGGAGAAAGAAGAAGAAGGGAGAGGGAGGAGGAGGAGGAGGAGGAGAAGGAGAAGAAGAAGAAGGGAGACCCGAGGTCTCTCTTTGCCCATGCAGGCAGAGGAAAGGCCAGGTGAGGACACAGCATCGGTTGATGGATGAGCGGGTGAATGAATGAACGGCCATGGTGTGGGTCTATTTTCATTTGTAGCTTCAGTTACGGGGAACTTTCTGGATCTGTTAATTTCCTTACATGCACCCTTCTTTTTTTCTGTGATCTATCTCTAGAACTTCCATTCTTTGGATGTTGGACTGCTTCAAGTAGTCCTTGAATTTTCTCATCTTTTCCTCTCCTATTTTCCATCTCCTTATGGGAAGTTTCTTCATTTTATCTTTCAAACATCCTATTGAGTTTGTCATGTCTTCTATCATTGCTTTTAATTTCCAGGTGTTCCCTTTTGTTCTGTGTCCCACCCCCCCTTTCTTAAGTAGCACCTGTTCTTGCCTAATGAACGTATTATGCTCTCTTACTTCGCTGAGACTATTAATGATTGTTCTTTTTAAAGTTTTGTTTTTCCTGAATTGTCTCTGTTTCCTCCCAGGTGCTTGCTAGTTGCTCACCTAGTGATTTTTCACATCAGAGCATTTCCTTGGCCTGATGTTCTTAGGGTTTTACTTGTGTTTAGAACTTGAGGACTAAGAAGCTGGTTGGAACACGTGAACCCGCAGACTATGGCCTTGCATGGAAGGTGATCTGACTGGGCCATTTCCTTGGAAATAGCCAGGTGTCAGGATGTTTAAGTCTTTTCTCTGGGCGGGTCAGGACTGTCAGCGGGAGGTCGTCTGAATATGGGGGCTTAGTAAAGGAAGAGGACTAGGGATGGGTCTCTGTATTCAGAACACAAAGAATCATTTTCTTTCAGTACAGTTCACCTGCCTTCATCTGGGCTGGTGGCTCCCATCCACTACAACCCGTATCCACTTCTCAGATAATAAACTCTGGTCTTCGCCAGGTGGAGGAAGGAAGTTATGGGCTGTACAGCAGGGTGGGAGTAGGGATCAAAGATCTAATTGCCTTTTTTTTCTTTCCACTTTGAAATAATTTTAGACTTATATCAAAGTTGCTAAAACAGTGTAGACAGCCACTCGGCTTCCCCCAATGGAACCTTAGTACAGTGATCAAATTAGAACCAGCCAAAGGAAGAAACACACACGGCAGGGTCTGAGGTGGGTCATCTTTTCCCTGTGGAGTCGTGGATGGTGTTACGTCTTCGGAGCCATGATGTCTCTGCTGACATCTTAATTTCAGACTTCTAGTCTCCAGAATCGTGAGAAAACAAATTTCTGCTGTTTAAGCCACCTATCTATAGTGCTTTTGTTATGGCAGCCTAGCAAACTAATACACTGGGAATTTATCTTTCAGACGGTTTCAAAACCTTCAAATGCAATGTCTTTAACAGTTATAGGAATATTAAGAGTATCTATTTCATCTTGATTCAGTTTTAGTAGTTTGCAGTTTTTGAAGGAATTGGTCCATTCATCTAGGTTATCACATTTATGGGTATAAAGTTTCACATATATTTTGATATCAAGCAAATCTGTCATATACTTTATTTTTTTATTTTTCTGGCTGTGCCGCGTGGGTTGCAAAATCCTAGTTCCCTAACCAGGGATCAAACTCAGGCCCTCAGCAGTGAAAGCATGGAGTCCTAAACACTGGACTGCCAGGGAATTCCCAGGTGTAAAGATTTTTTTATTTCCTTTTTATTTCTCAAATTTGTGTGAGTTGTGTAGTGATGTCCCCTTTGTCATTCCTGATATTAGTCATCTGTATCTTCTCTCTTTAATCTTTGCCAACCTTGAGAGAAATCTGTTACTTTTAATGATCTTTTCAGAGAATGAATTTTTAGTTTCATTGATTTTCCCTACTGTTTCCTCCCTTCTGCTGATTTGGATTTATTTTTTATCTTCTTTCTCTGATTTCTTGATGTGGAACTTTCAATTATTGGTTTAAGGCATTTCTTCTTTTCTGATTATAGGCATTTATTATTATAAATATCCTTCTAAGCACTGCTTACAATGTCTAATGTTGATATGTTATTTTCATTTTAATTCAGTTCAAAAATATTTTCTGATTTCTCTTCTGATTTCTTCTTTGACCCAGGGATTATTCAGAAACATGTTAGTTTCCAAATATTTGGGGTTTTCCAGGTATCTTTCTGTAATAAATTTCTAATTTAACTCCCCTGTAATGAGACTATACTTTGCATTAACTGCATCTTTTTGAATGTATCAAACTTCTGGCCTAGAATATGGTCTATTCTGAAAAGAATGTGTATTTTGCTGTCGCAAGGGTTCAGAACTTCCATCCCAAAATATGCTGCTTTGGCATATTGATTATTTTGAGCTGAAGGCATTTGAGACACAGCAGATGAGAAGTGACCCCCTTTTTACATAAAAGCAGGCATAAAGTTTCCCATGAGAAAGTCACCCTCCCTGCACCAGAGAGAGAAGACTATTCTTATCACCAGAGACTGGTTGTCAATGCAAAAATGCACCTGTACAAATTACCCTTACCTTCCATTAGCTTCCTCATATATTTTCTGGTCCCTGTTCTACAGTTTACTGCCCCTAGCCCAAGCCCCTTTGCCTTGTCACATCCACACAATTTACTGTCCTTTGTGTAAAAAGGTACATAAGCTTTGGGGCCTAACAGCTTCTTCAGGTCTTCATTTCCCTTCTGAATACTCCCATCTACATGTAAAAATGTTAAATAAATCTGTATGCTTTTCTCCTGTTTATCTTCCTTATGTCACTTTAATTCTTAGGCCGGCCACAGAGCCTAAGAGGGTCAAAGGGAGTTTTTCCTCCCCTATACTGTTGTTGGATGGAGTGTTTTATAAATATCAATTAAGTCAAGCTGATTTATAGTGTTGTTTAAGTTCTTCTATATCCTTACAGATTTTCTGTCTACTTGTTTCATCAGTTATTGAGAAGACTGTTGAAATAACCATCTATAATGATGCAGCCATTTCTGCCTGCATCACTATTGGTTTTTGCTTCATATATTTCAAAGCTCTCTTTTTAGATGCATAAGTGTTTAGGATCATTTTGTCTTCCTAATGTATTGAGCTCTTAATCATTAGGAAATGACCTTTTTATCTCTGGTAATATTCTTTGCTCTGAAATCTACTTTGTTTGATATTAATATAGCCACTTAGCTTTTCTAAAACTTCGAGTTGGCATGGAATATTTATTTCCTTCTTTTTACTTTTAACTTATTTGTGTATCTTTATACTTAAAGTGGGTTTCTTGAAGACAGGATATAGTTAGGTCATAGTTTTTTGTCCAAGCTGACCATTTCTGCCTTTTAACTAAAAGGGTGTCTATACATGCTCTTTAATTTAAATGGTGTTTATACGATTTATATTTAATGTGATTAGAGATAATGGTAGAATTTAATTCTACCACTTTGCTACTTGTTTTTTTATTTCTCCCATATGTTCTTTGTTCCATTTTCCTCACCTTCCTAGTACTCCATCCAGTGCTATTATGGCTCGTGGGAACAGGAACTCTTTCTGCTCCTGTCTGAACTCTGTGGATGATTCCTGCTTATCTTTTCAAAGGAGTCTTTCCCAATGCCAACTGGTTCCTCCGACTGCAAATCAGCTAAAGACTAAGTACCTTCTGCAGATCTCTGGCATTCTTGCTCTATGCAGCTCTTTTCTCTAATACTGTGCCCTGAAAACTCTATACATCTCAGTCTCCCTGGACCCCCCAGTCCTGTATCCTCAAGCCAGGAGACTGTTGGGCTCTGTCTGGCACACGGCCTGGAAGCTCTCCTCAGGCTACAAGCTGGGGCAAGATGGGGTTCATCGCATTGTTTCCTGTCCTTCAGAGATTTCCATTATTTATTGCCTGGTTGCACTATCTTGAGAGTCATCATTTCAAATAATTTGTCTGTTTTTATATTTTTATATAAAAATATATTTCAGATATTTTGCCCAATTTTTGGTTGTTTCAGACAAGTGGATAAATCCAATCCCTGTTACTTCCTCTTGACCAGTAACAAAAAGTCAGACACATACAAATTTTGTATATGATAAAGGAAGCATATCAAATCATTGGTAAAGGATCTCTTACGGCATGAATGGTTTTAGAGAAAGCAATTCAGTATATGAGAATATATCAAATTAGACCTTTATTTCATTATATACATTAAAGTAAATGTCAGAGAGGCAAAATTATAAAATAAAATTCTAAATCTTAAAACATGAAAACATTAAAGGAAAATGTGATGATTACATTCAGGATTACTATATGGGCAAAAACTTTCTAAGTTTAAAATAATGAAAAAAGTATAAGTAAAAATAATTCAAAGGTGATTTTTCTCACTTGTTTTTAATAAACTTTTATTTTGGAATAATTTTAGATTTGCAGAAAAATTGCAAAGATAGTATAAAGAGTTTCCATATACCCCTCAACCATTTTCCCCTAATGTTATCACCTTGTATTATCATGGTGCTTTTTGTCAAACTGAGAAGCCAACATTGGTATATTTCTGTAACCTTAACTAAACTCTAGACTTTGTTCCAATTTCACCAGTTTTTCTACTAATGTCTTTTTTTTCCTGTTCAGGATTCAATATATCTAATTCAAGACACATTACTTTTAAAAGACATTTTCACTATGTAAAAATCATTCGATTATTTATTTTAAAATGCAAAGACATACCCCCCAAAAAATAAAATAAAATAATTAAAAAAAAAAAAATGCAAAGACAAGCTGAGAAAAAGATTTCTAAGGAAACAAAGGATCAATAGGCTTCAAAATCAATTCGTTCTTAATCCGTATGTAAAATACTAACCCACCAGTTTAAAAAAAGTGGTCAAAGAACATGCACCGACAATTCAAAAAAAGAAGAGATACTATTTATTGCCTAAAGAACTTTGAACTTTACTGGTAATCAAAGATTTTTTTTTTAGCCGATCATACTGGCAAGGATTTAAGGAACAACACTAGTCAGATATCATTAGACAGGTCCTTGATACACGGATGATGAGAGTATGGTATCTTAAAAATGAAGCCCCTTGGACCCATTAAGTTCATACCTAGGAATTAATCAGAAATGGCGACAAAACTCGCTGGGGACACTGCCACCAAGTCCTCCACGTGGCACCCCACGAACGCCTCCAAAGGGCCCCTCTTCCCCTCGCCAGTTGGCTTCCCTGGATGCTAGGTGAGGCCATCCTTACACTAGGATAGGAAGCAAGATGGGAAAGAGAAGGGAAAGAAACAGAGGAAGGAAAGAGAACGTGAGAAGGAAAGAGAAAAAGGAGAAGGAAGAACAGTATTCATATTTAATGTAGGAATGTGAGAAGTAATCTAGATATCTAGCAACAGGCAGATGTTAGAATATATATTTATGTATATCACAGTCATTAAAAATAGGTTTATGGAGAATGTTTGATTGCAGAGAGGAAATGTTCATAATGAATATAAGTAGAAAATACAGGCGAAAAACTATCATTCTCATTTTTTTTCTTTTGGCCATACCGTATGGCATGTGGGATCTTAGTTTGCTGACCAGGGATTGAACCTGTGCCCCCTGCAGTGGAAGCGCGGAGTCGTAACCGCTAGACCACCAGGGAAGTCCCTCATTCTCATTGTTTAACAGTTAAAAACTATATGTTTGTGTAAGCACGGAAACTCTAACCATGGTTTTATTTGCGTTACTGAGCTATAAATAACGGTATTTATTGTCTCCTTTGTGTTTTTTGTATTATCTAAATATTCTACAATAAATATGATCAAAAATAATACTATTTCCTTTTAAAAAGTTTTCGTTTCTGCATGACTTGCATGTGGCTTATGGGACTGAAAATATGTTTCTCTTGTTCTAATATTACTTTTTTGGTCCCAATGTTCCTATGTGTCAGGAGCCTTCCTGCTGTGCAAGTGATTAAGTGCATAGATTTTCTTTTGAACAAAAAGGCAGTGCTTTCAAAAGTTCTTAGGAGACCCATCCGGGAGAACTGAATAAATTCTATGAAGAAAAAAGAGGCTTAGCATATCATCTGTGTTTGATGGTCTTCTCTCTGTCTCTCCTTCTCCCCTCCCCCTTTCCCTCTCCCTCCCCTCCTCCCTCCCTCTCCCCCTCCTCCTCCCTCTGTCTTTCTCTCTCTCTCCCCTGTGTTTCAGACTGGGAACAAAGCTCTAAGCCAAGCCTAGCAGACTAACTTGATTGGAGTGAAAGATAATATGTATTGTCTAGGAGACCTAAGGAATGGCAGGGAGAAATTTCTGAGTCATGAAAGGAGAAGTCATGAGCAAGACTTCTGAAGGCCATCTGAGGACAGGTGGGAGGACATCTGTCCTGAGTACATCCCAGGAATGAGGTTGGGCTGGGCTGGACTAGATCTTTGTGATATCCTGGAAAAGAGAGTTTGGTTCACATGGCTTAAAAACACATCAAGAGTTTTAAAGACATATAAAGAGCATTTAAAGATAATTTGGGCAGTGAGTGCAAAATTTACCCTTCGAATTTGGAGAATCTCCACGTATACATCTGAGAAGTCCTTGACTCGCTCTCTATTTTTTTTAAAGATTTTATTATTTATTTATTTTATTTTTGGCTGCGTTGGGTCTTCGTTGCTGTGCATGGGCTTTCTCCAGTTGCAGCAAGTGGGGACTACTCTTCGTTGCAGTGCACGGGTTTCTCATTGCGGTGGCTTCTCTTGTTGCGGAGCATGGGCTCTAGGCGCGAGGGCTTCAGTAGTTGCAGTTCATGGGCTCAGTAGTTGTGGTGCACAGGCTTTATTGCTCCGAGGCATGTGGGATCTCCCAGGCCCAGGGATTGAACCCGTGTCCCCTGTATTGGCAGGCAGATTCTTAATCACTGCGCCACCAGGGAAGCGCAGACCTTGATTCTCTTTATCAGTGTTTCTCAAAGTAGCCTGAAAACCCTAAACATTAGAATCATCATGGGTGCTGGTTCAAAACACTGTCTCCAGGGTCACACCCCAGCTCTCCGAAAGGTGAATCTCTGGGCAGTGGAGCGTGGGAATCTGGATTTTAACACACATCAAGAAGTCTGACACACGTTAGACTCTGAGAATCTTTTCTCCGTATTCTGCTATTATCCTTCAGTAGAGGAAAATGGCCAAGGCTAGTCAAATGAGTAGAGAACTTCATTTTTTCATGCATCATTCAATATATATCTATATTTCCTACCATGTATCAGGCAATGAGTCTAGTCCCATCAGATCACAGACTAGGAGGAAAGGACATATCTGCTTACAGTGGGGAACAATTAATTTTCCTTGGGAAGGCTGCATTAGTGACAAATATTCAGCTGCAAGTTATAGAATACTGAGCCAAAAGCAGCTTTAAATTACAGATATTTAATTATTTATGAAATCAAAAAGTGCACAGGAAAAGGATTCTGGATTTGATGGAGGTCAACAGTATCACTGCAGTTCTTGACCCCTTAGCAGGCTGCCAGAGCAGAGTAAATGTCCCCTCCTTTGCCTTAGATGAAATATTTCTTTTAATTTAACCTGAGGTCACATTAGCTTTTTTTTTTTTTTTTTTTTGGCAGGCAGCCACATCAAGTCTGACACACATGATGTCAACTAATACTCTTAGTTTTTTAATATGTGCTGCTTCTAAGCCACTTACTCTGACATGTATTTTGCACAAATTTGGTTTTATTTTGCTGCATTGTTTTTTATTTAAATTTTTAACTTTTCCAAGACTGATCCGCTGCAGGATAGCCTTACAGGAAAGGAGCTCCCACAAAGCACAGAAACTAACTACAGCCCATTGCTTAAAGCCATAATCCCATTCAACCACAAGGCTTGGACCCCAGCCTCCCCATCATGCATCACAGGAGATGCTGCCTCAACTGTGAGCTCTTCTGTGATAAACCCCGCCACTGGCAATTGCAAGAATAATCCCTGGTCTCCAGATCAGGCCAGGATCTGGCCCCCAAACACACATTTTAAGCTGGTAGGATGGGGCTAAACCTAAGATTCTGCCATGTCATATTGTTATTTTACCCTAGCCTCTGATTATGTGAAGTGTATGTTTTGCCTAGTGCTCTTCTAATTATGCAGCTTAAAAACCCTGCAGCTTGAGAGTGTGGGGAGATGAAGGCAATTAGAGTGTGCAGAACTGAGTAAAGGAAAGGAGAGAGGGACACAGAAAGAGAACCTCAGGGATCCATAGAAAGTTCCCCTGGAGAAGTCATCCAAATTGATCAGCACAGGAGCTAGGGAAAACTGCCTAAGGCTGGGGAAAGAACCATTCAGAAGGATTAGAGTGAGGGGCTCACACAGGCACAGGCATAATGCCTGTTCCCACTAGTCAGGTGGGAAAAAAAACCTAATTCATGGGACCTGGGGTAGAGTGTTCAGGAAGGTCTTGCCTCCATAATGAGGAATCATTACCCTCAACTGAACACTGCTGATTCCACCGAACAAATCTTAAACACAAGACCTTAAAGGATCAAACTGTTTCCAAGTTGCTTCACTGCCTTCCAGAACAAAAGTCAAGAATACAGGAAAAAAAAAAATCCAGCATTCAATAAGGTAAAATTTACAATGTCTTGCATCCAATCAAAGATTACAAAGCATGCAAAGAAGGAGGAAAGAAACCCAACAGGAGGAGAAAAGGCAATCAATTGAAAATGCCCCAGAACTGACAAACATATTAGACTTATCAGACAGAGACATTTATAAGTTCATAAAGTTAAGAAGAGACATGGAAGATGTTTAAAAAAAAAAAGATTATAGAGATGAAAACTACAATGCCTAAGATGAAAAATACAGTTGATGGGATTAATGACAGATTAGACAAAGCAGAAGAAAAGAAAGCTTGGAGATTTAGCAAGAGAAATTATCCAAAATGAAATACACAGAGAAAAATGAATTTTAAAAAATGAAAAGAGCCTCAGTGAGGTGTGGGGAAACGTCAAGTGACTAATATACCTGTAATTATAATCCCCAAACCAGGGGAAGAGACAGAAAAAATATTTGAAGAAATAATAGCTGAAAAATTTACAACTGTGATGAAAACTAGATAAACAAGAAACATGAAGAAAAGTACACCAAAGCATATCATTATGAGTTGCCAAAAACCAAGGATAAAAAAGAAAGCCTTAAAAGCAGCAGCCAGAGGAAAAAAGGACATGTCACATACACAAGAACAAAGAGAAGATGACAGCAGATCTCTTGTCAGAAACAAACAAGACAACAATAAAGTAACATCTTTAAAATAATGAAAGAAAACAAAGCTAAGAACCTAGAATTCTATACCCAGCAAAAATGTTTTTCAAAAGAAGGAAGGTGAAATAAAGAGGTTTTCAAACATAGAAAAGCTAAAAGAATTATTAGCAGAGCCCAAATATGAAGATGCTGTTAAAGGAATTTTTCAGGCAGAAGGAATTAGTTACCAAATGAAAGTATGGATCTACACAAAGGAAGGAAGAACACCAGAGATGGTAAACATACATTCTTGTTGTAAAGATATATTTAAAAGATAACTGACAGAGTATACAAAAATAAAAACAAGGCACTGTGGCATTTATAGCATACATAAAAGTAAATCACAGGGCCGCAGCAGCATAAAGGTTATGGGGGAGAGATGGAAGTCTACTCTTGAAAGGTTCTTATTGTCTACGTGAAGTCATATAATATCACATAATATATTCAATAAACCCTGAAGCAGCCACTAAAATTTTTAAAAAGTGTTAAGACTTAATGAGCCAACAAAAGAGATAAAATGAGATCATAAAAAATACTCATTAAATCAAAAGAACACAGAAAAAGAGGAAAAAGGAACCAAGAATAGATAGGACACATAGATAATAAATAGTGAATTGATAGATTCAAGCCTAAAAAAATTAATAACCACATTAAATCTAAATTGCTCTAAACATGCCACATAAAAGACAGAGACAGTCAGATTGGGTAAAAAAAACAAGACCTAATTATATGCTGCCCTTGAATTGTACTTAAATATAAGCAAATAAACAAATATAAATAAACAAAAAAGTAAATTTTAAAAGATACACCACATAACAGTAATCAAAAAAGAAATCTGGAGCAGCTATATTAATATCAGGTAAAGTAGATTTCAGAGCAAAAAATACTACCAAGAAGGTCATTTCATAATGATGAAGGGGTCAATTAATCAAGAGGACATAATTCTAAATGTGAATAATAAGTGTTTTAAAATAAATGAAGGAAAAACTCAGAGACTGCAGGAAGAAGTAGAAAAATCCACAATTACAGGCATATATTTCAACGCCCATTCTCTCAATAACTGACAGAATAAATAGAATCAGCAAGGATACAGTAGACTTAAACAATGTTAACTTGATCTGATTGACATTTGAGAGCCCTTTACCCAACTACAGCAGACTACATGTTATTTTCAGGTACCCAGAGAACATTTATTGAGACAGACCACAGTCTAGGCCATAAAGCACATCACAATAAATTTAGAAGGAATCTAGTCATACATAGAAGAGAAGAATTCAGAATGGAGAGATAATGTCACTATAATTCAACAGATATCTCAAGGATTATAAGTAAATACTATGCACAACTTTATGCTTATAGATTCAATCACTTAGATGAAATGCGCAAATTTTTTGAAAGTCACAAAGCTCACTGAAGAAGAAAAGGTAACCTGAAAAGCTCATATCAAAGAAATTGAATTTGTAGTTTTAAAACTTCACACAAAGAAACTGCTAGGCCCAGACAGGTTCACTGTTGAAGTCCATCATCTAACAAAAAATAAGACCAATTCTGTTCAATCTCTACCAGAAAACTGAATGAGAGGGAATATTTTTCAACTTAATCTATGGGTCCAACAGTATTCTAATACTAAAACTAGACAAGGACATTACAAGAAAATAAAACTATACAGCCCAAATCCATTGTAAATATAGTTGCAAAAATAATTAACAAAAGTTTAGAAAACTCAACCCAATGATATATAAAAAGGATACATCGTGACCAAGTGAGGTTTAACCCAGGAATGCATGGTTGGTTTAACATTCAAAAACCAATCACTGTAATTCACCAGATTAACAGACTAAATAAAAAAGGAACACTGCATATATATCCCAGAAGATGCAGAAAAGTATTTGACCAAATTCAGCATCCATTCCCCAAAAAAACTCATATCAAACTAGGAATAGAAGGGAACTTCTTCAGCCCTGAAAAGGGGCATCTACAAAATACCTATAGCTAACATCATAATCATGATTGAACAGTTTTCCCATGAGATCAGGAAGATGACAGTCATTTCTGCTCTTACCACTTCTACTCAACACTGTACTGGAGGTTCTAACCAGTGGAATAAAACAAGAAAAAGAAACAAACGTCACCCAGATTAGAAAGGAATAAGAAAGGAATAAGTAAAAAGGAATAAGAAAGGAATAAGCAAAATTCTTCACAGATGATGTTGCAGAAATTGATCCCACGAGAAACCAAGCACCACACTTGGAAGGTTGGAGAACTCAGGTTTATTGAGCCGGAGGACTCAGACGAGCTAACGCTCCAAAATTCTGGGCCCCGTTCCAGGCGAATTCTCTCCTTATGTAGGTTAAGACACATAGCTATAGTTGGCATTAATTGATTGGCTACTCAGTTTCCATAGATTTCAGGTGATTACAGAGCGTGGCAGTTGCTAGGGGTTACATGCAAAGGGTTTTCAAACAAAGGTGAGCAGGTATAAAACTATGAACTCCAAATTTTTCCTCATCAATGACATGATTAGTGGAACCTACAAAAGAGCTACTAAAACGATCAAATGAGTTTAGTGAGTCTGCGGATACAAGATCAATGTACAAAAAAACCCAACTATGTTTCTACATACTAGCAATGAACAGTTGGAAACTGAAATGATAAAATAAATGCCATACTCACAGCATTTTTTTAAAAAATGAAGTAACGGAACAAACAATCTGAATTTAAAATGGGCTTAGAACCGGAATGGACAATTTTTCAAAGAAGACATACAGATGGACATCAGGCACATGAAAAGGTGTTCACCATCACTAATCATCAGAGAAATGCAAATAAAAACCACAATGAGGTACCATCTCACACCTGTGAAACTGTTGTCACAAAGACGGTATAACAAGTATTGGTGAGGATGTGAGGAAAAGGGAACACCTGTGCACTGTTGGTGGGAAGGTAAACAATGTGGATGGATCTCAAAGTAAGTGTGCTAAAACTAGCCAGAAAATAAGAGTACATACCATATGATTCCATTTATATAAAGCCCCATAAAATGCAAACTAATCTTTAGTGACAGAAAGCAGACCAGCAGTTGCCTGGGAGGGAGGAGAGGAGAATTTATAAAGGGATACGAGGAGACTTGGGGGGGTGATGAACTGTCCACTACCTTGACTGAGGTGATAGTTTCATGGATGTATATACACATAGCTCATATTGATCAAACTCTTTGCTTCAAATATGTGCAGTTTATTGTAGGTCAATTTCTACCTTAATGAATTCATGAACAACAATTTTTAAAAGGCCCTGAGGTCAAGGACTGTGGTGCTGCTGCTGGAGTCTGAAGTCCTCAGCAGGCCTGGTGTGTGTGCTGCGTGGTCCTTAGTCCTTGTTTGCACATCTGTACAGGATGCAGGCTGTACTGCATCCTGACGGAATGCAGGATGCTGTAGCTGCCAAACAGGCTACCCTTCAAGTTCTCAAACGGCAGGGAGCAGCTGCCCTGCTGAGGAAACCTGGGATCCTGGTTTTCCTTAGTGAAGAATGTGCCAGAAATCCAAAGAGATTTGAGCCCTTTTCATGTGGGCAATAGTGGAAGCAACTAGTTGTTGGTCTAGAGAAGAGAACTTCAGGGAGCAGTTTTATCTGGCTCTGAACTTCCCAACAGTGAGAACCAGGACCAGGCATGAGAACTACTGAGAAAGAGTTATTTCAACTCAACCAAAGAAATCTCTTGTTAGTGATTTCATCTCTCTGAGTGGCGGTAAACTCTCCATCACCAGAGGCATTCCCTTCTGGACTGGACAACACAAGGTTAGGATTCTGTAGAAATAACAGAAACACTTGCGGGAAGTCGGTTCCAGGACTTTGAGGGCCCCTTCCAGCCCTTTAAATCTTTGATTTTCTATTTAAAATCCCCATGTAGTATTCTGTGTGCTGTGGTTACTAGTCAGGTTATTATTACACTGACACTGGGAAGATTCCATAGGAAAGATGTGAAAGAAGCGCGTGTGCGCACACACACACAGCCATTAAAAAGCCTCAACTTCAGGGAATTCCCTGGCAGTCCAGTGGTTAGGACACTGCACTTCCACTGCAAGGGGCATGGGTTCAAACCCTGGTGGGGAACTAAGATCCCTCAAGCCGTGCAGCATGACTGAAAAAAGGGGAAAAAAGCCTTAACTTTATTTTATTTTTTTTAAATTTATCTTTTTTACTTTATTTTTTAAGAACTTTTATTGAGATACAGTTGACATAAAATAAACTGCATATATTTAAAGTGTACAATACAATTTGATTTTTTCTTAGTAATGTGTAGATGGCAATCCCAATCTCCCAATTCATTCTCTCCCAACCCTCCCCACTTTCCCCACTTGGTGTCCATATGTTTGTTCTCTACATCTGTGTCTCTATTTCCGCCTTGCAAACCGGTTGATTTGTACCATTTTTCTATATTCCACATATATGTGTTAATATACGATATCTGTTTTTCTCTTTCTCACTCACTTCATTCTGTATGACAGTCTCTAGGTCCATCCATGTCTCTACAAATGTCCCAATTTCGTTCCTTTTTATGGTTGAGTAATATTCCATTGTATATATGTACCACATCTTCTTTATCCATTCATCTGTTGATGGACATTTAGGTTGTTTCCATGTCCTGGCTATTGTAAATAGTGCTGCAATGAACATTGGAGTGCACGTGTGTTTTTGAATTATGGTGTTCTCTGGGTATATGCCCAGCAGTGGGATTGCTGGGTCATATGGTAACTCTATTTTTAGTTTTGCAAGGAACCTCCATAAAAAAGCCTTAACTTTAAAACTCACTTTGCTGAGTGTTGGCCCTCATCATACTGCCTTCCACTAGAAGTCTGGAAAGTTATTCTGGAAGAGACGTACCTGCCTCTAAATCAGATCTGGGAGCCTGAGGAGCGGATGACAGGAGTTGCTACCCCTACACCAGGAAGAAGTACAGCAGGGGCTCTTCCCAAACCTGTAACAGGAAACCAGCATTCCCAAGTAAAGCAGCATTCTGACACCCAGCCCAGCCCTCTGCTCCATATGGAAGGAGAGGAACATTCACGGGGACTCATAAAATGGAACCATTGCCCATCTCAGGATGCTCAAAGCACCATGATGGCTCTGACTCAAATGAAGCTTCCTGCAGATGTCTCCCCCCTGGAAAACAGACTGGAGGAAACTGATAGAAATTGATCATAAACAGAAACACAGTTCTCTTAGTATTCCTTCCAAATTACTCAGTGCCTTTCAGTTCATTTTGGGAATCCATCTATTTGTGACAAAATAGGACAGGCTCTCTCTCAAGGGGGTGCTTTGGGTTTGTGGGGTCTAAGGAGAGGACAGAGACCAAATTTCCCAGCAGTGCTCTCACGTTTCCTTCTGTGGCAATAATGAGAAGATCAGGTTCAGAGGGCTGCTGGGAATCAAATTAGAAAAACATCAAATAATTCTAGGGCATTTTATTTCCTCTAATTTCCATTTGTACCTGAGAGGAAATGAACATCTTAACAGCCCGAGAGAGTGAAACTGTCAGATGCCGTTGCCAGGATGGGACAGAGAAACGAGCGGCTCTCTGAGCTGAGGGTGGGGGCTGCAGGGAGGCAAACTCCCTTCCCTGCAACCTGCAAAGACCTTGTGACAGCCAGGAAGGCGGGCTAGCTCGTCACAAGGAGGCTGGAAGGGATCGTTCCACCGGAACCTTCTCGTCTCAGCTATCTAGGGGCAGCCTTGGCGGCCCCAAAGCTCACAAGTCACAGGGCCCTCTCCCAACCCTTCCCAGTTTTCTTGTGCAGTGCACACCTGGCCGCAGGAAGTCTGCCTTGGTTTCCCAGCAGGTCCTACTGGAAATCCAGTCCTGCTCCCAATAAGGCATTCGCCTCTGCCCACTCCTGCCACCCATCTTCTTCTGGGCTCTTTGCCAACCCTCCCTTCTTGTTCTAGGTGCTGGTGAGTGTCCGGCTGATAACGGATGACCCTGAGACTACACTGGGGAGGCCCCTGTGCCCCTGTCCCGAGCTGTGTGCCCCCGGCCCCATCAGGCCTCCCTGGATGTGAGTCTGTTCCCTGGGTGCTCTCAGGCTGCTGGCATTTCTTCCCCTGCCCGTTCTTTGGGGCTGGGCTTAGGGCTGCTTCTGTCTGCCCTCCTGTGATGGTTAATGTTATATGTCCACTTGATTGGCCATAGGACTCCCAAATGTAAAGTTATTTCTGGGTGTGTCTATGAGGTTGTTTCCTTCTTTTCTTTCTTTCTTTTTTTTTTTTTTGGCCTCACCACGTGGCTTGCGGGATCTTAGTTCCCAAACCAGGGATTGAACCCGGGCCCTCTGCAGTGGGAGCTCGGAGTCCTAACCACTGGACTGCCAGGGAAGTCCCCCATGAGGTTGTTTCCGATGAGATCAGCATCTGCATCAGTGGACTCAGTAAGGTAGATCCGCCCTCAGCGTAGATCCGCCCTTGGCAGAGATCCGCCCTTGGCATTATCCAAGCCACTGAGGGCCAAAGGTGAGGAAGGAGGAATTCGCACCCTTTTGCTTTTCTGCCTTAGTGCTTCAGCTGGCATATCGCATCTCATCTTCTCCTGCCCTTGGACTGGGGTTTACACCACTGGCTCCCCTGGTTCCTCGACCTTCAGACTCAGACTGAATTACACCACCGCTTCCCTGGGTCTCCAGCTTGCAGATGATGAACTGTGGGACTTCTCGGGCCCCATAATTGCATGAGCTAACTTCTTTCAATCAAAATCTCTAACCTATTGGTTCTCTTTCTCTTGAGAACCCTGACTGGTACACCTTCCTCCCTACACTGCAGGCCCGTGTTGCTGACCTCTCCAAGTTCTCCAGACACACACGCATGGCACAGGTACAGGTCGGTGTTCCCCTCTGCACGGGTTTGGTTCTGAGTCAGGTGCGAGCATGGAAAGTTATGAGGACATCTATTTCCAAAGCCCAGTGTCAAATTTTCTCTTTTAAAAAATTCAGGTGGGGTGGGAGAGGGTTGGATTGGAAGTTTGGGATTAGCAGATGCAAATCGGTATATACAGAATGGATAAACAACAAGGTCCTACTGTACAGCACAGGGAACTATATTCCATATTCTGGGATAAACCGTAATGGAAATGAATATGAAAAAGAATGTGTGTGTGTGTGTGTGTGTGTGTTTAACTGAGACACTTTGCTATACAGCAGTAATTAACACAACACTGTAATTCAACTAGACTTCAATAAAAAGTAAACTAAAAATAAAGAAAAAAAGAAAAAATATCATTTAATAATAAAGGGATCATAAGAGAAAAAAATAAAAATAAAAAATTCAGGTGGAAAAAAAAATTCTTGTGTATCTCTTTGGTGAAACAAATTGATAACCAAAACCCAGACTTCCATGTAAGAAAGAGAAGATACACTTGCTAGATCCTGACAGAATTTTAAGCTGTTTGCACCAGTTTAGATGTAAGGACCTCAAAATACACATGATTCATCAGAGCATCTGGGGTTGCCAGTTCCAAGATGTAGGTGATCCCAGTCATACACAGGGCAGACCCCTGACCAAGACACATGCTCAACAAAGTACCACCTAGAGGCTTTGGAGTGCAGCTCAGTTGGATTTGGGCGAGCTCTTCTGAAGCCCCATATACATGCAACTCCCTTGCAGTGGAACATGCTCTGAGTAATCTTTCCTCCCCTTCTCCTCAAGTGGCAGGAAGGGTAACATTTCCTTATACTTGAGCAGACCCCCTGGTCTATAGTTCCTTTTGTCTTAGAACTTTTGCCTTCATCTTTACCTGAGATAATAAAGCTACAGAAGATAAGATGAGGCTTCTGAGGTCCAAGGAGGAAGTGAAAATTGCTCCCCTCATCCCTTTCGAGGATTTTCCAGCTCCTGTCCCCAAATGTGTGTTGCTATGGTGATGGGAGGAATGGAAGCTAAACCTGGGCAATGGTGACATGTCGCAACGGAAAATGGGGTTTTGAAGGTTTAATGAGTCTTCTCCAAAATCCACCGCTTTTAAAAACCTAGCAGTTGTCCCATGATCCTATGGGCCAGTAAGGAAAGCTCCTTAGAGTTTTCAACATATAAATCTCTGTCTTCCCTGAGTGAGCAAGTACATCTGTATCAGTCCGTTTTTTGCCATGTTGTGCTGTAGCAATGGACAACTCCAAAACCGCAGACGCTTATAACCACAAACTTTTGTTTCTTGGCTGTGGCTCTGGTCCAAGTGTCTTTATTACTCTAGGGAGGTGAGCAGAGGGGACAGGCCATTTTCTTGGCAAAGGGGGACGGAAAAGCTCGTAGAAACATTCACTGTTTCTTAAAACTTCTGCTGGGATACGACGTGTGTCACATTTGTTCATATACCACTGGCCAAAGTAAGTCGAACAGCCAAGCCTAAAGCCAGCGGGACAGGAGCGGTGTCCACACCTCCCACAGAGGAGGCACCAGGGAGGTTGCTGAAGTGATGCGCCCAGAGAAGGGCAGGGAATATGCGGACAAATCATATAAACGACTGCAGCTCCCAGGCAGCCACAGGCACTCGAAAGGGGGCCCTGGTCTGCTGACACCACATATCAGAGCAAAAATATCAAAGGTACAAAATATTTTTAATCCACTGGAAGAAAACTGCAATATAGATATTATGAGTCATTCAAAAATGTTCTCATTGCAGGTTGGTATACCTTAAAAGGAAAAATTGGTCTTGCTCAAACTCAGAAAACCACTTCGGGCCTTTCAAAAACCAAAAGAGGTGCCAAGGCGTTTTGAAAGAGGCCATTAGTAATAGACACGGCGAGTTACCCTGACTTATTAAAAAAGAGAATGATTTTATAAATGAGTCCATTAGGAAGGATTCGTGAGATATTAGGGCTCTGAGAATTGCTTGAATGGGAGGGAAGGGAAGGTAATGAGGGCAGTTAGAAATCTGTTATTTGGTGAGTTTGCCAAAGGAAATAATTCCCATGGATCATTCTTCGGTAGGTGAAATTGGCTTTGCAAGGGGCCTGCCCAGAGCTGGGCACTGCCAAGGAAGGTGATGGGGACACAAATTCCTGCTGGGGTGAGGGCGGGGGTCACGTCTGGATGGGAGAGGGGAGGCAAACATTTAGACCAATAAAAGGCAACTCCACTCGCAATGGACAATATTAGAAGTGTGTACAGGCAGGGAGATGATGGGTGATGACTTAGAGGGATGGGATAGGGAGGGTGGGAGGAAGTTGCGGGAGGGAGGGGATATGGGGATATATGTATAAATACAGCTGATTCACTTTGTTGTACAGCAGAAACTGGCACAACAGTGTAAAGCAATTATACTCCAATAAAGAGCTTAAAAAAAAAAGATGCTGTATACAAACAAATAAACAAACAAAAGAAGAAGCATGTACAGGGACTTCCCTGATGGTCCAGTGGTTAAGACTCGCCCTTCCAATGCAAGGGGCGCAGGTTTGATCCCTGGTGGGGGATCTGAGGTCCCACAGGTCTCGCAGCCAAAAAAACCCCAGAATTGTGTACAAAGGGGCAGTTCCCTCAGATGGGGGCACAGGGGGCCTCTGAGGGGCCCTACTACCTTGGCTGTGTGTCGAAGGGTGAACAGGCAAGCAGGAAGCGGGGTGGGGTGCAGGGGCTGGCAGGGGACTCAAGGTGAGAGAACTTCGAAGGCAGCTGGATAAACAGGCTTGTGGTTCACAGGAGTCCCCAGGGTTGGAGCCATCCACGTGGAAGGGATCAGGACCCCAGAGGGCCAGGCGGGAAGGCTGAGGTCACAGGGCATGGGTGGAGAGGAAGGAATGGGATAGGGAAAGCTAGGGTGAGAGTCACCTTGACGGGCAGGAGGTGCCAGCAGAGGGGGGTGGGGGATGCCAGGAGGGTCAGGTGAGAGCAAAGTGGTCCTGGCACCAAAAGCTACAGAGTCAGGTGGGAGGAAGGGGGGCATCTGTTGGAGTTGCGGTTGGGGCATCACCAGGGACGTCGCTGAAGTGGATTCAGTGGCGGCATGTCCAGAGAAGACGAGGCAGGGAACTAACCGGAGGTGAGAAGAGAGGTTTCTTCACCTTGCCTGACTTTTTACGTTATTCGTCAGGATGGGAAAGCAAAGCTTGATTTCAGAGAAAAACTTCTGGTTGTTTGGGGGAAACCTGAAATGATGAGGGATGGGGTCAGGGCTCCTGAAATAATGTGTCTGAAAGCTTTTTAACCATAGAGGGAGGGTGGTGGGGCCTCGGCACCCCCGGGGAGAAGGGGGCCTGCCCTGCACATGCACAAGTACCCCAATGCCTGCCACAGTGTGCAGGTCCCACCAGGTCAGAGACGTGGCCTGTTAATGAGATAAATCTAAAAGCATTATAAACACAGTCTTATTTCTAGGCATGTTTGTGTGAGGCAGTGATTTTAGAGGGTATTTCCTTATTTTCCAATAAAATTAAACAAACACACATGAGCTTTGGTAAAGACAGCACAGTAAAATGAGCATGTGGGAATGAGGGCTTGATGTGACTTTCTCTTGGTTTTTACTGAAATAAGTTTTAGCCCTCCCTCCACCTGCGGCCCTGCTGCAGACAGCATCGTTATTCCACGCCGCATGGTAACATCGTGATGAATGACATCAGCCTCCCCTTCGCCTGGAACGATGCACTGCCTCTTTCGGAGAGGATGCGGGGAAGAGTGGGACAGGATGCTGTGGCCAAAGAAATGACCGATTTGAGATTCTGAGTCATGAATTGTCATAATTAGGAGGCAGACAGAGTGCGCTGCTGCTGCTGCTGCTGCTGTATTTGCTGCCTGTTCCCTGTAAAAGCTCAGGAAATTAAAATAATAGGCCTTTAAAACAAGAGCCGGGTAGGGCTCTACCTAATGGCCTGCACACAGTGCGTTAGCAACAGACAGACCCAGACAGACCTGTGGCCTGGAGGAGACAGACTGAAATGTCACCTCCAGGAACCCCATGTCCCCAAGGCAAAGCCACAAGAAAGAATCCAAGAAGAGGGTCCCCAGACCCAGGGGAAGGTGTGAGTGTCCCAAAGGAAAGACAGAAGGAGTTTTATCATCTGTACAGGCTCCAGCTGCACCTGGACAGCACAGATCTCCACGCAGCTATGGGGTGACACGGGCCTGCAGCAAGCCTGCCCTGGGCTGCTGGGGCCACGGGAGCCACTGGCTGGCTTGCAGCGAAAGGAGCCACAGAGGGAATGTCCCAGAGAAACGGGAGAAGAGATACTGAGCCAGGTCTCAGGAGTTCCTCCCCCAACCAGACTCAGCCGGACAGAAGAGAAGGCATCGCTGGGGCAGGGACATTGCCAGGAGAGGTGGCAGCCAGGCGGCAGACACCTGCGCTAGTGATGTGCTACTAGATTAGCCAAGACTCTACTGCAAGTGATAAAACCAACTCCAACGAACCCAAGTGGAAAACGTGACTTCTTGCTCCCATAACGGGATACGTGGGGAAGCTGTGCAGAGGGATGCCTGGATACAGCCATCGAGCCCTGGAAGAACATGGGCTCCGTCTCTCAGAGCCTCTGCAGGCTTGACTTGAAAAAATCCAGGAAAGGCCTTCAATCTGTCCCGCTCACATCTGGACCCATCACCATACCCAGCGGGCGGGCATAGCCACTGCCTGATTCAGGGTCATATGGCCAATCTTGGGGCCAAGGGGAGACTAAGACCATAGCCTCTGCTAGATACCCTACCATAGAGTGGGTGAGGACCAGCACATCCGCCAAAAGTCAGGATGTTATCGTAGGTTGAACAAAGAATAAATGCTCCACACAGCAGCCCACACCACCCACTGCAGGTCTGAAGGACTTCATGTCCCTCTGAATAAAGAATCCCAAGTGGAATGAGCACATACCACTGCCGTTCTCAGAACAGCCAAACAGGCCGTGAGGTTCAGCCCTCATCAAGTGTGGCGCTCCTTTAGAGCCGGCGTGGTGATGGAGGAGGTGGTGGTCAGTAAAACAAAAGCAGACTTTTGCAGAGTTCTGCATCTGCCCTTGCTGCTCCTTGGCCAGAAATGGCCTTTTCTTGGTTTCTTCCTCTGATAAACTCCTATTCATCCTTCAAGACACAGTTCAAGTGTCACCTCCTTCATGAAGCTCTCCATTCTCCCTGCTCCCAGGTCCTTAGAGTTTTTTGTATTTCATTTGCTGATTTTTAACCTCTGGCTCATGGGTACTGCTTTTCCCCTGGACAGGGCAGGGACTGAATCTTACGACGTGAAGCTCCTCTTGCAGTACCCAGAGCGAGAACCTGGCCCTCAGCAGGTGCTCCATACCTGTTTGGTGGGGGCAACACTTTTGTTGAGGTGTGCGGTGTTTTCATTGTGGTGGCTTCTCTTGTTGCAGAGCACAGACTCTAGGCATGAGAGCCTCAGTAGTTGTGGCACACGGGCTCAGCAGTTGTGCCTTGTGGGCTCTAGAATGCAGGCTCAGTAGTTGTGATGCACAGGCTAAGTTGCTCTGCAGCATGAGGGATCTTCCCAGACCAGGGCTTAAACCCATGTCCCCTGCATTGGCAGGCGAACTCCTAACCACTGCACCACCATGGAAGTCCTCATCCCTAGATTCAACCCAGAAACCACCTACTTCCAGATTGCTTATATGAGAATAAAAATCCCTATTGTTCGAAACCACTAGTTCAAAACCACTAATTCTGTTACTGGTAGCAGAGAGCATGCTGACTGCGACATGCTTTCACGCCATGACAGTGGTTCGGAACTCTACAGTATAAACAACATCTTTTTCCGTGAAGTACTAGTTTAGAAAAATGAGAGGACAAAACCACCAAAAAATCAAGCATTATGAAACTATTGCTCCTGTTTCCAACTATCAATCATTTCAAGTACAAAGTGATCAATACTGTTCTGCGACTTGAACATAAACCCAAAGGTCAGAACTCTTGAGCATGTGCATCTAAGCAACTTGAACCTACTCAGTGTGGCTCCCATCCTTTGGGGACCATCACAGCCCTCCGCAAGGCTCCAACCCTGAAGACAGCAATATGAGTAAGGCTGAGAGTTCTGCAAATGTGTTGAAAAGCTCTGTGCTAAGTTGCCTTGGATGAAAAAACTCAAGGCCAACGTGTACTCGAACCAGCAAGCCAATGAAGTAACCTGAATGAGGTTAACCACATTCTCCAAAGCTTGAGTTTAGAAGCTAAGCAGGAGCTGGTCAGCAAAGATGGGAATCAGAGATGGAAGCAGCGGCACGAGCTGTTCCACAGGACTGGACGGTGAGGTGTGTCAGGCTGAGGAGTGTGGACTTGACAATGGGCCTGAATGAGGCGTGGGAGGGTTTAGGTGGAAGGGATGTGCTCAGATGTGCATTCTAGAACCTTCACTCCAGCAGCCTGTCTGGTGGCTGGACAGAGAGAGGGAGACAGAGTTTGGGGTGAGGCAGAGAGGTACAGCTCTGACCAGCACCTGCCATTTAACCCCCGAGCCTGGGGGCGGAGGTCGTGCACAGAGCCTGGCATGTGGGAGGGGCTCAATAAATGGCCAGGTATTACTTCTCTGTTTATGTGTCCCCCAGCACCAGGGGCAGACTGATGGCTAAATGAAGTACATCCACCAGAGGAACGCCGCTGGGTTCTATCTGCCACAAAAACACCCCAACCCCAACAATGTCACCAGTGACCTGTTTCCACGGCCTCTGAGCTGTGCCTTCCCCGCCAGGGACACCTTCACTGCCACTGTCCACTGGACTCACGAGGCCTTGCTTTTCAGACTGAACCTCAGTTCCCAGCCCCCACACTGGGGCTCAGGAGCGGACTGTGTCACAAAGGAAGTGCTGACTTCTGGTCCCCTGGGAAGGGGCCAGGTCAGAGACTAGTCGGAGGAGCCCAAGTTCCCAGCAAGAAATGTGCCAGATGCCTTAAGGCCTTGCCCCAGGAATCCCTATTCTGTGCGCGGCAGGTAAGTGGCAAGAGTTATAAGCCCACCGCGCACCCTGCAGATATCACAACCCGACTGCAGGGCTCCCCTGCTCTACCCAGATGTGCTGAACGTCCCCAGTGCAGTGCTCGGGTGAGCTTAGCCCTGTCGGCATGATCTCAGGAAGCCCCTTCTGCCCTGCTGCTCCGGAGTGATGCTCCTGAAACCTCCTCCCTATGGCCTCACCTCCCCCTTCCCCAGGGGCAGGTGGGGGGTGTGAACATGGTGAGACTGGCAGTTCCTAATCCCTCCCTGAGCCAGGTCCCTTGATGGGGGAACAGCCCAGGCAGATCAGGGAACTGCATGCAGCTCCTCCTGGCAGGAGCGGGGAGGGCAGGGACCAGCTGCTGAAAAAGAAATTCAGTTTTTCAACAGTCCAAGTGTTTTTATCCCACTTATCCTGAGCCAGCAGTCAGAGTACAAATGTCTAGTAGTGCTCAATGAGAGCCAGTTAATTAGCTATGCAATTAATTCACTTCCTCAATAAGGAAGGTGAAAACGTTAGCTGGAGCTTCACAAGGTCTTGATGAGAATTCGCAAAAACTAGAGAAGGAATCGCAAGATGTTTGCCTTTTCCGATTTTTTCCAAATACCTGCTGCCTTCTCACCCAGAAGTGGGTAGTTTCTCTCACAGCCCATGGCAAACGCACTTGCCTTAGACTGAGGTCTGTGGCCACTAGATGTTCTCTTTCTCTAACATCTAGGCTGGAATTCCTGAAATCAGGGAGGAGAAATCTAAACGCACTACAGGGTTCCCTCCAAACAAGAGGGTCTTTTCCTCCAGAAAAGGCAATGAAATTCACAACACTGCACCAAACAGCTTCAAAACCTAGTCATGAGAGTAATGTACTTTATTATATTGAATGAAGGGAAATCACTAAAGGACAAAAACACCACGCAGGCTAATAGCCAACAAGATTAGTCACTGCCAACTTGCATTAAATCAACGGTGCCCCAGGAAGGGTTCATCAATTTGTATTTAAATAAAAAGTTAGAAAAGCAACCAGGCACACTGAAAGAAAAACAACAACAAAAAAGATTAAATAATCTTTCAGCTGACAAAATATGCTGTTTTGAATGTATTTAACTCCAACTGTAGGCTGAATTTCAACTTCAGGATCTTATTTAAGGAAAAAGCTTAGAGGCTGACTCCACAAGGTAGAAAACATATTTCCTCATACCTTTTATTGTGCTGGCCCAATCAAAATAACACATTCATTTATACATGGCTTCATACACAGGATTTTTATGTAATTAAGGCGATAAGTATGATTTTGTGTTCTGTTTTAAACCTAGCATTTTATTATAAACCACCTTCTGTCATTAAGAAGCCTTCAAAAACTTTCACTGGAGTGGGCACTGCGCCACAAGTACTGATCAGGACCCCCACCCAAGGGATGTTTTCGTGTCATCCTCTGTGGCCCGCTTCTCACTGGTCTCTGAACTGTTCTCCAGTCTTTTCTTGATCTATCCGCCCACCCCCAGCCCCACCCGCCACCGCCCGGGTTTCTGTGACTCCACAGGCCTGGTTCCTCTCCTGTCTCCCCTGTCAAAGATGTCAAGGGACTTCTTTCCCTGTCCCACCCCTACCTGCTAGAGTTCCTGGAGATGTGGCCCCCTCCTCATTTTATACTCTCTCCCAAGGTGACCTCAGCCCTCCTTAAGGCTCCAAGTATAACCTACACCATGATGATTCACACATTTCTTCCACCCCCCCAGACCTGTGTGCTTGGCCGCTGGCTCGACCTTTCCCTTGGCAGTGTCGGGCGGTTCCAAGCCTACGTGTCCACCAATGAACTCAGGATCTCCCCCAGGCCTGGCCCTCTTCCAGTCTCAGCCTGCAAAGCGGCACTGTCATTTCTCCTGTTCTCAAGCCAGAAACCCAGGAGGCATCCTTGACAGCTCATCCCTCCTGCCGCCCTGCACTCCACCCTCCCCCAACCCCATCCAGCCTGTGGCCAAATCCAGCAGTGTTTCCTCCTAAGGTCTCTTTCAGATCTACCCACTGCCCTCCATTCCAACCACCAGGGTCAGCATGCAGCGTTGGGCACTGTACAAATGCTACCACCTGAGCCATCACGTCTGGCCTGTTTGATAAGAACAGAACTCTTCTCCTTCCCTTTTGGTCTTTCCAGGTCACTTTCCAACCCGAAGCTACAGTGATCTTATTAAGATGCAAATCTAATCATGCTGTTCTTTTGCATAATTGTTTTTAGGGCTTGGACTGGCCTACATCTCCCTGAGTCATCATTATGTTCTCCTGGTTTCCCTGCGTGGCCTGGCCCTCTCCTACATCTTCTTCAGCATCCTCCAGCCACTATGGCCTTCGTACAGCTACCCAAATGTGCCATGACCCTTCCCCACATGGCCTTTGAGCATGCGCAGTCCTCTACCTGCAGTGTTCTTCCTCCCGGGTCCCCACACCTCTTACATTGTTTTTATAACTACAAGGGGTTCTAAAAGTGTGGTCTCTCAGCAGCATTTGCAAAACCCAGGAACTTGTTAGAAAAGCAAATTCTTCTGCATCGCACACCTACAGTATCAGAAACTCTGGAGTGGGGTCCAGATCTAACAGACCCTCTGGGTGATTCTGATGCGTGAGAAAGTTGGAAGCCATTGGTCAAGAAAGGCCTTCGTCACCCAAGGTTTCTTCTAAGCTTTTTGTTTCATTTGACTCTTTCTGGTATTTAATATGAAGACCAAAACTACATAATTTTTCTCCCAAATCTCCATTGATTTTATCCTATATTCCTTACCCTATATCCTATATTGGTTTTCATAAACATTAAGGTTTACCTCTGTGCTTTATTAAAAAAAGTTGTATTCAGATATATTTCATACACTTAAAATCCACCCATTTAAAGTATATAGCATAGTTTTTAGTATATTCACAAAGTTGTGCGTTCAGAGCTGATTTTAGCTATTTGCATCTTCCTGTTCTCTTGGTGAGTCTAGCTAAAGGTCTGCCAATTTTGTTGACTTTTTCAAAGAACCAACTTTTGGTTTCACTAATTTTCTCTTTTGCTTTTCTTCCCTTTCTTTTGTTTATTTCTGCCCTAGTGTTTATTATTTTCTTCCTTTAGCTCCCTTTGGGTTTAGTTGTCCTTTTTCCAGTTTCTTAAGATGGAAGGTTAGGTTATTAATTTGAGATGCATGTTCTTTTTAATGTAGGCATTTACAGCTATAAATTCCCTCTAAGCACTACATTAGCAGCATCCTATAAGTTTTGGTACCCTGTGTTTTCATTTTCATTCATCTCCAAGTCTTGCCTAATTTCCTTGTGATTCCTCTTCGACCCACTGTTTGTTTAGGATGGTGGTTAATTTCTATATATTTATGAATTTCCAAAATTTTCGTCTGCTGTTGATTTCTAATTTCATTCCATTGGTCAGAGAATATACTTTGTATAATTTAAGTCCTTTTAAATTTATTTAGACTTATTTTATGATCTACCATAGGGTCTATACTGGAGAATGTTCCGTGGGCACTTGAGAATAATGTGTTGTTGGTGGGAGTGTTCTATATAGACCTGTTAGGTGTACTTGGTTTATAGTGTTGCTCAAATCTCTTATTTCCTTGTTGGTCTTTGGCCTGGCTGTTCTATGCATTATTGTAAGTGGGTCATGTAAGTCTCCAATTACTACTGAATCGTCTCCCTTCAATTATGTCAGGTTTTGCTTCACATGTTTTGGGGCTCTGTTGTTAGGTGCGTGGCTGTTTATAATCATTACATCTTTCTAATAACATGTAATTATAAATAATTATGATAATTACAATTTATCATTAGCAAATGTTCCTTTTGTCCCTAGTAACAATTTTTTTTTTTGTCTTAAAGTCTACATTTTTGGTATTAGTACAGCCACTCCATCTCTCTTTTGGTAACTGCTTCCATGGTATATCTTTCTCAATCCTTTTAGTCTTTGAATCTAAACTGTGTCTATTGTAGACAGCATATAATTGGATTTAAAAGAAAAATACATTCTGCCTTTTTTTGATTGGGGTATTTAATCTATTTACATAATATACTTACTCAATAAGGTAAGATTTATGCCTCACATTTTTGCTGTTCGTTTTTTGAATGTCTTAGATCTTTGTTGTTCTGTTTCTGTTACTGTCTTCTTTTATGCTAAATGCTTTCTAGTGTATCTTTTAAATTCTCTTGTTTCTTTGTGATACTGTGATTTATAATAAGAAATATGCATTATTACTTAAATATAAATACTAAGAATGAAATTAGAACACTCCCTAACACCATACACAAAAATAAACTCAAAATGGATTAAAGACCTAAATGTAAGGCCAGACACTATAAAACTCTTGGAGGAAAACATAGGAAGAACATTCTTTGACATAAATCACAGCAAGATCTTTTTTGACCCACCGCCTACAGTAATGGAAATAAAAACAAAAATAAGTGGGACCTAATGAAACTTCAAAGCTTCTGCACAGCAAAGGAAACTGTAAGCAAGATGAAAAGACAACCCTCAGAATGGGAGAAAATATTTGCAAATGAATCAACAGACAAAGGATTAATCTCCAAAATATATAAACAGTTTGTCCAGCTCAATATCAAAAAAACAAACAACCCAATCAAAAAATGGGCAGAAGATCTAAATAGGCATTTCTCCAAAGAAGACATACGGATGGCCAAGAGGCACATGAAAAGCTGCTCAACATCTCTAATTATTAGAGAAATGCAAATCAAAACTACAATGAGGTATCACCTCACACCAGTTAGAATGGGCATCATCAAAAAATCTACAAACAATATATGGTGGAGAGGGTGTGGAGAAAAGGGAACCCTCTTGCACTGCTGGTGGGAATGTAAATTGATACAGCCACTATGGAGAACAGTATGGAGGTTCCTTGAAAACCTAAAAACAGAATTACCATATGACCCAGCAATCCCACTACTGGGCATATACCCAGAGAACACCATAATGCAAAAAGACACATGCACCGCCCCCAATGTTGACTGCAGCTCTATTTACAATACACAGGTCATGGAAGCAACCTAAATGTCCATCAACAAATGAATGGATAAAGAAGATGTGGTACATATATACAATGGAATATTACTCAGCCATAAAAAGGAACGAAACTGGGACATTTGTAGAGACATGGATGGACCTAGAGACTGTCATACAGAAAAGTAACTCAGAAAGAGAAAAACAAATATTGTATATCAACGCATATATGCAGAATATAGAAAAATGGTACAGATCAACCCATTTGCAAGACAGAAATAGAGACACAGATGTAGAGAACAAACATATGGACACCAAGGGGGGATAGTAAGGGAGGGGGGTGATGGGGTAGAATGAATTGGGAGACTGGGATTGCCATATGTACATTACTAATAAGAAAAAAATATCAAAGTGTACACTTTAAATATATGCAGTTCATTGTACGTCAATTATATCTCAATAAAAGTTCTTAAAAAATATAAATACTAATTTATTTATTTACTTAGGCTGCGTTGAGTCTTTGTTGCTGTGTGAGGGCTTTCTCTAGTTGTGGTGAGCAGGGGCTACTCTTTGTTGTGGTGTGTGGGCTTCTCACTGCGGTGGCTTCTCTTGCTGCAGAGCACAGGCTCCAGGTGCACAGGCTTCAGTAGTTGTGGCTCATGGGCTCTAGAGCACAGGCTCAGCAATTGTGGCGCATGGGCTTAGTTGCTCCGCAGCATGTGGGATCTTCCTGGACCAGGAATCAAACCCGTGTCCCCTGCATTGGCAGGCAGATTCTTAACCACTGCACCACCAGGGAAGTTCCAATATTAAATTATTAACTATACTTATTCTTTCCTAGTCCCTGGCACAGAGCTCCTAAAACCCTTGGAATTTCCTAAGTGAGGAGAGCAGCAGCAACAACAACAAAAGGTGTCTTTTGTTATGTTAAGGAAGTGACTTTTGGAAAGCCCTTAGATAACCTAAGGAAAGGGGCTTGTTGCCAAAGCAACCAATCAAGTGATTAGAGGGTTAGGAACTTTCAGAATCACCCCTGGAACTCCGGAGAGAGGAAAGGGCTAGAGATTAAGGTCAATCACCAACGGCACGCCTATGTAATGAAGCCGCTATAAAAACCCAAAAGGATTGGGTGTAGAGAGCTTCCAGATTGGTGAACACATGATTTGGGGAGAGTGGTATGCTTCCAGATGGCATGGAAGCCCTGTCTTCCTTCCCACATACCTTGCCCTGTGTATCTCTTCCATCTGGCTGTTCCTGTGTTATATCTTTTTATAATAAACCAGTAATCTAGTAAGTAAAATAAGTAAAATGTTTCTCTGAGTTCTGTGAGCCGCTCTAGCACGTTAATCAAACCAAAGGAAACCTCCAATCTATAGCTGGTTGGTCAGAAGCACAGGTGACAACCTGGACTTGTGATTGGCATCTGAAGTTGAGGGCAGAGCACTTAATCTGTGGGATCTGATGCTATCTCCAGGTAGACAGTGTCAGAATTAAGCTGAATTGTAGGACACCCAGCTGGTATTGGAGAACTGTTTGGTGTGGGGGGAAAAATCCACACATTGAAACTGGGAGCAGAATCATATCTTTTTTACTATAATTTTTAAAATTTATTCTTAGTGGCTACTCTTGGGATTACAGTTAGCATCTTAAAACAATCTGTTTTGGAAACATACTCTCTTAATTTCAACAGTGGGTAGTCAAGACTTGCTCCAATATACTTTTGTTCCCCCCATACTCCTTTTGTGCTATTACTGTCACACAAATTACATCTTTATACATTCTAACTCCATCAACACAGTTTTATAAATATTGCTTTATGCAAATGTCTTATAAAACAGAAACGAGAGTTACAAACAAAAATATATTTATATTGTCTTTTATAAAACTTACGTAGTTACTTTCGCCAGTGCTCTTTATTTCTTCATGTGGTTTCAAGTTAGTGGCTAAGATATTTCCATTAAGGCCTGGAGACTTCTCCTTGTAGGCAGGTCTGCTGGTGATGAATTCTCTTACTTCTTATCTGGAAAAGTCTTAATTTCTTCTTTAATTTTGAAGGAAGATTTAGCTAGACATAGAATTTTGGGTTGAAAGTCTCTTCTTCCAGCTCTTTTAAGATATCATCCCACTATTTTCTGGCCTCCGTGCTTTCTGATGAGAAGTAAACCATTAATTTTATTGAGGTTCAGTAGTTTCTCTTATAGATGATTTTCAGCTCATGGCAAAGCTTTCATTAAACTGTCAGTTTTAAAATTCTTTGATTTTAGTTGTTTTGCCCATATTTTCACTGTTTTAAGAGGGAGAGTGAGTTCACTGAGGTTCTTACTCCGTCATTTTGGAAGTCGATCTCGTTTCAGGTTGTTTGAATTATTTTAGACAACATGCTTTAATATCTTGAAAGCAATTTTCATTGAATAATTATTTTGCTAGAGTTTTATAACTATTCTTAACTGGCTAGTTTTCCAGCAGAATGTTAGAATCATTTGCTCAAACTCCAACAATAACTTCCACTGGACATCTAGAATGTTATTTTTCAAATAACTCGCCTTCTAAGAATATTCAAGCTTCCCAATCTCCTGTACTTTAATACTGCTCAGCAAACATTTAATTTTTTTTCACCCAGATTCCATTGTATTTTTTTCCCCTCGGCATTTAAAATTTTCTGCTGTGACTGTGAACTGGGATTAATATGCCATGCTTTTTTTTCTTTTTTTCTTTTTTTTTTACTATAAAGCAAACATTTCCTGAGTGGCAGGGGGAGAAAAACTGCTCATTTATGTGCTTAAAGTTAATGGAGTCAGGAGGGCTCATTCTGGAGGTGAGAGGTATGCTATGTTTTTTTTTTCTTTGAAGCAACAGAATATTTTCGTTCAAATTAAATCTTGAGCAGAACCTCAATGAATAAAAAATAAGAGCAGAGTTGCCTGGTTGAAAAAGAGGTTGAGGGATGGTTCAAAGGCCAGCATTCACTGCCGCACTCCTCATGGCAGCCCCAGAAGCATCTTCCAACAGCTGTGTGCCCAGGTAACTGTCACAACAGGAGCCCATCTGTGCTCTCCTCAGCAGGAGCTCTTGCTTTTTAACAGTGCTCTACTTTAAGGTGATTTTCCATCTCTATTCAATGACCATTAACACATCTGAGCTTCAGTGAGCTCCTGCTGGCTCACTGGCCTGGACCACTCCCGTCTCTTGCCTGTCTCAGGGGTCAACAAGAGACTGAACACATATTTGAAGATATGGTGGCTTCAAGAAGAACACCTGATTTCATCCTCTGGCACAGAGAGATGTGTTTTGACTCTATCACTTAGAAATAAAAACAGTGCCCAGTTTTCAACTAAATGAGAAGGTAGATTATATTATTATGAACTTTACTTCAGCAGAGAATAGAGGAGGAATATAAGGAGGAGGTGGGTCTGACAGGACTTAGAACCACAGGACTAGAAGCATCTTTAAAATAAGTGCTCAAAAGAAAATGTGTGGTCCAAGTCTACAAAAGATATTTTATTAATTAAAATTTTAGGAAAAAGGAATTTTAAAAATAACTATAATACTTTTTAAAAACTACTGAGTATTCAGTGATGTTTTCAACTAGAAAAAAACCTTGAACCTTAAAGAACACACTGCAGAAAGTAGTTACGGCTACAAGAGTGAAAGAAGATGGAAACCTGCTATGTGTGTAGTGATGAGAGGCTTAAATGCTGACTTTTCAAGCGAAAAGCAAATTGTACTCATTGTTTCACAGTTTGTGAGACTAATTATTCAGTGACATCATATGACAATTCTTCTTACAGAAGAGATTTTACTCTAATCCAGCTCACATACTACCTTCTATGGCAATTTGTATGGGAACAGAATGAGATCTAGTACAGTTTTAGATCCAAATCAATTTCTAAAGGATTGCTACCAAGCAAAAGTTTAAAGAAATCTATGCAGTATTTAAAATAATTGAGAATTATGACACCTTAATTACTTTCAGGAGGTATTATCTTAAGATATAAGAAAGGGATGGCAATCTTAGAGGGAACAGATACACTGACCTCAGGGCAGTACAGCCGACAAAAGGCCAACAGCCCATGATGGGGACAGAGGAACAGAAATTCACTCTGAAATTCACTCTGCATAACACTCCCATGAATGGCATTCCAGGGAGCCTTCCTAATTATAATTCAAAACTCATAATGATTGTGTACTCCCCCCTCAAAATGATTTTCTTTCAGAAGTAAACTCAGGAAAAGGACTGAGTCCTGGAAAGAGATGATGAGGCCAAGTCCCCAGCACTCAGAGAGTGGCTGTGGTCTCCTGAGCCCCGGGATGTGACTTGCGTCCCCATGTTCTCCCTTACACCCTTCTCTATGTGAAATATAATTTGTGTAATTCGTCCTTGGGAAAGTCACAGTGGAGGCTGAGAACCTTCTGGGGCCATCAGTTTATGTCCTTCGGTCTCCTAAATTCAGATAATCTCAACATCCAGAAATATCCTTTGATTTGTTCTTTCTCTGATATCTCCTGTCCTTGGGATCAAAGCCTCTTTCGTTGGCACCAAATAACGCCCAGTGAGGAGTTTTGGCCATGTAATCCTTGGCGCTGAAAGTTCTGGATCCACCACTGTCTTCATATTCCTGGATGAGCTCCTGAAAGCGGCTGTAATCGATCCACGTCCACCATTCTCTGCCAATCTTAAACTGGCAAGAAAAAAAGTAGTCAGGTCAGAACTGAAAACACCCATAAGAAATGTCATGTAAGTATCAGAAAATCAAAAACGAGCCTGATCTTTCTCCCCTGTCATGTTAAAGAAAATTCTCTCGTGCTTCAGACATGGTTCCAAATCAAAGCAGGGTGTTCTATATACAGACAAAGAAGAGTTTCTTTTCCCTTAGGACCACTGCCGTGCTGGACCTGGAAGACCCGGTCGCTGAGTAAAGAATACATCCCGGAATTGAAAGTCAAGTTTATCTTGAGCAGTATCACTGAAAGAAGGTTAATGAAGTTTTCTGGCATTATCATGTGTTAATGGTCAAGCTAATTCAAGTTCCTCTTGTTGCCACTTTCTCTCTGGTATGAATTTTCATGTTAGCAGAACCTAGTAGAATCCTTTTATTACTAAATTTTGCTTGAGTTATTAGTGAAGCTTTAATCGATGACTTCTAATTCTGAAACGCTAACTTAATGACTCAGACTAGCCTTCTTAGCCTAACAAGGATACGATGATATCTCATTAACGGAAAGCCTTGTTAAGAATTTCAATTCAATAAAGGGGAATAATCCAATTTGTACTCTTTTAAGAAAATTGCTTCTCGAAAGTCACTGTAGAATAATGACCAGGAATGAAGAAAACAGGAAGTAAGTTGAGGAGGCTCTGAAGGAACTATAAATTGAGTTGGGAAGGTTTTTGATTCAAAGCAACCACTTGGCATTCAATCGTGTAAATGTGTAATAACATTGATACTTGATTTATAAACAGACAAATCTTTGTTATGCCACCCTCTTTTTAAAAAACCTGATTATGAACCAAGGTAAGTAACAATTTCATGTTCTAGCTGAGAAAAATATTGAAAATATATAGGTTCCTGGATTTAGAATATGAAAACATGCTGAATTTAAAATAACATCTCATTTTTTACCCAACAGTTTGGAACTTTCTAAGGCGGAAAAAAAGCCAAATAAATGGAAAAGTTTAGTCTACCTGTGAATCATGAGACATTTCCTTCTAATAAGACCATTGCTTGATAAGCTGCTCTAAGAGCTCCTATGAATTCTACCACTCAAGGTGGAAAATCCTCACCTCCCCATCATTTTCCCTCCCGAGGCTGACTGCTCTTATATGTTCTCTACTATTTGGAAAGTAATCACTGTCACCCCCAGGTGCTGAACCTCAAAACTAGCGTCAAAGGTGCCCCTCCCTTCCCTGGCCCCTTACACCCCAAGCATGGTCAGGCCTCATGGATTCTTGCTTCGCTGCATTTCCACGGCCACGTCCCAGTGCTGCCCTAAGGCAGGCGCTCACTTCTAGGACTTGGCAACAGTCGGCCAGCTGACCGATTGACTGACTCCAGTCCCAGCTGCTTCCAGCTCGTGCAGACTGCCTGAGATGGCGATGTGCACGCAGGATGGAGCCCCACGACCTAGGACATGCTGTCCACATGTCACATCTCCAACTGGAGGCTGCTCATGAGCTACCCAGCCCCTCAGTGACTCCCACGCTGTTCCCTCTGTCTGATTAACACCTACTTAAGCCTCAAATCTCTTCATGAATGTCCTTGGCTCTGGGAAGTCCTCGTGAATCCCTTTAGACGACCAGGACAGTCCCCCGCCACAGGACTTCGCTGTACCCTGAACTCGCATCATACTTGCTTCCATAGCCACGTCCCCCATGCCCTCCCATCCTGCCAAGACTGCTGGTTTCATGACTATTCCTGACTTATTATAACCTCTTCCTCCTTACCTCTCTTAACAAAGCTAGAAGTCCATACAAAGAAAACATTTCCACCTGTTCTCCTGACATCTTGAGAGACAGGATGGAATTTTGTTGCTATTGGCTCCACAAAATAGTGTGGACTGTGTTCACAGTGTACCCATGACTGTGGGCACAATGTGACTGGAAGTGGGCTGACTTCCCAACCAGCGCGGGAGTAAACACGTCATGAACTCGGAGGACAGGAGGACAAGGTGGATAACGATGCCTACCTTTCGTTCCTCCCTCCTGCTGACATTTACGGACTGCCAACCACGGACTTGGCCCCAACACAGACACTTAAAAGCTAGCTATCATATAACACGGTGTGTGCAGTGAGTCGCTGGGAGTGCAGAGAAAGGTGGTGAGTCATATCCAGCCCCCAGGAGTTTGGTCCTGCCTAGAAGAGTCCTCTGGAGGGCTCCCTGCTTCGCTTGCTGAGTTAAACAGATACCATGTTCTCCTCTCCCCTGTGTCTTTCCCTTTTTGGGTTTAGAGCTCTAGGTCTGAACTGTGAACCCTTAGGGTCCACAATCCTGTCTTCGTTTTCCCTCAAACTCTAACGATAATCACTTGCCATGGATATTCTAAGAGGGACTAAAAGATTAGCTGGGACTAGAGCAATAGATTTTAAATCTTTGGGGGTTTTTTTTGCCATAATCGACAGTAAGAAACACATTTTATATCTTGATCTAGTACACACATTCACACGCACATACTCTGGAAGCACAACTTTCACAAAACTATAGGCAATGTATTTCATTTAAAAAACTGCTGGCTGCAACCCACTGCATTGATTTCCCAACTTCTAACGTAGTTTGAAGATCCGGTCTCTTCTAACTACAAAGCCCTACCCTGGCTTAAAATGGAAGAAACTAGTTGCACAGATATGACAACTATAAACTAGTATCTGACAACTGACAACTCTGACTGCCAATGTCTAAAGACACAGACTAGAAGACCAAGTAAATGTGACAGAAAGTTGGTGTATTAGTTTGCCTGGCTGTGGGTGTCTTTAACCACAAAAGTTAATTTTCTCACAGTTCTAGATGCTAGAAGTCTAAGGTGAAGAAGGTTCCAGCAGACAGCCCCCTTCTCACCATGGCTTCATGTGGCATCTTCTCAGTATATGCACAAGCAGGGGATGGGGTGGGGGCACTCTGGTGTCTTTATTTACAAGGACACCATCAGATCAGGGCCTCAACCGTATGACCTCATTTAACCTTCACTACTTCATTGCTTCCTTAAAGAGACCCCATCCCAAATGTGGCTATATTGGTTTGGGCGGGGGTGGGGGTGGGGGGTCGGTTTTAAGATTCCAACATAGGAATTTTGAAGGGACACAAAGCCTCAGTCTATAATCGGTTACTTTTAAATTAACGCTGAGCTATAAGACCCCTAAGACAAAACTGCATCTACACATGCCCCCCTCTCAAGACAATCTGAGAATAATCACACTGAATAATAGCTCAGAAAAAGTCAAAGTGTTCCATGCAAAAGGCAGAAGCTAAAAGGGCAAATTCTAGTATGATTGGCACAAAAATAAAGCTGAAAGACAGAGCTGCATAAACACAGGAATGAAACCCCAAATCACAAAATTTGAGGTTAAGCATGCTGAGACGTGAAGTCACCCTGCCTCAAGAATTTCTCAAATCCAACAGTGAGGGAAGAGACAAATCTACGCAGAATTACAAGTAAACTCAAAAGGTCACAGATGATCTCAAAAATACACCACAAGTGCAGCACGGTATGGACTGACTAGACAATGCCAGGCTGCTGAGGATGTGTGTGTGGTCTTATTGGCCAATTCAGCCAGTTCTACGGTCTCCCACTGCCTAGAACAATCAAACTGTGGTACAAGGGCCTTGTTCTCATTACTTTCTCATCTTTCACACTTGGAAAATTTCATTAAACAGACAAATAGTTCCTTTATTATTTTAAATATTTAATAAGATTTGATTAAAGATGTCAGATTAAACACAGGCATTTACTTCATTTCTTCTTAAAATCTCACTAAAACGACTGTAAAAGCATCTCTAAAATATATATAACCTATAAAAACAATGAGGTCAGGAGAAGAGAACACAGTATTAAACTTTTAGAAGCTTAAAAGATGACAAGTAAGCAATAGCTGGCTTAGCAGACCCAAGACAGCTGAATCCTAAACTAGCAAATGGAAAAATCCAAGATTCAACACAATTTATGCTTCAGAATTCCCCAGAGGCCCCCAACTGGTAGCACCAGCCATCCCTGGAAGTGGGGGTAGAAAAGGCCCCAACTGCCCCCCAACCCCGGCAAAAAACCCAAAGATTGGTTTACATTCTTATTAAGAAACTCTTAGAATAAGAAAAAAAAATCAAATTGTACACTTTAAATACATGCAGTTTACTGTATGTCAATTATATCTCAATAAAAGTTCTTAAAAAAAAAGAAAAAGAAAGAAACTTAGAATTTCAAGTTTCTGACCCCCTGGACATACACACAGCTGAGCACCTAACAAACCTACCCACCCCACTCCCCAACAGAAGACAAGAGGTTTATTCTAGGAAGACAATACAACAGGAAATCTATGGACTATGGGACAGCAGGTACATTGGAGAATAGGACTGTCATACTGAAAATGAGGGATCAGAACAGCCCTGCTCCCTGCTTCCTGATCTCTGGTGGCCATGAAGACTTGGGTTCCCTAAGTAAATGGCCCAGGTAGATTTCTCTAAGATAAAATCAAGCGCAGTCTACACATTTTGGAGTCTCAATATGCTTTTTAGTCTCCCACTTAAATATGAGCAGACAACTTATGACCATCTGAGGAAAACTTCTAACATGGAAGAGAGATAAAAATAAAGAGTAACAGAGTAAACAGAAGAGGAAATGACAAAATAAAAATCCAAACAGCTAAACTAAAACAATTATCCTCAGAGAAACAAGAGATTACTGTATTCATTTTTTAAAAGTTACGCTATAAAAAGAAATACTCAAAGAATGAAAAAGACTTTAGATTTTAAAATTATAGAAATAAAAATGAAAGACTCTTGAGAAAGTTAAGAAATAAAATTTTAAAAGTTTCCTAGAATGTAGAGCAAAAGAAAGATAGAAAATAGGAGAGAAAAAAAAAATTTTTTTAAAGAAAATAGGAGAAAAATATAAAAAAGAATTTTTAAGGTTTAGTCCAAGAGACCCAATTTTAAAATAAAAGGAGTTCCTGAAAGAAAGGAGAAGAAAGAGGATGGAGGTACCTCAATGAAATAATTCTGGAAAAATTTTGAGAAGTGAAGGCTATGAGTTTCTAGATTGAAGGGATCCATAATGGATGAAAATAGACATACTGTCTGAGGCTCATCTCAGTGAAATTTCACGGAGGGAAAACAATGGAGACAAAGGGAAATCTAACAAGGAAATAAAGGTCTTGTATAAAGGATTAAGAATCAATCAGAAGGCCTTCAGAGTTCTCAACCGTTATACTGAAAGCTTAAAGACAGTGGCTCCAATTGTATGGGGAAAATGATTTCCAACTTAGAATTCTATATCCAGCAAAACTATCAATCAAGTGTGCAGGAAGAATAAAAATATTTTAAGAAATTCAAGGTCTCCATAAATTGCACCACCCACATACCCTTTCTCAGGAATCTACTAGAGGATGTTTCATGTGAATGAGGGAGTAAATAAAAAAGAGATCTGAAAAACCAGGAACACAATACCTCACACAGGAAAGAGCTAAAAGAAACTCCAGTAGGACAGCTGTGTATCCAATGCAGGTGGGTCAGAAAGTGCCTCTGGAGAGACTCCTTTACAAAGATGAACCTGACAGAAAATTCAACACACCTGAACATCTGAAAAGAGAAACAGACGACGGCAGAGAGTTGAAGATTTGATTTAGTTCAAGAACAGAGATTAGACAAAAAGATAAAAAAAAAGATAAATATTAACTCCAGGGAAACCAAAAAGTTGGTTTGCCAGAAACAAACGGCAATCATAAAAGAATGCGCTGCTCAACAGTGAACACTAGTCATATGGCCACAATAACGCATAAAATTACAGCAGATGTACACTGAGAAGGTGGAAGAATAGGAAAGTGTGTGATGAGAAAAGGCAGAAGAAAATTTAATCCTCATCTGCCATAATACAAAGTAAACAGCAAGCGAGCAAACAGAGAAAACCAAGCAAGCAATCACCACTGTGGCTATTTTGTACAAATATTCTTCCACATGACACTGCAGTATTCTTTATTAAAAAAGTCAAATGATCAGCACCTTTAGGAAAGATCCTTTATTAAGAGATTGCTACAGGCAAGGCACTATACTAGATGCTTTACATATGTCACTTTATTTAGCCATCACAATAACCCTGTAAACAGAGTTACCCCTTCTTATCAGATAAGAAAAATGAAAAACGGTGAGGCTGGGATTTGAAAACAGATATACCAGTACAAAGTTCAGGGGCCCCCCAAGACCACTCCCACTTCTGCCACCAATTGCAAATTCAGGGGTTCCCAAGCCCACCTTCGGGTTTGACATTTCACTACAAAGACCCACAGAATTCATTGAAAGCTGTTATACTCATAGCACAGCTTCTCAGAGCATGAGGATAGGGATTAAAATCAGCCATGGGAAGAGGCACATGGTAGAGTCTAGGAGAGTTCCACGCACGGAGCTTCCAGTTGTCCCCTCCCGACAGAGTCTTGGAATGTGCTACCTGCACCCAGAGCGATGTCTGACAACAGGCGTGGAGTGCTGCCAACCTGGGGAGCTCACCTGAGCCTTGGTGTCCAGGGATTTTAATGGGGTTTGGGCACCTAGACTTGGCTGCTTGCTGAGTGGCTGACCTTAGTGTGCAGCCTCTCTGGAGGTCAAGGAGGTACTGTGGAGCCCAAAGCCTCCACCCCAAATCACATGCTCAGTATAGATGATCTAGTGTGGCCCAATGTGCCCCCAGATAAGCAAAGACACTCTTACCAGGCAGGACATCCCAAGAGCTTAGAAATCACCTCCTGGAAGCAGAGGACAAATGTCAGCCCTTTCTTTGGGTAAAATTAATCCTTTATTGGATAACGAGACCTCAAAGTCCACATATAGAGAACAAAGTAGAATAATACAGAAATAAGAACCACACATACCATTCTCATTTTCACACTCTTCAGAAGGGCTTTTATGTGATCTTAGTATCAATTATTTTGTAATTGGCTCCTCCAAACATACAGTAATACTTTGGAACCAAACAACTAGAAAAGTACTGGTTAAAGGACAGAAGAGGGGCTCTGCCAGACCTTCTCAGAACTCAGAAGTACACGTTAACTGGGAATGGGTAGAGGGAGTCCTAGGTAGTTACAGGGAGAGTAACTTTGGAATACAAAAAAACAGAGTACTACAGTAACACATTTTGTATTTCCCAGATTTATGAATTTTGTTCTCACCTGTTGTAGCTACAACTGCATTGTTTGTTCTTTGGGTAAGAGGAAGCAAAGATCCCAAAGACAGACTTCAAAGTGCACCTGACTGCCTGCGACAGTGAGATGTTGAGCGGAGTTGCCCCCTTTTTCTGAGTTTACTGGTGATAAGTAGCGTTCCTGTGGGAGAGCTGCTTGGGGAACAATTTTGAAAGGCAAAAATACAACAATGCGATTGAATTCTAGATACAGCCAAGTGCAATTAAAAAATTTTTATCTGGAAAATCAGTTTCTGGAGTTTCAATCTTAATCCCCGATTCTGCTGGAATAGAGCTAAGTCTTCTCAGTAGTGTCACCAAATTGCCGATTTTCTTTGACATTTTTCTGAAAGTAATTACAGGGAACGATCAGGCCTCCGATAAGAATGAGTTCCACATGTAACACAGCGGGGAAAATATTCAGTCATTAGAGTTTGTTAGGAAAACACTGCATTAAACCCTAACGGAGACATACAGTTCCCTTCTTATTCCAAGAGCGGAAGGTGTGGGAGGTGACAGCTCTTCAGCCCCTCCCTTGACAGACTCTAAGTTTATATATCCAAGAGGGAGGCCTCTGATCAGTGCTTAATTACCTACAGGGCCTCAACTTCAGCCAAAACTTTCTCAGTGATGATGGTCTTGGAGGAGATTAAGGAGATGCTGCTTGGTGAGTAGGGGACGGGAATCTGCACTTTGTCTCCAAGGGCTACTTCCCTTTCCCCACCCTGTATGACTGCTCTGTGTACTTGAGAGAGAGAATATAATGCACTGGTCCAAAGTAAGCTTTGTATTTTGAAAGATATGGAATTGAATTCTAACTGTGCCCTATTTATCCTTGGACAAGATTTGTACTCTCTTAGTTTGAGATTATTCCTTTGGAATATAAGGAAAAATACTATTTATGACTCATTAAGATTTTGGGAAGGACTGAATACATTAATGCGTGCACAGTGTTATCAAAGTGAACTTAATAAATGTTACTGGTTGCTGAGTTTATCAGCAGACACTAAAACTAAGGAATGACACCAGACATCTCATTGATGATGAAAGATGCTAGAAGATAATGAAAGATTACGTATGCTGGAAGACAGCAAAATGATATCTTCAAAGTGCTGGAAGGAAATACCTCAACTTAGAGTTCTCTACCCTGATAATCTATCACTCAAGAGCAAAAGTGAAATAAAGATGTTTCAGGGGAAAAAAACACTAAGTTCATCACTTACATCAGTGAGATGGAAACTGCACCCAGCAGGAACAACTAGGGCGCAAGTGGGATTTACATGGGTCCATCAAACATGCGTTAATTGCAGGAAACAATACAGGAAAGTCCCTGTATTGTGCTGAAGGAGGACAGCAATGTCAATTAACTTCAGAATTAAACTAAGTGTAAACTTTTAAATATAATAAGATGGGATTCTGGAAGATGGTGGAATTGGAAGCACTAGAAGACTTCTCTCAATCCGGACAAAAATTATACTGGCAGAATCTTGTCTGACATAACTATTTTGGAACTCTGAGGTCTACTGAAGGTTTGCAACTTTGAGGGGAAGGTTTGGACTGTAAATTGCAGTTAATTTCAGTCAATTTCAGTTTGGACAGGCAGTAGCTACCCACCCCTCACTCCCCATGCCCACCGCAGGCAGCTGTAAACACGTTCCTGGGCTAGCCTGCATGCAACCTGTGGGAGACAGAGTGGGCACTGAGGACCCTTGTCCTCCAAACAATGGGGAGCTGTCTTCTAACCACTAATTGCTGCTTCTGATCACAGAGGTGTAAATGGATTAAACTCTGATCAAAAAATGAAGATTAGAAAAACGGATTAAAAAACCCATAATCCAACTATATGCTGTTCACAAGAGCTTTTACTTTATAACCAATGACACAAATAGGTTGAAAGTGAAAGGATGAAAAAAGCTATTCCATGCAAATAGTAACCAAAAGGAAGTAGAAGTGGCTATACTAATGTCACACAAAATAGAGGTCAAATCAAAAAGGTTACAAGAGACAAAGAAGGACATTATATATCAGTAAAAGGTTCAATACAGCAAGACAAACAATTATAAACATTTACGTACCTAAGCACAGAGCATCAAAACCAATGAAGCAGATACTGACAGAACTGAAGGGAGGAACAGACACTTCTATAGCAATAGTTGGAGACTTAACATCTCATACTCAATAATGGATAGAACAACCAAACAGAAGATAACTACAGAAACAAAGCACTTGAACAACACAATAAATCAACTAGAACAACAGACATACATACATACATAAAAGTGCTAACCAGAGCAATTAGGCAAGAAAAAGGGGAAAAAAATCCAAATAAGAAATGAAGAAGTAAAATTATCTCTGTTCAAAGACGATATGATTTTATACACAGGCAAGTCTTCTCTTGAGAATTGGGCACTTGAGATTGAATCAAGTGGTGTTGGATGCTTGAGCTAAGCTGGGGGTACAGCAGCCATAACAAGTGGTTTGAAAATGAAGAAGCAAAAGAAGTCATAAGAGAGGAAGGGAGGAAGGGAATAATGTCCTTTGTTACCTTCTAGAAATTTTGTAGAGTTATATTTTATGTTTAGGTCTAAGGTACATTTTGAAAGTTGTAAGATCATCTCAAAAGACACAGAAAAAGCATTTGATAAAATTCAGCATCTTTTCATGATAGAAACTCAACAAATTAGGCACAGAAGAAATATATCTCAACATAATAAAGGCCATATAAGATAAGCCCATACTCAATGGTAAAAGGCAGAAAGGTTTTCCTATAAGCTCAGGAACAAAACAAGGATGCTTATTCTCACCACTCCTACTCAGCACAGTACCAGAAGTCCTAGGGAGAGCAATCAGACAAGAAAAAAATAAAAGCTATCAAAACTGGAAAGGAAGAAGTAAACTGTCTCTATTTGCTGATGACATGAACTATGAAAGACGAACTGATAAGCTGGACTTTATTAAAATGAGAAACATTTGCTCTGAGAAAGGCACAGGTAACAGAATGAAGAGTCAAGTCATGTAGACTGGGAGAAGATACTTGCAAAACATATCTGATAAATGACTTGCATTCAAAATATATTTTAAAAACTCTTAAAACTCAACAATAACAAAACAATAACAAATAACAATACAATAACAAAACAACCAGTCCAATTAAAACATGGACACCGGGACGAAGTGAGAGAGTAGCGTTGACGTATATACACTACCAAATGTAAAACAGATAGCTAGTGGGAAGCTGCTGCATAACACAGGGAGATCAACTCGATGATGGGTGATGACTTAGCGGGCTGGGATAAGGAAGGTGGGAAGGAGTCGCTGGAGGGAGGGGATATGGAGATATATGTATAAATACAGCTGATTCACTTTGTTGTACAGCAAAAACTGGCACAAGAGTGTAAAGCAATTATACTCCAATAAAGAGCTGAAAAAAAAAAAATGGGCAAAAGATCTGACCACCTTACCAAAGATGTACAGATGGCAAACAAGCATAAGAAAAAATGTTCATTTATGTTTCCATGACATCATACGCTTTTCAAAACCTATAAAACTTTAAAGCACAAATACTGAACCTTAAAGTATGCAAGTTTAAAAAATCATTTAGGAGGTCAGGGGAACCCAGGAATAGGTACAGACTGTGACAAGAGAATCTAACTAAATTACAAATGTGTGAAATAACTTAAATGAAGGAGAGGGAGTAGAAAGCATACTGACCTAAGTAATTCTGAAAATAAGTGGAGCCTGTAAGACCAAAGGCAAAAGAAACTACACATAAACATTGTATTCTACGGTTGAAAATTCTGATACTGCTACATAGTTTACATATACTGGAATTGAACAATTAAGTAAATAGATGACTGATAATATGAGCCAGGATTAGAGTCTCACTGTTGGAGTGTGAATTTACAAATAAGCAAGGAGAGGAGACTAGAACGAGTCATGTGGTAATGGATTAGAGTTTGAGACATCAGTACATTTAGCTTAATATAGATACAAATGGTACACACAGAAATATTCACCTATATGTGTATATGCAAAGGTTAGTATATACACATATATTTCTTTGCTCTGTCATCTTAGAGGGCCTAAAACAAACAATACCCTAGTAGCAACAAGCACACCTTCACCCAGATCTTGGTCTCTAACACCGTTCTCCAATAAAAGAAACCACAGCTCCTGAGAGAAATGGCTGATTCTAGGACTGGGGCAGGAAATATACAAGATGAGCCTGGAGCTTCTTGTAGTGCCAGAAATGAAAGTGCTCAAAAGGAACAAAAACAGCTCCCCCACCCCTCTCTCCTCACACACACTGATGGGGGTATATAAAAGAAACACAGGAGTCAACTAAAAGAGCTCCTAATGGCCAAAGCTAGAGCATTTGGGGCAAAAGTAATAAAGTTGAATTGGATTATAACCCAAAGTTATAAAATAAATGAGAATATACTGATATAAAAATGATTGAATAATTAATAAATGGGAAGAAGAGACAAAACTGTGCAGAAGAATTCCAAATAATTTATGCAGATATCGCACCCTCAAGGATGTGGAGTGTAACTCTCAATCCTTAGATATGGGCTGAATATGGAGACTTCCTTCCAAAGGAGAGAGGGGGAAGGATTTTCCTACAGAAAAGGGAGAGGGGAAGAATAATTTTACAGTGGAGAAACCTGACAAACACGACCACAGCTTACTGATCAAGGTCAAAATCACGGGAGCTTGATATGATGTGACGAAAATGGCACTCTACCTCTGTGATCTTCCTCCCAAGAACCCATAAGGCAAGTCTTATGAGAAAAACACTGGACAGATTTCAGTAGTGGTGCATCCTACAAAACACCTCCTGAGTACTTCTCAACGTTGTCAAGGTCATCAAATTAAGGAAAGTCTGAGAAAGTGCCATAGCGAAGTGGAGCCTAAAGAGACATGACAACTAAATGTAATGTGTTATCCTGGATGGGATCCTAGAACAAAAAAAAAGGCCATTAAGTGAAACCTAAGGAGGGACTTGAGGGAACTAGATCCCACATGCATGTTGCAACTAAGAGTTCATTTGCCACAACTAAGGAGCCTGCATGCCTCAATTAAGGAGCCTGCATGCCTCAATTAAGGAGCCTGCATGCCACAACTAAGAGGCCTGTGAGCCACAACTAAGACCCAGCACAACCAAATTAAAAATAACAGTAAAGTGAAAAAAAAAAAGTAAAAACAAAAAGTAAAACCTAAGGAATCTAAACTATAGACTTCAGTTAATAATAATGTATCAATATTAGTTCATTCATTGTAACACGTACTATATACCAATGTAAGATGTTAATAACAGGCAAATCCAGGGTACACAGTAGTTCTCTGTACTATCTTCTCAATTTTTCTGTAAATTTCAAACTGTACTAAACCATAAAGTCTATTTTCAAAAAAATAAGGAATTAAGTTTAAAAACAATGCTATGTGGATTTTGCAAGCTGTGCACATAACCTACCACTTGATTTCCACAGGCAGTGATATCACCAATATGTAGAAAGGACTTCACTGTTTCTGAACTAAAATGATCAAAGTGTATTGGATTCATCATGGTCTTACAAGTTTGCAGACTGACAGGACCACGGTTATATTTAAGCTGCTAGGATGGAAACCCAGAAGCAGAAGGCTGACTGTATCTCCTTATCCCAGCCATCCCCTCCAAAGCACACAGACAGGTTGACCCTCCTTTTGCCGACTATCTGCAGTTCTCTCTCTTTCCCTCTAGCTCAGCCTTGGAACTGGAAGGTGCTGACTTATTTATCTTCTTGTGAGTCTTTTTTTATCTTTCCTTTGTTCAAAGTCAGAGGCACTCACTGAACTTTCTACTCCCATCTACTCTCCCATCCACTTAAAGAACCTACTTCTCATCAACAGGAGAAACTATTTTATGTTTATGTTTAGTTTAAATATCACTTCTAAATGACAAAACTGTTCTACAGAGATATTAAAAACTAATCATCCATTAAAAAAAAATTCCACTATTAGAATTCAGAAATGCTTTGCATGCAGTGTAGCAAATGGCAATGACAAGATCACCGCACTGCAAAGGACCACAGAGGAATGGACAGAGTGAGACAAATTATAACAGATTCTCTAGAGGCGAAGTCACGTTGTGAAAACCTTACAAATTTAATGCAGGATCTTTAAAGGTCATCTAAATATAGTCAACCAATGCTTGGGATCTCTCTAGAAAAAAAATTTTTTTTAAGCTATCCTGGTTCAAAGAGAACTTCAAATTTTTGAAATGGGTAAAGAAAGAAAGGCCACTGGGGGATTTTCAAAGCTGGACTTTCTGGTAATGCTCTTATTTTCACTAGCCAACTTTACTAGAATCAGAAAAGTACAGTACAGTAGGCACGAGAGATTTTCAAAAGCATGAATGGGCATCAGTTTCCTGCTGTAGAAAAAAAGAGTGAATGGGGGGACCTCCTAGGTGGCACAGTGGTTAAGAATCCGCCTGCCAATGCAGGGGACCCAGGTTCGAGCCCTGCTCCAGGAGGATCCCACATACCACAGAGCAACTAAGCCCATGCGCCACAACTACTGAGCCTGTGCTCTGGAGCCCATGAGCTGCAACTATTGAGCCCATGTGCTGCAACTACTGAAGCCCATGTGCCTAGAGCCTGTGCTCTGCAACAAGAGAGGCCACCACAATGAGGAGCCCACGCACCACAATGAAGAGTGGCCCCCACTCACCACAACTAGAGAAAGCCCATTTACAGCAGCGAAGACCCAATGCAGCCAATAAATAAATAAATTTTTAAAAAAAAGAATGAATGGGAAAACAATTGGATTTAACAACTAGCAAGTTTCTGATGACCTACAAAACAGCAAACTCAATAAAATAAATATTCACTGAATAAATGAATGAGTAAATAAACGATGAGGAAGAATGTAGGTAGGTACCAAAATCAGCAAGGAAGATGGAACAATGTCTCTGATTTCAGAAGGTAAGACAATGAATAAGGAAAGAAAATGAAGGGGAAGAGCTTATTAATTCACTGAACAAACACTGAGAATCTATTATGTACCAGGTACTCTAGGAAGTGCTGGGAATGACAGTCCTTGTGTTCCAAGAATCCTGGCTTCTTAGAGAAACCAGCGTTATAGATGTGCATACAGCTCTGAGAGCAGTGGTCCCCAAGGAGGTTTGTTTTACAGTTTTAAAGAGCAGAAATTCACCAGGTGAAGTGGGGTAAGAGGGCAGGTCTAGCAGAAGAGATACCTCTGCCAAATACATAGAGGAAAGAAACAATATGGCAATGCCTAGTAAAGGCACAGGGAGTGGGCGTGAAATGAAGCTGAAAGGACTTGATTGTGAAGGCCATTAAAACGAAATAAAATGTTTAGGTTTTTCTCTTGCATGCTCTGTAAGATGTCATGTGTTTCAAAAATACAGCAGAGAAACAATAAACTTGGAATTGGCAGCAAAAACAATGAGGATGTTGAATAGTCAATGCCCACTCTCAATTATTTGTAGATGAAATGATCTGTTTTGTGGATTTTGCTTTTGTCTTTTTCCGTTTCCTTCCTTTGTTTGTCTTTTGGTTATAATTCTGCTTTTACTACCCTTAAAAAGGCATTCATCTGTAAATTGCTAGCCTGGTTATTAAATGGGAGTTGATGGGGTCTGGTTAGGATTAGGAAAAGATCTTTTCTTAAAGCTTCAGAAAAATCTTTCCAGTAACACAACAGAGGTAGCCATGTTGCAGCCATACCAGGTGACACTCTTAACATAAGCAAAGAAAATGAGTTTATGTGGAAATAATCTAATAATAACAAACAGTGCCAAGTGGACTGGTTATTACTGTTCACTGGGGAGACAGTAAACAAAAACTATAAACGTCAAAACTGTGAAGTCATAAGACTTCTGTTTCTGGACAAGAACTGTACTTCTACAGGTAGAACCCCTAGATACTATATAAAACAAACATAAGAAGACTCTGAAAGGTGGAGATAAGAAGGCAGATTCACTAGGGACTGCAGAACCTAAGGAACATAGTGACGCGTTCCCTTTTAATTTTGGCTCATATATCTTGGACTGGGTGTGAGAATTCAGAAGCCCGGGTAAAGCCCACAATCTAGAAACACAATGAGCACTAACAATTAAAAAAAAAAAAAATTAAGCCTCAAATAAAGCCTGCTCTCCCTAGCCAAGGGACTAGGAAAAGGGCAGCTGAGCAAGACAAAAAATTTTTACATGATAACCACCCTAGGCCAAGAGGAAAACTGGCTTCATGAGGAAAGCCCACCCCAGTCAGCAAACACCTAGTGGGAACCCTAGATTTCCACACTTGCCCAGCTGCACTGAGCTGTACCCGCCCCCTCCCACTGTTGGGGAGGTGTCAGAGAAGGTGCAGTGGGAAATCCTGCCATCCCAACCCCCTTGCATTGTTTCAGTGGAGATCCTGTAGAGATTGGCAGGGTACATTAAAAAAGCACCAGCCAACTGTATGTTTTCTCTAAGAGACTCACTTCAAATATATGATATAGGTAGACTGAAATTAAAAAGATGGGAAAAGATATATAATGCAAACATTAGTCAAAAGAAACCAGAAATGGCTATATTACTGTCTGATATTGTATACTCCAAGGCAAAGAAAATTTATAGGAACAGAGAGGGACATAAATGAAAAATCGGTCAAATCCACCAAGATGATACCGAAATTCTATATGTGTGTGCACCAAACAACACAGTTGCCAAATATGTAAATTAAAAACTGATAGACACAGAATTCACCACCACTAACAACAAACAGGATGAAACAGACATTCACAGAACACTCACCTACCAGCAGCACAATGTATATTCTTGGCAAGTGCACACCAAACATTTACCAAGATAGACAACATCCTTGTCCACAAAACAAACCTCAACAAATTTAAAACCAAGACCATACAGAGTGTGTTCTCTGATTATAACAGAATCAAACTTGAAATCAATAACAGAAACACAACAGGAAAAAAATACCCCAAATACTAGGAAACTAAACAACAAACTGTTAAGTAATTCATGGGCCAAAGAAGAACATTTATAGCATTAAATGTTTACATTAGAAAAGAGGAAAAGTCAGTAATTGAAGCCCTTAAGAAACAAGAAAAAGAAGCAAAGAAACCCAAAGTAAACAAAAGGAAGGGCATAATAAAGAGGAGAAATCAATGAAATTGAAATCCAAAAACCAAAGGAAAATCTGTGAAACAAAAAGATGGTTCTTTGTTTTTGGGGGGGGGGGGGTTTGTTTGTTTTTTAAAGATTTTTTTTTTTTTTTTAATGTGGACCATTTTTAAGATCTGTATTGAATTTGTTACAATATTGCTTCTGTTTTGTGTTTTGGCCATGAGGCATGCAGGATCTTAGCTCCCAGACCAGGGATCGAACCCACACCCCCTGCATTGGAAGACAAAGTCTTAACCACTGAACTCCAGGGAAGTCCCCAAAAGATGGTTCTTTGAAAAGACCAATAAAATCAACAAACTGAATAAACTAACAAAAACAAAACAGAGAAGACACAAATCAACCAAATCAGAAATGAAACAAGATGTTGTACAGACACTAAAAGGAGAATAAAGTAATACTATGAACAATTTACTCACATAAACTTGACAGCTTAGATGAAATGGACCAATTCCTTGAAAAGTACAAACTACCACATCTCACCCAAGATGAAAGATAATCTAAACAGCTCTGTCACTATTACAGAAATGTAATTCATAATTTAAAAACTCCCTCCAAAATAAGTTTCTAAGCCCAGACAGCTTCACTAGAGAATTCTACTAAACATACAAAGAATTAAACACCAATTCCATACAATCCCTCCCAGAAGACAGGAAGAAACCTTTCCCAACCTGTTTTATGAGGCCAGTATTTCCCTAATACTAAAATCAGACAGTATTAAGAAAAAAAGAAAGAAAACTACAGACTAATATTCCTCATGAACACAGAGGCAAAAATATTTCTAAAAATTCTAGCAAAAAGAACTTAGCAATATATAAAAAAGAAATACACACTATGATGAAGTGGGGTTTATCCCAGGGACCCAAGGATGGTGCAATATTCAAAAATCCATGTAATCCATCATATTAACAGGTAAAAGAAGAAAAAAATCACATGCTCATAGCAACTGAGAAAAAGGATTATAATTTTATTATGAATAAACACCCATTCACAATAAAACCCCTCAAAACACTAGACACAGAGGGAAACTTCCTCAACTTGGAAAAAAGCAAGTATAAAAAACCTACAGCTAACATAAAATTAAACAGTGAAAGACTTAATGCTCTCCTTCTAAGATGAGAATGTCCAAAATCACTATTCTTATTCAATAAAGGATTGGAAGTCTTAGTAAATGTAATTAAGTAAGGAAATTAAAGGGATGCCGATTGCAAAAGAAGAAACAAAACTGTCCCTTTTGCAGAAGATATAATGGTCTATGCAGAACATCCCAAGAAATCAACTAATAATAAATAATAAGTGAATTCAGCAAGGTAGCAGGATATAAGATGAACATACAAAAATTAATTCTATTTCTACAGAATTCAATGAACATGTGAAACTGAAATTTAAAATACAATACCATTTATAATTGCTAAAACAGAAAAATACTTAGGTATAAATCTAACAAAGTATAAGACCTATATGCTAAAAACTATAAAATGCTCATTAACAAAATCAAAGCTCTAAATAGACAGCTCATATTCATGATGTGCAAATTAAGACCCAATGCGATCACAACAAACCTGTTAGAACAGCTAACCTAAAAAATGACAACACCAAATGCTGGTTAGCATGCAGAGAAACTGGCTTTTTCATGCACGGCTGGCAGAAATGTAAAACAGTACATAGCCAGCCTATAAAATAGTTTGACAGTTTCTTTTTTTGTAAAAACCCACAACATACACTTACCATATGACCTAGAAATTATATTCCTGTGCATTTATCCCTGAGAAATGAAAACTTATGTCCACACAAAAATCTGTACAAGAATGTTCAAAGCAGCTTAATTTGTAACATCGAAAAACCTTCAGTAGGTAAGTGGTTAAACCAACCATGGTACATCATCCACACCATGAATATTACTCAGCAGTAATAAAAAAGGAATAAAATATTAACATGTGCAGTGAGTCCCACGAATCTCAAGGGCATTATGATGAGTGAAAAAAGCCAGCTCAAAAGGTGACACTTTTATGATTCTGTTTACAAGGGATTCTCAAGATCATAAAATTATAAAGATGGAGTCCCATCAGTGGTTGCCAGAGGTTATGGACCGTTGGGGGTGGAGGGCAGGCTTGGGTATAAAGGGGCAGCATGAGAAGGATCTCTGTGGTAACAGAATAGTCTTGTAACTTGATTGTGGTGGTGATTATATGAATCTACGTATGATAAAATGACAAAGAACTCCACATACAGAAATGAAGGAGATGAAAACTGGTGAAATCTGAATAAGGTGTACTGATCGTACCAATGTCTATTTCCTGGTTGTGATAACGTCCTACAGTCATGACAGACGTTTTCACTGGGGAAAAGTGGGTAAAGGGTACCTGAGACTTTCTGTACTATTTTTGCAGCTTCCTATGAATCTATAATCATTTCAAAATAAAAAGACATGGTATTCCGTTTTCTTTGGTGGCTGTCTTCTGGTATAACAATAAGAAAGCAGTCTTTCAATGCAACTGCAGCTTGTACTCTCCTTCAGAAGCCCTGGGATTACTAGCAGAAAGTGAGCAATCTCCTGAGAAAACAGGGAATGATAAATAGTTGTTTGATGATTCTGACCTTTCTGGTTTCAGGTGACCTTTCCCAGCCTGTAAGCCAAAAGAAAGAGCCACTTGACCAGGTGTAAGAAGTGGCTACTTCATAAGAAGCTGTATTTTCATTTCTTTCACTAGGCATTACTACAAGAACAGAGAATAGGGAGTGATTAGAAAATTATGAGGTCTGCACAGTTCAGTGTCAACAATGAAAAGAAAAAGAAGCACCAAAAAAATACATAATAGGGAATAATCTAAATGAGATTCCTATTTCACTTTGGATCAGTTTCTGTATTGTTTCCTTACAGCCATGGTTCCCAAACAGTGAGTGGAGAATACTCACCGGGATATTTTAAATTCTGGGGGGAAACACAGTGATCCTGGACATCTGTTGGGTACCATGTAAATCAGCAGCTCAGGAGAGTTCACAGTTTCAACATTACGTTATGTTACATTTCTTTCAATTATGTCTTAATAGATGGAACTGCTAGGTATTTCTTTCGACCTACAGTTCTTGTGAAAAAGTTACCGAGGCACTAGGAGACCGTGAATGAGGACGTGAAAGACCTCTGCCTTGGGGGTGCCTCAGGGTGAGCATTCTGGGGTTCTCACCTTGACCACCTTTCTCACTGACCATGCTTTCTAAGCACAACCTCTCTTCTTGCAGACTCCATCTGATATCTATATCCTTACTGGGCCTGCTTGTTGATTTTGCAGTGAACTAATCCAATCCCTAGCCCATGTCCCCAAGCTAATTAATAAAAAAATAATATGCAAACGGAATGACCTCAGGGAAAGACACTATCATGACCACACATTTGTCTAAGTCATTAACCACGGGGTCATGCCTGACTTGCAGACTCTTTAAGAAACAGCCTTCATTCAATACTTTACCAAGACCATCCCTTTCCACTCTCCTCCTTCACACCATTTGTTTCAGACCCTCAGCATTTTACCCTCCGACTGCTGGACTTTTACAAAGAGGTTTTTAACTGGTTTCTCTGTCTTGCTATTCATCCTCTATAATGTTGCTAGAGAAATTTTTTCTGAAACTCAAATCTGACTGTGTTACTCTCCTACTTAACACCCTTCAGTGCCTGCCCACACCATATAGGAAAAAACACATTTAGGATACCATTCAATGCCATCAGTGATCTTGTCCCTGCCAAGTCGTCCTCCTTTCTTTCAGCTCTTCTCTTGACCTCCTGCCACACCAAATTACTTGGGGTTGTTCCAATGCACCATGCCTTCGCACATCCCCATGGACCATTTCCTGGCCATCACTTAAGATCCAGTCAAAAAACCTCTCCTGATAGTAACATATAGTCCCAAGTACGCCCCCTTTGGGCTCCATTCTATTCATCCATCATTGATCTGAAAAACACCTTTGGGGCATTTATTTGTTTAGATATTTGTCTTTTTTGTGGGACCATTCTTGAAGACAGGGATCATTTTTTTAAACTCATCTTTATGTTCTTAGTACTCAGCACAGTGCCTGACACACCTGGATACTCAACAAACATTAAAGAAATAATGCAGGTCAATCTCAGACTCTCTTCTGTCTGGCTTGTACTTTGTACCTATGTCTGTTATTGCATTCATCACACTAGATTTCAGTAATTTGCTTGGCCATCTTCTAAGAGCTCTCTGTGGATAGGGGCAGGCCAATACAAGCAGCAGTAACAACTACTATTTATGAACTGCTGATTTTATATTAGGCTCCCTTCTAGGTACTTTAAATATGTGAACTTTAATCTTGACAATAACCTCTAAAAGTCAATACTATTAATGTCACTTTCAAGACGAAGTTTAGAGAGGTGTAAAGGGGGTGAGGGAGAAAAGAGAAAAATCAGGCAATATAGGACAGTGGTTCAAAATAATTACGTATGGTAATGAATTAACTATAAACCAATGAAAAAACAGAAATTCATGAGTCCATATTGATAACAAATAAATATATATAAATTGGGGTAAACAGAGGGAGTTTGCTGAGAGTAAATATGGAGGAAGTGGCAAAGTTAGAAAACAGTATTTTGCAATCAAGGGAAAAATCTGAGCAGGCAAAACCATCAGTGAATGTTGAATCTAGGGGGACGAAGGGAGAAAATGCAGCCTGTGGAGTCAGGTGCCACAGTTCAGATCTCATTTCTACAGCCTACTGGCTGTTTCACCTTAAATAAGTTACTTAACCTCTCGATGTTTAGTTTTCTCATCTAAAAAACAGGGATATTAATAATACTAGGAAGGCGAAAATTGAGGTTGTATTTTAAGTCCTTGCTTTGCACAGTTAGAGGGCAAAAGTATTTTGATTAGTCAAGGATGAATGCAGTAATTTCTAGTGCACCCACTAAAAGAAGAGAAAGAGTATAAAATTCCCAGCCTAATTGGAGGAAAAATAAGACCTACTGTGGCTGAGAAATGAAAGAAGTCCAGAAAGAGAAGGAAGAGGAGTTCCAGTAGAAGCTGGAGAGGTAGACAGAGTCTGATCACATAGAACCCTAGAGACCACATTAAGGATTTTGATTTTCATGCTAAAAGTGATGGGAGGTCATTGAAGGCATCTAAGCAGCAGAGATCTACACTATATAAAGATTTGTTTGGTTATGGTCTGAAGACTTTATGGAGGAAGAGAGAACTTTACTACCATTGTCAGGACTATTTCCAGAGCACTGCCCCTCCAATCAAATCATTTTTTTTTTTGGCACACGGGCTTAGTTGCTCCGTGGCATGTGGGATCTTCCTGGAGCTGGGATCGAACCCGTGACCTCTGCATTGTCAGGCAGATTCTTAACCACTGCGCCACCTAGGAAGCCCAAATCATTTTTTTTAAGGTACTATTTTACCTTAAAAAAGCAATGAATAAAGAACTAGAAAATAAAATTCAGTTTTTTGGGCTTTAATTTTTAAGATTTACTTTGTAAGTTAATTGTCTTTACAGCTACTTTAATTAACATTTCAAATATTAGGTGCCTTCATTTCTTTGTTCCTTAATGCTCCCAGAACATATTCTTCTGTCTAAATATTTAAGACTGACAGATCATTAGGTCAGATATATACAATCTAACTGTAACCAAGACATGAGGGCCTTTTAACCTCATGTTTGTTTGAGACTAGACCATGTGAAATTTTAATTGAGTGATTCTAATACTATTAAATGTCATTAACCCATGAAACTGTTCAGAAAGCCACTTAGGTTGTCGGGGAGGTAAAAGTGAGATGCATGTTCAAATTAATTAAGCCTGACTTTACTTGCATAAAAAGCATTTTTATAAGAAAAGGTTGCTCATCTTTTATTACCTTTTTTGATAATATCTTTATTGTGATGTAATTCACAAATCATAAAATTCAACCTTTTAAAGTATATAATTCAGTGGTTTTTAGTATAGTCACAAAGTTATGCAACCAACACCTCTATATAATTCCAGAACATTTTCATCTCCCCAAAAAGAAATCCCATACCTATCAGCAATCCCTTCCCAATCTGCTCATCCCCCGACCTCCATCAACTACTAAACCACATTCTGTCTCTAAGGATTTACTTATTCTGGACATTTCGTATAAAAGGAATCATACATTATGTGGCCTTTTGTGTCCATGTTTCATCTAGAATAATGTTTTCAAGGTTCAACCATGTCCACTTTTTTAAGAAATCATTTTTTAATGGAGAGTCTGAACAGAAAACTAGGCAGAGGAGTACAACAAACCTCTATATATCCATCGTCTAGTCTCAACAACGCTCAACCCAATCACACACCCACATACTTCTTACTTCATATTATTTTGAATCAAATCCCAGATACTATATTATTTCTACATAAATACTTCAGTAAGGACATATCATTATGATCACTACTCTAACACTGGCCTTCTGATTGGGTTTTTTCTTTTTACTGGCCTACCTCTACTAAAAACTGAATTTTTCCTTTGCTAGGCATTATTTACTTAAAAAATGCATTAAATTCAGGTACTTGTTCTGTCTAATAAAAACACTAAAAGGGGAAAAAGGAAAACCAAAATCCTGGAAACATTTTTGTAGAGGCCAAGATTCAAAGTGATCTAAAATTTGATAAACACCTCAATATTTCTTCTGACAGTCAGAAACACTCATATGGGGTTGTTTACTATTTTCACTTTCCCTCGTCATTCTGGTAAAGGACTAGAGGTTATTACAAGGGTGTTTTGTTTTGCTTCTTGGTACGCACCAATTACAAGCCCGAAAGCACTTCAGGTGCCTGGGTGAGGGCTGGAAACAGCAATCTCACCCAGAAAAGAGAGTTTATGGGTCCAACAGACAGAATTCAGGGCTTTCTTAATGATTTAGGAAAGGTAGCAAACAAGCAGATATTTGCTATAATAAGGGGAGGGGAAAATAAAGAGAAGAGAGAAGGAAGGCGCAGGAAGGACAACTGTGATGGAAGAACATATGTTTGAGTTGTTCTTACCTTCTTGTGAGCTATCAGGAGGCAGTTAGAATGCTCGTGTTCACAGGCAATTTCATAGTCAGGGATCAGATCCACCAACTCACAGACAAAGCGCACCACTTCCTCATGCCAGGGCACGTTGGCCATAGTAAGACTGCTTGCCGAACTCTCTCCACAGTAGGTAACACCCTGTGGAAACATTACAACAGACAGAGACGGTTACAGATCTATTTGAATGCCACAGAGCAAGAGCTTCAGAGCCAGAAAGGCTTCTAAATGTCACCCAACCTAATCCAAGCCAATCCAAGCCAATCCAAGCCAATCCAAGTCAATCCAAGCCAAGCCAAACCAAGCCAATCCAATCCAATCCACATTTTAAAGAAAGTAATACGGGGACTTCCCTGGTGACTCAGTAGTTAAGACTCCACGCTCCCAATGCAGGGGGTCTGGGTTTAAAACTATATTTTTTTAAAAAAGAAAGTAATACAAAGATGATAAAATTTTCCTAGAAACTCATACAAGTAGTGAGTGACAAAGACAGCACTTTTGAGCTCCCAGGCCAGTGCTCTTTGCACTCTGACAAAGCTGGGGCTCAGGTACCTGTGCTTTTGTGCTATGTCACCATCTACACTGTCTAGTCACAATAACAAATCTGAACCAGTAACATATCTTTCCACTCAGATTCATTTGTGCACTATAATAGATCGATTCTCATGGTATTATAATCCCCTAGTACAATAATGGAGGCATATCTGACACCCATTAAAAATTCAATGAATATATTGACTGGGAAAATAAGATGAGCTCCCATTTTCTAGCATAATTTAGATTTGAGGTTGGTAAGCTTTCTGTAAAGGGCCAGATAGGGATCTCTTTCAAACTATTCTTTAAGGAGATCACTTTGTAATACATTTTGTATGTGGATACCTATAAACACAGCATCATGCCGAAATGAAAATACATTTGTAGAAATACATATACATACATATATATACATATATGTACATATAGATATATACCTTTACACACACCTACATGTGTCTACTCCTATAAAAATTCCCATTCAGTACAAATGCAGTAAGATAAATTAGTTTTTAAGTCTTTTGAATTCTCTCTGACAGCCCAGGCATATAAGACCCAAAAGTTTCATAACTGAAGTCTCTATTTGGTAAATTACATAGTGATAAGTGATTAATGACTAATTTTTAATACTGACTATCTTAACTTTGCAGGCTCTCTAAATACCCAAGAAATCAAACTTTCTTGAAAAAAGATTTGAATAGTCTATATATGCTGCTACTAAGTAAGGGATAACTAAAATAAAAAGAGGTTCTCTCTCTCCCTCTCTCTCTCACTCACACACACACACACACACACACACACACACACACACACACACTGGAGGGGACAGAATGACGTTAAGTGAAAAGCCCACAATGAGCACTGCAGAGCAACCCTGACCCCACAGATGGCAGAGTTGGGAGGGGCCGAAAACTCAGATGAGTTCTGCAAAACCCTCTATCCAGATGGCTGTTCAAAGACTACTAGCATACTACACTCAGATGACCTTTGCTGAACATAAACTAGAGGAGACCCAGCTTAGTTACAATAAATAAGAGAAGCTTCTCTGTTACCCTTCTGATTTATAGAATTCATTACACTGAATTTGGGTTTTAGCGGAATAAAAAAAGCAAATAATAGTTTAAAAAATCTTTAAGAAAGCGTGGCTGAAAAATTGTACTAAACTTGCCCAAATGTATTAAAAAAAACATGAAAATGATTTATTCGTAAGTCAAATTAGTCATAAAAATGAACCTTACTTCACTTTAAATACTGTTTATGAGGGACAGATTATATCAACAACCATGTAGACAGTGGCTAATTCAAAGGAATTTATTTTTAATAATTAAAAACTGAGTTCACTGAAGCAGAGGTTTTTAGGTCAGATCTTATATTCATGACAGTGGCTTTGGAAAATACTTCAATATTGATTATTCAACAACAATAAAGCATGAAGTGCTAAGGAGAGGTCTGGTTTGGAAAGGAAATGAGAGAGAGATTGCCACAGGTCATCACTATGCCTTCACATTATACTTCCTTGTACGTTTGCATGCTTTATTTTCACATAAAAATTCTCACTTTAGCCAGACAAAATCCTCTGAGCTGGGCAGTATGGGTAACTTCCTGAGCCAGTCACGGAGCCCGAGCCTTCGCCATGACAGAACTGCCAAGGGTAGAAACCAGCCTCAGTGAATGGTCTCCCTGAGCTCCCCCCTCAGTTTGGCTCCTCAGCCCCGCCACGCCGGTCCTTCCCCCTCTACATGGGCTACTTCACTTCGCCCCACACTCCCGTCCACTCCACTGATGACTGGTCCAGACCTGATTCCTGATCACACTTGCTCTGACTGTCTAAAGACGTTTCATTTTCCCTCACATCACTGCTGTCTGCCACCTTCTCATCCCAGCGGCACTCCTACTCCCAGCCCATTTATCACCAGCACCAAGCTCTTTCCTGACAACTCTGGAAAAACAGTGTCCTCAAGAAAGCAGATGGGTACAATGTGGCAACTGAAAGCATTCACTCCAGAATCTACAGGCTGAGGAGTGACAAGTGGACCCAAAGAAAGTTCCTGAAAGAGCAGGACCACTTACACATCTTCACGGTTGTGGTGAAGTCACAAATTACACTGGTGACTTCTGGATGGACCACACTGCTCCACAAGATGTGGGCCATCCTGTCTTCTCACGGGCTGCTGAGCAAGTTTACCTGGGGATTCAAAGTCTGTGGGAAGAGCAGTATTTTGGCTCTTGATATTCTACTTAGACTGGGTGTCAAAAGACTCCTGATATTATTGTTTTTGTCCCTGATAGTTTGAGGAGAGAAGAAGTGTTGTCTACATGACTTTTTGCTGCAATACATGTCACTCATTTATGTTAAAAATGCTTCAATAGCTGCCCCCACCCCTCCCCCAGCCCACGTTTCTCAGCATAGCACGCAAGGCCTTCTTACCAGACTGCCCCACTGAGCATCTGGTCTTTCCCTGGCTAAATTCTCCACCATCTCTTTGATCTCTGGCCAGGAACCGCTGTCCCATCTAATCCCAATCTCACCATTTCCTGTGCATCTCTCTCATCAGATAACCGGCATAACGATGTGTCTAAATCCTGAGCTCACAGTGGGCGGGGGCTGCGCCCTGCTCGTCTCTGTACCCTCAACCAACCTCTTCTAAAGAGCAAGTCACATATTCTTCTATGACATTGAACTCCAGAACTCTTTTCTGATCTAATACAAAATTTCATTCATATTTTTCAGGATTTTTCTACTCTTCATTTAACGATTATGAACCACCTGATAACCATTGGGTAGGTACTGCTACACACATGAACAGCTGGTAATATTCCTTACGTCTGTGTGCAGAAAGAGAGGCAGGCTATGCTAAGACATTTGTTTTGCAAGATGCATCCTGCAAGGATTGAGCACTGTAGACAGTCACAGTGCTAACGGAAAGAGAGTTTTAAATCATTTGACAACAAATAATTACTGAGCACCTACTCTTCTCAAGGTGCAGTGCTAGGCAGAGAATACAAAGATGGTATTTCATTTACAAATGCATTGTGTTATGAAAGCTTTTCAATAAGGCAGATGTTTACAACACGAAACACATTTTCACAAACAAGTAAGCAAATAACGATGGTTAAGATTCCCAGGCTAGCAAATATAGGCCCATTTAAGCCTAATGAAGCTAAACTACATGTTAATTTACAGGGAATGGAACAGAGAAATATTTTACAAGACGAGCAGTGAATCAATATAATAGAGAAACAGCTTCTATTGATTCATTTTAAATAAGGTGCTTGACGGAAAGTGATCTAAACATTTACTGAACCCAGGCATATGTTACCCCCTTGAATTCTCAAAACACGTCTATTAAACTGATATTATTCTAATTTTAATACTGAGGAAATTTAGGCTCACGGAGGATAAGTAATTTGTCCCAGGCTACACCAGTACATTTCAGGAATGTATCAAAGCTTACACACCTTTCCCACCTGAGACTATGAGAGACCCCCCTGCACTCTCCACACATATACACGTCCAGGAAATCCAGGCAAAGGATATGAATGGTATCTGAGCGCCCCAGGCATTTTACTAACCCAGGGTCACTGTGTATTATCAATTTCACATCTTCTGGGCATTTATGTGACCTTGAGGTACTACTAAATTTTAACACTGACCCTTTTTCAGGGTTAGGCCCTGGGAGACTTTTTTACCACGAGCAGAGGTAAGGGATAAGTCTCCCAGTGCCACTCTGTGTCAGTGTGTGAATTTTTTCCTAATTCATCCTTTCACTAAAGGTGAAAGGGCCTAGTCTTCTGTCTCTACACCCACATCCTGTCTCTACTGGAGCTGCGGAGTACCACCGGGCATCTCCCTTCTTCTAACCCCTAAGAAATTCCCATACAGATCTGACAGATTGACTATTCTCTCAAAAAGATGTTTACCATAACATTTACTTCTAAGTGCTTGTTTCTGAAGGAATTGGAGGTTATCTTAGGCTGCCATATTGCTAGCTCTTACCAAATGTTTTTTGGAGAGGGCTTATTACTATTATTTTTAAAACTCGTACATTTTAGAAAACCTTACTCTAATTAATAAGACAGGGACTTCCCTGGTGGCGCAGTGGTTAAGAAGCCACCTGCCAACACAGTGGACACAGGTTCGATCCCTGGTCTGGTAAGATCTCACATGCCACAGAGCAACTAAGCCCGTGTGCCACAACTACTCAGCCTGTGCTCTAGAGCTCACGAGCCACAACTACTGAAGCCCATACACCTAAAGCCTGTGCTCCACAACAAGAGAAGCCACCACAATGAGAAGCCCGCACACCACAACGAAAAGTAGCCCCTGCTCACCACAACTAGAGAAAGCCCGCATGCTGCAACGAAGACCCAATGCAGCAAAAAATAATAAATAATAAATCAAAAAAAAAAGACAACAACAACAAAAAGTTGCCTTTTCAGACATTACATAGTTTACTGAATAGGAAAGCATGCCTTCTCCATTTACTGATTTCATTTCAATCATTTGTATTATAAAAGTAATGCATGCTCACTGCAACAATTCACACAACACAGAAATATGAAAAGTAAAACAAGCCTTTCCTCCCCTTCTCCCAAATAGTACACTGCTAATGATCTGATATGTAGCCGTCCATACTCTTCTTATATAAATGTATCTAAACATACACTGTTAAAAATTTAATCAAATAATTATTCTATAAGTTGTTTTGTATCTTAATAGTATACTATTTTCTATAAACACCCCTTTTCCTACTTTAAGAGAAAGATACTTCATTAACTCTCTGGACAAATGAGAGATGAATTTAATAAACCATGTGATCTAATCCTCAAAGGCCCAAGTACTTCATATTACAGGTCTCCTACCAGAGACAAGGGATGATCACATGCTTTCCCCGATATAACACAAACTACTGTCTATTACCTTATATTTTATGATTTAAATAAGACATTTAAAATTGTGATGAGATTACACATTTCTCCAAGATTTTTCAATAAAAAAATCTCTCAAAGTAGTTCATTTTACTTTTGTAGATTTTGCCTTGTTCAATAAGACATCCATTTCCCAAACAGCATATCCAAATTTAGAAAAAAAAAATCTGTATCTGTGACTCTTTGACGAGGCCTGGCACATGAAGAGAGCTCAGAAATATTTGTTAAATGCAGGGATAAAATAGTAAAATGGAAATCTTGTTTGAAAGAAACTATGTCATTATAACATCTCAGCTATAAGCAGAAGGCTTCATCTGTTTCCTAGTTATGTTAACAGTTTGTCCAACCAGAAAATGCTCATCAGAGAATTACACTGTTTACAAAGTAGCCATTTTTCTTTAAAAAATAATTTTGGTTGATTCTTTTTAGATTATAAACTATCTGTTCATTATAGAAAACATGACTGCAAAGAAAGAAAGAGAAAAAAAGGTGACGGTGCGATCCAGCCAAGTGGCTTAATAATAGAGGTTTTACTGCAACATAATTTGAAGCAGCATTCTTTAAAAGCTAAACCATAAATTAAAACACCACTAATCCCTGGCGTCGGCAAGGTTTCCTTAAGCTGATGCACGTATTTAAGATGCAGTTTGTATCTCTGCATCATTAGAGTTCTTGCCAAGAGTAGCCTTTTGAAATTAAGAGCAATTTTAAAAGTGTCTTTGACCTGACATTCAGACAGCAATATTTCATCTGCTCCTCCCACCTCCCTACCCCTCCAGAGGACAGTAATACAGAATGCTGGACTTTCTGAAAGACAGCTGTAAAACTGAAATATCCGTTGATGAGAGAGTGCATCCAGCTTCATAAACATAAACTGAAGAGTGGAGCTTTGAGAGACTGGGTGAATTTTCTGGTCACTTTCTCTCATTTTGTGTATTCTTAGTTGTGCAAGAAAGCCATCTGCCTCTTAACACTCTAAAGCTTGAACACCATCTCATACTGATGACTTCCACATCATTATTGCCAGGCCCGTCTTATCCCCAGAATGGCAGGCTTATATAACCTATGGCTTAGTTGAACCTACACTTGGATATTTAAAAGCCATCTCAGATTATTAAGGTCAACTCATGCAATTACTTCCCAAATTTGCCTCCCTTCTCCACTGGTCTTTTCCATCTCAGTAAACTGTTCCACATCCACACGACTGCTTAAGCCAGAAACGCAGGTGCTATTCTTGATTCCTTTTGTTCTTTCATTCCCTACATGTCACCTAACAACAGGTTCTGTTGATCTACTCCCGAAATTTATCCCCAATGCACACAGTCCTCTTCAACTATACCACCAATGACCTTCCTCAAGCCATCACACCTCTTGCTGGGCAATCATTTTGTTACCAGTCTACCTACTTCTACTACCGCCCACTATAACCCGCCCTGACAACAGCAAGGTGACCTTTTAAAATCATACATCAGATCATATCACTCTCCAGCTTAAAATCCTTTCCTAGTACATCTAGTATTAAAAAAGCTTATCAATAAACTTAGTATAAAATCTGATTCTGTTATCCGTGCATGAAAGACGTGGCAAAATCCGCCCCCAGCCTACCTCTCTGATTCATCTTGTACCACAGTCAACTCCAGCTACCCCAAAGATCACGTAGGACCTCTGTTAGTCCAGCTGTGCCATCTGCCCAGGATGCTCTGACCCCAAGTCTTTGCATGTTGTGTTGCTTCTTAATGTTCAGGTATCAGTTTTTAAAAGAGTCATCTGCTCAGAAAAGCCTTCCTGCTTGTGAAATCTAAAACAGCTAACCACAATATCTAGCAAAATAGCATATGCATTTACCCTTTGACACATCACTCCACTTACAGGTATCTATCCCAAAGAAACACTGGCAAAAACATGACAGAGACAACCAGACATTATATGCCTCCTGCTGGAAGCATACACTACCACCAGTGAAATAATCCTGAAATGCAAACACTCACACACACACGTCTGATCAGTTCTCTTTTGATCTAACTACCACAGGAACTGTAAGGGGCGGACGAACATGCAATCACCAAAATCTAAAATATAAATATGGGGAACTAACCAGCATAAATGATTCATTTTTTCCAACAAAATAAATTACAAGGGGGAAAAAAAACACATGGAAGAGGAACTCATAGATTAAAATAAATTTAAGAAAGAAATAATCCAATTCTGACCCTTATTTGGGTCCAGATTAAAAAATACCTTAGACAATTGATTTAAGAAGATGTGGAATATTACTCAGCCATAAAAAACAATGAAATATTACCATCTGCAGCAAAATAGATGGACCTAGAGAATATCATACTAAGTGAAATGTGTCAGAGAAAGACAAATATTATATGATATCATTTACGTGAGGAATCTAAAAAAGGGTACAAATGAACCTACGTACATAATAGAAACAGACTCACAGACACAGAAAACAAACTTACAGTTACCAAAAGGGAAAGGGAGGAGGGGAAGAGTAAATTAGGAGTATGGAATTAACAGATAAACACTACTGTGCATAAAATAGATAAGCAACAAGGATTTACTGTATAGCACAGGGAACTATATTCAATAACCTATAATGGAAAATAACCTGAAAACTATGTGTGTGTGTACGTGAATTACTTTGCTGTATACCTGAAACTAACACAATATTGTATATCAACTCTATTTCAATTTAAAAAAATACTGTAAAAATACTTGAGATTATTGTTAAAACTGTTTAGTTGTGAGAACAGTATTCTGAATAAGTGTTTAAAGTGAGTGCACAGATGTAGAGAACAAACATATGGAAACCAAGTGGGGAAACTGGGGGGGGGGGGGGGGGGGGGTTGGGGGAGAATGAGTTGGGAGATTGGGATTGCCATGTATACATTACTAATAAGAAAAAAATATCAAATTGTACACTTTAAATATATGTAGTTTATTGTATGTCAATTGTATCTCAATAAAAGCTCTTAAAGAAAAAAAATTAAAAAAAAAAGCGAGTGCACATCTTTTATAAATACATACTGTAACAGTCATGGATGAATTGTATAATATGGGGATTTGCTTCAAAATAATAGGTAAGGGCAGGAAAAGGGGCAGGAGTATAGTTGAAACACGAGTTGGTAATTTTTGAGGCTGGGTGATGGATGGATAGGGGTTCATTACATCAGTCTCTCTGCCTCTGTACGCATTTCAAGTTTTCCACAGTAAAAGTTTATTTAAAAGCCAATCATTTACTCATTACAACAGTATTTTATTTCTCAGCATATTAAAGTTACTACGTAGTGAATAGTACACACATTTTCTATTGACGGTCTACCCCTCACTAAAACATGAGCTTTTTATATGTGAGAGTAAATGCTTTGTCTTTACCACTCTTATCCCCAATGCCGAGCACAGTGCCAGGATCTTGATTAATACTTCTGAATGAATAAATAAAACATCCAGGACCTCCTAGAGAGTTTTAGAAGATTGTAACTCCACCATGGCCAACAAAGCCTCATGGGAAATGTGTCCAGCACTGGCCAGCAGGGGCTTACCTTCACCTCGATGAAGTCAGGGTTTCCCAGGGACACCAGCTCGGCATAGGCCTGGAGCTCATCCACGTTCCACGCTTTCACTAGAGTCAGTCTGTAGACAGTACGCTGTTGCTAAAACAGAGGAAAAGACAACTTTGTTTTTATCACCTAGGAAGATTTTCAAATTTCTTCAACCCACAGAGAACCCAGGCAAGGTGAAATCTGGCATGAACTTCTATAAGTTGAAGTTACATTTTGTAGAAAGACGAACAAAATGTAAACAATGTCATAAGACTCCCAGAAGCCTTATAAAGGCACAGATACTGGCATATTTCTCTTCTCTCACTTAACAGTATCCAACACTAGATAAGACACCCAAAAGTTTCTTAACGAACACGCTGAATTCCATTTAGTCAGAAATAGTAAAGTGACCAAATAGTTTTAGATTATTGAAAATTAATTCAAATAATCTTCAGGCTTTCGGGTATTAATCACTCAAGCTATTTACGATAAGAATTTCTAATTACTCCTGTCCTTTTTCCCGCTTTCTCATTATTTAATGATCTCTAGTTGGCGAACTGTCAATGTTTCCATGTGTTTATCACAAAACCAAAAGAGGTACTGATTTTCTGAAAAGCAATTACACAACAGTCATGCAAGCCTTCAAAAACATTATACCCTTTGACTTTGTAGCTCCCTTCCAGGACCCTAGACAAATTATTACAAGTTCAAAGACTTATTCAAACATCTCCAAACAAAATGATTAATGATAGTTTAAAATCTACAACAAGAGTGGGGGCAGAACCTGTGACTTGCCTATAACCAGTAGAAGATGGCAAAGGTGATGTGATGCCTGTGGTTACGTGCACATGATGACATCCACCTGCAGCAAGTTCCTGAGTAGTATGCATGCTGCTAAACCTCAAACCAGGCTTTAAGTAGCAAGGCTCAAAATAGTCAAGAGAAAAACAAAATGAGGTAAGAGATGAACAAAATGATACCAATCTCTACATGACCCCAACGTTCACAGCAGCATTATTTACACCTGCCGAGATATGGAAGCAACCTAAATGTCCACCAACAGATGAATGGATAAAGATGTGGTGTATATAAACAATGGAATATTACTCAGCCATAAAAAATGAAATTTTGCCCTTTTGCAACAACATGGTTGGACTTGGAGGATATTATGCCAAGTGAAATAAGTCAGAGAATGACAAATACTGTATGATATCACTTATACATGGAATCCAAAAAGCATAACAAACTAGTGAATATAACAAAAAAGGAACAGACTCACAGATACAGAGAACAAATTAGTGGTTATCAGTGGGAGAGGATGGGGGGAGGGGCAAGATAGCAAGATAGCGGTAGAGGATTCAGAGGTATAAACTATTGTGTGTAAAATAAGCTACAAGGATATATTGTACAACACAGGGAATAGAGCCAATATTTCATAATAACTATAAATGGAGTATAACCTTTAAAAATTGTGAATCACTATACTGTACACCTGAAACATATAATATTGGACATCAACTATACTTTAATTAAAAAGAATGCCAATCTCTCTACTTTTGCTTATATCTGAAGATAACCAAAGGATGAACAGTATTAGGCAACCATATCAGAAAATGTACTCAAAACTTATTTTTTAAATGCAGTGTATAATGCACGAAAAGATACAAATCTTCCAAATTCCCTTTATGTAGCTAGAACTCACCCAACGCCAAAACCTAACAAAAATGGAAGGGAACTGCAGGCCAACCTCACTTGTACTTATATATGCAAAAATCTTACAGAAATTTTAGCAAATGAAATTCAGCATTCTGTTAAAAATTCGAGAAATGCAAAGATGATTCAATATTAGACAATATATTAATACAATTCATCACGTTAGTAGCTCAACACAGAAAAGTCACGCAATCATCTTACAGTCACACAAAGAAATTTCACATAGTTTAAAGCCCATCCCTGATTTTAAAACAACTGAAATGAACAACTGAAAAACCATCTGGTAAACTCAAAAGTTAAAAAACACATCCTTAACATAAAGAAAACACTCTCTAGTCAGAGTCCATGTCATTCTTAGAGATGTAAAAAATAAGAGGCGTTTCCACTTAATCAGACTAACAGCAGAATGTCCACTCTATTATTTTTATAAACACTTCCCTGAAAGTTAAAATCAAAGCAATAAGGCAAGAACAAGAATAACTGGACAGTATAAAAAAACAATTACTTGTAAATGATATTTCGTGCTTCATGGAAACCTAAGAAAATAAACTAAAAATCAGATTAAGTAAAACTGGCCAGTTACCAAATAAAAATATAAAAAGTGAACCGCTTTCCTAGCATAGAGCAGTCGGGTAAATGTGAACTCTGAGGCCATACTGAATCCCAGGCCACATGCTAGCCATCTTTTAACTCTCTGTCTCAGTTCCTACCTGCGTAAAATGGGAGTTTACACAGGATTAAAAGTGTTCATCTACATAATGCTTAGAACCATGCCGGAAGCAGTAGTCATACTAAGTATCAGCAATTATATGCCATATATACGTGACATATATACCATATGCATAATTACAAAATACAAGGCAAAAAAATTCTACTTCAACTGTAAAATACCTCTATAAAATACCTGATGATTATTTACGAAATAACATGAATAGTGAAAAAAGTAAACTTTTCTGAGGTCATAAAAAACGAGCCTACATGGGGAGCCGTGACAGATCCCTAAATATAATGTAATTCCAATGGGAGTTAAAAATTCCTTTCAGCAAATCACTGGCAATGGTACCAACACTAACAATAGCAAAGAGTCAGCAATGAGTCAGCCCTTACTATGTGCCAGCTGTTGTTGTGTTTAATATCTTAGCAAAGAGTCCAATATTTGCCTCATCTTTGCAACAAATCTTACAAAATAGGTTTATTAGCTTCACATTATAGATATGAAATTGAGGCCTAGTGCTGCTAAATAAATGTCCCCAAGTTGCACAGTTGGAAAGCAGCAGAGCCAGGATATGAACCCAAGCAGATTGAATCCAGGGCAGACTATCTCTCGTTGCTAAACCTTTTCAAATTGTGAAATAAATCATACAAAGAGAAACGTACACAAAACATGAATGTACAGCCCAAGGGATTAACACAAAGAAAATACCCATCACCCAGCCACCAACCATTCCCTTTACCCCAAAGCTATCTAACATCCCGACTTCAACATTAACGTTTAGATTTTTGTCTGTGTTTGAGATATATAAACATGGAACAGTATATTCTCTTTTGTCTTGCTTCTGTCATACAACATTGTGTTTATAAAGTTCACCCATGTTGCTGCATGTTGGGATTTGTTCATTTTCTTTGTTTTCTAATATTCCATTATATGAATATACGATAATTTATTCAATCATTCCCCTATTGATAGACATCTGGGTTATTTCCACTTTTTGGCTATTATAAAATAATGCTGTTATCTCTCATAACACTAGAGTTTAGTTTTCCTGCTTTAGGGAATTTTATGAAATGCCATTATGACATGAATTCTTCTACATCTGGATTCTTTCTCTCAATTTCTTTCACTGAGTTTGATGGTGACTATAACTTCAGATACATTTTTGTTGCTGTTTAGTACTCCAGTGAAAGTTGTTGGTTGGTTGGCTGGTTTTTGTTTTTTACCAGTTTGGGTCTCTTACAAAATAGCATTGCTGTGAGTGTACTATACCTGACTCCTGATGGACAAGAGCAGATATGTTTCTTGGATGTTCCTAAGAGTGGAAATGCTGGACCACAGGATGTGCAGACATTGCCACACTGGTTTCCAAAGTCCTTTCACCACACTTCCACCTGCAGTGGATCAGAGTTCCAGCTGCTTCTCTTCTTCAACAACACCTGCTGTTAGTCTTCTACACTTTAGCCATTCCTGCACTGTTCTATTTTGTATTTGCCCGTTTACTGATGAAGTGGAGTATGTTTTTGGCCATTTTGATCTCTACTTTTGCGAGGTACTTGTTCAAATGTTTTGAATATTTCTTTATTGGGATAGCTGTCTTTCTACTACTGAGTTTTTCAAATTCTTTATATATTATCGCTGTAAGAATGCTGTTATAATGGTATTAGAAATATTTTCATTCACTCTATGGCTTTCCTTTTTGCTTTCTTCATATCTTTTGATCAACAGAAATAACTAGTTTTAGTACATTTACCTTTTATCTATCGCATACTAATGTTCAGATTGTTAAATACAAAAAGAAAAGCACTATGGGGTTACTAAAAAAGGAATGTCATTAGATTTTATTTCAAATTCAAATTATCAAATTCACATTCTGGGTTTTCCTGTGTCTGTAGGGAGCCTGCTTGATGGGATGGTTTTGGAGACTTTAAAGTCTGTTTAAAATTAGTTACAGCAGTTCTTAAAGTCCATAGAAGAAAGTGGTGTTATACTCCAGTCAGATCAAATTAAAACAAAAACTGAGTATAGATGTTGTTTGAGAGGTGACAGCTGGAATTTCCTTTGCAAAAGACACACTTAACACTTTATTTTATCCTTCTTTTAGATTAAAGAAAGAAGAAGAAAAGATAAAATTGGAGTACAAACTGGATTATATTGTAGTAATTTAATTTGAATAAAACCTATTTTTTTTCCCAGTCTGGGGATTTAGTTGGTAATTTTAATTTGCATAGTTTCTGGATCAGTTACTACTGCAGGATTTTCTGAATGTGGCATATTATCTGGCAGGGACAGGGATGGTGTAATACTATGGAATGTAAAAGTGAAGATGAAAGTATCCAATTCAGGAAAAAGTTTAGCTACTTTCTGTTCAGGCTACAATGTGATTTGTAAAATGTCATAATGCAATTTGTAAAAAAAAGGTCGAGTAGTTGGCATGTTATAATTTCATGTATTTTCTGTTTAATTTGAGAGTCTAGGACGTTCCCCAGCCAGTGGCAGTAACAAACACAATAAAATTGGGGGAAGGGGTGGATCTGAAAGTAACATCACAAGGAATGTGCAGCTGGGCTGTGCAGCAAGAGACCTAGACGTTAACCTCTAGAATTTAGAGATCTCTGTGAGAGATCTCAAATTTGGGTTTTAGCTTATGTTTGTTTCTTAGAGGGAAGCAATACATGGGATTAAGTGGGAAGTAGAAAAGGCCTGACTAGTTAGGAAGGAGCAGAGAAATGAGGGAAAAAGTATAAGATGAGGAAAAGTACACAGTAGCAATTAAGCTACTGGGCTCTGGAGTCAACTGTGTGAGCTTAGGCATGCTCTCTGTGCCTCTGTAAAATAGCAAGAGTAAAAGTATCTATATCTCAGAGTATTGTTGTTAAATTAAAAGAACTAAAACAAATAAAAAGCTTAGGACACAGCCTGGAAGATAGAAAACTAGGAGAAAATTTCAGCTACCATCATCACCACCAGCAGCAGTCACACAGGCTCATTCATTTGTTCACACAGATATCAACTCAACCAACAGTCACCAGGTCCTGCTATACACCAGGTAATACCACGCCAGGTATAACACTAGGTGCTGGAGATACACCACCGAAGAAAGCAAGCAAAGCACCAACTATTGTATAATCTACATTCTATTCTAGTAAATGAACAAAACCAAAGTCAGAAAAGAAGTTAGCAACCATGGTTAATACCAAAAGAGGAGAGGAGCCAGGAAACTGGCAAGGTAAGACTCCACCACTCCTGCCTGGCTCCTCACCAAAAAGGAGGGAATATAAGTATACATATGGCTGATTCACTTCACTGTACAGCAGAAACTGACACATGGTACAGCAACTATACCCCAATTAAAAAAAAAAAAAAAAAGAATGTTGACCAAATCATGTCATGCCTGTCAAAAAATTAACTCTAAACTCCTTAAAACAAAAAAACAACTTAAAATTGAAACAATCCCTCAGTGACGACCACTGTTTCTAAAAGAAAAGGAATGTATATTGCCTCTATTAGAAATTGGGCAATGAATCTTTCAAAGTCCTTAGAAAACATACCTATTCTTAAAATGGCTTTAATTAACTACATTTTTTTACTGTTCATGGGAGACAAAGCAAAATGTGTCAATCTGATAGGTCAAATAAGCAAAGAACTAAAATAAATTCAAAGATATAATTCATGATGCAGCCAAATGAAGTGTTCTTTATATTCAAAGACAAGCAGGAAAACTATCATAGAATTACTCCCAAAATAAACTAAATAACCCAATCAATTTAAACTGTAAGGAATAACTGAAAATGTAGATCAAGGAAAGCAGGCAAAGACAATGTTATAAGACTCAGTGAAGAAAATCCAACCCAACAGGAAAAGAAATCATAGAAGGAAACACATCATGCCATTAATAGTGCTTACTTCTGAGGGTCAGAAGTAAGAGCAGGGTTGCAGGTTTATTATTTACATTTCTCTTTAAAGACCTGTAGAACACCGTGAAGTGTTTAATATGTGTGTTATGACAGTCTCAGAAGGAGAGGAGAGAGAAAATGGCAAAAAATAATGTTTGAAAACAAAATGGCCAAAGCTTCCAAAATTTGATGAAAAACATGAGTCTACAGACTGAAGAAGCTCAACGAACTCCAAGTAAGATAAAGTCAAAGAGATGCACACTGAGACATAATCAAACTGTCAAAAGACAAAGAGAACCCTGAAAGCAGCAAAATAGAAGTGACTTGTCATGTACAGGGATCCTCAATAAGATCAGAGTTTATTTCTCATCATCAACCATTAACAGTCAGGAGATGGCGGGATGACATATTTAAACTGTTGAAAGGAAAAAAAAAAACTATCAACCAAGAATTCTACATCTGGTAAAACTACACTTCAAAAATAAAGGAGAAAGAAAAGACACTGGAACTCACCAAAAAAGACACCCCACATCCAGAGACAAAGGAGAAGCCACAATGAGATGGTAGGAGGGGCGCAATCACATTAAAATCAAATCCCATAAATGCTGGATGGATGACTCACAAACTGGAGAACAGTTACACTGCAGAAGCCCACCCACTAAAGTGAGGGTTCTGAGCCCCACGACAGGCTTCCTAACCTGGAAGTCCAGCACTGGGAGGAGGAACCCCCAGAGAATGAGACTTTGAAAGTCAGCGGGATTTGACTGCAGGACCTCCACAGGACTGGGGGAAATGGAGACTCCACTCTTGGAGGGCACACAAAAAAATGTGCTCACCAGGACCCAGGGGGAAGGAGCAGTGACCCCATAGGAGACTGAACCAGACCTACCTGCTGGTGTTGGAGGGGTGCCTGCAGAGGTGGGGGGCAGCTGTGGCTCACCAAGGAGACAGGGCCACTGGCAGCAGGGGTTCTGGGAAGTGCTCACTGGCATGAACCCTCCCAGAGTCCACCATTAGCCCCACCAAAGAGCCTGTAAGCTCCAGTGCTAAGTCGCCTCAGGCCAAACGACCAACAAGGTGGGAACACAGCCCCACCCATTAGCAGACAAGCAGGTTAAAGTTTTACTGAGCTCTGCCCACCAAATCGGATTAAAGTCTTACTGAGCTCTGCCCACCCAGACCTACCCACCATCAGTTCCTCCCATCAGGAAGCACCCACGAGCCTCCTAGATAGCTTCCTCCACAAGAGGGCAGACAGCAGGATCAAGCAGTATCGGCAGTATTTCAACTTGCGGAACTGAAAATCACAGCCACAGAAAGACAGAGAAGATGAAAAAGCTGAGGACTTTGTACCAGATGAAGGGACAGGATAAAACACCAGAAAAACAACTAAATGAAGAGCAGATAGGCACCCTTACAGAAAAAGAATTCAGAATAATGATAGTGAAGATGAGCCAGGACTTTGAAGAAAGACTGGATGCAAAGATGGAAAAGTTTACCAAAGATCTAGAAGAATTAAAGAGCAAACAAACAGAGATATGCAACACAATAACTGAAATGAAAAATACACTAGAAGGAACCAACAGCAGATTAGCTGAGGCAGAAGGGCGAATAAGTGACCTGGAAGACAGAATGGTGAAAATCACTGATGCAGAAAAGAATAAGGAAAAAAGAATGAAAAGAACTGAAGACAGCCAAAGAGACCTCTGAGACAGTGTTAAATGCACCAACATTCGCATTATAGGGGTCCCAGAAGGAGAAGAGAGAGAGAAAGGACCCGAGAAAATATTGGAAGAGATTATAGTTGAAAACTTCCCTAACATGGGAAAGGAAATAGCTCCCCAAGTGCAGGAAGCACAGAGAGTCCCAGGCAGCATAAACCCAAGGAGAAACACACCAAGAGATATAGTAGTCACATTGACAAACAAGAAAGACAGAGAAAAGTTATTAAAAGCAACAAGGGAAAAACGACAAATAACATACAAGGGAATGCCCATCAGGTTAACAGCTGATTTCTCAGCAGAAACTCTGCAAGCCAGAAGGCAGTGGCATGATATATTTCAAGTGATGAAAGGGAAGAACCTACAACCTAGAATACTCTACCCAGCAAGGATCTCATTCAGATTCGATGGAGAAATCAAAAACTTTATAGACAAGCAACAGCTAAGAGAATTCAGCACCACCAAACCAGCCCTACAACAAATGCTAAAGGAAATTCTCTAAGTGGGAAACTTAAGAGAAGAAAAGGACCTACAGAAACAAAAACAAAACAATTAAGAAAATGGTAATAGGAACATACATATCGATAATTACCTTGAATGTAAATGGACTAAATGCCCCAACCAAAAGACACAGACTGGCTGAATGGATACAAAAACAAGACCCTTATGTATGCTGTCTACAAGAGACCCACTTCAGACCGAGGGAAACATACAGATGGAAAGTGAGGGGATGGAAAAAAGATATTCCATGCAAATGAAAATCAAAAGAAAGCTGGAGTAGCAATAGTCATATCAGATAAAATAGACTTTAAAATAAAAAATATTACAAGAGACAAGAAAGGACATTACATAAAGATCAAGGGATCCATCCAGAGGAGGAGATAACAATTATAAATATATATGCACCCAATCTAGGAGCACCTCAATACATAAGGCAAATGCTAACAACTATGAAAGAGGAAATGCAAGGCAGAAATAGAGACACAGATGTAGAGAACAAACACATGGACACCAAGTGGGGAAAGCGGGGAGGACTGGGGGGGAATGAATTGGGAGACTGGGATACCAAATTGTACACTCTAAATATATGCTGTTTATTGTCTGTTAACTGTATCTCAATAAAAGTTCTTAAAAAAAAAAAAAAAGGAGAAACTAAGCTATTTCCAGATAAACAAAAGCTCCAGGAGTTCACCATTAGCAGACCTGCCACAGAAGAAATGCTAAAGGGAGTACTTCAGGATGACATGAAAGGACACCAGACATCACCGTGAAACCATGAGTAAAGAACTGTGATAAAGGAAACTAAATAGGTAAATGTAAAAGCCAGTATTGTTCTATTTTTGGTTTCTAACTCCTCTTTTTGTTCCTATGTGATTTAAAGCACATATACCTAAAACAATAATTATAAATCTATATTAATGGGCATGCAATATATAAAATGTAAGCTGTGAAATTAACAACATAAGGAGGAAGACAGAGTTGTACAGAAAATTAGGGTGGTTTTTTTCCCCCCAAACTTATAAACTTTTGCACAGCAAAGGAAACCATAAACAAACAAAATGCAAATCAAAACTCCAATGAGGTATCACCTCACACTGGTCAGAATGGTCATCATCAGAAAGTTCACAGACATTAAATGCTAGAGAGGGTGTGGAAAAAAGTGAACCCTCCCACGCTGTTGGTGGGAATGTAAATTGGTACAGCCACTATGGAGAATGGTATAGTTTCCATCCAGCAATCCCACTCCTGCACACATATCTGGGAAAGATGAAAACATTAATTTGAAAAGATACATGCACACCAATGTTCATAGTAGCAGTATTCACAATAGCCAAGATATGGAAGAACCTAAATGTCCGTTAACAGATGAATGGATAAAGAAGATGTGGTATCCATCTTCTTAGATGGATGGCATCCATACAATGGAATATTACTCGGCCATAAAAAAAGAATAAAATACTGCCATTTGCAGCAACATGGATGGACCTAGAAATTATCATACTAAGTAAGTCAGTTAAAGAAAAACAAATATATGATACCACTTATATGTGGAATCTAAACATAGAATACAAATCAACTTATTTACAAAGCAGAAGCAGAATTACAGACATAGAAAACGAACTATGGTTACCAAAGGGGAAAGGGGAGGGGGAGGGATAAATTAGGAGTATGGGATTAAAAGATATAAACTACTATGTATAAAATAGGTAAGCAACAGGATATATTGTATAGCACAGGCAATCATAGCCATTGTCTTATAATAACTTATAATGGAGTATAATCTACAAAAATACTACATCACTGCTGTAAAACTAAAAAATCCTGTAAATCAACTATACTGCAATATAAAAACCTATTAAAATTTTTAAAAATATACACAAAGTGCTGGGAGGCAGCATTCCATTTTTAATATGTCCTTATGTGTTAAATACACAAGTATTTGTGGATAAAATGATACTATTTGTTATCTGATTTGAAATATTCCAATGCTTCCCCACCCCCAAAAAAGTGGGGAGACAGATGAAACAAGAAATGTAGAATGCTGATAACTGTCAAAGCTAAGATCCTGGTTACACAGGAATTCCCTGCATTATTCTCTCTTCTCTCGAATGTTTTAAAAATCCATAATAAAAATTTTAAAAATATACAGTTATGAGTTAGAATTCTGTTGCTTCTAATTAGGCAGCTTTCAGTGCTACATATTCTGGATGAGGTTATTACATCCCAGGACTGCACAGCTCTTAATTTCAACAATTTATCTTGACAGTTGCAATTCAAGACAAACTCGAGTTGAGGCTGTGTCAAAACAAGATAAAATGGTCTCCTAAAATATGGTTCTGAGTTACTAGTAATCAAAGAAATGCAAATTGAAGCAGTAATGAGGTACCATTTTGGCTTATCAGATTGGCAAAGATTTTTTTAAATAGCAATGTTCACTGCTGCCTAGAGTATAGCAAGACAGACATACTCATTCACTAATGGTAAAAGCATAATTCAGTACAAACATTTTGGGAAGTGGCATGGCAACATGATTAAAGAATCTGAAAAGTATTCAAATCTCTTGATCCAGTAATTGCATTTCTAAAGGCTTAAGACTTTGGAAATGATAAAATTTGTGGACAAATACTGATGAATAAGAATGTGCATTCCAGCTTTATTTACAGTAAATGAGATATTATAAATATCTCAATCCCAAGAAATAGCTATATGTTCAATCCCAAGAAATAGCAAGATGATACAGCTATTTAACTAACACTAAAGGTGATTATTTCAGAACAGCGGTTATGAACCCCAACACAGCAGAGAAACACACTCCCAACAGTAAGAGAGCTCAATGCAGATGTGATTCCCAGAAAGGGGAAGGAAGGGGTGGGAGACCTGTTTCTTTTCCATACCCTTACTCCCATTGAGAATAATTGTTTTAGAAGAATGTTTAGTAGTGAGGGGTAATTTTTATGTAATAGCATTGAATTTTTAAAAAGCTAAAAACAAAACTGTGCACATACCATAGTATTAATGACATAAATACATATACACAGAAGAAACACAAAAGGCTGGGAAGGAAATACAAGAAAAGTTGTGGGGTCAGAAAACCTGTACACACACACACATACACATTTTTTAACAGTACTGACTCTTGAGATGAGACTGGATCAGTTTAACAGTTTCTTGACATGCCTCAACTATCCTTAAACAGATGCCTTAAACAAAATTCTCCTGCTCAAAGACCAGAAATCTGATAAAGGAAGTAGAAAAAGATTTGCCTTAGGTTCAGCAGAGCCTCAGAAGACCATGCAAATCAACTTGAATATGAGAAAGAGTGTGGCCAGAGTTGAAAGAGTCATGGACCTCTATGTTACTTTCAATAGCAAAAAGAAGAAAAGTGCTTGACATCCGCCTGGTAACATGGTTAATACGCAAGAAGATGTTGCTTGTATGAAGGAGTAGGAGGAGGGTGAAATCACACATATGTTTTTAAATTTCATACACACACACACACACACATACACACACACACAACCACATGTTATAATGCACACAGTCAACACTCGGTATTCACAGGAGATTGTTTCTAGGACAACCGCAAATACCAAAAGCTTCAGATATTCAAGTCTCTTACACAAAATGGCACAGTATCTGCACATAACCTATGCACATCCTCCTGTATATTTTAAATCATCTCCGGCTTACTTGTGATACCTAATACAATGTATATATTATTAAATAGTTGTAAATACTATGTAAACAGCTGCCTTGCAAGGCAAATTTAAGTTTTCCTTTTTGAAACCCTCTGGAATTTTTTTTTTCCCAGCATTTTCGATCTGTGGCTGGTTGAATCTGTGGATGCGGAACTGGTGGGTATGGAGGGCCTACTGTATAATCGACGTATGGTCAAAGGGCTACTGTAAATTTATCTATTGAAAAGCCACAAAAAAGAGGAAGCTGAGAAGTGCAAAACGCAAACACAAAAGAGGCTAAGAGCACTGGCAGCTGTATAAAGAGAAACTGTAAGTAAACACTTAAAAGCAGGAAAAAAAAAGATCCCCACCAAAGGATTAAAAAAAATAAGGTAGCAGTATTTACACATCAGAAAAGCAAAGGAGTAATATGGAGTGGTGTTGCTCCATCCTTTGGAGGTTGGGAGAGAATGCAAGAGGTAAGGTTCTACTGGCATTTTGAACCGGACAGTTTTTACAGTGTAAAAATGACTAGTGCCCTGAGAGCCATGAGCACAGAGATTTAAAACACGGGAATGCAAGGAAAAGGAAAGAAATGAGAACAAAGGGGGGAAAAAAGATGATTAATAAGGGAAACAGAATGTAAGGAGCTAAAGATGAAATGAAAATAAATAAAAGAAAATAAATGGTAAGATTTCTAGAGGAAGAAGGATTTGACTACAAAATCATAGGACTGCTCTCTCTACTTTACAAGTAGGAGATCTAAACTTAGAAGTCTAAGGCCACCAGCATAAGATAAATGAGGGAGGTAGCCTACCTACATAAGAATAAGTAGACGTCAGAGAAACAATGTCATACAAATCAATAAGCAGAAGGTTATGTTACAGCCTACACCAGGGTGCATACACAGATGGCAGTCACCTAAGCAGCACATTGACTTGGAAGTCTGAGGATACTGACTAAAAACTAAAATCTCTGGCAAAGTTCCCTCAGGCAACAATCTCTCCATCATCCTGCAGCAGACACAAACAGACAGAAACAATGGGACACAAATTGCGCAGAAGATGTATGAGAAGGACTTCCCGATATACCCAAAACACATCTTACAAAACCATTGAGACAAAGTAAATGTGAAAGGGATAAAGGGGCACCAGAAACGACACAGCTCTAAGACCAATAAATCCTATAGATCTCTGTCTCCAGAAGTATTACTTATAACAATCCACAAGTTCAAGTCCCAAATATTAAACAGCAAAAGCTCCCTTCCTGGGGAATTAACTGTCCAAATGCATATGCTTTAGAGTCAAGGGCTGTTCAGACTGTCGTTCACCCACCACTAACAACCTCCCTGTGCCTAAGCTTGGCTCTGAACAAAAACCAAAAAACAAACAAACAAAAAAAAACCAAAAAGCAAAACCAGACTCATTAGAACGTGACTCAGTCCTTGAAGTAAGCCTATAAAGTTTCCTCCCTGGAAAACTTGTTAGCGACAAGATGTGCCTGAGTGTACAGCACTTTACCTCACGTCTGACTCATAAGAAAGTGAATCTGGAATGACAGCAAGAAGAGCCCAAAAGAAGAAGAAGGGTGTTTGGTACTTGCTATACAGACACAAAAATGCCAAAAATTAAGCCTTTCATCCAAAATCCTTACTTATCTAATTTGCATAATTTACCAACCATACATTAATAAATGTACAGTCAAAGGGGTACCTTCTGCTCATCCCTGGAGCCATCACCACTGCAGTGATACATAGATGAAATGAGAAATGAAAATCAAATAGATAAAGCTGGCTAAAAATATATAATGAAACAGCCTCGTGACCACGAATTGGACCTAGCCGCCTGTTAGAGTGCACATGTGAGCAAAAACAACCACCTACTCAAGAAGAGCCTGCAAACAATTCCAAGAGATGTGTGGAAATGTAGCATTTCACAAAGACAGCCAACAGAATCTACAATTAGAAGACAAATTTCAGTCAAAAAAAATTTAAAGTGACAGAACAAGCAACTTTAAACCAAAGACGACTTCATAAAGATGGCAATTTTCCCAAATTAAACTATAAATTCAATGCAATTTCAATCAATATCCCAAAGTTATGTCTCTGTGGGGTTGTGTGTGTGTGTGTGTGTGTGTGAAAAAACTGACAAAATGATTCTAAAATAAATATGAAAATGTATTAAGGGGCTAAGAATAAGCAAGACAATTTTGAAGAAGAAAGAAGGGTCTTTTGCACTAAATATCAATCTTATTATGAAGCTATAGTAACTCAGTGTGGTAATGGGGCAAGATAGAAAAAGTAATCAATATAACAGAGTAGAAAGTTCAGAAACATCCATGAATACATGAAAACTTGATTACAACAGGCAGTCACTACAAATCGTGGGGTAAAGGATAAATTATTCAACAATGATGCTGGCTCAATCAATAATCCATAAAGGAGAGAAAGAATTCCTGTCTCGTACCACACTTAGAAAAATACAGATCTATACGTACACAGATATGTTTATACGTGTATTTGTATACATATAGAAAGCGATCTTAAGTCCTTAATAAAAAGCATTTGGAAGTCAATGAAAATCACAAACATCTCAAAAGAAAAAAATAGTAACACACCAAAACACTACAAACTTCCAGTTATAAGTAAGCCGTAGGGATATACGGTACGACCTGATAAATATAATTACCACTGCTCTACATTACATATGAACGTTGTTAAGTGAGTAAATCCTAAGAGTTCTCATCACAAGGAAAAAATATTTTTTCTTCTATTTCTTTAATTTTGTATCTATATGAGACAATGGATGTTCACTAAGCTTATTGTGGTGATCATTTCAGGATGTATGTAAGCCGATCACCAGTTCCTTGTTTATAAAATCCTACCACTTGTAGATTTATTCCTGTATATATTTTCCTTTGCTGTGAACATTTAAATGAGAAGGTACAGGGATTCTGAATCACTACTATTGAAAAACGTTAGAAAAAAGAGATCTAGGTATTAGTGAGAGACAAAAAAAGGATAGGAAATAAAAGGCAGAGCAGTGGAGGTTTTTGGATTATAGTCACCTGTAATAATTAAAAAGACAAAACAAACACAGGGCATAAAAATACATCTTAGAACCTATCAGGAGACAGGAAATTCTGATTTTGCTAAATTCTGGTGAGGTCCAGGTGTAAAGTTACCTTGGGTGGCACTACAAGTAGCTAACTCTGTGTTAAGGAGAACATTTTAAAATACAATAAACTAAATAGGTTAAATAAAATTTATCCCCAGGCTTTTAATCTTAAACATCAAATTCTCTGGTTTCTTGAACTACAGTGGAAGCTGAAAGTCAACAATTTAGTCATGAACCAAACAGGAAAGAAAAAACAAATGCTTCATTTACTATGCACAAACACAATTTTGCAATTATCATGTGGTTGCGAAAGGGCAGTCTGCAATGTTACTGCAAGCAAGGAACAGAGAAGCAGAAATTAGTTAAATAGTACACAATACTAATTAAATATTTGTAAAATGTTATTAACATTCTCTATTCAATATGATTGCTTTGTCCTTCTATTTAATGAACACAGTATTTAGAAGGGATTTCACTGATTCGCTCTAATTCTCAACTTCAATCTAAATTTTCCTTTAAGTGCTAAACTCTTCAAACATGCCTTTTTTTACTGCATGGATTTTTTTTTTTCTTCTGGATATAATCTTTACTTTTGGTAAAGAAACCACTGTGTTCAAAATGCAGCTCCACTAAATGGAAACATCTAAAAAGACAGGAGGTGGTTTGTGTACCCTAGTTCCCTCTTAGCAATTATGAGGAGTAAATTCTGGAAATTAAGATGGTCTCCATTCTTTCTTCCATCCTTGTCCTCAGTCTCTACATCCTACTGCTCCCAGAAACTGGCAATCAGGAGTCCAAAAACTAATCACTGCCTTTCCCTGGGGAAGATGCACTTGAATTGTAATGGGTTATGAATATACCAAGAGACCTACAACTGAAGGATTCTCCAGCATCTTCAGTGTCTACCAGATATTTTCAAAGTGCATATAGTCAAAACATGGTAATTTTCTCTCACGAATGAGAAAAAGGAAAAAATAGAAACATTCTTTATGGTAATATAACATGGAAGTTTCCTTCAATCACTGGACCAGGACAGGGTCTCCCTGACATCTTGAGATGCATGCAGTTCATAAGTTAGGAGGAAGATGACTGACATAACCCCTTCATGTTTTCAATACAGGCAGAGAGGGGTTTCTTGATTTGGCGTTGTTTGTTTGCATCACAAACTCCAAAGCTAGAAGACATGTCATCAGAAAGACTCTAAAACTAGTAGAGATAAAGCTAATAAACTCCAAGGGTTGCTCAAATTCTATTTACATGATTTTTAACATTTCTAACTTGTCACAGGCAAAACACCTTTTGTTCTGCCCACTGTGTAGCTGGATGAAATGAAGGTGAAAATGGCTACATATAAATGGTGTTTATTTCAATCCAATATCTCAGGCCATGAAGGAACTAATGGCAGAATTTTTTTATTCCTATGAAGTGGCAAATGAGTTTCTGCCACACGTATTAGCTTCTTCTGGGCCACGTCAAAGGACCAAGTCATCTTCATGTTGCCAGGAGTCAAACAGAACTCATGGTTTCCACTATCTTCATTTCCCAAATACACGAATAAGGGTCTTCAAACGTCAATTTGAGAAAGTGCTTCCTTCTTTCTGGTTTCAATAAGCAAAAGAAATTAGCTTCTGACCATTCTTTTTAACATCCCTTTTTCCCACACTCTTTTCATAAATCAAACACAATGATTCTCATAAAAAGGTTCAATTCTAATGTCCAAAATAGCAATACCTAAGCTAACATTTTAAAACAAGCTTTGAGATGAATGGCGCTGAATGACTCCATTTGGAAGATATTAAAGAGGAGGACATCTACGAGGTGGCAAGGGAAAATGCCCACTGGTCTCCTAGTGACGGGGGACTGCTGACTTCCTTGATTTGAGGCCGCGGATCTCAATTACATTTAACCCCAAACCACTTTCAATAAACATGAAAAATTTCCTTTAATGCTATCTGAAATGTCAAAGCAAGTGTCACTTTAAACAAATTGAAAGTGATGGTCATTTTTGAAAATGTCTGTTCAAACCAGCTAAGTGTCCCTCCCCAGCCCTTTGCCAGAAGAAAATCCACGATCTATGCACACCAGAACAAATATACCGACCTTGCAAATAAGCCTTGATAAGTGAACCTCAGTTTTGACTTGTTGCCCAGGCCTAATTTTTTTTAAATCTTATTAATAACACTGTGCTGAGTGAGCATAACACATATATCACAACTCAAGAATCCTGAAACACTGACAAAACCATTATTCTAGAAATTAGAAATAAAACATACCTGAGAGATATATAAAGCTCAACTATCTCTTACTTCTTCCTTTCTATCTACATGTTTGTGTTCAGCCCTCCTCCACTTCAACCAAGCAACAAATAACACCCGCAAACAAACCCAAACCCTCCTGTCTCCCTTCCAAGATGTCATCTGTTTTCTGTCCTTACAAATGCTATGCAATCTGCCTTCCATCTCCACCAAACCATTGAGATTACTTTGATGATGGGCATCAATATTTGGGGGATTTTTTTCCCCAAATTAATTGATCTCCTTTTATCCTGATAATTTCCCTCTTCCTAATAGGCTTATTTTGTTGTTACTTATTTAACGTTTGAACTTAACGCTTAGTTCACTGATATCCCAGCCACCCCTTCTTCCTTATAAGCACAATGTCTGAACTATTTGGGAACAACAGTATACTCAGCTAAAAGATTACATTTCCTAGCCTCTCTTAGAAGGATGTGGCTAAGGGACTAAGTTCAGGCCAAAAAGGTGTAAAAGGAAGAGTTATACAAATGATCTTAAAAGGAAGAAGATGTGCTCTTCTAATACCATCCTTGTACTGCCTGCTCAAAATGAAGGCTGGACTGTCAACATGATGGCTGGAGCTCTAGCAAGTATTCTGGACCATAAAGTAAACTTCAGAATAAAAGCCATATGTTGAATGTCAGATAGGAACCTGGGTCTCTGATAGCACTGTGAAAATACTGAAAAGGAAAACCCCACACTCTCCTGTGTTTCTCCTTTACTGTCTCACTGCTACCATATTCACACTTCTGATACCAGAGGTGTGGGCTTTTTTCCCACACCAAGCAAGAATGTGACACCAGCTGAGTACCTTTCAATTCAACTCAATTCTGACACTATCTACCTGGAGATAGCACTGGATCCTAAGGTTAAGGCCTCAGTCCCTTCAGACTGCCCCACCCCCCACTTCAGATACTAACTGCAGGTTCAGGTTGTTACCTGTGCTTCTGACTGATCAGCTTAAATCAGCAATTCCCATGATCTCTCCTGGTTAAATTTCTTGTGACCGATTCTCATCCACAAGCCCACCAAGAGCCACCTCATTAGAACAAAAGACATCCAGGAAATTCCAAGGGATTTAGGAACTCTGTGTAAGGAACCAGAGTCAAAAAACCAATAGTAGAACAAAAGATGCTCTTAGCACTTAGGAAATTACAAGAGTTTCAGGAGCTCTGTGCCAGGAACTGGGGACAGAAACAGATACATATATTTTCTATCACCTCACAGCCACCAGACCAGTCAGTCCTTGGTTCACCCTTATTCAGGCTTGTGTGATATCAGAAAGAAAAGCACTTCTAACTTGATTATTCCCCTCACTATCTGGGGGCTCTGTTTATATGTAGTTAATCTGAATTCCAAGTGACACAATTCACCTTTGGTTCAATTCTGGATATTGTTATGCAGTATTCTGACTTCCACTATTTTACAAATATCTGTCATCACAGTTTTGATCTCCTTCTATCTAATGAAAATTAAAAGTTACTCTTCTGAATACACCAAGTGATTGGGCTTTGTTTATTTCAACTTTTGTTGGTCTTACCACATTCTGTTCAGTGGCCTATAAATGGTAAATTTTTATTTATCTATTTGTTTTCTGTCTCTCCTACCAGAGGACAGGAGCCTTATGTGCCTTATCCACTGATTCCCAGTGGCTAGAAGAGTCCTTACCAAATATTTAGCAAAATATATACTTGCTGAATGAACTGAATGAATGCAGTTTGTGTAGTTTAGATCTTTTAAACATTTGTTTATGATCTAGTATATTAAATTTTATGCACACAAGAGGCAATCATAATAAAAATAAAAATACAAGGGAAAACTGATAAACATTAGAGAAAGGCAATCCATCATTATCAGTAAATAATAGAGCAAGATTATATCACGGCATGGAAAATCACTTATGCTGCAAAGGAGATAAAGTTATACATATAGTATGATTACAGCTATGTTACCCAAAACTCAAACTTATGCCTAAACAAGAACTATAAAGATAACAAAAGAGAATGTAAGTCATGCTTCCCTGAATACTATAAATTTGAAAAATGCAATTTAAAATATACTGGGCAGTAGGAAGACATCTAGAAAAAAAATAACCTAGAAAAAAAAATCATAGGAAACACACACCTAATACATTTCAAGAACCATCATAATCACTAATTAATTAAAAATGATGAAACTACAGGAACACAGATATCTCCCAGCTAAGAGCAGTACAGTAATCTGTTCCTGAAATCTAACAGCATGCATAAAGATGCTAAGTGAAGCATATTTCCCATCACTTTAAATGGGAAAAATTAAAATGTGTTACACAGCAACTCACAGTCTGCAAAGACTTTCTTAAAATGAAACTAAAATAGGGTAAAATGCCCACAAATGTAACAACTATTATGTGAGCCTGTAAATGTGTAAAACACTACTTCTTGATTTAACATCTGAAAACAAACAAGGTGAACGGCAACTGCTCAGTAAAGGCAAGAGGCCTCTCTCCATTGTCGGCAAATCACCGAGAAGCAAATCTCCCTTGGCTGACATGGTGAGCTTTACAAATCATCTACACCTGACTCTGATGATCTACCAATTGTATTTGGAATGGCATTCAAGACTTTTCTTGCATATCGTTTTGCTTTACACACTGTATTCAGTTTTGGAAAATAAGTATAAATTTTGCCCTTGTAAGTATCAATTTAAAACATTGCACTGAAAGACTTCTATGCTGTATGTGTTTCGGTATTAAAAACAAAAAGGTGGAAACCAATAACCAACAGGGAGATGGTCTGCAGGGTGTGCCTGTATTTGGAAGAGATGTCTCTTCCTACATCCTTCAGCCGATCTGATAATATGAATCGAAGGTCAAAGAGTAGATAAAATCCTATTAACTTACGGACAACTAGATCTTTAAAACCATTTCTCATTTTTTGAGCTGCAGTGTGTCAGTGTGTCAGTATTATTCACTATTATTCAAGCCACAATCTACTCAGGGCTGACCTTAATACTTAGTGAGCTTCATGTAAAAAAAAATTTCTCAAATGTAAAGAAAAGCTTTGGCCCTGAAAATCACCCACCCAAAATGGATACTACCCTGTGTACTTGGCTGTTTAGGCCATCAAGACCTAGAAACTTCTACTGGATAAATTATCCACTGCAACATTAATGACCTATATAAAATTAGAGCAAGTTTCTAAGATAAAACATAAATTGTTCCTTTCTGATGTTATCATAGCTTTTATTTTTTTAAAAATTCTGGAAAACATGTTAAATGTCATCCATGACTTCACAGTTATTCAACTATTATTGTTTTTGTTCAATATAAGTCAAAAAAAGTATCTAATTAGTATACACTTTTCCAGCTTCAGTTAAATGGCTAATAGAGTGTTTTTAGAATCACAGAATTATTTTAACAGATTTTTAAGAACTCTGTTGGTGTGCTAGATATTATTAACCTGTGGAGAGCTATAGCTTCAAGACTACTTCTTCTTTTTTGAGTAATACGGATCCTTCCCAACTCTGATCCCAGTGTCTCTCCCGTCCTTGTGCATACTCCTTCCCCAGCACTTATCTCCATGTGCTGAATTTGTCTATTTGCCTACAGGCAGACCACAGAGGTACACCAGGCTTAGTTCCAGACCACTGCAGTAAAGCAAATATCATAATCAAGTGAGTCACGTGATTTTGGGGGTTTCTCAGTGCATGTAAAAGTCATATTTACACTCCACTGTAGTCTATTACGTGTGCATAGCGTTATGCCTAAAATGTGTACATACCTCTACTGCTCAAAAATGCTAACCGTCATCTGAGCCTTCGGCTAGTTGTAGTAGTAACAAAGATTACTGATCACAGATACCATAACAAATATAATAGTAATGAAAGAGTATGAAATAGTGCCAGAATTACCAAAACGTGACAAAGAAACACGAAGTGAGCAAACACTGCTGGAAAAACGGTGCCGGAAGACTTGCTCGACACCTGGTTGCCACAACCTTCAATTTGTAAAACACATAATATCCGTGAAGCACCATAAAGCAAAGTTCAGTGAAGCGAGGTCTGCCTGCATTTGTCCCCAAGAGACTGCGATTCCTCTAGGGCTCGGACCACATCCTAGAAATAATTATATCGGGGGACTAGCACAGGACTTGAAACATAATAAGCTCGAAGTAAGAGTTGGCTGAAATGAATGCAGTGAAAACAAAGCCTCCAAAGTGTTGAGACTCATTTGCAACCAAAAATTATTTTAAGAGGCAAATGATCACTCCTTAGATCAGAACTAATTTTATTAATAATAGCACTAACATTATTGAGCCCATGTGCCAAGCAATGTCCTAAGAGTTTACTTGCGTTATATCATTTAACCCCTCAACAGCATCTGGTGAGTCAGCAACTACTTCAATCCCGCTTAACTGGCGAGGAAGCAAAGGCTTTACAGAGGTTCAGTAGTTTTGCCAAGGTCACAGAGCGGGTACTGTGCCGTGGTGGAGTCACATACCTTCACTACACTCACTTTCCAAGGACTGGAAAGATCTCCGTGAGGTTCCACTCAAATACTTTGACTAAACACTAACTACAAAAACAATCACTGCTTGTAAGTTTCTAAAGGTTGGGAAACAAAAAACAACAGGTGATGGAGTATGAAAAGTCAATGGTTTTTAGTAAACACCACATCAAATGATGATCAAATCATATGCTTAAGATAACTAATTACTAGCAGTAAGTCTTAGAAATTATATTTTGTGTTGGTTAGAATATTTAGGAAAAACAAATACGTGTAATGTTGAAATAAGACCTCACAATCAAAATGTACATGAGACAATTACTATACCCACCCTCTGTAACCCACTATGATCTGACTTCCATCAAATTTTTGCTCTCTACTAGGGGCCTTTTAGCTTCTCTACCACCTTCTGTGCTTTACTCAAGCTTCAATAATAACTGTTACTCCTAGAAAGAAGAGGAATATAAAACAGTTTTTACAATTGTTTTCCCTAGAAAAAAGTATCTTCTTGGGGCAGTTTCTAGATGGTTATCCTTTTTTAAAGTTAAGTAACACTCTGAAAAGGTACAAAGAGGAAAACAGCCAAAGAGCTCCCTCCACCTCCAGACACTCAAGTCAAAAACAATTCAAATGTATAGATGTATCATAATTTATTTAATTGGTTCTCTACTGATGGATATTTAGTTTGCTTCCAATTGCTCCCGACTATAAATAACGTCACAATTAATAATCTTGTATATATTTTACTTTGTGTGGATGGAAGTATGTCTTGGGGTAAATTACTCGATAAGAATCGCTCACTCAAAAGGCACACACACTTCTAACAGACAGCATAACAGTGTCCTGCAAAAACAAGGTTGTACCAATTTGTATTCTCACTAGAGATGTATGAGAGTGCTTGTTTCCTCACTGTTATTTTTATTTGCATTTAAAAGCCATCTGTATTTCATGTTCCATTAAGGGTTTTTATCTTTGGCTTATTTTTCTATTGTTTAATTGGTCTTTTTCTTAATGATTGGTAGTAGCATTTTCACTAAAATCAGTACTTTCTAAACTTTACTAACTTTATTCACTTTATTAACTGTATTTTAAAACTTAATTTTAAAATCTTTTTTTCCAGAACTATCCTGATCCCAAAACACACTGAGAAAAATTTAAGGAAAATTATACAACTGAGAAAAATTTAAGGAAAGGAACAAGATGCTTGACTAGTGTTTTTATGAGGTCTAAAGGCAAAAACAAGGGATCTTATCCCTCTAATATTAACAGATCACGAAGCAAAATGATGATTCATGAAGATAATTCTAAGAGGGAAACAGAACTTTTTTTCATATGGTGATCATTAGTTTCCAGTGTTTGGAGACTTACATTTTTTATTTGGAGATACTGTAAAAAATACATAAGTATACTTTATATATACTTTATATATACATGTAAATATGGAGATGCCACAAAACATATACGCACACACGTGTATACATATGTGTATACATATGTGTGTACATACACATATGTGTATGCATGTGTCTATATATACTTGCTTCAAGTATTACAAATATTTGTTCCATTTTAAAATTCAAGGTAAAAAATGATCCACAGATAAATACACATGAAGTAAGGCAAAAGGGAGCTTATGTACTGCAGATATTTGTATCAAAATTATTTTCAGAACCTCCCTCCTGCAATGAAGTTCTCCTGCTTAGACAGAGTTACAGAGTTAAAACAAACAAAAAAAACAAACATAATTTCTGGTCTTAAGAATAAACATTCAAAGCAGAGACCAGGTAGACTCAGAATACTTTAAAATGTACATACCCAAAATAGATATAAGTTTAAGTCAGCTGAATAATTTTTATTTAGAAGAATATATATTTTAAAAACTGAGGACATAAAGTCCTCAACATGAAATACAGATTAGAAATTCTCACTAAACCATTTTGGAGGCTTATAAATAAGTTCTCATTTATTAAGTCTTACTCTGTCATACAGGCCATTCCAATAAGCACTTTTCACAATAGTTCAGGTAATCCTCACAACAAGCCTATGAGGTAAGTGCTCCTTTATCCCCATTTTATAGGTAAAGGAATTGAAGCACAGGGATGCTGCCTACGATCACAAAACTCTGGGGGGGGGACCCAGTATCCAAACACAGGCATCGTGGCCCCAGAGTGCAGCAGGCCATGCATGTATTGTTAGGTGGTATTGTACTATTGATGCTGAGAATCAGGATGGACTCGACAGTGAAGGAGTTTACTATAACAAGAGCATACAACTATCCAACTAAGAACCTTTCCCACCGTTCACCGCCTTGAACACATGCTACAGGACTGAACCACTGGAGAGCACTCTAGCAGGTGCAAGGTGACTAGGGTTAGAGGCAAGCCTGCATGCGGTGGAGGACATCCCACAGATATTCACCCCACTAATTAGAGCAACGTAAAATAAAACCACAAGTCTTGATGGACACCAAGTCATATCCATCAGACTGGAAAAACTTAAAAAAGCATGCCAATACATTAAACTTAAAAACGTTAAAAAGCTGAGTACTTTGAAATAAATCTAGTTAAATGGAAGATGCATATACCTTAAAAAGCTAACAATACCACGCATTTGTGAGGACAGAAAATGGAAACTCAGATACACTAGTCTCCAAAGCCACTCTCCTGAGTACTGTGAAAAATATCTAGTTAAATGGGAGATGTGTATATCCTACAGTCCAGCAATTTTCACTCCTGGGTATGGACCCTAAAGAAACTACTGCACACGTACACCAACAAACATTTTCAATAATGTTCACTGCAGAGATGAAAACTTCAGCAAAACTCAACTGCCCATCCACAGGAGAATGAATCGTGTCTCAAAAGCTAAATGTATCAACATAAGTAAATCCACGAATATAATATTAAACAAACAAACAATAAAAAGGTGGGGGTGGGGTGGATGGGGAGTTATTGCTTAGTGGGTATGCAGTTTCAATCTGGGAAGATAAAAAAGCTCTGGAAATGGAGGGTGGTGATGGTTGCACAACAATGTGAACATACTGAATACCACTGAACCGTATGTGTAAAAATAGTTAAAATGGTACATTTGATTATTTTTAATGCTCCAAAAAAAGAGCAAGTTGCAGAATGCTATGATGATACTATTATATACTTTTAAAATATGAAAAACAACTCTGTTGTTTAGAGTTATAAATATAGAGTGAAGTATAAAAATAGCATAGAATGATAAACACCAAATACAGGACACAGATTACCTCTGAAATAGAGGGAAGGAAAGGAAATATGAAAGAAAAGAGGTTCACAGGGACGGCAACTGAGTTTATAATATTTTATTTCTTAGGTTGGATGGTAGTTACATTCGTATTTACCATCTTATTTACTATATCTCCAAAATATTCACTAATCATACAAAATTGGTGATAAAGGGCATTATACTTTAAAATATAAACACAAGCACGATGTTTTTAGATGTTTTTATCTAGACCTTATGAGGTTGGCACTGCTATTAGCCCCATCTTCCAGATGAGAAAACTGAGTCCCTTGACCAATATTAACCAAGAAGTGGTAGAGACAGGATTCTAACATGAGCAGTCTTATTTAAGAATCCCAAGCTCTTAACTGCTACACAAGACAGACTGTTGGTGAACAATGAAACATACATCAAGAGGAAAGGAGATAAATCTGATTTGCTCATTCACCAAACATTTCTCATGTGGCAAGTGTGTGTCACCCTGGGATAAGAGCTGGGAAAACAGCAATGAGCAAAAGTGACATGACACACACTGTGCCTTCTCTCGGGGCCCTTTGGGTTTGCAAGAAGACAGTTAACTAAGCAATCACAACCCACTGCGGTAAGCACTATGATGCCATGTTACAAGACAGCACAAGGTACCACTGGCACGTAAGTAATGAATACAGACTAGGGGAGGAGGAGGGAGACAGGGAAAGCCACCAAAGACAAGACCTGCAAATTAAATTGTTAGGCCCACAGAATAAGATGTTATCCAGACAATAAGAACAGTGCTGAAGTCTTATATTTACCACTGTGGGAAAACGTCTGTGACACACTGTTAATGGAAAAAAAGGTCAAAATCAACACATCTCCTTGGAGTGAACTGGAACTAGTGTACGTTTCAGTATACAATAAGCTTATCAAATCAGTGCATAAAAGATGGATAATTCAATAAATGATACTGGATAACCAAATAAAAGTGAACACCAAATTGTATCCCAATTGGATTAAAGAGTCAAGTTTTTAAAAATTAGGCCATGAAAGAAGGAAAATATGCATACGTATTTTTGTAACCCAGGAGGGGTGGGTGAGGACTTTTCAAGCATGTCACTAAAGGCAGAATTCACAAAGATAAAGATGACTACATCTTGAAGAAAAAAGCTGGATGACAAAGTACCAGATTTCAAAATTTTAAATTAACCCTGACAGGCTACCTTATACCACACATGAAAATGTATCTGAGGGTGACATCACCAAGACGGTGACATATGTCGTTTGCAACTTCACTCCCTCTCAGAAGAACAACTAACAACTATTCAAAAACAAGACACCACTGAGAGACTTCTAGAACACGGGGGTGAGACACCCCCTAACCACAGAGACCAAGACAGACTGCGAGAGGAGGTAAGAGAAGGGGCAGCACGCTGACGCCGCCCTTCCCCCAGGCCAGTGCAGCACCACACAGAGGTCTCCTGAGTCTCCGGTTCCTCCAGTGGGAAAAGAGAACCCAGCGGGGACAGCCAGCACCCTCCCCACCCCCAGCATCATGGGTCACTTTGTGGGAGCCTCTACTCTGATCTTGCACCACGTGGACTGCAGGGACTCTTCGGGGCACAACCACTCAGAATTTGACTGTGGCTGAGAAGCAGGGAGGGTCCTGCAACAACCAGCACGTGGATCTTGGGAGACTGAGTTCATACCTGCAGTGTTCAAGTAGTGACCCCAACCAGCAGCTCTGCTCACCTGCAGAACCCAGCCGGGGGCGCGCTCCGATCAGGCAACTTGGTGGGGCGGGCAGGGAGGGGATCTGCCAGATATGGATCCTCAAACAGGGAGTTTTGCTGCCCTAGAGCCCAGTTTGCCTGTGCTCAGGCAGGAGCTGAATCACAACCCCACCCACTGTGCACAGTGTCCTCCAGCCTCATCTGACCAGAAGGGCTGGTGACAACACCTGGAAGCCGTGCGGCACTGAAGGACTCCAGCTGCCAGGCGTGCAGGCAGAGCCGATAGTTTGCAGAGCAAAGCCCGTGGCCCTGCTCAGTCAAGGAACTGGGGTGTGACAACAAAGAGCTTTACCAGTTTTAGAGCTGCTTCTCCTGCTGCACCTGGGCTGGGAATCTGATTCACAGGCCCACGCATCACTGAATACAGCCTTCAGCCTGTCCAACTACGGAGTCTGACCAGAGCACCAGGGGAAGCTGCACAGCCCATTCAACAGCCCTACGCACAGCGGCACTGAACAGAGAGCACAGCCCATGCTCCCCCATCTGCAGAGCAAAAGCGATGGCATCCCTGAGCAGGATATTCAGTGCACACTCTGGCCTGATTCAGGTCCCCAAACACCAGCTGTACAGGACCTGGGTCCCACTGGCTGGCCTGCCAGGACAGGGAAGCTACTTTGCAGCCCCATCTACTACTATATAGAGCACCCAGTCCTGACCATCAAGTAAACCTGACCAGGGAATCCTGGCAACTGTGCAGCCCCTCCTACAGACTTGCTTGTGTGGGGAACCAAGCCAGCAGCCTATCCAACTCTTTTCAGGCACCGGCACACACCCCACCCCCACCCCCATCCTCACAGCTTGAACAAGTGCCTCGCCTAAAACAGACCAGAACAGCAGCCCCCGCTGCCCAGCGACATTACTGGCAGACACACCCAGAAACCCAAACTGAGCTGCCTGGTGAAGAACTGTCTCTGACCACGCAAACCTTGTAAAGTCTAGAAGTGGAGCCCAATTACTCAAATGCACAGGAAAATACATAAGGAACCAAAGACGGTCAAAAATCAGGCAAACAGGATCAAAGAAATGAATAGCTCCAATAACTGACTCTAAAGAAATAGAGATTGATGAACTATCACACAAAGAATTCAGAATAATCCTCCTAAGGAAGTTTAGTGAACTACAAGAAAACACAGAGAGACAACTAAACAAAATTAAGAAAACAACATATGAACAGAATGAGAAGTTCAACAAGGAAAAAGCAACCATCAAAAAAACCCAAACAGAAACCCTAGAACTGAAAAATAGAATAATTGAACTAAAGAATTCAATAAAGAATTTCAAAAGTAGACTCAACCAGGCATTTAAAAAAAAAAAAAAAAAGCAACCCAGAGAATAGAACGTTGGAAACTGTCAAGGGAACAAAAAGGGGGAAAAATGCAACAGAGTGAAAAAAGCCTACCAGAATTATGAAAAGAAACAATATTCGCATTATGGAAATTCTAGAAAAAGAAGAGAAAGGGACGGAAGTATATTTAAAGCAATACAGCTAGAAACTTCCTAACCTCGGGAGAGAAATGGACATCCACAGCCATGAGGCCCAAAGGACCCCAAACAGGTTGAACAGAACGGGGTCACACCAAGACACATTATAGCTAAACTGTCAAAAGTCAAAGACAAAGAAAGAGTCTTAAGAGTGGCGAGAGAAAAGAGCAAAGTCACAAACAAGGAAAGCCCTATGAAACTGTCAGTGAATTTCTCAATAGAAACATTTCAGGCCAGGAGAGAATGAGCTGTTATAGTCAAAACATTGAAAGAAAATAACTGTCAACCAAGAATTCTGTACCCAGTAAGGCTGTCCTTCAGACACAGAAAGAGAGAGAAAGATGTTCCTAAACAAAGTTGGGGGAGTTTATCACCACCAGACCTGCCTTACAAGAAATGCTAACAGGAGAGTTCTCTGAGTGGAAGTAAAAGAATATTAATTAACATCATAAAAACATAAAAAGATGGATGTGGCAATCATTTCACAACATACATAAATCAAACCATCAGGCTATATGCCTTAAACTTATACAGTGATATATGTCAATTATTTCTCAATAAAATTGAAAAAAATTTTTTCTTTAAAAAAAAAAGTATCCCAAAGGCAAGACCTTATCCTTCAGACCCTCAGCAGAGTTGCCCCAAACCACTTACTCCTTCCTCTGGGCTGTACTTTGGTCTAGCTAGGCCTCCCCAGGTAAGGGAATACCCACAAGAGGGACCAGCTCCCAGCCTACCTAGTCCTCATCTACCTATGGGCAAAGTATGAGCAAGAGTTTTTAATTAACTCTGTTCCCTCTTACCAAAACTGTATCCCCTGAGAGCTTTGTCCAGAAATATGTCCTAAACCTTCATCAGAATGCAGAAATGGGCAACGGGAAGCTTAAAGCTCTCCCCACCCAGTGTTTGGTGAGTGTCAGCCACTTATATTAGTAATTCATCCCCCATTGTTGGACACTTGTGCTGCTTCTAATAGTTCACCACTATAAACAAAGCAACAGCAGACACCTTCGAATATATAGACTTTCATCTTTAGAATTCTTTCTTAAGAATTCTACCTGTTGGTTTTAGCCAGCATATACCTAGCATCTGGCTGGATACTTATATATTACGGCATTTTGGTTGGATACCTGGGAACACTGACTTGTGTGTATCACACCCTTGACTCCAAAAAGAAGAGCTCTCCTGTTTCCACAGGAAATGTTAGTACCACAAGTGGTGTTAAACAGTGAACAGGTGTTCAGTTACTAAGAGAGAACCGAGGTAACATTGGGGGGGGCAGGATCCAGACAACAGGAAGCAGCACCAAGATGCAGAAGGTTCTGAGGTTCTGTGCAAACGGGTCTCTCTAAAGAGGTAGGTGGGCAAAGAGTTAAAATATCAGATTTGAAGACTGAAGCAAGAAATTATCCTATAGACAAAGAGTCTAGTATAGCAGTTCACAAATATGTGTTTGGAGTTCATGTACCTAGACTCAATTTCCAGCTCTACAAATTGTGTGTGTGATCTTGAAAAAGTCACCTAAACTGTCCACACCTTGGTATCTTGCCTCTGAAACGGAAATTGCTAATGTTGCTGCCTTGACAGGGCTCCTGTGCCCTCAGGCTTCCTTTGGGGGTTGACCTATGCGAGCACCCGTTGAGCAGGGAAGAGGAAAGGGTCTCTCCCCGCCTTGTGAGGCTGTGGCTGCGACCTTCAACAAAACATCACTACCTTCTCCAGGTGGCCTGCTCTGCAATACTCGCTCTCCTCCCAGGTTCCAGTAACCTCTCCTTCCCCTTGTCCCTTCGGCCCTGTGGATGGTGATGCTCTGGTGCTGCATCTCTGGTGCTGTGGGCCCCAGGATCCTTGGCACCCTGTGGTTCCCCTGTTCCTCCCACACACCTTTACAATTCAGCCCTTAGTAAATAAACCCTCCTCAAATTATCCTAAAAACAATTAGTCTGAGATGATTCATAGACCCAAATGTGAAAGAAAAACTAATACAGCTTTTAACAACAAAACCGTAAGAAAATATCTTCATGACCTTGAGGCAGGCAGAGATTTCATAAATAGGACAAGAAAAGTACTAACCATAAAATTTCAACAAATTGATAAATTGGGCTTTGTTAAAATTAAGAACTTCTGTTTACCTAAAGATATCATGAAGAATAAAAGCACAAAGACACTAGAAGCTATCTGAGCACATGTATCTGACAAAGCTCTTGTGTCCAGAATATATTTTAGAACATCTACGAGTCAATAAAAAATAATCCAAATAAATAAGGAACAAAAGAACTGAACACATAATTTACATAAAAAGGATAGCCAGCGACTTCCCTGGTGGAACAGTGATTAAGACTCTGAGCTCCCAATGCAGGGGGCCCATGTTCAATCCCTGATCAGGGAACTAGATCCCACACGCATGTCACAACTAAGAGTTCGCATGCCACAACTAAGGAGCTGGTGAACCACAACGAAGGAGCCCGCCAGCCACAACTAAGACCCAGCACAGTCAAATAAATAAATTATATAAAAAAAAGAGGATAGCCAAATGGCCAATCAGCATGTGTATTCAACATGAAAGGTACTCACTGGGCAAACTAAAACTACAGTGAAATATCACTACACAACAACGAAGATGGCTAAATTTTAAAATGGTGGGGGCAGAGAACGTAGAACAACTGGCCCTCAAACACTGCTGGTGGAAGTATAAACTGGTACAATTACTTTGGAAAGTTGATAATAACTACTGAAGTGAGATGTACACTTACCCTGTACTCTAACAATTCTGGTCTATGTATTTACTCAGCAGAAATGCACATATATTTATCTATACACAAGAATGTCCATAAAAATTATTCATAGTAGTCAAAACCATAAAACAACTCAAACGTCCACCAATAGTAGCAACACTAAATAATCTGTTGTATAGTCATATACTGTAGAGCAGTAAAAATGAATGAACTGCTACATATAATGTCATGGAGAAACCTCAAACACGATACGGAGCAAAAATAAAAATCAGTCACAAAAGAAAACATAATAAATGGTTCTACTTGTATAAAGTTCAAAAACAGTCAAATCAAAAATAAATGTAGGGGACTTCCTAGGGGGCACAGTGGTTAAGAATCCGCCTGCAAGTGCAGGGGACACGGGTTCGAGCCCTGCTCTGGGAAGATTTCCACATGCCACAGAGCAACTAAAACCCACGCACCACAACTACTGAGCCTGCTCTCTAGAGCCCATGAGCCACAACTATTGAGCCCGTGTGCCACAATTACTGAAGCCCACACGCCTAGAACCCATGCTCTGCAACAAGAGAAGCCATTGCAATGAGGAGCCTGCACACCGCAACCAAGAATAGCCCCTGCTTGCCACAATTAGAGAAAAGCCCGTGTGCAGCAATGAAGACCCAACGCAGCCAATAAACAAATTAAATAAATTTATAAAAAATAAATAAATAAATAAATAAATAAATAAATGTAAAATTCAAGAACAGGCAAACAATGCATGGTGACAGAAGCTGATAGAGTTGTTCATGATATTTTAAATAAAAAGTACAGTTGTGAAAATATGTATGATCTCATTTTACAAGTAAAATACACACACACGTTTATATACATACGAATTAAAACTCTGGAAAAGAAACAGCATTGTAATAATAGTGTTTTTACCTTTGAATTCTGGTGGTGTATGAGTCACTTTATTTTCTTCATTATGGTAATATTTGTTTTCTAATTTGTTTTTAGCAGATATGCTTATCTAATGTTTAATCTCATAAAAGAAAATGCCTTTAATTTCTTCATTAAACAATATTATTGCTCTGGGTTCAAAAGGTTAATATTCATTACATTAATATCTATTGTTCACTCTCCCCACTTCCATCCTTCCATGCAACCCACTACAAAATGGCTTCTATGCAAAACACTGTATTCTACTTCTTTTTGATACAGTCCCTAGAGGACAACTGGTAAACCAAGTCTGTTTTTCATCACTGCTTAACCTTCCCTCAGTATCTTCACGGAAACTCATTGCTTCTTTGAATTATATGTAATGCACCATACTTGCATGGGATTTAACCAACACCACTACCAAATTCTTCCCAGACTCACTCTCTATACACGCTCTTTCTCTTGAAAGCTTCAAAATTTGTCTTTCCTAAGGCTCCTTCTTTGGCCCTCTTTAGACACTTCTTGGACAATTCCATCCACTTTCTTGCCTTCAACTGCAATCTACTGCTACAGGGATGACCTCCAAATCCACATATTCACACTCCGACATTCCTCTGAGTCCCCAAGTCATACGTGCAGTTATCTACTAGACATCACTTGACACCTCAACATCAACCTAAGATGCAACACATTCATCTTTCCCTGCAAGTTCAGGCAGAAGTCAAGTCTGGAGAAAACCTACTGACTAGGGAATTTCCTGGGGCTGGGGGGAGCCAAACAGTTTGCAGACACTGGGTTTGGAAAACACCACTGCAGAGATCAAGGTCAGCAGTCGTGGTCTGATTTCAAAAGTGGCTAAAACCAGAATATCCTTTTAGCCAACCAGAAGAGGGCGAAATGGCATTAAACCCAGGTTGGATGGAATCAACACCCGGGAAGATCCATGCCAACAGAGAGAGTACACACTTACATAAAGGTAAAGGGCAAAAGAAAGCCTAAGAAAAGACAGTAAGAAGAAACAGATATCCAGACCACAGCCACAGGGAAACTAAAGCTCAAGAGAAGAATGTGGCATCAATGATGGGGGGTGGAAGTAAACCAAACAGGTCAATAAGCAGGGGAACTAGTCAGAATGGTGGAGGGGAGATAAGCTCATCCTAAAAGGGAGGGAGGGAAGAAGATGTGCTATTTCACTGACTCTAAAATATTCTAGATTATAAGACACACAATTATTTTATGTACCATTATTTTATGTCTTTCCTTGATGAAAGTAACAATGCTATCAATTACAAAGGACACGCCATCTCTGGCTGTATCTGACTTTAGGAATGTTAAAAGTCACAGCATGTGCATGCTGCAACTGAGGAGCAGCAGAGGCACGAGGCGCCCTCTGAGGCGCGCTCAGGACAGGAACCTGATCCACACTCAGGTCCCCATGATACGAAGAAACAGGCTGGAACACACTCTTGCGAGACCCTGATGCAGGCCAACAAGCAGGAAACTGAATGAGGAGGGAAAATCCCAGCCTTCCCTCCCGTGGGTCTACTATACCAGTCACTCAACACTTCACTTCCGACACTTCTGGTCACCAAATGTGTAGGGGATGTGCCCCCACTCTGCAATTTTCTGCAACACCAGCTGGGTGTCCTACAAATTAACTCAATTTTGACACTACACCTTACTTGAAAGGCCAGTCCCAAGGCCAGGTTGTCCCCTGTGCTTCTGGATGATGCGCTCTAAATCAGAGGTTCTCACAACCCCCTCCTCTGGTTTGATTAATTTGCTAGAGCAGCTCACAGAACTCAGGAAAACACTGACTTACGTTTACCAGTTTATTAAAGGGTACAGATGAACAGCCAGATGGAGAGACGCATAACACGAGGTCTTGGGAGGGTCCCGAGCACCGGAGTCCCCATGGAGTTGGGGGTGCACCACCCTCCTGATACATGGATGTGTCCACCAACCTGGAAGCTCCCCAAACCCCCTGGTGGGATTTTTATGGAGGCTTCCTCTGGTAGGCATGATCGATTAAGTTCATTTCCAGCCCCTCTCCCTTCTGTAGAGAGGGGTGTGGGTGTATGTGTGTGTGTGTGTGTGCGCGCGCACGCATGCATGGCAGGGGGTTGTTGAAAATTCCAAGCTTCTAATTATGGTTTAGCCCCTCTGGTGACCAGCCCCCATGCAGCAGCATCCAGAAGCCCACCAAAAGTGCCTTCTTAGAACAAAAGACAATCATGTAGAAAGTTACAGGGGCTTTAGGAGCTCTGTGACAGGAACTGGGGGCAGAGACCAAAACACATATGTTCTATTATCTCACACTGTTAACTGATGAAAAACTACGCTGTCTTTAATCTGAAGGTGAAAGAGAAATTTTAATAGTATGGAAAAATGCTCATGACCCGGTGTAACAACAAAAAGCAACATATAAAACTGAATCACACATGCAAAACAAATCACCCCCTCCTCATCAAAGGGTTAACTAGAAGCACTACTACAAAAAGTCAGTAGTGGTTGTCTCAAGGTCCTGGAATTACAGGTAACTTCTTCCTTTGTTTCTTTATATTTCTCTTTACTCCCCCACAAATTTCTATGGTTGATTATTAAATATTTGTTTTTTAAAATCTGCCAGTTGTGGGTCACATGAATTCTTTGGTCTATTTAAACATTAGATACAGAGCCCTCTCATTAATGTACAATAAGCTCTTCTTAACAGTGAGACATTCCTCCAATAACATCAGGTCAATGCAAGCTCACATCCTTAGAACTAATGTTCATTTTGGATATGCAAGCATGTGTAATGTGGGGAAGTATATTTGTCTTTCAAACGTGAGGTTTCAAGAATATCAATATTATTGCTCAAACACAGAAAAGGATTAATTACTTCCATTTCCTAGTGGATCTTCAACTTGGCACAATAATGTGCCAGCAGAAACACATCTGGTCACACTGCTGACAGAAGTCTACTGCCAAAGGTACGCAGTGCTGTCTTGCACAAGATGGATTTCTCTCTTTAAAAAAAAAAAAAAAAAAAAAAAGGACCGTTTGACAAGTAGCAGTCGTGTCCAGAAACTGAAGCTAATACAGGCTATGCTGTGTCATCTTGACGGAATTGCTTTTTAGCCCCACATACTCAAGTGTCAATATATTTCTCCCCTCGTATTTGAAAAGGAACATTTTGACTAAGGATAAAAATCTTGAAATGTAAACATTATACTTGCCAAGAATAATAAAACAAAATACACTACCTTCTTCTACTTTGGGTGGAACTAGCTCACAAGTAGGTTGAAAAGCTTGGGGAAAATCAGATTTCTTTGTTTATAAAGTTTAAGAAATTCTTTCCCTTCAAATGTCTGTTCTTGCTCAGGTATACTAAAGGCTCAAAGAAGTAACAGAAGATAATAATATGGATGTTCTAATTGAAACAGCTCAAAAATCACTTTCTTTAACTTTTTTTTTTTTTGGCACACGGGCTTAGTTGCTCCGCGGCATGTGGGATCTTCCTGGAGCAGTGATCGAACCCATGTCCTCTGCATTGGCAGGCAGATTCTTAACCACTGCCCCACCTAGGAAGCCCTCAAAAATCACTTTTACTTCAAAGTTTTCATTTAAAAACTCAAATGATATCAGATCACAGTATTCATATATTTGACCCGAGCTAATAAGTATAGTCATAGCATAAATGTCTTATTTTTTTAGTACTGAACAGCAATAAAGTCAACCTTTCTTGATAGTGTCTAATGTACCAATAACAGCAGGTATTTAAAAGGAAATAACATAGCTTGAGTTAATTTAAAGAAAACTTTTTATTTTGACAGCAGCTTCCTGACACAGATTTTTCTTAAATGACAACATAAACAATACAAGAATGAGAAACATAAACTAATCACTACAAAATGCTTAGAAAGCAACTGCCCTAATCTGCGAGCAGCTAATTAAAATAGCCCAAGGAAACTTTTCCAACTAGAGTTACATGGACACAATGATGATGTTACATGTAAGAAGCTCGTGGGTTAGAAAACACTATAGAACTTTTAAGTTACTGCATTGCTATCAATGAGTCAACCCAGAGTACCCACAATTGAACTGGACATCCAAAGGCTTATAACTTCAAGATAAGAATTCATTATGTGTTGCTCTGCAGTGGGGACTGCCTTCTGTATTTTTGCTAAGTTTCCATACTGGGCCAAAGACATCCCCACGTTCTTCCAGGAGATGTGGTACATATATACAATGGAATACTACTCAGTCATAAAAAAGAATGAAATAGTGCCATTTCCAGCAACATAGATGCAACTAGAGATTATTATACTAAGTGAAATAAGTCAAAAAGGGACAAATACCATACAATATCACTTATAAGTGGAATCTAAAATATGGCACAAATGAAATTATCTACAAAACAGAAAGACTCACAAACACAGAGATCAGACTTGTGGTTACTGGTGGGATAGGGGGAGAAAGATGGACTGGGAGTTTGGGTTTCGTAGATGCAAACTATTACATTCAGAACGGATAAACAACAAGGGCCTACTGTATAGCACAGGGCACTATATCCAGTCTCCTGGGATAAACCATAATGGAAAAGAATATAAAAAAACAATGTAGACTCACTCCCTCTTGCAAGAGCACCAGAATTACAACTAAATGCTGAACAATCATCGACAGAAAGACACTGGAACTCACCAAAAAAGACACCCCACATCCAGAGACAAAGGAGAAGCCACAATGAGATGGTAGGAGGGGCGCAATCACGTTAAAATCAAATCCCATAAATGCTGGGTGGGTGTCTCACAAACTGGAAAACAGTTATACTGCAGAAGTCCACCCACTAAAGTGAGGGTTCTGAGCCCCACGACAGGCTTCCTAACCTGGGGGTCCAGCAATGGGAGGAGGAATCCCCAGAGAATCAGACTTTGAAAGCCAGCAGGATTTGACTGCAGGACCTCCACAGGACTGGGGGAAACAGAGACTCCACTCTTAGAGAGCACACAAAAAAGTGTGCTCACCAGGACCCAGGGGGAAGGAGCAGTGACCCCATAGGAGACTGAACCAGACCTACCTGCTGGTGTTGGAGGGGTGCCTGCAGAGGTGGGGGGCAGCTGTGGCTCACCAAGGAGACAGGGCCACTGGCAGCAGGGGTTCTGGGAAGTGCTCACTGGCATGAACCCTCCCAGAGTCCACCATTAGCCCCACCAAAGAGCCTGTAAGCTCCAGTGCTAAGTCGCCTCAGGCCAAACGACCAACAAGGTGGGAACACAGCCCCACCCATTAGCAGACAAGCAGGTTAAAGTTTTACTGAGCTCTGCCCACCAAATCAGATTAAAGCTTTACTGAGCTCCACCCAACCCAGCCCTACCCACCATCAGTCCTCCCATCAGGAAGCACCCACGAGCCTCCTAGATAGCTTCCTCCACAAGAGGGCAGACAGCAGGATCAAGCAGTATCAGCAGTATTTCAACTTGTGGAACTGAAAACCACAGCCACAGAAAGACAGAGAAGATGAAAAAGCTGAGGACTTTGTACCAGATGAAGGGACAGGATAAAACACCAGAAAAACAACTAAATGAAGAGCAGATAGGCACCCTTACAGAAAAAGAATTCAGAATAATGATAGTGAAGATGAGCCAGGACTTTGAAGAAAGACTGGATGCAAAGATGGAAAAGTTTACCAAAGATCTAGAAGAATTAAAGAGCAAACAAACAGAGATATGCAACACAATAACTGAAATGAAAAATACACTAGAAGGAACCAACAGCAGATTAGCTGAGGCAGAAGGGCGAATAAGTGACCTGGAAGACAGAATGGTGAAAATCACTGATGCAGAAAAGAATAAGGAAAAAAGAATGAAAAGAACTGAAGACAGCCAAAGAGACCTCTGAGACAGTGTTAAATGTACCAACATTCGCATTATAGGGGTCCCAGAAGGAGAAGAGAGAGAGAAAGGACCTGAGAAAATATTGGAAGAGATTATAGTTGAAAACTTCCCTAACATGGGAAAAGAAATAGCTCCTCAAGTCCAGGAAGCGCAGAGTCCCAGGCAGGATAAACCCAAGGAGCAACACGCCAAGAAATATAGTAGTCAAATTGACAAAAATTAAAGACAGAGAAAAGTTATTAAAAGCAACAAGGGAAAAATGACAAATAACATACAAAGGATCTCCCATAAGGGTAACAGCTGATTTCTCAGCAGAAACCCTGCAAGGCAGAAGGGAGTGGCATGATATATTTCAAGTGATGAAAGGGAAGAACCTACAACCTAGAATACTCTACCCAGCAAGGATCTCATTCAGATTCGATGGAGAAATCAAAAGCTTTAGAGACGAACAACAGCTAAGAGAATTCAGCACCACCAAACAAGCCTTACAACAAATGCTAAAGGAACTTCTCTAAGCAGGAAACATAAGAGAAGAAAAGGACCTACAGAAACAAAAACAAAACAATTAAGACAATGGTAATAGGAACATACATATCGATAATTACCTTGAATGTAAATGGACTAAATGCCCCAACCAAAAGACACAGACTGGCTGAATGGATACAAAAACAAGACCCATATATATGCTGTCTACAAGAGACCCACTTCAGACCAAGGGACACATACAGACGGAAAGTAAGGGGATGGAAAAAGATATTCCATGCAAATGGAAATCAAAAGAAAGCTGGAGCAGTGATACTCATATCAGATAAAATAGACTTTAAAATAAAAAATGTTACAAGAGACAAGAAAGGACACTACATAAAGATCAAGGGATCAATCCAAGAAGAGATAACAATTATAAATATACATGCACCCAATCTAGGAGCACCTCAATACATAAGGCAAATGCTAACAACTATGAAAGAGGAAATGCAAGGCAGAAATAGAGACACAGATGTAGAGAACAAACACATGGACACCAAGCGGGGAGGGTTGGGGGGGATGAATTGGGAGACTGGGATACCAAATTGTACACTCTAAATATATGCTGTTTATTGTCTGTTAACTGTATCTCAATAGAAGTTCTAAGAAAAAAAAGTATATATATGTACAACTGAGTCATTTTGCTGTACAGCAGGAATCAGCACAACACTGTAAATCAACTATACTTCAATTAAAAATTTTTAAAAATAAATAATTAAAGAATTCACTTTGTGGAAAATTTTGGCGAAAAAGAAAAAAGGTGGCTACTGAGCCATTCTGCTAATGCCTACTTCTCGTCTTTCACACTCCGACTCAGGAGGGGTCTAGATAACAATCTCGTGTGTTTGATATATTTTTTTTAATTTTTATTGGAGTAGAGTTGATTTACAATGTTGTGTTAGTTTCAGGTGTACAGCAAAGCAAATCAGTTATACATGTACATCCACTCTTTTTTTAGATTCTTTTGCCCTGTAGGTCATTACAGACTATTGAGTAGAGTTCCCTGTGTAGGTCCTTATTATTTATCGACTTTATATACAGTAGTGTGTATGAGACGTGTTTGCGATTGCCAGCCCCTGCTGTTTACTTCCATCTAAACCCATTCTGATTTTTATGCTGTGTATCTCCCGTCTCAGCAACAAGCAAAGAGGATACAGCTGAAGGTGAAGTCCGGAGACAAAGAGAATTTAGGAACCAAGAAGCATCTGACTTGCTAGCTTTATAAATAACCCAAGACAGATCAGAAACCAATGCCTGTTTTGCATGTCTTAAATAATGTCAGTGTTAATCACCAAAAAAGGCAATAATTTAACTTCTCAAGCATAAAAGGGCGCCAGCGCCATGGACATAATCAGCTGAAAAGTCAAGAAAATGTATACAGTACCTCTTACCACTACAGAGCTCTGGTGAGTCTCCACTCATTCATTCTTTTAAAACATTTATCAAATACCATAAAATGTGCTATGTTAGACAGAATTCAGACATAAGTAAGGAATCCAGCTGGGGAGAGAAGCGAGGGTAAAACAGAGTAAACGAAGTATATTTACAGATGTAAAACTTAGGAAGGCAGACAGGGGCAGCTATTTGCAACTGGAAAAGGCTTCACAGCAGAGGTAATAATGAATTTTTACAAGTCAAAGAAATGGAAAGAAAGGACAGTCTAGGCTCTGAGGAAGTAACCAAAGACTCGGGAAAAGCGCTGGGCACACCTGCAGAAATGGCAAGATAAGCAGGGATGTGTAGCATTCTTGGGGAATATGGTGAACGATGAGTCTAGAAACGTCCACTACAGCCAGACGGCGATGGGGTGGGAATGCCACAATAAGTGCCGGGAAAAGGAGAGAAAGGCAAGTTTTCTGGGACAGTGACTCCCATATATTTGGCTGCACATCAAAAATCACCCGAGATGTGTATAAAACACAGATTCTCAAATCCCACTAGGAAAAGGAACCTGTAATTTTTTTTTAAGCTCCTGTAGTCAATATCAGTTAGATCTGGGTAGAGCACGAGGAACTCCAGGGCAGAAGCGAAGAGAAAAGAAAAGGGGAGATGGCTACAAGAGAAGAGGCAGAACTAATGGAAAATACCAACTACTGACAAAGGTGCCAATGGAAAAGAAGAACCAGAAGGGTACTTTAGGTCTACAAGAAGAGGAAGACTTAAGAAGGGGCAAGTGTTTCCAGGAAAAAGACATTAAATCTGGACATTCTGGGGTTGAGTTCCTTATCAGGTAGGAAATTTAGTTCTACAAATTCAGGAAAATTAACTTCATATTTAAACATATACTATTTGCTGACACCTCTACTAGGGTTGCTATGTACTACAGCTTAACTGTGTTTTATTACTTAGCTTTGGAAATATGCATCTCTCTCCCTAAATACATAAAGGAAATATAATACATATAAGGCAGAGTGCTAGAAACTTAACAGGAACTCAATAAATATTTACTGAATAATAAAAATGAAAGTCTAAAATAAAGTTGAAGATTTTAATTTTTTTTTTTAGAGAAAAAAAAATATCTCTCTCTACATTTTTTTTAATGATGTCATAATTCTTACCTTTGCAGCCAAGGCTTTTAAACTGTTGAGGAATCTTTGCCAGAAATCCTTGAAGAGCGGGCGGTCAATTTTCTTCAGGCTCTCTTTGGTGCTAGCGTCCACACTGACGTAGAGCTGGGTAACTGGTTTGAGGTTCCTTGGTAATTTAAAATTTAAAAAAACAATGCAACAACAGAAGAAGAAAATTATGCCTAAGTCAGGCTTTTCATGATGTTAAACTTACAATCTGCAACAGATGTGGTGATTAAACATTTCACTAGGTCCAGAGGCTTCTTCTTCTCCCAGAAGACTGAAGCCATGATTTTAATGTGACAGAATGGGATGTCAGTTGGTTATTTTTCTAAATGCCTGGACACCATCCCTGATAAACCGAAAACATTCAATTACTTAAAATTGGTCTCTCTCCAAACACTAGGTTTTAGTGGAAAATAAAACAAGATCAAGCTTTAGGTCTGGCATTATCAGCTCAGCACAATGACAGGGAAGCGGGGGGCTCTCAGACCACAGTTTCTTCATTCACTCTGCCACTTAAGACTTCAACAGGGGTCTGTGCTGATGGGCCACCTCCCATCAGCGATTTGCTGATTTCTTTGCCTTCTTAATCCGTGTCCATGAGTATCACTCACCCTCCACCTCTCCCAAACTCACTAACTCACTTCACAATGTCATCATCTACCAGATTTCTTGCCAGTTATGTTTTAAGCCCTGACTGTACTTCTTCCAAAGTTTCTCTGTTCTCCCTTCAAATGGGTCTCATAATTCACTCTCTTCAATGAATTACGAACTACAAAGAAAGAAATTCCCCCCTTAATTATCCTCTGACCAAATTCTCTCATTATTCATTTTCTATAACTATTCCATAATTTGTATTTACCCCTAAAATGCTATTTATGCATTTTTTGTTTCAAAGTCTATGTACTTTCAAAAACTGACACATAATTCACATGCCATAAAATTCACCCTCAAAAGTGGTTTATGTGCTTTTTATATCTATCAGTATTGGCCTCACCAATCTTTGAGTGGAAGACCCTGAAGGACAGGAACTCTATTTTTCTTTTTATCCAGTCACACGGGTAGACACGTAAAGCTGCTTTTTAGTGGATATTGTTGACTTCAGCTGACAGAACTTTTAAGGAAAAGTAGGCCAAACAAATGCTGGTAATCATCTGGCTTAGTGACGTATGGAAAAATCACAAGGGCCTAAACTCAAAGTTGTTAAAAGTGGAGAAGCTCTGACCAAAGTTAGGAAAGAATGATTAAAACACTGGCAGACTCTCATTGCTTTAATCCCTCTCCAATACGGATATATAAAGGGAATCCTTAAAAGTTCAAAAATGTATCACTACTGAGCAAAGGACATCAATTACTGGAAATGCGAAACAATAAGCGTGCTGTAACGGCAGCATTTTGTCTCACCACCCCTTTTGATGAGGGCCTCTCTAATATCAGAAAAGCTACTTTAGCTGGACATCATGTTTGACAAAAATAAAAAGACTGTCTTAATGAATACTGCTGGCTATCATCATCTGATACTCACAGGACTTTGTCATAAGGCTGCCTGATGCAAAATGGCAACTGGCCTGACCTTTTCACTATGCCTCCATAACTACTTTAAGATTATGAACAGTAAATTCCAAAGGCCATAGTTGTTTTACAAACCTCCATCATTTTGCCAAAGAAAAGGAAGCCCTGGGCACTGACGCTAGCAATGAGGAACTTCTGTCAATACTAAATGTCTGAGGTGCTATCATCAAGGAATTGTATTGGTCTTTTACCAGGGAGCAGAGGGAGAATGGAGAAGAGAAAAAGTCCCAAGGAACTGCAGAGCGCATTCCTAAGGGGCTCAAAAGCAGTAAAAAGACCCTGGAGAAATTTTCTAAGCCTCAGGGATCTTATGTCTGCCTGCTCTTGGCCTCTGTTTCCCACAACAGGTGATGAGGCTCCCAGCACGGCCATTTTACTGTCTCCATTCCATAAAGAGACAGGATCATTTTAGTTATATCCTTTAAACTATCATCATAATTCCTGTGTCTCAGCATCTCACACCGCTGTTGAGAACAATCAAGAAGGACTATCCAATAAAGGGGATAGACAATCCTGAGCCCAATCCCCAGTGAAAATGTCCTATGAATCTTGATATGATTTTTGTGATGACCCTTCGTCCTGCTAATTTTAAATCTCTGAATTACAAATGATCATGTATAGAAATACACTGTAATTGAACATAAAAATCCCTCTCCCTTTTTTCCCTCCTGTAGAGATTAGGCCTCATTCGACCCAGAATAATCAATAATCCTATCAAGATCCTACCTAGAATGAAACCTACTCATCTCTACAGAAAGGAAAAAAGGGAGAGAGATTTACATTTGGAAGAAATCAAATGGCTTCAATAGTAACTTTAATGCTCCTATTGGACAAAAAAATAACTGAAGTGACCCAAACATCCAATACTTATATGTGAAATCTATCCAAAAAAGGGACAGTTTCTATTAGCTGTTTTCTTCCCTGTGTTATGTCTGTTTCTGTGTCTAGTTCACTATTTTTCATGGAAGCTGGACATTTTTTTTAAATAATATTATTTGGCAATTCTAAATCAGATATCTTCCAACCCAAGTTTTTTTTTTCTGTTTTCTGTTTTTATCATTACTGAACTAACTTGGTAAATTCTGTATTCTTGGTTGTGCTTAGCCACTAAAATCCCTGTTTGATTACCTTAGTGGTCAGGTAACAATTAGACAGAGATATCCTTAAATGCTTTCAATCACTAAGTCTCCTAGCCTTTGTTGAGGGGCTCTGTGTGTGTATTGGGGCATGCCTTCAATGCCCAGGCAGGCAGTCAACAACTGTGCCTTAGTTTTCATTGTCTACCTGCTCAAGACATCAGTATCAGGTAGAGGTGGGCATAGAGGGCCTCTGCAAATCTTCCCTGGCATACCTACAGCCCTGACCAAGTATGTGGTCTTCTAGATTTCCAGGAACGTGCTGGAGCTTCTCAAAGTCCCCTATGGACATCTCATTCCCTGGCTCTTCCTTTTAAGTATATGGTTAGCTTCCTGTTTGCCCCAACTGCTACTGCTGCCTCAGGCAGCGGTGAAGTTAAATAACTGCCGGTAATTGTTTATGAGAAACACCCAAGAGAAAGGCTTTCTGTGCTGGACAAACTCTGAGTCACTTTGAATAGACAAGCCCTGTGAAACCATCACATGCCATATATTGACAGTTTCCCAAGAATGGGACTTTGAAAGAGTTCTAACTCTGTTCTGTCCCCTCTCCTGGCTGCCAGGCTACTGGTTTTTACCATGACTGTAGTCTACTAGTTTGCAGAGCTGGAGAAGACGGAATGGAATAAGGACATGTTAACACATCACAAAGCTTACTGTTCATACTGAGAGTCAACTAATTTTCTGAGGAACAGTGGGTTTTCACCACAGCCTACTTTAACCCATTTCTGAGCCAAGTTTCAATCCTGAGCCTTAAAAAACAAATCTTTTTTTAATTTAACTTAGCTGTTTTTTGCCTCCTCTTTACTGTACAGAGCCTGGATCCAAAGGAGAAGGGCCATCCCCGTTCCCACACACACCCCTCCACAAAAGCCTTTCGTTTCTTTCTACTTTAGCCACTGGCTTCTCAGAATCCAAAAATCAAATATTCTAGTGTAAATGTTGCAAGCAGTCTTGGGAGAAAAAAAGACCACTGTAGTACTCAAAATACTTTTGTACTGTTAATGTGTATCATAGAAACACTTTTTTTTTTTTGCCACACCACACAGCTTGCAGGATTTCAGTTTCCCAGACCAGGGATTGAATCCAGGCCCCCAGCAGTGGAAGTGCAGAGTCCTAACCAACCACTGGACCGCTAAGGAAGTCCCTAAAAACACTTTTTGTTCACATGAGAATAAAGGTACTATTTACTGGGGGGGTGGAGGGGGGGGATGCTTCTCAGATTGTTGCATATCTCTGATTAAGAATTTGATTCTGGACAACCCTCAGAATGGGAGAAAATATTTGCCAATAAAGCAACTGACAAAGGAGTAATCTCCAAAATATACAAGCAGCTCATGCAGCTCAATATCAAAAAAGCAAATAACCCAATCCAAAAACAGGCAGAAGACCTAAATACACATTTCTCCAAAGAAGACATGCAGAGGGCTAACAAACACATGAAAAGATGCTCAACATCACCAGTCATTAGAGAAATGCAAGTCAAAGCCACAATGAGGTATCACCTCACACCGGTCACAATGGCCATCATCACAAAATCTAAAAACAATAAATGCTGGAGAGGGTGGATAAAAGGGAACCCTCCTGCACTGTTGGTGGGAATGTAAATTGGTACAACCACTATGGAAAAAAGTATGCAGGTTCCCTAAAAAACTAAAAATTGAGCTACCATATGACCCAGCAATCCCACTACTGGGCATATACCCAGAGAAAACATAATCCAAAAAGACACATGTACCACTATGTTCACTGCAGCACTATTTACAATAGCCAGGACATGGAAGCAACCTAAATGCCAATCAACTGATGAATGGATAAAGAAGACGTGGCACATACATACAATGGAATATTACTCAGGCATAAAAAGGAATGAGATTGAGTTATTTGTAGTGAGGTGGATGGACCTAGAGACTGTCATACAGAGCGAAGTAAGCCAGAAAGAGAAAAACAAATACCATTATGCTAACTCATACATATGGAACCTAAAAAAATGGTACTGATGAACCCAGTGACAGGGCAAGAATAAAGATGCAGATGTAGAGAACGGACTTGAGGACACGGGGTAAGGGGTGAAGGGGAAGTTGGGACGAAGTGAGAGAGTAGCATTGACATATATAAGCTACCAAATGTAAAACAGATAGCTAGTGGGAAGCTGCTGCATAACACATGGAGATTAACTCGATGATGGGTGATGACTTAGACGGGTGGGATAGGGAGGGTGGGAAGGAGTCGCGGGAAGGAGGAGATATGGGGATATATGTATAAATACAGCTGATTCACTTTATTGTACAGCAAAAACTGGCACAACAGTATAAAGAAATTATACTCCAATAAAGAGCTTAAAAAAAAAAAAAATTTGATTCTGACAATTTTGGGCCGCATTCTCACTGCTGTTTTATAGAAGAGTAGGTTTTAAAGGTCTGTACTCTGCTATTCCTGATAACCAACAAACAAGTTTTGTTTTTATTTCCATCACCATCCATCACAATATTTCCCATGTCCATTGTGATTTCTTCTCTGACCCATAAGCAACTGAGAAGTGCACTGCTTACATTATAAACATGTTGGAATATTCTATCTTTTTGCATTGATTTATAGTTTAATTGCATCGTGTTCAGATATCATGCTCTAAGTGACTTCAATACTTCTTGAAACTTGCTATAATGCCCAGAATATGGCCACTTGGTAACTCTTCTGAGAGCAAGTTCTGTGCTCTTAAAAGGAATTTACGTTCCAAAGTTTCTAGTTTCGATACTCTATTTCTGTAATACAGGCTAAATTTGTTAATTTAGTTGTTCAGACCTTCACTATTGTTACTGATTTTGATTTGCTTGTTCTATCAGTCTGAGAGAAGTGTGTTAAAAACTTACCATTTCCCTTTATAGTTCTGTCAATTTTGAGATTATGTTACTGAATGCTTACAAATTTTGAATTATTATATTGTTGTATGTTCCTGGTGGGTTTAATATTTTATTATTAAGAAACATCCCATCTTATCTCACATAATGGTTCTTACCTTAAAGTATACTGGACCAATATTGCTTAGCCTACCTTTCCAAGGGTGTTTTTCATGTATTATCTCATACACTAACAAGGCCGCTATAAGGTAGCCATTATTATTGTATTCATTTTACTAATGAGGAAACTAGGCACTGAGAAGTTATCTTCCCAGTATCAGAAAGACAGCAAGAGATCCAGGCAAGATTCAAACCCAGATCTCTTCTAGACAGAGCCCAAGCTCTTCATCACTTCACTGTGCTGCCTGTCTTTTTTCGAGCTCATCCAGAAAAGCGTAGTTCTGAAAAGTGTCCCATCGATTCACAGACACAAAAGAAGACTATATTTTAAACTTAATACAAACAAAACAGGCTGGGAGGGAAAAAAAAAAACAAACTTCTATTGAAAGGATGAAGTAGTATTTATAATCCATCTTCATTTCATTGTAGCTGTTATCTATAGCCACTTTGAGCTCATAAATACAAGAAAACTTTATTTTTATTAAAATGCATGCATTTCTTCAAACATGTACTAAGTAATACGTGAAGAGATGTCCAATTTATAGAGGTTCTCTAACAAATATAGTGAATATCTTAGCAAAAACTAAAGAAAACAAAACATGAAGCAAACAAAGTAACAGAAATACATGTGCAAGAAGTAAAACAAAGAGAATGAAGTTCACACACAGTTTCGATGAAGGTGCTCAAAGTAAATGTACACAGGGACAAATTCTGTGGTGGTGGAGGAGGTGTGGGAAGTTAAATGTTAATCATGTCATAGTTAAAAATGGAACACAGCTCTGTCTTATGATAAGCCTCCTAGCAGGGAGAAAGCTTTGAATTAACTGTACTTATCACAAACGAAAAAAAAAATAAGATTTTAAATGTAAACTTAAAAATAATACAAAATAGATAAGAAAATCATGTAGAGGCGAACTAAAGATGAAGCCAAGAGTGAGTCAGTCTACAAAGGGCTGTACATTTGACTCTAAACCCTCTAACACACTCATAAAGAGGGAGACACAGGTATAGGATTCAAATGTCCAAAGTAAGGACAAACTAGCTCTCTGAAGGTCCTCAGAGAGAAACCGTCCAGTGTTGTAGAACATCACCCTCAACAACTCCCTCACCTTACAACATGGTCTGCTTCCCACCCCCACCCCCCACCCCACCACAACACACCACACCACACGGCAGGCAGGATCTTAGTTTTGCGACCAGGAATCAAACCCATGCCCCCTGCAGTGGAAGCACGGAGTCCTAACCACTGGGCTGCCAGCAAAGTCCCCCAACATGGTCTGCTTTTAGCGAGATGTCGCATGTAGTTCTTTGACATCTTAGCACAGAACAATTTACAGGAAGTAATGACATGGAATGCTCTAGTGGGACAGCGATATCCAGGTGTGATAAGCCTTTCTGACTGCAGGGCTGAACACAAGCATGGATCACAGTCTCTAGAATAATTCTAGAGTCCTAAACTTACACATCTGCAGGAGCCAAGGATATAATGTAAGTCAAGCAAGCCACTTTTAAAGGAAAAAGAAGTTCTTTGGACACTAAAACACAGACGGCATGTAAAACACTCAAAAATATGCTTTCCTTACTCAAAGCAACATGCTTCCATTTTTCTTGTATGTGGACTCTGTCTACCTTTTGTTGTTTCATGTCTGTTAGAAACAGTGACAGAAATTTCTCTGCTATAAGAGAATCTACAGTGTGATTCCTCTGACAAGTGGCAGATGACAAGCCTCAGGGTTGAGGAGACAGCAAAATGGTGAAGAGTGTGGCAAACTGAAAAGCACTGGCTTTCCTGAAAAGATAACCATTCCTTGCTGTGATACCGTCAGATCATAAGAAATATATATTTGGTCTTTGTCCCTAGTTCTGGGCACAGAGCTCCTAAAACTCTTGGTACTTCCTGAGTGCTAGAGGTGAGAGAAGTGCCTTTTGTTATCTATAATAAGCCCCTTTCACCGTACAAGAATGTATATTAATGAGGGACTTTCGATGGGCCCCTGGACAGCTTCCGGGTAGGGGCTAGTGCCCAAAGAACTGACCACGTGATTAGCAGACTGGGACTTCCAGCTCCACCCCCAACCCTAGCAAAGGAGATGAGCTAGAGACAGAGCTAATCACCAGTGACTAATCACAATGATTTCATCAATCCTGCCTGTATAATGAAGCCTCCATAACCACCCCCCAAATGACGGTGTTCAGAGAGCTTCTGGGATGGTAGACACATCGGGTGCTGTGAGGGTGAACACCTCTGGAGAGGGTGCAGAAGCCCAGTGCCCTTTCCTCCATATCTTGCCCCATGCAACCCTTCTATCCAGCTGTTTCTGAGTTATAGCCTTTATAATAAGCTAGTAATAGTAAGTGAACTGTTTTCCCCGAGTCCTGTGAGCTGTTCTAGTGGACACTGGGGTGTCATGGGACACCCCAATCTACAGTTGGTTCATCAGAAGTACAGATGGCAGCCTGGGACTGCGATTGGTCTCTGAAGTAGGGGCAGCCTGGGACTGAGTCCTGACCCTGTGAGGCCTGCACTAACTCCAGGGAACGGAACTGAACTTCAAGACACCCAGTTGGTGTCTGCAGACAATTAGAGGACTGCTTGGTGTGGAAAAACCCCCACACATCTGGTGTCAGAAGTGTTGCAAGTAAAAAAACCAGATAAGAATGAAGTGTTGTGGTGTTGTAAAAACAGCACTTCATACTTGGCTCTTGACAATTTTTGCCAGATTGTCTTTTTTGCCAAAGTCAGAAATTTCTTTTATGCAAAAATCCCTGGATTTTAAATGTTGGCTCAAAAAAAACAATTGCCAGTTTGAGACAGAAGGTCTTAAGACCCTAGTAGGTTCAAGGTTATCCTCCTTTGTACAAAGTACAGTCTGTTGTGCTATTCGGTAGATTACAACCAGCCATAAATTCTCCCTCTCTTTGTATCCATGACCCTTTTCGCTGCAGCTCTGAGTGCCCCCTCTCTGACTCCAAGCTCGGCCATGTAATTCCTTTAGCCAAGGGGAAGTGAGCAAATGTGACACAAGCAGAGGCTTGAACGATGCCTGTGAGTAGCAGTGTATCCTTTCCTTCTGCTCATAGAAACCTGCCACCATGTGATGAATTTCAGACTTGCTGGAGGATAAGAGGCTACATGAATACAGGTCCCAGGTGTCCCAGGCAAGGCCATCATAAACCAGCCATCCCAGCAGATCTGCCAACTAGACACATGAACAACACTGAGACCAGCAAAGCCAGCCAAGATGAAAAGACCTCCCAGCAAATTCACAGAATTAAGAGCTAGTTTGAGAGACCTCGTTTTCAGGCAAGCAGTTATAGCAAAAGATAACTGATACATGCTACAGTATATCATATATCAGTTTTATGCCTATCAAAACACCATTATAAAAGCACTTCTTTTTGCAGAACTGAGAGGGCTTTTTCTCAAGAGAATGGGGTTTTTCTGTTCAGTCACCACCAGCTCTATCATTAACATTAAATGTCTTACTTGTCACTTTTATTAATTAGCCTGTGTTGACAAACAAAAACACAGAGCTACCTAGAATGTAACAGCTTTCTCATTTGCCTAAGGTGTTTGCTTCTATCTTCAACAAATCCTCAAGGACCACTCACTGTGAAAACTCCCTTTGGTGGGAGAACTGTCAGCAAAAAGGCATATGCTTTGGAGCTGGAGGGGAGACTGAGATCCTCTTAAAGAAAAGTTATGTATCCTGAAAAGGCCACTAGCCTGAATGTAATGCTTGCATGTGGGTCAAGCGAAGACCAGTTGACAAAATCAAGATTTTCTTCAAAAGAAACCAAAAGAATATAGGTTAGGTACTGTAGTAATTTAGAAAAGAAATTTTTTATTTAAAAAAAAAAAAAAGATTAGGGCTTCCCTGGTGGCACAGTGGTTAAGAATCCACCTGCCAATGCAGGGGACACGGGTTTGAGTCCTGGTCCGGGAAGATCCCACATACCGCAGAGCAACTAAGCCCGTGCGCCACAACTACTGAAGCTCTGCAACAAGAGAAGTCACCACCATGAGAAGCCCGTGCACCACAACGAAGAGCAGCCCTCTCTCGCCACAACTAGAGAAAGCCCTCACGCAGCAACAAAGACCCAATGCAACCAAAATAAATAAATAAAAAAAAATAAAAATAAAATAAAGTGTATGAGAGGATATGCATGGGTTATATGCAAATACTATATACCATTTTATAAAACAGACTTGAGCATCGCTGGGTTTTGGTATTTGCAGGGAGTTCTGGAACCAGTCCTCCTCAGATACCAGGGACAACTACACGTCTTAAATTTGGGATAGACTCCCTTTTTCTGTATGTGTGTATGTATCCCAAAACACCACTCTATCTGAACTTCACCCTCAGGAGCCGTTTAAAAAGTCAAAGATCTTAAACATAAAAGTTTAAAAAAAGGAATGGTGACCTTACGCAAAATGGACATACTGACTTTTTAAAAACCTTTCCTTTTTAACTTTACCTTTTTATACAACTTCAAAAAGTAGTATTTTAGCTACTTTTCTGACAATGTTACTGATTTTCACTTTACTGCCTGGTAGCTAGTAATTTTAATCAACCCTTTGATTTCCTATGATGCTAAATTCTAAATCGAGCACCTACAGTGTGCCAGGAATTATACTAGTGGCACAAAGATAAATAAGCAGCAGTCACTGGCCCAGGGACTCACAGTCTAAGGAAGAAGGTACAAGTAAATAACAACTAAGTAAAATTTAATGTTTTTGGTGCTATAATAAGTGCATAGTTAAAATATTATGCAAAATCAGGTCATTTCCAGGTCCCAGGAGGTGGTCCTCTCCACCCAGACAGCTCTCCCTCTAACTCATCCAAACCAACCTCATCATCTTACCTCCTAAACCCGCTCCTTCCTCACATGATCCCTCGACTGTTACAGGGCCCCACAATACCAGCAACCAACCTGGCTGGAACTTTCCGAGTCATCAGTTAAGTCCTATTCTGCAGGGCTCATAGAGCCACACAAACACTTTGCCAAGCTTATCTATCATGCCTCAACGATACCTTTTTTAAGACTCCTCATTCTGTCTTACTTTCTCATCCTTATAACTCTTACCTAAACAAATATATCATCTCCTACCCAGTCTCCTGCTTCTTGGCTCACCAACTTTCTACCATGCTGGCAGACTGCTCAACAGAAAGCAAGATCTTTCTAAAGAACAGCATTTGAAGTCCTCCGCAATCTCATCCTAACCTTTCTAACTTGGTTTCCAGCTGCCAGTCTCTTTTACACACTCTGTGGTCCAAATCAACTATATTTACATAATGGTATCCCAAATATTCCAACTCCATATCTTTTTCAGACAGTTCTTATTAAAATTCTACAGTTTCCTATCTCTCCAAGTACCCATCCCAGCCATATTTTAAGATCCAAATTTAATGAAGCCTTCTCTGAGAAGTTTTACCCTGCTTCTCCCATCTTAAAAAAAAAAAAATTGCCTTGTCTTGAATTCCCCGAGCAATTTATTCATTATTTTTTAATATTTATTTATTTATTTATTTATTTTAACTGTACCTGGTCTTAGTTGCAGCACTCGGGATCTTCACTGCAGCATGCAGGCTTCTTAGCTGTGGCATACATGTGGGATCTAGTTCCCCGACCAGGGATCGAACCGAGGGCCCCCTGCATTGGGAGCTTGGAGTCTTACCCACTGGCCCACCAGGAAAGTCCCTGTGCCTCTATTCTTTAAACTAATGTTATCTTCCCCAACAGAATGGATTTTTAAGAGCAGGAGCTCTGTTCCCCCAAAGCCAACATTTGTATGTAGTTAGTAATCAGTAACTCCTTTCTGAATATACGCGGGTGAGTCAAAAATTATCCGCACTCCGGTTATATTAAAACGTCTGTTAAAACTACAGCCAGAGTGCGGATAAATTTTAACTCACACCTGTATTAATGCCTGTTCATTTTATCTTTCGGTCAAACACAGAGTCAAGCAGCATGATCCTAACAAACTGGACCACTCACCTGATTTCCACCGGGAACTGTGCGTTTGTGACCAGGAAACTGGAGATTTTACACTCGTGGAGTAGCTTCAAAAAACTGTTGATTTCCGGGTACATGATGGGTTCTCCCACAAGGGACAGGGCACAGTGCTTTACCGTCATTCCCTCCTCAAAGCGTTCCTCTTTGACACCTGGCACTCCTGGAGAACACGGTGGAAAGGAACAAGCTCAATAAGACACCGATAGAGGACATCACTTTTATTTTTCTTAATTAAAAATTTTTAAATCTTTCTCAATGGTTCTTTGATTTTAGAGGGCAAAGTCATTTTTTGATACCAGCTAAATAATACAAAACAAGAGCCGGAGGGGTGGGGGTTGGAGGAGGTGGGGAAGGGGGTATCCTAACATTATTAAACCAGAAAAAAAAAACCAAACTAGAATTATTAAATCAGCAATCTCATCCTTGGTTTCAGTACTAATTAGACTACATCAATACAAGCAGGCAAAACTAACTTTGTTATTAGCTAATTATTTGGAACACAGAATGTGTTACTTTCCATAATTTGCTTAGCTCTGCTTTCATGTTGGCCTAGGAAAATGAACTCAGTATAGCTACAAAGGGAAAAGCCTCTCCTATACCAATCATTGCTGCCTTCGTTCCTCAAGTATTTTGAATTGAGAAAGCAAATGCAGTTGGTCCAAAAGAATAGAGGAGAGAAAAAGAAACCTGCAGTTACCACCTTTGGCTTTCATATTGGGATCACCTGGAGAGTATCACAAACTACTGCGGCCTAGGTCCAAGCTAAAGGTTCTGTTTAATTGGAGCGGGTGCCAGCCATGGCCACGGGAGCTTTAAAAGTTCCTCGGGGATTCTAATGTGCAGCCAGAGTCAAAAACCACTGTGTAAACCAGAGGGTCCCAAACTTACGTGCACACTGGAATCACCTGGGAATCGTCAACCCTCCAAACTCCAGGCCAGAGCAGACCAGTGAAATCACTGTCTCTGGGGGAGGGGCACGGGCACGGGGAGCTTTTGAAGCCCCCCAGGTGATCCCGATATGCAGACAAGTGTGGGGACCCACTGGCACATACCATTGGTTCTCAACCCTAGTTAGACACTGAAAACTAACCAGAACAATTTTAAAAAATCCCACCATCCAGGCAGTATCCCAAGCCAGTTAAATCGCAATCTCTGGGGATGAGAGCCTGAGACATCTGTATTTTTTCAATACTCCCCACGTGATTCGAGTGGACAGCATGGGTGGAGCAGTGCTCTTCTCCACTCGACGTATTGCATGGGGGAAAAAAAAACAACAAGAAAGCATGCATGAAAGCCCCTCAATCTAACACAGAGTCTGAAAGACTTGGAAAGAGCGTAAAAAGGCCAATAAAAACATAGCTCCTTTACTTCAGATATTTCTATCCATTATCTCTAGGTTCTTTTTGAAGAATATATTCTCCCTAAAGGGTACAGAGTCCTCACCAAGATTGGAGGTGGGGGGAAGCGTGCTCACATTCCCCCTCAATCATTTATGAGCCATCTCTGGAATGCAGTCTTCTTGACGGTAAGCAGTACTTACCCCAAAGAATATTTGTTAGAATTAAATGAGATAATGCATGGAAGAGCTTTAGAAGAGGGCCTAGCATACAGAAGAACACTCATTAAGGATTCTGTCTTATCACCTTTATCATGGTTTCTTAAAATATTAAATCCCAGTCACTATCGCCTTAAAGAACAAGAACAAATCTGGAGAAAATAAAGTTAGCTTCGCTGCTTGCTTGTGCTTTAGTTTCCAGGAAGTGACTTTATTTTACACACACACACACACACCCCACACACAATCTACTTGGAAAAAAGCAAGTGCATGTAAATACCCAAGACATCAAACCAACATAATACAGGCTAAAATCAGAACAATCTAAAAGTGGCAGGTTTTATCTTCTTTTATGACTACCTCACTGCAATTCTAAGAATGTATTTCATGTCAGTATTTGGGGATGAATAACTTTCTAAGTTACTGAAATCTTAAGATCTTAACTCAAGTGAATCAAGGTTTTAAATAAAACTTGATCCATAACTCACTGTGTTGCCAAGACAACTGAGCATTAAGTATAAAATTTCATTTTTGTAAAAAAAAAAAAAAATCATTAACTTTAAGCTCCCCATGAGAAGATGAGAAGGGCAAATTTAATCCAAACTGCAAAATTAACCTAAAACTCAGAAAAGCAGAATGATTGAGCACTGGCTAGGCCCTAACTACTTGAAGTCAAGTGTACCAAATTCAAATTCTGGCTCTACCATTAGGTTGGTTAGTGTCCTGGGTCAAGCCACCCCTTCTACACCTATTCCCTGATCTATAAGATGGGGATTTCACACGCACACATGCACGCAGCTATACCCAGCACATAAGCATCTGAAAAAATCTTAGCTGCACATATTTTTACTATAGTAATTATTTCATGAATTGAAATAGAAATTCAATTATTTTCATTATTTTATATAAAATGGTAATTGCATTCAATTCAACATACAGCTGACTCTTGAACAACAAGGGTGGGAACTGTGCAGGCCCACATACATGTGGATATATATACATACACACTGGAAAATTTTTTGGAGATTTGTAACAATTTGAAAAACAATCTGGATGCACCCCATACTACAGAAATATCCAGAAAAATTAAGAAAAACTTAGGTATATCATGAATGCATAAAATATATGTAGATACTAGTCTATTCTGCCATCTACTACCATAAAATACACATAATTTTTTCTTTCTTTTGGCCACGCCATGCAGCATGCGGGATCTTCCCCAACCAGGGATCAAACCCATGCCCGTGTCTTGGGGGTGCGGAGTCTTAACCACTGGACCGCCAGGGAAGTCCCAAATACACATAAATTTTTAAAAAGTTAAAATGCATCATAAATAAATAAATAAAATTTAAAAAAATGCATCACAATGTACTCACACAAACAACTAGAGACCACACACTGCACCATTCCCAGTGGAGAGAAATGTAAACAAAGGTGAAGATGCAGTATTAAATCATAACTGCACAAGGTTAACCGTAGTACCGACTACACCATGGTAATAATTTCCTAGCACCTCCTGTTGCTACCGTGCTGAGCCCAAGTGTTGCAAGTATCTGCTTGAAACACCACGTGAGGCTCATCATCTCCCTATGAGCAGTCTCTCCAGACAACTGCAAAGTGCTTTAAAAGGCGATCTCTCGAGGTTCTCTCATGGTTTTCCTCCAGTTTAGTGCAATACCATGAACCTTGAATAACACCACGGGACCCATATGACATGCCACAAGTGATGCTGGAAGTGCCTCCAAGAAGCAGAGAGAAGTCATCTCACGACAAGAAAAGGCTGGATGGCTCGATGTGTGCCGTGGATTCAGATCTGCAGCTGCGGCTGCCCAATGAGTCCGGCGGCACGACCATTGTAAAAAGAAAAAGAAAAGGAAGTTCAGGAAGCCGTCGCTGCAGTTACGCCAGCAGGTGCAAAAACCTTGCGCTTTTTGCGAAACGCCTTTTTATCTCATATTGAAAAATTCAGCTTTGATGTGGGTGCAGGATTGTTACAAGAAAGGCATTGCTAGAGAAGGATCTGAGTCAAAAGGCAAAGTCATTATATGACAACTTAAAGCAAAAAGAAGGTAAAGGATCTAAAGCTGGAGAATGTAATGCCAGCAAAGGATGGTTTGAAGAGTTTAGAAAGAGGTTTGGTTTTTAACGTGTTAAGATAACAGGAGAAGCAGCTTCTGCCAACCAAGAGGCAGCAAAGGGATTCCCAGCAAAGAAAATCATTGAGAAGAAAGGATATCTACCTGAATAGGTTTTTAATGTAGTCAAAAGTGCCCTATTCTGGGGTGCAAAAAAAGCCTCAAAGGACATTTATTAGTAAGGAAGAGAAGCCAGCACCAGGATTTAAGGCAGGAAGGGGTAGGCTTACTCTACTGTTCTGTGCAAATGCAGTCAGGTTTATGATCAGGACTGCCCTTCTCTATAAAGCTGCTAACCCCTGAGCCTTGAAGGGGAAAGGTAAACACTAGCTGCCAGTCTTTTGGTTGTGCAAAAAGAAGGCCTGGACAATGGGAATACTTCTGGATTAGTTCCATGGATGCTCTGTCCCTGAAGTCAGGAAGCAGTACCCTGCTGATTAGGGACTGTCTTAAAGTTCTTTTGATATTGGACAATGCCCCTGGCCACCCAGACCCCATGAGTTCAACACCAAAGGCGTCGAAGTAGTCTCCTTGCCCCCAGACACAAGGTCTTTAATTCAGCCTCTAGATTGGGGGTCAGAAGGACCTTTAAGGCTCATTACACATGGTGCTCTATGGAAAGGACTGTCAGATCCCCAACAGACAGAACAACATGAAAGTCTGAAAGGATTACACCACTGAAGGTGCAATCCGTATTACAGAAAAATGTGTGAAAGCCATCACTCCAGAAACAATACATTCCTGCTACAGAAAACTGGGTCCACTTGTTGGGCATGACTTCACAGGATTTATGACAGAGCCAATGAAGGAAATCATGAAAGAGATTGTGGGTGTGGTCAACAACAAAAAAGGTGGGGCTTCACGATATGGGTCTTGGAGAAATTCAACAGCTAGTAGACACCACATCAGAGGAATGAACAGAAGACGCCTTGATGGAGCTAAGTGCTTCTCAACCAGTGCCAGACGATGAGGAAGAAGACAGAGAAGAAGCAGTGCTGGAAACCAAATGGACATGAGACAGGCAGGCCAGAAGGGTTCGATTATTCAAGATTGCTTTTGACTTCTTTCACGACATGGGCCCTCCCATGATACAGGCAGTGAAACGAAAGCAAATGGTGGAAGGGCTGGTACCATACAGAAACGCTTTTAGAGAAATAAAAAAGCAAAAAAGTCAGGCAGAAATTACTATGTATTCACATAAAGTTACACCAAGTGTGCCTGCCTCCCCGCCACCTCCCCCACCTCCACCACACCTGAGACAGCAGGGAGCGTGCTGATGTGTCCATGGAACCTGAAGAAGATAGGTGGCCACAGCAAGGTTTTCAGAAGGGTGGCCTAATCCGATTTTTGTTTTAAATGGATCACATTGGGTGTTGTGTTGAGAACAGAGGGGCAAGCAGAGAGGCTAACCTGCCACATGGAGATTACATAATCTAAGCAAGAAATGATGGTGGCTTGGACCAAGGTGGTGGCAGTGGAGGTGGCATGAAGGGCTTAGCTGGGCCTATTTCAAAGGTAGAGTCAAAGGCTCTACTTTGAAGATATGTTTGAAAAATTTTCTAATGGATTGGATGTAGGTTATGAGAGACAGACAGGAGTCAATGATTTCTATAAAGTTTTTGGCCTAAGCAGAAGAGTCGCCATCAATTGAGACAAGTTGGCGGTAGAACGCCTTGGAGGTAACATGGGGGTAACAAGTACTGGGGGGTGGGGGAGGGGTGGAGGCAGATACCATGTGTTCAATTTTAGAAACATGCAGTTTGATATGTCTGTTAGATAGCTGAATGTGTGTCCAATGTTCAAGTTTGGACTCTGGGAGAAAGGCCTAGGTGGAAATAAACACTTTTGCGAAATGGATGGTATTTCTATCCAGGGGCCCAGAGCAGATTACCAAGGCAAGAAGGGCAGTTAGAGAAGAGGACCAAGGACTGAAGTCTGGGCAAAGGAAGAGGTGCCAGCAAAGGACACTACCAGGGAGCAGCCGGGGAAGAAGGAGGGAAACTTAAAGGCAAAGAGATCAACTGCCATCTTCTCTGAGAGCTACAGGTAACAAATACCAGACTACTACAAAAACAAAAACCAAGACCAAAGAAAAAGCCTGTGGGTAAGCCTTTTAAAAGAATGATTCTGGGATTTTAAAATTATCCTAATTTTCTCAAAAGTAAGGCACTGAGAAAATGTAAAAGCTTGGTTCTCTCCTTCAAAAAGCACAGTTCTATTTCATGCTCACTGTCGGAGGCGATAACAGTGCTCCCCCCAAACAAGGCCCTCGGGGACTCAACCTCATGCTTTCTTTCACTGTCCTCAAAGAAATGTGTCAGGAAATAAGACATCCTCCAAATTTCTATTGGAAAACAGTCCTGGAGCAGAAGGACAGCCCGGGCAACAGCAGGCACTCATTTCAGTAGCAAACCTATAGGGTTATTTCCCTGTGTGTGTCTGTATGTCTCTCTCTCTCTCTCTCTCACATACACGTATTTCCCTGTGTGTGTCTGTATGTCTCTCTCTCTCTCTCTCACATACATATACATACACACATACACACAGAGTCTACTCACTTCATGTTTCCCTAAACCTTATCCCTTTCACAACTATGCTTCGGGGTTTTTTTTGTTGTTTGGTTGGTTTTTGTTATTGTTGTTGTTTGGCTTTGGGTTTGTTGGTGGTGGTGGTTTTGTTTGCTTGGTTTTGGTTTTTCTTAAGTTTTGTGACATTTCTTTTAGCCTGAACAGCTTCCTAATCCTGAACAATCACTACAGTCATCATATTAACTAGGAAGCACATATTATCTTACTGAAAGATGCCAAAGCAGAAACTTAAGATTCCAGAATTTTTATCCTAACGTCATAGCAAATAAGCTGAAAAAACCAGAAATAAAAATAACATAAGGTACAACGTAGATTTTTCCTATTTCTTTGTTTTTTTGGTTTTGTTTTGTTTTGTTTTGGGGGGGGAGTTTAATAATGAATCTTTATTCTGAATACTTTCTTAAGTTTTCTTTTTTTATTGAGGTATAATTAACAAATATGAGTACTCCTATTTCTAAACATTGGATCAATCAGAAATAAAACATTTTCTTCTTTCTTCTCAAATAACGATACAGTTCCAGGCCAAAGATTTTCCTAAGAACCCCTCCTGGCTGAAAGTCGCATATATCTTTGATACAGGTACTTCCACTGTGATGTTTATTTCATAAATAAGCTTCAGAAAACAATTAGCAGGTGGTGTTCTCTTCCCCGCCTCCCCTACATTCCTTTTGGATGTGTACTTTAGCACACCTCATTCCTGAGGACCATCTGTTGGAGACCCTTTATTTTTTGCATTACTTCACTTCTAGCTCAAACTATAGGTAAAAACATCTAGAAACAAATGATGTCTTCTTCACCTTTGCACCTGCAGCACCCAGGACCTTCCTCACAAAAAGTGTTCACTCATCTGATGTCAGCTGAACTGACGGGAAACTGAGCTAAAGAAACTTGAACCCCATTCTCTGAAAACTATTTTTCCCTGCCATGGTAGTATTTAGAGGGGGACAGTGAGCATTTTGAAAAGAGGCTGAGTTGCACTGTAATTCTGACCCACTTGTAATCAATGTAAAGTTAATTTTGCATGCGTATAAAGGAAAAGTTAATAAAGGTCATGGGAAGAAAGCTGGTTTAATGATCAATGAAATAACTGAAAAGGCAATGATTGTCCTTGGGGTTGAGAATAGAAGCACGAAAAGGAAACGTTTAAAAGATCAGAATATCTTCAAAATGTGCTCAAGCCTGGCCATTCAGCTAAAGTTGGAAACTCAGAAAGAAAAAAAAAGCAATACCCACAACAAGTCTCATCCTACACAAAAATAAGATCATCAAATGACTGAACCGGATCCGTGGGAGAGAGTGGGTGATTGATCTTCGTGGGGTGGGAAAGCACCCTATAAAACAAAGGATTCCAAGGTAGAATAAGGGAAATCATTAATGAGTTAAAAGACTGACCTCTAAGGAGAGGCTAAAGTGGAGATACCCAAAATATGACAAACTAAGAAGGAAATGGCTTCAAACCTTTGAAAATTGCCTACAATTTCCAATTTATAGGAGTCCTATTCCTAAGTTTCTGTTTATACCTGAAATTCATATTCCCCCATATACAATATTATTAAAATGAAGATGACGTTACCATTCAAACGCCCAAACATCAAATTAATCTGTAATATACCTAAACTATAGTACTAATAAGTCAATTCCAATATCACCTAATCAAATTCAAATTTTTTTTTCCTATAGGAAAATGTATCCCAAGTTTCAACTAAGGAAACCAGAAACATACCTTTCCTTTCAGTGTTTCATTTTGGTTTGCTTTTTTAAGCCACAAAGGGACACAGGGTAATCGTATCAGAGCTCTAATAGGGAAATTCTAATATGGAAGTGGAAGAAGAGATAGGGGAACTAGCTTCCTACAGGGCATCTGTAACTGAGTAATTCTACATCTGAAATTAAACCACTTTTCCAGGTCTGTCTCTACTGAGAAGTTCTGATTTGGGGAAGATAGAGAATAGACTCTCCACTAGGGGCTGAAATGATATCCAGAGTTACATTCCTGCATCTTTAGCATCCAGAAGTAGGATGTGTGTCGGAGCTGCACCCGGGGGGATGGTACTTGGTTCAGAAGTGGTACAGTGATTTGCACCCTCACTCTGAAGCTGACTATCCAGAAAGGAGGGTGACCTGTTTTATTTACACCCTTAGGGATGAATGAAACATAGAACACAGAGATTTCACTGATTGCAGGAGGAATTCAGATTCATTAAAAAAAGAAAACTTTAGATTATAACCACTGATAAAGAACAAATGAAGTTATAAAATCTCACTGCCTAGCTGAATGCCCAAGGTAAACAACCATCAATTTGAACACTTCAGATTACTTTCTGCGGAGAGCCAAGAAAATAGAAAATATAACTAATGCTCTGAAATACTAAAATTCTGTCATTTTTCCAAAGTTATAATAAAAAGACAAAAAATAACATTTTTATATTGCAGACCACCCCAGTTTTCCAGAAGAGCTTTGGATTCTTACAAATTATCTATTTCATCCTTCAGTAATTAGTTGTTTGGGGTTTTTTTCCCTTTTCTTATACTATAGTTTCACAGTAGAATTTGCTTTAGTTATTATAGCAATAAGATAGATTTTCAAAACAGTAATGTCTTGATTAAGCACAGAATGAAGTACAAAGCATTAAAAATTGGAAACTAAGGAAGTTCTCCCTCTTAGTGAAAATACAATGAATGAAAGTTCTTTTATGCCCATGTGCTAACCTGCCTACTTCCCATCACACCTTCAAATATACACCTGCTTTCTACTACCACTACTGTAAAGAAAAACTGCTTTGGTACCCTGAAAAGTGTCAGTGTACAAATATCAACCAGTTATAATCTGAAAACATTCCTAGAAAATTTATTGTTGTTTAAATAAAGAGATGTTTTGCTGATGTGGTAACATTTTGTCAAGTCAATTAATTAAGGTATGCAAAAAGAATCCTTTGTGAGAATTACAGGGGTAAAGTAGATACTCTATAAAAGCTGTTTTTAAGGATGAAATGAATGGCAGTTGTTGAATTTCTGGGGGTCATCCCCACCCCTTTAGGCATTCTCACCCCTACTCAGGATTCACTTGTTCACAGACATACTCTGTTCTTTCTCCCTGCAATCCTATATCTGTCCTCCCCCTACAAGACAATATATAAATTTTAAAACTCTTTTGTCTCTTATGCCATGGGTACCTGAAGACAAACCATCTGAGATGTCTACTGATTAAAGGAAGCAAAAAGTGGAACTTCCCTGGTGGTTCAGTGGGTAAGACTCCAAGCTCCCAGTGCGGGGGGTGGGGCCAGGTTCTATCCCTGGTTGGGGAACTAGATCAAGCATGCATGCCACAACTAAAGATCCCACATGCCTCAATGAAGATCCCACGTGCTGCAACTGAGGCTCAGCGCAGCCTAAATAAATAAATAAATAAAAATAAACATTAAAAAAAAAAAAAGCAAGCACAAGGTTACTAACCAGGTACATATTTCTGCACAGGACAAACCCTCCAGTAAGCCAGGCAGACGACAAAGACTATGTGCTCACCGAGCTCACCTAACACATGTTATTAATGTGAAGAAAGGTGGCCTCATGATTTATTCATCTCTTATTTCCATTTAAAGTGCATTTGCAAAAATGCTCCTGTCAGAAAAATTGCTATCAAAACTCAGATTGTCATTCTGTATCAAGGACATCTCGGAATGGAAAAATGAATGTCTACTCCTCAGGGCGGCTCCCTCCCATACAAACTCCCTGGGACACAGTTTGTTCAGGGAGATTCCCAGGTGTCCAGGAAACACACATCCTCAGCCATCACCCCTTTATTTAAGGGTTCATCTAGCTCTTTCAGCACAAAACCAAAACAAACTGATTACACTACAAAGATAAAATTACTGATATTTGCCTGCTTCTGATATTACTATGTGGAATGGTTAATTTTATGTGTCAACTTGGCTGGGCCATGGTGCCCAGATACTTGGTCAAACACTATTCTGGATGCTGCCGTGAAGGTGTCTTTTGGATGAGATTAACATTTAAGTCAGTGAACTCTGAGTAAAACAGACTGCCCTCTCTAATGTGGGTGGGCCTCATCCAATCAACTGAAAGCCTTAAAAGAACAAAGGCTGATCTCCTCCAAGAAAGAAGGAATTCTGCCAGCAGACTGCCCCTCTGGATATGAACTGCAGTTCTTCCTTAAATCTCCAGCCTGCTGGTCTACCCCATCAGATAATTTTTATCTATCTTTTTGACTGGCCAAGCCTGCACAATTACATGATCCAATTCCTTAAGCCAATCTCACGCTATCAATCTCTCTCTCTCTCTCTTTCTCCACACTCCCACACAGCATCCTGTTGACTCTTTCTCTGCAGAACTCTGACTAGACACTATCCAAAAGAAAACAAGACTTTGCCTTGAAATTTATTGAAAAGGCGTATGGTTTATTTGAAGATCAACAATCAATAATATTACTAAATCAACAAAGAGCCTAAGAAAAGCTAGCAAATTCCTGATGTGGAGACTTACTAGTTCTTCACTACACAGTTTCACTTAATTTTCCAAAAGACTGGAAAGAGACACCACTTTATCCAAATAAGAGAAAATGACTTGTTCCAAAAAAAAAAAAAAAAAAAAAAAGCTTGAGACTAAAAGCCAAGATGAAATATTAAAATATTTATTAGCGTCTTTGAAGATGTGCAACAGGTTAGCACATACCGAGACACACACAAACATGTATAGGGCAACTTTCCCTAGAAAATTCATAAAGAATAAAATAAAGGTATAATTGACTATCCTTTATAAATTGCTATTGATCTTGAATCATTATTTGCATTGCTCTCCCAATTTCTCCTAGGAAATCAGAACAGCACTAAGAAGTACCATGATAAAAAATAAGAAATAGATTTGGTCTTTGTCCCTGGTTCCTGGCACAAAGCTCCCAGAACCCCTGGGATTTCCTGAGTGGTAGGAGTGTCTTCTGTCATTCATAAGGAGCACCTTTTGAGCATACCTAAGTTTATGCAATTGGGGTGACAAAGGGTAGGACCCCTAAATAGCCTCAAGGATGGGGCTGGTCACCAGAAAGACCCAGTGTTTGAAGGACTGCAATTTTCAGCCACACCCACAGACCTGTGAGAAAGGGAAGGGAGCTGCGAATTAAGCTCTATAAAATCTCTTGACCAAGATCTGATGAGTTTCTGAGTTGATGAACATGCCAGGAGGGTGGTGCACTCCAGCTCCATGGGGACAGAAGCTCCCAGCCTCAGGACCCTCCAGACATACTTATCCATCTGCCTATTCATCTGTGACCTATGTATATCCTTTATAATAAACTGGTAAAAATAAGTAAATGTTTCTCTGCCCTGTGAGCCACTCTAACAAACAAGGAATCTGAGGAGGAGGGTGTGGGAACTTCCAATTTACAGCCAGTCGGTCAGAAGCACAGGTAACATCCCAGACTTGTGATTGGCATCTGAAGCGGGGGGCAGTCCTACAGGACTGAATCCTTAACCTGTGGGGTCTGATACCACCTCCAGGCAGTGTCAGGATTGAATTAAATTTGTCAGACACCCAGGCAGTGTCTGCTGAGACCTGGAGAACTGCTGGGTGGTGTTAGGAAAACAACATCACAAGCACTGCGATCTCAAGAAGCAGTGACCTGACCAAATAAATTTCTTTGCATCAAAGAATCACCTGGTCTTCAAAATGCTAATTACTGGGGTTTATAAAGACTCCCATTTATGAGGCTTGCACCACAAGAGTGCCTATAATCAAAACAACCTTGGGTGGAATTTATTTTGTTGTTGTTGTTGTAGTATATGAAAGGAAAGGAGAACAGAGGGGAGAGGACTAACAAGTGGCAGGTGGAGACAGCGGTATGCACATTTAACATGGAACCTAACAGATTTATTTCAGTTGATCGTCTGCATCTGTCTTTATGAAGCCATCACTTTACAAGTCCTCCACATCTATCTACAGTAGTGGGCCTCAGAGTATGGTCCCCAGGTCAACAACATCAATACCACCAGGAAATCCGTCGGAAATGCACATTCTTGGCCCCTACCTCAGACTTACTGAATCATTCTTTGGGGAAGGAGACCAGGAATCTCTATTTTAATGAGTGATTCTGATGCACACCAATGCTTGAGAACCAGCAATCTCCAGCAGAGTCAAGTAACTTGAACTATGAGACACAACTAGATCAGGAAACTCTAGAAACAGACTGGCAGAATTCTACACATCACTGTGGATCATGTGAGGGAAATTTGATTAATTTTAACCCTCCTTTTTTGTAAGACATTTATTCAAAAATGCTTTCCCAATACTATCTAACTGATATTACTTAAGAAATTTCCTACGATTCAAAATTTTCAGGGCCTTCCCTGGTGGTCCAGTGGCTAAGACTTCACCTTCCAATGCAGGGGTTGCGAGTTCAGTCCCTGGCTGGGGAGCCAGGATCCCACATGCCTCATGGCAAAAAACCAAAACATTAAAACAACAGAAGCAGGGAGATTGGTATTGCCATACATACATTACTAATAAGAAAAAAAATATCATATTGTATGCTTTAAATATACGCAGTTTATTGTATGTCAGTTGTATCTCAATAAAAGTTCTTGAAAAAAAAGAAGCAATATTGTAACAAATTCAATAAAGACTTTTAAAAATGGTCCACCTCAAAAAAATTTAAATAAAAAATAAATAAAATAAAAATTTCAGTCCATTCACAAGGCTGCTTTGGACCCAAGACAGAATAACAGCAAAAGTTTTTAGGAAGAATGATGATACATTCCCAGGTAAAACTTACAGACCGAGTGCAACACATTATAAATAGCTACGCTTTGAATTAAGTTTTTTAATTCTCCCATCATATAAGATATAAAGTTATCAGTAAAAACTAAAAAGGCCAAAATATTTATAATAGTTCTACAAAGTTTTCACTTTCTTATATGAGAATTTGCCAGCAGGGACAAAATCCTGCCAAAGGAGGCAATTCCTCTGCCAGTTTAGTTCAGGCTATCAGCATTCCTTTGTAGAGGGACGATAAATACCTTTAAACTGCTTGATCATGTTCTGGTGGTTTTCGATGGCTTCCTTTAAGATCACTTCAGGCTGGTCCATCTTCCATCGCCATTCAGTACCCACTGGATTGGTGTGGTGCCTAGAAAAATGAGGCAAAGTTCTAAAGGACTCCCTTTAAATCTCAGCTAGTCATGTCCTATGAGGAAGTCCATATAATTATAAAATCAGTGTTGGTTTCCTATTAAAAGCTCAGCTATTTAGAGCTGTATTTTACAACTTATTCTGAGTCATGACACCTAGCAGAGAGGGGTAGATGGTAAGTGCCTGGCCAAGACTGAGGCTTATTCAGAACAATACAAAACATGCACCCCTCTCGCAGCCACACATGACCAAGCCAACAAGCATCCAGTAACGACCATCAGTAGAATACTGTTGCAAGACCCTCTCTGAGAGGCAGTGCAATGGGAAGACCTAACTGAAACCCCAGAAAGGAAACAGAGAACAAAGCAGAAAAAAAGGTAGAAAAACTACGGCCAACAATTTCCCAAAGTTCATGAGAAACAACCACAGATCCAAGAAGCTAACAGAACAACAACCAAGATATTTTAAAACGGCCTAAAAATATGGTATCTAAACTAATGAAAACAAAAGAAAAGGAGAAAACCTTCAAGTCAAGAAAAAAGGACACATTACTTAAGAACAAAGGCTAAAAATTACTTCTGACAACTGATCAGAAAACGAATAAGTCAGATGAAACTATGACACCTGAAAGAATGCTTCAAGGAAACAAACTTGTCAACTCAGAATTCTACACCCAGTGCAAATATCTTTCCAGAAATGGAGTAATAAAGACTTTTTGCAGACAAAAATCTGAGAATTTTCCTTGTCAGCAAACCTACATTACAGAATATGCTAAAGGGAATTGTTCAGGCAAAGTAACAGATAGTAACTTAGATTACACAAAGAAATGATGAGTGCTGAAAAAGAAAAAAAAATAAGGAAAAATAAAATTCACTTTTTTTTACTTTTAATTACTCTAAAAATAACTGACATTATAACTAAAAAAAGAGTACTGATGTAATGTGTTTACAGCTTATATAAAAGTAAAACTTAGCCAACAGTAGCCAACATACATAGTAGAAATGGCAAATATACTATTATGAAATTCTTATACTACACAGCTCTGGACCACTGCACACAGGATTTTTCTACCTCAGCACAACTGAAATTTTGAACTGAATAATTCTTTGTTGTGGAGGGCTGTCTTGTGTGTTATAGGATGTGTAATAGCATCCCTGGCCCCTGCCCACTAGATGCCAGTAACACCTCCCTCAGTTACAATGACTGAAAATGTTTCCAGACAATGTCAAATGCTATATATTTCCCCACTGGGTGAAAAGTAGAAATTTTGCCCCCGTTGAGAACCACTGATTTAACAGAGTGTCCAAAAAGTTATTTTTCAGTTTCTTGACTATAACCCTAGATAACTAGGAAAGGGAAAACATGTAAAAGGACTTAAGATAGGATGATGGTATTATATTCTTTTTTTTAAAGGCCTTGTTTTTTATATTACCTGTCAATCAAAGTATGTACAGATAAAAACAATAATGGCTGGGATCTGCAATAAAATATAGTGAGGGCTAGGGTAGGTAAATGGAACAAGATTGGACGTATGTTAAGAAATGTACACAGAGATTCATTATACTACTCACTCTACTTATGTTCAAAAAACTCTGTAATATAAGTGAGAAGTACCCCCTAGTACGATATGCTGAGAGAGTCACATCACTTCTATGGGCATTCTTTCCCAAATACAAATATACCTGACTCTTCAAAAGTGTCAAGGTCATGAAAGACAAGGAAAGACTAAAGAACTGGAGAAAACTAAAGAGACATGACATCTAAATTTGATGTGGGAAAACCAATGAAGCTGAAATAGTTTCCAGTTTAATTAATAATATTGCACCAATGTTAATTTCTTGGTTTTGATAGTTGTTCCATGGTTAAGTAAGGTCTGAACATTAGGGAAAGTTGGGAACTTTTAATTTACAGAAGATTTCCAAAGAAATGTTTTGCAAATCTTCTGTAAACTAAAATTATTTCAAAACAAAAAGTTTACACATATAAAATTTTAATGATAGAGCAAGAATCTTATATTTAAAAAATAAAAGCAGGATATAAAACAAAGTAGAGAATGCTCTCAACCATATTTTTTAAAATGAAAGGAAAATCTTAGAGAAAAAAAACAGAAAGCAAATACTACAAAGCATTAACAGTGATTTCCCTGGATGCTTGAACTACAGATAGTTGTTCTTCTTTATAATTTTTGATATTTTCTAAAATTTTCTATAATAAGCTTGGATTACCTTTATGACCAATGAAATTATTTTTTTAATTTTTAAAAGAATTATAGCTCTTGTACCAATATGTAAGATAAATTAAGAGATGACACAAAGTATTAAATCATTTTAGTTGTAAAGGATAAAATAATGAGAACCTAAAATACAATCAACAGAATTAAGTATACAAATAGATATAGTGAGTTAGAAAGAGTAGAGATTTTCCGTCTAAGCCACTGGATAGCTAATAGTGCCACTACCAAAAGAGGAAAGAAGAGGTTAACAGAGAGCATAGTAAACTCCTAGTAGACAAGTTGGGCTTGAAATACCTGTTGAACATCTGAAAGAATATATCCTATAAGCAATCGCAAACAGAGGATGAAAACTCAGAAGGAAGACTGGGGCTAGAGATACAGAATGTAAAGGTGTCAAATCACAGACAGGTATGTAGTGAAGCTATGAAGATGGCATACTACTCCCACCATCATAAGCCAAGGACAGAATCAGAGAGAATTCATCAGGCAAAGAATGAGACAAAGAAGAGCCAACAAGGCGAAACTGAAAAGAAACTGTCAAAGCGTTGGCAGAAAAAACTAGAAGAGACTAGTGTGTCTAAACCCAACACAAGAAGCCCTTTTTTACCAGCATGCTTTGCTAGAGCTCAATTAAAATGAGAATTAAGTCACCTCTATTAGATTCAATGGGAAGGAAGTCATTAGTGATCACAACAAAATGAACTGCAATAGAGACATGAGTAGGCCTACAGAGAATTGAGGAGCTGAAGAGCAAGCACTCAACAATAAAGGAGAAAAATGAATTAGAAGCAAGCATAAAAGAAAAGATTTCTGCAATTTAGACATTTTTCCAACTTACATAAAAAATTCAATTCTACAATGATAAACTGTATGCAGCGAGCTGAAAGACAACACTCAGGGCTAGTATTCCCAGCAAGATAACCTGAAAAGCCTCCCATGAAACACCCAAACTGATACCTTACCATAAAAGTAGTCTATGATAGAAAACAAAGGAAAAAAAAAAAGGAAAAAAAACAAAATAGAAAAGCAAGGTAACCAAAAGTACAAAATAAGAGAATAAAAATATTTATCAAGAATGTATCTATTTATCAATATTTATCAATATCAACAATCATTATGGGACTTGCCTGGTGACACAGTGGTTAAGAATTCGCCTGCCAATGCAGGGGACACAGGTTCGATCCCTGGTCCGGGAAGACCCCACATGCTGCAGAGCAACTAAGCCCGTGCACCACAACTTCTGAGCCTGTGCTCTGGAGCCCATGAGCCACAAGTACTGAGCCCACGTGCCACAACTAATGAAGTCCACGCACCTAGAGCCCATGCTCCGCAAGAAGAGAAGCCACCGCAGTGAGAAGCCCATGCACTGCAACCAAGAGTAGCCCCTGCTCGCCACACTAGAGAAAGCCCATGCTCAGCAATGAAGACCCAACACAGTCAATAAATAAATAAATAAATAAATAAATAAATAAGTTTATTTTTAAAAAATCGTTATAAAGAGACCAACTAAACTCACCAGTTAAAAGCTAGATTGTCCATTTATGCAAATGGCTTTTTAAAAATCTTGCAGCTCCACACACAGGTGAAAATATTTGTGTACAAAAGACTTATACACTAATATTCATAACAGCTTTATTCATAATCAAGTCAAAACCTGGGAACAACTCAAATACTCAACTACAGGTGAATAAATAGACTGTGGTACAACCAAACAACAGACTATTCTTCAGCAATAAAAAGGGACAAACTACTGATATACATAACAACATGGACGAATCTCAAAAACATTTTACTAAGCAAAAGAAACCAGACACAAAAATGCGTACTGAATGATCCCATTTTTATGCAACTTGAGAGAAAAAGGAAAGTAATACATATTGTCAAAAAGCAAATCGGTCTGCCGGGGACTGGCCTGGGTGGAGAGAAACTGACTGGGAGGGGCACAAGGGAACCACTAGGGCTGATAAGAACGTTCTTCATCTTGACCATGGTCACAGTCACAGAATGTACACATTTACCCAAACTCACTGAATTGTACATTTTAAACAGGTGCATTTCATTGTATGTAAATAAAACTTCAATGAAGTTAATTTTTAAAAATTGATCCAGCCAAAAACTTGTTTATAAGGAACTCACCTAAAATATAAGGGCACATAAAAGTTGAAGTTACATAAACAAAGGAAAAAGAAAGACCACCAAGTTATTAGTAGCCAAAAGAAATCTAGTATAGTTATATTAATGTGAGAAAATATAGACTTTAATGCAAAAAAGCATAAGTATGGATTAAGAAGACTACTAAATAATGATAAAACAAATAATCAGTAACAGGTTTTATTGTTGTTTTATTACGTGACAATTAAAAAGTACACTCTTTTCATGAGTATATGGTAGATTTTTTTAAACCTGACTGTATATGTGCTAGGCATATAGCACTTCTCAATAAATTATATATATTTTGCATTAGAAGCCATGTACTGTAACAATAATACAATTTGGTTAAAATTTAATAACAAAAATATAATCACCAAAATCTAATTAAAAAAAAAACTTCTTTGACCCATGAGTTACAAAGAAATCATAATGGAAATTAGAAAATATTTACAGCTGAATAATGATTAATCAAAATCTATGGAATATCGCTAAAGAAACAGAGGGAAATTTACAATAGAAGACTTTCAGGAGACAATATTAATGAGCTAATGATCTGATTTAACTTAGAAAAAGAACAAAGGAAAAAGAAACAGTAGTAAATCATTGAACAAGAAAACAAAGATACAATGAAGAGGATTCAAAGAGCTAAAATTTTGGCCTTCAAAAACTTTAAAAATTGGCAAACCCCTGATAAAACTGGTCAAGAGAAAAAGCAGCCAAATGCATAAATATAATATTAGGAATGAAAAAGGGGATTAATTACAGAAACAACAGAGCTTTAGGTAAATGTGAGTGTAGTACTGGGAAGAAATTGATTATTATAGATCATTACATATTTGGTCACCATGGCCATTCATTTTCACTTACCGCCAACAGAAAACACATTTATTCGCACATGCCAAGCTCGGGGTAGTTTCCATGCAACGATGGCTTTCAATGCCATAGAATGTATGTTTATAGCAACCTCCTCTCCCTCGGAGCATGGACTGTGGAAGTAAAAAACAAACGATAATTTGAATAAAATCCTCAAAGCAAGGAAACAAAACACCAAGGCATCATTTTAAAGAAGAAACCATGTGTTTCGTAAGCATAAATACCCCTACTGGTAGCTGCATGAGGCAGAAAATTAACATTACAGCATTACAGTGTTTTGATGGTGTTTGGGTTTTGATACTGCTCTGAGTTTTCTATAATCTAATGAGATAAACCTATGATTCATTAACTTTGAAAGCTCTATAGGGAGGACCATGGATGCTTTCATTCTCAAATCCATCCAACTGCCTCAAGTATTAGTACAATAATATAATGCCAAAGAAGAGATAAGATAGGCTCCCAGAAAGGGGGGGGGGGGGGGGGGTAGCGCTCATCTGAAAGAGTCTTTCTGCATCAAATAAAGGAGGGTGGATAAGCATATTCTACATCAACCTGGAGCATTCTCTATGTCAACCGAATGGTAGAATTTGAACATATTGAGACTGTTGAGGGGACAAGCAACATGTACACAAGAAACAGATTATTCCAAAAAAGAACACTACTTAATATGTGATTGGTAAAACCACAGTAAGTGTAGTGAGAATGGTAATCTGAAGAAATACTGCAGATCAACTCAGGGTTGGAATCACAAGATACTATCAAGCTTCTGGAGGTATCAGCAGAAAGATCCATCCAGGAGCTCTGTGTAAGATGGGCTTGATTTCAGTAAAAGTGAAACCTGCGAGGAGGTTATACAAAACAGGTCTTGATGACTTGGCTCATAACATTAGGGGGGAAGGGGAAGGGTACTAAAGAGGTACAATCAGTGCCATTCCCAATTAGAGCAAAACAGCAGAAGTCGCCCAAGATGACTGAGATTTTGAGCCTAACTGACTGAAATACTATGGAATTAACAATGGGAACAACAAAAGAGGAGACACAGGTGGGGAGCCTTTACACATACATATCAGTGCACACTATACATCCACGTACTGATGTTACAATCTGTCCACATAAAATCTACCAGCTTATTACTATGTCAATTAATCACAAAGCCTTATTTTTTGTCCTGATAAAAGGGGTTCCCCTGTGCATTTCACTTGGTACTTGCACTAAGAAAAAGAGGGAAGGAAAAAATACTGTTCAGGCTAACTGTTTCTACAAACTCTCTTCCAAGTTCCCAATAACATATTCAAGACTGCAAACAAAATATTCAAATCTTGCAAGTAGCACTGAAAACTAAAGTCTACCATATGCAAAAGTTAGAGTAATTACCACTAAATATCAATATCATGTCAATAGAGAAACCAAGTTGAACACCTGCATGTTTTATTATTTACCAATTAGTTACCATATTTCAAGCACGCTGTGTATTGAATGTACAATGACTAATAAGACAGAACCCCCACCCATGATCTGGTTTGAGGAAATGGAAGGTAAGCAAGAAAAATGTGCAATACTATTATGGGAGCCTGACTGAATCAATTACGATTCTTTTGCAAGCAATAGAAATTGAGCCTGGCTAAAAAGAAAAGGAATTGATTGAAAGGATCTCACAGCTCATAGACCCATTATAAAGGCAAGAATGAAGGAAGGCTGGCAGCAGGACCACCACTCAATGCCCCAGAAGCCATATACCATAGACACCACCCCTCTCTGGATACCACCACCAGTACCACCCCTGAATGACAGATGCTGCTGCCACCAGCATAAGAATGAGTGCTCCATGTCCCAGTCCCTCTCCATCACTCGCTCCACATTCCATGTCTCTGGCTGAAAAGAATGACTATCCTAGATGATGCTTTTATACCCAAGTTGCCAGGACATGGTACCAGGAAACAGTATCTGTCTTCCTTAGCTTCTGTAGCCGGCAATAGGCCCTCACACCAAACAAAACCCATTTAATGGGAAATTCTCCAAACATGAAAGACTCAGATGCCGGGCAAGCAAAGAAAAGACAAATGCCCAGCATGGTATTACTGGAGCCTGTGGGACAGATGACCAACCCAGCCCAGCCTTCCAGGACCAGTGAGAACTCCTCAGAGGTGAGATATCCAAACTGAATACTGAAAAGCTACAAGGATAAAGGGACATACACATGTGAGAAGAAGGATGGCATGTTTTTCCTTTAAAAACTGTTTTCTATAAGTTTTATAGTTTTACACTTTAGATTTAAGGTCCTGATCCATTTTGAATTAATTTTTAACTCAAAATGTGTGTATGTTTGTGTGTGCGTGTGTGTGTCTGTGTGTGTACTTTTGATGTGCATGGTTTGGTGGTGGTGGGTTTTTGGGGTTTTCCCTATGGATGGCTAATTGCTCCAACACTGTTAATTGGAAAGGTTATCCTTCCTCCAAGGAATTGCTTTTGAACCTTTGTAAAAAATCAATTAAGCATATCTGTGGGTTTGCTGCCGGGATCTCCATTCTGTTCTACTGACCTATATGTCCATCCCTCCACCAACACCATACCATCTTGACTACTGCAGCAATACAGTAAGCTATAATATAAGGATGTGTGGTTCCTCCCCTTTTATTCTTCCTCCATACTGTTTAAGCTATTTTACATTCCCATGACTTTCTCTACAAATTTTATAATAAGTTGTCTATTTCTACAAAAACCTTTCTGAGATTTTAATAGGAATTGCATTAAACCCACAGATCAATTTGGGCAAAATTGATGTTTTACTATGTTGAGTCTTTCAATCCATGAACATTTATTTAGATTCGCATTTAGATTTTTATTCACATTTACTTAGATTTTTGTTGGTTTCTGAGTTGAGATCTTTCCTCATTTCTAATACAAGTATGCATTGCTGGAAATTTCTGAGCACTGCTTGAGCTACATTCTATATATTCATATATATATATATAAACACACATTTTTTTTTTACTATCATTCATTTCTAAATATTTTTTCATTTGAGACTTCCTCTTTGACCCAAGGCTTATTTAGAAATGGGTGTTTAATCTTCACATATTTAGAGATTTTCCTTCTGTTTCTATTACTTATTTCTAGTTTGGTACCATTATGGTCAGAGAACACACTCTGTATGATTTCAATACTTATAAATCTGCTGAGGTTTGTTCTATAGCCTAGGACATGGTCTATCTTGGTGAACATTCCACAGGCACCTGGAAGAAATGCATATTCTGCTGTTGCTGGGTGGTATGTTCTTATGTGTCAACTAGATCTTACTGGCTAACTCTACTGTTCAGATTTTCTACATCCTTGTGATTTTCAGTCTAGTAGTTCTAGCAGTTGCTGAGAGGGGATTTCAAAGTTACCAACTATAACTGTGGGGTTTTTTTTTTAAATTTCTCCATTCAACTATGTCAGCTTTTGCTTGATTTATTTTGAGCCTCTAATGTTTGGTATATATTCATATAATAGGGATTGATCTTTTTACCATTATAAAATGTCACTCTCTGTCTCTAGTAATTTTCTTTGCTCTGAAGTCTACTTAATCTGGTGTTAATATAGGCAATCCTGCTTTTTGGATTACTGTTGGCATGGTACATATTTTTCTATCATTTTACGCAATCTACCTATGTCATTGAAATTGAAGTGAGTTTCTTATAAACATCTTATATTTGGGTCACTTTTTAAATCCACTCTGCCCATCTCTATCATTTGATTTACATATGTAGAATATTTGCATGTGAAGCAGTTACTGACACATTAGCCCTAAAATAGTCTACTATTTTATTGTTTCCTGCTTATTCCCTCTGATTCTCATTCCTGTTATTCTTTTCTTGATTTCCGGCAGGTTACTTCAACATTTTTAAGATTCCATCTTAATTTCTTTTTTGTTTTTAAGTGTATCTCTTTGTGTAGTTTTTGTAGTGGTTGTTCTGGGTATAAAATATACATACACGACCTATTACAGTCTACTAGTAAAAACATTTTACCACCTTCAAGTGAAGTGTGGAAACATCACTTCCATTCAGATCCCTTTAATTTTCCCTCTTTTAAATATCATTGTCTATTCAGTTCCTCTGCCCATATTTTAATCAGGTTGTTTGGAGTTTTTTTATATTAAGATGAATGAGTTCTTTATGTATTTTGAATATCAACCCCTTATCTGACATACCACTTTGGCAAATATCTTCTCCCACTCAGTAGGTTGCCTTTTCTTTTTGTTGAGGATTTCCTATGCTGTGCAAAAGCTTTTAAGTTTGATTAGGTCCCACTTATTTATTTTTGCTTTTGTTTCCCTTGCCTGAGGAGACAGATCCAAAAACTATTGCAAAAACCAATGTCAAAGAGCATACTGCTTATATTTTCTTCTACAAGTTTTATGGTTTCAAGTCTTACGTTTAGATTTTATAATAACTTTATATGGAGTAGAATCTATAAAAATATCAAATTGTTATGTTATACAACTGAAACCAATATAATATTGTAAGTCCACTATTCTTTATTAAAAACAGAAAAAATAAAAATAAATAAATAAATATAATTGTCTTGAGCATCACAGTGTAATAATTTTTGTTTCAATCATCAAATATGATTTATAAAAGTTATGAGGAGAATGACCATCTACTGTATGTACCCATATTTCTACTCTTTCCATCATTCTGCCTTCCTTCCTGGTGCTCTAAGAATCATTCTTTTATCACTTCATTACGTTTGAAGAGCTTCCTTTAGCTGATCTTTAAGAGCCAATTTGCTAGAAATAGATTCTTTCCGTTTTCTTTCACCTGGTAATGTCTTTATTTAATCTTCATTCTTTTTTTTTTTTAATAAATTTATTTATTTTTTAGCTGTGTTGGATCTTCACTGCTGTGTGGCTTTTTCTAGTTGTGGCAAGCAGGGGCTACTCTTCGCTGTGGTGCACGGGTTTCTCATTGCAGTGACTTCTCTTGTTGCAGAGCACAGGCTCTAGGCACACGGGCGTAGCTGTGGCACATGGGCTCAATAGTCATGGCTCTCAGGCTCTAGAGCACAGGCTCAGTAATTGTGGCGCATGGGCTTAGTTGCTCCACGGCATGTGGGATCTTCCCGGACCAGGGATCGAATCTGTGTCCCCTGCATTGGCAGGCAGATTCTTAACCACTGCACCACCAGGGAAGTCCCTAATCTTCATTTTTGAAGGATAGCTTTGCCAGACCCAGGAATCATGATTGACAGTTATTTTCTTTCAACACTTGAAAAACATGTGCCACTTCCCTCTGGCCTCCATGATTTCAGATGAGAAATCTGATGTCAAATTGATGTTAGTACATTGTCTATCTCTAGCATCTTTCAAGACTATTTTCTTCTTTAGTTTTCAGACCAATAATTTTAGGGTATCTCTGTGTAGATTTCCTTGGTTCTATCCTGTTTGCAGTTTGTTCTCTCTGCTGTTCAGATTGGGTAAATTCTATCAACTTGTCCTGATCACAGATCATTCTGTTACTTGTTAAGGTCCCTGACTCTATCCTCTGTCATCTCCCCCTCTATTACTGTGCCCATTCAGTGAGTTTTTATTTCTGTTACTGTATTTTTTCAATTTTATAATTCCTTCTTGCTTCCTTTTATAACTTTCATTTCTCTGTGAGATGTTTTATTTTTTCATTTGTTTCAAGAGACTTTGTAACTGATTGCTGAAGCATTTTTATGACAGCTGCTTTAAAATCCTTGTCAGATGATTTCACCATCTGATTCATCTGGTGGTGGTGTCAGTTCATTACCTTTTTTTGCTCAAGTTGTGATTTTCATGGTTCTTGGAATGACAGGTGATTTTTTTACTGCATCCTAGACATTTTGTCTACTATGTTAGGAGGCTTCTAGATTCTATTTCATTCTTTCATTTTAGCAGCAGGCACTTTGTTTAGGTTGAGCCTGCAGGTCCTGGACTATTTTTGTATGCTGTGGCTCCAAAGGCAGTTTACTTTTCAGAGGTTTTGCAATGAAATTTTGCTTGGGCTCCCACTGATCTCTGCTGGTACCATCAGAGCAGGTGGAAGAGCTTTCTTCAGGGTGACACACTAGAGGTCTCTCAATGCAGGAGGGGAGTCTCAGGCCGGCAGGCTTCCCAGAGGAGGCTGCTTGTGCAGCAGCGTCCCTCTGGCTGATGGCCCTGGGCAGCCCCAGTAGCTCTGAGTGGGAGAGGGGAGTCTTGGGACACAAGAACAAAGAAGCTTAGCTTCCCCAGATGGGCCACTTCTTGTGGTACAGTCCCTCTTGCCAGTGCCACTCAGCTACCACAGTATGTCTCAGAAAGGGAAGGGAGTCTTGGGCCCAGCAGACATGGAGAACATTTCACTCGCCAAGTCAATTGTTGCAGGAGTAAGGTAGTAAGGAGAGGTCTCTCTCTTTCCACTTTTACTTGACTGTCTGGTACCTCTTAGCAGGGGAGGGAAATTTACGGTTCAGCAGGGAAGGAGAGCACTTGTCCCAGCTGCTTATAGTTGATGGGGCTCCTAAATGATCCCCTTTGCCAGTGGTCCTGGGCTCATTTGAATATGTCAGAGGGACTCCCATTCCATACTAGAGAGGAACACGTCTAACTGAGTGAGTGGCCTTCTGTTGCTAGATTAAGACTCAATAAACACAGCTCTGGGTTCCCTTCTTCTTTAGGTGGGGGGAGGTGGGGGGGGCGGTGTAAGACATCCTGCTGCTCTGTTGTTCCTCCAGTGCTGGGGTCCCAAACCAGTCAGCCTTCCTCTTACTCTATTCTAGAGTTCTTGTTTGGTTGCCTCCTGTACATAGCAGGAAGGAGTGGGGAGAAAAGGATTTATGCCACCTTGTCCACACTGGAAGTCCTTAGACATTGTATTTTGAAAGGACGTGCTCTCACATCTAAAAATTAGTAGACAAGCAGGGTGCAAAAAGAAAACACATGAGAGCAATACATGCTTAGAACCAAAAGTTTTCATGTTATGAATGTAGGAGAAAAAAATATAAATAGTTTCAGATTCATTACTTCATGAATTCTTATCCCCGAGGCAAACGAGAGCCTGAGAAAATACAACTGCAGCCCAGCAGATCCATACTGAATGGATGCAAGATACCACTGCTAAATAGGCTCTGTGTACATCAACCTGGTGGGGATGGAGGTGGGGTGTTGGGAGACAATTCTCCAAAGGTCTTTCTCTCAATGTCTTGCAAGCAGAGGTCCTTATTCTAGACTACCTATTCAAAAAGCTTTATATAATGAATAGCCTTGAAAGATACAGTGTTTCCCTCTGGAACAAATGATGGGTATGTTTACTGTTCAGTATAATGAAGATGTGTCCCTCTAGGGCAAAAGTCAGGTAGGATTACTGCCATTATAAAAGATTCATGTTCCCTAAGCCTGGGGCCCCTCTCCTACAACATATGTGCAGATGTTACACCTGGCCTTCCTAGTGCTGCTTTATGGGAACTGGGGCTCAGGAACCAGAGCAAATGATGATATTCTGGCTACTGCTGTTATTATGAGTAATAAACTGTACTTGCCTTCTGCCAGCATCCATGAACCTGTGGCAGGCTAACTTGCTAGCCTGCAAGTAGGGTAAACTTTCAGACTCTTCCTTTTTGACAGGGGATGGAGAGTTCTATGCAGAGGTCAATAAACTGCAGCCCATGGGCCAAAGCCATGCTACTGACTGTTTCCTGTAAGTAAAGTTTTGTTGGAATACTGTCACCCATACTTGTTTACTTATGTCTTTGGCTGCTTTGAAGCTACAATGGCAGAGCTGAAAAGTTGCAACAAGAGCATATATATGACCCACAAACCTTAAAAAGTTACTATCTGGCCCTTTAAGAAAAGGTTTGCTAATTCTTGACTTAGATACTTATTTCATACTACAGAGGAAATTTTAAACTGGTTAAACAAACTGTTAAAACAGTACAAACAGGGGGAGGATTTAGGAAAGACAAAGGATCAGGAAGCACCAGAAATCTGCCTCCCCACCTGCACATGAATCCCAATCTGGCTGCTGTGCTTTGTCCTTGACCCAGGCATCCTGGGTCGTCCATCAACATCTATGAAACTTTGCCAGGCGAACTTGTTGGCTTGTAGGCTGAAAGAGCAGGCCCTCCACAGTTCCTGACAGTTAATGCTAGCCCTTGGCTCCTCATGCCATAGAAACAAAAATTTTGTCAGGAACCAAGGGACTCTCTAATACATCTCTTTCATATTCTCATTTACAGCAGTAGAACTTAAGAAAAGCTTGCAGAAGGGGCCACTACTGGCTCAAACTCTTCACTGACAGAATCACCCACCTGGTAAGGAAGCATTACTGACAGAGCACAGAGGAAATGTGGCCTGCCTAGTAGAAGAAGGAAGGTATAAATACCAACTATGACCAGGTGACCAAGTGCAAATATCAGCAGAGTTATAACTATACATATTGTCTTCCTTGTTTGGATATATATAATTATTTCTCCTCTCCTCCAACTATTTTGTATAAGATGGGTCAGTGGTGGTTAACCTTATGATGTCATCCTTAGGTAGAGGATCTCAAAAGAGTGAAGGGAGAGAGTAAACACATCCTTCCTTGCATGAATAATAGTTGCAACAGGTTAGGCAAATGTTTTGTCTATACTATGGTTTGAAATGTAAATACAGGTAGAAGGGTGAGTACAGATGCTGAATATCCATAGAGGTAGACCATGCTGTTAACACTGAGTCCTGTGCCTGCCCTTCTAAGCAGGCACTAAGAAGCCCTAACGCCCTATTTCTCAGATTCCCTGTCCAAAGGGTTCTGATTTAGACTCCGCCAATGAGAGGCATTTATGCAAGATTTAGATGGCAAGAAAGGGGAAACCATGACTCCTCGCTAGCAGCAGCTAGCAGACACAAGGGCACACAACAAACACTGAGTCTGCAGCAGCTTCCAAGCGAGCTCCTGGGAAACATTTGCTTTCATCTTGCCAGCGTCTCAGGTCACTTGCAGTGGTGTCCTGTGAGTCCAGCACTTCTCGACTCTCTCATCGACTCTCTCAAAGCAAGAAGCAGCTCTCTCTGACCTTCACCGCCCCAGGCCTTTCAATGGCTTTGTAAGCATTCAGTTAATTTACTTTATTAAATCTGTTCTTGCTAAAATACCCAGGGTGGTTTCTGTTTTCCTGACTGGTACAGATGGGTAGGATTCAGTCAGGTGGAGATCAGAGTGGGGAAGAGAAGCGGCATAGAACATATGAAGGTTAAAACAGAAAATAAAGCTGACCAAGTAGATCAGAACTATACTAAGTAGGGTCTGCCTCTGGTTTGGGGCTTTATATAATTGTTTCATGTGACAAATGTTTACTAAGCAATGATTACATGCCAGGCTCTGCTTTCTGTAAAGGTTATTACTTATTATTACAAGGGTTATTACAACGGTTTCACATCTCCTGTAAGGCTCAAGATAGTCCCACGCCAAAAAAAAAAAAAAAAAAGTGTCCTATAATCCACTTCCTCTTAAATGACTCACCAGACCGCCACAGTTGTGAAAAACCTGATTATAATCATCCAAGCTTAGATTCCAACTTCATTTTACAAATAAAGTATTTTCTGCATATTTTACCATACACTGAATTTTCTAGGAATGCAACCACTATGTAAAATGAGGAAAGAAAGAGAAGCTTTTGTAAGAAGTGTCCCCATTTTGTAAAACCATACCACAGAGAACAATGCTGTTTCTAGTATTTAAGTCACCAATACAATACCTGTATCCCATGTTCTATTTGTAGATGTCACCTATAAATACAGTACAGAAGAGATTTGATGGGACTTCCCTGGTGGCCAGTGGTTAAAAATTCCACCTGCCAATGCAGGGGACATGAGTTCAATCCCTGGTCCGGGAAGATCCTACATGCCACGGAGCATCTAAGCCTGTGTGCCACAACTATTGAGCCTGTGCTCTATAGCCACGAGCCACAACTACTGAGCTCGCGTGCCACAACTACTGAAGCCCACACGCTTAGAGCCTGTGCTCCACAACAAGAGAAGCCACCGCAATGAGAAGCCCAAGCACCACAAAGAAGAGCCCCCACTCATGACAACTAGAGAAAAGCCCACGCACAGCAATGAAGAGCCAATGAAACCAATAAATAAATAAATATTTTTAAAAAAGAAGAAATTTGAGATGTTTTTGGTAGACTTGGAACCAAATATTAAGTTAACAGACATATGAAATGCAGGATTCTCACTAAATAGCGTTGTTTAAAAAGTTATTGCGGTCACTTTATGTAATGTTAATTTTTATAGCACAATGATGAGAAACCTATCTTGCAATAATTATCTGAAACTGAACTTGCTTACTTTGGGGTTGCCTGTCATTTTTATATTTAACTCTCAAAGTGTCACCAGAGGTCCACCTCAATTCCTTCAACCACTCTTACTAACATTTCTGTTTCCAATCCACCCACATAGATCAAAGGAACAATAGAGAGCCCAGAAACAAACCTACACAGATATATATGGTCAACTAACTTACAAAAAAGGAGGCAAGAATACACAATGGGGAAAAGACTGCCTCTTCAGTAAATGATATTGGGAATACTGGACAGCTACATGCAAAAGAATCAAAATGAACTATTTTCTCATAACATATACAAAAATAAACTCAAAATGGATCAAAGACTTAAATGTAAGGCCTGAAACTACAAAACTTCTAGAAAAAAACATAGGCAGGAGGCTCTTTAACATCAGTCTTAGCAATATTTTTTGCATACGTCTCCTAAGGCTAGGGAAACAAAAGCAAAAATAAACAAATGGGACTACATCAAACCAAAAAGCTTTTACACAGTAAGGAAAACTATCAACAACCAAAAAAGCAGCCTACTAAATGGGAGAAGATATTTACAAACGATATATCGAATAAGGGGTTAGTATCCAAAATACATAGAAACACATACAACTTAATAGCAACAACAAACAAACAAACAACCCGATGGCAGAGGACCTGAATAGACACTTTTCCAAAGAGGAAATGCAGATGGCCAACAGACACATGAAAAGATGCTCAACAACACTGATCATTAGGGAAATACAAATCAAAACCACAATGAGATACTACTTCACATCTTTCAGAATCACTCTCATCAAAAAGACAACAAATAACAAGTGCTGGGGAGGATGTGGAGCAAAGGGAACCCTCATGCACTGCTGGTATGAATGTAAATTGGTGCAGCCACTACAGAAAGCAGTATGGAGGTTCCTCAAAAAATCAAAAATAGAACTGCTATATGATCCACCAATTTCACTGCTGAATATTTACCACCCCCACAAAAACAAAAAACAAACAAACAAAAAAACAGTAACTGGAAAAGATACATGCACTCCACTGTTCAATGGAACATTATTTACAATAGCCAAGATATGGAAGTAACCTTAGTATACACTGGTAGAGAAATGGATGTAAAAAAGTGATATAGGTAGATACACACACACACACAATGGAATATTATTCAGCCATAAAAAGAATGAAATCTTGACATTTGCAACAACATGGATGGGCCTTGAGGGTACTACAGTAAGTAAAATAAGTCAGACAGAGAAAGACAAATACTACATGATCTCACTCAGATGTGGACTCTATAAAACAAAACAAAACAAAATGAAAACAGACTCAGATACAGAAAATGGGTCGTTGCCAGAAGTGAGGTGATAGAAGCTGGACAAACTAGGTAAAAGGTATTAAGAGGTTCAGTTACATAATGAATAAATAACAGGGATGTAATATACGACACAAGGAATATGGCCAACAATACTGTAATAACTCTGTATGGGGACAGGTGGTTAGCAGACTTATCATGGTGATCCTTTCATAATGTATGCAAATGTCAAATTATGTCATATATCTGAAACTAACATAATACTGTCACTGTCATTTTTTATTTTCATAAGAAAATAAAATAATTTTTAATGCTATCTTATCTGTACCCATGGGATATATATGCAGGTGACTGAGTGCCAACGTAGGCCAATGCTATTGAAGGAATGTATTACTTACACATCCCGAGAGAAAGGTGCATACCACTCCACACCACACCACACGGGGTTTGCTCAGGAGACAGAGGAGCAAAGGGGAAGCCTGGGTCAGAGCCTCTGCTGGCGCTTCCTCAGGAAAGGGAAGGCAGAGCAAGGAAAGCAATGCAGGACTGGCTAGTATGAATTGAATTCCAGTGGGCTTTGGGCTACAGGGCTATCCTAGTTTTCTGGTACCTGGCCCTGGGATGATTTAAGGCAGGGAAAATATTGGCTTGATGTGTGAAAGAGTTAGATAAGGGGGTAGTTGTAGGCTATAGATTCAGAATTATACATGAAGGACATGCTCAAGGCAAGCTGTAGTTAATCTTTAGGAATTAGCCCAGGGGAGGGACAGTCTCTATAAGACTGTCAGAGCATCGAGAATACAGAAAATAAGAAATTACAGTTCATATAATTGGCCCTTTGGTGAAGAGATGACAGATAAATACAGAATCTAAGAAAACAGAACAAATACAAACAACAGAAATTCACAGGCTGATCCTAAAATGTATATGGAAATGCAAAAGGCCCAGAAGAGGGCCTTGAAAATTAAAAAAAAAAAAAAAGACAAAGAACTTATACTGTATGATTTCAGACTTATTACAAGGCACAGTAATCAAGACAGTGTGGTACTGACTTAAGGATAGACGAACATATCAACGCAAGAGAATAAGAGCAGTCCAGAAACAGTCCTACCCATACACAGCTGACTGAATTTTCTACAAAGGCCTATAAGTAATTCAATGGTGGAAGGAAAATCTTTTCCAACAAGTGGTGCAAAAACACCTGAATATCCATGCAGGGAACAGGTGGTGAGAAGGAACAATCTTGACCTTTACATTATACCAGTCATAACAATTAATTCACAGATCTAAGCATAAAAGTTAAAACTACATATGAAGCTTCCAGAAGAAAACACAGACTCTCTTTGTGACTTTAAAGTTGACAAAGAAAAAAAAAAAAAGTTGACAAAGATTTCTTAATATACAAAAAGTACTAACCATAAAAGAAAAAATGATAAATTGGACTTTATTCAAATCAAAACCTTAAAAAGATACCATTAGGCAACCAGTTTGCAAGGGAGAAATAGAGACCCAGATGTAGAGAACAAACATATGGACACCAAGTGGGGAAAGCGGGGAGGATTGGAGGGGAATGAACTGGGAGATTGGGATACCAAACTGTACACTCTAAATATATGCAGTTTATTATATGTTAACTGTATCTCAATAAAAGTTCTTAAAAAAAAAAGATACCATTAGGGAAATGAAAAAGGAAGCCACAGACTAGCAGAAAATAATCACAGTGCATGTCAGGCAAAACAGTCATATCCACAATATATAAAGAACCCCTACAAATCAGTAATACAAAGTCAGACAACTCAATTTGGGTAAAATATTTGAACAGACATTTAACAACTATGAAAGGCCAATATGCACATGAAAAGGTACTCCTCAGCATCAGTAGTCATCAGCAAAATGTAAATGAAAACCAAAATGGTATCACTTTACGCTCATTAGAAAAAGATCTCTAATCCCACATGATGCTGAGAATATGTAGCAACTTTCATAAATTACTGATGCAAGTATAAAATAGTACAACCTCACTGAAAACTGATTGGGAGTTTCTTATGAAGTTAAATATATACCTACCCTATGACCTAGTGATTCTACTCCTAGGAATGTACACAAATGAAATCAAAATGTATATTTACCAAAAAAAGCACTGTATAAAAATGTTCATAGTCATTTTATTCATAACAGCCAAAAACTGAGAACAACCCAAATGACTATCAACAGATTAGAAACTGTGGTATGCTCATAGTACTGAAGAGTACTCAGCAGTGAAAAAGCAATGAACTACTGATACACGTTTTACGTGGATGAATCTCAAGAACTTTATGTTGAGTTTAAGACGGCACTTGCAAAAAGCTACACATTATATGACCCTATTCACGTGAGATTCTATAACAGGCAAAACTAAACTAGAATGATAGCAAAAAGAACAAATGCTGCCTGGCTGTGGGGAAGCAGGTATTTACCAGAAATTGGAATAAGTAAACTTATCAGGATGAGGAAAACAGTCTATAGTTTAATTCAGGTAGTGGATAAGGGCTTTTTATACCTATCAAAATATGCTGAACTCATTTAACTAATTCATTCAAAATCATTACATTTTATTAAATGTAAATTATACCTTAAAAATAGTGAAATCCATCGCATATAATAGCCATATAAAAGTTGCACAAAAGAGCAACAATATTTGAATAAAAACAAATACCTTTGTCCACCTGCAAAGCTTTACCCCAGAGTGGCTCCCAATCAACTGATAACCTGAATGAAAAAACAGGGAACACAAAGTTGAATTGATTCAAAGCCTTATATCAAAAAATGATTATAAAACTGTAGCAAAATCATTTTTCTTTGTTTAAATAATGATAGACAACAATCTAATTCCACCAAAGTTTAATTCACCAGGATGATAAAACAATTTAAAACATGTATGCATCTAATAACACAGGCTCAAAATACATAAAGAAACAATAAGCTAATCCAAAATCATAGGGAGAGATTTTAAGATCTCTCAGTATCTAACAGATATCATAGATCAAAACTCAGTAGAGCTCTAAGATCTGAAGCAACACAGTAAATTCGAACAAGGACACACAGAGAGCACTGCACTCAACAACTACAGGATCCACGTGCTTTTCAAGGACCCAAGAAACATTTATAAAAAAGAACCATACACTGGACCATATAGCAAAAGCAAGTAACAATACATTTCGGTACAATGAACGACTGGGGAACTGTCATTAATAATCTTCAAAAATAAATATGGAATCAGATGGGCATGAGGAAATTAAAATAAAGAAATATAGCCCCCAAAAGTGGGAGAATAAAATTCTAGGAACCTGACATGAATTCTCAGCACCACTCCACAACCTAGCATTTAAGTTTTTTGAGCCGCATAAGACACAAAAAGCATGGAAAAGCCATACCAAAGCAATCGCATTTCCTTATTTTAACAAACTAGTAGAGCAAACAAGTAGAACATTCTGATTTCAGAAAGCATTTAATAAAGTTTCTCATGAGGCTTCAAGTAATAAGCCACAATTATGACGAGTCTTGCACAAAAAGACTCTTGACTTGCAGACAAACGAGGTAAATGGAGAAATACAGTCTGGGTGATGGCATAAGTGGATCAGTGGCTGGTTAAACGCCCATGTTCACAGCGTGATGATTAATGGAACAAAGTCAATTTGGATTACAAGTCTCTAGTGGCAACATCACAGGGCTTTGTCTTTTATCCTCTTCCACATTTATGTAAACATCTTGCATATAAATAAAGCAGTTATCTACTTGAAGATGGAACCGAGTCCAACTGAAGAGCTAATCTCAGATACAGAATAAGCACCCAAAAGATTCCCAGAGAAAATTCTAGTTCTTGTGGATTCCTACATTGTATGTTGCTCATACCACTACTGCAGAAATCACACTTTATTAGTTCTTTATGTCTTTCTCTCCTAAGATACATCGGGGTTCTACAAAATTTGGGACGGAGAGACCTGTAGCTGACCACAATATACACTATGCAGTCGCTAAAAATCACAGTGCAGCATTCTGCTTCTACCCAAGATAGAATAACAGAGGGTTTATTCTCTCACTTGAGATACCAACATCTGGACAAAATATATGAAACAACGGTTTTCAGGACACAAAACATCAGGCAACAATGGACGGTGATCCAAGAGAGATGGGAAACAAACAAGGTTTGTTTGTATTCTCCCCAAGTTGAGGACACGGAAGTAGAGAGGGGAGCCCCTGTTGCTAAAGTTTGCAAGATTGAGTACTGGAGAGACAAAAGGTACACAGAGGTTGAACTCAAGGGTCTGCAAAGGATTCCTGTAAGTATTTGCCTGAGTACTGCTTAGTGCATATGTGAGAGGAAAACTACCCAATAACGGGAAAGAACTATCTGAAAAGATTAAAGGTATGCCTGGTACTCACAGCCGGCTGGGAACTGTGCCTGTTCCTACCAGTTAGACAGAAAACCTCAAGATTTGCAAGGCATTGGGCAGAGTACATAGAAGTTTTCTGCCTCAAAGGTGGGGAAACAATTAGCTGTATAGTGAGCCAGCTCTGGTCTCACCCAACAAATCACAAAAGCAAGATTAAAAGGCTGAAGCTGTTTCCAAGTAATTTATCTTCATCTGAGAACTAAGCTCAAGAATGTTTATAGGAATACAAAAATATCCAGCACCCAAAAAATGTACAATTAGACCTGGCATCCAATCAAAGATTATCAAGCATGCCAAAAGATAGGCAAATATGGCCAATAATGAGGCAAATAACCCAGCAGCCAAAACTGACCCAGAAATGACACAGATGTTAGCATACAAGGACATTAAAACAGTTATAATTGTATTCCATAAGCTCCAAAAGTGAAGTAGAGACATGGAAGATAGAAAAAGACCTAAACTGAACTTCTAGAGATGAAAATTATATCTAAGCTGGAAAACACACTGGATCAAATTAATGGAAGATTTGACATTAGGGAAGAAAAGATTACTGAGTTAAACTTGACAGCAATAGAAACTATCCAGTAAGGTAAAGCAGGACAGAAAATATAATTTTAAAAAATGAAAAGCACATCTGGGAGCTATGGGTCAAATTCAAGTGGCCTATTATACGTGTAATTGGAGTCCCTGAAAAGAGGAAAGAGATGGGGTGGCAGAAAAATATTTGAAGAAATAATGGCCAACATTTGTCCAAATTCGATTAGAACTATGCATCCACAGACCCAAGAAGCTCAACAAATCCCAAGTAAAGAAACAGGAAGAAAACTACATTGAGACATTATAATGAAAATCACTCAAAATCAGTAGTTAGAATAAAATCTTCAAAGTAGCCAGAGGGTAAAAAAAATCACATTTGAAAGGAACAAAGTCAAAAGATGACTGCAGAGCCCTTGTGAGAAGCAATGTGAGCCAGTAGACAGCAGAATAACACCCTTAAAGTATGAAAAAGAAAAAAACTGCCAGGGGAAGCTGGGACGAAGTGAGCGAGTAGCACTGACATATATACACTACCAAATGTAAAATAGATAGCTAGTGGGAAGCTGCTGCATAACACAGGGAGATCAACTCAACAATTGGTGATGACTTAGAAGGGCGGGATAGGGAGGGTGGGAAAGAGTCACGGGAGGGAGGGGATATGGGGATATATGTATAAATACAGCTGATTCACCTAGTTGTACAGCAGAAACTGGCACAACAGTGTAAAGCAATTATCCTCCAATAAAGAGCTTTAAAAAAAAGTGCCAATTCTAGACCCATCAAAAAATATCCTTCAAAAATTAAACTACATTAAATTAAATAACAACAAAAAAAACTCCTTCAAAAATGAAGGCAAAAGAAAGCCTTTTTCAGATATACAAAAGCTGAAATAATTCATCACCAACAAACCCACACTACAAGAAATGCCGAAAGGAGTCCTTCAGGCAGAAGGAAAAGGCCAGCAGACAGAACACGGATCTACACAGAGAAACGAAAAGTACCAAAAGGTAGCAACTACATGTCAATATATACTATTTTTTCCTAATTATTTAAATCTGCAATACGTAACTGACTGTTTAAACCAAAAGAATAACAAAGTAGTACAGGGCTTAAAACATATGTAAAAGTAAAATGTATCAAAACAATTGCATAGAGGTTGAGGAGGGAAAAAACAGTACTGAAGTTTCTACTTTACATGAAGTGTTATGACACCATGTGATGTTTTACTGTGATACAGTGTAGTATAAAACCTCAAGCAACCACTAAGGCACAGAACAGTGCTATAGCTAATAAGCCAACAAAGGATGTAAAACAGACTCATTAAAAAAAAAACCTAAAAGAAGGCAGTAAAGCAAGAAAAAGGAAATCAAAAAACACATGAGACAAGTAGAAAACAAATAGCAAGATGACAGATTTAAACCTATTATAAAATCACATTAGTCTACTTTAATTACAAGGCATATATATTTCTATGTATAAAATCTGTATATTTTTGTCTGTCTCCTCTAATTGGTTGAGAGTTCCTTGAAGGAGATACTTCAGGTATCTTAAGTTCCTCTGCATTGCCGGAACTGTCACATAAAAGGATCTTAGTAATTATAGAAAGAGGGAGGGAAAGAAGGAAGTCAGTAAACCCACTCCCAATTTACTACTCCGACTCCTACAAGAAACCAATATTATTTGTTCATTCAACTGCAGCCTGCTTAATAAGGTAGGACCACAGAAATCCAGATATGCTTCTACATAAAACACTCTACTTAATCCACCTCATATCATGTGAGGGTTTTTTTCTGCATTTAATAATTTTCCCTTAATAAACTGTGACGTGTAAAGAAGCCCGTGATTGCATCTTCCATCTGCATACCTGAGCCTCACTGATGGTAAAGTAACACCCCAACAAACCAAGCAAAGAGGAAACGTGCTGGTCCAGGCAGCCAGCACACAAGTGATCCACAGGAACAAGACCATGACTCCTTAAACAGCTGCAGCTGCCACAGCCACACAGCAGCTGAGCCAACTATAGCGGGACCTCTTTTTTTCCTCTTGGCAATCCCTATTTTGTTTCCTCTTTTAAAGCACTTAAGAGTGTAGTATTAAAACAATTCTCGAGGACTTTCACCTTGTTTAGTAAGGGCTTCTCGGAGAGCAGGAGTTATCATAGCTCTTCTTTCACTGGCTTCATTCTTCACTGTGCTTTTGATCAAACCAGTTTCCCCTTCCTGCTGCTCCTTTTCTCTCTGTATTCAAATGAAAAGAATGAAACCCGGGATTGGTAACGTGCAAGGGAAATAACAACACGACAGCCATCCACACGTAGCAGGGATAAAAGGGTTCGTTGCGAACCACGGCCCACAAACCCGTTCTCTCCCAAGCGATCATACTTCCAGTCACACAACGAGATAAAGACACACCAGGGTCTTTTTTTTTTTTTTCCAACAAAAGTAACTACATACTCAAATACATATATCCACAAAACATAAATCAATAATCCACTTATCTAGATGTCAGACAGCTTTCACAATCTGAGTACAGACAGCTGCCCAATTTCAGCAAGTTACTTCTCTGAATTTCAATTTCCTCACCTGAAAAGGGGGGAAAAGTAATATCTATGCAGAACTGTGTTGAAGATTAAACGAAACAAAATTACCTGGCACAATGCCTGATACGTAATAGGACTTCACTAAATTATAGCTACTGCTGGTTATAACATCTGCAGACCCCAAAAACAAGTCAAAAAATTGCTCTGAGCTGCCCAGACAGCCATCTGCTCAGAAACCAAGTCACTCCACCACCTCTACCTGGGGCCCCAAAGGCTTCTTATGGGAGGTCCCATGGTGAACAATTGTCTTCAGTGATAGAAAGAAATCTGAAGGATAACATAAAACTGTGTTTCCTTTTGACTTTGGCCACTGGAAAATTCAACATCACAACTCTGATCACTGTATCAGATCTTGTATCATTCTTGCCTTATATCCTCTGTCAGTGACGTCCTAGTACAAGATGACCCCCATTCACCCTTTACATGGCTTTCTTCCTCTCTTTTAAAATCTCATTACATGTGTGTATATATATATCTCAATTCCTTTTTGGAAGATGGTTAAAGTGCTAATAATTTCGAGACAACACGCAAAGTCTGTGTTACACTTCAGAGGAAACACTCATCAAATCTTACTAAGAGCTGCAGAAATCCCAAATAACTCACCTTGGTAGGAGCCCTACCACCAAGCCCTAAACTACCCTCATTGCCTGTCCATTTTCAATGTCCAGCCCCCAGTGAATCAGTGAGTGGACTCACAGCAACACCCCTTCTACCTGAAAGTGACAACACCTCACAGATGACATGATGTCTCAGGTCTGTGTCAAACTAATAGAGGAAGGAGGATGGCCCATGTTAGAAGCTGGGCAGGAAGGGAATAGGGATTCACTGTGTCGTTCTGTCTACTCTTGTGAACGTTCAAAGTTCTCTCTACATAACATGTAAAACGGGATTAAACACTGAAAAAACAAAAAACAGAGAAAGTACACCAATGAAATTCAGAGTTAACATCTCTACCTTCTGTTACTCCAGGGATTTCTCCAAAATAGGAAGTCAGTGAAAAAGCACTTTAGAGTCAAACGTACCAAATGAGAAACCTAAACCCACAGTAAGTACTATACATCCTAAAAGTCGGTATTCCAAATTACTAAATACAATCAAAATATAAAGTTAATGAACAATTTCGCTTCTGCTAATAAAGTTCTCCATGACACATTTCCAGATGGAACTAAAAAAATGTATAAACAAACATCAAACATTTGTTCTTATCTATTATGAAAGAGACCAATTTAACACTGGGCATTTTACTTAAAAAAAATTTTAAAGCGGCAGTTATCATTTTGTTAAAATATTTAAAAATAAAAGAATCCTATGGCTTATTGTTGTTGTTTTTTTTTAAAGTCTATTTCAGACCTAAAAGCAAAGATGTGAGCTTGAGAAGGAAGTCTTGTGGTGAAACAAAGTGAACTAACCTTGACCTTGAGAGCATTTAAATGTCTCTGAAGTAATTCCACAGCAAGTTACTGTAATTCCCTACTAATCATGCAAGAATTGTTAGCAGGTGGCAATATCTGCCCTCAAAAGCCCGTCACCACAAAACATCACCAGCTTATCTGCTTACCCTAAAGGCCACGTAAGTTCCAAAGCTGGACCCAGCATGACGCTGGCCTCTGACCAGGAGTGCTCAGAGCTCCACAGAAACCTCCTTATGGTTTTAAACATTAACTTCTGATCCCCATAAAATGAACACACTCTTAAAGAATGGCCATGGGACACTGTCCACGTCCCATCACTAGAGAAATTATCTATTATAAATTGTGAGTGCAGCTACTCCAGATTCAATCATTTGGACACACAGTTCACATGGAAAGAGATCAGCAGCTATGATTAAAGGTCTTGAGCATTCAGGGAAAACATTTATCATTCTTTCCCTCTATGGCAGTTTAGTCCTATCTTTCATATGCAGCAGTAACTTCATTTCTGAAAAGAAATACAATGGTTCATAACACTCTCCAAGGAAGTGCAAAGTCCCATTCAAATTCTAATTCTAATCTCCTAGGTGCAGACATTTTTCCCTGTTTGCCCTGAATATAACAATATAACAACTGACATGGGACCTGTGTATTTTTATTTATTTTTTTATAGCCGTTACATTGTCTAAGCAGAAATAAATGAAGATCCCAGAACTGGTCAAGCTGGATTCCTCCCCCTCCTATACACCCACTGGGCAATGAGTGACCACGTTCTAAACTTTTAATTCTCAAAGTATGGGTTCTCTCCATCCACAATGCCACTGCTTTTGCCCCCAGCCCTGGTTTCACCTAAGGGACAACTGCAATAGCGAAATAAACAGTTGCCAACCTTCTACCCCTTCCCAACTCCCAAACCCGTCACATTTGTCTTGAAAGAAATGACATGCCCTCTCCAAACTGCTACTTCCTGACATGCAAAACGCAAAGCTCACTTCCTAGGCACTTAGGAAAATGACTATAAATAAGTGAAAAGTTCTTTATAAATAGATGGAAATAAATGAATTTGATGGAATAATGGGAGCCAAAAAGTAGTACTAATTCTCTTTAAAAAAAAAAAAAAGGATATTATACAATATTACCTAATTCATTTTCAGACCTTCATCCCAGAAACCACAGTACCACCCCAACACTGCATATGATAAAAGCAAGACAAAAAAGGGATTTGTTAAAGACTTTAAGACAAAAATTCCACCTAGTTGGTTAAGTGCCAAGCAGGTGTGTTGCAACAAACAGGCCAGCTTTCTGATTGATTGATTGTTTAAATCTGTTTGGTTATTGTATTGATTCTTGTTTACCAGCCAGTGACTCCATTATCAATTCATGCAGAAAATACTGGACACAGGACCTCCAGGTTCTCTAGAGGTCATTTTCCCATGCAGGGGGCCTGCCGAGGCCTGGACCCAAGCCCGCACAGTCAACAATGATATTCAGGAAAGTTGGTCGAATAAATGAATAAATGCCTCAAAGCTACCAGGTAGCTATTTCTAGCTCTAGAGTAGCAGATCTTATTCTAGATCTGGCAGCTTTCAATAGTAACAAACCCTTGGCTGGGGGGGGGTTAACTAAAGCTCCACCTTCTGCAATTTAACCCCACTTCTAAGGGTTCCTATTTCTTTAATAACGGAATCCCCCATGTGCCACTCACTTGTTAGTTTTTAAATGACCAATTTTCAACAGGACTCAAAGCTTTTTGAATATAACAGGTTTTAAAAATGCTTTTTGAATGTCTTGAAAAGCACTTTGACTAGGTGTGTTAAAAGCTTTAAAATGGTTTTCCTCTGGCCCAGTGAGGCTATTTTGGATAAACTGACTTAGGGAAATAATTCCAGAACTCACTATTAAGTCCTCCTGGCTGTACAGGCTATGGCTGAATCAGGCTGGTTTAAAGACATGGTCTTAGGGTTGAAGAGACGTCACCTTACATTTGAGGGTGAACTTAACATTTAAAGCCTTAAAAATAATTATGAAAGGAGAACCAGCTTTATGTTATTACACTGCAGTACTTTGCAGCCTTATAATCAGAACTGGACACACTGAGCTCCTTTTGTAAATTGAAATGTTTCTCCAGTGAGTAATTACCAAGCATCCGCCATTTATTTCCAAAACTAATGATACTGATATCACTGTTTGTCTGCTTAACCAGAACATGCTGTGGGGAGTATTTTAGCAACATTTATTTACTGCAGGAAAAAAAACAAGTAGCAATCTGCTTTACATTTACAAGCACAACATGAGAGAAACAGAAAATAAACAACCTAAGCATTGTCAGGCTCTTCCGGACTCCTTGTTCTCTACCCAAACTCTTCAGCTTCCCTTCTGGGAGCCACTTCTCCTCTGGGGAGGCAGCAAAGCGGAGTGAAACAAGGAGATACAGCCTAGGCTTGACCCCACCACTTACTAGGCAGTCATCTGACTCTGGACAGATTGCTTTACTTCTCTAAGCTTGTGTCCTACCCTGTAAAACGGTAAAGTGGAGGTGATAACAGTACAGATATCAGGGTCACCATGAGGATGAATGAGACCATCCATCGTGTACTTTGATTTCTCCTAATCCTCTGAACCTACCCGGAGCTCTCTCTCCCCAGACCTCCAACCCACTCATCTTATTCAATCAAATCACACTGCTTCCCATTGCCTTTAGGACAAAGCTCATACTCCCATGACAGAGCATGAAAAGGCCTCCTGGATCCTGCCCCTGCCTTCCTTGTCTATTTCACCTCTCCACACACACACCCCAACTCTCAACATACCAAACTGCTTATAGTATTCCCCAAACTTGCCATGTTCCCCTAACACCCCCTCCTCTGCATCTGCAATGTTTCACACTCTAGCTCTCTTGTTCTTAGATATCACACCCACCCTCCAAATTCTCTTTGGCCCCAGAATTACTGCCTTACACCTTGCTGCAGAGGGAGGGGGGTAGAAAACCATGGCGGTATTCTATTTGGATCAAATGTATCCTATTTGAAGATATCTTCTTAGACAATAATAGTTATTAGTTATCAATTCCCATCCTACTGGGAATTCACTGGCAGTCCAGTTGTTAGGACTCCACACTTCACTGCTGCGGGCTTGGATTCAACCCCTGGTCGAGGAGCTGAAATCCCACAAGCTGCACAGCATCCCCCGCCCAAAACAAAGACACACTATGTGGCAGGCAATAAAATAAAGGCTTTAGATGGATTAACTTATTGAATCTTCATAATAACTTTATAAAGCAGTTACTGTTATCTCCCACTGAAGCACAGAGAGTGAAATAACTTGCCCAGACACACAAGCTGAGACAGTGTGACAGCCATCAACATTAATGAATATTATTCAGAAAGAGGCCTTACAGTAGGAGTGCTCTGGCCCAACTCTACAGCTGAGCTCTTAAGTACCAGAGCGTACTGCTTCCTCTACAGTAACAATGAAGTCAATTAAAGTGACATAGAACAAAGCAGGCAGAAAGCAGCTGAGGAACCTGTGTGGATGGACCCCAAAGAAAATGCCCCTCAAAAATACAAACAAGAGCCAAGCAGTAATAACATCCAACAATGAATTTAGTATACTGTGTCCAGTATCCAATGAACACACGGGACACATTCAGAAGCTCTGTTGTAACCTAAAAATAAAAAGGGGTGAGGGGGAGGTACTTTCATGTTGCAGTTGGGAAAATATATATATTTTTCCCCTAGATCTGATGATTTTATGAGCGATTTCTATGAGAAACCTGAAATATCATAAGCCAGCTGCTTAAAGTTCATAAAGTCCAAAATCATTTCATTTCAAAAAATAATTTATATGGATGTTCAAATTTTTCCTTAGTGCTTTTTCTTCAGTGCCCTCTAGTGGACATAAGATGAAAAAGCAAAGCAAAAAATGAACCTGCAAACTATTCAACTCTTACAGTACACGTGAAATTTGCTGAAAGTAGATCTTCTCTGTTCTCAACACACACAGACACGCACGTGCGCACACACACAATGTTAACTATATGAAGTGGGAGGTGTGTTAACTTCACTGTGGCAAGCATTTCACAGTGTATACATATATCAAACATCACACTATACACCTTTAAAAAAACGCACATTGTACAACCTAAGTACACAAAATTTTATTTGTCAATCATACCTCAATGAAGTTGGCAAAAAAATTATCCCAAACTCTTCACCCACTTCAAATAAAGCTTGAAACCTCTTCTCAGGTATCTCATGCACTGAAACCTATCCTATTTTAAGAGAGTTTCCCCTTTGAAAATTACTCAGATTTTTATAAAGAGTCATAAAATTATATATTTGCTTTGACCCAGTATCTCAACTTGGGGAAAATACAAACCAAGAAAACATCAATACTTTAAGTCAAGAAGTCTCAGACCAGTGCTAATCACAGCAGCAGAAAACCTGAAACAGACTAGATGACCAACTCTAGCAGAATACCTAAGCAAATTTAAAATATCTAAGCATATTTACTTCTCATTTCAATCTGTCAGGCTTTCAGAGACTGTAATGCATTTTCACACACACATGCTCTCATCTGACTCACAACAACGCTATGAGGAAGGCTGAGGTTATGGTCCACGTTTCTCAGACAAGGGGATTAAGGCCAGAGAAGATTAAGCTTTGCCCTTAGAGCGCCAAGTTACAAACTGGCTGGCCCAGGCCCTGAACCTACATCCCACACACCTGTCATTCTTAATAGCACCTCTGCCAAGGCTTCTAAAATACAAAAGCTACTAAAAATGACAGTGGCAACACCAACACATGGAAGTATTAAGAAATAAGTAACAAAATGCTGCAACGAGAACAATCATAATTTTAAATTCGGAAAATAATTTTGGATACTATAGTTTAGCTTTACACTCATAGACCATTTTTGGGTTATGATCTCTACAAAAGGAACCAAATAACCCAATATAACAGTGGCACAGGCCAGTGTGTAGATAAGAATTTGGCCCTGCCCAAAGAGAAGCCGGGCCTGTCCCCAGTTCCTGGAAAGGAACCTCTAAACCCTTGGAACTTCCAGAGCGTTGGGATTATCTCTGTTATCCATGGTGGGCCCCTCAGAGGCACTTGATACTTTATGCTAATAGGGTGACTCACGCCAAATTTTGGGGGTGCTTTGACGTAGGCTGGATTCAATTCTGTGGGCAATCAATCAGGCATGCCTACATAATGAAGCCCCCATAAAAACTCTGGACACCAAAGCTCAGGTGAGCTTCCCAGGTTGGTGACGCTCCACGTGTCTTGTCACACGTCTGTGCTGAGAGGATAGCACATCCTGGGGACAATGAATGCACGCTTCCCAGACTCTGCTCCATGCGTCTCCTCCTTTGGCTGATTTTCTGAACCCTTCCCAGCAATGAACTGCAATCATGAGGATGACAGCTTTCAGTGAGTTCTGTGAGTCTTTCTAGCAAATGATCGAATCTGAGGGTGGTTTTTAGGACCACTCCCCCACACTTGCAGTTGGTGGCAGAAGTGAACGCAGTCTCGGGAACTGTGCCCTCAGCTTTGTAGGTTGTCTAACTCCAGGTAGACAGAAAGACATGGTTCATGATTAAAAAAAATATTCAATCTCACTTAAAAATAAAGAAATGCAAATTATTTTTTAAGGTTGTTACTTTTCACCTTTCAGGTTGGTACAACTTAAAAGACTGAGAACACCTGGGGATTGGCAAGGATATAGAGAAACAGGCATTCTCATCTCTCTCCTATACGGTAAGAAGAAATAAAAATGCTCTCAACTTTTTACAGGGCAATTTGGAAATATCATCAAAATTACAAAATTCTCTTTGATCCAGAAATTTCAATTTTACAAATTGACTCAAGATAAATTCATATCAGTCACGAAAAATATAAGAGCAACAGTGTTTATTATAGGGAGTTCCCTGGTGGGCCAGTGGTTAGGATTTGGCGCGGTCACTGCTGTGGCCTGGGTTCAATCCCTGGTCGGGGAACTCCCGGAAGCCACATGGCACGACCAAAAAAAAAAAAAAGAGAGAGAGAAAAAAATACAATTAAAATAGGTTTAAAAAAAAACAAAAAAGAGTGCTCATTATAGAAATTAGAAAACACCTAAATGTTAATCAACAAGAGTCAAATACTACAGGACATAATTGTGGCCTACGTAACATAAACGTTAAATTAATGAGGCAGATCCTGTCACAGGACTGGAAAGCTGTCGTGTACTATGGAAAAAACTAGGCTGTAGACTTGGAGTACAAAATGACTCCATCTGTGTAGCCCAAAAGACAAAGTTATCCCCACATGCGACTGTGTTTGTAAAGGCAGTAAGATACCTGGAAGAATAGTGCCAAAGTGTAAACTGCACGTACCTGTGAAAAGTACATTTAGGAAGACTAGGCACAGGAGGCTGTATTCTTTGAATTTTTTAAACATATGTAAACAGGATATTAAATTAAACAAAACTCCAAAGAGAGGGTCAGATCAAGTTCTAAATTTTCAAAGGACGGGACTTTCCTGGTGGTCCAGTGGTTAAGACTCCGCGCTTCCAATGCAGGGGACGCAGGTTCAATCTCTGGATGGGAAACTAAGATCTCACATGCCGCGTGGCTCGGCCAAAAAATAAATTTTAAAAAATTAATTTTCAAAGGAAATATCTGAGAACCAGTTTAAGAACTTTAAAAGTGCCTCCCTGACGTCAAGGATATGAAAAGGTGGAGAGTATGGAGATAACAAGAGGATTTCTGAGGATTTCTTCAGAGAATCTTAGTAAGGTATTTTGAGCTCCTTCCTCTGCCTCAAATGAAGAGACTTGGGGGGGGGCGGGGGAGGCGGGCCACAGATGGGTTGCCTTCTCATCTCAAGCCCCAGCAGAGAGGCTCCCACAGGGTCCCTCAAAGAAGTCGCTGTGTATCCCCTGTACTCAGAATGGTGAATGACTCCTGCCCAGGAAACCCAGGCAGCAGAAAGAGGCCTAACTAGTTGCTTTAGCAAGTGAGCACTGCTGCTGGGGAGGAACCGGCCTGTGCTCCCAGAATGAAGAACTCAGGAGTATTCCCTTGGGAGCAAGGTCGGGGAGATCTCAGATCCTGATCCATTGGTCAGCTAGAGAGGAGAACAGACGAAGAGGGGAAACCAGAGGTACACGGCTCCGAGGAAGGAGTGAGGACCATCAGAAGCACACTTCTCAAAGTACACGTGCTCCGTCCAAGGGGCCAGGTCTGGAGACAGCCATGGACAATGTCTCCAAAGGACCACTAAACACGCTGCCTGGAAGAAGAGCCAAGTTTAAACACCTGACAAGGAGAAAGAGCACAAAGTCCTCTCGTGACAGTGTCAAGTAAGAACTTTCCCATTTCTCTTTATCTCCTGCTTCCCCCATCCACGCCCCAAACGCTAAGGAGATTCTATAAAATAGCTACTAGCAAATAGTCTAGAAAGCAGACAATAAGGAGGGCAGAGGTTTCACTGAATTAAACTGGAAACTTTGACTTCGTTTATTTAGTAGTACTTAGTGTTACATAGGACTGGACATTCTACCACCAAATTAAGACTTTGTACCTAAAAGTGCCTGTAAAACTTTATTACCAAAAAGGACCAGAAAAGTCATGGAGTCCACCAGAGCTTTCATCCCAAGACAGGGGAGGAGACAAGCGAAGAGGTCTCCCTCCTGTGCAGGTTGAAAGCGACAGTAAAACTCAAAATAAAGCAGCTTTTATGATAACTTCCCAAAAGTAATCCTTACTGTAACATAGACTATACCAGTATTTATTATTATAGAAAGACTTTTTTGTTTAAATATTTTTATAATAAAATAGAGATTCCCCTGCAGTGGAAGCACAGTCTTAACCACTGGACTGCCAGAGAAGTCCCTACAGTGAAAAAAATTTTAACTAGTCAAAATTAAATAAATAATTTTTAAATCTGTTTCCTTAAATTACCATTTGTTATTGTATGAGGCCACTCAGAGTAAAATCAGAAGGCCCTCACGTTGTATAGAAGCAGTAAGTACTTAAGACTTTATATAATTCAAAACTAGCCATTCACCAACTAGTCCTATCAAAAAATGGTAGATATTCTCATATGGCAATACCATAAATAATTTATAATTCAGTTGATACTTGGTATTTTTGTTTATTTTGTTTTGTGGACGTGGGGGGAAAGTAGTTCCCCTGATACTCTTTATTTTGAAAATTTCAGAAGAGTTTAAAGGTACAATGAAGACCCACATTCCCTTCAGCTAGACTCACTACTTTTGCTTGATCATTAACTACACACACACACACGTATAATACACGTGTGTATGTGTGTGTTCTGTGTAAAAATAAAACTCTGCTGAACCACTTTGAAAGTATGTTGCAGACACCATGGCACCTCACTCTTAAAATACCACAAAATTCATCTCCAAAAAAAAGATATGAACCTACAGAACTATAATACCATTATTACAACGAGGAAAATTAACATAAATCTAACATTATCTAATAGAAAATCCAATTCAAATGTCCTCAAATGTCCAGACAATGGCCTTGTCTCTTTGATTCAAGATCAAAGGTTATACAATGCATTTGCTTATATTTCATTAGTCTTTTAAAATCTTAGAACAGCACCCACCCCATGTTTTATTGTTGTTGTTACTGTCTACGACATAGACCCTTTAAAGAGCCTGGCCTGTTGTCTCCTAGACTGTCCCACATCCTGGATTTGTCTGATTGTTTCTCCATTAGATTCAGGTTAAATGTTTTTGACACAAAAATGCATAGATGATGCTGTATACACTTTGCTACACATCATATCAGGAGGTACATAAGGTCAAGTTGCAATGTAAATGATGATGCTAAATTTGATTCTTTGTAAAGGTACATTTTTCCCTTTGTACTCAGTAAATAATCTACAGGGGATTTTTTCCCCACTGATTTATTTATTTTTGGCATGTCTAAGTGGTTTAGTTCCTGGCATGATATTTTGAGACTATGTCAATACTTGTTCCTCAAAGACATTTCACTTAATCCTTGCTTAAATCAATTATTACACTAGGGACTGCCAACAGGTAATTTTCTAATTCTATGATGCCATCTATATTTATAATCTGGAAACCTTCTGTAAAGACTTTCTCCTGCGCCTCCCTTTTTTTTTTTTTGAGTAGCATAAGGATTGATTTTTTTTAACTTGATATAATATACTCCATTGTGTTCATTACATAATCATTACATTGATTTCTGATGTTCAAACTGCCCCACATTTGGTTTGTGGGAAACTCCTCGAGCTGGTTCCTATATCCTTTGGACACTGAGGACCTACCTACTCAACAAAACGTCCAGGCTCGTCTGTTATGCTCCCTTCCCCAACCCTGGAATCAGCCATTTCTTCAAGAAGCCCTAGTTCCTTGTAGTGGGGGCATGATTTTAGAAAACGAGATGAGTGCTTACTATGTTTGTTTCTAGGTCTGTGGCATAATGAACACATCTGGTCTTTGTCTCCAGCTCCTGGCACAAAGCTTCAAAAAATCCTGGCATTTCCCAAAGAGACAGACGTTGTCTTTGCTATGCTAATGAGGTGACTCACAGTGGGCCCCTGGACAGCTTCAGGAAGGGAGCTGGTCACCAGAAGCCCAACCACATAAGGCAACTCTGGGCAGCTGGATCTCCAGGGAAGTGAGGGGGAGGGGAGGCTGGCTGGAGACTAAGTTCAAACACCTGGCTAATGACCTAATTAATCATGCCTACATAATGGAACCCCAATAAAAATTCTGAATGCAAAAGCTCAATAGAGCTTCCTAGCTGGTGAACACATTGATGGGGTGGGAGGGTGATGCGCCCAGATTCCACGGAGAAGACAAAGAAACTCTGGGTCTCTTCCCTAACCCTCCACTCTCAGACCGTGCCCTGTGCTTCCTTTCCATTTGGTTGTTTCTGATTTGTAACCTTCATAACAAAGCTGTAACCATAAGCATAGGTGGCCCCTGGCTTAATCACAATTTTCCAACTTTACGATGCTGTGAAAGCGATACAAATTTAGTAGACACCTTACTTTGAATTTTGATCTTTTCCCAGGCTAGCCATATGCAGTACAATACACTCATGTGACGCCAGCAAGCCAAGGCTCCCAGTCAGCCACACAATCACGCGCAGAAACAACCGATACACTCACAACGATTCTGGACCCATATAACCGCTCTTTCACTTTTGGTACACTATTCAATAAAGTACATGAAACTTTCAACACTTTATTATAAAATAGGCTTTATGTTAGATGATTTTGCCCAACCGTTGGCTAACTTAAGTGTTCTGAGTATGTTTAAGGTAGATTAGGCTAAGCTTTGATGTTCAGTAGGTTAGGTGTATTAAATGTGTTGTTTTGTTTTGTTTTAAATAGCATGTGTTTTCTTTGATTTCTGAAATGCATTTTCATTATAAAAATTTTACTTACTTATTTATTTATTTACTGGCTACACTGGGTCTTCGTTGCTGCACATGGCTTTCTGTAGTTGCGGCAAGCGGGGGCTACACTTCATTGCAGTATGTGGGCTCCTCATTGCAGTGGCTTCTCTCTTGTTGCAGAGCACAGGCTCTAGGCCTGTGGGCTTCAGTAGTTGTGGCACGTGGGCTCAGTAGTTGCGGTGCACGGGCTTAGTTGCTCTGCAGCATGTGGGATCTTCCTGGAGCAGGGATCAAACCTGTGTCCCCTGCATTGGCAGGAGGATTCTTAACCACTGCGCCACCTAGGAAGTCCCAATGTGTCTTTGACTTACAAAACTTTCAACTTAAAATGGGTTTATTGGGACATAACACCACTGTAAATCAAGGGAGATTTGTACAATGCTTTCAGTGAGTTCTGAGTCATTCTGGCAAATCATCGAACCTGAGGGCGTCACAAGAACGCCCAAACTTACGACCAGTCGGTCGGAAGTGCAGGTAGATCCTTAGACTTACAGCTACTACTGAAGCGGGGGCAGTCTTGCACAGGACTATGCCCTAAATTTGTGGGGTCTGACACTAACTCCAGGGAGTGTCAGAACTGAATTGAATTGCAGGCCATTTGAATTAACTGGGTGTTATTAGCTGGTGTCAGAACATGAAAGGTCCTTTCCACAAACACAGCTACGAAATATTATCTATACATGCACGCACACTTAAGTTATAAATGTGCAAATATAACATGACAATAACATACACTTTTTAAAATCTTTAGCTCACATCAGCCTCCAAATCAAACCCAACACCACCGGGAAACTGCCTTCATGCACATGGATCCACTGTACGACTTTTCACAGCTGCACAGTATTACACTGCACGGACACACCATGCTTCTCTCAGCCAGTATCCAAGGGCTGTCTGTCACACATGCTGCAAGCCACAACCTCGTGCAGATGCTGGTTTGTGTCTGTGAAGCTGTATCTTCAAGGCAAATTTATACAACTGGGCCTGCTGGATCATGGGTAAATGCATGTGAATTTGGTAAAGACTGCCAAAAGCCCCTGCGTACAGGTATACCATTCTGGACTCCCATCAGCAAGGTATAGGTGCCTGTTTCCCCAGAGCCTCGCCAATTGCAAGCGTTGTCCAGCTTTTGAACTTCTGCTATTTTTCTAGGTGAGAAATGTATGTCAGTGTAGCTTTAACTTGCATGTCCCTTATTAGGAGTGAATTTCAGGATTTTTTCATGTTTAAAGTCTATTTGTAGAGCTTTTTCTGAGACTCACTTATTCATGTGTTTTGCCTATTTTTTTCTATTAAAGTCTTTTTTTTCCTCATTCAATTTTTAAGAGTGCTATGTATGGTAGAAAAATTAATTCCTTCTTTATAGTATAAGGAGCAAATATTTTCCCTCCCTTTATCATTTGTCTTTTGATTTTGTTTAAAGACATGTGAATTTTTTAAAAAATCATTGATACTCAATGTTTTATTGTTTCCAGATTTTGAATCATATAGAAAATCCTTCTCCAAGTTTTAAATAATGCATCTAATTCTATTATCTACGTATTTTTTCAAAATTTATATCTCTAATTGGAGATCTACCTCAGATTGAAGTATTGTTTTGTTTTACCTTTTTAAATAAGTTTTTTTTATTAGTTATCTATTTTATACATATTAACATATATATGTCAACCCTCAGAAGGGAGTCCATCCTGATGTATGGTTGACATTCAGAGTTAACTTATCTTTTCATGAGTAGCTAGCCAGTTGTCAACATCATTTAACTTAAAAGTAGATATTCCCCCTGGGGAAAAGAGACACCACCTTTATCATATATGAAATTCCATATCTTCTTGGATCTATTCCTGGCATTTTATTCTATTGCATTGGTCTCTCTCATCGGTCGCCAGTACCACACTGTCAATTACAGATGCCTTGCAGTCAGTTTCAATACCTGGTAGAGGCAGCCTTTCTGGTTACTACTTTTGCCAAAGTTTCCCTAACTATTCTTGCATGTTTATTTTTCCACATGAATCAACCAGTCTAGCTCCAAAAACAAATACCTTACTGGAATTTTAATGGGACTGCATCAAATGTTTATGTATTAACTTAAAAGAATTGACATCATTACAATACTGAGTCACCATATCTAATAACAAGGAAGGTCTTTCCATTTGTTCAAGGTACTTTTATATCTTCCAGGAATGTTTTAAAGTTTTCCTCACATAAATTTAACATTTTTTCTTCCAAAACTTGTTCCTATGTACTTATTTATCTTTTATGTGGCTGTTGTAAATGGGGTCTTCTCTCCCACTACAGCTTCTAGCTGGTTATTACCTGGAAATATAAAGGGTATTGACTTTTTACCTTATTATATCCTGCTACCTTACTGAATTCTTTCATTTGCGTTTGTGTTAATTTTATCATCAGTTTTCTTGGATTCTTCCAAAGTTTTCCTTCTTTTGTTTCTAAGACTTACACACTGATACATTTTTACCTTAGGATATCTCATTTCCCGAAACTCGCACATAAATTGGGAATTTATATTTTTATATTATCGTATATGTAATATTGTTTCAATTTTAGATCCTCAGATTCTGCATAAAACCCTACTGCACTGTACATCCTCTTCCTCACCAAGTAACTGAGACAATGACAACCTAGACTAACACCTCCTAGATCCACCTATAATGACCTCAGCACCCACAGACCACGGCGCCATCCCTAAGCCCAACACCACTCGGTCCCTGACAGGGAAGCACTTTGCACGAGGCTTCCACTGGGAGTCCCAACACCAGCCTCATCATGCTGCTCATCCATCACCTTCAGCCTGAGTAAAGTCCTCTAATCATCTACCCTTTCCTCAGTTCTGCCTATTCTACTACGAGCTCATTTCCACAGGGCTGAGACAGATTTTCACAAAGCTCGTGTTAAAATGGCAAAAAAAAAAAAAGTATAAAACTCTCAGAGCAGGAGGCAAAGAAATAAAACTGCCCGATTATGAGCTCAGATGGACTATGTACCAATGCAGATGCTAGATGTCAACCAACTGTTGGATCCCAAGTCACCATTTCCCAAAATTATAGTACCTTTTCTTTCTTCACACGATCCATAATCTTGCCAAGGTCTTCAACGTCAATGACAGGGCTTAGACTCTGATGGTCCTCAGACTCTTCCTCACTGGTGCTCCCAAAGGGCTCCTCCTCCTGGAACATCATTGCTTCAGAAATACATGGTGCAAAGTAGCTAAGTATCAATATTCCTTCCCAAATTATGAGTTCACCAGGTGGACTTGAGATATTTTAGGCTAGAGGCCAGCCACCTCAGGCCAAATCTAAAGAAGCCCATCATTTACACATTATCTACAGCTACTTTCTTAATAATATGGTAGACCTGATACTTTCAAGAGAAATAATATAGCCCACAAAACTGAAAATACGTACTCACTGGCCCTTCACAAAAAATGCTTCCTGACCCCTGATTTAAACAAAGGAGCAACCAGACTTCAGTCAGGAATTAAATGCAAGAGTGAGGAAAAAGGGAGGAATCAAGCATGGCTCTTAGGTTTCTTTTTAAAGTAACTAAGATGATGGTGTTGTTTCCTAAGATGAGAAAGACTTGCAGAGAAACAGACCGGAAGAGTAGAAATGAAGAGCTCCCTATTGAATTTGTGAAGTAGGAGACACCATAGACACCCAAGTAGGGATTTTAAAGAGGCAACTGCATATGTGAACAAAAATCAGGGTAGACTCTGGAAATACAAACCTAGGAATAACCAGCATAAAAACAGTATTTAAAGCCAAGAGACTAGGTAAGATCATCCAGGAAGAAAAGAACCCAGCACCAATCCTTGAGTCACTCCAATATGTAGAGATCAGTAAAGGAAGAACATGCCAAGTAAAAAGGGAAGACCATGAGAATGATGTCATGAAAGTCAAGAGGAGAGTGATTCAAAGAACAAGTCAGCAATGTTTGACAAATGCTGTTGAGAGGTCAAGTAAAATGAAGACAGAAATATCCTCAGGGCTTGACAACATGAAGTCCCTTGGACCTAGGAAAGAGCAGCCTCAGTGGGGTAGAGAGCCAAACAGGGCGGATAAGAGACAACTGGGACTTCTGCTGCCAGCTGGGGGTGGATTACACTGAACTACTCTCCTGTAGAACATAACTGAAACCAAATAATTTTTTTCTTTTTACCATGCAGCACGCAGGATCTTAGTTCCCCAACCAGGGATTGAACCCGCACCCCCTGCAGTGGAAGCACAGAGTCCTAACCACTGGACTGCCAGGGAAGTCCCTACATTTTAAAAGCATAATTTTAAATGTATTATGGAGTTGGCGAAAATGTAAGGAATCCAAAGAGGAAAATATGAACTAAAAAGGGGAATCCTAGGAGATAAATGACAAATGGAGCTGCAAGTTATCTGCTGAACTCTGGGGAATCTATTCTGACACCAGGACAGGACAAGGGAAAGCAGGTACAGTTGAAAAGACAATAATAAGAGAGTCTAACACAGAAGACCAGCCAAAGCTTGGGGACTGCACAAGGCTGCATCCTTGGTGTAAAGGTAAACGAGAAAAAATGTTCTGTACAGGCAGAGAAAGCAAGACAAACAGGAAAGAATTTAGGAGAAAGAACAGAGCAAAGGACAGATGGTTAGAGGGATTTTATTTGGAGGTTCTAAGGTTTCTAGGAGGGGTGAAGAAGAATTATATAATAAAAATTCAGAACCAAATTAAACTGTTTCCACTCTTAACTAGAAGACAATGGATCAATGCATTCAATTTTCTGAAAGAAAACGACTCCCGTCTAGAATTCTATACTCAGCTAAAGCATCAATCAACTGTGAAGGTGGGATAAAGACTCACAGACATGAAAAGTCTGAAAATCTACCTTTAAAGAGCGACTGGAGAATGTGCTCCAAAACAGTCAATAACTATATTCAAAATCTTGAAATAACTATAAGTGGAAAAGAATCTGAAAAAAGAATATATATATACATATATGTGAATATATATACATATATATATAAATACGTGTGTATGTATATAACTGAATCACTTTGCTGTACACCTGAAACTAACACAACACTGCAAATCAACTCTACTTCAACAAAAATTTAAAAAAACAAAAACAAAAAACAACCCTCAAGGAGACACCACTTCACACTCACTAGAATGGCTATAATCAAAAAAAACAAAAAAAGGAGAAGTGTTGACAAGGATGTGGAGACACGAAGCCTTGTACATTGCTGGTGGGAATGCAAAGTGGTGCAGCCACTGGGGAAAACAGCTTGCTGGTTCCTCAAAAAGAGAAACATAGAATCACCACATGATCCAGCACCCCACTCCTAGGTATACACCCAAAAGAAGTGAAAAGTTACTCAAACACACACCTGTACATGAAGATCATCACAGCACTACTCACAACAGCCAAAAGGTAGAAAAAAACAGAATTCTCATCAACAGGTAAATGGACCAACCATCCACTAAGTGGAACATCACTCAGCTGTAAAAAGGCCTGAAGGACTGACTCGTGCTACAGCGTGGATGGACCTCCAGAACATTACGCTACGTGAAAGAAGCCAGACACAAAAAGCCACATATTAATGATTCCACTTGTATAAAATATCCAGAATAAGTACATTTATAGACACAGAAAGCAAAGTGGAGGCTGTCAGGGCTGGGGGAAAGGGAGTGAAGAGTGACTGCTTAATGGGTGATGAAAAGGTACTGGAACTTGATACAGGCAGTGGTTACACAACATTGGGAATGTACTAAATACCACTGGATTTTAAAACAGTTAATTTTATGTAACGTAAACTTAACCTCAATTTTTTTTAAGGTTTTTAAAATGCTAAGGGCCAAGTAGAGAGAAGATAACAAAAGAAAGCAAAAAGACTGGCTAGAAAAAGAGCAGAAAAATGAAACAGTAGCTGAAAGACACAGAACAAAGGAAAGGCGTGTGTCTTGTTTTCTGTGTTTGTTTAAACACAGGTGATTCCAGAACACGTTTATGTATTTCTGGGAACCACCCAGTAGAGAGGGAGAGATTACCACTGCGGGAGAGACACGCAGTATCTGAAGGAACAAAGTCCTTGATCCCAGAGCACACACAGAGTGGACTTGACAGGAACCAGGCACTTGGTCTCTGTGGCAGAAAAGATGGTAGGATTTGCAGACAGGGTGGGGAGGCTATAAGAGAATTCTCTGGTGGTTTCCTATGAGAGCTGGAGGCAGGGGTGGGGAGAAAGAGAGCACTGAACAGCCGTCTTGGAGAGTGAGAGGATGTTGGTGATCGGGGGCAGTTCTGGGTGCACCCTGAACCCATGGTCACAAATCTGTGGTCAACGAGGAGGCAGATGGGCTTCAACCTGGCTTGGGGTTTAGCCAATTGAGTTAGAAGAGGGAGTGGATGGCAAGGGAATTGAAGATGTTTTCAAGCGAACGAATATAAAATTTAAACTGGGTAAAGACAGAAGTGAAGTAAGCAGTTAGCACTATCCTGTGAAAATAATATGGGGTCAAAAGAACTTTAAAGTAGGAGCATCAGAGAGAGGTCAGAGCTCAGGTCATAGGGACATGAAATGTCAGCGGTGAGCGTGGACGTGGGGGGCCGAGGTCAGTGGAGAAAATGGTTGCTGGGGGTGTGAAAGCCAGCAAAGTGGCAGGATAAATCATCTTCATGGATGCCTCAGCCACAAAGAGGGACAGCAGGAACAAGGGTGGAGAGAAAGACAGGGAGTCAGAATGTACAGTTGCTCCCAAATGATGCACGCAACCAGGTGGCCCAAAGACAACAGCAGTGATGCAGCCTGATAACACGAGCTTCAAAGGACCTGGGGTATCTGAAGAAAGAAGAGAAATGTTTAGAATGTGAGGGATGAAAGAGAGGACTCTGGGATGACTTGCAGCCTCCAAGTTTGAGTGATTAAAGGAGTCATTACATAAGAGAGGTCGGGAAGAATATGTGGTTCGGGAGTAAAAAGATAGGAGCTCAGCCCAGGACCTACTCAGCTTCTGTTTCCTAACTTGTAAACTGGAGTAGAAATCTACTGGACCCCAGCAATGCAGTGATTAAAGAACGGATTTAGGAAAGCACCCAGCACAACATGGCTTATCCTAAGACGCCACTCTCTCTAGAACACCCCTACGTGAGTTTCAGCTCTTCCTTCTAATGAGAAGCCAAGGAAAGTTTCCCGAGCCAGAGGAAAGGTTCAGCATCTCCAAATAAAGGAGGAAAAGAGGGAGACATGGACACATGGGCTCCGTACCTCAGCGTCTCTCTGATGAAATCCCTCCTGAGCGTGAGACCCTGGCTCCGTTGGCTCTGAGCCGCGCTGATTAGACTCGCACTTGGCTTTCTTGCAGTTGCCGCCGCAGGGTTTTCTCTCTCCTTTATGGAGCGCCTGCAGCCGGGAGATGAACTTGGCCTTCCAAGCTGTGAAATCGGCCTCAATGTTGCCATGTTTGCTTTTCACCACATCACAGTCACCCTCACCTCGGGACATCACGCGATGAGCCCCAAGCATCCAAAGCCACTTATCCACGTTCTTCCCCACCTATGGGAGAAAGAGACAGGTAAGCTAGAACAGTCCTCCGGATCAGAGGCTGGCGGCCTGCTCTGCGACAGCCTGGGGTTCCATCGGGGCTCTGTCCCTGCTGCTGCTGGGAAGAGGAACTGCTCGGTCAAAAGGGCTTCAGGCCCTCCAGTCCCAGCCCTCAGGGGCTGCAGTTGATACATTCCGATAAGATTCCACAGATTTTTTTTTTTTTTAAATAAAGGGGCTGATAAATTCTTTTCTTAAACTAAGGGTTAGCACCTGAAGAAGAATTTGAAAACTATTCTTCTAAATCAGGGTCAGAATGAAATCACTCAGTAGCAGAATCAATTTGTTTGAAAATGTAATAAAGCCTCTGGGGCCAAAGACCATTAAACAACAAAGTACAAACGGAGCCCATCTGGCAAGACTCGTGATTTCATAAACCAGAAATGCGTTTTATTACAGTAAAGTACTTAAGGTGAGACACAGGGATTATCAAGAAGTATAATTAAGAGTTCAAAAACTTAACAGCCTTCCTGAGTGGCAAGGCAGGAAACAAAACATTTACATATCTGAATTTCACATTTTGTCTAATTCCTTTGAAAATACTGGGGGTGGGGAGGTGGGGCATGGAGAATACACATCTTGATAGAATAACTGAATGAAAACAACTTTTAGAGAAAGATCTCCACCTTCATCTTTCCTCACATGCTACCAAAGATGGTGAGCCAGGCTGGGCCCATATCTGTGGAAAGGTACATGTAAAAAAGTTCTATCACTTTTCAGAACCACTAAGAAACTGAGAGGCTCCACATTTTTCTTTTTTAAAGGAAAAGGAGCCAAGTTAATTTCACTCAGAAAAAAAAGATCCAGGAGAACAAAAGAAAAAATTTTATCACATAAAAGGCAGTGAATGTTTTTCTTCTATTTCATGACTTTAAAAAGTAATGATTAGGGTCTTCCCTGGTGGCAGGGTGGTTAAGATTCTGAGCTCCCAGTGCAGGGGGGCCCAGGGTCAATCCCTGGTCAGGAAACTAGATCCCACATGCATGCCGCAACTAAGAAGCCCACAGGCCACAACTAAGACCCGACACAGCCAAATAATAAATAAATAAAATAAAGTAATGATTAAAAGACGAGTTCAACTGTGTGAAGAGTTAGTTCGGGCAGTAAAGGTCATTCCACAACAGAACAGGTAGTTGAGAAAGTCCAAAGAATCAGTGATGTCTCATCCACAAGGTCCTGCCTGGGGACAGGACGCCAGACTCTGGCCATGAATCCAAGCCACTAAGATGCTAGACAACAGGAAGCATTTTCATTCATTTTATTCAATAAAAATTTACTGAGAGCCTCCTATACGGTAGCAATTCCCAGCAATAAAAGAATACACAAGAAGTTTATTAGTAAGTACCAAAGAGTGTGGATTATCTCACATATACCCACATTTATGTACGTGTGTAGGTGATTTTTTATTTTTCCTTAAAAGAGAATTCAATTCTCTTGAACATGTACCTACAATTCAACATGTACCTACTTTGCACCTACCTTGTTGAAGTGGCTCACGTACGCAGAATTTCCCAGGCCGAACACCGCGTATCTCATACCCTTCAGGTACGTTTTGCCAAATCGAAAGTCATTGGCTGCTTCCTCCAGCCACTTGCAGAACCACTCTGCGCTCTCAGTCGGTCGACCGTCAGTGTAGGTAGCAACCAGGAAGGCACAGACATTCTTACTAGTAACCTAACCAAGAAAGTCATGATTTCAGAAGAGGAGCCAAGATAGACATTATCTCAATGAAGAAAATCCTTTTTGAAACGCTGACGTTCATATCACACTAACGTCTGAGGACAAAGGGTGCTTTTAGAAATGTTAGTTATGTCCGTGGGATGAATTGGGAGATTGAGATTGCCATATATACATTACTAATAAGAAAAATATATATCAAATTGTACACTTTAAATACATGCAGTTTATTGTATGTCAATTATATCTCAATAAAAGTCCTTAAAAAGAAAAAAAAAGAAAGAAATGTTATTTTCAAAAGAGAAAGAAAACACAGCCAGGACCTTGCACAGGGGAGAAAACACAGCTCCCGCTCCTGCCAACATGCCTCCTGTGCCCTTCACCATATATTCCATCCCATTTCCCAGACTATACACTCCTATCAGCTCATGTTGGAAACAAGCCAGATCAGTCAGGAAGAAATACAGAAAGATCTCTAAAAACTCCCTAAAAAATTAAAGCAATAAGATGTGAAATGTAAAGTGACTTAACACTTGGCACCATCATCTCCACGGGAAACACATCTTCAGTCCTGTGAGCCACAGTATTTCATCTGCTTGAGTGTATCTTCACAGCTCCAAGTCAGGAGGTAAGTTATAAGTAATCCCCTATGAATAATTAAGTAACCAAGCTTGCTAATAATTTTTAACAAATAATTTAGAGCAGATTCAAGCTCACTCATTTGCACTCCAATGTTTTCTTGGGGGGAAAAGAAATGCACATTTACAGCTAGAAGTTTATCCACTAAGAAAGGATGGGCAAATTACAGTCCACAGGCCCAATCCTACTCGCTACCTGTTCTTGTAAATAAAATTTTATTGGAACGCAGCCACACTCACTCGTTTACATACTGTCTCCGGCTGTTTTGTGCCTCAAAGGTGGAATTCAGTAGCTGCACGGCCCACAAAGCTGAAGATATTTACCATCTGGCCCTTTAATAGAAAAGGCTTGTTGATGCCTGTTCCAAGTGCTTCTCTAACTTTAGCTGCTTTAAAATCACCTGCGGCACTTGTTAAAACACAGCCCCACGTCCAGACTTTGATTCAGTGGGGCTGGGCTAGGACCTGAGAATCTGCATTTCTAACAAGTGCCCCTGATGCTGCCGGTTCAAGGACCACTGCTGTGGGGCCAACTTCCCTACCTGGGCATGGCTGGAGGAGGGGCGGGGCATGCCTAAGGTGAAGAAATTAAGCTCTCACAGATATGAGGAAATGCCTGGAGGTCACAGAGCCAGTGAGAGATTTCTTTAACTCCAAAACCCATATTGCTTCTGCTACCCAAGTGGCTCCTGACCATTCAGTAAGCGAACACGTGGTTCACACACGCGGCACACAGACATCAGTGACAACCCGCCTTGATTATGAGAATCAGAGCAGGGGGGAACTTCCAACCACCCAAGCTTTCAGTCTAACACCCCAGAGGGTCCCCGGCCCCACACCACTCCAGAGTCAGAGCCCCCATCACACACTCAGCACCTCCGACTGACACTGAAATCTCTTAGCATGGAAATTAAATGTATTCTGAAGATTCTACTTATCCCAGAACACAGGAGGTCAATTAAATTTGAAAGTTGTGATTGAAGGAAAAATAAGACAACTACCAACCTCTTCTACTAGATGGTCATCTGGGTCATATTCCTTCAGATTAATAATTGCCACGGGCAGATCGAGGGAGCTCACTGCTTCGGCAAGAGTTGTTGCAAATCCCTAATAGGAGGGAAAAAAATCAAAGTCTTCAATAAACTAAATAAGCAAAAAATACAGTCTTCCTTTACTCCTGTTAGTAAGGGAATGAGGCATTTATCATGAGAAACTTTCCCGGTGATGACAGGTATCACCATAAACACAAGTTTTATTCTCATTTCTACCATTTTCTCAAGCATCTTTACAGAGATCAATCATTCAACTGTGTTGTTCTCACTACACAAGTACATATGTGGAATTAAATCTAAATTGGCTTTTCGACATTCCAGCTGCTTTGTCCCACTAGAACAAACATACAGACAGAGAAATACTAAAGAGGAAAGAGAACGGGAAATGTGAGAACTGTGAACACATTTCTGGAAGACAGAAAGCAAACAGAAGCAGGTTGACAGACAGACAAAAGCCTCAGGGGAGACAGAAAATCAGAAGGGCTCCGGGATCAGTCAGTCACCATGGAAGAGCCAGTCAGCAGAGAATCTGATATGGGACCAGTGCTCACAGAGCCTCAGAGATACTCACCTTTTACCCCCAGGCAGACTCCTATGAACTCTTCTCCAAACAAATGAACCAAATGTTTGGGGAAAGCTACAATTTCTAGCCAGATGTGGGCACCCCAGGAAAACCTCTTTGTCTTTTTGGCTTGGTAGCCTAACACTTGGCTCGCCACCTGCCAGGACTAAAGCTAAGCCTGCCCTCGCCATTTGCTGGGCATCCACCAGGTCTCAGCTCTGGGCGATATTACCCAACACGGAACAAGGCACACACGGCCCCTGCCCTCGGGGAGCATCAAGGAACATCCTCAGGGAGCATGTTCTGATGGACAGAGAGAGAAAAAACCCACAAATGAGAAAATACACAGTGCTGTGGAGGGAAATGGGATAAGGGGTAAGAACACAGTATTGGAGGCATGGGGAGAGCTGTTACTTTACATAGGGAGGGTCAGGACAGATGTATATAATAAAAAATAAATATTTGGTCTTTGTCCCCAGGAGCTGGTAGAGTTCCTAAAATCCTCAGAACTTGCTATCTTTGGTATGCTAATGAGATGACTCACTGGGGTTGGGGGGGGGGGGCTAGGTTGCTTCCGGAAGGGGGCTAGTCACCGGAAGGCTAGTCACTGGAAAACCAACCCTGGGATTACAGGCTTAGAACTTTCAGCCCCTTCTCTCCCTGTGGGGAGGGGAGGGGTGGCAGGAGATGAAGTTCAATCTGATATGGTTGATGATGTAATAAGTCATGCTTACGTAATGAAGTCTGAAAAAAAAAACCCTAAATGACAGGGGCTGGGGAACACTTTGATATGCCGAGGAGGTGGCATGCCAAAATAGGGCACAAAAGCTCTGTCGCACCCCTCCCCGCCAGACCTGCCCCATCATCTCTTCCACTTGTCTCTGAGTTGTTTCCATTATAATAAACCAGTAGACTAATTCCCTGCGTTCTGTGAGTCATTCTCGGGAATTAGCAAACCTAAAGAAGACACTGTGGGGACCACTGAACTTACAGCTGGTCAGTCAGAAGTACACGTGACCCCTGGGACTTGTGACTGGTGTCTGACATGGGGACAATCTGACAATAACTTGGGTTGATGGTATTAGAATCAGAGAATCGGTGTGGGAGAACAGCAAGTATTTGGCGTCACAAAACACTGCCACAGGCCTCAAAGATAAAGCCTTGAGCCAGGGCTTCCTTGGTGGCACAGTGGTTAAGAATCCACCTGCCAATGCAGGGGACATGAGTTCGAGCCCTGGTCCGGGAAGATCCCACATGCCGCAGAGCAACTAAGCCCGTGTGCCATAACTATTGAGCCTGCACTCTAGAGCCCGTGAGCCACAACTAATGAGCCCACGTGCCACAACTACTGAAGCCCGAGCACCTAGAGCCCGTGCTCTAGAAGAGAAGCCACTGCAATGAGAAGCCCGCACACTGCAACAAAGAGTAGCCCCCTGCTCACCACAATCAGAGAAAACCCACACACAGCAACGAAGACCCAATGCAGCCAAAAATTATATAAATTAAAAAAAAAAAAAAGATTTGAGCCAAACCTGAAGGAAACAAGAGAGCAAGCCAGATGCTATCCCCAGCAGAGGGGCATGGAAGTGAAAAGGCCCAGAGGCAGGAGCACACTTGGCAAGGTTAGTAAGACTGAAGAGCAGGGACCAAGGACATGCGGTCAAGGAGATGGTGGAGACCCAGACGTGAGGGCCTGCTGGCCACCGTGGGGGCTCTGATATTTGCATAAGTGAATGAGGGAGGCAGTGCAGGGTTTCAAGCCAAGATGATTAACACGATTCTGCCTAAGTTCTAACAGTCCCTGTGGCTGTGGGGTTGGAAGTACAGTGAGGTCGGGGAAGGGCTGAATGAAGGAGGCCGAGGATGAAATGACCACAGTAACCCAGACGAAATATGAGGGAGGCTGGCTCAGCCCAGGGCAGCAGCAGTGAAAGCAGTGAGAAGGGACTGGAATCCAGATCTATTCTGAAAGTAGAACACACAGCCTGTCCTGACAGATTGGACATGGGTAGTAAGAAAAAGAGAGAAGTCAAAGGTGGGTTTTGTTTGAACTGGCAACTGCAAGGATTAAGCTGCCATTTATTAGAATGGGAAAGATTACAGGTGGAACAGGTGTGGGCAGAAAATTGGGAGTTTAGTTGTGAGCACACTAATTTTGAGTCGCCTACTACACATCCACGTGAAGATCGAAGAGAGGGTCTGGGACTGAGAGGAAAAGTTCAGATTAGAAACATAAATTTAGAGGCCACCATCTACTACAGGGGTCAGCACACGAAGGCTGCAGGCCAACTCTGGCCCTCTGTCATTATAAGCAAAGGTTACTGGAATACAGTCGTGCTCATTTATTTACACACTGTCTATGGCTGCTCTCACCCAACATCAGCAGAGCTGAACAGCTGCAAAAAGACCACACACCTTGCAAACCTGAAAACCTAAAAAACACATGTAAAATAAACTATCTAGCCCTTCACGGAAACACTCTGCCAAATTCTAATAAATAGAACTGAAAGCTCTAGATAACAAGATCCCTTAGAGAGTGACGTGTATGCAGATAAAGACACAGTCTCAAGAACTGTGCCCTGGGACACTCCTCACTTTGGAGGGCAAGATGATGAGGAGACATCTGCAAGTGACAGTGAGGAAGACTGGCCTCAGCACAGGAGGAGGAGAACCTAGAGAAGTGTGTCCCGAAAGTTCAATGAAGAAATTATGTCAACAAGGAAGGAGCTGTCGTGCAGCTAAGAGGCCAAGTAAGATGAAGACTGAGAAAGCATCACCCACGTGAAAGTCCCTGGGAGCAGGCTGGGGCACGCAAGCCTAACTGGAGTGGGTCAAGAAAGACAGGAGTAGAGAAATTAGAGACAGCAAACACAGACAACACTTTCAAGGAGTGATACTATTAAAAAAAAAAAAAAAAGGAGGGGGTAGTTAGAGGCAGATGTGAGGCCAATAGGTCACATGGCGTACCCTGACCCACCTTGCATAGAACATCCAGTGAGAACTTACAACTAGAGAAAACAAGTCTATTTACACAGTTAAGAGAGAAAATCCACACCAGCTACCCCATCATTCCATCTGAAATATGAACAGAAAACCACGGGTCACCAAGACCACGATGAGGACAAGCAGCAAGAAAGAGAAATACCAGCAGCAGAAGCACAGAGGAAGAAGATAAGTCAGGGAACCAAAAAAAGGGACTCACTGAAATATATCGTAAATTATGAAAAAGATGCTACAGAAATTGAACAGAATGACATTTTTGCAATTAAAAACATTATAGCCAAACTAAAACATTAAAAAAAAAAAAGTTTGGAATTGAAATCCAAGAACCCAGAACGGAAAGAAAAAGTTACCAAAAGTATGAGAGAGAGGATTTGAGACACACAAGACAATCTGAAAGGTCCAACATCCAACTAACCGAATAGAACAGAGAAAATAGAAGGGAAAGAAGTTTACCCAAGAAACATCAGCAGAATTAATGCACACAAACCTCCAAAACAAAGCAGCCCAAGTATCCAATATAATGGCTGAAAAAGACCCAACCTAGACCCGTCTCAAAAGCTCCAAACAACAAGGACAAAGAAATGATTCGAAAAGCTTTCAGGAACAACAACAAATTCTTCTATGAAGGAACGAGGGGACGAGCCTTCTCATCAGCAGCGCTGCCTGCTAAAGACAAAGGAAGTGAACTTCAAAGCTGTAAGGAAAAATTTGTGATCGCGTCTTCTATACCCAGCCAAATACAAATCAATTAAATGTGAAAGCCAAATAGAGAGATTCAGATGGCACAGCTTCAAGGAGAAGGAGGGCCATTTAACGCATCAGCCATGATGTGGGCAACAGTATTAAGCCGCTGAGATCTGAGGAACTGACGAATACAAGGAGTCAATAACTTTTACCTAACTTGATAAATCTAGAAACACGGCACAAGGAGGTTAAAGAATTAACCCTCAGAGGAATTAAAAACAGAAATATCAAAAGCTAAAATAGATCCTCTGAAGAGTACTTTTCATTATGAACCCTCTGTACACCTGGATTTGTTACCATCTGCAAGTATTAATTTGATCTTTTTAAAAAAATGTAAAAGCACACGTAGAAGAGAAGCTAGGAATGAGATCTTCTATGAGTAACATTAAAGGACTTTGTTTCTGCAGCTCGGATGCCTTTCTAATGTTTCTTCCGGCTTCCTGCCTCTGCTGCTTAAGGTCAAACTTAATTGTAAGTGACCTTCAATTTTGATGCACAGCGCAAAGTACTAAAAACCTTGTAAAAATTAGTATTCTACAAAACATCCACAAGAGGGCAGCAGAGCCCTCTTCAATACGCTACCAAAACAAAGACCATGAATTCTGTGTTTAATTCATTTTCATGTTAGGCTTGGAATCTTTTCCTAGATAGCAATAAATAGCTGTAAACTTTATAACACAGAAGCGGGCAGCATCTAGATACAACTAAAGCATCTTTCAGCTTTATATATGCAGCCTGTATCTATACAGAAAACACTGTTAGAAATCCAAGTAAAATACATTTCGTTAGATAGATGTGGGAAGTTGTGAACATCAGGGCCCATACTGGACACTACTGCTGCCATTTTTTCACTATCCCCTACTTCTGCACCCAATAATGTACTTGGAACTCCAAGTCTCCATTCCGCTGAGCAGAAGCTAGCTTCAGAACAAAGACCCCACAGGAGAGTGACCACCAGGCAGTCCCAGTCAGCTGAAATTGATATAAAACCCACCCACCACCTCAGAAAGGAAAAACGTATGCCGGAAAAAGGAAAAAAGAAGATGAAAAAAGATTAGAAGACCAATTCAGTTCACTGCTAAAGGACACTTTTCAGAAATTTTCTTAAAAGATCAGGAGACCTAAGGAAAAGTGTCACATAAAGTTCTTACCTTTGCTGTGCCAGTCTGAGAACCATAGAAAATCTTCACTCCAGACACAAAGACTTCCTTCCTTTGAGGAGAGATATAGCCATTTGTCATCAAATCCCGAGATGCTTTTGGGACAGTTTTCTCCTGTGAGTTCTTGTTCTTGAAATAAACACAAAATCCATCAAGTGTGAATCTTTTCCCAATTTCATTAGCGATAAAAATTATCAGTCACTCAGATACTGACCCATTTTACTATTCTCTTAATCTTTTGATTATACTCCTCAAATATTAACCCCTTGGTATAATCAGGTTCTTTAAAAGCACAGACCACATTGCTTAAGACTATAATGATTCCCATTCTCTCCAGGATAAAACTACGCCTACTTTCACCCATAACGTGTTTTAGTGGAATGACAGCAGAAACTTATTTTCTGAGTCTTAATTACTGGAAAGAAAAGAGAGGCCTACTATCCCTTAAAGGTGCTAAGCAGATTTGGGTTTTTTGCAAAAGTTTAATTTTTCATTACAAAACTTTCCTGTGTTTTGAGAATGAAACTTCTACAGCCCATCAACGAAAAGGTAAATAACTTAGTCTACGAGGGTGAATGAAAAATTATCTGCACTCTAGCTGCAGAATTTACAGAAGTTTTAATATAACTGGAGTGCGGATAATTTGTGACTCACCCTCGTATAAAAACTGACAAGAAAAAATATTTGGCATTAAAAAATCTGTATAGAGACCAAACATAAAAGTGATCGAAAGTTCCTATTAAAATTTCTATATTTTTCTGGAAGCCTTAGAAAATCTGCACTTTGCATTCTCTATAAAATTTGATGCCAAATACTCTCCTATAAAAAATAACCCACTTACCTGCTTCCTGATGACAATCTGGAAACAAATCCAGAGGCTAAAGCCAAAGGCAAAGCCCAAATATATGTAAAACCTGTTTATCCATAATGATATTAAAGGTGAGGAGAAGTCCCACGTATCCAAAGAAGGATCTAAATTTAAAATAATACACATAAGTAATTTTATTTAAAGTTACATATACAGTGATGCCCATCATTATTTTAGAAAAAAGAAAAAGAAAAACCAACCTTCATATTCAACAACCCCGCTAAGAAATTTATAAAAAGCAACTCTAATAAAAACAAGACACTATGTGATAACATGATATAATTATCACGATAACATTAATTCAAAAAATATATAAAATTTTATTTTCACTTGAATACAGCATTTGGAAGAGAAGGGAACATAAAGTATAAACACTTTATGTGGAATTATGAGTTACTTTTGCTTTGCTATGCCGCTCCACAAGATCAGCTTAAAATAATACTAAAAGTATTCATTTTTTTCTAATTTTAGAGACCCACAGCTACCTGCAAAGGGTTCTCAAATAACTGACCTCAAGTTCCACTTTTTTTAAGGGAGATACGGATGGACCTAGCCTCAAATACTGAACCTGGGAGTAACCTGAAAAGGCGAAGCCTAAAATTTGGGGTTTACAGGAGCTACTCCTGCAAAGGATCAAAAGTCCTCTACACACGTGGGTAAGGGGGAGAGGCAGTTTTCTCTGCCTTTTACTGGAGATTAGAAGCATAGCTCTAAACTCATCTCCTAGCCTCAAAAGGCAAAAACCCCAGGTCACAAGCAGGCATCACTCCTCGCTCTGCCCCCAGCGACACGGGTCCGGAGCTAACAAGGGCAACACACTCTGGAGAACGGGGCCCGAGGGTCTCAGAGAAACGGTTTCCTCCCTTCCCTCCTCACGAACCTTACCCGCCTAGGGCCCTTACCCATTCTCCTCAGATCTGGGCCGAGCCCTGCGGCCGGACAAGAAACCAGGACTGCGGACCTAAGAAACTTATTGTCCGGCGTGGATACTGGGAGACTGCCAGAACTACCTGGCAGTATTAACTGGGTGCCCCGAGCCGGAGGAGCTGGGAGCAGCCATGCCACTCGCAGACCTGTCCGGATTGGCTCCGAGGGGGAAGGGGCGGGCCCAGAGGGGAGCACCGCCCAGAGGCTGATGGGAGGAAGCCAGAATGCTCCCGGCCCGGCTCGGATTGGCTCAGAGGGGGAAGGGGCGGGCCCAGAGGGGAGCTCCGCCCAGAGGCCGATGGGAGGAAGCCAGAGCTCTCCCAGCCAGGCTCGGATTGGCTCAGAGAGGGAAGGGGCGGGCCTAGAGAAAAGCACCGCCCAGAGCTCCCGGCGATGGAAGGAGGAGCTTTCCCCTTGGCTCAGGAATCTGCACGGGAGAGGAAGGAGCGAGTCCGGAGAGAAGCAGGAAACAGGAGTAGCTTAGGAAAAAAAAAGGGTGTGTGGCAGTGGGGGAAAGAGAAGGTCGGCGTTAGGAGACTAGGGGCATCATCAACCGAATGGAATCTGTGAGCCCGTTTGAATCTCAGTTGAAACACACCGACTGTAAAAAAGACATTATTTAGGGGAAATTTGATTATGGACTGGCTTTGAGACGCTATTAAGAAATTATAGTTAATCTCGTTGGGTGTATCTGTTAGAGTTTAGACTGAAGTATTTAAAGCTAAAACCTTCTGATGATTTGTTTTAAAATACTCCAATTAAAAAAAGGAGAATGAAACAAGAACGGCAAAATGTTGATAATTGTTGAAGCGGGGTGATGGGTACGTGGCAGTTCATGACACTTCTCTCTAGGTTTTTTGTGTTAAAATTTTTCTATAATGAAAGGTTAAGGTGGGCGTGGCCCGGAACTCCGCGGAACTCTGAGGCGCCCGGCACTGAGTTTCCACCCGGTCACCAAACGTGAGCTCCACCGACCAATCAGAGCTCTTTCGTTCCTTCGCGACAGAAAATTACGTCAAGGAAGAACGCCTCTCTTTCCGGGCGTGGAACAGTGTCGTAAAAGCCGCAGTGCGCAGGCGTCATTGCCCTCCCTTCCTCGCCCGCTTTCCGCAACACCTGACGTCTGCGCACGAAGTTGGGTGGGTGTATTGTGGCTGCCGAACTGGTCCCGGCGCCGCGCGGTCTGCGGGCGTTCCTGTGGCGCGCGCCGCCGCCGGGTGGTCGCATCGAGGTGCAGGCAGGCCTCAGGCCGGCGGCGCGGCTGTGCCTCGTGGTTCACCGGACCCGAGGTCCGTGAGCCGCCGCGATGTCGATCTTCACCCCCACCAACCAGATCCGCCTGACCAATGTGGCCGTAGTACGGATGAAGCGAGCCGGGAAGCGCTTCGAAATCGCTTGCTACAAAAACAAGGTCGTGGGCTGGCGGAGCGGCGTGTGAGTGACCCTCTCCCTCTGGGTCCTGGCCGGAGCCGGTAGCCTAGGAGGCGGCCTCCCTCTGGTCGTCTCACGAATGGGCCAAGCTGGGGTCTTGTCAGGGGAGGAGGTGGGAAACTGCCCAAGCTTGGCATCTGAACCAGACGGTCCCTTTTTCGTATGGTTGGTTCGGCTTGGGGTCCGGTTTTGCTCTGCTTTGTTGGTGCCGTAAAAGCTACAGCCAAGAAACCCCCATAACTGCGGTCCTTGTCTCAGAATATTGATCGAGGCAAAGGGCAGGTTCTTCTGTAGTTCGTACGCCTGTCGCAGATCTCTGCCCAGTGGTTTCACCCAAGTGCGCAGAGTCTTCACCGCTGCCATCCAAGAGATCGAAATTCCCTGGCACCAGCCAGGCCCCGCCCCTCAGTGATTCACAAGTACTGCCACGATGTTTTTCGCCTCTGAGGAAAGGCGTATACAAATAGAGTTCTGGATTCCGAAAATGTTCCCTTGGAACCGAGAGTCATTTAGGAGTATTTGTTGTTTCTTCCTATTCGTATCGTTTGCCATCTTGTATTTAAATGTGAATGACCTTCCAAGTTTCAGGCGTGCTCACTTAAGACTTTCTCTTCTGTCCTCACAAGGGAAAAAGACCTTGATGAAGTTCTGCAGACCCACTCGGTGTTTGTAAATGTCTCTAAAGGTCAGGTTGCAAAGAAGGAAGATCTCATCAGTGCATTTGGAACAGATGACCAGACGGAAATCTGTAAGCAGGTGGGTTCTAACAGTAGCAGTATAGTTGACCCCGATATCCATTACTATTAGATATTAGATTTCAGGTATGTTAAACTTTAAAGTGCTATTTTTTGGAGTGAACAGTTACTATGCAATAATTTGATCTGTAAAACATCACTGTTAATAATTCAGGCCATGGATATTTTTTGCCAAAGCCTCCAGAAATCAGGTTTTCTACTCAATGGCCTTATGTTGTCCATTTACATATTTTTAGTGTAATATACCTGAAAGTAGAATTTCTTTTCAAGTATTTCATCATTTACACCCTCTGCTAAGATTGCCTTTACCCCTTCCCCCATCTAAATAAGTAAGATTTTGGAACAAAATAATCCGGTGCATCCTTTAGGCAAAGCTCAAATTATTACCAAATATCAGTAGCTGAAGAGGATGAAATTTAATTTTCTCCCCAGTTATTAATTCCTGTGATTAGTTAACGAATAGTGCAGAATAAAGACATTATTTTCTTAAACTTGTTGGGTTCTTTAGATTTTGAATAAAGGAGAGGTTCAAGTGTCAGATAAAGAACGGCACACACAGCTGGAGCAGATGTTTAGGGACATTGCAACTATTGTGGCTGACAAATGTGTGAACCCTGAAACAAAGAGACCGTACACCGTTATCCTTATTGAGAGAGCCATGAAGGACATCCACTATTCGGTCAAACCCAACAAGAGTACAAAACAGCAGGTGAGTTTGTTTTTTTAATGTCAAAAAGTGTCCATGAAAATCAGTGTTGTCTGAGGAAAACATTAAAATAGTTGGTCTGTGATAACAGAATGGTATTACTCAGAAGCAACTGGGTAGGAGGGTTTGGTGAGAGGGGAGGGGAAGGATGGAGGTTTTAGAGAGGAGTGATGGAATATTTTTTTTAACTAAACACAAATATACTAGGACTCTCATCTTCCTATGCAAGTCAGACCTTTAAAGATAAGACTTGGATTTTTCCAACAAGGACCTACTGTATAGCACAGGCAACTCAGCTCAATATTCTGTAATAACCTAAATGGAAAAAGAATTTGAAAAAGAATGGATAGTTGTGTGGGTATAATTGAATCACTTTGCTGTACACCTGTAACTAACACATTGTCGTTGATGAACTGTACTACAATATAAAATAAAATTTTTTTTAAAAAAAGATAAAACTTGGGCTTCCCTGGTGGTGCAGTGGTTACAAATCTACCTGCTAATGCAGGGGCCATGGGTTTGAGCCCTCATCCAGGAAGATTCCACATGCCATGGAGCAGCTAAGTCTGTGTGCCACAACTACTGAGCCCACTTGCCGCAGCTACTGAAGCCCACACACCTAGAGCCTGTGCTCCACAACAAGAGAAGCCATGGCAATGAGAAGCCTGCACACCACAATGAAGAGTAGCCCCTGGCTCTCTGCAACTACAGAAAGCCTGTATGCAGCAACGAAGACCCAACACCGCCAATAAATAGAAAAAAAATAAGAAAAATAAAATAAATAAATTTTTAAAAAATAATAAAAATAAAAAGTAAAACTTGGGGTTTTAAAGAGACATTATAACCCCACTTGTTAGGTTTTTTTTAATGTATGTATAATACATATACTATAAAAGTCACCCATTTAAAGCATACAATTTAGTCGTACACCCACAAAGTTTTTGCAGCCTTCCCTACTACCTACCTTAAGGACATTTTCATCACCCCAGAATGAAACCCTGTACCTGTTGGCAGTCACTTCTTGTTCCCCTGTCTCACAAGCAGGGGATAAGGCAACTGCACTTTTTATGTCTTTCTATGGACTTGTCTATTCTGTACATTTTCATATAAATGGAGTCGTATGGTATGTGGCCTTTCACGGTTAATCCATGTTGTAGCCTGTATTGGTACTTTATTCCTTCTTAGGACTGAATAATAGCTCATTGTATGGAAATACCACCTTTGTGTTCATTCATCAGTTGATGGACATTTGGATTGGTTCCACTTTTTAGCTACCATGAGTAATGCTGCTATGAAATTCATTACACATTTTTGTGTGGACAAATGTTTCCATCTCTCTATACCCAGGAGTGGAATTGCTAGGTCATACGGCGACTATCTTAACCTTTTGACTAATTGCTTAACCGGTTTCCAAAACAGCTGAACCATTTTACATTTCCACAGTCAGCGTACAAGGGCTCCCATTTCTCCACATCCTCAGTGATGTTTGTTATTGTCCACCTTTTTGATTATAGCCACCCTGGGGGTATCATTCTGGTTGTGATTTGCATTTCCCTAATGACTGACATTTTGAGCATATTTTCAGGGGCTTACTGACCCTTTGTCTTCTTTGGATCCTTTGACTATTTTTCAGTTAGTCATTTGTCTCTTCATTATTGAGTTGTAAGAGTTCTTTATATGTTTTGGATACTAGTACCTTATCAAATGCACGATGTTCCAGTATTTTCTCATAATCTCTGGGTTGTCTTTTCACTTTCTTGATGGTTTTTTTGAAGCACAAAAGGTTTTAATCTTAAAGTCCAATTTATCTGTTTTCTCCTGTGGTTGCTAATGTTCTTCCTGTTATCTAAAAGAAACCACTGCCCAGTCCAGCTAGATGGAAACTGCTTTGTTTTGAATACCTTCCACAGTGATGAAGCAGAGGAAACAAAGAAATTGCAAACGTCTTTAATTTTGTCTTGATAGGCTTTGGAAGTGATAAAGCAGTTAAAGGAGAACATGAAGATAGAACGCGCTCACATGAGACTTCGGTTCATTCTTCCAGTGAATGAAGGGAAGAAGCTGAAAGAAAAACTCAAGCCCCTGATCAAGGTTATAGAAAGTGAAGACTACGGTCAACAGTTAGAAATTGTAAGATTAACATACTCTTGTTTCTTCACTTCTGCATTACCAAAATAGTTTCTTCTCTAGTCATAAATGTGTCCCAGACATTTAGAAGGTGTGAACAGCAAGATACTTCCAGAAACAACTAGAATTAGGTAAGAAGGTCAAGGTCTACATAGAACCAAATTGTCATTAAGAACACTTACAATTTTTGTTTGTTTTTTAGTTTAAATTATTCATGATAAAATGATTTTGGTCAATGCTCATTTTTGATGAGAATATATTTTACAGTGAGTCTTCTGTTATGAGGAAATTGGAAATAGGACTAAAAGTTTGTCACTGTCCTTTACCACAGACATTTTAAAGAAGCAGCAAATCATTATGTCTTTGGGTCCTCACCCCACAGCTTCAGACATCATGTAAATTCAGCTGTCTGTAAACCCATGTCTTAGAGCTTTATAGCTTCTTGACAAATAAGTGAGCTCTAGAGGATTGTTGAGCTTTCCACTGGAGATGTGAACAACACATTTGGCACCCTATGAAGTTCTAAAATCTGTGCAAAACTTTGCACATGGTTTCTAAACAGGCCTTCCACCTCTTTTTTTTCCCCCTTTCAAATGTGGATACAAGAGATGATTTCATTGAACTATAAATTTTAATGCTAAATTTTAGTATGAAAAGGAACATAGCCTTCTAATCCAACCACTTCATTTTACAGCTGAGGAATCTGGTGAAGTCCTCAATAGGGAGAATGATACCTTGTCACAGGGGCCTGCGTGTGTACTTAAGGGCAGAGGCTGGACCAGAACCCAGCTGTCCTGTGCATTGTCTTATCAGTGTTCGCAGAGAGACATGGAAAGTATGGTGTAGCTGTCTCACAGGAAGTGAAAGCTGTGTCCATTCTGGGCTACTGCTCTTCCTCATGTGGTCATCAGCTGTGTTCAATATTTCAGGTGTGTCTCATTGACCCCGGCTGCTTCCGAGAAATCGATGAGCTCATAAAAAAGGAGACAAAAGGCAAAGGCTCTTTGGAAGTACTCAATCTGAAAGACGTGGAGGAAGGGGATGAGAAATTTGAGTGACAGTCGTCAGTCTCTTCAGCTGTCAAACACTAAAGCGTTTTCATTTCCCACGACCCTGTTTTTTTTCTGTAATCTGCCAAGTACTTGCTCAGACAAGTTGACATTTTCCATCTTTGTGGCAAACGTGTGCACAAAAAGACTTAACTAAGTAAGTATTACAATGTGGGATTAATTTAGTTTTAATTATAAAATGGGGTTTTAGGCAGAAGTATTCAAGATACAAAGGCCAGAGTAGCATTTTGTTATTGCCTTATGCCTTTGTAGCTTTCCAGGATGAAAGTTATTTAAAACAACTCTTGTGGATAAGAAGTAAATTTTGTACGTTATAAGAAAATAACTTTGGGAGGATATATCTGTATGATAGAAAGGGAGGATTTGCCAGAAAAGAAAACATATACTGTCTTATTTCTACTTAGTGAAATGTGTGTATGGGGTAACTGTGTCGTGACCTAGTATAAACTTGGATGGTGACTTCCTGATTTTCTGAAAAATAGGAATATGATGACTGTGCAGGACTTCAGTAATATTCATCAAATATGCTGCCATAACCTAGATTATTCTTGGTGGAAAAATAAATAAATAGTCATTTATTTCTAATTCTTCAAGTTTATAATATATATTACTAGAGCTGAAAATTATGTAATCAATAAAACCACTGTTTATTTTTGTTGAACTATGGCTTGCATTTCTAGACAGCTTCCTAACTTTTTCTTTTCTCTGCCTCTTGCCTGGTAGGATGGGAGAGTTCTTAGCAGGATTAAACAAGTCAGGAGGAGGCGTGCTCAGAACAGGGCCTGTTCTGTTAAATACCTGGTAAATCTTAGGAAATACTATTTGGGATGTAATCGAACTTGAGTATTTTAGTATTTGAATACTTAGACAGTGTGCAAGTGTTTTTAAATCAACTCATCCTCAAAAGAGATAGTCTAGAGTACAAAGTAGGGTTTCAGTCAAAATAAACATAAAGATGTATTTTATGGATGGAACTTTTTAAGTGAGAAAACATTCTTGACTTGAACAGATCCTGATTGGTTGATTGAAGTCGAAAACTTTTCTCATAGTATTAGAAGAAATATTCTTGCTGGATGACATTGGAAAGACACACTTTCTTTAATGCTGAACTTGAACTACTGTTCTGATACAATCTTCAAGATGACCCCCTCACTGATTCCATTTTACTTACATAGTTTGTTGTTTTACAAAGGTAATCTAAACTTGAAGTCCGGGCTTCCTAGGTGGCGCAATGGTTGAGAGTCCGCCTGCCAATGCAGAGGTCACGGGTTCGATCCCAGCTCCAGGAAGATCCCACATGCCGCGGAGCAACTAAGCCCGTGTGCCGAAAAAAAAAAAAAAAAAAAACTTGAAGTCCCAGGAAATAATTTCAACCAACGAGGTTTACACTTTATTTCTGGCTTAAACAGTGAAAGCAGTGCTTCAGGTCGAAACTCATGATTACTAAAAATGTTCAGGAGCTGCATCTTAAGTAGAAAAAGATAAAATGTTACTACAACATTGCCTTAAGTTTTCCCCATTCTCATCCTCATTTCTTCTAAAAAGCTGGAACTTCAAGAAATGTCGAATGTAGATTGAACTGAGTCATGTTTCTGAACCTATAAAAAATAAAAAGTTTTTACCTTATATTAATCTCATTATTCAAAAGTAGTTTAAAAGTTTGGTTCATAATCATCTTTCAGGTACCACTGCTGTAATGGGTTATCTTAAGGATTATTGGTTTATTTTGCTTTTTCAATGCAAGCTGTACTGTGTACATTGAGTTAGAATGACATTCAGAATTAAACCTCTTCTGTCTTTCAGAGCTTTTTTCATTGAAGCTTCCCTTGTACCCATACCCAGTTATTTGCTCCAGCCTGTGTAACCTCACACCACTTGGAAAGTCCCTCCTTGGCCTTGGTTTTGCCCTACCTTGTGTTGTAGAGAGCTGCCTAAATACCTGCCATGCTAGACTGTGAGCAGCTCAAGGGCAGGTTAGTCAGCCATTACATACATGGGTGTGTATCCCACCATAGTTTGGACCTAGTACTTGTGGAATAAATGTCTGGAGTAATAAGCATGCTATCTCAGTGGGGGTCCGTGTCATCAGAAGTGAGGGTAGGTAATGACAAATTTGGCTGGCCAGTGACTTTTTCAAATCCTTCATTAAAGCCTGATTGAGCTTTTGTCAGCTAAGCCAGAGCTTCCCACCGTTCATACCCCTGCATGCTAGTGTGCCCCTGGTGGTCTCTGTGTGCTAAGATCCCTTCAGCCCTCAGGGCTTTTGTCTCTGCCTGCACGCAGCCTCTCACATTCACCCCGGAGTATCATACGCACATCATATTCCCTGGGCTGTGATGGGGAAGTTGACTAGCACTCATTATTTTAAGCAATAGCTACACATGTGGTTTTAACCTGCATGCTACCCTCAAACCCATATCATGAGGTCCCTATAATTTTGGTAGTACAGTATTTAGTTTCCTTATTTAGAGTTTTTTGTGTACCTGCTCTTAATTTACTGAAATTCAAGGTGTTGACATTGAAACCATTTTCCTGCTGCAGCGCATTAGAGGTGGTTGTGGTTACATAGTTTGCCACTAACAGCATTTAATGGCTGAGATGGTGAAGGCCACTGATTTTCATCTCTGCATGTATATTATTGGTACCTACAAAATTAATGAGTCTAAATGTAATTTTATAGCAACAGTTCTTCTGAACTAAAAGTATAATACTGACCTAATTCTTTATCAACTTGGATATTCCTAGAACGGTTTTACAACACTCTTGAGCACATGTACTTGAGTGGCTGAGGGCCCCTTCGAAACACCCAGAAGAGTCATCAGTTTCACCAAATTCTTACATATTTTCAGTTGACAGAGAATGGAGATAAATGGGTTGTAGAATTGAACATAGAATAGAGTCCTTTTTACTGCAGAGAGGAACAGACTTGTCTTCTACACTCAATGCCGTTCATATCTCAGGAGATTTTTTCCATCTGGTGATGCACTTGAATGCCAAAAGGTTCTTAAGTGGCACTCTTCCTGTGGCAGACAAGCATAGTTGACACGCTTTTAAAGGAAAAAAGGCCACAAGTTTATTTATTTATTACTGTCCTGCAGAGAGAGAAAGGTTCAAGATTAGGACTCTTGCATGTAATTGAGGTAAAATAGTATGTGGATTTAAAGTTAAAACTTTGCAGATTATAGAAAGGCTTTGGACATACATTGGCATGACAAAAAAGAATAGTAAAGAAAGCATTTCTTAGTGAAATTTGTGTAAAGAGATAATTGTGTAAAGCTTGAGTGATAACTGCCTGATTTTCTCAGAGACATGGTGATTGTTCAGGAGTTCAGTAATTGTAGCGAAGGGAATTCCCTGGAGGCTTGGTAGGTAGGACTCTGTGCTTTCCCAGGAACCTCCACACTTTTCCATAGTGACTGCACCAGCCTACATTCCCACCAACAGTGTAGGAGGTTTCGAAGAAGGGAAGCCTCTTTGAGGTACATTACTGTGTTAAATTGGATTTCTGAGCAGGGAGATATTTAACATTTCAGAAGACATTTCAGTTTTTAAAATTAGTCCTCCTTCAGGAATAGCCACCAAACAGTGCAGAAACAAAGCGTAGTGCAAAACACAGGTTTTTTTTTTAAGAGAATGAATTCCCTTTATTGTGAGCCATTTCCTTTCATTTTATTTGCTACTCCTCAGTAGAGTCCTCATAAACTGATCATGATTTCCAGTACATTCCTGTAAAATCTGTGCACTGCAGAGTATGCAGCTCTCACCCAATGTCCAGCTGTCTGCCTCGTGACATCCAGCACCCCACGTTTACTCCCTGCTCCTCCCCCAAAAGCCATGGCATGGCGGCGGAGAGACAGGCAGGGCTGCCAGGTAATTTGCCACTTCTGTTTACTTCATACCATAACACCCCAAGGAGCTCATGGGTCTCTTATATTCTTTTTTTTTTTTTTTAAATTTTTCATTGAGGTATGGTTGATTTACAGTGTTGTGTTAATTTCTGATATACAGCAAAGTGATTCCAATATACATATATATATTCTTTTTCATATTCTTTTCCATTATGGTTTATCTCAGGATATTGAACATAGTTCCCTGCACTACACGGTAGGATTTGTTGTTTATTCATCCTATATATACTACTTTGCATCTGCTAATCTCACACTCCCAATCCATCTCTCTCTCACCCCCTCCCCCTTGGCACTGAATGACTTTATAGGAAATACTTCCCCTTCCAAAGGACCAGAAAATATCAAATGACAGACTTCTCTCTCTCTGATTGCTTTATTATTTTACAAGTCCATTGCAGAAGTTCCATTTTCTAATTCCAGCTCCCTCCAGTGAGAAATCCTTTTCCAAGGTTTGCAAATGATAGTAAGCATACCCAAAGCTCTTCAGAGAAACTATTCTGAGCAATTTCCTTACCAAGTTGTGCCCGAACACAATAACAAGCACAGCTAAATTTTCCCTGCATATTTTGCCAGTTCAGTGCTTTCTATTAGTACAAAGCACATGACAATAGTGTCTCAAGTGTTTTTCAGGTATTATTTCATTTACCCTGACTGTCTACAAAGTGCTCCTGGTTTTATACATCCTTCACAGATGGAGAATATGACGCTAAATGAGGGCTTGGGGGCAGGATTCCATTTCAGGGTCTGGAATTTAGTTATAAATGTTTGCCTTAGGATATTAGTATTTTATTTTTAGAACACTCATTCAGTAAGTGAAGTAGCAGACATGGGCTAACCAGTTCATTCACCCTCATTTGGGAAGAGAAAAAATGTTTACCTTCAGCTTTTTGGTAAAGTGGTTTAATAGTGCTGATTGATCTTAAAAAAGCAAAAGAGCCACTTATTTTACCAGCAAGATGCTGCCAGCCACTTTGGCCAATTGTCAAGGCCCCTGGGCATTCCAAACTTGATTCCCTGGAGGTTAAAGGAAACCACCTCGCTGATATTTCTGAAAAGAGCACTGCTGTCAAAGGAACCAACAATTAAACCTCTGCCATGGCGTTTGATCAGGGCACTCAGGATGGCCGCCCTCTTGCTCTTTGTACATCCTCTACTTGCCCAGTGCCTGCTTCCCCTACACCCTGCTTGCTCCCAGCCCCAGCTGGTGAGTGCTATAATCCTTAGGCCAGAATGGCTCCACCTGCTAGTTTATGAAAGGGAAATATCTGCCCTTATGATGGTCATTAAGCTGAGGGGCTGTGAGGGACGTGCCCTAGCTGTTCTCCATAGTGACTGCACCAGTTTACATTCCCTGGCAAGAGTATGGCATCTAAGAATTCCTGAACATAAGGGCCATTTTAAATTTGGTCCGCACTGGAAGTGAGGAAGCCTCACTGTTTCCATAGCATTCCAAAGTCATAAGCCACTCCAAAGGTGTATCTACTGTCTGTATAGATACTTGGCAGTTTTGCCCTCAGCCAAACACAAGGACTTTCCTATAAGTCATCACAGGGGCCAGGAGGTGATCTGTCAGAAGGAGTATTGTCCACAGAGGAGGGAAGAAGAGTGGCAGGGTTAATACTACAGCGAAAAAGAGCTGTTAGCATAAGAATTTCATAGGCCAAGGACAGAGGGATTTATCAAGCTTTTCCAATTTCAACTGTAGCCAGCGAAATCAGGTCATTTGTAGAGACATGAATGGACCTAGAGTCTGTCATACAGAGTGAAATGTCAGAAAGAGAGAAACATATATTGTATATTAACGCATATATGTGGAATCTGACAAAAATTGGTATAGATGATCTTATAGAGACAGAGATGTAGAGAACAAATGTATGGATACCAAGGGGGAAAGGTGGGCGGTGGGATGAATTGGGAGATTGGGATTGACATATATGTGGTATTGATACTATGTATAAAATAGGTAACTAATGAGAACCTACTGTATAGCCCAGGGAATTCTAGTCAATGCTCTGTGGTGACCCAAATGGGAAGGAAGTCCAAAAGAGAGGGGATATATGTATATAGCCAGTTTACTTTGCTGTATAGCAGAAACTAACACAGTATTGAAAAATAACTATACTCCAATAAAAAATTTTTTTTAAAAAGACACAAAAAGACAAAACAAAAAACCAAAACAGTAGCCAGCTAGCCCAAGCTTAGTTTTGAATTTGGGGAAGCTCAGGATGCCATGAAGCCTCTTTGGATCCAAGTGTAGCCCTTGTTTTGAGATCAGGTGCCCCAACTATGAAATCTGAGTTGGAACAAATTGCAGTTTTTTCCTTGGAGACTTTGTGTCCCTTTAAGGCTAAAGATTTTAACAGGTAAATGCTGTCCTCCTGCAAAGAGGCCTGAGAAGGGAAGCAGAGAAGCAAGTTGTTTACCTATTGAAATAAACTACAGGATCCAGGTAACTTCATTGGAGTCACTTTGTCAGCTATTTCGGTTGCTACTGAAATAGCACATAAAACATTGAGTGACTTAAACTGGTTTTGCTTTCTTAAAACAGGTTGGTGATTAACCAAACCTGAAGTTGTTTTACAGAGACAGCACTGCGCATGTGCAAGATGGGAACCCATACCTCCAGGCTGAGCCCAGGAGCAAATATCTTCAATCTACGGAACTCAAAGACTAGAAATGTTGCCACCTGAGGGCTTTAAGAAGGGCGAAGTCTTACAATAAAGAAAACCTGGCTTTCAGCAGCCCAAGTAGCTTGATTACCATATATATGTACTGATTTGAAGCTAGCCAATCAACTTCTGCCAAGTTTGAAATTCCCCTAACCCCGGATCAAGCAGACAGATTTGAGCCCTGTCTTCTGTCTCCTCGCCGGTCAGCCTCACAATAAAGCTCTTTCTTTTCTCAAAAGCTGGTGCCATGGGGCTTTCCTGGTGGCGCAGTGGTTAAGAATCCATTTGCCAGTGCAGGGGACATGGGTTCAAGCCCTGGTCCAGGAAGGTCCCACATGCTGTGGAGCTACTAAGCCCGTGGGCCACAACTACTGAGCCTACACTCTAGAGCGCACGAGCCACAACAATTGAGCCCACTTGGCACAACCACTGAAGCCCACGCTCACCTAGAGCCCATGCCCTGGAACGAGAAGCCACTGCAATAAGAAGCCCACGCACTGCAATGAAGAGTAGCCCCCACTCTCCGCAACTACAGAAAGCCTGCGCGCAGCAATGAAGACCCAATGCAGCCAATAAATAAAAAAATTAAATTAAATAAAAATTTTTAAAAAAAAAGCTCGCGCCACGGAATTGGCTTCTATGTGTGTCGGACATAGAAGCCCTCGCTTGGTAACACTACTGTGAAATTCTAGAATTAGCTCCCTTTTTGGGGAGAAAGAAATTCCAGACAATGTTTCTTTAAGAAATCTCCACCTAATAAATGAGTAGGGGTGGAGGAACAAAGGAGGAAAGTGTGAGTATCTCTTAGAGGAACCAAACAAAAGGGAACAGGTTGAGAGCTAGGAACATGTTGAGATTTATTAGAGACCCCCACTATCTGAGCCGTTATAGTACTCCCGGGCAAGGGATGTGAATAACAGTGGGACTGAGCACTGAGAGGGTAGCTTTGGTATCAATAAGGACAGACAGAGATTCATCTCACTCCAAGCTGGTTAAGAGGAAGGGCTGGGGAAAGCCCAGAGTCCCGTTACCGGGAATTAGGAGGAAACATGGTTTCCCATTCCATCCTGGTCCTTTTAACTAGAAGGAAAAGACCCCAGTTCAGCCCATTTAAAAACAGAGTTGAAGGCTACCCAAGTACAATCAAATCCATAGGAAGGCGAGAATTTTCCTTCAAAATAACTGGAAACAGGCTGTAAGAATTCTGCACAGGCTCACTAGGCGGTGGGGGTGGGGGGGAGGGGGTCTGGGCGCAGGGCTGAATCTTATTTCAATCAACAGGTTTTCGGGAGAGCCAGGTGAAGTCGTTTAAGGTCGTCCGAACCTGATCCTTTATAAAGGGAGGGGGGAGGTGCTCCCATTTGCAGTTCTAGATATTTCTCAGGAGTACCCCAACGTGCTGTTTTCATCCGGTCTTGGGTTTGGCCTTCACCAACAAGCATGTGAGCTCCATGGTATAAGTCTGATAAAACCTGGTCGGTAAGTCTGAACAGCTACATTCTATCCCTCAGCGAATGTATAGGGATCCTTAGTTATTCTAGGAAAACCTTTATGCCTTGTAGTTCAGCTTTAGTCCCGGGGGCATTAGAAATTAGGAGCTTAGCATTAGAATCTCCAGAGGGTTTGATTTTAATGGGACAGGTTCTAATGGGTTCAGATGAGGAAGAAGTAGGAAGAGGTTTGGAGAAAAATCGAAGTTCCGTAAAAGAATGTGAATGAGGAAGAGGAGGGTATGAAGGAGGTGTGGGGATGGAGACAAAAGAGGACGGGGAAGGGGAAAATGAAGCTTCAAAAGAAGTTTTTTTCTCTTCTTTCAATTGTTTGTTCACATTAAGTTAGAAATGGTGTTTTGTAAAGAGGCACTTTAAGAGCCCTGAACATGCTTAGAAGCCTCAAGGTACCGACGGAAACAGGCATCCTGTTCAGTTTATTTTAGAGCCTCGGTCTTCTAATTTGGTTCTAAGTGAAGCAAGTCTGGGGAGATCAAAAGTTCCCCATAATGGCCATTGGAGTTCTAAATTGTTTTTGGTTAAGTCCCTCCAATTAGTTTTAAATGTGTATAAGTTTTTTTTTTTGGGGGGGGGGGTTCCTTTTGTTTCTTGTTTTGGTTTTTTATTGAAGTATAGTTGATTTACAATGTTTCAGGTGTACAGCAAAGTGATTCAGTATATATATTACATGTATGTGTGTGTACATCCTTTTCCTAATTCTTTTCCATCATAGGTTATTCCAAGACATTGAATATAGTTCCCTGTGCTATACAGTAGGTCCTTGTTATCTATTTCATGTATAATTGTGTGTATCTGTTAATCTCAAACTCCTAATTTATCCCTCCCCCAGCCCCTTTTCCCTTTGGTAATTTATGTTTTCTATGTCTGAGTCTGTTTCTGTTTTGCAAATAAGTTCATTTGTATCATTTTTTTAGGTTCCACATGTAAGTGATATCAAAAAAAATGCTACAAGTTTTTAAACATAAAACCTGCTGGGGTCCCAGAAGGAGGACCCTCCTGAGAAAATTTAGCAGATTGGGATTCTATTACTCAAAACCAGAGGTTCAAAAAAACAAGTGAGCACTCACCAGAAAGTACAAAGCCTCTAAACAGATCCGAAATAAAGCCCGAGCTCAACTGAAAGGAGGGAGCTCCCATCTGAGAGGAGACTTGCTGAAAGGAAAAAGGAAACTCACAGAAGCAGAGGGCAGAAAAGGCCCAAGTGAGCACCTCACATGGTTCCAGGGGTTGTGAATTATCTCAGGGGTTTGTCTCCTTGGGATTCCACTTCTGAATACATTGGAATATTGACCTTAAAAAAAACACAAAAGAGCCAGTTATGGTACCAGCAAAATGAGTTTATCCGTGAATAGCAGAGAATCGCAGTCAGGACATGCAAAACATTGCAAACCACAGGCAACTCCAGAGAACAGCGGAGAGGGACTTGCTTTTATAGAGGAAAGTGCTTCCCAACCAGGTTCATTTGTCCAACAGGCAGGAAGCCAAACACTGAGATGCCCATGTTTGCAGCAAAGAAAGCGTTTATTCACAAGGCAGTCAAGCGAGGAGATGGGAGAATACATCTCAAGTCTGCCTCCTTCAAGGTGAGGGGCTTGGGATATTTATGGGTAAAGAGTATAGGGTTGTCAGAGGTGCAGGGGAGGCGACTGTTTTTCTGTGCAGGTGTAACTGAGCATCACACTTCACGGGATGCATGCTTAGAAAACGGCCGCGTTAGCGTCATCTGAGGGTGGCATTTTCCACCCTCTGATGTAAAAAGCTTATCTGTTGGACACTCACACAGGCCCAGTTAAATGGTCGGTGGTCTTGACCACTTTGAGTTGGGCAAGAACTAGCTCCTAAAAAACAACTTAGGCAACTGTTACAGTGACCCGGATATCAGAGGTGTTAACTCTAGGGGGCAGTGAAGAGTCTTGTGACAGTTCGTCTAAGCGACGTGAAGCTAGGCGGGTATGCTGTTTTCCACAGTGGCAGCACCAATTTACTTTTCCACCAACAGTGTAGGAGGGTTCCCTTTTCTCCACACCCTCTCCAGCATTTGTTATTTGCAGACTTTTTCATGATGGCCATTCGGACTGGTGTGAGGTGACATCTCCTTGCAGTTTTGATTTGCATTTCTCTGAAGATTAGCAATGTTGAGCATCTTTTCATGTGCCTGTTGGCCATATGTATATCTTTGAAAAAATGTCTATTCAGGTCTTCTGCCCATTTTTTCTTTTTTCTTTTTTTTTTTTTTTTTGGTTGCATTGGATCTTCGTTGCTGCACGTGGGCTTTCTCTAGTTGCCAAGAGGGGAGCTACTCTTCCTTGCATTGCGTGGGCTTCTCACTGCGGTGGCTTCTCCTTGAGGAGCACAGGCTCTAGGTGCGTGGGCTTCAGTAGTTGTGGCACGTGGGCTCTAGAGCGAAGGCTCAGTAGTTGTGGCACACTGGCTTAGTTGCTCCATGGCGTGTGGGATCTTCCCGCACCAGGGCTCGAACCCGTGTCCCCTGCATTGGCAGGTGGATTCTTAACCACTGCACCACCAGGGAAATCCCTGCCTATTTTTTAAATTGGGTTGTTTGTTTGATACTGAGTTGTATGAGCTGTTTGCATATTTGGAATGTTAACCCCTTATCAGTCATATCGTTTGCAAATATTTTCTCCCACTCGGTAGGTTGTCTTTCTGTTGATGGTTTCCTTTGCTGTGCGAAAGCTTTTAAGTTTAATTAGGTCCTGTGTGTTTGTTTTTGCTGTTGTTTCCTTTGCTTTAGGAGACAGATCCCCCAAAACATATTGCTACAATTTATGTCAAAGAGTGTTCTGCCTATATTCTCTTCTAGGAGTTTTATGTTTTCAGGTCTTACATTTAGGTCTATAATCCATTTTGAGTTTATTATATATGATGTGAGGAAATGTTTTGTTCATTCTTTTACATGTAGCTGTCTAGATTTCCCAGCACCACCTAAGGAGGAGACTGTCTTTTCCCCATGGTATATTCTTGCCTCCTTTGTCATAGATTAATGTGTGTGGGTTTATTTCTGGGCTCTGTATTTTGTTCCATTGATCAATGTGTCTGTTTTTGTGCCAGTACCATACTTTTTTTTAAATTTTTATTAAGGTAAGTTTGATTTACAATGTTGTGTTGGTTTCAGGCATTCAGCAAAGTGAATCAGTTATACATTTATCCACTTTTTTACATTCTTTTCCCATATATACCATTGCAGAGATTTGAGTAGAGTTCCCTGTGCTGTACAGTAGATGCTTATTAGTTGTCTGTTTTATTAATATATATAGTAGTGTGTGTATGTCCATCCCAATCTCCCAATTTATCCCTCCCCCTCCTACCCCTGGTAACCATAAGTTTGTTTTCTACATCTGTAACTCTATTTCTGTTTTATAGATAAGTTCATTTGTACCCTTTTTTTTAGAGTCCACATACAAGTAATATCATATGATGTGTCTTTCTCAGTACCATACTGTTTTGATGACTGTAGCTTTGTCATCAAAAGTCAAGGAAGTATGATACCTCCAGCTCTATTCTTGTTTACCAAGATTGCTCTAGGACTTCCCTTGTGGCACAGTGGTTAAGAACCCGCCTACCAATGCAGGGGACACGGGTTAGATCCCTGGTCTGGGAAGATCCCACATGCCACGGAGCAACTAAGCCCGTGTGCCACAACTACTGAGCCTGCACCATAGAGCCCACAAGCCACAACTGTTGAGCCTGGGTGCCACTACTACTGAAGCACTTGCACCTAGAGCCTGTGCTCCGCAACAAGAGAAGCCATAGCAATGAGAAGCCCATGCACCACAACAAAGAGTAGCCCCTGCTTGCTGCAATTAGAGAAAGCCCATATGCAGCAATAAACACCCAACACAGTTAATAAATAAATAAATAAACTTATAAAAAGTTTTTTAAAAAGATTGCTCTGGCTGTTTGAGGACTTTTGTATTTTCATACAAAGTTTAGAATTATTTGTTCTAGTTCTGTGAAAAATACCATTAGTGTTTTGATAGGGATTGTGCTGAATCTGTAGATTGCCTTGGGTAGTAGGATCATTTTAACATTATTAATCCTACCAACCCGCAGACACAGTATATCTTTCCATCTGTGTCATCTTCAGTTTCTTTCATCAATGTCTTACACATGTTTGAGTACAGGTCTTTTACATCCTTAGTGAGATTTATTCCTAGGTATTCTTTTTAAAGTGGTAGAAAATGGGACTGTTTTCTTGCTTTCTCTTTCTGGTAGTTTATTAGTGTATAGATATGCAATAGATTTTATTAATTTTGTATCCTGCAACTTTACCAAATGCACTGATGAGCTCTAGTAGTTTTTTGGTGGAAATTTTAGGGTTTTCTATATATACCATGTCATCAGCAAATAGTGATAGTTTTACTTCTTCCCTTTCAATTTGGATGCCTTTTATTTCTTTATTGTGTCTGATTGCTGTGGCTAGGCCCTCCAATACTATGTTAAATAGACTTGGCAAGAGTGGGCATCTTTGTCTTGTTCCTGACTTTATTTTTTTTAAGAGAATGTGACCATTTTATTTTTAATTAATTTTATTTATTGGCTGCATTGGGTCTTCATTGCTACACACGGGCTTTCTGTAGGTGTGGAGAGCAGGGGCTACTCTTCATTGCAGTGCACAGGCTTCTTATTGTGGTGGCTTCTCTTGTTGTGGAGCACAGGCTCTAGGCATGTGGGCTTCAGTAATTGTGGCCCATGGGCTCAGTAGTTGTGGCACATGGGCTTAATTGTTCCTCGGCATGTGGGATCTACCAGGACCAGGGCTCGAACCCATGTCCCCTGCATTGGCAGGTGGATTCTTAACCACTGTGCCACCTGTTCCTGACTTTAGAGGAAAATTTTTTAGCTTTTCACCATTGAGTGTGATGTTAGCTGTGGGTTTGTCATAAATGGCCTTTATTATGTTTAGATATGTTCCCTCTATATCAACTTTGAGAGATTTTATCATGAATGGATATTTAATTTTCTCACATGCTTTTTCTGTATCTATTGAGATCATATGGTTTTTAAACTGATAGCCTTCTTGGGAGGCTAAAAGGGACCAAAAAGAAAGTATCTAACAGGTTTTTTAAAAGCATCATAGGAGTAAAAAAAAAAGCCCAAAGTCTGTTTGAAACAGAGTCAGATAGACAAGAATTTAAATCATGCTAGTTGTGTGAACTTGGTATGCAGCGGGCATGTTTTTTAGTGTTTGCCCATCCCATGATTTTTCCATTGTTTGTCTAGAATCTGTCTCTCAGTCTTTCTACACCTGGAGAGACTCTTGCAACCATATTTGTGTGCCTAGCTCAGGCCCTTCTAAGAAGTCTCAATTGTCTCTCTAAGGAGTTTAGAATCGAGACAGAGGAAGAGTCAGGTTTTGCAAGTGCCTGGACCTATAATATATAACTTTAGCTGTGGGGCAGCCATTATTCTCTACACGATAATAGAGGATGCCCAGAAAAAGAAACCATTCTGCAGGAGGAGAAAAGATGAATCAGGGGTGTGTTTCCTGGGTTCCCAGTGCTTTCCTGATTCAGACTCAACACCTCCTGAGTGTAGTGAGTCTGCTTTTGGGTTCAGCAAAGCATCCGGGATTCTTAAAATAACCCTCCTTGCCCCCTCCCTACCTTTTTTTCCTTTGCAAAATTAAGCCCCAGTTGCTTTCTGTAACTTGCATCCAGAGAGTCTGCTAAGACATGGGAGCAAAATCGTTCACGTAATTGCTAATCTCACTAAGCCTCAATGTCTATATTTATGAAAGGAGGCGTGGAATATCTGCCTCATCAATTGGTGATGATCTAAGTGGAATAATGTACATAAAATACTCTAGCAGACAACAGGCTCAGTAAAGTTGCTCCCTCAGGTATTAAGAGGGAGCTCTGTACTCCACTCCCCTGCTCTGGGGCAAAAGGACGAGGATGGCTCTGGTGACTATTATCCAGTCTCTACCTGGAAGCCTGGGCATCTACAGATAACTTGTTCTGATTGGCAAGGAAATGATAAGGTGCCTTTCAGTAATTTCCATATCCGGAGATCTGAAGATATGTTTTCAAAAGCTTCCTTCCTTCCATCCATCCACTGAGCAGCTTTCAGAATCTTAGTTCCCCAACCAGGGATGACACAGGGATCAAATCTAGGCCCCCTGCAGGGAAAGCACAGAGTCCTAACCACTGGACCACCAAGGAAATCCCTCAAAAGCTTCTTTCCTGTTAAGATTAGTCTCCTTGCATCTTTTAGGACAAAGCTTTCAAATAACAAAGGCAGAGCTTTTTCTTCTTCTATTTAAAGCAAATCAATAAACAGTGCCAGATGCTGAGATGGAAAATTCTGGAAATAAACACGTCATAAATTTTAAACTGCTTGCCATTCTGAGTCATGTGAAATCTCACATCGTCAGCTCTGTTCCACCCAGGACGTGAATCATCCCTTTGTCCAGCATGTCTGCCCATTAGTTACTTAGTAGCCAGCTCCCTTATCTGATCGAATGTGTTCAAGTGACCCTTATTTTACCTAATAATGGCCCCACGGCATCAGAGGAGTGATTCTGGCAATTTGGATGTGCCAAAGAGAAGCCTTAAAGTGCTTCCTTTAAGTGAAAATGTGAAAGTTCTCAACTTAATAAGGGAAGTAAAAAAATCGTATGCTGAGGTTGCTAAGATTTACGGTAAGAACAAATCAGTCCGTGAAATTGTGGAGAAGGAAAAAGAAATTTGTGCTAGTTTTCCTGGCCAAATTCAAACTTCAAGAGTTATGGCCACAGCACCTAAGTGCTTAGTTAAGATGGAAAAGACATTAAATCTGTACAAAAAGATATTTTGAAAGAGTGACCATATTCACATAACTTTTATTACAGTATGTTTTTATAATTGTTCCATTTTATTATGAGTTGTTGGTAATCTCTTACTGTACCTAATTTATAAATTAAACTTCACATAGTATAAATAGGGCTTGGCACTATCCAAGGCTTCAGGCATTCAGTGGGGGTCTTGGAATGTATCCCCCTCAGGTAAGGGCCAACTACTGTATATCTAAAAACACATCATTGCCTCACATCCCATTGTAGAGGAACAGATCCAGATTTTACTTTATAATGTTCCAGTCAATTCTACTCACTTCCAGAACACACTAAGAAATCAAATGTGCCTACTCTTTCTCTCTGTAGGAAATATTTTGTGGATTGTACCATTCGAAAGACTTATGTGGAGGAAAACAATTATGGATGCTATAAGCGTGAATTTCTTCGGGTGTCCACATCATGTAAAAGATCTACGTAGTTTTTATTTTGCTGCAAAATAATAAATCATGGCGGATGTTAAAAATAGAATTTCTACTAAAATATGGAGGCAGAGAAGAAAAATATTAGCTTTTTGACTTTATTTCCAGGCAAATAATAGAGATGGATTTTCTTTACATCTTATTTATGTATTGCCTCAATAGAGCATTGGCATGGGACACGGGGTTGGAAGTGTCCTTGGAGTAAATGCTGGGGTTTCTAGAATCATCCCTACCCTGATCCTCCCCAGTATCTCTTAGGAGATGTGTAACAGGAACGGGACAGGGTCAGGGACACAGCCTGCGGTTGGCCATGGGTTATCTGAGACTGCCCGGCACGCCCTGTAGAGGGCGGGGCCAATGGGGCCTCTTGCAGTGTTCTTCTGCTAGAGCCTTGGTTACCAGAATGCTCCTAACGGAGTCCAAACGTCCCAAACCTGAACAGCGTCCAAGAAACAGAAGCTGCTCAAGAGGAACGGCTGCAAAATTTCAAGTTCACTGAAAGGTGCATTTACAAGCAACAAAAGCTTTGGGGTTTTCTTGAGAAACCCCAACTCAGACCCTCGCTGCCCATCAAACACGGGGCTCAGCTGGACTAGCAGTGAACTCCCATCCCCGTGGGAGCCAACTCCCCTACAAGGAGAGCCGCAACCGGCATCGGGGCCCCAGAACATCAGCCCCTCCCCTTCCAGCTGCTTCACCACGAGGGAGGCGGGCCTGTGGAGTGAAGGGGGTCCTGGGGTCAGAAGGCAGCTTCCAGCACTGCCAACCACCAGCCTCAGCAACCTCTTGCCTCCCCTGGGGGGTTCTCAGGTGCCCTCCTGGTGGATGGGGATTAGAATCTCCAAACTACTTTTTATGATAAACGATGTTATATGAAACCCATTTTGAACTTGGTACATGTTGGTAATTTATGAGCCCTTTAACCTCTATCTCAGCTTGTCCCCACACAGCTCGCAGGGAATAACACAAAGGTGTGGCAAGGACACAACACAGCACCGAGACAGACCTTCCATCCCCAGTCCCGGGGGAATCCACTGGTCTGGTAAACACTAAGTGAACCTGGAGAAGCCCCTGTGGTTCTCAGGCCACCTGCAAAGCCACCTTTAAGGCCAAACACACTTTTTCATGATCAGTCTTCATTCTAATCCCCCGCCTTCAGGAAGTCCTCTGATGACCTGGGACAGGAAACCGAGTATCACATAAGGTCACAGACATCACAGGCTTACATGAGGAAAAAGGCAAAAAAAAAAGGGACCCTAAAGAAGAAATGTGGTGTCACGAGGGAACCGTGTCTTCCCAGGGCAGAGAACACACCTGTGAGTCCAGACACCTGAGGTCAGCAGAATGTCCCATCCAGACAGGAACTGAAGAGAGAAAAAGACCTCAATTTTTTTTGCAAGGAAATTCCCTGCCCTTTGACCTTCACTTACCCTAATAGTCTCAGAACTCAGGCTACTTCTAATAGAACTCAATGCAGAGAGCCCTAACCTTTTCCCATGAAATGATCCATGAACATACTTCATAAGCCACCCCTCAAACCACCCTGAAAGGAGAAACACAGACACGTGTGGAAAATGCATGACACCTCAAGTCAGAAATGAGGCTGAATTACCACGAAACACGCTCACAGTGAGGAGGAAGTAAAGGACGCCAGACATTTCCAAATCTTGTGCAATTTTCAGATAATTCATCTTGACTTCATCTCTGTAGGACAAGTCAGTGGTTATACTTGCTGTTCCAAAGAGTCTGGCGTCTAATCTCCAAAATTTTGCTTTAAAGCTATTATTTTGTCCTTAATAATGTGCCTGAAGTGATCTCAGCGTTGGTGGTACCCATTTTGGATTTTGGATTAGTTTAACAGGCCTAATATTTCTTTGCCCACGAAGTTTGTGAGGACATTTTCGTATTTCACATAAACGGGTGGAAAAGGGGTTGGGAGCAGCAATGTCGCCACAGCTGCAGTCATGCCCTGTAATTCTGTTTCTGTTTTATAATGCCTAATGATTATTAAATACTAAAATAAGAATGCCACCAACAGCTTCAGGAGGGTTTGTTATCTCTGCACTGTGTACTAGATAAGCATAACTTTTTAGAGTTATGAATCTGATGTGTCCCCAGAGTTTCCATGTAGCAACATTAATTTCATGTTTAATATCACAAAAACTAAAGACCTGTTTGATATCTTAATATCAAACAGACCTGGTTCTATCACTTCTTAGCATGAAGCCTCCAGAAGGTTCCTTAACTTCGGTAAGTCACAGTTTCATCATTTAAAAAAAGATGGGATTCTCATCTTTGGACAAAGTCTCTACTGAAGGCCTGTTTTGTAGTCATTTTTACCTTGATGTGATTGTTACTGTCAAGGCCACTTACATATCATGGAATCAGGCTCAGGGCTGATGGGCCATCCAACAATAACCAGACGGCAGGTACCAGGTGCTATTTTCTCAGCATCCCCTGCGGGCCAAGCACAGGGCTTTGCACACTATCTCATTTAACCATGGCAACCCTTTGAGGTCATTTATAGAATCATCCCTACTCTGCAAATGAGGGATTCACGTAAGCTTCAGAGTAAGTAATTCCTTCAGGAAGCAACTGTGCAGGATCAAATGGCAATGCCCAATTTGTGGTCCATGAGTATTGGATTGTGAGTGTGATGACTGTAAGAGCTGAGTTCTTTGCCTGGATTTACTCTCTAAATGATGACGGAGACCCCATCTTTGGGTCTCGCAGCCTGGACTTGAGTCTTTGCTCACCCTGCCTACCAGCGATGTGACACTGGACGAGTCTCCCAGCCTCCGTGAGCTTCGGTTTCCTCCTTGACAAAGTGGCAATGATGGTTATAATTTGTAACATCCTGTGGCTGTTGTGAGGATCTAAATTAAATGATATGTATAAAGCCCACTTACAGACCTGGCATCTGGTAAGCGATCAATGAGTGGTGATTATTATGATTCTTACTCACCATCATGATTCTTATTCAGCCCAAATTTGAGAAATAAGCATTTATCCTCCTTTTTAAAAAATTTGTTAATTGGCTGTGTTGGGTCTTTGCTGCGCACAGGCTTTCTCTAGTTGTAGTGAGTGGGGGCTACTCTTCGTTGCAGTGCATGGGCTTCTCATTGTGGTGGTTTCTCTTGTTGGGGAGCACGGGCTCTAGGTGCTCGGGCATCTGTAGTTGTGGCACATGGGCTCAGTAGTTGTGGCACACGGACTCTAGAGCACAGGCTCAGTAGTAGTATCACCCAGACTTATTTGCTTCGAGCCATGTGGGATCTTCCCAGACCAGGGCTCAAACCTGTGTCCCCTGCATTGGCAGGCAGATTCTTAACCACTGCACCACCAGGGAAGTCCCATCCTCTTTTTTAAAATTTTTATTTTATTGCAGTACAGTTGACTTACAGTGTTGTGTTAATTACTGCTGTGCAGCAAAATGAATCAATTATTCATATATATACATTCTTTTCCATTATGGTTTATCCCAGGACACTGAATACAGTTCCCCGTGCTATACAGTAAGACCTTGTTGTTTATCCATTCTACATATAATAGTTTGCATCTGCTAATCCCCAAATTCCCCATCCAACCTTCCCCCACTCTCCTCCCCCTCCCCCTCGGCAACCACAAGTCTGTTCTGTTTGTGAGCCTGTTCTGTTCGTAGATAAGTTCATTTGCGTCATATTTTAGGTTCTATGTGTAAGTGATATCATATGATATTTGTCTTTCTGTTTCTAACTTCACTTAGTATGATCATCTCTAGGTCCATCCATGTTGCTGCAAATGGCATTATTTTGTTCTTTTTTATGGCTGAGTAGTATTCGATTGTATATATGTACCACATCTTCTTTATCCATTCATCCGCCGATGGACATTTAAGGTGTTTCCATGTCTTGGCTATTGTGAATAGTGCTGCTATGAATATAGGGGTGCATGCATCTCTTTGAATTAGTTTTCTCCGGATATCCACCCAGGAGTGGGATTGCTGGACCATATGGTAGTTCTATTTTTAGTTTTTTGAAGAACCTCCACACTGTTTTCTGTAGTGGCTGCACCACCACTCATGCTCATAATCTAAATAGGTGTGATCCTTATTTATTTGACAAACCTGAGCCTATATTTTGATTCAGTCCAGTGGGTATTTACTAGGCATCTACTATGTGCCTAGCACGGTGAGGAATTTTTCAAAGGCATACAGGCCTTTCTCACAAGTGTCTGATGCCTGAGAAAAGACAAGATTTATGCCACAAGAAAGCATAATGCCTAGCAAAGAGAGGGCATCCCGTGAGATATTTAAAAGTATGAACCCAGATAGAATCTAGGCCAAAAATGTGGTGCAGAAAATAAGGAGAGAAAACAAAGGCTTTTAGGAGGAGATGGTAGTTGAAGAAAAAAGTATTGAAGAACAGGCAGAATTAAGGCCGAGAGGAGAAGGTGAGGAGGATGTATAGCTGTAGCACTGAACCCCTTCCGTGCCATTGGGAATGACCCCTTGGGCCTCTGTCCCTAAGTTTCACAAGGCGCAGGAGACCCACCCAACTAACAGTGGTCCTGAAAATATTTACTCTTTGAGGCAGCAGCTCCGCCTGGGTGAGAAAGCCAGGCTCGTGAGGGCAAGCACTGTAGTTGCCATACAGCAAAGGAAGAAAAGCTGCAGGCAATACTAGTGCCTGCGGGGGCTTCTACTAACAGGCACTGGGGCTGAGGGTGATCCTTCATCCAGGAGGTGGGCTTGCTCAGAGGGCCAGAAACCAGAGTCCTGAATGAAGCCAGACAGAGGCAGGCCAGGCTGCTCCCCTAGGACTGTCCTCTGTTTCCTAAGTTATCTCAGAGCCATCTGTTTGAGCAGCTCCCAGAGCAAGCACCTTCAAACCCTTTGAACCACAACCCAGATAAGAAGTACATTTTACATAGTGACCTAACACACACTTACATACTCATGTAAGTGAAATGGAAATATGAGTTTCATGAATTGATCCTTAGCCTGACTGCGTGTGATATACTTTGATCTTTTCTCTCCTGCTGAATGTTTTTTGTTTACTTTTTTAATTGAAGTAACATTGGTTTATGACATTATGTAAGTTCCACATGTGCATTACATTTCTACTGCTATATACCCTACCATATGCTCACTGCCAAATATTTAGTTTCCATCTGTCACCATACAGTTGATCTCCTTTCCCCAATTTGCCCTCCCCTGTGCCCCTTCCCCTCTGGCAGCCGCTACTTTGTTCTCTATAGCTACATGTTTGTTTTGTTTGGTCCATTCATTTATTTTATTTTTTTTTCATATTGCACATGTGAGTGAAATCCTGTAGTATGTCTTTCTCCATCTGACTTATTTCACTTAGCATAATATCCTCCAGATCCATCCATGTTGTTGCAAATGGAAAGACTTCATCTTTTCATGGCTGAGTAGTATTCCTTTGTGTGTGTGTGTGTGTGTGTGTGTACACACACATATATACAATACCATATCCTCTTTATCCATTTATTTGTTGATGGACATTTAGATTGTTTCCATATCTTGGCTACAGTAAATAATGCCACCATGAACATAGAAGTGCATGTTTCTTTTCAAATTAGTGTTTATGTATTCTTTGGCTAATACCGAGAAGTGGGACAGCTGGGTCATATGATGGTTCTATTCTGAATTTTTTGAGGAATCTCCGTACTGTTTTCCACAGTGGCTGAAGCAATTTACATTCCCACCAACGCTGCATAAAGATTCCCTTTTTTTTTTGATAACAGCTATTCTAACAGTCATGAGGTGATATCTCATTGGGGCTTTGATTTGCATTTCCCTAATAATTAGTGATGTTGAACATTGTTTTATGTACCTGTTGGCCATATGTATGTCTTTGTTGGAAAAATGTCTATTTGGCTCCTCTGCCCATTTTTTAAATCAAGTTGTTTGTTTTTTATTGTTGTTGAGTTATGTGAGTTCTTTATATATTTTGGTTATTAACCCCTTATTGGATATATCATTTGCAAATATCTCCTCTCATTCCATAGGTTGTCTTTCATTTTGTTAATGGTTTCCTTTGCTGTGCAGAAGCTTTTTAATTTCATGTAATCTTATTTCTTTATTTTAGCTCTTGAGTCCCTTGCCTGAGGAGACATACCTAAAAAGATATTGCTAAGACCGACGTCAGAGTGTTTTGCCTATGTTTTCTTCTAGGAGTTTTATGGTTTCAGGTCTTACATTCAAGTCTTTAATCCATTTTGAGTTGATTTTTGTGTATGGTGTGAGATAGTAGTCTAGTTTTATTTTTTTGCATGTGACTGTCCAGGTTTCCCAACACCATTTATTGAAAGGACTATCCTTTCGCCATTGTATGTTTTTTGCTCCTTTGTCAGATATTAGTGACCATATATGTGTGGGTTTATTTCTGGGTCCTCAATTCTCTTCCATTGATTTGTATATCTGTTTTTCTGCCAATATGATGCTGTTTTGATTACTGTGTCTTTGTAATATACTTTGAAATCAGGGAGTGTGACACCTCCAGCTTTGTTCTTTTTTCTCAGGATTGCTTTGGCTATTCAGGGTCTTTCGTGGTTCCATATGCATTTTAGAATTTTTTGTTCTGTTTCTGTGAAAAAATGTCCATGGAATATTGATAGGGAATGCATTGAATCTGTAGACTATAAAAATGTCCATATCACCTAAGGTAATGTTAATTCTTCTAATCCCAGAGCGCAAATATCTTTCCATTTATTTATGTCTTCCTTAATTTCTTTTAAGAATGACATAGTTTTGACTGTACAGGTCTTTTATCTCCTTGGTTAAATTTTTTCCTAGATATTAATCCTTTTTTGCAATTGCAAATGGGATTGTTTTCTTTTTTTTAATTAATTTATTTTTATTGGCTGCGTTGGGTCTTCATTGCTGTGCACGAGCTTTCTCTAGTTGCAGCGGGGCGGCGGGGGGGCACTACTCTTCATTGCAGTGTGTGGGCTTCTCATTGCGGTGGCTTCTCTTGTTGCAGAGCACGGGCTCTAAACATGTGGGCTTCAGTAGTTGTAGCACGAGGGCTCAGTAGTTGTGGCTCATGGGCTCTAGAGTGCAGGCTCAGTAGTTGTGGTGCACAGGCTTAGTTGCTCCACAGTATGTGGGATCTTCCCTAACCAGGGCTTGAACCTGTGTTCCCTACTTGCCAGGAGGATTCTTAACCACTGCGCCACCAGGGAAGTCCTGGGATTGTTTTCCAATTTCTCTTTCTTCTAGTTCATTGTTTTTTGTTTGTTTCTCTCTTTCTTCCAAGATTTTTTTTTTAAGATCTTTATTGGAATATAATTGCTTTACACTGCTGTGCCAGTTTTTGCTATACAACAAAGTGAATCAGCTGCATTTATGCATACATTTCCATATCCCCTCCCTCCCACAACTCCTTTCCACCTTCGCTATACCAGCCCTCTAAGTAATCACCCATCATCAAGTTGATCTCCCTGTGTTATGCAGCAGCTTCCCACTAACTACCTATTTTACATTTGGTAGTGTCTATATGTCAGTGCTACTCTCTCACTTGTCCCAGCTTCCCCTTTGCTGCCCCCCCACCCCCAGCTCATTGTTAATGTATAGAAGTACAATAGATTTTTGTATGTTGATTTTGTACCCTGCGACTTTACTGTATTATTTCTAATAGACTTTTGGAATCTTTAGGATTTTCTATATATAAAATCATGTAATCCTCAAACAGTAACAGTTTTACTTCTTCCTTTCCAATTTGGATGCTTTTTTTTTTTTTTGACTAATTGCTCTGGATAGATCTTCCAATGCTATGTTGTGTAAGAATGGCAAGAGTGAGTGTATCTTTCTTCTACCTGATTTTAGAGAGATAGTTTTCAGTTTTTCACCATTGAGTATGATGTTAGCTGTGGGTTTGTCATATATGGCTTTTATTATATTGACATGCATTCCTTCTATACCCCCTTTGTTGTCCCCTTTTTGTTATACTGTCTTTGTCTCTTTTTACCTTTTTTGGCTTTAAGTCTGTTTTGTCCCATATAAGTATGGCTACACCCACTTTCTCTAGGCTTCCATTTCCTTGGAGTATCATCTTCCATCCCTTTGCTTTTAGCCTATGTTTGTCTTTAGAGCTGAGGTGAGTCTCCTGGAGGGAGCATATAGTTGTGTCTTGTTTTTAATTCATGCAGCCACTCGGTGTCTTTTGGATGGTAAATTCAATCCATTTACATTTAGGGTGATTATTGATAAATGAGGACTTAGTACTACTATTTTATCTTGTTGCGCTGCATCTTCACTGTGGCTTTTTTCTTGTGTTTCTCTCTGCCATTTTGGTTTGGTGGGGTTTTTTTTATGATGTTTTCTCAGTTTCTTATTTTAATGTTTAGTGTCTCTTCTCTAGGTTTATATTTTGTGGCTACCACGGAATTTTTATAAAATGTCTCATAGATAAAATAGATCTTTTTATGCTGATAACATCTTATGCTCATTTACCTATATAGGTTCTGTCCTTTCCTTTTTCCCTTTTGTGTTTTTCTTGTCTCAAATTATCCCTTTTTATTCTGTGAGTTTGTTACCAAATTGAAGTAGCTGGCTATAGTTATTTTTCCACTCCCTCCTTTTAACCTTTATGCTATAATAAAGTGTTTAAAAGCCAATTCTGATAAAGAGTTGCAATTTTCTGATTGTCTATTTATCACCTTACTCAATGTTTTGTGTACTTTTGCCTTTTTTGTTTCTGGTCGATTTCCTTCTAACATTTCTTGTAAGACAGGTCTAGCATTGATGAATTATCTCAGGTTTTGTTTGTCTGGAAAGGTCTCCTCCACATCTGAATGATAACTTTGCTGGATAGAGTATTCTTGGGTGACAGTTTTCATCTTTCAGTATTTTGAGAATGTCATTCCATTCCCTCCAGGCCTGCAGAGTTTCTGCTGACAAATCTGATAGCCTAATAGGGATTCCTTTGTAGGTTACCATCCTTTTTTCCTTGGTTGCCTTGAAAATTCTTTGTTGTTGACTTTTGACAATTTTAATGTATTGTGCCTTGTAAAAGACCTTTTTGCACTGAGGTTACTAGGTGTTCTCTTAGCTTCATAAACTTCTATATTCAGTTTCTTCCCCAGGTTTGGGAAGTTCTCAGCTATTATTTCTTTAAATAAACTCTCTGATCCCTTCTCCCTCTCTTCTTCTTCTGGGACACCCATTACCCTAATGTTGCCCTTCCTAAAAGAGTTGGATAGCTCTCATAGAATTTTCTCATTTTTTATTATCTTATTTCTCTTTCCTCTTCTACTGATATCATTTCCAGATTTCTATCTTTGAGCTTACTAATTCTCTCTTCCATATGGTCTGCTCTATTTCCAATGCTTTCTAATGCATCCTTCAGCTCTTTTATTGAGTTCTTCAGCTTTTGAATTTCTGTTTGGTTCTTTTTAGAATTTCACTCTCCTGAGTAAAGTATTCCCTCTCTTCATTAGTTTTATTCCTGAGCTCATTGTGCTGCCTTTCTGAGTTTCTTATACCTTATTGAGTTTCTTCTTGGCAGTTATTTTGAATTTTAGATCACAATATTCCATCAATTTAAGAGTGGTTTTTGGAGAATTGTAAGTTTCACTTAGCGGCACAGTGTTATTTGTGGTTCTTCTCGGTGCTTGATGAGCTGTCCCTCTGCTGGTGCATTTGAAATAACAAAAGCGTTTTTATTTGATTCTAAAGATTCATCAGGTAAAAATTTAGAGGCCATTCTTTTGCTTTCCAATAGGTGGCGGTATAGCACAAGTTTTTGGTTTCTCTTACCTGAGCTGCTTCTGCTTGTATTTGGGAGTTTGCACTTTACACTGTCCACAGCCTGTCAGAGGTGTTGTCCTGTGCCCTTGTCGCTGCTTCTTGTGCCCCTATGGTCTTAGGTACCTAGCTGCTACCAGTGTCTCTGGCTGGATGGTGGGCTCTTTTTGCCATGTCTGAGATCCCCTGATTCACAGGTTATGCTGCTGCTCGGGGTGCCTGAGGGTGAGGAGGAAGCCCGGATAGCAGGGGCACCTCTGCTATGTCCAGTGTTGTAAGGTTTGTGGGTTCTACCACTGTGGGGCATGTGGGCAGCGGCCAGAGTTGTGGGCACCTCAGCAGCTGAGGGAATGGGTTCCAGGTTCCACTGTCACTGCTTCCTAGTTACCTGTGGCCATAGGTGCCATTGCTGCCTTAAGGCTGGAGTCACGTGCACCGCCTTCCCTGCTGCTAGCAAGTTCTCTGGTGCTGTGGGCTCAGATGCCCTAGCCAGAAGACCAGCATTGCTGGCACCACCTCCACTGTTTCCCTGGTTCCACCTCCTCTATGTGTTCCAGTCCACCCACCTTTAGATGTACAGTTGTGTGAAATTCTCTGGAACCTTGGTGTGTTGGGCAGAGGCATCTTTGTTGAGTTGTGAATGTTCTACTTGTTGTCGAGTGAAGGGGAGAGACAGAGGGAGCATTTCAATCTACCATGCTGCTGACATCACTCTGCTACCATTCTACCTTTTGTCTCTATGATTTCGACTATTCTAAGCTCTGCACATAAGTAGAATCAGATAATATTTGTCTTTTTGTGACTGGCTTATTTTACTTAGCATAATGTCCTCAAGGTTCTTCCACTTTGTAGTATATATCAGAATTTCCTTCTTTTTAGATGATTGATATTTCATTGTATTATATAACACATTTTGCTTATCCATTCATTTGTCCATGGACACTTGGGCTGCTTCCACAGATTTCCTGGTCCCAGAGTCCCAATGCCTAACCGCATATAAAGGTTCAGAGACATCCAGGAGTTAGAAAACTGTGTTTGTAAATTTTAAACATATGTCTGTGTATAGGCAGAGACAAGGACTCCTCTTCCTCCTCCTCCTCTTCCTCCTCTTTGTCTTTTTCCTCCTTCTCCTTACTTTTTAAACATACCTACTTAAAACACTGCCCTGCCCTGCTCTTTTTTTGTGTGGTATAAAAAAACACAACATAAATTTACCCTCTTAATTTTTAAGTGTATTGTATAGTACTGTTAACTATATACACATTGTTATACAACAGATCTCAATAATTTTTTAAATCTTGCATGACTGAAACCCTATTGTAAACAGTGCTGTGATGAATATACGGGTACATATATCTTTTCAAATTGGTGTTTTAGAGTTCTTTGGATAAATAACCAGAAGTGTGATAGCTGGATCATATGGTAGTTCTATTCTTAATTTTTGAATGAATCTCCTTTCTGTCCATAGTGGTAACACCAAATTACATTCCCACCAACACCGTATGTGGTATCCCTTTTCTTCATATCCTCACCAACACTTGTTATTTCTTACCTGTTTGATAATAGCCATTCTAACAAGCATGAGGTGATCGTTCACTGTGGTTTCGATTTCACTTCCCTAATAATTAGTGATGTTGAACATCTTTTTGTGTGTGGGAGAAGCGACAGGGTTCAGGAGGATGGAGATGTAGCCTTGGAACAGACAGGAATCTGGTGCCTGTGGGGGGAGGGTCAGTAGTAGGAACTGCTCAACAGTCCTGCCTTGGAGCTACCGCCAGAGTGGCTTTAGCTGTTTTTCTACCCTGTGTCACTGCCTTTCAGATGCGCGGTCGCACGACAGATATACTGACCAGCAACATGTAGATCACATGCCAAGCCCTTGGCTTGGAGAGGGGAGAGAAAGTGACCAGTGAGGGCACCACGTGGGTTTCTACAGCAGAAGGGCAGGTGACTTGGATTTGCCATTCCATCAAGATGACAGCAGCAGAGAGGCGTTCCCAATGTGGAATAATGTGTGGTCATCTATGAAGGTCTAGGTGTCCTCAAAATGGCAAATTCTTGTTCTGCTTAGAGCAAGGTGCCAGGGTGTGTGGAGAAGGTTGGGTCTTGGCGAAAGGATCAGGAGTCAGTGAGGATCAAGGGGGACCATCATGGTAGGGGACAGCCTCAGCCCGGGAGGTCTCCGAGCTCTGTTGACTTGTGAGGTCCCAGGAAGTCAGGCTCCAGTGTTTGGTACAGATGGGTGGCACTGTCGGCAAGAGCTAAAGGCATTGCAAACCCAGGGGCCCCTCAACTGCTTGACACTGTAGCACCTGCAGATGCCACAGGGCATGCATGTCACACCCGCTCCTTGTCAAGTCTGAGGGTGCCTTAAACAGCGCGTAGGTTCCGGCAGGACCACAGTGCTGGGAAGTGGCAAGCGTGGAGACAAGGGGGCTGGGGAAGCAAGGTTCGGAGTACAGCATGTGGATTCAGGAAAGCTGAGGCAGCTGGGCCGTCTGGTGGTCTCCACAGACAGCGGAGAAGATGCTCTCGCCATTCGAGATGTTTTCTTAATGAAGACTTTAAAAACTAGGAATAAAATGACACTTTCTCCACATGAGCATTATACAGCATTCATCAGCGAACATTTCTTTGAGTGCCTTACAAGGGATACGGTGGAAAACAAAACCAAGAGAGTCCCTGCCCTTGTAGAAAGGAGACAGAAAATAAACAAGTGTGGTGATCTTAAAACATGGCCCCAGTCCTCTGGCGCTCCTCCCAGGGAGAGGTGGAGTTGATACCTCTCCACCCTGAGTCTGGGCAGGCCTGGGGTTGCTTCAGCCAATAGAGAACAGCACAAGTGACCTCCAAGACTAGGTCATAAAAGGCCATGTCTCTCAGAATACTTGTTCTTCTGAGACTCTTCTTCCGGATGCACCTGTAAATGCACTCAGAAGTGCAAACCAGGTGGAAAGGCCACATGGTTGCACTGGATTCACAGTCCCAGGTGAGCATTGTCTTCCAACCAGCGCTGTGCAGGTGCCAGGAATTCTAGCCCCCAGCCCTCGAGGTCACTGGCACGTCCCCCACCCTTGGCCAGATATGCTGGGGCGGAGACGATTCATCCCTGCTGTGCCCTGTCCAAATTCCAACCCACAGAATTCCTGAGCCCAACAAAATGGCTCTTGCCTCATTAAGTTTGGGATGGTTTGTTACAGAGCCGTATATACACAGATACAAGAACATATAATTAATAACGTCAGTTTTATGCAACATCAGTGCTATAAAGAAAAGCAGGAGGAGGGGAAGTGCTGATGAGAGTGGCAAATGAAGTGAATTTGACCAAACCTGTTAAGGAAGAAAACAGTGAGCCAGAATGCAGGGCAGAGCAAGGACTGAGAACCGTGCCTGTGGCATCCACGTGGGTGTAAACCTGCTTGCCTCAAGTTCACGGCTTCCCAGGGTGTCCCCTTCCCACTGGCCTGAGCGCAGAGAACCACACATGGTGGCTCCTAAATTCAGGCCAGCTGCTTCTCTGGGGGAACTCAACCAAAATTTTTAATTGATTTTTTTTTCCCTAATCCTGGGCAATTTAAGGGATCTTTGTGGGTGATTTTGACCAGAGGCAATTTTCCTACCCACTTTTTAATTTACTTTTTTTTTACACATGGTATAAAATTCAAAAGGGACAAAAGTTCCAGAGCAAAAAGTCTCCCTCCCACTCCTGTCCCCACCCCACTCAGTTACTCTCCTCTTGAGGCAACTCTCTGACCAAGTTTTGGGGGTTGTCTTTCCAGAAGCATCTCAGCATTTACAATCAAACAATAGCAAACAATACCTATCATTCTACAACTTGATTTTTTTTTCACTTATGTCTTGGAGTTTTCTCCGTATCATTCCATAGATAGCTTCTTATTCTTTAATACTTTTTTCTTTTTTGCGTTGGGATAATTTTAATTTTACAGAAAAATTGCAAAGACAGTAGAGAGTTCCTATAAACCCTTCACCCAGCTTCCCCTAATATTAACATCTAAAACTGTGGCACATTTGACAAAACTAAGAAGTTATCATTAGTATTAACAATACTATTAACGACATGACAGATTTTATTTCGAATTTCACCAGTTTGTCCACTAATATCCTTTTTCTGTTCCGGAACCCAACCGAGGGTAACCATAGCATCTAATCATCATGTCCCCGTAGACTTTTCCAATCTGTGACAGTTTCTCAATCTATTTGTATTTTTAGGATCTTAACACTTTTGAAGAATACTAGCCAAGTAATTTGTAGAATGTCCTTCAATCTTTCTGATGTTTTCTCGTGATTAGAAAGGGGTTGTAGGTTTTTGGAAAGAATATTCAGAGTGAAGTACCTTTATCTGTGCATCATATTAGGGCATTGACAGCATGACATTAACAGTAATATAACCTAGGGCTTCCCTGGTGGCACAGTGGTTAAGAATCCACCTGCCAATGCAGGGGACACAGGTTCGATCCCTGGTCCGGGAAGATCCACATGCAGAGCTGGGCCCATGCACCACAACTACTGAGCCCATAACCCACAACTACTGAGGCCTGCGTGCCTAGATCCTGTGCTCTGCAACAAGAGAAGCCACCACAATGAGAAACTCATGCAACAAAGAGTAGCCCCTGCTCGCGGCCACTAGAGAAAGCCCGTGTGCAGCAACAAAGACCCAATGCAGCCAAAAATAAATAAATAAATAATAAAATCTTAAAAAAAAAAAAAAACCCAAAACTGATATAACCTTAATCAGTAGGTTAGGATTGCATCTGCCAGGTTTCTCCGCTGTGAAGTTACTTTTTCCTTTCTGGGTTCTATTCTTTGGAAGTGGGTCACTCAGTCCAGATCACACACAAAGGGAAAAGAATTAGGCTCCATCTCCCAGAAGGGGGCAGGGAGAATTTACACATATTATTTGGAATTCTTCTATGTGGAAGATTTGTCCCTTCTCCCCCATTTATTCATCATTCAGTCATTTTTTAAAAACTGAAATATAATTGATTTATAATATTAGTTTCAGATGTATAGCATAGTGATTCAAAAATTTTATAGTTTATACTCAAAGTTCCTATAAAATGTTGGCTGTATTCCGTGCTGTACATTATATCTTTGTAGCTTATTTCTATTCTATACAGTAGTTTGTGTCTGTTAATCCCCTAAATCTCTCCCCACTGGTAACCACTTGTTCTCTGTCTCTGTGAGTCTGTTTCTGATTTGTTCATACGCATCCATTTTATTTTTTTAGATTCCAAATATAAGTGGTAATATACAGAATTTGTCTTTCTCTGTTTGGCTTATTTTACTAAGCATAATATCCTCCAGGCCCATCTATGTTGTTGTAATGGCAAATTTTCATTCTTTTTTATTGCTGAGTAATATTCCATTGTCTGTGTGTGTATGTGTGTGTGTGGGTGGGTATCACATCTTCTTTATCCATCCATTTGTTGATAGATGCTTAGGTTGCTTCTATTTCTTGGCTACTGTAAATAATGCTGCTATGAACATTGGGGTGCATGTATCTTCTCAAATTAGTGTTTTGCTTTTCTTTAAATATATACCCAGCAATGGAATTGCTGAATCATATGACAGTTCTATTTTTAGTTTTTTTGAGGAACCTCCATACTGCTTTCAACAGTGGTTACACTGGGACTTCCCTGGTGGTGCAGTGGTTGAGAATCTGCCTGCCAGTGCAGGGGACATGGGTTCAATCCCTGGGCTGGGAGGATCCCACCTGCTGCAGAGCAACTGAGCCTGTGCACCACAACTACTGAGCCTGTGTGCTGCAACTTCTGAAGCTCACGAGCCTAGAGCCCTGGCTTGCCACTAGAGAAAGCCCACGCAGAACAACAAAGACCCAATGCAACCAAAAAATTAATTTTTTTAAAAAACAGTGATTATAGCAATTTACAAATGGTAAATTTGTACTGGTGGTACCAATAGTGTACACATGTTCCTTTTTCCCACATCCTCACCAGCATTTCTTATGTATGGTCTTTTTGATGATAGCCGTTCTGATGGGTGTGAAGTGATATCTCATTGTGGGTTTGATTTGCATTTCTCTGGTGAGTAGAAATGTTGAGCATGTTTTCATGTGTCTGTTGACCATCTGTATGTCTTCTTTGGAAAAATGTCTATTCAGGTTTTCTGCCCATTTTTAAAATCAGGTTGTTTGTTTGATATTGAGTTATATAAACTGTTTATATATTTTGGATGTTAACCCCTTATCAGTCATATCATTTGCAAATATTTTCTCCGATTCAGTAGGCTTTTTGTTTTGTCAATAGTTTCCATTGCTGTGCAAAAGCTTTAAGTTTAATTAGGTCCCATTTGTTTGTTTATTGCTCTTGTTTCCTTTGCCTTAGGAGACAGATCTAAATAAAATATTGCTATGATTTACATCAAAGAGTATTCTGCCTATATTTCCTTCTAGGAGTTTTATGGCCTCCAGTCTTAAATTTAGGTCTTTAATCCATTTTGAGTTTATTTTTGTATATAATGTGAGAAAATGTTCTAATTTCATTGATTTATATGTACCCATCCAGTTTTCCCAGCACTACTTACTGAAGAGATTGTCTTTTCTCCATTGTATATTTTTGCCTCCTTTATCATAGATCAATTGGCTATAAGTGTGTGCGTTTATTTCTGGGCTCTCTATTCTGTTCTACTAATCTATGTGTCTGTTTTTGTGCCAGTACCATACTGTTTTGATTACTGTAGCTTTGTAGTATAGTCTGAAGCAGGGCATGTGATACCTCCAGCTTTGTTCTTTCTCAAGATTGCTTTGGCTACTTGGGGTCTTTTCTGTTTCCACACAAATTTTAGAGTTAGTTATTCTAGTTCTGTGAGAAATGCCTTTGGTATTTTGATAAAGATTGCATTGAGTCTGTAGATTGCCTTGGGTAGTATGATCATTTTAACAATATTGATTATTCCAATTCATGAACACAGTATGCCTTTCTATCTGTGTGTGTCATCTTCAATTTCAGTCTTATAGCATCCTGACAGTGCTCCGAGTGTGCTTGAAAAGAATGTATAATCTGCTGCTATTGGATGGAATTAACTAACTAAAGATCAGATTCAATTGTTTAATAGTGTTTTTCAACTTTTCTATCTCCTTCTTGATTTTATGCCTAGTTATCCTAACAATTTTTGAGAGTATGGTATGGAAATTTCCAACTATAATTTTTGAATTGTCTTTTTCTCCATTAGCTGTCCAGTTTTCCCAGGACCACTTATTGAAGAGAATGTCTTTTCCCCATTGTGTATTCTTGTATCCTTTGTCATAGATAAATTGACCATAAGTGCATGGGTTTATTTGTGGGCTCTATATTATGTTCCATTGATCTATGTGTCTGTTTTTGTGCCAGTACTATACTGTTTTAATTAATGTAGGTTTGTAGTACAGTCTGAAGTCAGGGAGCATGATAGCTCCAGCTTCATTTGTTTGTTTTCCCTCAAGATTGCTTTGACTATTTGGGGTCTTCTATGTTTCCATATAAATTTTAGGGTTATTTGTCCTAGGTCTGTGAAAAGTGTCATGGGTATTTTGATAGGAATAGCATTAAATCTGTAGGTTGCTTTGGGTAGTATGGACACTTTAACAATATTAATTCTTCCAATCTATGATCATAGGATATCTTTCCATTTCACATCATCTTTCAATTTCCATCATCAATGTTTTATAGTTTTCACAGTATAGGTCTTACACCTCCCTGGTTAAGTTTATTCATAGGTATTTTATTCTTTTCGATGTGATTTTAAGCGGAATTGTTTTCTTTCTTTTTCTGATAGTTCATTATTTGTGTATAGAAAAGCAACAGATTTCTGTATATTAATCTTGTATCTTGAAATTTTACTGAATTCATTGCTTCTAATTTTTGGTAGAAATTTAGAGTTTTCTACATATAGTATCGTGGCATTTGCAAACAGTGATAGTTTTGCTTCTTCCTTTCCAATCTGGATGCCATTGTGTGTGTGTGTGTGTGTGTGTGTGTCTGATTTCTGAGGCTATGACTTCCAATACTATGTTAAATAGAAATGGTGAGAGTGGACATCCTTATCTTGTTCATGATTTTAGAGGGAAAGCTTTCAGCTTTTCCACATTGAGTATGACATTAGCTCTGAGTTTGTCATAAATGGCTTTTATTATGAGATACGTTCCCTCTATACCAAGTTGAATGAGATGAATGGATGTTGAATTTTGTCAAATGCTTTTTTGTATCTGTTGAGATGATCATGTCATTTTTACCCTTCCTTTTGTTAATGTGTTGTATCACATTGATGGATTTGTGGATATTGAACCATCCTTGCATCCCTGGAATAAATCCCACTTGATCTTGCTATATGATCCTTTTTATATATTGTTGTTGTTTTTTTTAAACAAATTTATTTATTTATTTTTTATTGGCTGTGTTGGGTCTTTGTTGCTGCAGGTGGGCTTTCTCTAGTTGCAGCAAGGATGCTACTCTTCATTGCGGTACATGTGCTCCTCATTGTGGTGGCTTCTCTTGTTGCGGAGCATGGGCTCTAGGCTCATGGGCTTCAGTAGTTGTGGCACATGGGCTCAATAGTTGTGGCACATGGGCTTAGTTGCTCCATGGCATGTAGTATCTTCCTGGGGCAGGGATCAAACCCATGTCCTCTGCATTGGCAGGCAGATTCTTAACCACTGCACCACCTAGGAAGTCCCTTTATGTATTGTTGAATTTGGTTTGCTAATATTTATTTGAGGAACTTTGCATCTATATTTATTAGAGATATAGGCCTGTAATTCTGTAGTGTCTTTGGTTTTGGTATCAAGGTAATGATAACTTCATAGAATGAATTTGGGAGTGTTCCCTCCTCTTCAATTTTTTGAAATAGTTTGAGAAGGAAAGGTATTAGCTCTTCTTTATATGTCTGGTGGAATTCCCCTGTGAAGCCATCCAGCCCTGTACTTTTTTTTTTTGGGGGGGGGGGGGGGAGCAGGTTTTTTTTTTTTTTTACAAATTCAGTTTCATTAGTTGTAATTGGCCTCTTCACATTGTATATTTCTTCCTGATTCAGTCAGGGCAGGTTATTTGTTTCTAGAAATTTGTTGACTTCTAGGTTTTCCAATTTGTTGGTATTTAACTATTCATAGTATTCTCTTATTTTTTGGTATTTCTGTGGTATCAGTTGTTATTTCTCCTCTTTAATTTCTTATTTTGTTTATTTGGGTCCTCTCTCTCTTTTTCTCTTTTTTTCTTGATGAGCCTGGATAAAGGCTTATCAGTTTTCTTCATCTTTAAAAAAAAATAAAGGATCTTTTTTATCCTTCAGATCTTTATTGGAGTATAATTGTTTTACAGTGTTGTACAGTTTCCACTGTATAACAAAATGAATCTACTGCATTTATACATATATCCCCATGTCCCCTCCCTCTTGAGCCTCCCTCCAGTTCTCCCTATCTCACCCCTCTTGGTCATCACCAGGCATCGAGTTGATCTCCCTGTGCTATGCAGCAGCTTCCCACTAGCCATCTATTTTACATGTGGTAGTATATATATATTAACACTACTCTCTCACTTGGTCCCAGCTTCCCCTCCCCACCCCCCCCACCCCCGTGTCCTCAAGTCCATTCTCTGTGTCTTTATTCTTGTCCTGCCACTAGGTTCATCAGTACCAGTTTTTTTTTTTTTTTAGATTCCATATGTATGCATTAGCATACAGTATTTGTTTTTCTCTTTCTGGCTGGCTTCACTCTGTATGACAGACTCTAGTTCCATCCACCTCACTACAAATAACTCAGTTTCGTTCCTTTTTATGGCTGAGTAATATTCCATTGTATACATGTGCCACATCTTCTTTATCCATTCATCTGTTGATGGGCATTTAGGTTGTTTCCATGTCCTGGCTATTATAAATAGTGCTGCAGTGAACACTGTAGTACATGTATCTTTTTGAATTATGGTTTTCTCTGGGTATGTGCCCAGTAGTGGGATTGCTGGGTCATATGGTAGTTCTATTTTTAGTTTAAGTTTTTTATTTCTATTTTTAGTTTTTTTTTCTGTTTTTAATTTTTAGTTTTAGTTTTTTAAGAACTCCATACTGTTCTCCATAGTGGCTGTATCAATTTACACTCCCATCAGCAATGCAGGAGGGTTCTCTTTTCTCCACACCCTCTCCAGCATCTATTGTTTCTAGATTTTTTGATGATGGCCATTCTGACTGGTGTGAAGTGATGCCTCATGGTGGCTTTGATTTGCCTTTCTCTAATGATTAGTGATGCTGAGCATCTTTTCATGTGTTTGTTAGCCATCTGTATGCCTTCTTTGGAGAAATGTCTATTTAGGTCTTCCACCCACTTTTGGATTGGGTTGTTTGTGTTTTTGATATTAAGCTGAATGAGCTGCTTGTATATTTTGGAGATTAATCCTTTGTTAGTTGCTTTGTTGGCAAATATTTTCTCCCATTCTGAGGGTTGTCTTCTTGTCCTGTTTATGGTTTCTTTTGATGTGCAAAAGCTTTTAAATTTCATTAGGTCCCATTTGCTTATTTTGAAAATAACAGATCTTGATTTCATTGATCTTTTCTAATTTTTTTTATTCTCTATTTATTTTCTCTTTAATTTTTTAAAAACACATCTTTATTGGAGTGTAATTGCTTTGCAATGTTGTGCTAGTTTTCTAACCTTTAATATTTCCTTCCTTTTGCTGACTTTGGGCTTTGTTCTTCTTTCTCTAATTCCTTTAGGTGGTAGGTTAGGTTGTTTCTTTGGGATTTTTCCTATTTCTTGGGATAGGCCTGTATGTCTATAAACTTCCCTCTTCAAACTGTTTTTGCTACATCCCATAGATTTTTGAAAGTCCTGTTTTTCTTTTGTTTTGTCTTGAGGTATTTTCTCATTCCTCTTTGATTTCTTCATTGACCCACTGTTTTTTAATAGCAAGTTGGTTAGTCTCCACATGTTTGTGTTCTTCCCATTTTTCTTACTGTGATTGATTTCTAGTTTCATACTGTTGTGGTTAGAAAAAGTATTGATATAATTTCTATCCTCTTAAATTTGTTGAAGCATATTTTGTGGTCTAGCTTGTGGTCTACCCTGGAGAACATTCCATGTGCACTTGAAAAACATGTGTATTCTACTGTTTTTAGATGGGATGTACTGTAGATGTCTATTAAGTTCAACTCGTTCATTTAAGGCCACTGTTTTCTTGTTGATTATCTGTCTGGATGATCTGTCCATTGATGTCATTGAGGTGTTAAAGTCCTGTGCTATTATTGTATTATTGTCAGTTTCTCCCTTTATGATTGTTAATATTTGCTTTATATATTTATGTGCTCCTATATTAGGTGCATATATGTTAATAAATGTTATATCCTCTTCTTGTACTGATCCCTTTATGATTATATAATGCCCTTCTTTGTCTTTTGTTATAGACTTTGTTTTAAAGTCTATTTTGTTTGACATGAGTATTGCTACCCCATGTTCCTTGTCATTTTCATTTGCCTGAAATATCTTTTTCAACCCCCTCATTTTTAGTCTGTATGTGTCTTCAGCTCTGAAGTGAGTCTCTTATAAGCAGCATACAGATGGCTCTCTTTTTTTATCCAATCAGCCACCCTATATCTTTTGATTGGAGCATTTAGTCTGTTGACATCTAGAGTGATTATTGATAAGCAAGTACTTACTGGCATTTTGGTACTTGTTTTCTGATTGTTTTTTTAGTTCTTTTTTCTTTTCTTCTTTTAGTTTTTTCCCTTGTGGTTTGATGGTTTTCTTCAGTGGTATGCTTGTGCTGCTTTCTCTCTAGTATTTGTGTATCTATTCATAGGTTTTAGATTTGTGGTTACCATGGGGTTCGTATATGGTGACCTATAACTATATCTATTTGTTTTAAATTGTTGGTCATTTAAGTTCAAATACATTCTAAAAGATCTACATGTTTTACTCTCATCCCCCACATTTTGTTTTTGATGTCATATTTTACATCTTCTTGTTTGTCCCTTAACTGTTTATTGTAGTTATGCTTGATTTTACAGTTTTGTCTTTTAATCTTCATACTAGCTTATTTAGGTGGTTGATCCGTAGGATTTACTATATATTTGCCTTTACTAGTGGGGTTTTCCCTTTCTATGGATTCTTATCTCTTGTAGCCTTTTCTTTTCCACTTAGAAAAGACCCTCTAACATTGCTTTTACAGTCAGTTTAGTATTGACTTTTAGTTTTTGCTTGTTTGAGAAGTTCTTTATCTGTCCTTCTATTCTAGATGATAATGTTTCTGGATAGAGCATCCTATGTTGCAGGTTTTTTCCTTCCAGCACTTTAAATGTATCATGCCACACCCTTCTGGCCTGCAAAGTTTCTGCAGAGAACTCAGCTGATAGCCATTTGGAGGGTCCCTTGTTTTTGACTATTTGTTTTTCTTCTTTTGATCCCTTTAGAATTTTCTTTTTAACTTTTGCCATTTTATTTATGATATGTCTTTGTGTGGATCTCTTTGGATTCATCTTTTTTGGGAACCTCTGTACTTCCTGTACCTGAACATCTGTTTCCTTCTTCAGGTTCTGGATGTTTTCAGCCATTATTTCATCAAATACATTTTTTATTCCTTTCTCTCTCTTCTTCTTCTTTTGGGACCCCTATAATGTAAATATTGGTACATTGATGTTGTCCCAGAGGTCCCTTAAACTGTTCTAATTTTTAAAATTTGTTTTCCTTTTTTTCTGATTGAATGATTTCCATTATTCTATCTCCCAGATCACTTATGCTTTCTTCTATATCACCTTGTCTGCTCTTAATTCCTTCTAGTGTGTTTTTTCATTATAGTTATTGTGTTCTTCAGATTTGCCTAGTTCTTTTTTTTTAATACATTTATTTATATATTTATTTGGCTGTGTTGGGTCTTCATTGCTGTGCACTGGCCTTCTCTAGTTGCAGCAAGCAGGGGCTGCTCTCTTCTCTGCAGTATGCAGGCCTCTCAGTGTGGTGGCCTCCCATGTTGCAGAGCACAGGCTCTAGGTGCACGGGCTTCAGTGGTTGTGACCTGCAGGCTCTAGAGCACAGGTTCAGCAGTTGTGGTGCATAGGCTTAGTTGCTCTGTGACATGTGGGATCTTCCCAGCCCAGGGATCAAACCCATGTCCCCTGCATTGGCAGTGGACACCCAACCACTGTACCATGAGGGAAGCCCTGACTGGTTCTTTTTTATAATTTTTTAGTCCCTTGTTAAAATTATCACTGTGTTCATCTATCCTTTTCCCTACATCAATGAGCATTCTTATTACTAATGCTTTGAACTCTTTTTCTGGTAAATTATTTATCTCTGTTTCATTAGTTGTTTTTTCTTGTTCTTTCATTTGAAATAATTTCCTCTGTCTTCTCATTTTGATTAAATGCCTCTGTCTCCATGAAATTAGGTGAAACAGCTACCTATCCTCGTCTTGAAGGGGTATCCTTGTGTGAGAGCATCTCTGCACAGTCTGTGTGTGCCCAGTGGCTTTTCTGGGAGAGCTTGTTCTGGCAGGAGCACAAGTCACATCACCCAGAGTGTGCTGGCAACTATCACCTTGATAGGAAGTGGAGCTGGAGATGGAGGGGCTAAGGCTGGAGCCTGGTGTGAGCTGGGGCTTCTCCTCTGCTCAGTGACCAGCACCACCCTATTGGGTGTGGGGTCAATTCCCAAGTTGCTGGAGCAGAAGCCCCTGAGGGTCAGATCCAAGCTGGCTCTCTTCCCTCTCAGTGTGTGCTTTCCCCCCTCCCATGATTGACACTCTTGCCCCAGAAGGGAGCAGTGTTGGACAAAAGGGGCTGGAGTGGGCACTCAGCATGAGTTGGGGCATGGATTGGTGCAGTCTCTGCACCAGTCAGAGTTCCTGCTCGCTCCCTATCTGCTGCCTCCACTAGTGCCAATAAGGGCTGTGTTCACCTGTTTAGATGCCATGTTGGGTCTGAGCAGGCTTTGTCCCCTACAACTATGCATTCCCCTCAGCTGTGTCAGTCTTTGCCCTAGTGTGGAGCTGTGCCATGGAGCAAGAGGGGCTGGAGTGGGCACTCGGCTCAGGCTGGGGCACACCGGGGCAGTTGAGGGAAACTCACCAGAGTCCCAGACAATTTTTTAATTAATTGACTTTATTTATTTGGCTGCACCAGGTCTAAGTTACAGCAGGTGGGCTCCTTAGTTGTGGCACACAGGCTCATTAGTTGTGGCATGTGAACTCTTAGTTGCAGCATGCACATGGGATCTAGTTCCCTGACCAAGAATCAAACCCAGGCCCCCTGCTTTGGGAGTGCAGAGTCTTAGCCACTGCGCCACCAGGGAAGTCCCCCCAGACAGTTTCAATCTGCTTCCTTTACCTTGTTTTGGGAATTAGCAAGTATGTGTGCACCCTTCAGGAGCAGAGTCTAGGTTTCTGACAGCCCTGCCGTCAATCCAACTGGTTTTCAAGCCACTTAAGGGGATTTGTTCTCCCAGTGTCGGACCCCAAGCCCAGGATTCCCAATATGTGTTTTGAACTGCTCACTCCCCAGGAGATAGCTCCAAGCCCACGTAATCCCCCTATTCTTTTGTGTCCACTCCCAGGGGTGCAGGTCCCAACCTGATCACTTTCCTTTCCTTCCTACTTAATTCTCTGTGGATCTTTCTTACAGCCTTGGTTGTTAGTTGTATAAGAATCTTTCTACCAGTTTCCAGTTTGTTTTCAGTGAGAATTGCTCCATCTTTAGATGTATTTTTGATATGTTTAAGGGGGAGCTGAGCTTGCATCTTCCTACTCCGCCATCTTAATCTCCTCCCAACTTCATTTTTGAAGGATAATCTTTCTGCATATAGAATTCTTGGTTGACAGTTCTTCTTTGGCACTTTGACTATGCCACTGCACTGTCTTCTTCCATTGCTTCTGAGAAGGCCGTTTTTAATTGCATTGTTTCCTGAGTCATTTTTCTCTTGCTGCTTTGAGATTTTTTTTCTTTGTATTTCATGATATATTTAGATAGATATTTCCTTGTATTTATTAAACTTGGGATTCATTGATATTCTTGGATCTGTAGATTTAGTGATTTTTATCAAACTTGAAAGTTTTGGGCCATTATTTCTTCAAATTTTTTTTGTCCCTTTTTATAGCTCCTCTTTTTTTTTGTCACTACCATTTCCCTGTGTTGGTCCCTTGATGTTGCCCACAGGTCCTGAGGCTCTATTCACTTTTCTTCAATCATTTTTTTTCTCTCAAGGCTTCAGGATTGGGTAATTTTTATGATCTCTGTTCAAGTTCACTGATTCTTTCTTTTACCATCTCAAACCTATTGTTAAGATCATCTGGTAAATGTTTCATTAAAGTTACTGCACTTTTCAACTCTAGAATTTCCACTTGGCTCTTTGCTATATTTTTTGTTTGTTTTGTTGAGATTCACTGCTTTTTAGTTGTAATTATATTTTGCTTTAATTCTTTATCATAATTTCCTTTAATTCTCTGAGCATATGTATAATAGCTGCTTTGAAGCCTTTGCTAAATCCAACATCTGGATCCACTTAGCGACAGCTTCTACTGACTGTTTTTTTCCCTGAAAATGGATTATACTTTGTAAGTATGCCTCATACTTTTTTGTTGAAAACTGGACATTTTAAATACTATATTGTAGCAACTTTGGGTTCTGATTTTTCCCCCCTGAGAGCCACTATTGTTTTGTTTTTAGTAACTTGCCTGAACTTAATCTGTGGAATGTGTCTCCTTCCATTGTGTGAAGGAGACACATTGCTCAGTTTTTGAAACTGATATTTTTATTTTCAGATAATTATAGATTCACATGCAGTTTTAAGAAATAATAAGAGACAACTAAATGCTGAACAATCATCGATGGAAAGACACTGGAACTCACCAAAAAAGACACCCCACATCCAGAGACAAAGGATGATGAGATGCCACAATGAGATGCTGGGAGGGGTGCAATCGTGTTAAAATCAAATCCTGTAAATGCTGGGTGGGTGACTTACAAACTGGAGAACAGTTATACTGCAGAAGTCCACCCACTAAAGTGAGGGTTCTGAGCCCCATGACAGGCTTCCCAACCTGGAAGTCCAGCACCAGGAGGAGGAATCCCCAGAGAATCAGACTTTGAAAGCCAGCAGGATTTGATTGCAGGACCTCCACAGAACTGGGGAAAACAGAGACTCCACTCTTGGAGGGCACACAAAAAAGTGTGCTCACCAGGACCCAGGAGGAAGGAGCAGTGACCCCATAGGAGACTGAACCAGACCTACCTGCTGGTGTTGGAGGGTTGGCTGCAGAGGTGGTGGGCAGCTATGGCTCACAGAGGAGATGGGGGCACTGGCAGCAGGGGGTCTGGGAAGTGCTCATTGGCGTGAGCCCTCCCATAGTCCACCATTAGCCCCACCAAAGAGCCTGTGGGCTCCAGTGCTAGGTGGCCTCAGGCCAAACAACCAACAGGGTAGGAACACAACCCCACCCATTAGCAGACAAGCAGATTAAAGTGTCACTGAGCTCCACCCACCAAGTCAGATTAAAGTCTTACTGAGCTCCGCCCACCCAGCCCAACCCACCATTAGTCCCTCCCATCAGGAAGCACCCACGAGCCTCCTAGATAGCTTCCTCCACAAAAGAGCAGACAGCAGGATCAGCAGTATTTTATCTTGTGGAACTGAAAACCACAGCCACAGAAAGATAGAGAAAATGAAGAAGCAGAGGACTTTGTACCAGATGAAGGGACAGGATAAAACCCCAGAAAAACAACTAAATGAAGAGGAGATAGGCACCCTTCCAGAAAAAGAACTCAGAATAATGATGGTGAAGATGATCCAGGACTTTGAAAAAAAACTGGATGCAAAGATCGAAAAGTTTACCAAAGACCTAGAAGAATTAAAGAGCAAACAAACAGAGATATGCAACACAATAAGTGAAATGAAAAATACACTAGAAGGAACCAATAGCAGATTAGCTGAGGCAGAAGGGTGAATAAGTGACCTGGAAGACAGAATAGTGATAATCACTGATGCAGAAAAGAATAAGGAAAAAAGAATGAAAAGAACTGAAGACAGCCTAAGAGACCTCTGGGACAACATTAAACGCACCAACATTTGCATTATAGGGGTCCCAGAAGGGGAAGAGAGAGAGAAAGGACCCAAGAAAATACTGGAAGAGATTATAGTTGAAAACTTCCTGAACATGGGAAAGAAAATAGCTCCCCAAGTGCAGGAAGCACAGAGAGTCCCAGGCAGGATAAACCCAAGGATAAACACACCAAGACATATAGTAGTCAAACTGACAAAAATTAAAGACAGAGAAAAGTTATTAAAAGCAACAAGGGAAAAATAACAAACAACATACAAGGGAACTCCCATCAGGTTAACAGCTGATTTCTCAGCAGAAACTCTGCAAGCCAGAAGGCAGTGGCATGATATATTTCAAGTGATGAAAGGGAAGAACCTACAACCTAGAATACTCTACCCAGCAAGGATCTCACTCAGATTCGATGGAGAAATCAAAAGCTTTAGAGACGAACAACAGCTAAGAGAATTCAGCACCACCAAACAAGCCTTACAACAAATGCTAAAGGAACTTCTCTAAGTGGGAAACATAAGAGAAGAAAAGGACCTACAGAAACAAAAACAAAACAATTAAGACAATGGTAATAGGAACATACATATCGATAATTACCTTGAATGTAAATGGACTAAATGCCCCAACCAAAAGACACAGACTGGCTGAATGGATACAAAAACAAGACCCATATATATGCTGTCTACAAGAGGCCCACTTCAGACCTAGGGACACATACAGACGGAAAGTGAGGGGAAGGAAAAAGATATTCCATGCAAATGGAAATCAAAAGAAAGCTGGAGTAGCAATAGTCATATCAGATAAAATAGACTTTAAAATAAAAAATGTTACAAGAGACAAGAAAGGACACTACATAAAGATTGAGGGATCCATCCAAGAAGAAGAGATAACAATTATAAATATATATGTACTCAATCTAGGAGCACCTCAATACATAAGGCAAATGCTAACAACTATGAAAGAGGAAATTGACAGGAACACAATCATAGTGGGGGACTTGAACAATCCACTTACACCAATGGACAGATCATCCACACAGAAAATTAGTAAGGAAACACAAGCTTTAAGTGACGCAATAAATCAGCTTCATTTAATAGATATCTATAGGACATTACATCCCCAAACAGCAGAATACACATTCTTCTCAAGTGCACATGGAACATTCTCCAAGATAGATCAAATTTTGGGTCATAAATCAAGCATTGGTAAATTCAAGAAAATTGAAATCATATCAAGCATCTTTTCTGACCACAATGCTATGAGATTAGAAATCAATTACAGGAAAAAAACTGTAAAGACACAAACACGTGGAGGCTAAACAATATGCTACTAAAAAAAACAGATCACTGAAGAAAACAAAGAGGAAATCAAAAAATACCTAGAGACAAATGACAATGAAAACACAACAATCCAAAACCTATGGAATGAAGCAAAGGCAGTTCTAAGAGGGACGTTTATAGCTATACAATCCTACCTCAAGAAACAAGAAAAATCCCAAATAAACAATCTAATCTTACACCTAAAGAAACTAGAGAAAGAAGAAAGAAGAAACAAAACCCAAAGAGAGTAGATGGAGAGAAATCATAAAGATCAGAGCAGAAAAAAATGAAATAGAAACAAAACAATCATGAAAATAAATAAAACTAAAAGCTGGTTCTTTGAGAAGATAAATAAAATTGATAAACCTCTAGCAAGACTCATCAAGAAAAAGAGGGAGAGGACTCAAATCAATAAAAGTAGAAAAGAAACACGAGAAGTTACAACAGACACTGCAGAAATATAAAGCCCCATAAGAGATGACTACAAGCAACTATATGCCAATAAAATGGACAACCTGGATGAAAGGGACAGATTCTTAGAAATCTTAGAAAATCTTCCAAGGCTGAATCAGGAAGACATAGAAAATATGAACAGAAAAATCACAAGTAATGGAATTGAAAGTGTGATTAAAAACCTCCCAACAAACAAAAGCCCAGGACCAGATGGATTCACAGGTGAATTTTATCAAACATTAAAAGAAGAGCTAACACCATTCCTTCTCAAACTCTTCCAAAACATAGCAGTGGAAGGAAAACTCCCAAATTCATTTTATGAAGCCACCATCACCCTGATACCAAAACCAGAGAAAGATACTACAAAAAAGAAAACTACAGACCAATATCACTGATGAATTTAGATGCAAAAATCCTCAACAAAATACTAGCCAACAGAATCCAACAACACAGTAAAAGGATCATACACCATGATCAAGTGGGGTTTATCCCTGGAATGCAAGGATTCTTTAATGTACACAAATCAATCAATGTGATACACCATATTAATAAACTGAAGGATAAAAACCACATGATCATCTCAATAGATGCATAAAACTCTTTTGACAAAATTCAACAGCGATTTGTGATAAAAAACTCTCCAGAAGGTGAGCATAAAGGGAACCTACCTCAACATAATAAAGGCCATATATGACAAACTGACAGCAAACATCATTCTCAATGGTGAAAAAATGGAAGCATTCCCTCTAAGATCAGGAACAAGACAAGGATGTCCACCCTCGCCACTACTATCCCACATAGTTTTGGAAGTCCTTGCCACAGCAATCAGAGAAGAAAAAGAATAAAAGGAATCCAAATTGGAAAAGAAGACGTCAAACTGTCACTGTTTGCAGATGACATGATACTATACATAGACAATCCTAAAGATGCCACAAGAAAACTACTTGAGCTAATCAATGAATTTGGTAAAGTTGCAGGATACAAAATTAACACACAGAAATCTCTTGCATTTCTATACACCAACAATGAAAGATCAGAAAGAGAAATTAAGGAAACAATCCCATTCACCATTGCAACAAAAAGAATAAAATACCTAGGAATAAACCTAACCAAGGAGGTAAAAAGACCTGTACTCAGAAAACTATAAGACACTAATGAAAGAAATCAAAAAAGACACAAACAGATGGAGGGACATACCATGTTCTTGTATTGGAAGAATCAACATTGTGAAAATGACTATACTACTCAAAGCAATTTACAGATTCAATGCAATCCCAATCAAATTACCAATGGCATTTTTCACAGAACTAGAACAAGAAATCTTACTATTTGTATGGAAATGCAAAAGACCCCAAATAGCCAACACAATCTTGAGAAGGAAAGACGGAGTTGGTGGAATCAGGTTTCCTGACTTCAGGCTATACTACAAGGCTACAGTGATCAAGACAGTATGGTACTGGCACAAAAACAGAAATATAGATCAATGGAACAGGATAGAAAGCCCAGAGATAAACTATGGTGAACTCATCTATGACAAAGGAGGCAAGGATATACAATGGAGAAAAGGCAGCCTCTTCAATAAGTGGTGCTGGGAAAACTGGACAGCTACATGTAAAAGAATGAAATTAGAACACTTCCTAACACCATACACAAAAATAAACTTAAAATGGATTAAAGACCTAAATGTAAGGCCAGACACTATAAAACTCCTAGAGGAAAACATAGCAAGAACACCCTTCGATGTAAATAACAGCAAGATCTTTTCTGATCCACCCCCTAGAATAATGGAAATAAAAACAAAAATAAATAAGTGGGACCTAATGAAATGTCAAAGCTTTTGCACAGCAAAGGAAACTATAAGCAAGATGAAAAGACAACCCTCAAAATGGGAAAAAATATTTGCAAATGAATCAACAGACAAAGGACTAATCTCCAAAATATATAAACAGTTTATCCAGCTCAATATCAAAAAAACAAACAACCCAATCCAAAAATGGGCAGAAAACCTAAATAGGCATTTCTCTAAAGAAGACATATGGATGGCCAAAAGGCACATGAAAAGCTGCTCAACATCACTCATTATTAGAGAAATGCAAATCAAAGCTACAATGAGGTATCACTTCACACTGTTTAGAATGGGCATCATCAGAAAATCTACAAACAGTAAATGCTGGAGAGGGTGTGGAGAAAAAGGAATGCTCTTACATTGCTGGTGGGAATGTAAATTGATGCAGCCACTATGGAGAACAGTATGGAGGTTCCTTGCTAAACTAAAAATAGAACTACCATATGACCCAGCAATCCCACTGCTGGGCATATACCCAGAGAACACCATAATTCAAAAAGACATGTGCACTCCAATGTTCACTGCAGCACTATTTACAATAGCCAGGACATGGAAGCAACCTAAATGTCCATCAACAGATGAATGGATAAAGAAGAAGTGGTACATACATACAATGGAATATTACTCAGCTGTAAAAAGCAATGAAACTGGGACATTTTTAGAGACATGGATGGACCTAGAGACTGTCATACAGAGTGAAGTGAGTCAGAAAGAGAAAAACAAATATTGTATATTAACACATATATGTGGACTATAGAAAAATGGTACAGATCAACTGGTTTGCAAGGCAGAAATAGAGACACAGATGTAGAGAACAAACATATGGTCACCAAGTGGGGAAAGCGGGGAGGGCGGGGGGGGGGGGAATGAATTGGGAGATTGGGATACCAAATTGTACACTCTAAATATAGGCAGCTTATTGTAAAAAATTAAAAAATTAAAAGTTTAAAAAAAAAACTTGTACATAAATGTTCACAGCAGCATTACTCATAATAACCAAAGCCTGGAAATGACCCCACATGTTCCTCAATGGATGAAAGGTTAAACAAATTGCGTGATTTAGTCTGTTTGGGATGCTATAGCAAATTACCATAGGCTAGATGTCTTATAAACAACAGAAATTTATTTCTCACAATTTGAGAGTGGGAAGTCCAAGATTCAGACTCCAGTAGATTCAGTGTCTGATGAGAGCCTGCCTCCTACTCTGGAGTTTCTTTTATAAGGGCATCAATCCCATTCCTGAGTGTTCTGCCTTCACTACCAAACATCCCACCTCTAAATACCATCACACTGGGGATTAAGTTTCAACATATGAATTTGGGGGTAACACAAAAGTTCAGTTTATGGCACTGAGGTCCATTCACATCATGGAACACTATTCAGTAAAAAGAGGAATGAACCTTAAAAAAATTTTTTTTTGATTTAGGGATAATTGATTTACAATGTTGTGTTCGTTTCTGGTGTATAGCAAAGTGATTCGGTTATATGTAGATAAATATATACATTCTTTTTCATATTCTTTTCTATTAGGACCTATTACAGGATATTGAATACAGTTCTCTGTGCTATACAGTAGGAACTTAGTGTTCACCTATTTTATATATAGTAGTTTGTATCTGTTAATCCCAAACTCCTAACTTATCTCTCCCCTACCCTTGTCCCCCTTTGGTAACCATAAGTTTGTTTTCTATGCCTGTGAGTCTGTTTCTGTTTTATAAATAAGTTCACTTGTATCATATTTTAGATTCCACATATAAGTGCTATCATATGGTATTTGTCTTACTTCACTTAGTATGATCATCTCTAGGTGAATCCATGTTGCTGCAAATGGTATTATTTCACTCTTCTTTATGGCTGAGTAATATTCCATTTTATATCTATATCTATATATATATCTCACATCTTCTTTATTCGTTCATCTGTCGATGGACGTTGAAGTTGCTTCCACGTCTTGGCTGTTGTAAACAGTGCTGCTACGAATATTGGGGTGTATGTATCTTTTCAAATTAGAGTTTTCTCCAGATATATGCCCAGGAGTGGTATTGCTAGATCATATGGCAACTCTATTTTTAGTTTTTAAAGGAACTTCCATATTCTTTTCCATAGTGGCTGCACCAATTTACATTCCCACCAACAGTAGGAGGAGGAGTCCAAAAGGGATGAACTGTTGATACGTGCAACAGCTGGGATGAATCTCAGAGGCATTGTGCTAAGTAAAAGGAGCCAGTCTTAAATGGTCACATACTATATGATTTCTCTTACATAACTTTCTTGAAATAACAATTATAGCATTGGAGAACATTTCTTAATAGTTTTCAGGAGTTAAGGATGGGGGTATAGGTATAGCCATGAAAGGACAACAGGAGGGATACTTGCAGCAATCGAATTCTTTTGTATTTTGACCATCAATGTCAATATCCTGGTGGTGATATTGTATTACATTTTACAAGATGTTACCACTGGAGAAAATTGGATAAAGTGTTTATGGCATCTGTCATTCTTTCTTTTTTTTTTTTTAAGAACGTTTATTGAGATACAGTTAACAGACAATAAACAACATATATATATAGTGTACAACGTGGTATCCCAATCTCCCAATTCATCCCCCCCCAACCCTCCCTGCTTTCCCCACTTAGTGTCCATGTGTTTGTTCTCTACATCTGTGTCTCTATTCCTGCCTTGCATTTCCTCTTTCATAGCTGTTAGCATTTGCCTTATGTACTGAGGTGCTCCTAGACTGGGTGCATATATATTTATAATTGTTATCTCTTCTTCTTGGATGGATCCCTCAATCTTTATGTAGTGTCCTTTCTTGTCTCTTGTAACATTTTTTATTTTAAAGTCTATTTTATCTGATATGACTATTGCTACTCCAGCTTTCTTTTGATTTCCATTTGCATGGAATATCTTTTTCCTTCCCCTCACTTTCCGTCTGTATGTGTCCCTAGGTCTGAAGTGGGCCTCTTGTAGACAGCATATATATGGGTCTTGTTTTTGTATCCATTCAGCCAGTCTGTGTCTTTTGGTTGGGGCATTTAGTCCATTTACATTCAAGGTAATTATCGATATGTATGTTCCTATTACCATTGTCTTAATTGTTTTGTTTTTGTTTCTGTAGGTCCTTTTCTTCTCTTATGTTTCCCACTTAGAGAAGTTCCTTTAGCATTTGTTGTAAGGCTTGTTTGGTGGTGCTGAATTCTCTTAGCTGTTGTTCGTCTCTAAAGCTTTTGATTTCTCCATCGAATCTGAGTGAGATCCTTGCTGGGTAGAGTATTCTAGGTTGTAGGTTCTTCCCTTTCATCACTTGAAATATATCATGCCACTGCCTTCTGGCTTGCAGAGTTTCTGCTGAGAAATCAGCTGTTAACCTGATGGGAGTTCCCTTGTATGTTGTTTGTTATTTTTCCCTTGTTGCTTTTAATAACTTTTCTCTGTCTTTAATTTTTGTCAGTTTGACTACTATATGTCTTGGTGTGTTTATCCTTGGGTTTATCCTGCCTGGGACTCTCTGTGCTTCCTGCACTTGGGGAGCTATTTTCTTTCCCATGTTCAGGAAGTTTTCAACTATAATCTCTTCCAGTATTTTCTTGGGTCCTTTCTCTCTCTCTTCCCCTTCTGGGACCCCTATAATGCAAATGTTGGTGCGTTTAATGTTGTCCCAGAGGTCTCTTAGGCTGTCTTCAGTTCTTTTCATTCTTTTTTCCTTATTCTTTTCTGCATCAGTGATTATCACTATTCTGTCTTCCAGGTCACTTATTCACCCTTCTGCCTCAGCTAATCTGCTATTGGTTCCTTCTAGTGTATTTTTCATTTCACTTATTGTGTTGCATATCTCTGTTTGTTTGCTCTTTAATTCTTCTAGGTCTTTGGTAAACTTTTCTTGCAACTTTTCGATCTTTGCATCCAGTCTTTTTTTCAAAGTCCTGGATCATCTTCACCATCATTATTCTGAATTCTTTTTCCGGAAGAGTGCCTATCTCCTCTTCATTTAGTTGTTTTCTGGTGTTTTATCTTTTCCCTTCATCTGGTACAAAGTCTTTTGCCTTTTCATTTTCTCTATCTTTCTGTGGCTGTGGTTTTCAGTTCCACAAGTTGAAATACTGCTGATACTGCTTGATTCTGCTGTCTGCCCTCTTGTGGAGGAAGCTATCTAGGAGGCTCCTCAATGCTTCCTGATGGGAGTGAATGATGGTGGGTTGGGCTGGCTGGGTGGAGCTCAGTAAAACTTTAATCTGATTTGGTGGGTGGAGCTCAGTGACACTTTAATCTGCTTGTCTGCCAATGGGTGGTCATTTGGCCTGAGGCAACCCAGCACTGGAGCCCACAGGCTCTTTGGTGGAGTTAATGGTAGACTCTGGGAGGGCTCACGCCAATGAGCACTTCTCAGAACCCCTGCTGCCAGTACCCCTGTCTCCTTGGTGAGCCACAGCTGCCCCCCACCTCTGCAGGCAACCCTCCAACACCAGCAGGTAGGTCTGGTTCAGTCTCCTATGGGGTCACTGCTCCTTCCTCCTGGGTCCTGGTGAGCACACTTTTTTGTGTGCCCTCCAAGAGTGGAGTCTCTGTTTTCCCCAGTCCTGTGTAGGTCCTGCAATCAAATCCCACTGGCTTTCAAAGTCTCATTTTCTGGGGATTCCTCCTCCCATTGCTGGACCCCCAGGTTAGGAATCTTGACGTGGGGCTCAGAACCCTCAGGACCTCTGCGGTATAACTGTTCTCCAGCTTGTGAGTCACCCACCCAGCATTTATGGGATTTGATTTTAATGCAGTTGCACCCCTCCTGCCATCTCATTGCAGCTTTTCCTTTGTCTCTGGATATGGGGTGGTTTTTTTTGGTGAGTTCCAGTGCCTTTCTGTCAATGGTTGTTCAGCAGTTAGTAGTAATTCCGGTGCTCTTACAAGAGGGAGTGAGCGCACGTCCTCCTACTCTGCCATCTTGATTCTTCTCCTATGTACAAGTTTTTGTGTGAACATACACATTTTCATTTCTCTGGGATAAATGCCCAGAAGTACAGTTTCTGGGATGTATGGTAATTGCATGTTTAGTTTCATAAGAAATTCCACCTTGTTTTCCAGAGTAGGTGTACCATTTTACATTCCCAGCAGCAATGTGTGAATAACTCATTTTCTCTGTGTTCTCACTAGCATTTGATGTTGTCACTGTTGTCACTGTTTTTCTTTCTATTTTAGCAATTCTGATAGGTGTGTAGAAATATCTCATTGTGGTTTTAATTTGCATTTCTCTAATGGCTAAAGATGTTGAACATCTTCCTATGTGCTTATGTGAAAGGTGTAAATCCTCTTTAGTGAAATGTCTGTTTGTGCATTCTGCTCATTTTCTAATTTGATTGTTGGGTGGGTTTTGGGATTTTTTGTTTGGTTGGTTGGTTGAGTTTTGAGAATTCTTTATATATTCTAGAAAGTAGTCCTTTTTTGGATATATGGTTTGCAAATATTTTCTCCAACTTTGTATCTTGTCTTTTCCTCCTCTTAACTGTCTTTGACAGAGCAAGAGTTTTACATTTTGATGGGGTCCGATTTGTCGATTTTTCCCTTTATGAATTGTGCTTCTGGTGTCATGTCTAAGGACCCTTTGCCTAGCCCTAGACCCTAAAGATTCTCTCCTACGTTTTTTTCTGAAGTTTTAAAGTTTTACCTTTCACGTGATGCATTTTTTTAAGCTCTTTATTGGAATATAATTGCTTTACACTGTTGTACATGATCCATTTTGAGTTAATTTTTGTATAATGTATGGGACTTAGGTCAAGGTTCAATTTTGTTTTTCTATGAATGTCCAGTTGCTTCAGCACCATTTATTGAAAGGACTGTTGTTCCTTCACTGAGTTGCTTTTGTACCTGTGTAAAAAATCCAGTGGTCATACTTGTGTGGGTCTATTTTTGGGCTCCTCTATTTCATTGATTTATGCATCTGTCCTTCTACCAATACTCTACTATCTTCATTACTGTAGCTATATAGTAAGGCTTAATATTGGGTACAGTGATTCCACTCTTTATTCTTTTCTAAGATTATCTTGGATATCTAGGGCCTATGACTTTCCTTAAAAATTTTAATTTATAAATTAGATTATAAATTAAATAGAATAAGTTTCTGTCTACTAAACAAAACAAACAGAAAACAAACCCTTGCTAGGATTTTGAGAGGAATTGTATTATACCTTTAAATCAGTTTGGCAAGCACTGACATGTTTCCTGTGTTGTCTTCCAGTCATGACCATGATATATCCCTGTTTATTTAGGCCTTCTTGGATTTCTTTTATCAGTGAGTTATAGTTTCAGCATATGTTCTATAAATGCTTTGCTAGATTCATACTTAAGTATATTTAAAGTGGTACTGTATTTTTAATTTTAGTTTCCATTTTTTTGTTGTTGAAAAGTGGACATTTTCAATCATATATTGTAGCAACTGTGGATTCTGATTTTTCCCCCTGAGGCTGATGTTATTGTTTTGCTTTTAGTAAATTGCCTATACTCAATCTGTGGAAACCATCTTCTCCATGGTATGTAGCCCATGATGTCTTTGCTCAGTTTAATTTATATTTTGGATTTTTGTGCAATATGTATCTCCCAAGAGATTGCCTCTAGGTCTGTATAGCATAGAAATCAGGCAGTGACTGGTTAGAGGTTCTGCTCAAACACCTCAAGTCAGTAAGGCTTTCAACCTTTGCCCATAGGTCTGGGGTGAGTGGAGAAGCCAATTCAAAATTCAGTCTGTTTTCAAGTCTATCCAGCTTTTTACTTTCCACCACAGAGCGTGAGCTTTCTTATATCTCCCCTGTGTGTGCACATAGCCTCCCATTCAACCAGGGATGTGTGGAACATCTGGTTCTCTCTTTTCCAGGAGTTCCTCGCTAAACTCTGTAGAGTCCACTGGTCTGCCACCTCCCCCAAGTGGGACCACAGACAGCCTCAGGCTAACAAAGCTGTGGGCTTCCCATTTCCTACCTTGTTTCCTATTTTAATGACAATGCCATTGAACACAGGTTTTTCACCTTCCGTCCAGATCAAGCCCAACAGTGAAACTGCTAGTTTTTTTAAATTAATTATTTATTTAGGCTGCACTAGGTCTTAGTTGTGACACACAGGATCTTTAGTTGTGACATGAAGGATCTTTTAGTTCCAGCAATGCAGAATTCTCAGTTGCGGCATGTAGACTCTTAGTTGCGTCACGTGAAGTTGCTAGTTTTTTGAGACATCTTCACCCTGGAAGCACTCCAAGCTGGGGATGAGGGAAGAGATGGAAGCAGCTCCAGGCAAAATACTCAAGTGTTCTTTCCTGAAGTTCAGCAGTTTTTCCATAAATAGATGCTTCTCAATTTATTTACTTGCCTTTGGTCAACTTCCAGTGCCCTGAAATGGTTGGTTTAGACAATTTTGTCCTGTTTTATAGTTGCCCGACACATTGCCAGAAATATCCAGAGATGACTGAACCATTCACCCTTGGACACAGCTTGGGATCCAGCTGGGATCTAGACTCTACCCTCCCAGCTACAGCCCCAGTGGGTGAATCAGCCTTCTTTAAATGAAGCTCTCCATTCAGATGATTCCTTCTGCTGGTGAGGGAAGGCTCAGTGTCATGCAGCTTTGGGGCTGAACTTGCAGGACCAGAACTCAGGACAACCAGCAGACTCATCCCTGAAGCCTCCAACATCACTCCCCTGCCTCAATCCAAGGTACCCACTTTATCAATGGGGGCTCACGGGTGCAGATGGGCTACATCCCAGCCTCTGCATCTTCCTTAAGAGAGGTCATGAGAAATGTCATCTTTCACATAGTTCAGTGTGTACAATGGATCAGACCACTGGTGGAATTGCACCATTAACCTATAACTTTTCCAGGGACCAAAGTAGGGAGGGTGTGAATATGATAGTAGACAGGGCTTGTGGGCTCAGCTCTGGTCCTGTTTCTGCCAAGTGACCCCCAAGTGCTGGCCCCCACACCCTCCACCATATTCCTTGCATGGAGGGGGTCTAGGTAAGCAGGCTGATTCCGGGCCTCCACAACTACAGCTAACATATATCATCTATAGGCTCCACATATTTTGATTCACTGAATCCTTACAAGAACCCTAGGAAGTAAATGCTATTAACCCCTATTTTTATAGATTAAAAAAAAAATGGAGGCAGAGAGTGTAAATGAATTTGCCCAAGGCTCCCCAAGAAAAAAGGTGGCAGTGCCAGAATCTGAACCCAGACAAATCTGGTTCGTGATCCTAAAGTCAGGCTCCTAAACACAATATTCTCTTGCCTCCCCATACGCTATCTGTCCACCACCTGGTCACTATTATTGCTGGCACTAGAACAGTGCTTTTTAAATTGCAGGCTGCCTTCCTTTAAGTTGGCCATGCAATCAATTTAGTGGTTAAGCCCAGTTTCTTAATTAAATAGAAGAAACTAAACATTTAAAATATCTATATGTTACGTGTGGCGAGGGTGTTTTTTATTTTGTGAAATTTGTTTCTGTTATATACACATCCTTGCAGGCATCAATTCTTGAATACTCAACAAATGATAAGAACCCACTGCAAAGGCAGCACCACTGCTGATGGAAGACTAGAGCTTGGGGGAGATCTTTTCGCTTTGCTAGTTCTCATCTGCCAAAGGTGACCAGAGGTGACCCACCAGCCTTGCTCTTGGACACCCCCATGATACATTGTTATAATAAATGTTTATAATAAATATCTACAATTTATAAGTTATTTATAACATTTATTATAAATTTATTTATATAACTTAAAAGTATATAATAAATATAATAAACATAACAGCACCAGACACTGTTCTAAGTACTTTGTTAACCTGCTCATGGGAATTCCCTGGCGGTCCAGTGGTTAGGACTCTGTGCTTTCACTGCTGAGGGGCCAGGTTCAATCACCGGCCAGGGAACCAAGATCCCACAAGCCGCATGGAGCAGCCCCAAAAACCAAACCAAAACAAAAAACCTGCTCAATCCTCACTGCCTTCAAGTGGGTACTGTTATCTTTATTTTACAGATGAGGAAATGGGCACAGAGAAGTTAAGCCACTCAGCCAAAGTTACATGGTCCGTCAGAGCTGGAGCCGGGGCTCGGACCTGCCACAGACTCCAGTCCTGAGAATGCCCTTCCTGGACCAGAAGGCACTGCAGCATCTCCCTGCATAGCCCATGGCCTGCCACGCCTGCGGGGCCACCCCGGGCAGCAGCCTGGAGGAATCTTGTCCTCAGGTGGGAAGACAAATCCCTGTAGGACTCCCATTCTCCACCCCGGAATAAGCCAGGGCTCCAGGAGCACACGCTCTGCCTTCTGCGTGGGATGCCCTAGTCCAGAACTGCCCCCTTTGTGTGTGCCTTCAAAGCGCACCTCTTTCAGGAATTCCCTGATGGTCCAGTGGTTAAGACGCTGCACTCTCACTGCTGAGAGCCCGGGTTCAATCCCTGGTCAGGGGACTAAGATCCCACAAGCTGTGTGGCGCAGCCAAAAAAAAAAAAAGCAAACAAACCCAAAGTGCGCCTCTTTCAAGATGCCTCCCCGCAACCACGGCAGCTGAGGTATCACGGCCATCAGCCTCATCCTGGTAACCCTCTGTATCTCATCACTAGCTGCCGTGAGATTATAGATATATTTCTGTGTCTGTGGACTGTCTCCCCCACCAGCATGACAAGCATGTTGTCTACACGCTGCTGTGCCTCTAATGCCTAGACGGATGATGGCGCTTACGAAGAACCCCAGAAAAACGTGTTGAGTGAGCAAGAGTTTGGAGTAAAGAGGGTGAATAACATCAAAAGCAAAACTTAACCCCCCATCCCCGCTCCACCGGACACAGCACTTTCTACTTGCCATCTGTTCTTGCAAAGCTCAAACCACTCCAGTCACCCATGATCAACAACTAGCGTGGTATGATGAGTTCAGGGTCTTCAGAGGTGGGGAAAAAAAGATGGGCTCTCACAGACGGGCAGAGCAAGCGTGTGTTCAAGATGGCAAACCGCTCACAATGAGCTGGACTGGACTGCGCAGCGCACCTCGGGTCTGTGCACTCACTGCTTCTCCTGAAATTCGCAAGGACAGGGGGCGCATCTGAGGACCTTCAGGCACAGCGCGCCCACCAGGACAGAGAGATCTGGACTCGTGGACTGGGCCCATGTCAGAATTTTTTTTTTAAGCTCTTTATTGGAATATACTTGCTTTACACTCTTGTACCAGTTTTTGAGGTACACCAAAGTCAATCAGCTGTATTTGTACATATATCCGCACCATGTCAGATTTTACAGACGGTAGAGAAGGAAGATGCGAGCTCTCATTTTCCACGGGCTTCTGCGCTGTGAGGGAAACACCACACACACACCTCTGAGGGGCACAAAGCGTGGTGAGTAGTGTTCTACCCATTAGAGAGAGGAGGCAGGACGAGGCGAAGCAGGTAGAAGCAAAAGCCTGTTGAGGTGTCCTGTCCTCAACACCGTCCTGTCCCCCAGAGGGCCTGGCGGCTGACCCCTACTACCCGGCACCTGCTTGGGAGAAAGGGAGGGAAGACCCCTGGGCCCCTGCCCACCGGAAAAGGGAAGAATTCACGGTAGTGAAATGACTGCCCTTTACAAACGCGGAGGGTGCGTTTCCTGGCAAGAGAGGCCTAGCCCACGCGGGAGCTCTGGACCGGGAAGTCAGAGCGGGGTTCCGGTATCTCAGGCCGAGTGCACACGGAGGAGTGACAAGAGTGTCTTTAAACTTCCGTCCCCGTTCAGAGGCTCCTACTGGTCTGTATTACATCGTCCTTCCGGGCAGGAGTTGGGTCAGGTCTGCGAGTAGTTGTTGGCCCAATACCCTAAAAGAGGTTTGTACTCTTGGGGAGAAGACGTGTGTGCTTGATCGAGGCCTAGAAGGAAACCCCTGACCACCCCTCATCCTGACAACAGGTGACACTTGGAAAGAACAGCTTACAAAACACCCCCAGTTACTTATCGCATATGTTCGTCCCTTAGAAAACACCCATCAGACGGAAGGAAATAGAGACACAGCAAATTCAGATTTTTTTATTCTGGAAAGCACATATGCACATATTTCAAACACAGAAAATTAATCCGGGAGTGAATGCCGTAACAGACCAGCTACTGACCATCATGCAAGGTAAGTGACATGGATCCGCTGGCCCTCGAAACCCCACAGGAGGGTTGAAAACCCAGGATGCTGAGTCCCTATGTACTGCCAAAGAAAATACAACAGAAGTGGCAGGTTCCTAATGACGAGAAAAACTTACAAATGGAATCAAAACTGATTCAAGTCATACAGTGAAAGGACAAAAGGAAAAAGGAAAGAGATCAATGTGATCTGAAACAACCATTTTAATAGTGCATTGCTGACCTTTTATTGGACTCCAGTCCAAGGTGCCTGAGGACGTGCCAGTGTTCCTGCGCGGGGTCACCCGTGAATGGCAAACGGGCCCTGTGACACTCTTCTCATCCCGAGGCCCCTCAGAGAGGGACAGTGGAGGACCGGGCCTTGCCTGCTACTGCCCAGAGAGCAACAGGTCCCCTGGACTTGCTAAGGGTCCGTGGACCCAGGCCCTGCGGCCCCCCCCTCCTCCCCAGCCTTCCCCTCTGCACACCTGGCTGACTCTGGGTTGCCGGAAGATCTCTGAGAATCACCTGCGAGGGAGAATGCTGGATTTTAAAGTGAGTGTCCTGGCCTCGTGACAAGTCATACTGTCCAGGCTTTTTGGCACTTCCTTTCCTCATGCCTAACAGTGTCCCTGCTCCCCTGGCCACAGATGCCAGCCAGTCCCTGTGATCACAACAAGGGTCATTAATATTAGCAACAAGCTGGATTGAACAAACCAGTGAAACTGACTTTTCTCACCTGTCTTCCTTTCATATTCCTCTGCCAGTTCTAAATCTACTCCTGTAACTCTGCTTCATTGCGATTTTATTCATTCAGTAGCAGCTTCATCTAAAATCTGTTGGTCTTAGTGATATTGATGTTTCTAAAGGCCAAGCCAAATGGCTCTTTCTCAATCTTGTCTCATAAGAGTTTCGAAGCCTCTAAAGAGAAAACTAAACCAATTAGCCATGCATCTATGTAAGCAACTCATATCATAAAAAAACTGGATAGCCAAGTATGATTATTGCACTTGAAACATACTGAAAGGAAAGACAAAGGAGTATTAACATACCAAGTTGCTATGATGATTATTTTAATAACCTTTAGTAAAAGCCCACATTTGTTTTCCATTTAAGAATGCCTGGGATATTAAAAAGAAAAAGAAAAAGCCTGGGATAAAATATTCTAGCCAATATATTTCAGACTGCAGAGCTGGTTCTAATTTAGAACAGACTACAGACCTGGAGTTCAGGGAAAGAAGTGCTGACAGTCGTGCCCAAGGTTTTAATTGCCCTTCTGCTATAACATTGCTTGGGAGGACACAGAAATCATTAATGACTGTGAATTATTCAGGCAAAAAGCTATTAAGAAAAAAAAAATGGTAAAATACAAGTAACAAAGGGCTGGAAAAGATGCACAACTGTTTTAAAATGAAGATGGCTTGGAAGGAAAACAGAGATAAAGGAATTCAATCATCAAAATGTCATAGGAAAGAAAAATGCTTCTGGTTTTCCTGATAAACGGCAAATCAGAATTGCTTTCCTTCAGATTTCACAAGCATCATTTTAATGTTACTGATCTACTAGCTGCCATTTCTGAGAATGTTAATTGCACAAAAATAAATGCAAAAAAACCAAAAACCACCCAGGAAAGAAAATCCACTCCCTCTTCAAAGAAAACAAGAAACCCTTTCATAACTACTAGACCTAATGATCACCCCCTCTTTCCATCCTGTCATCTGCATCCCAGAAAAGAGAACGGCTCGTTTCTACTCTAGAGCCATGTGTACTTCATTTTTAAGCCCTTTTGAGTGAGGAAGCTGTTTAACTTTTCTAATGGAGGGAAGGGACAACAGAAGAAAGAGACAGTGGAACATTCTGTGCCAACTCGACTCAAACAAGACAAGTTCCTCCTTGTCCATGTGGAAAATGAAACTTAGATCTTTACCATGTAGGTGACTTTTAAATATTTAACTTTTTACTCAAGATAAAAGCACAAATGTGTCCTAACTAGAGTAGTATTAAAATGTCACTATTTTTTCTTCAGAGGAAAAAAAAGAAAAAAAACTTAGAAAGATAGGTATGTTTCCTTGCAAGCAAAACGGAGAAAAAGGTATTTTTGTTACTGTAATTATTAAGCCACAGACACACAAAATCCACAAAATGGATTGGGGTGGCTTTGGAAATGCAGTATCACATCAAAGGTGCAGACTGTTTCAAACATTCTGTACAGATCGGGCTGAAACAAGAACCAAAGCAAACCTCAACCCCACGAGCAGTGAACCACCTCTGGGACCTTGGGAAAGAGCACGGCCTGCTCCAACAGCGAGATCTCGAAACCTCTCTGGTGCTGCGTGGGATCATCCCACCAAGTCCGCAGGTGAGGCTGAAGGGTTCTGGCTGCACCCAGTGCGAAGCACGTGCATCATTGGACCAATTTCTGAATAATTTTTATAAATATATACAAATCAGTTACAGGCACTTGAAATGTCTTTGGCTGGAATAACCCAACATTGCAAGATAATGTATTCACAGAGTGTCCAGGCCCAGGCTGGGTGCAGCAGGCAATGGTCATGGTTCTCTCAGGCTCTCTCAGAAGACGGCAGCTGTGGGATCAGGCATCAGCCAAAGCCACCTAGAAGACAGCAAGACGGCGACCTGGTCACGCAGCCAAGCCCAGGTAACAGCCCCACCAGCACCCTTACTGGGCTCCACTCCCTACCCCAAACCCAGCGAGCAGCACCACACACATCTATCAGGCAGGGGAACTATTAAATCCCTAGGAAAATAAGCCTCACTGAGAAGGGAATGAATAGAAATCTAAGTCTCCTGCAAGACGCAGCTAATCTCGTAGAACCACTGTGCTGAGATACAGGGTCAAGTGTCTGGAAACCCTGATCAGCACTCTGGGAGGTGACTTCTCCAGCTGGCTGAAGTGGAGAGGAGGCGGCCCTCAGGGTCAGCCGCTCTCCCGTGTGGATCTGAGAACCCTTTCTTCCCAGCTGAGGCCTGGGTATATGGCTGAAAGTGCAACACCATAATTTAGGCTGAGGGGAGACAACCGCTGATAAAAAGACAGGAACTAGTTTCTCTGGAGGAAAGGAATCACCCACAATAAACGGAATCAGGACTACCTGGGACTGTCTGTATACAGAGGTCTCTGGAGCCATGCGGGACCAGCCCCCACCCCGCTCACCTTCTCGGGACAGAATTCAGGATTGCTCTGACGCAGTTTGCTGGGTCTGCCTTTGATAACCGCGTAGCAGAACATCGTTATCACCATCACGAAGAGGAAGTAACTGGTGTGCATGAGGTGCAGGTTTATTAAGGAGCGGTCATCCTACACAAAGAGAATACGCCGGAGACACCCGCGATGAGTTACTGAGAGACCTTAATGCTGGGTTCCTGGAATCAGGATGCACAGCCTCCAGGCTTGCCTCAGCTCTCATTCTCACGCGGGAACAGGAGGCCCTTCTCCTGTCCTCGCAACTATTAAAGCTGGAGCTCGTTAAGTGAAGACATGGTGTTCCCGACGCCACCCACACCTTCCCTCCCTCAGGCGGCCCCCTGCCTGAATCCCCGCCCCTGACAAGACCCCCATCTAACCCCGCTCTTCTCCTCGAGTCCTCTCACTCTGACGGCCCTCAGGCTGCGGGGCTGACAGCCCAAGCCTGTGTTCCTAACTCCTTGCTACTCCTCCTCCCCTGAGGGGCTGTGTCCTTCCTGCAGCCTCTCCCCACTTGGACAAGCCCCCGGCTGGAAACGCTGGGGCCGGCCTCGACTCACACCTCCTTGATCTCCCACAGGCAATCAGCCACCTGCCTGGCCAGCTGTTGAGATCCCAGCCAGGCCTCCACTCCTGTTCCTTCTCACAGCTCCAGGCCTCAGGCGCCGTCCCATTTACACACATCAGGTGGGCAGACCAGTCTTCCCGACACACTGCTTTACAAATTCCCTACAGCCCAAATGCAGGCAGTGACAGCCTCCTCCAAGGAGAAATCTAAACGCCTTGGGGAGGTACAAAGGGCCTTCTGGAACCTGGCCCCTACCCACCACACGGCCTGATCTCCACTGCACGCTCCTGCAGGCCGCTGGCGTACCAACGCCCACAACGTGACGAAAATGAGACATAAGAGAAGGACCAGGCAAAAAGAAAAGAAATCCACCTGGCATATATGGTCAGAAGAAAAGAACATTTACAAAAATTCAGTGCAGTCTGTTAAAGGTGGGCTGAAGTCTGAACAGCAAACTAAACCAGCACATCAGCCACAAGTGGAGTACAGTGCCTTCCACCCATTTCCTCCTTGTAAAGTAAAATCCTATCCAGGCATCAGTATCTAGCCGGAGTCATCTCCTCCTTTTTACTTCTGCCCTTCTGAATTCCAAACTACTTATTGCTCAGACAGACACTAACCAAATATGCCTCTGTGAGTGGCCGTGTGGATGAGTAAGACTGAAGCAGCCTCTCCTGTAGCCCCTCTGGGTTAGGCACACAGCAGTGCTCAATAAATAACTGCTGCAGAACAAAGCGGAAAACGAAGAACAGAAGCAATTTTCTTAACCAAACGGGCAGCGTGTTTTTCCAAGTCTCCACCACTCTACCTGGTCTCCCAACCCAGCTGGATATCTAGATGGGCAGGGGCTAAGCTAACCCAAGGAGGTAAGCCGGGCCTGCTCTAACCGTTCCCAGACATACACAGACACACATGATTTTTCCCACTTACATCTGGAACGATAACTGTAAGCTTGGGATTTAAAGCATGATAGACTTTTCCAATGGCCCCCTTGTAACACCAGAAAGGATTGTAGTCTTGAGCATATTTTGTGTTGGCATCTCTGGCAGTTGTGAAGATCTTGTACCAGAGCGTGGCGTTGCTGTAGGTGTCAGGAACACAGTGCGGCGGCTGTCTGCAGGAGGAGAGGGGGCAAGACACGTGCTCAGTGGCCTTGCGACATGTACTTGCGTCTCCCCAGCGGGTGCTGGAACAGCACTGAGCAGGACCACACGTGTGGAAGGGAGGAGTAAGAGGCATTTTCTTGAGATAAACACCATTATGTTTTTAGTTCAGTGACTTTTACAAAAATTTTAATAAACACATAACAGAGTCAGAAATAGGCATCCAGCACTTAGGAGTCTGGGTGTTAGATTTCTGCCTTCAGAATTCAACCCATGGTCCTCTCGCATATGATGTGGCCAGAGAAGACTCGCTCCTTTTAAGCCCATTTTCTCAAAATATCTAAACTCTTAGTTGCAAATGCAAATTTTACATACAAACTTCTCCATCAGATATTGCAACCATACAGCAAATAATGCTTAAATTGTCCTACAAACCTCCAAGTGTCTAAAACAGATAAATCCCAGGACAATTATTTTAAAAGGATTCACCATAAGACTCTTAAATAGGCTACATCTTGGGTATTTCATTTACTAATATTTACAGATCACTATCTCCTCCACAGAGAAAGGAGAGGCAGGAAGAGCCTTAAAGGCAAAGCGGTAACACTGACAGCTGCTCAAAAAAAACACGAAGCCAAAGTTTCAGAAATAGTAACTATTTCATGGAAAATAAGGTTCAATTTACACTATCAATTTAAACAGTAACTCTTCCTGGATAATGGAGATGAACAAAACCTTTATCTTTCAGGAGACGTAACTGTCACTATGGTCATAGGATCAGCTCTTACTCCTCTTTCCTGTTGGCTTCTTCTACCAACAGGAAAGGCCCCCTAAAACCCACAACAACAACCAGATGCTTTTACAACCCTGTCGAAACACTAACCCTCTGATACTTCTAGGCAGAGGTTTTACCTTTAGAAAACCAAATTAAACTGAAACAATCCTACAGACGGGTCCCAGTGATGACAGTTCTACAAAGTAACATGATGCTAGCCGTCCTGAGAATGTGCTGCTACAGCACCCCCGTCATGTTCACGGTAAATGGAGCTCCTCACGCACGGCCACTGGGGCCAGGAAAGTACTTACACGGTGACAGGGAACACGCCAGGGTGGGCTGTGAGGGTCATGCAGGCCGTGAACACCACCTGCTCACAGTGGCCGTGCAGGGCGCAGTCGTCCGAGCTCCAGGCTGTGGGCAGGGTGAAGGTAACGTTTATCTCCTCGTGGGCTTCTCTGCCTGGGAAGAGAAATCAGTTTTTTGGTAAGCCAGGCAAGAATTCATACATTTATTATTCTCAGGGATTTGAATGAATCCTGACATCAAACCCACCCAGGAATCGCCCACCTGTCAGCCCACCGAAGTGGGACCCCTGCCTCCGCGGGGTTTTAGGAGAACAACAGTTCTGCGCCACACTGAGGCCTGCTCACCTGGCAGAGCCACACAATGGCAGAGAAGGGCTCCTTTCAGCCACTGCCTGGAGATGCCACGCAAGGGCCCAGGCCGTGCCTGTGTGGGAGGGCTGGGTAAGTCATCACCCGTGTTACAGCACTCATTTCCAAACTGCTTTTATACCTGTTACTTCACTTAAAATGTATCACTCTCTCACAAAGAACACCAAAGAAATGTTACCGGTCCCCTTTTGCATACAAGCAGACTGAGAATCACAGGGTCGAACAGGCTTAAGAAAGGTCATGAGATGGGTGAGCGATGAAGCGTAACTCATGCCAACGTACGTGAACGCTGCGGCAGAAGGAAAAGGTCCACTCACTACGTGGAAAACCCAGACGTCGCCCTTACCTCCTTACACGGGAAGAGCTCTCTCCTAGTACAGCCACCAGGAGGCTGGCAGGAGCTCCCAGGTTCCTTTGAGGGCTTTAAAAGGTTCTTGGTAACCAAAGAACCAAAGACGATTCTTCCATGGCCCAAGCCTCTGGCACGAAGCCTTTCCTAACTATTCCAGCTTCTATTCCTTCCTCAACCTCCTCCTGAATCACCTACAGTCTCTCACGGGTTGAGTACTAGTCCAAGCGCAGTGCGTGTTTCCTCTGTGCCAGGAACTATTCTAAGTGCTTGATGAATATTAACTCACGTTATGCTTGTCTCTTTCATATCCCAAAATTCCAAAGGGAAGAAACCAGATCTTAGGCTTTTTCTAGTTCTTAGCACTTAGTCTTAAAAATTTTTTGACTGCACTGGGCTAACAGCAATATCTGTAGTATGTACTGAAAAATCCCACATGATGAGCCCAAATAAAAAATCCGTGTTTTTAACAGACTTGCAGATGTAGAGAGCAGACCTGTGGTTGCCGGGGACGGAGGGGTAGGGGAGGGATGGATTGGGAATCTGGAATTAGCAAAGGCAAGCTATTATATATAGGATGGATAAATAACAAGTTTTGCACAGGGAACTATATTCCATATCCTGTGACAAACCATAATGGAAAAGAATATGAAAAAATATATGCGTATGTATAACTGAGTCACTCTGCTGTACAGCAGAAATTGATTTACAACTGTGTTAATTATACTTCAATAAAATGTAAAACAAATGAAAATTTTAAAAGTATGTTTTCATATGTTAAGACCAGAAATAGGCCTTATAGTTTTTTCCCAGTCTCCTACTCTTACAGGCTTCTCTTGACAGCCTACTGCATACCAAGCACTCTGATAAGTGAAGATGTAGTAGAGATGGTTCCTTCTTGACTTTGTTTAGTTCAAACTCAACAAAAGGGAAGACACATACAAGAAATAAAAGCAAGTCTGATGAGTGAAACCACACACTCTAATACTGTGTTGTAGCAGCTGCTGCCCGAGAAAGCCAGGCGGGAGCTGGCTAACACTCACGTACCTGAGAGTCCAATCTGATGCCCGAGAACGGTCGAGTACAGATGGGTGACGTTGCGAGAGTACCCGCCAAAGGGTTTGAGTGGGTCCAGGGTTAGGGTGATTGCAACGGAGATGTTCACCGGGCCTGCATCCTCCAGGGACTGCGGGGACTGGGTGGAGATCCTGGCCTGGCTGCTGGTCACTGTGCTTTCCAGAGCTGTGGTGTCGTTTGTGAGATGCTTTAACGTTTCATTCTCTGATACACACAAGTCCAAATCATTAAACCGCAGAAGGAAAGTATTCCAATCCTTCGGTAAAGTGAAAGAGAGAAAAACAAGCATGAGCCGTCTGAAAGTGCTGCCAGCACAACGACACAGCCACAACCCTTGGTGTGGCTTCAACAACAGGGAAACTACGCCTCGGAGTCGGTCCTTCAACATGACCACGACAGCACAGCCTCTTATGCTGGCATAACAGTGTGGTTTTCCAACCACTCTCACATTCAAAAGCTAAAATATGAACTCTTCATTGGCATGAGCTATTAAATAAACTGTGAGATTAAACCAACTTAGGAAAATACAAAAAGAAAAAAAAGGGTATTAAACTTATAGAAACTGCTCTAGCCTCAGAATCAAACTTGAAAAGAAAGCTTGAATAAAAGTAGTAAAACATCAGAAGTATTAATTCAAACTCATTGAGCAGTTACAATTTTTTAAAAATTAAGGCTGCCTTAAAATATTTTCTCAAAAGGTCAATGTTCTACACCATGCTTTCCGTCTTGAGAATGCCAAACCGCAGTAAATAACCAACACTCCTGTGGTACTTTTCCCCCTCATCATGGACTTTGGATGCCACTTTAGAACAGGAACAATTTCAAAAGGGAGGAGAAAAGGTGTTTTCAGGCTTCTCTTAATATCTGTATTGACGGTTTAAATTATATATATCAGTTTTAAAACTGATACCAACAGTGTACCCACCAGGGTGTGTTTTTAATTTTAGCAAACACCCAAAGATGAACTCAGGCTAAAATAGCAACAACAAATCAACCTAGGCTGTTACATACAACTTCTTTCTCCCAAGCAACATTATCTACAAAAAGTTACCAAATGTGAAGACAAACCAAGTTACATTTCAAATAACTCTAACATTGATTAAAAATGCCATTCGGAGTAATCCCGAAGTAGTCAAGTCTACCTCTATAGCCTCAGTTTATCAGTTTCTGGCATTTAGTAAGAGGGCAAGCAGACATTTCAAATTACATTTTCCCTGACACCTATAAACTCAGCAGACCATTCAAGAACATTAGGGCTGAAAATGAACATTCTACCCTTTCCTATTCCAGACATGAGGAAACTGAAGCCCAGAGCAAATTAGGGACTGTCCAATTCCAGTTGAGTTGAAGCAGACTCAGAATTAAGTTTTCTGATTCGCAGCCCCAAACTTTTCCCATACACCTAGGATCTTCACTTGAAAATAAAAATCACTAAATTAACCATAAAGTTCTGCAGCACCTTGCAGCGCTGCTTTCCTGCAGTGTTTGAGTCCATTTTGAACAGCTGGCCAAGGCCAATGTCAGGCCCCATTTTGATTATTAAGGGCTAATTATCTGGGCTACATCTTAACCATTGGCCCCGGCCGAGTGTTCAACACGGACTTGAGCGCTGAGGGAGGGCAGTGCCAGGCTGCTGCAGAACTTTGGTTGTGACAAGAGTGTTCATTTTCAGCCCTCATGTAGGTACCGCCCGTTGGCACAACCTTTAAAGATTCAGGCAGGGTCAGAAAAGACGGAGACTGAAGCCAGCCGGCAGGTCTCTTGGTAAGAAACTCTTGAGAAGGGTTTCAGGGGAGAAATAGCTAAAACTTGTTGCTTTGTGTAAGAGAGTTCACGTGGGAAGGCGGTCCCTCCTGTGAACATCACCCATGATCTAGGACGCGCGGGGCACAGGAGGAAGCACTCTCCTCTCCAGAACACGGCACGCACAGCGCGACAATGCGCGACAATGCAATCCCTATCCCCACCCCCATTCCAGCAGCAATGCACACACCCAAGGAGAAAGTGTCAGAGAAGGCACTCGAGGAATCCACGACGATGGGAACTAATTTGTCCTAAAAGACACTTAATCCCCAGCAAATTCACCATATCACTGATTCACCATAATTGTTATTCACGTCTATTAAACAAGATTATTAATATTAACTTTGTATTGTTTTCTGATATGCAGAAACACACATCTTTTAAAATCTGTGTTATGACTGTTCAAAAACAGTCATGTATGCCTACATTAACGATGAAAGAGCAATGCCCGGATAATTCATTTAAATTGGCCAAAAAATAAAATCTAGAAGGCAAGTTTGCAGACAACTGAAGTTTTCCTTGATAAGACAAATATATTTGGAAATAAGATCCTGCTTCCTAATTTCTTCAGAATTCCATCTTATCCAATGAAAAAGCTATCAGTACAACTGATAAAACTCCATGACAATATATGGCTTTAAAATAACAAACGTTTAGTTTTTAAAAATTGTGATGAGCTAATTTAATATGAATAGCAAAGTAGTTCGTTCTCAATCTTCTTGACACAAAAACATTTTACGAGTATACTTTCCAAAATACATGTTTCATTGCTGAAACAGTCTAACTAAAGCTGGTAGCATTATTTAAATCAATAACTATCTGACTAGGTTCTTTCCTCACAAGGTGAGTTACAGCAAGATGGAAGGCCAAAAATTCTGAAGAAATATTACTCTTTCTCACTGGGATAAAAGTCACAACCAAAGAAAGGTATGTGGAGAGCCCAAGGTGTTTTCCCACTCTATAAAGGTCCAGCCAGTCTGAGGGGAGAACGCAGCATCTACTATACCTCTGCCATTTCTGGTGACTTGATCTCCTTGATTTTGAAGAAATAGCCCAAGGTCAGGAAAGCGATTGCCATGGCGCTGACACTGATCATGAAGACCACCAAGGGGGGCCGGCTGCTGATGTGCAGCTTCAGGTTCTCCAGGGGGTTGATGCTGAACATTATTCTCATCAGCTCCACCTGAAAGGAAGCAATCAGAAGGCTCACCAACTCACTCGCAGAAGAAAACCTATGACTCTCAGTTCTCTTTCCTCTGATGGTGTTGGGGGGTGGGGAGATCACTCATTAGTGCACTTGAGAACTGTCTGATCATACATCCATTCAAAAGACTAGAAGGAAAAAAAAAAACCACCACCACTAAATGCTAATTGTCATTATCTCCAAGTGGTAGGATCTTGAAAGACAGGCATTCTTTCCGTTTGAATTTTCTAATTATTCTTTAATGAACATTTGCTACTTCCATATTAAGAAAATGTTTAAGTAGGTCAGTGATATGACACAAATACATGCCAACAGGTACTAAACTGAGGATGCTCTAATATCTCCAATCATTGAAGAGCTGAATTCTATGTAGTCAACATTCTGTCCTGTTCACCACCACACTCATGCCCATCCCAGCACCTGGCAGAGAGCAGGCACTCAACAGATACTGAGTTTTATCACTCCCCTGCTTCAAGCGCTCCTAAGGCTCCCCACTGGACCTGGCATGAGATTCCTGTGAAGGCTCACAGGGTGTCATGACCCGGAAGCCCCACCAACCTCAATGACTACATCTCCACCAACATTCCCTCCTCGTTCACTGGGTGCCGGCCACACTGGCCCTGCTATTTTTCAGGATCAGCGTGTCAATTTCTGCAAGGAAGTCAGTCTGAGGAGTACTGCCACTTTAATGACACTGTCTTGCAGTCCATGAACCTGGGGTGCCTTTCCACTTACTTCTGTTCTCTTTCATTTATTTCAATATTTCATAGTTATCAAAGCCTATGTTTGCACTTCTTTTGCTAAACTTATTCCTATTTTATTCTTGGAATTTTTTAACATGTCCTATCTGAAGGCTTTTACCTCTGCCTGGAATACTTTTCCCCCAAATTTCCACATGCTTGCTCTTCTTAAAATGCAGGTCTCTGCTCAGTAGTCAGCCCCTTAGATAGGCCTTCCCTGACCACCCTCAGCCCCCTGTCTCCCAGTCCCGCGTGACTTCGTTCACACCATTTAAATTTCTACCTGTTTATAGTCTATCATCCCTCATTTGTGAGCTCCAAGAGAGCAGGGATTTTGCAGTCTTGTTCACTGCTGTGGCCCTGGCTCCTGGTCCCTAGAACAGCAGCTGGCACATAACAATCAGACTACAACACTAAAACTATTTAAAAAATCTGTGCCAGCTTTTAGAGAGAAAAAGATGCATCGACAGCCCCTAAGAACCAACAGTGACCACGTGCAATAAGCCAGGCTGTGTACCTGATTGTTTTCACAAGACTCTGAGTCAACATTCTGTTTCTGAGATTTCTCTCTGTCGATTCAGTCTACTGGGTTTACCTGCTGTACAGGAGGCAACTGCATCACAGTAATCTCCAGCGGAGGAGCCCACCTGGGTTCTTCCCACTGTTTCACTCACAAAGGGCACCACAGCAGGCACAAGAGTGGTTCTAATACAATGAGGTCACCAGGAGGCCCATCTGCAACTTGACCTTCTATTGTCAGACTCTTGACCAGCTTATACTTCCCCCAGCAAGGAAAGGGCTTGCTCCATCTCCCAACATTCATGCCAACACTTGATATTCTAAGGCAATCTTGTGGAACTCAACCAACCTAATCATGTTAAATTGTATCTCATCATTATTTTAAATTACATCTCCCTGAAACAGAATATCTTTTTACTTCTTTATTGGCCATTTAGATTCCTCCTAAGTGAACTGCCTGAATCTTTGGCCATTTACCAGTAGGATGTTTGCCTATGTCTTATTAATGTTTAAAAGTTTGGGGGTGTTTTTTTTTTGATATTTTAGACACTGAGCCTTTTCCAATTTTTTTAAATGACATATATAACTACTCCAAGTCTGTGAATTTTCTTTAATACGGTTCATGGCATTGTTTGCCATACAAATGGTTCTTTTTTTTTTTTTAACAGCTTTATTAAGATATAATTCACATACCATACAATTCACCCATTTAAAGTATACAACCCAATTCACAGATTGAAAATTGATATAGTGATGGTTGCCCAAACATTTTCATCATTTCCTAAAGGAACTCATACCCTTTAGCAGTAACTATTTATTTGGGCCTACCTTTCTTTTTCAATAATTAAAAAAAAAATTTCTCTCATGCATCTTGTTGGATTGACTCAAAGACATACTAATTTATGCAGGTATGATTGACAGTATCTTCTAAAAATGATCCTTTCCACTGTTAATAGTTTATACAAAAGCAATAGACTTTTGTATAGTGATCTTGATTCCAGACACTTTGCTACAATCTTTTAAATTCTAATTAGCTTGTGGTAGCTTCTCTTATTGTAAAAGCAATAACAGCATTTCTTTCCCTTAGTTCATTTTTTAAAATTTTTCTTACCATTTTGACTAGAACCCTCAGTGAAATGATGAACAGAAGTGGCAAAAATAGGAATCCTTGCCTCATTTCTGACTTTAATGTAAATGCTTCACTATTAAATATGGTATATGTTAATCATTTCTGAAATTCCTCACCAGGTTAAAGTACCCTCTACTTCAAATTTGCAAAGATAATTTCATTATAAATGTTACATTTTAATGAATGCTTTATCTGCAACCTCTGAACAAGCAATTCTTCTCCTTTAATCTGTTAAAATGAACTACAGTAATTGATTTTTTTCATGATGACTCTCATATGCATTGCTTGGATAAACAATACAATCGTGATCTTTTAAAACTATATTGCTGACTTTGCTAAATTTGATTCTGAATTTCCACATCTATTCACAAGTGACATAAGAAAAAAAAGCCATAATTCTCTGACAGTATATACTCCCTGATTAAGTCATTCTAGTATCATAAGATTAATTGAATGTGTTCACGCATCTATTTTCTAGAACAACGTGTAAGATATTTGCTTCTATTTCTGGGAAGCTTGATAGACCCTGACCAAAAAACCATCTGGATTCCTCGAGTTTTTGTTGAGTTTTGTATTTTGGTGGGCTGTCTTAACTACTTATTCATGTTTTAAAAATAAGTCTATGTTTTCTATTTCTAGTAAGTCAGTTTTGATAAGATATATTATTCTAGGAAATTGACCATATTATACTGGTTTCTGAGATGTGTGGCACAGTATTATCTTGTGATTTGTTTGATTTTTACTGGCAGTCATGTTCTTTTTCATTACAAATGTTTCTGTGTGTTTGTATTCTATTTGTGTTTTCAAAAAACCAGTGTTTGATTTTAGAGATATCTAGATAATTTCTTTGTTTTCTTTTTCAGTAATTTCTATATTAAAAAAAATTATTTTTCTCCATCTGCCTTCTTTGGGATAACTCAGTTTGGTTTTTCTAACCTCTTCAGTTGGAATCTTACCTCAGATTTTTAATTTTTTTTTTAATGGAAGCATTTCAAAATATAAACTTCCCTCAACATACTCCTTCTTCAGCTGCATTACTCTCCCTCACCACTACCATCAATCATCAGCAAATCTTGTTGGTTTTCTTTCCAAAATGCGTCTCAGATCTACCCACTTTGCCTATCTTCTTATTAAGATGACAGAGGCTGATCACTGTATCAGTCCTCCACATGTCTCTACAGCCGTAAGACCTCTATATCCAAATGCCCACTGAATATCCCTATACTTATATACTCTACATGTCCAAAACTGAACTAATCTGCATTCCTGCCCAATCTGACTCTTCCTCCTATATTCCCCATCTCAATCTAGAACTTTGGAAAACATCCTAGACTACTTCTACCCCATATTCAAGCAACTACTAAGTGCTAAAGATTCTCTCTCTTTAACATCTCTTACTTCTGATGCTTCCTTTCCACATTCCTCTGCTACTCCCCTGAGTTCAGGCCCTCATCATCATCTTTTGCAACTACTGCTAGTCTCAATTGAATCCTCCTGTTATCAGTCAAATAATCCATCTTCCTCATGCTATCAGAGTGATTTTTCCAAACGCAAATCTAATTATGTTACTGCTTAATTATCTCAGAGCTCCAAATGACCTAGGGATAAAGTCCAAGCTCCTTATAATGGCAGTCCACCATAAGCCAGGTCTTGTCTGCTTCTCAATGGTTTGACTAACTGTGTGAAATTAAAAACACAATATCATTTACATTAGCACTCCCCCCCAAATACTTAAGTTTAAATCTAACAAATGTGTACAAGGTCTATATGAGGAAAACTATTCAGTACAAAACTTTAGTGAACAAAATCAAAGAACTAAATAAATGGAGAGACATTTCACGTTCACGGATACAACAACTCAGGATGTCAAGATGTCAGTTCCTCCCAGTTTGACCTACAGATTCAACACAATCTCAGTCAAAATCCCAGCGAGTTATTTTGTGGATATCAACAAACTCCTTCTAAAGTTTATATGGAGAGGTAAAAGACCCAGAAGAGTCAATACTGAAGGAGAGCAAAGTGGGAAGACTGACTCTATTTGACTTCAAGATTTACTATAAAGCTACAGTAATCAAGACAGTGTGGTACTGGCAAGAGAACAGACAAACAGATCAATGAAACAGAACAGGGAGCTTAGAAATAGACCAACATAAATATACTCAGCTGATCTCTCACAAGGGAGCAAAGTCAATACAATGAAGCAAAGACAAGTCTTTGAACAAATGGTGCTGGAACAACTGGACATCCACATGTAAAAAAATGAATCGAGACACAGACCTTACAATCTTAACAAAAACGAACTCAAAATGGATCACAGACCTGACCGTAAAATGCAAAACTATAAAACTTCTAGAAGGTAACATTGGGGAAAACCTTGAATTTGGTGATGACTTTTTAGATAAGGACACCAAAGGCACTATTCTGTGAAAGAAGAAAGTGGTAAGCTAGACTTCATTAAAATTAAGAATTTCTGCTCTACAAAAGACATTGTTAAAAGAATAAGAAGATAAGCACAGACTGGGAGAAAATATTTGCAAAAGACCCATCTGACAAAGGACTGTTCTCTAAAACATACAAAGAGCTATTAAAACTCAACAATAAGGAAATAAACAACACAATTTAAAAATTAGCCAAAGAGCTTAAAAGACACTTCAACAAAGAAGACTTTCAGATGGCAAATAAGCATATGAAAAGATGCTCTCACATCATACGTCATAAAGAAATGCAAATTAAAACAAGATACCGCGACACACTTATTAGAAAGGCCAAAACCCAGAACACTGGCAATACCAAATACTGGCAAGGATGTTGAGCAATAGGAAGTCTCTATTCATTAAACAGGATTCAAATAACAAATGTTGGCAAGGATGTGGAGAAAAGGGAATCCTAGTACACTGTTGGTGGGAGTGTAAATTGGTACAGTCACTATGGAAGACAGTATGGAAGTTCCTCAAAAACCTGAAAGTAGAACTACCAATATGATCCAGCCATTCCACTTCTGAGTATATATCTGAAGAAAGTGAAAACAACAATTTGAAAGATACATGCACCCCAATGTTCACAGTAGCATTATTTACAATAGCCAGAACATGGAAGCAACATGTGTCCTAAACGTCCATCAACAGATGAATGAATAAAGGAGATATTCCACATATACAATGGAATATTACTCAGCCATAAAAAAGAATGAATCTCACCATTTGTAATAACATGGATGGACCTGGAGGGTATTATGCTTAGTGAAATAAGTCAGACAGAAGAAGACAAATACTGTATGTTATCACTTACATGTAGAATCTAAAAAATGAAACAAATAAACAAATGTAACAAAACAGAAACAGACTCACAGATATAGCAAACAAACTAGGGTTACCAGTGGGGAGAGGGAAGGGGGGAGGGGCAAGATAGCAGTAGGGAGTTAAGAGGTACAAACCCCTATGTATAAATAAGCTACAAAGATGTAATGTACAGCACAGAGAATAAAGCCAATATTTCATAAGAACTTTAAATGGAGTATAATCTATAAAAGTACTGAATCACTATGTTGTACACCTGAAACTAATATTGTAAATCAACTATACTTCAATTAAAAAATAAAATAAAAAAGATTAATAGGCTTCAGAAACACATCAACAGTAAATTAGTTCCATTTATTAAGAAAGACAATAAAATCTGAATCATATAAAATAAATAGGAATTATTCACCACCTGGAACTACAATTATGAAACATCTAGAAAAACAGAAAAATATGAATTAAACTTCCTTCTAGATAAATCTAAGTCATTAAAACCATGTCACACTAGAAATTAAACATATATATGTATATATATCTTAACATAAATACCCACAAATTAGCAAGCAATGTCAACATAAGCCAATTTAATTAGAGGAAGTTCCAAAGGAGGCCAACTGTATTCACTTAAAAAGTAAAAGCATTTTTAAATAAAACTATTAAAAGTCCAAATATTTCATAAACTTAAAATTCCTTTCCACCACTCACAAGTGTTTTCAAATATGAAATTAACAAGGGCTAAATAAATTTATTTCCCCTGCAAAGAATTATAAGAAAATGTCCATAATCTTCTCAACAGTAAATGTCACTTTTAATTAAAAAATAAGTTAAGCTCTACGGGGAGAAGAAAGGTGGATGGAGAAAAAGCACACTAACCAACCTCCCTCCCCTATATTCATTCATCTCAACTCCAACTGTAGACTATCATCAGAATAAAGATAAGAAATGACCAGGGCTGTGAAGCTGCCTCTCTGGAAAGTCTAGGGATTTAAGGTACACAGAACACGGCCAAAAGCCAATTTCACAAGAGAGCACACGACTAAAGTCCATTGACTCAGAACTTAGAGCTCTGAGACTAGCTCAATAACACTAAACATCAGGTTGCAATTTAAGTTAGCAAAAGGCAACACTAAGATTATCCTGCAGTTAACTCAAGCAACACACAAGTTAGGAGATCCTAAAAAGGGGAGGGGAAGGCTGTTACAAACTTTCTAGAGACCAACCTGGCTATATATACCAACAGCATTAAATAGCACACTCTTACTTCTGTGATTCTGCCTCTAAGAGTTCACCTGAGAAAATACCCATTGCGGAAAACAAAGACTTAACTACTAAGATAACTATCTCAGGAGTGTACAAAATAGTAAAAACTGGAAAACTAGATATCCAACGATAGTAGGGAAATGGTTAATGTATAATATATCCCCAGTAGGAAAACTAAGGAGCTATTAAAAACACAATCTAAAATACACAAAATGAGGGATTTCCCTGGTGGTCCAGTGGTTAACACTCCGAGCTCCCAATGCAGGGGGCCCAGGTTCGATCCCTGGTCAGGGAACTAGATCCCACATACATGCCACAACTAACAGCCTGTATGCTGCAACTAAGACCTGGAGCATACAAATAAATAAATAAAATATTTTAAAAATAAAATACAGAAAATGAGACTATTTCAGGTTTTTAAAGTATAAGAACTACACAAGCACCCACATGGGAAAAGAAAAGACATAACATACCCTCAAATATAAACAGGGGTGGTTATCTAGCTGGTGAGATTACATGTCTTTTTTTTTTTTTTTAACATTTCCATCACAAATATGTATTTCCTTTGCAATAATTTCTAACAATAAAATTTATAAATAATATTCCATTGATCCTGTTGGTCTTGTGGCCAAAATAAAACTTCATTAAATCTTAATTCCATTCATTCTGTTCATTAATAAAGGCAGTAAACAGGAAGAAAACAGAACAAAAAACAACTTAAGAGTGATTTCTTCCAAGAAGAACATATAACAATTGTAAATATCTATGCATCCAACACAGGAGCACCTCAACACATAAGGCAAATGCTAACAGCCATAACAGGGGACATCGACAGTAACACAATAATAGTAGGAGGCTTTAACACCCCACTTACACCAATGGACAGATTATCCAAACAGAAAATAAGTAAGGACACACAAGCTTTAAATGACACATTAGACCATCTCGACTTAATTGATATTTATAGGACATTCCATCCAAAACTACAGAATACACTTTCTTCTCAAGTGCACACAGAATATTTTCCAGGACAGAGCACATCTTCGGTCACAAATCAAGCCTCAGTAAATTCAAGAAAATTGAAATCATATCAAGCATCTTCTCTGACCACAATGTCATGAGACTAGGTATCAATTACCTGAAAAAAACTGTAAAAAATACAAACACATGGAGGCTAAACAATTCACTCTTAAACAACCAAGAAATCACCAAAGAAATCAAAGAGGAAATCAAAAAATACCTAGAAACAAATGACAATGAAGACACAACAACTCAAAACCTATGGGATGCAGCAAAAGCAGTTCTAAGACGGAAGTTAATAGCAATATAGTCCTACCTCAAGAAACAAGAAAAATTTCGAATAAACAACCTAACCTTACACCTAAAACAATCAGAGAAAGAAGAACCAAAAAACCCCAAAGTGAGCAGAAGGAAAGAAATCATAAAGATCAGAGCAGAAATAAATGAAAAAGAAATGAAAGAAACTATAGCAAAGATCAATAAAACTAAAAGCTGGTTCTTTGATAAGATAAACAGAATTGATAAACCATTAGCCAGACTCATCAGGAAAAAAAGGGAGAAGTATCTTCCAAGACTGAACCACGAAGAAATAGAAAATATGAACAGAGCAGTCACAAGTATGGAAATTGAGACTGTGATTAACAATCTCCCAACAAACAAAAGCCCAGGGCCAGACGGATTCACAGGCGAATTCTATCAAACATTTAGAGAAGAGAGAACACTCATCCTTCTCAAACTCTTCCAAAATATAGCAGAAGGAAGAACACTCCCAAACTCATTCTACGGTTCACCATCACCCTGACACCAAAACCAGGCAAAGATGTCACAAAAAAAGAAAATATCACTGATGAATAATAGATGCAAAAATCCTCAACAAAATACTAGCTAACAGAACCCAACAGCACATTAAAAAGATCATACACCATGATCAAGTGGGGTTTATCCCTGGAATGCAAGGATTCTTCAATATATGCAAATCAATCAATGTGATACATCATATCAACAAACTGAAGGATAAAAACCATATAATCGCAATAGACGCAGAAAAAGCTTTTGACAAAATTCAACACCCATTTATGATAAAAACTCTCCAGAAAATGAGCAGAGAAGGAAATTACCTCAACATAATAAAACCCATATATGAGAAACCAAAAGCCAACATCATTCTAAATGGTGAAAAACTAAAAGCATTCCCTCAAAGAACAGGAACAAGACAAGGGTGCCCACTCTCACCATTATTATTCAACATAGTTTTGGAAGTTTTAGCCACATCAATCAGAGAAGAAAATGAAATAAAAGAAATCCAAACTGGAAAAGAAGTAAAATTGTCACTCTTTGCAGATGATATGATATTATACATAGAAAACCTTAAAGATGCTACCAGAAAACTGCTAGCATTAATTGATGAATTTAGTAAAGCAGCAGGATACAAAATTAATATGCAGAAATCTCTTGCATTCCTATACACTAACAACAAAAAAGCAGCAAGAGAAATTAAGGAAATTCTCCCATTTATCACTGCAACAAAAAGAGTAAAAAACCTAGGAATAAACCTGCCTAAGGAGGCAAAAGGCCTGTAAGCAGAAAACTATAAGACACTGATGAAAGAAATCAAAGACGATACAAACAGATGGAGGGACATGCCATGCTCTTGGATTAGAAGAATCAACATTGTGAAAAATGACTATACTACCCAAAGCAATTTACAGATTCAGTGCAATCCCTATCAAATTACCAACGGCATTTTTCACAGAAATAGAACAAGAAATCTTAACGATTTGTAGGGAAACGCAAAAGACCCCAAATAGCCAAAGCAATCTTGAGAAGGAAAGATGGAGTTGGTGGAATTAGGCTTCCTGACTTCAAACTATACTACAAGGCCACAGTGATCAAGACAGTATGGTACCGGCACAAAAATAGGAAGGAAGATCAATGGAACAGAATAGAGAACCCAGAGGTAAACCCAAGCACATATGGACATCTTATCTTTGACAAAGGAGGCAAGAACATACAATGGAAAAAAGACGGCCTCTTCAATAAGTGATGCTGGGAAAATTGGACAGCTACATGTAAAAGAATGAAATTAGAACACTTCCTAACACCATACACAAAAATAAACTCCAAATGGATTAAAGACCTCAATGTAAGGCCAGACACTATAAAACTCCTAGAGGAAAACACAGGCAGAACACTCTACGATGTACATCAAAGCAAGATCCTTTCTGACCCATCTCCTAGAATGGAAATAAAATCAAGAATAAACAAATGGGACCTACTGAAATTTAAAAGCTTTTGCACAGTGAAAGAAAGCATAAACAAGACAAGAAGACAACCCCCAGAACGGGAGAAAATACTTGCCAACGAAGCAACTGAGCAAGGATTAATCTCCAAAATATATAAGCAGCTCATGCAGCTTAATACCAAAAAAGCAAATAACCCAATCCACAAATGGGCGGAAGACCTAAATAGACATTTCTCCAAAGAAGACATACAGATGGCCAACAAACACATGAAAAGATGCTCAACATCACTAATCATTAGAGAAATGCAAGAAATGCAAGAAATACCACAATGAGGTATCACCTCTGACAGGTCAGAATGGCCATCATCAAAAAATCTAGAAACAATAAATGTTGGAGAGGGTGTAGAGAAAAGGGAACTCTCCTGCACTGTTGGTGGGTGTGTAAGTTGGTTCAGCCACTATGGAAATCAGTTTGGAGGTTCCTTAAAAAACTAAAAATATAACTACCATATGACCCAATAATCCCACTACTGGGCATATACCCAGAGAAAACCATAATCCCAAAAGAAACATACCATAATGTTTATTGCAGCACTATTTACAATAGTCAGGACATGGAAGAAACCTAAATGCCCATCAACAGATGAGTGGATAAAGAAGATGTGGCACATATATACAATGGAATATTACTCAGCCATAAAAAGGAATGAAATGGAGCTATATGTAATGAGGTGGATAGACCTAGAGACTTTCATACAGAGCAAAGCCAGAAAGAGAAAAAAAAATACTGTATGCTAACTCATATATACGGAATCTAAAAAAATGGTACTGATGAACCCAGTGACAGGGCAAGAATAAGGATGCAGAGAATGGACTGGAGGACACGGGGTTGGGGGGGGGGTTGCGAAGGGGAAGCTGGGACGAAGTGAGAGAGTAGCATAGACATATATATATACTACCAACTGTAAAACAGACAGCTAGTGGGAAGTTGCTATATAACAAAGGGAGGTCAACTCAATGATGGGTGATGCCTTAGAGGGCCAGGACAGGGAGGGTGGGAGGGAGTCGTGGGAGGGAAGGGATATGGGGATATACGTATAAATACAGCTGATTCACTTTGCTGTACCTCAAAAACTGGTACAAGAGTATAAAGCAATTATATTCCAATAAAGAGCTTAAAAATAAAATAACAAAAAAGTTATTTCTTAAACCTGCTTAGAAAAAAAACAAATAGAAAACAGGACAGTCCTTTAATACGTCCTTTAATATGGCACTAAAGAAAGGCAAAGGTTAACGTGCCAATTTGTACTTGGATCTGTGAGAAACTAAAAACAAAATGAGAAAGGACACTGACTAGACCCCTCCAGACAATCCGGTACCGCACGCTCCTCGGGCTGGTGGTGCACAGAGTTCCTCCAGACAAGCGTGGGCTCCTCCATCAGGGCAGAGGTTGGGGGGGCGTGGGGTGCAGGGGGAGGTAACCATGAGCCAAAAGGGTGCCCAGGATGGTGAGGGGTCCTGCAAGGCAGGGGCGAAGAGTTTCAAGAAGGAAGAGGGATCAGCCAAATATTGCCGAGAAGTGACCAAGCATTAGGAGTGACAAAGAAAGGGTCTCTGAGCTCTGCTGTGCTGTAAAAAGTACTCAGCTGAACTCAAGCTTGCGTAATCACAACCCTCCACCTGGCAAGATCACTGGTGACCTCTGAAACCACGCTCCGGCAGGGGAGCAACCAGACAGTAAGAAGATGATAAGAGGGAGGAGGAAACCACTGAGGCCACAGAGGAGCACCACTGGGTCAAATGAGAGGAAGCAGGGACAGTGGGATCAAGAGAAATGAGGAAACGGACGTACCTGTAAGCAGAGAAGGAGCTACTAAAAGAGGAAGGCCTCCCAAGGGACCAGTGAAGGCAGAAATACATAATTTTGCCACTTGATTATAATAGTTTATTAGAAAGGAAATAAATTAACATTCATTATGCCAGATACCCAAGTCCTTTGTGTGTCTTTCTCCCTCCCTCCAGAGTCCACGTATGATAAAGTGTACCACATGGCGACGTCTCCAAGTTTAAAACTAGAATCTCTGGACAGGATGGGGATTCCGCACTCCCAAATGATATTTCCTAAATAGTTCCTAAATTATTTTAAGATACACTAAACCACTACTTGCGACCCAGATCAAAGCACACTTCATATGAACAACAAAAACACCATTCATCTTACTCAACTGGATTTTTGACCTTATGCTAAATGAGAAATTCCTTGAAGCTTTCCTATAAAGTCACACCCTTTTCAAAGTTCGGAAGAGAGTGGGAGTCAGGGAAGTGGTGGAAGAACACCACAGGGGGACAAAGGGGGAGGATGAGAGAGGCAAGCTCCCTATAACACCCACTGCAGGAAATACGCTGGTTTTGTGCTAAGAGAGAATGGCAGGAACCCACCTTGATGTGGGAGAGGCCCATTTTGAATGTAAAAATTAAAGTAGCATTTCTCAAATACCCTGCGAGTTTTGAGATATTCAAAGGGCTTTAAGGCGGGGGATGGTAAACCGTGAGCCTAATTAAAAGAACGTTAATGGGTGCGATGCTGGACTATCCAAGACTCAGCAGAGATGAGGACAAGGGCTGGCAGCAGAGACCCTGGGCAATCTCAACACCCAGCTACCCAGCACTGAGGAGAAACCACCCTCCCTCCCCGCCAGAAAGCGAGCGTAGATGCAAAAGACCCTCAGAGAGGCAAACGCCGAGCAACAAAGTCTAAGGAAAACATCAAGATCTCCACTAAGGTCTCAATGCTAAAGCCAAAGTCCCGGTTTCAGTCCTCACCTCCCTGCGGCCCTGGACACTGAGGGCCAAACTATCTTCCTTCCGGCTTCCAGGACCTCGCTCTCCTGGCCCCCCTTTCACTTCTCTAGCCACCATTCCTTCTCACTTTTCTTCAAAAGCTGGGGCTCCCCCGGGCTCTGGCTGGGCCTCTGCTCAAAGTGCACACACTCATTCATAGCTTCCTGTCAATTTCACCTACCTCCTCACTCCAGATGGACACGTCTACCTACCGGAACATTCCATGCAGATGACCCACAGGCACCTTGAACCAGCAAGGCCAAAACTTATCCAAAAATCTCCAAATCGGCTCCTCCTCATAGAGAAAGACAGCGCTCTCTACCCAGGGACCCCTGCCAGCTCTTCTGGACTCTCTCCCCTACACCTGCACAGTTACCCATTACCAGCCCTGTGGCTCCCATCTCTGCAACGCTTCTCAACAGCAGCTTTTGCTCCAGCCCCACTGCCTCCTTCAGTCAAACTGAACTCCAAATGTGTCCTGCTCCTTTGCTCTCTCATTTCCGTGATGCTGTTTCTGCACACCTCCTACCTCGGGCAGGGCCTGGCACCAGGAAGGTGCTTACCAGGAAGGTGCTTACCAGGAAGGTCTAACATTACTGCCCACTTTTTTGAGCAAGGCACACTGTTCTAAGAGTTTTGCACATATTTTATCCTCACAACATCTGTATTTTACAGATGAGGAAATTCAGGTGTGTGGAAGTTAGCTAAGTTGCCCAAGGTCTAAGTGAACCTGGATTTAAATCAAGTCAGCTTCTAGAGCCCGTGCATTAACCACTAAGTGCTCTGCTGCCTCCCAGTAAACATTATGGGTGTGAAGAGTCAACCCCATTAAATAAGATAAACACTGAAAAGTATCCATGCAACTTTGCAATTAAGACATCAATAGTGATGTAAGCAGAAACCTGTCTCATTAGGGGCTAAGGAGAGAGTATCATTTCTAATAGCCACCATTTAAAATGTGTCATGAGCCAGGCCCCATGCCAAGTGCTTTACATACATCATATGTTCTAATCCTCAGCACACTGCTAAGCAGATATTACTATCCTCATTTTACCGAAGAGGGTAAGCGATTTATACAAGGTTACACTACAGAAAAAGTGGCAGTAAGTAATTAAGATTCTGACTTAATTCATCTGACCCCAAAAGCCGTGCCATCAATCACAGTACCAGGGTTGATTAAGTAGGTTTCCAATCAAATGCCAGACAGGAAAAAAAAAAAAAATCACACGCCACAGATAAAGTTTATTTTAGTCACAGACTTGAATAAAAGCACACTGAAGGTTGATTTTTCTGAGGTTTAAAATGGTTACCTTATTTCCCATCTCTTTATCAAAACAACTCTTACCTCAGCACTCTCATCAGGGTATAAAGCAAAGACCAGTGGAATCTCCCATCAATGTTTTCTTGTTTCTTAATCTAATACGATTCTCGGTGCAGAAGAGATTTTCAAAAACTTGTTTCACTCAACAAGTTTAAATGATCAAAAGAGGAATCACAACAGAAAGCAAGAAGTTTCAGTTGCTAGACGTGCATTTTTAGGCAACATCAGGACCCAAAGCCAAAGGGAAAAGGAACAACATGGGCTGATATAACTTCATAACTTATTTCCAAAATTCAGACGTTGGCTGTATTTCTACTCACTTATAACTAATTAATGCATTGCTCCATTTTCAAAATCATCATATAAAATCATGGGAACCTTCAACACACTCCCTCTCTCTTTTTAACAAATAAATTCCTCTTAGTCCCCAAAATGAAAATAATGTTATCTCTTTGTTCTTAGTTTTTACAAACTATCATCACCAAACACTGTTCTATAGTCCCCAGGACTACACTTAGGTATATAAGTACACACAGAACAAGCTGTAGACCTCTGGTCAAATTTATCTCCTGTATGGGAAAGATAATTTAAGGATTTCTATGTTTGTCAAAACAAATTCTACATTGAAATTCAATGTGCTAAAAACCCTATCTTTTCTCCATTTCCTTTTTTTCATTTTAATTTGAATGTCAATGAAAAAAATTTATTTTTTATAAATTCTAGGGTCCTCTTACATGGCAATATTATTCTGTGGCATGTTAATATTGACAAAACATTCCACAGATCTGCCATTCCTGTTACGACCACACTTTTTCAGACACTTGTCTATAACAAGGAGGAGTGAGAGCAGTGGGTAGAGAGGGAAGAAGAGTTACAGAGAAGCATGAGAAAGTTAGGATGGTCCTGAGCATGTTTAAAGAAAAGTTAAAGTTGAAGCCAGTGAGGTCCTAAGACTAGTGAGAACGTGCCAGGGCGATGACATGGCGTCCTGTGGGAACAGCTCCAGAGGTTCTTCAACAATCGGGTAACAGAAACAAACAGCATCTCTGTGAAGTGAACTCTCACTTACAAACACTCAGGAGACAGTTAAGAGCCTGCCATTTATCACTGGGCTACAGCAGAGTGGCAGGGATGCTACTAGAGCTGTGCTCCTGCAAACTAAACACAGGCACTGAGACAACTTGCAGACAGCAAATTTAATTTCCTGATTGTTAATACCAGACAGGAATTATAATCAGCAGCTTTTTCATTGCCCTGAAAATGAGTTAAGCACCGCTTCATATTATTGGCTGTTTAACAGAACAAGACAAACTCATCAAATGAAAACAACTCTCTAGAACCCAGAAATCCACCAGAAGCCAGACTGGGTAGCACGTATTTTCCTGTCTTAGAAAAGCACTTAACCCTTAACCAGCTACCTCTGTCAATACTTCCAGGCATCTACTGCCCAGTTACCTAGACTAGGTGCCCTTCCACCAACTGGCCCGAGCTTTTTCACTGCCCAGCTGATTCCGAATGACCCAAATCCTCCCTATCCTTCGAGGTCCACCTCGAAGGTCACTTCCCTTATGAAGCCTTTTCTGATCCTAATCAGAAGAAAATCCGTAATAGCTGGTATCTCTATATGGCAATTAAGTCCTACCACATTTTATAGCCTATTGCTTTCTCTAATTAAGTTCCTTGCGGGCAGAAACTATAATTGCACTTAAGTCTGTCTCGCTTCCCTGCAGCAGCTGCAGCTACGGCCCCAACAGAGCAGGTGTGCTCAATCAGCACTTGTGATCTCAGTACCCAGACACCAGTGGCAGCCCTGATTCCAGTCCATCTCAATTAGGTCACAGAAATTCTTCCTGGACCTTTACTACGAAGTCTACCCACTGCCTCCTTACTCCCAGAGAGTACATAGGCTTGGAGTCATGAAGTACCTCTTAGCTGCACAACAGGTCTATTTCCTTTGAGAATCCTTAGATGAAATGAGGGAGGAGGAAGGTGCCCACAGCATCAAGCACGGATGGAGCATTCATCTACAGATGGGATACAGAATCTCGGATTCCACGCTGACCAGGAAGAGTGCTACAGTGGCAAACCAACAGTCATCATCAACCCTGAAGTTCTGCCTCCCGCCACCTCCCAGAGCGGGCTCACCTTTGAAACAGGAAAGTAGCAATTCAGGAGCTTTCCTGCTTTCAAGCAGACCGCAAAGAAGCTCATCATTCAACACTCAGCCAAGGCTGTCATCTGTTAGTTGAGAACTAAACTACAGACACTGGATTCTTCAACAAAGGCCCCCTCACCAGCTGTCCACCGGTTATGGTGTTTACACAATTCAAAACAGCACAACAGGCCTAGTTTTATTCCGGACGGTGCCTATCAAGGGAACTAGAACTACGTGCCTCCAGATTACCTTGACGCCACTCAATTTAGTCTATCAAAACATGAGTAAAGATGAGAATCCACCCCGTCTCTGGATACTTACCAAGCTTGATACAGAAAATACCACTACTTTTCATTTTCAGTGTCTACACATACGCAAGTCTCTCTCTCTCATCTTCTGAGATGTGCATCCTTTGCAAACGGAGGTGTAACGCAAACACAACCCGAAATCAAAAATGGCAAGCTACCAACACGTTCCCCGTGCCAAATCCAAATTATCCAGGCCTCAGCTCCAGACGTGGGAAGTCCCGCCATCTCGAGGGCGGCCACGGGAACCCCGGCTCCGGGGACGCGAGTGGACAAACCCCGGTGGCGGGCGACCAGGCCGACGCCACCAGCGAAGGCCAGACCCGGGCCAACCCCCACCGGCGGCTGGGGCTGCAGCCCGAGAAACCCGAGGGAGAAACCCGGGCAGCTGAGCCCCTCCCGGCCCCGCGTCAGCCCCCGCCGAGCCCCGACCCCGACCCAGCTCACCCCGCCCCGGCGGGCAGCGGCGCGCCCCGGGTCCGGCCGGGCCAGCTGCTCGCCGGACGCCCGCGGCCGCTCGGGGCTCACTCGCGGTGGCGCGCGGCGGGCCCGGGGCCGCTCGGCACCATCCTCCCCGCCGCGCCGGGGGCAGCGTCCGGCTCCGCGGGGCCGACGCGAGGACCAGAGGCCAGTCGGGCTCCCGTCACCGCAACACGGGCTCGTCTCCGGGTCCAGCAGCCGTGCTTTCCGGGTAGGGGGAAAAAAAAAAAAAACACCACCACCGCCAACGCCGCCTTGACCTCCGACACCTGGCGTCCGACGGCGGCGCGGCCGGGACAAGACTCCTCAGTCGCGGACGGCGCAGGCCACGCCTCCTGGTTGAGTCACGTGGGGGAGCTCGCGCGGGAGTACGTGGGCTGCGTGCGTGCGGGCGTGGAGCGCGGGACGTCTTTTTGTTTGTGTGTGAGTGGGGTGTTGTGGGAGCGATCGTGGTGAATGTGTGTGCGTCGGCGTGCGGTATGTACGAGAGCGTGGGTGGTGCACATGCCTGGACCTCTGTGTGAGTCTGCGCGCGAGCTTAGTGTCTGATGGGTGGCGGCTCAAGGTGTGTGCGTGTCTCTGTGTCTCTCTGCTCCTGTATTAATCACTGCTGGTGAACGTGTCGCTTGGTGCACTCAAACGTATGAAATAATCTTGTAAAATGATTTTAAATAATTTGGTAAAATAAACTTGATATTGTCCGATGCACTTAAAAGATATACATCTTCTCTGGAGAATACGTGTTACCCTGGAGAAACACTTTCACATCCGCACAAGCAGACCAAACAATGTTTACAGCGTCGCTGTGTGTACACACGAAGAATTGAGGAGGGGGGAGAGAGTTCAGGACCCTGAGAGCACAAAGGGTATCGTGTTGGAGGCTGATCTTTAGTTGAGGGGGAAAAAAAATAGGACTGTGTATCCAGGCGAAGAAATGATGCCACGCCAAGAAGGCAAGCACTGTTGAGACTGCTGTTCCTATGATTTCGCAAAATGAAACCGATGCTTTCAGGTCGATGCTTTCCACGATAATCTACTAAATAAATAATACTTTGGCTCTTTAAAAAAAAAATTGAGGGGGAAAAATGAAAACAAATGCCCACACAGTCAAATGTAAACCTAGACTTAGGTATATTCATGTATAATCAAATACAAAAGAGCTGTGGAAATAATTGAAAACCGCTGACACAACAAGGGGTCTCAACCTCAGGGAGCAAATCATAAAATGATACATTGCCGCATAATTCCATTCTATAAAATTCTAAAACATGCTAATCTAATGCACATATTGTTTAGAGATGCATACGTAACTGGTAGAATTCTGACAAGAAGCGAGAGAAAAGATGCACAAACTTCATGTTAAGTGTTAAAATGATGGAACTGGGGAGGAGCACACAGGGCACTTCAAAAGTAATGGAAATGTTCCCTATCTTAAAAAGGGTCATGGGTACACAGCTATTTAATGAATTTGTTATATTTTATGCATAACTTAAAATTTTTATTTTGTATCTACTAGATAGCTAATAAAAATGAAAAACAGGAGGGATAAACTGGGAGATTGGGACTGACATATACACACTACTATATATAAAACAGATAACTAATAAGGACCTACTGTATAGCACAGGAAACTCTTCTCAATACTCTGTAATGACCTACACGGGAAAAGAATTTTAAAAATAGTGGATATATGTATATGTATAACTGATTCACTTTGCTGTACAGCAGAAGCTAACACAACATTGTAAATCAACTATACTCCAATAAAAATTAATTTAAAAATAAAAATAAAATTAAAAAAAAGAAAAACACTGATTCACCATTGAACTAGAACGCTGTTGAGTGTCCAGAAGATGGTCTATCACGTGACAAAGACAGCAGAAGTTGCTAAGTACTTAAAATAAGTCAAACCTAAACGTCGATGTGAAGTCATTCAAGAGTCATGAAAGAGAATAACTGTACCCCAAAACTTATATCTTTTGACAAAGGTATTAATAGCTTTCAGCTGGCTTTCAAAAGAAGCTGCTTAACTTCCTAGTAGAAAGTAACTAAATCAAAGATAACATTTCTATCCTTAAGATTATATACCCTCAACCTTAAAGTTGTTAAAACAATCCAAATTATATAAGTGGAGGCTTTGACAAGCATGCCAATGCGAGTAGTGAACAACTGCAAGTGGCCAAGGGTAATTTAAATCGGTTGGTGTATATGGATTAAACTTCAACTTGGATTGTGAAGGTGAAAAACAATGTGGTGGATCACTGTGTCAGGATAAATATATGCGGTCATAAATTTAAAATGTCTTGTCAATTCTGTGCATCAAAGTCCAAATAGCAGTAAAAAAATTTAACGCCACTATTTTCATACACACATACTTTTTTTGTGTGTGGGGGGGGGGGGGTCGAGGGGGAAGCTGTTATTGCATCAATGAATGTCTTACACTCAATGCAATGTTGGAATCAATAAACACTCGTTGAATAAGTGGAAGAACAGTAAACATTTCATAAAAGAAGAAATATGAATTCCAACAGGTAGAAAAAGATGTCTTGGTAATAACGATAAGGGACACACTGAGGATAAGCAGATAGCTTGCTGGGAGGGAGGGTATTCCCAGCAGAAAGGAGAACAGGAGGCTCTGGTCGGAGGTAGGATTTGGGGTCTAGTCCTGGCTTTGCTGCTCACTGTCTGGACCCTCCTTGAGCAAGTCACAGACGCTCTGAACCTCACACTCTTCTTTCCTAAGGTGGAGATGATGATATCGGCTTATTCAAGTCCGTAAAAATCCTCCAAGTGTTCTGTACACCGTAAAGCGCCATCCAAAGATAAGTTATGTGCTGTGAGAGTTAACCGTGGTAGGACCAGAAGTAACCTTAGCTGGTCCCATCCCCTGGTCATCATGCTGATTAGACTAGTGATGCTTTGTAACCCTTGGATTCAAGGAGCTTCAGAGCTGTTTATGTCAGCTTCTCAGCATTATTTATTGGTAATAATCAGACTGACGATTTACACCCACTCTCACTGAGGTGTGAACGGGCTCTGCGATGGAGGAATGGAGCAGGATTAAGCCTATGTGACTAGCAAGATTTTTTTTTTAAAGGACTCCGCTTTGGGCTCCCTGTTCCAAGGTGTTCCGTGCGCATGTTGATGGTTCTTGATGCAAGAGAGAAAGTGAGTTCCGTCTTGGCTCTTACAAAAAACAGATAATAGGACCTGGCCTTTTCAGACCTCTTGCTACGAGAGAGCCTTTGGCTGTGATGCAAATCCCTTACTTTAATATTGTTGCTACACTGTTGTTGTTCTCTCTCTCTCTCTCTCTCTATATATATATATATATAAAATAAAGTGTAGCGTTGTCATTTAGGATCCTGTGAGTTTCTTGAGCAGCCAACCCCTGTTAAACCCTTCTTAATTGCCACCATTCATGCAGCTGGTATCAGAAGTAGGCTTTCCCGAAAACACCAGCTCATTCTTAACTCAAAATATGGCTAAGGCATGATTTAAAAAGAAAAAGGATGATTCTGATACAGTGGGTGAAAATGAGCAAGCTACCCTTGGTTTGAAGTAGCACGGACTGAAATGAGATACTTATTAATAATAAAACTTTCCAGTAAGTCTAGAAATGAAAGAATCTGAACTTCAGGGGCTAGAAAAATGGATCAGGAGGGAAATGCAAACCGACGTCAGGTTGTCAGCTACACATTCAGTCCTGTGGTTGCTGCTTTGAGCAGCAGCAAAATGAAAGCAAGTTCAGAATCTCCATGGGTTGAGCTGTGCCCTCTCTGGCTGGCATTATAATTTTTGCTGAATCCACTAAGCCTGTGACACCCATGACAGCTAAGAAAATAATTCAAGTGTGACAAGATGACAATGGAGGGCAGGAAACCATGGAAATAAGGGATTATTCTGTGAAGGCATGGAGTCATTTTGTAGATCATTGCAGGTATCATCCGGACAAACCTTTGCTGAAATGACTCCTGAGAAATTTAGAACAAGGGGCAGTGTCTCTGCTTTGAACACTGCCGACAAGAGGGGGAGTATTGGGCCACCCCCTGCCACCTTCTGGTTGGTTAGTATCTTTGTGAGGATGGTTCATGCAGACGCCCTTAGATTAACAGAATGGATTAAGAGAAGGGTCCATCAGACATATCCAGAGAAGGGCAATTTTACTGCCCCTCCCTGTGTCCACACATACTGAAGATGCAGAGGCACTGCTGGCGCAGGCAGGGTTGGGCGACCTGTATAATCATGGAACCGAGTCACCCAGGCTATGGACCAAAACCATAATGCAAGGAATCCCACTGGCATGGGCACCATATATGACTTTGCTATTGAGACCACAAGAGAATGTAAAGGAGGCAACCTCAAATCCTTTATCTCAACGACCACATAGGGAATTTCAAAATTAAAAAAAAAAAAAAAAAAAAAGATGGTGTAGCCACTTTGGAAAACAGACCGGCAGTTCCTCAAAAAGTTAAACATCGAGTTCATATTTGACCCTGTGATTCCCCTCCTGGAGACCCAACGGAATGGAAAACATGTTGACACAAAAATGTGTACACAAATGTTCGTAACAGCATCAGAATAGCCAAAACATGGAAACAGCCCGAATGTTCACCACTTGATGAATGGAGAAACAAAATGCACTATATCCATGTAAGGGAACATTATTCCCCCATAAAAGGGAAGGAAGTATTGATACATAATATGGGTGTATCTTGGAAACATACTAAGTGAAAGAAGCCAATAACGAAAGACCACATATTATATAATTCCACTGACATGAAATGTCCAGAACAAGCAAATCTGTGGAGACAGATACTGGATTAAAAGTTGCATAAGGTGGGAGGCGATTGGAGTGTGATAACTAAAGGGGAGTTTCTTTGGGGGGCAATGAAAATGTTCAAAAATTGATTGTAGAATGGTTGCACAACTCTGTGAATACACTGAAAACCACCAAACTGAACACTTTAATTGGATGAATTGTAGGGCATATGAATTATATCTCTATAAAGCTGTCTTTTAAAAAATTAGGACTTTACAAAGGAAAGAAAATGAAAACAAGAAAGGGAATAACTTTTCATGTGAAAATCTTGACAGTTAATGTTTAAATGAAAATAAAAAAGGAAGAAATTGACAGAGTGCCATAGAAACCTGGATAGAAATTTTATGGGAATCTGAGGTTCCCATGACTAAGTCTCCTCAAAGCCCCTAGGATGTAAAATCCCAAGGCTTACAGAAATTTCAGAAAGAAAAAAGTTCCAAGAGCCTACAGCATCAAATTCCAAAATACCCACTTGTAATATAAATGCGGTTGTTCTTTGTCCCATACTTGCAAATTTTCCTTAAGATCGGGATTATTTCAAATTTTAAAATAACTGACATTTTTTATTTTTAAAAAAAGTCAAGGCCAGGATGGAGGAAGAAGATTGACATAAAGGCTGGGGTCCCTTGACCCAATTCCCTGTGGGGTTCCTAAGGCCTTTTACCCATGTGTGGGTGAAATAAGTCTTCTAGTTCTTCTGGGTACAGGAGCAGTTCCAGTACTGCCCAGGCCTGCTCATTTGGCGGCAACAGAATTAATCCAGGGGGCTAAGGGGATGCTACTGAGAGGGACCAAAATGAAAGTCTGGTTAAAAGTTGGAATATGTGATTTTCTTTTTTTTAAACGTACCCTGTGGCGGTGTCTCCTTTATGGGCTGTGCTCTTTTTGTGGAACTGGGGTGGGGAAGGCATGATAGAGAAATCGTCATAGGAGTCATCCCTGCTGTACCCAGTTTTCTTCTCCAATACTGGACCTGGGAGTCTCTGCACTGGAACTACAGTTCAGGGCTCCAGAGGCTGGAAATAGTCCACAATAAGATACCATGTCTATTACTTTGGACCTAACTGCAGGAATTCCAAAGGGATTGACGGGACCGATGGTTCATTCCCCACACCCTGCCACACTGGAGCTGACTGTCGAAAATATTTTGTTGCCTAGTAGACAGGATAGTTGTATTCCTCTGCACTTAATCAGAACCTCAAGATGAAACCAAGTGGAGGCCCTTCCATGTCTCGTCCAGTTGCTGCCACCCATACAACGGGAGGGTCCTGCTTCAGAGGGGAAAAAAAAATGGATTGAAATTAACGATATATGGAAGAAGATGAGACTGCTGCCGAGGGAGAGGGACAGAATAAATTGTTGTTAATCTCAATGCCTTGTGAGACGCTTACAGCAAAAGAATAAATATTGTCTCTTAGTTCTGACTCACAAGATCCTCAGGGCAAAGTACCTGTTTGCCAAAACCTCCTCCTCTTTGAAAGAGCCAACAAATGATCTGACCGCTGTGGAAAACAGTTTGGCCTCAGAAAGTTAAACATAGAATTATCGTGTGATCCAGCAATTCTCCTCCTAGGTACCAAAAGAATTAAAAGCAGGAACTAAAACAGATACTTGTATACCAGTGTTCATCACACCATTATTTGCAAGAGTCAAAAGGCAGAAGCAACCTAAATGTCTACCAACAGATGAATAAACACAAATGATATATACATACAATGGAGTATAATCTTAAAAAGGAATGAAATTCTGATACATGCTACGATGAGACTTGAAAACAGTATGATCAATGAAATAAGCCAGACACGAAAGAATACGTATTAAATGATTTCACTTATACGAAGCAGCTAGAATAGGCAAATTCATTAAGACACTTCCCTGGTGATGCAGTAGTTAAAAATCCACCTGCCAATGCAGGGGACACAGGTTTGATCCCTGGTCCACGAAGATCCCACATGCCGAGGAGCAACTAAGCCCGTGCGCCACAACTACTGAAGCCTGTGTGCCTAGAGCCCTTGCTCCACAACAAGAGAAGCCACCTCAATGAGAAGCCCACGCACCACAACGAAGAGTAGTCCCGCTCACCGCAACTAGAGAAAGCCTGCATGCAGCAACAAAAACCCAACACAGCAAAAAAAAGAAAGAAAGAAAGAAAGTAGAATAGAGGTTACCAGGGGCCTCAGGGGTGGGGTGGGGGTGGGGAGTGAGGAGTTTATTGTTTAACAGGTATAGAGTTCCTGCTTGGGATGATGAACAAGTTCTAGAAGTGGGTAGAGGTGACGGTTGCACAACATTGTGAATTATTTATTTATTTATTTATTATTAATTGAGGTATAGTTGTTTTACAATGTTGTGTTAGTTTCTACTGTTATTAGTTATCTATTTTATACATATTAGTGTATACACATCAATCCCAATCTCCCAGTTCATCCCCCCCCACCCCCCCACCTCCCTGCTATCCCCCCTTGGTGTCCATATGTTTGTTCTGTACATCTGTGTCTCTATTTCTGCCTTTCAAACTGATTCATCTGTACCATTTTTCTAGACTCCACATATATGCGTTAATATACAATATTTGTTTTTCTCTTTCTGGCTTCATTCTGTATGATAGGCTCTAGGTCCATCCACATCTCTACAAATGACCCAATTTCGTTCCTTTTTATGGCTGAGTAATATTGCACTGTGTATATGTACCATATCTTCTTTATCCATTCGTCTGTCAATGGACATTTAGGTTGCATCCATGACCTGGCTGTTGTAAACAGTGCTGCAGTGAACATTGGGGTGTGTGAATGTACTTTAATGCCACTGAATTGTACACTTGAAAATGGTCAATTTTATGTTATGTATATATGCCACCAAACTAAAAAAAAAAGTGAGCTAACAGCATGGTATAGTAAGTTCCCTACATATGAACCAGTTCCTTTCTGAGAGCACATTTGTTAAGTCCAATTTGTTCATAAGTCCAACAAAGTTAGTTTAGGTACCCAACCAACACAACTGGCTATACAGTACTGTACTGTAATAGGTTTATAATACTTTTCACACAAATAATACATAAAAAACAAACACAAAACATAAAGAAAGATTTTTTAATCTTACAGCACAGTACCTTGAAAAGCACAGTAGTCCAGTACACCAGCTGGCATACAGGGGCTGGCAGGGAGTGAACGGGCAAGAAGCGTTCCTGCCTGGAGGAGGGAGAGGAGGTGGGAGGTGGTAGAGCTGAAGGGTCGTCAGCAATAGAGGATGGAGGGCGGGCTGCAGTTTCACTCACACCTGATGTTGATGGCACGCACGTTCACATCTTTGAAAGTTCTCAACTTGGAAGGTTCCTACGTAGGGGACTTACTGTACCTACTGAACTTCTGGGCATGGTCTATGTCCTCACAAGGGATGAACAGGTGAGAGGTCTGACTGTGTGACAGTCTGGACCAGGACAGGCGTGGCTATGCCTTCGGGTTCCCATTTCCTGTATGTATGTTAGTATAGAGGATGTGTGGTGGGAAGCAGCTTGCGGGACCGTTTCCCTGGTTAAACTCAGAGTGTACAGATTAACGATGATCTGAATGAACACTTCCTGGTCACTCTGTAAACCTAAAACTGTTCTTAAAAGAAAAGTTTATTTAAAAAATTGTGTGGGTATTGTGTTGATGAAGGTTTAAGAAAAGTACCAAAATATAAAGGCAGAAGGTTATCCGCGGCAGGACCCATCTGTCATTGTGTGTAAAAATAGCTATTTTCTCTCTTGTTGGGTGGAAAAAAAAACATAAGGAAGTGGACGGGCAATAGGGACATTTGAATCACTGACAAAAGGAAAAGAGTTAGGTATAATTTGGTGGGCCTACCTTCCTGAGAATGAAGAGCCAGAAATGCACATGGATGGTTATGAGAAACACTTGTCCTGGTCCAAACTGTCACACAGTCAGACCTCCCACCTGTTCGTCCATTGTGAGGACACAGACCACATCATATGCAAACCAAAGGGTATTTAGGAATATAGTCAATAAGTACGTAATATCTTTGTATGGTGTCAGATGACAACTAGACTCATCGTGGTGGTCATTTTGAAATGTATAGAAACATTGAGTCACTATGTTGTGTACTAGAAACTAACATAGTGTCATAGGTCAATTATCTTCAAAAACAAACTCCTGGAAAAACAGATCAGATTTGTGGTTACCAGAGGCAAGGTTTGGCGGAGGAGGCCTTAAGATGCAGGTGGTCAAAAGGTACAAACTTCCAGGTATAAGAGAAATAAGTACCAGGGATATAATGTACAACGTGATAAATGTAATTAACACTGCTGTATGTTATCTATGAAAGTTAGAGTAAATCCTAAGGGTGCTCACCAAAAGGAAAAAAAAATCTCTTTTTTCTATTTCTTTAATGTTGTATCTGTACCAGATGATGGCTGTTCGCTAAAGTTACTGTGGTATCATTTCATGATGTGTGCACGTCAAATCAGTGTGCTGCAGGCCTTAAACTTACACAGCACCATATGTCAATTATAATTCAATAAAACTGGAAGGAGAAAACAAAGTCAGTCTATTTAGCAAGGACTACTCAGTTGATCTTGCCCTGGGGGGACTCCATATTTTCGAGTTTCATGTTTATTTCCTAACTGTTCTAAAGCGATTAGCGCTCAATAGCAACCACATGTCTGGGGGATGAAACGGCACTGGCTCAAGACAAGACAGCCCTAGGAGAACAAGGAGCTGGGCCAGGCGTAGTTGGCCTGGTGGAAATCACTTTGAATACGGATTCAAACACACTGATGAAAAAGGCCTTGGAGTGCACGTTGTCTCAAAGGTATCCTATCCCAGGAGGAAGGAGAGGGGTGTGTGAGCTGCCTGGAATGGTCACAGGGCACTTGGTCAAAAGGGTCTTGCAATTTGAGCAGATGCTAAGGCCACGTGGCCACACCCACAGTGGAACAGCTGCACATCAACACAGCTGGGTCAGTATCAGGGCGACCCAGGCACAATGGCCAGGAATTCTCCTAGCAGAAGCCCAGGCTCTGCACTTACAGGAGACGTATCTCAGTGGATGGAATTTTTACTGGAAAATGCAACCTATCAGAGCGCCACGACTTTGTTCCCACAACTGAGTGCTAACCATTTTTTCCCTAAAATCCAAGTCGCAGGTATTGGACAGATTTTAAACCGGACCAGAGTGCTCCCTGTGGTGAACACGTGGGCCCCGTCAAGGGATTCCTCCTGCTGGGAACGATCTGTCAAAGCATGTGACCCGAGAAAAGGAGTTTGGTTATAGCCTCAAGATGTTTGGAGCCTGAAATAACAGAGACAAGGGCTTTAACCTGTACTCCCATGAGAAACAATATATGGCACATGAGAAAAGGTAAATTTTGTTGGGGGGGGAATCGATGATAGATTAATTATGGTTTAATCAGTCAACAGAATTACCCCATAAAATGTAGATCATCATTGGTCAGGGAGGAGAAGAACTGTCAAGTATAAAAACGTTTGTGCTGGTGTTACTGGTTGAAGGAAGTGTCTGTAAATGAATACTAACGCCTCAGATGACTGCAAACATCGGGAACCTGTGTGCACATTTGGATTCTCTACCTGGACAGGGTCCCTGTTCCCAGGTGTTCTGTGCTCATAGGGTGACAGCATTTGGTTGTGATACCTTTCCTTACATTAATAGCTGTTGCTATCTTGTACCCTTTTCCTGAGAAAAACTCTAGATTTATAAGCATTGCCATTTTGAGTCCTGTCATTTTGGGTCTTTAGCAATTCAAACCTGTTTACCACCCTTGGGGCAGTTTTCCTGAACTCATGATCACAGTCTTCTGATGGGTGGGCTGACAAGGACACATCCCCTCTTTGGTATTCCTCCCCCCAAACGCTAAAACCCGAATCTGATCATCAGGAAATGATCAAACAAATCCAGGATGAGGGACATTCTGTAAAACATCAAGCCCACGCTCTTCAAATATATCAATGTCGTGAAAAGCAAAAAAACAATCCTTTCACAACGTTTATGTATGTCAAATCATCCTGTGTACATGTTAAACATCTAACAATTTTATTTGTCAACTGCACTTCAGTAAAGCTGGAATAACAAACCCAAACAAATACAGTTGCGCAATTGTTTAGATCAAAGGAGACTAAAGAGATATGACCACTAAATGCAGTGATTAATCCTGCACAGGAAACTGGATTAAAAAAAAAATCTATTAAAGACATTACTTGGAGTTTGGATTTGGTCTGTTTACTGCATCAATGTTAAATTTCTGTTGTTATGTAAAAGACTGTCCTTATTCTTAGGAGATATGTATCTAATGTATTTAGGGATATTGAGTTATGATATCTGCACATAACTCTCAAATACTACAGGCAGAGAGTGATTACATGTGCAAGTAGGGGGTCGGGGAGGAGAAAGAGAGAGAAAGAGAGAGAAAGCAAATGTAGCAAATGGTTAAAGGTATGAATCAAGGAGAAGGGCATATAGTTTGTTCGTCATAGTATTCTTGCAATATTTTTGTAGATTTGACATTTTTCAAAATAAAAAATTTAGGAGGAAAAAATAACAATCACTGTACTACATTAGGCCAGAGGTCAACAAACTTTTCAGCAAAAAATATTTTAGGCTTTACGGGCCACAGGGTCTCTATTGGTAACTATTCATTTCTGCCATGTAGCATGAAAGCAACAGAATGGATGGGAATGGCTGTGTTCTAATAAAACTTTATTCACGGGGGGGGGGAGTCAAGGAAGGGAGGGAATACGGGGATATGTGTATAAAAACAGATGATTGAACATGGTGTACCCCCCCAAAAAATAAAAAAATAAATTAAAAAAAAAAAACTTTATTCACAAAAGCAGGTGGTGGGCCAGATTTGGCTGCAGGCCACATGTTCTGACCCCTGCTTTAGGCTGTGAGAAACTCAAGGCTGCATCCCATGGTCGAATGGAAATTCATGGCTGGAATTGACAAATTCTCTTGAAACATGAATCAAATATAATAGCTTGAAATGCTATAATCCTATTCATCTAATAACTAAGAACCTAACAGCCACATCCCACTTAAAAAATTCTCTCCTCTTCTTCATCTTTTCTCTAATAAAAACTCTTCAAATCTCATTATCTTCCTGAAGCCCAAGGTCTAAAGCACCAATGCCTACCATCCTTTCCCTTCTCAGTTCTCTGAGATCTTGGGGAGAGTTGGTATAAAATGGTGCTTTGAAGTGGGGACTCTGTGGGGGTGTAAAATGATGCAGCTGCTATGAAAAACAGTATGGTGGTTCCAGAGAATTAAAAAGAGACCTGCCATATGATCCAGCACTTCCGGGTGTATATAAAAAATAGAATCAGGATATTGAAGATAGCTGCACTCCTGTGTTCACTGCAGCACTACTCACAGTCACTGAGACATGGAAACAACCTACATGTCCACTGACAAATGAATGGATAAAGAAAATGTGTATACATATGATGGAATGCTACTCAGCCTTAAAAAAAATAAGGAAATTCTGTGCAAACTATTATATACCAAACAGATAAACAACAAGGTCCTACTGTATAGCACAGGAACTATATTCAATATCCTGTGATGAACCATAATGGAAAAGAATATAAAAAAGAATATATGTATATGTATGTATAACTGAATCACTTTGCTGTATAGTAGAAATTAACACAACATTGTAAATCAACTATTCTTCAATAAAATAAATTAAAAATTAAGATTTTGGGGACTTCCCTAGTGGCACAGTGGTTAAGAATCCACCTGCCAATGCAAGGGACAGGGGTTCGAGCCCTGGTCCAGGAAGATCCCACATGCCGTGGAACAACTAAGCCCGAGTGCCACAACTACTGAGGCTGCACGCTAGAGCCCGAGAGCCACAACTACTGAGCCTGTGTGCCACATCTACTGAAGCCCTTGCACCTAGAGCCCGTGCTCCACAACAAGAGAAGCCACCACAATGAGAAGCCTGCGCACCACAGCGAAGAGTAGCTCCCGCTCTCCACAACTACAGAAAGCCCATGCACAGCACCGAAGACCCCATGCAGCCAAAGAAATAAATAAATTTATAAAAAAAATTAAAAAGATTTTTAAAAAAGGGAAATTCTGAAGCCTCAGTGGGTGGCGTCCTCACTGTGAGCCCCAACCCCGGCAACAAGCCCATGACTCAGTGAGCCCTGACCGTGCTGGTGGTGGTGAGTGGCGTGGTGCTGGTGTACCTCGTTGTCAGGACGGTCAGGATGAGAAGAAGAAACCGAAAGACTAGGAGATACGGAGTTTTGGACACTAACACAGAAAACATGGAATTGACACCTTTAGAACAAGATGATGAGGATGTTGATAACACATTGCTTGATGCCAATCATCCTCGAAGATAAGAATGTGCCTTTTGATGAGAGGACTTCATCTTTCTACTACGAAGAGCAGAATTTCTATGTCTAAGGACTAAAAAGCCACTTTATCAATGGGGGGGGTATTTAAGTTACATATATTACGATAACCTTTCATTTGTTGTTGCAATAAATATGTATCATTTTGTTATGTATTTCTCCCTATAGAAGTGCTCTTAATGGGCTCAGAGTTGTTGGCAGTAAACTGCACTATTATAATAGAGATCTGAAAACTACTTTAAAGCAGGGTGTTTTCTGATCAGTTTTTCTTTCTTGCTTACCTTATTATTGTAAACTGTTTATATACTAATCAGTTAATTATTTTGAGGGCTGGTTAAGGTTTTTGTTTGTTTTTCTGGAACTATAAATCCCAATAACCAACTGGTGTGTAAAAATAATTTAAAAATTTCTTTACCAAGATATATTTCCCATTTTTGTGGGGAAAAGAAGCCAAATGTATTACTTTGTGTTTGGGTTTTTTAAATATTAAAAATGTCTGAGTTGTATGCAAAACAATAAATACAATTTAAAATTAAAAAAATAAATAAATAAAGGGAAATTGTGCAACATGGGGCATGGATGGACCTTAAGGACATCATGTTAAGTGAAATAAGCCAGACACAGAAAGACAAGTACTGCCTGATTCCACCTCCAGGAGGTATCTAAAAGAGCCAAACTCATGAAATCAAAGATTGGAACGGGGGGTCACCAGGGGCTGGGGAAATGGGAGATGGGGAGTTATTCATCAATAGGTGTAAAGTGTCACTTAAAGCAAGATGAATAAGTTCTAGGCATCTGCTGTGCAACACTGTACCTAGACTCAACAATCATGTACAAAAATTCAACCAGAAATTAACAAAAAATCTACCAGAGGATAGAGCTCATGTTAAGAGGTTAGATCTCATGTTAAGTGTTGTTACCACAATAAAAAGTAAACAAAAATAAAAATAAAAAGAGTGGGGCTCTGGAGCTAGAGGCCTGGGTTTGAATCCTGGCTTCCGACTTCAGCTCTGTGACCTTGGGCAAGACACTCACACCTCTGCATCAGCTTCCTTTTCGTGCCTCAGGATAACAGTAATACTTCCCTGCAAGGGACCCGAGAAGGGTAAATGTATGGCTGCATGTGACGTACTTAGCACAGTGTCTCGTATGCATTAAGCACTAATTAAGGCTACCTATTATTAATACCTGCTAGACGAGGTTTCTCAGACACATTCAAGTGGTAATAGATTTTAAATGAGTGCTTAGCATGGTACCTTGTCCATAATGGCTGAATATGAGTGAGATGCTATCATTATTCCACTGGGAGGTTAAACCTGCATTTGGGGCCTTGTCTCTTCTGCTGTATCTTACACTTGACTAAGTCTTGAGCTATGTGACTTTTCATACTTCTATAGCTGCCGATTTCTACTGCATTGTAAATAAGCTGAAGGCAAAGTCCAGGACGTGTGCCTTTTTACCGTCCCTCCAGCAGAATTCTTTTTTTTTTTTTAAGCTCTTTATTGGAATATAATTGCTTTACTCTCTTGTACCAGCTTATGAGGTACACCAAAGTCAATCAGCTGTATTGATACACATACCCCCATATCCCCTCCCTCCCACGACTCCCCCCCACCCTCCCAGTCCCGGCCCTCTAAGGCATCACCCATCATCGAGTTGATCTCCCTTTGTTATACAGCAACTTCCCACTGGCTATCTATTTTACAGTTGGTAGTATATATATACGTCTATGCTACTCTCTCACTTCGTCCCAGCTTCCCCATCGCCCCCCGCCCCCCCCAACCCCATGTCCTCCAGCCCATTCTCCAGCAGCATTCTTTATATGTAGTCTGGGCTGCACATATATTTAAGGCAGAGAATTAATATGGTTTAAAGGAAGACCCTTCCACAGACCACCTCGTCCAGCCCCCCACTGAGGGGTTCACCTAAACACACAGAAAGGGCTCATTTCGGAACGAGTCACTCTTATTTACAAAGTAGTAAGAGAACGTTTCCACTTGAAATAGTGACCATGTCCATCAGCCCTCTCACTTTCCAAATCAGGAGAAAACGATCAGATACCTCCCGCACCCCACCTGTCCACCACTCAGCACAGATGCCACCAGAATTTCAGGTTAATGCTGACGGCAGACTCTTCTTAGCGCTCAGAGGAGATTCCTCCATATTTAAGAATACTTACCGGTCTTCTGGTTGCCACTCCAAATCCAAGAAACTAGATTTCTTTCAGCTTCATTGACTTTTTACTAAGGGAGCAAGCAGTTTTCTTCTGGCAGGGAAACCATTCAGCAGGTGCGTACTTCCATAGAGGAAATTTAAACCAGACAGCTACCCCTGCAGACAACTCATTATTCTTTTAAAGAGGGGCAGGCCTCAGAACCTTCCAAGAGGGTGATTCCACCCCTAGAGGTGGCATTCTGTGTTGGCAACCGCCGAGACGTTGCCTGGGAAACCCTGTTCAGAGACAGCTGTGTCACTTTTAAAACAAACTTCTCCTTTTAAGAGCTAATGTGTAGTATTACAATTCTGCGTCATGCAGTGGTTTGGAGCTTTTGTTTTTATACTCAGAATAATTTTTTCCTGTTTTCTGATGATTAAACAACCATGCTATTGTATAATGTTAGGAAAACTTAGAAGATATTAAAAACGAAAATTAAAACCATCTGTAATCCTCTAACCCAATGGTAACCACTGATGAGATTTTGCTGTATTTCTTTTTTTTTTTCTCTAGCATTGCTTGAGATTTTAAAACAAATTTGGAACTATGCTTAATATTATGCTCAGATAGCTTTCTGCATAATTATTCTTTCAATGAAACATTCCCCCTCTACGCAGTTTTTTTGACTTCTGTACTTAATATTTTATACAAATTTTTTTTTTCTTAGCATAGCTTTATAGGAATAGGATTACTGTGCCAAAAAAATAAAAAGATTTTTAAGGGTCATGACACACAGCATTGATTTGCTCTCTGGAAATGCTATAATTTGTGCTTTCATCAATGAGATACATTTCTCTGGACATTCGTAGTCATAAAATACTGTATTGGCCATAAAATGTTCACCTTTGCCAATCTGACAAGAAAAACATTAATCTTGTTATTGAATTGTTTTCTATTTCTTTGATTACTAATGAGGCTGATTATTTTTCATCTGTTGTCCATTTTTTAAAATTAATTTTATTTATTTATTATTTTTGGGGGGTGTTGTCCATTTTTAAGTCTAAGCGGTGAATTGTTCATGTCCTTTGTTGTATTTTTAAGTGTTTGAATTTTTTTAATTTTCTTACTTGAAAAAGTACTTAATTTTTTTTTCATATTTGTATTGGTAACTTGTCTTTCTTTCCGCACCCCACTCCCAGCTTTATGGTGATATAATTGACATATCACACTGCGTAACTTTAAGATGTACAACATGACAATTTGATGCAATATAAATATTGTGAAATGATTACCACGATACTGTTAACACATCCATTACTTCGCCTTTTTTTGTGAGAATATTTAAGATCTACTCTCTCAGCAACTTCCAAGTATATAATACAGTATTGTCAACTATAATCACCACGCTGTAATTAGATCTTCAGAACTTTTTCATCTTATAGCTGGCAGTTGGTACCCTTTGGCCAACATCTCCCCGTTTCCCCCACCCTTCAGCCTCTAGCAACCACTGACTCTGTTTCTACGAGTTCAGCTTGTTTAGACTCCAAATATAAGTGAGATCATACAGTACTTGTCTTTCTCTGCCTGACTTATTTCACTTAGTATAATACCCTCAAGGTTCATCCATGTTGTTGCAAATGCCAGGATTTCCTTTTTATGGCAAGATACTATTCCATTGTATATATGCGCCTGTTTCTTTATCCATTGATCCGTTGTCGGCCACTTACCTTGTTTACATGTACTGGCTATTGTGAATAATGCTGCAATGAACACAGGTGTACAGGTATCTCTTCAAGATGCTGATTTCATTTCCTTCACATCTGTACCCAGAAGTGGAATTGCTGGATCATAAGGTAGTTGCAGTTTTAATTTTTTGAGGAACCTCCACACTGTTTTCCATAGTGACTGGATCAATTTACAGTCCCTCCTACAGTGCACAAGGGCCCCCTTTTCTCCACCTCCTCCCCAATACTTGTTATTTCTTGTCTTTTTAATAATAGTCATTCTAACAGGTGTGAGGTGATATCTCATTGTGGTTTTGACTTGCATTTCTCTGATGATTAATGATGCTGAGTGTCTTTTCATGCACCTTTTGGCCATTTGTATGTCTTCTTTTGAAAAACGTCTATTCAGGTTCTATGCCCATTTTGTTTTTGCTGTTGTTGTTGTTGAATTGTTTGGGTTTTATGAATTGAGTTGTATGAATTTTTATGTACTTTGGATATTAACTCCTTATCAGATATACGATTTACAAATATTTTCTCCCATTCCATAGGTTGCATTTAATTTTCTTGATGGTTTCCTCTGCTGTGTACAAGCTTCTTGATTCGATGTAGTCCCTCTTGTTTACTTTTTTGCTTTTGTTGCCTTTGCTTTTGGTGTCAAATTCAAAAAAATCATCGCCAAGACCAACTTCAAAAAGCTCACCCCTACATTTTCTTCTGGGAGTTTTATGGTTTCAGCTCTTATGTTCTTTCCCCATTGAATGGCCTTGTATATATATCTTCTTTGGTTAAGTTTCTGTTCAAGTCTTTTGCCCATTTTCTAATTGAATTCTTTTTAAACTGTTGAATTCAGAGTGTTCTTTACATACTTACTGTGGATATTATTTATTTGTTGAATACGCAATTTGCAAATATTTTTCTTACAGTCCCTAGCTTGTCCCTTCATTCAATTAACAGGGTCTTTCATACAGCAAAAGTTTTAAATTTTGATTACATTTAACTTATCAATTTTTTTTATCTTATGGATTATGATTCTGGTGTCATGTCTAAGAACTCCTGGCCTAGCCCTAAGGTTCCAAAGATGTTCTTCTACTTTCTTCTAAAAGTATCATAGAAATTATAACATATATTTAGGTGGAAGGTTTGGTTTTTCTTAAACTATTTTTTAAATTACTTTAATTTTTATTTATTGGCTGTGTTGGGTCTTCATTGCTGCACGCAGGCTTTCTCTAGTTGCGGAGAGCGGGAGCTTCTCATCATTGCGGTGCACAGGCTTCTTAGTGCAGCGGCTCCTCTTGTTGAGCTCGGGCTCTAGAGCGCAGGCTCAGTAGTTGTGGTGCATGGGCTTAGTGGTTCCACAGCATGTGGGATCTTCCCGGACCAGGGATTGAATCTAAGGTGGATTCTTAACCACTGCGTCACCAGGGAAGTCCCTAGGTGGAAGTTTGATTGTTTGTTTGTTTTTGGCCTATGGATGTCCAATTGCTACAGCACCATTTGTTGGAAGTCTATCCTTCTTCCATTTAATTGCTCTTACGCCTCTGTCAGATACCAGTTGGAAAAAATCAATTGGTCACCGTTGTATGTGTCCATTTTGTGTTCTTTATTCTTTTCCATTGATCTATGTGTCTATCTCTCCACTAATATTGCACTGTCTTGACTACTGTAAATATATAGCAAATCTTAGAATTGGATAGAACGATTCCTCCCACTTAGGGATCGTTTTAGTTCCTTTGCCATTTCATCTGAATTTTAGAATAAGCTCATCTATGTCTATAAAAAGAAATCTTGCTAGGATTTGATAGGAATTGCATTCAACCTACAGAAGCCCAGGGAGAATTGCTGTCTTTACTATGTTGAGTATTCCAATCTGTGACCACAGTATGTCTCTCCATTTACTTAGCTCTTCTTTGATTTCTTCATCAGCATTTTGTTTTTCAGCATTGATGTCCAGACATGTATTATTATATTTCTATCTTAATAAATTGTTTTTTGAACATTTATAAATAGTAGTGTATTTTATTTTTGATTCTACCTGTTCATTGCTGGCATATATATATATATATTTTTGTATCTACATAACTATTTTTATTTAAGCAAAAGAAGATCAATGTTTAGCATCCACTTGCACTGCAAAGTGCCTATTTACTTGCCATTTATGTTTCTATTCTTTGCTAAAATATTTGGGTTTTTTTTTTGCAAATATTTATTCCATAAGTATCTTAGCAAAATCACCAGGGGAACTTTCAGGAAACAAAAGGAAAGCTGCTAAAATTATGCACAGTACATTTTCCTTAAAACATATCAATTTTTAGCATCCTGAAGTCAAGACCAAAAACCTTAAAGGAAATGCCACAGGTCAGCCCGGAAGATCTGTCTGAGAAAAATTTAAGATGCTAACAATGCTGCTCTTCTGATATTGCAAGGCTTTACGGAAATATAACTCACCCTGAGTCATCCTTTTAATGTTCAATGTTTTGAGTATATTCACAAAGCTGTGAAAGCATTATCACGATCTAAGAAACTCTGTACCTCGTAGCAGTCGCTCCCATGCTCCCCTCCACCCAGCCCCCGACAACCTAATCTCCTTTCTGTCTCTATGGATTTGCCTGTTCTGGACGTTTCATATACATGGAATCATACAATATGTGGTATCTTATGTCTGGCTTCTTTCCCTCACCATACTGTTGTCAAAGTTTATCCATGTTGTAGAACGTATTTGTATTTCATTCTTTTTTATGGCTGAATAATATTTCATTGTATGGATGTGTCATTTTTGTTTATCCATTTATCACCTGATGGGCGTTTAGGTTTTTTTTTTCTACGTGACTGTAGAATTTAAAAATTAAACTTTTTATTTTGAGATAATTATTGATTCACATGTAGGAGTAAGAAATAACAGATCCTACCCAGTCTTCACCCAGTTTTCTCCAATGGCAACATCTTGCATAAATACCACAACCAGGGAATTTACACTAAAACAATACACTGATTTTATACAGATTTCAGCAGTTTTGCCTAATATTGTGCTTTAGCTCTAGGCAATTTTATCACGCGTACATTTGTGTAAGATGGAACAATTTCACACCAAAGAATCCACTGTGCTGCTCTTACAACAACATGCAGCTCTCTCCTCACCCCACTATGAATCCCTGGTAAACCACTAATCTGCTCCCCATCTCTATAACTGCCATTTTAAAGTATATATTTAAAAAATTATGTGTATAAATGGACTCATACAATATGTAACTTTCTGAGATTGCATTTTTTCCACTCAGTATATATCTGTTGAGATCCATCCAAGCAGCTGTATCAGTAGTTCATTCTTTTTATTATTGAGCAGTGTTTCATCTGTTTAACCATTCGTCTGCTGAAGGATATGTGGATTGTTTCCAGTTTGGAGTTATCATGAATAAAGGCACAATGAGCATTTGTGTATATGCCTTTGTGTGAACATAAGTTTTCATTTCCCTGGGATAAAAGTCCAACAATGCAATTGGTGGGCTGTATGATAATTACATGTTTGGTTTTACAAGAAGTGAACTATTTCGAGAGTAGATATACCATATTAGATTTCCATCAGAATTGTATGTGATCCACTTCCTCCACACCCTTTCCAGCATTTCCTTCTGGCCACCATGGTTTCTGATGAGAAATCCAATTGTCATGTGAGTCATTGCTCCACTATAGGTAATGTGTCCCCTTGCTAACTACTTTTAAGATTTGTTCACCTTTAATTTGGAGAAGTCTGCAACGTGTCTTTGAGTGGATTTCTTTGGGTTCTCTTCTTTGGGTTCACTCAGCTCCTTGAATCTATAGGTTTATGTCTTTGGCCAAATTAGGTAAACTTTCAGACACTATTTAATATTTCTTTTGCCATGGACTTTTTCTTCTCTCCTTCTGGGACTCCGATGACAAGAATGTTAGATCATTCATTATTGTCCCAGAGGCCCCTAAGGCTGCACTCATTTTTTTTTGTTTTTTTGCTGTCATTTATGGGTGTTATTTATTAATTTTTATTGGAGTAGAGTTGCTTTACAATATTGTGTTAGCATTGTACATATGTGGTACAGCAAAGTGAATCAGCTGTACGTATACATACACCCCCTCTTTTTTGCACGCACTCATTTTTAATTTCAGTCTATTTTGTGTTGAGCAGATTGGGTAATTTCTATTGATCTATCTTCAGTTCACAAATTCATTCTGCTGTCATCTCCCCTGATATGGAGCCCGCCAGTGAGGTTTTGTTTTTTGTTTTTAAATTTCAGTTGTCCTAGTTTTCGGTTCTAACATTTCCACTTGTTTCTTCTTTGTATTTTTGTTTTGCTGGGACTTTCTCATTTGTTTCTATCCTTCCCTGGATTCAGCGTTTTCCCCAAGGAGCATGTTGAATCGGGGTGGCTGAGAGGTTTGTCCTCACTACCCCCTACCCCCCAGTGGTCAGCTAGCTAACAGGATGCACCTTCACGCCCTGGCCCAAGACGCCACAGGCGTGAACACCCAGCCCCAACCACTCCTGAGTGCCCAGGCCTTGGCTAGAGTGGCCACAGGGTGGGAGCAGGGAAACCACACGGTGGGAGCCTAGGGTTGGGGGGTGGGGGAGGCAGGACTGTGCGTGAGCTGAGGCTCCAAGCCCCCCTCAGGCTCCACTGTCCCATCAGGCTTCACTTGAAAACACACACTCAAAGATAAAATTAAGAATTCCAAAATGGCAAAGATAGAGCACTGAAGTCCAAGTGCAGGGACCTTATGAGCACAAGCCCTGTGTATTCTTTTGTTTCGCACTCAATTTTGTAATTTTCATATAAATGCTAAAAGTTGTTACTTATATGTGATTTATATTTGTTTCTATTGTGAATAAAATGTTCCCATTATATCTGCTAACAGGCTAGTAATGAGAATATAGGAAAGTCATTTTTTAGTTACTCTTGATGGCTATTTTAGTATTTCTTATCTCACCATTTTAGTAACATTTAATAAAGTTTCAATATCAGTCCTCTTAGGTTTACTACATAGAAAAGTCATGTACAAGTAACAGCTATTGAGCACTTAGCATTGCTAGGTACTGTTTTAAGTCATTTAATCCTCACAACCCTTTGAAGCAGGTACTCTTATTACCCCCATTTCACAGATGAGGAATGTGAAACGAGAGGCTTGCCCAAGGCCAAAGAGCTAATAAGTAAGGGGCACAGTCTAAATTCAAAATCAAATCCAAGCCTTCTAGCTCGAGTCCACATCCTCAACCACCAGGCCATAATAACTCTATATTGATTACATTAACCCCCTTTATTTCTGCCTGAAGACCAAGTGCCTTGGGTAAAACTGTCTGAACAAGGCTAACTGTAGTGACAGCACACATCCTTCTCTTGTTCTTAATTTTAATTAGTCTGTTTCTTTTCTCTCTCTCTTTTTTTGGCTGCATTGGGTCTTTGTTGCTGCACACGGGCTTTCTCTAGTTGTGGTGAGCAGGGGCTACTCTTTGTTGTGGTGCACGGGCTTCTCATTTCGGTGGCTTCTCTTGTCGCAGAGCACAGGCTCTAGGTATGGGGGCTTCAGTAGTTGCAGCACACGGGCTCAGTAGTTGTGGCACACAGGCCCTAGAGCATTCGGGCTTCAGCAGTCGCGCTGTGTGGGCTCAGTAGTTGTGGTGCACGGGCTTAGTTGCTCTGCAGCACGTGGGATGTTCCTGGCCCAGGGATCGAACCCATGTCCTCTGCATTGGATTCTCAACCACTGCGCCACCAGGGAAGTCCCCTGTTTCATCTTTAAGTATAATGATGGCTGTGGCTTAAAAAGGAAACCTTTATAATGTGAAAATATTAATAACGTATATTTTCCTAAGATGAAGAACCAAAAATTAACCTATTTGGAAGACGGATGGATCAGGAAACTTTATTGATAAGGACTTCTGTTCCAAAGGGTTATTCCAATCACATTACTAGTACATAAAATATCAATACTTCTTGTTGAGAAAACAGAAACTCTGGCCATAGTATGGATGCTGACTTAAGAGAAATATAAGGCAAGAGTCCAAAAATGAAGAATTCAACCAATATGATATATACACAAAAAAACCAATTGAGCAATTTACTTTAAACATAGGTAAGAAGTCAAAAGAAGACAGCTTTTTGGGGAGGCTGATAGGCATTTTATTTAACAAACATAATGTACAACGACTAAAAGAACAGTATATTCCCAGGAGAATTAAGAGTGTGTATACCTGGATTAGCACCTAGAAAGTACATAGAAAAGGAAAAAGGGGAACGCTTTCTACGAAGACCATCCGGGCCCAGGTTTCTACCAGCAGATTCTCCCGGCATTTGACGGTAACTCATTACATTCCAAGTCAGCTTGGCGCTCAGCTGACTCAGTTAACTGCTTCATGTCTTCATGCTTTAGGACAACCGATGTGTCAACGTGATGGATTTTATACGTTAATGTAAGTAAAAAGTTTTACATCCACCCCAGTTTTATTCCAAAACTACTGCACTACAAATCTGTGGTCCACCATGAGGAAGATACTGGAAAAGCAAAGGAAGCTTTCTGAACTGCTTGTGTGATGTGATCTTGTTCAAAGATGGTGCCCTGGGAATTACAATTTCACAGGTACACCGAGAATGTGTAGAAATCACTGATTGCAAGGAGGATCATAATGGTGTATTTAGGTTATGAAAGGCTCCATTAGGATTAGAAAAGGTTCTATGCTGCCAGGGGCTGTAAAGCCTCACTGAATGAGCTCTCAGTTCATGTTATACTGTGCATTTAGTGTCACATTCTTTGGTTACATCACATTACCCACCAGAAGGAAAATTCTTTTGCTTACAAAATAGTTCAGCAGTTCCTAACTGGGAGCAATTCTGCCCCCCAGGAGACATTTGGCAATGTCTGGAGACGATTTTTCACATCTGGGGGGGTTGCTACTAGCATCTAGTGGGGGTAGAGGCCAGGGACACTGCTAAGCACCCTATAATGCACGGGGCGGCGCCCAAACAAAAAAGTCCTCAGGCCCCAAACAGTACTGAAATTGAGAAACCCTGAAAGAGGCTTACAGCACACGTGTCTGGGTTGTCCATAAAGCCAAAGGTACACCATGGAGGCAGAAAGGACCCCCTGCACTTTAACGCTCAGAGGGGGGATTCCCCATCAGCGCACACCTGCAGAGACTTGTTCATTCCTGTCTTCTGACTCAGACCCAGGTCCGCTTCCCTTACCAAGAGCTCAGTAAATATCTGCTGAATGAAAGGAGGGAAGAGGTGCGGGAGGCGTGGTTCAGTCTTCAATCGGCAATCTGCTTCAGTAACTTTATATGACCTGAAAAGTATCCTGCACCTCAACGGTGTCACAGTCTCTGACTGTACAGGACCCCAAAGCTAGGGCTAACACATTGTAAAGATGCAGTCAATATTTTAAGGGAGTATGTGTAAATACTTCTAGATTCATTTTAGTGGGGCAAACCAAATAAAATGGTGTTAAAGGCAAACATTCAATATATTTCATTCTAAACTAAAAAAAAAAAAATTATTACATGAAATGCCATGCACAGCAGACACCATTCCTTTCTTTTTTTTTACATATTTACAATTTTACATATTTACTTAGCAATATATCTTCTATTTTTACAATTATAAAATTATTTCAAACTGTAGAACAGTGGTACCATTGAATTTTCTTAGACATTTTTGTGGCATTCATTTGTTTTATCCTTTAAAAGGCAATTATTTAACCAAATCCAAAACACTGAATGCCACAGAGGAAGCACATAGGAAAATCATGGAGAAAATATAGATTTAGAGACAAAACTTTCACACAAGCCTTAAATGACTCTATTTTCAGTGTCTCAAATAAATAGTACTTTATTATTTACTAAGCCTCCCAAGACAGGAAAAACAAAACGAAACAAACAAAACAATCCCCACAAACTGTACCTTTAAAAATGCTCTGATATTTATAAGCAATTCAGTTATACTCTAGACCCCAATCAGTGGGCTGTAGTAAGGGCTGGCTACAATTTAGGCTCGAATAAATACTATCCTCGTAAATTTTCATCATCCTGCATAAACTTGAGGTTGCAACGGTGGAGGAAGTTTATCATTTTCAACATTTTCAGAGTCAATAGCTGCTAAAGACTGATTTGGGGGCCTAATTTCAAGCGGATATTTCTCCACAATGTCTTGAACCTCTTTTGTGATTCCATCCGTCCAATCTATTAGGTCTTTCTCGAGTTTCTTGGCTTCAATCATAATCCTTTCCTGTCGTTCATTCAATTGAGACAGGAGATCCAAGTTCTTATACATCTGCTTAACACCTAAGCAAGCATCAGGAGACCAGTTCTCAGATTCCTGCTTCCTGGGAGAAGTCTGGCCGGACATGTATCGATCAAAATCTTCCTGACTTAAATTCAAAGACTGAGCGTCTAATTTCTCAATGAAAGCCACGGCACAACACTATAAAAAGAAGAGAATGTTATTTATTATAGTTATACGAGGAAAGCTATAAATATTCAAAGAGAATGTTAAAAATCCTTTTATTATGGAGAATTTAAAGCAGAATCAAAAGTCCAACAAAACAATCTCATGAACCTCCATGGACTTCAGCTTCAAAAATCACCAACTCACAGCCACTCGTGTAGTTTCCTTTATACTCCCATCTGCAACGACACATTTCTTCCTTAAAAAAAAAAACTGAATCTAATTGCCAACTTCGAGTCTGTCAGAAATTCAGTCCTCTCCTCGGGTTGTTCGAAGGTCTTAGGGTCTTGCACAGAGTGAAGTATCTGAAGCGGCACCGTCAGTATTTGTTCCACAATGGTTATCACAGAGCTTCCTGTGTGGTTCCTTGAAGTCACAGGCTCTCTGCTTCCCTGCCATGGTGCAAGGCAGAGGAACTGCTGTGGTGGCCGGGAGCACCATGGCCAAGGATCTGGGGGCCATGCCCCACAAGACCCTTCGTCTGAGGCCGTGCCAGCTCCACAAGACCCACCCAGTGCAATGCCAGCCACTGGGCATGTCCTCAGGTACTGGTGTGGCACAAAGACCAGACCTGTGGTCCTCAAAGAGATATTTTAACATCAAACGGTTAAAAGAATACGCTTTGAAATCAGACAACCCATGTGAATTGTCACCTCTGTCACTTAACAGCCCGGAGTTGTGTGACTCTAGAAAAGTTACCTAAGCTTCTGTGGTTTCCACATCTGTAAAATGGGGGAAATACCACCCAGATCTATTGTGAGAATTAAACAACATAACACATGTAACATGTTTAACTCATGGGTCTGTAGTAAGCAATGAATACATGGTAGCAATCATAGTACAGAAATGCTGGGGCAGATGTTGAGTGACACAGACATGTTAGTTATATTTCCTTATATTAATTAAATTTTTCTACAAGCAGAACACACCTTTTTCACACTTTCTTTTTAAAAAAGCTATTTTCATATAAAAAAACATGCACTATAAACAGGAGAAAACAGGCAGATCTCAGAATTTCCTCTGAGAAACTCATTCACAGGATCTTACCTTATCATTCATAAAAAAAGAGAATCACCTCCTTAAGTAATATTTACCAAATCTATTTCAACAGACTCATCTGATGAGAATGTGCCTGTCTAACTGTGTGTGGAATCGCTGCAGCCTGTCACCTGGACAGAGGAGGCACCTAAGACGATTCTAACGTTCCTGGCTTAGGGGAGTAGTTGTGTGGTACTGCCACTGATGGAAATACGTGCATACTGGACAAGAAAGAGACACTGGATGGGAAAGCAGCTTCAGTTTTGAACACACTAAGTCTGAGGGACAATAAATAGCTGGAAGCGGAGCTCAGTGTGAGGTCAAAGCAGGTGACCTTGGGTCATCACTGGGCAGGTGACCAGCAGAGCTATGACCCGAGAAGACAGACTAGGGAGAGAGATGCACAGAGGACAGAACCCGAGGGAATAACACACTCAAGGGGACGTGGAGGACACGAGGCCTACAAAGAGCCCAGGAAGATGGAGTGGACTTGTGGAAGCCAAGGCACATGAGAAGTCCCAGAAGGAAGGAGTCATAAGGAGTGTTAAAGAGGTGACGTGAAACTGAGCGTTCCCATGGGATCTGGCAACTGGCGGATTTTTTTTACTTTTGCCACAGCAGCTTCACTGGGGCAGTGGGAGCAGAAGCCAGACTCCGCATCAGGCAAGAAGTGGATGAAGAAAGAGGGTGTGAACACAGTTAAGGCTGCAGGTCAGGGGCTGGGAAGCTGCAGAGTGTAAGTGATTCAAGTACCCATATTTTTAGACAATTTACCAGAAATACTTCCTTATGTAACCTGGCCTCCCCTCCCTCCCTATCATCCTGTACAACTTCCAGCACAGGAAACAAAGAACATAAGGTGTTTTGAGGCTCAAATTCATTGGCTTGACAATAAATCTAGTCTAAAGCAAACAAGCAGAAGTCCAGCGGTCAGTAAAAGGAAGCATTCGGTCTTATGACTTAGATATGCATACCTTACTACTGCCTGCCTAGGGCTAATTAGCACTGTAGAAAAACAACAGCTGGAAATCATTTCATATCCTCTAAACTTATGCTTTCTTAAAATATCTCAGTATTCAGTTTTAAGAGGTAACTTATAGAAATAAAACACAAAATAAATATTAAATCTTTTAGTAAAGGAATCAGTCCAAGATCTGACTTCTTCATGGTGGAAACAACCAAGTGAGTGGCTCTTACACCCAGAACCCTGGGGAGCAATGGCCAACCGCAGCAGCGGGGACTCCTCCATGTGGCTATCATGCGTCCTGTAGGGGAACCACAATGGCCAAGTCCTGGGAGGTGGCATGTGTGCATGGCCTGGTCACATGTGCACTGTGACACCAAGCAAGCCTCCTCAGCTACGCGGACCCCTCGACTCAGGAGCACTATCGTGTCACAGGCCTGCGAGTGACCTGTCCTATCCTTAAAATAAATACCTTCTTGGTTCTTCTCCACAACACCAAGAAACCAAACACTTACCAGATTGGTGAAATAGTAGCCATCCTCTCCAGTCATCAGTCGGCTTGGGTTGCAGAAGCGGGTGATATACTGGATATTGGACTGAAGGCGTGGGGGGTTGCCCTTCAAAACAATGTAGATGAGAGTGGGTAAGAAGTCATCGGCTGAAGCTGGCTCATTCTTGGTGATCTTGATGGCATTGAAGATGTGCTTGCTGCACTTGGTGATGCAGGCCAACTTGTCCCGGGGCACACGCTTCGAATCCATCTCAATGATATCTACAACGGAGAAAAGATGCTGCTTCTAGTGAGAAAATCATGACATCAAAGCGGCATTAGGATAACCATGTTTTATCTAAAGTACAGAGGTACCCTTGCTAACCTCTTCTCCACCAGTTAATGTATGAAAAACTTAGACTGCAACCACAGCAGATACTAGCTCACACTTGACCACGAGCCAGGCCCTGCACAGTGTGCTCTCCACCCCCAGATTACGTACGTGCACTATTATTATTCAGGGAACTGAGGTTCCGAGAGGTTCAATGATTTGCCCAAGATCATACAACAAAAAGGGACGGATTTGAAGCCAAGTCTACCTGACTCTGAAAGCCCATTCTTTTAATCATGATGGTATTATTGCTCCATGGAGAAATAAGCAGAGACTTTTTCTGTTTTTGTTCCTCTTAATACATTGTAAAACTCAGTTTAGAAGGCCTCATTTGCTTAATGCTTTTTAGAAATGTGACTATTATATTGATACAAGACATCTCTGTACTGGATATCCAAGTGCAAGCGGCTGAAATCCATCACATGGAGGTCGATGGTGGCCAATCCCTGCAGCATGTAAGTCTCCACTAGCAACAAATACCTACAACACCTTATGACACTTATAGCCTGCTGCTTAGCAGTGGCGATGAGCATGGGTATACATTTAACCGCATGAACAATATTTTATTTCTCTCAGAGAAAAATTATTTCACTGCCCTTAACTACCACTAAGTCCAACTGGTGGGCTCTTATACGTTCACATTCTTTGTCACAGAGACTAGGAGGCAAAGAGGAGTAGTTAGGTACAAACTCAGCACTGTCAGAACAACACAAGAGGAGGGCAGGTGTGTGCCTCTGGGTGGATGCATCTGCCTGCAGTCTAGAACATCATGAAAGAAAAGAGCTGAGGCAGCTTAATTTGACACCAATTTCTTGCCATTAGTGGGAATAAAAGTTTCAGATTTACATGGGATGGTGGTCCATGCCAAAGAGTTCTTTCTGCTCTTAGCTCTCATCCCTGAGGTCAGCTACCCAGGAAACCCTCGCAGGACTACCAGCCATGGAAGACGAACGTGTGCGGGACAGGAACACTGGACAGTGCAGAGGACTTACTGTAACTTACTAATACTTTTACTTCCCCTACTTACCTGTCTATCGTATGAATTACATAATTTTTGTTTGTTTTATTGTTTAGTTCCTTTTATCTTATAATTCTGGGTTGTAATTATTGCTACTACGTCTCGTCTATTTATTTATTTTTTCTATTTAAATAGAACTTATTACCAAAAAGATCTTGGGGAATGCATGTGTATCTCTCTCTCTCTCTCTATATATATATATATGTATATATATTTTTTTAAACAATTTTCACCCTATTTAGCCTTCTGCCTTTTACTATTGGTTTTCATTCTCTATTTCAAACATTTAATCATTTTGTCATTAATCTTTATTCTATAAGTTTTAAAGCAAATTAAAAGCGAGTCAGAGGCATACATCATTTTATTGCGCTTCACAGACACTGCGTTTTTTTTACAGATTGAGGGTCTGTGGCAAGCTGTGCGAGCAAGTTTCTCAGTGCCATTTTCCAACACCATTTGCTCACTTCGTGTCTCTGTGTCACATTTTGGTAATTCTTGCGTATTTCAAATATTCGTTATCATGATCTGTGATCTTTGATGTTACCATAGTAATTGCTTTGGCATTTTTAGCAATAAAGTATTTTTTAATTAAGGTACATACATTTTTTTTTTAAGCTCTTCATTGGAATTTAATTGCTTTACACGGTTGTGCCAGCTTCTGCTGTACACCAAAGTGAATCAGCTGTATTTATACATATATCCCCATATCCCCTCCCTCCCGCGAGCCCTTCCCACCCTCCCTATCTCAGCCCTCTAAGTCATCACCCATCATCGCGCTGATCTCCCTGTGTTCTGCGGCAGCTTCCCACTAGCTAGCTAGCTATTTTGCATTTGGTAGTGTATATATGTCAACGTACATTGTTTTTTTTAAGATACAATGCTATTGCACACTGAAGAGACTACAGTCTGCCATAAACATAACTTCTGTAAGCACTGGGAAACCAAAAAAGTTGTGTGACTCACTTTATAGTGGTATTTGCTTTCTTGCGGTGGCTGGGAACCGAACCCGCATTATCTCCGAGGCACGTGTGCCCTTTCTATCTGGACACGTGTGTAGCTGCCACTGCCGAGGTGCAGGGCCAGCAGTGTAAAAAGGAAGAAAACAGAAGGAATAGGAAGGAGAATAAAGGGGAAAACAAAACCCCAGGGATTTCTCCCACACTCTTTTTCTTGTAGTGAAACCCACCCTTCCTAAGTATCCTTCAGTCTGAGAGAAGTTTCTTTCTGTTTTTGGATCGCCCATCCCAAAGAGCAGCTCCATGATTTGCTCTGCCCTAAAGTCTAAACTAGGAGACATGGAAAGAAAAGCAAACAAAACAGGAAACTCACCACTGTATTAGCTGTTCCTCTAGTAATGACTCCCCTTCCCAATCTGCCTGCTAGTATTTACTTTTCAGAGTCCTCAGATACTGCTTTGTGTCTTCTATTCAGGGCTTTAATCAGTAGGAAAGAGGATTGAAGGTGAGTACTCTATCTTAGCAGGTGTCCAGACTTATCTTCAATGGGATTTTGAAAACAAAGTAGGTGGTACTTCTGGTTCAGTCAACCTGGGCACTCCTGCCATCTGAGCTGGATAACTCTGCTGCAGGGCACTGTCCTGTGCACTGCGGGATGTTTAGTAGCATCCGGGGGTTCTACCCACGAGAAGACAGATGTCAACTGACATGGCAAAGGCCTCAGCTCAGTGTATTTATAAATAAAACTGATGGTCCTGATTAGTAGCACAGAGGACGATTTGGAGAAATTTCACTGATTACCTCCTTATTTAAGACTACTGTTATAAACTGTCCTTTCAAAGGCCGACAAGTTTACAGTAGGAAGAAAGTGATCATACAAACTGTGGTCCTCAGAGGCAGAATGTGTCTGCACTTGGACTGGCAAGCAGAGGGGCTAAGATGAGAGAGTAAGAAGGCTTTTAAAATTTGGTGGCTGTATTTTTACCATCAAAAGATCTCTTGAAACTCTATCTTAGATGCCTCAAGAGAAAAGCTCCACCTCTCAAATTCTATTAATAAACTGCTGATGTATCGACATCCTCTTTTCTTATTTCTACTTTTAAGGAAACAACGATTTGGCACTTGTAGCTTCTGGTTTTACCAGGTGGCTTTTCAGAAAAGGTGTGTCCTGTGGCTTTTTCATAAATTCCTATGAAGTACTTTAAACATAAACCAGTTGGTCTTGAACTTTTTAGTAAGAGTCTTTGGAGAAAACTTAAGTACAAGTTTCAGGCTTCACCTGTGATCTCTTATGGACGTTCCCTGAGCAAAAGGTAGGGGAGGGGGTGGGCCTTGACCCAAAGCAGTCATTCATGGGACCATGAGTAGCCTAGAAGAAAAGCTCTGAACAACAAAGAGAACAGTATTTAGTGAGGCCAGGTAAACTGTACACAGGGAAATACAGAAAATAATTCATTTCTTTTTTTTTTTTGGCACACGGGCTTAGCGGCTCTGTGGCATGTGGGATCTTCCTGGAGCCAGGATCGAACCCGTGACCTCTGCATTGGCAGGCGGATTCCCAACCACTGCGCCACCTAGGAAGCCCAATAATTCATTTCTTAATGAGAGCTGAAATGTGAAGATGTACAAAGAGAAGCAGAACCTGAGAAAGTGGAAGAATCATGTTAACCAGCAGACAACTCAGTCGCTAGAGGGGCCCTGGAGCTAAGTTTCTGTGACAGCCTTCCCTCCATTCCAACTCTGATAATACCTTAAGCAAACCCTCATTTCTTCCTGTAACTCGAGTCTCTGGTTCTTATAACCAAAGGAGACTACTTAATGGCATGTCTCCAACACTGCTAAACATCAGCTGACCCACTTTCCTTCCCAGCAGAATTTCATTAACAATCTCCAAATCAGCAAGTCTTTCCGACTCTTCTCCTTAATTAAGGAGAAGCTGGGCAAGTTGGATGTCTTCTCCATTAGGAGGTTTTTTGTTTTTTGTTTTGTTTTTTTTTTTAACTTTTGTGTTGCACTTCTGCTGGGTTATTTCCTATGAATAAGAAACAGAAACTTATTAGGTGCCTGGACCTGTCCAGAATGTCAGAGCCACATCGATTTAGGGCACTTCATTTACTTCTTGAACAAACCAGAAAAGTAATTCAAAGCACATCTCTGATGAACAACCAATTAGAGGCATCATTTTAATACATAACTCTAGCTTGGGGATGACCCTGCCTCACCAATTCCACCTCTCAAAATTAGTTTGAATATATAAATGAAACTGAGTTTTAAGAAATTTAACCTAGCTGTATTTGACTTTAGTTTAATGCTCAAGAAATAAGAAATGGTCATGGAAGATGGAGGAAAGTGGTTTACCTGCTAATCTGAATGCTTCAAATTCATAAAACTAACACTCTTAAATCACTTTTACCACATTCCAACATAGCTTTGGCAGTGTGCATTTTAGAAGTACTTCAGAAACACTATCTTTTTGCCCACTGAAGTAAGTGTAGATTTATAAAGCCAAATGCTAACTTCAAGGGGAAAACAACCCAATACAAAAGCTCTTGGTTTCACTGACCTGTAATTGCTTTCACCACCATATCAGACACTTCTGGAATTTCTTCATTAACAGGGACACAAAGCATCTGAGGTGTGACCCAGTGCAGGGCTCTACCGAGAGAGAGAGAGAGAGAGAGAGAGAGAGAGAGAGACAGTGAAAAACGATTCCAAGGATGGGCTGTAAGTGATTACCTTAACATTTCCTCAGTCACGGGAAAAGACGGGGCCACCGCTGACTAATCAGGCAATCCTGGGCCCACACACACACTAGAAGCTCGGCTGACGTGCCGGAGTAACTGGAATCCTAAGACAAGGCTTCTCTCCTGCGCTTATCACAAGAAAGCAGGAGACAATTTCGCAGCTGAAATGAGATTACACTATGGTTGAAAAGCTCCTGATATCGGAGAACAAAGATCTGAGAAGACTCTGCTGCCCCCGTCCTCGCTGCCGCCTTTCCGGCTGTGCCCTCGGCTGCCGGGGCGCACCAGAGCATGAGTGAGAGGTCGACAGGCACGCGTCACTTCCGCCCGAGTCACTGAGGTTCCTGGTCACATGGCAACGTCACTCCAGAGACCCCGCTGCTGCCCCTCACCGCCCGCCTGCCTAACGCTCTCAGCCTGCACCTCGGTCCAAAGCCCGCCTGGTTACTGCTGGCTCTGTCTCCCATCTTCCCGAGATCAACTGCTCACATCTGGTGAGACACCATCCCGTGCAGAGCCACCCACCGTCAGCCGCGCTGTCCAGGAAGCCCACTTGCAATTCCCAGGCCCCTCCCCTCCAGAAGCACCTCGTCGTGCTCAGGCTCGGCCCTGCTCCCACATGTAGAGGCCTCTGTCCTCTGTGTTCTGCTGCCTTTGGCATGCAGAGCACTGGGGCTCACTCCCCTGGCCATGGAAGAGTGGGTGCCCTGTGAAGTGTTAGCAACGCAGTGCTCGTGGCAAGATGCGCTGGGAGGAACAGCTGAATCACGAGCACGCCTGGCAGGAATGAGGAAAAACGACACACACTGCCTTGATATGGGCGCTCACAGCTTCCTGCCTGACAAGTCAGTCCGTGCAATGAGATGACAGAACAATGAAATGTCCTCCTGTTCCTTGGAAATTCTGGATATTTGAACAGTCTCAAGTATCACACACGGTTCTTATCTAAAGCTGCCTGGATTCAAATGGATAAGCAAGATGGTGACTTGAGCCTTTTCCTCCTGTCAATTTACCACATTTCTTTCTGATACCACAAAGGAGTTTATATGCTAAGGATGGCAGGTACCTTAGCTGTTACTTGCTCTGAAGGGTTGAAACTCAAGTGCCCTGTTTTTCTGCAATGTGTTCTTCCAATAGGAGGTAGTAAACACAACAAGAAAAAGCAGAACAATCCACTACCTGATCCTTCTTTGAATAGCGAGATCTTTCTTCTCATCATCAGTAGTTTCTGGACAGAACACATATTTATAGAGACGAGTCATGATGTACTTTTCAATCTGATCCATTATCTTCTCAACTCTTTCTGGAGGCACTGAAATATCCAAATAGATATTTGAATGAAGGATGAATATTTAAAATTAAGAGTATGTTTCCACAGTACTTTCAATGTAGCAGAAAATTGATTTACCAGAAACACATTAAACACACTCAGAAACAATAAAATGTTACATTAAAAAGTACCCTTTAAGAAATTACCTCAACTTTTGGGGCTGCCTTTTACAGAGTCCCTACTTCTCACTTAAGCTGCCTGGCAGAACCTAATGGGTGCACACCCTCCCAAGTGGGAAGGTCTCAGCATGGGTCCTTCCCTACTGCTACATTAGAAAAGCACTTGAAACTCCCAAGACCAATGAATGCTGGCAAGACTTGCCCTTTCGTTTTTCTGAGTTTTACTGTAAACCTTTAGAGGTCGCACTGATGTATACATATGGGGTGGATTTCTCAGATATGCATGTAGGCTAAGTACACCCTAAAATCCACATCAATGGAAGTCAAGTTCAAGAAGAATCCCTAAAAACCTACAGCACTGCCAGTGGTTCTCGATTTCTTTCCTGTCCCAACTCACATGAGGAATATGACTGTGAATAATGACTCACCATGATGGCAATTCCAAGGTGGGGGCTTCATTTAGAAACTTCCCAAGGGGTTTTAGTCGCCTCTGTCCCTACCCCTAATAAAAGTATTAAACATTGCTCAAGAAATGATCCAACTGCTTGATTACCTTGGAATGATATACATGGTGGTTTTCAAAGATACTGCTAAGTATAAAATCAGCCACCTGAAAATCAGCGTAGTAATTTTATAGAACAGAGTGGGCAAACCAACCAAGCCTTTGGAGAAAGAGAGAAACTGCTAAGAGACTCAGCAGCAGGCCCTGTGCAGCTATCAGCAATCCCTCGAAGGCGGGCTAACAAAGTATTACCTTTTCCACGAGTCTGCATTCTCTCAGCCACATTCTGGTAAAAATCCTGAGTACACTCTGACTGCTCCTCAATGCTTAAATCCTGAAACAAAGGGACAGAGAGGCTGCTCAGTGGCTGAAGAAAGATCATGAGGAGAGCTCTAAAAACCCACTCCTTGAACTAATCTCAAAAGTACTTACAAATGAATGCGGCAGGGGAGAAAAGCCTGCCCACTAATATTACTTACAACATTCCATGATCTCTTATTTCTTTTTGTTGTACGTACGTATTCTTATATGGGTACAATGCATATTTTGATAATTTACATGTTTGTGTACATTTTGATTAGTCTAATCTACTTAACCATTTGATGGCTTTATAATATTCCATTATATTAACCAATTTATTTAACCATCTTCTATCACTGTGTATTTGGGTTCTTTCCCTTTTTTCACTAATCATATATTGCAGCTATAAACAACTGTGTGAAGACGGTTTCTTTCTGGTTATTTCATTGTGATTCATTTTCAGAAGCGGCATTAACAATTTAATAAGTATGAAGAGCTTTACAACAGCTCCAAGTATCTACAGTAGATACAATCCTCAGAAACGCCAAGTACAGTCATTAGCCATGTATGTGTGCTTACATATATTTATTCCCCACCTTCTTCCAAAAATATTTGAAGTCTATATAAAAGATGAACATAGTTTAGCACAATAACCTAGAAAATGATAAACAAAACAAAACATGGAGAGAAACAGAAACAGAAAGGAAAGCCAGGAAAGATAACACAAAAATGGATTCCCTGAAGATACAGAAGTTAGCAAAAAGTCAGCCCATAAATCTGTCTCTAACTAAACTTTCTAGCAATCATCACTAAGGTGAAAATCGTCACATAACTGAGTGTCCAAAATGTAAGAAGCAAACTAATTCTTCAGCTGAAATTCTGACACCAAAATCAGGAATTTCTCCAAGCTTTCTCATAAAGATGTCATCATAGATGGGCATGAATACGGTCTAAGACAAATTCTTCAGCACTGCTTCTCACAGACCACTTCTGCACAGGCTAACAGCCAATAAAGCCCCGGCGAAACATGCAGACCTGACACTCTGGCTAATTCAGGAAAGATGCCGTGGGGTGAGGGACAGGGACCAAACCTTGCCTCTCTGCCTCCACAATGGCCCCCCATCCATCCTTCTGGCTGGGGTTCTCATTACCTCTCACTTGGAGTTCAGCTGCTCTCCCCACCTTTGCTCTTTCTCAACTGATCATCTTAGCTTATGATCTGGTCCCCACTCACCTGGCCAGGTTATCTATTGTTGAGAATCTGCAGTTAGTTTTCCTGCCTACCACTGTGAAATTATTCTCTGTCCAGGTGACTTTTACTCCTCTCGAATCCTCCAACAGCTGTCCAAGGAAGTTCCACAGTATTTCCTTTAAGGCTCAGTCCACATCTTGCCTCTTCTAAGGTGCCTCAAAATAACCTTGCAGGCCTCACTGCACTCAGAGCGCTCTGTGACCACACTGACTGTAGAAATGGTTACTGCCTGAATGTTCTTTAATACCATTAAACCTCTTCCCTGGTCATTAAGAACAATTCATCAACAGCTGAATTTAGCTCCTCTCTGTAGGTGAAATAAAAATCTTAATCTGCTTTCTTCTAAGCTTTTTCCTGCTTAGCTCTTTTATTTGGTTGGCATGTAAGGTTCACAGTATGAAAAATAGACCTTAAATAATCTGCATACAAACTTCCCTTTTGCAGCAGCAATTAGTAAAAAGCAATACTGTTTCCGTTTGTTTTCCAATTCTCATACAATTTGCTCCTAAGAAACTGAATTTATTTCTGGAATCCCTAGTTTATTTCACTGTTCTCTCTCTCCTCTCTCTCTCTGTTTCTCTCTCTATATATAAATACATGAAAATCATATCTAGTTGTGATAACTTTCATTTTAGTATATTCTGAAGTCTGCTACATTTAGAAACCTCCCATCCTAAACCCTTGCTTCCTTCTTTTTCTAGAATAAACAATGTAACATTGTAGTTTAATATTTTAAGTGCTCATACTGACCTGCAAAGTATTTGTAAATTTATCTTGTTTTCCTCAGCTAGGTTCAAGATATTTTACTACCTCAGCTAAATCCAAGATAAAATCCAGTCTCTTAATTCTTTGAATGAACTTCTTTCTATATTAGATTGTTATTATTTAATAATCTTTTTATTGCTATTGTCTTTAAAAATTGCTGTTTTTTTAAAAAATAAAAACATGCTAGGCTCTTTAGCTTTCTAGCTCTGGCATCTTGTACTGTAACCGAGTTTTGTGGATTTATCTCACCATGTTGCTAAGTTTATACCTCTATTAGTATTCTGCTTTCCCTTGGATTTTCCAGTAGGATTCTTTTTCCCCAATTTCTGTAAAATTATATTTCTATCCATTCTAAAAACATTTATTACATGGTTAACAGAACTGCTAGCCACTGTACAAGACAATAATAAAAAATAATAAAATTCTCAGAGGGCATTTGGCTTAAACAGGAAGACTGAATGCAAATAATTCAGTACTTTCTGCAACGGATTATCTACTTAGGTAGCTTAGACAGGCTACCTTTCATCTGCACCAAATCTTAACACTAAGAACACACTTCTTATGATTACTACTAGTACTCACTTCTAACTAGAAACTGTGACCTCCTTTTAAAGGCCTAAATGGCCTGTTTTATAGGTGGCAATGGATCACCTATTCCTCCCCCAGTTCCACACAATCACTGTAATTTTGTTATAATTCAGAAAACTCCTTTTTATGTTTCTATTTCTATTGTACAGATTTATACTTCAGTGTTTATTCTGTAATGTGAACTAACTCCCTTACCACTCTGTCCTCCTGTCCTGCTTTAGATTCTTTGAGGACTTAACCACTGTTATATATATTAGTTTATTGTCTATCTCCTCTGCTAAAAGGTCAGCTCCATGAGGGTGCTGTTCACTACCGCATCCTTGGGGTCTACAACAGAGCCAGACATAGTGCTCAACACTAGCTGAATGAAAGAAGAATGGAAATGGCCATTTACTATTGTCCCACCCTTTACAGTACTGTAAAGATGTGGGGAGACAATTCTACATATATCTCTCCTATTTCTACACATCTTGTGAGGAGAGACACTGACTGCCTTTACTCTGCACCATTTCCAAGCATAGCTGTATAGCAGACAAGCCTGGAAGACAGAGGTAGGGCCTCCCTCAAGTGAAAAGGGTAGATTGTTGACTGTCTAGTACAATAATGTTTCCCTCTGGGGCAAAGGTCAGGCAAGCTCACAGCCCTATAAAAGATTCTCTTCTCTATCATAACTTACTGCGTGTGCAGGCATTACCTGGTCGTCTTTGCACTGCCCTGTGGGAAGTGATATGTAGGGAATTGGTACAAATGCTGATATACTCCGGCTACTGCTAATGCTGTAATAAACCGGCCTTTTTTTCCCCCTGACCCAGGAGGCTTGTGTCTTCTGCCAGTATCCATGAAACAACGGCAGGCTAACTTCTCACTTGCAGGTAGAACATCTGAGATCCTTCAAAGTTCTTGCCAAAGAGCTAAGTGATATGACTGCAGGTTTGTGCTGGCAAATTCTTTTAGGTTTTAAAAAAATTTCAAAAGGTTTTTCATAGTTTTCTAAGAAAAAACACAGTCTAGCGGTGTAAATGAATCCTCTTCTTTAAGTATTCTCTAGCCAATGCCTGGGATCATCTTTTCCATAATGTCTTTATGAAGCCATTTTATTTTTTTTCCTAAAAATTTTTTTCCTTTCTAGTGTAAAAGTTTGACAAGCAGATATATTCCTTTGACTATTCCGAGAGGTTCTCTATATTCTTTCTTAACTGTCTGGCTGAAGTCTTAAATTTTTTTCTACCCATATTTTGAGAATCTTTGACTATTTCCTTAATTATGTTTTCTGTGTATTTGACCTTTAGAAACTGGATCCCCATGATCTATTTTCTGGATTAAGTTTCTTTTGTACTACAGTTAACTGTTTGATCTATTTAGGTTCTTTTTTCTTTTTTTTTTCTTTTTCTTTTTGTATTGCTAGTTTCTGCTGCCTTCAATAATTTTTTTTTCCTTAGGATACTAAACATATTAGGGCTTTTCTCCTCTTAAATAAATCTTAAAATTAAACATTAATATTTAAAGTATGCCAAGCATGCAGTCCTCAGATTTTAAGATAGTCCACTTTACCAAGGAATATATCTTGAGGTCATGTAGCTAGCTGAATACAGACTGAAACATTTCTACATTTAGATGAATACAGAGGAAAAGTAATTGCTTTTTGTCAAATTCAATTATTGGCAAAATGAAGGTGGTGAGAAGTGTTAAGGCACATATGTTCATTTCATATCTCTAGGGAAAAGCCAATAGTCGATCACTTTTAGGAGCTAGATACCTACTAATTGCAAAGGAACTCAAATATGCTCTTCACAAACATCATCATATAATTTTTCAGCAAGAGAAATGTTTAAACTTTTGCCTTTCCTTCAACGAATGAAATGTGTAGGGGGCTAAGTATTCCAGCAACTCACATTCTACAGTGAGAAGAATGAAACAGTACCAGTTGGTGCAGCCAGGTAGCCAAACTGCAGAATTCCCAGAGACGTTGTGTTCATTTAAAATACCCTGATGTCACCAGAGTTTGAGCAGATGCAGCATTACTCATGATGCCCTAGAGGTCCAGTAGTGTCCTGCTGGCCTATTCTGCAAGTATGTGACATTATTAAACGTGTAGTCCTAAAAATCAATAAACAGACTCATGAATTAAGAGTTCATTAATGCAATTGTGTGTTGAGCCATTGGTTACTTGAGTCTTCCAACAAGGTTTAGGAAAAGATCAAAAGTCCTCATAGATGAATAAAGTGAACCAGCCTTTCAAGGGGTACAGCAGCTAGTCTTAAAAAACCTCTTCAAGAGGCTGCTATATTTCTTTCACCACCCTTACCAGGGTGGGTCTTGGGGTATGCCTATGCAGTTGTACCCCACTAGTTAACTAGCACCACTGTGCCCGGCTCTTTCCCCTCAACCAGCACATGGAACAAGGCCTCATGCCTGTAAGAGTCAAAACTTGGCTAGATCTGAACCATAACTGGTTCAAGTTAAGTAAGCCATGCTTCACGAACACCTTCTGAATGTGGACTTCGGTCCTTACGAGGACCTCACAGAGGCTCTTCAGGTGAGGGTTATCGTTTTAACTTCTTCATTGTGTTGCCTTCTCCGAAATGCCTGCAGGCTCTCACAAGTCCTCGCAGCAGCTCTAAAAACCATTTCTCCATAGTCTCTTTTAGCTGCTCTTCTAGCTTGACCTTCCTGTCCATGAGTATCTTCTTTGTAGGAGTATCTCTCTTCTGGTCCACTCTGACCCACACCCTCTTCCATTTTGGCCGCTGTTCTTCCGTTTTGTAGCTGTGCACAACAGGAAAGGGCCTGAGACACAACGCCAAAGCTGGGAGACTACACGGCACCAGCCTCACCCACCGAGCCACCAAGGCTGCCTTGTTTGACATGGTCTCATACTTCTTCATTCATTACTTTCGACACAGTTATCAACTCAATCTTTTATTTCGTTTTCTTTCTTATGATGTCCAGATTCCACCAGCTCAGATGTTTTCCCATTGTTCCGTTGCCTCAGTTCTCATCCTTGATGCTTCTAACTTTAAAATTAACCCAGAACCGTTAGGTCCTGGTTACTTCCCCCCACCCCCTGATTTTCTTATCATAATTAAAGCCTGGTTTGTTGATTAAAGTTTCTTCATTTTGAATACATGCTTCTGCTCTCCTAAAGGTAATTACATAGCAGGGTAAACTACTCCTTGCACACACATATGGTTTAGAATCTTAAAGTTATTTTAAAATACAGAAGGACATCTATCTTTTTACTTATTTGGGGGAAGAGAAGATAAATGAAGATAAAGCCATATTTTAAATTACGATATTTTTTTCTCCTCATTCAGGTTTAGAAAACAGTTTTTCAGGAGAAATAACATCAGAAAAACTTTAAGTCTATATAACATAATCAACATGAGACTTTTATACAACGAATGGCTGGGAAAAGAACACTGAAAGCAGCAAAGATCTGACGTTATGCTTGACTGCTTCCTTAGCAAGGAAAAAGAGCATATTTGAACTACCACAAATAAAGAAATCGTGTTTTAAAAACAGCATTCAAAAGCCCAGAAAGTCCATTTATTAAAAAGCTTTAACGCAATATCCAATAAATTAAAGGGTCTGAATTTTGAGGTAGCAGAGGGTTACAAAGGCTATATTTTTTAAAATGGGGCAAGCTACACTTTCAGAACAAGGGAAAACGTATCTGAGGGATTTATCAACAATTAGCAAAGGCAGGATTTAAACAGTTTGGGCAGCAAAAAAGCTTCTCTAGGAGCCTTATTTAATCTGATTTAACTGCAGTCTGTGCTGTGTGTTTTGAAAATATTTTCATATGAATAAATTTGTGGAAAAAAATTCTTTACCAAGTCAGGGAGCTCATTAAGTTAGAAAATATGGTTTTCAAGTTACGATGGGACCCATCTCATTGGGTCTTTTTGATGCTTTAAAATTACCCTGGGCATATATAGTATTTTGTCCAAATGACAAAAGAAATCTAGACATCCTCCATTTCACTGGTGACCATATATACATCCCTGAGTCCATGGCCACTCTTACACCTATTTGAAGCTTGCTTCTCAGACTGAGAATTCTTAAATTCTAGTTATGTAAATAAAATATATAATAATAAGTTTAAAAAACTAAATCTTGTAAATTCTTCTTAGCTTCTTAGCGCCCCACTTCCCATTTTCTCAATAAAATGTAAGTTCTTGCTGGGGTGACTTCTAAGAAGAAAAAAGTAGCTGATGACAAGTGTATGTTCAACATAAATGAATTGTGTGTTAATGAGGTAACTGCCTGTCTTGTGCAAGAAATATCTCTTAAAGAATGTGAAAAGGGACTACAAGGGACTATTAAGTAGCTAATGAGATTAATCTAAAAGAAAAAAGGGTGAAATAAACCGTTCAGCTTCAGAAGAGTCTTAGCAAACAATATCTGTTAAACAGCCAAGCATTACATTGCAATACTGCAGTGTGTGTGGATTATGTAGGTGCTGAATGAAATTTTAGCCAAAAGATATACCTTTTGGGGATGAGGAAATTAAAAAAGAAGTCTCAGTGCAGATGTAAAGGGTTTCCTGATAAAGATAAAATGGCTGAAAAAAAATCTTAATGCAATTCTGAAAATACTGAATTTTCTAGCCTTAACCCACATGCGGAAAAAAGGTTGCTCACCACTGGTATACACTAGGATTGGAGGAAACAGGAAAGAAGAGGAAAAAGATGTGGGCAAGAGTAGTTCATTGTTGAAATTATGGGTTAGAAAGTACAGGTTAAAGACACATGTGTGAAAGACACAACCTGTTATCCAAGTGACCTTGGACAAGTCATTTATTTTCTCTGGCTCTCAACTTACCTGCCTGTAAAATAAAGGGACAGTAACTAGATAGCTGCTAAGGTCCCTTTCAATATTTAAATTTTAGCTTTCTCTTCTCTACCTGAGCATGGAGAGGAAAATTAAAAATCAAAATACAAAACAGGGACTTCCCTGGTGGTGTAGTGGTTAAGACTCCACACTCACAATGCAGGGCCCTGGGTTTGATCCCTGGTCAGGGAACTATATCCCATATGCAAGCCACAACCAGGAGTTCGCATGCCACAACTAAGGAGCCCACCTGCTACAACTAATACCTGGCAGAATTAACTAACTAAATATTAAAAAATAAAAATAAAAAAATAAAAAACAAAACCAAAAAAACCCTAAAATAATTATTATCGGCCTAACGATTGTTACTTAGAGTTCAAGTTCTACTATGGCTCTCTTGGCAGCTTATACTATTTACAAGGTGACAAATTAGGAAGGCTTATAACTAAAGTACACAATACAAGTGGCTTTGATGCTAGACTTTCCACGTGAAGATGATCCACACACCACTGAGCTGCAGTGGAAAAGTATTAGCCTAGGAGTCGTGTTTAACTTGGTTCAGTGACATTTCTCAGGTAAGTAACTTAATATTTCTGCGACTTTATTTTCTCAGTTGTAAAATGACAAAGTTGCACTAGATTATCTCTAAGACCTTTCCTAAAACCAAAACTCTATGTTTCTAAGTGGTTCTCAACCTACCCTTTTGTAATGCATTGCTTCCAAAAACATCTTGGTCTGCTTATAGATTTCTTGGCCTGTCTTGTGGAAGGTCTTGAGAAATTCTATGAACTCTTTAGACACTCTATCCGTTTCAATGCTGGTTTGCCGGTTTATGGAAGGACTGGGAGCTTTTGGTTCCTGAATTTCTGCTGGGAAAATTAAACATAATTAAGTTTCATTACACAGAAGAGCCATGCATGGAATTACTTTAAGTATCTAACTTAAGATTATTTAAATTATGCTAAGTCAAAGTTACACTTGAATTTAAATTATTTTATGTTTAAATATTTGGATTTTCCTTAAAGTTAGCTAAATCTATTTTATGAGTAGGAAGTACAATTAGATAAAACTATATATTTAAAAGATACTCCTCTTCAAATGAAAGGTGCTCTATTAGCATCTTCTTAGCCAAAATATATCATGCTTTGATCCATATGTTTAATCGTTAACACTGAAATGGCACTGCTGTCTTGAACAACCTCTAGAAGACTGCATGAGTTTACAAAACCAGTCAACAAGTAAAATAACGATTAGTAGAAGCACAAAAATTGTACATGACTTATGTTAGACAACCTTCCCAAATCCACTAGATTTGCCAAAAACGTAAAGGGTAATTTATTTATGTGGAGACTAATAATTATTTACCCACCATTCAATTTTCAAGTCATACTGCTCGAAGTGTAAGTATGCATCCACAGTAGCACAGGGACCATGACAGAGCAAACAGGCAAGAGGAGCAAATACAGCACCGTCTAATCAGTCATTCACACAACTCTTTCTGCTCTTCAAATAAATACATTAACAGGAAAATAAGACCTTTACACAACACAGATAAGGGCGTTGTAATAGAGTAAGTGCTCTCAGAAAACATGAACTATTACTCGGTCTCTGATCACAGTCTAAGCCTCCTGATGTTGAACTGTGCTCTCTAATTCACTATCTCTAAGGAATTAAAGTGTCTCACACACCCACAATTCCTTTCTATACACCCACCAAAAAAAGGTAATTGAGAAGAAAAAGTATCTTTTGTAGGTATTAAAATCAACCTATTACATGCTTTCTCAGAGTAATTTTTTTTTAACTGAACTGTAGTTGATTTACAGTGTTGTGTTAGTTTCTCATGTACAGCAAACTGACTCAGTTATACATACATGTAAATATATTCTTTTCCATTATGGTCTATTACAAGACAGTGAATACAGTTCCCTGTGCTATACAGTAGGACCTTGTCATTTATCTATTTTATATACAATAGTTTGTATTTGCTAATCCCAAACTCCTAATTTATTCCTCCTCTACCCCCTTTCCCTTTTGGTAACCATAAGTTTGTTTTCTATGTCTGTGAATCTGTTTCACAGTAATTTCTTATAATCTTTTTTTTTTTTTTTTTTTTTTACCATATATGACACCATTAATGAAAGATTCCCAAGTTAAGAATATATTTGGTATAATTATGGAAAATACCCAAAAGAGTATGAAAAAATTTAAGAGGAAAAAAACAAATGTCCCATCTGGCAAACACAGTCACTGCAAAGACTGCAGCTCTTATGAATCTGGCAGACTTTTCTAACCAATCTCTTATTACATAATTATTAAACTATAATTATTCTATATGGATATTTTCTTTTTTCCTTCCTTTGTTCTTTCCCTTTTGACTTTCTTACTTCTTTCCCTTCTCCTCCACTTCTTCCCTTTTTCCTTTTTTTTAAGCTCTTTATTGGAATTTAATTGCTCTACACTGTTGTGCCAGTTTTTGCTGTACAACAAAGTGAATCAGCTGTATCTATACATATATTCCCATATACCCTCCCTCCCACTACTCTCTGCCACCCTCCCTATCCCAGCCCTCCAAGTCATCACCCATCATCACATAGATCTCCCTGTGTTATGCAGCAGCTTCCCACTCGCTATCTATTTTACATTTGGTAGTGTATATATGTCAGTGCTACTCTCTCAGTTCGTCCCAGCTTCCCTTTCGTCCCTCCCCAGGTCCTCAAGGCTGTTCTCTATAGCTGCATCTTTATTCTTGCCCTGTCACTGGGTTCATCAGTACCATTTTTTTTAGAACTTTAGTATCTAAGATACATTTTAATGATGAAGTTGAAATAAAGTTTTAACATAATAAAAGCATATCCCTTTTAGAGTGACTAGTTTATTCAAGTGAGACAAACATATACAGATTACCTAAAAATATACCTTAACTACATATGTCAAACTAAAGATTCCACCTCTCACTTCAAAAAAATCCTTTTCCAACATACACAAATCAATGTGATATATCACGTCAACAGAAAGACAAAAACCACATGATCATCTCAACAGATGCAAAAAAAGCATTTGAAAAAATTCAACATTCATTCACGATAAAAACTCTTACCAAAATGGGTACAAAGGCAACATATCTCACCATAATAAACCTATTTATGACAAACCCACAACCAACATAATACTCAACAGTGAAATGCTGAAAGCTGTCCTGCTAAAATCTGAAAGGAAACAAGGATGCCCATTCTTACCACTTCTATTCACCATAGTATTAGAGGTCCTAGCCATAACAATCAGACAAGAAAAAGAAATAAAAGGTATCCAAATTGGAAGAGGTAAAATTGTCATTATATGCAGATGACATGACAGTATATATAGAAAACCCTAAAGACTCCACACAAAAGCTACTAGAACTGATAAACTAATTCAGCAAGGTAGTAGGATACAAGATTAACATACAGGAATCTGCTGCATTTCTTTACATTAACAATGAAATATCAGATGGGGAAAGTTAAAAAAAAAAGTCCCCTTTAAAATCACATCAAAAGGAAAGAAAATACTTAGGGATAAACCTGGCCAAGGAAGTGAAAGAGTTATATGCCGAAAACTATAAAACACTGATAATGAAAACTGAAGATAACTCAAAGAAATGGAAAGATATTCCATGCTCTTGGATTGGAAGAATTAGTATTGTTAAAATGGCTATACTACTCAAAGCAATCTGCAGATTCAATGCAATCCCTATCAAATTATCCAAGACATTTTGCACAGAACTAGAACAAAAAAAGTCTTGGGCTCTTGCAGTGATGGTGGGTAAGAAAGATTCTTTTCTTGGCTGCACTTCTATTAACAATTCTCTCCCTGGAAGGACAGACTGTGGTAAAGAAATGAAAATAATTGGAAGTGAAAAGTCAAATGACAGAATTAGAAAATGCTGAATTTCCAAATAATTCTGAGGCATGCCTTCTCCAATGTCTTTTTCTCCTGAGATCGTGCCTCCCAACTTCTGCTTTACAATAGCAGTTTAATGAATAGTCTGTGAAACAAATCTTAAATACAAACACACACATCGAAAACTATGCTCTGAGGATAAAGTGACTTATAATTTCTGGAAAAAAGGATTAAATATTTCTGTTTTCTGAAAAGAGTTATTCTGTATTTTGTTTTCTAGTAAAATGCATTTAGTTTCAAAAAAAAAAAAATCCTAAAATCTATATGCAACCCTAAAAGACCCAGAATTGCCAAAGCAACCCTAAGGAAAAAGAACAAAGCTGGAGGCATAATGCTCCAAGACTTCAGATAATACTGCAAAGCTACAGTAATCAATACAGTGTGGTACTGGCACAGGAACAGACATATGGATCAATGGAACGAAATAGAGAGCCCAGAAACAAACCCACACACCTATGGTCAATTAATCTTCGGAAAAAGAGGCAAGAGAGACTTCCCTGGCAGTCCAGTGGTTAAGATTCCATGCTTCCACTGCAGGGGGCGCAGGTTCAATCCCTGGTCAGGGAACTAAGATCACAAATGCCACGCTGTGAGGCCAAAAAACAAAACAAAACAAAACAAAACACACACACACACACACACACACACACACACACACACAGACAAAGGAGGCAAGAATATGCAATGGAGAAAAGACAGTCTCTTCAGCAAGTGGTTCTGGGACAGACACATGTAAATCAATGAAGTTAGAACACACCCTCCTCACACCACACACAAATATAAACTCAAAATGGCTTAAAGACTTAAGTATAAGACATGATACCACAGAGCTCCTAGAAGAGAACATAGGGAGAACATTCTCTGACGGAAATCATACTAATGTTTTCTAAGGTCAGTCTCCCAAGGCTACAGAAATAAAAGCATTCAATCATATTAAAGGAAAAAATTTAAAAGAAGAGAAGAAGGGCACATGAAAAAAAAAACCACTATATATGTGGCTAAAAATACTATCAAAAGTCAGACAGCAAACCGGAAAAAATGTTTGTAAGCTATATCAGAAAGGGCTACTCTCCCTAATATATAAGGACTCTTATAACTATAGAAGACAAATATCCAACGTTTCAATAGAAAAATGAGTGAAGAATACTAACTCTGCACAGAAAGGAAACACAGATGGATCTTAAGCATAGGAAATATACTCAGTCTCACCCACAATAACAAATGTGCAAATTAAAACTATTAGATAGCATTTTAAAAATCAACAAGTGGACAAAAATTTGAAGGAGGACTGGGATAAGAACAAATGTGTTTATAAATGAAAACAAAAGCACAGAATGATACACAAGAAACTAGTAATAAGAGCTGTCTGAATATGGGGGAAGGATGGTGGTAGTGGTTGGGAACTAGATGGGTGAGGGACCATATATACCTTTTATTTTTGAGCCATTTGGATGTACTACTTTTTTTTTTTAAAGCAAATAAGTAAATTAAATTAGGCACAATTTAACTCAAAACAAAAACTGGCAGGATCTTTCTTGAAACATTTTTTACCAACATAGAAAACTGAAAATTATATTTGACACCCTGTACAATTAGAAAAAATTCTTTAATACTTGGAATTTAATCCTTCACTCAATCTGATAAATCCCACTCCTAGTCATGATGGAACAACAGGGATTAGGTTTACCCTACTGCCTTAACAACTAGAAAAATCAGACAAACGTATGAAATAATGCTTTTCAGACACTGGCAAATGGGGAGAGGGGAGAATAACGCCTGAAAGAAGGGGACAAACACGGTAAATCCTACAAGCGCCCCAGCTCACTGCCGGGAGAGTTTTTAGGCCTTGGCACAGGGAGAGGCAACTTAAACAGAGCCTAGCAGACTTGCTGAATTGAGGAAACAGCATTTAGAGCTGAAGGAGGCCAAAGCTGCTAGAATTTGCATGGCAAAACACATGAGGATGGGGCTGCAAAGAAAAAACTCCAGATAACCACAGAGGGGTTCCCTTGAGTCTCTGAGTACTGCACGTGCGTGTGAGAAAACAACCATGACTGGGTAAAGGAGTGGGCAGAACTATCTCCTGAGCACACATGGCTGAGAATAACTCATTTTTCCCACAAGCCAGGAACAAAGAGCTTCAGCAATGGCAAATATGTGGGCAACTATAAAAGATATTTCCTCATTTAAAAATTTCCTTAAAAGATAATTAACTGTTTAAAGCTAAAGTAGCAATAATGGACTATGAGATCTATATCACATGTGGAAGTAAAATGTAGGACAACAATAGCACAAAGGGTAGAAGGAGGAAATTTAAGAATCCTGTTGGTATGGTTCTTATACATAAAGTGGTATAATACTATTTGAAGGCAGAGCAGTTGAAGATGTATTTTGAAAACCCCAAAACAACCATCAGAAATAAATAAATAAACAGGATGCAACCAAAAAAAGAGATACCTAACATATCAATAATGGAGACAAAGATGTAATCATAAAAAATAATCTATCAAAAAGAAGGCAAGAAAAGAGAAAAAGAACTAAATTCAGATGGGATAAATAGAAAACAGAGCAAAATGGTAGGTTTAAGCTCCCATCTTATCAAAATTTTCATTAAATATAAGTAGTCTAAATAGCCCAATTAAAAGCCAGAGATTATCAGGTTAGATTAAAAACAAATTCTCTCTAGAAATCCACTTTAATTATAAAGCTACAGATAGTTAAAAAACTAAAGAAATAAATATACCACCTAAACAATCAAGAAGAGAAGAGCTGAAGTGGCTATATCAATATCAAAGTAAATATCAGAACATAGAATATTCTGTTTTGATCAATAATGAAAAAGGGATTAATTCTTTAAGAAGATATAGCAATCCTAAGTGTGTATGTACCTAGTAACACAGCTTTAAAACACATGAAGCATAAACTAAAGAGGAGAAATAAAAAATTCATAATTTTAGTCAGAGATTTCAATGCTCCTCTCTCGGTAATTGATATTACAGGTAATAAACCAGTAAGGACAGAATACCTGAACAATGCTATCAAGCAACCTGAACTAACTGATATTTATAGAACACTCCATCCAACACAGAACACATTCAATCTGACAAACTAACTGTGGTAACAGTTCACATATAGCAAACGTTTATTATGTGTTAAGTACTCTTACCATGCTTTGTTGTATAATCCTCACAACTCTGTAAGCTAAGGCTTGAGGACATTAAGTAACTTCCATGATTCTGCAGCTATTTAAGTGGCAGAAGCTGGAATTTGAACCCAGTACTCTGTGCCTTAACTCCACAGCCTGAGCTCTTTACTATGCAGTATCTGTCTCAGCATGTCAGAGAGGACTGAGAACTCTTTTGAAGCAACACCAAGCCCTGAGATTTTGCAGATCTGTAAGCCAGTCAAGGGTAAAGCAACTCTAATCATCTCCTTTATTGCTTTACTTGTGCACACTCTCTACCTTCAACAAATACTTTTCTCCAAAGACAGATGATTTTAATTTTTAAAAAATCCTCTTTCAACCTGCAAATGAAAATAAAAGTGATGATACTCTCCATGATACTATAACAGTAGCTACATGTCATTATCCATTTTTTCAAATCCACCAAATGCACAATGCCAAGAATGAACTCTAATGGAAACTACAGACTTTTGATAATCATGTGTCAAGACAGGTTCATCACATGTAACACAAAATGTACCACTCTGGTGGGGGATGTTGATAATGGGGGAGACTGTGCATGTGTGGAAGCACAGCTTACAAGGGAAATCTCTGTACCTTTCTCTCAAGCTCACTGTGAACCTAAAACTGCTTTAAAAAAAAAAATCTTTAAAAAAAAAAGTAAAGCGAGATGAACTCCATTCACTAGTACAAATTACTAAATTAGTACAAATTACTAAAATCAACACTTGGTTGTTTCTCTCTGACCTTCCTAAAAATCAACCCCTAATAAAAGAACATAATTTTGGATTAGAGAATGGAAAGCAAGAGAGACACAGTTCAGGTGTCAGGTACATGGAAGAAAGTAGGGTCATTTTGAACACCCAATGGGTATTCAGAAGGGAAGATGGAAAAGAACAACTTCACCTACATTACATTTCGGCTAGAACCCAAACGGCAACTACTTGCTCTTCAACAAAAAAATCCCGTGTTTTTAATATAGAAGCAAAGCTTGTATTTCAAGTATAGCCAGTCTGCTATGATTATCAAGCTTTCCATTTCCCAATCTAAACACTCAGTTTTAAAAAGTTTTGCCAGTTTTTTAAGGAACCTCCAAATTGTTTTCCATAGTGGCTGTACCAACTTACAGTCCCACCAACAGTGCAGGAGAGTTCCTACAAATAGAACTACCATATGATCCAGTAATCCCACTCCTGGGCATATACCCAAAGAAAACCATAATCCCAAAAGAAACTTGTACCATAATGTTTATTGCAGCACTCTTTACAATAGCCAGGACATGGAAGCAACCTAAATGCCCATCAACAAATGAATGGATACAGAAGATGTGGCATATATATACAATGGAATATTACTCAGCTATAAAAAGGGATGAGATGGAGCTATATGTAATGAGGTGGATAGAACTACAATCTGTCATACATAGTGAAGTAAGTCAGAATGAGAAGGACAAATATTGTATGCTAACTCACATATACGGAATCTAAAAATGGTACTGATGAACTCAGTGACAAGAACAAGGACGCAGATACAGAGAATGGACTGGAGAACTCGAGGTATGGGGGGGGCGGGGGTTGAAGGGGAAACTGAGAAGAAGCGAGAGAGTAGCACAGACATATATATACTACCAACTGTAAAATAGTCAGTGGGAAGTTGTTGTATAACAAAGGGAGTCCAACTCAAGGATGGAAGATGCCTTAGAGGACTGGGGCAGGGAGGGTGGGGGGGAACTCGAGGGGGGGGCATCAAGGAAGGGAGGGAATATGGGGATATGTGTATAAAAACAGTTGATTGAACCTGGTGTACCCCCAAAAAATAAAAAAAAATAAAAAAAAATAAAAAAAAATAAAAAGTTTTGCCAGGGCTTCCTAGGTGGCACAGTAGTTAAGAATCCGCCTGCCAATGCAGGGGGACACGGGTTCAATCCCTGCTCCAGGAAGATCCCACATGCTGCAGAGCAACTAAGCCCGTGCGCCACAACTATTGAGCCTGTGCTTTAGAGTCCGTGAGCCACAGCTATTGAGCCTGTGTGCTGCAACTACAGAAGCCCGTGCACCTAGAGCCCGTGCTCCGCAACAAGAGAAGCCACGGCAATGAGGAGCCCGCGCACCACAACGAAGAGTAGCCCCCACTTACCGCAACTAAAGAAAGCCTGCGCACAGCAAAAAAGACCCAACACAGCCAATAAAATGAATTAAATAATTAAAAAAAAGTTTTGCCAGCAGAACAAAAGATGCACTTGAATTATAATGATAATGTCTAAGCTATCACTCAATGACAATTTTCTACATGGCAGACACCGTGCTTTACTCCACATTCCCACTAACTCTTAAAAATTTTGTTAGATGCCTGAAACCCTATGAAATAAAAAATGTTCACAGCAATAAAAATTTTTTGTTAGGTAGATGGAATTATCATTTTACACATGAATAAAATGAGGTTAGAGGTTAAGTCACTTATGTGAGACACATTACACAGGAGGTTAAGAAGAAAAGCTGGGATTTGTATCCAGGTCTGTCTGATTCCCAAGCCCAAGTTCTTCACAGTCGCACCATAATTCCCTATTATTACAGCATATTTATTCCTGTTTAAATTAATCAATGAGTATCCACTGAGCACCTATTTTGTAAGGCTGTCTGCAACTCAGACTACATATTAAATTGAATTAAATCTTCAAAAAAGTAAACCTATAAAAGCAAAATCGTCAACAAAAAGTCTATCTGAAGGACAGCTGTGAAAGAGTAAAGACAACCTGAAATGTCAATATCAAAATAGAACAAGATCATGTAGTAAAGATGATTAACACCATTTTAGTACAAAAAACACATTTTGTATCTCAATGTTAAAAAAATTTACTGAAAATCCCACGTTTCTCAGATTACCCAAATAGAATAAGGACAGCTCAGTAGAATATTATAGTTCTTTTGACTTTTTCAGCTGTTTTGACTATAGTTACATAATATAGACTAAAAGGCGGATTCTGTAGTATAGTTATATATATATATATATATATGTATATATTCGGGTTTTGCCGCAGGGATGGATATTTTTGATCACAAATGGCCAATGATTTAATCAGCCATGACTACAAAATGAAACCTCCATAAAAACCCTTATATGACGAGGTTTGGGGAGCTTCCACATTGAGGAACACATTGAGGGGCTGGGAGCAAACACCCAGAGGGCATGGAAGCTTGGTGCCCCCTACCCCTACCTTGCCCTATGCATCTCTCTTCCATTTGGCTCTTCCTGAGTTGCATTCTTTACTAAATCCATAAGCATAAATAAACTGCTTTCCTGAGTTCTGTGAGTCATTCTAACAAATTATCAAACCTGGGGGAGAAGGTTGTGGGGACCCCCAATTTATAGCTGGTTGGTCAGAAGTATGGGTGTCCCCATTCCTGGGGATTACAACTGGTACCTGAAGTGGGGGCAGTCTTGTGGGGTCGAGCCCTTAACCCTTGGAGTCTGTGCTGACTCTGGGTAGTTCGTGTCAGAATAGGACTGACTTGCTGTATATCTAGTTGGTACTGGAAAATAAAAGAAACCACATATTTGGTTTGGGGAAAACATTTTCTCATTGCCCTTATCAATGAAAGTCAGAAATTGATCATGTTCCAAATATATTCAAAACATTATAAAAGATGATTTTACAAGATAAAAAATTTTTGAAGTAAACAAGAAAAGGCAACCAAGCAGAGTGTACCTGAGAAATGACTGTAAAAACAGGCACGATTATAAAACCAGTTTCAAATTCAACCTGGGGAATCGTTACTGCAGTTCATTTAAGTGCCAAAGAGGCCCACATGATTAAAGCAGCAATTCCTTAGTGTTCCTTAAATGGTTCTTCAAATGACTAGTGATCCTTCACTATGCTTCTACTTAGTTAACATCTGAAATTCAGGTCTCGGATAGCATTGAATGCAAGAGGATTATAGTTTTGTTTTTTAAATCTTATTTTGAAATAACTTCAAATTTACAGAAAAGCTGCAAGATTGTTACAAAGAATTCTTTTATACCCTTTATCCAGATTTACAAAATTTTAACATTTTGTTCCGTGCCTGTATGTATTTTTTCTAAATTTCTTCAGAGTAGATTTATGAGTATTTCTTAGCAACAAGGACATTCTGTTGCTAACTATAGTTATTGAAAAAAAAGTATTCGTTTGTTTTTCACACAGGATTGAACTGAGGGTCACATAGTCATTTAGTGCTCATGTATACTTAGTCACCTCTAACCTGGAAATGTTCCCCAGACTTTCTGTTTTTTATGACACTGACAATTTTGAAGAATACAGCCCACTTATTTTATTGAATGCACCTCAATTTGGGTTTCTCTACTGCTTCCTTATGACTGGATTTCAGGTTATAAATTTTCAGCTTCTTAATATCACACAATTCACGCGTGTTCTTCTCAAAGTATCATATCTAGAGGCACAGAATGTCCATTTTCCTCCACTGATACATATCTATCATTGCTCTATTTGCAATTAATAAATAAGTTGTGGGAGTTAATTTGAGATTATGTTCATAACTTGTTACTCAGGAAACTCCTTCCTCTCACCCTAGATTTAGCATCCACTGATGAAACTAGTCTGAATCAATTCTTACTAGGATGACTACAAAATGGTGATTTTCTATCTCCAACACCCCTACATTTATATGTAACATTCTAGGGTAAGGAAGAGTTTTCTCCTTTATTTAATTATTTATCTATTTTATTAGTTGGATGGACTAATGGATTACTGTTTTATTCATTTACACTCCATTTATTGTCTTTATTTAATACCCAAATTTGGCCAGTGAGAACCTGTTCAAGCTGACTTCTGGGCCTTGGACATGCCCCCAACATTTCTGAGGGGCCCTTCTTTCCCAGTTCCAGTTCCAGTATCAGTCATTTCTCCAAGGAACCCTAATTCACTTCAGTGAAGAATAGTATTTAGAATCTAAGGTCTGAGTAGAAAGATTGGCATTTAAATTCACAAAAAAGAAAAGGTATTCCTCCTTAGAGCATTGTTTTTAGATTAGTTTGTAAAAGATGTACACAAGGTTCTACTCAGGGTGACAACATCTATTTGAGCTCTAAAAGAAAAGGGCATTTTGGAATATATGAGCAAGTATTTTGACTTGGCTGACCCCCTATGATTTAGTCTCAGCTACCTTAGATTAAAAAACTAAAAGTAAATTCTCTGACTCTTTACAGTCAAGCTGTTTCATTTATCTTCTCTGAAGGGACAGCCAACTCTAACAGGAAGTTAAAATATTTTTCAAACCCCTTAGAAGGGGGCTTCCCTGGTGATGCAGTGGTTAAGAATCCACCTGCCAATGCAGGGGACATGGGTTTGATCCCTGGTCCAGGAAGATCCCACATGCTGTGGAGCAACTAAGCCTGCGAGCCACAACTACCGAGCCTACAAGCTGCAACTACTGAAGCCCACGCACCTAGAGCCCGTACTCCACAACAAGAGAAGCTACCGCAACAAGAAGCCTGTGCACTGCAATGAAAAGTAGCCCCGCTCTGCACAACTAGAGAAAGCCTGAGCGCAGCAACAAAGACCCAATACAGCCAATAAATAAATAAAATTTTTTTAAAAAATCCCTTAGAAGGTTATTTGTCTTCTATGTACTACCAACTTGCCCTGGCTTAAGAGCTTTCTTTCATGCTACTGATGGAAGCAAGTAAAATATTAAGAGCAAGGACATCTTGCATTAACAAAGTAAAAGAAAGAATACAGAACACAAAAGTTCTACTGTAGTCTAGACTCAATAAATTAAAATTGCATTTAGTACAGGCTAACTTTATCCACTTGCAAAGGCCAAACAAATAATCAGCCTGAAATGCAAAGTTCACCTGGCAGAGTTACATAAGCAGCTTATGAGACAAAGATCCAATAGCATCTTTTTTTCTAATACACACACACATTAACTTTTTTCCCAACACTTTGAGGTCTCTCCTGCCATGTGCTTTCTATAGACAAAAAACAGCTAAAGATCAAAAAATATAAATTAAAAAACTATCATTTTAAAGAAAAGAAAAAAGGTAAGAACTATTCTACATAAAAGTTTTTAAGATAAAAATCACTTGAAATTTTTCTTTTAAAGTACAAATCTTCTGGGCTTCCCTGGTGGCGCAATGGTTAAGAATCTGCCAGCCAATGCAAGGGACAAAGGTTCGAGCCCTGGTCCGGGAAGATCCCACGTGCCTTGGAGCAACTAAGCCCGTGCGCCACAACTACTGAGCCTGCGCTCTGGAGTCCGCGAGCCACAGCTGTTGAGATTGGGCATGCTGCAACTACTGGAGCCTGCTCGCCTAAGGCCCATGCTCCACAACAAATGAAGCCACCGCAACAAGAAGCCCATGCACTGCAGTGAAGGGTAGCCCCTGCTCTCCTCAATGACAGAAAGCCTGCGCACAGCAACAAAGACCCAATGCAGCCAATAAATAAAAAAATAAATAAATTTAAAATACAATCTTCTTTCCATAATATAATGCATACTGTACAGAAGCTCTTTGGACACGATTTTTTTAAATTGCCAAGTATGGTCAATGAATGTATGTGACTATTAGGCACTTACTTCAGTAACAGAAACTTCATTATCTATCTATTTAGATACAGACACAGATATGGTTATAAATAAACACACATATTTTGAGGTCAAAGGATATAATGGAAAAAGGTTTAACCAGGAGTTAGGAGACCCGAGGTATAATACATCAACTCATTATATGACCTTGGGTAAATTAGTTAACCTTTATGGGCTTTCATAAATTCATAAGGTTAATGAGACTTTCCTAAAGCAGGAAACAGAATTTAAGCTAAATAGGAATGAATGATTTTGATCAATACCTTTGAGCTCCTTACTAGCAGAGATTATTTTGTCAGAAAAACAACATGCATTTGAAAATAGCTAACGCTTAGTGGAGACTTACTATGTGTGTCAGGTATGGCACTGAATGCTACACACATCAGCTCATTCAATCCTCAAGACATGCCTATGACAGGTATTACCGTCCCTCAGAATAGACAGGGCTTAAAGAGATTAGCTTGCTTAAGGTCACACAGCTAGTAAATTGCAAAGCTGAGACTGAAACCAGGGTGACTCCAAAGCTTACACTTTTAATCACCCTACTACACTATCTCCTAATAAATAAATCATGAGCCAAATACACTCTTATCAAACACATTTAACCTCTAGCAGGTACTGATTATTCTCCTTCTTACTGCTGTAGAGAAAACTGCTGAGTGACAGCCGGCCAAGAACAACTCCAAATTAATCATGTGAACAAAAAGACTGTTTAAATGCTTGCCTTTATTAAAGAGAAGTGCTGTGTTTTGGGATAAGCAATTGTTCCTTTGAATAAAATAAAAACCAACAGTCATTAAATCTGAAAGACCAGCAAAGATCCTAAGGTATGATATTATTATTCCCCTTCCTTTAAGCAGACCAGAAATCTCAAGACAATTACCCCAGGTTGGGGGGCAGGGGGTGGGGGGATGTAAGGGAGTGTCTACGAGAACAGCTCTTTTTTTTTTTTTTTCCTTTCTAGAACAGCTCTTTTGAAGACATTGCTTGGTTCCCAGTATCCCTCACCATTTCAAATTTACTGCATAGCTCTGATTACCAATATAAAGGTTCAGAGACTAAGTCCTAGTGACAGACAATTCTTTCTTGTTTCCTGCTAGGCCACTTCAACTAGCTTATCTGCTCACTAGTGAGAATCTTTTTGCTGGTTATAATATGGAATTTTAAGAAGCGGGAATAATAAGGTCAAGTACATACAAAAGTGAGCCTTTTCCTACATGTTTTCTATATAGCATTTCCTCAAGACACAAGCTGTCTCTCAAGCTCTCAGAAAACTTTTTTAGACAATTTTAAGCCTAGAAATAATCATTTCTGATAAGGTATGAACAGTGAGGATATTAAACAAAGGAGAATAAACCAATATCCAAAAATTAAAGGCACAAAAAATAAAACACCCAAACAGATGGGATGGGAATGAATTTTATAAACAAAATTACATAATTTAATTATTTTTATTCCTCCTATACAGTAAATAAGTTCTCTAAAACACTGTCCTCCAACCACAGAGATTTCATACATCACCTGCACCTCAAACCCAACACCTGAAGTGTGCACTGATATTCTCTGAATGCTTTCAGAAACTAAAAAGCTGAGCCCACATACACTGTGGATCTACTCTGTATCTCACTGGTCACAAGAGAAAAAAGAGAATCAAAAACTTACCCTTCTTTGATCCAACCCTGGATGAAGCACTGAAGAATTTCTTCACTGTGGTAACCTTGCGGGTCTTCTCATTGGTTTTCTTTTCTTCAAACTTGGAAAATGTGAGGGACTGGGCCCCTTGGCTGCTCTGACTGCTGGCAAAGGCCTCTTCTTCCTCCCGCTGTAGTCTGTAATTCAAGAAGAGACTGAGAATAACCCTGATATTCTCCAAGTTTTCCTTGTATCTAAAGGTAATAACTCAATGAATTGCGGATCTAAAATTTTTAGAACTAGAGGCTAAATACACCAAATAGGTCTGAGGTCTCTGATAGGAAACTCTCCTATGTGCTACTATAAACTTCAAAGGGGACCTTGAAAAGGTCCCTTCGAAAGGGATCATGTTCATTCAGCAATTGTACTAGGGTTACGTAAAAGAAATAAAGTCTAGTCCTTTTCCCTGACAACCTCAAGGTTGGAAGAGAGAAAGAGATAACTAAATAATTACCACATAATGTGACAGTGCCTACAGCAGAGAGCAAAACCCAAGTGCTATAAGAACACAGGAAAAAAAAACTAAATCTGCTAGAGGAGTCCAAGAAGGTTTTATACTGATGACACTTAGGCCAGTCTTAGAAGGGTCAAGAGGATCTGCCATGTGAAAGCACATGCCAGGAAGAAGGCACTACAAATGTGAAGGATGTGGCTTTTGTTGTGGACCACGTTCATTCACCGTAGTCTGATCACTGACGGTGTGATGTACTATGATGCTGGAAGTACAGGTAGGCACCTGGTGGTAAGAAACCTTGACTGCCAAGCCTGCCATAACCCTGGATTTCATCATGTGGTGGGAACCAAGAAAGACTATAATCTAATAATTTACCATTATCTGATCTGTGCTTTAAAGGTAACACAGGTAGCTATGTGACAACTTCAGGGACAGAGAGACTAGGGACAGAGGTAACAGTTAAGAATATATTAATAACAGGAATATATTACAAAGTTTTAAGTGAGAGAAATAACCTAGAAAATAGGAGAGGATGAAATTCAAAAGACTTCTCTGCGCTGGAATAAGCAGAACTTGCTCAATTAGTTGAAAACAATGTAGGAGGTGAAGGAGAAATTAAGAATGACTAATATTTCTTAGCCAACTGAATAAATAGTGATGTCATTAACTGATACAGGAGGAGGGTTAGGAGGAACTGCTGGGAGTGGGAATTAGAGTAAATAAAAGCAAGAACTCTGGCCTTGGACCAGCTGAATCTGAGGTATTTATAATGAATCTCAAAGCCTAGCTACAGAACTATGGTTCTCAAAGTGTGATTCCCCAGACAGCAGCAGCAGCATCACCTGGCAACCTGTTAACAACGCAAATTCTCAGGCCTCACTCCCAAACTACTAAAGTCAGAGGCTTTGAGGGTGAGGGTCAGTGACTATCATTTTTACAAGCTTTCCAGGCGACTCTCATGCCTGTTCAAATATGAGAAATAGTACTGTAGGAAATCTCAAGCGAGGTCGCAGTTGGAAGCAGTAAGAAAGAGCAACAAAATCACAGGCAGAGGTGTTGGTGTGAGAATGGAATAGAGGCACATCTTTTTCTGAGATAACACAGAAGTTAATATAAAGACACTAGTACATTTTGATGTGAACAGTGGAGAAAGCTAAGGAAATTCACGTCTAGTGGCCTCTACTTTCTTTCTGAAATAAGACCAGCTACTGAGAATATCAGAAGTGCAATGAGAAACCCGAGGAAACAGTTAATGTTCTACGTACTCTCTCTCTTTGATTGACTATAGAGACACTGAAAGCAGTGAGTGTACTTTATAAACTGAGTTCATCACAGATGGTAGCAAAGCAATCACTCAACAAATATACCTGATTAGATATAAAAAAAACAACTAGCAAAAGCTGTCAGAGACCAGTCTGACTTTCTTTTACTGAGAAGTTTCAGTTTCTAAGATGCTCTGGTAAAGGATTAACATTATTCATGGTATTTTATTAGTTCCCATGCTCACTAGACTTCTATGTTTTAATTTTTATCATAATCATATTTCTGGATAATACTAACAAATGCCATTTTTTAAGGAAAAGTTAAATTGCCATAACGTAAGGACTATGTATACAAATCAGCAGATTCCTACTATTATGTGCTTATCACTGTGCCAGATGCCATGCTGGATATATTAAAAGAACGAGGAAAATGATGCTTGACGAACGTCATGTGCAAAGCCCTGAGCTAGGTATGTCATATCTATACCCTCATTTAATCTTCACCATGAAATATGTTTATCTCCAATCTTCTACTCCAAGGAGCTTACTGTCTTTATTAGAGAACTAAGACAAACACATCCGAAACACAAAACAATTAAAAGTTAGGACAAAGACAAAATGAAGAAATCACTGAAAGCTATTCATTAAATGTTGAATGAAGGGAAAAATTTCATTTCTCTTAAATTAAGCTGACGTGATGATAGATCAAAACAGAAGAAAAAAATCTATTCTGATAATGACAGAGCGATGTATCCAGTTACATCACTGTCAAACCACCCCTAGTTAAGTTCTTTTACCGCTCTGCCAGTTCCCAGTCCTCCTGAATCTGCTTCTGCCTGGCTTTGTGGTACTCCTCCCTCCAGCACTTGGAGCAAAAACCCTGCCAAGCAGGGTTGCCGTAGTAACCACATCCTTTCTTGCACAGAAGCTCTGATTGATCCACATGAATTCCTCGGCGTTCAGACTTAAGGCTCATCTTCTTCCTGCTAATCAAAGAGCAAACAAGACAGTTTCATTGAAAATGGACTATCATTCTACTCACAGCAAAGTAATTAAGAAAAGAAAATGAATGACTCTATCATCTTCAAGCTATAAGGGAAGGAGGGAGAGAGGGAGGAAAGAAGGGAGGGACGGAAGAAGAAAGTTTAAATATAGCAAATTCCTATCATACTAAAGAACAAACTTCTTATTCCTGCCCAATAATATAAAGAACACTTTAAGAAAGGACTAATAATGGATTAAAGACCTAAGCAGAAGACATGAAACTATAAAACGCCTAGAAGAAAACATAGGGAAAAGAATTCACAACATTGGATTTAGCGACAACTTCTTGGATATGACACCAAAAGCACAAGCAACAAGAGCAAAAATAGACAAAAGGGACTACATCAAACTTAAAAACTTTTGCACACGGAAGAAATCAATAGAGTGAAAAGACAACCTATGGAATGGGATAAAATATTTGCAAACCATCTCTGATAAAGGTTAATATTCAGAATATGTAAAGAACTCCTAAAACTCAACAACAAAAATCCAATTAAAAATTAGCAACGGCCATCAACAGACACTTCTCCAAAGAAGATATACAAACAGCCAACTAACATGTGAAAAGATGCTCAATGTCACTAATCACCAGGTAAATGCAAATCAAAACCACGAGATACCATCACACACCTGTCAGAATGGCTATCATCAAAAAGACCACAAATAATAAGTGTTGGCAAGGATGTAAAGAAACTGGAACCCTTGTGTACAGTTGGTGGGAATGTAAAATGGCACTGCCACTGGGGAAAACGGTATGGAGTTTCCTCAAAAAGTGAGAAATAGAATTATCAATGATGATAGGATCACTGCCACCACTCACTACATGCCAATATTTTGACAGGTACTCCATATAATTATTTCTCACAAAAACTAAGGTAGATATTACCTCCATTTTATTAGATGTGAAAACTCATAAACAAAAACACAGGCAGCAGGAACAATGCAGAAAAAGAGAAAAGTGCTATGAAACTGGGGGGTGAGGGGAAGAGATGGTGAGGTAATCCTGACTTAGGGAGTGTGGAGAGACCACCTGGGCCAGGGAGTAAAGGGTGGGGGAGGTAGACATTCGAGAGTCTTGAGTTCAGGCTTAGAGGGTCTTGGAGTGATGACACAAAAGAGGGAAGACATTCCAGATAGGAAGAACATCTTTCACAAAAAGCTCACAGATAGGACAGCAAATGCAGAACATGAATGATGTGGTATAGGTAGAAGGTAAACAGAAGTTGCTAGGTGTGAAGTTCAGTTATGATGGCTTTTTAAAATTCCGAGCAAGGGTCTGGGTTACAGCATCATTGTTTCAAAGAGAAGGGAAGGGCTTCCTAGGTGGTGCAGTGGTTAAGAATCCGCCTGCCAATGCAGGGGACACGGGTTCGATCCCTGCTCCAGGAAGATCCCACATGCCGCAGAGCAGCTAAGCCCGTGGCGCCACAACTATTGAGCCTGCGCTTTAGGGCCTGTGAGCCACAATTATGGAGCCCACGTGCTGCAACTACTGAAGCCCACGTGCCTACAGCCTCTGCTCCACAACAAGAGAAGCCACAGCAATGAGAAGCCCACGCACCATAACAAAGAGCAGCCCCCACTCACCGCAACTAAAAGAAAGCCCACGCACAGCAACAAAGATCCAACACAGCCAATAAAATAAATAAATTTATTAAAAAAAGAAGAGACGGGAAAATCATGATAGGTGTCTATTTTAAGACATAAAACTTGAGAGGTGGAGTTCTGTCTTCCAGGATGATGAAGTCAGGAAATCAACAATAAAGAGAGACAAAACTTCCTCTCTGCTGATGGATCAAAGTGTGAGCCAAGGAATGCATTTAAACTTCAAGCCACCAGCTCTCTCACGTCTCCTGTGTATATGCACACGCTCTGTTGGCCAGACACTGGAAGCCTTACCGGCTAGAGATGTTTGTGCACAAATTCAGTCTTTGTCTGAACAAACAACAATCTTTGGCTGAACATTAAGGTATGCAGGCAGAGGGGTGACTCCAGCTATAAAACCTAGATGGCATGCGCTAAGCACGATTTCTGAGGATTCTCAACGGCAAAAGGGAGGAGAATTAAGGAAGAAGACCAGGACTTCCCTGGTGGCCCAGTGGTTAAGAATCTGCCTGCCAATGCAGGGGACACGGGTTTGATCCCTGGTCCGGGAAGATCCCACATGCCACAGAGTAACTAAGCCGGTGCACCACAACTACTGAACCTGCGCTCTAGAGCCCATGAGCCACAACCACTGAAGCCCTCACACCTAGAGCCCGTGCTCCACAACAAGAGAAGCCGCCACAATGAGAAGCCCATGCACCGCAATAAAGAGTAGCCCCCATTCACTGCAACCAGAGAAAGCCCGCATACAACAACGAAAACCCAACACAGCCAATAAATAAATAAAGACATTTTTTTTTAAAGGAAGAAGACCAGAATTCAATGTATCATTGAACCCTTGGTGAGTTTACCCTTTTTTCTCCTCCAGTATCACCATGCCAACCCAGATATGGACACCAGGGCACAGAGAGAGCTCCTCTAGTTCTGGTTCAAAGAATGAGAAAGGGAACTCCTACCACTGAGGAAATATGAAAATCTCTCCATTTCCTCATCTTTTCCCCCTTCTCTTGAGCCACAGGCAATCACATGGTGTCCAAGTGGCTGGAATGAGAGACAGCAGGAGCTAAACTCTGAGGAAGGGAAACTATTTTCCCCACTCTCTAGTCTCCCTGACAGTGATGGGAGTACAAGACAGAATGGGGTAACTAATTCCACAGCTTTCCACCCAGAGGAGAGAAGATGAGCCCCGAAGGAACTTAAAAAATATGGGAGGAATCATGGAGGAAAACGCAGGAAAGCAAACTGAAAATGCTGTCTGTGAGCTTCTGGACTCCGCCCGAGGCCATGCCTGCATAGGTCTGATGCTATTCAGGCAAATTCACACAAATAGAGACCACTGCACTGGTTTCAGACTGGCACACGCAGGAAACAGATTGAAACAGCACTGTGAAGCCTCTGAAATATGAACTGACATGGGACCACAGCTCACAGAAGTAGAGTTGGAACCTGTAGCCCGAACTTGGCAGCGAAACTACAAACTTTTGCTCCGTGAATGACACTGCGAGGAAAATGAAAAGGCAAACTACAGACTGGGAGAAAATACCTGTAAATCATATATCTGACAAAGGACTTACATCGAGAATATATAAAAAATTCTCAAAACTCAATAGAAAGAAAAGCCACCCAATTTAAAAAATGGGCAAAAGACTTGAACAGACTTATCCAAAGAAGATATACACATTGAGAGACAATTCTCCACGGTGTCTCACATTTTTGTACAAGAGGCCTTTGTAACAGACTATCTCTTCAAGGATGTTTGCCTATCTAACATTCTCAGAAGGAACAGATCACTGTCTCCCTCCAGAGAAGAGGGCAAGTTTGTTCACCGTCAAGTAAAACAGATATAATATGTCCCTCTGGGTCAAAAGTCAGGTGCAATTTTTTGCTGCCCATTATAAAGGATTTGGATTCCTAAAACTTAGGTTCCCCAGCTGTGACACCAGCCCCATGGAACTTGGGGGCAAGGGTAGCCCACGTGAGATGAAGCTTGTTTTCCTTTTACATGTCCCGTGAAAAACCCATGTCAGTCACAGTTCTTGACAATATGGCAAATAAGCACATGAAAAGTTGTTCAACATCATTATCCATTAGAGAAATGCAAATTAAAACCACCAGGAGATATCACTACACACCTATTAGAATGGCTAAAATTAAGAACAATACAAGTGGTAGCAAGAAAGCAGAGCAACTAGGACCCTCCTAGTGGGAGCAAATAGTACAACTACTATGGAAAACAATTTGGTAGTTTCATAAAAATAAATGCACTTGGACTTCCTAGGTGGCCCACTGGTTAAGAATCCACTTGCCAAGCCTGCCAGTGCTGGGGATGTGGGGTTGATCCCCGCTCCAGGAAGATCCTACATGCTGTGGAGCAACTAAGCCCATGTGCCACAACTATTGAGCCTGCGCTCTAGAGCCCATAAGCCACAACTATTGAGCCTGTGTGCCACAACTACTGAAGCCCACGCACCTAGAGCCCATGCTCCACAAGAGAAGCCACCACAATGAGAAGCCCGCACACCACAATGAAAAGTAGCCCCCCTCGCTGCAACTAGAGAAAGCCTGTGTGCAGCAACGAAGACCCAGTGCAGCCAATAAATAAATTTATAAAAATAAATAAAACATCTACTAAATAAATAAATAAATAAATGTGCTTACCATACAACCCAGCATTCCTATTCCTGGTTATTCCCTCCAGAGAAATAAAACTGATGTTCACTCAAAAATCTATTTAAAAATGTTTCTAGTAACATTATTTATGATCATTACAAAATGGAAACAAAAAGAATCTAAAAAAAAAGAGTGGATATATGTATATGTATAACTGATTCACTTTGCTGTGCACCTGAAACTAACACAACATTGTAAATCAACTATACGCCAATAAAATATTTTTTAAAAATGGAAACAACCAAAATATTCTTCAACAGATGAAGGAATAAACAAACTATGTGGTACACTCATGCAATGGAATGCTACTCAGCAAAAAGAAAAAAAAAAAAGTGCTGATATACCCAACAACTTGCATGAATTCTCAAAGGCTTTATGCTGAGTGAGTGAAGCCAGTTTTAAAAGTTTACATACTGCATAATCAGTGTTTGTTAGGAATCAGGGCTGAAGGGAGGGTGTCTATAAAGGAATAGTGCAAGAAACTTTTTTAGAGGTGATAGAACTGTTCTGTATTCTGATTATGGGGGTGTTTACAGAAATCTATACGTTTCTAAATTGATAGAACTGTGTACTTCCCCCTTCAAATGGGTGAATTCTATGGTATGTGAATTATATCTCGATAAAATTGTTTTTAAAATATAAAGCAAAAGAGGAGGGTAGAATGTGTAGTCAGAGAGATTCAAAGAACCATTGTTGGTTTTGAAGGTGGAGAAAGAAATGTGGGTGGCTCCTGGAAGCTGAAAATGACCCCTGGCTGACAGCCAGCAAAGAAATGAAGACCTCAGTCATCTAACTTCATTAAACTCAATTCCACCAATATTTGAGTATGTCTGGAAGCAGATTCTCCCCACAACCTCCAGATAAGAGCCCAGATAGATAACATCTTAATTTTGACCTCTTGAGAGCCTTAACCAACCAAGTACCCAGCTGAGCTGGCCAGGAGATCTGATTTACAATACTTTGGGTGTTGTCGTTGGGGTTTTTTTTTTTAAATAAATTTATTTATTTATTTTTTATTTATTGGATGCATTGGGTCTTCGTTGCTGCGCATGGGCTCTCTGTAATTGTTGCGAGTGGGGACTACTCTTCATTGCACTGTGCGGGCTTCTTATTACCGTGGCTTCTCTTGTTGAGGAGCATGGGCTCTATGTGCACGGGCTTCAGTAGTTGCGGTGCGTGGGATCAGTAGTTGTGGCTCTCGGGCTCTAGAGTGCAGGCTCAGTAGTTGTGGCACACGGGCTCAGTTGCTCTGCGGCATGTGGGATCCTCCCAGACCAAGGCTTGAACTCACGTCACCTGCACTGGCAGGCAGATTCTTAACCACTGCATCAGGAGGGAAGCCCTGGGTGTGGTTTTAAGCTGCTAAGTTTGTGGTAACTTACTATGGCAACAGCAGAAAACTAATAATAGGCCTCCTTTCAATTTCTCTCTTTTGGGGGCCTCTGCACACGTGTTCTAATGCCTAAATGCCGTGACCCTTGCTGTTGGTATGCCGATTTCCCTCTCATCATTTAGGTCTCAGCTTTCAAGAGATACGTTCAGAAAGGCCTTCCCTGGCCACTTTACCTAAAGCAGTACCTACCCCAACCTACCCAACCCCCACCTCCACCCGGGGCCCAGAATTGTTTCTCCATATCCTATCTATTTCTAACAAGGGAGGGCACGGAAAGGTATGCAGGAAGAAGTAACCAAGCAGCCCTGAGTTGCTCAAATCATGTACGTTCTCATTTTCAGAAGGGCCTGCTTCTGTGGCTGACTCTTGGCCAGATCCTGGGAACTGAGGTCTTAAGAGTGTCTTTATGCACTAACTAATAAGGGTGTTTTGTATGCTTGGAGTCTTAATCCACACTGTACCAACTTGTCTAGACAGTTTGTGCAGACTGTGTGATATATAGTGAATACTGCTTTCCTTCTGGGGGTCAGTCATGAAGGTGCTTCTGTCTCTGTGACCAGCCACCAATAAAAACCCTGAAATCTTAGGCTTAAGTGAACTTGCCCAACAGAAAACACTTCACTAGAGTTTGTTGCTGAAGGATTAAATGTGCCCTCTCAACTCCACTGGGAGAAGACTCCTGGAAGCTCGTGCCTGGTATCCTCCAAATTCCGCTCAATGCACTGTTTTCCTTCATTGATCCTGTTCAGGATCCTTTCGCTGTAATACAACACAGCTAGTAGTAAATGAGTTCTGTGAGTCCTTCTAGTGAATTAGCAGACCTGGGGGCAGCCCTGGAGTCTACGATACAGGATGTGATTATAAAGGGGTGGCATGAGGGAGATCTTAAGAGTTCTGTATCTTGACTATGTTGGTGGTTACAGGAATCTACATATGTGATAAAATGGCATAGAACTATAATACACATTGTAGAGGTGTCAACTTATTGGTTTTGACATTGTACTACAGTTACATAAGACATAACCACTGGGGCAAACTAGGTGAAGAGTATACAGGACCTCTCTGTATTATCTTTGCAGCTTCCTGTTAATCTGAAACTTCAAATTAAAAGCTATTTTAAAAAATTCCACTTAAAATGTACTAAATAAAAACACCTATGATCTAACGTGTATCAGACAGCTGTACATACCACTCAGATCATTTCTGTTCCTAAGTATGGAAAACAAGGTGAGCCACTAAAAAAAGAGTACATGCCCTGATTTGAAAGGCTATGCAGTGGTGATGAAGTTGTTTTGGTGGAGCAAAGCAGGTACAGTCAGCACATCCAGATTAGACATCAGAGGTATATAGAAACCATATCTTCTTCAGTTAGGGAGAAACATGCGGAATCAATTCTGAGACTCAATTCTGCTTTTCCGGGCAGAAAGACCTATCCCTAGCCACAATCCAGAGGCAAGCTACTATCACTACTGCACCCAGGAGGGAGGCCCGAGGGGCCACACCCAGCTCCTGTTTGAGCTTTGCACTCCACTAAGTAGGCTTCTACTGAGCAACCTGGGCACAAAGATTGCATAATTCAATTGGCCCACTCACATTTGGGAGGACAGAGTAAAAATGATCTCTACTGCTGAGACAGCTGAGATCCCTGTGAATTCTGACTCAGGGCTAGGTACCCTGAAAAGGGCCAGAGGAGTACAAAGCCCACAGAATTGTGTATGCTTTTCCTTAAGGCTCTGTACGCAAACCAGGTTCATTTCATAAAACAAAAAACAAAAAATACTTTGTAGATTTGAGTAGCTTCCCACTATCTTCCTTGTAAGAGTCCTGCTTCCTATCCTTAGGCTCGATCTCATATCCTCATAGATCATTCCTCTGGGCAACTCATCTGGGACTTATAGAAAACATCTAATCAGCTATACTAAAATGATAAACTACCCTTGAACCTCAGTTAAGAAATAGAATTTAAAGTTAAGCTTTTTCCCTTAAATTTGCTTTTTTTCAGTTATATAAGTAAAAGATGGTTACTCTAAAAAACCTGATACATACACAAAGTAGAAAGTAGACATCACCCAGAGACAGTCACTATATTTTTATAGTGCTTTCTCTACTTATCATGATCTCATTCATTTAGTCAAGCAATATTTATACAGTGATTTACACTATACGACAGGCACTTAGGATATAAAGTAAAAATAAAGTTCCAGTCCTCACAGCGCTTACTGCCTAGTATGGAAGACGTGACTATACATCTAGAAGGCCTGGAAGAAGAAATTAAAGCACTATGAACACTGAGGAATTAATTTTAAAATTACTAAATTTCATAGAAGAATTTGTGTTTATATGAAACATGCTAAATATGTGTACATGAAACCTATGAAACTCTTACAATAGCCTAAAAATAAGAAGTTAGGAAATATAAAAAGAGATCTCATTCCCAACAGTATCAAAATATAAAAAAACTCTAGGTACTATTTTAATAAGGAAATTATGTCATCTACATAAAAATACTGAGATATAAAGAAGGCTTAAACAGTTGGCAAGGCATACCAGGACACAGTCTGAGAAAATTAAATATTTTATAAATGGCAAATGTTTCCAAATTTTTAAGTTTACTATAAATGACAAAAAATTTTCAAAAGACTTTTTTGAACTTGACAAAATTATTCTATATTTTATCAACAACAATAAATGGGCAGGAACTTTTAAAAACATTCTAAATTAATTTACTGAACTTTAATTTTCTGCAAACTAGTTAAAATACTGTGAACTTAGCAACAGAACTGGCAAATCACTTCAGAATGGATTAACCCCAAAATGAATTGCTAATACATAAAATACTTTATTATTAGAGGAAGGAGGAGAAAGGAAGATTTTCAATAAACAATGTTAGAATAACTGGTCAGCAATCTGCCCCCCCCCCCCCAAATTAATACAGGTATCTTAAAGAGTTAAAGTTTTTTAAAGACAAACGAAAAAAACAGAACTAAAACTAAGTATTTAGGAAACTTCTAAAGAGGTGAGGGCTATTCAAGCTTACAAGCTGCAGAAGAAATCGGAAAGGAAACAGATTTGAATAAGTAAATTGAAACTTCTACCTAGTTTTTAAAAGGTCCCACTTCGAACCAAAATAGAAAGGCAAATAAGAGATTAGGAAGAATATTTTAAGTAAATAGGACAAGAGAGTATTTTATCACATTTAGAAATTATACTAATAGGATTTGTAAATCTTTGATACGCAGGATAAGGATATGAGCAAATGATTCGCAAAATGGAAACAGCCTCCTAGGAACACACACAGAAAGTCAAAGGGTCTGTGCCTTGTCAACTCTGATTTATATCATCAAATTGGCCTCACAAAAAGGTTATACCTATTTACATTCCCACCTACAGTGGTCTTCTTTCCCACAAACTCATAAAAACTGCATTATTAGTCTTTAATTCTTGCCAATCTGAAAGGCAAAAAAGGAAGCAATTCTTGTTTTAATACATGTCCTTAAATTAACCATCTTTATATTTATTGGCCATTAGCATATTTTTCTTTGCTCATTTTTCTATGACATCTTTTTTCTTTTCATAGGTGCTCTTTTTTACGTTATCTTTTAGCCCTTGACTTTATATGTTATGAAGATACTATAGTTTTTTTTTTTTAAGATTTATTATTTATTTTTCATTTTTTTGGCTGTGTTGGGTCTTTGCTGCTGTGTGTGGGCTTTCTCTAGTTGCAGCGAGTGGGGGCTACTCTTTGTTGTGCTGCGTGGGCTTCTCAGTGCAGTGGCTTCTCTTATTGCAGAGCACAGGCTCTAGGAGCGTAGGCTTCAGTAGCTGTGGCTCGTGGGCTCTAGAGCACAGGCTCAGTAGTTGTGGCACACAGGCTTAGTTGCTCTGCGGCATGTGGGATCTTCCTGGACCAGGGATTGAACCCGTGTCCCCTGCATTGGCAGGCAGATTCTTAACCACTGTGCCACCAGGGAAAGCCCAATGCTATAGGTTTAATCAAAGACTGTATCCAGGTTTCACAGACTTTCATAGCATTAAATACACTGCCTCCAAAACGAATGTGAATGACACACAGAGAATCAGTGGCAGAGTTCCAATGTTAAATATAACAATACAAAGTATCCAAACACTAGCCTGCCCAAATAATTCCAAATGATAATCAAGCCCATGGAATATAATGTAGAGTTTATGCTGCTGGAATGAGCAGAGCCAGCAGAGCAGCATTCTTAAGGAATGAATTCTAGACTACAATCTTCGGTTGTATTATGTCACACCCTCTTCAGCCAAGTGAAATTATGACTCCAATCTGGGCACGCCATTCCCCAGGCGAATAAATCAAAATTACATGTAAAATAACCTGGCTGCTTGAGTCTACTTCTACTATGCTCTACCCTCTCTCTTCCATAGAAGCAGTCAATTCCTCAATTGGTCAATTTACTCAATAAGTAACTGACCAAAAATTATGTCTCTTGACTTAAAGTAACAGGAAACTGCAATATACTAGGTGATTTCAATGATCAAAGGTTTTTGGTCTTGTTTTTGCAAACTTATATCTTAGTTTTAGCTTTACTGCAGCCATTTCAACCTTAGCCAGTTACTGTGGCTGGGCTAGACATACATAAATCTACGAGATAAGAGAAATACAAAAAGCCATTACCTGGATAGAAATGTATTTATTCAGACTTCTTAGAGGGCTCAATCAAATAAATATTTGTATTATAGTCTAAGCTTTTGAGAAGTGCCTTGCATATAACAAAGAAGTAATCCAATTAAATTGCAGAAACTTTCAAAAGCTGCTAAAACCATCCCATCTGTTGTGGATTGAATTATGCCCCCCCAAAAGAGAGGCTGGACCCCAATATTGTGAATGTGACCTGATTTGGAAATAAGGTCTTTGCAGATGTAATTAGTTAAAATGAAGTCATACTGGATTAGGACGGGCCCTACATCCAATGACTGTTGTCCTTATAACACCGAGAGACACAGAGACACAATAGGGGCCATGTGGCCACAGAAGCAGACACTGGAAGGACGAAGCTACAGGCCAAGGAACTCCAAGGACTGCCAGAAATCATCTTCCCTGCAGCCTTCAGACAGCATGGCCCTGCTGACACCTTGATTTCATACTTCTAGACTCCAGAACTCTGAAAAAATTAATTTCTTTATTGCAATATAATTGCTTTACACTCTTGTACCAGCTTATGAGGTACACCAAAGTCAATCAGCCGTACTTATACACATATCCCTATATCCCCTCCCTCCCACAACTTTCCCCCATCCTCCCCGACCTGGCCCTCTAAGGCATCACCCATCATCGAGTTGATCTCCCTTTGTTACACAGCAACTTCCCACTGGCTACCTATTTTACAGTTGGTAGTATATATATGCCTATGCTACTTTCTCACTTCTTCCCAGCTTCCCCTTCGTCCCCCGCCCCCCCAACCTGGTGTCCTCCAGTCCATTCTCTGCATCTGCATCCTTATTCTTGTCCTGTCACTGGGTTCATCTGTACCATTTTTTTTTTTTTAAGATTCCTAATTTCTGTTGTTTCACGCACCTGGTTTGTGGTAATTTGTTACAGCAGCCCTAGAAAACTAATAAACCATCCAATAAGAAGTGCTGTTAAATTCTAGAAATAACTGAAAGAAATGAATTTTCCACCAGTTGACACAGAACCGTGGATTCACAGCATCACTTGCTCTTTACAAATGGGGTGATCATACATCCCAGTTAATGAGAACAGTCCTGGCTTATGCCTGTTGTCCTGGTATAAAAGCATCCCTTGATTCTCAAAAGTTACCGGTTTTTGATAATAAATTACATGGTCATCTTATTTATGAATAAGCTTAGGATACCCTTCAGTTTGTCTGCCTTCAAATCCCACCCTATTCAAATAATTTCTGACTTCCCTTTTGCCACTGACAAAATAATTCCATCTCTCTGGTTTCTACAGCATTTTATAAATACAGCTGTTATATACTCATGTTTTACTACAATCACTTGCTTACTCGTCCGCTCCATGTCTGAACACAACACAGTGTCAGGAACAGAATGAGTGCTCAGTAGGTATCTTCTAAATTTATTAAATGATTTATTCAGAAGACTGACAAAATACCTGCATAGACAGTTTTCTTTCACTTTTGTCCCTTGTGCAAATTAAAAAAAGAAAATCTCAACTAGAATTGGTGCTGGGAAAGCCTGTAAAGGTAGCTCTCATGCCCTACCACCACACTCGTGGTCCTCATTATCAGTCACTCCAAACAGGAAGACGTCAGTCACCCTGACAGAAAGACGTCAGTTACTGACTCCAACAGGAAGAGATGCACCTTGCACTCCCAAACAGGAAGTACACTACTTCACTACGTCAGCAAGAGAAAGACTTCCTTCTCTCCCAGCAACCAGCCTAGCCAACAGAACATGCCACAGCTCAGCCAATGAGAAGCTGCTGGCACCTGAACTTTTACTTCCCTCCAATGAACTTTCATCTTTTCCTTGCTGATGACTTCCTTTCCTGTCTCCCCTCCTCACTATGAAAGCCTTCCATGTTGTGTAACCCCTCAGAGTATCTCTGTTTGCCAGATGAGATGCTGCCTGATTCATGAATCATTTGATAAAGCCAATTAGATTTTCAAATTCACTCAGCTACATTTTGGTTTTAACACCCTTATACACCCTCTAGGGCCCAATTGTAGGAGGCAGGAGGAGAAACTTAACAAAATGACTAACTTACAAAGCAGTGGTTTTCAAATTTTATCATGCATAAGTATCACCCGGAAGACTTGTTAAAACACATAGTACTGGGCCCCAACCCAGAGTTTCTAATTCAGGAGGTCTTGGGGGGGGGGGGCGGCGGCGGAGGTGGGGCCTGAGAATTTGCATTTCTAACAAGTTTCCAGGTGATGCACCTAGGAGCTACTCTCTGAGAACCACTGCTAAAAAGTAAGCACCACAAGTATTAAAAGATTAATTTCTCCTTCTAATTTCATTCCTCATGGGAAATCCTTTTCTGAATATGACAGAGTAGCTGTGACAGATCAACATTCCTGCTGAGAACTGGAAAGCCAGATACATTTTAAAAGCCAATGTTTAAAGGCATCAAGAAACAGCTGAAGCAACCAAGACTAGGAGGGTCTACATTCTAGAAAAACAGAGGAACTGTAGAGAAACAAAAGGACATTCTGCAGCCACTTTCCCCCCAAGTGCATTAGCTGATTCTAGGGCAAAAAGCTGAGAATCCAGACTTTCCTTCAGCAGAGGAACCATGACAGCTTTTGGAAGAGGTGAAAAGCAAGACTCAAGGAGTCAAGATCCCAGTGAAAGAAGAAAGTCAAAGAACTAGGCCTAACAAAAGGCTGGCTTTCCCCTGAAGACATTTACCAAATTCTGCAGTTGTACAAAGAGGGCTTCAAAACAAAACTAAAAGCCTCTGAAAATCAAGAGTAGAATTTTCAACAATCTCACTGTTCTCAGGAGACAAAGATTACAGTACAGAAGATACCAGGAGGACGGACCCCTGTGAACTCATGAGACTATCAGTTGGAAGCCCTGGATGGATGGCTACTTGCTAGCATTAAAGGCAAACTGGAGGGAAGCGCTGCCTTACCAAACAGGCAACACCACCTCAACTATCAACTCAGTCCCTAACAGGCTTAGGTGGGAGGGGGGATTTCCTCCCTGAAAAAGAACAGCATCATCTGGAGCTTCATTTCATTCATAACGCTCAGCATTCATACAACTGAAAACCGAAAGGAAAAAATGGACAGAAACAGATGCTCAGATAATCCAGACACTGAAGTTAACAAAGACTTTTAAATAATGATGGCTATTTAAATTTCCTATTTTAAAAAACAGGGGAAGAAAGAGGAAAGAACATATAAAAAGAATAAGAATTTCAACCGAGAATTGGAATCAGTAAGAATCAAACTGAAATTCTAGATCTGACAAGTATATTAACTAAAAGAATTCAAAGGGTAGATAGAAGAGCAGGTCAGACACAGAAGAAGAGAGAATTAGTAACTAGAACTCAAGTCAATAGAATATATCCATATTTAAGCAGAGATAAAAACTAATAGAAAATACAAGGGCAGGTGGGAACGTAAAAGGGAAAGAGGAACACTGTGAAAAAGTCTACCAGGCGTGTAACTAGAGTCCCAAAAGGAGAGGACAGAGTAAATAGGTCAGAAGCAACATTAAGAGGAAAGAATGAAATTTTCCAAATTGATGAAAAGACAACCCACAAATTTAAGAAACTGTGAACCCCAAGCAGAATAAGACAAAGAAAACCACACAAAGACATAGCATAAACTGTTGATTATCAAAAACAAAGAGAAAGTCTTAACAGTAACCAGTGGGAAAAAGACATTACCTTCTTAGGAGCAACAATAAAACTAAGAGTTAAATTCTCAAAAGAAATAATAAAAGACAAAAGACAATGGAATGACACCTTACAAGTGCTGAAAGAAATAAATTCCCACCTAGAATGTGGGGCTCAGCGATTATTTCCTTTAAAACTGAAGGCAAAATAAAGATATTTTTAAGACACACAAAAAATGAAAGAATTCGTTATGGGCAGGCTTGCATTAGAAGAAATACCAGAGGGGGGACTTCCCTGGTGTCCCAATGGTTGAGAATCCACCTGCCAGTGCAGGGGACGGGGGTTAAATCCCTGGTCTGGGAAGATCCCACATGCTGTGGAGCAACTAAGCCCGTGCACCACAACTACCGAGCCTGTGCTTTAGAGCACGTGAGCCACAACTACTGAGCCCTCGTGCCTAGAGCCCATGTTCTGCAAAGAGAAGCCACAGCAATGAGAAGCCCAAGCACAGCAACGAAGAGTAGCCCCCACTCGTGACTACTAGAGAAAGCCCGTGTGCAGCAACAAAGACCCAATGCAGCCAATAAATAAATAAATAAATTTATTTTAAAACAAAACAAAAAAAGATGGGAAAAAGACAAATGGAGTTAGTATCTAAAGTTTTAGGGACTTCCCTGGCGGTCCAATGGTTAAGACTTCATGCTTCCAACGCAGGGGGTGCAGGCTCGATCCCTGGTCAGGGAACTAAGATCCCACATGCTTCATAGCATGGCCAAAAAATAAAATTAAAAAAATAAAATTCTAGCATTATTGGAGACATGATAAAAGTTATAATTTGTATTAGACTATAATAAGTCAAGGGTATATGCTATAATCTCTAATGTAACCACAAAAGACTAATAAAAGAATGTATAACTAAGAAGTTACTAGAGAGGAAAAATTAAATAATAATTGAATAGTAAATAATCCAAAAAAGGTTAAAAAAAAAAAGGAAAAAGGAACAAAACAGGTGAGTCAAAAAGAAAAGATGATAGATATAACACCAAATACAGTGACAATTGCATTAAATGAACTAATGATTCTAATTTAAAGACTGAATCGTCAGACTAAAGGAAAAAAACTAACTTCACGATGCTTTCCAGGACAAAGAAAGTTGGAAAGCATAAGGATGGAAAAAAAGAGCATGCAACATTTATCAAGAGAAAGCAAGTATATACTGGTATCACATAAGGTAGACTTTAAGGCAAAAAGCACTAGTAATGATTTAAGGATAACAGTGTTAACCCACCAAGAAAACTCTAATGTGAGCCAACTGATTAGAAATTAGTCAGCACTGGGAGCTAAGAAGAATACACTGGCTGAAATCAATTCTGTTTAGGAAATCTATGGCAGCTCAAAGAAGGGCAGAACTACACAGTAACGTACAGCTTAAATGCGGGACCTCTTTGCAATTCAATAAAACTCACATATGTACCTTATGGTGAGTTCTGAAATGCTTACACAAAATATTAAAACTGTAAAATCACGAAATAACAGGTAGACAGTTTTAGACAACAAAAACATACATATTAACAACGATCAGAAGATACTCTGGGGTGATGTAGTGTTTACTAAACTGGGTAGTTTGGTAAAGCCACTAAAATTCCTAACTATAGAAACTAGACTTCCTGAAATTAAACCCTCAGAAAAAGAAAAAAAAATTTTTAAGTATTTTTTAGTATTCAGATTGTTCTCCAAACATAGCTGAAGTGTTCACTGAAGAATGAAACTGAAATCTTCACATTACATTTACCTAAATGGCAGACTCACCATTATAACCATCATTGGTTGTGTTTGGAGCTGGAATTGGCCGGACTAAATAAAATCCAGCCTCCCGATCAGTTTGTCAAACTTAGTTTTTAATCTAAGAACTTTAAACTTTAAAAGAACCTCAACTCATTTCTCAAGCATTATTTTATAACAAATACACTGAGCTTATATATATATATATATATGAGGGGAAGGGTCAGTGACTAGACCAACATACTGAAAAGGCAAAAATTCTTCTTTAGGGAAATAGCCTACAACCTCCTATGAATAACAACAACAAAATCTGCCTGCAATTTGTTCTCAAATATGTGCAAGAATAAAAGTAGGTTCTTGAAATGAAATTATTTCCAAAACAGAAACAGAGGCACAGGTGTAGAAAACAAACCTACAGTTACGGGGCCGGGGGGAGATAAATTGTGGGACTGGGATTGACATATACACACTACTATATATAAAATAAATAACTAATAAGGACCTACTGTACAGAAGAAGGAACTCTACTCAATACTCTGTAATGGCCTATGTGGCAAAAGAATCTGAAAAAAAAATATGGATATATGTATAAGTGATTCACTTTGCTGTATACCTGAAACTAACACAACATTGTAAATCACCTATACTCCAAATTAAAAAAAGTAAAACAAAATGAAAGTAGGCTCTTGGGAGAAAGTGGTGTCTACTTCATACTGTTGATATTCAAAGGACTTAAATACGGAATTTCAATATTGTCTCTCACCAGACATTCTACTTCCTGGGGCAGGTAACATCACATGATGTTTTGTAAAGGTATCAGCACTAACATTATGCTATGAAAATACTTTCTTCCTTATAAATGATATTTAAGATGTGTCCATTCATAACTATACAACATTTGAAACCATAGACAAATGAAATCCACACACACTACAACCCCAACTGCAAAGGCTAATTAATTTATACAAATAAAAATATAATCCAATTTGCTAAGTAAAAGCCAAGCATATTACTTCCTGAGACACTAATTATAATGGATTTTAGACATTCTGTTTCATCAGCCTACTTTTGTTTGTTTTCACATTTTTAATTTGTATTCTTCTTATAATATCCTATTCAAAACTTAGGTCACTAGCCTAATTTTTCAGGAACCTATTTAACTAACAATGACAAAAGCTCTATGGAAATGCAATTAAGGAAACACTATGTTACACAACTATATTTAGGCAAGGACAGTTCCACCCTTTGTTCACTAATTAAGGGTGAATAAGGATGTTCTGTACTCTTTAGTTTCCTAGGCTAGGTCACAATTTACAATATACTGTAGGAACTATATTACAATACTTCAAAATAAAATGATCTGGAATTACCTGGAATAGTCTCATATGAAAACTCACAATAAATAATGGTTTACTTATCTGTACAACTCTATTGCAATATAATTCCTAATAAAACACAGAATAAGATTTAAGAACATATATACCTAGCAATGTCACTACAAAAGCTTACCTAAATTCATCCCAAATCATAGCAGTGAGATCACCAGCTAAAGTTTTACTCAAAAATATAAGTATAGACCTCTATTTCCAGAATGGCACCCTATCTCTATATAACTGGGTTTTCCTGATCTTATACGACAAATTTATAACAAATAGAAAGAAAAAATATAAGTATTTCAGATGGAAACACATATAATAATATTCCCACTTCTCTAATCCTGAAGATGTATTTTCCCCAGCTTTATAAACTACGGCCAAATGTCCTGCACTTGTAGCTCTCAGCTCATTTTCTGGATGGAAGATTCAGAGGTGTTCAAGGCCCTTTTGTAGTGGTGGGTTCACCTCTATTAGGCCCAGTCCAGCTCACCTCAAGCAGTATAAAGTCATAGGTGCGGACCACTGAGTCTGTCAGACTACCTGAGTTCAAATCTCCATCACCTCTTGCATGACCTGGAACAAGTTACTGCTGTGAACCACTTTCTTTATATTTTTCTTTTAAGGAAGGGAATAAAGGGAGCAGACAACATTGAGATAATGCATGTAAAGAGCTTATTATCAGCACATGCCTGGCCCACGCTAGCACTTGATAAGTTTGAACTAATTACTTAAGAGGTCAACTTTTTAGCTTGAGCAAAATATAGACACATTAATTTAGTGGACACTACACCTAAGATGAGTGGATCTGTTCCCTTCTTAAAAATAAATTACACGCCTAGACTTTTCAAGCCAATGCTCTCTGTGCTGGAGCTAACACCCCAAACCTAATTCCAGAAACGAATCCTGGTTTCACTGGTATTCCCTCAGCCCATCTGTGTGTGGAGGTGAGGCGACTTTTATTTAAATATTTATCAGTCTCCTCCATTTTCATACCCCCCACAATAAAGCATGCCTGCTAAAAATATGGCTCTATGATTAACCAACAACACAAAAAAATCGATGTAGTCAAAAGAATTTGTCAGGAAGCACAAACACAAACCCCACTGCTGATAAATTAATAACAAAAGCTCCACTGAGAAACAAAATACTTAGGAAAGGTAACCTGAAAAATGTCTAATCCCCATCTACTTACCTAGATAATGTAAAACAGATCCTTAAATTAAATCAGTCTAGAGAGCTAAGTGCTTAGTCCACATTATTTTGCCAGCACCAGAACCGTTTTCATTGAATTATGTTTTGATTTTATGTCATCAACCTACACGATGAGGCAATGAGGAATTTTACTAAAAAACAAAGGAAAACACAACACAGCCCTCTGAAACGCATGCTGTATTTATACTTAAGGATGTAGCTGAGGAGTTTCTTTGGGAATCCAAAGGAGAAACTGGTCTTTTATCTTATGGTCACTGAACCATATAACGGATTACATTTCTTTCTGAACTGGCTGCTAAAAAGCAGAGTCAAATTTGTGGCCCTCTCACAAATACTTAAGACTTCAGTCCAAGTGCTTTGTATACACATCTCATTCCTGTTTCCATCTTAGTTTTTCTCCCACAGTCCCGAATTCATCACCCCTTTATTTCTGTTACCTTTATTTCTGTTACCAACAGCATGTTGTATGTATCTTTGTAAGTCATTATGAATCCTTTCTGGAACAAGATGTGATATAGGTAAATGATATGCTCCACTTAAAAAATAGTATAGCACAATAAGAAGATATTGTCTTCCATTAATAAACGTTTTATGAGCTCAGTTTCTAAAGGCATTATCTTTCTTGTGCGCCAAAAGAAAAAAAAGAAAGTGTTGCAGCAAACATTATATTTATAATTAGGAAATTCTAATAGAGGAACTACCAAAATAAAACACTTTCACCACGTATTTTTAAGTGTGGAGCACACAGAAAACTGAAAATATATCCCAGGTAAAAATCCCCCAAAGTCATTTTTATTTTTAAAATGCAGATGAAATCACCACAAATGCAGCTGCATTTGAATATTTATTCTGAATGAGAACTAAATAGACTAGCTTCAAAAATGATATAAAATTTTGTACAGCTCCTTCTGAGCTGCTGTGTGCCCAGCAAAGGGGACGCTGCCAACCATTCCTTACTGGGCGACAGCACAGAGTTTACAGCCCCAAATGTTCTTGCTACATTCCTCCTTCAGGGATTTCAGTCATCTTACTGCTGTCATTTGAGGAAAACAAAAAGCTTAATACTCTCTTAGTGATTAAAATTTTACCCTATCAAGAACTCATACTTAACATTCTGGTCATAACTTCTAACTAAAAATTTATCTAATTAATTGATTATAATTATAGTCCACCCTCCTAGTGACCATAAACAAGCAAGCTATGCTATCAGAGACATGTAAAAGTGTTTTACTGCACAATAAAAATTACACTTCCTACCTCACCGATAGAAACTTCATCAACAACAGGAATCTCACCGAGTAACTTGAAAGCAGCACCATAAAGCCTAGCCTTTTCTTAAAGCATTTTAGGAGCTTTATGCAAATAACACGCATAAAATAAGAGCTACAATAATGTTATGTGGCATAAAGATGAGTCAACTGTTATTTCTCCTGTGTATTCAACAATAGTCTAGATTATGTCAAGGCATTTCAGTCACATGAAACAACATACATTATGTTCCCATAATGCTTTATGACAGAAATGAACATTTAATATGACTTTCAAAATGTTTGGCCTCGGGCTTCCCTGGTGGCGCAGTGGTTAAGAATCCGCCTGCCAATGCAGGGGACACGGGTTCGAGCCCTGCTCCAGGAAGATCCCACATGCCGCGGAGCAACTAAGCCTGTGTGCCACAACTATTGAAGCCTAGAGCCCATGCGCTGCACCTAGAGCCCATGCGCCGAAACAAGAGAAGCCACAGCAATGAGGAGCCCTCGCACCACAACGAAGAGCAGCCCCCCCGCCCCCCACCGCTCACCACCACTAAAATAAAACCCACACACTGCAAAAAAAAACCCAACACAGCCAATAAAATAAATAAATAAATTTATTTAAAAAAAAAATGTTTGGCCTCTATCGTGAAACTCTTTTTTTAGGGTGACAACTTTACTGCTGGGTTAAGAAGCCACTTAAGAACATTTCTATTCTAAGTCACAGAATAGACAGGTATGTTATGTTATACAGGCTATGTCCTATATTTTACAGATGGGTCATCTTTGCTAGAGATGTTTACTTTGCAAACCAATATAAACACATGTGCCAAAAATTAAACTCACATTGTCAAGACAGAAATTCTGTGTCTCTAGCCAAAGTCTGACAAGAGTAAATGAAACAAGATCTCAGTTCTTCCATATGTAGATATTTAAATACCAATCAAATTTTTTTTCACTGAAATTCAACATTATAAATCAATGATTTCTCATCAAGTCCTCATGGAATACTCGTGAGTGCCTAAAGTGGATTGAGACAGAGATAAAAGCAGAATTCCTGTTTACAGAAGCTTACAAATAAGTGGTGTCAGACACTCTCACACAAGCAATCAGTAAACGAACATACAATTAAATTCAAACATTTAATAAGCAGAAAAGACTAAGATACAAGCTAACACATAATCATGCATTATACAGGGCACAACCCTCAGCAGCCACACAGCAGCCCCCGTGTAGAATCTACATAAAATTCCATGCTGACCGGGCAAACAACCCTCCTTAAAACCCTTCCCTGGTTGTCACCATCAGAGAAAAGTCCAAGAATCTCCTGCGTCTCTGCCCCTATCTGCCACCACCCTCTGGCCCGCATTTTTTCACTTTTCAAAAACCACCTCCTGGTAGCTACTAGCCTCTTCTCCTTTAGTTGCCCCACCCCCACATTCCCACTACCCCTAAAGTTCTCACCCCACCTTGTTAATCTGAATGTTATTCATCCTTCAAGACACTTCCAGAAATATTCCCTGGCACCTTCCTCCACCCTCCACTGCCTCAAGACACCTGGGGTGTCCCCCTCTGTGCTCTACTCTTGGCCCCCGCCGCTCACCACACTGCAGGGCGAGTATCCTCACTGTCCCTCTCTCCTAAAGTGACTAACTTCTAGAGAGAAGAAAATGATTGCTTGGAAGGTCAATAAAAATTCAAATCCTTGAACACTTCTTAATCTTCCACCTAAGAACCAGTAACCCTTAAAATGAACGTCATTTACCATTATGTGAATTAAATCACATCAAATCTTCTTGCAACTCCGGCAAGTTTTCTTGGTACAACTACTTTAACTAGTAACCTTAATAGACTTCTTTTGGTTTGCTTTGCAGTTTTAGTTTTACAGAAAGAAAAGGTACAACTATTTTTTAAACTCAAAACAAACAAAACTCTTCAGATCAAAATAAACTACTCCCCAGGTGATGCTGTAAACTTCTCCTGACAAGGCGAGCCCCGGAGCCCAGTGACACATTTCCCAACCACAGGGCTTGGTCATCAGCGCTGAGACACCACCAGCAGGCTCTGACCTACCCTCTGAAGCGCCTGAGTCCCTCCACCCTGTCGACTAAGCTTCCGTGAGGGGCAGCACCTCTGCTCTCCTCCAAGACGGTTCGGAAGCAAGGACTTCTGCTCCTAACCCCAGGCCCACAACGGCGCCCTCAACCACGGGGCGAAAGTTAGGACCAGTCCTCCAGTCCCCGCGCCACGAAAGACAGCATCCTCCCAGCTCTGGGACCTTTCCCCTCCCCGAGACCGACGCGGGTCCCTGGGGTCCCGGCGTCCCTGAACAAGCCGGGCTCCGACGGGCCCCCCAAGGGGCCCAGGGCATGACCCGCCCGGCCACCACCGCAGGTGTCCGCGGCGCTCCGCCGACTGGACAGTCAGGAGGAAGGGAGCCGGCCGGCGGGCAGCCCTCCCGCGAAGGGTGGACCGGTGGCAGGGGCCGGCCAGGACACGATACGCGCCTGCCCGTCGGAGTCGGGCCGGGCCGCGGAGAACTTGGCGACGAGGGCCCGAAACGGGAAGGCCGGGCACGCAGAGAACGCAGGGGGCCGTCGACGGCCTGGGACCTGCCAGGGCCGCGCCGCCGGGCCCCGGGCTGAGACCGAGGGCGGCAGGGGGCACCGGAGCGAGGTGGCCCCAGCCGGGTGGACAGCCCCGACGCATGACCCAGCCACCCCCGCCGGCACAGCGCCGCCGCCCCACTGCCCCGACGCCGCCCTCAGCCCCCGTCCCTCCGCTCCGTACCTCGCCCGCGGCTTCCCCGGCGTCTGGACCCACCGCTCCGCAGCGTTGCTAGAGTAGGTCCCGGTGCCAGTCCACGACCCGCCCTCGCGCCGGCCCTCCCTCTCGCAGCCCCGCCCCCCGGCGCCGCGCACGCCACGCACGCACGGACGTCACTTCCGGGACCTCTACGGTCGCCGGCAGGGTGCGGTTGCGCGGCGCCGTCGGTCCTGGGTGGGGCGAGGGCGCGGCCGGCGTGGATGACGACAGCGATGGAGCCGCGGAGGCGAGGGCAAGGAGGTGGCTGCAGCGCTGGCCGTGGGGCACTGACCTGGGGCGCTCGGGAGCCGGCGCAGAAGCCGGTGTTCCCCCGTCTTTTCCTCAGCCCCTGCTTCCGAGGGCGACGCTGCCCGTTCTTAGCTTGGAATGGGAGGCGGTGGCGAAGGCCGCGGGAGAGCCGTCTCCGGGCCGGTGGACGGTTCCAGCCCGAAGGGGATGAGGCTGCCTGAGAAACGGATGACTCCCATCGCTTCACACGGGTCTTAAGATTGTAAAAGTTCTTGAGTTTACAGGACCTTCAAGAGAGGAGTTGATCTAGAAGCCGGTTTCACAGCTGAGCATAACTGAGTCCCAGAAGTTCAGTAAGTTAGCTAGTGTCACACACAGTATTAGTGGTCGAGTCATAAATGGAATCCTGTTCTCCGTGATTCCCATTTCAGGAATGTTGGAGACAGCAGCTGCCTCTGTAATTCCGGATGCCATCTGTGGCACAAAGCGCAGCCACGACTGGGAAAAAAAAAATAAGAAAAGAGACAGAAAAGAAAAATACTATATATAGCACAGTGTCCGGGAGGGAGACCTGGGTTGGAATCCCAGGTTTGCTAAATGCTGCCTCTGTGATCTTGGACAGCTTGCCTGATTTCTCAGTCTTTGCTCATTATTTGCAAAGTGGAGATTGCTTCGTTCCTCGTATTATTCCTAAACGTTGGAGGGTAGCAGAATATGCCACCCCAGAATGTGCCTCTTTGGCATAAGGGTTATTCTGAGAAAGTAGACACAGAGAAGCCCTGAAATCTGGAAGTTAACCTTTTGTAGGGGAAACGTACATTTATGAAGGAAATCGCCATTTGTGAAAGTGTCACCTCCTCTCTACCTGTGAGAGAAGGACAACACAAATCACTAGAGACTTATCCCAGATGACACTGACTTAAATCTGTGTAACAAACTTCTAAGCTTGTTCTTTTTCTTTTCCTGGTCACTTCCATAACTAGTCTCCACCCTCCCCCAGCACACACCTTTCCTCGTTTGTCTTTACTGGAAAATGGTATTTAAGTTCGCATTCTCAGCCTTTTCCCTGGCTATCTTCTATGTATATGTGAGGTATACGTGTTAACAAATTTGTTTGTTTTTCTCTTTGTTACTCTATTCTTGTATTATAAGGATTTCAGCCAAGAACTCAGAAGAGCAGAGGGACAATCATTTCCCCGCCCCCTACAGCACCTGATGTGTGCTAGGCTGATGATACCAGACTATTAAGAAAAGTACCTAAGCGAAGGAGCTCACATTCTAGGGAAGAGGTGGAGGAGCCAATCAACAATACATTCTTTACAATAGTACACAGGACAGTGACCATTGCTATGGAAAACAATAATGCAGGGGAGAGGGATAGCCAGTACAACCAAGAGGTTTGGTGTTTTACGGTGGACAGGAAAGCCCTGGCTGAGAAGGTGACTAGAGCAAAGGGTGAGGGCGCTAGCTATACAATACTGTGCAAGTGTTTGGGCACGAGTGTTCTAGGCACAGGGAACGCCAAGTGCAAAGGCCCTCCTGGCGCCCACTTGTGTAGCTGTAGCAGTGAGTTGAGGGGAGAAAAGAGAAGTGAGCAAACGGTAATTGGGCAAAGCAAGTAAGGGGCAAACCCCAAAGTGAAAGTGGGAGGGGACTAGCAAAAGTGAGGACACTGGAAAGTCTGACTCACTGGGGCCATGAATGCAGCAAACTACCACAAAGCTACCACACTTCCCTCTGGGAAAAGGGGTGGTGGTGGTGGTGAAGGCTACTGGAATGGGGCACCAAAAGGTATAGTTAACTGAGGAGGCAATGTTTTAGTTCTTGAGTTGGAATGGTAGGTATTTGGATATTCATTGTATTATTTCAATTTATGTGTTGTTTTTTCACATTCACTTATAAAAATCAGTCCCACTGGAAAAAGTGAAGATAAAAAAGGGCTAAGAGTAAATCCTGGAGTGGGTCAAAAGAAAAAGAGCCAGCAAAGAAGAAGGAAAAAAAAAATAAGACTACAAAAGAGGAGTAATATGGAGTCTAAGGAGAGAGAGAAAGCCAAGGGATTGATCAGAAGAGGGAAATTCTGCAGAAAAGTTAGATAAGATGAATCTACCCAAGAGAAATGAATACGTACTAATAGAAATGCTTAAAGTACACATCCTTGTCTTGTTCCCAATCTTACTGAAAAGAACTTTCAATCTTTCACCATGGTATGATGTTACCAGTGGGTTTTTCATACATCGCCTTTATCGTGTTGAGGGAGTTCCCTGCGATTCCTAGTTTACTGGGTGTTTTTGTCATCAAAGGGTATTAATTTTTTACATAATTTTTATATACATAATATAAAATTTACATGCTAAAGAATTAAGTTGGACCCTTACCTAAAACTGTGTACAGAAATTAACTCAAAACGGCTCAAAGACCTAAATGTAAGGGATAAAATTTAGAAGGAAACACAGGGGAGAAAAGCTTCATAACACTGGATTTGGCAATAATTTCTTAGATATGACACTAAAGGCACAGGTAATAAAAAAATAGACATATTGAACTTACCAAATTAAAAACTTTTGTCCATCCAAGGCAACAATCAACAGAGTATAAAGGCAGCTCACAGAATAGGAAAAAAATATTTGCAAATCGCCTATCTGTGATAAGGGATTATTATCCAGAATATATAGAAGACTCCTAAAATTCAACAACAAACCAATTTACATGAGAAGTCTTTCCATTTATTTACATCTTTCATTTCTTTCAGCAATAGTTTTGCCATTTTCAGTGTACAAGTTTTTCACCTCGATTTAGTTAATTCCTAACTATTTTACTCTTTTTGATGATATTGTAAATGGAACTCTTTTCCTAATTTTTTTTTTGTAAGAACTTCTATTGAGATACAGTTAACAGACAATAATAAACAGCATATATTTAGACTGTACAATTTGGTATCCCAGTCTCCCAATTCATCCCCCCCCAACCCTCCCCGCTTTCCCCACTTGGTGTCCATATGCTTGTTCTCTACATCTGTGTCTCTATTTCTGCCTTGCAAAGCAGTTGATTTGTACCATTTTTTCTATAGTCCACATATATGTTTAATATATGATATTTGTTTTTCTCTTTCTGACTCATTTCACTCTGTATGACAGTCTCTAGGTCCATCCATGTCTCTACAAATGTCCCAGTTTGTCTACTAACTTTGGGTTTTTTTGCTCTTCTTTTTCTAGTTTCTTTAGGTGTAAGATTAGATTGTTTATTTGGGATTTTTCTTGTTTCTTGAGATAGGATTGTATTGCTATAAACGTCCTTCTTAGAACTGCCTTTACTGCATCCCATAGGTTTTGGGTTGTTGCGTTTTCATTGTCATTTGTCTCTAGGTATTTTTTGATTTCCTCTTTGATTTCTTCAGTGATCTCTTGGTTATTTAGTAGTGTATTGTTTAGCCTCCATGTGTTTGTGTGTTTTACAGTTTTTTTCCTGTAATTGATTTCTAATCTCATAGCGTTGTGGTTGGAAAAGATGCTTGATACAATTTCAGTTTTCTTGAATTTACCAGTGTTTGATTTATGACCCAAAATTTGATCTATCCTGGAGAATGTTCCATGTGCACTTGAGAAGAATGTGTAATCTGCTGTTTTTGGATGTAATCTCCTAAAGATATCTATTAAATCAAGCTGCTTTATTGTGTCATTTAAAGCTTGTGTTTCCTTATTAATTTTCTGTGTGGATGATCTGTCCATTGGTCTAAGTGGGGTGTTAAAGTCCCCCACTATGATTGTGTTCCTGTCAATTTCCTCTTTCATAGTTGTTAGCATTTGCCTTATGTGTTGAGGTGCTCCTAGATTGGGTGCATATATATTTATAATTGTTATCTCCCCTTCTTGGCTTGATCCCTTGATATTTATGTAATGGTCTTTCTTGTCTCTTGTAACATTTTTGATTTTAAAGTCTATTTTATCTGATATGAGTGTTGCTACTCCAGCTTTCTTTTGATTTCCATTTGCATGGAATATCTTTTTCCATCCCCTCACTTTCAGGCTGTATGTGTCCCTAGGTCTGAAGTGGGCCTCTTGTAGACAGCATATATATGGGTCTTGTTTTTGTATCCATTCAGCCAGTCTGTGTCTTTTGGTTGGGGCATTTAGTCCATTTACATTCATGGTAATTATTGATATGTATGTTCCTATTACCATTGTTTTAATTGTTTTGTTTTTGTTTCTGTAGGTCCTTTTCTTCTCTTATGTTTCCCACTTAGAGAAGTTCCTTTAGCATTTTTTGTAAGGCTGGTCTGGTGGTGCTGAATTCTCTTAGCTGTTCATCTGTAAAGCTTTTGATTTCTCTGTCGAATCTGAGTGAGATCCTTGCTGGGTAGAGTATTCTTGGTTGTAGGTTCTTCCCTTTCATCACTTGAAATATATCATGCCACTCCCTTCTGGCTTGCAGAGTTTCTGCTGAGAAAACAGCTGTTAACCTGATGGGAGTTCCCTTGTATGTTGTTTGTCGTTTTTCCCTTGTTGCTTTTAATAACTTTTCTCTGTCTTTAATTTTTGTCAGTTTGACTACGATATGTCTTGGCATGTTTTTCCTTGGGTTTATCCTGCCTGCGACTCTCTGTGCTTCCTGCACTTGGGGAGCTATTTCCTTTCCCATGTTAGGGAAGTTTTCAACTATAATCTCTTCCAATATTTTCTCGGGTCATTTCTCTCTCTCTTCTCCTTCTGGGACCCCTATAATGCAAATGTTGCTGCATTTAACATTGTCCCAGAGGTCTCTTAGGCTGTCTTCAGTTCTTTTCATTCTTTTTTCTTTATTCTTTTCTGCATCAGTGATTATCACCATTCTCTCTTCAAGCTCACTTATTCGCTCTTCTGCGTCAGTTAATCTGCTATTGTTTCCTTCTAGTGTATTTTTCATTTCACTTATGGTGTTGCATATCTCTGTTTGTTTGCTCTTTAATTCTTCTAGGTCTTTGGTAAACTTTTCGATCTTTGCATCCAGTCTTTTTTCAAAGTCCTGGATTATCTTCACCATCATTATTCTGAGTTCTTTTTCTGTAAGGGTGCCTATCTCCTCTTCATTTAGTTGTTTTTCTGGGGTTTTATCCTGTCCCTTCATCTGGTACAAAGTCCTCTGCTTCTTCATTTTCTCTATCTTTCTGTGGCTGTGGTTTTCAGTTCCACAAGACAAAATACTGCTGATACTGCTGTCTGCTCTCTTGTGGAGGAAGCTATCTAGGAGGCTAGTTGGTGCTTCCTGATGGGAGGGACTGATGGTGGGTAGGGCTGGGTGGGCAGAGCTCAGTAAGACTTTAATCTGACTTGGTGGGTGGAGCTCAGTGACACTTTAATCTGCTTGTCTGCTAATGGGTGGGGTTGTGTTCCCACCCTGTTGGTTGTTTGGCCTGAGGCCACCTAGCACTGGAGCCCACAGGCTCTTTGGTGGGGCTAATGGTGGACTATGGGAGGGATCACACCAATGAGCACTTCCCAGAACCCCTGCCGCCAGTGCCCCCATCTCCTCGGTGAGCCACAGGCACCCCCCACCTCTGCAGGCAACCCTCCAATACCAGCAGGTAGGTCTGGTTCAGTCTCCTATGGGGTCACTGCTCCTTCCTCCTGGGTGCTGGTGAGCACACTTTTTTGTGTGCCTCCAAGAGTGGAGTCTCCGTTTCCCCCAGTCCTGTGGAGGTCCTGCAGTCAAATCCTGCTGGCTTTCAAAGTCTGATTCCCTGGGGATTCCTCCCGTTCCCAGACTTCCAGGTTGGGAAGCCTGACATGGGGCTCAGAACCCTCACTTTAGTGGGTGGACTTCTGCAGTATAACTGTTCTCCAGTTTGTGAGTCACCCACCCAGCATTTATGGGATTTGATTTTAACGCGGTTGCACCCCTCCTACCGTCTCATTGTGGCTTCTCCTTTGTCTCTGGATGTGGGGTGTCTTTCTTGGTGAATTCCAGTGTCTTTCTGTCGATGATTGTTCAGCAGTTAGGTGTAATTCTGGTGCTCTTGTAAGAGGGAGTGAGCGCATGTCCTCCTACTCCGCCATCTTGATCCTATCTCCTAATTTCCTCTTTGCATTGTTCATTATTAGAAATGCAATTGATTTCTGTGTGTTGATTTTGTACTGCTACATTGCTCAATTCATCTATTGGTTCTAACGTGTGTGTGTGTGTGTGTGTGTGTGTGTGTGTGTGTGTGGAATTCTTAGGGTTATCTATATATACAATCATATCATCTTCAAACAGATAATTTTACTCCTTCCTTTCCAGTTTGGATGTCTTTTCTTTTTCTTGCCTAGTTGCTCTAACTAGAACTTCCAATAATGCATTTAATAGAATTGGCAAAAACAGGCATCCTTGTCTTGTTTCTTATTTTAGCAGATGAGCTTTTAATCTTTCACCATTGAGTATAGTGTTAGCTGTGGGTTTCTTATATGTGGCTTTCTTATATTTATATTCCTAATTTGTTTGTTTTGAGTGTTTTTATCATGAAAGAGTATTGAATTGTGTCACAAGCTTTTTCTGTATCGAGAAGGATTGGGTATTTTTTCAATATAGTGAATAACATTTGATCAGTTTTCATATGTTGAACCATCCTTGAATATTCCAGGAATATATCCCACTTGGTCACAGTATATAACCTTTTTAATATGCTGCTGAATTCAGTTTGTTAGGATTTTGCTGAGGATTTTTATATTAATGTTCTTAAGGAATGTTGGTCTGTAGTTTCCTTGCAGTGTCTTTATCTGGCTCGGTGTTAGGGCAATGCTGGCCTCATTGAATAAATTAGAAAGCATTCTCTCCACTTACAATTTTTTTTGAAGAATTTGAGAAGGATTGATATTAGTTATCCTTTAAACATTTGGTAAAATTCACCAGCAAAGCCATAAAGTCCAGGGCTTTTATTTGTTGGGAGGCTTTTGACTACTGATGCAATCTTCTTACTAGTTGTAAGTATATTCAGATTATCTATTTCTTTGTGATTCAGACTTGGTAGGATTTATGTTTCTAGGAATTACTTCATTTCATTCAGTTATTCAGCTTGTTGGTGCACATATATTCATAGAATTCTCATAATCCTTTTCATTTATGTAAAGTCAGTAGTAATGTCCCCTCTTTTATTTCTGATTTTAGCAGTTTGAGTTTTCTCTTTTTCTTAGTCAATCTAGCTAGACTTGTCAATTTTGATGATCTTTAAAAAAAAACAAATTTTAGTTTTGTTGATTTTCTATATTCTCATTTTCCTATTCTCCATTCTCTAATCTTTACTTTCTGCACTCTGCTAGCTTTGGCTCAATTTTCTCACTTTTCTAGTTCCTTTAAGGTGTATAGTTACATTATTGATTTGAGATCTTTCTTCTTTTTTAATGTTGATGCTTATAGCTACATATTTCCTTCTGAGCACTGCTTTCACATCATTCCATAAGTTTTGTAAGTTGTTTTCATTTTCATTTGTCTCAAAGTATTTTTTAATCTCCCTTGTGTTTTTTCTTTGACCATTGGTTAAGAGCATGTTTTTTAATTTCCACATTTTTTGTGAGGTTTCCCTCTATTTCTGGTTTCATTCCATTATGATTAGAAAAAATGTATGATTTTGACCTTTCAAATTTACAGACTTTTTTGTGGCCTAACATATGTTCAATTCTGGACAATGTTCTATGTATATCCACTATTGTTGGGTGAAGTGTTCCATATATATCTGTTAGGTCTCATTGGATTATAGTGCCACTCAAGCACTCTATTATTGATCTTGTCTCTGATTGTTCTATACATTTTCGAAAGTGGGATAGTGAAGTCTCCAACTATTATTGTAAAACTGTTGATTTCTCCCTTAATTCTGCCTTGTTTGTTTCATATATATTTGGTAATTGGTTATTAGGTGCATATATGCATATAATTGTTACATCATCTTGTTGGATTAAATCTTTTTCAGTTTATAATGTCCTTCTTGTCTCTTATAACCTTGTTAAATGTAAAATCTACTCTGCCTAACAATATAGCCACTCCAACTCTCCTTTGGTTACTGTTTTCAAGGAACATATTTCTGCATCCTTTTACTTCCAAACTCTTTGTGTCTTTGTATCTACGGCAAGTTTCTTATACGCAGCAGATAGATGGAACTTTTTAGGAAATACGTTCTGCCAATCTTTGACTTTAAATTGGAGAGTTTAATCTATTTACATTTAAAGTAATTTCTGCTAAATAATGACAATTCTTCCATTTTGCTACTTGTTTTCTATATATCTTATATGGTTTTTTTCCCTCAATTCTTCCATTATCACATTTTTTGGTATTTGTTTTTCTGTAGTCTACCATTTTCATTTTCTGTACATTTTTTAGTTATTTTCTGAGTGGTTACCTTTGGGATTACAATTAACATTTTTAACTCATAACAATTTATGAGTTTGAATAACACCAACCTATTTAAAATAGTGTATACTCTGCTTCCAATACAACTATGTCCCTCTCACTTTATCCTGTTATTCTCACAGATTTCATCTTTATAAATTGTGTGCCTATCAGCACAGGTTTATAATTAATGTCTTATGCATATGCCTTTTAAATCATATAGGGCAAAAGAGAGGAGTTAAAAACTTTTAGTACAATAATACTGGCTTTTATATTTACCTAGGTATTTATCTTCACTGGTGTTCTTTATTTCTTCATGTGGTTTCTTCTACTGTCCTTTTTTCTTCAGCCTGAATAAGTCCTTTTGGCATTTCTTATAGAGCAGGTCTACCAGTAACAAACTCCCTTAGCTTTTGTTTATCTGAGGATGTCTTAATTTCTCCTTCATTCTTGAATAGTTTTGCCCGATACAGAATTCTTGGTTGACAGGTTTTTATTTCAACTTAAATATGACATCTGACTCCCTTCTGGCTTCCATAGTATGTGATGAATTGGTTCTCTCTTGCTGCTTTCAAGATTCGTTTTCTTTGGCTTTCTACAGTTTGATTATAATGTTTTGCTGTGGGTCTCTTTGAATTTATCTTACATGGAGTTTTTTGAGCTTCTTGAATTTGTAGATTTGCCCCATTTGCTTTATCATTTGCACTCTCTCTCTTTTTTCCTGTAGAATTTAAGACTGACTTGCAAACATCATGCTTCTTAATGCCTACACATTTCAGCATGTATTTTCTAAGAATAAAGATATTCTCTGAGAAAAAACAAAGTAAAATTATCAAAATCAGGAAAATTAACTGATAAAATCCTATTATTTAATCTATAACCCTAATTCAATTTTAGTCAATTATTCCCAAAATGTCCCTCATAGCTACTGTTTTTCCTGGTCCCAAATCTAACCCAGGTTCACTTAATTGCTGTGTCTCTTTAGCCTTCTTCAGTGTGGCATATTTCTCCCATTTAAATTTGTCTGTAAAAGATTATGTCAAGATTATGAAAATCTTGACATTTTTGTAAAGTATAAGATGGTCATTCTAAAAGACATCCTTCACTTTGGGTTTCTCAGATTTTTCCTCATGATTAGATTCAGGTTATTCATTTTTTTTGCAGAAAAATCAGATACATAATGTTATGTTCTTCTCAAGGCATTAAGATAGGTGATGCATACGATGTTTGTCCCATTTTGGCTAACAATTTTGATTAATGATTAAGGTGGAGTCTTTCAGTTGTCTCCACTGTGAAGTTACTATTTTTACCTTTATAATTAATTAGTAATTTATGAGGAAATACTCTGAGACTGTAAAGATCCTGTTTTGCTTAAAAATTTATTTTAGAATCTGCTGATGATTGATGATGATTCAGTTATAATTATGATGGTTGCTAAATGGAGGTTTTCTAACCCCATCATTCTTTCTATAGTTATTAGCTGACATTTTACTCTAATTAAGAACTTTCCTTTCTACCTCTTTTATGTAATTATTCATTTGTGTCAACATGAATTCATGGATTCTTATTTTATTCAATGGGTTATAACCCATTACTATAATGATTTTCATGTTCAAATTGTCCTGTCATCTCAAATTGTAATAATGTGTGCCTAAGACAGGAGTTTTGACTTTATGTAACATTGAGCCATTATTTCTTGCAGCAATTATATAGTTTCCCTGTGCTACACAGTAGGACCTTGTTGTTTATCCATTCTAAATGTAATAGTTTGCATTTACCAATCCCAAATTCCCAGTCCATCCCTCTCCCTCCCCACCCCTCCACCCCTTGGCAACTACAAGTCTGATCTCTAAGTCTGTGATCTGTTTCTGTTTCGTAGATAGGTTCATCTGTACCATATTTTAGATTCCACATATAAATTATATCATATGGTATTTGTCTTTGACTTACTTCACTTAATATGATAATCTCTAGTTGCATGTATATTGCAGCAGAAGGCATTTTTTGTTCTTTTTTATGACTCAGTAGTATTCCACTGTATATATGTACTACATCTTCTTTATCCATTCATCTGTCAATGGACATCTAAGTTGTTTTCATGTTTTGGCTATGGTGAATAGTGCTATGAACATAGGGGTGCATGTATCTTACTGAATTACAGTTTTGTCCAGGTATATGCCCAAGAGTGGGATTGCTGGATCAGATGGTAATTCTATTTTTAGTTTTCTGAGGAACTGCCACACTGTTCTGCATAGTGGCTGCACCAACCTACATTCCCAACAACAGTGTAGGAGGGTTCCCTTTTCTCTACAGCCTCTCTAGCATTTGTTATTTGTAGACTTTTTAATGATGGCCATTGTGACTGGTGTGATGTGGTACCTCATTGTAGTTTTGATTTGTATTTCTCTAATAATTAGTGATATTGAGCATCTTTTCATGTGCCTACTGGCCATCTGTATGTCTTCTTTGGAGAAATATCTATTAAGGTCTTCTAACCACTGTTTGATTTTTTGTTGTGAGTTGTATGAGCTGTTTGTATATTTTGGAGATTAAGCCCTTGTCAGTCGCATCATTTTCTTGCATCAATTATATAAAAGAAACAAATCTTTCTTAATGAGACTTACCTGGTTTGTAGTAGTAAAATTACATCATTATTATAGAGACAGAATTAAAATTTCCACTTGCTATATGATAGGACACATATCAGTTCATCAAAAACTAATATCAAACCACTTAATATATACATTAAAGAGAAAAGGTGTTAGAACTGACCCTCTCCCCCTTTTTTTCTACTTCACCCCAAAGATGAAATTATTTTTTTTTCTTGTTTTTGCAGAGTGCAAGACTTTAAGAAACCATCAACAGCTAGAGATTTGTGCTAAACTCATACGATGTGCCTACAACTAATGGCTACCAGTGAAAACAGAGGCCCCTATTAGAAGAGAAAGAGTATACAGTTTTGTAAAACTAGTAGAGGATGTGCGGTTTTTGCCTACCTAGCTTCTTTTTAGGGAACCGCACCTCCCTACATTATTAGTCCACATATTTCAGCCACTGATGACCTTACCCTTTGGCTCCAAGAGTAGGCATGTGAGCCCTGCCATTCTCCTGGCTATAACAAATGCATCAGGATTGCCCATAATTCCTTTCTAGGACTTCTCTAGCTTTCAGGAAAGTGACTCTCTCTCTCTCCTCTCTGGTTTTCTAGAACAGTGTAATCCTAGAACTAGCAAAGGCGATCTCTGCAGCAGCAGTAGAAAAAGGCTGCCTAAGAATGAAGAAATCCAGGGGAAAGCCTCAGGGATAGACTCTGGGAGATAATCAAATTAGTGACAGCAGGAGGGCTTATCAAATTACCCAGTTCCCCAGTGAGAAGCAATCCAGGAACCACATAATTTAAGCCATTTTCCATCGGATCCAAAATCAAGGAAAACAGACCATTCACCTAAGCAAAGGAGCACAATCTCTCTTGCTGCAACATGCTGTGGGCAACCTCGACTCAAACCTATAAGCATTAGAGAATCAATCAGCTAAAAACCCCAAGACCTCCACCTTACTTTGTCTGTCTCTGAGCAGTCTGTATCATAGCAAGGAATAAGAGAGTTGAGGGCTAGGTTTGCCTAAATGTGGGAAAGACTTACTAATCTGTTCCTAAATAGTTAGAGGCATGTATATCTCAAAAGGCAGCAGAAACTATTTTTAGTTTCAGGGAACATGTCTTTAATGGAATATTATCAAATTTTTAAAGGGGGGAGGGGCAGCTATACATGAACTGAAATGAACAGATCTCCAAAAGAAAATGTTAAACAAGAATAGTAAGGTGGCAAAACATGCGGTATGCTACCTTTGGACTTCATTATAGATATCTATTCTCCTAGGATGTGTATAAATCTCTTTCTAGAATAAAGATGTAGATATATAGATATACACATCCTAGGATAGACAGATACATACAGTATATATAGGAAGAGAATTATTTTAAGGGATTGGGTCATGTGATTGTGAAGGCTTGGTGGGTCCAAAATCTGATGGGGGAGGCTGGCAGGCTGGAGGCTCAGGAAAGAATTACAGTTCAAGTTCAAAGGCAGGCTGCTGATGAACCAGGAAGAGCCAGTGTTGCAGTGAAGTCTGAAGACTGGACTGCTGTCAGAATTCCCTTGCGCTTGAGGGAGGTCAACCTTTTGTTCTATTCAAGCCTTCAACTGATTGGATGAGGTCCACCCACATTATGGAGGATAATCTGCTTTACTCAAAGTCCACTGATTTGAATGTAAATCTCATCCAAAACACCCTTACAGAAACATCCAGAATAATGTCTGACCAAATATCTGGGCACTGTGGCCCAAAGGAGCTGACACATACAATTAACTGTCATAACTCCACCCCTTGTCAACTTGGCACCCATATGCATCTCCTTAAATCAAGCTTAATCTCCATACTTAACCTCTTCACCTGGTGGGGTAACCTAAACTTTCACTCGGGAAGTGTCTGAGCCATTAGTAACCCTGCCTGGATTGGGCTGCTGCAGTTTTCCATTGACTTTAATCACAGGGCATGGGAGCACTAAGATACTCCAAGCGGTCTCCTGTCCACATACTGGACAGATTGTTTGATGGATCTTGACTGAGCACCTTTTTTCCAGGCACTGACTGTTCTAAGCATTGGGATACAGTTGTGAACAACAGAGGCGAAAATCTATGCCTTCGAGGGGCTTATTGGAAACAGAGACATAACAAACAACTACCATTGGTAATAAATGCTATAAAGAAATAGGGTGATGTGGTAGACGGCAATAGGAGGGAATGTGCTTTAGATGGCGTGGTCAGAGAAGGTCACACTGAGTAATGTAACATTTGAGCTGGAACATAAAATATGAAAAGGAGCCAGCTATAAATCAGAAGAGCTGGGTGAAGGGCATCCCAGGCAGAGGAAATGTCAATCACAAAAAGCTGAGGCAGGAAATGAAAGAAGGCCAGGGTGGAGGATGGGAAACAAGGAGTAGGGTGGTGTGATGGGGCTGAAGAGGCGGGCAGGAATCAGATCAAACATGGTAAGTCTTTTCAATTTCATTTAAAAGCAAGGGTTTGAGCTTATTTACAGAACAGAAATAGAGTCACAGATGTAGAAAACAAACTTATGGTTACCAAGGGGGAAAGGGAGATGGGAGGGATAAATTGGGAGATTGGGATCGACACGTACACACTACTATACACAAAATAGATAACTAATAAGGACTTACTGTATGGCACATGGAACCCTATTCAATATTCTGTAACGGACTATATGGGAAAACAATCTAAAAGAGTGGATATATGTATATGTATAACCAATTCACTTTGCTGTACAGCAGAAACTAACACAACATTGTAAATTAACTACACTCCAATAAAAATTAATTGAAAAAAAAAAAAAAGCAAAGGGTTTTAAGTCAGCATACTGCAGGATCTAATCAAATGTTTCAAAAGACTCTTGTGGAGAGTAGTTTAGAGGGGGTAACTGAGGGCCAAATTAAGCCAAGAGGCCTTTGTAATAACTCAGGGGGAAAGATGATTGGGAGTCAAACAAGCGAGCCTGTGAAAACTGGATACCTCTTGAAGATGGAGTCAAGTACTTGGTGATGCAGTGCAAGTAGAAGGGGAAGGGGAGGGAGGGGAGTGAAAAATGACGCAGGTTTTTGTTGACTGGGTGCATCCTGGTGCCATTTCCTGAGAGGGAGGAGGTGGGATGAGGATGTTTAGCGTGGGAGGGGAGATCAAGAATTCCATCTGGATGCATTCAGTTTGAGATGGCTAACAGATACTGAAGTAGCAATATTTAGCAGGTTATTGGGTGTATAATTCCAGGCTGAGGCAAGAAGCCTGGGCAGGAGTATACATTTGGGAGTCACCAGCATAGAGATGATGTGCCTCTCAGCTCCACAGCCATCCTTCGTTGCCTCTGCAAAAACTGGATTGGGACTTATGAGTAATTTTTCCTCTGCCAACTAACATGATATGAAGCTTTGTTAGTGGAGGGCATTGGTGAGACACTGTAAGCAGGGAGCTGTTTCCTTTCTGGTCCTGGTGTGCTTGCTCACAGCTCTACAGCTTCTCCAGCAGCCAGCTCCTGCCGTGCAGGGGAGTCAGCGGCACGAAGGCGCCAGCAGCTTTCCCCGGCACTCCCCGGGGGGGTGGGTTTGTAGTGGAAGGGCTCTGGCAAGACATCTTCCAAGGAACAGATTTTTCCAGCACCCTAGGGTGGGGTTTCCAGCAAGTTCCACTAGCACAGCACCCCCATGACGTCTCTGCCATTCAGTGAGCCGTGGTCATGCCCTCTCCAAAAAGGTGTGGATGTCAGCCCTGGGGGGAGAGGGGTGCTCATGCTTGGACCCTCTATCTCTGCCCTGGCGGCTGCTTCTTATATCCGCTATTCCCATACTCTTTATTAGCCAACCCCTCATTACGCCAATGTTATTATAATTAATAGTTATCTATGTTAAAGATATAAGTTATTCAAATTACCGTGTGTTTTCTTTTTTCCTCCTGACTAATACAAATGACTCCGAACGCAATTCAGGCCTGGAGACAATACAGGCTGAGATGTCAGATGTGAGGTCCCGAGGAGTCTCTGTGTTAGTCTCCATCTTGAACGAGTGGGATGTAAAGGCACATGGATGGCAACAGGGTGAGCAGGAGTGCAGTTTCCTCTGCCAGCACACCAGTCAGCCGTTGAAGAGAACACGGTTCCTTTTCACGTCCACTCTGGGAAGCTCTGGGTTTTAGCTGGCCTCCACTGCACATGGGTACCTACCTGCAGCTTGCAGTGGCTTCTCTGTCAGCTACAACCAGAGCTGGAATTCCTCTGCTGGCCTCTTGGGGTCTTGCACATGTATTGGAGCATCTTCTGAAGGCAAAGTGTTTGAAAAACCTGATCTGCCCTCATTGTGTGGACCAAGTTGCCAGTTTCACCTTGACCGCTCCAGGCTGCTGCGTGGACAGACACTCCCTGAAGGGGTTCTTTCACCTCGTACCTCTGGACCTTGAATCTGTTTACTGGGTTGGCCAAAAAGATCATTTGGGTTTTTTATAATATCTTATGGAAAAACCCGAACAAACCTTTTGCCCAACCCAATACAGTGCAACTCTCATACCTATAAGGATTGCTGGCCTCAGCCAACCCCAGCATCAGGGTGTAGGAACAAGGACCCGAGGCTGCCTGTGCTGGTGCCTCCCTGTGACCCCCACCGAGGCACTGGAGTGTGTCTTGGAGGTGTAAGGCCGGGACAGGAGAAAAGATGTACAGGGCTTTCAGCTGTTGGAATGCTGGGTCCTCAGTGAGGCATCAGGTGAACCCACTGCCTAAAAAGACAGAATGGTTTAGTGAGGAAGCTGAGGGTCGTGGACAAACGGCCAGTTCTGCCTATAAACCCCAGAAATCCGGGGGCAGAGGTGAGTATGCCTACTGGGACAGAGACCAGGTGAGGGTAACTGCAGAGGGACCTCCAGGGGGCCTGTCCCCCTTTAACTTCAAGTCAGGGCGGAAGTTCAGCTGCATGTCTCAGGGAACAGGCTGTTTGATTCAGCATGGCATCCCACAACACACCACATTTTAAGCAGAAATCAACACATATTTGCTGGCAGAGTCGAGGGCAGGGGAGGGATGAAAGTAAGTCTCTAGACAAGAAAGGCACGGCACCCAGGTTCTAATTCGTGACTTTAATGCCAGGTGAGGGTACTGAGGCTCCATGCACCGAAGCGCTCACACACAGGACATGAACAAACACAGGCAGCGGTACACTGTGTACACAAACCCAACACTGTACAGAAGGAAGACGGCGCACCCCGTGACCTTCCACACCCAGAGGCAACTGCCAGCTCCTCCTCCCTGTCTCTGTTCCCGCCTCCTCCAACCCTCTGCCAGCCTACCCTTCCCCCAATTAACACACGTATACATGTATATTCCTTCCAGAATTCCAAAAAGTGCCTTTCCCACCCCAGTTCCCAACACTCCAGCTGCTGATGGATAAAGCCTCCCTCTTTTAAGGCTCGTGAGGCAGACGCCACCTTCATGAAAGAGCCCCAGCAAAATGGTACCCCAGAAAGCTAAATCACTTGTAGCACAATCAAATACAGACAGAAGGTATGAGGAAGGATGATATCTGAAATTCTAACTGGGATCAAAATGCTCGGTGTGAGTGGTTTCTGTTTTGTTGTTGTTATTTGTCTTAACTATGTCAGGATCCAGCTTAGGCCAAGATCACACACGGAGGCTTACAGATGTCAATTTCCTAGTCCTCCAATGAGCAACCCAGAACAGGAAGATTCTATCTCCTGGGCAGCCTGAGGCACAAGGCTCAGACAGCTCCCAGAATATCCCAAGCCCCAGGGAGAAAGGATAGAAGCTTTCAGAGCACAGCTGACTGCTCGCCACATGATAAACACTGGACAACCTGCTGAATTCATCAGAGGTAGAATAAGGATGGTGAAGATTCCTCTATTTCTTTGATTAGAGCTTTACCCAAAGAATTACCCCACCTAGGATGGTGTGATGGGTTTCACTGTGGTTTTGTTTCAGTCTTTTTTGTTTGGCTGCACCTGGAGGCGTGTGGAACTCCCCTGATCAGGGATCGAACCTGCAGCCCCTGCAGTGGAAGTGGGGAGTCTTAACAACTGGACCACCAGGGAAGCCCCTGTTTCAGTCTTTTCTGTTGCTGTTAAGTTTTTCATTCTTACTGAACTGCGGCTAGCATTGCACCATGCAGTCCTGCCTAATAAAACTTCCACCTTCCCAACCAGTGAGCAGAGCACCTGAGAGAAAAGGTACCCGAAGTCAAACACGAGGGAAACTCGAAAGGCAGGCCCTTTGCTTTGACCCACTGACATTACGCATGCGAATTCTACGAAGACAGACTTCCTTTCAGTCTGGGAGAAGCAGTCGTCCTCTGGAGCCCTCCTTTCCAACCCAACACTTCTTATGCTCTGGGCCTGGCCACTGACAGGTGAAAAGCAACCCAAATGGGAGAAGTCACTTCCCCAGAGATGACCTTTATTTGGAGGCCATCACCACAAACCCCGACACCCAAGAGCACTTTGCTGCCTGGCCTTGGCTTTTCATCCGACAATGGCCAACCAGGGCCACCAAATTCTTTTACTCCATTTAAAAGGAGCTGTAAGATGGCCACTGGTGCCCCAGGTCTGCCTGGGCTACTGGCCTACGGCCTTGTCTCCCCATGACAGCACAGAGCACACCACTGCGAGGACAACACGGGGGGGCAGAGAAACGGGGGTGTCTCCAGCAAGAGGCACAGGGACAGTGCTCTCATCCAGCGCCCCTGAAGCCCCAAGCAAGTCTTCAGGCCCTGATTTGGAGCAAACCTGCGTTTGTGTGAGCCAGTCACTCCCTGTCTTACGTGTGTGGACTCTAAATAACCAAGCGCTGGGATGCTCTGGGCAGGGGAGGGAAAGAGAAGGGGCTGAGGTCAGGCTGCTGGGAGCACTGGGCTTAACTATGTGCTCTCTCCTCACAGTGGCTCCCTCCTGAATAGCCTGCCTCAGTGTCTGTCAAAAAACGAACCTGTATTAGAGTTCGATCTATTGGCCAATCTGGACAACTTAAATAAAAGACTTTCCTGCGAGGACAAGGCAAGAGTCGTGCTGTTGGGGTAAGGTCCGAGCAGGCACATCAGCTCCAGAAAAGTGACAAGCCGTTTGCGGGTGAGAACGAGGAGAGAACATGTTATCTCGGAACCTGAACCACTGCCTGTACCGTCCCCTTGGATGTCAGCCTGGAGGCCTGCTCCACACACATGAGAATACAGTGTGGGAATGGGAGGCCATGCCCTGGAATCTTCCCACACAGGGGCCAAGGGGTCACTGCCTTGTGAAGGAATTCAGCCAAGGACCCAGGGCGTAGCCTTCTCTTCCTCAGCTCCCCCACCACCCTCCTCACCTATCTGGTCTCGTAAGACTGAGACCGATGAGGCTGAGAGAAAAAAAATCTCCCTCCAGCAACACCCAGGAGGAGTCAAGTTCAATCACAATGACAGGGAGAAGCCCTGCTCCCAGCGCAGGAATGTCCCATTGCAACGAGCGGTGCGTTTCCTCTAGGGGGCGCACGCCCACACCCCGACGCGCTGCCCCAGGCTGCAGACAGCGCAGGAAGGAAATGCAGTGGAGCAGAAGCTGGTGGCTCTTTTTCTCTCCGAATTGTGGGGAGTCAAACGTAATGGAGGCTTGCCGCTGTCTTCCCGCAGCTCCTAGGAGAGCTGCGCCTCTCCCCCAGCCCTCCCTTTCCTTCCCCAAGACAGACAATCTCCTAGAAGGAGGACGTTCGCAGGAAAAAGCAACAGGGGTTCCCATCCAAGGAGGTTCACCATAAATTGGATCCTAACACACGGAACAGCAGCCAAGGAGGTATTCTGAGCCTCTAGAAAGTACGCTGCGTCTCAAAGATAACAGCAGATCTAGGCATCTTGCCTGCTTGACTTAGGGAATCTTCAAAAGGAGTCCCTGAAATGTGCATTCCAGCCCAGTGAGAAGATAACCCTTCAAGCGAGGAAGGTTGGTGGGAGGCAGGAGAAGCCAAGGCCCTGAGGCAGGGCTGTAAACATTGTGCTTTTCTAAGGCCAACCTGGTGCATGGCTTTGGCAACTAAGGTTACATCTCCAAGAGGTGGTGAAGAATATGTCTTGGGAGGAAAAGAGTCTTTCCACATCCTAAAACAAAGCATGGGGCTCTCGTGGGGGGAAGAGGGAGAGAAAACGTTCCTTCTTCAGCCAGGGGGCTGTGGGCGGGCTCCCTGGGTAAATCCCCCATCACGTTCTACATCTTACCAATACACTGAGCACAAGGATGGGACACGAAAACAGGGTGGAGTGGTTATGCCTACATCAGTTTGGTAATGCGGCTCTGAAAAGGGCAGAAACTCTCTTGCGAGGTCAAGAAAATGATGAAACCTCTCTGGACTTCCCATCAAGCCCTTGCTAGCCGGACCCCATCAACCTCAGGCAGAGGCTGCCATGCCTCGAGAAGAGGCCAGGTGAGTGCAGGCCAAGTCCCCGTGGGCCCCCGGCCCTGAACCTGGCCCCAAGGTACAGCCAGGGAGACTGGGGCTGCACCTGCATCCGCCTGGAGCTGTGCCTCAGGACCCGTCCTCACCTCAGCAGGTTCTGGGGCAGCCAGGAGCCCTTCCAGGGACCTCACTCCCAGAGCCACCAAGAGGAACGGACACCCTCCCTGACGGGACTCTGTTCCCTGCCAGGGCTACTCACCACCACGTGATCTTGAACTCATAGATGGGGCGCTTGCAGTAGTAGTGGTTGATGAGGTGCTTGTCACACACCCCGATGCACTGGTGGTCCACGGTGAGGCCCTGGGCTGAGAGGTCCGTGACCAGGCAGTGCAGCAGGTCATAAACGTCAGCCACGGCTTCCCAGGGCCCAAAAGACACGTCCACCTCGCAGTGGTGCTCAAAGAGCTGCCCGTCACTCTCGCTCCGCTCGAAGCGCAGGGAGTTGAGAAGCGGACACTCGTAGGGGGTGATGGGCATCTCCTCCTTGAAGACACAGACCTTGAGCTTGGCAAAGCGGGCCTTCCGCTGGACGGCGCGCAGCCGGGCAATCTCCACAATCCTCTCCAAATGGTCTGTGGGGGTGAACACAGCACCCATCACTGGGTCGGGGGTTGGGAGGTGGGGGTGGGGCAAGGCAGGGGTGGGGAAGCACAGAGAGAGAGCCCCAGTGACGGTGGACCCAAGAGGGAAGAGACAGATCCCTGGGGAAGGGACTCTGGGCCTTTGAAGGGCACAAACTTAAACGGGGATCATGGTTCTGCAGGGCACAAGGAAACCAAAGGGGTGGGATGAGTACCGTCCTTTTGAAATGTGATTTGATGATGCTGCAGGTAAGGTGGGCCCTATTTCACCTGCATCTTCCCGCGGGACTGGGAGGGCAGCAGGAAGGGAAGCAGGATCCTCTCCTCCTCTCCCATCTCGAGAATGACAGGTGTCTAGGTGGCCGTGACCCACTCATTCTGGTGGAGCCCCTGGCACTGACAGAGGACTTGTAACCCTGCCTCCTCACACCCGGACTGCCCTGGGCATGGACCCCTCACCTTTGTAATAGGGCATGAGTCCCAGGAATGCCTGGCGCACTTTCTCCCCCTTCAGTGGCTGCATATTCTCCAGCTGCTCCAGGAGGGGCCCGATGGCATAGTACTGGGCCTCTTTGTACACGGCCCGCACGCGTTCCCGGGGTGGCAGGTCCCCCGATCGCAGGAAGTTCAGCACATCTCTGAGCAGAAGGAAAGAGGGTTGTGAGAAGGAGCTGATGCCCCTGGACAGTGCCACCCAGTGGTTAGAGCACAGGATCTGGACCCAGACGGCCAGCTGTGTAACCTTGGGTAAGTGAACTTAACCACTCTGTGCCTTGTCTCCTCTATGACATCGGGGAAATAAGAAAACGACCCCATAATGTTATGAGGGGATTAAATAAGTAAATATATAAAAAGTGGTTAGAAAATACCTGGCACAGAGCAAGCCCTCAATAAGTATCAGTAGTTGTTACTGTCAGTATCATTACTGTTACAATTACAATAATTAAGTATATATAGGAAAAATGGAAAGATATAATATCTAGCCCCTTAATATATTTTAAGTGACGTATAGATAATATTCAATAAACATACAAATCTCAATTGTACAATTCAATTACGTTACATATGAATATACCCATACGACCACCACCTACATCAAGATGTAGAACATTTTCATTTCCTTAAAGTTTCCTTGTGCTTCCTCCCAGTCAATCACTACAGAGGCAACCACTCTTAACTTATACTTCTATCAACAAAGACAAGTTTTGCCTCTTCTTGAAATTCGTATAAGTGGAACCATACAGTATGTTCTCTTTTGTGCCTGGCTTCTTCCCCTCAACCGAGTGTCTTTGAGATTGATTCCCTACGCCGTGTGTAGCAGAAGTTTCCTTCCTTTTATTGCTAAGTAGCATACCGTTGTATGGATACACTATAAACTATCTGCCCATTTTCCTGTTGATGGACATGTGAGCTGTTTCCAGTTTGGGTCTCTTAAGAGTAAAGCTATGATAAACATTCCCTGTAAACTTATTGTGGACTCAGGCACCAACTTCTCTTGGGTAAACATCAGGAGGAGAATTGTTCGGTCATAAGGGTATGTTTGACAATGTGCTTGTAGCATTTTACTCCCGCCAGCCACGCGGAAGAGTTCTGCACCCCCTACCCCCCATCCTGGCCAGCAGTATCTTTCTGTAGCTGTACGGAGAAGAGGAATGCCTCACTCCTGAACAAAGTGGTTTCAGGAGTGGATAAAAAAGCACATACTGCATCTTCTTCAAATAAAAATTCAGGGACTTCCTAGGTGGCGCAGTGGGTAAGAATCTGCCTGCCAATGCAGGGCACACGGGTTCGATCCCTGCCCCAGGAAGATACCACATGCCGCGGAGCAACTAAGCCCGTGTGCCACAACTATTGAGCCTGTGCTCTAGAGCCCGTGAGCCACAACTATTGAGCCCATGTGCCGCAACTACTGAAGCCCACGTGCCTAGAGCCTGTGCTCTGCAACAAGAGAGGCCACTGCAATGAGAAGCCCACGTACCACAAAATGAAGAGTAGCCCCCACTCACTGCAACTAGAGAAAGCCCATGTGCGGCAACGAAGACCCAACACAGCCAATAAAATAAATAAATGTATTTAAAAATAAATAAATACATAAATAAATAAAAATTCAGTTCTTTTAATTTTCTCTTCAGATTCCTTAGTGCTAAAAGTAATTGGACCCATCACGGGGAGGTGTGCAAGGGCTTTTCTGTAAGGATATATGAGGAAACCCCAAGATCAAGCTCTTACCTCCATAGTCAGTCTCTCACCACGAAGCAGCACCAGCCAACACTCTGAGTATGAATCTGTCAGTCACTACTCAGGTGTTATCCCATTGAATCCTTCCAGTGACACGGGGTAAGTACTCTCTTATGTCCATCTTATAAATGAGGAAAAAGTGGGGCTCAGAGAGCTTAAGGAACGCTCTCGCTAAAGGAGCCACAGCTAGCCAGGGGCCAGATGCAGACACGGGTGACTCCAAGCCCACACTCACAGTGGTCCAGACTTCAGTCCAAAGTGCTGGAACTGATCACAACGGGAAACCGCCCCAGGCAGAGGCCCAGGCAGCCTCCATGGTGGGTGCTGGGGGTATGTGAGCTCACCCACAGAGAAATGCCTTAAACCCGTATTTTATTTTATCTGACTCTTTCGACAACTTCATAGGCTGCTGGTGAATCACAGGCCACTGGAGTCCAGCAGCCGGAGGATAAATGCCACAATATCCTGCCTGCTGCCATGCCCTTGCCTGGCCCTGCCACCCTCCAGCTATGGCCACCCAAGCATGGGCACATCAGCCTAGAGCCAAACCTGGATCCCCCTTCCCATTGCCCCTTCCAAAATTAGTCCTCTAGGATCATAAGCAAACCTTGGTGAGCTCTGAAAAACATAACCCTGGGGCAAGGCCCAGGGAAGAGTGCTGAGGGAGCTGCCAGCTGGGGCCAGCGCCTTCCTCCCCCAAACAGCCTGCAAACAAAAATCTTTTTATAGCTCTGCAGAGCGATGTGACACTTTTGTTTTCTCAGCATTGGAGGCAGCTGACAGCCCAATGGGGAAACCCAGATACTTTGAAGCAAATCATCTGAGCAGAGGCTCCTTTCTGAGGATGAAAATGACCCTTCTCCCAGTGTGGGCAATCCCATGTGGAGGCCAGCACAGAGACGTAGTGGCTGGAGGGTTTCCTTTTGTTCAAGGTCAAGGACCATGTTAGTTTTCCAGTCATCTCCAAAGCTAGAAGGATGGGGCATAGAGCTTCAGCAACATACTCTGAAAGGACCTGGCCAGGGGTCACACCAAGACTCTTTATTTAATCCACATGACAGGCCTGCAAGGCAGCTGTAATTATTTCTCATTTCACATACAAGGAAACGGAAACCTAAAGTCTCTAAATTGTTTACATCTAAGGCTGTCAGAAGTCCTCTCTTGGGAAGGGCTATCTTTTTTTTTTCCGATTGTGTCCTTCCATGTTTTACTGTTAAAATGACAGTAACAACTGAAGGTGGGGTTTTTTTGTATGGTTTTGGTTGTTTTGTTTTTTGGGGTTTTTGGTTTTTTTGGTCACACCCCGAGGCATGTGGGATCTTAGTTCCCTGTCTAGGGATTGAACCTGTGCCCTCTGCAGTGGAAGCTCGGAGTCTTAACCACTGGACTGCCAGGGAAGTCCCTGAGGGGTCTTTTTTTTTTTTAAAGACTTGGCAAACTATAGGATGGCAACCCTATGCTGGCCCTTCCCTCACCTTTTTTTGTTTTGTTTGTTTGTTTTAAACTATCGAAAGAAGTTTCAATACTACTGCCGCACGCCAGGTTCCTCCCGAACGGTGATGCCGAGCCCCAGAATCTGGATCTGAGGGTCTTCTCCCAGAAGCTGTGTTGGAACTCCCCTGCCTCTAGGTGGGGTCACACCTATTCCACAGGGATGACCGCTTCCCAGTCCTAATTTGCATAGCAGAGACGCAGTTTCATCACATCCAGCCAATGTGTGTTACCTGGGATTTCTCCAGCTGTCCTTGCCTCCTCTGGGAAGGAAACTAAGAGTTCTGATCCAATTCAACGTGCACACTGATCAAATTCCACCAGCAGCTTATCCCTTCTTTAGGTGTTATGGAAGACGTCAGAGTCCCACACCCAAGCCCGGGCCCCTCACTTGCTAGGACCCCGAAGCTGACGGCAGAGGGAGCAACGTACCCGAAGTGCGTGCCGTCCCGATCAATGAAGTAGCGGCCCTCGGCGTCCGTGGGGATGTAGTGCCGCCCGCTGAACATGGCGGCCAGCATGGTGTCCTCGTAGCGCCGCAGGGTGGACAGGCGTGTGGTGAAGTGAGCCCCTCCGATGTTAAGGGGGACGACCTCAGGGAACTGGGGGGGAATCCCGGGCACTTTCAGTCCCTCGGGCAGGCGGGCCGGGGCTGCCCCGTCTGCAGCCTTCCTGGGTCTGATGGCGCCATCCGCCGCCAAAACCCAGGTGTCTTTCTGACCCCTTCTCTCTCCTCCCTTTCCCCACACTCATCAATGACCAAATCCTCCCCGTGCTCCTCTGACAGCTCTTAAATAGGGTCTTCCCACCGCAGTCCTACTACCTCTGCTCTAGAGTTCAAAGTCTTCACCATCCTCCTTCCACTTCCTGAACCTCCCATCTTTGTGCCCCTGCTCACGCTGTCTTCTCTGTCCCCAGTGCTCCTGCCACTCTCCCTCTGTCCGTCCAGCAAATGCAACTGCCCCATAACGGTGGTGTGTGTTGTTCACTGCACAAGGGCAGCTGGGTCTGCTAGTCCAGCTGTGCTCCCTTTTGCTAATTTACGCCAAAGCACCATATCGGTTGGCAGCTTCCACTCGTTCTAAAAGCTTCTATTCAAGGTCCCCTACTCTGTGAGCATTTCTGCTCTACTGTCCCTTGCCTACCCCGAGAGGGTTAACTAAACACTCCCGCCATTGTGCCTTCACTGTATCCACATTCTCCTCTATAATAGTGCCTTGCACAATAGGCGCTTTGTGCTGTTGGTGGTTATTGATTGCTGCCCAAGTTTCCCGAGGGCAGGGACAGCATCTTGTTCACCTATCCTGAGGCCACCCAGAGCAGGGCTCACAGATGTTTGTTGAATAACGCCAGGCATCCACTCCTCCTCCTCTGTTCCCCTCCACTTCTCTCCATCATCTGTGCAGTGAGGTTACTGCCCAGTCCAGCTATGGTTCTGGAGGCAAGCGCAGGGAATGATGCTACCTACATCTGCCCTGAGAAGCTCTCAAATGCTCACGACCTTTATTGTTATTTTTTTTAATCTTTCACTGCTTGCGGTTTTGAAAGAAATGAGGCCAATTCTCCCTAAGATTCCCACAAACCTCCTCCAGATTAACTAAAATTTTATCCCAGTGCATACTTTTCAATATTACGACATCTCTCTTGGCTCTGTGAACGTCTAGGTGTATTTATCTAGACAGTCCTTTTCCCCAACTTTCAAATCCCTTGTGAAATAAAGGAGGATACAAATATCCTACATCAAAGTTGTCCAGGGTCTTGTGCAGTGCCTGGCTCATAGTAAAACCCCAAATATGCATTGAATCAATGAATAAATGAAACACAGGCGTTTACAGTTGTGTAAATGTAGATACTGTTACTCTTCTGCACCCAGAGGACAGGAAATGCCTTCTGCTTATTCTATAGCTAGTTCCTTTAAAACTATTCTATGTGCATACCAAGGACTCAAATATTATTTGGGGATAGTAATACCTTACATTACTCACATGGAGCAATGTAATCTGTGAAAGAGCTGGCACTGGAGTGCTGGCCTATAGTCTCTGGGTCCTGTGCTTTTTCTCTCAAACCACACCGTTTCCCCAGTGACAGTGCACAAAACATGGCACCCTGTGTCTCCACTGGCTCTTTCTTCTTCGTTTTTTTTTTTTTCAATTACAAAGAGTCATTCTGGAGTTCTGCTCATTTTCACAAATGTCCCATGATGTTTAGGGTACTGGCTCCTAACCCCAAGAGGACACTACCACGTCCCAAGTGCCTCACCCAGACCCACCCCGCCCCTCTGGGGCTCAGTCCCTTCACCTAGGACACCACATGTCATATGCTCCCATGTCTGCCCCTACCTTAGCCCCTACCTCCTAGCATCTGTCTTCAGTGCCCAGTAGGGCCCCACCTTCCCTCTTTTCCCGTCTCTTAAGGGTCATTTCAGGTGTTCCTATGATAGTGTCACATGCGTTAAGTAAGACCAGCGGAAGCCACTGTGCATCACAGCACAGCAGCGAGGAGGGAAAGCCATGGGGCGGTCAGGTGAGTGAGGCCACACCTATTAACTGGCCTGCTTCTTATCTGCACACAGCCCCTTACCCCACTCTCTGGGCAGCTGGAGACTGGGTTTGGGCAACCACCGAGGCCTCCTCTTGGATTCTCATAAGACACTATCATCTCTCGCGGCTCCAAGGGCCCCTTCCCACCGCCTACCTTCCCTCCCTCCAGGTTAAGGATGGGACACAGGGATGGGATGGGAGTAAATCCACCTGGAAGCAGGGGGATAGGGAGGGGATGTCAGCGCCGGATGCTGTTTGGGGCAGGGAGACACACCTGGTGTGTCCCCCGGGGGTGGGGGTGGGTTCGGTGGGTGGTGGGAGCGGGGTGGGCAGGGGAGCACAGCTCCTCTGGCGCCGCCCTCGGCCCGACCCCCACCCCAACCTCAGCGCCGCTCACATCCCAAGGTCAGCTCTGCCTGGCACCGGTTCCCCGCTCTGCGCCCCTTCCCGCGCCCCGCCCCCCACCCCCCAGTCCCGGTACCTCCTGCGGCAGCAGGGGCAGTGCGTGCCCCGCCTGCGTGGCCGTCGGGGTGGCCGGCTCCAGAAAGTCGTCTTCGGCGTCGGAGCTGGACATGGCACTGTCCGGGCGACGGCTGTCTGGCTCCCGCCCCGTGACTACCACCATCCCTCTGGCTCTGGGCAGTGGGCGCGGCTTTGGGCGGGCGGGCGGCAGGGCGGCGGCCCGGGCACTAGCACCCAGCAGCGCCTGGCATGACGCGGCGCGGCGCGGCCGACGGGCGGGGCCGGAGGGGCAGAGAGCGCAGCGCGCGCGGGCCGGAGGGCGGCCGTTCTCCCTCAGCGCCGACGGGCCCGCCGACCACCGTGCGGACCACAGGGCCACCGGCCAGACCCGGCCGCCTGCTGCTATTGGCCGAACCCCTCTAGCGTCCGCCCCTGATTGGCAGGAAGCTGGCCCAATCCAGAGCAGGCAGCGCTCTCAGCCGGCGCCTGAGTGGCCACCGGGAGCCGGACCGGCTGGCCTGCCCTGTTCTGATTGGCTCTCTGGCCAGCGGACGCGCCCTCCCGGCCAGCTAACACTCGCTCGGCGCGCGGGGGGCGCGCGCGGCCACCGCCTCTAAGCGGGGCCTGCTTGGCTTGGAGGGTGGTTCCCGCATCGGGGTGGACACCTAGAAACCTGAGATGAGACGGGGCCCGCGACTTAATCGTTCGTACGTTTCCAGGGCAACGGGTCCCGTGCATCCTTGGGCGTCGGAGGCCAGGGAAATCTGGGAGGACCAGGTCACCGCCTCAGGGGAGAGCCTGAACATCCTTTCCTGAAGGATTGTGAGGGAGGACGGCTGAGGTTACTGGGGTTGTAGGAGAGGAAGGGCAGCACAGAGACAGCGGCTGGCCCTCCTCTAACCACAAGGGCAAAACCTAGGTTTTCAGTCTTTCCCGATTGACTCCAGCAGCAGTCCGAAAAAGAAAACTGAAAATAGGGGCAGTTGAGTTCAATGAAGAATTACAGTGACTCTCCACCTCTGCGTGGCAGTTCTTCCGCTGGGCACCTGGAGACACAGGTGGAAACAGGCCCTGTGCAAAGAAGCTCACAGGCTGCGGAGGCAGCGTCCAGCTTGGTCCAGCACATCTGTCTGCAGCCTTGGTCAGCTCAGGGACTCTCCTAGGGGTCAAGGTTTTAGCTCTTTCAAACCATTTTTACACCCACTTCCTCATTTGAATCTCACATTGTTGTGACAGAAAAGGAAACTGAGGCCTAAAGGATTAGAACAGCTTCAGGGAGGTCAGCCTGAGCCCAGCACTTCCTCTGTGGGACCAAGTCACACTCCCAGCTATAGGAGTCTCCTAGGTCAGAGTTTTCTCCAAATATAGCTGCATCAAAATCACTGGAGGGGGAACTTGTTAAAATACAGTTTCCCAGCCCCACCTCCAGAAAATCTGATTTGGTCTGTCTGGGGTGAAGCCCTTAAATTTCCATTCCTAACAAACTCCCAGGTAATTCTGATGCTGCAGGTCCTCGAACCACATTTTGAGGAGCACTGCCCTAAAGAAGGCCCCCTGAGGCCATCTCTTAGCTATCACTACCTGCTCCAGCCTTTCTCAACAATATCTGTAACAAAATTCCCTCTTTCCATCCTTAGGATATTTCAGCTATAATAGAAACTGCAACCAAAAGTGGCTTAAATAATAGGAGGATTTTATTACCTTACCTAACAAGAAGTCTGAGTGGATCCTAGGATGGTTCATTAAGTAACGCAGCAAGGAGTTACCTGGACCAGCTTCCTTCCATTTACCCACTTTGCTGGATGGCCTCTCCTCCTCCAGGAATCCCTTTGAAAAAACCAGAGAACTAAGGGCTATCAGGGTGACAGTTATTCCTATACCTTAGAGCAAGGCTGTATAAAGAGAATGGGAAAAGAACCCCGGAGGCTCAGGAGGTAGGAGAATCCATGTGCAACCCGGGTTACGTTACTGAATGTGTTGGAGTTTTCATCTTCCATTTCAGCTGAGAATTTCCTTCAGGAATATAATTTCCCAGTTGCTTCTGTTTCCCCGGCGGGGAGGCGGGGTGGCATCCAAGGTCAGCCGCCTGCAACGAGGACTTGCTGAGGGAGTAGGCAGGGGTTGGAGCAGGCTTTCTGGGAAAGCAGGACAGTTTGCTGGCAGTGGCTGTCCCCACCTTGCAGTGAGATGACTTCCAGTTTGCATGAGGGCTGCAGGGAAGGGTCAGTGAGCCTTGCGGGGCTGGAGGGTAGGATGGGTAGCACCTGGCCGTGCAGAGGTGGGGGCTGCTCTCAGGACACAGGCATTTATAGCCCTGGGATTACTTTTCCTCCAGGAGTCAACCAAACAGATAATCCTACAGGCATGGAGCCCTGAGGTTAGTCAATTGGATTCTATTCTGCATGCCTCACCAAAGAAAAGACCTTTTGAATGGCAACAGATTCCAAAGTGCTGATTCAGCTACTGAATTTTCTCTCCAATTTTAATGTATTGAATAATTTAACAACAATAAAGGAAATGAAGACGGGAACAAAACATCCATCTTCTTTTACTTCCAGGTGGGGGACTGACCTTTCCTTTCTCTCCCAGCCTTGAGAAAGAGGTTGTTTGCCAGCAGCTTCCCAAGGCATAAAAGCTTGGCTAAGGGCCCACTTGCTCTCAACCCAGCTCAGCTCTCCCTTAGCCTCTGACACACCCCCGTTCATTAACCACTGCTGTTCCTCAGCCTGGACTTCTCTTCTCACTGTCCACTCAGTAAACGTGGCCGACGTTCAGACTGCCTCTCTCATCTCTTTTCTGAATCCCACCTCCCACCACTCCAGTGTGCCTCATTGAATGCTAGAACCTTGAAATCTAAAAGCTGCTGTTCACATGGTACCTTGTATCCTGGGTTCCACAGGTGACCTACCTTTTACCAAGCAGATCCCTGCACGTGACATTTGGTGGGGGAAAATGAACACTGAGTTGGAGGCCCGGCTTCTTGCTCTTTTCAGCGGACAAGCTTGGATGTGGAAGTGTTAAAACTTTTCTTTTTTGCTGTGGCTATAGCAGAGGTCTCATGTTGGTCTTTACCTTCCTGGGTGTCAAAAAGCAGGGTGGGGGCATCCATTTTGCTGTCTTATTAATTTTTGTAATCAACCTCCAAGGTCTAGTACAATGCCTGGCATATAGTAGCATTCAGTAGATGAATACATGAAAGAAATTTGTGCTGTGATCACATTCAAATAATTACCTCTCTCCATAGATTTTTTTCCTCATGTATTTTATTGGCACTGTTAGTATATAAGGGCATGGATTGTTACGTGATATCATAGAGGTAGGAAATTTCAGGATGCTATCATGCTGAGCTGATGAGAAGGGGCTCCCCTCAAGTTGTGAGAGGTCCTAGGGCTGATATCCAGAGCAGAACACTAAGTGGGGGGGCTCTTTGGTTTGGAGTGCATACTGGTAACCATGGATATTTTCACTGTGCGAGATAACATGGGCCCCAAAGGGCTCTCATCCCAGGCTCTTTATATGTAAGCTTATGATAAATGTTGTTTTTTTATTTTCATTTATTAATCATAATAAAACAAATAAAATATAGATGCAAAAATAACTCACATCCAACAGCAGAAACTAACACAGCACTATAAATCAACTCTACTCCAATAAAAATTAAAAAAAACCTCACACTCAGAATTCGATGAAAATAGTGCTGTATTACTTTGGCTTAAGGGCCCACAGTTGTCCTACCAACTCCTGCTTATTACTCTCTCATCCCGTATGTCTCTAAGGGAGCCCTTGTTCCAGTCACCTCTGCAAGCATTATGGTCAAATCCCACTGGTGGCCGGGTGAGTATCTTGGAGCCACATCCCCAGTTCTCCCTCCCACCCCATGCCCTTCTGTGTGGCACTTCCACTGGTTTATCAGTTCAGGTTTAAGCACTTCACAGTTTAAATATCTGTTATTCGGTATGATTCCATTAAGTGGAAAAAAGAATTTAGCTGGAAATATAATCCCCTGCACCCTGATAAAATGCACCCTATCTCCTAGTGTCCCCATCTCTTGGGGCCACTCCACCATTCCACAGCCTTTCTCCCCACCAGGTACCTCCGCCCACTTAGAAACTACCTTGGACTTGAGGCTGTGAGTGGCCTGCTTCTCTGAGGCAGTAAAAGAGTATCAGAGGAATACAACTTGCAATCTGGGGCCTTCCTAGTGCTATTTGTTCTGACATTTGTTTGGAACTACCAGCTAGGAGTCCTTTTGTGAAACCTTAAGATATCCTGAGGCAAGACAGAGTTACAATCATCTATAAGAGTAGGGGACTAAAAACTTTTTATTTTTTTAAAGGCCACACTACATGGCATGTGGGATCTCAGTTTTCCAACCAGGGATCGAACCCACACCCCCTCCAGTGGAAGTGCAGAGTCTTAACCACTGGACTGCCAGGGAAGTCCCTGCAAACTTTTTCTGTAAAGGGAAAGAGGGTAAACGGCAGCCCATAGAGTTTGTCTCTACTCAACGCTGCTGCTGTTGAGGAAAAGCAGCCATAGACAAGATGTAAGGGATGTCATAGGTTATATGTCCTAAATTATGTCATGAGACATACATGGTGTGGTCAGATTTGGCTCAGTGACTGTAGTTTACCAACCCCTGCACGAGAGAAACAGATCGATTATAACCGCGTTGTGCTCTTTTCAGATGTGTTCCATCTAAATGTCCAAATAGCTAACACCCAGCTTCATCTTTTTCTTTTTTCTTCTTTTTCTTACAAACCCTTCTGTCGAGGGCTGACTTTCAGTCGATCACAGCGAGGGAGCTGCTTTACTCCACACAAACTCCACGGCATCCTTTCTTTCTTTTTAATAAATTTATTTATTTTTTTATTGGCTGTGTTGGGTCTTCGTTGCTGTGCGTGGGCTTTTCTGTAGTTGTGGAGAGCAGGGGCGTCTCTTGTTGTGGAGCACAGGCTCTAGGTGCATGGACTTCAGTAGTTGCAGCACATGGACTCAGTAGTCGCGGTGCACAGGCTTAGTTGCTCTGCGGCATATGGGATCTTCCTGGACCAGGGCTTGCACGCATGTCCCCTGCACTGACAGGTGGATTCTTAACCACTGCGCCACCAGGGAAGCCCCACAGCATCATTTCTAATTCAAGTCTCAGCTACTCGTCTGTGAAGAACAACCAATAGCCAAGACTTCAGATTATTAATATTACTAATTTTTCACCAAAAGAATTGGCTAAATAATGAGACTTACCAGACAATAAATGAACTGAAAGTCAGTGTTAAGTCTAGCTGGATGGGTAGCCTTGGGTAAGTCACAGCACTACTCTAGACCCCACATTTTATTTCTAAGATTAGGGCGTTCAATCTCTTGATTTCTTTTAAAAAAACTCTCATTGTTTTCCACTTTTTTTACTAAAAGTAATTCAGGCTGATTGCAGCACATTTAGACAGAGTTAAGCAGAAAGAAAAAAAGAATCCCCACAACTCCACCACGGAGAGGGGATACTGTTACCATCTTAGCAAATGTCCTTTCTGTTGTTTATTGATTTAATGATTCTATTTAGTTTTTTATCTACCCTTTAAACAATAAAAGTGGGTGCACACTAAACAGCTTTGTGATTTCAAATTTTCATTTAATGTAACATGAACATTTTTCCATGTTACATTGTTTTCTACAGTATATTAGCTATGAGTATTCTATTACATGCATGTACCATAATTCATTAAACTAAGACCCCCTTTTGTTGTTTTTTTCCCCAGTTTTTTGTTTCCATAAATTTCATTGCAATGGATGTCTTTGTAGAGAAAGCTTTGCACACCTTTGTGATGTATTTCCTTATTTCTTGTAACAAAAACTTTCATACGTTCAACAGTTATTTTATGCTTGACCAACAGAGGGCGTTTAAGGCTTTCCTTCTCAGGGTAAGGCCATAGAGTCATTTCTACAGCAGAGAACAACCAAAACAGTGGTTTAATTGTGAAAAATGATTCAATTTTGGATGTTCGGTAATAATCAGCAAACTCCAAAGGGAGAATCAAAGTCATTTATTTTTCTGTTTAACCAGACTCCCCCTCTCCAAAGGAAAAAAAAAAAAACCCTCAAATAATGAGCTTTGTTAGGACTTAAACCCAAAATGAATAAAAATTATCTCTTTTGCTGAGAATAACAAAGGGAAAGCTCTGCTTTATGCAAAGTCCTCAAGTCCCTGCAGAAGACTGTGGGAAAGTGACAAACAAGCTGGAAAGGGAACTCAATGCTGAAAATATTGACCTTGCCAGAGAAAAGCTCAGACAGCCCCCCAGGTCTGTAGTTCCCTAGAAAAACAAATTTGGGGGCAACACTGAATGGAGTCCTGCCTAGACTATTACCTACCCATCACCTACCCATCAGGTTTTGGTAGGTAATACCATAGGTTTTGTTAGTAGAGCTTGAAGTAATTGTTTTATGTACATTTTTCTTGATTTTCACCAAGACCATAAACTTCCAAGGGCAGCAATCTGCCTGTGCTTCTTAGCACCACAATTATACTTAGCAAATGACTAAGTACACAGGAAGTATTTAAATAGTTGTCACTCAGGGCTAATGACAAGTTTCTATTCTAGTATAAAGATGATTATTGAGAGGTAGAGTGGCAGTTAAGGGTATAGGTTCTGGAGCCAGGTTGCCTGTATCTGTATCCTGACTGCCACTTACTAGCTGGTCTAGAAACCTTAGTACTGCCTCCCAAGCCACTGTTTGTAAAATGCAGGTAGTAATAGTACCTACCTCAGAAGGTGATTTTTTTGGGGGGGGGTGCTGTGTTGGGTCTTCATTGCTGTGCGTGGGCTTTCTCTAGTTGTGGCGAGCAGGGGCTACTCTTCGTTGTGGTATGTGGACTTCTCAGTGTGGGGCTTGTTGCGGCGCATGGGCTCTAGGGCACGCAGGCTTAGTTGCTCCGTGGCATGTGGGATCTTCCCAGACCAGGGATTGAACTGGTGTCCCCTGCATTGAGAATTGTGAGTTTAAACATGTACACTCAGGCACAGGGCCTGGTCATGAGAAGCTCTTGATAAATGTGTCTAGGATGACTACGTGGCTAAGTTATTACTAAGGTTTTTTTCTCTCATTTAAAAATTCTATGATTCCTCATGGATGATGCTCTCTCCAGGCTCCTCCTGCCGCCACTGAGGACGCCAGCCTCTCCCTGGCTCCACAGGTTTGCCTGCGGGCTGCAGCCATGGCTATGCTGGCCCCAGGCAGCCCTCTCATCTTCACAGGTGGCACACCTACCCTGGTCCCTTACCCAAACCTCTTTTATTAAAATTTTATTCTAGCCATCTTTCATTTGTTCAACAAGAATTCCATTTGATCAAATCACAACATTTCACAAATAGAGTCATCTTCCTTGAGGTGTTCTAAGATGTCACATGGAACAGAAATGCTTTGCTTCAAAGGGCTCAAAAGAAACGTGCTCAGACCAGAAAAAAATGAGGCTTTGTGATAGAAGGGATGTCAACAGGGATGGAGATACCACAGCATCTGCTTCTCCAGGCCAGCTCAGCAGTGGTTTCTTCTTTCCTGAGTCAGCCATTTGTGCGGTGGTTCTCTGTCTTTTTCCTATTCCAGTACACTCCCACTCATGACAGTGGGGTCTCCAGGGGTGGGCAGGTGTAGGGAATTAAAAATCCTTATGTTCGCCTAGGGGCGAGTATGAGAGTCAGGCTGCATTAGAGTTTAAAGATGTCCTCCCCTCCCACTCTGATAGGCTCTGGAGGGGTATGTGACCTCCTCCTTACAATGCTGGCAACATAAGACTAACACAGGAAATAAGCAAAAAGGAAAAAACAAAACCAAAAGCAAATTATGTTATGGTGAAGCTGATTTTCTTGCTATCTGGAGGTTGGAGCAGTAACTACAGCAGTAACAAGAAATGGGACTTAAAGACAGCTGAGCCCTTAACGGGGCTGGGATTTCCCAAGGGGGAGAGGGATTGGGCTTCTGGGCATCTGGAAGCAGCAGAAAGTAGACTGTAAGGAAACAGGGAGGAAGTGTACTGTTCACAAGGGGGTGGTAAGGTCATACTGTGGAGACAGAATAGTTTAGAGGTAATGCGCGAGGCGTAAGAGAATCAAAGAAGGTTTTTGAACAAAAGAGTGACTTAAGACAGTGCTGAACAAAGGACTGATCTGCCAGCACTATTCATTTTCAGTTGAAGGGGACAGGGCCGGGGAGTGGAGCGGAAAGGATACGAGAGTCAGGTTTAGATGCCAGGTCACCACTATGGCACTAGCTGAGGGGCCTTGTGTAAGTGACCTGACCTGGCTGAGCCTCTGTTTCTTCACCTGAAAATGATATGTTAGAAGTTTCTGGGAGGATTAATCATTTACCAAATATTTTATTAGGTTCTTACAATGTGCCAGATACTTTGCTAGGTGTCAGGGGTACAAAAATAAAGAAGAGACACAGTCTCTATCTTCCAAGAACTTACCATCTAGTATAAGAGATGGACAATTTAAGAAGTCAAGAAACATTAAAAACTGCAGAGTGTGATAAGGTGATATTGTGAATAAGGTCAGCACGAAGGGCATCAGGGAAAGTCTTTCTAAGGAATTAGAACTGATGGAGACCAGAGAATTGAGAAGGAAATAGAACAGGATTCTGAGACAAAAGGATGGTAGCAGGTCTCTCTGAAATAAATTATAGCAAAAACATCACTAAGAAATTAGGATGTATAGAGGGGAATATCTAAAATACAGCAACTGAAGAGACTGTGGTTTATCAGATCATCACCTGTTAGGTCTTACTGCTTCTTGGAAATCACAGTAATGAAAACATGTAAACTACCAGAGTGCTTCACATTTAAAGCTTTTATTTTGAAAAATAAAATGCAAAAGTCATCAAGTTGTAAATGTATGTGGTAATTCCTCAACTTCTCAGGAACAATACAATGAATTATTTAAATAATTAAGATATTTAATATTATCCACATCAGTACATTTAAACAGGTACAAGTGTTCTACAAAACATTAGAACATGTACAGACAACCTACTCCAAGATGAAACTGCCCAATTTTGCTTACAGAATACCATTTTTAAACCCTCCCCTTGAAAACAACGTTTGGAATCTGGTAGGAAATGGTGAAGACCAGAGCAGTTTCAACAGAAAGCACACATCTCCTCTGGGCTCCTTCTCCACAGGGCTGTGCATGTAATTAGGATCAAGAGCGCTGCACTTGGGAAGCAGGTCACTCAGGAAGGTCCAAATGTGTGCTGACATCCCACGCTCTCGGTAGGAGGAGACTGGCAAATGAGCAGGAGATGCGGGCCTTCATACATACACTCCACTGATCTCAGCAGGGACAGCAGGCCTAGAAATTCCTCTGCGGCTGAAAAGGCAGCAGTCTTCCCTAGGGTAAACAAACAGAATGTGTTACAGGTATGTTACAGTCAGTTTGTTCTCTGCACAACACCGCCTCCTTTCCAGCTGTGGGCCTGGCACAAGCCCAGCAGACAGGCAGCGGGGTGGACCCTCATGAGAACAGCTGCCTCAGGAGGACTACCAGAGAGGCACACTCCCCCTCAGTCTGTGATGCTTTTAGATGCCTGCCAGTAGCTTCAATGTACAAAACAAAAGGATGGCTGCCAAAGCAAGGGCTGTTCCTGCCCATTTCTAAATGACTGCAACTGTCATCTGCAATTGAAGCTACTGCAGGGGCACGGATGGGGACAAATGTCCAGGGGTCTAACATGCTGACTCAATATGAAAATGTGGATACTAAGATTCTTTAAAGGAAGCTTTAGGAAACAGTGACTGTCAGTCATATGCCAAAGGGATCCAAAAGACAAGAAGAAAGACTACGATTTGTCTTGAGATGCTTTGATGTTTTCCTAGCTTCTCCTGAGTCCTCTCTCACTGCATGTGGGCACCACAGGCCTTGACAAGCAAAGAAGGATGAAATGCTGCTGTGGAGGCAACTCAAGGCTGCAGTCAACCGACACTGCGTTCCGTCCCGTAAAACAGCTGGTCAGTAATGAATTCCTGTATGCCTGTTTCCAGGAGGGAATTCATCTATATTTCTGAAAGTATTTTGAATAAACAAAATTACCCAAGGCCTGATAACTGCTGCTATACCTGTATGCCCATCGACTTGAAGTCTACATTTAACATTTGCTTCTTAGCAAAAAAGGCAATCATAAATCCTAAAACCTATGAATATCATTACCTCACTGCCATCTGTGATTCCGACACGGCATAGTAGTGTTCACATGCTTTCTCTGTCTATAACCTACTAATACACAGCAAGTCATAAAAATCTCTTATTCAAATCAAATTATTCAACCTCAATTTTCTTATCAGTAGAACAGTAATAATATCACCTACTTGCTAGAGTGGTTTGAAACTTGAATGAAATCATTCATATATGTATATATATGAATAGTATATATTTATTATAGATGTTATTATAGATATAGTATCATATATCATTTATATACTATATATATGATGCTTGGTATTTTACACCTGGTATGGAGTACACACTCAATACATGGTTATTATATAAAATAAAATCAGCAAACTATGAGAAAAAATCAGATTTTATTTTTTAAATTTTTTAATAGGTTTTCTTTTAAATTTTATTTATTTTACTATTTTCCCCCACACTGCATGTCTGTGGGATCTTAGTTCCCCAACCAGGGATCGAACCCCCGCCCCGTTTAGTGGAAGCCTGGAGCCCTAATCCCTGGACTGCTAGGGAATTCCCAGAAAAAAAATCAGATTTTATTTATTTATTTATTTAAGCTCTTTATTGGAATATAATTGCTTTACACTCTTGTATCAGTTTTTGAAGTACACCAAAGTGAATCAGCTGTATTTATACACATATCCCCATATCCCCTCCCTCCCGCGACTCCCTCCCACCCTCCCTGTCCTGGCCCTCTAAGGCATCACCCATCACGAGTTGATCTCCCTTTGTTATACAGCAACTTCCCACTAGCTATCTATAAAAATCAGATTTTAAAGAAAGCTTTTCAAGTTCCAAATGATCTCAGACATAACCGCACTATTCAGAGCAAAACAGAACCTTAAGGAAGTGTGGGTGAGGGGTGTGAGGTCTGAGCAGCCACGCCAGGTGGTCCAGGTTCAGAAACCAGCTTTGCCACTACTTGGCTGGTATGCCTGGACACGCACCTGATGATTACTCAGACAGCAAGGAGGCCGAGGAGGCCTGCCCCACGCTGCAGCCCTTAACTACAATGAGACAGCAGAGGTCACAAACGTAAGACACTGTAATGCATTTACACCAGCAAGGGCAGACTCGAAAAACCAACCAAGCAACTCCTGAAAATATTAGCGCAAAAACATGTGCACATCCAGCACACAGAGGAAGCAGTACCAGGTGGTGAAAGAATCCCTGGCTGGATGTCAGGAGACACTGCTCTTCAGCCTTGGGTTTTTCTGACCTATGATGTGACCTTGACAAATAACCTGCTCTCTCTAGGATCAGTTTCCCTACCAGCAAACAGGTGACTGAGGTTGATGGTCTTCAGGTTTCTTTCCGCTAAAATCGTTTATCATTTTAAACCCCTCCTCACACTGAAAATAGTAACTAACACTGAGTGCTCACTACGTGCCCGGCTTCTGGCAGACACTGTTATGGTAAATTCTACCACTCTCTTGTTAACATCAACCTCATTTTATAGATGAAGAAACTAAGACACAGAGAAGTTAAGTAATTTTCTCAATCCACGCACAGCCAAGATTCCAAAGCAGGTGAGCTGACTTCAGAGCTGTGCTCTCCACCCACCAGGCTGCCTCCCCTGAGAGCCCAAGCAGTGAAACCCAAAGACCCAGCAACGTCCCCAACCTCACCTCGTGTGTGTAAGAGGCTCCTGGCTCTGCTATTCCACTTGCTCAGTCTAGGGAAGGAAGCAAAAGATGTTTTAAAGTCAGTCAGCATGAAAAGTGACTGCGCTCATCAAAATATCAAGTGTAGCTTGCAGGCTCTGATCAGAGACTTCCTAACGAATTCCATCTGCTACTGTTGTATAATAAAGATGACTGGCTTTTGGCTCTGGTTCCTGGTAGGGAGACTCTAAATCCTTGGAATTTTCCAGGTAACAGGAGTGTCTTTGTTATTCATGAGCCCCTTAGATCATACCTGAATTTCTGCTAAGAGGTGAGATGACTCAGGATGAGGGCTGGGCACCGGGAAGACCGACCTGTGATTTGAGGGTTGGGCTCTGAGCCAGCCCAGCGTCTGGGTAGCGGACGATGATTGGGGACTGAGTTCAATTGTATGCCAATGAGTCAATCAATCACGCCTATGTCATCAGACATCAATAATAACTCTGGATGCCAAAGTCCAGTGGAGCGTCCTGGTTGGTGAACACACTGATGTGCTGTGAGGGAGAAGTACCCTGATTGCACAGGCAATGGGCACAGAGGCTCTGAGTCTGAGACTCTCCCAGACCTTGTCCTACGTGTCTCTTCATTTGGTTGGTCTTGAATTGTTTCCTTTATAATAAAACTATAATTTTTCTTTTTTTTTGGCCACACTGTGTGGCTTGCAGGGTTTTAGTTCCCTGACCAGGGATTGAATCTGGGCCCCTGGCAGTGGAAGCACGGAGTCCTAACCACTGGACACCAGGGAAGTCCCAAGACTATAATCTTAAGTATAGCACTTTCCGGAGTTCTGTGAGAATTCTAGCTAAATATCAATGCTGAGAGTTCTGTGGGCTTCAGTTTTCTTATATATTAGAAGTTAAACTCAAGCCTTTTACAGGCTCTTTTCTAAGTGTGTATGTGATACATTAAATGAAACTAACCAGAACAGGGGGCTTGAAGTGCCTATTTTAAGTCCTTTGCCCAATTTTTTATCTTTTCCTTATTTATTTGTAGGAATTCCCTACTGATAAATCCTTTGTTTCAAAGCTTTCCCCCACTTAAGGTGTACTTTTTTTACTCTTTATGATGCTTTCTAATAAGTAAACATTCTGAATGTTAATGTAGTTCAACTTATCCATTTTAAAATTAATGATCAGTATTATTTATAACTTGTTTAAGAAATCCCTCCCTCTTAAGATCATGAGGATATTCTCCTTTATTGCCTCCTAGAAACTTTACTATTTTGCCTTTCACATTTAGGTCTACAATCGACCTGGAAATGATCCTCATGTATGCTGTGAAGCAGGAGTGTCCCTTTAGTTTTAGCCTCAAATTCCCTTTCTTGACTCCTGCAAAACAGCCTTTGGATTTGACATTTCTTCCAGACTCTGCCTCTCGGAGTATCCTTTGGCTCCAGCTGCCATAGCCTGTGAGTGAGTGACAACTTGTTCACGAATCCATCCAGGTTTCTGGCACATCTTGACCAGCCAAGGCTCAGGGCCCCTATGCCCCCTCTTGTCTGCAAAAGTTGATCAGAGTCTTCTGGCTAGATAAGGAGCTCTTTGAGAAGAGTTTTTTTTCCTGCGACTCTTGAGGACTTATTCCAATTTCTCACACATAAAAGTAATTCTGTAGGCATTTGTTGAATAAATGAATGAATGGATGGATTAAAAATAAATATATGTTAATAAACATATAGCATGAAAGTGGTTTAATATGCTCAAGTAATACGTATCAATTATTGATGGATGTTATGAGATAAGGATTGGAGAAGACAGAGCTTTCAGCCCTGGTGCGAGACACAGCTGCTCTTAGAGAGAAGCCCATTTACTCTAGGCTTGCTTCAGGCAACACAACTTCACGCGGAGTCTATGAGGTTCCCCTCAACAACCCAGATGTGGAATACTTTTAGAAACTGAGTTCGGTGCTGGATCTTCATTTCCTATTAACAAGCTAATCACTGACAGCAGCAGCCCAGAGGCAACATGTATTATCACCATATTGGACAGGGAATCTTCTGCTGGGCTCAGGCTGTAGTCATTGACTTCTTCCCACTACTACGTAGGAATGGCAGGTGATGTGCTCACGCAGGACACACTGGGCTACTCGAGGCCTGTCGGCCATAATATCACCTATTTCTCTTCAACTCAAGAAACAATATTGGAATCCAGGTAAGTGGCAGTGTGACATTACAAGGAGAACACTGGATCTTTTTATTTTTTAATTAATTAATTAATTGGCTGTGTTGGGTCTTTGTTGCTGTGCACAGCCTTTCTCTACTTGCAGTGGGGGGGGATGGGGGGGTGGAGGCTACTCTTCGTTGCAGTGCACCAGCTTCTTGTTGCAGTGGCTTCTCTTGTTGCGAAGCATGGGCTCTAAGCACGTGGGCTTCAGTAGTTGTGACACATGGGCTTAGCTGCTCTGCAGCACGTACGATCTTCCAGGATCAGGGATCAAACCCATGTCCCCTGCATTGCCAGGTAGATTCTTAACCACTGTGCCACCTAGGAAGTCCCTGGATCTGTTTTAATTAATTTTTTTAAATGTAAAAGTTATAAACTTCAAACTCATACCATCCATTCCCAACTTCAGGGACTTAGCAGTTGAGGGCCAATGGCTGTGTGTATAATGTATTCACAAGTCTTCTAGGCTCCAAATGAGAAAAATGAAAAGGCCGTGGATGTACATGTAACAAGAACAAAGGGTGGCTGTACATTTTTACCTCAAGTTAGGTATCAGAAGCCTGGCAGGCTCCTTCTATGTGGAATGCTGTGTGGCTTGTGAGCGACCTCAAGCAATCAGATTTTAGTTATCAATAAAGTATTTCCCTAGTTTTAGAAGACACTGAGCCCTCTGAAATTAAGACTGTGTTAAATGACTGTTAAAACCAACAATTACCAGAAGCCAGTCTTTCTGCCACCAGCGCATATCATTATCCCTTCGAAAAGATTACTTCAGTGCAAGAGCCCATCTATTACTGTATATCAAGAGAAGGAAGCAGACACAGTACCTGAGGTTTTCCTTTAAGAAATTCAGGTAGCTGAAATTCTCCTTTATAGACCTGGAAGAACAAAGCCAAGTATGAGTCTAAGGAAACAAGTAGTGTCATCATCACTGGGATGCTTGCAATGCCTGCCGGTGGATGGCTTCACTGCTTCATTCTTGGCAAGTTTTAAAAGGGAAAACTTTTAAAAGGAGGGAAACCTGTCAGTTCAAGAGCAGCCAGAGTTGAGGATGGAGTGAAATCCCTATTCACTCTGATCCCACCTGCTCTACTTTTGCCTGGGTGCTCCCAAATGTGGGCTGGCTGAGAGAGGGCTTAGAGTCTCTGAAGAAGAAAGAAAAGCATCCTAACATTCCAAGTTCCAATTATTTTAGCTGAGAGAGAAAGCAAGCCCTAGGCCATCTCTCTCCAGCAACCAACACAGAATTCACACAATTTAGGAACAGGTTCCTCCTGATTTCCTTCTGAGATCTCCAAATTTACAACTCTGGATTTAATCCAGCTTCACTTTTCTTAATGTAGCCAATATTCCCATAATAATGTGAATATTAGGTGGTTCTTAAAATGGTATATATTTTAACTTCGTAAAATCTTATAATTAAAAACTTATTTTCAATATATAAAATTATGTTTCTAATAGCAGCAATGATTAGGAAATAGTTTTTAAAAAGATGTGTAAGATCTTTACATAGAAAACTATAAAATATTGTTGAGAGAAATTAAAGACCAAATAAATAGAGAGACACACCACTTTCAGGGATTGTAACATTCAATATAGTAAAGCTGTCCATTCTCCTCAAAGGATTTCCAATAAAAAATCTAGCATTCTTGTTTGGGGAAGGGGGAGGGGTAGTTTCAAGCTGATTGTAAAAGTTTTATGGAAATGCATAGGGCCAAAAACAAGCAAGGTAATTTTTAAATTGTATTTTTTTTAAATTTTATTTATTTATTATTTTTTGGGGGGTACACCAAGTTCAATCAACTGTTTTTATACACATATCCCCATATACCCTCCCTTCCTTGACTCCCCCCCGCCTCGAGTCCCCCCCACCCTCCCCGCCCCAGTCCTCTAAGGCATCTTCCATCCTCGAGTTGGACTCCCTTTGTTATACAACGACTTCCCACTGACTATCTATTTTACAGTTGGTAGTATATATATGTCTGTGCTACTCTCTCACTTCATCTCAGCTTCCCCTTCACCCCCCGCCCCCTCCCAAACCTCAAGTTCTCCAGTCCATTCTCTGTATCTGCATCCTTGTTCTTGTCACTGAGTTCATCAGTACCATTTTTAGATTCCGTATATGTGAGTTAGCATACAATATTTGTCTTTCTCTTTCTGACTTACTTCACTCTGTATGACAGACTGTAGTTCTATCCACCTCATTATATATAGCTCCATCTCATCCCTTTTTATAGCTGAGTAATAGTCCACTGCATATATATGCCACATCTTCTTTATATAAGCAAGGTAATTTTAAAGAGAACAAAGTGGAAGGACTTATTATATGAGATATTAAGACATTATTATTCAGCTATATAATTAAGTTACATTATACAGCTATACACACAAAAAAACCTACAGCTATAATCAAGACAGTAAGGTTATGGCACAAGGACAGACAAATACATTAATGAAACAGAATGAAGAGTCCATGAACAGACCCACATTTACAGATAGCTGGTTTATGACAAACTGCAGAGCCGTGCAGTTAGAAAGAATAAATAAATGTGTTTATGTATATAATGATATACCATACTGCAATTTTTAAAATGAACTACTTACTATAGCAACAATGTAGATGAATCCCAACACACAAGGATGAGGAGAAAAAAGCCAGATCTCCATAAATAATATACTACTGATACATGTCTCCATTAAAAAATTTTAAAGCTCAAAAACAGGCAAAGCAACTCTGATGTTAGAAATCAGGCTACTGTTTACTCTAGGGAGGAGTGGGATGGTAGTGACTGGGAGGGGGGATGAGATAGGCTTCCAGGGTGCTGGTAATTTTCTGTCTTGATATGGGTAGCGATTATAAAGATGTATTCATTTTGTGATCATTTATTGAGCTATGATTTCTATACGTTTCTATATGTATGTTATACTTCAGTAACAAAACTGAACAAATTGAGCCAGTAGTTTAGGAATTTACTATACTTGCTTTGTCTTGCTCTCTCTTTCACACACACATACACACACACTTTAAGTACAAAGATGTTTGTTTCAACACTGTCAACAACAGCAAAACACTGGGAACTATCATGTCAATCAAGAGTGAAGAAGGTCTCCATCAGCTGCAGTTTGATAACTGCTCGACTAGAGAAACTACAGAAAGAAACTGTGAGTTGTTACTGGGAACAGTCACTGGGTAGCCCCTCAGAACACAAAGAATTCTAAATGGTGAATACTAAAGCCTACACACCTAAAGGATTTTTACTTGGTTATAAGATGGCTGATCCACTTCTAAAAGTAGCAGTACTCCTTCTGAGATTCAGAGAATGAATGTACTTTTTTCCTGTCTCTTTCTCTGCAATTTCTAAAACCTGGTCTCTGCTAAAGTCCTAGGAAGCCTAAATTAAAGCAGAGAGAAGAGACTTATGGATAAGATATTTCTTTAGAGATGCGTCCCACTGGAAGCTGACAGGTGCAGGATAACAACAGTGCAGCTGCCAGGAGTGTGCTGAAAGCTGCCACCATCTTCTTCATACCCTCGAATAGTCCAGGTCACTGGAGGGCTGTCCTCACTGCTCCCTGAAGAACCTGCATGTAAGAATCCTGTTTGCTTTACCCCAACGCCACAGCTTAGAGATCGTTCCAGCTTTCTTCATTTCCTCCCAGTTTTACTGAGATTCAGTGGACATATAACACTGTATGACTGTTCCAGCTTTCTGATGTAGGAAGTGTGTATATCATGTTAACACTGACTTCCACTGTGCCTGTCTCCACTATCTGTGGGGCAAGCAGATACTGTATCCAAAGCAGGGGCTCAAGCCATTAGAATAGGTTTTTTATTTTTGCTTTTTACCAGATTCTCAAGTGTCCTTCCTTCTCCCTCTATCCAGGGAACTGAGTTCCAGCCCCCACCCTCCAAGCCCTGGGCATAAGCTGCTCAGGTCTAGGGTCCTGTACCTTGGCTCCTTTACTGAACCAGAGCAAGTATGTTTGCCCCAGTACCTCTTCCACTGTAAGAGAGTTTGGTCCCTAAGAAACTTTTCTTTTATTCCTCACATCCTCTCAGAAACCAAGTCTCCTCTCTTTTAGCTAGCCCATTCTGCTACAATTCAAGCTGAAGGTTCAACGCAAGCCCACAGGGTCATACAGCTAGTTAGTGGCAGAGTGAGGCTCTTCTTAGAAGGCCCTGGCTCAGCACTCTCCCATTATACTATGCTCTTTGCATTTTATTACTATTAGCAAATCTTACTGTTAAATTTTCCCTTCTCTTTTTGGTTCGTTGTAAAAACCAGCAAGGCATGACAGAAAATATGACTGGGAACATTAAATATGATGTGTCTTCCAGGAAGCAACAGTTCCCGAGAAGTATGGCTCATATGAAGGGGAGAGAAAACACCAAACCCCTAAATATGTAATGTCACAAATGTAATAAAAAAACAAAAAGGGGTCAGGATAAGACATGAGACAAAAGGATTAATCAAAAAATAAGTGGGAAGCTGTCTCCTCTCATTATCCTTTAGGGAAAAAAATGCTTCAAAAGTTAGGAACTACGGTACTGACACAAAGAACACTTTCTGCTGACAAAGCAATTCCTAGTTAGTGCAGGAAACCAAGAGCGGCATCACTTATAAAAACAGCAAAGTTAGGAATGGAATTTCCTCTGGCTAAAGGAACAGTGTTTCTGGACATACTATTCTCTGGTACTATTGAACTGAGGATTTTGCTTGACAGAAACAAGCTAGGTACTCAGAATCCAAACATTCCTACAGAACCCTCCCACCTCAAGCACTGAAAACAACGAGGAAAAAAAAGTAGGCTTTTGGTTTTGAGGGTGCATTGGAAATAAAAATAATAAGAACAGCAGGTAAACTTTATTATGTTCTCTGCATCAGGTTAGTGTTGAGTGCACACTTCATATTTCACCTTATCGAATCCTACAATCTCCTGAGGGAGGTATTATTCTCTTTTTACAGATGAAGAAACTGAGGCACAAAGAAATTAAGTTAATTTGCCCAATGTATTGAAATGGGAGACTACTAAGTACCATGACTGGACTTGCATTTTAAAAGGGCCATCCTAATTGCTCTGTTTAGACTGCAGAGGGCCAAGGACACAAGAGGCAACAGCAGTAATTCAGACAAGACACAACGACAAGGAGGCAGTGGTGGAGGTGGTGAGAAACGGTATGTACCTTTGTGGATTTTTTTTCCTAATTATATCTAGATTTCCTAACAGACTGGATGTGGAGTGTGAGAGAGCAGAGGGAAGTCAAGGATGACTCCAAGGTTTTTGGCCTAAGCAACTGCCAAATGGAAGTATGAACCTGCCATCAACTCCATTGGGCAAGGTTCTGGATATAGCAGATTTTCAGGGGTTCAATTTTGGAAATGTTAAGCTTGAGATGTCTATTAGACAATAAATGAAAAAGTCAAGTAGCCAGTTAGATATACAAATCTAGGGTTCATGGAAGAGGTCTGGGCTGGGATGTACAAATTTGAGAATCATCAATTTACAGATGGTATTTAAAACTTCATACCTGATGAGATAACCCAGGTGCTCAGGGTAGAGAGAAGAGCAGAGGACTTAAGACTGAGATATGGGGGCATTCTAACATCAAGAGGTCAGGGAGAAGAGGAAGAACTGGCAAAGAAGACTGAGAAGAGGCCACCAATGACACATAAGGAAAATTTTAAAAAGTGGTATTTAGAAGCCAAGTGAAGGAAACATACCACGGAGGGAGTAATCTATTGTATCAAAAGAGGCTGGGAGACAAGATGATAACGGACCAGTTGGATTAGCGATGTGAAAAGAGCAAATTAAGTAGAATGGTAGTTGTTAAATTCTGAATGGAGTGGATGTAAGACAAAATAGAGGGAGGGGAACTGGAGATAGAGAGTATAGAAAACTTGACTTTTATGTAAAGGGAAGCAAAGAAATGGAATGGCAGTGGCAGGGCACCTGGGATAAGGGTAGGTGTGTGTGTATGTGTATGTGTGTGTGTGTGTTAAAAGAGAAGAACTAAAGGCATATTTGTCTGCCGATGGGAAAGATTCTACTGGAAAGCAAGATGTGATGATGCAGGAAACAGGGATGTGGGCTGTACACAAGGGGAGGAAATGCCTTTGGATAGGAACATGTTCAGATGTTCACTTCTGTTACACAGACTTTCTATTATGATAGATGAGGATATTAGGTCTGCAATACTTCCCTTCCTCTAGTCTCTCAAAATTACATAATATTTTTTGTTTAAAGCCACATTCTGTAAGTTTTCATTATTATGACAATATAAATATCATATAGTTACATTTTCTTATACAATTTGTGCTATTTTTAGCTAGAGTTAATAACTACCTTTTTTTTAAAAATAAATTTATTTATTTATTTTACTTATTTATTGGCTGCGTTGGGTCTTCGTTGCTGCACACAGGCTTTCTCTAGTTGCTGCGAGCGGGGGCTACTCTTCATTGTGGTGTGCGGGCTCCTCATTGTAGTGGCTTCTCTTGTTGTGGAGCACGGGCTCTAGGCACATGGGCTTCAATAGTTGTGGCACATGGGCTCAGTAGTTGTGACTCACGGGCTCTAGAGCACAGGCTCAATAGTTGTGGCGCACGGGCTTAGTTGTTCCGTGGCATGTGGGATCTTCCCAGGGCAGGGCTCAAACCCGTGTCCCCTGCATTGGCGGGCGGATTCTTTACCACTGCGCCACCTAGGAAGTCCCAATAACTACGTCTTATACTTTTTAAATTAACAGGCTTTATTTGTAGAGCAGTTTTAGGTTTACAGAAAAATTGAGCTGAAAGCAGAGTTCCCATATACTTCCTCTCCCTGTCCTACGGTTTCCTCATTATTAACATCCTGCATTACTGTGGTACATTTGTTACAATTAACAAACCAGTACAGATATACTGTTATTAACTACAGTTTCTGTGAGCATTAGGGTTCGCTCTCGTACTTTCCATGGGATTTGGCACATGCATCCACATTACAGTAGCACAAAGAGTAGTTTCACAAGCAGAAAAATCCCGTGCTCCATCTATTTAGCCCTCCGTACCTTCCCCCAAACTTTTTACTATCTCTATAGTTTTGCCTTTTTCAGAACGTCATAGAGTTGGAATCATACAGTATGCAGCCTTTTCAGATTGGCTTCTTTCACTTAGCAATATGCATTTAAGGTTCCTCTACGTCTTTTTGTATCTTGATAACTCATTTCTTCTAATCATTGAATGATGTTCCATTGCCTGGATACTTATTTACCCATTCATCTACTGAAGGACATCTTGGTGGCTGTCAAGTTCTGGCAATTATGAATAAAACTGCTGTAAACATTTGTGTACAGGTTTTGTGTGAACATAAGTTTTCAACTCATTTGGGTAAATACCAAGGAATGTGACTGCTGGATTACAAGGTAAGAGCACGTTTAGTTTTATAAGAAACTGCCAAGCTGTCTTCCAAGTGGCTGTACCACTGAGCATCCCCATCAGCAATGCCTGAGGTTTCTGTTGCTTCACATCGTCACAATGATATGCTGTTGTCAGTGTTTCAAATTTTGGCCATTCTACTAAGTGTGTAGTGGTATCTCATTTCCCATATAACATATAATGTTGAGCACCTTTTCATATGCTTAGTTGTCATTGGTATGTTTTCCTTCAGCGAGGTGTGTCTATTCAGATCTTTTGCCATTTTTCCCTCTTTCTTTTTTTTAAAAATTGAGGTATAGTTGATTTACAATATTATTTAAGTTTCAGGTGTACAACACAGTGATTTGCAATTTTTAAAGATTACACTCCATTTATACTCATTATAAAAAACTGGCTATATTCCCTGTGCTGTACAATGTATCTTTGTAGCTTACTTATTTTATAATAGTAGTTTGTACCTTTTAATCCCCTATCCCTATCTTTCCTCTCCCCACTGGTAACCACTACTTTGTTTTCCATGTCTGTGAGTCTGTTTCTTTCCATTGTATTCTCTAGTTTGTTTTATTTTTTTGGTTCTACACAGAAGTGAGAACGTACAGTATTTGTCTTTTTGCATGTCTGAAAATGTCTTTATCTTATCCTAATAGCTGGCTGAAAGTTTATCTGTTTATATATTGAATAATTGTAGGATATAAATAACTTTCTCTTTGAAATTATGGCATTGCTCCATTGTCTTCTGTTTTCCCATGTTTCTGCTGACAAGGCTGATATTCTAATTCCTGGTCCTTTGCATGTGACCTTGTTTTCACTCTGCAAGCTTTAAGAATTTTCTCTTTATCTCTGGTGGTTCTACCATTTCATGATAATGTGCCTTGATGAGGCTCATTTTGTTCACTCATTGGTACTGGAGATGCATGTCCTTCTGTTCTTGGGAATGTCCTTAAATTACTACTTTGATAATTTCCTGCTCATCAGTTTCTCCCTTTTTCTTGGACTCCAATTAGTCAAATGTTAGACCATTTGAATTAAGCCTCTAATATTTTTTTCTTCTCCAAGTCATCTCTTGGTCTTTTTGTTCTACTTTTTAAGAACATTGATTACAGTTCATTTACGTTTTCTTTTGCTCTTTACATTGCTTCCTCTGAGGTGTATTTTTTTTTTTTTTTATCTTTTAGTTTCTTTCATGTTAAAGATGTTCTACAAGTGTCCAGTGAGTCTTAGCTAAGAAGCACTAAAACACTGACTGGAGTTCTGCTTATTAAGGTTGAGTCTAATTACAGGTATACTTCCTCAGCCAGCTTTTTTTAAATTAGGGTTCTTATCGTGCTGTAGGCCTTTTCTTTGGGGCAGTTAAGAACCTAGAGAAAGCACCACAATCTCCTACGTTAGTACCAGCATTCTTGAGCTGGGTAGACGTAGAGGATTGGAGGGGGGCATCATCTAATGATAATTTATTTTTTCAGAAAGCAGACTTTCAGTTAATGCTCTGTTTTTCAATCTGGAGCCCTACCTCTATTCCTAATGTCCATCCCTATTTTCCCTCTAAGAGAATGTACTTCTGCAAGGGGAGGGGAAGCGTGGTGATCTAGAAGTCTAACTGCTCTACACAAACTTTCAATCTCCCTGTTTTTAGTATCAGACCTCATACCTCCCCCACTCCCAGTTTGTAATACCTGATGTTTCCAAATTCCTAAACTTTTGTGGGGTTCAGAGCGAACTAGCTTGTTTCTTGTCCCTTTGCTTGCTTGTGTCCCCCTTTTTTCAGGCATATAAATTCAGCTATCTTCCACTCTGCTAAGTCATTTACTATTCCTACAACAGCTTTCCATAGTCATATATTATGTTTTAGTGGTGACATATGGGTTTGGTGTGTCTAGTCTGGTGGTCTCTGCGAAGTTGGGAGATAGAAATTAAAGGAACATGTGGTGAGGGTGTACTCATAGAATGCACATCTTCTGAGGTCCATGTGAGTAACTTGTGGTTAAAGCTTCGCAGAAGCTGGAAACCACTATTTATGAGACTGCTAAGTAAAGGAACACATTACTACTGGAAAAGGAATTCTATGCTATGCAGAGGAAAAAGATAAGCAGGAGAGATCTGTACTTCCCATAATCTTTAGCTGTATTGTTAACTGTTTGCAAGAGACTAGAGCTGGGGGGAAAGGATTAAGGGTTTTCTTTAAACGACTCGGTTCCACGCTCTAACATTTTGTGATTTTGAAGGAAGTTTCTCAAAGCCTTAATACCACAAGGAATACTTTCTCAGTTTCACCTCTGTCCTCTCTAGCAGGCCTCCTGGTCTGTGTCTTAACAATCTGTAAATGTTACCGCACTGCTCTTGATCCTCTCACAGAGCAAAACACTAAACAAGGTCTAAAAGAAATGCATATAAAAATGTGAGCTCCAGGGACTTCTCTGGTGGTTCAGCGGTATAGAATAATCTGCCTTCCGATGCAAGGGACTTGGGTTCATTCCTGGTCAGGGAACTGGGATCCCACATGCCTCGATGTAACTAAGCCCATGCGCCACAGCTGCTGAGCTCACACGCCTCAACTAGACAGCCCACGTGCCGCAAACTACAGAGCCCACACACTCTGGAACCCCCATGCGACAACTAAAGAGAGAAAACCCACACGCCACAACTAGAGAAGAGAAAACAACAACAACAACAACTGCATGTCACAACTAGAGAGAAGCCCGCACGCCACAGGAAGAGCCGGTGTGGCGCAAGGAAAGATCCTGCATGCCTCAGCGAAGATCCCACGTGTCACAACTGAGACCCAATGCAGCCAAAAATAAAAAGAAATAAAAAATAAATAAATAATAATTTTTTTTAAAAAAGTGAGCTCCACATATTTAACCCTGCTTTATAGCTTTTACGTGTGGTAGTGACAGTATGCTTCCATTTGAGAGGTTTTGGCTAGTGACATACACCAGTTCAAAAGAAATAACTCAAATAGAAAAGTAAATTGTATTTGCTGTTTTGGGTTTATAGACTAAAATCAGATTCAGATTTCTGGAGTGAGGTATAATTAACTCCATTATAAGCGAAGCCTTCAGTTGTGGAGTTACCTAGAATACAGAGCTAGAAAAGGGAGGAGAATTTAAGCTCCCTGAGAAGTTTCAAAAACCCAAGAAAGAAGAGGTTTTGAATACTGGCTGAAGCAAGCAATGCACCATTCCTGTTATTTGTCCTCAGACCACTTTCAGCTTTCTTATAAGGTTAATTAGAAACTGACCAACTATGCCCAATACTACTTCACCTGCTACCACAGCCTCACCTATAGTAATAGTTTACAGTTAAGTTTACAATTAAGGTGTAAACAAGTCTCCAAGCAGATAAAATGAATGTCGTTAATATATCTGCAGACTGCAGATCCAGTCCTCTGTTAGGTCCCTTTTACCTTATACAGAGGTTTAACCATTGTAAGTTATCTGGTTTCAACCTGTAGCAACTAGATAAAGCAAATAGGAAGGCAATGGGGAAGTACTGACAACTGAGAAGTGATGAAACAAAGGAAGACACAGAAATTATAAAAGGCAGATAGGAAGCCTTGAATTCTTTAAGAAAGAACCTATACATACCCTATATAAAGAGAAGATGGGCATTTTCTCTTTGTAACACATACAGTAATTACCTTTGGATGAAACGAAAATTCAAATCATGATCAATAATTTATTTAAGAAGGTAAAGAAATATGTCATCAAAATGCAGAGCAATTCTACACCAAAATATTAAGGTTTGGTCCTAAATGGGACAAATCTATCCAGAAACCTGACTTTCTAGAATGACAGGTTCCCCAAGGGTTTCAGATAGTCAAGCTTCTACAATTTACAGGAGAAAGTGTCAGACATATTATGTGGCCTAATTCTCAATCTGGCTTGATCTTATGGAGAATACTAAACTTTTTCTAAGTTATTTTCATGCTAAAAGTGTTTGTAGCCACATTCCCTGAAATTGAGCCCCCGTGATCCCTGCTTCTGGTATTCATGACATGTGGAATCCCCTTCTTTTATGTGTGAGCTGGATCTAGTGACTTGCTTCTAACAACTAGAATATGGCAAAAGTGATGGGATGTTACTTTTGAGACTAGGTCACAAAAGTCTGTTTCTTCAATCTTGCTTATTTGATTGGAAAGAAGCCAGCTGCATGTTGTGAACTGCCTTATACAGAGGCCCCAGTGGCAAAAGAACGGATATCTCCAGCCAACGGCCAAGGGCCCGAGGCCTGCCCACATTCACAGAAGGGAGTTTGGAAAGGGATCCTCTCCCAAATGAGCCTGAGATGGCTCAATCCTGGCTTATGGTTTGACCACAACCTCATGAAAGACCTTGCCCCCAGGTATCTAGATAAACTGCACCTGGCTTCCTAACCTACAGAAACTGTGAGATAATGTTTGTTGTTTTAAGCTAATTATCCTAAATTTTAGGGTAATTTGTTATGGCTAAGTATCAGTAGATAACTAATACAGATTTTGGTGTCATAAGTGGGGTGATATTGCAACAAATACCTAAAATGTGGCATAAGTTTTGGAACTGGGCAGGAGGAGGTAGCTAGAGGGACTTTAAGGAGAGCAGTAGTAAAAGTCTAAATTGACATGAACTGACAGGGGATTCTTGACTTTGTGGAGGCTACCTGTGCAGCTTTTAAGGAATGTAGGGACACCTGATTAGAAACCAGAGGCAGTAAAGCCAGAAAGAGAAAAACAAATACTGTATGCTAACACATATATATGGAATCTGAAGAAATGGTACTGATGAAACCAGTGACAAGCGAGAGTGGAGTTACAGAAGTAGAGAATGGACTTGAGGATACAGGGCTGGGGTGAGGGGCAAAGGGGAAGTTGGGACGAGGTGAGAGAGTAGCCCAGACATATTCACACTACCAGCTGTAAAACAGATAGCTAGTGGGAAGTTGCTGTATAACAAAAGGAGATCAACTTTATGGGAGATGCTTTGGAGCGCCAGGACGGGGAGGGTGGGGGGGAGTCGTGGGAGAGAGGGGATATGGGGATATGTGTGTAGATGCAGCTGATTCACTTTGGCGTACCTCAGAGACGGGTACAAGAGTGTAAAGCAAATATATTCCAATAAAGAGTTAAAAAAAAAAAAGAAACTAGAAGCAAAGGGATCTTATAACATAGTAACAGAAAGTTTAGCGACTCTGTTACTTGCAGTTACCCAGAAAGTAGAACATGAACCAAATGAACTGGATGGTCCAGCTAAGGAAATTTTCAAGCAAAGCACTGAAGGTATCACCAGGTTTCTTCTTGATAATTACAGTAACATGCAAGAGAAGAGAGAAACGCAGGGAAACACTGCTAAAAAAAAAAAAGGAGCCACGAGCTGCTGGTTTTGAAATGGGTTTGAAAATTCTTAGCTGCGCTAGCAGCACAGCACTGTCACATTTCTTTCACTGACTCTGCTTCCAATGTCATATCACCTTCTCTGCCTTTAACTCTCCTCCCTCCCTCTTATAAGGACCCCTGTGATTATGCAAGTAATACAGGATAATCTCTTCATTTAAAATTCCTTAGTTACATCTACAAAGTCCCTTTTGCCATGTAAGGTAATGAATGTGTTTACATATTCCAGGGATTAGGACATGGAAATCTTTAGTGCACCATTATTCAGGCTATAATCAATAGATAAATAATTACTATACTTGGAATTCCCACTTATAAATAGGAACACAGGGTTGAATAAAATGCTATAGAAATGAGATGGTCCTTACACACAAACAAAAAGCTTGTATGTGTATCTTTAAATATTAAAACAATGGATTATGTAGGAAATGCTCTTATTCTTAGAGATGTGTGCTGAAAGAGCATACTATCTGCAACTTTCAAATAATTCAACAGGGAAACAAAACAAAACAATCACGTGTGTGTATACATGTACACAGAGAGATGAAGCAAATATGGCAAAATTTTAACTAATGAATCTGTTAAAGGTATACAGATATTTTCAAATTTTTCTATAAGTATGAAAAAGTTGAGATCAAAACAATTTTCAAGAGAATAAATATATTAGCCTTACAAAGCTCAATAGAGTAGATTATAAGAAATATATAATTTGTAAAGGGACTGAAACTAAGGATTAAACTCAGGGGTTGGCATCCTACTCTGTAAAAGGACAGAGTGTAAATATTTTATGCTTTGTGGGCTACAGTCACTTTCCCAACTATTCAGCTTTGCTTGTGTAGTGTGAAAGCAGATATAGACAATATGTAAATAAATGAGTGCAGTGTGTTCTAATAAAACTATTTATAAAACAAGTGTCAGGACTTCCTAGGTGGCACAGTGTTTAAGAATCCGCCTGCCAATGCAGGGGACACGGGTTTGATCCCTGCTCCAGGAAGATCCCACATGCTGCGGAGCAACTAGGCCCGTGAGCCACAACTACTGAGCCTGGGCTCTATCCCCATGCTTCACAACTAGAAAAGCCACCGAAATGAGGAACCCGTGCACCACAATGAAGAGTTGCCCCTCTCCAGCAACTAGAGAAAGACCATGCGCAGCAACGAAGACCCAATGCAGCCAATAAATTAATTAATTAAAAAAAATTAGTTATAAAAAAATAAAAAATAAAACAAGTGGCAGGCCATATTTGGCCTGTAGGCTGTGAAGTACCAATTGCTGATTTAACTCAAAACATTCTTTCAAAATAAGAGAATTTTAAACAGTCTCCAGGAACACATACTCATGAGCAGACTATGCACACTGCAGACTTCAAGATGTTCCTGTTGCTCATTGTTTTCTCCGAAGTGTATGTATGTACACATACATCTTCTGTTCAAAGTGTGTGTGTATGTACATATACACAGGTAAACACACACACATACTCTCCAAGGGTTAAAAGATCAGTCTCATAACCCCTGGTTATGAATTCAAATTTCACTGTAAGTTCAAATCTAATTTATTCCTCCTTTCTGTAAACGCACTGTAAATTCTATAATATAGTTGATCCATCCTTCCTTCCTTCCTCCCTCTCTCCCTCCCTTCCTCCTTTCCTCCCTCCCTTCCTTCTTTCTATCCTCTTTCCAAATGTGCTCAAGTACACAGAATTGGATTAAACCTAACCCTCAGTTCATGGCAAAATTTCATCATTGGTCCACTGACCTGCTGTGATTTATTTTGTTATGCAATTCATTATTTTTAATAATAGAAAACGCATTCTCCCTTGAGAAACAATGACTTGATAGTTTCACATGCAGAGAAAACACAACTCCAGCCAAATAAGATAATACAGGAAGGAATCTAGGTTTTGAAATTTACATATTCAAGCCTGCTGGGCTCCTGTGGCCCACTAGAGACTCATTATCTCTAAAACACAAATACGAAACAGCTGATAACATGTATGTTTACATATCCTCACTTGTCTTAAAATATTTTGGCAGCTTGGCAAATCTCAGACTGGGTTCCTGAAGCATTTGATAATCCTGTGCTAGAAACGACAGACAAATGCTATTAAGAGTATTCCCTATATCAAGAAGAAAAAATGTTAACCAGCTCAGAAGCATGATCTGCTTCTCCAATAATGTTTTTAAGAAAAAGCGTATTGACTTTTGGATGAAGTCGGGACACGATGGATTAGAATGTAAATTGAATTGGGGACATGTAGTAACTGTGACATAGGAACCTCTACAGAAAACACTATAAATAAAGAAAATTTAGCATTAGGATGTTGATTTCCCAGAGAGAAAAGTTTAGGATGCAGAATCATTAAGAAATTGCATCATTTTACTATGGGACACAGGCAAGAACGCTAAATCATTTCTATTCAAAGGTAAATGTACTGAACACAGTTTTCAGAAACACTGAAGGATAGTTAATACATGCAAGTACAGTCAATAATAATTTCATTAATTTACTTTCACTGGGGTGCTTTTTCCTTCTTTTCTCAAATTAGGGAACTTTTACTTATTCTTTAAACACGAGAATCCAGCAGTGCCATTTCTGTGTCCACATGGCATCCCGAATACTCTACTTTTATGGCAGTTATCCCGGTGAATTACAGTTAACTACAAATCTATTTTTAGCATACTTCTTCAGGAGAGGGATAGACCCTTAATATACATCCTGTATGCAAGGATGAATGGACAGTTGGATTAGAAAAGAAATGAAGAGATCCTTTCATAGTGGTCTCCAGTTTTACAGATGATGGACTGAGAATAGTTTCTGAGGGCAACTTATAGTATATAGATTGAGCAGAGAAGCAGAAGAAGCAACTCCATTGGGCCCTCCCTGATTTGAACCTGCTGACCCTTCAGGGCTACATATGACATTACCCTATAGAACACTGTTATTCATTCCATTCAATTCTACTCTTGGAAATAAAAGAATCCAAGAATTTAAAATTATTTTTTGATAAGAAATTATATAGCTTTTTAAAAAAGTGTTCCCTTCTTCTAAACTGCACTTTGAAATATTCATGAAGGAACTAATTGGTGCCAAGGAGCAAAAAAAGAAAAAAATGGTAGAAAATCTAAGAAATTCTCCCTGGCCCCAACAATAATAAGGGTGTGGGTGTGTGTGGGTGTGTGTGGGTGTGGGGGTGTGTGTGTGTGTGTGAAAGAATATAGCACATTTTCAAAGACCTCTAATCATGATCTTTTTTTCTTGCCTCAAAGACCATGCTAGAAAAATCATACTGCAGAAACAAGTGCTTTGCCTTATTTTCCTTTTTTTTTTTTTTTAAATGGACACGATGAGAAAAGGAAAGCAAGGCTAGCACAATCATGTTCTGTGTAGAGAAGAGGGCCTACAAAGAAAAGGGGAGGCTAAGTACAAGCAAGTATGTCACACTTTCACTCTGTTAAGATGTTTAAACTAGACTGAAGAACTCAAAATCAGTATTGGGGCAGAAAGAAAATGTTCAAAGTTTCCTTAAAGCAGAAAGTAAAATCTGATTTACTTAAACAGAGACTGATAAGTGTTGAAATCAGTGAAATGGAGACCAAACCCTGTGTGTGCACGTATTTTCCCCGCTGTACGTCTCCACACAGCAGTAGTTTCACTCTCTGTGGCCGCCCAGGATTCGAATGGCCTTCCTGCATTGAGGACATGCCTCACCTCATGAGCCTCCGTGGGAGACAAATCTTGTCTCCTGTATCAAAACTGCAAATAACACACATGCTGCTTCATATCTCCTTCTATATAATCAATAATATTTATAATAGTTTTTAAAGGTTTTTTTTGTCATTAATTTTTTTTTTAATTCAGGGCTATATGCTTGGTCAAATTTTCATCCGGTGCTCATCCCTTTTTGCTTTATTATTCATTTTTTAAAGAGAAAAGCATCCACACTGGGTGTCCCCCTCACCTTTCCTTGACCTTGAATGTACTTCCCCTTCCAGCAATGGTAGACCAAGATGTTTTTAGTTACTCTTATACTAAGAACAACGAGAAAGGTAGGACAAAATTTAGATGCCAACTAACAAACAACAAGCTGTCTGAAGGTAGTAGAGACTCAGTAAGGTTAGTAAGAAATTGCAGGGCGAAGACTGGGAAAGAAGGGAAACCTAGAAAAGTAGTCCTGGCACATGGGCTCTTTTACTCCTCAAGAAGGATACTCGTCCTGAAACTGGTAGCTGACAAGAAGAGAAGCTGAGCAAAACTTCTCACAGACTCATGACTTTGAAGTGGGAGGGGATAAAAATTGAAATGTAGGACCCACCAAAACAGAAGTAAATACCCCAGGCTTTTGGATGGGACTCCAAACGACTACACACTAAAGATAAACTGGAAACAGACAAGCCTTTATAGAGACTTCAGCACAGTTTCAAATCATCATATTTCCACACTGGATTAAGGTGATCTCAAAGTGTTAGTACCCTTAACCTAGCTGCCTACCAGAAACATAAATAAATCCTCTCTGAAGGAAGACACCATCCAAAATTTCAAATTGGCTCTATAGTTTTTCAAATAAATGTGTCCAGTTTTTAAAAAATATACACATGTAGGAGAAGAGTGATATAACTTGAGACCAAGAAGAAAAATAGGCAAAAGAGACAGCACCATAGAAGATCCAAGTAATGGAGTAACCAAACAGATATTTAATTTAATAACTATAATTAAGATGTTTAAGAAACTTAAAAGTCTGATTGAGAATTTCAGCAGAGAACTAGAAACTATAAAAAGGAACCAGATGGAAATTCTATAAAAACATTTTTAAAAATGAAACTAGGGGAATTCCCTGGCAATCCAGTGGTTAAGACTCCGTGCTTCCACTGAAGGGGGCACAGGTTTGATCCCTGATAGGGGAATTAAGATCCCACATGCTGTGTGGCGTAGTCAAAACAAAACAAAACAAAAAGAAGCAACTAGGAACTCAGTAGAGGGGTTTCATAGAAACTAGATATGAATGAGTAGAAAATTAATGAATTAGAAGATAGGTTAGAAGAAAATATGTACACTACAGCACAGAAAGTTACAAAGAAGGAAAATAGGGCTTCCTAGGTGGTGCAGTGGTTAAGAATCAGCCTGCCAATGCAGGGTACACAGGTTCGATCCCTGCTCCAGGAAGATCCCACATGCTGTGGAGCAACTAAGCCCGTGTGCCACAACTACTGAGCCTGCGCTTTAGAGCCTGTGAGCCACAACTATTGAGCCCATGTGCCGCAACTACTGAAGCCCACGCACCTAGAGCCCGTGCTCCGCAACAAGAGAAGCCATGGGCAATGAGGAGCCCACACACCATGACAGAGTAGCCCCCACTCACCGCAACTAAAGAAAGCCCGTGCACAACAAAAAAGACCCAACACAGCCAATAAAATAAATAATTTTAAAAAAAGGAAAATAAAAGAACATAAGAGACATAAGTTATGTTGAAAAGTTCTAATATATGTGTTATTTGAATGTTAGAAGAAAAGAGCTAGTAGGACAGGAGCAATATCTAAAGATATGATAGCTGAGAATTATGCAGAATTCTTAAGAAACAATGGAAGGTAGATACAATGAAATAACTTTAATTACTGAAAGAAAATTAATGTCTATAATTCTAGAATTAGTATAAGTACGCTTTTCAAGTAAAAAAGATAAAGAAAAGATTTTCAAATAAACACAGGAGGAATTTGTTATCTACTGACTCACAGAAAAGAAAAAAGTAAAGGGGGTTCTTTGGGAAGAAGGAAAATGATCACAGATGGAAGCAGGAAGTTTCAGGAAGATGCAATAGAAAGGGGAAATATGTGGATAAAATTAAGAGATTACTGGGAATTCCCTGGTGGTCCAGTGGTTAGGACTCCACACTTTCACTGCGGAGGGCATGGGTACTATCCCTGGTGGGGGAACTAAGATGCCACAAGCACCGCAGAGCAGCCAAAAAAGAAGAAACAACTGAACTTGGTGTACCCCCCAAAAAATAATAAATAAATAAATAATATTAAAAAAAAAAGAAGACACAAAAAACAAAACAAGCAAAAAAGAATACTGACTTGATAATACAAAAATAAAAATATATTGTGGGAACACACACATACACACACACGCACGCACGCACACACACACAGGCATATCTCAGACATATTGCAGGTTCAGTTCCAGACCACCAAAATAAAGCAAATCTTGCAATAAAACAAGTCACAGAAATTTTCTGGTTTCCTAGTGATATATAAGTTATGTTTATACTATACTGTAGTCTCTTAAGTGTGCAATAGCATTTATGTCTAAAAAAAGGCAATGTACATGCTTTAATTTAAAAATATTTTATTGCTTTAAGATGCTAACCATCATCTGAGCCTTCAGCAAGTCATAATCTCTTTGCTGGTGGAGGGTTTGAAATATTGCAAGAATTACCAAAATGTGATACAGAGACATGAACTGAGCAAATGCTGTTGGAAAAATGGTGCTGACAGACTTGCTAGATGCAGGGTTGGCACGAACCTTCAATTTGTGAAAAAGACAGTATTTGCAAAGCACTATAAACCAAAGCACAATAAAATGAAGTATGCCTATATATGATATTAAAATATAAAACAAAATTTGCACAAAAGGTGGGAGGGGATATTAAAATACTAAGTGTGCCGAGGTCCTTAAATTGAAAAGTAGTAAAATACTAATTAAATTATGATTTAATTAGCCAAAAAGGTATGTTTTAATCTCTAGGGTAACCCCGAAGAAAAACAGTAAAAAATATATGTATATAATTTATAAGCTAATGGAACTAAAAATGAAATTAAAAAGAATTAGTCAACCCAAAAGACATTCAAAAAGGAGAGAAAAAGGAGCATATAACAGGCAGCATAAATAGGAGGAAATAGTAAAATGGCAGATTAAAATTCAAATAGGTATTAATTTAAATTAAATGAAAACAAACCAATTCAAATAAAAGAAAATGTCAGACTGGATATGCTGCTTACAAGAGACACACCTTAAATATAAAGAAAGAAGACTGAAAGGAAATGAACCTAACACAATATACGATGCAAAATAATGCTGGTATATCGATGCTTATATCAGACAAAAAGGTAAGAGGAATATTCAGAAATAAGGACATTTCAAAATGGTAATGGGTTAAGTTCACTGGATATATATAACACTTCTAAATTTGCATTTTTAAAATTTCCTAGCCTCAAAGTATCTAAAGCAAAAACTGACAGACCTAAAAGGAGAAATAAATAAAACCACAGTGACAGTGGGAGATTTAATACACTTGTCTAAGTAACCGATAGAACAAGGTGACAAGAAAATTGGTAAGGTTGTAGAGATTTCTACAACACGATTAACCACCTTGACCTAATACCATTATATAGTACCTGTCAGCAAAAACTACAGAATAAATATTCCTTTCAAGTTAATGAAAATGATTTATTGAAATTTACAATTTGCTTGGCCAAAAGCAAGTGTTAATAAAAATAACATAATAGGTTCTTTGGTCATAGTGGTATTAAGGTATAAGTTAGTCATAAGAAGATAACTAGAAAATTCCTAGATGCTTGGAAATTGAGAAATACACTTCTGAATAGTAACAAAATGTAATCCAAAAAAATCAAAATGGAAATTACCAAATATTTTGAAATAAATGCTAAAAAAAAAAATACTACACATAAAAACATCTAGATTTATTAAATGGTATAACAAAACCATTAAACATAAAGAAAAGGGTACTAAATGAGGCATTAAAAATGGGAACGTTTTTAAAAATTAGAAACAGATGTTTTTATTTTTTTAAAAATCACATTAGTTTTTGATTAGCAGCTGAACACTTTTCAGAGGCAATACCGGTTTTAGCACCAGATAAATTTGGGTGACTGGTATTATATTAGTTAAAATACACAGACAGTATATAGTAGAGACCCAAATCAAAATAGCTCAAGGAAACAAAAAAGGATAGGTGTCCCTCATGTTAAAGTGTCCTCAAATTTATCATCACAATGGCTTCATCCTCAGACAGGCTCTCTCCAAGCGGTGGGAAAGATGCCCCTATTAGCTCTAGATTTGCATCATCTTTTGGCTTCCAATCCCAGTAAGAAGAAAGAGAACCCCTCTCCCCCAGCATCTATATCAATCTATGAAGACACTCTGGCCCCCTAGGTTCATATGCTCTCTCAGACAATTCACTAAGCCCAGGGATATTGAGTAATCTGACTGGCTAGCCCAAGTCCAGCCTCTCCCTCTCTCCCCTCATTCCCATCATCCCCAGGACTGGAAAGGCAGGGTTACATGACTGACTGCCGATTTCCAAAGATGCTGGGCAGACCAAAAAAAGTAATAAATCTTCATCTCCTTCTTTCCAGAGACATCTCAGTACAAGGGATCTATACTCAGACACACCTGCACTATTCACTAGCTTGAGCATAGGAACTTCTATCCTTTTTTTTGTTTGTTTGTTTGTTTGTTTTTGACCATGCCATTCAGCATGCGGGACCTTAGTTCCCTGATCAGGGATCGAACCTGTGCCCCCTTGCATTGGGAGTGCGGAGTCTTAACCACTGGACTGCCAGGGAAGTCCCAGGAACTTTTATTCTTGAAAAGATAGACTTAATGGAAAGAAAGGCAAAGCAGATAAGTAGGAGAAGATATGTGAAATACGTGTAAACTCCACACATCAAAATATGTAGAGAATTTTAAAAAATTATTAAGGAGAAAGCAAATGATTCAGTAGAAAATCGGGTAAGAGACTTGAAAAGGCACTTCATAACATAGTTTAGTGGCAAATAAGATGAAAAAGTGTTCACTTTCATTAGTAATTAAGGAATACAAATTTTAACCGTAATAAAACATGACGACACTCCTACAAGAAAGACTAAAATTTTAAAAGATTGACCAACAAATATGGACAATGTAGAGTGACAGAAATTGGCATATACCTGCTTAGTGAGAGAGTATAATCACCCTGGGAAACTGTAGCATTAGCTCCTGAATTTGCACATACAAATGTCCTCTGCCATGCATTCATTCTGTAAAGGAAAAGATTAACTCAGCAGGCCTAGCTTGCTCAAATGTTGCACATTCCCAAGAAAGGCCTATTTTCAAGACTGGCTCTTGGCTGGCTCCTGGGATCTGCGCTTGGAATGTTCTGTCTATAAGAATGTTTTTGCATGTCTGAGGCTTTGGGCCAGCCTGTACCACTTTGAACAGATAGTTTGTGTTAGTAATTTATTTATGGTGAACAGCTGTTTTTTCTCTGGGGGGGTCTACATGCCTACATGACCGACTCTCAATAAAAACCCTGGATTCAAAAGCTCTGGTGAGCTCCCTGGTTGGCAACAATTCACATGTGTTGTCACACATGTTGCTGAGTGAATGAAGCAAATCCAGTGTGACTCCACTGTGAGGGACATTTGAAAGATAGCACTTGGTTTCCTCCAGAGTTTCTCCCATATGCCTTTTTGCTTTGTAGAGTTTACTTTATATCCTTTTTGCTATAATCAACTGCAACTGTGAGCATAAGAATTTGGGATTACTGTGAGTGGTCTTGGGAACTCCTAATGTAACTCTCAGGCATATTCTCAACAAAAATGCATACTCATTTCCATCAAAAGACATGTACAAGGATACTGTATATCAACATTAAAACATCACTAAAACTATAAACAACTCAAATGTCCAAACAGTTGTATAATTATAGTACCATGTTAAATAACAAAAATGAACTACTGTGAAATGCAACAACATGAAATTCACAAATGTTAAAGGAAAGATAACGGATACAAAAGAATACTGTCAATACCCTCCAGCTAGAGACTACCAGGAACATAGCTGTAGTTGAACATGCTGAATTCATTATTCATTTAAGCAAGGGAAGACACACAACACAGGAAGCGTGGGATGTCTCAGTAAAAGAGTATTAGAAAGGACTTTCACAATTCATGTTTTGGTTATGTGATTTTGGGAAGAGTCCAAGGAAACAGGGGTTTGCCCTGGATTGGGTGCTGCCAACAAGCAGGGATGATCCTATAACTGGGTGTCTTAATAAATCTCATCTAAAAAGAAGGAAGACTAGAATAGAGGTGAGACTAAAGCTATTTGTAAAAGCAACAAGCAACCCATATTAAACAAGAGGTGGATATTTGGCATTTTGTGGTTTGCACAGTGACCTTGATATTCTCTGTGCTTAAACAAAATTATACAGTTGTCTTGCCTTTTCTCAGTTCCTCACGGTTAAAGAGTAGTCTCGTCTTGTGTTGGTGTTCTGTGAGATCATTTTTACTCAATACAAAACCAAAATGTCTTAGTGGTGAGCATCAAGCCAGTTTCTAATAAACCATGGCCTAGAGGTTGTGTCAGATCGTCCTTGGATGTCAGAGACTGCTTTTTTTCTTTCCTCAAAATATACTATATGATTCCATTTATAAGAAACCTAAAAACAAGCAAAATTAAAATCCATTATGGCAGAATCCATAAGTTACTGTGGAAAGAAGGAAAGAGGAGGAGGAAATAATTTGGAGAGGCAGAAAGAGGGCTTCTGGGGTACTGTTACTGTCTCCTTGGAAAGAAAAGGAAGCATCTCTGGATTGAAAAATGGTGGAAAAATAGAAAGGAACTGGCAAAAGTCTGCACAATCTTCATTCAATTATAAAACGTGATCAATAGGCTTTCACTACAAGATGAAGTCTTTGTATGCTCTCTTGCCTTTCAAATCACTATTCAGGAGATTGTGTCACCTGTTGGAATGCAAAATACATTAAGTGAAAAATATATGAAGAATTCACATGAAGCCCATTGATGCTTACTCAAGATTTCAAGTCCCAAAAATAAATATTTGAAGAAAGCAATGTTGACCTTTCTATCAATGTCAGCTATGCTGATTCAACAACAGAAAATAATAGGCATACCTTGGAGATACTGTGGGTTTGGTTCTAGACAACCACAATAAAGCCAATATCGCAAAAAGCAAGTCACACAAATTTTCTGGCTTCCCAGTGCATATAAAAGTTATGTTTATACTACACTGCAGCCCATTAAGTGTGCAATAGCATTCTGTCTAAAAATAATGTACATACCTTAATTTTAAAATGCTTTATTGCTAAAAAATGCTAACCATCATCTGAGCCTTCAGTGAGTCAATCTTTTTGCTGGCGGAGGGTCTTGCCTTGATGCTAATGGCTGCTGACCAATCAGGGCGGTAGTTACTGAAGGTTGGGGTGGCTTCTATTCTAATTTTTAAGAATAAGACAAGGATGACGTCTGTTGCACTGACCGACTCTTCCTTTCATGAACGATTTCTCTGCAGCGTGCAATACTGTTTGCTAGCACTTTACCCATGGTAAAACTTCTTTCAAAATTGGAATCCTATCAGACCCTACTGCTGCTTTATCAACTAAGTTTATGTAACAGTCTAAATCCTTTGTTGTCATTTCCACAACCTTCACAGCATCTCCACCAGGAGTAGGTTCCATCTTAAGAAGCCATCTTTGTTTTGCTCATCCAGAAGCAGCACTTTCTCATGAATCCCAGTTTTATCATGAGATGGCAGCAATTCAGTCACATCTTCAGGCTGTACTTCTAATTCCAGTTCTTTTCTATCTCCACCACATCTGCTGTTACTTCTTCCACTGAAGTCCTGAACCCCTCAAAGTCATCCATGAGGGTTGGAATCAACTTCTTATAAACTCCTGTTAATGTTGATATTTTGATCTCTTCTCATGAATCACAAATGTTCTTAATGGCACCTAGAATGGTGAATCCTTTCTACAAGGTTTTCAATTTCCTTTGCCCAGATCCATCAGAGGAATCACTTTCTATCTAAGATATAGCATTATGAAATATATTTCTTAAATAATAAGACTTGAAACCCATGGGCTGCAGAATGAATGTTATGTTAGCAGGCATGAAAATAACATTAACCACACTGTTCATTTCCATCAGAGCTCTTGGGTGACCAAGTGCATTGTCAATGAGCAGTAATATTTGGAAAGAAATCTTTTTTTCTGCGTGGGCTAAGATACTCAGTATTGGTAAATAAATGTGGTTTCATCCAGGCTTCATTGTTCCACGTACAGAGCATAGGCAGAGTAGATTTAGCATAATTCTCAAGGGCCCTAGGGTTTTCAGAAGGGTAAATGAGCACTGGCTTCAACTTCAAGTCACCAGCTGCATTAGCCCCTAACAAGAGAGTCAGTCTGTCCTTTGAAGCTTTGAAGTCAGGCATTGACTTCTCCTCTCTAGCTATGAGGGTACTAGATGGTATCTTCTTCCAACAGAAGGCAGTTTTGTCTACACTGAATATCTGTTGTTTAGTGGAGCCACTTTCATTAACTATCTTTGCTAGATCTTCTGGATAACTTGCTGCAGCTTCTACATCAGCACTTGCTGCTTCACCGTGCTTTTATATTATGGAGAAGGCTTCTTTCCTTAAACCTCATGAACCAACCTCTGCTAGCTTTAAATTTTTCTTCTGCAGCTTCCTCACCTCTCTCAGCCTTCAAAGAACTGAAGAGAGTTTGGGTCTTGCTCTGGATTAGGTTTTAGCTTAAGGGAATGTTGTGGCTGGTTTGACCTTCTAACCAGACCAGTAAAACTTTCTCCATATTAGCAATAAGGCTGCTTTGCTTTCTTATCATTTGTGTGTTCACTGGAGCAGCACTTTTAATTTCCTTTAAGAACCTTTCCTTTGCATTCACAACTTTGCTAACTGTTGGTGCAAAAAGGCTAGCTTTCGGCCTATCGCTTTCTACATGCTGTCTTCACCAAGGATAATGATTTCTAGCTTCTGAGGTAAGCAAGGGATGTGCAACTTTTCCTTTCACTTGAACACTTAGAGGCCATTGTAGGGTTATAAATTGGCCTAATTTCAGTATTGCTATGTCTCAGGTAACAGGGAGGCCCGAGGACAGGGAGAGAGGGGGGTAATCGTCACTCAGTGAAACAATCAGAACATGCACAACAGTTATCAAGTTCACTGTCTTACGTGGGCATGGTTTGAGGTGCCCAAAACAGTCATTATACTAACAACAAATGTCACTGATCACAGATCACAACAGATACTATAGTGAAAATATTTGAAATATTACAACAGGTCATATTTTCACATGAAACAAAAGATATGAATTCTATTTCCAAATAGCAACTTGTATCAGTACACATAAGTCTGCATATTATTTCAAGGGGTTCAAAGAAACCAAAAAGTATATGCAGGTTAAGAACTAACACTCCATCATTTTCTACTTAGTACTGCAAAAGAGAATTTTGCAGCCAGCATAATTTTCATTCCTTTGTAGGTAACCTCTTTTTTTATGCCTCTATATATGCAGGTTTCTTTTTTTCAGGATCCCTGAAATTAAAAAATATCACCAAAATATGTCTAGGTTCAGACATTTTTTCCATAATGTTCTTTAGAATATGGTGAACCCTTTCGTTCTTCAGGTCATTTCCAACCTTGGAAACTTTTCTACAATGACAGATTTGATTAATGCTTCTGCTCCATTTCTTCTGGTTTCTCCTTTAGAAATTTCCATTATTCACTGTTTAAATGTCAATTTTCTTTCTTTAACGTGTAATTTTCTCTTATCATTTCCATCTCGGTCCTTTCACTGTGAATTCTGGGTATCATCCCAAGGATGCTTTCTATGTCATTAATTTGATTTTTTGGGTCAAATCCTGCCCTTTATCATATGCTCCTTCTACCCCATGTTGTTTCCTTGGCGCTACGGCTTACGAGTGGATATAGAAGATAGAGTGGATATAAAATGAGGGGAGATGACAGTGTTGGGATTTTTAGCAGATCAGATAACAACCCTGACTTCCTGATTTTCTAGTCAGGGAGCCCCTCCCATATGGAGTTAGGGATGAGGAGTAAAGGGGAGTCAGAGCCTTCTTCTGCCTTCGTTGTAGCTAGTGGAATCCTGGGTTTAAGGAAGTGTTATGAATGTGGCCTTCAATACAATCAATGATAAACTTACTAGAAAATTTCCCCATTCATTACCATGGAGTTTTTTCATATCTTTATTTTACAGTGATGTTCCTCATTATTAGGGATCTTTATGGAATTTTTTAAAAGGTAATTGGAATAAGCTATTTCATACACTGGTAATCTGATACCACATTAACCTAAAACTGTATGTTTTCCCTGAATAAGACCACAGGGTAAAAAAATTACTCTTAATTTTTCTGATTTATTATATTCTCATTTATAGATACTGGGTTTTCTAGGAGTTGGGTATTTGCCGAGACCAGCTCGGCGACTCGAGGCGAGCGACGGGTGCCGCAAGCCCGAAGAAGACACAGACACAGACTGAAGAGAAAAGTGGGACGGGGGGCTCAAGACCTCTCGGATCAAGAGCCCTGCTGACTCATCCCAGGCTGCTTTTATTGAGTTCGTGGGCTAACATTCTCAGGTTACACTCATAAACAATCAAAGGCCTCACATGACTGAGGCAATTATCTTTGTTTACTTCCTGGGTCCGAGTTGAGCAGGTGTGGATTTGAGCTGGGGGTGGAGAGCAAAACAGCCCTGGGGGCAGGAGACCTCTCTCAGATATTAGGGGTCTGTGCCCCACCTGTGTGGGCCCCTCTGTGACTGTGCCTGTCTTAGGTTGTTCCTCCCTTGAGGAATCTTACCCGTCTCTGGCTAACCAGTCATCCTTCAGGGCCAAACAGGGCGACATTAGTCTCCACGCCCCGCACCCTCAGTTCCTCCACTGCTCAAGCAGGACACCCTGAATCCCATCGCTCGGCCCACGCACCTCAACACTTTCAAGGTTTCAGAAAGGTTCCCGAATGTCTTCCCACAGGTATTATTGTTTAGTACAATCATTTATGAATATTCAGAATAGATATTTACTTAGTGACATAAAGAGAAGTGATTGCTGTCTTTAATATTCCAAAGGAAACTCTGTCAATAGCTATCCAGCCAAATCTCTTCGCTGTAAGTGTTCTCTCACTTTCAAAAGGTAATCTAACTGAAGAAGACAGAAAGAGAAAGATGAGAGGAACCCTGCAAACTGCTTCATTTGTTTAAGAGACTGAATTCCCCATGAGCCTTCAGAATGGGATCACAGCTACTAAAGAAGACAATTAAAATGTATTAAATCATGAATGGCACAGTAAGGAATAAGTGCTTACACACATAATAAAGGGGCTCCTTTGACATCTGATCTAGGTAAGCAGATGACAAAGAAGAAGACCTGCTTTACACAGCATATATGAGTGCATGAAACCCATTACCTACAAGAGCACTTCTGGCAGAAAACACAAATTATTGGGACACATTTATGAATGACAGTGCCAAAATGGTTACAGAGAAGATGAGAAAGATCTGACTCTGAAAAATGATTCTAAGGGCACAATCTTGCTGTGGCTATTCCCTCACGGTAGTCTCAGACTTTTAGACTGACACTGTGGACAAATTCCTGCATTTCTAAAACCAGTTTTTATCCTTTAAAACACAGTGGGAAAATTTCTGTCATCTTGTCATTACCTTGTTTTTTTTCTATGTCATCTTTTCTCTCCCACTACCTATATATTCCCTCTGGATAAAAACCAGGTCCTTGCTTCTCTTGAAGCAACTAGAAGATATTATGTCTAGAGCAATTATTTAGTAATTACTTGTTTAATAATCAAAGCCTTAAAATGATACACTCAAACACAGACTGAGTTTATTCTAAGAGACAATAACATGTACTACTCTGAACCTTCTTATACGTTCTTCATAGAATGCCTGAAGAAAACAATTCTGTCTGCTTTCAAAATCAAAGCAAAATACTTGGGAAAAAAAGCCAAGTTAAGGAACTGAATTAAATTCTACAGTTGTTGCTTTGAAGGTCTATGAAAATCTTAGGAGAATGGGATACGTGTTCCCATTTTTTTTTAAGAACTTTTATTGAGATACAGTTAACAGACAATAAACAGCATAAATTTAGAGTGTACAATTTGGGGGAATACATGTTCCTTTAACTAAAACAGCTAAAATTTGAGTACAAGAAATAAAGGAAATGAGATAGTTAAGGATTCATCATACTTCAAATTCACCCAGGATAGTATTAGTTGGAATACTCCTACTATAGCTCAGAAGCTACATTACAGTAATGTTGTCAAAAGAGGGAATTTGTCCTGGAAGTGAACTAGGGCGTCTCCCATGGCTGTGGCAAGGGCAGAGTTGAAGATGATCTTCATAGACATCTAGAACAAGACTTCAAATAATGTCAGACTCTCTCTTAGCCTCTAGGTTCTGCTTCCCTCAATGGGTTGGCTTTATTCCTTCCACACACTGAGGAATAGAACCCCATTAGTAGTTAAGATACAAGTAACAGATAACTGGTCAAAGCAGCTCAAACACGCAGGAAGTTCAGAGATAAGGTGGAAGGCCAGTTGTGAGCTCAACAGCTCAGAAATAAAGGGTCTCAGGCTCTTCTGTTCTCTTCTTTTTGTCACCTTCAGAGTGTCGGGGATATCTTCTCTTATGATCTCAAGGTGGCTGCAGCAGAGCCAGGCGTAATGTTCTTTCACAGCAATGTTCAAAAGCATGAAGGGAGGGGTAAATTCTCTTCAAGTTCAATTCTTTATTTTTCTCAGGAAGTTAAATTTATCTCCCAGAAAACCCCTAGCAGACAATCTCTTTATATAGCATGGTCTAGAAAAAACTGGCCACATGGCTATTCCACTTACAAGAGAGCCTTGTAAAATTAATATCAGGAATTTTTAGCTTGTTTTTAAAGAGATAGTTCCTACCAATAGGGAAGAAGTCAATCAACCATGTCTAACAGTTCTACCAACAGTTCCTCTGCCTTATCATCTATGGCCCTCACTACCAGAGAGGAATCACCCTTTTTCCCTTGGTACTAATCCAAAACTTCCAGGGAAAGACCCTTATTTGCCTGGGTTGAGTCAGGTTCCCACTCTTGAACCAATCTGCTATGATCTTCAGAGGGGTCACTGTGCTAGACTGTTGCCAACTCAATACCACCACCACTCCTGTCAAAGGCTTGCATTTCCCAGAATTATGTTTCCCAGAATCCCCTTCCACATATGGCTCCACGATAGAGTGTGCCCATGAGAGGAACTCACAGGAAACTTGAAAGGCAGAAATCAAGTCATTATTCTTGAAAGACTATGGCAAATGCAGTGGCTTCCTTAGCTAAAATTATTCTTTGATTAGATTCAAAGATGGTCAATGGGACAACAGCAGCCCCTGGTAAATGAGGCAAAACAGTTACTCAATCACCTTAGTCATATGCCCTTAAAGTACAAGGCTTTGGGTAAACAAAGGTAACAGTAGAAGTAGAGTATAAAAGAATAAAGGACTAGAGTTGCTTCTATATGTGCTAGAGAATTTGGAAAAAAGAAGTGATAAACTGAGACATTTAAATACCCACCCAAAGTCCTGAAACCAGAATGCTTCCGTGGATGCCCTGTATACCCTTATCACTTACAGCCACTTGGATCAACATTTCTGAAAACCAAGCCCAAAGTGTGATCCTGCAGGTGGCTGAATATCAACACTAACTGAATTCACAGCCATGTAAGGTATTGCATTAATGTTAAGGCACTGATCGAAGGAATGAGACCCTGAAAATTAGTATCTCCTTCTACTAAGAAATAAACTGAATACCTAAAAGGTGGCTTTGCATTTTGGGAAAAACATACCTCATTTGGGTATGCTGCTCCTACACATTTACCAGGTCACCCATAAGGCTGACATTCTGAGAAGAGAAGACCGTGAAGTAGGTGCAAGTTGTCTTGCATGCTGCTGTGCCTCTGCAGCCACATGACTGAAGAGATCCAGGGGTGCCTGAAGTGTCTGTGGGGAACATGGGGCTGTGTGGAGGTTTCAGCAGGCTCCTACCAGTCAGTCACAGGGTAGACCCCTAGGATTTTACAGCAAAGCGATGCTAACCTCTGGGGATCATTAGTCTCCTTTTGAGAGAGATCCCTGGCTTGCTACTGGGAACTTCAGTGTACATGACTGTATGTTCTGTCTGGAAGGAGAGATGGCCAGGGATAAGGATCTGTAATGAGTCATGGTCACTAGCTGCTAATTTTGCCAGAAAGTCAGAAAATCAGAAAGAACAAGGTTGGAAAACTTGGGACAAGGAGATATGGAAAATAGGTATGTCAAATTTTTCCTGAATGGGACAGAGTATGAGAATATTTGTGTCTCGTGTAAATGATCACCAAAGGACAATTTCAGCAGGGGAGGTTCTCAGTGATCAGGTGGACAGACGATTCATTCTGTGGCTGTCAGCAAGCCTCTCCCAGCAACCAGGGTTCCCCTTGCGCAAAAGGCTCCTGAACGAGTAGCAAGAGCAGTGGGGATGAAGGTTATGCACGTGCTTAGTAACATGGGTTTCTACTGCCAAGGATGACCTGGTAGCAGCTAATGCTCAGTGTCCAGCCTGCCAACAGCAGAGAGCAACACCGATTCCCTAATCAGGCACTGTCCCCAGTGGGACTAGCCAGCAACCTGGGAGCAGGATGATTACACTGAATCACTTCCATCACGGAGAGCACACTGCTTTGTTCTCACTGAATAAATACCTTAGATACGAATTTATCTTCCCTGCCCACAACATTTCTGTCAAAACCAGCATCCTTTCACTTACAGAATGCCTTATCCATCATCATGGTATTCCAAACAGCATTGCTTCTAATCAAAGACCTCATTTTAAAGTGAATGGAGTGGAGTTCTGGTTCCATTATGGTGGTGTAAGCCATAATAAAGCTATCCCTCCCTGATTACAGCTAGAAAGTTTGGACAAAATTTAAAAATAACTACTTGAGGATCTGAAAAATAAACAAAAGCAGGCAGATTGTGGAGGGAAGTCAAAAGTTGGAGAAATGACCTGTACAGGATGAGTTTCCTGTTTATTGTCTTTTCTCAGGAGGTTTTGCCTTGAGGCTGAGGCAGCTCCAGTCATTAAGCAGCACAGTGCAGGTGGCTAAAACTCTGAAAGAAACTTTGCCTTCTTACTGGTCAGAGGAAGAAAGGAAAGGAGCCAGGGCAAGACAGGGGATTAGAGGAAAATCCTAGCAAGAAGAAGGCAGGTAAAGAGGATCCCCAAAACTATATATAAACCTATGAAAGCCTCAGCTTAACTTCTAAGGCACATATGCAAAGGACAAATCCAAATGTGCTTAGCAAAGACTCTGCATTGATAAATGAATTGAGATTTGAACCACTACCTGAGAAAGGTGAAACAGAATTTATAATCCAGCCTACCAGGGTTGACTGCTTACTAAAACAAAAACATAAGCATTTACCAGAGGATTATAAAGGAACCCAGAGTCTACTCAAGATATTCGCAATGTTCAGTATACATGAAACTATGTAACATCATAGAGGCTCTGAATAACACTATCAACAATCTTGATTTAATTTCTAATTGACACTTAAAGGGCACTACATCCAACATATGCAGAATACACATTCTTTTCACATGCACAATGTACATTCCTTGAGAGAACAGATGCTGGACAAGTATCGAGAAATTTAAAAGGACCAAAATCATGCAGAATCATGCTATGCAAAACCATAGCAAAATTAAATAAGAATTTGCTGTCAACTAACTATCTAGAAAAACCCAAACAATCTGAAATTAAACAACATGCTCCTGAGTAATTTATGGGTCAAAGAAAAAAAATCACATGAGAAATCAGAAAATATTTTAAACTGAATGACAAAGAAGATACAACATACCAAAATTTGTGGAATATAACAATAAAGCAGTGTTTAGAGGGAAACTTATAGCTTCAAATGCATTTATTAGAAAAAAATGAAAGATCTAAAACTGATTCCTAAAGTTCCACCTTAAAAAGCTAGAAAAAATAAAAAAGAATAAGCTTTAAGTAAAAGAAGGAAATAATAAAGATAAGAGAGATGATGATAGTGACACAAGGTCAAAAAAGTAGGAGACAAACAACAGAGAGAATGATAAAACAGCAAAAGCTGGTTCCTTGCAAATATCAACAAAACTCAAACTCTTACAGTATTACCACAAACTAAGCAGCTTAAAACAGCACACCTTTATTATCTAAGAGTTTCTCTGGGGTCAAGAATACAGGCACAGCTTAGGGTCTTCTGCTTAGCATCGCACAAGGCTGCAATCAAGATATTGACCAGGGCTATAGTCTCATCTAAGGCTCAAGTGAGGAAGAGTCTACTTCCAAGCTTACTTGGATTGTTGTAAGAATTCAGTTCCTTGCAGTTGTAGTACTGTGAACTTCAGTTGTTTTCTGTCAGTTGGAGAACACCCTCAGTTCCTAGAGGCTATACATAGTTCCTTGCCACAAGGACGTCTCCAACATGGCAGCCTGCTTCCTCAAAGTCAGGCAAGGAGAGAGGGGGAGGGAAGGAAGACAGGGAGAGACTTAAGCAAATCCAGTGCTACAGTCTTATACAATGCAATCATGTGTTCACATACATCCTGTCACCTTTGTTGTATTCTACACGCATACCTTGTTTTATTGACCTTCACTCTACTGTGCTTTGCAGACACTGCATTTTTTACAAATTGAAGGTTTGTGGCAACTTTGCATTGAGCAAGTCTATCAGTACCATTTTTTTCAACAGCATTTGCTCATTTCCTATCTGTGTCACATTTTGTTAATTCTTGCAGTATTTTCAATTTTTTCATTATTATTATACTTGTTATGATAATCTGTGATCAGTGATCTTTGATGCTAGTATTACAAAGAGATGACGACTTGCTGAGGGCTCAGATGATGGTTAGTATTTTTTAACAATAAGGTATTTTTAAATTAAGGTATGTGCAATATTTGTAGACATAATGCTATATTGCACAGTTAATAGTCTACAGTATAGTATAAACATAACTTTTACATGCACTGTAAAACAAAGAAATTTATGTGACTCAGCTTTATTGCAACACTTGCTTTTTTGCAGTGGTCTGGAACCGAACCTGCATTATCTCTATATGCCTATGTCAGTTAGAAGCAAGTCACAGGCCCTGCCCATACTCATGGGAAGGGGATTACATAAGGGTATGAACACCAGAAAGAGGGATAGTGAGGCCATATTAAGAACGTGTCCATCACAATCAGGAATAAAAAAGAAGTTGTCACCATCAATTTCATAGACATTAAAAGGACTGTAAGAAAATACTACAAACAATTGTATGTCAAAAAATTTGACAACTTAAATGAAATGGAAAAAGTTCCCAAAAAACACAATGTATCAAAAGTGACATAAGAAGCAGCAGAAAATCTGAATAGCTCTATAACATTAAAGAGATGGAATTCATTATTAAGTCCTCCCTAAAAGAAAACTCTCAGCAGCTTTGGGCTCTGGTGGTTTAGAGATATTAGTTCTCAAAGGAGAAATGTTTCTTCTGGGAGATGCAACATTGTTTCCATTGAATAGAAAGCTGAGACTTAACATTTCTGCCTCCAGGTGACACTTAAGCAAGAGAAAGAAAGGTACTCTGGATTGATTAATTCAGATTATCAACAGGAAACAGGATTTAAAATACACAAGGGAGGAAGGAAAGACATTTCCCAGAATCCAGGAGATTCTCTATTACACATGTTTACAATGGAAAGTATACGGAAAATTACAGCAAAACAATAGAGGCATGACCATTATCGGCACACACCCTTTTGGAATGAAGGTTTGGGTCACCCCTCTAGGCATAGAACCATAGAACCAACATGGTTAGTGAGGGCAAATGGAGTATGAAATAGCTAGAGAAAGAAAGAGAAACACGATCACGCAACAGGTGCAGAAATGAGGACTACCACAGTGTTGCAGATATTCTTCCTTGCTTTGTTATGAATATATCTGAATAGATTAATGAATTCTTTTTTCCCCTCCCTTTCCCATACTCTCTAAAATAAGGTGTGTTACTTATGGCTGACTCTAAAGCTCAGTATTTAGGTTTCAGGATATTAAAGATGGAATGTGACTCAGCTAGGGCAGTAAATAAATATCACTCAGACATGAATAAAGTGCAATAAGAAACACAGTGTCACCTCTTCTAGGGAGATGGTTAGTGTGCTTTTAGTTCTGTAAGGGATCATTGCAACATGTTAAGCGGAAGCATAATGTCATTATCTTTATTTGGAAGTTAAACAGGGTTAAAATGGGTATGTATGTATGTCAGGCTGACAAACAGATGAACTATGCTGGACTGTCCACGGTCAGCTGGTACCACCAACCACTTTTGTCTAGGGCAGAAAATTAAGTCTCCTATAATTCCCTTCCCTGTGTGGTTCTGAGTAAAAGGCTGTCAATAAGAGAAATTTATATGAGATTTATAAAGTGAAAATGAAGCAGAAGCCATTATTCTCAAGACATGCAGTGCCTCCACAGACCTCTCCGAAAGCTCCCACTTCATCCCCATGGAATGCCTCACAGGCCTTTCCTTAGGCACCCTTACTGAGGTCCCACTTTGACAGCTAGATGCAGGGCTTCTCTGTAAACTCTGGCTTTCCACCCACTTCAGGCTTAAATCATTAATGCCTATTTTCTTTCTACGATAGCCTTATCTAGTTCATTCTCTACTCTTTTTATTTTATTTATTTATTTACTTATTTATTTGGTTGCACTGCATCTTAGTTGTGGCAGGTGGGCTCCTTAGTTGCAGCTTGCCAGCTCCTCAGTTGTGGCACCCACACCCCCCAGTTGTGGCATGTGAAGTTGCAGTTGCGGCACGCATGTGGGATCCAGTTCCCTGACCAGGGATTGAACCCAGGCCCCCTGCAGTGGGAGCTCAGAGTCTTATCCACTGCACCACCAGGGAAGTCCCCTCTCTACTGTTCTTTTAAATAAAATGTCCAGTACATGAAAAAATTTTCCAGACCTTAGTTCTCCAGTTTTCCTGCATTTGCATAAGCCATAATTAACATATTAAACCCCTAACGCCTATAATATTTACAGTAGTTCTCTTTCCCCAACTGAATGCAGACTGATACAGTCATAAAGTATAGCTGTAGCCACTGGAGTTCACCTCTGGGTAATGGCGCATTTCTCGCATAAGGCAGAATCCCTGTGACCTGGGCCATAATTTCAAATATTATCTACAAGAGCTTCATATCAGGATATAGTATTTTTGGTTGAAGAAATATTCTTCCTATGTCTAAGGTTTATTTTGCTAATAACAATCATTTTATTGAACACCTACTGATTCTCAAGTATTAAGTTTGGTGCTCAGCTAACAATGAAAAATCAGAATGGGAAATTAAGGAAACACTCCCATTTGCCACTGCAACAAAAAGAATAAAATACCTAAGAATAAACCTACCTAAGGAGGCAAACTACCTGTATGCAGAAAACTATAAGACACTGATGAAAGAAATCAAAGACGATACAAACAGAGGGAGAGATATACCATGTTCTTAGACTGGAAGAATCAACATTGTGAAAATGACTATACTACCCAAAGCAATCTACAGATTCAATGCAATCCCTACCAAATTACCAATGGCATTTTTCACAGAATTAGAACAAGAAATTTTGCAATTTGTATGGAAAAGCAAAACACCCTGAATAGACAAAGCAATCTTGAGAAGGAAAAACAGAGCTGGAGGAATCAGGATCCCTGACTTCAGACTATACTACAAGGCTACAGTGATCAAGACAGTGTGGTACTGACACAAAAACAGACACATAGATCAATGGAACAGGACAGAGAGCCCAGAGATAGACCCATGCATATATAGTCACTTTATCTTTGACAAAGGAGGCAAGAATATACAATGGAGAAAAGACAGCCTCTTCAATAAGTGATGATGGGAAAATTGGACAGCTACATGTAAAAGAATGAAATCAGACCTAACACCATACACAAAAATGAACTCAAAATGGATTAAAGATCTAAATGTTAGGCCAGACACTGTAAAACTCTTAGAGGAAAACATAGGCAGAACACTCTATGACATAAATCACAGCAAGATCCTTTTTGACCCACCTCCTAAAGTAATGGAAATAAAAACAAAAATGAACAAATGGGACCTAATGGAACTTAAAAGCTTTTGCACAGCAAAAGAAACCATAAACAAGACAAAAAGACAGCCCTTAGAATGGGAAAAAATATTTGCCAACAAAGCAACTGACAAAGGATTAATCTCCAAAATATACAAGCAGCTCATGCAGCTCAATATCAAAAAAAACAAACAACTCAATCCAAAAATGGGCAGAAAACCTAAACAGACATTTCTCCAAAGAAGACATACAGATGGCAACAAACACATGAAAAGATGCTCAACATCAGTATTTGTTAGAGAAATGCAAATCAAAGCCACAATGAGGTATTACCTCACACCAGTCAGAATGGCCATCAACAAAAAATCTAGAAACAATAAATGCTGGAAAGGCTGTGGAGAAAAGGAAACCCTCCTCCACTGTTGGTGGGAATGTAAATTGATACAGCCACTGTGGAGAACAGTATGGAGGTTCCTTAAAAAACTAAAAATAGAACTACCCTATGACCCAGCAATCCCACTACTGGGTATATACCCTGAGAAAATCATAATTCAAAAAGATACATGTATCACAATTTCATTGCAGCACTATTTACAATAGCCAGGATATATAAGCAACTTAAATGTCTATCAACAGATGAATGGGTAAAGAAGATGTGGCACATATATACAATGGGATATTACTCAGCCATAAAATGGAACAAAACTGAGTTATTTGTAGTGAGGTGGGTGGACCTAGAGTCTGTCAGACAGAGTGAAGTAAGCCAGAAAGAGAAAAACAAATACCGCATGCTAACGCCTATATATGGAATCTAAAAAAAAGGTACTGATGAACCTGGTGGCAAGGCAAGAATAAAGATGCAGATGTAGAGAATGGAATTGAGGACACAGCAGGGAAAGGGGAAGCTGGGACGAAGTGAGAGAGTAGCATTGACACATATACACTACCAAATGTAAAACAGAAGGCTAGTGGGACGCTGCTGCAGAGCACAGGGAGATCAACTTGATGCTTGATGATGACCTAGAGGGGTGGGATAGGGAGGGTGGGAGGGAGGCTCAAGAAGGAGGGGATATGGGGATATATGTATAAATATAGCTGATTCACTTTGTTGTACAGCAGAAACTGGCACAACATTGTAAAGCAATTATACTCCAATAAAGATCTAAGGAAAAAAAAGTTTGGTGCTCACAATACAAACTGCATACATGGTCCTTGCCTTTGAAAAGTCTTTAGTGTAAAAGAAGCAGCACATAATATAAACAGTCATAACACAGTGTGATAACTGCAAGAGTAAAAGCAGGCCCAAAGTACAGTAGAAGGATCTGTGGCACAGAAGAGGTGTCATTTAAGCTGAGTCTTAAAGGACAAAGTTGTAAACAGAAGAAGAAGCAAGATAACCAAGGCAGGGGACTTCCCTTGTGGTCCAGTGGTTAAGAATCCACCTTTCAATGCAGGGGACGCAGGTTCGATCCCTGGTCAGGGAACTAAGATCCCACATGCCAAGGGGCAGCTAAGCCAGCGCACCACAACTACTGAGCCTGTGAGCTCTGGAGCCTGCGCACCACAACTAGAGAGAAGGCTGCACACTGCAATGAAGAGCCCGCGTGCCAAAATGAAAGATCCCACATCCTGCAACGAAGATCCTGCGTACCGCAACTAAGACCCAACGCCACCAAATAAATTAAAAAAAAAAAAAAAGATAATCAAGGCAGGAAGAAGAGTAAGTGCAAAGGTACAGAGGTATAAAAATGTGCCAAGAGAATGAAAGGCAGGTAGTGTGGTGTGACTAGAAGGATAAAAAGAGACAAGTTTGAAAAAGAAGGTTGAAAGCAGAAGACAAAGAATCTCAATGCTATTCCGAGTTCCATTATGGTTACAAAGCAGAAGGTCTCAAAAGACCACCACTCTCATCAAAACAATCAGAAAACACCAGATAAACTAAACTTCATACTATTCTTTAGAGCCATCGAAGAGCAGTGGATGCAAAGAAGTCTAAACGAACCAAATTCCAGAGAAGGATGAGTTCTTCAAAGGTGAGCAAAGAGCCTCTTTCTATCTTGAATCAATTGCCTAGTCTGCATCTAGGCAGGCAGAGAAGCAGGCCAACCAGAGGTGAAAGATTTTGTTGATGAGAAAAAAAAGAAGCTGAATTCTTAGTGGCAGTGTGGACTGGTATGATAGATTTAAATCTAGAAGAGCCCCAGGCATAAAAATAAATCTCTTGGTCTAACAAAATTGTACTCCAAGGGACTTCTGCTAAGTAAGTAACAGTGAGAGCAGAGCTAGAAAGGAGAGAGATCTCCCAAACTTGTGTGGTTCTGAGGTTCCAGGGCCCTGCTGCAGCTGCAATCCAGAGGTGAAATAAATTAAGCTTCAACCCAACTCTGTGCCGGCTGCTATTTTTAAAACGTCAAAGAAATCAATCTTTTATCTACAGCACAGAGGAAACTGTGGGTTGGGCTAAAGGTCAAATCTCCATAATCTCATTTAAATCCAGAAGTAAACTAATTAAAACTGCTGCTCAGCCCCAGCTCAGCCTAACTCACTGAAATTTGAATGATCAGCCCATTACCCTAGCTGCCTGACAGAGGAAAGAATATACCCTTCTCTGGGAAAAATAAAGCAAAGATATTACCTAGGTTACTTCTCTACTCTTCTTTTATACAAAAGGTCAAGTATGAAATCAAAACTTCTAATACTTATTTGCTTCATCATGTCTAACTCATAATTAAGAAAAAAGGCCAAGGATTTCCCTAGTGGTCCAATGGTAAAGAATCTACCTTCCAATGCAGGGGCTGCGGGTTCGATCCCTGGTTGGGGAATTAAGATCCCACATGCTGAGGGGCAACTAAACCCGTGCTCCACAACTACAGAGCCCATGAGCCTTGGAGCCCACACACCACAACTAGAGAGAGAAAATCCACACACCACAGCTAGAGAGAAGCCCGTGCACCACAATGAAGATCCCGCATGCCTCAACAAAGATCCCACATGCTGCAACTAAGACCTAATGCAGCCAAAAAAAGAAAAGAAAAGAATAATTAAATAAATAAATATTAAAAAAGAAAAAAGGTCAGAAGAGATACCAATGTATGAGAACTTTAAAATAATTATTATAAATATGTTAAAAAGAATTTAGAGGAAAAGATGAACAGAATGGGTGAAGAGATGGAGGATTCCAGCAGAGAAATGGAAATTCTAGAACTGAAAAATAAATTATCTGAAATGAAGTCACTGGATGGGATTAATAGCAAACCAGACAAAGAAGAAGAAAGGATCAATTAATTCAAAGACAGGTTAATTAAAAACAAATCAAACCTGAGGCCCAGACCAGAGACAGCGAAAGAGAGGATCAGCGAGTCTGGCACATCTTAGTCAAACTGCCAAGGCCTGGAAATAAGAGAAAAATCTTACAGCAGTAATTGCCCCCCCCCCAAAAAAACCCCAAAACTATTACAGTCATAAGAATTTTAGTTGACTTATAAAAACAATGAAAGCCAATAAAATAACATATTCTAAATGCTGAAAGTAAAACAAAACCCCAAAACCTGTCAACCTAGAATTCTATATCCAGCAAAATATTCTCATATAATGGAGAAATAATGACATTTTCAAATACACAAAAGCTGAGAGAATTAGTAGCCAGCAAAATCTTACTATAAGAAATACTAAAAGAAGTTCATCAGGGTAAAAAGAGATGATTCCAGATGAAAATCTGAGTCTTCAAAAACGATGAAAGAGACCATTTGTGGCCCACAGAAAAGTTTGCAGCTCTTGTTAGAGAGCAACTACCATAAACAAACAAAAAAAGAGGTACAGCTAACAAGGGGAGCTAAGAGCCAATAGAGGAGATAAAATGAAATACTTAAACATACTAGACTGATGCAAAAGAAGGCAGAAAAAAACAAAGGCACAAAGACAGACGTCCAAATAGAAAACAAACAGCAAGGTGGTAGATTTAAACCCAAACAGGTGAGTAATAACATTACGTCTAAGTACATTAGCTAGTCCATTCAAAGCCAAAGATTATAAAATGAGATTAAGAAACAAGACCAGCTATATCCACTTATAAGCAACATATTTTAAATATAAAGACACAAATTAAGAGCAGCAGGGTGGAAAAATATACCATGTACATAGTATGCATAAAAACAACAAAGTGGCTATGTTTACATCAAAGCAGACTTCTAGAGAGAAACCTCAGAGATGATGAGAGACACTTCATGATAGTTAATTCCTCAAGAATATATAAAAGGGTTTGCTCCTAATAATGCAGATTCAAAACACATAAAGCAAAATTGACAGAAATTTAAAAAAAGACAAATTCACATCTTTCTCCAAAATTGATAAAATTAATTTAACCCTCCAATAAAATTAACTTAAACCCCCAATTAATTAACCCCCCAATCAATAAGAATTAGAAGATCTGAGCAACACTGTGAAACAACATGACAATTGATATTTACAGAATTTTACAAAAACTGCAGAACATGCATCCTTTCAAGTGACACGTGAGAACATATGCTGGCTAAAAGGCAATTTTCAATATATTTCAAAGGACTGAAACCACATGGAGTGTGTTCTTTAACAGTAACAGAATTAACTTAGAAACCAACAATAAAAAGATCACCAGAAAATCTCCAAAGATCTGAAAAGTAAATGCCATTTGAAGAGGTCTGGGCTTTATCCTATAGTACTAGTGCAGCTACTCAAGGTTTACACAAGGGAATGATACATTCAGATATAATACATTCAGATTTGAGCTTTTCAAAATTAACTTTCATTGAATATTTTTAAAATGTAGCTGAAGAATGACTGAACACACATACACAAAGGGGAATAAACCATAATTCATGTGAAAAATGAGGAGAAACTGAACTAAGGTAGCTGAAATAGGATTGAATCAAGATATTTTCAAATGCAGAATCAAGGGGACTTCACAACCAATTAATTACATGTGATCTGCAAAGCTAGTTAATCCTAACTAACTCTGATGACTAGACAAATAGGAATGCTATGTATGGAGACAGGAAAAACAGGGAGAAGCAGTTTCTGATGGGTACAGGAACTAGAAAACACAGGTGTGCACTGCAGGCTCTCCCTTTAATGCAAGAACATCAATTCCAACTGCTGCAGCTTCTTACTGTTTGGTTCAGGGATATAAACCAACTCCCTCTCCCAGCTCAATTAACATTCAAGTTCCTCTTGTTTGCTCTGTGGGTTCTGCACCCTGATATGTGCTTTTCCACTTGACTGTTTGCTCTTCCTTAGTACTGTCTAGTCTGGTTTCAACTGGATATTCCATTCACACTTGGATCTGCTTTCTAGCTCACTCTTCAGGCTTAGTAACCAGGTCTCTGAACTGTTTTTGGCTTGACCCATGTGTCCTGAGAACTCTGCTTCTCATATCTGCTCACTGGCTCATAGAAAACGCAAATATAGATAAGCACAGCCTCATCCCACCCCTATTCTAGATTCTTACTCAGTTTAGTGAACAATCCACCTAGCTTCCGCCTATCAGGGAACAAGTTTGGACAATAAATTCATTTTGGACATTGAATTTGAGGTCCTTGTGAACACCCAGGTTGGAGAGATACAGAAAGCAAGTGGAAGAAATGGGCCACAGGAAAGACACCCAGTAGGAAATAAAGATTTATGATCATTAGCAAATAGGCTGTAATCAAAGTCATGTGAGTAGATGAGCTTAATCAAGGAGACTATAAAACAGAAGTCCTAATCTGATGGGCTTTAGGGGCATCTATGAATCCACTGAAACTGTGGGCAAAATTCTGTGTATGTATGTGTCTGTATTTCTCAGATAGGGACCTGTAAGTTTCATCAGATTCTCAAGGGTCTGTAAATCTAAAAAGATTAAAAACCTATGGGGGAGGGAGATGGTTAGAATGTAACCTAGAGGGCACTATTTACTAAAATGTGCTACAATTTTGGGATTAGAGACCACAGTGGGAAAGGGTATGGAATATGTTAGCATTTCATTTCCAATTTACCATCTGAGTCACAGAAACCATGAAGCACACGATTTTCTATTCAAAATTGGGCAACATGTCCTCAAAATATGCTGACTCACATACCAATACTCCTAGACTACCCAAAATTGTATGAAAACCAGAATTTTTAGGCCTAGAGCTTTGGATTCTATATTCCCAGTCAAAACATGAATTTCCCCCCACTCCCATCCCATAAATAAAGGGCGCAATCTCCCCAGCCACCTTCTTTCTCTGGAGTCCATCTCATGTCACAGCTGACAATGGAAGATCACTTTCTAAGCATTACACTATGAAACCATGATTACTTCACAGTCATCAATGCTGATGTATTAGCATCTGAGATCTTACAGGCAAAAAGCTCTGAAAATACATAGTCCAACCCCGCAAAACAAGGATGTCAGCTTGTACGCATTATCACAGTGCCCAAAAATGCAATTATTGTCCACACTTTATCTTTTTTTCCTCAAAATTATTTGTCACTTTAGTGACAGACAGAGATGGCGGGGTGGAGGTTTTTTCCACTGTGCACTTTGAAACTCTTTCAAAAGCCACAAATGTGTATGAAAAAAATTCTCTAGTCACAAGGATTCAAACCACAGCATTCTTCTCTACTTAACCACTCAAGCAAGCCAAGAATAATCTAGCCAGCCAACCCACATGTAGGAAAACTATGATGTCTACTGCTTGGGAGACCTCTAAATATCACTTATGCATGTACCTTGGTTTGTTTATTTATTTATTTTTTTAATTTTATTTATTTATTGGCTGTGTTGGTTCTTTGTTGCTGCACACAGGCTTTCTCTAGTTGCTGCGAGCAGGGGCTACTCTTCATTGTGATGCGAGGGCTCCTCATTGTAGTGGCTTCTCTTGTTGTGGAGCATGGGCTCTAGGCATGTGGGCTTTAATAGTTGCGGCACATGGGCTCAACAGTAGTGGCTCATGGGCTCTAGAGCACAGGCTCAATGGCTCCGTGGCATGTGGAATCTTCCCAGGGCAGGGCTTGAACCCGTGTCCCCTGCATTGGCAGGCAGATTCTTAACCACTGTGCCACCTAGGAAGTCCTGTACCTTGGTTTATAAAAACCATTTCAGTATTGTACAAAGGAGAAAGCTATGAATTACCAATTACCAAGAGATTAAAACAGACTATGATAATGGATGCTAGACTGTGTACTTCGTCTTTAGCAGAACGTAATTCACAAAACTTTAACACATATAAAACTTTTTGAAAACTTAAGAAATGTTTCATGGGGGGAGGGTTGGAGTGGGATGAATTGGGACACTGGGATTGCCACATACACATTACTAATAAGAACAAAAATATCAAATTGTACACTTTAAATATATGCAGTTAATTGTATGTCAGAAAAAAAAAAAGAACATGTGAATAGATATGGCACAGAGACCTGAACAAGCTGAAGTTAGATTTGTATATTTGGCAATAGCAATGGACCTGATTCAACAGACCCAAATATAAGCAAACATCTAGTCAATCTGAATGGCAAAGAATTCTGAGTACAGGTTAATATTTACTGTAGAGTTTAGTGTATATATTTGGTATTTTGATGTAAACTAATCTTCTAATTTGTATTAGACAGGTCCTTTCTTTCCCTTAAACTGTGGAAATAAACATTTTCAAAACTAGAAGAACTGAGGTTGATATATAGTAAAATTAAAATATATCTAATAAAAAAAAGAAATGTTTCATGAAAGAATATATACATATAGGTAATAACTAGAAATGTTCAATTATATTAATCAATGAAACCTATTAAAATCAGCAAAAATCTAAAATAAAATTACCTATATCATGCTGGTAGTTCAAAAGATTAAAAAAAATTATCAACATATATCATGCACCTTAAAAAAGATTTCAGATACTTCGACGTGGTTTAAATCCCTCTCCTTAGTCTAGCCTTAAAAAACAAAAAACAGAAAACTAAAATGTAGTATGTGCAAAGATGTTCACTGTAGCACTGTTTGTCAAAGAGAAAATTGTAAGCAGCAAAAGAAAGATGGTAAAATGAATTACAGAACATATACTAGGGAAATATTTTATTTGTTCATTCATTCATTCACTTACTACTGTGTTTCGTAAAGGACTTAAGGTGACTCATACAATAATTTATTTATACAACCATGAAAATGTATGTTTAAAAAGCGTGTGTAACAATGAGAAAATGCTCATAAATATTAAGAGAAAGGGCTGGATACAAGACTGTGGGTGTGCAAAAGTAAGATTATAAGATATGTAATCTCACCTTTGTTTAACATATGCAAAGAAAAAAGAGAAATCTATCAAAATACTAAAAATGGTATTTGTCTGGGTGGTAGCATTATAGGTGAATTTTATTCCCTTATATTTTTAATTTTATAAGTTTTATAAACTAAGCTTAAATTTTTATAATATATGTATGAAAAATATTAAAAGGTTAGATTATTTAAAACATAAAAAAAACTGCCTCCATATATGATGGTTTGTAAGAAAACAGCTCTTCCTATATAGCCACTAATGACTTAAAAAAAGAAAAGTAATATCTAAGAGTAAAAAATCCACGTGGAAATCAGCCTCACGAAATATGTTTGTCAATTAAAGGTATCAAAGAAGAACAGAATAAAGAGATGATATATTATAAGGTTGTGGGGAAGGGAGGACACTGACATAAAAAGAGAATACCAGAGAAAGGCAAGGGATTTTAATCTTGAAGTGCAATAGCCTATCCGTGAACTTATGCTAACATGGTTGTCTTCTTTAAACTGTAGTTTCAAAAAAGACTACATCTATAGGCAGAAAGTAAAACTGCAGTTGCCAGGGGCTGGAGGAAGGGGGAATGGGTAACGAGTCTGTAAGGTCAGTTGGGAAGATGAAAAAAGTCCTGGAGATGGATGGTGCTGACAGTTCTACAACAATGCGAATGTACTGAACTGTAGCACACTTATAAATTGTTAAAATGGTAAATTTTGTTATTTAAATTTACCACAATAAAAAAAAAGAATAAATTAAGGTCTGATTTGAAATTGGTTATAGAGGTAAGGAATATATATTCAGATTTTTTGAGTTCTCAGCTTTCTCAAATAAGATTATAAAGATGTGAGCATAACTATTAAAAGAAATAGTTGTAATCACACTTTAATAGCAACTTTCTCTCAATCAGAGGGTTGTTTATTGTACCTATTTAATAATTCTTCTCATGTAGCCAATGTTTAGTTTTCAAGTATCAAGAAATTATGCCTCAACTAAACAAAGGTTTAAAAGTAAAATAGTCGGACTTCCTAGGTGGCGCAGTGGTAAAGAATCTGCCTGTCAATGCAGGGGACACAGGTTCAAGCCCTGCCCTGGGAAGATTCCACAAGCCACGGAGCAACTAAGCCCGTGTGCCACAACTACTGAGCCTGTGCTCTGGAACCTGTGAGCCACAACTACTGAGCCCATGTGCCACAACTACTGAAGCCCACGTGCCAAGGGCCCGTGCTCCACAACAAGAGAAGCCACTACAATGAGGAGCCTGCGCACCATAATGAAGGGTAGCCCCCGCTCGCAGCAACTAGAGAAAGCCTGTGTGCAGCAACGAACACCCAATGCAGCCAATAAATAAATTAAATAAATAAATAAATTTTTAAAAAAGTAAAATAGCCATCAGATTCAAAGTAAAAAGAAACGAGAAGTAAGTGAGGCCACTAATAATTCTGGTGTTATGCAAATTTATGATAATTAGCTATGAGAATAAATCTCCCCAACAGTAAGCACCATTTTAGAAACTGGGGGAATTAGATTAAAGAATTGTCCCCACAGTCCCTGGAAAGAGCTACAGTTATCCTTAATATGCAGTGGAAGATTTCTGATGATAAAGCATTTTACAAACAGGATTTTTCTAATCTAAAATAATCTTCTGATCATAAAAAAGCAAGAAACAAAATTTAAAAAAACTATTTAGGACCCAAATTCCATATCCAGTTTTCTCAATTCACTTTGAAAATCTCACTTACCCTTCTAGTGTTTTCAAGGATTTTGGGATCAGGTTTTCCGTAGTTAGGTGGGTTGGCGTATGGGTCATATCCAAGTTTGGCAAGCATGGGTGCAATCACTGCCATGTCTTGTAAAACATCTGGAGGTATCTTCCCAACCCATTTTGATAGAGCTCCCACATTGACTGGCTTGATGACTTGGTCTGTAGATCTCTCCACTCTGAAAACAATATAATGTGAATAAACATGTATGTGGAATACTTGAAAACAGTATTGGAAATTATTTTTGATGACTTTAAAAATCACAAGTCTCTGGATTATAAAGCTATTGAGAAAGAGCACATTTTTCAGGCTTAACAGTATTTACCAGACTTTTTTTTTTAATATTCTCAATTTGACAGCAATTATTGGCAACCTCAGATTTCTATAAATAGGAAAAAGGGTCAGCTGAAAACATCTGCACAAGATGTATTGACACTTTAATTACTACATTCAGAAAAAAATAAAGATGAGACTGCTTAGAAAAACAGCTGGTCAACTTACTTGAAATACATCAAAAAAACACAAGTAAATAAGATGGCTTGATGAATGATGACTAGAGGGACAGAAAGATGGACTGATTATGTGATAAAGTAAATATAGCAAAATGTTAACTGTAGCTAGTGGGTATAATTCCTTCAGTTCTTTGTACGTTTGAAATTTTTCATAATAAAATATTGGGGGGAAAATAGTCAACCATAATCCACTAAGAACGCAAAATATTCATTTGTCCGATTTTTCTTTTGATTTCCTAAAGAACCCTATTTTCTAAGGAAGAAAAAGAAGTGCTGTTTATGACTTTCAATATTATAAAATAAATGTGTTCTACCTCTTGACCTAGAAATTTACTTTAAGCTTATAGTGACACTATATTTGACTAAATAACTCATAATCTTAGAGTAAAATATAATATAAAATGACATCTAGATTTAAACTGGATCTGAACTAGCAGATTTTGGCCTAATGCTTATCAAACAAAACTGCCTAAGAGAGTTTTATATCATAATACATTAGAAGTCTTTCAAACACAAGGTTAAAAAGACCGCTTCCTTTAAGTTTTCTCTCTCTCACTGCAGATAATCATTATCTGATGAAGAATCCCTCAAAGGGCCTCCACTCCTTAAAAAATACACAAGAGAAAATAAAATGATTCTTCCCTGGGATTCTGTAAGGCCACTAGCTCCAAGTTTCCTCCCTGCCTCGATGGCCACCTTCCTTTTTTCCTCTTAAAAATTTCTCCAGAACTTCATTTAACCCACTACTCTCTTCACACTATACATTTTCCATGTATGGCTTCATCTCTATGATCTTTTCTTGGTATTTTCTACCTGAGGAAAGGACATTCTGGGACTTCTCTGGTGGCACAGTGGTTAAAAATCCTCCTGCCAATGCAGGGAACATGGGTTCAATCCCTGGCCCAGGAAGATCCCACATGCCATGGAGCAACTAAGCCTGTGTGCCACAACTACTGAGCCCAAGTGCCACAACTACTGAAGCCCGCATGCCCTACAGCCTGTGTGCCACAACTACTGAGCCCGTGTGCTGCGACTACTGAAGCCCGTGTGCTGCAACCACTGAAGGCCACGCACCTAGAGCCCATGCTATGTAAAAACAGGAGAAGCCACCGCACTGGGAAGGCCACACACCACAACTGAGAGTAGCCCACACTTGCCACAACTAGAGAAAGCCCTCGCTCAGCATCAAAGACTAAACACAACACTCCCCCCCACCCTGCAAAAAGAACATCCTTGTTTGTCCAGGACAGGTCCAGTTTATACTGACTGCCCCCAGCTTAATTATGAACAGCACATCCCACTCATACCCACAAATGTTCAAGTTTGTATGATAAATTATATAGTCACCCTACTCTTATACCCTGCACACACCCCAAAACTAAGATGGTCCAAAACTGGACCCATCATCTTCTGCTCAAAATCTACTCCTCTTCATGTACATCTTACATGATAAATGGCACCACCACCTCTCTACAAGGAAAAACCAGAGATCTCAGTTGGGACAGGGAGAGAGCAAGATCACTCCCAAGTTATCCAGTTCTAGAGGCTCTTTTTTTTTAAATAAATTTATTTATTTATTTATTTATTTATTTAATTGGCTGTGTTGGGTCTTTTTTGCTGTGCACACTTTCTTTTAGTTGCAGTGAGTAGGAGCTACTCTTCGTTGTGGTGCGCGGGCTCCTCATTGCCATCTCTTCTCTTGTTGCGGAGTACAGGCTCTAGGCACGTGGGCTTCAGTAGTTGTAGCACATGGGCTCAATAGTTGTGGCTCACGGGCTCTAAAGCACAGGCTCAATCCTGTGGCACACGGGCTTAGTTGCTCCACAGCAGGGATCTTCCTGGAGCAGGGATCAAACCCCTGTCCCCTGCATTGGCAGGCGGATTCTTAACCAGTGCGCCACCTAGGAAGCCCCTAGAGGCTCTATCTTTGAGTAGGAAAATCTCTCCTCTAGTCTTCCTGCCACTAACCTTAGTTCATGTCACCATCATTTCTCACCCAGATTACTACAAAAGCCTCCTAATCTCCCTGCATTTAAGTAGTTGGCTTCTTTGCCCAACTATCTATCCAGATTATAAGGAAGGTCTATGTTTTATTAATCTCACGATCACAGTATCTAGCATATTAACATATAATAGATGCCCAATAAATGTTCATTAAACTTATGAATAAAAGCTTTTCATGGGGAAAAAACCCCCCTACAAATTTAGTTTACACAAACATGCTCAAGAGAAGTCAAGGATCATATCTTAACAAGGATATCAACTGACACGATGAAATAATTAGAGAACAACCAAGTGCTGAACTGAGTGATATTTACTGTTGGTGCACTAGGAATGTTAGAGAATGGGAGTCATGTTTGCAGAGATAAACATTTCAAGGGAAAAAACGCTTATAGTAAACAAAAAATAATAATTTCTGTTCATTCTATGTCAGGTACTTCGCATATGATACCTACTTTAATCCCTGAAACAGCCTTAAGAGAAAGATATTATCAGTCCCCATTTTTAAACTGTGTTAACTGAGACTCATAAGTGACTCATCCAAGGTCACACAGCCTGGAAATAATGGAGTTAGAATCTGAACCTACGTCTGTCTGACTCCAAAGCTCCTATTTTACCCAGTTTCTCTTACTGCTGTCCTATTGATCATTTTAATTTTTACATGCTATGCTTCCCTGAAAACCTTGGTCTCTTGTTCTATACTGCATAGACTAAGTTGTTTTGCCACAGTGATAAACGTACTACACATGTAATAGGTATATACAGAGCTGTGCCAGTAACATTTAACAACCTGAACTCTGAGAAGGGAAAGGCCATGATTTATAGCATTTACTGATGACCAATGGTGTAAATACTCTCACCATGGCTGGTTTCAAGCTACCAACATGATGTTATTGACCACAGAGTTGAGAAAGTATGCACAAAAATGGGTTCTCTATAGCTGGGGCAATCCAGCTCCAGCAGACCACTGGATATCTATAGGGCCACAGTCTCTTATTCCAAATTCTGAAATCCAAAAAGCTCCTCAAACTAAACATTTTCCTGTAACTCATGTGGCAGCAAAACATAACCTGAACTGATAGGAATCTATTTATAGTCTTTATTCTTCTTGGCATAAACAATCATACTCTTTAATACAGAAATACTGATGTGCTTGATTACAAAGTGTTGACTCAGAACAAGCAGAGGATATTCTGTAATATGTATTATGTACATCATATGACCTTTCTAGAATCCAAAAATTTTGAATTCTGTTAACGTATCTGTGTTAAGCACTGAAGTCACATACAAAGTCTTGTAGGTGTCATAACTAGGAAGTTGGGAATGATAAAAAGGTTTTAATCACAGGACTGACAAGACGAGATTATCCTTATTTGCATTCAATGTTGATAACTATGGGAAGAGTAGACTGAAGAATGGGGTAACCAGGGTCAGAAAAACCAATAAAGACTTTCAACTATACATGGACAGAACTGAGAAATGATTAAAGCTTCAACTACAGCAAATGACATAAAAATGAAAAGAAAAAACCTCCACAGATTTCTTTTTAATAAATTTATTTATTTATTTATTTATTTATTTATTTATTTATTTATTTTACTGGCTGCATTGGGTCTTCGTTGCTGAGTGCAGGCTTTCTCTAGTTGTAGCGAGCAGGGGCTACTCTTCATTGCAGTGTACGAGCTTTTCATTGTGGTGGATCCTCTTGCTTTGGAGCACGGGCTCTAGGCGCGCAGGCTTCAGGAGTTGTGGCATGTGGGCTCAGTAGTTGCAATTCGCAGGCTCTAGAGCACAGGCTCAGGAGTTGTGGCACATGGGCTTAGTTGCTCCGTAGCATGTGGGATCTTCCCAGGCCAGGGATCGAACCCATGTCCCCTACACTGGCCGGCGGATTCTAAAGCACTGCGCCACCAGGGAAGTCCCCATAGATTTGTTTTTAATCGATCAGACTTCGTGGTCAATTAGATATGGGAAGGAAAGAAAGGAGTCTAGATGAATTCAGATTTGACTTGAAGGACTTGAAGTGTTATCATTCATTACAATAGCATGGAGGAAAAGCATAACTATTGTTGCTGAGTTTTGTTTCAGATGTAGGGAACAAAGGAAAAGAGGTAAATTGATAGTAGTCAGGAAGCTACCAAAAGTCTAAAGGAAAATTACAGTTGACTAAGAGACTGAAATGTAGTATGTGGTCAGTAAACAAGAGCTATTATTATATTTGCATCCAGATTATAGCACCGGTTCAGAAGAAAAATGAAAGCCATTATTTATCATGATAATTGAATAAATGATTTAAAGATAAAGTCCAACCATCTCTTGTCTGAAAGAGATAGAATTCTAAAATGAAAAGGCTTTTTGTTATGTAAGTACTGAGTCACAAGATCCACTAGTAGCAAATGTAGTTGCTATGGACTCCTTGGGGGAAGAACTTAGGAAGGCCTACTGCATATCAATCAGCTGTTTCTCTTTAAGGCAGCAATAATGGCATTTTATATTGATTGAGCATAAAATTCATATTAAATATTTTTTGAACCTACTATGTGTCAGGTCAAGTGTTAGATACTAAGGATGCAAAGATGACATGACTAGGTCATGGCCCTCCTCCCAAGAAGCTCAGAGTCCAGTAAGAGAGATAAGCATACACACGATTAATATGCAGCATGAAAAATGTGATGACAGAGGTTAGAAACCATATTATGAAAAAAAAATAAATAAAAGAAAGAAAGAAAGAAAGAAAGAAAGAAAGAAAGAAAGAAAGAAAGAAAGAAAGAAACCATATTATGGGAATGCGGATGACAGAACTAGGCCATTTGTCTCCTGGGGTGGGACATGAGTTAGCAAAGGTTACCAAGGAGCTAAGGTAAAGGTCAGTAATCTATGGGTCACAGGCAAAATCCAGTCCTACGGCCAGTTTTTATCTGGCCTTCAGTCTAAGAATGGCTTTACATTTAAAAAAATTTTTTTTAAATCAAAAGAATATTTTAAACCCATGAAAATCATACAGAATTCAAATTTTTACATCATAAAGTTTTACTGGAACACAGCCACACTCATTTGTTTACATACTGTCTATGGCTGCTTTTGTGCTGCAATGGCAGAGTTGAGTAGTTGAGGTAAAGACCTTAAGGTTGCCAAACCTAAAATATTTATTATCCAGCCCTTTGCAGAAAAAATTCATCAACCCTAATCTAAGACTATATCTTAAGGGCATGTAGGGTCTGTGGGGGGGGGGGGGTTGTCTCAGGTGATATCCTTCCTCACAGAAGGACCACATCACCTTTTACACACACGGGAACCTGGTGCATTTAGAGAATGACACGTGAAGAAAGCTAAGGATGTGTTTGGAGCTGCTTGGGTGGAGAGGGTGAGAAGGGGGAAAAGAAACAGAGTGTTTACTCTGTACTTAGATTCAAGAAAGACATCTGTTGTGTGATGAATAGGATAGGATAAAATAAAACAGAAAATAAATTAAAAAACAAGAGAAGGTTTGGTCCCAATCCTCCAGGAGGTCACTATCTGGTTGGTTTGCCACACAAACTTTCCACATTTGAACTCTTAAAATTGCGTCTTAGTTCTAAGCCAGCACTCTGGGCTTGTCTTTCATCTCTTCCCATGGGTGCCAGCTAGTCAGCCTTCTTCGAAGAGGCAGTGAGCTGCAGTGGTGAGAACGCAGACCTGGAAGTCGAGCCTGTGTGATCTAGCTTCAGGATCTAGGAAGACTCTGATCCCTGGATAATGACCACTAACAAGCAGAGACACAGTTTTGTAAAACACTGCTCAAAAGCAGAAATTGTCAAACTATGGCCCAAATCTGGCCTGCTGCCTGTTTTATAAATAAAAGTTTTACTGGAACAAAGCCATATCCACTTGTTTCTGTACTATCCATGGCTGTTTTTGCTCTAACATCAGAGCTGAACAGTTATGACAGAAATTGTATGGCCGACAAAGCCCAAAATATCTGCTCCTTTACAGAAAAAGTTTGTCATTCTCTGTTGAAAAGGATACAGTTATTAAAGAACTACAAACCTCCTCCAGAGAGCCTGATCTTCTTCTCTAGACAACAACCTGCAGGCTGGATGGAATTCACCCAATCTCCTTCACTCCCTCATTCCTTCCAGAAGCGAACCAACACTTAGGCCTGAAGTGTACTAGAGTATAAACTAGTTACCACTCCAGTACCCTCCAGTCTCACTGGGACCATAAAACAGAGCCTGACAGACATATGTTTCAACACCCACAGCCCAGGCACAATACTGCAAGGCAAGACAAGACATCTATGAATCTGCAGGCTCTCCCTGAGTCTTAAGTGTCCAGGCTCCCCTCTTCTGCGGTGTTCACAGTGGAAGGCATTCCTCCCTCAGGGAATGGTGTCAGTGCCAAAGTCCTGAGTGAACATAATCCTCCAAGACGCTCATTTTAAAAGCGTGGATCTTCTGCGAGTCTTAGTTAAACACTACAGCCAGGCGAGCTGCCAAACCGCAGGTCTGAATTATGATATATAGCAACTACTACAGGAAACCAAACTCTCTGCACTAAAGTATCAGCGCTGGAATGGACATGCAAAAAGGAATGGGTAAAAGTACATAATCCATATGGCTACACTTATTAGAGTAAAACAAAAGATGAAATACCATTAATAGTCATGTTTTCAAAGACTGTTTTCCTCTTAGCAAATGTTCAGGTTATGTCTTGTGAAAGGGGATTTTTAAATGTGTACATAACAGAAATTCAATTTTGTAAAAATGTGTTACATACGCAAATTTTTTATATAAGCATAGAATCAGCAAAATGCTAACAATGACAGTGATACGATTTAAGCATGATTTTTACAGTCTTACCTGACTTTTCTATGATAACTAATGTCTTTCTTTTTCAGTCCATGCAACAGTGGGATGCATAGGATCACAAAGATTCACTGAGAAGTCTAATAATTATCTCAAGTTCAGCACAGTCCAACTCCTAATCTTATCCCCCAAATCTACTATACCCACAGTCCTCCCCATCTCAGTTAAAAGCAACTCCATTCTTCTAGCTGTGCAGGATAAAACAAGATAAAACTGGAGCTGTCTTTTGACTCTTCTCTTTTTCTCATACTCAGCATCTGATCCATCAGAAAAGCTTATCAACTATACCTCAGAATATATCCAAATATGATCACTTCTCACTAATGTCATTGCTACTCCCCTGATTCAAGCCAACACTGTCTCCTGCCTGGATGTCTACAATATTCTTCTAACAGTGTCTCTGCTTCTTTAGTTATGTCCCTGTGGTCTATTCTTACTATAAAAGCCAGATAGAGCCTTTGAAAACACAAGGCAGATCATGTCACTCCTCTGCTCAAAATCTTGCAAACCCCTTCCCCCCGGCCGCCCCCAACCCCGAGGTCAGGTATTCCGAGTCCAATGTCCTGAAAATGAGAGGGAATCTGAGAAACTACAGAATATCTTTTCATTTTGCCAAATATTCCCTGAAAACAAAGAAACCAGATAGCAAAACCAAAGCCCCATAAACAACATTTAAAACAAAACTAGGTGACAAAGTCCCCCCACAAGGCCCCAAATACAAGTGGGCGGAGACCTAGCCATATTACCTGCATGGAATGAATGTTTAGGAGGAAAGAGAGAGAAGCAATAGGACATAGGAAAGACAGCCATACTGTGAAACCACAGCAGATCTATTTGAGAACACTAGTTTAAAGCGGGAGGGGTTTCACCCAAACCAAAAGATGAGTGCAAGTGGCCCTTGGTAAGTTCTGAAAGGGGTCAAAAGGCTAGCAAACATGAACTCTCGAAACCAACCAGCCAAAGCTCCTTTCCAAGACAGGGCACCACACTGAAGGAAACTTCTGGAGTGGAATCAGAATAGGGACAGAGACAAAGGAGTGAGAAAGTTCAGATACCTTTGAGGGAAGAGTGCAGAGCCAGTAAATCCCAGAAAGCAACCCATCATATTATTTAATATTTTACCAAAAAATCAGAAGAGGGAGATCTATGCAATTGATAAGGAGACCCCGAACCATTCCTATTTCATGTACAAATGAGCAACAAAAAAGTACAAGGTCAAATCTCAAAGTTATTATGAGAGAAAAAGAAAATAACATCCCTGTGGATAAGGAAAGCAACCAAAAAGACATGCCCACAAAAATTAAAATTGTAACTTACTATTTTAAAACAAGCTAAAAGACATTAAGAAAATGATACAAGATAGGAAAGAACAACATAAATCATAATTACAAAAACTCAGAAATGAAGTGATAGAACTGAGGGGAAAAATTAGAAACGAAAAAAGATCATGTCAGAAATGAAGACTAATCTTAAAGAATGACAAGCATTAATAAATATAATACCCTTTAAAGAAATTAAAAATGAAGTAGAATAATGCCTTCAAAAGACTTAAATGTTTTCCAATTTAAAATAATTGGAAATAGAAGTATTAAAAAGTAAAAAATGAATGAAGAGATAAAATTCAGGACAAAGTGACCAAATATTGAAGGCCAAAAAAGAAAAAAAAGGAACCTAGCATATGAATAACAGGAAGGAGAAAATCAAAGTTACAAAATACTAAAAACCAAAATTCAAAGAAAACACTCTTTAAAAATGTTTTAACTTTATAATTGGAAGAGTATATGGTCTATCTGAGAATATCTGCTTTATAATGACCAATATCAAGACATATTCTAGTAAAATTACAGGACTATAAAATAAAAAAATCCTCTGAGCATCTAGGCAAAATGAGCAAATGATTTAAAGGAGAAAAATAAAGGAGCAAATAAAGAATAAGAATCAAAATTACATTATCAGACTTTCCAACATCAACACTGCCAGAAGAAAATGGAGCAATCTAACATACATGGAATAAAATTGAGCCAAGAATTCTATACCTAGAAAAACTGACTTTCAGGTAGAAAGGGCACAGAGAAGTTGTTACCAAAATTAAGAATTCAGGGGGACTTCCCTGGGGGTCCAGTAGTTAAAACTCCATGCTCCCAATGCAGGGGACATGGGTTCAATCCCAGGTCAGGGAACTAAGATCCCTTATACCACACAGCACAGCCTAAAGCAGAAAAAATAAACACAAACAAACAAAAATCTTAAGAACTCAAGGAACGTTGTTTCCATCGACACTTTCTGAAGAATCTACTAGAGAACAAGTCAGCAAATCAAATTTTTTCTGTAAAAGACTAGATAGAAAATATTTTAGGCTTTCAAGCCACCATCTCTGTTGCACATCCTCCTTTCAAAAAATTTTTTACAACACTTTAAAACTCAGTAAATGCCATTATTAGCTCACAGGCCATTCAAAAACATGTGGCAAACCAGTCTGCCAACCTCTGTACTAGAAAATGAGCTTCAGACCAAAATCATTGAGGTACTGGCAAAGGACTCAGATATCCTGACCAGGTAGCAGACCTGAAACACCATTTTCTGCTAAAGGAAACTAGGATATATCAGAGAAATGACTGATTTGAGATCTGAACTAAGCCTATAATATCTTATGTCAGATAGCAAGAAAGGTATCATATATTATTATGGTAATGGCAAAAGTATGCAGGCACCAATTTGAAGAAGTGGTCACAGATGAAACAATCTGAACTTCAATAAAAATAATTGCAATAGACGGAAATCATCAAATTGGTCTCTTGGGAAGATATAATAAGGAACCAAACTCATTACCATAAAAACTAACAAATAAAGAATAAGAATCAAGTATTTATCATGCCTTTTTCCTGTGTGAACTATAACCCTGGGTGACCAAATGCAGGAATATATCACCTTATAAAAATTTTCCAACTAATATATAGAAAAGAAATCAGAATTGTAATATCAAAATTTTGCAAGAGCCAACAAATTGATGAATCTAGGCACAGAAGATCAATGGCTGCTAAAATAACAAAAGGAAAGTCAGGGAGCTTCCCAGTTGCCTAGCTGTTAGGATTCTGGGCTTTCACTGCCGTAGTCCAGGTTCAATCCCTGGTGAGGGAACTGAGATCCCGCAAGCTGTGGGGCGTGACCAGGAAAAAAAAAAGACAAATACACATAATGGATGGTCTTGCCAAATCAGATCTTGAGTCTGATTAAGCCTCATTTGCATGAAGTACAGAATCAGAAAGATATGTTGGACAATCAGCAGTTTCATTAAAAAAATTGTGCAATCACCAAAATTCAGATTATAAATAACTTCACAGGCTAAATGACCTAAGCTTTTCAAAAAATAAAGGGTACAGTAAAGAAAGCAGTGGAGTGTTTGGAAACCTTTAGAGTAAAAGAAACTTAAAGACATGTTAAATTACTTCTAATGAGTAAGACCGCAGTATACAGAGAAGCATATTTGGGTGATAAAACTATAAAGGAACATTAGAAGGTGATTTCTAAAAGTGACAGAATAGTGGGTAGTTTGCAGGGGGTGGGGATGGGGATTTAATTTGAGATACGGTACATGAAAAGGCTTCTGGATTGACTGCCACAGTACAATTTCTTGATATCAGTGACAGTTATAAATAAGGGTGTCTACCTTATTAAAACTCACTAAACTAATTTTAAAATAGTTCTTATGATGATCTGCAAGGCCCTATAAAAAATAATCTTTCACGTACTCCCATATCTACTCTGTTTCAGCCCCACTAACCTTTTTGCAATTTCTTGCTTAGGCCAGGAATGCTCCTCACTGGCACCTCCGAAGAGGCTGTTTCCTCTGCCTGGAACACTCCCCAGATACTCACTGAGCTAAGTCCCTCACCTCCTTCAAGACTTTCCTCAGACCTCACTTTCTCAATGAAGCATACCCTGACCACTCTAATATTACAACCTGCCCCTCAAAATCCCCTGACTCTTGGTCCCATTTACTCTTCCGATATTTTCTTCCCCCATAGCCATTTATAACCTCCTAATATACTGTTTTCCTTTTTTATTATAGGGTTTTTAGTGCCTCCTCCTGCTAGGCTGTAGGCTCCATGAAGGCAGGAATTGCTGGGTTTTGCTCACTTGTTCTTGCTCTCCCACAGGGCTCTGCTCTAAATGTCACCTTACCAATGAGGACTTCCCTACTATTCCTACACCCAGTTCTTGGCAACTACCTATTCTCTGCTTTCTCTCTATAGTACTTATTACTACCTGACAAACTAGACATTTAACTTGTCTATTTTCTTATGAGATAACTCCCAAATGCTAATGTAAGTTCCATGAAGAAAGGGTTTATTTTGTTTTGTGCTGTACGTTTTTTTAACTGCTGTAACCCCAGCATGTAGAACATTACCTGACACATGACAGGTGCTCAGTAAAAACATGTTAGGTAGACACATACATTTAAGTAGGTTTTTCTATTCCTTAACAGTTTTTATGAATGACAACTGAATTTTTTAATCTATCTTTTCTTTTTTCTTTTTTTTAAATTTATTTATTCATTTATTTTATTTATTTTTTTGCTGCATTGGGTCTTCGTTGCTGTACGTGGGCTTTCTCTACTTGTGGCAAGCAGGGGCTACTCTTCATTGCAGTGCGAGGGCTTCTCATTGTGTTGGCTTCTCTTGTTGTGGAGCACGGGCTCTAGGTGCACAGGCTTCAGTAGTTGTGGCATGCAGGCTCAAGAGCTGTGGCTTGTGGGCTCTAGAGCGAAGGCTCATTATTTGTGGTTCACAGGCCTAGTCGGTCTGTGGCATGTTGGATCCTCCAGGACCAAGGATTGAACCCGTGTCCCCAGCATGGGCAGGCAGATTCTTAACCACTGCACCACCAGGGAAGTCCCTGGTTAAGGATTTTGATAGTGGAAGAGGCTGTGCATGTGTGGGGGCTGAGACTATACAGGAAATCCCTATACTTTCTTCTCAGTTTTACTGTGAACCTAAAGTTGCTCTAAAAAACAGTCTATTTCTTTTTTTTGATGTGGACCATTTTTAAAGTCTTTATTGAGTTTCTTACAATATTGCTTATTTATTTATTTATTTTTGGCTGCGTTGGGTCTTCGTTGCTGTGTGCGGACTTTTCTCTAGTTGTGGTGAGTGGGGGTTTCTCTTGCTGCAGAGCACTGGCTCTAGGCGAGCAGGCTTTAGTAGCTGTGGCACTCAGGCTCAGTAGTTGTGGCTCAAGGGCTCTAGAGCGCAGGCTTAGTAGCTGTGGTGCATGGGCTTAGTTGCTCCACAGCGTGTGGGATCTTCCTGGCCAGGACTTGAATCTGTGTCCCCTGCACTGGCAGGCGGATTCTTAACCACTGCACCACCAGGGAAGTTCCTAGTCTATTTTTTAAAATAAAAAGAGCATCATCCTGGATTAGAAGAATTAATATTGTTAAAATGGCTATACTACCCAAAGCAATCTACAGATTCAGTGCAATCCTTACAAACTACCCATGACATTTTTCACAGAACTAGAACAAAATATTCTAAAATTTATATGGAACCACAAAAGATCCAGAATTGCCAAAGCAATCCTGAGGAAGATGAACAAAGCAGCAGACATAACCCTCCTAGACTTCAGACAATACTAAACAATACAGCATGGTATTAGCACAAAAACAGATGTATGGATCAATGGAACAGAATCGAGAGCCCAGAAATAAACCCACACACCTATGGAGAATTAATCTCCAACAAAGGAGGCAAGAATACACAATGAAAAAAAAAGTCGCTTCAGCAAGTGGTGTTGGGAAAGTTGGAGAGCCACATGTAAATCAATGAAGTTAGAACACACCCTCATGCCATACACAAAAATAAACTCAAAATGGCTTAAAGATTTAAACATAAGACATGACACCATAAAACTCCTAGAAGAGAACATAGGCAAAACATTCTCTAACATAAATCATACCAATGTTATCTTAGGGCAGTCTCCCAAGGCAATAGAAATAAAAGCAAAAATAAATAAACGGGACCTAACCAAACTTGTAAGCTTCTGCACAGCAAAGCACACCATAATTATACAAAACGAAAAGCCAACGTACAGAATGGGAAAAAAATAATTGCAAATCAGGCAACCAACAAGGGTGTAATTTCCAAAATATACAAACAGCTCATACAACGCAACAACAACAAAAAAACAAATAACCCAACTGAAAAATGGGCAGAAGACCTAAATAGGCATTTCTCCAAAGAAGATATACCGATGGCCAACAGGCTCATGAAAAGATGCTCAACACTGCTAATTATTAGAGAAATGCAAATCAAAACTACAGTGAGATACCACTTCACACTGCTCAGAATGGGCATCATTAAAAAGTCTACCAATAACAAATGCTGGAGATGGTGTGGAGAAAAGGGAACGCTTCTACACTGTTGGTGGGAACGTAAATTGGTGCAGCCACTACAGAGACCAGTATGGAGGTTCCTCAAAAAACTAAAAAAAGACTTGCCATAAGATCCAGCAATCCCATTCCTGGGCATATATCCAGACAAAATTATAATTCAAAAAGATACATGCACTTCTATGCTGATAGCAGCACTATTTACAATAGCCAGGACACGGAAACAACCAAAATGTCCAGCAATAGATGAATGGATAAAGAAGATGTGGTACATATATACAAAAGAATATGATTCAGCCATAAAAGGAATGAAATAATGCCATTTGCAGCAACATGGATAGACCTAGAGATTATCATACTACGTAAAGTCAGTCAGACAAAGACCAATATCATATAATATCACTTATATGTGGAATCTAAAATATGACACAAATGAACTTATTTATGAAACAGAAGCAGATCATAAACATAGAGAATAGACTGGTGGTTGCCAAGTGTGAGAGGAAGTGGAGGAGGGATGGAGTGGGAGTTTGGGGTTAGCAGCTGCAAACTAGTATATACAGAATGGATAAATAAGGCCTTACTGTATAGGACAGGGAATATCCTGTGATAAACCATAATGGAAAAGAATATTAAAAAGGATGTATATATGTATAATTGAATCACTTTGCTGTACAGTAAAAATTAACACAACATTGTAAAGCAACTATACTGCAATAAAATTTTTTTTTAAAATTATTTTAAAAAGCATCAGTAAGCTCTGAAACAATTTCAAACAGTCTCATATATCTGTAGTTGGAGTCTCCAAAGGAGATGAAAGGGAAAAAATATATATCTGAAGAAACAATCTACTTGGACTTCCCTGGTGGCCCAGTGGTTAAGAATCCGCCTATGCAGGGGACAATGGTTCGATCCCTGGTCTAGGAAGATCCCACATGCCATGGAGCAACTAAGGCTATGCACCAAAACTACTGAGTCTGCAACTAGAGCCCACAGCCACAACTACTAAACCCATGTGCTGCAACTACTGAAGCCCACTCGCCTAGAGCCCATGCTCTGCAACAAGAGAAGCCACTGAATTAAGAAGCCCGTGCACTGAAACTAAGAGTAGCCCCCACTCTCTGCAACTAGAGAAAGCCTGCATGCAGCAACGAAGACCCAGTGCAGCCAATAAAAATTAGTTGTAAAAAAAGAAATAATGTACAAGTTTTTCCACATTCTATAGAAACTATAAAACTCAAAGATCCAAAAAGCTCAACAGCCTCTAAGTAGAAATCACCAATTTTAGGAATGATAGGTTCTACAGATCACTATAGATTCTACAGATATGAAAATGACAATAAAGGAATGTTATAAACAATGTTATGCCTATAGATTCAACAACTGAGAAGAAATGGACAAACTCCTTCTGAAAATTACAAAGCACCATCAAGAAGTAATTTAAATAGCCTTTATCTTTTAAAGACATTGAAATCCACACCTATTCACAAAATATATGAGTGAAAACACAGAACACAAAAGATGAAGAGATCTTAAAATGGTCAGGCAAATGGCATATAGAAAAAGGACTGACGATTTGACTGACTGCAGATTTCTCAAGAGCAATAACTACAACTATTGGACAGTGGAATAATATCTTCAAAGCACTACGAGAAAATTACTGCCAACCCAGACTGAAAAGAACAAAAATAATCTTCCAAAAATTTGAGTTTTTCAAATAAAACTTAAAACATTAAAATCCTTAAAATAAAATAAAAATTCTAAGTCCATACTATGCACAAATGTAAGCAGCAAAAATTGAACAAAACTCCATCTTTTAGGTAAAAAATAACTGGGAAAAGGGACCACTGGAGTCTAAAGAGTATAAGAAACATCCTTGTTATTTTTGACAGTTTTCTCTCACCTCTTTGCTCTAATGGTGGTACCCAGCATGCAGAAATGCATAGTGATGGTGCAGGTAGTGAAAACTTCTGACCAGAATAACAAGAGATGTAGCCTCTGGGAGCCAGGAAGTATTGGGGGGAGATTAAGGGACAGAGAGAGGCAGAGAACATTCCCCATAATTTTGCATATGAGTCAGTACAACTTCCAACTCACACCTGGGAAAGACTGAAGGAAGCACAGCAATGGCTTTGAGAATTAAACTATGAAATAAACTGCCACCAACACTGCAAACTCATAAATGATTTGTGAATGAGAAAAACCCAAAGCAGCATAGCAAAGTCTGAAAACTAAACTGATACTGGAAACAGTGTTCACAGAAGGAGACTCAAACTTGTGGTTTAGAAACTAACCAGCTTGATTACCCACCAAAACTAAAAAATCTGCATTCTCCAGAGGATTCTAGCAGGACTCAGAGACTCAAAACACAAAACATAACTCCAAAAATTACTCAGATACAGAGAACCAAGAAAATGTGATCAAATATTAACGGAAAAGACAATCAAAAGATGCACAAAACAGGAGGGAACACTCTCTAAATAATCTGTAAGGCCAGCATAACTATATAACAAAACTGAAACCACACACCTCAGATTGGGACTTGAACCCATAGGCTGGGACTCAGACCCAGTCAAAACCCAGACTGAGACTTGAACCCAGTCTTTTAATTAGAATCACTCACCTGGTGTCAAGACTTACTGAGGCTTAGGTTCTTTACGTCTCAGCACAGAAGGACTCCAGTGAGAGGCAAAGTGATAGGCAAGGAGTTGATTTATTAATATAGGACACCTGCGAGGGATACGAGCGGGCAGGCAAGAGGGCTCTGCCCCAAGGATTAATTTTTATAATCAAAGGAAAGTGGGGAGAGGACCACCTTCTTCCTCATTTTTTGAGTAGATGTTAGGCTTACACCACTAGCTCCTCTTTTCAATCAGGCAGGAGAGTGTTTGACCCTATAGGTTCAAACTAGGACTGTCACGGTGCTTATTTAAATCAGCAGAAGGGGGGTAACATATACTAAAATGTTAAATCATCTCAGATTTCAGTATAATGAGGGTCTTCTACTTTGGAATGTCACTTTTCCCTTATATTCCTGTCCTTGCTCCTAAGGATCATTCTCTTGCTGGACTCAACCATTAACTTACAGTGATCTCGATAAACAAAACAAAACAAAACAAAAACTTACGGTGGTCTCCCAAAGTTCCCTAAGGTTCCCTCTCTATCTATAATCCCCTAGTGGGATTTCTAAAACTACCTGTGTAACTATCCTACTCTGTCCCTATTAAAACCAGACATAGAGTACAGGAATAACAAAAAATACAGGTATCACTCATGAAAAGATACAAAAATCCTGAACCCAAAGTTAGCATATCAAACTGGATGATAATTAGTGCTCCACTAAGTTGGAGTTTTTCCAGAAATTCAAGGTTAAATCAAAATTACAAAATCTATTAATGTAACATATTAGTAGTCAAAGAACTACTTCAGTTAGATAAATTAACCTCTGTAGTAGGCTGCTTCTAAATGGCTCCCAATAACTCAGTCACACAGAGTCCTTTCAACAAATTAAGGGTGTGCCTCACAGGTCCTCTCAATTTAACAATAAGGCCTCTAGGAAGCTTAAGCACATTGTCCCTTAGCCATCTCAGTGGAAGCCCAAAGCAAAGAACGGTTTATCTCAAAGAGATTTGTGGGTAAAATTATTATCCAAATGGAATGAACCCCAGTGAGATTTACAGAGGACTCACAAAGTTTTTGAGAAGCTTATTAACAGCAGCATTGCCAACTTGGACTGAAAGAGACAGAAACTACAAAATGAAAATACACATTGGATTCCCAAAATTCTTCTGGCAGGAATTAGACTGATAAAACCACATAGCTATAAAATATCTATCTTTCATGAAAAAGGAAGGATCACCCAAGAGCCCAAAGGGCAGAGCTGAGAGACATGGAAAATAATTCCTAAAATTACTTATAGTTGATTGAGACCTAATCAAAGAATGTCTAACATTTTCCCAGACGGATTTCAGAATTGATATGAACCAGTGAAAAAAAACCTTTTCCCTCCCCATTTGCCTTCATTTTAAATAAGAAATGTCTATTATCCCATGCCTGTTCCACCACTGTATACTGGCATAGGTGGGGTGGGGACATAACTTTTTTTTTTCAGTCTCTTTACCAGAATATAATAGCTTTACACTCTTGTACAAGTGTTTGAGGTACACCAAAGTGAATCAGCTGTATTTATACATATATCCCCATATCCCCTCCCTCCCACCCTCCCTGTCCTGGCCCTTTAAGGCATCACCCACCATCGAGTTGACCTCCCTTTGTTATACAGCAACTTCCCACTAGCTATCTATTTTACATTTGGTAGTGTATATATGTCTATGCTACTCTCTCACTTTGTCGCAGCTTCCCCTTTGCTCCCCCCCGCCCCCACCACCATCCCCATGTCCTCAAGTCCATTCTCTACATCTGCATCTTTGTTCTTGCCCTGTCACTGGGTTCATCAGTACCATTTTTTTGGGTTCCGTATATATGAGTTAGCATACGGTATTTTTCTCTTTCTGGCTTACTTCGCTCTGTATGACAGTCTCTAGGTCTATACACCTCATTACATATAGCTCCATTTCATTCCTTTTTATGGCTGAGTAATATTCCATTGTATATATATGCCACAATCTTTTTTGTTCATTCATCTGTTGATGGGCATTTAGGTTGATTCTATGTGCTAGCTATTGTAAATAGGGCTGCAATGAACATTATAGTACATGCTTCTTTTGGGATTTCTTTTTGGATTATGGTTTTCTCTAGGTATATGCCCAGTAGTGGGATTACTGGGTCATATGGTAGTTCCATTTTTAGTTTTTTAAGGAACCTCCAAACTGTTTTCCATAGTGGCTGTACCAACTTACATTCCCACCAACAGTGCAGGAGAGTTCCCTTTTCTCCACACCCTCTCCAACATTTATTCTTTCTAGATTTTTTTGATGATGGCCATTCTGACCAATGTGAGGTGATACCTCATTGTGGCTTTGACTTGCATTTCTCTAATGATTAGTGATGTTGAGCATCTTTTCATGTGTTTGTTAGCCCTCTGCATGTCTTCTTTGGAGAAATGTCTATTTAGGTCTTCCGCCCATTTGTGGATTGGGTTATTTGCTTTTTTGGTATTAAGCTGCATGAGCTGCTTATATATTTTGGAGATTAATCCTTTGTCCTTTGCTTCTTTGTCAAGTATTTTCTCCCGTTCTGGGGGTTGTCTTCTTGTCTTGTTTATGGTTTCTTTCGCTGTGTAAAAGCTTTTAAGTTTCATGAGGTCCCATTTGTTTATTCTTGATTTTATTTCCATTATTCTAGGAGGTGGGTCAAAAAGGATCTTGCTTTGATGTATGTCATAGAGTGTTCTGCCTATGTTTTCCTCCAAGAGTTTTATAGTGTCTGGCCTATAACTTGTATCTTTAGTGTTACAGATCTTTAGATTGAGAGCAACTGTATTCAAAGACCTATACTGAAGGAACTACACTCAGAAGCCCCATCCACAACTAGACCTGATTTAGATGGCAAGATGAAGGACTCTGAACTTGTGACTGGGTGAGAATTCTGGGACTTGGGGAGGGGGAAATGTATTTTGCATATGAGTCATTGGCAGCCAGAGAGCAGACTGGTTGGCTGCTTCTAAAATGGTACCGAATGATTCCCAACTCCTGGTATTCCTTTGTGTAATCCTCTCCCCTTGATTGTGGCTGGGCCTAGGGACTTGCTTCTAATGAATATGGCAAAAATGATAGGATGTCACCTGAAGATTAGGTTAAGAAGATGTGAACTGTCTTGCATGCTTTCCCTGGCTCTTCTCATTTACTTGCTCTGATTAAGTCAGCTGCTGTGTTGTGAGCAGCCACAGGGAAAGCTTCATGGCAAGGAAGTGAGATCCTCCATCCAGCACCCATGAGGAACTGCATCCTGACCAAAACCACATGAGCTGGGAAACAGTCCCTTACGAGTTAAGCCTTGATTGCAGCCTGTAAGAGATTCTGAGCTAGGAGACTTGGCTAAAACAAGCCCATATTCCCAACCCACCAACACTATGATAAAATAAGTTTGCTGTTTTAAGCAAACACTAAAGTCACTACATTTTGAGGAGCCTCCAGGCTGGTGAACACATCCACAAGCCATGAGGAGAGAGCACCCTTGTTTCATGGGGCCAGAAGCTCCTGTCCTGGGACCCTTCCAGACCTCGCCCTATGTACTTCTTCATCTGTATCCTTTCTAAGAATGGCTCCAGATTTTCTTTCTTAAAGACAATCTTTTAAATGAGAAATAAGCCAAGACTCAAAGCAACAGAGTGACCTTATGCAGGCTTATACTGCTTATAAGTGGCAGAGCTGGGATTCAAACCCAGGATTATCTCACTAAGAAACCAAAATCTTAACCACTTTATCACTGAACATGTCATCACAGGAGCTAATTTTAATGCAGATTACAATCAGAAATTTTTTTTGTAAATGTTTGATTTAAAACTTTTAATGTCTACTTTTAATGAAATAAATGATTCAATTATTTTTTCAAAAGATGGAATGGGGAATTCACCGGCGGTCCAGTGGTTAGGACTCTGAACTCTCATTGCCGAGGACATGGGTCCGTCCCTGGTCGGGAAACTAAGATCCCACAAGCCTTGCAGCGAGGCCAGGGGAAAAAAAATGGAATGATATAATACCTTGGATTTCCTTTAAAATAATTCAAAAGTGGGGTAAGGGAGAAAGTTAAATGAAACACTGTGGGCCTATATTGATAATTGTTGGTTGTCATACATATACTATTCTGTATTTGCATTTGAAAAATTTCATAATAAACAAAAAACTTATCTTAAGGCTTCTCAGCCTTGGCACTATGTACATTTTAAGTTGGATAAATTCTTTGTTGTGGGGCTTGTCCTGTGCATTGTAGGATGTTTAGCAACATCCCTGGTTTCTACCTATTAAATGCCAATGGTGCCACCACCCCATTATTATTACAACCAAAAATATTTCCAGACATTGTGAAATGTCCCCCAGGAGAGCAAATGGCCCCCACTGAGAACCACTGCTTTAAAACAAGGTTGCTTGTTATTATTAGAAGTCCTAGCTTAGACAAAACACAAAACATTAGGAAAGCTGCAGGATAAATATAATATACACAAAAATCATTTGCATTTGTATACAAGAGCAACTAATAGAAAATTTAAAAACAACATATCATTTAGGGGAATTTCCTGGCGGACCAGTGGTTAGGACTCGAAGCTTTCAGTGCAGGGTCTGGGTTCGATTCTCGGTCGGGGAATTAATATCCCACAAGCTGTGTGGTGCGGCCCCGCCAAAAAAAGTTATTCTAAAAAAACCACATTATTTACATTAACAAGATAATTAATCAAAAGAAGTATGACTTTCATGAAGAAAATAATAAAATATCACCAAAGATGTTGAAGACCTAAATAAATGGAGAAGCATACTGTGCTATGGATAGGAAGGCTTAATATAATGACAGCTATCCTTCTCAAAACTACCTACAAATTCAATGTAAATTTAAGCATGAATAAATCATGCTTAAATATTAAATTGAGGGATAAATGGCTAAAAATAGCCAAGACATTCCTAGAGAAGAACTAAGCAGGGAGCTTGCCCTACTACATATTAAGACATTTTGTAAAACCATAGAAATTAAAAGAGAGTATAACTGAAGAGAGAGAGCTCAATAACAGAAAAATGCACATCTGGAAACTTAATATTTAACCTAGCAGGCACTGCAGGTGACTAGGGAAAAAAGACTATTCCACAAACAGCTCTGGGGAACTGGTCATCTATAAGCAAAAAAATTAAAGATGGATCTGTACCTGACACACAAAAAATAAATTTCATATTGATCAATAAATTCCAGATTGATTAACATGAAAGGAAACTTTTTTAAGTTTTAGAAAAAAATATGGGAGACTACTTTTGACCCTAGGGTAAGGAAAGATTTCTTTACAAAAAACAAAAAGTTCAAACCATAAAGGAAAAGACTGATAAGTGCAAAAACTTTAAAATCTACATTCATCAAAAGAGATTATAAAGAAAGTTAAAAGACAAGCTACTGAGAGAAGCAATTTGTAATATATCTATCAGATAAAGGATATCAAAAAGAAAAAGACAAACCTTATCCATCAGAAAAATGGGCAAAGGTCATGAACAGGCCTTTCACAAAAGAGAACTACAAATAGCCAACAGAAGCCAAATATAAGGTGCTCAAATTTATTAACAGAAAACTACAAATTGAAATTATAATGCGGTACCATTTATTCTTATCCAATTAGAAAAATTAAAAATCCAGGCTGTACTATATAGTTAAATAAAAAGGTTGTAAAAAAAAAAAAAAGAGAGAGAGAGAGGCCAAACTGGTAAGGTTATGGATTCCTGGGGACTTCTGTAGCAGTGTAAGCTACTTCAAACTCTTTGGAAAACACTTTGGAATTACCTAGTAACACTGAAAATGCATATTCCCCGTGATCCAGCAACCCTATGGTTAAGTGTGTATCTCAGAGAAACTCTCAAAAAGAACACCTTAAAAAATGTACATAGCTCCAAACCAAAAACGACCCAAATGTTCATCAATAGTATAAATGTATAAATAATTATATTTATTATTATTATATCTATCATATCATAGAATAGTATTGCAGCAATAAATACAAATTGAAAACAGCTATACACCTCAAAAAGATAAATCTCAAGTTCAGAAATAGACAAACTAAACAAACAAAAATGGGAAAAACATGACAATAATGACAGACCAGGGATCCCCATCAAGCAGTCTCAAATACTGCTACTGTAAGGCTGAAGTTCTCAATCTGCCATGTCAGTTTCCCTAGTAGCGTTGTTCAAATCAGGTGCCCATTTTGCTTCATTAAACATTCATGAGTTAAGACTATCTCTACCCTAAACAAGCTTATGGAGAATGTGTGATAACAAAAGCCTATGAAGCATTTGGTACCGTGCTAGTAGGTACCATGCTAGGTGTTTCACACTCAAATTTTTTTTTGACAGAGTATAAGCATTTAATAATAATAAAAAATATATATACTATAAGTACGATTTATGCCAGGTGTTGTGCTAAAGACTTTATAGTAATTTTAATTTAATCCTTGCAAAAACTCTATGAAGTAAATACTATGACCACCATCCCCAGTGGGTACTAATGATATTATCATCATCCTGATAATTACAATAAAGATAATAGGTAACATTTTTTTTTGGCCACACCATGCAGCTTGAATGCAGAATGAAAGCACAGAGGCCTAACCACTGGACTGCCAGGAAATTCCCAATAGGTATTTTTGATCACCTACTAATGCTAGGCACTGGGCTAAGGCTTTATAGTCAACCTAATTTAATCCTCAGGACAACCCTATAAAGTAGATACCATCCCTAAAGGATATTATCGATACTCCCATCCCCGTTTCCAGGATAAGAAAACTAAGGGTAGGATGAGGTAACTAAGAATAAGCAAAAGCAAGTAGCTCACTCAAGACACACAATTAGTAAAGGATAGAGTTAGGATTTGAAGCTTTGTCTGACTCTTATCTGTCTGCCTGTGTTTAGCCACTTTCACACTCATTATTTTATTTAATATTCACAAGCCCTGTAAAGCAAATATGACATAGAGGTTAAGAGCACAGGTACTAGGACTTCCCTGGTGGTCCAGTGGTGAAGACTCCACGCTCCCAATGCAGGGGGCCCAGGTTCAATCCCTGGTCAGGGAAGTAGATTCCATTCGCATGCTGCAACTAAGAGTTCTCACACTGCAACTAAAAGATCCCACATGCTGCAATGAAGATCCTGCAGGAGGCTACTAAGACCCGGAGCAGCCAAATAAAATAAACAAATAAATAAATATTAAAAAAAAAAAAAAGAGCACAGGTTCTAAAGATGGAAAGATGTGAGCCCATATCCTCGCTCTACTGTGTTCCAAATGTGGAACTGAAGACAAGCTTCTCAACCTCTGTGAGAGGGACAGGCCCTTCATTTATAAAATCGAGGTTTTTAAAGTATCTATGGGTAAGTGTGAAAGGGTAAGTATGAAAATTGAGATAAGGCATGCGAAGACCTTAACACTGCCTGGCACACAACAAATATTCAATAAACATTGGATGATATCATCACGGTCATCATCACCATCTTCTCCATTTTCTTGATTAAAAAAATGGAGACACAGAGAGGGACAGCAGTTTATCCAATGTTACAAACCAGTTAGCGTCAGTGAAAGAATTTTAAACATAGGCCTAACCAGCTTCAAAGTCTGAACTCTTTTCCACTTGCCGAGACACATCATGAAGGCACAGGAAGCACATCCCAGACAGAGGGAGATCTGAAGGAGATGTTCCTTAGGCAAGGGAGACCTAAGCTGAATGCTGAAATACAACTTGACTTTCAGATGAAGTGAGAGAAAGGTTCTGCAGACAGAGGGAACAGTATATCCAAAGGAGCTGACACAATGAACAGTGTGGAATATCTGAGTAGATACAATTATTTCAGTGTGGCTGGAGCCCAGAGAGTAAGAGGCAAAAAAGTTAGAGTCTGCACATGAAGCAAGCATACGAGGCAGTATGATTTTGAGCAGGGGGTCTTAAAGAGAAACCTCCAAACAAGGAGCATCAACACCACCAAGGAACCTGTTACAAACGCAAATTACTGGGGCTACACCAGGTCTAACTGAGAAACTCTGGGTCTTTTAAAAGGTCCTTTAGGTGACTAATGTACGGCTGATGTTTGAGAAGATGATTTTGAGCAATGATGGAATGTAATGGTGTTTTTCAAAAATAATAAAATTATCCTTTATTAGTCATGTATTTCAGAAGAGGGAGAGGACCAGAATATCTGAATAGAAACTAGCTATAATACCTATGATGTGCTTGGTTTTTCTTTGATAGCAGTTAATCAATTTTACAGGTTATTCTACTTACAACTCAAAGATCAAATTTGCTCTATGCTTCATCTTAGAAAAACACTCCCAAACAGGCTAACATTTTAAATCTTAAAAAAAAAAAAAAATTTTTTGGGGGGCTATCAAGGACTTTCTAAGTTTCATACTCTGAAAGGTCAAACTTAGGTCTATTAAAACTAACTGTTTTATAGAAAACATTACAATCCCAACCTCTTTAAAACTTATCATTTCTATAAATGTAAGAGGATGTTATAATCAACTTTTTTCTTTTGAAAACAAAATAGAAGTGTTGCAATTCCATGAGTTTTACTTCAGATTTGCTAAACCCAAGCAAAATTAAATGTTGCAACAAACCAAAGCCACAACGCCTATAAGTACTTTAGATATCAAGGTTCCTTATGAGATTTCATTTGAAAAGAGTGTGCCACTGAGAAGACACGTTTGAAACAACTGATTTACAGAATAAAATTTAAGATCTTTAGCATAAAATATAAGGCCGTCCAAAGCCTGGCGCCCAACCCCCCCAAACGTCTCAAGCCTATTCCCACTACTTCGTGCCTGGGAATGAACTCTCTAGCAACACCAAACTGCCTATAATTCCTCATAAATACCACAGTGTTTCTCATCTTTGTGAATTTGTCCATAATGCAGCTTCCAAATGATTACTGCCTGGTTTTATTTTACTTCATGTTTAAAAAATTATATTAGGCTATGGGAAACAAATGCTACATTCTGGGCCCAGGTGGGACTGAGCTTGGATGACTTCCACTATAGAGTGGGAGGGCAGGGCCCACAGTTCAGGTGTAACAGGTCCCAGCTGTTCCCTAGGTCTTTCTGTGCCCCTGGGTTGGGCCAGGAGTCACGCCACAAGAAGATCTCCATTCCACCTCTTCTCTTTGGACACTGTAGGCTTAGAGTTAGAAACAGGCTGATCCTTGGAGTAATATCTCCTGATGGTTCATTTGGCTAAGGAAGGAAGAGACCATTGTTCTAAATAGTAGAGGAAGAACTACTGCACTCCAACCATGGGTCACCCAAGGAGCACAATATACTGTAAGTCAAAATGGGCTTCCCTTTATCTGGGAGCTTGCCCCTCAGGGGGCATTTGGCAATGTCCAGAAACATTTTGGGTTGCCACAGCTTGGTGGGGGAGGGGAGAGTTGCTACTAATATCTATTGAGTAGAAGCCAGGGGTACTGCTAAACATCCCACAATGTACAGGATGGCCCCCCACGACAGAATTATCTGGCCCAAAATGTCAATACTGACGAGGCTGAGAAATGCTGCTTTACTTCGCATGATACCACATCATCCGGGAAGGCCTTCCTGAAGAGCCCAGATGGGGTTAGGTACCTCTTGTTTGGTTTCCCACAGTACTTAGCACTATATCATATAGCAATCTGTGTCTTCCATTAGATCATGGATACTTTTAAGGGCAGAGACTTTTGCACTCTGCCTGGCACGTAGTACATACTCAGTGAAGTAGCAGAGACTGCTATCTGCCTACCCCAATAACCAACCTATTCTCAGTAAAAGAAACATCAACTCTCGGTTGGGCACTTGGTCACTACATTCCTCAGCCTTTTATTTACGGCCATAAGACTAAGTTATGGCGAGGGCAACACACGGAGAAAATGTCCTTAAAAAACACTAAATGCCCCTTCTTATATGCCCAACCTACCCTCACTCTGCTGTCTAGGACACAGATATGACTGGAGCTCGATCTTGGACCATGAGGGTGACGAGCTTCTAAACCTGTCTTGGTCTGCCTTCTTTTATGTAATAGCCACTATTTTGTTCAAAATCATTGTTATCTTGGATCTCTACCTTTTGCTAAGACACCTAATCTAAATGATCTAATATCCAACTTCTACTTTTTGCCATCAATTGCCATGTTCTTCAAGAAAAGTGCAAGCTGTGCTTTATATTTATGTTCTTGTTCTTCTCATTCTTCACTGACATATTCCGAAATACAATTTTCCTCTACTGTTTTCCTTTCACAACCTGTTTTGCTGACAATTGTATTCCTTGTTTATTCAATTACCGTTCTCCAGCTAAGGGTTCTCAGCTACTTATCTTTTCAATTTGACTTGTAAAAGCAGCACAGCGATTTCCACAAGCCCAAAAGCATTCCTCTTAGATGGTATCTGATGAACAACTAAGTTTAGAAAGATAGGTTTACTGCCTTCATAAAGAATCAGTAATCCAAAGTAAGCAGCCTTGCTCTATGATAATTTTATGGGGAAAAATGTAGTATTAATAAAATTCCTCTGGGATATTTTATTTCTTCTTATTATTTATTTTATTTTTGGCTGCGTTGGGTCTTTGTTGCTGTGCACGGCCTTTCTCTAGTTGTGGCGAGCTGGAGCTATTCTTTGTTGCAGTGCTTGGGCTTCTCATTGCAGTGACTTCTCTTGTTATGGAGCACAGGCTCTAGGCGTGCAGGCTTCAGTAGTTGTGGCATGCAGGCTCAGCAGTTGTGGCTCTCAGGCTCTACAGCGCAGGCTCAGTAGCTGTGGTGCACAGGCTTAGCTGCTCCGCGGCATGTGGGATCTTCCCAGATCAGGGCTCGAACTTGTGTCCCCTGCATTGGCAGGCAGATTCTTGACCACTGCAGCCACCAGGGAAGCCCCCTCTGGGATATTTTAATCTGAGTTGATAGAGCTCAGATGATTCTAATTTGCATGCTATTAATTTTACAAACTAGAGTAGTGATTCTAATTTGCATAAATATAGCCTGTCTTTCTCTTAATTTACTCATAATATTCTTGTGATCCTTACATTTCAGAAATATTTCAAGTAGACATTTTATCTTTCTCTGGTAATCCTATAAAATATAAAAAATTTTAATTTTCCAACTAAATTCCATTTTGGAAACTAAAAAAAATTAATATTCTAAATTTAATAAATAACTATTCTACTTCCTCAAAAGCATCTCCATTTCCAAAAACTTTTTTGCATTATTTTCACCTATTATTTAATCTTTTTTTGCTCTGGATCTCATTTCTAAGTTTCTTCTCTGCTTTACACTTGTGAGAAGCTTCAGTCATTTATTGTGTTTCAGTTTGTTCTCTTATACTTACCACTATTATTACATTTTTCATTCTAATCTATTTGTGCATAATAGTTGTACACCCTTTGTTTGCTCTAGGAGTAGATAACTCTTCTCTGAATTATAGTTGTGATTCTTGTACTTATTCCTTTTAAGGGTTACCATTATATTGTTTTGTTTTTCTAGCTTTGCTTCTCTGACTACTAAACTTATTTACTGATCCTAGGTTACCTTTTTATTTCACTCACTCGAGTACACATACGTTGGTGGCTTTTTTTGTTGTTGTTGTTATTGATGATTTTTATTTGTTCCAGGTAATTTTATAGTATCTTAATGAGCTTAATAGCAGAAATAACTGTACACTCTACTAACTTCCTGAATGTTTCCATATGCAGATGACTAAAATTCCACAAAAATTCCACAATTTGCAAGAAGAGGTCAATATAAATAGTCTCAAACTTTAGCTCTATTTCCTACTCAAAATACGAATCTTACTTCTACTTCCTACTCCAAATGTAAAATACAAATATCAGCAAGAGCGGGCCTCAGCAGTACATACCGTTCACTAATCAGCAAGACCCCACTTCATATTCAATCACCTGGAGAATTCCACTGGAATACACCTATTTGCATAAAATATTTTGCTTAGAATGTGCTCCCTCCACCTTTCTATACATACATTTCTTGAAAGACAAAGGCAAAAAGACATTAAGAAATACCTCAATTTGTTTCTACTCTCTATCAGTTTAGAAGAAATAGAGAAATCAGAGAGTTCTATACATATTTTTTGGAGCTATCACATTCAAGACTATGACTTGGTTTAATACGAAGTTTAGTAGTATGGTTGAATAATTTATTAAAACAGAACACAGCATTCAAAACATAAAAGTTATAATGCCAGTCACTGGAGAAACTAGCACTACTACTGAACTTGAATGACTACCTAAAAATATCAAGGATGACTAGTATATCTAAAATCCTAGGGACTTCCCTGGCAGTCCAGTGGTTAAGACTCCACGCTTCCAATGCAGGGGGGTGTGGGTCTGATCCCTGGTTGGGGAACTAAGATCTCACATGCTGCAACTAGAACACATTCATGTATAATATAGTCATACATGAATGGTACAGTCACACATGAATGATACAGACACTCTGGAAAACTGGAAATATTTGTTAAAGATATATAGATACACAGAGATATCTTATGACCCATCAATTCCACTCATTGGTATATACCCAAGAGAAATGAAAGCTTACATCAACCAAAGGTTATGTACAAAAATATTCTCAGCAACTTTACTCATAATTTCCCAAAACTGGAAACATCAAATATCCATCAATGGAACAATGGATCAATTGTGTTATATTTACATATTGGAATATCACATAGTAATGAAAAAGAATGAACTATTGCTATGTATAATATTACGGTGAATCTGAAAGTTAAATGAACAAATCCAGAAACAAGATAATAAACAGACATGACTGTATTTATATGAAGTTCACAAACAAGCAAGACTATTTTTGAACTTTATATGCAAACTCATATCACCTTTGGTGAAAGAGACTGAAACAGTGGTTGCTTTGGGATTGATGAGGATACTGACTGGGAAGGAGTCTCCTGAGTGCTGGTAATTTTTTTTTATATCTTTAGATGGATGGTGAGAACACAAGTGTACAGAGATGTAAACATTCATTAAATTGTACACTGAATATCTGTGAATTACTACATATGTTATACCCTAATTTAAAAAATTTCATATAGTAGCAAGAGTCTTGAAACAGGCATTGGAAGCTGCAGTCATGGTTCTGCCATGTGTGATTCTTGACAAAGTATAAAACCTCACTGGGTCTGCATTCCATATACTACATGCTAAGGTCTCTTCCCTTTCAAAAATTCACTGATTCAAAATTCCTAAGAATTTCTTTGGTCTGCAAGTTTGCAAAAAAAAATTTTTTTTTTGGCCACACTGCACAGCATGCAGTATCTTAATTTCCCAGCCAGGGATCAAACTTGTGCCCCGCTGCAGTGGAAGCACTAAGTCTTAACCACTGAACTGCCAGGGAAGTCCCTGCAAAATTATCTTTTCCTGATTTCCACAGAAATTTAACTTGAGCATATCTCTTTAATCCCTACTTGGAGAGATGGCGGGGTGGGGGGGGTGGGGTGGGGGGGTGTTAATAGCCTTATTTTATGTTAATAGATGGAACTAGCATCAGAATTTCTGGGCCAACATACAAGCATACAAAGTAAAATGCTTACCTAGGAATATAGGTTATGAAACTAGTTTAGATTAGAAACTAGTTATGGTCTATTATTTGGAAAGAACAATAAACTGTGATGACAGTAGCCAAAGCTGTAATCCTCTTTGAATCAATAAAAATAACCTGGAGCCACTGAAGTGATGATGGTACCTAATAATTTATAATCAATCACTGAAAGCTAGTTGCACAAAGGTAGCGGCTCCTTTCAAATTATCTATACAAGGAATCAATATTTACTGGACAAGTTCTAGGCTTTGGAAAAAAATCAAGAAGACATTCCTTGATAGGGGCAAGCAGGACACATGAGGAAAGTTCACAGCTTTTTCTTTTCTTTTTTTTTACAGGGGATATATACTACTTTTACAAATGGAAAGATAAAAAATAAAATCTAGTCATAGCCAACTTTTCTTCATGAGAAGATGCTACCTGAATTTAACAGTAGTTTTTATATCATTATACACTTATTCTAGGTATAAGTCATCAAGTCAGGTTATCAGATCAAGTCAGGCCACCCTAGTCATCACATCATGAGAAATGAAGAAAAATTCAATGGTTTTAGAAATATTTCAATCCAAGGAATTTCTTGTATGAATTATGGATTAAGCTTCGAAATTATGGAGATTCTCTAATCTTTTGTAAAAATCAATGGAAGATGTATCCATCAGATGACAAAAGAAGCACCACATGTAATAAAATGCCATGGGAAAAAGCAATGGACCACTTAGACCAAAGCACATATTCTAATTCTAGCCTTGCCATCTAAATTTGAGTAAATGATTCTGATCCTTCTGACTCAGATTTCCTACTTGTAAAATGAAGGGACTGAGATAATTTTAACCTTTATTTTTCTCTCATGAAAATTTCCTATATGCTTGGAATTCACTACATACAAACATGGTGATGCTTTTCTTCATACTGACCTTAATCTATGCAAAAGTCAACTATCCTTATTAACAAAGATATCTAGAAATTAAATATCAGAAGCCACTAAAACTGAATGATGGACATTGAAGTCTGACACTCTTTCACTGCTATAAATTGGGTATGCCTCCCTCAAGTACATATAAAGCACAATTCATAAATTTAAAAATGAATTAAGTAAATGAAAGTGTCTATAATGAACCAGCTACAGAATTTTAAAAAAATTCACTGATGAAGCTCTATCTATTCTAGAAAAGGTCTACAGTTTCCATACACATCTATATAGACACATACACATACATACACACCTTTATTAGCTGAATATAGGGTCAAAAAAACCCACCACATCTACTTACTTTGACAGAGATACTCCCCCAGCTTTCCCAATCATCTCTTCATGGTGTAATACTGAGTGGTTCCAAGGAATCTGGAGGAACTTTAAGAGTGTTCTCATCCACCGTTCAGGATGTAAGACAAGCTGCTCATAGTGAACTAACATGCATTTTTTATAGCCAACCTCCATACACTGGTTATACATGGTCTCTATGGCACGATTCCACTTGGTCAAACAGTCCCTATAGCTGTTCAGGTCAAATCCAGCTATCGTAACTTTTCGAGAAATCATTGAATGTACTGATGCCCGGCCATCTCGGACCATCAGGAGAAATTTGGCATTGGGGAATAACCTAGCAAGGTACGTTAAGGATTTCAGGGCAAAAGGATCTTTATTACATAAATAAGGAGCTGGCTCCCCATGCTTAACAATGATTTCTAGTAAGAAGGCCTGCATGGCAGAATCCAGCACTTCATCAGTAACACCAGCCTCATCCAAGCGTATTTTCTCTTTACTTGACCGTGACCATATCTGCTTCAGAGCCAGGATTCGAGGAATGACCCTGGTCTCCTCTCCACAGCGAATATCAGGGTGTGCATCTAGCATGGCCCTCATGAGTGTGGTTCCACTCCGAGGCACACCTCCAATAAATATTAAAGGCATATCTTTGTGATAGGCAAAGGTTTTATTGGCTTTGATGTCCAGGCCAGTTCGCACAGTGGTCTTTGTGTTTTCCAATTTGAGGGGCTGGCTACGTTCTTCTATTCGGTGATGGCATTCCATGGCGTGTTGGCCCAAGTAAAATACGGTCACAGAACTAATCACCAGACATGCCAATAGTAAGTTCTGCTTCAGTTTTCCAACCATCTTGATGTGGTTATCTTGCTATTAAACAGATATTTTGCTCCAAATGATTTTCAGAAAACATTCAGGCCATGGAGATTCTACTTCGGAAAGATGATCAATATCTAACAGGAAAAGGAAAAAGTTATTTTACCATCACATTGAGATTGTTTACAAATTAATCATTAGTTATCACCATTACATTTTAGCTAGAAAGAAGCTGAAGCAGTCTTAAATACACTGATATTCTTAGAATATAAGTATAGGTAAATATAAGCAAAAATAAATCAACATTTCTAATCAGAAACAGCTCTTCTTATTCTAAAAATTCTGAAGCTACAGAATGGAAAAATAAATAAAATTATTTCTATAGTGAGTCAAGCAAATATTTAATATTTCCAAGTATGTCTGGAGTTTAACCCAAGCTTCATCTCTGGTATTCAGAGTTGCTTCATCCCCCAGAAGTCATTATCTACACATTCTACTATAAAGAGAAATTACAGAAGAAATACACAACTTTCAAAATTTTAACACAGATTCAGTTTATTCATCTTATAACTTATTTGTTTAGGTACTACAGTCCAGATACTTGGGCTTGGCTGAGGACAGACATTGAAAAGGACAGCAATGCAGTGACACCTGCTCTCAGGAAACAAAGGCTCATGGGCAGACAGACAATGACAATAAAATGTGATCAGTGCCTTAGTAGAAACAGCAAAGGAGACAACAGGAGTATAATGAAAAGGCACACAGAGTCTACCTCGGGAAGCTATAAAAGCCTTAAATAAAACAAGAGGAAGGAACATACTAAGCAATAGAAACCTGTGTGCAAAAGCACAATGGCATGACAGAACACAGCATAATCAGGTGACGAGAAGTACTTCAGGAGAGCTGGTGTATAGCGTACAAAGAAAACTGTGTGTGTGGAGAATAGTTAAGATTTGTGTACACAGAGCATTCTAAACTGGAGATACACTATGACCAAAGACACAGACACATAAATGCAGGGGCATGTATGTAAAACATACATACCATGTACATGTAAATTAACCCTGAACTTCACAGGGCAAATGTGATGTCTAATTTTATCTGCCAACTTGGCTAGGCCATGGTGCCCCAACGTTTAGTCAAACACCAGTCTAAATGTTTCTGTGAAGTATTTATTTTTAGAATTGATTAACAATTAAATCAACAGACTTTGAGTAAAGCTGATTACCCTCCAAAACACAGGTGGACCTCACCCAACAACTGAAGTCCTTAAGGGAAAAGACAGGTTTCCTGAAGAAAAAGGGATTATCTTCAAGACTGCAACACAGAAACCCTGCCTGAGTTTCCAGCCTGCTGCCCTGAGGAATTTAGACTCAAGGCTAACACCAACTCTTACCTGCTGAACTGCTACATGGATTTTATTTTTAGTTTTTAAAAATTTATTTATTTATTTATTTATTTATTTAGGCTGCAATGGGTCTTAGTTGCGCACACAGGATCTTCATCGTGGCATACGGAATCTTTTTTTTTTTTTTTTAGTTGCAGCATGTGGACTTCTTAGTTGCAGCATGCGAACTCTCAGTTGTGGCATGCAAACTTTTAGTTACGGCATGCATGAAGGATCTAGTTCCCCGACCAGGGATCAAATCTGGGCCCCCTGCTTTGGGAGCATGGATTCTTACCCACTGAACCACCAGGGAAGTCCCTATACGGATTTTAGAAATGCCAGTTTCTTAAAAACTGAGCCAATTCCCTAAAAACTCTCAGTCATACATATATGACTATCCTGACTGGCAGTGAGTACACCTGGGGAAATGCCTAACTACACCAGAAAAAGAATACATTCTGAGGGGCAGGATGTCTAGCTATGAACTAATGAGAAGGTAGGCAATTCTTCTCGCCTCAAAAAACAAATTATAAAGTGGGATGAAACTGACAAAACAACCCTTTTAGTCCTCTGGAAATTGACCAAAGGAATGCAAAAACCCAAGAAGCATTTATGTTAGAAAACCTGTTCAACAATGCGTCAGAAGAGTGAGAGTCTGTGGTATTTGTGCCTAAAACTATTCCCACCCCACCATCCACCCAATCAGCAGGTACCGAAGTTCTGCAGGGCAGGGCAAGGCAGGGCAAAGTACAAGGCGTGGAGGCTTTGCTGCTGGAATCAACCAAAAATCCTAAAAAAGAAAACAAACTTGGGCTTTCAGGAAAGAGAAAGTGGGGGTATCTCTCACCTGCACAGGATGCAGGGACCCTCCACAGTCACAACATGACCTGTTGCCTAATTCAGGAGCTGCTCAGCCTCTGAAAGTCCAGAAAAAACACAATCCAAGTATAGACTCAGGAACGTGTCATACAGCTGGCCAAGAGCAGGAGAGCTGACACCCTTCTGTAAAATGATCAGGTTAGATTAGATGAGTGGCTGGCAAACCATGTTCTCAGAGCAAGAATTCTGGTTTCTGTTCTTCTCACTGACTTGAGTATGGCTTTATTGAGAGAGAGATCGCTCAATCTGAACTGGAGCGTAACATACATGCCCAACTGTGCTGCCAGTGTAGGTGATGTTCCAGGCAGCTAGTGATCAAGGAGGGTGAAGAGCTCTAGTAGGCTGAGGTTGTAGTCATGATTAACAAACTTGTGGCCAATCCTGAGCTGCATACAGGCAAAGAGGAGACATGTAAGGATCAAGTGGAAAATAAACACCAGGGCAGATCTGAGAACAGCCTGAACTTTGAACGTGTTCCTCTGCCCACACGCAGATCCACTGGCAGAGGACGTGTCTTACTGCCTCAGTATGTTTGAGTACAACTGCTGTCCACTAAGCTATGCAGACTGAGGGGCAAACCACTAGAAAGCCTGCTTAAAAATAAAAACGTGTGTGTGTGTGTGTGTGTGTGTGTGTGTGTGTGTGTGTGTATCTGAGCAGCTACATCAGCATATATTTATAAGAAATGTTCACATATGGTAAATTTATAGAGACAGAAAGCATGGGGTGGAAGCAGGAACTTGTGGCAAGCAGGCATGAGGGAACTTTTTCCAGTGATGAAAATGTTCTAAAACTGGACTACTGTGATAGCTGCACAACTCTATAAAATCTACTAAAAATCATTGAATTGTACCTTACAATAAGTAAGTTTTATGGTACATAAGTTACACCTCAATACAGCTAATATAGCTGGTTTTTCTTCTTTTTTTAAGAATACACTCAAAGAAATATATTTTGAGAGTCTCAATAGGATACAACAATCAAGATCTGATTTTTGTTTACTCATGTGTTCATCCCTTTAGCCACATATCTGAAGACATATTATTGTGCCAGGCACTGTACTTTATTATAAAGCTGCAACAAAGAACCACAAAGTGAGAAGAGGTTGAGATTAGAAGATCAGCTTGATAAGAAAAGACTGCAAAGAAAAAAAAATTAAGATAATTGGTAGCAATATAGCATTGAAATATCTATGCAGAAAACTGTATCCATGAGAAGGCACACTTAAGATGTCACACCACTTGGGCTTCCCTGGTGGCACAGTGGTTAACAATTTGCCTGCCAATGCAGGGGACGTGGGTTCGATCCCTGGGCGGGGATGATCCCACATGCTGCAGAGCAACTAAGCCGGTGCACCACAACTAATAAGCCTGTGCTCTAGAGCCTGCAAGCCACAACTACTGAGCCCACGTGCCGCAACTACTGAAGCCCGCTTGTCTAGAGACTGTGCTCTGCAACAAGAGAAGCCACTACAATGAGAAGCCCATGCACAGCAACAAAGAGTAGCCCCTGCTCGCCACAACTAGAAAAAGCCTGTGTGCAGCAATGAAGACCCTATGCAGCCAAAATAAATAAATAAATAATAAAATAAATCTAAAAAAAAAAAAGATGTTACACCACTATTTAATTTAAAAGGGAGTAAGTGGGAAGGAAAGAAAAGAATGGACAGAAAAGAGAGTAATACAGAAAATGGAGAATTAAGATTCAACCGTAGAAAAATAACACTTTGGTTGAAGAAACTAAAACTATTTAACAACACAAAGGGAAAAATCTTTTCTGAAATGGAAGAAAAGACATTAGTCTATACATGTTAGGGCCTACCTTTCAGGCAAAACAAATGACAATAAATCCAATCTGGAAACATCCTGGCAATTTCAAATTTCAAATATAGTTCAATTGCAAATGTGAAAGAAATAGTTCCGCAGGCTTCCAAAAAGGGGAAAAAAAAAAAAAAAAGGACCAAAGGACCAAATAACAAGCTGGCATTAGATGCTCTACAACATCAAATGCTATCCTCTGGTTTCCTTGTAAGATACCTTTCCTTATTTTTCAAATTTGCTGTAATGAACATGAGTTACCTAAGTGGGAAAAGAAAAACCAGTATTTTAAAAGATAATAGGAATAGCTTTTCTTAAAAACTGACAGGTAAAGATCTGAAGAATGAGTAGGAATTAGGTAAAGAGTGAAGAGAAGAGCATTCTAAGCAAAAGTAAATGGAGATGCAAAAGCCCTGCAATAGAAAGTCATTTTAAAGCCTTCAAGGAGCAAGCTAGGGCAGTAAGCAAGAGAAAGTGAGTGAGAGATGAAACTGGAAAGATAGGCAGGGGTCAGATCATAAATCTTGTGGGTCAGGTTAGGGATATAAAATTTTATCATAGATGCAATCAGATGTGACTGATTTAAAAATTCTAAGCAGAGAGTTACTTAATCCTGTTTAGGTTTATACAATCTCACTCTGGCCAAAACTATCTTGAAAAACAACAGTGTTGGAAGATTCACAATTCCCAACTTCAAAGCTTACTAGAAAGTGACTGATGAAGACAGTGGCACAAAAAACAGGCATACAGATGAGTGGAAGTCTGGAAATAAACGGCTACATTTACGGTCAACTGACTTTTGACAAGGGTGCCAAGATAACTGAGTGAGGAAAGAGCACTCTTTCCAACAAATGATGCTGGGACAACTGGACATCCACAAGCAAAAGAATGAAGTTGAATACTATTCACAAAAATTAACACAAAATGATGTAGAGACCTAAATTTAAGAAATAAAACTACAAAATTCTTAGAAGAAAACAGAAGTGTAAATCTTTGTGGCCTTGTGTTAGGCCATAGTTTCTTAGATACAACACCAAAAGTACACACAGAAAAACCAGATAAACTGGACTTCATCAAAATTTAAAATATTTGTGCTTCAAAGGACAATATCCTAAAAGCGAAAGACAAACCAAAAAATGGAAGAACATATATGCAAATCATATATCCAATAAGGGATTTGTATCCAGAATATATAAAGAACTTACAATTCAACAATAAGGACAAATAACCCAATAAAAAATGGACTAAAGCTCTAAATAGACACGTCTCCAAAGAAGAGACACAAATAGTTCATCAGCACTAATTAAGATGCTCAAGCATATGAGTCTTTAGGAAAATGCAAAGTAAAACCAAAATGAGATACCACTTTAAATCCACTACGTGGCAGCAAAAAAAACACAGACAATAACAAGTGTTAGCGAAGATGTGGAGAAACTGGAATCTTCATATACTGCCAGTGGGTGGGATTGTAAACTGTCACTGTAGAAAACAGTTTGGCAGTTCCTCAAAAGGTTAAACATAGAGTTACCATACGATCCAGCAGTTCCACCCAAGAGAACTGAATACATGTGTCCACACAACAACTTGTACACAAATGTTCATGGCATCATTATTCATAGCCAAAAAGTAGCAACAACCCAAATGTTCAACAACTGATAAATGGGTAAATAATATATGGTATATCCATGCAACGAAGTATTATTCAGCCATAAAAAGGAGTACTGACACATGTTACAATTTGGATGAACCTTAAAAACATTATGATAATTGACTGAAGTAACTCATAAAAGATCACACATTGTATGATCCCATTTATACAAAATGCCCAGAAAGGGCAAATCTATAGAGACAGAAAAATTAGTAGTTGCCTGGGGCTGAGGGGAGAAGAAAGTGACTACCATGTGGTTTCTTTTTGGGGTGATTAAAATGTTCTAAACCCAGGTTGTGGGGAAATTTATGGTATGTGGATTACATCTCAATAATACGTTTTTTTAAAAAACGACTACACACATTAGGATGGCTCAAATAAAAAATGCTGACAGACAATATCAAGTGCTGACAAAGATGAGGAGCAACAGGCTCTCACACATTGCTGGTAATGCACAATGGTACATCCACTCTGAAAAAGAGTCTGGTAGATTCTTATGACCTATATGGGAAAAGAATCTATAAAAGAGTGGATATATGTATAAGTGATTCACTTTGCTGTACAGCAGAAACTAATGCAACACTGTAAATCAACTATACTCCAGCAAAAATTTTAAAAAAAAAAGTCTGGTAGAGTCTAATGAATGTAAACATACACTTACCATACAATTCAACAAGTGCACTCCTGAGCATGTGTCCTAGAGAAATGAAACCTACATTCACATAAAACCTGTGCATGAATACAGCAGCTCTATTCACAATGACTAAAAACTGAAAACAAACCAAATTTACCTCAGTGGGTAAATGTGGATAAACTACAGTATATCCACTGCTGGAATACTATCCAGCAGTAAAAAGGAACAAATTTTTGATAAAGGCAATAATTTGAATGAATCTCAAAGGCATTACGCTGAGTGAAAGAAGCCAGTCTCAAAATTATTCTACTTATGCAATATTCCTAAAAAGACAAAACTATAGATCAGTGGTTGCCAGAGGACTGTAAGTATAAAAGGATCTAACACAGCAGTTTCCTGGGATGATGGAACTTCTCTGTATTCTGACTGTGGTAATTGCTACATGAATCTATATACGCATGAAAAGTCACAAAACTATGCACCAGAAAAAAGTCAATTTTACTGTGTAACAATTTTTAAAACAAAAAAAACATGTTTGAATCAAGAGAAATTTGAGGGGAAATGGGGGGAGGAGAAGACAGATGACAGGAGAAGACCAAGAACAGGAGAGAGAGCTTATGATTCTAAATCTTCCAATCAATGTTTCTGATTAACATTATTTAGTGGTGATAGATTCAGTGGTGATAGGAAGACATTAAGTAAATAATGGGTTTTACTGAGAAAAGTAGAGAAATGATCCTAGAAAAATGATCTCCATATCTTCCATTTTATGAACATTTAAATGAAATATAAATTCATTTAAATACAAACAAAGCAAACAAAACTCATTTAGTGAAGCAAAGAGGAGTACTCTTAGGGAAACAATTAACTCTAGTTAATTTCATTTCAGATAGTTATACAGGAATGATTCCTCTAATACATTCATTTGTTTAGGGGGCTGCATAATGCATACTGCATGAGAGGAAAGCAGTGATCACTAAGAAATCACCCTGAAATTGCAAAGCCTTTTGATAAAATTCAGTATTACACATATACTTTACATTTAACTTACCAACATCTGATATATGTCAGAATCCAATAGGTGACAAATGACTCACCTTCTTTCAAAAATTACATGAGCAACAATTTAGAATTCAATTGTACAAAAGTAAGATAACTACTTCTCTGAAAACTTCCCCAAGCATATATTAGATACTAAATAGAATTCACCAGAAGTTAACATGATAGACCTTTAAGTTACTATAGCAGCAACCAACAGTATCTGATAACTTTTCATTAAAATACCCCAAATTCCCAGTAAAATACATAAAAAGACAAAAACTGGAAATATATTATGAATGTATTTCCTTGTCCAGAAACATTCTTGTAAATCATTTTCATTACTGCACAATATTTAACTGAAAGGACCCACCAATGTTTATTTGGCCAATTCTGTATTATTACTTGTTTTTAAATTTTTGTGATAAATATTCTTGCATGTACAGACATCTTCGCACACATGATTATTTTCTACTCTGAATTTTTAAAAGAGGAATTGCTAGGTCAAAGGGTGTGAGATGTGCTTGATTTTAAAGCATTTAATATCTGATTTACCTCTTTCTCATACCCTACATCCAAATCTGACAAAAATTCTACCAGCTCTTCCTTCAAAATGTAGTCAGAATCCCACCACTTTTCAACACTTCCACTAGGACTGCCAGAATCTCTCACCAGGATTTCAGAAAGGTTTCTTTACTTCTACTCCAGCCCCCTAAGAGTATTCTCAACTCAACAGCCAAAGAGATCTTTCCTAAACTTAAGTCAGAACATGTTATTCCTCTGATCAAAGTCTGGTTATTACTTTTCAAAATGGTCTTGAAAAGGCTTAAGACATCCAACACTAAATTTCATCTTAAATTTGTCTCTTTCTACTGATTCTGTCAATAGGCATCAAAAATAGCAGTGATTGAAGCCAGGCTAATGTATCATTATCCCAAATCAGCAGTTTGTTCAAAGTGAAATAACTGAGAAGGTACCTCTTCACATTAGAGGTTTAATAAGGACTCAAATGAAGGCAACTTCCTCTTAACTAAGGGACGAGTTAGGGGAAAAGAAAACCCTGCCACATATCCCAGCATACTTGATAGTTTTGTCAATTAACATAATTTAGGGTGATTTTTTTCAAGCCTTCATTTCTGTTGTATTTTATTTTATTTTTAATTAATTTATTTATTTAGTTTATTGGCTGTGTTGGGTCTTTGTTGCTGCACACGGGCTTTCTCTAGTTAGGGTGAGTGGGGGCTACTCTTCGTTGTGGTGCGCGGCCTTCTCATTGCGGTGGCCTCTCTTGTTGCAGAGCATGGGCTCTACGCACGTGGGCTTCAGTAGTTGCGGCTCACAGGCTCCAGAGCGCAGGCTCAATAGTTGTGGCACACGGGCTTAGTTGCTCTGAGGCATGTGGGATCTTCCCGGAGCAGGGATCGAACTCGTATCCCCTGCATTGTCAGGTGGATTCTTACCCATTGCGCCATCTAGGAAGTCCTCTCTTGTATTTTAAATTAAGCACTGTCTCCCCCAACACAATTAGGGGGAAAAAGTATGTTCTACCTCCCTTTCAAGATTTTGAAAGCAAGTAAAATAGTGGTCAAAGGCCTCGTAAGGGATACTAAAAAGGAAAAGAAGAGGATTCTTGGCTTCCTCGGAAACATTTTCATTACTTTTCTTTCATTCATTCACTCATTCATTCATTTTGGCTGCGCTAGGTCTTAGTTGCAGCACATAGGATCTTCGTTGCAGCACACAGGATCTTCGTTGCAGCATGTGGACTCTTTAGTTGTGGCATGCATGCAGGATCTAGTTCCCCAGCCAGGGATCAAACCCCGGCCCCCTGCACTGGGAGTGCAGAGCCTTACCCACTGGACCACCAGGAAAGTCCCTCATTACTTTCCACTAAGTTTATGAAGCCTAATTTTCTGTCCTTAGGTGTTTCTTAACTTGAAGAATCATAGAACATGAGGGCTAAAAGGGGTCTTTAGGTCATTTGGTCCAATGCTCTCATTTTATGGACATAGGAAATGAGGCCCAAGTAGCATGTTCTCCTCACCACCTCTCTAAATCTCACCTCTTCTTCAAAGGTCACTCTTCACTTTATTGTATATATTTTACTTACTCCAAAAGATTTTAAACTCCTGAAGCTCAGAGACCTTGTCCATGTCCTGTCCCCTACCAGAGCATGCTTAACAAAGCACCAGGTCACAGTGTATGCTGAGTTTTCAAGAAGTGTCAATAAGCTAATTAAGCTGGGAAGAAAATGTCTATGGAAGAGAGATGCTATAGAGCTTGAGGTCTCTACTCATACCTCGCTATTGATTCTTCTCAAATTATTTTAAAAAGTAGCCCTATAATTTAAGAAGAACAGTAAAAGCTTGTTTGACCATCACCCATATATATTTGAACACTGTCCGCATGCGAGCGAGCGCGCGCGCGCACACCCACACAGGCCTCTTTGCATTATCTTAAAAGTCCATATCACTGTATTTTCAGACAAGTAGTATCAATATTTTTCTGAACTGGGACATTTACAAAGCTGAGGCTGAGCTAGAAGGAAACACTGGAAAGTTCAATCTCTTTTTTAACTCCAGGAGAAAGCAAAAACACTGAAATACAGCAAAAAATTACTATTAATAAGACGGCTCTTTCCCAGCAAGCCAAATGAAAGACTCCCAGAAATAATGCTCTAGAGAAGAAGAGAATGTTGACATTAAACTTCCATACTTAGATCTTTGTAAATTTTATAAAGATTTCTAATCAAAAACAGAGTCAGTCAACAAATGTAGGGGTATAAGAGCTTGGTAGTCAGCAGACCACGCCCAACACTTAGAGCATACACACAGGCCCAGGCACATGCCCTCAGGAGCACATTCCTTACACCCTGCTTTTATAATCAGGAAAGTAGTATGTGCTACGTACAAAGAGATGCTGGGTAAGTTTCCCAGCAAAAGATAAATTATAGGACTGTAACAATCCCCTGAAAGCTTTCTTTCCTTTGTTAACCATTAGCTCCTTGCTTCCCATGCTTATTCATGCCAACCAGTGTGGCAAACAGCAACAGCCAATGCCACTTTGCCTTCTGTCTAAAGTCCAGTCTATAGCTGGTTTCTTTATTTGTTTCCAGCTTTTTAGCCAAAGGAAAAATAACTGTATCATGTGCTTGAACTCGCCAATTAATACGTGTCCAGGGGTTAATTTGAATGACAGCTTTGTAGTTCAGCAGAAATTTCAAATGAACCCACTGTTGTAAAATCAATCCTTATGTCAGCTTGTGGTCAGAGTACCAACATGGGAACATCTTTTTCTAGCCACACCCTGGGGGCTGGCACTAAAACCACTGACAACAAATGGTAAGAAAAATGCAGTACACACAGCTGACGACCTTTGGAAGTCTGCTGGGACCCATCTTCATAAAGGAGCAGTGTACTGGAATTTTGTTTTCAATAAAACTCATGGTCAAGAGGGAAAAGAGCTGGTCAAATACTAAGAACTGGACCTAAGGCCTGGGACACAAATAGAGACAAGAGCACAAGGCAAACTCAAGCACAACATTTTTAAACGTTCACATTAAATGAAATGATGTCTGGGAATTACTTCAAAAATATCTGAAGGCAGAGGTGGTGGGGCGAGGAAGGGTTATATATGAAATTAGATCACAGTGAGTTAATAACTGTTGAAGCTGAGCGACGGGTACCTGAGGGCTCAATATAATTTTCTATTTTTGCATATGTTTGAAATTTTTCATAATAAAGAGCTAAACGGAATAAAACAAAATTAAAAGTTTAAGTTACCAAGTTCTAACCTTCTCAGAACTATAAATCAGAGGGCCACTGTAGGTTAACCATTCCCATTCTAGAGTCTTCACTTATGTTTATCGTCCGTTTAAATCATCCACAAGAGGGAACACAAAGGAAAGAAAAAGCAAACTTGTTCAAATTATATGCTCTCATTCAGTTATTCAATTATGCAATTTTCCCACCAATCTCCCAAATTTTAGAATTAAAAGTAACTAGAGTAGGAAAAGGAGAAAAGAAGATGGCATTGAAATAATGTAAAGGCAGCCTAATCTATGAGTCAGAAGACCTGGGCTCTAGTCTGAAATCCGTTTTTTCTTAGAGGTACGAAAAGAGATAAATCACTCAGCGTCAAGTACCTCATTCATAAAACAGGGATAATGGTAATCAAACTCTTTTCCACGTGTAATTAGAGTAGAAATTACAAGAAGTAAGACAGGAGAGAAAACACAAAGATAAAGGAACACCTGCAAGTTCTTGTTTCTTCCACAGCGCTGCTGCGACCATCAGGTGGATAACATGTGACAGGACTTTTAAAGAACACAGGCCTGTGGCACCCTTCACACACTGGCTCCTGCTCAGCCTCCAGCTTCACCCCGTGGCCCTCCTCCCACAAAGCCTACCCCCTTCAGGACCACCCCGCATCCACACCTGCCACTCCACACACACCTGGCTTCTGCTTACACTGCCGCCTCCTGTCTCAAGCCCCTTTCTCTCCTTCACACACGCCTCCTTGTTGCCCTTTACCCATCCCCCTCACCCCCCACAATCAACTGTTCCCTCTTCTGTAACCTCAAGCATTTGGTAAAAACACACTGGTGTGCACACTCATGCACTGTATGGTGGTTAGTTTACCTCACTCAACTATAAGCTCCTTTAAAGCACAAATTTTAAAAAATAAAAAAACCCACAAATTAAAACCCATTCATCATTTATGCAGTGGGGGCATTATTATCAAATAAAATACAAAGTAAGGAGTTTATAGGTGAATAAGCACCTAGTGAAATCTTCTCTCTCAAATTTCCTTAAAATGCCTATGGAATCATCTGGAATAAAGCAAATGTTCAATAAATAATGTCAAAAGTGAAACAAGGAACTACAAATATACAAAACCAAAGTAATCTGGAGGCCGTGAAAAAAATCTGTAATCCCAGTGATTATTCTAACAGGATTTTTTATATTGAATCTAGAAAGTTCATAGCAGATGGGAATAACAGCTTTTCCAAGACTTTGGAAAAAGCCATACAGATGTTAAGGTATTAACAAAAATATTTTAACTGTTATGATATTGATAGTAATCAATGGAACAAAATAGAATGCCCAGAAAAAAAAAAAAACAGCCTCAACTATGTATATGAACTTAATATGTTTCAGAACCAAACATAACAAAACTACTTAATTTATGGTACTGGGTTCCCCCTTCCACACTCCTACACTGACCCTACTTCATCTACGGCCACCCCTATTTATTTTCTGATGCCTCACAAATCTATCTGCAACCAAGACTTCTTTGCTAAATCCCAAGACCTGACCATTCAAAGGCCAAGGGACAAACTCTATCTGGATGTTCCACTGGGCCTGTCAAATTCAAAGAACACCAACTGGAACATATCTTCCCTAGTAAATCAATCCTCCTCTTCAATTTCCTCTACTGGTAAATGAACCACTTCCTCCCAAATGCACAAGCTAAAAAATCTGGGAGGCTTTATGTAGTTCCTCCCTTAACCTCTCCATATATAACAGGTAAATTCCTGTCAATTCTTCCTCCTCCATAGCTCTTGAATCTATTCTCCTCACTTTTCTTCCCCTGCTAGTATGGCTTTAATTCTCACCCTCATCTTATTCTCAAGGATAACTCCACAGTCTGCTGACTGGTGTACTCTCTGACTTCCTTTAATCAGTTCATTCACTATCCTGTTTCAGGAGTGATCTTTCTAAAATGTAAATATAGTTATGACACTCCCCTGGTTAAAACCCTTCAGAGACTTTCTACTTCCTTCAGAAAAAAATCCGGAAAAAAAAAAAAAAATCCTCACTATAACATAAGGCCTTTCATGATCCAGCCCTTGCCTGCCCTTCAGCCTCTTCTTTCATTACTCCTCGTCACTAACACCCCTCCACACACACGCACAATCACCCAATGCTGCCTTCACCTCGAACAACCTGCACTATCTCTTACTTACAACTCCCATTCATCCTTCAGTATTCAGCTTCAATATTATCTCTTCTAGGAAGCTTTCCTGACAGCTCTCCGCCTCATATGACACAGGTGTCCTCGCTAGTGCCCCTGTACTTACCCATATCTTATTTCTTCTTATATAATTTGTCTTTTTTCAGTAGATTGTGAACTCCTTGAAAACAGGGACTTTTGAATGAGTTAATGGATTCTTGATTGCCAACAAGTTAATGTAACTAAATTCCATGAGTTCAACTAGTTGTGAGTTCTTGGAAGGTACTGACTACCTCTTACCCTTTTCAGTTTTCTCCACAGCATATAACATAAAATGCTACATGCATATTGAGCACTCAATAAATATGCATCGAGTGATCCCACTAAATTTACTCTTTCACTAAAACCCCAAGACAGCTAACACTTTCCTGTAATTAGAATACTGGTCTTTCCGCCTGGTTCCAGTGTTAAAATATGATTTGACTATACTCAGAAAGACGAGTACAAAGTTCACCTCTTATTTTCCCCCTCTGGCCCTTGCTCTTCTAATCCACTTTCTTTATTGATCATATGCTTCTACCATTTCACACTTTCATTAATGAATAAGTCAGAATCTTATTTTTGTTGTATTCCCTTAGATTCACCGCAACAAACCAAAGGGTAAAGTAACATTTCTATCCTTGAATCGTTTTACACATGAGGCAACCGAAGCTTAGACAGAGTAAGTAACTCACATAAGCTATCAATACTTGGCAAACTGTAGACCAAGCTAGAACCCAGGTCTGACTCTAAAACTATGATGACTATTCTATGGTGTTTCCCAGGCATTAGACTTGGCATGAACAAAAAATGATGCAGGCACTGGAGAACTCGAGGTTTGGGAGGGGGCGGGGGGGTGAAGAGGAAGCTGAGACGAAGCGAGAGAGTAGCACAGACACATATATACTACCAACTGTAAAACAGATAGCCAGTGGGAAGTTGTTGTATAACAAAGGGAGTTCAACTAGAGGATGGAAGATGCCTTAGAGGACTGGGATGGGGAGGGTAGGGGGGAGTTGAGGGAGGGTGGCGGGGGGAGTCGAGGGAGGGAGGGAATACGGGGATATGTGTATGAAAACAGATGACTGAACTTGGTGTACCCCCCAAAAAATAATAAATAAATAAAATTAAAAACTTAAAAAAAAAAAAAGATGCAGGCAACATGTATGGTGCAAATGAAGTAAATTTAAGACTTTGATAGTGTTATAAGGCTTTCATTAGCATATGGTTTAAACAATGTACCTAGCTTTTGAATTATCCTATTTTGATCATCTCAGGTCTAATAAGAATGATAAAAGAAAATTCTAAATCCATGTATGCATTCTACTTTATTTGGATAAATGAACAGCACACATTTTTGCATACTTTCTGCAAGTCCCTGATGATTTCATCTAGATGAGATTAAGAATGGAAAGCTAGATCTGGTCCTAAGAGATAAGAGACATATATGGAAGCTAAAAACTAGCATGTCAAGCAGCTCTACATTTCCTGTGCTTTTTAGCAGTTTAGGTTTGCTTCAGCAGAGTCACTCTCACATGTAAATAAGTTCCCACTTCATGAGAAATTATGCTTTTGACACAAAGTTTTTCAGAGCTGGAATTCTGTGATCTTCTCCATAAAAATCTGGGTATCAAATCTTTGATCAGAAACAACTATTATAACAATCTCTCTGGGAGAAATTGAATGTTGCCTCTATAATCTTATCTTCCTGTACCTTACCAAGGATTATATAGTACAGTGTGAGTACAACCATGTATTGTTATATTTTTCCAGAGCAGACATTTTCCTTCAGTTCAGTAATAAATAAAATGTGGTTACCAGTAACAATACCTAAAATGTGGAGCATTCTTGCTCTGAAACATTACCCTTACATTTGAATTAAACAAACGTTTACTGAGCACATAAATGAGTGTGATTAATTATTTGGCTTCGTAGAACTACCAACTTAGCACAGGGAAAAGACAAGAAACTATGTATGCATACCATATATATATATATACACACATACAAACACACACACATATGTATGGTGAAATTATAAGATCATACAAAAGGTATGAAAAAAGACAAATTTTCCAAGAAAAGATCACATCCATGGGTTCATAAAAGGCTAAATGAAGACAATGACATCAGAATGAATCTTAGAAGATAAGCAGGACTCCCACTGTGGGAGTGAGGGAAGAAAGAGTGTCCTAAGCAGAGAAAAGAAGATAATAAGAAGCCTCAAAGTGGAAAAAGATAGCATGTATTCAGAAAATATTAAGTAATCAGCTTAACCAGAAACAAAAGCAAACTGGAAAAACAAAAATGTATTATCTCAAAGTTGTCAATAACCTAAAAAAGTCCTACAATCTAATGCATGAAACTCTTCTACTACATAAATGTAAGAAAAGGCTGAAGGAAACACATTCAGCATGGCAGAGTAAGGACTCTAAAAGTCTGATCTTCCATAAAACTAATAAGAACACTGGCACAAATGGTCAAAATCAACTTTTTCAGAAATCTGAAAACTAACCAAAGGCTTGCAACAATTCATTCATGAAAAGCAGCTGATTTTTTGTAAGCAGAGCAAGCTTTATGGCATTTCAATTTGCCCTATTTCCTTCTTCCCAGCTCCATGGAAGCCTGGGAAACCAACAACCTGCAAACATGGTAGTTGTGAATAACAGCAGCCCAGTAGCCACTTAAGGGAGCAGAAGAGGTTAGGAGCTCCCTCTGAAACCACATCTGCACAGAATTGTACCGCTTAACCTTTTGAGCAGCTCACTGGAAAAGCTCCATTCTCAGGGCTTATCTTTATTGGATCTGAATCAGAGCACCCTCAATGTAAACAATCCTATCCCCAGGGCATTTGTTAAAATAATCAGAAACACTTTAATCATCAAAACAGCTGTCTGCAGTGGCAATAAGAATTGGGGCAAACAATACATTGATCCAAAAACTTAAAAGGAAAAACTGAGGAATGAGATGTACAGAGAGGATTTAGAAAAGCTCCAACACATTTTTAGTAATCCAGAAGGCATGCACATGTCCAGGAAAGACCTAGGATGGCCCTGTTCTCTCACCTCTGGCTGACCCTGATGTTCTACACAAGCAGGAAGTAAAGGCTAAGGCACAATGTAAACTGCTGGTGCATGAAGGGAGCCATAACACACACAGTCCCTCAATAAGGCTGGGAGACTTATAGGTTCAAGACACTTAAGGAAATCTGCCCAATCATTTAGCTAACCACTAAGCTAACCAAAGAGGACAAAGAGCCCAGAGTTTACAGAACTACTCAAAAAAAGTAACAAAACAAACAGCAACAATAACAAACCCTGGGAGAGAGGGTGATTTCCAGAGTAGCTACATTGTATTATTTAAAATGTTCATTTCATAGCAAAAGCTATGAGACACACAAAGAAACAAGAGAGTATGACCCAAACACAGGGGGGGAAAGGCAGTTGATGGAAACTATCCCTGAGGAAGCCTAGATGTTGGACTTAAGAGACAAGGACTTTAAATCAGCTATTGTAAATATGCTCAGAGAACTAAAGAAGATCATGTCTAAACAATTAAAAGGAATTTTGAGAAAGATTTCTCACCAAATAGGGCGTATCAAGAGATAAAAATTATTCTTAAAAAATAATTCTTTTTTATTCTTTAAAAAAAAGGACCAAGTAGAAATTCTAGAGTTGAAAAGTACAATAATTAAAATGAAAAACTCACTAGAGGGGCTCAACAGCACATTTAAGCTACCTGAAGAATCTGCAAACTTACTTAAAGAGAGATCAATTTTCCAGTCTGAATAACAGAAAGAAAAAAGAACGAACAAAGATGAATTCAGCCTCAGATCTGTGCAATATCATCAAGCACACCAAAATATGCAGAAGCCCCAGAGAAGACAAAAAAGAGGGGGAAATCAGATTTATATAAGTAAATCGCTGAAAATACCCTAAATTTAGTGAAAAACATTAATCTTAACAACTGAGGAACTAGATAAACACCAAGTAGGATAAGTCAAAGAGATGTACAGCTAGATACATTATAATCAAACTGTCAGAAGCCAAAACCAGAGGATATTGATGGTAACAAGAAAAAAGTGACTCATCACATTCAAAATCCTCAATAAGATGAAGAGCTGACTTCTCATCAAAACCAGAGGCCAGAGACAGTGGGATGACATATTCACAGTGCTAAAAGAAAAAGACTATCAATCAAGAATTCTATACCCAGCAAAACTATCCTTCAAAAAAAACTGAAATCATACAAAGCATATTCTCCAACAACAATGGAATGAAATTAGAAAACAATAACAGGAAAAAATTTTGGAAATTCACAAAGATGTGAAAATAAACACCACTCCCCTAAACAACCAATAAGCCAAAGAAGAAATCATAAGGGAAGTTAGAAAATACTTTGAGATAAAAACACAAAACTTACAGAATGTAACAAAAGCAGCAAGAACCACGCTATGATAAAATATATAGCTGTAAACATCTATATTAAAAAGAAAAACTCAACTCAATGTTATACACCTTAAACTTACACAATGTTATATGTCAATTATACCTGAATTTTTAAATATTTTTTATTTTAAAAGTTTAGAAGATCTCAAATCAACAACCTGTCTACTTTAAGAAACTAGAAAAAGAAGAACAAACTAAACCCAAAGCCAGCAGACAGAAGGAAATAATTCATGAAATAAATATAACAGATAATAAAAGAACAGAGAAAATCAACAAAACAAAAAGTTGGTTCTTTGAAAAGATCAACAGAATTGACAATTATTTAGCTAGATTGAACAAGAACAAACGAAAGAAGACCCAAATTACTAAAGATCAAATTACTAAAATCAGTAATTACTACCAACCTTACATAAATAAAAATAATTATAAAGGGCTGTAGGGAATACTACAAAAAACTGTAATCTAACAAATTACAAAACCTAAATGAAATGGACAAATCCCTAGAAGAAACAAACTACTAAAACCAACTCACAAAGAGTAATTTGAATAAAGCTATAACAAATAAAGATATTGAATTAGTAATCAGAAACTTCCCACAAAGAAAAGCCCAGGACCAGATGGCTTCACTGGTGAATTATATGAAACATTAAGAATAAACACCAACCCTTTACAAATTCTTCCAAAATACAGAAGAGGTGAGACCACTTCCCAACTCATTCTATGAAGCCAGTTTTTCCTGATTCCAGAACCAGACAAAGACAATGCAATAAAAGAAAACTATAAACAAATATGTATTGTATAAATGCAAAAATCCTCAACAAAATAGCAGCAAGCCAAATCCAGCAGCATATATAAAGGATCACACACCATGACCAAGTGTGGTGTATTCCATGCATCCAAAGTTGTTTCAACATATGAAAATCAATTAATGCCACACACCATTATTAATAGAATAAAGACCAAAAATCACATGATAATCTCAACAGGCACTGAAAAAGCGTTTGACAAACTCCCACGCTCTTTCATGATAAACACGATGAATACACTGGAAAGAGAAGAGAACCTCATGAACTTGAAAAAGGACAGCTAAGAAAACCCACAGCTAACTTCACACAACAGGATGTACACTCTCACCATTTCTATTCAGTATTATACAGGAGCTTCTAGCCAGGGTGATTAGGCAAGAAAAAGAAAAGAAAAACAACCCAGATTGAAAGGAAGAATTAAGACTATCTCTCCTCAGAGATTATAGATCATGTATATATAAAATTCTAATAAATCACTAAAAAACTATCAGATCTATTAAATGAGTTTGTTATGGTTTTAAAATACATGACTAATATAAAGAATTCAATTATATTTCTATATACTATCAATAACAATCCAAAAACAAAATTAAGAAAAGAATTCCACTGACAATAGCACCAAGAGAATACAATATTAAGAAATACATTTAACCAAAAAATGCAAAACTTGTACACTGAAAACTAGAAAACACTACTGAACTAAATTAAAGAAGATCTAAATATGGGTTGGAATGCTTCCAAAGCTCATGGATTGGATGACTAATACAGTTAAGATGGTAATATCCCCTAACTGTTCTACAAGTTCAATGCAATGTCTGTCAAAATTCCAACCAGACAAGGGTGCCAAGACAATTCAAAGTGAGGAAGAATAGTTTTTTTCAACATATGGTGCTAAGATAACTGAATATCTATAGCAAAAAATGAGGCTGGACCCCTATCTCGTAACACATACAAAATTCACAAAAGTACATTAAAGATCTGAATGTAAGAGCTGAAACTAAAAAACTCTTGGAAGAAAACACAGGAGTAAGCTTTCATGACCTTGAATCAGGCGATGGTTTCTTAAATAAAAAACATAAAGCACAAGCAACAAAAGAAAAAAAAGACAAACTGGAATTAAAATTAAAAACCTCTGTTCCATCAAGAAAGTGAAAAGACACCTACAGAATGGGAGATTTATATCTGCAAATCAAATCTGATAAGGGTCTAGTATCCAGAGTATATAAAGAAATCTTAAACTCAACAACAGAAAGACAAATAACTCAATTTGAAAATGGACAAAGGAACAGAGATTTCTCCAAAGATATACAAATATCCAAAAAGCACATGAAAAGATGCTCAACATCATTAGCCATCAGGGAAATGCAATCAAAACCACAATGAGATATTACTTCACACCCATTAGGGTAGCTAGAATATGAAGGTCAGATAATAACAAGCTTGGCAAGGAGGTAAAAACTGGAACCCTCATGCATTGCTAATAGAAATGTAAAATAGAGCAGCCATTTTGGAAAACAGTCTGGCAGTTCCTCAAGATATAAGACCTAGAGTTCTAGAGTTATTGTATAACCCAGCAATTCCACCCACAGGTACGTATCCAAGAGAAATGAAACATGTCCATGCAAAAACTTGTACACAGATGTTCACAGTAGCTTTAGTCATAACAGCCAAAATTTACAAACAACCCAAACACCCATCAACTGATTAATATATAAATGTGGTCTATCCATAAAACAGACTATTATTCAGCAAGAAAAAGAAGTAAAATACTGATTCATCCTACAACATGGAAGAACCTTGAAAACATGTAAAGTAAAAGAAATCTGTAACAAAGGACTACATATTGTATGATTACATTTACATGAAATGTCCAGAATAAGCAAGTCTATATAGAGAGAAAATAGAGTAGCAGCTACCTAGGGATGGAGGGGATGACGAATGGGAGAGTTGGAGGTGACAGGTGAGGAACGTGCAGTTTCTTAAAAATGTTCTAAAATTGATTGTAGTAAATGTTGCACAACTCTGTAAATATACTAAAAATAATTTACACCTTAAATGGGTGGATGTATGGTATGTGAATTTTAGCTCAATAAAGCTGCTACCAAAAAAAAGAAAGTAGGCTGGGAGCTATGCATTAAACTTTTTAGAGTGACTGCCTACTAAAATAGAAGGTTTTTTTTTTTATGGAAGTATAACCAACTTACAATATTACATTAATTTCAGGTGTACAACACAGTGAGTCAATATTTTTATATATTACAAAATGATCACTACCATAAGTCTAGTTACCATCTGTCACCATACAAAGTTATTACAATATTATTGACTGTATTCCCTATGTTGTATATTATACTCCCAAGATTTATTTATTTTATAACTGGAAGTCTGTAACTCTTAACCTCTCTCACCTATAAAATAAAGATTTAAATAGGATCCAGAGTCTTCTAACAAAATATCAAAAATGTCCAGGATACAGAAAAAGTCACTCATACCAAGAACGAGGAAAATCACAACTTGAATGAATAAAGACATTAACACAGGCTAACACCAAGATGAATCAGATGTTGGAATTACCTGACAAGAATTTTAAAGCAGCCATCATGCTTTAATGAGCAACGAGACATATTCTTGAAACAAATGACAAATAGAAAATCTCATCAAAGAATGAGAAGATATAGAAAAAATCAAATGGAAATTACAGAACTGAAAACTGCAATAACAGAACAAAACCTCACTGGATGCGCTCAACAGCAGAATGAATATGACAGAATAAAGAAGGAGTGAACTTGAAACTAGAAGTAGAACATTAAGAATTACCCAATCTGAATGGGAAAAGGGAAGAAGAATGCCTCATGCCCTGTAGGACAAAAGTTACTCTAAGAAATGGCTGAAAATACCCCAAATTTGCCAAAAGACATTAACCCACAGTTCAAGAAACTAATAGAATTCCAAATAGGATAAACCCAAAGAAATCCATGACAAGACATACCATAATTAAACTTCTGAAAACTAAAGACAAAGAAAAAGCCTTTAAAGCAGCCAGGGAGAGAGGACACATTAGCTGTAGGGAAACACAAATCCCAATGACAGATTTCTCATCTGAAATCATGGAGGTCTGAAGGAACTGGCACATTTTTCAAATGCTGAAAGTAAGGAATTGTCAACCACAAATTCTATAAAGAGGCATAGCTGACAAAATCTTAAGAAAACTAAAAAACAGGGAATCCCCTGGTAATCCAGTGGTTAGGATTCGGCGCTCCCACTGCCAGGGGCCAGAGTGATCCCTGGTTGGGGAACTAAGATCCCACAAGCTGCTCGGCACAGCCAAAAAATAAACAAAAACAAAACTAAAACTAAAAAAGGCAAATAACTCTACAGTTTATATCTTAGCTCTGAGGAACTACAAAATATGCTGATATCAATATATGAGCAATTACAAGTTTTTCCAGTAACAGTAATTAAATACTTGAGAATTACAGATTCCCCCCCTTGACATGGGCGGTTGGCTTGAATTCTACTTCCTTAATTCTCTTAGTTAAAAAGAAAGTTCTTTCACTGTTCAAGATCTTTATCAATTTGACAGTTTTTGTTCTAGTTAAAGATTCCAAAGCTTATAAGCCTAAAATCAGAGCTATTTGTTTAAAAAAGATGCATCTCCAAGTGGGGAAAGTGGGGGGGTGGGGTGGGATGAATTGGGAGATTGAGATTGCCATATATACATTACTAATAAGAAAAAAATCAAATTGTACACTTTAAATATATGCAGTTTATTGTATGTCAATTGTATCTCAATAAAAGTTCTTAAAAAAATAAATAAAAAATAAAAAAGGGACTTCCCAGGTGGCACAGTGGTTAAGAATCCGCCTGCCAATGCAGGGGTCATAGGTTCAATCCCTGCCCCAGGAAGATCCCGCATGCCTCGGAGCAACTAAGTCTGTGCACCTCAACTATTGAGCCTGCGCTCTAGAGCCCATGGGCCACAACTACTGAGCCCATGTGCCGCAACTACTGAAGCCCACGCACCTAGAGCCCGTGCTCCACAAGAGAAACCACCACAATGAGGAGCCTGCGCACCACAATGAAGAGTAGCCCCCGCTCACTGCAACTAGAGAAAGCCCATGTGCTGCATCGAAGACCCAACACAGCCAATAAATAAATATTTATAAAAAAATAAAAAAGATACATCTACCTCAACCATATGAAATAAAATCTATTTTAAATAGTATCTGCTAAAGAGGAAGCCTGAATGAACCTCTATACTATCATAGTTTGGTTTAAAAGCCAAAACATAAGAGCAAATAATATTTCTCTTAATCCACTCTGATTTATAGTGTGTGTGTGTGTGTGTGTGTGTGTGTGTGTGTGTGTTTCTAAAAGAATGACTGTGCAGGTATGACTAGTGACCTGTTAAGCACCCAGAAAAGAAACAGCTGGTCAGCTTGCAAAACTGTGAATTCAGTGATCTGTTTTACATTATTTACCAACTGATTCTTTCAGCCAATTTTTATCAAGTTTCTAAAATACACCAAGTACTGTGTAAGGCAGTGATGAAAAGATAAATAAGGCATTGTGATATTGTGATATTATAAGAATTATTGTAGAATAGAACAGTGTATCAGTCTTCATCCCTGGTTCCTAGCATAGAGTTCCTAAAACTCTTGAAATTTCTTGATAGGAGAGAACATTTTGTTATTCATAATAGCGCCCTTTCAACCGTATCTGGGAAGATGGGGGCTGGTTGCCAGAGGAATCAATCCCTGACCTCCAGGAAGGGGAAAGAAGCTAATAACCAGCGGCCAATGATTTAATCAAGTATGCCTATGTAATGAAGCCTCCATGAAAACCCTAAATAAAAGGACTGGGAGAGCTTCCAGGTTGGTGAACACACTGAGGTGCTGGGAGGATGGCGAGCCCAGAAAAAGCATGGAAGCTCCATGCCCCTTCCCACATACCCTGCATCTCTTCCATTTTGGCTGTTCCTGAGTTACAGCCTTTATAATACATGGGTAAAGGTAAGTAAAGAGCTTTCCTGAGTTCTGTGAGCCATTATAGCAAGTTACTGACCTGAGGAGGGAGTTGTGGGAAGTCCCAATTTATAGCTAATTGGTCAGAAATACAGGTCACAACCTAGGACTTGTGATTGGTCTGAAGTTGGGAGGAGTCTTGTGGGACTGAGTCCTAAATCTGTGGGGTCTGCACTAAATCCAGATAGTTAGTAATAATTAAGTTAAATTGTAGAATACCCAGTTGTTGTCCGAAAAGTTGGCGAACTATATAATGTGAGGGGAAAACCTACATATTTGGTATCAGAAGTGCTGTGAGTACTGTAAGAAACAGTAGTTTACCTTTAGGCATAATCCCAGACCTCAAGAACTCTTAGTCATGAGAAAAATGGGCCCATGAGAAATAATTTAAATAAAATATAATAAGTAGTTTAATAGGTACATGTACAAAATATCAGGAAAGCAAGCAATTAACCATGCCAAAAGAAGTGACATTTATGCTGATTTTCAAAGGATCAGTTTATATATAGTTCTTCAGGGTTTTCACTCCCTCTTAGAGCCCTCAAGCCAGTTCTCAGCCCTAGCTGCCTATTACTGCCACGTGAGGAACATTTTTTAAAAGAAAATGTCTGGCCCCACACCAGACCAGGAATCAGAATGTCTGTGGATGCCTTGATCCCCTCAACCTTAACCTTTAAAACTCCCCAGGTGGTTTTAAAGTAGAGCCTGGGTTGGAAACAACCAACTCTGTTCAGGAAAAACATAACCCAGGCCTCAACCAATCTTCTGGCAACGAGGAGAGAAAGAAAAGGATTTCAGGTAGGCAGAATAGGATCTATGGTAGACTTAATGACAGAAGAGAAGAGGACTCTAAGGTTTCTAGGGTAAAGACCTTAAAAAGGAGGTTTGTGGATGTGCTTTTGAGGCAGCTATGAGTACGAAGAGGGAGGAGAAAGGAAAAAATAACCAAGTTTGAAGTACCAAGTATTCAAGTATAGTTATCCAATAGACAGAGGAAAATAAGAAACACCTGAAATTCAAGAAATGGGGACTGAACACACATTTTGAAAACCAAAAATATACAGGTGCTGCTTAAAGCCATGAAGGGAAGTGTAATCATACAAGGAAATTAGAGGACAGAGCAAAGAACAGAAAATAAAACCCTAAGGAATACCACGTTGATCTGAGGGAAAAGCACATCAAGGCAATGTTTTGTTTCTGTTTGTTTTGGATGGTGTAAACCTGAGCATGTGTGCAGGCAGGCTGAGAAAAAAGAGAGAGAGAGAGAATACAGAATATGAAAGATGCTAGTTAGCCTTAGAAAGTAATCTTCCTCTGATAAAAGGAAGGAAGATCAGAAATCAGACTGGTACAAGCACATAGAAAAATGACAGACCCTTAAGAGTTCAGCGCTGATGCCCACCAGTTTCTTCTGTGAAGTAGGCAAAATATGCAATGTAGAAAAGTCAAGAGTAGGACAAGGAGAGGAGAATGGTAAAAATCTATAGATAGCAATTAGGTTTGAGTACATAAGAGGAACCTGGGGAGTAAGTCAAAACATCTCGGGGCAGTTCACGTAAAGTTGGAATCCAGAAGTTCAGAACAGCACCAGCAGCTCAGTTACATGCTTTCCTCCAGCATGCTCCGGAGACTGCAGGAGCAGAAAAAGCCAACTGTTTGATTCATCCAGGCTTGGAAACCATCAGAGCAAATGTAGCAAGAATGGCTTGAGGCCACTAACATTGCTTTTATAATTTTAAAAAGTCAAACTTATTTTAATCTTTTTAAAAATCGACTATAGTTATTTCCTCTGATACCCAGAAAGGGGGGCGGGGGTGGCTAATTCCTCTTTCACTCTCAGAGAACTTGTCAGAACTTCCACTCTCTGATCCCTTCCACAGTTGATTCCAAGAAACTAAACCTGATTCCTCCAGGCTCTTAAAGGATGAAAATTCACTGCATGACTGTACGATCCAGCTGGGAGATAAAGTGAAACACTTCTTAGGCACAATGCTATTTCACTAGGAGGTAGGGGCTCTTTCTTCCCTAAAAGTAAGAGTCAGCAAACACTGTAGATGGGGAGGGAGGATTAAGGGGGCAATTATATTGCAAACATTGTTAAGAATCCTTCACATAGCCAATTATTATAAAACAACACATGACAAGATAGCAGAATTCAGTTCTTCGGGATGACTACAGCGAGTAAACTAACTGACAATGTTAATCTCTTTACCACACTTGGAGGCCACTAATTCATCCTGCACACCTCCTATACCACTCTTTCGTCAATTCCCTTTGGACACTGGACCTCTTGCTCGCACAATCTGGAGAGTACAGAGGCCTGGAAGGAGGAAGATGGTAACACATGTGAGCACCTACCATGTACCAGGCCTACTGTGTGCCAGACTCTGAGCAACACACTTTACAAGTTACGGGTGCAGCTCACGTAAAGACGGACTGCGATGTTGAAACTACAGCCCGGGCATTCAGGAGCGCAGCAGTGTCTGAGGGTTTCAGTGTAAAGGAAAAGCAGTGTTTGCGACCGTGGCTGATGAGCGTGAAGGCAGAAGGGGAGAGTTGGGAAAGGAAGGCATCTGGGAGCAAAAGGGCAAAACCCAGGGACACATGGCGTGGGGGTGGGAATGTCGAGAGGACACGGTATAGGGGGCAAGGATGGCGTGGGCCTGAGGAAGGGAAGCCCGGGTAGAGGTGAGGGCAAAAGTCCGACGGAGGGGGCGGGGGTGGTCTCATCCCCGGAAGGCGCCCTGAAGGACTGCGGGGGCTGGGGAACCGGTGCGGGCCCCGGGAGGCGCAGGGGAAGGCGGGGACGCGGCGGGAGGCCGACCACAGCGGGGGCGAGCCGGGCCCGAGACCGGGAAACGCCGGCGCCTGGGGCAGGGGTGCGGGCGGCGGAGCCGGGCCCGGCCCGAAGCGGGGCTCTCCGCCGAGGGGGCGGGGCTGGATAACTGCCCGGGTGCCGAGAGATGTGCGCGCCGGAGGCGACCGGGGCCGAGGGACGCCAGGAGAGAAGCGGCCGGGACTCGGAGCTAGGAGCGCGGCCGCGGGAGGAGAGCGGGGCCGGGGCGGCGCTCCGAGCGGAGCCGCAGCGAGCGCGGCGTCCCCCTTACCTGGGATGAGTGAGGAGCCGCCGCGCCGCCTCCCCAGCATCCTGGGCTCAGCCGCTTCTCCCACCGCCCTAGGTGGGGACCATTCCGCTCACCCCGAGGGCCCGCCCTCACCGCCAGGCGCCAGCAGCTGCCCGGCTTTGCCGCGCGGAGCTGAGCTGACGCTACCGGCGCCCGCGGCCGCCTCAGCAGCGACTCCCCGCGTCGCCGCCTTAGCGCCCGCCTCCGGCCTCCTGGGCAGGAGCGGGATCACACGCGTGCGGCGATTGGTTACCCGGCGCCTGGCCGGGCGATGTGTCGGCCTCTCTGATTCGTGGATTCCTCTGGCTGCCCCCGTCCCCTCCCCGAAGGGGGCGGGGTTCGGCCTCCTGCCGGGTCCCACAGGCTCTGAAGCGCGGGATGGGTCTGACGTCGCGGCCGCACGGGCGGCCCCGCGTCCCTGCGTGTGCGCGCTCCCCGCGGGATTCTGGGGCCGCCCCCTGCGTGAGCGGGCTGTTGCCGAGCAACGGCGCGCGCGACCTAGCTGGAGAGGAGCCGCGGACAGGTGGCGGTCCACGCAGCCCCAACCTCCAACGTGGGTGGCCTTCATCCTTGAAATCCTGGGACAGAAGAACAAGCTTTTCCAAGAAATCCCCCCTCCGCTTGTCCCTGCTTCAGATACCACCTCTGTGCTTGCTACTACCGGCGGAGGAGCTTTCATTGAAAATGCAAATATCAAATTGGCACAAATTCTGTCCCCACCACAGGGGCGGGCAACTGATACTTGAAAGAGGTGAAAACTAGGAAAGGAGAAAAGGGCAAAGAGAAGCGGAACGTTGGAGAGAGGGCTGAAATTTCACAACTGAAAAATAACCGTTCATGTTCACAATTCCTTCCTACAGGCATATCCACACCAGGTTCTGTCCAAGCAATTATTTCAACTCTATGAACGTACATGGGAAAAAGCACGGGCTCAGGAATCTAACAGCTGCATTCAAAATTCCTGTCTACCATCTTGGAATGAGTTTTGTTATCTACAGAATGAGAGCTGTAGAATATGTACCGCTGAGAGTTGCTGTAAGGATCAAGTGAGGTCCACACAAAAATCTGTACACGAATGTTCACAGCACTATTATTCATAGTAGCCAGTAAAGTGGAAATAACCCAGATGTCCATCAACTGATTAATGGATAAGTAAAATAGGGCAAATATTCCATATCCACAGTGGAATATTATTTGGACATAAAAAGGAGTGAAGTTCTGTTACATGCTACAACAGGGATGAATCTTGAAAATATCAGGCTAGGTGAAAGAAGCCAGTCACTGAAGACCACATTTATATGAAATGTCCAGAATATGCAAATCCATATAAAAAGCAAGTACATTAGTGGATGCCTCGGGCTGACGAGGTTGGGGGGAAATGGGAAGTGATTGCTAATGGCTGTGGGGCTTTTGTGGGGGGAGTGATTAATGAAAATGTTCTAAAATTGATTGTGGCGATGGTTGCACAATTCTGTAAATATCCAAAAAAAGAAAAAAAGACACACTGAATTGTGTAGTTACAGTAGGTGACTTGTATGTTATGTGAATTGTGTCTCAGTAAAGCTATTATTTTTTAAAAGAGCAAATAAGGTAACAAGCTTCTGTGGTGCCGCTGTAAGAACATGGGCTCAGTATATCTGTTTTCTCTTTATTTTATTGGAAAAATCTTGTAAGCAATTTGATCTGAGGAAATGTAAAGAAATACCCACCATGATATTTTTCTTTGGAACATTTAAATCAAATGAAGAAGATGATCTGATTTGACCCCAGCTGCTTTGGGGCAGCAAAAATGTACCATTAGGATTATAAAGCTCATCAAAAGAAAATAAGTAACATCGGCAGCGTGGAGCAAGAGGAAAGGGAAGGGGCACAGCATTCTACGAGGTGATTTGAGATACACCTGCACCCAAAGTCATTTGTTTAACCAGACTTTTAACATTAAGTAAGAGCTGTGTCCCCTTCCACTTCCTGCATTCCAGACCTCTTCAGGGAAACAGCTCACCCTGACCTCAGTAATCTTGAAGCCACAACCAGCACCATGGGGCATTAATCCCTTAAACACAGCCCCTGCCAGTTTCTCCCCACAAGGCAGAAATGCAGCTCTCTGAGATGACCTCCAAAACACCCAGAAAATATTTCACCCACCTACAAGACCTGAAAAAAATTTTTTTTGAATAGCCAGGTTGGGGCTTGGTGGTGGTATCTCACACATAAACTCTGAAAACAAATTCCAGACGTGGGGAATTCAGTAAGAACGGGGGACAGGAATCCCAGTGAAATCTGGCAGGCAGGATGTCTCCCTGAGCAAGACAGCTTCAGGTGGCCCAGGGACCACACACTGTCTGTTAAAAAAAAAAACAACAGCCCCAAACAAGCAGCTGCTTGATCTGAAGCAAAATTAAGGGTCATGTGGGAACAAGCTTTTTGTGCTTTCTAAATCTATCCCCAACCCATATAGTATATGTTAAGAAAAAAAGACTCCAAAATATACTCTTAAGTGAAATGAACAATGTTAAAAACAGTATATATAATATACCCATTTGTATTTTTTTCAAGTACACACACACACTTGTGATTTTCAGAGACAATCTCCAAAAGGATGCACAGTAAACTGGCAGCAGTGGTTGTTTCTGGGAGGGAAACTGAAGAACTTGGGCACAGGAGAGGGAAAGATATTTATTTGTCACTATATATACTCTTTGGCACTTTTTGAAATGTTGTGCCCTGTGCTTGGATTACCTATTTAAAATGAATACTTTTTTTTTAAGAAAAGAACTCTTTTCTGGAAAATTCACTGATCAAGCCCATATGAACATCTGGTTCACGTGATGTATGTATTGCTCTGTGTCATTTAGTAAGTCTCATAGTGAGGACACATACTCTGAACACTCTGGATCTACTTTTTCTCTCCCCAGCTTTACCTCTTCCAGGTGATCAGCTCAGACTCAGAGAACCTCAACTGAGAGCCCAGACAGCTTCACTCCCTGACCGATAGGCAGTTCAAAGGGCTCAGAGATCGTTTCTTCCAAACAGCCTGGCAGGCCCAAGAAAAGAGAAGTGGACAAGTGCTCGCTTACACCCTAGTGATACCCGGAAGCTGCTGCCCTCTTTTAGTTCAACCTTTGCCCAGATTCTGCCTCAGAGAGTCATCTCCCAGCAAGCAACCCAGCCCTCCAGTACTTTTGTTTTGGGGGTTGTTGGCTTTGCTTTGGATGTTTTGTTTTGTTCTGCTTTTTGCCATGCCATGTGTCTTGCTGGATCTTAGTTCCCTGACTAGGGAGCAAACCTGGGGCCCAGGCAGTGAGAGCACCAAGCCCTAACCACTTGACCACCAGGGAATTCCCTGCTTTGGTTTCTGGAAGGACAAAAAAAACAGCAGCTCTCCCTCCCCTCATGGCATTTCCATTCCAGGATCTGGCATGGAAAGAGGATGGTGGCAGGGGTGGGAGGTGGAAGGGACGGAGAGGGTCTCAGAAATGGAAAATTGGGGAAGAGAATCATGCCAGGTCCTACTTTTTTATTCTGAGTCTCAGCCCAAGAGAGCTGGAAATGAGGCTTGGGGGCAAGGGGTTTGGACACAGATAATGGAGAGAACAGGCTACCTCTGCAATGCAAGTGAAGGAGCAGAGAGCTCAGAGAGCACGGACATGGCCTTGGGAGGAAGTGGAGAAATGAGGACAAAGAGCTCTCAAGGGTAAGGGCAGAAATGGTGATGACAGAAGATGGTTTGTCTGCCTGACCCTCCTTCCTGTCTCCAGCACAGGGCCTGGCACTGGTTGAATGAATGGATGGGTGAGTGAATGGATAGATGATTAGCAAAAACTGCAGCTACTAAGTAGACATTTCTCCGAAGAAGACATACAGATGGGCAACAGGCACATGAAAAGATGCTCAACATTGCTATTATTGGAGAAATGCAAATCAAAACTACAATAAGGTACCACCTCACACCAGTCAGAATGGCCATCAATAAAAAGTGTACCAATAACAAATGCTGGTGAGGGTGTAGAGAAAAGGGAACCCTCCTATACTGTCTGTGGGAATGTAAGTTGGTGCAACCACTATGGAAAACAGTATGGACATTCCTCAAAAAACTAAAAGTAGAGTTGCCATATGATCCAGCAATCCCACTCCTGGACATATATCCAGACAAAACTATAATTCAAAAAGATACATGCATGCTTATGTTCATAGCAGCACTATTCACAATAGCCAAGACATGGAAGCAACCTAAATGTCCATCAACAGATGAATGGATAAAGAAGATGTGGTACATATATACAATGGAATACTACTCAGCCATAAAAAAAACAGAGTAATGCCACTTGCAGCAACATGGGTGGGCCTAGAGATTATCATACTAAGTGAAGTAAGTCAGACAAAGACAAATACCATATGATATCACTTATATGTGGAATCTAAAATATGACACAAATGAACTTATCTACAAAACAGAAACAGACTCACACACATAGAGGACAGACTTGGGGTTGCCAAGGGAAAAGGGGGGAGGGGGAAGGATAGAGCGGGAGTTTGGGGTTAGTAGATGCAAACTATTATATAGAGAATGGATAAACAACAAGGTCCTACTGTATAGCACAGGGAACTATAGTCAATATCCTGTGATCAACCATAATGGAAAAGAATATTAAAAAGAATGTGTATGTGTGTGTGTGTGCATATATATACAGACACACATACATATAACTGAATCACTTTGCTGTACAGCAGAAATTAGCACAACACTATAAATCAACTCTACCTCAATTTAAAAAAAAACAAACAAACCTGCAGTTCTCAATGAAGATGAAGGCAGCAGGGCAAAGCAGAGAGAGTCGCAGGGAAGAGAGTAGGAGGGTCCTGCCTGGAAGGGCAGGGAGACTCCAGGTGAGGGCTCCAGAGCCAAAGATCCTTGATAGGGAATTGAGGGTTAAACTTTCACTCGACTTAAAGTGACCCTAGAGCCCTGGCTGACTTGAGACCAGATGAAACACTTACCTGCAAACAGCGTCAAAGAGCTAACGAACTGCAGGAGACACCTCACAATTCTCTTGAAGCTTGTGGGTTAGAGGGATTTGAGACAAAAAAGAAAATGGTGATACAATTTAAAGAAAAAGGGAAAAAGTTGAGCATGCCTCTTCACTTTCCCCACCCCTAGATCCAGGAAAACTGGCCAGGTCAGGCCCCTCGGCCACATCATCATTTTAAAGTGAGAATCCAGCCCAGCCTATGAGCAGGCATTTTCCAAATGGCTACAGAATTCCTGTACCTTCCAAAAATACCTCTTCATGCAACTCCTGCCAGGGAGAGAGGGCCACATGCCCAGGCTGGAACCAATCAACTGGGCTTCCTGAGCCCAAGAGTTGCCACCCCCGTGCTTTGCAGACCCCAGATACAGGAAATGCTCACTGCTTCTCGGGTAAACCTAGCCAGACAGCTACTGGTGCTGAGCTGAAGGCTGGGAGCAAAGCAGCCTCTGGTTCCACTTATGACAAAGGAGATTATATGACTTCCAGGAATAGTTGCCAAACCTAGCTATGCAAGTAAACCACCTGTGCAGCTCTGTAAAATAGACAGTGGGCACCTGGTCAGTTTTATGAAATAGAAGTTCTCAGGGAAGGATCCCCCCAACTCCCAAGGGAAAGAGATAGGGGTAGTGACTAGGAGGTGGCACTTGGGGAACAGAGAGGCTAGTTGATGATATTCTCTTTCCTGACTTGGGAACTGCCTGGTTTATTCACGTTGTAAAAATTCATCAAATTATACACGAATTATGCACTTTTCTGTATGACTGTTACACTTCATTAAAAAAACAAAACCAAAAACCTCCCATCTGCTCCCCTACCAGGTTTCAGAACCACTGAGCTGGAGGTTCAGGATGAAGGGTTTAGGTTACACAAAAGAGAGATGCTGGGTGCTCTTCAGTATTGGCTGGAGTAGCCACAGGGTCTGCCTCCCTTCCTAGGCAAGTCTCTGACCCTCAGCGGAGAAAAGCTTGAGAGAGGGGAGGGGCCCGGATGGGAGCAGCCAGACTTTCTCTGCCCATGGATGCCAACCGGTGACACCAGTGCAGACTTCTCCTGTGCCCTGCTTCTTGGACAGAGCTTGCTCAGGCCTCCTGTGATCTAATTCAAGAGGGTCATTTTCTCCTGTGACTTTGGTTTTCCCTCCCTGGTTAAAGAGGCTGTTAAAGAGGCTGCAGAGGCTACCGGTTTCTAGGCACCCTCCCAGGTCCCTTTACTAGGGTGAGCAGCTTCTTCGAAGAACATGCCACTCCCAGCAGGATCTGGGGGGCTCCAGCAGCGGGATTCACCAATGTCCCGCACCAGGAACTGTCCCAGGTGCCGAGGACACAGCAGTGAACAAGTCAGTCCCTGCTGCCCTTATTTGGCTAATATCTGTTAACCTAAAACAATAAAACAGCCAGTTATTTTTACCAGCAAAATGGACTTATCCAGGAGCAGTAAAGAATCACAATTGAGGGACCTCCCTGGTGGGGCAGTGGTTAAGACTTGGTGCTCCCAATGCAGGGGGCCTGGGTTCCAGCCTTGGTCAGGGAACTAAATCCCACATACATGCCACAACTAAGAGTTCACATGCCACAACTAAGGAGCCTGCCTGCCACAACTAAGACCCAGCATAACCAAAGAAAGATACCCTGTGCCCATTAAAAAAAAAGAAAAAAGAATCACCAATGGGATGTGCAACTGTTGCAGGAGAATAGGAGCGAGAGAATGGTCATACCCCAGTCTTGGGGGAGTCCCTGGGACCACCAAGGGAGGATGCTTGGCTTTCCATAGGAAAGAATTCAGTGAGCCATAGTAAAGTGAGAGCAAGTTTATTTAGGGAGATGCACATTCCATAGGCAGAATGTGAAGTGTCTCAGAATGCACAATTTTTAAGAATAAGACAACGATGACGTCTGCAGCACTGACTCTTCTTTCATGAACGATATCTCTGTAGACTGCAGTGCTGTTTGATAGCATGTTACCCACAGTAGAACTTCTTTCAAAACTGGAGTCAATCCTCTCAAACCCTTCCACTGTTTTGTCAATAAGTTTAGCTAATATTCTAAATCCTCTGTCGTTGTTTCCATGATCTTCACAGCATCTTCCTCTGGAGTAGATTCCACCTCAAGAAACCACTTTTTTTGCTGATCCAGAAGCAGCACTTCTTCAAGCATTAACGTTTTATCATGAGATTGCAGCAATTCAGTCACATTTTCAAGCTCTACTTTTAAAAAAAATTTATTCATTTATTGACGGATTTAGGTCTTCGTTGCTGCACACGGGCTTTCTGTAGTTGTGGCAAGCGGGGGCTACTCTTCACTGTGGTGCACTGGCTTGTCATTGCGGTGGTTTCTCCTGTTGCAGAGCATGGGCTCTAGGCATGCGGGCCTAGAGCCCATGCTATGCACACAGGCTCAATAGTTGTGGTGCACAGGCTTAGTTGCTCCATAGTATGTGGGATCTTCCTGGCTGGCCCAGGCCTCGAACCTGTGTCCCCTACATTGGCAGGCGGATTCTTAACCACTGTGCCACCTAGGAAGTCCCCTCAAACTCTACTTCTAATTCTAGTTCTCTTGCTATTTCCACCACATCTACTGTTACTTCCTCCATGAAAGTTTTGAACCCTTCAAAGTTATCCATGAGGGTTGGAATCAACTTCTTCTAAACTCCTGTTAATGTTGATATTTTAACCTTTTCCCATGAATCACAAATATTCTTAATGTCCTTAATGGCATTCAGAATGGTGAATCCTTTCCAGAAGGTTTTCAATTTCCTTTGCCCAGATCCATCAAAGGAACCACTATCTATGGTAGCTATGGCTGTATTTCATAAATCATAAGACTTGAAAGTCAAAATTGTTCCTTGATCCATGGGTTGCAGAATGAATGTTGTATGAGCAGGCATGAAAACAACATCAATCTCATTGTCCATTTCCATCAGAGCTCTTGGGTGACCATGTGTATTGTCAATAAGCAGTAACATTTAGAAAGGAATCCTTTTTTCTGAGCAGTAGGTCTCAACAGTGGGCCTAAAATATTCAGTATTTGAAAACAAATGTGCTGTCATTTCAGGCTTTGTTGTTCCATTTATAGAGCATAGGCAGAGTTGATTTAGCACAATTCTCAAGGACCCTAGGGTTTTCAGAAGGGTAAATGAGCACTGGCTTCAACTTCAAGTCACCAGCTGCATTAGCCCCTAACAAGAGAGTCAGCCTGTCCTTTGAAGCTTTGAAGCCAGGCATTGACTTCTCCTCTCTAGCTGTGAAAGTCTCAGATGGCATCGTCTTCCAATAGAAGGCAGTTTTGTCTACACTGAAAAATCGGTTGTTTAGTGGAGCCACCTTCATGAATTATCTTTGCTAGATCTTCTGGATAACTTGCTGCAGCTCCTACATCAGCACTTGCTGCTTCACCCTGCTTTTATATTATGGAGAGGGCTTCTTTCCTTAAACCTCATGAACCTCTACTAGCTTCAAACTTTTCCTCTGCAGTTCCCTTACCTCTCAGTCTTGACAGAACTGAAGAGTTACGGCTTCACTCTGCATTAGGCTTTGGCTTAAGGGAACGTTGTGGCTGGTTTGATCTTCTAACCAGACCAGTAAAACTTTCTCCATATCAGCAAGAAGGCTGTTTTGCTTTCTTATCATTTGTGTGTTCACTGGAGTAGCACTTTTAATGTCTTTCAAGAACTTTCCCTTTGTATTCACAACTTGGCCAACTGTCTGGCTCAAGAGGCTTAGCTTGTGGCCTGTCTTGGCTTCTGATATGCCTTCCTCGCTAAGCTTAATCATTTCTAGCTTTTGATGTAAAGTGAGACACATGCAACTTTTCCTTTCACTTGAACACTTAAAGGCCATGGTGGGGTTATAAATTGGCCTAATTTTAATCCTGTCATGTCTCAGGGAGTAGGAAGTCCTGAGGAGAGGAAGAGAGATGGGGGAACGGCTGCTTGGTGGAGCAGTCAGAACACACTCATTTATTAAGTACACCATCATACATAGGCATGATTCATGGCATCCAAAACAATTATAATAGTAATCTCAAAGATATCAAAGATCACAAATCCCCATAACAAATATAATAATAATGAAAAAGTTTGAAATATTATAAGAATTAGTAAAATGTGGCACGGAGTCATGAAGTGAGCAAATGCCGGAGGAAAAATGGAGCCAATAGACTTGCTCCTTACAAACCTTCAGTTTGTAAAAAACAATATCTGTGAAGCACAACAAAGTGAAGCACACACACGCACACACACACACACACACACACACACACAAACCAGGGTATGCCTGTAATCTGTTGTTTGTCAGTTTAATTCTCAGGCTGTACCTACTGAACCAAGGAAGAGTAGAAGACAAGCATTGTCTTTCCTACAAATACTTAACAAAGACACTCAAGGCAATGAAGACTTGCTCACCACTCAGTGTGCCCCTGTCTCCACTCTGCTCCTGTGCTCACACATAGCCTTCTACTTGTGTTGCACTCCTCAACCCAGCCAGTGAAAACTCAGTGCACCTTTGCTGGTGCAAACGAAGCCAACCTCACACTACACTGAAATGCCAGCTTCACTCGGAAGGGTCTCTTCTCTGCGACTCGTGACCTGTGCCCCCATTTACACCTTTTTTTAAAATTAATTAATTTATTTATTGGCTGTGTTGGGTCTTTGTTGCTGCACGCAAGCTTTCTCTAGTTGTGGCGAGCTGGGGCTACTCTTTGTTGCCGTGGGCGGGCTTCTCACTGCAGTGGCTTCTCTTGCTGCAGAGCACAGGCTCTAGGCACACAGGCTTCAGTAGTTGTGGCATGCAGACTCAATACTTGTGGCTTGCGGGCTCTAAAGTGCAGGCTCAGTAGTTGAGGCACACGGGCTTAGTTGCTCTGCGGCATGTGGGATCTTCCTGGACCAGGGATCGAACTCGTGTCCCTTGCATTGGCAGGCGGATTCTTAACCACTGCACCATCAGGGAAGTCCCTATGCCTTTCTTATGGCCCTTCTCCCTTTCTACTTTGTATTCTTTTTCTTTGTGTATTTGTCTGGTTCTCCCTCCTCACCCCCATTAGATAGGAAGCTGCTTAGATAGGGAATGGAATTTTCCCTGCCACACCCAACACTGTTTCTGGGCCCATAAGAGGCCTTAGAATTTTTGCTGAGATGGATTAAATTGAATGATGGGACAGCATCTCCCTGAAGAATCAACAGTTCACTTTGTTCCGCATCTCTGTAATTCACAGACAAAAAGCCCTACTTTTTTTTTTACTTTATTTTGAAATTTTTTAAACTACAAAAAAATTGGTGAGAATAGTACAATTAACTCCAATGTTGATTCCTCAGTTGGTAACATTTGCTACCTTTGCTTGACTGTCTCTAGCTAGCTATAATTATCATTATTTTTAGTTATCGAACCATTTGAGAATAAATTACAGACATTGTGTCTTATGTCCCTTTACCCCTAAATACTTCATTGGTATCTCCTAAAAACAAGGACATTCTCTTGTATAATGATCCAATGAAGGAAATTTAACATTGATAGGATACTATTTACTATCTACATATACAGTCCCTAGTCAATATAAACTTCCCCAACTGTCCCAATTATGTCCTTTACAACTATATTTTTCATTCTCATTGTTTACTGAAAAAAAAAAAAGTACAACCTAAAAGTTGAGAATTGTGTTTTATTTGGAGGACTTTTAAAAAAATATCTATTTACTTATTTACTTATTTGGCTGTGCCGGATCTTAGTTGCAGCGTGTGGGATCTTTCAGTTGCGGCATGTGGGATCTAATTCCCTGACCAGGGATGGAACCCGAGCCCCCTGCACTGGGATTGAGGAGTCTTAACCAATGGGCCACCACGGAAGTCCCCTGGAGGCCTTTCTGAGCACTCAAGCCCAGGAGACAGCCTCTCCGATAGCTCTGAGGGACTGCTCCCAAGAGGTAAGGGAGGAGCCAGGATATACAGGAGTTTAGCAACAAAAATCCAGTAGTTGGCGCATCAAAAGATTACTGTTGGCAGACCCCCTCTTGGCCTTGCCAGCTGCTCCCTTACCGTGTACTTAATAAATCTCACTTTCTACCCTCAAAAAAAAATTACTGTTAATTAAAGAAAACAACCAGACATCTCAAGTTAATGAATTTAGTGCTTTTCTATATATGGGAAGATGCAAGGGTCTGGGCTCATTGATATCATCCCTTGATATGCACCTTAGCTATCCAGGGCCAGTATCCAGTTCTTTCCCATCCTGAGTTCCCTCAGGGCTCACCCTTGGGGCCGCAGCATCCTCTGTTTACTGAGATGGCAGGTGACATTTTTCATTCCTATCATCTGTGTGTTGCATTTAGTTGTATCACTCTAGTCTCTCATAACATGGAATAGTTTCCCCCTCTTTCATTCTTGAGGCATACTAGTTATTTGTAAAACAGCCTCCGATTTGACTTTGTCTGCTGTCTCAGGTTATGCTTTTGGGGGGCAGGAAGGCCCCAGGAGTGAGGTTGTACCTTTCTCAGAACATGGCAGCAGGAGGCACACACGAGGTCAGTTTGTCCCATTACTGGTGACATTAACTTCGATGATCTGGTTAAGGTGGTATCTGCCAGGTTCCTCCACTAAGAAGGCCCCAGGAGTGAGGTTGTACCTTTCTCAGAACATGGCAGCAGGAGGCACACACAAGGTCAGTTTGTCCCATTACTGGTGACATTAACTTCGATGATCTGGTTAAGGTGGTATCTGCCAGGTTCCTCCACTACAGTTTTTCCTTTTGTAATTATAAGCATAAAGTGTTGACATGACTTAGTATTTCAGAGACTGTGGAAATACCCTGTTCCTTGTCTGATGATGACTCCTGTCTGGCCCTGATGTGCCTGCCAGTCATTCAAGGAAAGTGGAGTTGGCCGGTGGCCCGGAGCAGAGGCTCTGGAGATCACAGAGCCGGGATGGGAAGAGAAGGAGAAGCAGCGGGGACAGGAAACTGTGCGGAGAGCAGGGCAGGCAGTCTGAGCGCTATGCTGGGAGCTGAGCTGCAGCTCACTGAGGTGTGGGTGACAGTCATGCCACACCAGGCACCACAGGGCAGCCTCAAGGGTACTGGCCCTTCCCCAGAATCAGGACCTGGAGAGGGACCAGTCCGCAGGAAGCAGGAAGCCCATCCTTTCCTCCTTATTCCCTGGTGCTCAGTGGGGGGAAATGCCTTAGAGGTATTATTTCCAGAATATTTCCAGAGGCCCCCGTGAATCTGAAGAGTTCCAGGTCTCTGGGTCTGGTCTGGCCTGGCCAGGCTCCCTCAAACCCCTCTGCCAGTTTGCTCCACACCTTACAAATATTTGCTCTGCTGTTGTACACAACCCTGGGCTGGCAGTCACAGTGGAATGTAGGGGAAGCACACCCACAGGGCACACACAGCCCAGGACAAATTGACCACGAGTTCTTGTGTGCCGGACAGAAGGTGTATTCGTTTCCTGTGGCTGCCATAACAAAGGACAACAAGTGGGGTGGCTTAACACAGCGGGAATTTATTTTCTTACGGTTCTGGACGTCAGAAGTCTGAAATCGAGGCGTCAGCAGGGCCGGGCTCTTTCTGCGGACTCTAGGGGAGAATCTTTCCTCACCTCTTCCAGCTTGTCGTGGCTGCTGGCAACCCTTGGCTTCCTTAGCCACAGCCTCCTGTTCCTGCCACTGTGGTCACAAGCCTCCTCTTCCTCTCTCCTATAAGGAGTTTGGAGCAGGATCCTAGGGATTCCCAGGTAATCCTGGATGATCTCACAGTGAGATTCTCAAAATATTTACATCTGCAAAGAGCCTTTTTCCACATAAGGTCCCACTCGCAGGTTCCAGGAGTTAGTACACATCTTTGGGGGCCACCAGTCAACTTGCTATGGAAGGAATTCACGTGTGTTTGTCTTCTCTGTACAAATGCTAGTTTTCCACATGTTTCTCTAACAAATTCTGTATTGATGGTTAGGAGTCACTAAGGTAGTCCCTGATGGCTGTTTTGGGCCTACCCAAATATTTTTGTCTTCCCCCTGCCACACACATACCCCCCCCCCCCACACACAATAACGTATTCTACACACAGGTGTTTACACATTGTACCCAGGTCCCTATCCCAAAATGTGCGTGTATGCTGTATTCACTCATCTGACATGTCTTTACTGAGTGTCCACCATGTGCCAGGCCCCGTGCAGGCACTGGAAACACAGCAGTGAACAAGGCAGCAAACCCACGCCTTGTTCACATCCTGGTGAAACACAGACACACACACACCACGGGCGTAATATGGATGCAGAGTCTGCAGCGCTTTTCCATGCCCAGGGCTCGCAGAAGGGCTGAAGTCAGCAATTCTAGGCCACAGGCAGCCAGGGAATGTGAAGGCCCTTAATGCAAATAAACAAAGTCACCGGCAAAGTCATTTTTAAAACATCAAATCCTTGATTGAGTGAAACATTTGTGGGCAGGGGTGACCCCATTCCTGAAAGAGCAGATGTTGTGGAGGGGCTTGGAGTTCTGGGATGTGAGAGAGAGGAGTCTGAGCAAAGGGATCAGCTGGACCTTGAACAGCTAGAGAGGCCTGAACACACACACACACAGACACACACACACACACACACACGCTGGATTTTTAAAAAAATATTTATTTATTTTTGGCTGCATCGGGTCTTAGTTGTGGCACACAGGATCTTCGTTGCGACATGTGGGCTCTTCATTGAGGCGTGCAGTCTCAGTAGTTGCAGCGCAGGGCTTCTCTCTACTTGTGGTGCACAGGCTCCAGAGCTCATGGTGCCGTGTGCGGGCTTAGTTGCCCCGTGGCATGTGGAATCTTAGTTCCCCAACCAGGGATCAAACCCGCGTCCCCTGCACCTGCAGGAGGATTCTTAACCACTGGACCACAAAGGAAGTCCCCACATGCTGGATTTGAGGTTGGCTCAAAGGACAAGGTGTGTAGGGCCGCGTGGAGGGCAGAGAGCCTGACCAAAGGAGACCCAGCTGGAAGCTGGGGGTCAGTCGTTGGCAATGATGTGCAGGATAAGGTGAGACTAATGACCGTATTCTGGCAGTATCCACCCAAACTGGCACTCACACTAGTGCAGCGGACGTGTGAAGGGGCAAGGTAGCTCGGGTGATCTACACACTCCAAAGCCCTTTCCAGTGAGACTCCAGTGAGGGTGGGCTACCAGCGGTACTCTCATGAGAGTCAGAGGATGGAAGGAAGGCAGCAGTCACTGTTTAGCACACACACGGTTTCTCCCCGTTATTCACTCAGTTGTTCTTTTTCACCCCTGGATCTTCCTTCCTGAGCGCCTGTGAATAAGCTTTCAGCTGTGCCTGTGGGGCTCTAGCCTGCTGGTGACCTTCCCTTCCTTTATTGAGTGAAAACTGTGGGCAGTGTTCTGCTAGTTTTTCCTTCTAATATTTTTTAAAAAGTCACATCTGGAGTGAGTAAGAAGTGGATCATTTCACAGAACAGGCCACTATCTTGGCTCTTCTTGGCCCTTTGTATTTTCATATAAATTTAGAATCAGCTTGTCAAGCTCTATTAAAAAACATGTTGAGAAACAGACTCACAGACATAGAAAACAAACTTATGGTTACCTAAGGGGAAACGGGGAGGGGGAGGGATAAATTAGGAGTTTGGGATTAATAGACATACACTACTGTATACAGAATAGATAAGCACAGGGAACTATATTTAATATCTTGTAGTAACCTATAATGGAAAAGAATTGGAAAGAGAAAATATAACTGAATTACTTTTCTGTATACCTGAAACTAACACAACATTGTAAACCAACTGTACTACAACAAAAAGTTGTTTGTTTTGAAAAAAAAAAAAAGAAATTAGACCTACATAATTGGATATAATCATTAAAAAGTTATACATACATACAATTGACAAAATAAATAAAAATCATAATCTAAAAACAAACCAAACAAAACACCAAAAAAAAAAAAAGAAACACGTTGAGATTTTGATAAGGATATGTATAATCTAGAAATCAATTTGGGGAGAATTGATCCTTACAATATTGTTTTCTAATCTATGGACATGGCATATTTCTCCAGCCTCATACACAGAACAATGAATACAAAAGAAGACATCAAAATAGTAGGACTGTTGAACACCCCATGGGAATGACTGGCTGGAACTATTCGCCTTTTAGTTGCTGCACGTGCTCCTTCCTGCTTCCAGGCTGCCAGGTTTTCATGGGACCCTGTCTGCTGCTCACAGCTGATTGGCTCAAGGCAAGGCACCCTTCTCAAGCTGATCCAAGGAGTGCCTTCTCCCAGATTTTCTGAACCAAAGACTGAAAGAGAATTGAAACAGGCTCTTGTTGGTGTCTAAGAGTGTAAAAATATAAAATTGAGGAGCTCTTCCAGGAAGATCCCACATGCCGCGGAGCAACTAAGCCCACGCGCCACAACTACTGAACCTGTGCTTTAGAACCCGTGAGCCACAACTATTGAGCCCATGTGCTGCAACTACTGAAGCCCACATGCCTAGAGCCCGTGCTCCGCAACAAGAGAAGCCACGGCAATGAGGAGCCTGCACACCACAATGAGGAGTTGCCCCCGCTCACCCCAACTAAAGAAAGCCTGCGCACAGCAAAAAAAAAAAAAAGACCCAACACAGCCAATAAAACAAATAAATAAATAAACTTATTAAAAAAACCCTATTTATAAAAAAAATTAAAATAAAGTTTAGGAGTTCTCCAATATAAAAAAAAAACAAACAATCCAATCAAAAAATGGGCAGAAGACCTAAATAGGCATTTCTCCAAAGAAGACATATGGATGGCCAAGAGGCACATGAAAAGCTGCTCAACATCACTCATTATTAGAGAAATGCAAATCAAAACGACAATGAGGTATCACCTCACACCGGTTAGAATGGGCATCATCAGAAAATCCACAAACAGTAAATGCTGGAGAGGGTGTGGAGAAAAGGGTACCCTCTTGCACTGCTGGTGGGAATGTAAATTGATACAGCCACTATGGAGAACAGTATGGAGGTTCCTTGCTGAACTAAAAATAGAGTTACCATATGACCCAGCAATCCCACTGCTGGGCATATACCCAGAGAACACCATAATTCAAAAAGACACATGCACTCCAATGTTCACTGCAGCACTACTTACAATAGCCAGGACACAGAAGCAACCTAAATGTCCATCAACAGATGAATGGATTAAAAAAAGATGTGGTACATATATACAATGGAATATTACTCAGCTGTAAAAAGCAATGAAACTGGGACATTTGTAGAGACATGGATAGACCTAGAGACTGCCATACAGAGTGAAGTGAGTCAGAGAGGAAAACAAATATTGTATATTAACACATATATGTGGAACATAGAAAAATGGTACAAATCAACTGGTTTGCAAGGCAGAAATAGAGACCCAGATGTAGAGAACAAACATATGGACACCAAGTGGGGAAAGCGGGGAGGGTTGGGGGGGATGACTTGGGAGATTGGGATACCAAACTGTACACTCTAAATATATGCAGTTTATTGTATGTTAACTGTATCTCAATAAAAGTTCTTAAAAATAAAAAAAATAAAATTTAGGAGCTCTCTACAATCATGTTTCATATCATGTGGACTGGAGGCAGATGCATTGCTCAGAAGAAAGAGTGAAGCTCAGAGAGGCATTCAAAGAAGACGGAGGCGGGTGGTGTTTGAGTCTCCAATTCCATAAAGTTTCTGAGGCCCAGCTGCTTGCTTGCTTTCTCTTCCTTCCTTCCTTCTGCCTGCCTTCCCTCCCTCCCTTCCTTCCTTTTCCCTCTCTCTCTCTCCTTCCTTCCTCCCTCCCTCCCTTCCTTCCTTTCTTCTCTCTCTCTCTGGCTGCATCGGGTCTTAGTTGCAGCACGGGATCTTGAGGCCCAGGCTCTTCATTGTGGCGTGTGGACTTCTCTAGTTGTGGCATGCGATTTTTCTCTTTCCAGTTGTGGCACGCGGGCTCCAGAGTGCGTGGGCTCTGTAGTTTGCAGCACGTGGGCTCTCTAGTTGAGGTACTCGGGCTTAGCTGCTCCATGACATGTGGGATCTTCGTTCCCCAACCCGGTATCAAACCCATGTCCCCTGCATTGGAAGGCGGATTCTTTACCACTGGACCACCAGGGAAGTTCCCCTGTTGAATTCTTGCTCCTGGGTTCCAAGAGACCCATTGGTTCCAAGGGTCCACTGTTCCTTAAAGTAAATCCATCTTTAGGCTTAAGCTATTTTGAGTCTCTACCACTCACAAATAAGAGTCTGCAGTTGAGTAGATGAACACAGGTATCCTCAAATAGATTCCAGGTAAGCGAGCCTTGGTACCTGGCCTTAACAGGCTCACAGTTTGGACTGCAGTCTGGTGCCCCTAGAGGGAACCTTCTCCAGCACAGGCCAGCACTCTTTGTTCCCTTCTTCTGCGGGACACTGCTGCCTCACTTGGGATAATTAATCAGAGGTGATTGCCCTTACCCTCTTTTTTATGGAGGATTTCTCTATTGTAAGCACATCTTATTTTTATGTGTGGATATCGAACTTTGGTTAGAATTTAACTACCCTATTTGTCACTAAGATCACCCAGAAGATCACTCTAGGGCTGTTATAGGCCCAACTGGCAAGTGTTGCAAAGGTCAAGATGTCAAGAGGCCCCCAAAATAAGACGCGAGCACCAGATGGGACTTCAAGAGGTATACTAAAAATCTTCACTACTTCTGCGTCTCTTGATAACGACCCTATTCACCATGAGCCAGGGGTTGTTATAGTGATAGGAGAGTCAGGCTCTGAGTTTTCGGGGGATTGGAGGGAAGAATTTTGAAGATATTGTGCTGCAGGGAAAGGGTATGTCCTGTATATACAGACAGTCCTCAACTTTGCTAAATTCAAGACTTGAACAGTCTACACTTTCACACTTTTCATACACTATATGCTGACAGACTCAAGGCAGTTTTCTAAGACTGGACTTGAACTTTTAATCTGTCAGCTGACTCTGGATGATTTCAGGCTGACTCCTGGGGGTGCTGTGTAGCTGCCAAGAGTCCCATTTCAGCATCACCGGTTGTCATCAGGCTCAGAAGAGCAACTGATGTCATTATTTAAATATTTAATTGAATAGAAAATACTATACAAATGACAGTGCTGATCAGGGATAAGAAACAAAGGTCTCATGAACTTAACACAGCTGAGACAAAAGTGGGGATGATTTAGCTTCAAGTCAGGTGTTGACCACACTGAAACTAGTCAATTGCATGTTTACTTGTGAAGGAAAAAAAAAAAAAACTAACTTTTTGTAGGACAATAAAAGACCCAGTAGAACAGGAAAATGCATTCTTTTGAACAGGGCCTGAAATGTTGTATGGCCTGCTTCCACAGCCCTGAGAAGCACAATAAAGATAGTCCAATTTTCTGTGATTCTGAAAGGCAGCCTATTCTTGGCTTTTTCTGTGTTACTTTGACAGCTCCAAGAAGGTTCTGGCCACTAAACCTTAACAGGGTTGTAAAAACTGTATCATGTTCCAAACTTTCTAAATCAAGATTATATTGTTTTTGTTAAAAACAAGACAGCAGACCCAAAATGGAGTTGTGGGAAGACATTCTGGAACCTTTTTGAAACATTGAAAATGTTGAAGTATGTGGGCCCAGCGATGGGATTCAGAATGTCCTGCTTGAGCAGTGGAGGAGCTGAGGGTGCGGGGCGTGGAGACTAATATCACCCTGTTTGGTCCTGAGGGATGGCTGGTTAGCCAAAGACGGGTAAGATTCCTCAGAGGAGGAACAACCTAAGACAGGCACAGCCGCAGAGGGGCCAACAGGGGTGGTGCACAGAACCTTCCTTATATCACCGTGTTTGGCCCTGGAGGATGACTGGCTAGCCAGAGACGGGTAAGATTCCTCAAGGGAGGAACAACCTAAGACAGGCACAGTCGCAGAGGGGCCCACACGGGTGGGGCACAGACCCCCAATATCTGAGAGAGGTCTCCTGCCCCCAGGGCTGTTTTGCTCTCCACCCCCAGCTCAAATCCACACCTGCTCAACTCAGACCCAGGAAGTACACAAAGATAATTGCCTCAATCATGTGAGGCCTTTGACTGTTTATGAGTGTCACCTGAGAATGTCAGCCCACGGAACTCAATAAAAGCAGCCTGGGATGAGTCAGCGGGGCTCTTGATCCGAGAGGTCTTGAGCCCCCCGGTCCCACTTTTCTCTTCAGTCTGTGTCTGCGTCTTCTTCAAGCTTGCGGCACCCGTCACTCGCCTCGAGTCGCCGAGCTGGTCTCGGCATGGAGTCACTTATACTAAGCCTCGTAACAGCTAATTGAGACTTAATAATTATAGTTTTGGTCTTTCCTGGAAATGCAGTCTTAAACCAGTCAATGAGGAATCACCTGGTCAGTGAGGTAATCTGACTGATAGACTGCTGCTCTCCCCTAAGGAAAGGTGACCTTGCTGCAATCCATCCACTTTCTGCTAGTTTAAATTCCTTACTCCATTCCTTCTGCCAGTAAGTCTTTCATTTTGTATAGCTCCTGGGAGCTCCTATTTGCTAGATGGGATGCTTCCTGATTCATGAATTATTGAATGAAGCCAATAAGATCTTTAACATTTCCTCAGTTGAATTTCTTAACACTTTGTAATATAAATAGCGCTACAACTAACAATCTATATTTAGATGATGACAGAGGTGATAGATACATAGACAGATTTGTGGATAGATGACAGGGAGATATTTGCTGAGACTTATAGAACCTTTAATCCATGAAGTCTGCATCTGATTCTCTGGGAGAAAGAGGATCCAGACCTCAAGGACTGGGATGCTAGGATTTCTGAACCGATGAGTTAAAATAGCTTGGGAATGTGCTGTCTGTTGGGGAATAGCCACAGGAGGACACATTTTACTCATTAATGCTGATGCAGGCCAGATTGCTTTCCAAGAAAGCCCGCCCTGTCACTTTTTCCAGCCATTCTGGTTTGAGGACACAGAGGAAATTAAGAAAGGCTGGGTATTCTTGGAAGGAACACTATGCCTGAGCTTGGTGGCCAGAGTTTCAGAGGGGGGTGCGCAATGCAGGGGGTGATGACAGAAAGAGCAGCTCCCCAGGTCCTCCAGGCAAAAGAAGGGGATTCGGCAACTGGCGACTTCCAGAGACCACACTCCGCGACTTCCAGAGACCCAGGTTTGGAGGCCTGAGAAGGTTCCACTCCAGAATCCAAGTATGACCCTATTTCCCCTGGTGCTTCTGAAACATGGCCAGGGCTCACTTGGTAGCCAATTATTCTATCTTAAGAGATTCTGCAACTTGGATAGTTGATTTGGAAGGAAGCGGCTAAGTACCCAGCAAAGTTAGTCCAGGGGATCTTAACTGAGAACACATTACCTAGAGAGATGTTTCAAAAGTCATAGACCCTGAACCCCAATTCTGAACCCACTGAATCAGAAAATCTGGGGCCTAGACCCAGTTAGTCTGAGAAAATTTGTAGAGATTCTAATGCAAACCCCGAGTTAAGGGCCAGCACAAGAGAACATGGTGCCAGTAAGGGCAGGCCACGGCCTTCATAGTTTCTTTTTATGTTAAAAATGTCAGTTTTGGGACTTACCTGGCGGTCCAGTGATTAAGACTCCGAGCCTCCACTGCAGGGGACACGGGTTCAATCCCGGTTGGGAAATTAAGATCCCACATGCCACGGTGTACTAGACCAGCCTTTCCATTTTAATGAGCATACAAATCATACATCTTGTTCAAGTGCAGATTCTGATTCAGCAGGTCTAGGGTGGCGCCTGACAATGTACATTTCTAACAAGTTCCCGGATGATGCTTATGCTTCTGGTCCATGGTGCACACTTTCAGTAGCAAGGGGGCTGGGTCAGTGGTTCTTAACCTGGGGTGAGTTTGCTATCAACACCCCCAGGGGACATCTGGCAGTGAGAAATGTCTGGAGATGTTTCTGCTTGTCAGCTGGAAGTGGAGGGTGTTAACCACCTAGGTGGTAGAGGCCAGGGGCCCTGCTAAACATCCTCTGGTGCACAGGACAGTGCCCACTGCAAAGAATTATCCAACCAAAGTGTCTGTGGCTCTGAGGCTGAGAAACCCTGGGCTAAGACCAAATGCAGAATTTATTAGGTTTCTGAAAAGTAGTTACTTTAGTCTTAACTCCTTGCCCCATCAAAGGTATAAAAAGGTTGGTGACTGGACTTAAGGAGGAAAATTTTGGGGGAGAATTTTCTAGAAGGAGAGGTGTGTTTCCTTCACTCCTAGTGACTGAAGAAAAGCATTCCTTGGAGAACTCACCTAAGTACCCAAGCCTCAAAGAACTGGCTTTAAACATTCAACAAATCCGAAACCAGTTCACAGCAGCAGTGCTCAGATAAGAACTCTCCCGTTTCCCGTTTCTCTCTTGCTTTTTTTTGTATTCCACTTTCAAGCTAGCTACTCAAAAGTTAACTCCTCGGAATGCATTCCCCATTTTAGGCTTCCCACCTGGGTCCCAGATTATAGCCTTCACCCTGAGAATCTTCTCACCCCTTCTTACCCCCAACCAGGGCCTCATTGAAACACTTTCCTTGACCATCCTAGCCTGGGGTGGTCTGGCCTTTTTTCTGTTTTTTTCTAGATTAGCTGTCACAGCACCCTACCTATGCCCCTATGATCACAGCTCTCTTCACATTGTGTTTTCTTTTCTTTTTTTTTTTTAAACAGCTTTATAGAGATGTAATTCACATTCCATATAATTCACCCATTTAAAGAATATCATTCAGTGGTTTTTAGTGTATTCAGAAATATGTGCCATCATCATCACAGTCAATTTTCGAACAACTTCAGCACCTCCAAAAGAAGCCCTGTACTCTTTAGGTATCACCCTTCTGGTATCACCCTTCATCCTCCGTCTCCCTCTAGTCCTAAGCAAACACTAATCTACTCTGTCTATAAATTTCCCTATTATAGACATTTCACACAAATGGAATAATACAGTATATGGTCTTTTGTAACTGGCGCCCTACGTAATGTTTTCAAGGTTTATCCATGCTGTAGCACGTATGAGCAATGCATTCCTTTTTATGGCCAAAAAATATTTCATTGTGTGGGTATGCTACACTTTGTTTACCCATTTGTCACTTGATGGACATTTGGGTTGTTTCCACCTTTTGGCTATTGTGAACAGTGCTGCTGTGACCATTTGCATACAAGTTTTTGGAATTATTGGGTCATAGGGTAACTCTATGTTTAGTCATCTCAGGACCTGCCGGACTGTTTTCCACGTGGCTGCACCACTTTACACTGCCACCCGCAGGGTCTGAGGTTTCCAATCTCTTCACATTCTCATCAACACTCATGTGTTTTTCTGATTAGCCATCTTGATGGATATGAAGGGTTACCTCATTGTGGGTCTGATTTTCATTTCCCTGATGGCTAATGATGTTGGGCATCTTTTCATGTGCCCTTTGGCCATCTGTATTTCTTCCTTGGAGAAAAGTCTACTCAGATCCTCTGCCTATATTTTAATTGTATGTTTGTTTGTTTTTGTTATTACTGCATTGTAAGAATTCTTTATATATTCTGCAGACAAGTCACTTCTCAGACATAAGATTTACAAAAGCATTCTTCCATCCTGTGGGCTATCTTTTCACTTTCTTGAGAGGGAGCAAAGATAACCCGTAGAGGAATCTTATGTTTGGCAAAAATAACCAGGCCCTAGTATCCCTGCCACATGTAGTCAAAGTCTGGGGCTGCCCAGTAAGACTCTGGCCTCAGGGTGGAAGCTGAGGCAGATCATGAGATGCAAACAGCTGGAGGCTGTCAGCTACCTGCACACCTGGTGGCTAAAGGCCATGTTCTCTCTTGAGGGAGATCCAACTGTCACATCTCCATGGCTCTCAGTGTCTTTTGTTTTCAAAAGGATAATCCCCCAAAATATATTTTCTTTCTCTTTTTTATTTTTTTCAGAAGCAAGATGAGGAGAGGCAGTGTTTCTTCAGCTGAAAACAGAGTCCTCAGCCTGGGTCCTGCGAGCCAAGGGTGTCTGTAATGTTCCCTGGTGGTGTTCCCAGGATGAAGCAGTGCATCCAAGGGACTAGCTCCAAGTGGACCAGGGTGGCCAGATGCTCAACAGACCTGGAGTCCCAAAGGTACCAAAGATCCTTGGGCACGGGTGCCTTGGAGCAGAATATTTGAGAAACCTGCAGGCCTGGACCGTGAATGAAGACAGAAGAAGAAGACAGAGAGAACCAATGTCAGGGTGAAGCCAGGTTTTTTCCTAGGTGAGTGGGCCTGGCCTGGCGCCTGTGCTGTGGTGGGTAAAATAGCACCCACATAAACAAGACACCAGACTTCCCTGGCAGTCCAGTGGTTAAGACTCTGCACTGCCAATGCAGGGGGCAAGGGTTAGATCCCTGGTCAGGGAACTAATATCCCACGTGGTGTGCGGCCAAAAGATAGAAAAACAACAACAACAAATATATATATAAGGAACAAACTGGGAAGAAATATTTGTAACATATATAATAAAAATTAAAAAAGACAAAAACAAAAATACAAGACACCATTTCCTGCCTCCTTTCCCACTGCTTGCTCTAATGTCTTCTCATTCTATTCTTGCCTAGTTTCTTATAAATATACTATTCTGTAAACTCATGGTGGATTCTGTGATCCCCCATCAGAAATGAAGATCCCCTTTCAGGAAAGAAGCACGAATTACCTCAGAGTGACCCCCATAGATAAGCCTCAGCCGCCTTCAAGAATAGCCTCAGCTGAGGAGAGGCATCTCACCCAAGGTCACGTCCACATCTCAGGCAGCCCATATCTAAGGACTGATTGACATAGGAGGATAACAGTCAGGGCCTCTCACTCCACCTCCCAGTTCAAACCAGCTCTGAAGGTTTATCCCAGCTTTAGCTAGAAGCAGCTCAGGCTCCAACGGAAACATCAGGAGATCCTGGCTACCCTTTCTCTCTCTATCCTGCTCCACATCAAAGGAATCTCCCATCAGCATAGTTCTCCAGTCTCTGTAGTCCATCCAAAGCTCTGGGCGAAGCCAAGGCTGCAACACATAGAAGCTTAGAGCAAGGGGAGGCCGAACACACGAACTGGACTAGGTGCTATTTGTGGCGCTTTGCAGATCCAACAACTAGGAGAGGGTGAGGAGGAAAAGAGACATGCCACTCAGATTGCATTGCACTTCTCAGATTGCTCTTCTGGAAAATTCAGCTCCAAGAAAGCAACCAGCCTTCTAACTGTAAATCAATTTCAGGTAATTCTTCCTTTCCTCCCTCACTTCCTCTCCCCTTTCTGTTTCTTTCTTTCTCTCTCTCTCTTTCTTTTTCTTTCTCTCTTTCTCCCTCACACCTTTCCTTCCTTCCCTCCCTCCCTTTCTTTCTCTTTCTTTCCATTCTTCTAAATTTTTTTCCAAAAATTAAAAAACAAACAAACCCATACTTATTACAAACACTTTAGAACGCACAGCAAAGTCCTAAAATGGAAAGACAGCTACCACTCAGAGACAATCACCAGTAACATTCTGATAGTTCCTTTCGGCCTTATTAATGTACACAGTTTAAAAATCATAGATGAGGGACTTCCCTGGCAGTGCAGTGGTTAAGACTCCACACTTCCACTGCAGGGGGCGACGGTTTGATCCCTGGTTGGGGAACTAGGATCCCGGATACCTCGCCGTGTGGCAAAAAAAAAGAAAAAAAAATCATAAATGAGAACATACTTGAAGAACTCTTGCAGCAAAGGCTTCCCTCTGTCCAAGCCCTTGTCTGATTCCCTCCCATGCTGTACAATGACTCTGGGCTTTGTCATCCTGACTGGCTTAGGCCAATGCTGATGTAAAGGCCTGGATCTAACACCTCCCCACTCCCACCACATTTATATATATATGACAAGTATACCCCAAATATTTATCTAATGTCATTCTGGTGTCACACATTATTTTCCACATAAGAGAGAATATCTCTATTATTAACCTTATTTTTCATAGATTTCTCAGCACTTACTATGTTTATTCTTTCAAGTAACTGTGTACTGGACACTTGTCATGTCTTGGAGCCGCCTCTTTAGAGCACTTTCTGCTATATGAATCCTGCTCCTTCCCCATCTCCCAAGAGAAAAGCCAGGAAATGTGAGTTCCCTGCCTCCCTTGCAGCTAAGGGATGGGCATGTGACCTAGGCTCCAGCAATTCCACATACTTGTGTGAAACTTTAGAAATAAACAATGTGAGAAAGCAGGCTCTGTGTGGAATCTGTTCCTTCGTGAGGGTGACAACTGACATCTAGCTCTGAGGGCTGGCAATAGCTGTGAGGCTGAGTTTCAGGCATGACCATGGCATTCGTGCTGGTGGCAGTAGCAGTCACAGCAGATCTGCATCCCTGGCATCAGTGCTGAGGGGTTCAGTGCCCGGCAGTGGAAAGACTGGTTCCCTCATTAGGTCAGTTCTGCAATGTGTCTGGGCACTGTTCCTGTGAGCCCAGTCCCAAGGGGTTCTGAGAGTTCCCCAATGCTGATTAATAAATACCTTTTCTGTGCAGACAAGCTAGAGTGTGTTTTGATGTTTGTGACTGAGAATCTTGACTGACACACTGGGCAAAACTACATTAGAGAAGAAAGGCATTGTATCCAGAATGAACTGTATGTATTCTCTGGAGTCTAGACTGACCCCTGATATTTACAGTGTGACCCATGTGGACCAGCAGCACCTTGGGAATTTGTAGAAATGCTTAATCTTACCTCTACTTCAGTCTTGCTGAATCCAAATTTGCATTATAACAAGATCTCCGGGGATTTGTAAATACAGACTGAGAAGCATTGGTCTAGCGATTCCTGGCTACACTTTAAAATCACCTGGGGACCATTTTAAAGATTGATGTCCATTTACATCCTACAAGACAACAATTGATTCAAGAAAGAATCATCAGTGGAGCCAAAACCACAGGGTAAAAGGTTCCTGGGGAAGAGTTTTTCCGCACAGTTCAAAGAATTTCCCCACAGTTCAAAGAATTTCCCCACAGATGACTTATCAGTTATAAACCAGAGAGAAATCTGGCAGACACTATGTAAAGAAGTGACAAAACATCATGGGACTTCCCTGGTGGTCCAGTGGTAAAGAATCCGCCTTCCAATGCAGGGGACACAGGTTCGATCCCTGGTCTGGGGAACTAAGATCCCACATGATGTGGAGCAATTAAGCCTGAAGATCCTGAGTGCCAAAACTAAGACCTAATGCAGCCAAACAATTAATTAATTAATTATTTAAAAAAACAAACAAAACTTAACATCACAATCAGTCAAAGTGACAGCATGAGCCCCCTGATAAGAACATGACATCAGCTATGTAGAATTTCTGCCAAAAATGATTAACCTGAATCTCATACTGCGGTTGCAAAAACCAGACAAATCCAAATTGACAATCTGCAGAACAGCTGCCCAGACTCTTCAAAAACTCTTCAAAAAGCTTCACGAGAGTCTAAACTGGGAACTGTTTTAGATAAAAGGCAACTGAAGATGCATGATAATTAAATATACTGTATAATTTTTAATTACAAACTGAACTGGGGAAAGGGTATGAAGGACATTTTCAGGACAATTTTGGGGAGATCTGAGTATTAGCAGAATTGTATCAATGTTAAATGCTCTAGGTGTGATAATTATAATGGGCTTTGTGAAATTAACTTTTTAAATCTCAGCTACACTTGGAGTTGGGACAGGCCTGTAGGGGGAGCTCTCATGCCCGCCACGCATCATCAATTGCTCCGAATAGGAAGAGACCTCACCTACATCTCTGACCGGCAGGTGCCTCTACTTTACTATCCAGCAGGGAGAAGAAAACGTCTCTCTACCCCATGACAGCCCAGCTAATCAAAGATTGTAGCAGCCCAACCAATGAGAAGTCACCATACTTTGGACTCCCAGCTTCCTCCAGTGGACTCTTTGGTTATCATAGAGCCTCTCAACTCCCCTCTTTTCCCCATAAAAGCAAGTTCCCCTTCCTTGTTCTCTGGATTTGCCTGTAGTGTGCTGTAGTTCATACATCCAAAATTGGAATCCCTCTGCTATCCTTAAACTCACTTTTGCTGGTAAAATGGCTGGCTATTATTACAGTTGACATATTCGGTGTCAGAAGTGGGGTCCAAAGGAGATGGACCCGAGAAATAATGGCTCCCAGAACTGAACGAGATACTGCAGCAAGCCCTTTATGCCCACTGCTTCTGTGGGTCACCACCTGCTTTCAGTCTGGAGTCTCATCTTGGATTCCAGGCTCCACTCTTTTTGCATTTTGAGCTCTTGGGCCTTATTTGGGATCTGGAAAGGTTTTGTTCTTTCTGGTTCAAGTTTTCATCCTTGGTGAGTACTCAGTTGTTTTCTGGAGCACGATAGTGAGGTTCTCTTCTGGGGACTAAGCTAACTGGAATATAAGAGTTTGTTTTATCCCTTTTGGAATCTGGGCTAGGACTCCAGCTACTTTCTTGGGTTTCCAAGAGAACTTAAGAAAATGAGACCCTGGCCATCTAAATGCTCTGAGGGCAGCCCTCCTTTGGTGGCTCCAGCTGGTTTCATGTTTAAAAACTACGGACTCCTCACATGCACATTTTAAATTAAGTGGGCTGAAAAAACTAAAGGGAATTCAGAATTACAGTGGCCATTATGGGGGATTTTCACTCTTCTCAAACTTATTTTTTTTAATTTATTTATTTATTGGATTTATTTATTTTTTATTGGCTGTGTTGGGTCTTCGTTGCTGCACATAGGCTTTCTTTTGTTGCTGCGAGTGGGGGCTACTCTTCATTGTGGTGTATGGGTTCCTCACTGTGGTGGCTTCTCTTGTTGTGGAGCACGGGCTCGAGGCACGTGGGCTTCAGTAGTTGTGGCACATGGGCTCAATAGTTGTGGCTCACAGGCTCTAGAGCACAGGCTCAATAGTTGTGGCACATGGGCTTAGTTGCTCCATGGCATGTGGGATCTTCCTGGGGCAGGGATTGAACCCGTGTCCCCTGCATTGGCAGGCAGATTCTTAACCACTGCACCACCTAGGAAGTCCTCAAACTTATTTTAAGACCATGGTTTTAAAATTAAACAAAACAAATGGTATATTTATTTTTATTGGTACCCGGAAGCTCCCAAATACACACAAAACTCTAAAATTGCCTCTTTGCAAGATACCGTTTCTAAATTGGCAGAAACAACCAAAAAACTAGAAAAGAAAAAGATGACTGAGACTTCCCTGTCTTTCCAGTGGTTAAGACTCCATGCTTCCAATGCAGGGGATGCGGGTTCTATCTCTTGTTGGGGAACTAAAATCCCACATTCTACATGCCACGTGGCATGGCCAAAAAAAATTAAAAAAAAAAAAAAAGAAAAGAAAAGAAAAAGAAAAAAAGAACAAAATGACTTCTGAAGCCTCATACTTCTTGTGTTCTCGTCCCCCAGATTCTTTGTCTCAGGGGCCATCTTGTGTGTCTTCTCTGGCCCCTTGGCCTCAGATTCCACCTTGTGCTCTGGCCCCACCCTCAATGCCACCTTCCTCTTTCCTCTGTGAAAACTGGCCCCTTTAATATTGAACCCTCTGAGGATTCAAATGCTAAACCCCTAGATACTGTTTGTAAGTTATCTGGAGCAAATAAACAACCAGAAGGAAAGATTTAAATAGCAGTTGCCCTAGATTTTTGATAATAGGAGAAAACTTGCTTTCTGTTTCTGTCTGTTGAAGTTTTTGGTAAGTCACCCCATCCTGTTCAAAAGGGGGAAACTTTGTTGTAAATAAGTCCAACTTACAGAGTACCCTTAAAAGAGAGGGGTCCATAAATAGGCATTTCTCCAAAGAAGACATATGGATGGCCAAGAGGCACATGAAAAGCTGCTCAACATCACTCATTATTAGAGAAATGCAAATCAAAACGACAATGAGGTATCACCTCACACCGGTTAGAATGGGCATCATCAGAAAATCCACAAACAGTAAATGCTGGAGAGGGTGTGGAGAAAAGGGAACCCTCTTGCACTGCTGGTGGGAATGTAAATTGATACAGCCACTATGGAGAACAGTATGGAGGTTCCTTGCTAAACTAAAAATAGAACTACCATATGACCCAGCAATCCCACAGCTGGACGTATACCCAGAGAACACCATCACTCAAAAAGACACATGCACTCCAATGTTCATTGCAGCACTATTTACAATAGCCAAGACATGGAAGCAACCTAAACGTCCATCAACAGACGAATGGATAAAAAAGATGTGGTACATATACACAATGGAATATTACTCAGCTGTAAAAAGCAAGGAAACTGGGACATCTGTAGAGACATGGATGGACCTAGAGACTGTCATACAGAGTGAAGTGAGTCAGAAAGAGAAAAACAAATATCGTATATTAACACATATATGCAGACTATAGAAAAATGGTACAAATCAACCGGTTTGCAAGCCAGAAATAGAGACACAGATGTAGAGAACAAACATATGGACACTAAGTGGGGAAAGAGGGGAGGGTTGGGGGGGAATGAACTGGGAGATTGGGATACCAAACAGTACACTCTAAATATATGCAGTTTATTGTATGTTAACTGTACCTCAATAAAATTTCTTAAAAAATAAAAAAATAAAATAAAAAAAAAAGGGAAAAAAGAGAGGGGTCCAAACCCTTAGGGAGACAATGTAATGCATTCTTTGATTGGTATACATAAGTGTCTAAAAGGCAAATTGACTCCATAATCAGCTCTAAAAGCATCCTTACAGCATGCCAGGAACACAATTTGGATCTAACTATTCTTTAGTTTGTATCTGAGACATGGCTAAAATTGAAAACAAACCTAGAAGGTCCCTGTTTGCATCTGTCTGTATTTTCATTTGTGTCTATATGTATGTATGTGTTGTAGATGCGTGGTTTTTTTTTTTCCCTTTTCTACTTGCAGATGGTATTGCTAAAATTAATTTATAAACGAGTCCTATTTAACTGGCTTAAAAACAAACAAGCACTTATATGAGTTGAAATATAACAGAGACCGGACCAGGTGCTTTTCAGGTTTACATGACCTGAGATAAATTTTGGTGAATGAAAGCTAGTTTGGGGTTTAATTAAAACACACATATCTTTGGAGTTATCAACACTGAAAATAATTGCAGGCATACAATTTTTATTCCACCTAGTTTACTGGTCAGATAAGTTCATGTTATCTTTGTTAACAAAATTTGTTGGCAAGAAAAATAACTTGGTATGATAAAAACTTTTGTGAGTGATCTATACATGACAGCTGAAAACAAGCAAATTGGATGTGAATGAGATAAAAGTTTATAGGTAATGCTTAAAGGTAGCTTCCCCAAATCTTTTTGGTAATTTGAAACCTTACAGTTTTGCTCAGTTAAATGGTGGGTAGTCATTAAATATCTACATCATTCCCAAGTAAGATAAAATACTAAAACATTATGAAAAAAGGGTTCACCCACTTTGGGATTCCTTTACAAAGGGATTAAAGATAGTTGGATCTACTGGTAAGCATACCATATTTTGGAAATTTTACTATGGGGAAAATATGCTTTTAGGAATTATGAAATGTGTGAAGAAATTTGTCAGTAACAGGCCATTCTAGTGAAGCTACTAGAAATAATAAGGGAAAACAACTCTGTATTCAAGGAAAGGAGAATATGTGTTTTAGTATTGAAAGGTGTGAGGAATGGAAATTTGGTTGAGGGAAAGAAAGTAATTTTGTCCTAAAATGAGGCTATTTCAGAATAGGAAAGATAGAACAAAATCTAAATGGAAACAGTAAGCTGAAAAAGAATCTTTGAAAAAAGAAACTTTATGTGTGGTCAATCTGGTGAAGATTATAAAGGTTTTGAGACTAAGCTTTAAAATCGGTGGTGTACTTATATAAAACCAAAACTTAAATTTTCTTTCATTTGGTAAAAGAACAAGATTTTCTTGGAATATTGGTCTACCCCTGACAAAAAAATTGTGACAGGTTTTTCCTTACCTTTACATAATCTGCTTAGAAAACAGAGATTTCTGTTTTACAAAATTATTTCCTGTGCTTCACGTTGTCAATCAAGTCTCTGATTAGTTAAGAATACTGAATCTTCTCAGTATTAAAAGAGCGAAGTCTCCCTTACAACTATGTAACATTTTCTATTTTTCTCTGAAATCTTTTAGTGTTACTTTGATCAAATAGATAATTATTTTATAATCATCTGTCATCTGTTTAAGTTCTGTACCTATTGCTTGTTGAACCTTTGCAAAAATGACATGCCTAATAAGATGAGCTTGTTCAGCATGCTGAGGTAATTTCTAGCACTTACAACCTTGACTAAATATGGACTTTTAACAAGAAATGCCTGAGAGTTCTTCCTACCACCTTTTTTTGTTACTCAAATGTACCTCAAGAGGTTTCTGATTTGTGTACTTTCCCTCCAACATGGCACATAACAACCAGGGAAGATCCTTCCTGGCACCAAGGGACAAAACACTATGTGCAGAGCTCCTGACTTTCGATCAGCAGTGCTTTCAAGGAAAGATTTTGATCAAAAGGGGGAAATGTGGAATCAAAGAAACCTCAGCTAAAACTGGAGTCAGGACAGGCCTGTAGGGGGAGGTCTCATGTCCCACCATGCATCATTGATTGCTCCAAAAAGGAAGAGATATATGCTTACATCTCTGACAGGAAGATGCCTCTACTTTACTACCCAGCACAAGAAGAAAACTTCTCTCCACCCATAACAACCCAGGTACTTAGAGACTACAGTAGCCCAACCAATGAGAAAGCCCCATACTTTGGACTCCAGCTTCTTCCAATGGACTCTTTGGTTATCACAATCTCCTTCCAATTCCCTGCTTTTTCCTATAAAAATCTCCCTTCCTTATTCTCTGGATTTGCCTACGGTCCACAATGGTTCACATATCCCAAATTGCAAGTCCTCTGCTTTTCCCAAATAAATTCACTTTTGCTAGTAAAATAACTGGCTATTACATTATTAGAGTTAACAGGTTATGCATAAGAGTACACTTATTCTTAGGAAATACATACTGAAATATATAAATATCTACACTTTAAATAGTTTAGAAAATATATACAAAAGAGAAAAATAAAAACAAAAGTTACAAAATGCCAAACGTTAACATTTGGTAAACTTAGGTCAAGGGTCAGCACATTTCTTCTGGCAGGGCCAGACAGTAAATATGCTAGGCATTATAGTCTCTGTTGCAATACTCAACTCCGGTATTTTAGTGTGAAAGCAGCCATATGTAAACAAATAGGTGATAAAACTTTACTTATGGAAAACTGTGTACTAATTTTATCTCATTAAGATTAGAAAACAGCCATTTCAAAAATTTCCTTCTCTGAAAGGACATGCACCAAAATGTTACCAATGATGACTGCTGGAGCAGGGAGTTGGTGAAAGGGAACTTCATGTTTTACTTTATATACTTCTGTATTGTTTAAATGTTCAAAAGAGTGCTTTGATTTTTTGTTCTCTTTTTTTTTTTTTCATTAAGTTGCATCTTGGATTAGACAGCTTTTGCTGCAGTAACAAACGACCCCCAATCTCAGCAGATTATAACAACAAATATTTGTTTCTCATGTTACATGAAGGCTGAGGATAGGCTGCATTTTGGATCTGTGTATTTTTTCACTCTGGAACCCAGGTCAAAAGAAGAGACCTAACTGAAACATACTGTTCTCATAGCAGAGGGCACAACCACTAGAGACCAAGCCAAACCATGCAATTTTTTGCATTTAAAGTTTCTGCTCAGACATGATATGAATGTCATTCCTGCTCACATGCCAAAGGCCAAAAGAAGTCACATGGCCAAGCCTCACAATGGACTACTTAGCAAGCAGGTATGTATAATCACCTTATAGGGAAGAGAAGGAGTAATGGTGAAACAATGATATACTCTACCATACTTCTGTTGAATTAATTAGACCTACTTGGAGGAAATGTATTTTTTTTGTTCTTATATAATTTTTTTCCTATTGACTCATCTTTTTTTTCTTTTCAGTTTTTCATTGCCTGTTTGAAGACAGAGGCAGAAGAGTTTTCCGCAATGCTTTGCACACTATGGGTGGTAACCCATTTAGTAAGTCATGAGATTAATTGAGTGCAAGCACAAGCAACTGTTTAAAAGGAACAGACTAGTGGCTTCTCCTTTGTCTCTGGATGTGGGGTGGTTTTTTTTGGTGAGTTCCAGTGTCTTTCTGTCGATGGTTGTTCAGTAGTTAGTTGTAATTCCAGTGCTCTTACAAGAGGGAGTGAGCAGACGTCCTCCTACTCCGCCATCTTGATTCTTCTCTCTACTCCAGTATGATGTTGAATAGGAAAAGCAAGAGAGAACATTTTTGCCTTGTTGTAAAGCTTAGGAGAAAAGCATTTCATTAAGTATCGAGTGTATAGAGAAAAAGATGGCGGCGAAGTAGAGAGACGTGGAGTGCATCCCTCTCCACAGATGCATTGGGAATGCACGGAAGGATGCAGTCATTCCCACAGAGAACCAGCTGAACACCAGCAGACAGCCTCGGACACCGGAAAGGGCTGCGGAGAACCTGACATAGCCGACTGAATATTCATCTAATCCAATACTTGGACATTAGTCTGAGGCTTGGACAGTCTTCTATAAACACCTCTATCACCAGGACAAGCAACCCCAAAAGCTTGGACAACCATGAGGAAACAAAGAAACACCATGCAGGCAAAGGAGCAGGAAAAAAACCCACAAGACCAAATAAATGAAGAGGAAATAGGAAAAATGCCTGAAAAAGAATTTAGAGTAATGATAGTAAAAATGATACAAAATCTCGATAACAAATTAGAGAAAGTACAAGAAACAGTTCATAAGAACTCAGAAAAACAAACAGCAATGGATAACAAAATAACTGAAATTAAAAATACTCTAGATGCTCTAACCAGCAGAATGACTGAGGCAGAAGAACGAATAAGTGAGTTGGAAGATAGAATGGAAGAAATAAACGCCACAGAGCAGGAAAAAGATAAAAAAATAAAAAGACTAGAAGACAGCCTCAGAGACCTCAGTGATAACCTTAAACGTACCAACATTCGAATTATAGGCATCCCAGAAGAAGAAGAAAACAAGAAAGGGTCTGTGAAAATATTTGAAGAGGTTCTAGTGGAAAACTTCCCCAACATGGGAAAGGAAATAATGAACCAAGTCCAAGAAGCACAGAGAGTCCCATACAGAATAAACCCAAGGAGAAATACACCAAGACACATATTAATCAAACTAACGACAATTCAACACAAAGAAAAAATATTAAAAGCAGCAAGAGAAAAGCAACAAACAACATATAAGGGAAAACCCATCAGGATAACAGCTGACCTTTCTACAGAAACTCTGCAGGCCAGAAGGGAATGGCAGGATATACTGAAAGTCCTGAAAGAGAGAAACCTACAGCCAAGAATACTCTACCCAGCAAGAATCTCATTCAGATTTGAGGGAGAAATCAAAAGCTTTCCAGACAAGCAAAAGTTAAGAGAATTCAGCACCACCAAACCAGCCTTACAACAAGTGCTAAAGGAACTTCTCTAAGTAGGAAACACAAGAAAAGGAAAACACCTACAAATACAAACCCAAAACAATTCAGAAAATGGTAATTGGAACACACATGTCAATAATCACTTTAAATGTAAATGGATTAAATGCTCCAACCAAAAGACACAGACTGGCTGAATGGATACAAAAACAAGACCCTTCTATATGCTGCCTACAAGAAACCCACTTCAGACCAAGGGATACATAGAGACTGAAAGTGAAGGGATGGAAAAAGATATTCCATGCAAATGGAAGTCAAAAGAAAGCTGGAGTAGCAATACTCATATCAGACAAATTAGACTTGAAAGTAAAGACTATTAAAAGAGACAAGGAAGGGCACTACATAATGATCAAGGGATCCATCCAAGAAGAACATATCACAATGGTAAATATCTATGCCCCCAATATAGGAGCACCTCAATACATAAGGCAAATGCTAACAGCTATAAAAGGGGACATCGACAGTAACACAATTATAGTGGGAGACTTGAACACCCCACTTACATCAATGGACAGATCATCCAAACAGAAAATAAATAAAAACACACAAGCTTTAAATGACACATTAGACCATCTCGACTTAATTGATATTTATAGGACATTCCATCCAAAAACGACAGACTACACTTTCTTCTCAAATGCACACGGAACATTTTCCAGGATAGATCACATCTTGGGTCACAAATCAAACCTCAGCAAATTCAAGAAAATTGAAATCATATCAAGCATCTTCTCAGACCACAACGCCATGAGACTAGATATCAATTACAGGAAAAAAACTGCAAAAAATACAAACACATGGAGGCTAAACAATTCACTATTAAACAACCAAGGAATCACTACAGAAATCAAAGAGGAAATCAAAAAATATCTAGAAACAAATGACAACGAAAACACAACAACCCAAAACCTATGGGACGCAGCAAAAGCAGTTCTAAGAGGGAAGTTTATAGCAATACAGTCCTACCTTAAGAAACAAGAAAATGATCGAATAAACAACCTAACCTTACACCTCAAACAACTAGAGAAAGAAGAACAAAGAAACCCCAAAATGAGCAGAAGGAAAGAAATCGTAAAGATCAGAGCAGAAATAAATGAAAAAGAAAGGAAAGAAACCATAAGAAAAATAAATAAAACTAAAAGCTGGTTCTTTGAGAAGATTAACAAAATTGATAAACCATTAGCCAGACTCATCAAGAAAAAAAGAGAGAAGATGCAAATCAACAGAATTAGAAATGAAAAAGGAGAAGTAACAACGGACACCTCAGAAATACAAAACATCATGAGAGACTACTACAAGCAACTATATGCCAATCAATTGGATAACCTGGAAGAAATGGATACATTCTTAGAAAAATACAATCTTCTAAGACTGAACCAGGAAGAAATAGAAACCATGAACAGACCAATCACAAGTACAGAAATTGAGGCAGTGATTAAAAATCTCCCAACACACAAAAGCCCAGGACCAGATGGATTCACAGGCGAATTCTATCAAACATTTCGAGAAGAGTTAACACCTATCCTTCTCAAACTCTTCCAAAATATTGCAGAAGGCGGAGCACTCCCAAACTCATTCTATGAGGCTACCATCACCCTGATACCAAAACCAGGCAAAGATGTCACAAAAAAAGAAAACTACAGACCAATATCACTGATGAATATAGATGCAAAAATCCTCAACAAAATACTAGCTAACAGACTCCAACAGCACATTAAAAAAATCATACACCACGATCAAGTGGGGTTTATCCCTGGGATGCAAGGATTCTTCAATATACGCAAATCAATCAACGTGATACATCATATCAACAAATTGAAGGATAAAAACCATATGATCATTTCAATAGATGCAGAAAAAGCTTCTGACAAAGTTCAACATCCATTTATGATAAAAGCTCTCCAGAAAATGGGCATAGAAGGAAATTACCTCAACATCATAAAAGCCATATATGACAAACCAAAAGCCAACATTGTTCTCAATGGAGAAAAACTGGAAGAATTCCCTCTAAGAACAGGAACAAGACAAGGGTGTCCACTCTCACCACTGTTATTCAACATAGTTTTGGAAGTGTTAGCCACAGCAATCAGAGAAGAAAAAGAAATCAAAGGAATCCAAATTGGAAAAGAAGAAGTAAAATTATCACTCTTTGCAGATGACATGATACTATATATAGAAAACCCTAAAGACTCTACCAGAAAACTGCTAGCACTCATTGATGAGTTTAGTAAAGTAGCAGGATACAAAATTAATGCACAGAAATCTCTTGCATTCCTATACACTAACAACGGAAGAGCAGAAAGAGAAATTAAGGAAACTCTCCCATTCACCATTGCAACCAAAAGAATAAAATACCTAGGAATAAACCTGCCTAAGGAGGCAAAAGATCTGTATGCAGAAAACTTTAAGACATTGATGAAAGAAATCAAAGATGACATAAACAGATGGAGGGATATACCATGTTCCTGGATTGGAAGAATCAACATCGTGAAAATGACTGTACTACCCAAAGCAATTTACAGATTTAATGCAATCCCGATCAGATTACCAATGGCATTTTTCACAGAACTAGAGCAAGAAATCTTACGATTTGTATGGAAACGCAAAAGACCCCGAATAGCCAAAGCAATCTTGAGAAGGAAAAATGGAGTTGGTGGAATCAGGCTTCCTGACTTCAAACTATACTACAAGGCCATAGTGATCAAGACAGTATGGTACTGGCACAAAAATAGAAAGGAAGATCAATGGAACAGAATAGAGAGCTCAGAAGTAAGCCCAAACACATATGGGCACCTTATCTTTGACAAAGGAGGCACGAATATACAATGGAAAAAAGACAGCCTCTTCAATAAGTGGTGCTGGGAAAATTGGACAGCAACATGTAAAAGAATGAAATTCGAACACTTCCTAACACCATACACAAAAATAAACTCCAAATGGATGAAAGACCTACATGTAAGGCCAGACACTATAAAACTCCTAGAGGAAAACATAGGCAGAACACTCTTTGACATACATCAAAGCAACATCCTTTTTGACCCACCTCCTAGAATCATGGAAATAAAATCAAGAATAAACGAATGGGACCTCATGAAACTTAAAAGCTTTTGCACAGCAAAAGAAACCATAAACAAGACTAAAAGGCAACCCTCAGAATGGGAAAAAATAATTGCCTATGAAACAACGGACAAAGGATTAACCTCCAAAATATACAAGCAGCTCATGCAGCTTCATACCAAAAAAGCAAATAACCCAATCCACAAATGGGCAGAAGACCTAAATAGACATTTCTCCAAAGAAGACATACAGATGGCCAACAAACACATGAAAAGATGCTCAACATCACTCATCATCAGAGAAATGCAAGTCAAAGCCACAATGAGGTATCACCTCACACCAATCAGAATGGCCATCATCACAAAGTCTGGAAACAACAAATGTTGGAGAGGGTGTGGAGAAAAGGGAACTCTCCTGCACTGTTGGTGGGACTGTAAGTTGGTACAGCCACTATGGAAAACAATTTGGAGGTTCCTTAAAAAACTACAAATAGAACTACCATATGATCCAGTAATCCCACTCCTGGGCATATACCCAAAGAAAACCATAATCCCAAAAGAAACTTGTACCATAATGTTTATTGCAGCACTCTTTACAATAGCCAGGACATGGAAGCAACCTAAATGCCCATCAACAAATGAATGGATACAGAAGATGTGGCATATATATACAATGGAATATTACTCAGCTATAAAAAGGGATGAGATGGAGCTATATGTAATGAGGTGGATAGAACTACAATCTGTCATACAGAGTGAAGTAAGTCAGAAAGAGAAAGACAAATATTGTATGCTAACTCACATATACGGAATCTAAAAATGGTACTGATGAACTCAGTGACAAGAACAGGGAAGCAGATACAGAGAATGGACTGGAGAATTCGAGGTATGGGAGGGGGTGGGGGGTGAAGGGGAAACTGAGAAGAAGCGGGAGAGTAGTACAGACATATATATAATACCAACTGTAAAATAGTCAGTGGGAAGTTGTTGTATAACAAAGGGAGTCCAACTCGAGGATGGAAGATGCCTTAGAGGACTGGGGCAGGGAGGGTGGGGGGGAATCGAGGGGGGGGCGTCAAGGAAGGGAGGGAATATGGGGATATGTGTATAAAAACAGTTGATTGAACCTGGTGTACCCCCCAAAAAAAATAAAATAAAATAATAATAATAAAAAATAAATAAATAAATAAATAAAAGGAACAGACTAGAATACAATAGAAGAGAAAATTGTAAGAGAACACTGCACATAGTAAAGATAAGGACTGTTTCATAAAACTTTGGTTTCAGTTACATATATATGTCCATATGCTGATACAAATTGTATTTTTTGCTGTGAGTTCCAGTAAAAAAAAAAAAAAAAATTTAAGCCTTGACCCAGAGGACAGGATAGACTGAGGGACTGACTTCTCCCCACTCCCATTTGGACTCAAGGATGCTGACACGAAGGATGAAGGGAAGCCTAATACAGAATCTGATCACCAAAACACGACCGAATGCTGAACTGCCCCACCCTCTTTCCTGTGCCCCATCCTCCTTCTATGCTGCAGACTAAAAATCCTAAAACTATATTTCCCAGACCCCGTTGCAGCAGAGTTCCAGGCAGGAGTTAGCTTCCACTCATCAGGTGCTGTGGTAGATTAAAGACCGCTCACATTCCTTGCTACTCCTCCCACTGAGGAAGTGGAATCTAATACCCCTCCCCTGGAATCTGATCTGGCCTTGAAGACTTGTTTGGCCAAAAGGATGCAGTAGCAATGACATTCTCAAACTTTGAATGTAATTCATAAGAAGCTTCCATCTGGCCCTCTCTCTTGGAACGCTCAATCTGGGGGAAGCCACTTGCCATGTGAGAAGTCTGACTGCCCTTGGAGAGCCATGCTGTCTGTGGCCCAAACATCCTGAAGGCCCTGGAAGAAGAGACATTATGTGGAAATAAATGCTCATTATGGGTGTGAAGAAGCTATCTTGGAAGGGAATTTTCCAATCCCAGCTGCTCCAGCATGGATCAAAGATGGACCACTCAACCAAACTCTCTCCTGACTCACAAAATGATTAAAATAAAATGGTTATTTAAGCCACTAAGTTTTGAGGTACTTTGCTACACAACAATAAATTAACAGAAGAGATGCCTTTTCTTAAAACTTGCATGTGGAACTGGGTTACACAGAGAGACAGTGGCATACAACAGACCAAAGTTTGCTTCTTGTTTGGGTGTCTTGAAACAGATGTCTAATAAACAGGGTACTTTATTTTCGGCCTCCACCCTTAACAGGTTTGAGAGTAGGGCAAGTTCTAGGACAGGACACTTGGGAACCAAGAGCCATCATGCTGAGAGAATCCAGAGGTTAACACTAAGGACCGCAGCAAAGCCAAGAAGCGCTTAGGGTACAAAGCCATAAACGAAGCAAGACAGATAAACTCAGACAGCTAACATTTGCTGGACACTGACTGTGCCAGGAACGCATCAGCACTCAGTGAATATGATTTCATTTGATAACCCCACCCCCACCCCCACCAACTACTAACCCAGGAGGTAGTTACTCTGATTACTCACATTTCATAGATGAAGAAATCATGGCACAAGGAAATTAAGTAATTTCAAGGTCCTGCAACTAGTAAATGTCTGAACCTGGATTCATCTGGCCTAGGGCTTGTACTCCTGCTAGCCATTCACCAGCATGGCTTCCAAGAGCAAGGGACAGGTCCCTCAAAGGAGGCTGAAAACCAGAGTGAGTATTAAAGGGCATGTGAGGTGCATGCACGTTCTTGCACAAAAGTACAGACAGGATTCAGCCACTCAGAACAGTCCTACTGTAGTTGTCCTTTACTCAAGATACCTCATGGGGCTGTCCCTACCCTCATTCTCCAAGACACTGTTTATAGCCTCCATCACTGTTCCCACATTGTCAGCACCAAGAAAGTTCCTGATGGACTGTAGGCTCTTCCCCATGCTTGTTAACCACAGGCTGAGTTAGAGCCCCACACTGTTCAGACCTCTTATCCTGGTTCCTGTGTGATCCAGGTGGGCGCTGGCCAGAACAACTGCTGGAAGGAGGGCTGGGAATTTTAAGCTGGTCCCTATAAACTTTACCCCCTGGTATAACTGCCATGATTACGTTATATGGCAAAAGGGACAGTATCCAGGTGGGCTTAAACTAATCACATGAGCCCTTTAAAAGTAGTTTCTCTGTCTGCTAGTAGAAGAGGAAGTGACAAAGATTCTCTCCTTGACCAAACTCCAGCCAGGCTCCTCTGAGCCATCTCTCAATCAGGCCTCAACTTTGGCCTATAAAGACTTGAACAAACACTAACATAGTTTCTAACAGCTCCAGGTCATATCCCTAGGATGACCCCAGGCCCCTTAAGTGCCCACCTGAGAAAACCTAAGAACTGACTGTGCTCCAGGTCAAAACCTGAAGCCAGGGCCCCAATCTCCCAGCCTCTGTGGGAGGACAGGAGCCTGATGCTGCTAACTGCCAGCTAGCAGACATGGCTGGCCGAACTGCACGTACATCAACTGATCCTCTGCAATTTTGCACTACCCTGACTTTACTGAGCCCCTGCGCAGAAGCTGAATTCAGTTCTGTTGGACTCTTTCCCCTGTTGCAACACTTCTTACTGATCACAATCTGTCCTTACCACTTTAACTAGTGTCCAGCTTTATCTCTGAGAGAAGTCAGAGAGAGTCCAAGGAAGAATGATTCAACACACCGGTGCCGGTCTGAAGGTGGAGAGGGTCTCATGGCAAGGACTGGGGCAGCCTCTGGAAGCTGAGAGCAGCCTCAGCAGAAAGCCAGCAACAAAACGGGGAATCCGGTCTCAGGATTTGAAATCTGCCATTAAGTTTCCTTGGGGGACTTCCCTGGCAGTCCAGTGGTTAGGACTTGGCGCTTTCACTGCTGGGGCCTGGGTTTGCTCCCTGGCCGGGGAACTAAGATACCACAAGTGTGCGGAGTGCAGCCAAAAATTAAAGTAAAATAAAATTAAAAAATAAAGAAATTTTCTTGGAAGTGGATCTTTCTAAGGCCTCCAGATAAGAGCCCAGCCAGCCTTTTCTCAGCCTTGTGATATTTTGAGCAGAAAACTCAGTCAAGGCCCCCAGGCTTCTGACCTATGGAACTCTGAGCTAATGAATGGGTATTAAGACGCTAAATTTGTGGTGACTTGTTACAAGCAGTAGAAAAGGAACACCCTTTGTTTGACCCAGCAATCCCACTTCTAAAAATCTGTCCTAAAGACATACTGTCAATAATACAAAAATACATGTGCGGGTTACTTATCACAATCTTATTTTTAACAGCAAAATACTGGAAATTACCTAAATGTGCAAGCAGAGGAGATTGGTTGACTATACTGTGGCATACACTCTGGAGCTCATGGAATAAAAAGATGAGAAAGATTTCTATGAACTGATATGGAATGATTTCCAGAAGATAAGTGGAGACATTAAATTGCAGAAAAGCATATTATAAAGAACCCTACTGTCTTCCTTTATACTGCACACAATACTCTGAATACTTCTGTACTCCAAGCATGTAGTTGTTTTCCCCATACCAAGTAAGTCTGTGACACCAGCTGGGTGTCTACAATTTAACTCAATTCTAACACTAACTACCTGGAGATAGCACCACACCCCTCAGGTGAAGGGATAAGTCCCACAAGACTGTCCCAACTTTAACCAATCGCAAATCCAGGTTATTACCTGTGCTTCTGACTAACTGGCTATAAACTGGAGAACACCTTTCTCAATCAGGTTTGATTAATTTGCTGGAGTGGCACACAGAACTCATCGAAAACATTTACTTATATTTACTAGATTATAAAGGCTATTTAAAGGATACAGATGAACAGATAGATGAAGAGGTACACAGGGTGGGGTCCAGAACGGTCCCGGTGCAGGAGCTTCTGTCCCCATGGAACGGGTGTACCACCCTCCTGACAGGTGGATGTATTCACCTACGGGGAAGTTCATCAAGTCTTATTATTCAGGAGTTTTTATAGAGCTTAATCTCCAGTTCGTCCCTCTCACCTTCTCAGAGGTTAGTGGGTGTGGCTGAAAAGTTCCAACCTTCTAATCACTTGGTCTTTCTGGTGACCAACCCCATCCTGAAGCTATCTAGGGGCTCCACACTACGTCACCTCATTAGCATAAACTCAGGTGTGCTCAAAAAAGCGGGCTCCTTATGAGTAACTTAAGACAATCCCATCACTTAGGAAATCTCAAGGGTCTCAGGAGCTTTGTGCTGGGAACCCAGGACAAAGACCGAATATATTTCTTACTACACAACACATATATAGTATGTTAACTTTTGCTAGAAAATAAAGGGAAGATAAGAAAATATACCTATTTCTGATAATCATTACAAAATAAAACACACGAAGGATAAATCAGGAAAAAATGCCGTTGGTTACCTACATGGGGTGGAGGAGAATAGGTGGAAGTGATATTCCTCTGAGCATACCTTTTTTATAGTTTTGACTTTTGAAAGTATGGCAATATCCCACATATTAAAAAATAAAATCAAATAAATAAGAACAGGAAGGAGGTAAGTTAAAACTGAAAGCAAACTGAAACAATGGAACTAATCATATTTCAAATAAGTACCATAACCACACTAAAAAGAAAAGAATTCAAGTAACTTAACACAGTATTTGACTACATACCCTCAACTGGGGGCAGGGGTGTGGTGGGAGGGGGAACTGGAAACAAACTCTGAACTCCTTTTAGTACATCTGCTGTTTGTAATCTGTGGGCAAAGCAATTCAGAAACCATCTTGGTTTCTGAACCAAATATTTTAGATGTAATACAGGATTGAGTAAATATGTTGATACAGTAGGGAGCCAGGATTCTTGCTGAGGGAGAAGAGACATAAATATACAGAGTGAGCAAGGCAAGAAATAACTCTGAGGAGGTATCAGTGTAAACTCATGATTTCTAAAATATGTATATGCGTGTTTATGTTATACAAATGTATGAATATGCAAATATATGTGCATGTGTACATGTGTATATACAAGCGTATATTTCCTAGCTCAGTCTGTTGAAAGAGTCAAGAAGCAAAGGCACTCCAGTAGCACTGAGGACATCTAGCTCTCTGATACCTTCACCACTGAAAGGAGTCATGCTCCCCACAGAAATGACTGAGTCTGGGGCTGGTACAAGCTAGGGTTGGAATCCCATGTTTTATCAGAAAGTAAGGAAGCGCTTTTCAAAAAATGGGGTTTTGAGGGCGGAATGGAAGATGTGGAGGGAGTGCTGGAGTCAGCAAGTCAGTTTTGCAACCATCACAGTAAAGACTGGATTAGGGAAGAATCAGGGGATGCTCAAACGAGGGGAAGATTTTGAGAAGGAAATTTGCATGGTCTCTCTGCACTGCTTATTAGTTGCAAGGGAGAAAACACCAGCAATAATTAATCATGATATTTATGGGTAAAGAGTAATAAATATATTTAACTCACTTCAAGATGGTTTGGGGGGAAATGCATATTTTTATATTGTGCTGCTTTTATTTCTGCAACTTTTCGTAAGCTTGAAATTTTTACTGGATGGTTAAAAATAACAACAACGACAACAAAACCCACTACATGGAAAGTGCCTGAGAGTAAAGCTCTTGAAGACTGCAGTTTTCATGCAAGGGGAGGTTGGGGTCTGACTGAGAAATCGCAGCAGATGAGGAGCTGGGCTAGGAGACCCCAGCTGATAGGATACAGAGGCTGAATCCCAGGTAGTGGAGGTGGGTATGGGCATGTTGGAGATGCCCAGTTATAGCTGGAGAGATGAATGTCCACAACGAAGCCTGAACCAATAAGGCACCTGTGACTAATGCACACACCTGGCCTTGTGCATCCCCTATCTACCAGGCTTAGGCCACTGTCGGCCCTGGAGAATAAGCCTCCCACAGTGGAGATCTCCAGACACAGGTTCAGCATCTCCTACACCAACCTAATGTGATCCTGACCCACTGGAGCTTGTTCTTGGCTCCATTCCTGACTGTGATCCCTCCTGTGACCGCGCCTGCATCTGGTGACTTCTCCCTCCTCCCAGCATGGCTTTCCTCCAGGTTTTCTGGCTCAACATGCCGTGCCCTCACCCTGACTCCTGGTCTCCCTATGACTCAGGGCAATGGCTCCCTGCCCCAGGACCCCACCCTGCCTACGTTCTGGTCCTCCCAGCTAAGGCCACAGAGGAGGAAAGAATGGGAATGTTTAACCCAGAACCTGCTAGGTTACTAAGACCCCCCACCCCTATCACTGAAAGGACAACTTGGAACTTCTGGTTCTGTGAACCCAGCTAGTAAGCAATGAAGCTGCAAGCAGGGGATCAGTCTGGGTAGCTGGTACTCTATCAAGGGACTGGCTCCTGACAGCAGAACACACCCAGCACGTCACAACCCACAGCCCTGAAGTCTGCCTGCCCTATGCCTCCTTGATGTCACGGGTGTTTGGGAAGCACAAGGAACGAGCATCAGAAACAGGCTGGCTCAACAGACCTGATGCTTGGAGGCCCAAGTTTCCAGCTAACACTTGCTTTCCAAGCTCTAGCACATGAGCTCGAGCTCTAGAGCAGACAGTCCTGAGTCTACTTCCATTTCTACTGCTTGCTAGGAGCCCTTGCACCATTGTTTCACCTCTTCAGCTTCAGTTTCCTCATCTGTGACACAGGGATAATGCATGGTCAGCACCTAGTGCAGTATCTGAAACATGGCTGGGTGCAAAAATAGTAGCCATTGATTCAAGAAAGAATCACTGATAGATGCCTAAATTAGTGAGTGAAAGTCTGATGAAGAAGAGGATATTTATATAACCTTGAAGTATCTCCCCATAAATTACTTATTAATTCTAAAAGGGAAAATAATCAAAGGACACTATCAAGAGAGCAAAAATACAACCTGTAAATGGGAGTAAATATCTGCAAATCACATATCTGGTAAGGAATTAACATCCACAATATATAAAGAACTGAACTTCTGCAACTCAACAACAAATGCAATTCAAAGGACTCAGATATATATCCAAAGAAGAAATACAAGTGCTCAATAGGCACATGAAAAGATACTCAACATCACTAATCATTAGGGAAATGCAAATCAAAACCACGAGATACCACTTAATACCCATCAGGATGGCTATTATTAAAACAAGAGCAAAACGGAAAAAAAACAAATGTCGGCCAAGGATGTGGAGAAATTGGAATTCAAGTGCATTGCTGGTGGGAAAATAAAATGATGCTGCCGCTGTGGAGAAATGAAAAAGCCACTGTGACAGTTCTTCAAAAAGTTAAAAATAGGGAGTTCCCTGGTGGCCTAGTGGTTAGGATTCCCGGCTTTCACTGCCATGGCTCAGGTTCAATACCTGGTCGGGGAACTGAGATTCCAAAAGCGTGGTGCGGCCAAAACAAACAAACTAACAAATAAACAACTGAAGTGTCCATGAATAAATGAATGGATCAACTAAATGTGACATATACAAACAATGGACTATTATTCAGTCATAAAAAGGAACAAAATTCTGATACCTACTACAACATGGATGATCTAAGGCAGACACTGAAGGACAAATATTGTATGATTCCACTTACATTAAGTACCTAGAACAGGCAAATTCATAGAGACAGAAAGTAGAAGAGAGGTTACCAGGGGCCAGAGAAAGAGGGGGAATAGGGAGTTACTGTTTAAAGGGTACAGAGTTTTAGTTTGGGGTAATAAAAAAGTTCTGAAAATATAGAGTGGTGATGATTGCACAACATGGTGAATATACTGAAATGTTAAACTAAAAAATGGTTAAAATGATAAATTTTATGTTATATGTATATTTTACCACAATTTTTTAAATGTACGGGGTGCTAAGGTCTGAAGCAATGTGGGTTCCTTAGAACTCTCTAAGCTGACTGGTGAGGGCCTGCTTGACAGCACCCCACACTGAGCAGATACGGCTGGGATAAAGTCAAAATTGAGCAAAACAGGGGCAACAGACAAAGAAAGCAGAGCTCTAAATCAGGGTCTTAAGGGGCTAGACAGTAATATTTTTGGCTTGTAGGTTATAAGGTCCATGTTGCAACTCCTCAATTTTGCACACTTGGCCTGAGAGTAGCCATAAACATACAGAAATGAACAAGCAGGGCTGTGGTCTAATAAAACCTTATTTACAAAAAACAGGCACCTTTTGCCAATCCTTGGTCTAAAGAAAAGAGTAGGAGGGAAACAGAGTCAGCAAACCAACAATTTTTGACTACTACATGAAAACAACAAAACAGTGAAGTTAGAAAAATCAACCTGAACCACACAACTCCTTCCAAAAGTTCCAAAAAACTAATTTCATATAAAAATAAACAGAACATGATTGAGATCAATTATCAAAGTTATTATTAAAAAAAAGAAAAAGAGCATAACATTTCTATAAGATAATGAAAGCACACCAGAAACACATGCACACAAAACAGCTCAAATTGCAAACTGTTTTAAAACCAGCTAAAAATTAATAAGAAAATGATACATGACATGAATGAACCACAGTAAATAAAATTAGAAAAACTCTTAAATAGGAGTTTTACTTTACTCAGAGTGAAAAATTATAAGTAAAATGGGAAAAAAAAGAAGACTAAATTAGAAGAAACACAAGACCAAATAAATGCAATAAAAAAAATGTCTTAAGGAAAATAGAAAGGAGGAAATTTTTTTAAGAAATCATAGAAGAGAGCAAAATGATCTGAACGAAAATGACATATGGAAGATAGGCAAAGAACTAATACAGAATATAGACGTCTCGGAAGCACAGAACTGAAGCAAGTGAACAGAATAAATACAAAAATCAAGAAAATATACAAAAAAATCAAGGTGTGTATATATATATCTTGGTATAAAATATGTATAAAATCAAGAGAGTATGTTAAAAAAATTTCCATAAATGTTTCCAAATTGAAGAAAAAATACCTGAAACTATATATACACCATGTATCTAAGAATACTTGACTCAAACAACCACTACCAAGACATATTCTAGTAAACTCACCAGACTTGCAGGAGAAAAAAAATCCTTTGGGCATCTAGGCAAAAAAAAAAAAAGCAAGTGGCTTATACCAGAAACAAAATGAGGATATTGTTAGACGTGTTAACATCAATCCTTGATGTCAGAAGAAAACAGAGTAACTGAATATTTTAAATTCAAGGAAAAGAAACTGTGACTCAAAGACTTTGTTTCCAGCGAAACTGATGTTCAGATTTAAAGAGCACACACTATTATCAACACACAAGAGCTCAGGAAGGGCCTTCTGGAAAATGGTGGGTAAGAGGCAAATCCTGAGCTACGATTTGGATACTTGAAGGAGCAGTGTAGAATGAGCCAATGGCACAGTATACACAGAAGCACAGAGAAAACAAAGAATGTTTTCAAGGAATGTTCTTTCTTTGGCTAACTTTTACTCATCCTTCAGGTCCAAACATTATTACTTCCTCAGAAAAACCTTTCCCGATTCTAACCAGACTAGGTCAGGTTCTCTGTTACATGCTCTCTTAGCTCATTCTCATTTCTAATCCGAACCACAGCTGTAATGCAATAATGAATTGTGAAATTGATCATTTAGCATCTCTTCCCCTAAAACATAAAGCTTTCCGAAGGCAGGGACTCTGGATGACAGAGTCGCATTGCACCACCACTGCCTTGCATGGCAGACACTCAAAAATGTGTTGAGTAAATGGATGAGTGGCTCCATTTGGCTGGAATGGAGGGTTATGCAGGAGAGTAATAAAGTTGGAAATTTTACTGAGAATCAGATTGTGAATGACCTAGAATACTGGGATCAAATGCTTAGATTTTTATATATATTCAAATGTTGTTCATCCACTTATCCATCAATAGACATTGGGATTGCTTCTAATTTTTGGTTATTGAAAATAATACTGCTATGAACATGGGTATAGAAATATTTGTCCAAGTTCCTGATTTTAATCCTTTGGGGGTAGTTACCCAGAAATGGAACTGCTAGATCATACGAGAACTTAATGTTTAACATTTTGAGGAACTACCATACTCTTTTCCACACTGAATGCACAATTTTATATTCCAACAAGCAATGCACAAAGAGTCTAATTTCTCCATATCTTCACCAACACTTGTTTAGTTCTATTTTATAATAGTCACCCTAATGGATGTGGATCTTAGTGGTTCTGATTTGCATTTCCCTAACAACTAGTAATGTCCAGCATCTTTTTACAAACTTATGGAACATCTGTATATCTGTTTTGGAGAAATGTCTATGACATACTTTTTGCTTAAATTTTTCAGTATTTCCAGGCTTTGCAGTTCATCCACAAGTTTTTTCAAATTGTTGCAAATCTCAAAACAGTTTTCCAACATGTTTATTTTAAAAAATGTACATATAAGTGGACCCACACAGTTCTAACCCATGTTGTGCAAGGCCAACTGTAATTTCAATAGTTTTGAAACATATTGACTTGCTTTGTGGCCTAATGTATGGTCTTCACTGGAGAATGTTCCATGTGCACTTGAGAAAAATGTATCCTGCTGTGGTTGGGTAGAGTGTCTGTAAGTCTGTTAGTTCCAATTGTTTATAGTATTTTTCAGGTCCTTTATTTCCTTACTGGTTCTGTCTGGTTGTTCTTGCATTACTGAAAGTGGTCCTGAAATCTCCTACTATTATTGTGGAGCTATCTATTTCTCCCTTCAATTCTGTCAATTTTTATTTCAAATATTCTGGTTGTCTTATTACAAATATAAATGTTTTAAACTATTATATTTTCCTGCTGTATTGAACTTTTTATAACATCTTTCTTTGTCTCTCATAATCTTTTTAAAGTCTATTTTGTCTTATTAGCATATTAACTCCTGCTCTCTTTTGGTTACTATTTCCATGAAATATCTTTTTCCATCCTTTCATTTTCAACCTATTTGTGTCCTTAAATTTAAAGTGAGTCTCAGGGACTTCCTAGGCGGCGCAATGGTTAAGAATTTGCCTGCCATTGCAGGGGACATGGGTTCAATCCCTGCACCAGGAAGATTCTGCATGCCATGGAGCAACTAAGCCCATGAGCCACAACTATTGAGCCTGTGTGGCACAACTATTGAGTCTGTGTGCCGCAACTCCTGAAGCCCATGCACCTAGAGCCCATGCTCCACAACAAGAGAAGTCACCACAATGAGGAACCTGCACATGACAATGAAGAGTAGCCCCCGCTCACTGCAACTTAAGAAAGCCCAGCCAATAAATAAATATAAAAAAAATAGTGAGTCTCTTGTAGAGCGCATATAGTTGGATCATGTTTTTCAAATATATTTTGCCAATCTATGGCTTTTGATTGGGGAGTTTAATCCATTTAAAGTAATTACTGGACTTCCCTGGTGGCACAGTGGTTGAGAATCTGCCTGCCAATGCAGGGGACACAGATTCAATCCCTGGTCCAGGAAGATCCCACATGCTGCAGAGCAACTAATAAGCCCATGCACCACAACTACTGAGCCTGTGCTCTAGAGCCCATGAGCTACAACTACTGAGAACTACTGGGAACCACGTGCCACAACTACTGAACCCTGTGTGCCTAGAGCCCATGCTCCACAACAAGAGAAGCCCCAACTTGCCACAACTAGAGAAAAGGCCATGAGCAGCAACAAAGATTGAACACAGGCAAAAAACAAAAACAAAAACAAAACAACAAAAAACCCCACAGTGAGTCAGCACTTCACAACCACTATGCCGGCTATAATCAATAAGAGGGACAATAACAAGATAACAAATGAGAGATTGGATTTTTTTTTTCTTCCTTTTTTTGGCCATTCCATACGGCTTGTGGGATCTTAGTTCCCCAATCAGGGACTGAACCCAGGATATAGCAGTAAAAGCGACAAGTCCTAACCAGTGGACCACCAGAGAATTCCCTGGATTCCATCTTGTGGTGTTGGTAGAAACACGAAATGGTATAGGTATTATGCAAAACAGTTTGGGAGTTCATCAAAAAGGTAAACACAGGGACTTCCCTGGTGGTCCTGTGGTTACGACTCCATGCTTCCACTGCAGGGGGCATGGTTTTGATCCCTGGTTGGGGAACTAAGATCCCACAGCTGCATGGTGTGGCCAAAAAAATAAAACACAGAGTTACCATATGACCCCAAATTCCACTCCTAGGTATATGCAAGAGAGGAAAACAGTCACAAAAATCTACATATGGATGTTCACAGCAGCATATTCCTAACAGCCAAAGAACAGACACAAGCCAAATGTCTACCAACTGATGAATGGATAAACAAAATGCGGTGTATCCATTCAATGAAGTATTACCCAGCCACAAAAAGTAACAGTACAATATATTTGAGCCTTGAAAATATTATGCTAAGTGAAATAAGTCAGATACAAGAGGCCATATACTGTATGACTCAATTTCTGTGAAATGTCCAAAATAGGCAAACACAGAGAGAAAAAGCAGAAAGTAGATTACTGGTTGCCAGAGACTATGGGGAATTAGGAATGACTGCTAATGGGTATGGGGCTTCTTTTAGGGGTGATGAAACCATTCTGGAATTAGACAGTAGTGATGATAGTATAATCTCGTGATTATCCTCAAAACCACTGAGTGGTATATTTTAAAATGATAAATTTTATGGTATGTGAATTATATCTTTATTTTTAAAATATGTAAAAGGATTTCTGGGCAGTTTTGCTTCCTTTTATCCCCTTTGTTCACTGTGTAATTAAGTAAGATTGACGATACTTTTCAGAGTATGTGATCTGTTTTATAGTTTACTGAGAAATAATCCATTTACATGAGTGATAATAAATTGGTTTCAGGGAGAAAATGATTTAGCAAAGAATACACTGGAGGATTAATTCTCTTATCTCTCACTAGGGTATAAGCTCTTGAGAGCTGCTATGGTTACACAATGACTGATTAGGAAAAGAGTACCCATTATTTTATGAACAAGCCTTGATTAAATGGCAAGTCTTCTGAGGTGGTCGTGGGTCACACAGTAACTTTTAACCAAAAAGAGGCAAGGCAATTATTTGGACAAACCTCTAACTGGGAGTCAACTTCATCTTTCAAGAGCTCAGTAGTACCTTCTTAAAAAAGCAGTCCCCTCAGTGCTGCATCTTCCAGAGTGACTGGACTGGGTGTCAGTCTCCATATCTGGGACATAATTTAACTATCGACTATACATTGAATAACTTCTGCAGAGGCCAAGGACAACGTGCAAATTTTTTTCTTTTTAAAGAAAGAACAGTCACCTGGTCAAAAACTGAGGCCAGGGACTTCCTAGGTGGCGCAGTGGTTGAGAATCCACCTGCCACTGCAGGGGACACAGATTTGATCCCTGCTCCGGACGATCCCACATGCTGTGGAGCAATTAAGCCCGTGAGCCACAACTGTTGAGCCTGTGTGCCACAACTACTGAGGCCCACACGCCTAGAGCCTGTGCTCTGCAACTAGAGAAGCCAGTGCAATGGGAAGCCCACACACCACAATGAAAAGCAGCCCGCACTCTCTGCAACTAGAGAAAGCCATTGTGCAGCAATGAAGACCCAACGCAGCCAATAAATAAATAAATTAATTTAAAAAAATAAAAAATAAACATAAAGCTTATTTAAAAAACAAAACAGGGACTTCCTAGGTGGCGCAGTAGTAAAGAATCTGCCTGCCAATGCAGGGGACACGGGTTCAAGCCCTGCTCTGAGAAGATTCCACATGCCACGGAGCAACTAAGCCTGTGCGCCACAACTATTGAGCCTGTGCTCTAGAGCCTGTGAGCCACAACTACTGAGCCCATGTGCCACAACTATTGAAGCCCACACACCTAGGGCCCGTGCTCCACAACAAGAGAAGCCACTACAATGAGGAGCTTGCGCACCGCAGTGAAGAGCAGCCCCAGCTCGCAGAAACTAGAGAAAGCCCATGTGCAGCAAAAAAGACTCAATGCAGCGAATAAATAAATAAAATAAATAAATTAATTAATTAAAAAAAACAGAACAAAACTGAGGCCATACAGAAGGATATAAAATGAGAAGCAAGTCTCAAAGACTCCCAGCTCTCCTTTCCAGATTTCTTCCTGGTTGTTTCTTGTGTAAATTACAACTTTTTATTTCTGAAATGTTGATTATTAATGCCATGGGAATATTACACAGACCATATTTCTTATAAAGGTTAAGTCTTCTACAGCCTGTCTGACTTAATCAGAAACTTCATCAGAGGCTAAATTCAGGTCCCAAATAAAGAAACTTGAAATTTTCTTGAAATCCAACACAAAATTTAGACCTACATAGATTCAACTTAAGAAAAAAATTAAAATAAAATTAGATATATGTTAGCTTTTAAGTCAGATTTTATTTCTTTCTAGCCACAGTAAAACAAACTCTTCAAAGATTTATAAAAATAGCACAAGTTGGCAGTACCTGGAAATGATTTATTATTAACTAATTAAGCCCTAAATCCATGAAGAAAAAGCACTGAAAACACTCAAGGTCAAAATGAAACAACAGTGACATAAGCACATGTATACCCTGACAAATCAAGAGCTCCTGGTAAAATTCCCGATACTCAAGAGAGATTTAAAAATAAATGCCCTGTTAATTTCAATACTGCCTGTTAGCCGATCTCAACTGATCCTTAGATGATAAGGTTAAGATGAACATAACTGTCTATTGGCAGGGGTAGTGGGGAGGCTGAAATAACCTGGGAATTGCAAGGGATGGAAAGAATCCAATTAACAGAAGCACTGAAAATATGTGATTTTACAACACGAGTATCAATTTGAAACACTAATGTCTATGGGCATTTTCTTCCCCAAATAGGGAGCAGAGTGAATGTGGAAAACTAATTTTTAACAATATGCCTAGGATCTAAGGCAACCACGCTCGGGGCTACTGAACTCTCCAAAGCCTGAATATTAACAAGTTCTTCACATGGTAATTATTCTAATATTTTAAATTCAAAAACTGATGCAAGAGCCAACAAATTCAAATTCTTAGTAATCAACCTCTGGTTCTTCATACTCCATCCACAAAAAGAGCTACATAATTGTGCCCTTTTTAAAAGATGCAATTTGCCGCTGTGCAAAGGAAGCTCACCTGGCTTCAACAGGCAGCACCTGTCACAGGGCAGGAACCTGAAGGTGTTCAGAAAGGCAGCGACACAGTCATTCAGTCTGAAGTGTCTCTTTTCAACTGGAGTGAGCTGGTGCCCTAACATTTAAGACTAACTAGTAAGCCGGTAAACAAAGCCAGCAGAGGAAAGGGGCCTTTAGACTTGATGAAGAGTTGTCCAGGCTGTTCTTTTCTCATCTCTGCTATTCTCAAAGAAAAGATTCCTCTAAGGTGAGCCAAGTTCAGTGGGTCATTTAAACTTAAAGCAACTACTTGCCGCTTTGGGAGGTTTCAGCCATCTAAAAGGATTCTCATAACTCTGCGCTCATCCCACTAGTGCTCTGCATCCCTGCTCAGGAAGCTCCTAGGGAAGCAGATGAAATTAATTAGGACATAGCCCATCAAAGCCAATGCAAGTATTTTACCAGCTGTGTACAGGGACCTTCCCACAATTGCGGCAAAGGCCACAGAAGAAATATTTTTACCACAGAGGGTTCCACAGTCATTGTTCTCTTGGACCCACTCCTCCTCTCTTTAGCTCTCGGCCCTGACAACCTCAGCCTGTCCACCATGTTTCTTCTCCCAGAGGCACAAGGATTTCTTTTTAGCTTATTTTTGAGAGAGGCTTGTTTTTGTGGTTTACGCAACTAACCAGGAAATTAGGCCTGTTGGGATAGAAGGTAAAATCAAGTAAACAATCCTCTGAATGTCTGCTGAGCCTTTTAACTTTCCGAGAGACACTTGGGCCAGTTGTGCTCTTCTATGCTGGGTCCTCTTCGTCCATCGTCACGTCATCATTGGTATTTTGCTTCTGCTCAGCCTCTGGCCCCGCAGGGAGGATGCTTGTGACGGTGTGGAGCAGAGCTTCAATCTGCTCCTCTGTCAGCCGTTCTTCACTCTCCTCCACCATCTGCAGAAGGAAAGAAAACCCTCCAGGAATTACAGTGGAGCCTCACAGGCTGGGCCCACCCCCGCCCCTCAGCACAGAGCTCAAGGCCTGGCTCCTGAGCCACCCTGGGTCTCCAGGTTCTTTCCATTTTGGCTCCACGGGAAGGAGAAACCAGCTCAAATTCCAGGATAAGCCGATGTGGCTGGTCCAATCGGGTCAGTGAAAAAAACAAGCTGCAGGTTAGCATTTTTCCTTAAAGAAAAAGCAAACTCTAACAGTTCTCTACCCATCCACATACACACATGAATATGCTGTATATGCAAAGAAAACTCACCTCTGGGGAGTGAAATGGCATCTTATATACTTTTACATATCACAACAAGCACATCTGTAACTTATGACCTGTACCAACAACTCATCTGCTGACTGCCCACTATGTGCCATATGGCCTGTGTGTTTTTTCTAATCCTCATTATTACCACCACTAACAGCGGCCCTCAGGGAGCTCCTGTGCTGGCACTGTGCCTTGCACGTCACACCCATTATTTCTTTTAAACCTCACAACAAGCCCGGAAAAGGGCAGATTTACAATCCCAAGCCAGACCTGCCCATCTCTAACACCTACAATCTACCCCATGCCCTGCGCCCTTGGTCATCTGTTGGGAATGCAGAACAGGAGTCGGACGAGTGACAGCTGAGAAACAATCTCCCACCGCCCCATCAAAGGTCTGCTTAGAGCCCAGCTTCTGACATGGTCCTGGACATCTGAGCATACAGATGATATCCACAATTTCTAGCTTCACCTCTAACTCTCAACATGTTAATAAATAGACAATGTCATCAACCAGCTCTGTAAACGCAGTATGCAGGCAGTCAAGTTACTTAACCACACTCACTTGGTGGCACTGGCCATCTATCACCAACAGCTTTCCCAGTAAAGGTGCCCAGGGTCCTACCCTACAGCATTTCCCATAACAATCTCTGAAATCTGGCAACTAAGACCAAAAGGAGTTCCAGAAAGAAATCTTGACAGATTTAAGTAAAGCATGATGACAAGCTAGGCTTACAATCCTCAAAAGGACTTCAGTCTGACCGCCTAGCTTCACAAACAACAGTCCAGAAGCTAAAGAAGCCAGGTGACATGCCCAAGATCAAAGTCCTGGCAAACCACTGGCCTCTTCATTCACCTCAGTCCAAAAATGTTTCCACAACTAGAGAATAATCCTGGGTGTTCTGGAATAAAGATTCAGAGTGAACCAATGGGGCTTCTTCCCATCATGCTGTGAAATAAAACGACCATATTCTAAAGATTCAAAGCCTCCATGTAACTTCTCTACTGAACAAGGAACAATTATCAAAAATCCACTTTTAAAATCAGACATGCAAAATTATGGTCTGTAAAAGGAAATACTCTACCATACACTGCCTCCAAAGAATGAAGGAGGAAGAAGGAGGAATATATCTGATTTGACAATTTAATCTTGAGGAAAAAATGATGTCCATATGGGAGAAAAATGTCTTCAAGTTTGTGAATAACTGGTACACACAGCTGATGATGAACTGCTTACTCAGGGGAACAGGGTGAAGGAGACTGTCATTAGACCAGTGACAACCTCCCACCACCATCTGAGCACCACAGTGGACCGGGGTTTTCCCACAATCACTGCCACTAGAGCTTCTCTTCTCAAGGATGCTGTACATAAAGTGAGAACAATTTACAGATGGGTACCTGAAGGCTCAGCATCACAAGGAAAACGTGATCTGATCTCACAGCAGGTAGTGTAAGGTCTTTTGAGATTCTGAATCCCAGCTCCTTCTAGAACACCACAGCCTCAAGCAGGAGGTTTCTATCATTTCCTCTCTTAGAGACACTGTTTGGCACACCAGAGTCCACTGGTTTGAAAGAGTCTGGTTGTATGACCTCTGAGGGGTCTTTTCAGAAAACCAAACAGAGAGGATTTAGACAGGCCACCTTCTTGCATCCCAATCTCTGGGTCTGACATATCCAGCTTCAGCTAGGTGTGTTCTTAGCAATAGGGCTGACGAGTTTTACTAATTTTGCCAAATTTGCCAAGAGCAGAAGCTTTTATCAGCAAACAACCCTCAGGGACAATTACAGTCAGGAAATTTTCTTTCCCAGTCACAGGAAGAAAACCTGAGCTGTGTTAAGCAAAATGAAATATACACAAAAAGAAATGCGCAGAAACCAAAAACTTACTAACCCCTCTTGGATCGCTAGACTAAATAATAACTACTTTACTCCTCACCGTTTCTTTCCAACACAGAAGAAACAGAGCCCAAACAAAGAAATGCAAAGCACTGTCTCAACATTCCCAAACATTAAAGGGTTCAAGCTGTTCAGAATATAAGGGCAAATGAAATGTAAAAATATAAAGCATTTGCAGGCGGGTCAACATAAATGATAAATTTTGTGTCATATGTGAAGATTACACTGGTTACCAGGGCTGTCAGACTGGGCTGCTGTACTCCAAAAATGGTTGCCTCTCACTCTAAGCTGCCAAGCCTAACCTCCTCCTTTCCTTAAACAACTCAAAATCTAATAGCAACAGACACATAGCTATTTGACCCAGAACAGTTCACTTAACCTCTATAAATTTCAATTTTCTCTAAAGTAAAACAAAAGTAATGCCTATAGTAAGGAGCAAAGGAGAACACAAACTATAGTGTTTTGTAAGCCATGAAACTATATAACTCAAGCCTTCTTACAATCACTAAATTACAGCAGGAACAGATGGTAATGCTGTTCAGGACAGCAGCCTGTGAGGTCAAGGGGTTCATGGTCCTGTCTTCAGGCCAGAGGACTCACAAACGGTCCCAAATGAATACACAGCAGGGCATGGCAGAAGTCACAGAGCTGTGGCTTCCTCATTTCCTCACACACAGCAGGCAGTCAGCTGTGGATCTCAGAATCACAGCAAATCATCGCTGAAGTAAAACTGAAAAAGAGAAGCTTCAGCCTCCAAAACTGAATCCTGAAAAGTGCTGGATGCTGGGGTTACTTCTGGACCCAGGGAGAATAAACGGCTACAAGGTTAACACAGGGAAATTCTCAGTCCTTTGCACTTTCCACTCTAGGGGAAACCTCATTTCTTATCCCTTTCTGGTGAAAAGAGACACGGCTACAAACCTTGGTAAATGATTTGCTACCCTTTGTAGCCAAATCCCAGGCTGGGAAAAATCGAACCAAAAAATGGTCCCACTGCTGGGAACAACATACACAGTTTTTAACAAGGCCTACCTACCTGTGGAAAGGAGGGGATGCCACACGCACCTTTCCCCTCACCATGCAGAAGCACAGGGCTTGGAGGAACAGAGTAAGGCTTCTGAATCACACAGACCCACTCAAGCCACTCACTAGCCAAGACTACGGCAAGGGCGTTAAAGGTGACATATACAAAGCCCCTGGCACCAAGTCTGGCATAGAGCAGGCAATCTTAATAGCAGCTAATCTTACCAAGTAATGAGAGCTTTCTACAGCCTCTGGGATGAGGTCATGCTAATCCTCCTCATCTCTTCTCCTCCATCTGTCATTAAGCCATGAATAACATATGCTGCTGATTAAAGCTGGAGGAGACATGACATGTGATCTTTAACCCAGAGGGATAGGGATTAGTTTCTTGCTGTTTTGTTTGTTTTTTCTCTTTTCTAAGCTGAATCTCCAACACAGTCGAAAGCATCAGAATAATGAGGGTCTAAAAAAAGGATCTCTATTCAGCCTGAAGGCCAGTTCCCCCAGAAAGGCACCCTTAATGGAAGGAATTCTTCTAATTTAATTTTGGGTGCATTTTGAAGAGTAGAAACAGAATGCTGAGAAGACAACAAAAGTTTTAGTCAAAAATTAAATACACCATGATTCTTTCAAAATGGGTTTTTTGTTTGTTTGTTTTGATTTGTTTTGTTTTGAAGCAGCTCTAAATATCAGAGGTATTTTTGGCCATTTTCTTCCACAGTTTTCTGAGGGAAATATGACAAACAGCTCAATACTTCTAAAACTGACTTTGAAAGCTGCTTTATTCTCATTTTATTAATTCTTCAACCAAAGCTTTTTACTGGCAGTTGAATGGTCTGCCTAATATTTGGAGCTTAACGGTGCTCTCTGCCCTGTACACAGAAGGAAAGTGCGGCGCACGCCAATACAGCAGCCGCTCGGTCTGCACCACTGGGTCTCATCTTCACACTCTCCTTATACCATCTCCACCTTCTACTCCAGCTTCCCCAATTCTAAAGCTTTATGCTATGACTGCAGTTTAGACTTTGCAAGTGTTGAAGTTCCACTAATAGTTTCATGCGAGGAAACAAGATGATCAAATGTGTGGTTTTAGAAAGTGAACTCTGATCGTGGTGTAGAAGATGGACAGCAGGGGGCTGGACTGGAGACAGGGAGAACAGTGAGAGGACATCTGCAAGAGCTGAGCTGAGCAATAACGACAGGAATTAATGCAGTGCAGCAGGGAGAGAAGAAAGAGCAAGAGGAGGGAGAAGCACGAGAACCCAGGACTGACTGACTAGGAGATAAAGGGAAGGGAATGGCTTCTAGCCTTGTAACTCGGGATACAGGGCCAGGAGGGTGAGAGAGCGCGAGCATGCGGGAAAGTGTACATGCGCTCCATGAACTAAGAGAAGATACAGGAAGTGGAGGTCGAAGGGTGGGAGTGGGGGGAAATAAATTCCACCAAAGTCATGTTGAATCTAATGCTTTTATCTGGTTGGCAATAATCCCTACAGGGACGCAGTGGCCAGAATGGTGCAGGACATCGGGGAGACAGAGCTGCCAAGTCACAGTCCCAAAGCCCGCAGAAGGAACTGAATTTTTCCTAGTTTTTCCCTTTTCCTAAGTCCATATTAACTAGTGTCAAACTAGTAAGCTTTCCTTTCACTTATAAAATGGGTGTTCTGTGGAAACAACCTAAATGTCCATTGACACATGAATGGATAAAGAAGATGTGGTGCATATATGCATGGAATATTACTCAGCCATAAAAAGGAATGAAACTGAGTTATTTGTAGTGAGGTGGATGGACCTAGAGTCTGTCATACAGAGTGAAGTAAGCCAGAAAGAGAAAAACAAATACCATACACTAACGCATATATATGAAATCTAGAAAAATGGTACTGATGAACCTAGTGGCAGAGCAGGAAGAGACACAGATGTAGAGAACAGACTGGAGGACACAGAGGGGTAAGGGGAAGCTGGGACAAAGTGAGAGAGTAACATTGACATATATACACACTACCAAATGTAAAATAGATAGCTAGTGGAAAGCTGCTGCAGAGCACAGGGAGATCAGCTCAATGCTTTGTGATGACAGAGGGGTGGGATAGGGATGGTGGGAGGGAGGCTCAAGATGGAGGGGATATGAGGATATATGTATACATATACCTGATTCACTTTTTTGTACAGCAGAAACTAACAACATTATAAAGCAATTATACTCCAATAAAGATGAAAAAAATATATATATAAAATAAAGTGGGTGGTCTGGCAGTCTTTTCAAGTAATGGCAGTTCCTGGCTTGCCTGAGCTCAGCCTTTAGGATCCTTTCTACATCTCAGACCCAGAAACCAACCCACCCAAGTTCAAGCCTCCTTTACTCACCAGCTGGATCTCAACAGCAGTCACTGGCCTGTGATTCAGCAGCTGCAGCTTTTCAGCTCTGTCAAAAGAAAAGTACAGTGCATTTAAAACTCTCATACCCCTAAGCATCTTGAGTCTTGACCAAGCTGTTTAGACAACACTTTGTCAGATAACAAATTTCCATGGAAGAACAACTTGCAACATGGCGCTCAGTTTCTTCAACTGTAAAATGAAAGAATAGAAGTAGGAGAGTCCTATATCAGTGACTCTTATTCAAGGGCACAAAGGTATATTAGAATCCTAACCAGTACAGAGGCTTGGATTATAAGAAATGTAACAGATAGTAAAGGTGCAGTTTTAATAAATTTTATTTGGAAAATGTGAATAATGCTTTCTTAATCCAAATTATAGAAAGTAGGGACTTCCTAGGTGGCACAGTGGTTAAGAATCTGCCTGCCAATGCAGGGCACATGGGTTTGAGCCCTGGACCGGGAAGATCCCACACGCCGCGGAGCAACTAAGCCTGTGTGCCACAACTAATGAGCCTGTGCTCTAGAGCCCCTGAGCCACAACTATTGAGCCCATGTGCCACAACTACTGAAGCCCATGCACCTAGAGCCCAGGCTCTGCAACAAGAGAAGCCACAGCAATGAGGAGCCCACACACCACAATGAAGAGCAGCCCCCACTCGCCACAAGTAGAGAAAGACCATATGCAGCAATGAAGACCCAATGTAGCCAATAAACAAACAAACAAATAAATAAATTTATAAAAAAAAATTACAGAAAGTAAAGATTAACAAAATCATCTTGGTTGGTCCTCACTTAGAAATGGTTAAGAATTCCTTTTTTAGAGTAAGATTAAATGTTACTCAGACTTGGCCTGTTATCTTAGTAAACAAAAACAAGGACTCTAAGGGGACAGGAGTTAATACACACGTAGTATAAGATAGTCTTCTGCCCTCAAAGAGCTTACAATCCAGTTGGGGAAAGAAGACAAACACAAGCAAATTTTAACAAAAGATTTCAGTAACAGTGAAGGTACTAGCTATCATCTGACACAAGACAATACACAGCTCATTGCTGAAGCAGTGGTTGAAATGCGTGGACTTTCAAAGATGACAGGACTTAGAAAAAAGTGGTTTCAATTACCACCCCGGTGCAGGTGACAATTTCTACATTTTTCTCTCAATCTGACCCTGGAGCTCCAGCTTCAACTTTCAATTCAAATCAATAAACATATTCTGGAATAAAGTGATGAGTAATGCACAATTCCCACAGTCAGGTGTTTGGGGAAGAAGTACCAGTTACCTAGGTCTCCCTAAGCCTTGGTTTCATCACCAGTCAAACAGGAATGACAACAGTACTTACTTATCTCATGAGGAGGTTATGAGGGATGACAATCTTACCATTTATAGCAGGAACAGCTACCATTTATTGCTTACTTTCCGTATGGCAAGCACATTTAACCCTCAGACTTGACGTTGAGATGGTAAAGAAATAATCTCTCCAAGGTCACACAGCTAGTAAATGGCAGAGCTGGGACTCTGCCATCAAAGCTCATGTCCTTAAGGATTAATCTCCAAAATATACAAACAGCTCGTGCAGCTCAATATCAAAAAAGCAAACAACCCAATCAAAAAATGGGCAGAAGACCTAAACAGACATTTCTCCAAAGAAGACATACAGATGGCCAAGAGGCACATGAAAAGATGCTCAGCATCACTAATTATTAGAGAAATGCAAACCAAAACTACAATGAGGTATCACCTCACAACAGTCAGAATGGCCATCATCAAAAAATCTACAAACAATAAATGCTGGAGAGGATGTGGAGAAAAGGGTACCCTCTTGCACTGTTGGTGGGAATGTAAACTCATACAGCCACTACGGAGAACAGTAGGGACATTCCTTAAGAAATTAAAAACAGAGTTACCATATGACCCAACAATCCTGCTACTGGGCATAAACCCACAGAAAACCATAATTCAAAAAGACACATGCACCCCATGGACCTACAGAGACTGTCATACAGAGTGAAGTTAAGTCAGAAAGAGAAAAACAAACATCGTGTGCTAACGCATATATGTGGAATCTAGAAAAATGGTACAAATGAATTGGTTTGCAAGGTAGAAATAGAGACACAGGTGTAGAGAACAAATGTACAGACACCAAGTGGGGAAAGAGGGGCATGGGATGAATTGGGAGATTGGGATTGACATATATACACTAATATGTATAAAACAGATAACTAATGAGAACTTGCTGTATAGCATAGAGAACTCAATTTGCTGCACAGGAGAAACTAACCCAACATTGTAAAACTACATCCCATATTAACTATATTAAAAAAAGAAAAAGAAAAAAGCTCATGTCCTTATTAACCATCTGTTTCCCCATAAATGGTAGTCATGATCAAGGTCGCTGTAGTTAACTTCTACTCCTCATAATCCTCCAAACATTTACTCCAGAATTCACAGAGGAGAAGACTCTTTCACTGGGCCCTTAAGGATCTTCTAGGCAAAAAGGATGAGAGGAATGGGCTGTCAGGGAAGGAACAGTGCAAGTAAACACCCAGAAGAACAAAAATTCATGGAGTTTCAGGAAATGGCTGCTAGAGAGGCCGTGGGACACAAGGTTGAAGGAGTCATCTGGGATGAGACCACAGAGGGCCCTGACTACCAAGAGGCTGGATGTTACTCTGCAGACACTGGAGAGCAACCAAGGGAAGGAGTGACTTGCTGGGTCTGAAAAACCTGAGAAAATGGAGGCAGAGACACTGTAATACTCCTGGGTGAGAGAAAACAAAGTTGTGAACTTGGGCGGCAGCAGCAGCAGCAGCAGGGATGGCAATGAGAGTCTGGACCTGTAAATGCTCCTGGTCACCCTCAGGTACAGTCAATAGAACCTGACAATTGCCTTGGCTGGGTGGGGGAGGTGGGGTGAAGGAAAGGGGAGAGTTAAGGTTTACTGTCAGATGTTTAGCCTGTTTGGAAAAAATGTATTATTTGAAATTTGAATTTGAGTTTATGGTACTTGTGGAACCACAATGAAGAGGTCTCTGTCGAATAGTTTGTCTGGTTTTAGTTCTAGTTTGGTCTAGAACTAAAAAAAAAGATCAGAGCTGGCTTTATTATCAAGCAGTTCTATGAAACCACTAGAGTGGATACCACAGTCCAGAGACCAGCTGCTGGGTAAATGAAGACCCAAGACAGAAAACCATAAAGCACCTCCATTCAAGGGGCCAGGAGAGAAGGCAGCAAAGGAGAAAGGAGTGAAGAGAGAAAAAGAAAACCAAGGAGAGTGGTGTGATGAAAACCAAGAGAGGAAAAGTTCAGGACAGTATGTATTATCAACAATGTCAAATGCTGAAGAGAGGAAAGTAGGTTGATGGTAGAGAAGCCACTGGATTTGCCAAAAAGGAGGACACTGGTGGCCTGGGCAAGTAGTTCAGTGGAATGACAGTTAAGGTGACAACTGGATTGTGGGACTGGGGACTAACTGTGGAGGAAATATCTCGTTTTTTTCTTTGTAATTCAATTATCACTTTATTCAAATCTGCAAAATAGTCTTTATTCTACATTTTCAGTATAAAAAACCCACAAGATAGATGCACCACAGTGCAGCTAGAGACATACAACACTGAACTTCCACAACAAACATAACATATATAGAACACAAAATTTAGGTGAACAGAAATTTTAACATAAAATAAAATCCAATTTCAGAAAACAAAAATCAAAAGATTAAGGATCCTGAAATATTCTTAGCCCTAACGAGATTTCACTGGACTCAAGTCATTGTGGAGTGAGGCATTCACAATGTGACCCCATTAACTCAGCTTAGCAATTCTTGGGAGCCATAAGTGGCCACATCAGGCACTCCCACAATAAATGGTAACCAATCTGTGATCTGAAAACTCCCCTTAATTTGACTCTAAAGTCATCGGGCTTTTGAAAGGCATCCTCCTCGTTGCCCCTCATACTTGAAACTGTTTTCAGTAGTTTGTGTTGATATGCTTTGATAGCTCAGGGAAAAGTTCAGTTTTTCTGGAATCAAAGCAAATTTGGGTTTGGTTCATGTACAAAGAGACGATCTTTAAGGAGGGTCCACAGGCACTCCCCACTTCTGCTTAAGGAAATTCAAAGTAGAAATAATGGGGTCGTGCTTAAGGCACTGAGCAGGTCTCAGAGGATTCTTGTAAAAGACTGGTTAAAAGATGGCAAGTGGGAGAAGTGCAGGGCGAGAAGAAAATGGGTCTGACTGCTTTCTGTCCTGCACCATTGACTCAATGGAGACTGCTGCGAGGGAATGGAAGACGAGAGTTAAGGGTGAGATTAGGGCAAAAGGTGGAAAGGAAAAGGCAGACAACCAAAGCCTTTCATGTATAGCAAGTAATAAAAATCAAAGACTTACAGGGGATTAAAAACCAATCAGAATAATTTGGCAACTTTAATTAGAAGATCAAAGTTCTCTCCAAACCTAATTTCATGTTTCATTAGTAACAGCAAAGATCAGTATGTTACAATATTACTCCAGAGGAACTAAAGGAAGATCCTTAGGGCTGCATCACTCACATTCATTTTATGAACAGATACCTCCTCTACATCAAAATGCTTCAGGGAGGTACTGCTACCACTATACAAACAGTTTCTTATTAAGTCTGAAAAGTGACTGAAAGTACGGGCACCAGAAAGACACCCCAACAATGTGTGTCTAAACTGCAACTTCAGGTTAATGTGACTAGAGCAGATATATTGTGAGAAGCGAGGTGATGTCTTTCCTGGCACAGAGGTGGCCTTGGTTCCTCATCGGATGGTGTAGCCACCACCTCTGCCACCAATGGAGAAGTTTCTCGTCCAGTGAGTTACAAGGACATGGCCTGCCTGCATGACTGCAAGCTGAGCAGCGCTGGGAGGACACCCTGGTGGCGGAGGAGGAATCCTGCCTCAGCTCTGAATCTGGCACCCACATCCCACCGTCCCCATCGGCACTGTTGAACCAGCTGGAGAGATAGGACCATTCAGATACTAAGCCAAGAGGACTGTGGAACCTAAAGGGCCAACAGCCACAGACTAGGCCATGGGAAGATACCATGAGGTGCCAGGAAAAGCAGCTGACACGGTGGGGACTGTGGCAGCCCCCGGGGGCACAAAGCTCCGATGACAGACCTCCGAGCAGGCAGGTGAAGCATCAGTAGAGGGTGGAGCCTGAGGAAGACGCAAGGTCTGAGGGTACAGTGGATTCCCAGGAGGCTGCGCAGAGCAGGCTGGCTGTGGCGGATACTGACCTTTGCTGTTCACAGCGGTTGTGGATCTGGTTCAGCTCAGTGTCGTGGACAGAAATGACCTCTTGACAGGACAGAAGTGAAAAAGCAATTGCGGCCTGAGGAGGGCAGGTTCTGGAGGGAAACCGAAGCATGTTTGTAGGCTAAGAAGACAAGCAGGTAGAGAGGCTGAAATTATAAGGAGAGAAAGGGAAAGACCCTCAAAAAAACAAAAGTTCAAAGTTTCAGTGGAAGGGTTCATGTTTCACTGAGATCACAGCAATGTGGAAAGAAAAAGCAAATTTGAGGAGATGAGAAGGGAAATGAGTTCAGTTTTGATAGTTTTCTCAGTGAAGCAAAAGTGATGTCACCATGTGAGAGGTCTGGATGTGAAGAGGGTTAACAGGCCTAAAAGCTGCAGAGGATTGAGTAAGCAGGAGACTAGGAATAAGATCAGCAAGCAGCTCTGAAGGGCCAGCTGAGTTGGAAAGTAAGAATTCTCACTCAAAACAAAACTATTTATTCTAACCATTATCATCCGGCAGTATGAATAAAGAGCAGGAACAGAGAAAAGACACAGCTGAATAAATGAGTATCTCAGCTACAAATCAATCAAAGCAACAAAACTCAGTTCATCGCACAGTCATTATCCTGCCAGGCTCTGAAATGCTGGAAATGTTCCTACAGTTGCAAAAAGGATAAGTCTTCTACTGACAAAATCATTCACAGCTGCTCCCTGAAAAACCCCAACTTGGAGTCAAACCAACCAAGCAAGTTCTCTGCTGAGAACTTGCTCAGGAGCTGAGCCCTGCTGAAGTCAGGTCAGAGAACCACACGTACGGCAGGCACCAGTTTTGGGAGTGGGGGTTACAAACATTCCCCCTGACTTTATAACCAGGCTTATTTTTATCATCTCTACTTTCTTCTCCTTCACTTAATTCACTGCACTTTAGCTCCCACCCCAACTGCTCAGCAAAACTATTCTGGTTAAGGGCCCAGGGAGCTCCATGCTGACCTCTCTAGAGGATGCTTCTCTGTCCTGCCCTTCGCTGTCTCTGTGACAGATGACATTGCTGGTCACTCCCTCCTTAAAACTATCTACCTGGATGAACTGGGAGATTGGGATTGACATATATACACTAATATGTATAAAACAGATTATTACACAAATTTTCTCCTATATCTTTTTAAAGTACTTTTGTGGTTCAAACCTATTTGAAATTTTATGTAAGTTTGCATCATGTCATGTTGATATTTCATGTTATGTTTTTCCAAACGGATGTACAACTTTCCGCATAACATTAACTGAATAAGCTTTTCCCACTGATTTTTATAAAATGCCTTGGCATTTAAAAAAAAAAAGGGATCCAGTTAATCTAAAAAAAGAAAAAAGAAAAAAGAAAAAAAAAACCCACAGAAACAAACAAAAAACAGAAAGAAAACCCAAAATCCTATCTACCCTTGCAGCACCCACAACACCATTCTTTCCTGATTCTCCTATCTATCCCCTTTCCAGGTTTTCTCTTCTTCTGCTTGCCTCTGTAGCATTCCCATGGTGCCATCTTTCACCCTTACTCAGTTCTTCATCCGAACCTCACAACCTCATCTGCTGCTATAGGTTACAACCATAGTCTTCAGGCTATGTGAGCTGAGCTCCAGATCTTTGTAACCAACTGCCACTGAGACATTCCACCTAAACATCTCAGATACACTTCAAACTCAACAAACCCAAAGCAATCTGACTACCTTTCCCAACAATCAGCTCCTCTCTCTGTGCTTCTCATCTTGGTGAAGAGCCAAACACACAGGCCAGAAAGCCAAGGGTCATCCCTGACTCTTCCCTCTCACCCACTGCCCATATGAAGACACCAAGAATTACTGATTACACTTCTTTCAAGATTATCTGTCCCCTCCTCACCATTTCTACAAGCCGCTTCAATTCTTCTTGGTTAGAGGACAAAGGCCTCTATACACATAGGTCTGCCTCTTTTTCAATCTATCTTCATTCTTACAAATGAAGTGCCTTTTAAAAGATGAAAATCTGGTCATCTCATTATCTTGCTTATAATATTCCCATTGCCCCCACAGTTTCTGGCATAAACTTGAATTTCCTTAGTTCAGCCTCCAGAACCCACTGAAATCTGGTCTCTCTCATCTCTCTAATCGCCTCATGTTCATGCTCCCTAAGCACTCGTACTCCAGTTAAATGAAACTGCAAACGCGATACAGGAAAACAGACTACTTCCTGATTCCAGGCCCTAGCATATCATGTTCCCTCTGCTTAGAAAACATGTGCTCTTCCTTTATATGAAAACCCAGTGTTACCTCCTATAGACAAAATGATATACTCAAATTCTGACACTTCAGTGTCTCTCTACTATGCCGACTACCATAGCACTTACATTGTGGTTATTCATTTTTGTATCCTCAACAACTAAGACAAAGCTAGCATGAGATAAATGTGGTCTGAAAAATAAAGAGCTAGAATAGCATTGACTTGCAGGAGAAGTTCAAGAGAGAGACAACTGTTGGGACAATGAGGAGACAGAGGGCAAGATTCCACGCTCTCTAAGCAGAGTAACCACATTCCAGATATTAGTGAAACCTGCAACTCATCCACCTACTCTGAGCTTTGCTGGCTCCGGAGATACATGTCCCAAATACGGTGCCAAAGTCCAAGAGTAATCTATGCACAGAAGAGTTTCTTTTAGGGACCCAAAGTTATTTACAGACCTACCTAAGCTGGGTCTCAAAGGCAAGTCCTTCTATTCCTGGCAGACACAGCTGTACATCTTAGGGAGATCTCAGGATGAGACCTGGGGCTGCAAGCCAGGCTACAGTTCTTAAGAACAAAGCACCTCAAGCAAAAAATTTAAATGATTAGAGAACCAAATGCCTTGGGGAATTAACATACTACAAGAAAAAATGACTTAGGACTTGGTGTCAAAATGATTTTAAGCTGAGTCTCAATACTATCATTTTGCTGAGTAAAGCTATAAAGTCAAGTAAAACATAGTTCCTACCAAACCCTCAAGAACTCTAGCAGTGGAGGTTTTTAAGCAAATTAATGGAGCTCCAGTTTGTACTACTAGAACTGGATCACTTAAGGGCTATTATCTTGAACCTCCTCTTCCTGAGAGAATGGTAAAGAAAAACCCTATCGAGATATTCAGAATAAGAATTAAAGAGCACTTCAGCAGTTTCTGTTATAAATGTGATTCCTGTCTTAAACTGTACTGGCTAGCACAAGATGACCCAGGTCTTGATAGTATATGGCAAGCAGCCCCCTGAGTCACCGGGCACTGAGGTCAAATGAATTCCAGGGGGCTGCAATAGTTGGCTACCTCCCAGAGGAGCCAGGCCCAGCAACACGGAAAGAAGCCTGCCGGCCCCCTCTACTGGTTGTTTTCAGAATAACATTGCCTGCAGCTTTTGCTTTCTACAGTCACATGTGTCAATAAGAACCCTGACATGTTCATCTACCCTGACATGTTCATCTATCCCAGGAATCAACCATTTAATGAAAAGTAGACACTAAAGGGTCAAAAAGAACTTTACAAATCCTCAAATTTAGGATCACAAATGGAAAAAGAGAAGTGAAATAAATCCTCCTCTGAATATTACAGTCTACTTTAAATATGTATAGATTATGGCCAAACATGAATCAGCTTGCAAAGCCACTGAATGGTAGCCAGGTGCGTATTTATAGCAGAAGAGATGTAGGAATTGGGAAGCAAAACACCAGACAAACAACTGAGAAGAGGTCTTAAAACTTGACCATTAGGACTTCTGTTGTAAAGAAGATGGAGTAAATCCACTAAAACCTCTTTCTGCTGTTTACAACAACAACAATGAAAAACTCGGGACAAAATACAAAAGCAAAAACCTGGACTCTGAAAACAGAAGTAGGTGCACTGGAAGAGAAACAAAACTTGAAGAAAGAATGAGTTGGTGGAATTTCCTTGGTGGTCCAGTGGTTCTAGACAAAATCAAGATGGCGGAGAAGGAGGACATAAGCTCACTCCCTCTTGCAAGAGCACCAGAATTACAACTAAATGCTGAACAATCATCAACAGAAAGACATTAGAACTCACCAAAAAAGACACCCCACATCCAGAGACAAAGGAGAAGCCACCATGAGATGGTAGGAGGGGCGCAATCGCATTACAATCAAATCCCATAAATGATGGGTGGGTGACTTACAAACTGGAGAACAGTTATACCGCAGAAGTCCACCCACTAAAGTGAGGGTTCTGAGCCCCACGTCAGGCTTCCCAACCTAGGAGTCCAGCAACGGGAGGAGGAATCCCCAGAGAATCAGACTTTGAAAGCCAGCAGGATTTGACTGCAGGACCTCCACAGGACTGGGGGAAACAGAGACTCCACTCTTGGAGGGCACACAAAAAAGTGTGCTCACCAGGACCCAGGGGGAAGGAGCAGTGACCCCATAGAAGACTGAACCAGACCTATCTGCTGGTGTTGAGGGGTTGCCTGCAGAGGTGGGGGGCAGCTGTGGCTCACGGAGGAGACAGGGGCACTGGTGGCAGGGGTTTTGGGAAGTACTCACTGGCGTGAGCCCTCCCAGAGTCCGCCATTAGCCACACCAAAGAGCCTGTGGGCTCCAGTGCTAGGTGGCCTCAGGCCAAACAACCAACAGGGTGGGAACACAGCCCCACCCATTGGCAGACAAGCAAATTAAAGTTTTACTGAGCTCTGCCCACCAAATCAGATTAAAGTCTTACTGAACTCCACCCACCCAGTCCTACCCACCATCAGTCCCTCCCATCAGGAAGCACCCACAAGCCTCCTAGATAGCTTCCTCCACAAAAGAGCAGACAGCAGTATCAAGCAGTATTTCATCTTGTGGAACTGAAAACCACAGCCACAGAGAGACAGAGAAAATGAAAAAGCAGAGGACTTCGTACCAGATGAAGGGACAAGATAAAACCCCAGAAAAACAACTAAATGAAGAGGAGACAGGCACCCTTCCAAAAAAAGAACTCAGAATAATGATAGTGAAGATGATCCAGGACTTTGAAAAAAGACTGGATGCAAAGATCGAAAAGTTTACCAAAGACCTAGAAGAATTAAAGAGCAAACAAACAGAGATATGCAACACAATAAGTGAAATGAAAAATACGCTAGAAGGAACCAATAGCAGATTAACTGAGGCAGAAGGGCGAATAAGTGACCTGGAAGACAGAATGGTGATCATCACTGATGCAGAAAAGAATAAAGAAAAAAGAATGAAAAGAACTGAAGACAGCCTAAGAGACCTCTGGGACAATGTTAAATGCACCAACATTCGCATTAAAGGGGTCCCAGAAGGAGAAGAGAGAGAGAAAGGACCTGAGAAAATACCGGAAGAGATTATAGTTGAAAACTTCCCGAAGGTGGGAAAGGAAATAGCTCCCCAAGTGCAGGAAGCACAGAGAGTCCCAGGCAGGATAAACCCAAGGAGAAACACGCCAAGACATATAGCAGTCACATTGACAAACAAGAAAGACAGAGAAAAGTTATTAAAAGCAACAAGGGAAAAACGACAAATAACATACAAGGGAACTTCCATAAGGTTAACAGCTGATTTCTCAGCAGAAACTCTGCAAGCCAGAAGGGAGTGGCATGATATATTTCAAGTGATGAAAGGGAAGAACCTACAACCAAGAATACTCTACCCAGCAAGGATCTCATTCAGATTCGAGGGAGAAATCAAAAGCTTTACAGACAAGCAAAAGCCAAGAGAATTCAGCACCACCAAACCAGCCCTACAACAAATGCTAAAGGAACTTCTCTAAGTGGGAAACATAAGAGAAGAAAACGACCTACAGAAACAAAAACAAAACAATTAAAGTGGTAATAGGAACGTACATCTCGATAATCACCTTGAATGTAAATGGACTAAATGCCCCAACCAAAAGACACAGACTGGCTGAATGGATACAAAAACAAGACCCATATATATGCTGTCTACAAGAGACCCACTTCAGACCTAGGGACACATACAGACTGAAAGTGAGGGGATGGAAAAAAGATATTCCATGCAAATGAAAATCAAAAGAAAGCTGGAGTAGCAATACTCATATCAGATAAAATAGACTTTAAAATCAAAAATGTTACAAGACACAAGAAAGAACATTACATAAAGATCAAGGGATCCATCCAAGAAGAGGAGATAATTATAAATATATACGCACCCAATACAGGAGCACTTCAATACATAAGGCAAATGCTAACAACTATGAAAGAGGAAATGCAAGGCAGAAATAGAGACAGAGATGTAGAGAACAAACACATAGACACCAAGTGGGGAAAGTGGAGAGGGTTGGTGGGGAATGAATTGGGAGATTGGGATACCAAATTGTACACTCTAAATATATGCTGTTTATTGTCTGTTAACTGTATCTCAATAAAAGTTCTTAAAAAAAAAAAAGAATATACGTAACCTACAAAAAAAAAAAAAAGAAAAAGAAAAAAAAGGAACTAGTGGGGAGATGGGAGGGTGGATGTGAGTCTCTTTCTTTTCTTCTTTTCTCTCATAAGCCCTGATCCTCAGGACTGCCCTTAGCAGTACTGCCCTATGGCGGTAGCTTCATAGGCAGCTAAAACTCTGAAAGAAATTCCACCTTTCTGGCCAAAAATTGGGAAAAGAGGCTCCAAAGATCCAGAGATCTAGGTAAAGCCCACAACTCGAGGGCAGTTCCTCATGGAGCCCTGGCAGTGGCTGTGTTCAGGAAGGGAGCCCCTGTGGTCCAGAGTGCCAAGGAATATCTTTTCTTACCCTTTCCTCTTTTTTCCTCCCTTCTTTGCCCCAAGGGTGGCACCAGTAACAAACACAAACATGGGCAGCTAAAATGATGAGAGAAATCTAGTACTTATGGCTAGAGGCCTAAAAAAGGGGGCCCATGTGGGCCAGAGAGTCAGGGGGCAATCTCAGAGAGGAGAGCCAGAGAGAGGATTTCTCTAAATTTGAGCACCAATCAGCACAAATCCTAGGTTTGGCTGGAGCTATTCACATGTAGAACAGCCCCCAAAACAAAGAGCAAACAGACCCAGCAAAGCAAAGACATTGAGAAGTGAACAAGTTAAAACACAACTCCAGTCTCATATGCAATAAAGATCCAAAGTGGCAAAACAAACGTTTTAAAACCTAAACTGATACTGAAATCCTTGCCATGGAAGCCAAGACAGACTTGAAGTGTGAACCTAACTGGACTGACCACCTGCTAAAAGAAAGCAACATTAACCACAGGTGTTTCACAGGATCCAAAGTTATAAACAATATAATATTCAAAATGTCCAGGATAGAATCTAAAATTACCTCAAGGAGGAAAACATCACTTATTCTCAAGGGAAAAGACAATCAACAGATACCAAACCTACGATGATCCAGATGTTGGAATTATCAGACAAAAACTTTAAAGTAGCTATCATTACATGAGGTATAAGCAAACATTCTTGAAATGAATGGAATAATAAAAGTTCTCAGGAAAGAGACAGAAATTATAATAAACAAATGACAATTTTAGAAATGAAAAATATATGAAATTTAAAAATTCACTATGTGGGCTGAATAACAATATAGAGTTGATAGAAGAGAGTCTGTGAACTTACAGATAGTTCAGTAGAAATTAGCCCATTTGAACAACAAAGAAGGAAAAAAAAGGAACAGAGAGGATTCAAGGAAGGCGGCAGAGCAGGAAAAACCAGGAATTTGCCTCCCTACCACCTAGACAACTACACCTAACTGTAAAAAGCAAAACTATAAAACTCCCAGGAGATAACACAGGAGAAAACCTAGATGACCTTGCATATAGTGATGACTTTTTAGATACAGCACACAATGGAGTATTACTCAGCCAAAAACAAAAATGAAATATTGCCATTTGCAGCAATGTGAATGGACCTAGAGAATGTTATGGGTAGTGAAATAAGTCCGAGAAAGACAAATACTATATGATATCACTTATATGCAGAATCTAAAAAAATAATACAGGGACTTCCCTGGAGGTCCAGTGGTTAAGACTCCACGCTTTCCCTGCAGGCGGCACAGGTTCAATCCCTGACTGGGGAACTAAGACCCTGCATGCCACAAGGCACGGCCAAGAAAAATAAAAAAACTGAAAAATAAAAAAATAATACAAATGAACATATATGCAAAGCAGACTCAGATATAGAAAACAAACTTGTGGTTACCAAAAGGGAGAGGGAAGTGGAGAGCGACAAATTAGGGGTATGGGATTAACAAACTACTATACACAAAATAGATAAGCAACAAGGATTTACTATATAGCACAGGGAATTACACCCATAATCTTGTAATAACCTATAATGGTCTAAAATCTGCAAAAAATACTCAGTCACTAGGCTATACACCTGAAACTAATACCATACTGTAAATCAACTATACTGGGGGAAAAAAAAGAAACAAACAAAAAATAAGTGGATGAAGGATGTTAATAGATAATTCACAGAAAAAACTTTTAAGCACTAGAAGAGATGCTTAACTTCATTCATCTGTACAGAAGTGCAAATAAAAACAAGGTACCATTTTTTTTCACCCCCGCCCTCCCCCCGCCAAAAAAAGGACCTGAATGGGCACCTCACCAAAGAAGATATACAGACGGCAAATAAGCAAATGAAAGATGCTCCACATCATATGTCATCAGGGAACTGCAAATTCCAATGAGACACCACTACACATCTATCAGAGTGGCCAAAATCCAGAACATTAACACCACCAAGTGCTGATGAACCAATGTGAAGCAACAGGAACTCTCATTCATTGACGGTGGAGATGCAAAATGGCACAGGCATTTTGGAAAACAGTCCGGCAGTTTCTTACAAAACTAAATATATTCATACTATATGACCCAACAACTGTGCTCCTTGGTATTTACTCAAAGGAGCTGAAAACTTACACTGACAAAAAATCTGCACACAAATGTTTCTAGTAGTTTTTTTTTGATAAATGCCAAAATTTGGAAGCAGCCAAGATGTCCTTCAGTAGGTAATAGATTACTAAAATGTGGTACATTCAGACAATGCAATATTATTCAGTGCTAAAAAAGAAATGAACTATGAAATCATGAAAAGGCACGGAGGGACTTTAAATGCATCCTGCAAAGACTACATATTGTGTGTGGTTTCAATTACATGACCTTCTGAAAATGGCAAAACTATACACAGTAAAAAGATCAGTGATTGCCAGGGGTTGTGGGTGGGGAGGAAGGAATAAATAAAATAGGTGGAGCACAGAGGATTTCTAGCTCAGAGAAAATACTGATACCATAACAGTCCTTATACATGTGTCCAACTCCAAACAACTGTTCACCACAAGTAAACCCTAAAATAAACTATGGACTTTTGGTGTTAATGATGTGTTAATGTAGGTTCATTGATCGTAACAAATCTAGCACTCTGAAGAGGGATGTTGATAATGAGGGATGCTACGGATGTGAGGGGGAGGGAGTATATGGGAAATCTCTGTACCTTCCCCTTAATGTTGTGAACATAAAACCCATCTAAAAACATGAAGTTTTTTTAAAAAAAAAAAAAAAGAAGGAAAAAAAGAAATAACAGAGATGATTCTGCAAAGGTGCCAGAGTAGGAAGTACCAGGAATCTGTTTCCCCACCTAGAACACAACTGTACTGGTAGAATCTGTCTGATATTCACTATTTTAAAACTCTGAAGTCTACTGAAGGCTTACAACTTCCAGGGGAAGTTTTGGAAGATAAACAGCAGTTAATTTTGGTCAGTTTTAGATCTTAGCACAGCAGCAGCACCCATCTCCCAACTCCAGTGGCAGGCAGCTGTGCCCACGTTCCTGGAGCAGCTGGCACACAGCTTGTGGAAGCCAGAGAGGGGAAAAGGGACCCCGTCCTCCAAATATCAAGATCTGTGCTCTCATCACTGACTGTAGCTTCTGATCAGAGAAGTGCAAGCAAAGGGGCAGCAGCCATTGTTGTTGCACCTCCCCCTCCAGCTGAAGTGACTTCTAGAATGTAAGGGGCTAGTGTCCTTTCTGCACCGCACCCTACCCCCACTTCTTTTCTTATTTTTTCCCTAAAGCTCAGACACTAAAGGCTGGGACATTCAAAAACAACTGCATATATGGGGAAAATCAGAGACTGACTGTGCATGCCTAGGGAAAGGGGCACACTCAGAAAAGACCTGAGAAGACCTTGAGTTTACACCTCAAGCTGATCCTTAGCACAGAGACAGCCTACAACAATACAAAAATAGCAAATAATAAACAAAAATCAGCAAGCCTACAGGAAGGAAGACAATCTGATATCCAGAGTTACAACATTATTAGATCAAATGTCCAGTTTTCAACAAAGAAATCACAAGGTAAACAAAGAAACAGTTAAGTATGGCCCATTCAAAGGAAAAAATTAAATCAACAGAAAATGTCCCTGAAAAAAAACCTGATGGCAGGTCTACCAGACAAAGGCTTACAACAACTGTCTTAAAGATGCTCCAAGAATTAAAGGAAGATGTGGAGAAAGTCAAGAAAACATACGAACAAAATGGAAATATCAATAAGAGATGCAAACAAAACAAAACCAAAAGAAATTCTGGAGCTGGAAAGTACAATGGCTGAAATGAAAAACACTAGAGGGATTTGAAGGCACATCTGAACATCAGAACAAAGCATCAATGAACTTGAACAGAAAAAAAGAAGATTGAAGAAAAGTGCACAAAGCTTAAGGGGTCTGTGGAACCCCATGAAGTGGACCAACAGATACATTTTGGGAGTCCCAGAAGGGACTAAATGTCCATCAAGAGATAAATGGTTAAAGAAGATGTGGGGGGGGGGGGTGTGTGTGTAAAACAATGGAATATTACTCAGCCATAAAAAACACTGAAATAATACCATTTGCAGCAACATGGATGGGCTAAGAGATTATCATACTAAGTGAAGTAAGTCAGACTTTGAAAGACAAATATCACATGATACCACTTACACGTGGAATCTAAAAAAAAAAAAAAAAAAAAGATACAAATGAACATTTTTACCAAAAAGACTCACAGACATAGCAGACAAACTTATGGTTACAAAAGGGGAAAGGAGGGGAAAGGTGCGGAGAGATAAATTAAGAGTTTGGGATTAACAGATACACTACTATATATAAAATAAACAACAAGGACCTACTATATGGCACAGGGAACGAAATTCAATATCCTGTAATAACCTAAAATGGAAAAGAACAGGTATATAGATATACATATGTATAACTGAACCACTACACTGTACACCTGAAACTAAACATTGTAAATCAACCATACTTAAATTAAAAAGTTTCCTTATCTTTAAACAACAACAACAACAAAAACAGAGCCTCGGGGACTGCAGAACAATTATCAGAGTTCTAACAGTTGTGTCTTTGGAGTTCTGGAAACAAAGGAGGAAGAAACTGGGGCAGAAAAAATATTTTGAGAAATAATAAACCAAAACTTCACAAACTGAGTAAGAAACAAAAATTTATATAACCAAGAAGTTCAGTAAAGATAAACAAAAAAAAATCATAATCAAATCTTCAAACATAAAGAAAAGTACTGAAGGATTTCCTAGGTGGAGCAGTGGTTAAGAATCTGCCTGCCAATGCAAGGGACACAGGTTCGATGCCTGATCCAGGAAGATCCCACATGCCAAGGAGCAACTAAGCCCATGTGCCACAGCTATTGAGTCCGTGTGCCTCAACTACTGAAGCTCATGCGCCTAGAGCCTGTGCTCCACAACAAGAAAAGCCACTGCAATGAGGAGCCCACGCACCACAATGAAGAGTAGTCCCTGCTCACCGCAACTAGAGAAAGCCCGTGTGCAGCAATGAAGACCCAATGCAGCCAATAAATAAATACATAAATAAATAAATTTATTAAAAAAAGAAGTAGTGAAAGCAATCAGAGGAAAACATATTGGCATGACCACAGATTTTTCATCAGAAACCACGGCAATCAGAAGACATTGAACTAACACCTTTAAAGTGCTGTAAGAAAATAATGACATTCTCATTTGAAAGAAAACTAAGAATATCGTAGCCAACAGGCCTATTCTAAAAGAAGTGCTAGAGGAAGTTTTTTGGGCTGAAGTAAATGATAAAAAGTAAACATGGAACAGGAATGAATGAAGAGCAAAAGGAACAGCAAGGGACTTCCCTGATGGCACAGTGGTTAAGAATCCACCTGCCTGGGCTTCCTAGGTGGCGCAGTGGTTGGGAATCTGCCTGCCAATGCAGAGGACATGGGTTCGATCCCTGCTCCAGGAAGATCCCACATGCCACGGAGCAACTAAGCCCATGTGCCAAAAAAAAAAAAAAGAATCCACCTGCTGGGAACTCTCCTGCACTGTTGGTGGGAATGTAAGTTGGTACAGCCACTATGGAAAACAATTTGGAGGTTCCTTAAAAAACTAAAAATAGAACTACCATATGATCTAGTAATCCCAGTACTGGGCATATACCCAGAGAAAACTATAATCCAAAAAAGAAACATGTACCGTAATGTTTATTGCAGCATTATTTACAATAGCCAGGACATGGAAGCAACCTAAATGCCCATCAACAAATGAATGGATAAAGGAGATGTGGCATATATATACAATGGAGTATTAGCCATAAAAAGGAATGAAATGGAGCTATATGTAATGAGGTGGATAGACCTAGAGCCTGTCATACAGAGTGAAGTAAGCCAGAAAGAGAAAAACAAATATTGCATGCTAACTCATACATACAGAATCTAAAAAAAAAAAAAAGGGTACTGATAAACCCAATGACAAGACAAGAATAAGGATACAGATGCAGAGAATGGACTGGAGGACACGAGGTTGGGGGGCAGGAGGCAAAGAGGAAGCTGGGACGAAGTGAGAGAGTAGCACAGACATATTTACACTACCAACTGTAAAATATAGTTAGTGGGAAGTTGCTGTATAACAAAGGGAGATCAACTCGATGATGGGTGATGCCTTAGAGGGCCGGGACGGGGAGGGTGGGGGGGAGTCGCGGGAGGGAGGGAATATGGGGATAGGTGTATAAATACAGCTGATTGACTTTGGTGTACCTCAAAAACTGGTACAAGAGTGTAAAGCAATTATATTCCAATAAAGAGCTTAAAAAATAAATAAATAAAAGGATCCACCTGCCAATGTAGAGGACACAGGTTTGATCCCTGCTCCAGGAAGATCCCACATGTCGAGGAGCAACTAAGCCCGTGCACCACAGCTATTGAGCCTGAGTGCTGTAACTACTGAAGCCCACACACCTAGAGCCTGTGCTCTGCAACAAGAGAAGTCACCACAATGAGAAGCCCGTGCACCACAATGAAGAGTAGCCCCTGCTCACTGCAACTAGAGAAAGCCCATGTGCAGCAATGAAGACCCAACACAGCCAATAAAATAAATACATTAAAAAAAAAGGAACAGTAAAATTCTGAGTAAACATAAGACTACTTTGTCCTCTTATGTTCTTTAAAATATGTAGAAGTAAAAAAATATATATATAAGTATAGAACATAAATGATAAAATACCGCTAAACACTATTTTCAACATATATAGATGTAATAAATATGACAACTGTAACATAAAAGGGAGAAGATAAAATTACAAGTGTTGACGAGGATGTGGAGAAATTAGAATCCTTGTGCATTGCTTGTGGGAATGTGAAACAGAGCAGCCACTATGGAAAATGGTATGGCAGTTCCTCAAAAAATTAAAAATAGAATTATTGCAAGATCCTGCCAATTCGGCTTCTGGGTATACACACTCAAAAGAACTGAATGCTGGGTCTCAGAGAGCTATCTGTACACTCATGTCCACAGCAGCATCACTATGTGCCACAGCCAAAAGGTGGAAACAACCCAGGTCTACATCAGTGGATAAATTAGTAAACAAAATATCATATATACATAAAATGGAATACTATGCAGACTTTAAAAGGAAGGAAAATCTGACACATACTATAAAATGAATGAAACTTGAAGACATTATAAATGAAATAAGCCAGTCACAAAAGAACAAAAACTGTATGATTCTCATATGAAGTACTTAAAGTAGCCAAATTCATGAGACATAAAGCAGATGTGTGGTTACCAGGGCTAGAGGATGGGGAGTATGGGGAGTCACTGTTTAATGGGTATAGAGTTTTAGTTTCGCATGATGAAAAACTGTCCTTTGGATGGATGGCAGAGATGGTTGTACAACAACTGAATATATCTAATGCCACTGAGCTGCACACTTAAAAATGGTTAAAATAAAAAGATAATATTAAACAATATTCAGACTTTTTTAAGACAAATACTGTATGATTCTAATTATATGAGATATTTGGAATAGTCAAATTCATAGAAACACAAAACAGAATGGTGGTGTCAAAGGCTGGAGTGAGCCAGAAATCAGGAGTTGTTTAATTGGCATACAGATTGTTTGGCAAGATTAAAAAGTTCTGGACACTGGCTGCACAACAACGTCAATACTATACTTAATACAAACGAACTATAGACTTAAAAATAGTTAAGATGGTAAATTTTGTTATGTTATCACAAAATAAACTGTAAACATACACACATACCAACACACATTTGAAAGATATATTTGTCTTCAGAGTTCATTTAGAGAAGAGAGGCAAGGGGAGAAGGGCACTTAGTTTACAGATCGTGTATCAACTGTGTGCCTGAAGAAACATCAAATGTTTCCTCCAAAAGAAAATTATTGATTATTCTGAATGAATGACAAAAGCTTTTTGGATTTATCAGCTCTGGTATTAATTCTAAAAGATCAGGGCTAGTTTTCTTCTCATGGAAACTCTTATCTAATTCTTAATGATGTTTTTAATTCCTACAAACTTAACTTATTCAAGAAAGTAACTAGGCACTAGAAGAGCAGACAGAATACATCAAGCCAGTTTTGCCCCAAGCAAACACAAATGTCAAATGACTTAATTCATCAACTTTATAAAAAGCAGTTTAATTTGTGAATCCCATTTTTCAACCAATTTAGTCTAAATGTTGGGAAGGGGTTATGGGACAGATATCTGGGAAAGATTTTTGAGATTAAAAAGCCCACTACATTCTGTTTCTGGCTCTAGAAGGATCCCGGTGTCTATGTCTCAGTTGTCTCATCCACAACACCATGATCCTGCTGTAAAAGAGCATTCTCTGCGTACTAATTATAATTCAAAACCCAACTAAATATAAATACACAGTTGCTGAGGATGACTTCTGTAAGCTATCATTTTCATTACGTGTCAGTCTTTTCCCACTAAAAACTACTTTTACTGGTGGGGGGGGCGGGGGCAGCTGGGATGAAGTGAGACAGTAGCATTAACATATATACACTACCAAATGTAAAACAGATATCTAGTGGGAAGCTGCTGCAAAGCATAGCAAGGTCAGCTCGATGCTTGGTGAAGACCTATAGGGATGGGATAGGGAGGCTTGGAGGGAGGCTCAACAAGGAGGGAATTTAGGGATATATGTATAAATACAGCTGATTCACTTTGTTGTACAGCAGAAACTGGCACAACAGTGCAGAGCAATTATACTCCAATAAAGATCTGAAAAAAAAAAGATGACTTTTACTTACTTGGTCAACTTGTGGCTTTTCATTGCTGTGAGAAATTCTCTCACAATCTCAGGACTCTGATGCCTGCATGGTGTTTTTGATATGTATTTTAATGTCTACAAGAAAAAAAAAAAAGGAAAAAGCAAGCATAAGACAAACAACCCTGAATGAGAAAAAGAGAAGGTCATGGCTATAATTTAGTATTCTAAAATTTTGCTCCAAAAATCTTCTGTAAAACAAATTCCTTTAAGAGAGTCAGTCTTCATATAATACGAATTCCTCAAAAATAAAACCAGTAGCTAGAATGAGATCACTGAAATTTTAGAAAAAAACTTCTGATCTTAAAGAAAAAGAAAAAACTCAGTCTGACAACTGTTATCAACGTTATCAATTTTGTATAGAGGGAACCCAAAGAATAAAATAAGTAGCCACAAGTCCAGACAGGTATAAATGACCCAATAAATGGATTAGAAGGAACAACTCTTTCTTACAAAGAATTCTAACAATTAAACATAGAAAGAATGAGGGAAATAAATCATTAGGCAATCAATTGTATCTTAGGAATAATTACACCAGGAAGAATCCATCAATGAGTACTAATATTCATGAGCAAAAGCTTAAGGAGAAGTAGGATATTTGCATAGTCTCAAAGCATCTTCCCCAAAATATTGATTAATTACTGAGGTGGTTTTAATAGATGTCCTCAAATTCTTTAACATCCCTCCCTTCAAGAAGTGAAGCCTAATCCCCTTCCCCTTGAATGTGGGCTGAATCAGGTGACTCTTTCCTCATTAACAGAATATGGAAATGGAAAAAGAGTAACTTTATAGTGGAGAAACCAGGCAGATACCACCTTAACCAAGTGATCAAAATTAACAGCATCAGTGATGAGACACTGATACCATGTATTCTGTATTATGCAATGAGAAGTAACTTATTACCAAAGTAACTTTCCTTAAGGCAGCTCATATAACAGTGTCAGGCAACATTAATCTTTCCCTCCTCAATCAGATGGGTTGATGACCTCAAAGTAAAGGAGGAGTATTCCTAAAGTACCTTGAAAATTTCTTACTGAATGTTAGGAAATTCTTCTCAGTAATATAAGAAAATATAGAAAAGAGGCAAACATTACAAGAGGAAGATTTCAAATTTTTTTCGATAATTCTGGGTTTGGAGAACCTACTAGGATCTCCAAATAACTCAAATGAAGAGGTCTAGCTCTTGGCAAATACAGAATTGTTGAAATTTGGCAGTTAACGACATTGAGTTGATCATAGAAATGTGATGTAGATAACTTTAGATAGAGATGAAAAGAAAATACAGAATGTGTAAGAATAAACCCATACATATTTTCTATGTGTTGAAAGAAAACAAAGAAGAGGCAAAGAGGTAGCAATGAAAACCAAAAATCATCTTGTCATAGAAACTAATAGAGAATGTTTCCGAGAAGGTAAATTTGGTCAATGCTGTACTGGACAGAGATTGAAGGCAAGGCTCAGAGAAGCTTTTCTCAGTAGGAATATGAGACATACATTCCCCACCCCCACCGTGGCTCTTTCTTTGGTGTCCCACAACTCCCAGGTGCTATAGCAATTCTGGTCAATCCATGTGGTTATAAGTAAGACTGACTCCATCTTCTACTTCAGCCCTAAAAGTAAGACACTGGCCACAGTGATTGATTAAAAAATACACACAACCTGAGTTGAACCAATGGGATTCTCCCTTGTACATGATGCCAGTAGCTATCAGCCATGAGACATCATTCTCTGGGATTTAAAAATTGCAAAAGTCTAGTAACTTGTAATATGTCAGGGGTCACCGTGCCACAGCATAAAGAAAGACTTTCTGAAAGGGAACACATTTTAACCTCGATGGTAGCTTCAGCTTTATAGGTTTGGGGTTTTGTTTTTGTTTTGTTTTTTGTTTTTGTTTTGTTTTGTTAGGTGAATGCAGTTGTTGTCACTTGTAACTGAAGTGAATATAGTTTCTGTCTAGGGTGAATGCAGTTTTTGTCACATGTAACTGAGGAAGTCATAAGTAAAAGAGATCATTGCTGTACTTCAAGAGAAGATTTTCAACAGAGTAATGAAATTCACTAGAATGAAATTCACATGCTTGTTGAACAATCAGTGAAGGGAGAAAAAATGAAAGCAGCAAGAATATGGCACTCTTTAAAGACTTTGGGCAATAAGCGGAAGAAATTGCAAGGAGAAAGCAAGCAAAAAAGCATGCTCTGAGAATTTTTTAAGAACAAAGCTTTTCTTAGGAACAAAAAAAAAGTTTAAGAACAAAAGAGATCTGAGAACATTTGTAGGCTGGGGATAGGGACTGGAAAAAAATGAGACTGAAGGTGCAAGAAAGAGGAAGACAGATGCACTTACATTATATTGTCAAGAAATGCTTTTTTAGAGGCAGCAACTTCTGATAGAAAGTACTAGAACCATTTTCAGAGTGACAGTCACCTTTCTCAATTTGATTGATGGAAACAATTTCACAAGTAAATGTGAACAGAAAAGAAAAAAAGGCAATTCAGGAAGAGGGAAAATGTGAGAGAGATACTTTGTAATGTCAAAGTATCCTATCGTAACTAGTCCATCATTTAAGAAGCCATGTTCCATTCTATATTTAAGGTGTATGTTTTGAATCTCTAACCAGTAGTAATTTTTAAGGCCAGGAATTTTATCTGATATTTCATGGTTTTCATTCCAGAACGATACTACAAACAGATGTTTAGTATATAGTTTTAATATGCCTTTTAGGGTCCATGATCTGAAAGACTAGAAACTATACTGTAACAGTATATATACTCTATCGAATACACTTATATTAGCAAGGAAACAGTTAACAAAATCCCTACATTTAGTGTAATAATGAAAAGATCAAAGCTTCTGGACATAAGCTTCTTTCTCCACCCAACTTTTTCTGTTCTCTCCACCCTCATTTCTTATAAAACTCTCTCATTACCTATTATTCCAAATGTATAGGAAGCTATGTAGTGAGTTTGTCAAGAACTTCCTTGATAGGAACCTATAATAAAGAGTTGTTTCATTTCTAAAAAAAAGGCAGCGGAATTAAAAGCAACTAAGAATTAATAGAGTGATACTGAGCATAAGTTATTTAACTGTGTGGTTAAGGGTGCTTGATAGCTTGAAATCTGGTTATAAAACTAATTACCAACAATCTTTTTTTTTCTTTGAAAGAGATGAACTATATAATGTAAAAGAACATGAATGAATAAATGAACTGTAGGGTTCTAAGCACATGATTAAATGAGCAAAACCAGATGGGAAGGAATGGTGACGAAAGTGCTAAATTCCTTATTTTCCTTAAAAGAGAGTATACCTTAATACAAGTTTAAAAATGTCTTTGGAAAACAAATTAAAAATAGTTAAATGCGGGCTTCCTAGGTGGCGCAGTGGTTAAGAATCCGCCTGCCAATGCAGAGGTCACGGGTTCGATCCCAGCTCCAGGAAGATCCCACATGCCGTGGAGCAACTAAGCCCGTGTGCCAAAAAAAAAAAAAAAAATAGTTAAATGCAAATCTCTATAAAGACAAAAATCAAAATTGAAAGCAAATGAGAAAAAATAAATTAAAATGACAGATACAACATCAATCAAACATCATATAACAAATACAACAGCTTAAGCATAAAACTGGGAGAGAATGCAACAAACTATCAACTAGATATTAAGATTATGAATTACTTTTGATTTCTTCTTTATGCTTTTCTGTACTTTCTAAGTTTTCTACCAGAAAAAGTATCACTTTCTCTGTAATAAAGAATTTGGCTTTGCTAAAAGAGAAGGTCAGGCCTTTGCTCTCAGCTTCTGGGAGGTAATCTCCATACTTCTGGAACATTACATCTAATAGGAGTATCTCTGTCTGAGGGCCTTATGTCCTACTGGATAGTCTTACCAATGTGACTTAAAGTAGGGGCTTTGGGTCATGCAGTATCAGTCGACCTGGAGGCTGACATGAACTACACAGGCAATTATTCAATCATGCCTAGGTAATGCAGCCCCAGTAAAAGCTCTGGACACCAAAGCTTGGCCCAGCTTCCTTGGTTGGCAATATTCTGTGTGTATTAACACACACCAATTTCGAGAGAAACATATTCTGACTCCACATTAGAGAACAATGGAAGCTCTGCATTTGGTATTTCTTCTAGCATCTGCCCCATTTGCTTCTTCCCTTGGACAAATTTAATCTGTATCTTTTCCCTGTAATAACCTGTAACTGTGAATAAAATAGCTTTTAGCAAATTCTGTGAGTACTTCCCGTGAATTATTGAACCTGAGGGTGGTCTTGGAGCTCCCTGACTTGCAACTGGTATTAGAAGTGAGGGCAGACTATTGATTATTCCCTCCTCTGACTTTGCAGTTGGTTAACACTTGCAATAGGCCAAACCCTTTCCACTTCTATAAACGGGATAAAAACTGGATTATAGTAAAACTACTCAAATCAGGTAATAAGTAGTCATGATTTAGTGGCTGGTCATCAGCAAGATAAACCATCCCCCTTTAATGTTAGTTTGGGCAGACCTTCCAGAAATGTAGGCTTACTTCATATGTGATAGTATTCAAGTTCTGTTGCCCAGAACTGTGTTTATTCTTTCCACTTTCTTTACGCTGCTCTTTCAGATCAGTTAGTAACTGGAACACCTAGAAAGAGATATACAAAAGATTTCCGTAAATAAATTTGAGAAATGTATCTATTCCAAGGTCAATGATTTTAAAGGATAAATAGAATAATACCTCTTTTCTTCTCATAAACCCTCCCCAAACTCTTGTATTAGAGCAAATGAATCCAAGAAGCATGTGACTTTTTAAAAATCCTCTTTTATCTAAGTCAAATAGTGCAAATTCATTTGTTTACATAAACTATTTCAAGTATTTCCTACCAATATACACCATATAACTGATCTCCTCCGATCTCAAAAATAATGTGCTGATTATTTGAAAGTAAATTTTCCTAAAATATGATCGTCTCAATAGACGCAAAAAAGCATTTGACAAAATTCAACATCCATCTATGACACAAACTTGAAACAAAGTGGGTATAGTAGAAACGTACCTCAACGTAACAAAAGCCACACATGACAAGCCCAGAGCTAACACCATACTCAACAGTGAAAAGCTAAAAGCTTCTCCTCTAAGATCAGGAATAAGACAAGGGTGCCTACTCTTGCCTCTTTTATTCAACATAGTACTGGAAGTCCTAGCCAGGGCAATTACACAAAAAAAGGAATAAAAGTTAGTCATCTAAATGGGAAAGGAAGAAGTAAAACTGTCACTATTTGCAGATGAGATAGTGTTACAGAAACCCCTAAAGACTCCACCAAAAAACTGTTAGGATAAATGAATTCAGTAAACTTGCAGGATACGAAATCAACATACAGGAATCTGTTGTGCTTCTATACACTAATAACAAACTATTAAAAGAGAAATTAAAAAAACAATCCCATTTATTACGATTGCAACAAAGATAAAATTAGGAATAAATTTAACCAAGGAGGCAAAAGACCTGTACAGTGAAAACTATAAGACACTGATGAAAGAAACTGAAGACACAAATGCTCACAGTTTGGAAGAATTAATATTGTTAAAATGTCCACACTACCCAAAGCAATCTACAGATTCAATGCAATTCCTATCAAAATTCCAATTGCATATTTCATAGAAATAGAACAATCCTAAAATGTGTATGGAATCACAAAAGACCCAGAATAGTCAAAACAATCTTGAGAAAGAAGAACAAAGCTGGAAGCATCACACTCCCTGATTTCAAACTACATTACAAAGCTACAATAATCAAAACAGTATAGTACTGGCCTAAAACAGACACAGAGATCAATGGAACAGAATAGAGAGCCCAGATATAAATCCACACATATATGGTCAATTAATTTATGACAAAGGAGCCAGTAATATATAATGGGAAAGGATAGTTTCCTCAATAACTGATGTTGGGAAAACTGGACAGCCACATGCCAAAGAATGAAACTAGATCACTATGTATACAACACACACAAAAATTAACTCAAAATGGATTAAAGACTTGATGTAAGACCTGAAACCATAAAACTCCTAGAAGAAAACACAGGCAGTAATAAGCTCCTTGACATCAGTCTTGGCGATGATTTTTTGGATTTAACACCAAAAGCTAAGGCAACAAAGGCAAAAATAAACAAGTGGGACTACATCAAACTAAAAAAGCTGCTGTGCAGCAAAGGAAATCATCAACAAAATGCAACCTACTGAATGGGAGAAAATATCTGCAAATCATGTAGCTGATAAGGGATTAATACCTAAAATATATAAATTCACACAACTCATGAGCAAAAAAGAAAACAATCCAACTTAAAAATGGGCATTTTTCCAAAGAATACATACAGATGGCCAACAGGTACATGAAAAGGTGCTCAACATCATTAATCATCAGGGAAATGCAAATCAAAACCACAATGAGATATCACCTCACACCTGTTAGAATGGCTACTATTAAAAAGTCAAGAAATAAGTATTGGGGAGGAGGTGGAGAAAAGGAAACCATTGTGTCCTATGGGTGGGAATGTTCATCTGGTGCAGCCACTGTGGAAAACAGTATGAAGGATCATCAAAAAACTAAAAACAGAACTACCATATGATTCAGCAATTCAACTTCTGGGTAACTATCCAAAGGAAACAAAAACACTAATTTGGAAGGATACATGCACCCCCATGTTCACTGCAGCATTATTTACAATAGCCAAGGTAAGGAAATAACCTAAAATATCCATTTACAGATGAGTGGATAAAGAAAATGTGACATATATATACAAAGTTGTACTATTCAGCCACAAAAAAGAACAAAATCTTGCCATCTGCGACGACGTGAATGGAACTTGATGGCATTATGCTAAGTGAAAGAAGTCAGAGAAAGACAAAATACTGTGCGATATCACTTATATGTGGCATCTAAAAAAGAAAAAAAAAAAAGGATCTTCCCTCGCAGTCCAGTGGTTAAGACTCCATGCTTCCACTGCAGGGGGAGCAGGTTGGATCCCTGGTCAGGGAAATAAGATCCTGCATGCCCTGAAGCATGGCCAAAAATTTAAAGAAAACAAACACAAAACCGAAACTGAAACTAAAAACCAAGCTCATAGATACAGAGAACAGATTGTTGCCAGAGACAGCAGGGGATGGCGGGGGATGGGGGGGAGGTGAGTAAAATGGGTGAAGGTGGTCAGAAGTTACAAACTTCCAGTTACAAAATAAATAAGTCAAAGAAATATAATGTATAGCATGACAACTCTAGTTAATAATACCATAATTGCATTGCATATTTGAAAGTTGCTAAGAGAGTAAATCTTAAAAAGTTCTCATCACAAGAAAAAAAGAATTATGTAACTATGTATGGTGACCAATGTTAAGCAGACTTACTGTAGTAATGATTTTGCAATATATACAAATATGGAATCATTATGTTGTATGCCTGAAACTAGTATAATGTTGTATGTTGATTGTACCTGAATTTTAAAACATTTTCCTAAAATAATCTTTCTTTAAAAAAAAAAAAAGATTTTGTTTCTCTAACATGAAAATCTATTTTATTTATGGAAAAGAAAAATTATGAAGAAAGAAATAAAAGTGGTTTACAAAAAAAAAAGGGAAAAACTGCTATAAAATTTTAGAAGTAAACTTCCCCACAAGGAAGAAACACATGTATATTACTGCTAAGAAAGGTCAGGGGAGGAAATCGCTCTCCTGTTTTAGAGATTATACCAGAGAACTGAGAGCATAGGATCATAAACACAGTACTGACTAGATACAATGCAATCCCTCCCCTGCCTGTCATTCCTTTCAGAAATAGTGGCATGAGACCCAATTAATGCAATGTTTCCCCAATGGATAAAACACTAAACACCTTGTCCACAGTGCAAACTGAATGAGGAGGTTCCTAAAAGCCAATGGCTTGACCAACAACCATTTCCTTCCTATTACGAGCAGCAACCATTTAAGATGAAACTTTAGGAAGAAAAGAATATGGTCCAATGTGTTAATTCTACCACCTTCTACAATATCACAAAACAGAGACTCAAATCTCCTGTAAGTCTTCCTGAGTTCTTTCTAAACCTGGAGTTAACCTATCAGATAGTTTTGCTAGTACCAAACAACACCCAGGCAAAACAGAACGTAGGCAAAAATAACATTCTATCTCCCTTCTCACCAACCTCTTGCCTTCCTTCCTCTCCCCAGCAACCCAACCCTCAAGCCCCCAAATTCCAAATCTGTTAGGTCCTACTAAATTATTCATAATGGGGAGTCAACTAAACTTTCATCTCCAAAATGAAGGTGTTAATACTTATGGGACTATTATGAGGTTCAAAAGAATAACTTATAAAAGCATTCTACAGCTAAAGAGTGGTCATTAGGAAAAGGTATAAATATTTTAATGGAAAACTCCTGCAAACAGAAACCGTTCCAAAATTGATACTTCCATCGCATGAAGGCATCCCAAATGAAGATCTAAAATCTTTGGGATTTGGAGAAGGTTGCCTACAGTAAACTAAAGGCTTCCCAGCTTCCCTGAATTACTGAGTATAATTTACTAAACTGACTATTCCAAGGCCCACCAGATGCCATCTCTCCTTTTTTATAGTGGCAAATCCAAATGAATTCAGTCATTTCTAACCAAAACTAACTGAATAACCTTCAGAAGTAAAGGGCAAACGATGAGAACAGAAAACACCATAGTCCAAAGCTATTTACCTCGTAGTTACTAAGCAGCGCAGCATTGGCATCCTTCCTGCAAAATAAAGCAAATTATCATCAGTCTGGGCTTACATCCCTTTGTGGGAATTATAAATATCTACAAGATAATCCCTCTGTCAAGAATCAGTAGTACAGCTTAGGAATTTGGGGACTACAGCCTAAAACTGAGAAATGTCCTAACTCTTACTGGTTTAGCTGGCGATGGACAAATTCATAGCAAATTCTTTTTACTGCTACAACAGTATATCACATATCCATCACCAGGTAGGTGATTAAAATACTACACTTACCCTGGTCCAAGTAGGCAGAAGTTAAGAGATGTCAGACATCTAGTTACCGGAAGAACATGGGGGCAAAACCACAGGAGGAGGGGGATGTCAATAAACAGAGGGTGCTAGAATTAACTAGAGAAACAGATCCCACAGCCTTGTCCTCTCTCCAGTACCATCTGCCTTCTACCAGCTACTGACATTTTGGGCAGCCAAGTCCTCCTGCTGGATCACCAGAAATGGGATCCTTAACACTAACATCACTACTGGAAATTCCAGCAACATCAGGAATCCTGCCAGATATCCACAAAACTCCCAAGGTGTTCATCTCTGTCACCTCAACAGGTAGAGTTCACGTGTCGAGTGGTGGCAACAGTCGATCAAGGCAAAATGTCACCTTTCATGTATGAATGAACACAGCAATGTGACTTGTATTAAATTACAACTGATCCATTCTACAATATCACATCAGAAAGTACTTATTATTTTTAACAGTCAGGAGGCAGTAGAGAGTAATAATTAAAAATACAGTTTTGACCTACTGTCTATAGCACAGGGAACTATAATCAATATCTTATAATAACTTATAATGGAAAAGAATCTGAAAAAGAATACATATATACATATATATGTACGTATAGCTGAATCACTTTGCTGTATAACTGAAACACTGTAAATCAACTGTACTTCAATTTAAAAAGAATACAGTTTTGAAATCAGACAAATCTGGGTTCATAGTCCAGCTCTGCCACTTATAAGGTATGTGAGTTTTAGTGAGTTAATTAACCCCCACTAAGCATCCCCATATAAAACAAAAAATGAGGATAACTAGTACCTAGAAGTGTAGCCTGGATTCTAAACCCAGCTTCACCACCCATTAGCTATGTGAATTTGGGCAAGTTATTTAACCCAAATTTCCTCATCTATAAAATGGCAATTGTAGTATCAACCTCTTAAGGCTGTTACAGGATTAAGTTGAAACATGTAAAGTACCTGGAACACAGTATGAGCTCAGTAAATACCATCTATTATTACTACTACCTGTGCTATCACCACCACCACCACCACCACCACCACCACCACTTCTTCCTACTTCATAAAGCCGTTCTGAGGATGAAAGGAAAACAAGTTTTAAAAGTGTAACACAGTTCTTGGTGTGTTTAGGATCTCCCTAAATGATTTTTAAAAGATATTATCTCACTTAAATTCTCATTAAAAACCCTGATGTAGGTGCTATTATGATTCCTTCTTTACAGATGATGAAACTGAGGCTCAGAGATTTAAAAACTTGCTCAAGGGCACACAGTAAAAAGCCTAACTGAAGTGGACAATAACTACTGTGAAAAATAAAACTGGACTGAACAAACAGAAACTAGTAATGCAGAATCCTAAAAGTTCAAGGAGTTTGGACTTGTCAAAACGTGCAACAAAGATTACTGCTTGTTCTTAAACTAGGAGTGGGGCTATATTATGAAAATGAGGACACAAAATCTCAAACACATGGGCCAAACAGATGGGTGGTTTCCTCAGTCAATAAAGCAAAACATGCCGGTGGTTAACACAGGCTTCAACCTAGGTCTTAGGTCAGCACAATGATGTCAGCACTGTAATCAAATCAGCACATGAAGCTTACCAAATGCTACTAGTCATTCAACAAATAGCCGGGACTTCACAGAAGTGCTGCCTTGCCCAAATGACCACAATGGCACTCAGGTCACAAAGAACACCATATTTAAAAGGAACCTAACACAGGAAGGATAATGCATAATTAGAGTACATGATATGGTTCATTTAAAATGACAAATTAAAACACATGTCATCTTTGCCTACTTAATCAGGAAGTCAGCCCACAAGGCTTCCTCCTATCTTTGCTTGAAATTGAATTACAATGCCCTGTGTGCCCTAACATTCAGAGAAACTAAAACATCCCTTCCTGGAACAGGCTGGAGAAAAATTACAAACGTTATTTTTCCTCAAGGCCAACGGATCTATCCCAGGTGCCACCGTGACAACTTCATTTCCAAATCACCGCCCCCTCCTCTGTCACACAGACTATTCCATGCCCTGGGAAATCCGTCCTTGTCTCTTCCAAACTACTGCCCCACCACCCAAATCAGTATTGTTAATTGCAAGAATCCAAAGACCATCTTCTGTCTTTTCTAGAGCCAATATACAAAGAAGGAAAGGAATTCGCTTTCATGTATATTTTCATGAACCTGTGGTTTGAGGCCAGGAGAACAGTGGATATTTAAACAAGTACTGCATCTTGTACTCTGGTGGGTAGAAGCTGATTTATTCAATGATTCTTTTATAGGAAGATACATAATTTTTTTACCCGGCTAAATACCAGTGGAGTAAATGCCAAAATATGCTAGGCATTCCTTTATTCAATGTCAATGAGTACAGTATCTGCCTTTTATCGAGTCCTAAATGAACTGTATGTATTGGGAAATTTTTTTTTTCCAGAAGAAGTTACCGTAACCATCACTAAGTGGCAGGTTGTTGAGAACAGAATATGGTTGAGATCTGACAGACATCAACTTAATCAAGTTATCTAATTTAACAGCACCAATAATGATGATGTGATGCACTGAGAAGGAAATATCCCTTACAGCAATCCTGCCAAAAAATGTAGTTATGAAGATATAATCAGACAAACCCAATCTGAGAAGTCTTCAAATCAACTGGCCTAGATTCTTCAAATATCACTATCATCTGTCACGATGCCAACGTCACAGAAAGAGGCTAAGAAACTGTTCTTAGAGCAAAGGAGATTAAAGAACCTTGACAACTAAATGCAATGTGTGATTCCTGATTGGATCCTGAATTGACTTTTTTTTAATTCAGCTAAAACATTATTAGGACAATTGGAGAAATTTTACTATAGGAGATTTACTATAGCAATTTAAGAATAATGGTAATATCAGCACTAAATTCTCTGGGTGTGATGATGGTATTGCAGTTACACAGGAGAATGTCTTTTTAAGACTGATAAAATGACATATCTACAATTCTTAAATGGTTCAGTAAAGAGTGTGTGTGTGTGTGGAGAGAGAAGGCATGCATGAGTAACAGAGAGAATGCAGATATACCAAAAATGTTAATAAATGGTGACCCCAGGTAAAGGATATAAAGATACTTGTGATGCTCTTTTTGCAACTGTTCCAGGGGTTTGAAATTTTTCAAGGTAAAAAGTTGAGAAAAATGGAGATGTAAAACTAAAGAATTCCATAAAGTTAAAAAAGACATTAGTATAACTTGTAATTGAGGACATTCTCCTCTTTTTTTACTTCATACTTTCCTGTAGGACTTAGTACTGATTTTATTTACAGATGTTTAAAGCAAATATTCCAAGTGAATTTTAAAGATTGTCTGAATCTATACTCACATGAAGGCAGTCACTTAATTTCCTTAAGTAATGAATTAGCTGACTGAAGTTGATGTGCTATTTGAAATTGAACCTGCAAAATCTGCTTAACTTGCTCAGTCAATTTAATGGATACAAACAACTGCTTTGGAAAACCAAATTCTGAATAAACAGAACAAAATGATCTATTGACAGACTCTTCCTTAGAGGCGCACACATGCACAAAAAAAGCCCAAGCAAACAGTGCCTGTTAATTGCCACACAACTCTTACAAACACAAGGACGAAAAGAATTGCTCAAATGCTCCTGTGTTTAACCTATGCTACCAATTCAAGTCCTGTCCTGAAAAACCAAACTCTGGTCCAAGAACAATGAGCAGGCTTCAAAGCCAAAGAACAATTGAAACTGTAGCATTCGCTTGGAAGCTAGCAAACAAATTATCCTCTTTCCAGTCCTGTTCCTGAATTGCTACAGGACCTGTTAGCTAAAGTCTCTAAACCTCAGTATTTCTAGCTGTAAGAGGAAGGAAATTCTGACACTATCTCAAAAAGATGACATGAAAGAAACTCCATTTTCCCTAACTATGTATATTAAGTTCAAGAATAAAAGGATGGGGCTTTCTAGGTGGTGCAGTGGTTAAGAATCCACCTGCCAATGCAGGGGACACGGGTTCAATCCCTGCTCCAGGAAGATCCCACATGCCACGGAGCAACTAACCCCGTGTGCCACAACTATTGAGCCTGAGCTTTAGAGCCCGTGAGCCACAACTACTGAGCCCATGTGCCGCAACTACTGAAGCCCATGCGCCTAGAGCCCGTGCTCCGAAACGAGAAGCCACGGCAATGAGGAGCCACCACTCGCTGCAACTAGAGAAAGTCCGTGTGCAGCAATGAAGACCCAACACAGCCAATAAATAAATAAATAAATAATTTTAAAAAAAAGAATAAAAGGATGAACACAAAGTTTTCCAAGCATATAAACAGCCCTGAGGCACGAGGCAAAGTTAGCCAAACAGCAAATACCTTATATATACAAATACTTAATTTTGCTATGAATATTTTGTATCCTTTGATGTGGTGGTCAAAAAGTTTTTATTTTTAAATTCTATCATTCAAACCAAATAAAGCAAAAATTTCCTCACCTTTAAAAAACTTCTAGTATATATCTATATGTATCATTCACACAGTAGGTAGTGATTGAAGAAAAAGAAGTAGTAAAAACTCAGGGGAGTTTTCCATCCATGCCTCCTCACTGCAGGTCCTAGGAATGCCTGACAGAGGTGTAATATGTTTGGGACCACAATGCCAGAGGTCACACCTCATGCTGGAGGCCAGGCAAGAACTAGATTAGGCCTCCAGGGACTTCCCTGACCGTCCAGTGGTTAAGATTCTGCTCTTCCAAGGCAGAGGACACGGGTTTGATCCCTAATCGGGGAACTAAGATTCCACATGCCACACAGTGCAGCCAAAATAGAAGACTTAGGCCTACAGACAGTCTCATTCCAGGGGCCCCTTCACTCCCAAACCACATGCCTACCTCAAAAAACCTCATTTTCCCACAAACTGCTAGCCACAAAATTCTTGATTAGTCACTGACTCCTTGGGAGAAGGGAGCAGGTTACTACAGGAGAAAAAACTCTTGATTGAAACCATTTCACTTAAGAAAATCAGAAAACCTATATGCTCAGCAATCAGGAAACTAGCTAATTTATACTAATTTTAATTAATTTAATTTATTAAATTAATGAAGTATTGCTATATTACTTCACTCAACGAGTACAGTCAACCCTCTATATCTGTGGATGTGAAACCTATGAATACAAAACCGGTAAATACAGAAGGCCTACTGTGTGCCAGATGCACTGCTAAGCACTAGGTGAGCAGACACTGGTCCCTGCCTTCATGATACTTATACTCTCACAAAGGAGACAAAGCACTAGACAAGTAAACACACATCTATCATAATCTGTAATTATCTAAGGGAAAAGTAAACCAAGGTCCTATGAGACAAAAAGCAGGACTTATTTTGGATTTACCAAAGAGGAAAAATAACATTGAAAAAGGACACTCAACCTGAGCTGTCAAAAAGATAAGAAGTGGGCAGGACAGGGGGAAAGTATACCAGGTAGAGGGAACAGCAATGCAAAGGTCCTGAGGTAGTAAAGGGCCTGGAGGGTTACCAAAATTACCTGACTGCCATCAGAAAGTGTGTGTGTTTGGGAGAGAGGACAATAGCAAGAAACAAGGTTGGTGAGTGGGTAAGGTTACACACAAGGTCTTGTAGTCCTACTAAGGAATGCAGATATCCTCTAAGCACAACAGAAAAGCAATGAAGGGTTTTTACACAGGAGGTGATCTGATCCAATTAATATTTTGATTCACTCTGGATGCTCTGTAGAAAACAGAATGAAGGGGGGTGGAGGTGGGGCAAGGGTGGAAGCCAAAGGTTATTGCTTAATCCGGACCAGAAATGATGGACTACAAAAGTAGCAGTGGGGATGGTGAAAAGTAACTGCATTCAAAATACATTCTGAAGGTGGAGATGACACCTGATGGACTGGATTTAGGGGCGAGGAAAGAGGGTAGATTTCTGGTCTAAGCAACTGGCTGGATAAGAGAAAAGGGCTAGAAATATATTCCGGGGAATCATTTGCATGCAGATGGGTAAATGACCCCGGAAGAGAGTGTGGAGATAAAGGCTCCCAGGATTGAGCCCTAAGATACTTCAACATTTAGAAGCCAAGGAAGGGGGTGGAGAGAGGGGAGGGGTAGGAAAGCAGACTGAGAAGTAAGTAGTCTTTGATGTACAAGGAAATCCAAGAGAGCATGTCACAAAGCCAAGAGAGTTTCTGTATCAATTGCTGCTAAGGGATCAAGAAAATTGAGGCCAGAAAATCAACTTTTGGATGTGACAAGATGGAAGGCTTAGGTAATCTACATAAGACCCATTTCTGCAGACTGATGAGGATGAAAGCCCAGAAGAATGACTGAAAGAATGAGCGGGTAAACAACACTTCTAAGGTTTCTGGTGACAGGAAGCAGAAAGGGGGCAACAGGTGGACACACATGTGGGGACAGACTGGGAATTTTTCTTTTAAGATAGATAAAGCAGGTTTGTATGCTGACAGGTAATGCTTAATAAAGGGGGAAAAACTGATAATGACGGCTTGGGCCAGAGTAATAGTATGCATGTTTTTCAAGATGCAGATTAAACCCCATCAAGGGACTGCAAAATCAATTCAGTGGGTCAACATTCTATTTTAATAAGAGAGATTATCAGAGCGTACTACGTACAGTATCTTCTCATGACGCTTTCATTTCAGTTACCTATAAATTGTGTCTTTTTTTTAAAGTCTGAAAAACAGTAGACGTTACACATGAGGCTAAAGAACATAAGGGAAAATGTCAGTATTAAATAATCAGTGCCAAAGAAAACGCAATATAGGTATGCCTACAAGTTAATGTCAACCATGCAAAAATCCACATACAGAGTAGCTGCAAAAACTTCCATTTGCACGCGGTACAGTAGCAGACACGGAAAAGACCATGTGGAATTAAAATTGTTAGAATGGATTTTACTCCCTCCCCCCGCCCCCAACACACATACAAAAGGCTAAACGCTTCTCATCAAACTCTGAAGGTGTATCTTCCGAGTTAGGGTTCCAAAGGAGCCCACTGCCCCTAAGCAAAGCTCCACCCCAGCATCTACCCATCTCTCCTCCAAGTACATCCGGGCCGGACCCAGGGCTTTCTACCTTCTCAGTCCCCGCTCCGACACCGGGCAGGGCTCCCCGCCGTGACCCCTGAAACGCTAGCGAGTGGATGAGGGAGGGAACAGGCACCCTGAAAGGCAGCCGGGCCAAGTGGCACTCGGCCCCACGTCCCGGGCACGCAGGGGGCGTGTGGGCGAAGGTTCGGAGGGCCAGAGCCAGAGCCCCTTCCTCCCGGGCCTCTCGCCCCGTCGCCCTCCCCACACGCCGCGACGAGGGGTCGCGCCAGGCCCACGGCTCCCGGCTCCCAGGCTCCAGCGGCCCCCAGCTGTGAGCCTCGGCCCAAAGTCGGCGACGCGCCCCGAGCGGCTTACACCTCCATGTCGACCCCGCCTCTTCGCCTCCGGCCGCCAGCACCCGCGGAGCTCCCCGCCGCCCCGCCGCCGCCCCTCCCGGCGTCCGCGCCGACCCCCAGTGGCCGGCTGCGCGCACCGCGGTGCACGCCGGGATCGCCGCGCTGCACGCCGGGATCGCCGCGCTGCACGCCGGGATCGCCGCGCTGCACGCCGGGATCGCCGCGCTGCACGCCGGGATCGCCGCGCTGCACGCCGGGATCGCCGCGCTGCACGCCGGGAGCCTGGAGGATCCCCGAGGGACCGCGAGCGCGGCGGGGCCCCTCTAGCCGGCCGCGCCTGTGCTCTTCGCCCCGTTCGACTTAAGCCTGTTAAGCGCTTGCAGACGGGGTTTAGCTCAGGTTTTCGTGGTCTAGGTTATATCTAAGTAGTATTAAAAAAGTAAGTTTCCAAAGACATCATAGGAGTAGTAGGCCGTTGCGGCATTAAAATCCCACCCCTGGGATGGTAGCGGTGGCAAGGGGTGAGGCGGCCCCGGGCTGCTGGAAATGCTCTATTTCAAGACCTGGGTGCTGGGTACGCGGTGTGTTCCGTTTCTGAGAATTCAGTGTGCTGTGTACACTTAGGTGCACTTTTCTGTCTGTGTTAATAATTGAGTAAGACATTCTAAAAAGTGAAAAAAAGAATCTCAGCTTGCCTCCTCCCATTTCCCATTCTTCAGAGCTATTTGGCAGGAAAGTATAAAGAACCTTAATGACAAGCACAGTCTCTGACCTTCTGGCCTTTCTAGGAATTTGTCCAAAGGGAATTATCCGATGCTTGAAGAAAGACAGATGTGTAATGATAATTTTGCTGCGAGACAGCCTAAATGCCCAACAATAAGGAATTGATAAATCATGTTTAAACCATACAGTATAATATCAATATATGTGACCATGAGAAATCTTGTAGCATAATTTGATATGCTAGGGAAATGCTCAAGATAGGCTTTAAAAGATGGAAAATGACGTGGTATGACTCTAATAACCTAAGGAAAAATAAGCATAGGGAAAAAATACCTAAGGGTATGGGAGATAGAGCCACCCAAGCTACTAAATTTTGTGCTCTTATAAAAAAAAAAAAAAAAAAAAAACAGGTGAAAGGTTGATGTCTGTTATCACCCGGATTTTTGGTATGGTTTGAAATATTTCTTAAAGACTGGAAGGAAATATGCCAAAAATTAACAATGGCGGGTGTCCTTAGATGATGCTAATTTTTTCCCACTTTTTAAATAGTTATATCGGTTATCATTTACTAAAGAAATATATTCTCTTTGTAAGGCCCTTGATAAGTGCTTTGCTATTCCATGATATTAACAGTTAACAGTGCAGGCTTCGCCTGTGATTCTGTTTACCTCCATCACTTTCTTAGGGGCTGTTTAACCTTGGGAGGTTACTTAACTTCTCCTAAGTTCAGTTCCCTAATGTGTAAGTCATTGATCTGTTAGGTACCTAAAGTGCCTGGCACATACTAAGTGCTCAACAAATAATAATTGCTGTGACAGTACAACCATGACACTCTATGAGGTAGATTCCTTTGTTAATCAAATTTTACTACTGAGGAAACTGAGCCAAGCTTGGAGAGTTTATAACTTACCAGAAGTCATTTATCTAGGAACTTGTCCAGTAAGGATTCAAACTCAGGCAATCTGAGCAAATACAGGAGGTGTGTTAAATTGTTAATAGTGACTGATGACTGGCTAAATGAAATAGGCAATATTAATACAATGGAATACTGTTTAGCAATAAAAAGGAAAGGAGTACTGATACATGCTACAACATGGATGACCCTCAAAAACATGCTAAGTGAAAGAAGCCAGACACAAGAGATCACATATTATATGATTCCATTTATATGAAATGTCCAAGAATAGGCAAAAAATCTATAGAGACAGGTAGCAGATTAGTGGCTGCTTAGGGCTGGGAGAGGGGCGGGGGTGGTGATGGGAAGCTGATGGATACTGAGTTTCTTTGGGAGGAAACAAAAATGCCCTAAAATTAGATTGTGGTAGTGGTTGCACATCCCTGTGAATATACTAAAAAAACACTGAATTGTACACTTTAAATGGGTGAACTGGATGGTATCTGAATTATCTATCAATAAAAGCTGTTAAAATGTTTTTTCCTGGTGTTTGCCTGTGGGGTTTGCATTGGAAGAGAAGTAAGGGGAATTTCCAACATTTAACTTTACACATTCAGAATTTTTAAAATATTTTTCAATATACCTGTTATTTTTAAACTATCAATACAAAAAAAAATTTTTTTTTTGACTGTGCCTCAAAGCTTGTGGGATCTTAGTTCCCCGAACAGGGACTGAACCCAGGGCCACGGCAGTGAACGCGCTGAGTCCTCACCAATGGACCGTCAGGGAACTCCCTACAAAAGTATTTTCAAAACAACTAACTTACTTTAAAAATCAACGAGTAAAGAAAATGCCAACCCAGACTCAGCTGGCCTGACTCATGTGGAGAGTCCCTGTTGTGTTCTTCACTCAGCAAACGTGCTGATGGCCCACTCGGTGGCGATGATACCAATATGAATAATACACACCTCCTACCCTGCCTAGCTGACAGCCTAGATGGGAACGAGCTCTGGACATCAATAACTACAAGACGCTGTGGAACAGAGGAGGAAATGACTAATTAGGTGGAGAGGCATCCCAAAGCCAGGGGTGTTTGAGCCGGGTGCGGAAAGGAACACACAAGGCCAAGGCTTCAGGGATGGGCTTCCACAGAAGAGAGGGTGTGCCGTGATAAGATGGCTAAGCTTCAGGTTCTCCAAGGGATGCTACCCTAAGACTTTGGGGGCCATATGCAGCCACCCAATCTATCCCAAGGGGGCAGCCAAGTTGTCAGGAGAGAGGCGGTCCCACGAGGGAAGGCTGCCCAGAAGGAGACTGCATAATGAGGTAACCCAGGCAACAAAGCTGGGCCCGTCCTGCCTGGCCTGTCCCCACTCAGGGCCTCCCTACAGTTTTCCTAACTTGAGGCTGCCTAAGGAGTCTCTGTTTGCCACCCAAATCACACCATTCTGGAAAATGGCTTTTTTTTTTTCCCCTTTAACAGCTGGCTTTCTAGGCAGAGGTATTAAATACATACATATGGCTAAAGCATGAGCAAAGCCTGGGTGTCCTCCAAGTGGAAATGTCCTGTTGAACATTGAAGCTTTTAGGTTTAGAGCTCAGAAGAAAATTGGCTGATAGAGCTTTTGAAGGTATAAGTAGGAACTGAAGCCTTTAAAGTAAAGTCATCCAGAGAGAGTCTAGGATAGTAAGACTTGCCTGGTGCTTCCCCCTGCCAGAGAGTTGATCTAAGCCCTTCACACATGTACACTCATTTAATCCTCACGAAATCCCCATGGGGATGCATGCCAGGCACGGTGTCAACATGGTCTCATTCATTTCTCTCAGGAGTCCTCAGGGTTAAGCACTATGATCAGCCCATTTCACAGACAGGAGTGTGAACCTCAGAGAGGAGTCAGGAAGTATCAGAGCCTGGGTTCTTTCTCTTTGGCCAACTCCAACCTGACCTCTTTCTGGCCAACATTAGGGATTCCTCCCTGTTCTGCACTAGAACCTTCCTAGACTCTTTTGATGTATCAAGGTGGAAACTTCAAGGGAGAGAGGCCAGGCAAGGTTTTCACTCTTTCGAGGAAGGCAAATCCTGTACAGCACTCGGCCCCCAGCTGGAAATGGTCCATTGTCTGAACAGTCCTGGACCCCCAAGCTGCCAATGAGAATGGGCATGATAGGTTTGCCTACGGTCAAGGATCCTCAGATGGATGTTACTGCTGCTTGCACAGAACACAGGCTTTGGGGCCATACTGCTGAGGGTCATTCTCAGCTCTGCCACTTCCCAGCTGGGTGTTTTGGGGCAAGTCACTTAATCTCTCCCAGACTCAGTATTCTCATCAGCAGAATGGGAGTAATTACAGCATTGACCACAAAGGGTGGCTGTGAGGATCTAAGTATGTAATCACTATATAGTATGTTTTACATAGTGCCTCAAGAAATACTAGCTATCATTGTTGTTTTGTTTATTGTTCTATTTATATACAGAAAATGCCTCAGGCTATCTCTAAATTTCTTCCTTAACTTTTTCTCTCAGGCAGGAGCCAGAGCTTTGGATTTCTAAGGATGATGCTCAGGAGATGTGATGAGGTAAGAACCTCTCCCTTCCCTCCCTGACTCCCTCTTCTCCTGGGAGCGCAGTTGTTATTATCAACAACAGCAATGAAAGCACATTTATTGAGCCCCGATTGTATAGCTGCCAGACCCACTCTTGAGATTTTACAGTATATTATTAACTCAGATTCTCACAACAAATCATACAAGTTAGGTATTTTTACTCATTTATTCATTCTATTTTTTTTTCATTTAACAAATACTTATTGTGTTCCTTCAATGTTCTAAGTGCCTGGAAGACATTAAAAAATAAAACAGAAATCCCTCACATTCTAGTGTGCAGAAACAATTGCAAATAAACAAACAGATGACAATTACAGTATGTCAGACAGTGATGGTGCTGTGGACAAAAATAAAGGTGAGGAGGCAAGAGAGAGGAGAAGCAGTAAACTGCTCCTTTAAACCAGGTAGTCAAGTCCTTACTTTCTGAGAAGGTGACATGTGAGCAGAGACATGAAGAAGGTGAGGAAGTGACACAGCAAGAAATATAAAGACCCCATGGCAGGGACTTCCCTGGCAGTCCACTGGTTAAGACTCCGCACTCCCAATGTGGGGGACATGAGTTTGATCTCTGGTCCAGGAAGATCCCACATGCCGTGGAACAACTAAGCCTGTGCACCACAACTACTGAGCCCACATACAGCAACTACTGAAGCCAGTGCGCCTAGAGCCAGTGCTCAGCAACAAGAGAAGCCACTGCAGTGAGAAGCCTGAACACTACAGCAAAGAGTAGCCCTCACTCGCCACAACTAGAGAAAGCCTGTGTGTAGCAACAAAGAATCAACACAGATAAAAATAAATATTTAAAAAATAATTTCATATATATAATAGTTCCATAGAGAGAGAGAGAGAGAGAAAATGCAAACTAATCTGTTGTTACAGCACATGAGTATTTTCTTGGGGCTGGATGGGGAGAGGCAGGAGGATGCGATTATGAAGAGGCATAATGATAATTTGGGGTATGATGGATACACTCACTATCTTGATTATGGTGTGGTTTCATGGGTGTCCATATGTCAAAACATATCAAATTGTGCACTTTATTTGTATATTATTGTGTATCAATTACATCTCAATAAAGCTGATATATACATCATATATATGTACACACACACACCCCCATCCATACATATTCAGGTTTGTGAGGCTTTTAACAGAGGGACTGTGAGCATTTTTTAACATTTCCCCAATTCCCTTTCCAGCCTGGATTCATTTGCTAAAGGTTTTGACCCCTGTATGTTGCTGGGTATTCAGGAATGTGATCTCATGTTTGCAGAGTACTGCTGGCTTTGACACTTGACCTCCCAGAAGGGGATGTCAGCCCTCAGACACTAGAAGGTAGATCCCAGGGACTTGCTACAATACTTTCTCCATTGTCAGGATCACATGGCTCTTGGCTGGTCTCAAGGGCTTCCCTGCCCACCTAGGGACCTGCTGCAGCCCAGTTCTGGGGCTTCTGTGGGAGAAGGCAGGAGAGGGCTGCGGGTCACAGAGATAAAGAGGATGAGGCCTTGCTTCCAAGGAGCCCACAGTTGGATGGGGGAGAAGAACCAGAAGCCACAACTACAGTGCTTTCCCAATTCAGGGAAAGACTGCTAGATGCTCCTCTAGGATCTGAGGGGAGCCCAGAGCTGGACACCTGGATCAGTGGGGAGTCTCCCCAACATTGATGATGCTTGGCTCGAATACTGACGGATGAATGGGAGCAGCAGGACAGACAGTGAGGGAAGGGCATTCCAGGCACAGGGAAGAGCATTTAGGAAAGCCTGCAATAGCCTGATGTATTCTGGGAACTCCAAGTAATTCCATACTTGAGTGGGGCTAAAAACCTTCAACCCACGAGGTATCCCAGCTATTGGTCTCTTCTCCTCTCCATTCCATCTTCAATACTGTTGCCAGATTTATTTTTCTAAAACAATTTTGGCTCCCCCTGATTTTTAAACTCTGTTGGCGCCCTATGACCTATGGAATCAAGATCAAACCTTCTCGTTTGACATTCAAGGTCCTTTACAATCTTGCCCCAACCTACTTTCCACCTCTCCTCCCCACCCCCATCCTAAAGCCCCTGACCCTTTGTTATAGCCACTCTGACAGTTTCCTGTTCTCCAAGCAGGCCATTCACATTCTGGCCTCTGGCCTCCCGGACTTTGCCCAGGCTGCCCCTGCTGCAGGGAATGTTCTAACCCCCTTTTTCTCTGAGCTAACTCCCTGTCATCTTCCAAGACCCAAATCAGGGGATATCTCCCCCAGAATGTGGAACTTCCAGGGCAGAAGTTCGAGGCCCCCTAGCGCCTAGAACCCAGGCTGTCTTTTTCGTCGAATAATTAATTAACCGTGTCAAGGAACTCTTCCCTGAGTACCCCAAGGTAGACGCCCCACACTGCGCTGCCCTCTGTGCTTCGCGCACACCTTGTCTAAACTTTGTTAGAGTTCTTGAGGCAAGCATCATTTCTTATGCTAATTTCCTTTTCTTCAGTGTCTGACTAACTCTGTACCTACCACATAGGAGGTGCCGGGTGCATGTTTGTTGAATGAATAAACGATCGGGCACGGCTTTTCACTTTGTGTCTCTTGTGAGCCCGCCAGGCCCAGCCCGGTGTCTTTTACCTATATCCCTAGCCCGGGTCTCCCTCCAGTGCCCGGGGCAGTCTGCAGCCTTTGGGCACTGTTGCCCAGGCACTACCCTCGCAGTCCCCTACCCTGTCCCTGGGGCCGCTCAGCCCCAGGCAGCTCCAGAGACGGCTCCGCCCACAACCGGGATTGGAGGGCGGGGGCAACGCCCACCTGACCGGGCCGCCTGGGATTGGTGCGGCCGCCGATAGGAGGCGGGGACAGCGCGGGCCGCTGTGGACCCTCTCCGCGCCAGGAAAGCCCAAGCCCCGTGGCTGGCGAGAGACGCAGCGCGCGGCCAGGCGGTGGTGAGTGCTCGGCGGCCGGACGGGCGGGACGCGCGGGACGGGCGGGAGCGGGGGACGCCAGAGGACCCGGGCGAGCGCGCTGGGCGCTGCCCGCGTCCGCCTTCCCCACCGGCTGCGCTCCGCCAAGGACAGGGCCCCAACCCGGAGTCGGCCCCGCCCCGGGGGACCCCGCCCGGTGGCCGAGGAGGTCGTCAGTCCCGCCCTGTCTTCCAGACCCGGAGGACCGAGCCTCCCGGACGACCAGGAGCCGCCCAACATGGCATCGGAGGTGAGTGGGACCTCGAGGACGCCGGTCCTCCAAGCCTCCCAACGAGGGGGAGGGGCGAGCTGGGGGCCGGCCGGGGCCGTGACCCGAGCACGCGATCTCCCCGAGCCAGACCTGCCGCGCGCCGCCCTCCTGGTAATTGTCCTCGCTGGCTCCAGGCAGTGGGTATCCCCCGGGCGCACCTGCCGGAGCCCGGAAGGGAACTTTGCCCCGACTTTCCGGTGTCTCCCCCCTCCATCTGCTCTCCCCAGTCCCTCACCCCTCCCCAGGCAGCCTGTGTGGCAAACCCACCAACCCACACTGCTGGGGTAGGTGGCCCTGGCCTGACCTGACCTGACCTGACAGTGCTCTAGGCCGGGTGAAGAAGGGTGCCCTCCACTCATTCAGCTCCCTCACCTTTCATTCCTTCCTCCCCCATCCTCCTGTCAGTCCCCATCCTGTGCCCCTGTCCTGCCATAGCAGTTGTCCCTGTGTATCAGAATCCACAGGACACTTGCCTGGGTTAAGAGCCTGGAGGTACGGGACCATGCCCTGTGGCCCCAGGACTTGGTGGCTTCCTGCCTCACTGGCCTCTCTCCCTCAGAGCCAGAGGACTCCTGGGTTCTCTTCCTGACCAGGTGGCAGGAGTCCGAGGCATAGGTTCCTTTCCTTGGGCCTCAGTTGATTTACCTGGCAGATAGGGATAATATTAGCCATCTGCCTGCCTCTGTAAGGAACCCTTCAGGTAAAGGGTGCTGTTTGCTTGATGCCAGAGAAGGGAATGCTGGGCCTGGGAAGCAGGAGGCATGCGTTCCAGTCCCTTCTGGCCCCCATTAGCTGGCAAGTCACTTCCTCTCTGGGCCTCAGTTTGTTCATTAAATAAACGAGTTAAGATTGTCTGCCCTGCTAGCTTCTGGATCATGGTGGAGAGCCCGTGGCAGGGCCTCGATTTTGCAGCCAAACAGACTTGGTTTCTGGAGCAGTCACTTGACCTCCCTGAACATCTTTCCTCACTTGTAAAATAGGGGTAACCTCATAGGAGGGAGTAACAGCATCTGGAGAATGCCTAGCACAGGGCCAAGCAATATAGGTGCTCAATAAACTGTGGCTGATGACACTAAGAGAGACAAGGCTGGCATTTCCCATGTGTTCTAAATTGGCTGTTGCTGGGAATTCCCTGGTGGTCCAGTGGTTAGGACTCTGTGCTTTCACTGCCTAGGGCGCAAGTTCAACCCCTGGTCGGGGAACTAAGATCCCGCAAGCTGCATGGTGTGGCAAAAAAAAACCCCAACAAATCTGGCTGTTGCTCCTTCTCACCCAGATGTGCCCTGGCTTACAGCAGTGCCCTCTCCCGCCACCTGGCCCCTCCCTCAGTGCCCAGGTGGTGGCACCTCACTCTGACAGCCTCCCGGGGTCCTTTTAAGCTTGTCCGTGGGGTAGGAGTTTGGCCCCAATGCAGAGTAGGCTGCCTTCAGGAGACCAGGGTGCCAGGCGACCTCTGTGGGTTGGCACTAATTGGTTTGGCTGCAGCCCCGCTTGTTAAATAGCTGTTATTACTGACGGCCCATGAAGGGAACCCAGGGGCCTGCTGGGGAGGTGATGCCAGGCTTCCAGCTGAAGGGCAGCCTGGCTCCCCATCCTGACTGGCTGGCCCTGGCCCTCTGGCCCCAGTGGTCAGGACCAGGGCCCCACGCGGTGCTTTGCTAGAGGTCTAGGCTTGGTGGGGCAGCAGAGGGTAAGGGGCGGGTCCAGCTCATAAGGCTGAGGGTTGGGGGGGCAGAGGCTACATCTGCAGGGCAGAGTCCTCTGGCAGCCAAGGCTGCTGGGCACAGACGGGTCAGCTTACAGCCTGGGGCCTGAGCATGGTGGAGGTCCTGGGGGTGCACACAAGAACCAGGAGTGGAGCGAAGGCACACCCTGGCCCTGGCAGCCCTTGGCCCCTCCCTTAGTAATACCTAGAATTTACTGAGTACCAGGCACTGCGCTTTGTATGCAATTAGCTTAATCTAATTGAATGCTCACAGCAGATAAATACGATTATTATTCCTGTCTTATAGAGGGCAACCCTGAAGGTTAGAGAGGTCACAGAACACTCCTATGGTCAGGTGGCTAACAGAGGTCTGGGACAATGCGGTGGGACAGAGGAAAACATATGTCCCCAGTGGCCACTGTAAACCCCCCCCCCCCCGGAAAAGATGCCAGTGAAGTAACATGCCCACCTCCACCCCATACTCTTCTCCTGTCCTTGGCATGCTGGGCACTTGGACTGCCCCTGAGGGGTTCTGTGCCCCCTCCCCCATCTGCCCATGCCCTGACCTATGCCCTCTTTCAAAACAGAGGTGTCTCTGCCCCATCCCTCTGCCCTTGGCTCCTGGCAGGCAGAAGGTCAGCTAGTGACCTCCTAGAAGGCCCACGAGAGGAGTGGTGGGGGTTGGGACCTTGGGCCCCACCGCAAGCTGTGGGAGGGAGATGCAGGTAATTTGAGACTGATGGGGCCCCTCAGGTGCCTCCTCACCTGTCCCTGCAGCAAACGTTCAGAGCAGCAGAGCCAGCAGAGAGGCCCTGGTGGAGTGTGGGGTTTAGAGCAGGGCTCCAACTTCAGGCTGCTGGGCTGCAGTCCTGGCTCTGCCACTCTCAGCAAGGGCAAGGTACAGATCTGCTCTGTGCCTCAGTTCCCCCTCTCTGTAGCAGGACAGGACTCGTACCCACTTCACAGGGTTGCTGTCTGCATGCCAAGCACTTAGAATGGCGCTTGGCACACGACGTATGTTAGCCAGTATTATGGTCATTATTCCTAGCACATCGGAGCTGGATTCCAGAGTGACTTCTCACCTTGGTCAGCGGCAGGAAGGGCCCCAGAAGTTCTGTGGTCTTGGGGGTGCCTGCCGCCATCTCCCTGGAGTAGCACCCAATGGTGGGAAAGAACCTAACTTCAGTGTCCAGCCAGGTCCCCACATTCACTCCCTGAGTGACTCTGGGCAAGTTCCTGACCCTCTCTGAGCCTCAGTTTCCTTATCTGTCCAGGGAGAATAACCCCGCCCACTGGCTCCCATCGCCATCAGACTTGATAAGTCTCCTGAGGGCCCTTTGTGGGAGGCACTGTTCTCAACGGGGGAGGAGATTAACTGCTTCTGCCCTCCTGGCCAGAGCGGGAAGCTGTGGGGCGGCCGGTTTGTGGGCTCAGTGGACCCCATCATGGAGAAGTTCAACTCGTCCATCACCTATGACCGGCACCTCTGGGAGGTGGACGTGCAGGGCAGCAAGGCCTACAGTCGGGCCCTGGAGAAGGCGGGGCTCCTCACCAAGGCCGAGATGGACCAGATACTCCAGGGCCTGGACAAGGTATGCTGCACGCCCCCAGGCCCACCCCAGGGCCCCTCCCTGTGGTCCCAGGCTTTCACCAAATCCCCAAGCACCGGCTGCGGTATCATCCCAAGCCTGTCACCTCCACTTGTAGTGACCCTACACCTAGAGAGGTGCCCTCAACCACGTGCTGTGCTGACTGTCTCTCTTCATCCCTTAATGCCCCCGTGGTCCCGTGGCTCCTGAGCAAAGGTGCTCCGGGCCTGAGATGCTCCTCGGGGTGGAGCGCTGCCAGGACTCGGCTGCGGACGCCGGCCCTCCTGACCCCGTGTTGCTGCCATCTGCTACAGGTAGCTGAGGAGTGGGCTCAGGGCACCTTCACCCTAAATCCCAACGATGAGGACATCCATACGGCCAATGAGCGGCGTCTGAAGGTGCGGCAACCCCCAACTCACCGCCCGCATCCCGGCCCCTGCCCCGCCCCTCTCTGCCTTGCCCTGGGCCACTTGGCACGGAAGCACCATCATTCTGTTCCCTTCATCACTGGGACGTCAGAGCAGGAGGCCTTAGCAGAGATGGCAGAGATCGGTCTGAGCAAGGGGACCCACAGTCGGGGAGGGAGGGCCGCAGGCTGGGGAGGCTGTGGCCTGGGCTGACCCCCCAGGCCGCGAGCAGGCAGACCCTGACGGTGGGCCTCCCCCCACCCCCAGGAGCTCATTGGGGAAACCGCAGGGAAGCTGCACACGGGACGCAGTCGCAATGACCAGGTGCTGCCAGCCCCCCCGCCCCACCCCGCCCCGGGCCTTCCCAACCTTGGGGCGTCCAGGGGGGAACACCTCTGTGTCCCTGAGTGCCACCTCCTCCTCCCCACAGGTGGTCACCGACCTCAGGTTGTGGATGCGGCAGGACTGCTCCACGCTCTCTGCCCTCCTCCGGGAGCTCATCAGAACCATGGTGGATCGGGCAGAGGCGTGAGTCTGCGCCGACGCCAGGCGGCAGAGAGGGGCGTGAGGGCAGCCGGGGGCTCCGCTCCCCTGAGACAGGCAGCCTGGACACCAGACCTAGTGGCAGGGGTGACGAGGGCAGGAGGCCAGGCTCTGGGGTCCCGGGGCCCCCAGAACTGCTGGGCATTTTGTGCCGTGTCCCCCCCCCCCAAGCTGGGCCAGCTCAGCAGGCAGGGTGAGCTCACCCTTTGCGGCGTCACAGGCCGGAGGCTCAGGCACCAGGCAGATGGCCTGCAGCCTGAGGAAAGGGGCTGGCTCGCCTGGGCCAGCCAGAGAGGCGCCCCTCGGCCTGCCTGTCCCCCATCCGCACCCAGCACGGCAGGCAGAGGACAGAGCCCAGAGCCGGGGGCTGCCTCCCGCTGGCCTCGTCCCCAGCGTTGGCTCCTGTGACGTGACAGCGGAGAAGTCTCTATTTGGTGTCGGAGACAGGGTTGACCCCTCCTCTTCCCCCGCGCCCCGTGACCCCTGTTTGACGGACTTCACCACTGGGGGAAAACAAGGGCCCCAACGCTGTCATCCTGGGGGTGGCTGTTGGGAGGAATAGGCAGTGACGGCTAATGAGTACAGGGTTTCTTTCTTGGGGTGATGGTTGTAAACTTTCCATGGGTGATTGGTATGTGAATTATATCTCGATAAAGCTGTGGATTTAAAAAAACCAGCACCATCACCCACAGCACCTCTGCCACTGCCCTGCCCACTTTAAAGTGCCCCCCGCTATTCTAGGCTCCTCTGGAGCGCCTCTCGTGCTCACCAACTCAGCCTCTCACTGCCAGGTGGCACCCCCCCGCCCTGGCCCCTGCTCAGATTTGCTGCCAAGATGCAGAGGCCCCAGCCTCACCCCCCGCAGGCGCCGCCGCCAGGGCCCAGTCACACTGCCCCGCTGCCCGACTCTTCCCTTGCACCCTGTTCGTCCCCAGGAGATCACTTGGCCCCTCAGGCAGGCAGATGCCTGGTGGGCCTGCCCTGCTCTTCCCTAGAGGGTCCGGTGTCACAGGCCGCTCTTGCCTGAACCTCCTGGGACCCTCAGGCTCCCTGCCCCTCCTCCTCCCCCGCAGGGAACGTGACATCCTCTTCCCAGGGTACACGCACCTGCAGAGGGCGCAGCCCATCCGCTGGAGCCACTGGATCCTGAGGTGAGAGGGCGCTGGGGGCGGGGCGGGGCGGGGCGGGGGCGTGGCCCGGCTCAGGCTGCCCTGACCCCGCTGCCTTCCGCCTCCCCCAGCCATGCTGTGGCGCTGACGAGAGACGCCGAGCGGCTGCGGGAGGTGCAGAAGCGGATCAACGTCCTGCCCCTGGGGAGGTGAGCGAGGCCCAGTGCTCCGACGGTTCGGGGGGAGGTTCCTGCCACGGTCAGCAGGGTCCTTGGCGGTCAACAGGAGAGGAGGGGCCAGGAAGGACAGAGGGGGACAGAATGCCAGGCGATCCGCCTCCCTGTCCAGGGTGGGAGGGGCACCGCACATGGACCCTCAGCTCTCACACGGGGACAACGCGTGTGTCAGAGCAAGGCCAGAGCTCTCTGGACAGACAGCCCGTGGCTCACAGCGTGCTGTGTCCCCTGCCTGGGGACAAGGGTCTGGCACCCACGCTGACCGGGCCGTAGCCCTGGCAGCCAGAGCTCGGCACGGGTGTGTGTGCACGTACCGGGAGCCCTGGTCACACAGACACCCCCCCCATCTCTACAGCGGGGCCATCGCAGGCAACCCTCTGGGTGTGGACCGGGAGTTGCTCCAAGCAGGTGAGGCGCCCTGCCCCTCTTTTCCCATGAGGCCACCCTCAACACCTGCCAGGTTCTGCAGACACACACTTAGAGAGGACAGGGGTCCGGGTGAAACTCTGGTTTCTTATGTATGGACCTGAGGCTAGAGAGGCAAGGGGAGGCCGTGGTCGGGGTGCATGGTGCCCGGGAGACTCAGGGCTCCCGCCTCCCTCCTGGGACCTGCGCGGGAGACCTCCCCGACCTCCTGCCCCTCCCTGCTCCTGCTCCCTGAGAGAGAGGTGTGGGGGAGGTGGCTGGGCAGCCTGGTTGGGGGGTGGGAGGCAGGGAGAAGGCCCCTCCTTGCCCGCCAGCCCAGCCCTCTCACCTTCCCCTTCTTGCCTCGGCCAGCGCTGAACTTTGGGGCCATCACTCTCAACAGCATGGATGCCACCAGCGCGCGAGACTTTGTGGGTGAGTCCTGGGAGCCAGCCCGCCCGCCCTCCAGGGCCAGGCCCCTGCAGCGTGCGCTGGCCTCGTCTCCCTGCCCTGGCTCCTCTCCGGCTTCCTGCCACCCCCACACGGCCCACCCGGGCCTTCTCCAGGCTGGGTGAGCGGCGAGACGGGCCTGGTGACCAGACAGCCTGCTCTCCCTTTGCTCCCACAAGCTGAGTTCCTGTTCTGGGCTTCGCTGTGCATGACCCACCTCAGCAGGATGGCCGAGGACCTCATCCTCTACGGCACCAAGGAGTTCGGCTTCGTGCAGCTCTCAGATGCCTACAGGTGAGGCTGCGCCTGCCCTGCCCCAGCTCTGCGCCCACCAGCGTGGCTTCCTTCCTCCCCGCTCCAGCCCCTGGGCAGAGCTGCCCAGCAGGCCGGCCGCGGGGCCCGGGAGCCCCTTCAGCCCCAGCATCTCTGTCTCCAGCACCGGAAGCAGCCTGATGCCCCAGAAGAAAAACCCAGACAGCCTGGAGCTGATCCGGAGCAAGGCGGGGCGCGTGTTTGGGCGGGTGAGCAGGGCAGGGAGTGGGGACAAGGCCTCTGCGCTGACCCGAGGGTGCTGAGGGGACGTCCGGGACAGGCTCCGAGGTCCAGCCTCCTGACCCTCCCTGTCCCCTCAGTGTGCTGGGCTCCTGATGACCCTCAAGGGACTTCCGAGCACCTACAACAAGGACTTACAGGTGCGAGGCTGGGGACCCCGCTGCATATACCCCACATACCAGTTCTTGGGGTCCTGGCTCATCCGGGCAGGGGCCCCACAGAATTGCAACCTCCCATCCTGTGCACCCAGCCCTTGCCCAGCCTAGAGCGCTCTCCTCTCCCACGGTGTGGGGTATACCAGGTGCTGAGTGTTCCCAGCGGAAGGCAGTGGGGAGGCGACCGTGGGGACTGGGCTACTGGGCCCTTACCTCCCGCCATGCGTCTTCCAGGAGGACAAGGAAGCTGTGTTTGAAGTGTCCGACACCATGAGCGCCGTCCTCCAGGTGGCCACTGGCGTCATCTCTACGCTGCAGGCAAGACACGCCTCTGCTCCCCGAGGCCCCTAAACTCAGGGGTGGGATGCCAGGAGGGCGATCCTGAGAGGAAGCACGCGTGGGTGGGTCCAGAAGACCTGGGGCAGGAGGAGGGGTATGTGCTTGTTCCTGCCCTGGGACGTGAAGAGACACACTTAGGCTGCTGCAGTAGAATGGAAGCGGGTTAGACTCAAGGGGCCCCATCATCTGGCCCGACCAGATTTCTTTGGTAACCATTTACAATGGGAAATTTTAGTATACGACAGCTGAGTGGCTGTACCAGGAACCCCCACGTCCCAACACTCGGCTTCAACAACCATCCGCTCGCGGCCGTTCTCGCTTCAGCCGTCGTTACCCACTGCCCGCTCCGCCGTAGTTTTTAAGCAAATCCCCCTCATCAGATCACTGCATTCCTGAGTAGTTCAGGGTGTGTCTCTAAAGCAGTGGTTCTCAGGGTGGTCCCGGGGTCAGCAGCACCAGCGTCACCTGAGAACTGGACAGACCTGCCGTCCTAGGCCCCCCTCCGCACCTGCTGGATCAGAGACTCTGGGTTACGCCGCGGCGATCCGCATGTGTAATAAATAGGGTGATTCTGATGCTACAGATGAGGCAGCCCCAGTAGCAGAGCTGATAATTATCAATAATTATGAAAAGATGGCTCAAGCACAGGGAGCGGAACAGGGTGGGTACGAGGGGACCTGCCCAAGGCAGGGGGCTTCCTGGCTGAGGGGGGTGGGCCTGAGGCTGGCAGCTCCAGGACCAGGGCGCCCCAGATTCACACTCACCTGGCCTGCTGGCCCCAGGTTCACCGTGAGAACATGGCCCAGGCTCTTAGTCCTGACATGCTGGCCACTGACCTGGCCTACTACCTAGTCCGCAAAGGGGTAAGTGTGGGGCGGCCAGGGCGGCGGGGTGAGGGGACAGGGGTGTCCCCCGGCCGGGAGTGGGGGCGGTCAGAGAGGCCGCTGGCACCCCCAGCAGAACAGGGAGCGCAGGAAGCCTGTGCGAGCACCGCCCTCCGCCCCGGCGCCCCCAGGTGCCGTTCCGCCAGGCCCACGAGGCCTCCGGGAAAGCCGTGTTCGTGGCTGAAACCAAGGGGGTCGCCCTCAACCAGCTGTCGCTGCAGGAGCTACAGACCATCAGGTGCGGCCCCCTTCCCAGCCCTGCCCTCCCTCTGCTGCCTGCGGGGAGGCGAGCTCGGGCCCCCGAGGCTGGGCTGGCCGGGCTGCCCTGGCCCACCTCCTCCTCCTCTCCCCCCAGCCCCCTGTTCTCGGGCGACGTGAGCCACGTGTGGGACTACGGACACAGCGTGGAGCAGTACACGGCCCTCGGGGGCACCGCGCGCTCCAGTGTCGACTGGCAGATCGGCCAGGTGCGAGCTCTCCTACGGGCACAGCAGGCCTAGAGCACCCCCGTGCCGCTCCCAAATAAAGTGGGCCAAAGAGGAGGCCGTGTGTGTTTCCTGCCCAGCCTGTCTCCCTCGATGGTGGGCTTGGGGTTGGGGGGGGGGGGGGGGACAGTAGGTCCATCAAGGAAGTGGAGAAACTGGACAAGCATGGCTAGGGTCACAGATGGGGAAGGGCGGAGGGGATTCTCATCGGAGCCTCTGCCCTGTGCAGGCCCCACCCCTTCACCAACTGGCGTCAGTGATTTCCTGCCTTGGGTGTGTTGGCAGGACTTGCTTCCTTGGAGCCCTGATGGGACCTGGTGGGCCTGGTTAACCCAGTCAGCCCCTGTCCATCCCCTTCCTTCCAGTGTCCTTCCTAGGCTTCCCTGCTCACATCCTCCCCGTGCTTAGCCCACCCTTCCCTGGACCACCAGGCAGCACTATAGGGTGTCCCGTGCCCTCTGAGGGGAATAGAATATCTGGTGTTAAAATCAGTCATCCAGCTAGCACGTGATGCCAGGCACCAGGTGAGCTTCACGCACAGGTAGAGAAGACACTCCCTCCACCCTGGACAGTAATGTACAGACAAATTCCCAGGCACTAACCGTGAGGGGCGGGCCACGGACAGGTGGTGCTGAAAGGGCCTGCCCGTGCTGCTGTCAAGGGAGGCATGGTCACATGGAGTCTGCAAAGAGCCCGAGGCCAGGCCTGGCCCATGGTAAGTATTCAGTAACAGCGGGGCCCCAGAGCCAGCACATGTGCAGAGACCTCGTCTACACAAATCTCACCAGAATCGTGCCAATAAAACGTACATTTCAGACGTTTCTTAACAACAAAGATAGTAAGCAAGCTAAGCCCCAAGAAGGATGAGTAATGCCTCCCGAGCGATTCTGGGAGCAACGAAAAGACTTCGTAAACTAAAGAACCAAGACTCCAGCAGTGGGGACACGACACCAAATTCCCACGAGGCTGAAAGCGGTGTGTCACAGACAGAATCTTCTAGAGTCGTGGTCCTGACTGTTATCATCATCTTCAAACTTGTTAAAAAGAACATTTCCAGTCCCCACCGAGACGTACTGTACCAGATTCTGGGTGGGGCCCAGCAATCTGCTTTAACAAGTCCTTCAGCTGATCCTGACGTGTGCTCGGGTTTGAGGATCAACTGATCTTTAGAACCTTGTTACACGAAGCCTCACCTGGGCCCTGCCCTGACCTCCCGATTCTGGATCTGCAGGGTAACAGACTCCCCAGGTAATTCTTGTACACATTTAGAGTCAGAAGTGCTGGTCTGCAGATAAACAACAAGGACTTATTGTGTAGCACAGGGAACCATATTCAGTAGCTTGTAATATCCTATAATGGAAAAGAAATTGAAAAAGGTATATATATATATGTATGCCTCCCTCTAGCTCTACCACCTCCATTGAGGGGGACACCCCAATCTAAGTGGGGACTCTGTTTCCAGATGATCCTGTTAAAAGTTATTCCTTTAAAAAAAAGTATTTATTACTTTTGGCTGTGTCGGGTTTTAGTTGCGGCACAAGAGATCTTTCGTTGCAGCGCACAGGCTTCTCTGTAGTTGCGGTGTGCAAGCTTAGTTGCCCCCGAGGCATGCAGGATCTTAGTTCCCTGACAAGGGAACGAACCAATTTCCCCTGCATTGGAAGGCAGATTCTTAACTACTGGACCACCAGGGAAGTCCCAAAAGTTCTTCCTTAACTGAATGGCAATCAGCCTCGTGGGACTTCCCACCCATGAGCCTGGCCACGCGTGATCCGACCTGACCAGAAGCAACGGTCTGTCCCAGCTCTGGGAGAGCAAGGGTTTGTGCAGCTTTTCTCCAGACTCTGACCATACATGACTGAGCCCCATATCTGCCTCCTTCTGTTCTGCTACCAACTGGCTACACCCTTTCCTCTTGTCTGCTTTGTTTTTAGTCTCAGAAGCCGTTTACACCAAAGCTCAGTGTGACCTTGTATTGATTTCCTATTGCTGTAACAAAGTACCACAGACTTCATGGCTTAAAACAACATAAACACTGTTTTATAATTCTTGAAGCCGGGAGTCTGAAGTGGGTTTTACTGAGACAAAATCAAACATCAGCAGGGCCATGCTTCTTCCAGAGACTGGAAGGGAATCTGTTTCCTTGTCTTTTCTGGTTTCTGGAGGCCACGTGCATTCCTTGGCCCCTTCCTCCATTTTCTTTTTTTTTTTTTAGCTCTTTATTGGAATATAATTGCTTTACACTCTTGTACCAGTTTTTGAGGTACACCGAAGTCAATCAGCTGAATTTATACACATATCCCCATATTCCCTCCCTCCTGTGACTCCCCCCCCACCCTCCCTGTCCTGGCCCTCTAAGGCATCACCCATCATCAACTTGATCTCCCTTTGTTATACAGCAACTTCCCACTAGCTATCTATTTTACAGTTGCTACCTTCATTTTCAAGGCCAGCAATGTAACATCGTCAGATATCCCTTTGACCCTCGGCTTCCATTGTCACATTTTTTTTTTTCTTGATGTATAGTTGAATTACAATGTTGTGTTAACTACTACTGTACAGCAAAGTGACTCAGTTATACACATATGTGTATATATATGTATGTGTATATATGTATATATGTATATGTATATATATGTATGCGTATATATGTATGTGTATATGTGTATATATGTATATATGTGTATGTGTATATATGTGTGTGTATATACATATGTATGTATACACATGTGTATATATATGTAAAGTTATACATATGTGTATAACCTCCCCCACCTCCCTTGGCAACCACCAGTCTGTTCTCTATACGCCTGATTCTGTTTCTGTTTCATAGGTAGGTTCATTTGCTTGTTGCATCTGACTGACCTTTCTGCTTCCTTATAAGGACGCTTGTGATTACATTGGATGCACATACATAAACCAAGATAATCTTGTCTCAATGTCCTTAACTTAATCACATCTGCAAAGTCCCTTTTTATCACATTAAGTAACACAGTTACAAATTCCAGGGATTATTATTCAGCTTACTACATTCTGTCTGGCTCTCAAAGATTTATATCTGTCCCACATGCAATGTACATTCACCTCATCCCAAATTCCCCCAAAGTCTCAACTCATTACAGCATCAACTCAAGTTCAAAATTCCATCTAAATCTCATCAGCTCAAGAGTCTCATATCTCATCATCCAAAATGAGTATGAATGAGATTCTGGATATGATCCATCTTGGGGCAAAATTCCTCTCTATCCGTGAACCTGTGATTGCAGTGAGGATTCAATGAGTTCACACATAAAAATTCAAGAAATAAATGATCTCCTAAAATAAGATGCTGGTTTAGGTACAGGATAACAGTTGCGGATACTTCAATTTAAAAGGAAGAAAATGGGAATTCCCTGGCAGTCCAGTGGTTAAGACTCAGTGCTTTCACCACTGTGGGCCTGGGTTTGATCTCTGGTTGGGGAACTAAGATCCCACAAGTTGCACTATGTGGACAAAAAAAAAAAAAAAATTAAAAAAAGTAATAATAAAAAGAAAGAAAATGGATAACACAATATTGTGAATCAACTACATTTCAATTAAAAAAAAAAAGAAAATGGAAAGAAAAAAGGAGTCACTGGTTCCAAGCAATTTTGAAATCCAACATAGCAAACTCCATTAGGTCTCAAGGCCCAGGAATAATCCTCTGTGGCTCTCAGCTCTACCCTCTGGACCTACACTTCCATCCTCAGAGTCACCACTCCTTTTTCCTGAAGGGTAGCATATGTTTGTAGCTGAGTAACATATAAGCATATTTTGAGACAACTGTGGCAGCTTTCTTTAATTTCCCCCCACTTGTTCCTTTTAGTCTGTGCTGGCAGAGTTTTTGTTGATATAACATCCTCAAGAACTTTGTGGGTCTCCTGTGTACGTCACAGGGGTTCACTTCACTGGACAAGGGAGTCCTCTTTCCTAGGTGATCCCATCTCTATTCCTGGCTTCTGCTGAGATATCTGGAGGGATCCATGAATCACGTGCCAAATCTCTTCACGAGCATTCTTAACAGGATACCTTGGCCTTTTGATTCTTTCCGGCAGTAGCAAAATTTGTCCAACCTACCCCTGGCTTTCTCTCTAAAGCGTGTTTTCCTAACAGTGAATCTCCTAATTTTAGTATCTTTTGCAATCGAGATGGGCTGAGATTTCCCAAATCCCAAGTCCTGGTTTCTTCTTGCTTACCAGTTCTTACCTCAATTGATATCTTTATTCCTGCATTTTATTCTTGAAGCTGCAAGGGATGTTGAGGAAGCAAGTGCCTGGCAGAAGGAAATGACGTTGTCTGATTGGCTCTTGTATGCAAATTTCATCATCCCTTGGGGACTGGGGCAGGGCCCACTTCACTGCTCCTGTTGTCTTCTGAACAATATTAGAGCCCATAAGTAAGGGAAAAGGGAGAGGGGAAATGACTGTTCATTTAGCAGCCAATGGAGTCCAGCGTGGGCAGTTACTGTCCTGTTGAAGCACCAAGATGGCGCTGACATGTTTGGCAGTCACAAAGTTGGTAGACTTCAAGGGACTAGGGTCCGGTGCAGAGAGCCTTTCCTCTGGGGACACAGGGTGCAGCCGGAAAGGTGGCCATCCCCTCGCCCATCACGAACCACACGTTTGTGGGGAACCTGGTGCTAGACCATTCACACATCACCTGTTTCTGGTCTGGGGTTTTGTACGTAGCAGAGCAGCTCCCTCGCTGCCATCTATTGAAAGTCAGCCCTCAACACAAGGGTTTGTAACAGATAAAACAAAACAAAAAACAAAACAAAGCAAAAGTTGGTAGACTTCAAGTCTACAAAACTCCAGAGGTATGCTCCACATGAGCACTGTGGAAGTATGTCTCATCCTGTATTCTGCAGTTATTTGAAAAAATGCAAACTAAAATTTTCCCTTGTAGAATTCATCCAGTTAAAGCTGGCTTGGTTCTCTGACTCCTGCAAGTTGGATCAGGATTTCATCTATTTTTCTCATCTGAAATCGCCAATAAAAACAATGAAAAGAGCAAGGCTGTGGTTTAATCTTTATGGCATGCAATATGAAACCTCTCCCAACTTTTTAAATTTATTTATTTTTGGCAACCACAAGTCTGTTCGCTATGTCTGTGAGTCTGTTTCTGTTTTATAGATAGGTCCCTTCATGCCATATTTTAGATTCCACGTATAAGTGACATCACATGGTATTTGTCTTTCTCTTTCTGACTTACTTCACTTAGTATGATCATCTCTAGTCGCATCCATGTTGCTACAAGTGGCATTATTTCATCTCTTTTTATGGCTGAGAGGTATTCCATTGTATATATGTACCACATCTTCTTTATCCATTCATCTGTCGATGAACACTCAGGTTGTTTCCATGTTTTGGCTGTTGTGAATAGTGCTGCTATGAACATAGTGGCGTGTGTATCTTTTTGAATTATAGTGTTGTCCGAGTAAGTGCCCAGGAGTGGGATTGCTGGATCATATGGTAATTCTATTTTGAGTTTTCTGAGGAACCTCCACACTGTTTTCCATAGTGGCTGCACCAACTGACATGCTTACCAACAGTGGAAGAGGGTTCCATTTTCTCACGCCCTCTCAAGCATTTATTTTATAACAGCTTTACTGAGCCATAATTCACATGCCGTAAAACACATTTTAAAGTGCTCAGTTTAGTGGTTTCTAGTCTGTTCACAGAGTTGTGCAATCATCACTACAATCAATTTTAGAACATTTCATCACGCTAAAAAGAAGCCCACAAGAAACTTGCCCTTCAAAGGAAGCGAAAAGACACACAGAACAGGTATGTGTAAATCATATACCAGGTATGGGTCTAGCAGGCAGAATATAAAAAGAACCCTTAAAACTCAATCATATAAAAGACAAATAACCCAATTAAAAATGGGCAAAATATCTGAACAGACGTTTCTCCAAAGAAGATATATAGATGGCCAATAAGCACGTGAAAATATGTTCAGTCATTAGGGGATGCAAAGCAAAACCAAAATGAGAAATTACTTCATACCCGTCAGGATGTGAGTTAATTTTTATATGTAGTATGAGGAAAGGGCCCAACGTCATTTCTTTTCCACGTGGAAACCCATTTGTCTCATTACCATTTGTTAAGGAGACTATTTGTACCCGGTTGAGTTGTGTTGGCACCCTTGTCAAAAATCCATTGACCAGGAATTCCCTGGTGGTCCAGTGGTTACGACTCTGCACTTTCACTGCCGGGGCCCGGGTTCAATCCCTGGTTAGGGAACTAAGATCCCACAAGCTACATCGAATGGCCAAATCAAAAAATAATAATAACAATAATAAGCAATTGACCAATATAAGCGAATTGAATTATACCTCAATAAAGCTGATACCCTTCCCCAAAACTGATTATTCTTTTATTTTTAACAAGTAAGTATTTCCTACACGTGCCAGGTGCTGTGCTCAAGGCACGCTAGTCTGCTGGGAATTTGTGGGATTCACCTTCTTTCCATTCTTAAAATCTTTACGGTCCTTCCAGCCTACCCTGGCTCACCAGCAGCTACCACATTGCCCACAGTAATTCTGCAAAATCATCAGCTTGTTCTCAATTACCCTGATCTCTCACCAAGTCCTGTAGCCATCTGCATGTACAAGGCTGGGCTTATAAACTCAGCCAAACATTTCGTTTTTCACTTATCCTTGCTCAGCTTTCCCTGCCACTGCCCCCCCCCGCCCCCCACCTCAGAGCTAATCCAAAGCTTCATACCTTCAAGCTCCCAACCTGATCCAAACATCTCCCCCAAACCCCCAGAAACTAATAATCTATTTCCTGTCTCTGTGGACTTATCTATTTGACTTTCATATAAATGGAAATACATAATATGTGGCTTTCGTGCCTGGCTTCCTTCACTTCATTCATCCATGTTGTAGCATGGATCAGAACTTCATTCCTCTTTATGGCTGAATAATACCCCATTGCATGGATATACTACATTCATGAGCTGATGGAAATTTGAATTGTTTACACTTTTTGGCTATCATGAATAGTGCTGCTAAGAACATTTGAGTACAAATTTAACAAAATCCTCTTAATATTGAAATCCCCTTCAATCCTTCCCCTACTTGATCTCTCTGAGGTTCCTGACACTGCTGACCACTCCTTCAAGAAATCTTTTCTTTAACAAAACAAAATACAATATGCCACAGTTTTAAAAATAATAACATTAAAAGGATTATATATCATGACCAAGTGGGACTTTCCCCCACAATGCAACATACAAAAATCAATCAATGTGCTATACCACATTAACAGAATGAAGGGGAAAGAAAACCACATGAATATCTCAGTTGATGCAGAAAAAGCATTTGTCAAAATTCAACACCCCTTCATGATAAAAATACTCAACAGGCTAGGAACAGAAGGAAATTAATTCAATATAATAAAAGCTGTATACAAAAAACCCACAGCAAACATCATACTCAATGGTGAAAAAAAGTTTTTCCTCTAAGACAAAGAACAAGATAAGGATGGCCCACTCTTGCCACTTTCATTCAACACAGTACTGGTAGTCCTAACAAGAGCAATCAGGCATAAAAAAGAAAGAAAAGGCATTCAAATTGGAAAAGAAGAAATAAAATTATCTCTGTTCACAGATATTATGATCTTATAGGTAGAAAACCCTAAAGATTCCACAAAAAATCTGTTACACCTAAGAAACAAATTCAGCAAAGTAGCAACATACAAAGCAACGCACAAAATCAGTTGCATTTCTATACACTAACAAGGAACAATCCAAAAAGGAAATTAAGAAAATAGTTTCATTTATAATAGCATCAAAAATAATAAAATATTTAAGAATTAACCAAAGAGGGACTTCCATGGTGGCACAGTGGTTAAGAATCCGCCTGCCAATGCAGGGGACACAGGTTCCATCCCTGCTCCAGGAAGATCCCACATGCTGAGGAGCAACTAAGCCTGTGCGCCACAACTACCGAGCCTGTGCTCTAGAGCCCATGAACCACAGCTATTGAGCCTAGATGTCACAACTACTGAAGCCCACGCACCTAGAGCCCGTGCTCCACAAGAGAAGCCACTGCAATGAGAAGCCCGCACACCGCAAGGAAGAGTAGCCCCCGCTCTCCACAACTAGAGAAAGCCCATGTGCAGCAACGAAGACCCAACACAGCCAATAAATAAATAAATAAATAAATTTATAAAAATAAATAAATAAATAAAATAAAAACACTTAAAAGAATTAACCAAAGAGGTGAAAGATTTATACCATGAAAACTATCAAACATTGCTGAAATGAAAGACATAAACAAATGAAAAGACATCCCATGCTCGTGGACTATAGCTTTGATGCAATCTTTCTCAAAATCCCAATGACATATTTCACAGAAATAGAAAATCCCATCATAAAATTAATAATGAAATCCCAAGGGACCCTGAATAGCTAAGCAATCCTGAAAAAGATGAACCAAGTTGGAGGTCTCAAGCTTTCCGATTTTAAAATTCACTATAAATCTATAGTAATCAAGGCAGTGTGTTGAAAGATCATTGGCATACAGACACATGGACAATGGAATAGAGTCCAGAAATAAACACTTGCAAATACAGTCCAGTGACTTTCAACAAGGGTGCCAAGACCATTCAATGGGGGAACGAGAGTCTTCAATAAATGGTGCTGGGAAAACTGGATATCCATATGCAAAAGCCTGAAGTTGGACCCTTACCTAACACTTTATACAGAAATGAACTAAAATTGATCCATGACCTAAATGTCAAATCTAAAACTACAAAACTCTTAGAAGAAAACATAGGGGAAAAACTGAATGACACTGGATTTGGTGATGATTTCTTGGATATGACATCAAGGGCACAGACAACAAAGGAAAAAATAGACTGGACTTGATGACATTTTAAGAATTTTGTACATCAGCAGACATAGCAACACAGTAAAAAGGTAACCAACAGAGAAAATACGGGAGAAAATATTTGCAAATCATATATCTGATGAGTTAATATTCATACTATATAAAGAACTCCTATAACTCAACCACAATTAAAATAAACAGAGCCTGATTCAAAAATGGGCAAAGGAGTTGAATAGATATTTTTACAAAGAAGACATACAGATGGCCAATAAGCACATGAAAAGATGCTCACCATCACTAATCAACAGGGAAATGCAAATCAAAACTACAATGAGATATCACATCACACCCATTAGGATGGCTACTATCAAAAAACAGAAAACAACAAATGTTGGCAAGGATGTGGAGAAATTGGAGCCCTTGTGCACTGCTGGTGGAAAGGTATGAGAACACTAGTCATTGCATTTAAGGCCCATCCTAATCCAATATGATCTCATCCTAATCCATTATGACCCCACTTTAACTATAACATCTGCAAAAACTCTATTTCCAAATATGGTCACTGTTATGGGTTAAATTGTGTCACCCCAAAACAAGGTATTTGAAGAGAAAAAAATCAATGAAACAAAAAGATCAACAATATTGACAAATTTTTAGCTAGACTGTCTTAGTCTCTTCAGGCTACTATAACAAAATACCACAGACTGGGTAGCTTATAAACAATGGAAACTTATTTCTCACAGTTCCAGAGACTGGAAGTCCAAGATCAAGATGTCACCGTGATTAGGTGAGAGGCATCTTCTAGGTTGCAGACATCTCATTATCACATGCATAAGGAGCATAGATTTCTCTGGCGCCTCTTTTATGAGGGCACATATCCCATTCATGAGGGGTTTGCCCTCAAGACCTAATCACCTACCAAAGGCCCCAACCGCCTAATACTATCACATTCAGCATTAGGATTTAATAGCCGAGTTTTATTTTTTTTTATAAATTTATTTATTATTTTATTGGCTGTGTTAGGTCTTTTTTGCTGTGTGCGGATTTTCTTTTTAGTTGCTGTGAGTGGGGGCTACTCTTCGTTGCAGTGTGCGGGCTCTTTATTGCCGTGGCTTCTCTTATTGTGGAGCACGGGCTCTAGGTGCTTGGGCTTCAGTAGTTGCAGCACATGGGCTCAATAGTTGTGGCTCACAGGCTCCAGAGCGCAGGCTCAATAGTTGTGGTGCACGGGCTTAATTGCTCCGCGGCATGTGGGATCTTCCTGGAGCAGGGATCGAACCCATGTCCCCTGCACTGGCAGGCAGATTCTCAACCACTGCGCCACCTAGGAAGCCCCAATAGCCGAGTTTTGAGTGGATATAATATTCAGAACATAGCACAGACTTACAAAGGAAAAAGAGAAAGCTGCAAATAACTAAAGTCAGAAGTGAAAATGGGGACATTATTCCTGAGCTTTTTTTTTTTTTTTAATTTATTTATTTATTGGCTGTGTTGGGTCTTCGTTGCTGCACACAGGATTTCTCTAGTTGCGTCGAGCAGGGGCTACTCTTCGTTGTGGTGCGTGGGCTCCTCATTGCCGTGGCTTCTCTTGTTGCAGAGCATGGGCTCTAGGCATATGGGCTTCAGTAGTTGTGGCACATGGGCTCAATAGTTGTGGCACACTGGCTTAGTTGTGGCACATGGGCTTAGTTGCTCCTTGGCATGTGGGATCTTCCTGGAGTAGGGATCAAACCCATGTCCCCTGCATTGGCAGGCAGATTCTTAACCACTGTGCCATCTAGGAAGCCCCCTGAGCTTTTTGAGATAAAAAGGATTATAAGAGAATACTCTGAACAACTGTACACCAACAAATTAGAAAACCTAGAAGAAATGAACGAATTCCTTGAAACACAAAAATTACCTAAACTGACTCAAGAAGAAATAGAAAATCTCAACAGACCTATAACAAATAGAGACTACATCAGTAATCAAAAACCTCCCAACAAAGAAAAGTCCTGGGGAATTCCCTGGCGGTCCAGTGGTTAAGACTTCACCTTCCAATGCTAGGGGTGTGGGTTGGTCGGGGCGCTAAGATTGCACATGCCTCAGGGCCAAAAAACCAAAACATAAAAAAACAGAAGCAATATTGTAATAAATTCAATAAAGACTTTTAAAATGGTCCATATAAAAAAAGAAAGAAAAAAAAAAAGTCCTGGACCACATGGCTTCACGGGTGAATTCTACCAAACTCTTCCAAAAAATTGAAGAGGAAGCAGCAGTCCCCACCCCATCCTATGAGTCCAGCCAAAGCCAAATAATGACATCACAAGAAAATAAGATTACAGAGCAATTTCCCATATGAATATAGATGCAAAAATCTTCAACAAGGTATTAGCAAACTGAATCCAATAACATATTTAAAGAATTATTCACCATGGCCAAGTGGGATTTGTCCCAGGGATTCCAGGGTGGTTAAAAATAAGAAAATCTGGGAATTCCCTGGCAGTCCAGTGGTTAGGACTCTGCACTCTCACTGCTGAGGGTCCAGGCTCGATTCCTGGTCAGGGAACTAAAATCCCACATGCGGCACAGTGTAGCCCCCCCCCCCCAAAAAAAAAGGAAAAGGAAAATCAATCAATATAATGCATCAGATTAGTAGAATGAAGGAAACGAAACCACATGACTATCTCAAATGGTTGAGAAGAGGCATTTCACAAATCCAACATCTTTCTAAGATAAAAAAAAAACTCTCAAAAAGGTAGGAATAAAGGGAAAATTTCTGAACATGATGAACACTATTATGAAAAACCCAGAGCTAACATCATACTGAAAGACTGAAAGCTTTCCCTTTAAGATCAGGAACATGACAAGGATGCCTGTCTTCACTGCTGCTATTCAACACTGTACTGAAAGTTCTAGCCAGAGCAAATACAGTTGATGCCTGAACGATGCGGGTTAGGGACACCAACCCTCTGAGCTGTCAAAAATCCACATATTACTTTATCTGCAGTTCTGAATCTGCTTGTTATCATTTTATCTCTTTTTTGTGTTGTCCCTTCTTGCCCTCTTACTGCAAGCCTGGTCTCCATTTGGCACTGGACCTTTGTTTCTCTCATCCCTCTACTCCAGCTCAGCCAGAACAATTCCTTCTTTTCCCCTGGCTCACTTGAGATTGTCCAAGTAGAATTTGGATTTTGAGGTTTCCAGAGCCACCCTCCTCCTTAGAGCATCTACTTGACTCTACAAACTGGCACTGCAACAGGAGCTCACTTTTAGGTATTGCCCTAGAGTTGCATGATTCCCGCCCAGTATTTGAGAAAAAGGATTCTCATTTTTGCTGGGTAAAGGGACTATGGTGGAAGCAGGAACTTGTTTGACCTTCCCTAAAGGTGAAGTCAGAAGGAGTGGGTCATTTTGATGAGTTCCCTCCTGAGGGTCAGGACCCAAGCAGAGCTTCCGTGTACCACTTAGTAGATGCCTATCTTGTGACTGACCTTGAAAAAACACCCCGGATTTCCCTGGTGGCACAGTGGTTAAGAATCCCCCTGCTTATGGTATGTTAAAAAAAAAAAAAAGAATCTGCCTGCCAATGCAGGGGACATAGGTTCGAGCCCTGGTCTGGGAAGATCCCATGTGCTGTGGAGCAACTAAGCCCGTAGGCCACAACTACTGAGCCTGTGTGCTGCAACTACTGAAGCCCACACTCTGAAACAAAAGAAGCCACCACAATGAGAAGCCTATGTACCGCAATAAAGAGTAGCCCCTACTCGCCACAACTAGAGAAAGCCCGCATGCAGTAATGAAGACCCAACGCAGCCAAAAAATAATTTAAAAAAGAAAAAAAGAATGAAAAAAAGAACACCCCACTGCACGGAAGTACCCTATGGCTCCCCTAGGCAGGCTTGAGAGCTGGTTGGACCTGTTGGCAACTGACTTGTCTTCAGCCCTTGCTCTGATATGCTCCCTCCTCCTGCAGGCAATGGGACTTTCACCTCTTCTCCACTTTTGTCTCTCTACATGCCCACCTCTAAGGTATCCTTGGGTACTCTTCCTCGGCAGGCAGCTCTGCAGTCTGCACGTGGGGGAGGAGAGGCAGCCCTGACCCATCTTCCAGGCTTCTGCACCTCAAAGGTGGGCTCAGACCCCAAAACAGACAGACCCTGGAGATCGGGGGCCTGGATGCTGAGAACCTCAATAAAAATTTAAAATGTCCCAAGTTCCTTGGGTTGTTATTTTTCCTTCTTTTCATTTTATTTCCCCTAGTGTGAGCTCTTAAACAAAGAGTCTCTGGGCTTTTCTTCAGGAAAGGGAAGAGAAAATATAACTTACGGGTTTGCTGTAATGTTTTGCTAACCATGAAAAGCATGTGTAAAACCACAGAGCTAAAAACACGGATTCTGATGAATTCTGGTATAAAGCAGAATTACAGTGTAAACACATTTAATTTAAAAACATTAAGAGGCAAAAGATCACATATTACATAATTTACACAACACATCCAGACTAGCCAGATCTGTGGAGACAAAAAATAGGTTAGTGGTGGCTTAGGGCTGAGCGGGAGGGATACAGGATACATAACTAAAAGGCACAGGCATTTTTTTCTTTCATTTTTTTTTATAAATTTATTTATTTATTTATTTATTTATTTATTTATTTATTTATTTATTTATTTATTTCATTGGCTGTGTTGGGTCTTTTTTTGCTGTGCGCAGATTTTCTTTTTAGTTGTGGTGAGTGGTGGCTACTCTTCATTGTGGTGCATGGGCTTCTCATTGCCGTGGCTTCTCTTGTTGCAGAGCAAGGGCTCTAGGCAAGTGCGCTTCAGTAGTTGCAGCACATGGGCTCAATAGCTGTGGCTCACAGGCTCTAAAGCGCAGGCTCAATAGTTGTGGCGCATGGGCTTAGTTGCTCTGCGGCATGTGGGATCTTCCTGGAGCAGGGACCGAACCTGTGTCCCCTGCATTGGCAGGCGGATTCTTAACCACTGCATCACCTAGGAAGCCCCAGGCATTTCTTTCTGAGGTGATGAAACTATTCTGAAATTGACTGTAATGATAGTCATACGTATACATGAATATACTAAAAACCATTCAATTGTTCACCTTAAATGGATGAATTATGTGATATGTGAACTATATCTCAATAAAACTGTTTAAACGCAACATTGTAAATCAACTACATCCCAGTAAAAATTTTTAAAAAGTTTAAGAAATAAACCTTAAGATGCTCTCTTTGCTGAATCCACCATGAGAACGAAGACTATTTTCAGCAACCAGACTGTCGACATTCCAGAAAATGACAACATCACTCTGGAGAGACACACAGTTATTGTGAAGGGCCCCAGAGGAATCCTGCAGAGGGACTACATCAGTATAGAACTCAGCCTTCCTTGGAAAGAATAGGAAGGGACTCTGGGTTGACAAACAGTGGAGGAGAGAAAGGAACCGGCTCCAGTTCACGCAGTCTCTAGTATGACACAGCACGTGATCAAGGGTGTTCCATGGGCTTCCGTTACAAGAGTACATGTGTGTATGCTCACTTCCCCGTCCACGTCTTTATTCAGGTGAGCAGGTCTCTTGTTGAAGCCGGGAATTTCTTAGATGAAAAATCTGCAGGGCTCATATGAGGCCAGGCACTGCTTATTCAGCATCTCAAGCCCGGAAAGTGATTTGCATTGACCTTGCATCAAATTCAGCTGCTTTGATTCAGCAAGCCACACAGTTAAAAATAAGGATATCAGATCATTTTGGATGTTATCTACGTCTCTGAAAAAGGAACCAGTCATCAGGCTGATGAATAAGATATAAGAGTTGTCTAGCTACGGAAACAAGAAGATGACAAATGAGTCCCAGGACCTATCTGTGATATCTTTACAATGCAATGAAACTTATCTACTGGAAAAAAAAACCGGGAAGCCTCACGCTTGTGCTCTGATCAGCTGAGTGTCCCGTGACTTGCTTGTTCTGCTCACGGCTGTGACCCTCACATCTTTGCATGGGCATTTTGTGTTGATGCACCTCACCACTAGGGAGAGCTTATTCTATCAATATTATTGTCTGTCCTAGACATTAGAAGGTCTTCCGGATGCAGGGTGATTTGGGGGAATGAGAGGAGTGAATGTGCCACCAACCATGGTAAATACAGGGAATTCCCCGCCGTCCAGTGGTTAGGACTCGGCGCTTTCACTGCCAGAGCCCTGGTGGGGGAACTGAGATCCCACAAGCCGTGCCAAAAAAAAAAAAGTCAATATAGTTTTGGGTGTGTTTCCTTGAGCAAGTCATTTCACCTTTCCTCTCAATTCAGTCTCAATTTCCTCATCTGTAGCAGAGAAAGAATAACTCCACTTTACAGTCTTTCAGAGCTGGAAGAATCTCTAAGCAGAGTGTCTGCTGGGGAGGGGGTTCTGCTGACACTACTGTCATCAAGCAGTAGGAATCCCGCGGGCACCTTACAGGCCCCAGGTCACCTTTACCCAAGTGATGCTCTGTATATTCTCGCGTATGGGGAGAGGTCCGCGTCACCGTGGTTATGCAAGGAGGATCGGTTGCCAGAAAGTCACAGTCTGGCTCGGGCCAGGCATCCAGGACTCCAGCTCAGGACCCTTGACTACAAGTGTGGTGACAGCGGCTATCCCAGGAGGAAGTTTTGTCACCATCAGGAAACAAAAGAGCTGGCACGAGAGCCAAGCTTAGAAAAATGACCCGGAGAACGAGAGAAAGAACTATGCAGCCTCCAAGACCAGCCTGGGAAGGTATTTCTGGGGTCGAGGAGCAAGTATACCAGTAGAAGGGCACTGAGGCACGGGGTAGACGCGTAGAAAAGTCTCTTAGGACAGACTTACAGTCAAATAGCGTCATGACTCTGGTGGGGAAACACGGTCTGCAATTGCCCGTCCCGGCCAGGCAAAAACAGTAACAATCTGCATGAGTTATTTTACCACAGGAGATGCTGGTGAGGAACACGGAACTAACAAGCTGCCACCAACAGGAAGACGATGGGAAAGGTCAAAAGCAGAGAGGAGACGCCAGTCCACACGTCCTACCAACCTCCCGGGAGCCTTCTCACTGGAATCCATCTTGGCTGAGTGATGTGTGTGCCACCAGGAGGGACCCTGAGTCAGAGTGATTGGCAAGAAACAACCCGGAAGCTAACCCCATCACCATAAAACCCAAGACTTCAAACCACAGGGCAGGGCAGTCCTCCTGGGCTCCCCCGCCCTCCTGCTCTCCCCCGGGCACTCCTTCCCAGCAGAGTCTCTTGGTTCATCAGCACGTGCGTCTCCTCGGGCAATTCATTTCCGAGTGTCAGACAAGAGCCCCCTTTCGGGCTCTGGAAGGAGTCCCTTTCCTGCAACCATTCCATGCTTACGACATATAATAAAGATGAATAAGACACAAAAAGAGAAAAGACCCAGAGAGATCTAGTCAAGATAAAAATAAACATTAGCTCTTTGTGAACCAGACACAAGAAGTGGTGAAAGGGGGAGGCCTGTGGGCCGGCGCTGGGTCCAGGGTGGGGCTGGTGTTCTGGCATTTTTCCTCAGCTTCCCTGGGGTAGCCGGGAGTAAAAGCGCCAGCGTGCAGAGCTGCCTTGGAGAGTGCTCGGCCTTAGTAAAGGGGAAGCTGAACAGAGCCTCCAGCCCAGCAGTGACATCTCTAGGAAACAGCAGGGGAGAGTCTCACATGTGAGCATAAGGTCAGGATGCACGTGAAGAATGCGCTGATGGTCAGGTGAAAAATGGAAACAACCTAAATGCTCATCAGGAAAAGGGTGAAATCAACGGTGGTGTATTCACACAATGGAATACTCTCCAGCCATGAAAATGGACGGGCGCCAGAGCTACATTTGGCAGCTAGATCTGGCCAAAGCATGTGCCTGGCTGTGCCGGCATTCTGGAAAGGAAATGGACACGGTTGTTTCAGATTGTGAGAAGTGTCAGGGGGTAGATCAGGGAGAGGTGAGAAGGTGATGGGAGGGGTGTCAACTTCTATCAGGTGTATCTTTTTTTTTTTTTTTTTCCGGCTGTGCTGCTGTCTTGCGGGATCTTAGCTCACCGACAAGGGATGGAACCTGCTCCTTGTGCCGTCAGCAGTGAAAGCTTGGAGTCCTAACCTTTGGACCGCCAGGGAATTCCCTATCGGGTGTGTCAGAGAAGAATGTTACATGCCCCTTATTCCTCTGGCTTAGAATTTGCTTCTGCCTTTTTCCTTTCCATTGGGTGGGTTTTGAGATCCCCAGAACTTTCTTTTCTCTAGATGCTGATGGAAAGCTGGTATTGAGTCTTTTTTTTTTTTTAATTGCCTGTGTTGGGTCTTCGTTGCTGCACCCGGGCTTTCTCTAGTTTTGGCGAGCGGGGGCTTCTCTTCATTGTAGTGCAAGGGCTCCTCATTGCCGTGGCTTCTCTTGTTGTGGAGCACGGGCTGTAGGTGCATCAGCTTCAGTAGTTGCGGCACATGGCTCAATAGTTGTAGCTCACAGATTCTAGAGTGCAGGCTCAACAGTTGTGGCACACAGGGTTAGTTGCTCTGCAGCATGTGGTATCTTCCTGGGGCAGGGATTGAACCCGTGTCCCCTGCATTGGCAGGTGGATTCTTAACCTCTGCGCCACCTAGGAAGTCCCTGGTATTGAGTCTTGAGAATGTTGCAAGAAAAACGGAATTACAAGAATTTCCTCTTTCCAAGGAGCAGAGGGTAGATACCATTCTAGGTCATAAAATTGGTTCAAAGACTCTCATCTGAATAAAGTGTGGAATTGAGCATATTTATGAAAGTTCTGCCCAGAATTGAAACTTGTTCTATTTTCTGTTACTAAAAACAGTCCTTGGGAATGACCTACTGACACGTGCAATAACCTGGAGAAACTTAAAAACATTATACTGAATGAAAGAAACTAGACACAAAAAAGCACCCTGCATCGTTCTATTTATGTGGAACTCTGGAAAAGCCAAATCTACTCTATGGTGACACGATGTCGATCAGTAGTTGCCTGGACAGGGGTGGGGACAAGACAGACTGGACAAGGTCAGGAGGGAGCTGCCTGGAGTAATGGAACAGTTCTATATTCTGATAGTGCTGGTAGGTACTCAGGTGTAGACATTTGTCAAGCCTTATCAAACTGTATGCTTAGAATGCGTGTGCACTTCATTATTTGTAGATTATACCTCAAGAGAGTTTGTTTTGTTTTGTTTTTATAAATTTATTTATTTATTTATTTTTTTATTGGCTGTGTTGGGTCTTCGTTGCTGCACATGGGGTTTCTCTAGTTGTGGCGAGCGGGGGCTACTCTTCATTGTGGTGCGCGGGCTTCTCATTGTGGTGCCCTCTCTTGCTGCAGAGCACGGGCTCTAGGTGCGTGGGCTTCAGTAGTTGCAGCACATGGGCTCAATAGTTGTGGCTCACGGGCTTAGTTGCTCCACGGCATGCGGTATCTTCCTGGGGCAGGGATCGAACCCGTGTCCCCTGCATTGGCAGGCAGATTCTTACACACTGCGCCACCTAGGAAGTCCGAGAGTTTGTTTTAAACAATTAAAAAAAAAGTCCTTGAAAGTATTTCAAGTATATAAGTCCACAAGGTGGGGGAGGGTCTTTTAAGACACAGACTTATTTTCAGAGCTCGTAAAAATAACCTTTAACTTCTAAAATATTTGTTATCCTAGGGAAGTCCCGGATGACCCAGTGGTTAGGACTCTGCACTTTCCCTGTGGAGGACACAGGTTTGATCCCTGGTTGGGGAATTAAGATCCTGCAAGCTGCGTGGTGCAGCTGAAAATTTTAAAAAAGAAAAAAAATTGTTATTCTAATTGGTTGTTATACTTGATAATTGTTATGGTATCGATATTAAAATAGTAATTAATATATCAAGTGACATCCCTGTATTCCTAAAAGATACACACACACACACACACTCTCACACACTCTCTCTAAGGATGAAAACCGGCAGTTCCCTTTTCTCTATAGATGTATTAATATATAATAAAACCCATGATACTGTCAATTCCTTGTTTGAACGTGAGTTTGAATGTCTTTGAATGTATAGCAGAGCGACTAAACATAAATCTCTAACCGGTTCAAGTTCTACCTCTGCCCTTACTTAACTTTTCTGTGCCTCAGTCACTGTATCTGTAACATGGGAATAATAACAGTACCTGCTTCATGTTGTGACACGAGAATGAGTTACTACATGTAAAACCCCCAGGTAAGTAGCTGGCTCTGTAGTGTATACGTCAGGAGCTGGAGTAACAAACAGCCCCACAACCTCAGTTGGTTGAAACAATAAAGGTGTGGGGGTTTTGACCATCTTATAGATTTATTCGGTTAGAAATTGGCAGATTTATGATACACACTTCTCAAATAAAATTACACAATAATCATTAGCATGATTCTAAACATGCTAATTTATAAAGTAAGGCCAAAGTTAAGACAAATTTGAGACATATGATTGAGAAGAAGTTGGAAAGGACTTTGAATTTATAAAAGCACCATTCCACCCTGAATTTTGCTGTGGGTTTTTCTCTGATCTTGGCAAGGCACTAGCTCCATTTGCTTTAGTGTTCCCATCTGCAGAACTGTGGTCCTTATACCTGACACTGCCTTTCTTAAAAGAGGATGTTATGAGGTGAATAAGGTAATGGGCTGTGGTAGAAACAACAAAGGTTTACTTCTCACTCATGCCACACATCCATCCCGGGTTGGAAGATAGGCATTGATCGCCCTTGGTCGCTCAGGAATTCAGGCTGATGGAAGCTCGGTTTGGAACATGCTTCCATGATCCTCAAGGCCGGAAAAATGTCTGTGGCAGACCAGCACTGGCTCTTAAAATTCCTGCTATGGAAATCTCATTTGGGGACTTCCCTGGTGGTCCAGTGGTTGACACTCCGCCTTCCAATGCAGGGGGTGCGGGTTCGATCCCTGGTCCGGGAGCTAAGATCCCACATGCCTTGCGGCCAAAAAACCAAAACGTAAAGTAGAAGCAATATTGCAACAAATTCAATAAAGACTTCTAAAAAAATGGTCCACGTTAAAAAAAAAAACTTTAAAAAAAGAAATCTCATTTGGCAAAAATAGTCACATGGTCACATCTAACTTTAAAGGGACAAGGACCACGTGTCTAGAAAGGGGGAGGACTAGAAAAATGGTGAACAGCACTAACGATTACCATAGTTAACTATTATAACTGAATTTTAAATCAAGTAAAGGAGAGGTACTTCCCTCACGGTCCAGTGGTTAAGACTCCGAACTCCCAACGCAGGGGGCCCAGGTGTGATCCCTGGTCAGGGAACTAGATCCAGCATGCCACAACTAATGATCCCCCACACCACAACTGAAAAAAAAAAAAGATCCCGCACTCAGCAATGAAGATTCCACATGCTGCAACTAATACCTGGTGCAGCTGAATAAATAAATAAATGTTTTTTAAAAAAAAGTAGGTAGAGGAGAACTCAATGAGGAGGTGACATTTGAGCCAAGTCCTGAATCACAAAGAAGGGGAAACTATGAGAGCATTGTGTGCAAAGTCCCTAAAGCAGGAATGGGCTTAAAGCATTTGAGGAACAGAAAAATGACTCTGGAAATGGTGAATAAGAGTGAGAGCTGGCGGGGCTGGGTCACACAGGCCCTTGAAGGCCATGGTAAGAAGTCTGAATTTTACTTGAAAGTGTACTGGGAGGACACTGGACGGTTTTAACCAAGTAATATGGTATAATTTTTATAAAGACCATTCACTCTGGTTGCTCTGATGGGATGGGCAAGTGTGGATGAAGGGAAATCAGTGAAGAGGCAACAGGCCAGGTGGGAGATACGTGTGGTCTGGACCGGTGTAGCAGCAATAGAGGTGGAAAGGAGTAGACACAGTCAAGATCAGTTTTGGAAGTAAAGCCGATGATTTGGATGTGGACGGTGAGGGAGAGGAAGGAATCAAGAATGACTCCTAGGTTTCTGGCCTGAGAAGCTGAATGGCTCTTGAGATGTAGATTTCTCCCAGAGTAGAAACTGGGTGGTAGTAGAGTTTTCTGAATCAAGAGTTTTGGTTTGTCCATGTTAATTTGGAGATGCTTTTGATGTTTAAGGGGTGATATCCGGTAGTCCTTCCGTGTATGAATTTGGAGATCTGTGGAGTGGACAAGGCTGGAGATATAAACGTGGGGATTGTATCAGTGTGGCACTGCTGCATAACATGTTACCCCCAAATCTAGTAGCCTAAAATAACAAACATTTATCATCTCATAGTTTTTGTTGGTCAGGAACTTGGGAGTGGCTTAGCTGGGTAATTATGGATTTGGGCAAAGTTGTGGTCAAGATGTCAGCTGGGGCAGCAGTCAGCTGAAGGCTTAACTGGGGCTGGAGGTAGCTCCGAGATGGCGCAGCCACATGGCTGTTGGCAGGAGGCCTGGGTTTCTCACCCCCACGCCACTCCATAGGCTACTTGAGTGTCCAGGGCACGGCCGCTGGCTTCACCCAGAGCGAGTGATCTGAGAGACAGCAAGAGGCAGAAGTCACACTGTGACCTTGTCTTGGAAGTAACATACTGTCACTTCTGCCGTTCTTCTTTTCATTTCACATAGACCGACCCTGATACGATGTGGGAGGAGATTATACAAGGACATGAATCTCGAGAGATTCTATCGGCATATAAATAGTGTATTAAGCCATGGGAATGGATGAGTTAATTTGGTGGGGGGAGGATATAGATGGAGAACCCTGAGACGCTCCACAACATTTAAAGATCCGACAAAAGAGGGGGAACCAGCAGAGGAGGCAGAGAAGTGGCCAGTGAGGTTGGAGGAAGATGAACAGTGTGTATCTTCCTGGAAGCGTAGATGTGTTGGCTTGAACAACCAAGTCGAAGGTTACCAGGAGTAAGAAGGCTGCAAGCCACTTTGTATCTAAAAACACACGGTTGATGATTACACCAAGCAGTTTCCATGGAGTGTTAAACCTGTTTGGAGCAGGGTGAGAGTAAACGGAATGGAAGAATCTGGTGCCGCGGAGCACAGACAATGCTTCTGATAAACTTTCTGTGGAGGGGAACTTGGGGTCAGAGGCCATTTTCCATGATAGGCGATCCTAGGATGTGTTTGAATGCTACACAGCGGCGATTCAATAGCAGGGTAAATACTGTCAGTGCCAGAGGAGGGCTCACTGGGGGAACAAGTCCTTTTCTGATGGGAGTTCTGTCCCTGTTTCTTCAGGCCATTTCGCTGCATCGATGGCAGTTTTGCACACTACTTTGTTCGGAACCACCAGACCTTCCAGAACAAGATGCAGTGGCTATGCTAAGATGTGAGCGGATACACTGCAGTGTGAGGTCACAAAAAGATACAACCCCTGCTTAAGGTACTGGCACAGGTTTGTACCCTATAAACATAGGAATTGTAACAAATTCTACTTTATACAAATCTTATAAAAAAGAAAACAAGGTGTGTGTGTGTATACACACACACATACACACACACAGATACACACACACACACATATATGATAGCGCATTCCAAGTTATGGAGGATATTCTGTCAGGAACGATCCTGCATTATGACTAGGTATCAACAAGAAGGAGACTGTCTGCTTACAGCTGTGCTTATCTGTAACTTCCGGCCTCGTTCTCCTCCACTACCCACAGACTTCCAGTGACAGTATAGCAAATGTGCATCTCTGGCCCTGCACCTGGCTATCATGGTAGCAGGTAAGCAGGTTGGCACAGTGGGCAGTAGGCGCACCCCTGGAAGCCTCCTTACACTGGAACCACTGGCAGTAACTTAGTACAAGGAAGTGACTCAACCATATGATTATATCTCACTAAACCCAAACTGGAGCTCAACTTGCCCTTAGCCAGATCCCAAAGACGCCAGAGTCTATTCCATTCTCATCAGACACAAAGACAGGAGGAAAATCAGTGACTAAAGACAGAGTAGTCTTAACCAAGTAAAAAATATCTTACTTTATATAAATTTTACAAAAACATAAATTGATGTGTTTTAATGTGGGCTTCCCTCAAAACAGAGCTTGAGACCAGGGCTTAGATACTGCTAGTTTACTTGGGAGGTGAACCTAGGAAGCAGGGAGAGGAAAAAACCAAGAGAGGATTGGGCATTGAAGTCAATACTGCAGGAAATGGGACCTTGATGCCACTGGGGACTCAGAGAAGCAGATAGAATGGCTCTGAGGACTTCCGGCCTACAGGAAAGGAGGTGAGAGAATTTATCTACTGGCTCCCGTGCCTCACTGGCTATTTCACTGCCCCTCACTTCCGGTCTGTGCTCGCATGGGGGCTAAGCGGGCCCCCCCCCCCCAGGTTTTGAGAAGGCTTTTGGGCAGAGGTGGGGAGCGTGTGCCATGCGTGCACGTTTCAGTTCTGGGACACTGTCAGCTCAACGTGTCTGGGTGCTCATGGAGCTGTCCTCCCCGCAGCTGAGGCTGAAACCAGAGGAGGGCCAAGGGATGCGACACAGGGCACCAAGGCATCTGCTTCAGCCCACCCCTTAGGCTCTTAGATCTGTCTGTGGCCTGTGTGAAGTCTGCCCTGGAAGGGAACCTTCAGCAGGGCGGCTGCCTGCCGTCTGGAAAGAAGACTTCGCGTGGGTGGGGCAGTGGAATGCAACAAAGATGGCAGTTGCTGCGGCTGGTACAGCAGCTCATCACTGTGCTCGTGATCTCCTTCTGCCACCACCGTTCCCTCCATTCTTGGCCACCTTCCCTCACCCGGGTTGTCTGCTTGCTCTGAGCCCTTGGCTGTCTTGCCTCTGTCAGGCCATGGCTGCTACAATTGCCTGCTCACTGTTAACTCTGGCCATGGAAGCAACAAGGAGTGGCCTAGTAAGTTCCCTGACTTGCAGATTGAAACCCTTTCTTGGCCTGATGGTCCCTTGACTGAGGAGCCCAGAGATGTAGTTTACAGAATCCTTCATGTGTTCATGTGTCCTCTGGCGGAAGCGTTCCCCTTCTCCTGATCCTGGGAACCCGGACCTCCAAGTCCATCAGTCCCTAATGCTATGAAGATAGGAAACGCAAACTCTGAAGATGGGTCTCTGGAAGAGATGATGAGAGGGTCTGTTGCTATTTCTATTCCCTTTGATTCCTGGACTGTGTGATTCAGCTACCGGGCAACACCAGATGTCAGCATATTCCACATTCCGGAGGACAGCACTCCAAATTTGCAGAGCACTGTCCCCAAGCTGGTGACTGGGCTGAACCTTTCAAGGCCACTCAGTAGTCACATATCAAGTGCCAGAGGCTGTGTTGCTATATTCCAGCAAAGATACAGCTTCTGAGCTTTGGCTACTGGTTGGTGAAGTTTATGGGAGTAAACGTCATGATCTATGATCTATCCAGTGTTTGTAGGGGCCACGGAGGTTCAGAGGACAGCGACACGATGGTGACCACCATGCCGGCACACTCTGTCTTGGACGGTGGCTCCACTCTGCAGGTCCACCAGGGTGAAGCATTGCTTCTGTTTTACTATCTTGGCAGGTGGGGTGGGGGGAGGGGAGTTGCTGGGGCTTCCACTTGGCCTTGGTCAATACTCCATCCAGGCAGCTCCAGCATCCCCACTTCATTTACAGTGAGCCACCGCTGTGGTCAAGATTGGAGGAACCCTCCCAGGAGCGTAATAGGACTGATTCCAGATATCCTTTCCAGAATATTATATCCTGAGTCACAGACAAGTTGCCCCACCCTATGTCAATACACCCTCCCTATCTAGCCTTACATTCCACACTTTGGTCTGATATACTTAAGTCCATTCTTTCACCTGTTGCCCCCTTCTGTCAGTATATATTAGCCAGGTCCTGCAATTCTTTCACGAGTAAGCCCTTTGCTCAGCACAGGGCCTAGCCTTCCCTGCTCATCCTGACCCAGTTATTGGTCTGGAGGACAGAGGGGAGGGGGATTGGGATCTAGAGCAGAATATCTTGTGAGGCAGCCTCCTTAGGTGAGACCTTCATCTGTGGTTTCTGTCAAGAGGAGGCCACTCTCAAGGGGGAAATGCTTCTTTAACTGGTCAGAGGATTCGGGTAAAGCTGGGGGGTAAGAGTTTCAGATGCAACCACCCGAATGGCCATACCCCAGATCCCGGCTCTCACACCTTCCCTGTGAGTGCTCTGGCTCTCACAGCTCTGGCATCTTCTGGTTAAATATCATGCCCAGTTTTCAGTACAGTCTTCCTACGACTGCAGGAGATGATGGTCTCTTTACAGAGTGCCAAGGAGGCCTTCTGGCTTTCACACTGTGCCCTGGGTTACTAGTTGGCTGAACATAGCCTGTCATACTTTTTCTTGAGGTGTCTCTGGGCACTTCACAGAACGAGCTAACTTTACAGGCCTTACAATTAACCTTACTCACATTTCATTTGAGTTATATTGCCTTGCCTGGTGTTTTGCCTTCCACCTGTACCTTATGTCAATTCACAACAAGTAAGAGTCTCAGTAATTCTAATGCTACAGCACCTCTGGACGATAGGGCCCTTGTTGCTGAATGACCAGAAAAGTTGTCTAGTCCTAGAAACCCATTCTAATGGTTGACTTTCTAGAGCCACATCCAGGTGTGTTCTCCGGAAAGCAGAGCTTAAGACAAAGGCCTAATTTTCTTTGGACGTGCTGCATGTGGGATCTTAGTTCCCTGACCAGGGATAGAACCCACACCCCCTGCAGTGGAATTGCGGAGTTTTAACCACTGGACCACCAGGGAAGCCCCAAGACAAAGGCTTATTACATGCAGGCATTTATTTGGGAAGTGTTCCCAGAAGTATGGTAGCAGGAAGAGGAAGAGAGAGAAGAATGAAAAGCTAACATCAAAGTGCATTATCAAGGTCACCCCTTGACTATACACAGTGTCTCCCAGAGTTGCCTTCCTAGGGGAGGAAAGGCTGAAACACTCATCCAGTGCTTCCTGTCTCCCTTTGGATGATGCTGCCTCCGGGTTATTTATACACATTTCACCTCCACTTCTCAACTCCATTGAAGAAGCAGAATTTAGCAGTTTAGAGTCAGCAGGGGCTGAGCCTGAGCTTTCAGGGAATTGGTCATTGGTAATTAATTGAGCTTTCAGGGAATTCAGCTCTGGCAGAACTCAGAGGCTGCCAAAGGGGATGGGACATGGGGCACCACAAGCTTCATCCTGCCATATAGTATGACCAACTGCTAGCATCCCTCTAGCTAGTGAGGGGCCCCAAAGCTTAAACTTCTAGCTTTAGGGTGAATCCACTTCTGCGGGGGAACTCACCATTCATCCTGGAGGGAACAGCCGAGGAAGTCGGCTCTCCACACAAGGGTTTGTGCCGCTTGGACTCCCAGGGTCTCTCGCGGGCACATCCTGCCGTTCCTCTGGCTCTCTGGAATCCCTTGGGTGGGGTGGAAGGCACATGGGAAGCACCAGTCTTGCCGTGGGCTTTACTGGGATGTTGCTGAGTTTTAAGAAGGACGGGTCCACATGTCAATTGCCTCCTTGAGATAAACTCGAATGAGGATGGAAAAGCCTGGAGTTAGCAATTTGCAGATGGGAGGAAATGCCCTGGGGAGCTTATTCCAGGTCAAGGAAGAATCAGCCCTCAAGAACATTTCACATTTTGAAACTGTTCACTGGAGATCAGGACACATCAAGGAAGCCCTCTGACAGATATTCAAAGGAAAGGTTCAAAATAAAAGCGGGAACTACAGAGCAGCACCCACGAGAGATGGAGCTCAGTAACTTTCCCATGTTTTGTTAGCTTGGTTTTCCCTTTCTCCTTCTGTAGATGAGTCCTTAGAGTAGAAAGAGTTCATGTGCCTATATTTGGGAGCAGCAAAGAGGGAGCTGGTGAAATCTGGTCAGGGTTGGGGGCGAGGGAGGAGAAGATTCCCCGCCAAGGGCGAAGTGAGTGATGGCAGCAAGTGAGAAAGAGAAAAGGCGAGGCAGGGGTGGAGACATTCCAGAAGAAAAGCTATAGAATGGTAGGTGACCCCTGCGAGAGGCAGGGTGTGGTGTCAGAATGGCTTTCAGTCTGGAAAACCAGGAGAGGACAACTGGATTCAGAAAAATGGGGAAGATAAAAGAAATGGAGGTTGGTTCTGGTAAAGGAGCAAGTTTAGAGTAAATGGGGATGGTGAAAAGAAGAGGAGATTGTAGGCTGGGAGGAATCTCAGAAGTCGTGGGTTTCAGAAAATGAAAAGAATCTAGAATGTGGTCCAGTAAGTGAGTCACCATGGGTAACGGAAAGGTAAATAAAGTCAAGGAGGTCATAGAGTGAAGGTCCAGGATGGGAAGGCCACTGACAGGGCCAGGAGGTGGGATGGAGAAGGGGCCTGAGCCTAGGACCAAGTTCCTCAGTGGATTTGGGGTCTGTATGTGTGTGGAGGGAGTGAATTGGAAGCCAGGGGATTTGAATATAAAGATGTCTGGGGGAAAAAAAAAAAAGGGGGGGGGGGGATTTCCCTGGCGCTCCAGTGATTGAGACTGCACTTTCACTGCTGAGGACCTGGGTTCGATCCCTGGTTGGGGAAATAAGATCCCACAAACCTCATGGCCCTGACAAAAAAAAAAAAAGATGTCTGAACTGATTATTGAAGAATGAGTGATGGGGAAGAGTTAACTAGTCAGGGCGGAGGGGCTTCCAGGCAGAGGGAGTAAGCGAGGGCCCAGAGGCCTGCAGGACCATGGTGTGTTCTGGAACTGAGAGCCAGGGACTGGTCAGATCACAGACTATGCTGAGGAGTCTGGATTTATCCTCAAGGAGATGGGGAGCTGCTCACTCCTCCTCTTCACCCCCTGTACTCATAATGTGGGGTATCTTGGGGCTAACGTTTGGATCTGCTCTCCACCTGCACTCATTTCTTTGGTGACCTCATCCATTCTCATGGCTGACAACTCCCAAAGTTTTATCTCCGGATTGGTGTGTTTGTACCAAGCTGCAAAATCAGAGGGGAAGGAAATTGGCCGATGGGCTTTACCCAACAGGGTCTGGTTGTCAGGTTCACACATTTGGAAACTGTTTTACTTGATCTCTATCAACAGCAGAAAATAAACTTGTACTAACTAAACATATACAGGTTGACTCGCAAATGGAAAATCAATGTATTAACTTATAGAAGCAGATCGACCTTTACTTGTTTTTGCCCGTTTGCTAGTTTTAAAAGGATCACTGGTTTGGTTCTGATTATAAAAATAATGCATGTTCATGATAGAAATTTAAAAAAAATCAGAAAATATTAAGAATAAAATGAAAATCATCCGTAACACCCATAATAACACTCCACATCTATCTATATCTGCATGGATATAATTTTAGCACTATTGGGATCATACTGTATATACTTTTGCATCTTACTTTCTCTTACTTTCATATTGTAAGCGTTTGTGTCAGAAAACCTTTAGACCTCATCAGTTCTTACAACATATTTATTTTTACCATCCTGGGAACAACTTTGTTTACAGTGTCAAGGTCCATTACCAGAAGGTTGCTTTGGTGAACATGAAATCAAAACAAAATAAATAATTTAAAAATCGGGTAACTGTACGAATAATCGTATCCAGGCCCAGTTACTGGAACCACAGACCCCCTCCTCTCCTTTCATTTTTTTTTTAAAGAACTTTTATTGAGATACAGTTAACATACGATAAACTGCATATATTTAGAGTGTACAATTTGGTATCCCAATTTCCCAATTCACTCCCCCCCAACCCTCCCAGCTTTCCCCACTTGGTGTCCATATGTTTGTTCTCTACATCTGGGTCTCTATTTCTGCCTTGCAAACCGATTGGTTTGTACCATTTTTCTATATTCCGCATATACGTGTTCATATACGATATTTGTTTTTCTCTCTCTGACTCACTTCACTCTGCATGTCTCCTTACATCTTTACGTGTGTGTCCGCAATGCCAAGACGGAGCGCCAGGCCCTTGGGTAGGGGTTCGCGGCCCGGGTGGCCGCAAGTGGAGGCCCAGGGTCAAGGCTACGTACGAGCCAGGTGAGCCTGTGGGAAGGACGTGACTGGGCATGTTGGGGCTTCGCCTAAGCCCACCCGTGTCCCGCAGGCATAAGCGACTGCAGGGGTCCCAGGCCCGCCTCCTTGAAGAATCGGGGGCAACCCAGCTGTCTCCCGGGTGCCCCTCCGGCCCGCGGCCCTGGACCGGCCGCCTTGGGCGTGAGCAGCTGGGGATGGGAGGGCGAAGGACCGCAGGGACCTCGCGGGCGCCGAGCCTGTGACCTCCGCCCTTCGGAGCCCCGGGCGGGCGCTCCGGCCGGGAGGCGGGCCGGGAACCCCCTTCCGCACGCCCTCCTCGCGGGGCGCCCCCCCGGCGGGGCAGTGGCCCTCAGGCAAGATGGCGCGGGGGCGGGACACGTGATGTCAGGCCCCGCCCCGGCCCCGCCCCGCGCGCGCGAGGCTCTGGGCGCCCCGCACCCGGCCCCGGGCTGCAGGCGGCGGGCGGCGGTCATGCTCCGGGCGCCGGCGGGCCCCTGGGCCGTGCTCGGCCCGCTGCTCTGGGGCTGCGGGCTGGCGCTGCTGCAGGGCGGGATGCTCTACCCCCGGGAGAGCCGGTCGCGGGAGCGCAAGGAGCTGAACGGCCTCTGGAGCTTCCGCGCCGACTTCTCTGACAACCGGCGCCAGGGCTTCGAGCAGCAGTGGTACCGGACGCCGCTGCGGGAGGTGCGTGCTCCGGCCGGGGACGGGGCCCGGGGCCAGGGCAGGGAAGCTCCTGGAAGCCGGGTGGGGCGCATGGGGAGCCTTCCCTTGTGCTCTCGGGGCTGCCGGCCAGGAGGAGGTTCAGGATGGACGGCCCTTGGGGGCCTGCGGTCGACCCACGAGGAGAATGACCGGCAAGGAGGAAATGGGCGGGCCGGACGTCGGTGGGGAGGTGGAGCAGTGTCCCTGCACCGAACCGGGGGCCGGTGGCCCCGCAGTGGCAGGAGGGGAGGCTTTGCCGTGGCTGGAAGGACCTTGGGTTCCAAGGTTCACGTAGAGGACGGGTCTTGGCATTCAGCCAAGGACCACCCCCGCAGGTCTCTCCTCTCACTTGAGTCGGGTGGTCTGAGAACGGGGGCAGGCGTAGGCCTGTGTGCCCAGCCGACGCTCGCCTCACTTAGATGCTCTTTGTTCAGTCTTTGCTGCCCGGCCCTCATCAGCGGAGGAAGAAAGGGGTGGGGGCTGGTGCCAGGCACTTGCCCCACGCAAGGTTTCCTCGGCCAAGCGGGGCCCCTGCTCCCTGGCCAGCCTTCCTCCCTGGGGCAGTCCGTTGATCATCTTCCTCTTAGTCCGGGTCTGGTCTCTGCAGATCCTTCTCATCCCAGGCTGGTTGTCACTCTGGGCTCACCCCTTTCCGTGGAGACCCTGGTGGCCCCTGTCCTGAGAAAGAACTTCTGGCCCCACCAGACCTTGGGCACAAACCGTTCTAGCAGTTGATCTCTCTCTCTCTTCCTCTTTTTATTTTCTGGCTACCCCAGTGGCATGTGGGATCTTAGTTCCCCTACCAGGGATCAAACCTATGCCCCCTGTAGTGGGAGCAAGGACTCTTAACCACTGGACCGCCAGGGAAGTCCCCCTAGCCATTGATCTATCAGCAAGGTATCCATCTGTTCAGCTAATATTTACTGAGTCCTTACTATGTGGCAGAGTTTGTTTCAGATGCTGGGCATACAGCTGTGAGGGACAGGAAGTCCCTGCTTGCTTGGATGGAGGTCACATGTCCCACATATGTTTTCAGGAAGCGCTTCCCCAGGCTGCTTCCAGACTCACTGAGCTATCCGCCCCGCTCCTGCCTTCCCTCCTACCTGAGGGATTCAAGGGTCTAGAGGTTGAAGGGATTTCCTATGGGGCTCAGGTTCACCTGGTTCCGCCAGGATGTCCAGAGGTTGTATCTCATGGGCCCTGGTCCCCAGAGGCCTTCCCTGACCCCTAAGATAGTCCCCTGCCACGCTCCACACTCTCCTCATAGAGCTGCTCACCGGACAGCAGAGGCCTTGTTCACTCTTTTGTTCCCAGCGCCTAAAAAAGCTTGTAGGTGTTGGCTCTGCACCAGTGAGTGAGCGGCTGGGTCTACTTCATTCGAGTCGTGAAAATTAAATGAGTCCATTAAAGACATTGGTCCGTTGCTGGTGGGGTGGCCTGGAATCTGGGAGGGTCTGGGAGAAGTCATCTTGTCCAGCTTCTTCCTGCAGGTGGGATTGCTGGGGGGACCTGGCCCCGTAGATTGCCAGGTGATCTGGACCTAATTCCAGCCCTGGTTTCCACAGTCGGGCCCCACCCTGGACATGCCTGTTCCTGCCAGCTTCAACGACGTGAGCCAGGATGGGCAGCTGCGGAGCTTTGTGGGCTGGGTGTGGTACGAGCGGGAGGCCACCCTGCCCCAGCGGTGGACCGAGGACCTGGGCACGCGAGTGGTGCTGAGGGTCGGCAGTGCCCACTACTATGCCATCGTGGTCAGTGTCGCGGGCAGCAGGTGGAGTGCGGGGGGTGCCTGGCTCCCCGCCGTCACCTGACGGCCTGCCTCCTGGGGTGCCTGCGGGGTGGGGGGGGCACACGCACGCCCCCCCACTGGGGCTTGCGCCTCATCTGTTCCCTTGGAGCTCCATTCCTCCACTCCTGAGGCAGGCGGCAGCTGGCAGGGTCCTCAGCCCGCCCCGCCCCCACCCCCCATACGGCACGTCTCTGTGAGGGGGCGCCTGAGACGGCAGGGCCCCCTCCTCACATCTCCCTGTGTCTGCAGTGGGTGAATGGGGTCCATGTGGCAGAGCACGAGGGGGGCCATCTCCCCTTCGAGGCTGACATCAGCAAGCTGGTCCAGAGCGGGCCCCTGTCTTCCTGCCGCATTACCATCGCCGTCAACAACACGCTGTCCCCCCACACCCTGCCGCCAGGGACCATCCTCTACAAGACGGACACCTCCAAGTGAGTGGCACCTTGCCCCCCCCCCCCCCCCCCACTGCCCCCCCTGCCCAGTGGTCTTCCCGCCAGGGGCAGGGCGGCCTTAGCAGAGGTGAGGCCCTGGCTCTGGGAGGCCAGGGAGACGTGCGAGCTGAGGTCGAAAGCCCCAGGGCCAGGCTACTGTCCTCCCATTCTAGGTACCCCAAGGGTTACTTTGTCCAGAACACAAACTTTGACTTCTTCAACTATGCGGGACTGCATCGGCCCGTGCTTCTCTATATCACGCCTACCACCTACATCGATGACATCACCGTCACCACTGACGTGGAGCAAGACACTGGTGAGGCTCTTGCCAGGGTCTGCCCTCAGCCTGGCCCAGAGTGGCTCTGTTCCCTGTTTGGAAAGATCCTCCAGGAGAAAGTCTCTCCCGTCCACTTCAGAAGCTGAAATCCAGCCTGTCCGAGCCAGCAGAGGCTTTAAAAATTACCCGCTCTGACGTCACTTTGGGAGGAAGTGCGGCCCAGGATGCAAGAGAACGCCATGCCCCTTCCCCACGGTGCCGCCCTCATCTCATCTCCCCTCGCTGCGGGCTGAGCTCAAGAAATAAACGGCTGTTGGCTGGGGGCTCCTCAGAATGGTGGCCTCGGGGCGCGCTCATCTGTGTGACCTCCCTCTTCTCTCTGGTCTCGTTGCTCTCGTCTCCCGCAGGGCTGGTGAATTACCAGGTCGTCGTCCAGGGCAGTGAACACTTCCAGCTGGAAGTGTGTCTTCTGGATGAGGAAGGCAGGGTTGTGGCCAAGGGCACAGGGGGCCGGGGCCAGCTGCAGGTGCCCAGTGCCCACCTCTGGTGGCCGTACCTGATGCACGAGCACCCTGCCTACCTGTACTCGTTGGAGGTAATGGTGGTGAGGACTGGGGCTGTGGGGGGCCTCTGCCCCCATCCAGCAGCCCTGGCTTCAGCAGGTGTGGTCCTCTGAAGTTTCTGGTCAGTTGGATTGAAGACTTCCCCCAGCCTAATTTTTTCAACCCTTGGTGGGAGGCCCGGTTTGAAGAGCAGGTCCCAGAGGCAGGGTGGGCGAAAGTTTCTTATGGCGGACGCCTGTACTTTCTGCGTCTCTCTGCTTGCAGTCCCAGAGGTGGGCCGCCGTGGTTTGCAAGGGGCTGTCCTGCTGAAGCGCGGGCTGCGTGGGGCTCGGGCCGTCCAGGATGCCTCACGCCCAGCGCTTGGCTTTCGCAGGTGAAGCTGACTGCCCAGACGGCCACTGGGTCTATGTCTGACTTCTACACCCTCCCTGTGGGGATCCGCACCGTGGCTGTCACAGAGAGCCAGTTCCTCATCAACGGGAAGCCTTTCTATTTTCACGGGGTCAACAAGCATGAGGATGCAGATGTGAGTTGGGGCTCCTGAGTCCCCAGGGTGGGTGGGGGGTAGGTGGGAGCGGGGCATTTCTCACCATCCCCATCCCCGTGTCCCCTGAAGCGGTTGAGGGCATCTCAGAGCAGTTACGCAAACTGCTCGAAACCACTGCCCGATGGTGGCCTGGATGGCGGGCTTACGGGGTGACTCTTGACGGGCCCGGCTCTAGGAGGAAGCGCATCTCAGACGGGGACGGGGGGCAGGGGCTCACCCTGCTGTGCTGTCCGCTAGATCCGAGGGAAGGGCTTTGACTGGTCGCTCCTGGTGAAGGACTTCAACCTGCTTCACTGGCTGGGTGCCAACGCCTTCCGCACCAGCCACTACCCCTACGCGGAGGAGGTTATGCAGCTCTGTGACCGCTATGGGATCGTGGTCATTGACGAGAGTCCCGGCGTGGGCATCGTGCTTGCGTGAGTGCCCGCTGCCCACCCTGTCCAGCCCACCCAGCCTGACAGCCTGTGACCTGCTCCCTTTCCTCCCCCGGACCCACAGCCAGAGCTACAGCAACGTGTCTCTGCAGCACCACCTGGAGGTGATGGAGGAGATGGTCCGCAGGGACAAGAATCACCCGGCCGTTGTGATGTGGTCTGTGGCCAACGAGCCTGCTTCCTTCCTGAAACCGGCTGCTTACTACTTCAAGTGAGTGTCCCTGCCTTCCCCGGCCTGGGTCAGGGGTGAGTCCTCAGCCCATTGGCCCAGCTCAGCCTTGGCTGGCAGCCGTGAGAGAGCCGCAGTGGCCCCTGGGGTGGGCATGGGCTGCGAGAGGGTTAGCACCTGCTCCCAGTCCAGGTGCATCCACACCTGATAAGTTCAGGGGACCAAATACCCACCCACCCAGGTTGTGATTTCAACACAGTGTCTCCTTGACATACCTGGAGTGAAATCCAGAGTTAACTAACCTCCTTATACACATAACTTCAAATTAAAAAAAAAAAAATAGTGATATGGACTCACTGTAATATAAGGAAGAGTAAATTTGTAAAATAATTTGTGGGTGCATGGGCCCGACTCCCCAGAAGACCCAGGGAAGGGGTCAGGTGCTTGCACCTAGATGTGGAACCTCCCTGAAAGCTCAGCTACAAAAGCTGATGGCAGAGCTGGAAAGCATCGCCGGCGACTCTGGTACCCTGAGGAGCCTTTTATTCAATGCTGCTGTTTTCTAAAGAACTGAGCCACTCCAGGTAAAGTTCCATCCAAGACCAAGTATAGTTTTCCCTTGAATTTTATGGTATCTCCATTCCTGGGAAATTTAGCATGTGTTAAAACTGCACAAAACCACTCTGTGAGGCTTTGGTTTCATCTGTAAAGGGGAATTAAGCTTTATAAAGCTGGCTTACCTAGGCATGTAATTATAAACAGATTCTCAATGATGTGCATATTCTAATTGTTCTCAAGTTACACTGTTGGATGGGACCAGGCCATCTAAAGTTCATGGTCCACTCACTGAAAGCCACTGGGTCCCCCGGTCCCCCAGCATTGCTGTGGGCAGAAACCCCACTTAGGGGCCATCTCCCCACAGCGGGCTGGCCCTCCTCGGGCTGTTCCTGGGTTCCTTCTCTTTCTTACGGTCATGCAGTTGTAGCGTAGCCTGGAGAGGGGGATTATTTCACTTACTGTAGAGACAGCAGAGGCCCTGGACACACTCCCTGAGGCAGACACTGCCTGCATCCCAGTGTCATGGGCGGCGGCTCTGAGGAGTGGACCCAGCCAGGCAAAGGCAAGCTCTGGACGTGCAGCCCCGGAGCATGTGGCGCGGGGATGTAGAGCCAGACTGGTGGATAGAATTTTTGCTGTGAGGATGAAAGGACTGTAGGCTTCTGGGAACAGGTGCTTGAGGGTCCCGGTGAACCTTTCTGTGAGGCGCAGAGAGGCAGAGGCTTGATTTTGGGAGCAGCAGGGACAGGACAGGATGTAAGTAGGGCCGCCTGGGCCGGAGGTGCTTGGCTGGGCTTTGACGCTTCCCAGGTGAAAGACAGGCTGTTTCAGACAGTGGGTTTGGACTTGCTGGTGGGGGGGCTCCGTTCCGGCCTGTGGAAACCACAGCCTTGAATGAGAAGAGCTATGATGGGGGCGGGGTCAAGGAAAAGAAAACCAGCTGTGAGGAGAGAGAAGAGGAAAACAGGCTTAAACAGTGAATGAAGGTGACCTGTGCCCGGGAGGCCACGCCCTAACCACAGACTGGCCCCTCTGTTGGGAAGCCTGTTCTCACCACCCCTCCTTGGGTAGCAGGATGCAGCATAAATGCTGTGTCTTCAGAGAGGCTGCCGCTGACCCTCTGGTCTCAGCGAGGTGCCCTGTTGCTGTCTCATGGAACCCCGTGCTCCCCCTTCATCATTCCCGCCAGCGGGATTTGTCACATTCGCCTGTGTGGTGTCTGTGCTCCCACTGCCCCACGGCTACACGGCTGTTTCAGTCTCTGGTCCGTGCCGAGCACACAGCCTCCCTCCCTAATCGTGTTAAATTAATATCCATCCTGATCCACACCCCATCCTATTTGTAGAGCTTTGCCAGAGGTGGGGAACCTAGGTTTTGGCAGCGCCCAGCCCAAGGACCTCAGCTCTGTGCCTCTCACCCCTGGAGGAGGGCCTCTCCCCTGGGAGGGCGGGGGGCCCGGATCTGGGGAGGGAGGAAGGAGGAAAGAATGATGTCCGGGAGCGTGGTATCTAGAGGAACATGCTTGCTTACCCGGACGGCAGGGAGGAGAGCAGTGTCTTGGGGTTTGTCTTTTGTTGTTGTTCTGACCGGGAAGGTGGGAAGGAGAGGATGCCGGATGGGTATCTGAGAGCCCTCCCCAAACTGACGGCGCCGTGTCTTCTGCCCTCCGTGGACAGGACGCTGATCGCACACACCAAAGCCTTGGACCCCTCCCGGCCTGTGACCTTTGTGACCAGCTCCAGCTATGAAGCAGACCTGGGGGTGAGCCTGGGGGTCTCCACGCCCCGTCTCCCCTCTGCCCGTCCTCTCGTCCTGCCCCGATGCCCGCTGACATGAGCTGCTGGGAGGGACCACGAGCAGCCAGTCCGACCGTTCCCGTAGATGGTCTTTAGGTTACGGAGGACTGCCCGCAGATTTGCCCGGCAGTGTGGCCTCTCGCATCTGGGAGGCCGGGCATAGGGAGGTCTAATCCATTCTTAGTTCAGACTCGTTGGTTTTTATGCACCTCAATTTAATTTCATGCCCCTCAGTTTAATGTGCTCAGAAAAGGGCAGAGGTTTAAGGGAGCTTAAAGTCAGCATTGTCCCATGTTTCTCAAACCTGGCTGATCATCAGAACCATTAAGGGAAGCCTTTAGAAAGTACAGATCTCTGGATTCTGAGGTTCTGACGTAGGAAAGTCCAGGGTGGGAATCTGAGTTTTTAAAAACTCCTCAGTGATTCCAGTCCTCCATCAGCTTTGGCATCTGGACTAGACTAGACTCGATCCAGCCCCTGGGACTGGAAATCAAAGGGACAGGCTCACACAGCCAGCCACCCCATGGCCGCCCTCTCGGTCCCTGGGTGCAGCAGCCCCTCGGAAACGGTGTGTTGAGTTGCACAGAAGCTGTAAAACATGGGAGCCCGAAGATGGTCCTTCAGTAGAGAACTGAGGCCAGTCCTTAAAAGTGCTCCAGAAAGAGAAGTCATCTGAAGAAAGAATGGGTGAGAAAACACTATGCGCCAGTCTAGATTTGTGAGCACTGGCATCTTAACGTGGACGGGACGGTTTGTAGCCCTGGCGTTCCTGTGCCATCTCTTGACAACACTCCCTTCAAAGGAGCACAAAGACTGTGGTCAGACACCAGCGTGGCACAGGCAGACCTGCATGGCTCAGAGGCTCAGGGGCTTCCTTTCCCATTCTGGTGGGCAGGGGAGCCCGTGCTGGTCACCGCCCGGAAGGTTGCCAGGCTCACCTGGTGGGGTGTGTGAGCCGTGGTCATGGTCACATGCCCACCCAGAAGCACAGCTTCCCGCCTGCGTCTTTCCGCCACCAGTTTGGAAAGGTGCCTCGGTCATTTGGGAAGGATGGACCACGATGGTCCTAGTGCAGACTTTGGAGGTGAGCATGGGTTCAGGTGAGCTTTGTTGCTCACTCAGCTCCGCACTGTTCAGACTCAAGGCAGTCCCGCGCCATCGCCTGCGCTCCCCTCCTAGGAGGGAGTTTTCTGGCCACTTTACGACCCATGGCGCTAGCTCAGAAAGGTAAATCAAGTCTTTGTAAGAAGGAAAACTGCCTCCATCCCTCAGTTGGGAACATTTCTCCAGGGCTGGGGGATGACCAGTGACAGGAGCACAACCTAGAGAGGAACATGGTCGGGTTGGATGGGCCCTGGGCTCCCACTTGGGGCCAGAGCGCTGGGCGCCCTCCCCTGAGTGCAGCTGCAGCCAGGTCAGGGGCACCAGCTCAGAGTTAGAGACTCGCTCCGTTCAGGTCTCCTCTGAGTACATGTCCTACACGTGTGAGCATCTGACTCATTTTCTGCATCCCCTGCTTATCTCCTCTGCCAGCCCCCTGAGTACAAGTGCGAACGCTGTCCTACACTCTCCTGGTGCGTGAACACGTTTTAACCCCCTCCTAGGTGCCATACGTGGATGTCATCTGTGTGAACAGTTACTACTCCTGGTATCATGACTACGGGCACATGGAGGTAATTCAGCTGCAGCTGGCAAGCCAGTTTGAGAACTGGTATAAAACCTACCAGAAGCCAATTATTCAGAGCGAGTATGGAGCAGAAACCATCGCAGGGTTTCACGAGGTAAGTAGTGTAGAATGGTTGGGTTATTTTTTCACTCTCTTGGACAGTGGTGTCACTCACTGCCCCAGGCTAGAAAGATGCCTCCTTCCCCGTGCCTCACTTGTCCTGATGACCTCCTACAGCTCACCAGGCTCGCCCTAACCTGCCCCTCCACGCGGCTGCCCCAGACTCAGCCTCTGCCTCACTTGCGTGGTCCTCAGACAGCCTCCCACTAGCTGCCCAAATGGTCTTTGCAGCAAATCCAAACCTTGGGAGTCCCATCCCTGGCCTCCCCTGGCCCGCAGACGAAGCCCTAATCTGTGGTCAGGGCTGTCAGCAGCCTTCGCCCTCTGCCGTCTCCCTGGTCTTCATCCTCCTCTGCCTTCAGTCCTGGACCCTGGCCTGTTTTCACTGTCCTCCCTGGCTTCTGCTCCGGCTTGGCCTCTTCCTTCTACCTAGGATGCCTTAGCACCGTGTTCACCAACTAGTGGACTCTTACTGAGCGTTCAAGCCTCAGCTTAGATGGCCCGCCCAGGCAGAGGAAGCTCTTCGCCCTGCTCCGTCTCTGTCTCAGCATTTCTCCCTGTGAGATGTCATGATCTCTTTGGTTCTCTCCTTGACCAGACCAGGGGCTCCAGGAGGGAGACCAAGTCCTATTTATTGTTGCTTCTCAAGCAGCCAGCAGTGTCTGGCACACAGCAGGTGCTAAGTGATCTTTGTTAAGGGAATGAGTGAGATCTTGGAGTAAGGTTTTTTTGGGGGGGGGGGGTGGGGCGGGGGGGAGGGTTTGGCTGTGTTGCTCGGCATGTGGGATCTTAGTTCCCCGACCAGGGATTGAACCCACGCCCCCCTGCACTGGACGCGCAGAGTCTTCACCACTGGACTGCCAGGGAAGTCCTTCGAGCAAGGTTTAATCGCTAGCGTTTCCTCATTGTTTTGTCCATTTCCTCACCAGAGACAGGCTGCTTGTCTTGTGGGAAGTTTTTTCACGTGGATTCTTGAACCCCAGCCAGCCACGCGGCCCCACGCCAGCCACCCCGCACTCGCCTGTCAGAACAGCCAGGGTTCCTCGCTGACACGTTTCACCTGCTGATCCTTTGCAGGTTGAGCCGTCACCCAGGTGGACGGTCTTATTCTGTTCACACCCTTACGTTCGTCTTGCCTACACAGAATGCCACTTGGACAGACATACAGGGAAGGATCTTATGAAGACAAAGTGTACGCACATCTGTCCTCCCTCTTTGAAAAGGTGACCAACTCTGAATTTTTAAGAGATTCTGAAAGGGATTTCCCTGGTGGTCCAGTGGTTAAGACTCTGCCTTCCAATGCAGGCAGTGTGGGTTCGATCCTTGGTTGGGGAGCTAAGATCCCACGTGCCTCCCTGCCAAAAACCCAAAACAAAACAGAAGCAGTATTGTAACAAATTCAGTACATACATAGATAAAAAGTAGATAAATAACTTCGGAAAGGGCACAGGTCGGCACTGTCTGATAGTGCCTCCGCAGCGATGGAGATGTCCCAGATCTGCACCATTCAGAAGGGGAGCCACCGCCATGTGACTTTTGAGGCCTTGGAACGTGACTTGTGTGACTGAACTGATGTAGTTTAATGTAGTTTTGAAGGTCAGTAACCTCGTGTGGCTAGCGTTAGACAACCCAGGGTCATTTCCATTAAAACACAGTAAGAACATCGTGCCCTGTCCTCAGATTCCACTTTGGAACTGGAAGAAAACAGGGCTCAATGGTACAGGCATACCTTCGGTGTATGATAGCTTTTGTTGTTGTTGTTCTGTATCTTTTTTTTTTTTTGGCTGTGCCACATGGCACGCAGGATCTTAGCTCCCCAACCAGGGATCGAACCTGAGCCCCCGCAGGCACAGTAGCATTTTAATCCTCATGGAGGAGAGCCAAAGCCAACAGGGTCTGGTGCTCTCATAAGATGCCTGAAATGCTACATCCTTGAGCATCTAAGGCTCAGCACCCCCAAATTCCCGTGAGATGGAAACTCAGACTTTATGCTCCAGGAACATCTGAAAGATCATTATATCTTAGTACACAACACACAGGAGCTCTTCAGCAGATACTGGGTGAGTCCGTAAGATGCAACCTCTGCTCTCGCTGAGGACAGTCTTCTCCTCCCTGCCCTGGCAGGTCTCAGCTTCTGCTTCAGGGGAGCCTTCAGTGGCCCCTGCCTCAGTCTGCGCCTCCTGCTAACCTCCCCCTTTCCCCGCCCCCACTCCCAATTCACCCTTGTTACACTTACAGCCTGTTTCCTGGCAGATTGTAAAGCCTGTGAGGGCAGGGACCCTGTCTTTCTAGTTTGTCACCTTGTCTCCGATGCTCCAATGTCCCCCATATAAGCAGATACTAAGTAATTATTTGCTGAATGGACGAATCGGCTAAATAACAGCTACTTACCCAGGTGAGATACAGATGAATCTGCCGTGTGTAAATCTGAGTCACACTAGTTCTCAAATGATGCACCAAAAGCTACTTCAAGCTTGAGTTTTAAATTTATTATCCAGAGACACACTTTTATTCCTAGTGTAGTTCAGCTGTAAGACTGCACTGGGGAATAGAGATGGAAAAGATAAAGCAAATATTAAATTCTGTTTATGGGAATTCCCTGGCAGTCCAGTGGTTAGAACTTGGCAATTTCACTACCGAGGGCCCGGTTCAGTTCCTCGTCAGGGAACTAAGATCCCACAAGCTGCATGGCACGGTACCCCCCGCCAAAAAAAAAAATCTGCTTATAAATGAAGCAGTTACTTGGATTCCGTGGTGGTCCAGTGCTTAGGACTCTGAGCCCCCACGGCAGGGGGCACGGGTGCGATCCCTGGTCAGGGAAGTAAGATCCTGTGTGCCACCCCCCAAAAAGCAGCTACTAATTAAGGTGTTTGTTTTTTTAACCTTTTTTCTTACCCTGCACCCTCGCTGTGTCCCTACACCAGCACCCGTAAGTCCTGCAGTCACTGTAGCCCACCGCAAGGACAGATGTCTTGGTCATCATGTGGGTCTTCAGGTTTGTCTAACCTTTGCAGTCCTGCTGGTTCTGACTCCTGAGTTCTCTCTTTGCCTTGAACTCCAGGATCCACCTCTGATGTTCAGTGAAGAGTACCAGAAAGGCCTGCTCGAGCAGTATCACGTGGTTCTGGATCAAAAACGCAAAGAATATGTGGTGGGAGAGCTCATCTGGAATTTTGCTGATTTTATGACTAACCAGTGTAAGTGGCAGTTGGGTGCCTGGAATGTACCACTTCTCGTTTTCTCAGGTTGGCATTTTAGTTCAGGACATTTGGTTGTAAGAACCTTGGAAACAGGTGGGGGGAATAGCTGATGTAATCAATGCAGGCCGCACAGAGGATTTCCTAGGAAAAGTAAGTTGCATTTAGCCAGCAGCCATCGCTTCCCTGGTGCCCAAATCGTTTTATGGTGAACAAGCAAATGGGAGAGCCCACCGTCTCAAGGCAGAGATGGCTCGCTCACCTCTGTGTGTCACTACAGAATGAGGCAAAAGTGGACCTCGTACTGGGTTTCCTTGTGGGATACACTCATTATTCCACAGTAAGGTGCAAAGCCCGAGAAACTTAAGATATTTCTGTTTGTTTTATATTATTCACTTATAAAAGGCAGGTTCACCAAATACGGGTAAGTGTCAAAGGGTTTTGAATGTGGGAGGGTTTGAAAGCCTTCAAAGTGAATATGATCTGTACTTTCTCAAGTGGGGATAATGAGGGCTACTTCACAGACGTTCCAAATGAATCTTTATCTTTCTACACCTCTAGGTTACTAGCATCTTGATATACCATAAACTTAGGATAGTAATCTAGGGAGATAGGGAAGGATTTGGTAGTAGTGGGAATTACTTATGGGGAAAGACAGGTTTTTGGAAGGTTTAAGTTTAATTAAAAATCAGAATAGAAAAAAGGTAAAGAGAAAAAAGAGAGAACACGAGCCTCCCCTCTGCCTGGCTCCCGGAGTAAGCTGGGGTGGAAGTCTAGTTTTGTGACGAGGCGCACTGGCTTTGTGTAGTGAGGGATTAGCTGTGTGACCTTGGACAAGGTACCTACCTTTTCACAAGCCTGTGAAGTGGGGATGACGCCTACCACCTCGCAGGTCTATGGAGGAATTCCATTTGACAAAGTGCTTGGCACAGTGCCTGGCGTTTGCTTTTCATGGAAAAAAAAATGTTGCCGTCTTGAACTTCTCAGTGGGAAAGACCTGCTTTCCATTTAACAGAAGCGGTGGTTTCTCTAGGAGACAGAGAGGTTTACTGGGAGTGTAGCCCCTCCTTTCCCAGCTCCAGCTCCGGCAGATTTGCCACCGGGGGTGAGGACCCGGCTGGAAGTCGGCCCGGGAGGACGCTAAAATCTGCTCAGTAGATGCCACTTAGGCACCTGTGACGGGTCAAGACTCTGGCTCCCACGAGGAGAGTCACCTCTTCAGAGAGGCCCAAGCCTTCCCAAGGGTAACTTTGTCTCAGCCCCACTCCGGTTACCAGGCAGCTGGGTACCCATAATGTCTTAAGCCTTATTTTGCAAGTAAAAGATAGTTTTGGATTTTTTCCCTAACAGAAGAAAAATGAACACACGCAGTGTTTTGGGGGAACAGTGGTATTTTAAATCTTTAACCTGTTAAGGGGCCACTTCAGAAACCACTTCAGACCCAGCAACGCTTAACCATGAGGACATCTCTGTTTAGTGTCCAGCTTGGCTCCAGGCTGGTTCTGATTTGGCCCCCATCCGAAGTCATCTGAAATTCCTTTTGCCTTGTTTTTAGCACCAACGAGGGTGATAGGGAATAGAAAAGGGATCTTCACTCGTCAGAGACAACCAAAAAGCGCAGCATTCCTGTTGCGAGAGAGATACTGGAAACTTGCCAATGAAACCAGGTACCACCGGTCCGCTGTGAAGTCGCAGTGTGTGGGAAACAGCCCGTTTACTTTTTAAAGCAAGAACTACCTCTCTGCTGACACCGGCTCTGTCAGCCCCTCCTCCTCAAGTAGGGGGCGACTTCCACAGCACACAGAGCAAGTGCCTCCTGGACTGTGCATGGCAGACCGGGAAGTTTCTGGTCTGGATTTTGTGGTTATTTGCTAAAAGGGAACATTACAGGTGAAAATAAAGGCTTTTGTAGTATGAGAATAAAGAGTTGCCTTAAAAGTGACCAGCCATACATTGAATGATCTGTACTGCTGCACAGCATCTGAAATTGTTTTTCCGGGTCAGGCTGTTTTCATAGCCTTCACTGAGTACGAAGTCTTGAGAAACCTCTGCTTCAGCACTCACGCCACAGTCAAGAGTCGCTGGTTACAGACCGTGTGCTGCCACCTTACGGCCACCTGTGTCAGATGCCACCTGGGCTTTAGGCCAGCCTTGACTTGAGTGGGGGACTGTAAAAGACAACTGCTAGTAACTCCACAGGTAGGCTGAAGTCCCAGCAAATTCACAGAAAGTAGTATCATGCTGGAATAATGCACAAAGTCTAGGTACCCATTTCCAGAGTTAAGCTGACAGATAAGCCCACGAAAGGTAAGAGCTGAGGAATGTCAGAACTGGAAGGGAGCTCAGAGGTTACCAGTTCTTCTGGGACGTGCTTCCAACCTCAACCATGGTTTTGTCTGGACGGAAAGGGGTAGGTGGGCGTAGAAGCCCACTGGGCCCATCACAACTGACTCCACTGAATGTGATGAGGCCTCTTTAAGCGGGCTGGGCCTGCAGACAAGTAGGACAGGCTCTTGTACCTGTGGGTGACGACACCTGCTTTGCTGCTGAGGATGGTCTTTCCTTATAGAATCTTTCCTTCTCCTCCTCTTCCACAGGCTCCATTAAGGCAAGTAATATACATTGTAAGATTTCAGTGTTCATCAATCTTGGTTTAAAGCTGAAATCTTTGGAAAAATACTGTCAGTCAAATCGAAGACCGTGAACCAACATAGTTCTTATTACAGAGCCTGACCCACTTCACTTGTGGGGGATTTCACATCTTAACACGTGGTGTTTTTTAACCTTTCTTTCCAAGCACCATGAAAGAAACAGTATAGATAATTTAACCTCATTTTAGTGGCCATCTTTAGACCACTTTTAAGAAATGAGAGTGTCGTCAGTTCAAATAGTAAGTTAGGAATTCTAGGGGTTACATATTTCTTTTGTTACCACTAAACTTAAGTTCCTTGAAGTAATCAAGTTTTGTGTTCCCGTTTAATGTCAAGGAACAATATATAAAACTCTTTACTTGACAAACATTAAAAAAATTTAACATCACAAACACACTTAGATGTTTTACAAATTAGAGGTAAGGTCCATTTCTTAAGTCCTGAGGTTCTAACACAGGACACACTTGTTCTATTCAGTAAAATATGGCTAACTGCATTTCAAATGGAATCATCTTTCTTGCAGATGTTAACTTTTTAGGAGATTATAAGCGTGGAGTATTCAAGGTGAGCTAAAGTAAAACAGTGGAAAAACAGCTGATGAATACACTCTGTGTGCTTACAGAACTGTAAGCAGTAACATCTTTTTCATTAATTTTTGACAACCACACACATCATAAACCCACAGGAATTCCAAGAACTAGAATCTCAGAATTCTGCTTGTCTTCTATAAGTTACATATAGTTTAAGAGGAAAAGAATCAACTCAGTACACCTGTAGAAATGAGGCTACAGTATCCATTTCAAGGATAATCTATAAGGTTGAATTCATCTCTGCTGCTTTCTGAACGGTAAGACTGCAGTATAAGAACGAAGGCAGCACAGATTCCACAGGTAACGTCTACATTTATTTTATACCAAAAAAGTTATGTGCAACAAATAAACATTCTTACATATTTACATTTTTTTTTTTTTTACCAGTTAGCAAAACTGTGTCCTAAATCTCTGATAAAGAATATTTCTATCTATAGTAAAGGGGAAATCTGCCCAGTGAACTCCATTTTCAATGAATGTTTACCCTGGAGCTTCAAGCACTAGGAATAAATATTTTTGATGGAACATACTATACAGATCAGTCACCTAATACTTAGGCCATGCTCAATACAGTTTTATAACAAAACATTTCACCTTTTCTGGGCTAATCTGTAAAAAAAAAAAAAAAAAAAGTTTAACCAAGGAGCCTGGACTCCCACCCCACCCCCTTGGATTTATTGAAGGGCAGTTCTCACAAATTAGGAATCATAAGTGCTGCCTAAAATATCTGAAAAGAAATGTTTCACCAGTGCTTGCCTGTTGGGGAAAAATACACGAGGACAAAGACTGAATATTAGGTGTTCCTTCCCAAATAGGTTACCAAAAATGATAGTGGCTTTCTTGTTGGCATTTGTCCAATACTGATTTTTTAGGCCAAGACCTGTCAGCATTCATTGGTGTCAAGCTTTGTTGAAGACGACTTTGCGGTTTTGCTGATAGTCTTAAAAATAAATGAAATATAAGAAAACTAAAGCCAACTAACAGTTTTAATTTCACTGGAGTCTTCGTCCTGTCTCCTACCTAGTAGGTCCAAAGATCTCCTATACCAAATGATAGATCTTTGTCTCCATGTATGAAAATAGACACTGCTTTCAACAACTCTAGAAATAATAGATTTAAGGAGAGGCTCTATACATCAAGTAAAAGTAATTCCTGGCACACAGCTAGTTAAACTGAGTTATTTCACCAGACGTTTACCCTCACTGAGAAGAACTAGCTGCAATGAAAAAAATCGAAGAAACCCTCCTAACTACCTAGATTCCCTAGAATTTATCATCTAACCATAACTTCTCTTATTTCTTCAAATGACAGGACTGTCAAGTAAATAAGAGGCTTCATTTGTTACAAATCATTTTGAAAACCAAGAAGCAGAAATTCATTTTTTTCCCTAATCTGTTCTTCAACATTGGTGGGCAATAATGTTGCAGTGTTAAATATTCTGTCTAAAATAGTCATAATAGCCCTCAGATTTTATAACTTGGGATTCTTTCCCTCTTCTGGGGTGTAATTGAGGATGTGGAGGGAAGCCTAAATTCTTCGAAGGAAAAAATACCAAATCACATGTCGGGGGGAGGGGGTCCTTTGCTCACAGGGATACGGGTGTCCCCACGCTGTTATTTCAGGCAGCACATGTTCATCACCCAGCGACGACATTAATCCTGGAGTCATAGGAATGTGGCAACAGTTTTTCTACAACTGAAACAGTGGTTTCCCCAAGGCTTAGAAAAGCAAAGGAAAAACTTTGAAGGGTCTGGCTGAACACTGACGTTTTCTCATGTAAGAGTTGAAGACGTTCGCAAGAACGCAACATCAAGACAAGCTTTAACTCTACTCTGATTGATACAGAATATGGTGAAAAACAATTTTAAATTGGGACACAAGGAACTTGTTTAGCACGACCAGAGTTATATATACCACGAAGTCTTCTCTGGGAAGCCATTTCCACTCTAGCAGAGAAAAGAGAAGCAGTAAACTGCTGGGTAGACAGGAAGCACTGCCACGAGACGACCTTGTTGCACAGTTCTCCAGCGTTAGGACTTGTTTCTCCAAAAATACCAGACATCTAATCAGTGCTTCCTAGAGTTCTTTAACTATAGAAACAAGAGCAATACATACATAATAAAACAGGCATTGAAATATTCACATTCTTGGGAAAACATAAGCCTTGATGAAATCTGAATTAAGCTATCTTTTACAAAACTGGTTTAAACTGGTTAAAAGTACAATTCCGATTTTATACCTGCCTTGGGCCAGAAGAATACATTGCATCAATTATGACAGTTAGTTGGAAACTGCTGAACAGTTGCTGACTCTACACGTTATGGTTTACAGAGCAGAGCCTGTCCCCTCCCTTCAAAAGAAGGCAAAATAAAGCACTCAAAAGTTACCGGTCTCTTGTTAACATAATGATGCATGGAATTGGAAGCAAAAACATAGCTACTACTTATCAATCTAAGGAATAAAATGATCATAAAGAACCTTTCTATAGAATGCAAGTTTTCTACTTCACGCTAGGAAAGGAAGGAAAGACACTTCTGCCCAAGTTCAACACACAAAATATTTGGTTTGAGATTTAAGACAGAAGGCACTTTTAACAATCTGATATAAGATGTCAACCATAGAAACATACTGTCGCCATTTCATTTGGGTTTATTCAGATCACTTGCAAACACTCTGCACTTGGGTAGTTATTAGAAAGAGTACTGTATTTCACCTTGAGATATTTCTACCTTTAGTACTCCTCCCAGTTAAGCAAACTGAGCAGCATGTCAGTCCTAAAGTTTACAACTCCAGTATCTGACTCTAAAACAATTAAACTAGATGTCTGGTTAATTAGTGCAGAAAGAAACAGGGAAAACACTACAGAGCTACCCAAGAGCAATCCTACTCTGGAGCGACTGGGCTTATACTGATGATTTCAAAGTCAATACTGTTTGGTTGACTGGCACCAATGTTAAGGAAAATTATCTGCATGAAAATTCAACTGTTGTAAGAGACTTTACCTAGAAATGCCATATTAATATTTCCAGCTTTTCTCCAAAGAAATCTACCCATTTCCCCATCTTTAGTGTCCTGAAGGCCTTGGACTTGAAAGTCTGGTCACATGACTCATTCTGTAAGGTTATAATTGATCCGGTTTTATGACTAGGTACAAGCTTGACTCAAATGTCCATATTTAGTTTTCTTCCTTTCAGAGGAAGGAGATGAAAGGGAACCAATAACCCTATTATTTTTGCTGTCATTGCTGGACCCACAGCTGTCAGTACTTTTCACAAGATGCTCTGTATGGACTTACTATTTTCACTATTTCTTCAAAACGTTGAGCTGACATTGCTTCATTGCTACACTTCAACTAAACTGTACAGTAAGTTCTGCAGGGATGGATCCAATATTTCTACCTTTATTTACAAATATCACATGAATGGATTCTAGCTGAATCTACATGTTTAAATCCATCTGCTAAAAACATATTACATATTGTAAACATGGCAATATTTAATACAGTATCTATTCTAAAATATTTTCATGTCATGATCACATTTGTTATACCTGAAATTTAATTTATACACACTAGAGAATTACTAGCAATGGTTGCTCACTTTACAACTGAGGGCAGGGGGCTAGGGATACATTTTATTATTTCAGAAACATCTCCAAAGTAAAGTTAAAGCTTGTCTTTGATTGGCTCGGTGTATCCTTTTTTTTTTTTGTATCCATATTTAAAATGAAGATTGACACAGAAAATACCTAGGGCCCCTTCTAATTTACAGGATTTTAAAAAATCAGTTTAAGATTCTTAGGGAAAGTGTCTGTTGTGAAGAATAAAAAAAACAAACAAAAAACCAAACTGCAAAATAAACTTAATGGAAAAAGGGACTTCAGACTGTCAGTTAAGAGTTCGTCAGGTGGTCAGTCCTGCTTGGGCTGCAGTTGCCGTTTCCAGGCCTCATTCAAGTAAACTAGTCGTTTGTAGTTGATGATAAGAAGAATGAAGTTCAGCACGTATGTGATGACGCAGATGATGCAAAACTCCTTCAGCACAAAGTACAGGATGTAGGCCAGGTACAAAGACCCCACTACAGACATGATGGAGGACGTCATGAGGATTAAAGCTGCAACTGCACTTGCTGTCAGGCCTGCAGGAGAAAGAGACACTTGGCTCAATCAGACCCTGACACTGGAGAGAAAGTCTCTCAGTTAAAAGGTAACATTTTGCCATTTGCTGCAGTGTTGGAATACCGATCTTATGACAAAACATTCTGAAATTTGAAGATAAAAACTACAGGTCTAAATGAAAAAACGAAATAACAAAAAACAAAAAGAAAAAACAAACAAACAAACAAACAAAAAACTACAGGTCTGTTTTGTTAAGATTATGCAGGTTGACTCTGCACACAGGATACCAGTTTTATAGCTGCAATGTTTTTGACTTGTCAGTATTCTAGAGGAAAATTACTTATTTCATAAACTAGCCTCAGTTAAGGCGCACAAAGAAAATATGCATTCTTGTAATCACATTATGAAATGAGCAGATTTGTAAAACTGACAGCCCTACCTACTCTAATGAGTGAAGTAAGTTGAGGACCACAACCTTCTCATCCAAGCAGGACACATTTGGTGAGACACCCCTCCCGGCCTTTTCACTACAGGTGGGCTCCCCACCTGTGGAAAGTAAAATTTGCTTTCCCATGTTTAGATCAAATTTATCAAAAAAAACACATAATGGGAGATGATTACACCAACATGCTGTTGAAGAAAAAAAAAATCATGATAAACATTTCAGAAAGGGCTCACCCTGGGGCATAAGGGAAACTGCATTTGGCCAGCTGGCCACGTGTGGATCAAACCAGATCAAGAAAAAAGGGCAGTTACGTGTGCTAAGCTGGGTTCTCAAGACAAAGGCTTGCCTGAATTCTTGATGCTCTCTAACATCTTCACGTGTATTATTTTGTAATTTCCTGTAGCCAACAGTATTCAGAACATGCGCATTTATTTTCAAGGACAGAGGAGACAGCAGAGCATATTAAACTACTGTACCCTTCTACCCAACAACTAACCATTAAGGATCACAAAAACAGGAAAAAATAAGAATAGGTGGTAGTGGTTTGAAGAGGTTAATTAAGAAGCTGAAATCCCCACTGCCAGTAGAATGAGACGTTGGCTGTGGGCTGCACTTGGCCACTGGGGCCGACTTGCCCAGAGCCGGTCAGTACTAGAGTATTTGATGCTTTAACAAGGCTCTTCAAGACTAAGATGCTGTTGGATTACTTATGCCACCTGCTTTTGTAAATAAAGATTTATCGTAACCTAGCCTCGCTCATTCATGTATGTAATGTCTGTGGCTTGTTTTTGCCCTAGGGTGGCAGAGTTGAGTAGTTACAACAGTCAGAAAAGCCTAAATTATTTCCTGTCTGGCCTTTACTTACAAAACATAGTTTGCTGACCTCATTTATGCTAACAACTAAAACTTCAAAAATTAATGCTGTCACCTTAATTTTATCTAAGAAAGTTAATTTCAAAATGATATGGACAAGTTATTTACTCTCTCTGTGCAATTCTTTTCCTTAACTGGAAAATTGCAATAATAATCACGACTGCCCCCTGAGCCTGGTGTGCAGATTACAGGAGCTAATAGGATGCGAATTCCCTGGCAGTCCAGTGGTTAGGACTCGGTGCTTTCATTGCGGTGGCCAGGGTTCGATCCCTTGTGGGGGAACTAAGGTCCCGCAAGGCACGACCAAAAACACAAAACAAAGCAAAACAAAAGGCTGTATCTCGAACAACTTAGAAGGGAGTGAAGATGATGAGCTCTGGAAAACTATGTTTGAGGAGTTCAAATGTGCCTCCACTGACACTAAAAATGCATGTGAATGCATAAAATGTGAACAGAAAAAAATACATCTGATACACATGATTTAAAACGTGTATGTAATGAAATTAACAAATTAAATACTATAAACAGAAATTTGTTCAACCCGTATCTCCAAAAATTAACACAGTCAAAGCTTTGCTTAGGTTATTTTAATATGGGTTTATACTTTATATTCTTTAGAAATCCAAACAAAACAGTTAAATGGAATAAAAAGTGAAAGTTTCAACCCTGATGCCCAACCACCACACCCTTTTCTGTGCATTTCCATGCATATATATAAACATATACTTATCCTAGCTCTATTATACTACAATTTGCTTTTCTCACTAAACTATATCTTCATCTTCCAGGTTTTGTAGACCTACTTTTCCCTTTAATGGCTACAGAGTATTTTCTAGTATGCTTGTAACCTAATTTATTCAACCATTACGTTTTGCTAAGCTACTTCCAATTTTTTACTATTTTTAACTGCACGGCTGTGAAATCCCTGTGCATATTTTTGTACTTCTGCAGGATATATAGATATGGAATTGGGCAAATTTTATAGGACTATTGAGAAAAATTTAGATTCACAATTTGCCTTGTAATATATCTACTGCATCTAGACAGAAGACCTGGCAGATAACAGGATAAAATATTAACAATTGAAATGCAAGGGCAAAAATGGATGGATTTAACTCTAAAAGTATAAAAACTTTTGTACAATCAAAATCCACAAAGCTAACATTAAAAAAGGATAAAGAATGGGTTAAATGTTTGTTGCAAATATGAAATGTACTGTTATCAGGGTCCCAATAACTAAATTGGCAATAAAAGTAAATTAAAATACATTAAAATTAAAATAATGGTTACTAATATATAACTACTGAATTAGAAATTTTACAGAAAAAACAAAAAAAAAATGAGGATGGATGAAGTTTTGGGGAAACCTGACAATTGAGGGAAAAGCAGTTTGCTTATATCTATTAAAATCCATAACAAAAAAATCTGTTTGTTGACTCATTCATCCTACATTTAGATATTTATTTTGCAGAAATAATTCAAAGAGGTAAGAGGGTATGAGAAGGGGACTTAAAGCTGATCACTGCAGTGTTGTCTAGAACATTAAAAAATCTGAAGCCTTGATGTCCACAATAACAAAACACTTAAAGATGATAGACAACATAAGAGAGTTCACATAAAATTAAGTGAAAAAAGTAGAATACAGTGGCAGTAGTGGCTGTGTAAAGGTGATGGAATTATGACTGAATATCATTTACCATTAATGTTTTCTCAATGCATCATATTTAAAAATAGCTACAGAGTATAAAAAATAATAAGGGAAAAGGTTTCCAGGGCAAACTGTTTGGAATGAGACTTGTTTTTCTGGGCATCATTAAACACCAACAGATACCAGGTTCAGCATGAGCGTCAAAATCTTAGTGAACCACGTTTTCACAACACAAAAATGTGTTACAAACTAGGGGTTCTATCACTAACATATGCTTTTATTTAATATAAAGACACACATGAAGGCAAAGACACAAAGTACTAAATGAAATATAACAAAACAAACTTATTTTTGTATTGTTATATAAACACTTACCAAGTAATAACTGTAGTATATAAAATATAAGTCCAAAGACACTGTTTGGCTGGTTTAATACACCATCCTTTCCAAAAATGGAACCCAAAAGACCAAATCCTCGACCCCATCTGTAAAAGAAAGAAAACCAGTAATCCTATATTTGAGTTTTCCTATTTTAAAAAATGTAGAATTATCTGAGCATATCATGCCCACATACCCATCTGAATCTCTAAATTGCCAATCTCTATATAGTCTCTTTTTCCAAAAGGTAGGACAAAGTGTTCTTTTCCTGAGAGCATTAGTATTTAGAGAGGAAGGGCTCTTTCAATTCAAGCCAGGGTCTCTTAGCAGCAGCACCACTGACAATCTGGGTTAAATAATTCTTTGTGGAGGGGGACTATTTGGTGCATTACAGGATACTTAGCAGTATCCCTGGCCTCCACTCCCCTGCCAGTTATGCCTACCAAAAATGTCTTCAGCCACTGCCAAATGTCCCCAGGGGGCAAGATCACCCCAAGTTAGAAGCCATTGATGTAAGCTGTCCTATTCTTCATTCAAAGTACGTAGAATATAATGTTGCTTCCTGACCAGGACATGCATTAGGAAGCATATCCTGGGAACACATCTTTAAATATACAATAGAATATCAGAGACTAAAGTCTTTCCTAGAATCTTAAGAGTAGAAAGTTGATACATTATTTGCCCCATCAGTTTTTATTTGCAGTTTAACTGAAAATTTTGCATTTGACTTCACATTTTCAGAATCTTATTTTCTTATTAAAAATTACCAAATTCTGATTTAGTAAAATTTGATACAAATATCAAACTAACATTTACTTTGGATAAAAACCTTCGATGATAACTTTAACTCTGATGAAGGTGCTTTTTAAAATACCAAAATGAAAATGTTTTCAGTCTGTAGTGAATTACTCAATAAAATCTAAACTTTGGTTCTGAAGACAAACTACCTGAAAATAAGGATAAATAAGCGATTCTTTTTGTCATATGACTTTAATAGTGTCTAAGAAATAGAGTGACGTCTCTTCACAATGATGATGGGAGATAGAATAACCCCAATTTTACAAGCAAGTGAGAACCACGAAGACTGTTATTGTACAGTTATATGCTTCAAGGAACACAAAATAATCTCGATCATGTTTGTATGTTCTTTTACACATCGAATACTCACTGAATGCGTTCCATGTGCAGACAGTGGGTCAGGTGCTGACTTGTTCAGAGTGAACAAGTCAGACAAAGTGGTGCCCTTGGGGGGCTCACACTTCATTTAGGGAGAAGTTATAGACAGGTAAATGACTAAGTTATCTTCAGAAATGAATGAACTATTAACAGATACACAGGAAAACTGAGAAGGTGGGTTATTCTAGATCAGAGCTTTTGAAAATTTTAAACTGCACACCATCACCTTGGGGTTTTGTTAAAATGCAGATTTTACTTCAGCTGGTCTAGGGTGGGACTGAAGACTCTGCATTTCCAAACAAAACAAAATAAAATGTTCCCACGTGATGCTCATGCTTCTGGTCTGAGGACCACACTCAGCACCACTGCTGTAGCTAGATGGTCAGAGAAGGCCTTTTTCAGGAATTAAGTTCTGAGTGATGAGAAGCAGCCAGTCTCATGAGGAATGGCAACGACAAAGGCCTGGAGGCAGGAAAGAGCTATGAGTGTGTAAAAGCAGGCCATCAAGGTGACAACCATGAGGGAGAGTGACAAGAGAATGAGGCACAGTTCTATCACTTATATAATTTCAGCGTTGTTTGTAGGCCACGATGAAGAGTTTGAATTCTGTTCTCACTGCAGTGGGAAGGCACTCAGTGGTTTTTAAATGGGAGAGTAATATAAGCTTATTTACGGTCACTCTTGACTGCTGCCACTCTCCACTGCTGCGTAAAGACCAAACTGCAGGAGGGCAGGGACAACTATGCAATGAAACTTTGAAGCCCTACTCATCTGAAGCAGGAATTCAAATGTAAATCACCAACTTTGGCAAAGGAAATAACTGAGCATACTGCCAAAATTATCACACATAAACAGAATTTTTTATGTTCTAAGCATTGGTCTATGCCTCATTATTCACATATGATCATGTGGATATTTTCCTTGAAAACAATGCAGTAATCCACAAAATGAATACATCATTTTATCAAAGTAATATACATGCATAAGTTTAAAAAATCAAGTAACACCCAAAGCCTTATAAAACAAAATAGAGATAATTTTCTGCTCCAGCCCTCTCCACATTCAGCTCTGATCCCCACAGGCAACCACTTTGACGCCTTTTAATTGTTTTTCCCTCCTATTTACTTCCACATTTCTAAATAATATGCTTACATTGCTAGTTCTTGCTTTGTCAATTCTAAATGCTATCTTTTGACCTTCTAATATGGCAGACCAGAATGTTGTTCCAAAAATAAAAAATAAAAAATAAAAAAAAACATTTTAACATGGAAAGCTTCAAATGTATACACATAAAGTGAAAAGAACAGTGTAATAACCTCATGTCCCTATCACCCAGCTTTGCAAATTGTGCCTTTCTTGTTTTATCTCCACCTCTACCCACTAACCACTTGATGATTATTTTTTGATTTTTTAAGGTAACATGTACATACATTTAAGGCACAAATCTTAACCATATAATTTTGACAAATACATACACCTGAGTAACTCTGGTATACAAATTGTAATCCTATATACTAATCTTGGTATAGTAATTTTGGAGTGTGAAGTAATTCTAGTAGTGTGAAGTGAGAATGTAAGTACCTTTCATAAAAATACAAAAAACAAACAACACCTCAACACTCTATAGAGTGCTTCCATCTCCCAGATTACATTGTTAGTTGCTTTCCAGCAATCCACACTCCTCTCCACCCAAGAGCAAGACATATGTGGCTGCCTAGGCTTGTAGGACTCCAGCCTCGGAACCAAAATCAGATCTCTGGTCTCCTGGATCGCAGTGCTGTGCTCTTTCCCTTGTGCTGCATTGTTATAAAATGCAATTACCATCCCAAAATTTTCAACCAAACAGAATAATAGCTTAATTCCTCAATAAATCCAATTAACAAAGTTGAATAAAACTTAATAAGGCTGATATAATAACTGTTAGCAAGTCAAATCACTAGCTAGGTAGACTGGCATTACATAAGATTATTTTCCTTGGAAAAGTGAATAAGAGCAGACTTTCATAAATAACACTATACTTCACAATTGCTAAGGATGGTGTAATTTAAAACCCTCAGTGAATCTTTTTCAAGTTGGAACATTTGAAAATACTATAGTTTTCTCCCACTTCTAAAAGCTATACAAAAGCATATGAAATACATTTTATGTGCTAACTGTATGCTTGGCTTTATCTTAGTTTCTAACCATTTTCTCCTTGTCCCATCTATATTCAAAATTCTATTATACTAATTTGCAGATTGCCCCAAGTACTTTATGGAACAAAATGGGATATTGACCAACTGAGCAAAAAGAAATGCTTTCTTTTCTTTTTTTAAAATTTATTTCTTTATTCATTTATTCATTAATTTATCTATTGCCTGTGTTGGGTCTCGTTGCTGCGCGTGGGCTTTTCTCTAGTTGTGGTGAGCGGGGGCTACTCTTCTCTGCGGTACGCAGGCTTCTCATTGCAGTGGCTTCTCTTGTTGCGGAGCACGGGCTCCAGGCACGCGGGCCTCAGCAGTTGTGGCTCGAGGGCTCTAGTGCACAGGCTCAGCAGCTGTGGTACATGGGCCTAGCTGCTCCGTGGCATGTGGGATCCTCCCGGACCAGGGTTTGAACCTACGTCCCCTGCACTGGCAGGCGGATTCCCAATCACTGCACCACCAGGGAAGTCCCAAGAAATGTTTTCTTAAAGTACTACTCATACAGATGTTCATTTTGCTTCAGTATAGTACTGAACAACATCAATGAAGTGATTATGCAAATGAGAACTTCTCTTTAATCTTTGACTCTAAAAAAAGGTTCATCTTTGACCCAAATAGTAACTTCCTTGAATATTTTGCATTTGGGTGCATAAACAGCCAATACCTCTTTCCTAAGGTATGGTGAGAAATTGTTGGAAAGTTTCTAAACACTTCTAATTTTGCCAGAAACAACAAATCTTAAAACCAATTGCTCTCCAACTTGGGTATCCTAGGTCCCTGAGGATAAATCTAAGACATTATTTGCCTCCTTCATTACCATTCTCTCATGTATTGGGGAGTTTTCCAAAGGCTATATGAATGACGTGATAATTCAACAGACCGAATGCAGGAGCTGATGTGAGAATCCAATAGTCTTATCAGCAGACATTAAAGAGATATGCAATAAGAGAAACTATACAAGTCTTTCCACTTGTGTGTGTGTGTGGGGGGGGGGAAGAGTTATTAATCATTAAAATATTTTGTTAACATATAATGGATTTATTACGTTTCAATGAATGAATGCATATTTAAATAATTTCTCAGTTTTTAACTTCTAATACAGTAAACACCAAAGATATAACCCACATAAACGAAAACTTTTAGGGGTATTCAATGATTATTAAAGGTATAAAGGGGTTCTGATATCAAAAAGTTTGAAAATCACTGCTTTTGACCAATTCCCCTTCCCCCCCAAAAACAAATCACAGGTCAGACAAAATTTTAAAAACTGCGGTGAGAGAGAAAGTAGCAATAGAATAAACAATCCTAAAATTTTTGTGGAATCACAAAAGACCCTGAATAGCCAAAGCAATCTTGAGAAATAAAGCTGGAGGCATCACAGCTGATCTTAAACTGTACTACACAGCTACAGCAATCAATCAGTATGGCAGTGGCATAAAAAGAGACACACAGATCAATGGAACAGAATAGAGAGCCCAGAAATAAACCCATACATATATGGTCAATTAATTTATACATATATGTTCAATTAATTTAAAGAGCCAAGAATATAAAATGGGGACAGGATAGTCTATTTACTAACTGCTGTTGGGAAAACTGGACAGCCACATGTAAAAGAATGAAACTAGACCACTATATACACCATACAGAAAAGTTAACTCAAAATGGATTAAAGATTTGAATATAAGAACTGAAACCATAATACTCCTAGAAGAAAACATAGGCAGTAAGGAGTAAGCTCCTTGGCATCAGTCTTGGCAATGATTTTTTTGAATTTAACACCAAAAGCAAAGGCAACAAAAACAAAAGTAAACAAGTAGGATTACATCAAACTAAAAGGCTGCTGCAGGGCAAAAGGAACCATCTACAAAATGAAAAGGCAACCTACAGAATGGGAGAAAATATTTGCAAGTCATATATCTCATAAGGTGTTAATACCCAAAATATATGAAGAACTCATACAATGCAACAGCAAAAAACCAAACAATCTGATTTTAAAAAGAGGCAGAGGAACTAAATAGACATTTTTCCAAAGAAGACACAGATGGCCAACAGGTACATGAAAAGGTGTTCAACATCACTAGTCATCAGGGAAATGTAAATCAAAACCACAATAAGATACCACCTCACACCTGTTAGAATGGCTACTATCAAAAAGACAAGAAATAAGAGCTGGTGAGGATGTGGAGGAAAGAGGACCCTTACACATTGCTGGTGGGAATGTTAATTGGTGCAGCCACTGTGGAAAACAGTATGGAGGTTCCTCAAACAACTGAAAATAGAGCTACCACGTGATCCAGCAATTCCATTACTGGGTATTTATCCAAAGAAAACAACACTAACTGGAAAAGATATGTATCCCTATGTTCACTGCAGCATCATTTACAATAGCCAAGACATGGAAACAACCTAAATGTCTATCAATGGGTGAATGGATAAAGAAAATTTGCTCTGTGTGTGTGTGTATAAATAGAAAAAATATATATATATAGAATATTATTCAGCCATAAAAAAGAATGAAAGCTTGCCATTTGCAACAACATGGATGGACTTTGAGGGCATTATGCTAAATGAAATGTCAGAAAAAGATAGAAACTGTATGATCTCACTTATATGTGGGATCTAAAACAACAACAACAAACAACAAATGAACAAAAAAACTGAGCTCATGGATATAGAGGACAGATTGGTGGTTGCCTCAGGGAAGGAGTGGGCAAAACTGGTGAAGAGAGTCAAAAGGTTCAAATTCCCAGTGGTAAAATGAATAAGCCTTGGGGATATAATGTATAGTATGGTGACTATAGTTAAAAATACTATACTATATATTTGGAAGTAGCTAGGTAAGGGGATCTTCAAAGTTCTCATCACAAGAAAAAAAATTCTGTATACCTATGTATGGTGATGGGTGTTAACTGCACTTATTATGGTGATTATTTCACAATATATACAAATATCAAATCAATGCATCATACACCTAAAATGATGTCAATTTTACCTCAATAAAATAATATACGTTTTAATAAATTATATTTTTATAATTCCATGGCTATAACATTAAAAAAAAAAGCAAAAGAAAATAACAAATGTTGGTGAGGATATGGAGATACTGGAACCCTTGTATATTGCTGGTGGGTAAAACGGTACAGCTGCTGAGGAAAACAATTTATTGATTCCTCAAAAAGTTAAACATGGAATTACCATATGACTCAGCAATTCCACTCCTAGGTATATACCTCAAGTACCTGAAAACAGGTATTCAAGCAAGTACAAGTACTGTGCTACTATTCACAATAGCCAAAGGATGGAAACAACTCAATGCCCATTAACTGATGAATGGACACACAAAACATGGTATATCCATACAATGGATATATTATTGGAATATATGGAATACAATGGAATATTATTCAGTCATGAAAAGGAATGAAGTACTGTTACATGCTACAACATGGATGAACCTTGAATACATTATGCTAAGTGAAAAATGCCAGGCACAAAAGATCACACTTATGTGAGAGTTCCAGAACAGACAGATCCATGGAGACAGAAAGCAGGTTTGTGGTTGCCAGGGGCTGGGGGAGGGGCAGTGAGGAGTGACTGCTTAATGGGTACAATATCTCCTTTGGGGGAAATCAAAATGTTTTGGAACTAGATAGAGGTGATGGTTGCACAACACTGCAAGTGTACTAAATGTCACTGAATGTACACTTTAAAATGGTTAATTTTGTGCCAATCTTTCTCAAAGTGTTCCAAAAAATTTGAAGAAGCCAAAGTCATCTTATGAGGCATGACCCTGATACCAACGCCAAAAAAGGACACTACCAGAAAACTACAGGGCAATACCCTGATGAATATAGATGCAAAAACTGTCAATAAAATATTACTGGCAAACCAAATTCAGCAGCATATTAAAAGGACCATTCACCATGATCAAGAGGAACTTGCATTCAGGATGCAAGGATGATTCAATACATGCAAATCAATCAATGTGTCATCACATTAATAGAATGAAAGAAAAAATCATATAGTAATCTCAACAGACAAAAAGAATTTCATAAATTTTACTGCAATCTCTTTCATCACGGAAAATCTACCAAGTCTCTAATGTCCTGATTAAAACATTCAGGAACACAAAGTTAGTAAAGAGAAGAGGTGAATAAGAATCTAGGAGCTCCCCTGGCATTTTCCTTACTCTGAGGAGGAATTTGTTGAGACGTTGCATACACGTACCACTTAAAAATATTCTTTTCTTGTCAGGGAACTAAGATCCCAATGTACGTGCCTCACAGCATGGCCAAAAAAAAAATTCTTTTCACTTATAAATATATGTAAGACGACTGGACTCTTGCTTTTCTTTTCCTTCTTAAATTCAAGCTTGGCCAAGGAAATACATTTTGCCTATAATTTTCTAATTTTAGATCTTATGAGCATTTTGTAATGGCCTATTGGTATAATAATAAGTCTATTCCAACATCTTAAATTGCACTGTTTGATGGTCTGTGGGAAGTACATTTTACTGAAAAAAACCAACCAACTAACCAACCAACCAACCAACAATCCAACCAATCTATATAAGCTGCAACCCAAAGAAAAATCCCCAGTTGGCTTCCAAAGTTGGCTGGGGGGCATTATGAAGGGATATGGCAAAAAGTTGGGCATCTTCAAGAAAAATAAGATTATCTTGTATCAGCTTTAAAGTAATTCTACAAATGTAATTTACACGAAGGAAAAGTCTACCCACTGTTGAACACCTTCCTGACAGACACACAGAGACCACAGTGCTAAGAGCATGAGCTTTGGAGTCAGACAAACTTGGTTCTATTAACAGGCTTGGTGACTTTCGGTGAGTCACTTAACCGTGAACACTGAATTCCCTCATCTGTAAAACGGAGATGATTATGGTAGCCAATTCATAGGACTGTTCTGAGAAATAACTGGGTTAAGAATAATTATGTAGTGGTTTACTACTTTAACCATTTTCAAAAAAAATTACTGAAGTATAGTTGATTTACAATGTTGTATTTAATTTCTGCTGTACAGCAAAGTGACTCCATTATACATTCTAGTGGTTTAATATCAAAATATAAATAAATATGTTTACATAAGACATTCTGCTATCTGGCATTATCTGTTCAAGGCCCAATGGTTTTGAAATAGCATGCATTTATACAAAGCCTTTTTTTTCTTCCACAAATATATGTATACTTTATTGAAACTTTTAAACTGTTATCCTAAATGTTGTATAATATTCTATATTTTATAGGCATATTTATATTATAATTAACTGAATGTATCCTTTTTGGTGAATATTGGTGGGCTGTTTCTACCTCTCATGATTGTAAAGCATTAAATGAACATATTGTGTAAAACGTCTATCTGTATATTGCATTATTTCCATAGGATAAACTATGAAGAAAGAAATGACTTGATCTAGTGGCAGAAGCATCCTAAAAACTGTTGTGCTATTGAGCAAAAGGTTGTGCATAAAAATTACAACAATTTATACTTTCACCATCAGTCCCTGAAATGTCTTCTTTGACAACTAGAACTGAATAAATGATAAACCTGCCTTTACACTTGAACAAGAAAATATACTCACAAGTTTAAACTTCTGATTACCTTTATTTACTCGCTTTATTGATATTTTGGAAATTATTTGCTTTTTACTTCGGTATTTAAATTTCTGTTACCAATAAATATGTAATTATCTTGCTTTTACCATTTTAACAATATCAATATTCTTTAAGAACAATTTAAAAATTCTCTCCCTATACACACACAGAGATATTTGAATTATATGTGTATATGTGTGTGAATAGTACGTTTGCAGAAATTATTCCCTATTCCTCAAATTTCCGCATGGAGAGACCTCCATTTGAGCAATACCCCTGCCTTTTGTCCCAGCCCTTCACTTATTCCTTGCTAGGCCAGTGGCAAAAACTTACCTGATCAACTTACAAGAAAGACTGTGGGTCAGATCCTTCTGGATTCCTTCTTTGGGGGTCTATCTACCTGAACAAAGCTGCATCCTGGATTAAACTTTTTTAAAATTGTGGTAAAAAACACATAACATAAAATTTACCATCTTAACCATTTTTAAGTGTATAGAAATGTTAAAAATGTTTGTATTGTTATGAGACAGATCTCTAGAACCTTTTCATCTTGCAAAACTGAAACTCTATACCCTTAAACAACAACTCTCCTCTTCACCTCCTCCAGCCCCTGGCAACCACCTTTTCATTTTCTATTTGTATGAATTTGACTACTTCACTTAGATGAGTCATATAAGTAGAATCATACAGTACTTGTCTTTTTGTGACCGGCTTATTTCACTTAGCATAATGCCCTCAAGGTTCATACATGTTGTAGCAATATGACAGATTTTCCTTCCTTTTTAACAGAAGGCTGAATAATGTTCCATTTACACACACACACACACACACACACACACACACACAGAGCTTTGTTTATCCATGGACATTAGGTTGCTTCCATCTCTTGATATATAAAGCTTGTTCTATATATATATAATTTTTTTTTTCTCCCCAACCAATTGCAGCTGCTCTTATAATTTTTCGCCCATTCCTCTGATAGTAACAAACTCCCTTAATGGTAAAGCTTCAGGTAAAACCCAGTGTCAACGCAAATCAAAGGAGATGAGTCCTTTGAACAAGTGCTAGACATCCCTTCCCTCTCCTATTGTCAGAGTTAACAACATGGTTCATGGAAGGGAAGTGGCAGCCCTGGGTGAAGATGAAAAAATAATCCACATTTCTTTCATTCTGAAGTCATGGGTTATGATACATCATCAATTTAACAATTGTTAGAGGAAAAAAATGACCATATACACAGGTACATTGATCCAGATGGTAATAATTAACAACGGGCATAAAAATCATAGAAACATAGAAGTTTGGATGGATTTATAAAATCTTTGTCAAAGTTTCTTTTGTGGAAATGATCAGCTTGTACCAAGACATGGCCTCAATCCCAGTTCACTGTGAAAACTACGTGTCAAATAAAATTCAGAATTAAAAATTTTCTTCAAGCCAAAAGATGTATTTTTTCAAGTTATTTCAGGAACCAAAAGGGTCACAATCACTAAAAAGGAAGACTGGATCCTGGAAAGTGTACTAAAGTGGGATAGTACATATATTAGGCTTAGCATGGTATCTGGTAATACTACATGTTCAATAAATACTTGTGATTACTATTATAAAAATTTCTGAGAAACTTGGTAGAAGACTTGTATACTCATTTGGTAAGTTTTGTTTGTTTTCATGATATTAAATTTTATTACAGTTACACATATATATAATTTTAAAAATCAGATAAGTACTCCAAGACTTAGGACAACAAATAGTCCACTGATCTCTAAATCACCCTCCTCAGAGGCAAGCACTTTCAGCTCTTTTTTGTGGTTTCTTTTGGTTTTTACCTACAAGTTTCTTTTCACAAAACTGTTCTATCATTTTCAGCCAATCTTCTCATTATATGGTAGACTAGACTATAACTTTGTACTCTTCCACCTTCCCCTCTCCCTGCTTCCCAAACTCCCAATTATATCATACTTTTGAGTTATATCACAATTTTTGGTTACATCAAGATACACTGTTTATGTTGAATTGTTTGACACTGAGTTAGGAATAGTTTGTTCTGTTACAACACAACAGGAACTTACACTGGTTACAAACATTTTTCCCCAGAGTGTTAAAGTTTTGCACCACTGAAGAAAAGTAGCTGAACACAAAGTACATGAATAAGTCTAGATGTGACAGACCACAGAGAAATACTTTCTACACCACGGTTTGGCCTCATGCTTTCTTGAAACTGCTCAAATTTCAAGTGTGTGGTTCTTCACCGATCTTTACTACTGTCTTCATAATTCAGCTGCCTCAGTCCTTCCTCATATCCTCATCCATCAACCTTCCTTCACATTTCCTCCCTCCACCCCCCAGGTAAAGTCCTACAATGACCATAGTCTTTATTTATTTATTTAAAACTTAACACATCTTTGAGACTTCCCTGGTGGCACAGTGATTAAGAATCCGCCTGCCAATGCAGGGGACATGGGTTCAAGCCCTGGTCTGGGAAGATCCCACATGCCTCGAAACAACTAAGCCCGTGTGCCACAACTATTGAGCCTGCGCTCTAGAGCCTGCAAACCACAACTACTGAGCCCATATGCCACAACTACTAAAGCCTGCGTGCCTAGAGCCCGTGCTCTGCAACAAAAGAAGCCACTGCAATGAGAAGTCTGCACACTACAACGAAGAGTAGCCCCCACTCTCCACAACTAGAGAAAGCCTGCATGCAGCAACGAAGACCCAATGCAGCCAAAAATAAATAAATAAAATAATAAATAAATCTTAAAAAAAAAAGTTAACATGTCTTTTAACTCTGTCAGTATTTTTGTTAGGATTTTTGTTGTCATCTGGTTACAAATCTTCATAGGTTTTGAATGTCCCTTCCATCCCTTGTTTTCCCATAAGCCCTGGTATGAAAAAACACTTTTCATTGGGACTTCCCTGGTGGTCCAGTGGTTAAGACTGTGCACTTCCACTGCAGGGGGCATAGGTTTGATTCCTGGTAGGGGAACTAAGATCCCCTGTGCTGCATGGCACAGCCAGAAAAAAAAAAAAAAAAGGCTAGGAAAAAATACTTCTTATTGAAGCATCATTTACATATAGAAAAGTTACATAAGTTTACAAAACTCAATGAATTTCCATGAACTGAATACTTGTGCACCAGGACCAAGATCAAGAAATAGAGCAATACCAGTGCCTCAGAAGCTTTCTTATGCTCCCCTTACAGTTACTTCTCCTCTCCCCAGGATAACCACTATCCTGATATCTTTTTTAGAAATGGAATTATTATACCTTATTAAAGTATAATTCAAACATATTTAATAATATATTAAATTTAAATAAAAATTTTAAAATATTTAATAACATATTATTGAAAGTTATTGTAAGTCAAGCACCCTCATACCACCACCTGGGTCAAGAAATGGAACTTTGAGATGCCCTCGATGTGCCCTAATCTAATCAAACACCCCTTCTCTCCAAAGCAATAACTATGCCAACTTTTATACTTGAGTTTCTATATGGATGCATCCCAAGTAAGCATTCCTAGATACTATATAGTTAAAACTTGTCCCCATTCCCATTTTCTTTTCTTCGATGTGTGAAGTCACTTCTGAGCTATAAATTCCTAACCCTGGTATTTTTAAGGCTCAATTCCATAGAAAATGAGTTTTTCTAGGAATATGTTATATTAGAAATGCCTATAATAAGCTAGGATTATATTTCCTTTTGTGTACAAATTGCTTTTCTTAGAGTTAATAACTCATAGTCTTTTTTTTTGTTTCTATGCCTTGAGCAAAAATCCTTCTGAGCAATATTTTCAACAAGATCACTCATATCAAAAAATCAATGAAGTACATTTTTCCTCTGGAAACTTCAACCTTCCTGATCCACTTTGGAGGACTTGCTTTGGGCTGGCTGCTCTCTGTGTGTGCTGCACAGCTATCATCCTAGGACTTCCAATCTCTTCCCTACACTAAATCTTCTGTTTCTTGGGTTTAGCATGCTCTACTCCCCCTTAGTTTAATCACCTGTTTTGGGGAAACAATCTTCTAATAGCTTCCTTGAGAAAACACATACTAGAGGTAAAATTTCTGAGATGTTGGAAGTCTAAAAATATCTTTCTAGGGAGTTCTCTGGTAGCCTAGTGGTTAGGATTCTGGGCTTTCACTGTCATGGCCCGGGTTCAATCCCTGGTCAGGGAACTGAGATCCAGCAAGCCATGTGGCGTGGCCCCCAAAAAAATCTTCTACCATCACATGGACTGACATTTTGTTTGGGTATATAATTATAAATCTAAAGTAATTTTCCCTCAGAACTTTTAAAGAAATTGTTCCACTATCCTACTTCCAGAGTTGGTCCTTGAAAAATCTGATGCCACTCTGACCTTTGAATATGACTTGTTTTTGTCCCTCCATGAAGCTTTAAGAAACTTCATTTTAATTCTAGTGATATAAAATTTTTCACAAAGGATGTGCCTTGGTGTGGGTCTTCAGTCATTCATTGTTCAGGGTCCTTAGTAGGCCCTCTCAATATAGAAATTTGTGTTCCTGAATAAAATTTTCACATATGATTTAGACAACTGTTGGACTTCTAAAACGGAACCTCCAATTTTCCTTTACCTTTCCTTCTATTTGCCATCTCTCTTTCCTTTGGTTCCATTTTCTAGGAGATTAACATGATACACTCTTCCAAGCCATCTTCATTCATTTATTAAACTTACTGCTACCATACGTTGAATTGTTATTCTCTGTTTGTTCCTTTTACATAAATAGCATCTTGCTTTGTCTATGGGTAACCACTTTTTTTCCCCTTAGATTTAAGAAGCTAAAACCATTTATGTTTATTTTAAATTTACTTCAGGCAGCTTCATTTTCTGTTTCCTCTGAGTTCCTTGGTGTGTGTCTACGCGTGTCTGTCTCTCATATTGAAGACTCTTTTCAAATGTCTGAGGACCCTTAACTGTCAACTCATTTGTAGACCAAGGCATTAAAAATATGAATGCCAATTCCAGTGCTGGACAAAATAGATTATGCCCACCACAGCCTCTCTCTCTCACTGATTACAACTGAAAATTGGAAAGAATATAAAAACCAACTACCTGAGAACTCGCAAAAGTAAAAACAGTAAGTGGACAGGGGAGAGAAGTTGAAACTTGAATAACCAGTACTGTGGAATTTTCTGAGGGTTTCCCCCTCTTCTATCTTCTGCCTTTGAACCAAGAGTAGCTCGAGGCGCAGAACTGCCTAGGGGTAGTAGACAGCCAAAAAGGGACCAGAAGATAAAGAAAAGGGACCCATGTGAGCTGAACAGTGTGGGGGCAACCACACTTTGTTTTCATATTTATTTTTTCTCTTCTGGTCTTGCTTATAGGTGAGCAAGAGTTCTGAAACTACATCCCAGGGATGACAGTCCAGGTACCTCAAATTGAGAGAAATCCTGTCTCTGGCTAGAAGAAATGAGAAAAGGGGTCCCTGTGGTCTTAAGCGAGTAAGGGGAATCCTGTCATTTTTTTTCCTCTTCTCTCCCTGCTTTACCCTGAGGGTGAAATCTGTCATGTGGAACTGTGTGACAGCAAGCAGAGCTAAAATGCTCTGTGAGAAACCTGTCTTTCTAGCTAGAGGAACTGGAAAAGGGGCCACTGGGAACCAGAGGTTGGGAAGAAAACCCCAGCAAGGAGGAAGCCAAAGACAGAATCTCTTAATTCTGTATAGCAACTAACACAAGTCCCAGCCTCACTCCTGAGCTGCACATGCATGAACAGAACCAAAGAAGCCCAGCAAAGTCTTTGAGAACTAAACACCACTCAAGTTGCAGACTGACTGCTGAGTGGGGCATGTGAGGGCAAAGACTTTGAAAATGGAAGTGACACTGAAACCATCACCCACAGAGGAGATAGAACTTGTACTCTTAATCTAACTGGGTTGATTGCTCCACAAGGTGAGAGTAATGAGAACTTACTGGAAACATGGAAGTTCTCAGAAGAGAAAGAATAACTACAAAACAGGAACCAAATGGAAATTATATAACAATGCAAGATCTGAAATTAAAAATCCACTAGATGAAGTCAAAAGCAGAATGAAGATGGCAAAGGGGAAGATTCAGTGAGCTGAAAGATTGATCAATAGAAATTATCCAACCTGAAGAACAGAGAAAAAGAAAAAAAAAAATGAACAGGGACTTAGGAACTTGTAGGACAATATCAAACAGTCTAACATTCATGTCACTGGATTCCCAGAAGGGGACAGAAAAAGAGATTGAGACATAAAGTTTTTTAAAGAAATAGTAGCTTAAAACTCCTCAAATTTAGCAAATACAAACATTTATGGACTTTAAAAAAAACATAACAAAAAAAACCTCAGTGAACATGAGTTCATAAACTCAAAGAACATCATACCCAGACCAACCTGATTTTACATTTGTAGAACATTCCACCCAACAGTAGCAGAATATATATTCTTTTCAAATACACATCAATCGAGATAAACCACACTATATATAAAACATAAACAAACATATACAGACCTTAACAAATTTAAATAATTGAAATCATACAAAGCATACCCTCTGACCAAAGGTATCTAAAAAATGCCCCTAATTATTTGGAAATTAAACAACACACTTTAAAAAAAAAAATCCACAGGTAAAAGATAAAGTCTCAAGGAAATTAGAAAATATTTTGAACTGAATAAAAATATAACATATCAAAAGTGGTGGTATGCAGCTAAAATAGTGCTTAGAGGGAAATTTATAGTATTAAAAGAAGGAAGGGAGAAAATAAGATTAGAGCAGAAATCAATGAAATTGAAACAGAAAAACAAAGTAAATGAAATAAAAACTAGTTCTTTGAAATGTTCAATAAAATTGATAAATCTCTAGCTACACTTGACAAAGAGGAGAAGAAAGAGATAAAGAAGACAAAAAGTATCAATTTCAGAAATGAAAGAGGGGATATCATTACAGACAGGTACAAACATTAAAAGGATGATAAGGGACTACTACAAACAACTCTATGCCCATAAACTTAACAACTTAGATGAAATGGACCAATACTTTGAAATTCCCAAATATCAGAACTCACTGAAGAAGAAAAAGAGAATCTCAATAGTACTACTAACAGTTTAGAACTTTTCAATAAAATAAAAACTCTCCAGGCCTAGATGGTTGCACTGGCAAATTCTACTATATATACTGACACACACATACACACACAGAATAATACCAATTGTACACAACCTCTTCCAGAAAACAGACAATCTCTTCCAGAAAACAGAAGAGGATGCAATACTTCTCAACTCAGTTTATGAGGCCAGCATTACGCTGACATCAAAACCAGACAAAAACATTACAAGAAACAAACAACAACAACAAAAAAAAACAAAACTACAGACCAATATTATGCTCATGAAAATAGATGTAAAAATCCTCAACAAAAATAGTGTAAATCAAATCCAGCAATATACATAAAGGATAACACACCATGACCAAGGGAGATTAACTGTGAGAATGCAAAGCTGGTTCAACATTCAAAAATCTATCAGTGTGATTCACCATATTAACAGACTAAAGAAGAAAAACCACATGATGATCTCAGTAGACTCAGATAATGCATTTGGCAAAAGAGAGCACCCATTCATGATTTTTTAAATGCTTACCAAACTAGGAAGAGAAGGGATGTTCTTTGATCTGATAAAGGTCATCTACAAAAAACCTACAACTAACAACATATTCAATGGGGAAAGACTAAATATTGTTTTCCCTAAGATTAGGAACAAAATCAAAGATGTCTGCTTTCACCACTTCTATTTCACATTGTACTAGAAGTCCTAGCCAGTACAATTAGGGAAGAAAATAAAGGTACCAATTAGAAAGGAAGAAATAAAACTCTATTTGGAGACCACATGATTGTCTACACAGAATATCCCAAGTGAGAGACTGAATATATAAATGGACAATAGCCATGCCACAACCAAAACCAGAATTCTGTCCCACAGCCTCTACAGCAACCAGTCCAGGAAGGCGAACTATAACTTCTGTAGCAACTGATTCCCAACAGCCAGGTCTTGATCAATAATAGCCAGCTTCCCTAAATTTTGTCCCCACTTCCAATTTAGGACCAATCAGAGAAAGCCAAATATGCTCCCCTAACCAATCACACGGGATGCCCTACTTCTAGTTAGGCCCACTTCCAGTTTCCCCATGCCAACAACTTCCAATTAAGACAACCTGAAGCTTTCCCATTTTTCCATTATAAAGCTTTTATACTCTCCTTTTAGATTTCCTTTTGAGTCTGTGCCAAATGCAAGTAATGGTGGCTGATGCCATACTTGTTCTCATTTGGGTGGTCTTCATTTATTTCCATACAAGGAATTTACTAAAACGCTCCTAGAATTAACAGGTGAGTGAGTTTATAAGGTTATACAACACAAAGTCAATTACAAAAATCAACTGTATTTCTATATACTAGAAATGAATTGTTGAAACATAACATTTAAAATTATCATTTACAATAGTACATACACACAAAGAAAATACATAGGTACAAATCTAACAACATATGTGTAGTATATGTATGCTGAAAATTATAAAACATTGATAAGATAAAGAAGACCTACATAGATGGAGAAAGACTGGAAGACTCAATACAGTTAGGATACTAATTCTGCTCAGACTGCTATGCAGATTCAATGCAATTCTAATCAGAATACCGGTGGGATTCTTTATAGATAGTGACAAAAATTTATATAAAAAGGTAAAGGAATTAGAAAAGCCAAAACATTTTTGAAAAAGAATACAGCTGGAGAACACACACTAATTTCAAGATATTCTATAGTAATAGACTAGTACAGTATGCTACTGAAAAAAGAACAGGCTCAGAGATCACAGAGCAGAATACAGACCTCAGAAACAGACACAGTTGGTGTTTTTAACAAAGTGCAAAGACAAGTTAATAGAGAAAGAACAGTCTTCAACAAGTGGTTCTGGAATAATTAGACATGCATATGACAAAAAAAAAAAAGAAAGAAAGAAAGAAAAGAACTTCGACCCATACCTCAGACCTCAAGCACTGTTCACTTCATCAAAGCTTAAAACATTTGCTTTGTGAAAAGCACCATTAAGAAAATGAAAAGATAAAGCACAGACTGAGACAAAATACCTGGAAATTACATATAAAACAAAGGACTTTTATTCAGAATATATAAAGATTTCTAAAACCTCAGCCATTGGGAAAAAAACCCTAGTAAAGAAAGCAAACAATTTAAACAAGCACATCACCAAATATACAGAGATGGCACATAAGTACATGGAAAGATGCTCAGCATCTTCAGTCATTAAGAAAAATGCAGGGACTTCCATGGCGGTGTAGAGGTTAAGAATCTGCCTGCCAATGCAGGGGACACGGGTTCAAGCCCTGGTTGGGGAAGATCCCACATGCCACGGAGCAACTAAGCCCATGCGCCACAACGACTGAGCCCACATGCTGCAACTACTGAAGCCCGAGAGCCTAGAGCCTGTGCTCTGCAACAAGAGAAGCCACGGCAATCAGAAGCCCGAGCACTGTAAGGAGGAGTGGCCCCCACTCTCTGCAACTAGAGAAAGCCCACACAGAGCAACGAAGACCCAACGCAGCCAAAAATAAATAAATAAATAAATCTTTAAAAAAAAAAATTAAAATTAAAATTCCAGTGACATAGTGCTATACACCTACCAGAATGGTAAATAAACTTAATAAAATGAAACACACACATCTAAGTGCTGGTAAGGATGCTAAGCAACTGGAACTCTCATACATTGTTGGTTGTCATGTAAAATGGTATAGTTATTTGGAAAAATAAATTGGCAGTTTCTTATAAAGTTAAACATACACTTACCATACGACCCAGCACTCCCACTGGTTGTTTACCCAAGAGAAATGAAACTTTATGCTCACATAAAAATCTGTCTGTAAAAGTTTATACTTTATTTATAGTTGCCAAAAATGGGAAACAATGCAATTGTCCTTCAATAGGTAAATGGATGAACACACTAGTACATATCATGGAATATCACTCAGTCATACAAGGAAATGACTACTGACAAACGCAACCACATGGCTCAACTGCAAACACATTATGCTAGGTTAACAAAGCCAAACTCAAAGCTAGATACTGTAATCCATTCAAATGATATTTTGGAAAAGGCAAAACTTATAAGGACAGAGAAGAGATCAATGTTTGCCAGGGGCTAGCGATGGAAGGCTGACTAAAAAGGGGAACTGTTCCGATGTTAATGGTACTGGTGGCTACCTGACTGCATCTGTCTAAACTCAACAAACTGGAAACCAAATAGCAAATTTCACTTTATGTAAATCTAAATTAATTCTTAAAATAATTGAAAATTTCAAAGCAGAACGGAATTTCTATTACTGGGTATGACTTTGTCAACATTAGATGTTACTACAGGTGGCTTATTAGGTAGAGAGCTAATCATATCATTAAATGTCCTTGAAAGTCAGTATCTGTACACTTTTTTTTTTTTAATGTTTCTTTAGGGAAAAAAAAAATCCAGCAGTCTCCTACTGCTAGGGGTAGGGATATGGCTGCAGATGCCTGGCTGCTAGTGTTCTTAGAGCTGTGTCTACTTTTCCATTCTTTTTATCTTTGTGGTTTTATACAAGTTCTTTTATTCCTTTACTCTCATTTCCTTGGAATTTCCTGAGGGTGTAGAGATAAACACAAGCATAAAATCCATTCTGTTTGTCCAGAGATCTAAAATTCACTTCTTCGGGCTCCCTAGGTGGTGCAGTGGTTAAGAATCCTCCTGCCAATGCAGGGTACACGGGTTTGATCTCTGCTCCAGGAAGATCCCACATGCCGTGGAGCAACTAAGCCCATGCACCACAACTATTGAGCCTGTGCTCTAGAGCCCGTGAGCCACAACTATTGAGCCCATGTGCCTAGAGCCCATGCTCTGCAACAAGAGAAGCAAAGGGCAATGAGGAGCCCGCACACCACAACGAAGAGTAGTCCCCGCTCACCGCAACTAAAGAAAGCCCGCACACAGCAACAAAGACCCAACACAGCCAACAAATAAATAAATAAATTTATAAAAATAAATAAAATAAAATTCACTTCTTCAAATTTTACCAAATACATATATGCCAAGCAGTAGGTGTTTGAAGCAGTAGGGGCTGTGAAGTTGGACATATAAATGCACGAAGCACAGTCTGTACCCTCAAGAAACTTCGTCTTAAAGAACAGAGAGAAAAATGACATCCAGAAACATAATGCAAAGTAATAAATGCTATAAAGTATGTATGTACCTAAGTGAAGAAGGTTTAATTCTGCCTGAGAGGGTTAACAAGGGATTGTGGCATTGGTATATAGCACAGATTGATCCAAGGGGTCAGAATTTGAAAGAATGAGGCCAGTTAGTAAACTACTATAATAGTTTAGGGGAAATATGAAGGTCTGAACTAGGACTAAGAAAGAGCACTAAAGATGGATCCAAAAGATAGAAAGTAAAATTGAGAGGATTTGATGATGCACTGAATTACGGAAGAAGGATGACTGACTCCCAAGTTTCCAGGATGACTGGGTAGATGGTGAGGCCATTCATGAGATAAACACAGGAGGAAGAACGATGGAGGATAGAGTTTAGTTTTGACATTTTGAGTTTTCACATATCTCTGAGCCACACAAATAATTATGTTTAATTAAATAAAAAATAAAAATCTGAAGGTTTATAAATTGGTCTAAAGTGTGGATTTAGAAGTGTGGATCTAAAAACTACAGCCACAAATAAGATAGCTCAGGGAAAGTATTCAGAAAAAAAGACTATAGAGAAGGAATCCATGAGGGTGACTTGAGAGCAGTAGGAGAACCAGGAGAATGTAGTAACAGGAAGGAATGAGAGAGAGAATTTAAGGAAAAATACAATAGTCAATATCAAATAGTGAGGAAAAGATTAGTAAAATACAGAGTAAAAAGTACTTCCTAGATTTGGCACTTAAGCTAGTGATTAACCATGACTTAAAAGAACGGGTAGGCATAGCTGTCAATCACCACCCAGCAAATTCATATAAATAAAACTAAGCAGCTGAACATTTGTCTGTTGACACATTTGCGAAAATTGCTAGATAGATTTTTCACAAAATTTGAAGACCACACGGCACACAAAAAACTTACTATGAAGTATACTGTCAAAGTGACAGTGGTTCCAGTGAAAAATATCCTTGGAGGTTTTATTTGACCAAAGATTGCCAAACTACAACCCAGGGACCAAATTCAGCCCATTGCCTGTTTTCGTAAATAAAGTTTAATCAGAACATAACCATTCTCATCTGTATTGTCTCTCGCTGCTTTCACACCACAGCAGTATATAGTCAAGTTAATTGGAACAGAGATCATGTTCCAGAACCTAAAATAATTGCTATCTGGCCCTTTAAAGAAAAAGTCAGCCACAGAGAAAGACAAATATCATAATCCAAAAAAACAGAAAACAACAACAACAAAACTTATTTACAAAACAGAAACAGACTCACAGAGAATGAACTTATGGTTACCAGTGGTGGGGAGGGATTACATTGAGAGTTTGGGTTGACATGTTCACACTGCTATATTTAAAATAGATAACCAACAAGGACCTACTGTAAAAAAAATAAAAAGTAAAAAAAGAGAAAAAGCCAATCTTTACCAGAATAATGTCACCATTGATAAAGATAATGCAGTTACAGTATGTAAACACAGATTGTCCAGATTAACAGAGGGTAAAGACTAACCAAAAAAGAAAAGGAAAGAAGAAAAATACCAATTGTGAGGCCACCAGAAGTCTCACAAATTGGTATTTAGTTTGGTGCACTGGTCATGGCCAAGGGCCTAGCTTTGCGTTTCAAATCTCAAAATCCTGAAAAGCCTTGAGAAGCTACTATTTCCAGCCTCAGTAAGCCATGTATGAAGACATTAGAGCACTGAGTCTCTCCTGGGAAGCCTGCCCTGGCTAAGTCACCCTATCCAATAAGCTCATAAGAACCAATACTTTAAAGCTTCTAGGAAGGCCCCATGTCACTTCCCCATACCTGAAAGGGAAGCCTTCATAATCAGGAGAGGAAATCTGATAGCCCATCTTTATCTCAGAAACTATCAGGACCCTTCTCATTATGCCTCACATCATCCCTTTTACCTGTCACTGCCAGAAGGTCAAACTTCCTAAATCATCCATCATCACATGAGTCTCACACTGCTCTGTACTTCCCATTAAAATCTAATATCTCATTTTTCTCCTCTACCTCCCAAGCCTCTTAGTTATGTCTTCTGAAATCCTGTTCACTGACCCTTAAGCTAAATAAGCCCTTCACTTTTAAAAACCCTCTTCTGCCTTTTTTAGCTCTCTGACAACACGAATTCCTTAACAGCCCATTCAAATGCTGACACATTTTTGTCTCATATGCATTCGTCAGAGCCAGGAAGGAAAATATGCTCCTTCCTTCTAATTTTTGCTTTCAAGGCTTTGCTTCTCTTTCCCTCTTGCAAAACTCCCTGCTCCTTGCAGTTGTGTTTGAGTATACAAGTGCAGCCACCACTTTCACTGTTGCTACCTATCAACCTTGTAATCACACTGACAGTCATATTCTCACATCCTTATACTCAAGGAAGCCTTCGACTCCTGGTTTCATGGTCTTTCTCTTCTCCGCAACTCCTATCATCTTTTTGAGAGACTTTAACATTACATAGATGAACCAGCCAACCACATAAATTACCCACTTTGTAACTCCAAGTCAGTTATCCCTTCCCATGATCAAACCTTCCACTTTGTGGTCACCAGAAACAGAGGAGAAAATGGGACAGAAACAATACCTGAAGAAAGAGTATGGTTAAGAATTTTCCAAAACTGAAGAGGAATACCAAGCCATAGAGTCAAGAGGTGCTGAATCCCAAGCAGGACATTGAAAGAAAAACACACACAGGAATATCATAGTAAAACTCCAGAAAATGAGAGAAAATCAGACATCTTAAAAAGCAGCCAGAGAGGGGGGATAAAAGGATACATTACTCTTAAATCAGCAACAATAAGACTGACAGCTAACACAACAGAAAGGGAAGCCAAAAGACAATGAACTGCCCAGCTACAATTCTATACCAAGTCCAAGTATCATTTGAAAATGAAGGGAAAATATTTTCTCATATGAGTAAAAACAATGTGTTCACTAGAAGACCCACACTAAACAGAGTTCTTCAGGGAAAAGAAATATGATCACAGACAGAAGCACTGCAAACTGGAAGAATGAAGACAAAAAGAAGAAACATGAGGGAAGAGCTAAATAAATATGGACTATACAAAACAATATCTCATGGGGTCACAGATATGCAGAATTAAATGACAATAATGACATAAAAGGTAGGACTGGTAGATGAAGCATAAATATTCCAAGGTCCATGCGCTGACAGAGAAGTGATAAAACTATTTACTTATACTAGACCTCAGTAATCCAAGGATGCATGGTATAATCTGTAGGGTAGTGACTAAAAGGGTGTTAATGAATGTTTATGAATAAGTAAATGAATAAGATATCACAGTGGGGGGAATGGAATCATAGAAATGTTTGACTAATCCAAGAGAAGACAAGAAAGAAAATAAACACAGAACTGGTAGGAGAAACAGAAATTGTTAGATGTTATGTTTAAATCCAAATATATCAGTAATTAAATTGACCACATAAAGTCTGTTAAAATACCTCCCAAGAATATCACTACCAACACTAGTGGGTTTTAGCTAACACTGTTTAAAGGGAATTTATAACCATAAATGCATGCATTAGTGATATAATTACTAATCTCAAAAAGTTAGAAAAATAACAGCAAATTAAACCTCCCCAAAGTGGAGGAAACTAATAAATGTAAGATAAGTAGTCAATGAAATAGGAAACAAGTATAATAGCACAAACCAAGGATTAATATAAGGGACAAATGCCTGGAAAGGTCCGTCTTTAGTTAAAAAAAGGGGAAAACAGTTTCAGGAACGAGAAAGGGTAAGCCTCTTACAGAAACTACTTAACTTTTATCTTTCAGATGCCAGCTTTTGACACTTGGCCTGGGAAGAGCCTCCCCACCCCTCCTGTCAGCTTCCTAGATTTTATACTCTCATACAACCAAGCTCCTTTCCTGGAGAGCTTTTATCTCAGATTCTGCTCATACATTTATGTGCTAATTACTGTGTTCCTGTACTAGGCTATGCTCCAGACTCCATGAGGAGAGGGATCACTCACTACTGACTACCCAAGGTCTAGCACAGTGTACAGCATGCCGTTGGGTAGGGTCTCAACACTCATTTCCACAAATACTGAGTGCCCACCATGTGCTTGGTACTGTTTTAGGTGCTTCAGCATACAATAAGAAAAACAGAATTCTATGCCCTCATGGAGTTTGCATTCTCATGGAAGGAGAGACAAGCTAACAAGTAAAATATATACCATGCCAGATAGGGATAAACAGAACCAAAGTCAAGAAAGGTGAGTTTAGGGCTGAAAGAACTGCAATTTAAACTTTACATTTAAAATGTGAAGTCAGGTGGGGGTCAGGGAAAGCCTCTCTGAGGTGAAAAAGCAAACCATGCCCACCTGGCAGGTTTGAAGAATAGTCAGGAAGTATGGATGGAACAGAGTGAGCAAATGAAAGAAGGTAATAGGAGATAAACTGAAACACAAAACAAAAAAACCACAGCAAGGCAAGGGTCACAGAAGATCACGTAGGGTGTTTAGGCCATTATCATGACTTTGAATGAAACAGGAAGCTAATTTGCAGGTTTGGCCACTGTTTATGCAGAAATAAGGAGCCCACTTACGAGATTGCTGCAGTAATTCCAGAAAGAGATTATGGTGACAGATGACCACGGTGGAGATGATGGTGAAAAATGGTTAGACCCAGGATGAATTTTGAAGGTACAGCCACCAGGACTTGCTCACAGATTGGATGTGAAGTGTGAGACAAGGAAAATGGTCTAAGATGATACTAGGGTTTTGACTTGAGCCACTAGAAAGCTGGCTATTTTCTGAGATGTGAAAGAGAAGACTTTAGGGAAATGATCAGAGAGAATTCAGTTCTGGAAACACCAAGTTTGAATTGCCTTTTATATATCCAAGTAGAGATGTCAGGTAGGCAACTGGATTTATGAGTTTATAGTTCAAGAAATTTGGGAGTTGTCAGCATATAGGTGGTATTCAAAGTCAGGAGACTGAATGACATCATCAAGTAACTTTTGCTATAAATGAATCAATTCATCAATCAATGACTAATAAACATGACTATTAGTCATCAGAGCTGTCAAGGATGAAAAAGTGGTGGTTAACTTGGGGACTTGAGCTTGCGCTGGAGTGAAAAAACTATGCTATTTGTTTTGGTTTTTAAAGAATCTTTCTTTGCCTTCAGATATTCTCACATACCACCTTCAAGGAAAAAACTGCATAGCCAACTTTAAGGCAAGGCCAAATTTCTTCTTATTTGTTTTCCAGAGTTGGTAGATTTCCCTTTAACTGGCACCCTGTTATCTGCACTCTGTATATGACTTGAAATGGATGTTGTGTATGTCTTATCAAATCCTGGCTGAAAAAAGTAGCCTTTGTGGGGAGTGTGTGAGGATCATCCCAAACATTCATCTATAGATTTTAATTTGAAATCAACTTGGACCATGAGAAATCTATGCTTTGGGACAATATTCTCTCTATGTAAATTTGCTTGCACCGAGTTTCATGCTGGCATTATGTCTCGGTAATTCCTAAAGGAAACAGTCACATGAGTTCCTTCACAACTGACCTTTGAGTAACAGAGGTTTGAACTACACAGGTCCATTTATATGCAGAATTTTTTCAATAAATACATACAGTACTACATGATCTAAGATTGGCTGAATCCGAGGATGTGGAACCATGAATATAGAGGGCCGACTGTGGGCCTTGAGCATCTGTGGATTTTAGTATCCACTGCAGCTCCTGGAGCCAATCCCTTGTGGATACCAAGAGGACACCTGTACTTTGTTTCCTATAGGAATGCTGCTGCAAACATTGTCTACATGTCTCTGTGTCCTTTATGTGAAACCCTACAAGGCATTTCTTTTATAGTTAATAGGGAAAAAACTGCCTCCCCTGATGAGTTATAGGCAATGTTTTGGTTTGATTTCTTTTTTTAGACAAGACTGCCATGAAATGTATAATGTTTGGTCCCATTTATATGATATTCTAGAACAACCAAAACTATAGTAGAAAAAAAAAACCCCACACCAATGGTTATCTCTGGAATGTTGTGGGGTGAGGGGGGATTGACTGGCTAGTGAAATGATGAAACTTTCCAGGGGTATGGTAATGCTCTACATCAAGATTTCTCAAAAGTGGCACTATTGACAAAGAATTGTGACTGGACTCTACCCACTAGATGTCAGCACTACCCCATCCTCACCCTGCCCAGCTTGGACAACCAAAAATATCTCCAGACATTGTCAAATGTCCCCTTGGAGGCAAAACTGCTCCTAAATGAATACAACTGCCCTATATCTTGACAGAGCTTTGGCTTACATAGGGGTATGATTTGTCAAAACTCAGAGAACATACACTTGTAATCTGTGTATTGCATTGTATGTGCATTTTAGCTCAAAAGAAAACAGAATGTAAACAAACAAACTGTAGTTGATATGCATGCTGAAGTTTTTAGGAGAAAATTTTTAGTGATGGTTGGATAGAGGTGTAGATAATTGTATAGGCATGAAATAACACAAGTACAGTAAAATATTAATCATAGAATCTAAGTGGTGGGTATACAGGCCCACTATAAAATTCTTCAAACTCTTCTGTATGCTTGAAAAATTTCATAATAAAATGTTGGGTTATTCTCATCCATAAATCAAAAGATCCAGTGGCACCAGTTCAGAAACATGGGGGTAAATATGCACTGAAGAGTGTCAGCTGTAACACTGTGAACTTAGAAAGAGCCACAAATAATACCACACAGTGGTTCTCGATGGCTTCTTGGGGAAAAAACAATATTCTACAGCTCCACCATCATTAATGATTTACATTTGCAAATTCACACCTCACAAACATTTAAGAACAGCTCACATCTACTTTAAATGTCCTGAAATTCCAGTTAAAACAGTAGATGCCTGCACATTTCTTCATGAAAGCACTGTCAAATATTTGAAAATTAAAGTATAATAATGACTAAATATAAGTATGTATTCCTTTTTCCTAATAAGATACACTTTTACCTTAATATTATCTTATTATGGAATTATATTTCAATAGTGCATAATATGCTCTGTTGTGTCATGTAATAGGTATCAAATAAATCCTTTTAAAAGATTCATTGAAACTGGTTATTTCCTATAGATTTAAGTAGTAGTGCACATAAAGCACTACTCTATTGGTAGTCCACTCCCACTGAAAGCATGGACCACATACCAGTGGTCGATGAATTATTGGTTATGGGTCTGTGATGAGATTAGTTCAGAAACTGATAGTAAGCACTTAGAAAATTTATAGATATTTGGCATTGCCATGACATCAAAGCACATGATTAGTGGATCTGTCCTCCTGAAAAGAATACAGACAGATCCAAGTGTTAACAAACTTACATGGCGAATTGCATCTGGCATGACGTGTGCTAGTGAGGCAGAGCAGAATCAAGTTGCGATATTTTAAGGTTATTTTGTCAACTACCGAAAGATGTATAAAAACCTGAGAAAATACACAGGTTTACTCATTTTTATAACTAGCTAATTTTATAAACATTTTAATCTTAATCATGCTTGTTTTTTAACTTATAATTTAATATCATTAGCTAAACGAGGGAAATGAAATTTACATTATTTTTAACTGAATTTACATGTGGACAAACAAGCTGGTGTGGATTTTTTAGCATCATTTTAATGGAAAAGACACATTTTTTCTGACACATTTTTTACAGTAGTAGTAAACCAAATGAAGGTAAAGGAAGTGATTCCAAACAGAAAACCAAAGAGGCCTTCTTTCACTCAGGAGTATGATCCCTTGTATACTTAGTTCAGTTTTGTAGCCATAATTAATGATGAAGTGCCAACATCCGTGTGTTAGCTGCAGAGATATACTAGTTAATGGAGCAACAAAAACATCAAAATTTCAGGAGCATTCACTTACAAAATGTGCACAAAAATAAGCTCACAGCCAAAAGAATTTTTTTGAAAGAAAGAGCATTGAATTTAAAAGGCTAACAGGACTTCCCTGGTGGTGTAGTGGTTGAGAATCCGCCTGCCAATGCAGGGGACTGGGGTTTAATCCCTGGTCGGGGAAGAACCCACATGTGGCAGAGTAACTAAGCCCACATGCCCCAGAGCCTGTGCTCCGCAACAAGAGAAGCCAGCACACCGCAATGAAAGAGCAGCCCTCGCTCGCTGTAACTAGAGAAAGCTCGTGCACAGCAACAAAGACCCAACTCAACCAAAAAAGAAAGAAAAGAAAAAAAAAAAGGCTAACAGAAGCAGATATTCAGTATTTCATCCATAAATGTTGGTTTTACAGGCTTCCTATCCTTGCACTTTGGATTGCAAGACTAAAACACTAACTACAATTGTTAAGAGACAAGTGAACAAGTACACCAAAGATACTTGCTTGGAAATATTGGGTCAATCTACACTTTCCTATGATAGCACAGCTTACCACATTTAGAGACTAATGAATGGAAGACCAATTTGCAAAATAATATTTGCAAAGTATTTTTCGTTGCCCCTTGATAAGTGCACAGATAGTGCTATTTGAACATGATGGTGATATGAAGGAAGAATTCTTGTTCTCAGTTTTACAGGCAACAAATACAATTCACTCTGAACTGGATAAAACTATAAAGAATTACACCATCAACAAAGGTGGTGTGGGGTTTTATAGAGAAGAATGTTCTAATGGCACAGCTGCAATGACAAGAAAACATGCTGGAGAAATTCCCCAGACTAAGAAGGAGCACTAGAAAGTAAATCAACACATTGCTTCTTTCATTGACAAAATCTTGGTACAAAAAAAGTTAGTTGAACTAAACAGCATGTTTAGTGTCACAATAAAAGTCATGAAAATGTTAATGCTAAAGCATTAGAGATCATTCTCTTTATTATATAATAATAAAAAAGTATCTTATAAACGACTGCTAATGAATTAACGTTAAAACAATGTCAGTATTAAAATAACAGTTTTTAAGGGGGTAAACTGGAATTACAGAACACACTGTTTCTACAAGATAAAAAACAAGTTGCTTCCAACCTTAAAAAATGCAAATTGGAAAACCAATTTGCCTAATATCTTCAGTACTTTTAACAATTTTAAGACTTTCTCACAAGGAAGAAATGAAACATGCTTTTCAGTGACAGGTAAGATTAAAGGGAAAAACAAAAATTGGAAGCTGCAAAGGACAGTTTCTACAAACTACCACCATATACCTTATAAATGTCATAGAACATTTTGAAATTTAATTTTCCAACCAAATGAGATTCACAGATAGTAAAAGTAATAGAACTAAACCCATTTCTTTCATTTAAAGATAATTTAACTATTCACAGCATAAACTGTTGGAATTGGTTACTGTTGAATGGTAAAGGATACATTTGAGACTACAACACCACTTGTTTTTGGATAAAATTCTAAATGAATATCCTGAGCTTGATGAAATTGCCTTTAGTATAATATCTATTCTTCCAATCCCAACAACATCTCAGTAGAGATGGTTTCTCTAGGAAAGTATTATTAAATCAAAGCACAGCAACAGTTTAGCTATATGTTATTACCTGAAAGTAGTGCTGCCTTCAATCCAACCCAGATAAGTTAACAAGCACGAAGTGAGCTTGTCACATTAAAACTTTACATAGTGATAAAACAGTGTTTGTTCAAGGTGTATGTTAGGTGTTTAGCACACCTAATTGCTGTTACATAACTTTACTTAATTACAATCACAAAATTAAGAATTTAACAGAGACATTAAGAATACAACACACATTTACTCTAGTAATTGACAATACATGTAGTTTTAATTTTTTTTACAATTTCTGTAACTTTGTATTCTATTATTTACTGATTATATTAATCATTAAAGTGTAATTTTGTGAGATGACTAAATTACTTGAGCTTGTATTTAGCATGTCTGTTGTTTTCATCTATTTTTTAAAATTTTATTTATTTATTTATTTTTTGGGGGGTACACCAAGTTCAATCATCTGTTTTTATACACATATCCCCGTATTCCCTCCCTTCCTTGACTCCCCCCTCCTCGAGTCCCCCCCACCCTCCCCGCCCCAGTCCTCTAAGGCATCTTCCATCCTCGAGTTGGACTCCCTTTGTTATACAACAACTTCCCACGATCTGTTTTACAGTTGGTAGTATATATATGTCTGTGCTACTCTCTCGCTTCGTCTCAGCTTCCCCTTCACCCCCTACCCCCTCCCAAACCTCGAGTTCTCCAGTCCATTCTCTGTATCTGCGTCCTTGTTCTTGTCACTGAGTTCATCAGTACCATTTTTAGATTCCGTATATGTGAGTTAGCATGCAATATTTGTCTTTCTCTTTCTGACTTACTTCACTCTGTATGACAGACTGTAGTTCTATCCACCTCATTACATATAGCTCCATCTCATCCCTTTTTATAGCTGAGTAATATTCCATTGTATATATATGCCACATCTTCTTTATCCATTCGTTTGTTGATGGGCATTTAGGTTGCTTCCATGTCCTGGCTATTGTGAATAGTGCTGCAATAAACATTATGGTACAAGTTTCTTTTGGGATTATGGTTTTCTTTGGGTATATGCCCAGGAGTGGGATTACTGGACCATATGGTAGTTCTATTTGTAGTTTTTTAAGGAACCTCCAAATTGTTTTCCATAGTGGCTGTACCAACTAACAGTCCCACCAACAGTGCAGGAGAGTTCCCTTTTCTCCACACCCTCTCCAACATTTGCTGTTTCCAGATTTTGTGATGATGGCCATTCTGATTGGTGTGAGGTGACACCTCATTGTGGCTTTGACTTGCATTTCTCTGATGATGAGTGATGTTGAGCATCTTTTCATGTGTGTGTTGGCCATCTGTATGTCTTCTTTGGAGAAATGTCTATTTAGGTCTTCTGCCCATTTGTGGATTGGGTTATTTGCTTTTTTGGTATTAAGCTGCCTGAGCTGCTTGTATATTTTGGAGGTTAATCCTTTGTCCGTTGTTTCATAGGCAATTATTTTTTCCCATTCTGAGGGTTGCCTTTTAGTCTTGTTTATGCTTTCTTTCGCTGTGCAAAAGCTTTTAAGTTTCATGAGGTCCCATTTGTTTATTCATGATTTTATTTCCATGATTCTAGGAGGTGGGTCCAAAAGGATCTTGCTTTGATGGATGTCAGAGAGTGTTCTGCCTATGTTTTCCTCTAGGAGTTTTATAGTGTCTGGCCTTACATGTAGGTCTTTAATCCATTTGGAGTTTATTTGTGTGTATGGTGTTAGGAAGTGTTCTAATTTCATTCTTTTACATGTTGCTGTCCAATTTTCCCAGCACCACTTATTGAAGAGGCTGTCTTTTTTCCATTGTATATTCGTGCCTCCTTTGTCAAAGATAAGGTGCCCATTTGTGTTTGGGCTTACTTCTGAGTTCTCTATTCTATTCCATTGATCTTCCTTTCTATTTTTGTGCCAGTACCATACTGTCTTGATCACTATGGCCTTGTAGTATAGTTTGAAGTCAGGAAGCCTGATGCCACCAACTCCATTTTTCCTTCTCAAGATTGCTTTGGCTATTCGGGGTCTTTTGCGTTTCCATACAAATCGTAAGATTTCTTGCTCTAGTTCTGTGAAAAATGCCATTGGTAATTTAATCGGGATTGCATTGAATCTGTAAATTGCTTTGGGTAGTACAGACATTTTCACGATGTTGATTCTTCCAGTCCAGGAACATGGTATGTCCCTCCATCTGTTTGTGTCGTCTTTGATTTCTTTCATCAATGTCTTAAAGTTTTCTGCATACAGATCTTTTGCCTCCTTAGGCAGGTTTATGCCTAGGTATTTTATTCTTTTGGTTGCAATGGTGAATGCGAGAGTTTCCTTAATTTCTCTTTCTGCTCTTCCGTTGTTAGTGTATAGGAATGCAAGAGATTTCTGTGCATTAATTTTGTATCCTGCTACTTTACTAAACTCATCAATTAGTGCTAGCAGTTTTCTGGTAGAGTCTTTAGGGTTTTCTATATATAATATCATGTCATCTGCAAAGAGCGACAATTTTACTTCTTCTTTTCCAATTTGGATTCCTTTGATTTCTTTTTCTTCTCTGATTGCTGTGGCTAAAACTTCCAAAACTATGTTGAATAATAATGGTGAGAGTGGACACCCTTGTCTTGTTCCTGTTCTTAGAGGGAATTCTTCCAGTTTTTCCCCATTGAGAACGATGTTGGCTTTTGGTTTTTCATATATGGCTTTCATTATGTTGAGGTAATTTCCTTCTATGCCCATTTCCTGGAGAGCTTTTATCATAAATGGATGTTGAACTTTGTCAAAAGCTTTTTCTGCATCTATTGAGATGATCATATGGTTTTTATCCTTCAATTTGTTGATATGATGTATCACGATTGATTTGCATATATTGAAGAATCCTTGCATCCCAGGGATAAACCCCACTTGATCATGGTGGATGATTTTTTTAATGTGCTGTTGGAGTCTGTTAGCTAGTATTTTGTTGAGGATTTTTGCATCTATATTCATCAGTGATATTGGTCTGTAGTTTTCTTTTTTTGTGACATCTTTGCCTGGTTTTGGTATCAGGGTGATGGTAGCCTCATAGAATGAGTTTGGGAGTGCTCCGCCTTCTGCAATATTTTGCAAGAGTTTGAGAAGGATAGGTGTTAGCTCTTCTCGAAATGTTTGATAGAATTCGCCCGTGAACCCATCTGGTCCTGGGCTTTGGTGTGTTGGGAGATTTTTAATCACTGCCTCAATTTCTGTACTTGTGATTGGTCTGTTCATGGTTTCTATTTCTTCCTGGTTCAGTCTTGGAAGATTGTATTTTTCTAAGAATGTATCCATTTCTTCCAGGTTATCCAATTGATTGGCATATAGTTGCTTGTAGTAGTCTCTCATGATGTTTTGTATTTCTGAGGTGTCCGTTGTTACTTCTCCTTTTTCATTTCTAATTCTGTTGATTTGCATCTTCTCCCTTTTTTTCTTGATGAGTCTAGCTAATGGTTTATCAATTTTGTTAATCTTCTCAAAGAACCAGCTTTTAGTTTTATTTATTTTTGCTATGGTTTCCTTCCTTTCTTTTTCATTTATTTCTGCTCTGATCTTTATGATTTCTTTCCTTCTGCTCACTTTGGGGTTTCTTTGTTCTTCTTTCTCTAGTTGTTTTAGGTGTAAGGTTAGGTTGTTTATGCGATAATTTTCTTGTTTCTTAAGGTAGGACTGTATTGCTATAAACTTCCCTCTTAGAACTCCTTTTGCTGCGTCCCATAGTGCTGCCTTCAATCCAACCCAGATAAGTTAACAAGCACGAAGTGAGCTTGTCACATTAAAACTTTACATAGTGATAAAACAGTGTTTGTTCAAGGTGTATGTTAGGTGTTTAGCACACCTAATTGCTGTTACATAACTTTACTTAATTACAATCACAAAATTAAGAATTTAACAGAGACATTAAGAATATAACACATTCACTCTAGTAATTGACTATATATATACAGTTTTTTTTTTACAATTTCTGTAACTTTGTATTCTATTCTTATTTACTGATTATATTAATCATTAAAATGTAATTTTGTGAGATGACTAAATTACTTGAACTTGTATTTAGCATGTCTGTTGTTTTCATCTATTTTTTTAATAATTCATTTTGTAAATCTATCAGTCCATAACGACTAAAAATTTCACACTCTTCCTTCACCAGTTTGAGAAACACTGGGCTAGGCTTAAATAGCTACTTGTATCCTGAGTTTGTGTCAACAGAGTAAATTCACGTAGATCCTGAACGTATCTTTATCAAGATTTTGTGAACACTTGAAGTAAAACTAAATTTTTAAGTATCTAGAAGCTTGATGGGTATAGAAAATGTCTTAAGTTGTCAGTTGTTGGTATTTATATACAGAGTACTCATGGCCCCCAGGCAGCAGAGGAGTTAACAGGCTTGATGTATCGCTTGCTTGTTTTCACAGTAAATAATGATAGCTCGGACTAGAGCACATTTTCATATTTAATCCAGTGTTCTATCCGTTGAAGGGAAAAAAACAAAAAACAAAAAAACAACAAAGAAGATTTTCTTAAGAAAAAAACCTATCTAGTTTAGAGTAACAAACTGAACAAAATTGTCTTTGGAAATATCAAAGTGTTCTGATTAATCTCAGACTCCCTGAAGTTTAAGTAAATTTGAATTTGAAAACTAATTAGACACCTGGTTCAGAGATCGGTAGATCATTAACCTAGCTAGTATAGATGAAACTATTAGACCTTTCCACCACAATGAAAATACAAAACAAAAAACAAAACCAGTAGTATTCACAGTGGCATATGTTGCCAGTAATCAAAACTGAACACCAGGAGGTCTACTGTGGGTCGTTCTGTAATGTGAAAGCAAATCAAAGCCATTCTTTCAAGACAGTTATCAGTGTTGGGAAAGAGGATGCCAGAGGCCATCAGAAATACTGCTACCATGCATAGTTTTCAGGTATAAGGAAAAACATTTTAAACTTCCATTTCAACTTGAAGTTTTAGTAATTAATTTCATATTAAATATAAAAAGTAATGACGGAATGAAATTGAGCTATATATAATGAGGTGGAGAGACCTAGAGACTGTCATACAGAGCGAAGTAAGCCAGAAAGAGAAAAACAAATACCGTATGCTAACTCATATATACGGAATCTAAAAAAATGGTACTGATGGGCCCAAGAATAAGGATGCAAATGCAGAGAATGGACTGGAGGACAAGGGGTTTGGGGGGGGGGGGCACGAAGGGGAAGCTGGGCCGAAGTTAGAGTAGCATAGACATATATACACTACCAACTGTAAAATAGATAACTAGTGCAAAGTTGCTGTATAACAAGGGGAGATCAACTTGATGATGGGGGATGCCTTAGAGGGTCGGGACAGGGAGGGTGGGAAGGAGTCACGGAAGGGAGGGGATATGGGGATATGTGTATAAATATAGCTGATTCACTTTGGTGTACCTCAAAAACTGGTACAAGAGTGTAAAGCAATTATATTCCAATAAAGAGCTTTAAAAAAAAAGTAATGAGGATTCCAGCAGTTATACACACACAAGTGATTCTATTTATCAAGCACTTTGTTGCTCAGTCCCATTTTCCTTCAAATCACCTTACCTTGAGTCAATACATTACTGGCATTTTCTACCCCTATATGAGAACTCATATTACTAGGAAAAAACCACGTTAAGCATTAATTTGTAATTTATTTTTACTCATCCCAGGTTCAAGTCTACTACTCCAAAATGCAATCTCAAATCTCCTTCACTCTGCATAAACCCCTCCTGGCCTCTCTAGGTAGAAAATGGAAACCAGGAATTACAGATCTTCACCATCTGGTATATCATCACCATCACCATTACGTCTAACACCAGACATAGGTGATGGACTCATTAAGAACAGGAACTCATTCATCTCTGGGTCCCCAGGGTCAAATTCCAAAGTGTAAATAATTAAGGAAAGGAATAACTCCCAACTCTTTCAAGTTCTGAATTTGCTGACTTCTTAAAAATAGGTAATTTGTATTAAAACTTTCTTTGATTACTTGTTTCTTTGATTCAGTTCTCTACCTTTGGAGGTCTCAAAAAATAGCTCAAGAAGTAGGTGTTTTCTAGAATATTCCCACATGGCAATATTTGCCAATAAGAACTCTTGAGCCTAAATTTCTACTATTAAAAATCTTGTGATACATTTAAATTGTGTGTTGAGGTGGTTGAAGTAAAGGAGCAAATGACAAAAGTAATCAACAAAGGGACACTCCATTTTCTTTTATTTCCCATTGAAGTTTAAATTCCCTGGAGCTGAAAAAAGATATAAAAAGCTGAGAGTCTCAAAAAAGCTGGTATAAATTGAGGGGAAAATAATAAAATGCATAGTACTTAATGTTTTAAAAGAATTTGAGAGAATTCTGCATATGTAAATCAACATGAAGTGGGAATAATCTAAGATGAGGAACTGTTTCAGAGATGAAAAGATTTTCCGAGATGAAAAACATGATTTGCCAAATCTGAAATTGCAATAGAAGCCGTGAGTGGTGGATGAAATATTACCAAACGAAAATTAGTGACATAATAAAACAAATGGATAAATTATCCCACAACTAAAGGACAAAATCAATCAATAAAATGAAGGAAAAAATGCTAGATATATTACACAGATCAACCTCACCAATAAGAGTTGTAGAAAGGAAAACAGTGTTTATTCTTCTACGAATTTGTTGAGCATATAGCATACTACAGCCAGGCACTGAGGAGACAATAGTGAACAAGACAGACATGGAAAAGTTCATATTCTAGAACAAATGAGGCTGAAGCAATAACCAAAGAAATGAAAACTATACTGTTGAAGAGGGGAGAAAGGAAGAAAAGAAGGAAGGAGGGAAGGAAGGAGAGGGAAAAATAAATGTACACATTTTGTCTTCTAGTCAAATTTAATACAAAGAGTCTGAATGCTCATAAAGTATCCTATAAGCATTCAGAGTGGAAGTCAAGTTACCTACAATTAAAAAAAATCTGATTTGCAATGTTTAATATTACATGTAGACAAGGATGAGGTTAAATTGGCACTCCTATGTGCTATAGAGGGAACATAAATTGGTATAATTTTCTAGAGATAAATTTGACAATTCCACTTCCAGGAATATAGCTTAGAAAATAACCAATGAGGCAAAGATTTACATAAAAGTATACTAGGGTACTCATCATAGGATTATTTAAAATGGCAAATTAAAAAACAACCTAGGACTTCCCTGACAGTCCAGTGGTTAAGACTCCACGCTTCCAATGCAAGGGGCACAGGTTCAAACTAAGATCCCACATGGCATGCAACACGGCCGGAAAAAAAACAAAAACAAAAACAAACACCTACATGGCAAAAAATCTAGGATGAAACAAATTACATCTTGGCCATTCAGTGGAACACTATACAGACATCAAAAGCTGTTTTCAAATATTTTATTACATGTCATAATGCTTATAATTCAAAATTAAATGAAAACAGAATAGTTTCAATTTTGTTTCTTCAAAAAAAGCATTTATGTATATAGATATACATTTGTATGAATGTACATATATACATGTACATATGTACACACATACGTATGTATAGATAAAAATCAACTGGAAGGAAGTACACTAAAATGTTAATGTGGTGACATTGGAGATAATATTTATCTTCCTTACTTTGCAAATTTTTAAACAGAATAAAATTTTCAAGACCATTTACATTTAATGTAATGACAGATCAATACAGCTGTGTTTAAGTCTACCATCTTGCTGTTTTCCCTTTGTCCCATTTGTGTTTTGTTCCTTTTCTCCTCAATTCCTGCTTTCTTTTGGATTAACTGAGTATTTCTTAGGATTTCTTTATATCTCCCCAATTAGTTAACTAGCTATACTTCTGTTTAATTTTTCTAGTGGTTGCTCTAAGCTTTACATTATACATCTTTAACTTACCACTCTGCTCTCCTATAGTATACCTCTTTATGTATAATGTAAGAACTTTACAGCTGTATACTTCCATTTCCCTCCCTCTCATCTTTTGTGTTGTTGTCACAACACGTTGTAAAACCTATGTCATTATTTTTGTTTTAAAAACTGAGTATCTTTTTCTAGCTACTCTATAATTCCAAAACATTTCCATAACCCCAAAAGAAACCCTATAATTGTTGGCAGTCACTTTCAATTCAATCGTCTTTTAAAAGGATTAAAAAAATAAGAATAACTGTCTTTATATTTGCCCCCACATTTACTATTTCCAGTACTTTTTAACCCTTTGTAAAGATCCAAATGTCCATCTTAAATAATCTTCCTTCTGCCTGAAAAGCTTCCTTTAACATTTGTGTGGGTCTGCAGGCAACAAATGCTTTCAGCATTATTAGTTTATTCAAAACATATTTTGCTCCCATTTCTGAAAGGCATGTTCCTGGACAAAGAATACTAGGCTATTGGTTTTGTGTGTGTGTGTTTTTTAAACACTTTAAAGATGTCTCTTCACCATCTTCCGATCTGCTAAATTTCTGATGAAATATCTGCTGACATTCTTATGTTATTACTCTGTACATAATGTGTATTTTTTTTCTGCCTGCTTTTGAGATTTTCTCTTTATCACTGGTTGTCAGCAATTTGACTATGATGTTCCTTGGTGTGGTTTCTTTTATATTTATTTTCCTTGGAAATTTGTTGTGTTTCTTAGGTCTCTGGGTTTGTAGTTTTCATCAAATTTGGAAATTTCTGGTCATCATTTTTTAAAGTATTTTTTTGTCCTCCCCTTTCCCTCTCCAAAAAGGGCTCAAATACACGTATGCCAGAGTTTTTCGTTCCTCTGTCTGTTATAGTCATTGGTGACCTACTAATTTTCCCAACATTTTTCCCTTTGTCTCCTTTTGTACACTTTCTATTGTTACATCTTTAAGTTCACTGATCTGCTGTGCCTCATCTGTTGTCAATCCCATCAGTGTATTTTTTTACTCCATTTGCATCTCTTAAAGCTGTATTTAGGTCTTTTCTCTATCTTTCATTTCTCTCCCCATTATGTTAACCATTTTCTCTACCTGCTTGAACATACAGAACATATTTATAACAGCTGCTTTAACACCTTATTCATTAATTCCATCATCTCTGGGTCTATTTCTACTGATTTTTTTTTTTATTACAGGTCATATTTTCCTGGTTCTTTGCATGCCTGATAATTTTTGATTGGATTGTGAATTTTATCCTTTGGGTGCTGGATTTTGCTATATTCCTTTAAATAGTGTCTGACTTTGTTCTGGTGTACAATTAAGTTTCCTGGAATCAGTTGGATCCTCCAAGGCTTGCTTTTGTACTTTGCTAGAATGAGTCCAGAGCAATCTTTAAGTTAGGGCTAATTTAGCCATATCATCAAGGCAATACCTTTTTGATGCCCTGTGCATACTCAGGCAAGAGAGAACACAGACTATTCCCAACCTGTGGGAGTTCTAGCCTACCATTTTCCAGTGAAGTTCTTTCTCTGGCCTCGGGTGGTGTCCTCTCATGCATGTGCAGATCAGTACTCAACCAGACGCAAGGGACACCTCTGCATATCTCTGGAATTCTCTATGCAACTTCCTCCTTTCTTGTCTGCCCCACAAATTATAGCTGCCTTGGACTCTTTGAACTCCTACCTCTGTCTTCTCAACTCAATGAGATCACTGGACTCTGTTTGGGTTCCCAATTCCTGCTCTGCAGCCTGAAACCTACCTCCAAATAATAAACTGGGGCAACCATAGAGCTCAGTAGATTTGTTTCTCTTCTTTCAGTGATCACAGTTCCTGTGTTGCCTGTTATCCAATGTCTCTTAACTGTTTTTTCATATATTGCCTAGTTTTCTAGTTGCTTAAAGTAGCAAGGTAAATTCAGTCCTTGTTATTCCTTCATTGCTGGACAGAATAAATTTTGTAAATCAACTAAAGATTTTACAATTTCCTATCTAAAGTCTTTTTCTTAGTTCATCCAGTTCTATCAATTTTTAACAAAATATCTAACAATGCTAACTACTCCTTTTTTCCTTACAATTTGCTCCACTCTCATTTTAACGCTAAACTCTTCTACTTCTCTGATTATGATTTATTCTTGAATCCTCAAATACAGGCAAGTTTCCAAAGTTCCGTCCTTGCCACATTTTCTCCTCCATCTGTGCAGGATCTCACCATGTGTAATTTCAACAAGCCCCACAGTTTCATGACCTCTTTTGCTGCTGACTCTTAACACAACAGAAGCACCATATGCAACTGGCCTTGGACTTCTTCATTCATGAATAGAACAGAAAGAAAAAAAGCAGAATACAAAATGTAAAATCTCAACTACATCTTAAACTGTGAGTTTATTTATGTACATCTATATGCATGTAACCATAAAAAAACAAACAGAAGTTAATTCAATTAAATGTTAAGGGTGATTATGTTTTATGAATACCTTTTATTCTATATATTTTTCTGTATTTTCTATACACACATACATAAACAATAAATTTATAATGAGAAGTTTATTCTCTAAATCCCCATGTCTAGCTCACAGCTCCTGCTGCTTCATAGGCCAGCATCTCAAACCAATATTTTCAAAAACCAGTCACCTATCTTCCACCTAGAGCCTGCCTGTCCCCCTCTGTTCTATTTAATGGTACAAATCCTCCCATAAACTTCAAAGCCATTTCAACTAGTTCTTCTGTCTCCACATCAATCCCCACAGTCAACAATTTCAATGAAACAAAGAGTTTCGATTCACAGGAAAGAATATTACTGCAGAAGGGTCTAGACTAATGATCTCAAGCAGTTCTGAATAGTGAGCAGAATGAAAAACCAGAGGAAGAATTGCCCTTGGCACAGAACCAGACTGTGCCTGGGGTAAAGAGCTAGATTTTGAGAAGACCAAAGTTGGACAACAAGCCCAGGGGAAAAACTACTGAGCAGACTGAGGGTCAAGAGACTGGGGACTTGATGAGCCTACAATTTGGTTGGTACCTACAGATGAAAAAAGGAGAAACATGAGGTGAAATAAAGCTTCAAATGGCACTTTAGCATAAAGTTGTTTGCTGCCAAAACTGGCATTAAATGTTGCTTAAGGTGAATAATACACACTGTCAACTTTTTACCATATAATTAGCCAGCTCTGAATAATAAGGTCATAACTTTTTACTTTAATGGTCTTTTAAAAATAAATAATAGGGCTTCCCTGGTGGCGCGGTGGTTAAGAATCCGCCTGCCAATGCACGGGACACAGGTTCGAGCCCTGGTCCGGGAAGAACCCACATGCGGCAGAGCAACTAAGCCCATGTGCTACAACTACTGAGCCCACGCGCCGCAACTACTGAAGCCTGTGCACCTAGAGCCTGTCCTCTGCAACAAGAGAAGCCACTGCAATAAGAAGCCTGCGCACTGCAATGAAGAGTAGCCCCCACTCCCCACAACTACAAAAAGCCTGAGCACAGCAATGAAGACCCAGAGCAGCCAATAAATTAATTAAGTAAATAAAATTTTTTTAAAAAAGTAATAAATGAACAAAGGTGCAGCATTAGGTCACAAAATAGTTTAAATGAACCTTGAGGACATAATGCTAAGTGAAACAAGCCAGTTACAAAAAGACAAATACTGTATGACTCTACTTTTATGAGGTATATAGTCAGTCACAGAAACAAAAGTAGAATGGTGATCGCTAGGGGTCAAGGTGAGGAGGAAACGAAGAGTTATTTAATGGGTATGAAAAGGTTCTGGAGACTGGTTGCACAACGATGTGAATATACTTAACAGTAAGTACTGAACTGCACACTTAAAACAATTAAGATGGTAAATTTTATGCTATGTGTATTTTGCCACAATTAAAAATTTTTTTTAATTTAAAAGTCACAAAACAGTATACAGAGCCTCTCCCACTTTGTACCCCAGTCACCCACTTATCCTCAAAGAAAGCCAGTATTAATATATCTTTCTATCCTTTTAGAGATATTCTATTTATATACGCTTGTACATACATGCCTTAAAAAAAATACCCACATGGAAATGGTAGCATACTACATATAGTGTTCGTGCATGTTGGTCTTTTCATTTAGAGATATTTCTAAAGGAGCTCATATAGAACTGCCTTACTCCTTTTAAGAGCTACTATTAATTCACTGTGTGACTATACCATTAGTTATTTTACCAGTTCCCCACTGATGGGTAAATATGTTTTGTCCAAAACTTTGCTATTACAAACACAGCAATTGAATATATTCATGCTATTTAACCTCCCATGCGTGTGCTCACAAGCACAGAAGGGAATTGCTAAAACAAAGGCATGTGCTTTATGCCTGAGTACATACACTTTCTATTTTATAACTGTTATAGAAGTACAGCATACATTCAGAGAACTACACAAATCTGAGGTTTATAGCTTGATGAATTTTCCCAATGTAAACACAAACATGTAACCAGCACCCACATCAAGATACAGGACGTTACAAGACCCTCAAAGTTCTTCTTGTGTTTTCTTTCCGTGAGCCCCATCAAGGTTAACACAACCCTGACTTCTAGCACAATAGATTAATTTTTTCTGGTTTTGAACTTATGTGTCTGTCTCTTCCACTCAATGTTTGTGAGAATCATCTACAGGATGTGTGAATTGTAATTCATTCACTCATTCTCTCTTTTTTTTTTGCTACGCTACATGGTGGGATTTTAGTTCCCCAACCAGGGATGGAACCCGCACCCCCTGCATTGGAAGCACAGAATCTTAATCACTAGGCCATCAGAGCAGTCCTGTAATTCATTTATTTTTGCTCGCTGTAATATTCAATTGTGTAACACATCACAATTTATCCATAGTACTCTTTTTCGTTTGTTTAATTTGTTGTTTGTATTTTTTTAATTTATTGGCTGCATTGGGTCTTCGCTGCTATGCAGGCTTCTCACTGCGGTGGCTTCTCTCATTGTGGAGCACTGGCTCTAGGCGCTCGGGCTTCAGTAGTTTTGGTGCTTGGGCTCAGCAGTTGTGGCTTGAGGGCTTTAAAGCGCAGGCTCAGTAGTGTGATGCGTGGGCTTAGTTGTCCCACAACATGTGGGATCTTCCTGGACCAGGGCTTGAACCCCTGTCCCCTGCATTGGAAGGTGGATTCTTAACCACTGCGCCACCAGGGAAGCCCCAATCCACACTACTCTTGAGGTATGCGCATTCTTAATTTTAATGGATATCACCTGCTCTCCATAGTTTGGAATCCTACCATTACTATATGGAAGTAGCTATTTCTCTACATCTTAGCTAAATTAATCAAACTTTTCCATCTTAGCCAATCATATATATTAAAAATGCTTTCAATATACTTTCTATTTGCTTTTCTCTCATTACGACTAAAACTGAGGATCATTTCCTGTTTAAAAACTATTTGTTTTTACTTTCAACTGTCTTTGAATGTCCTGTGCCCACTTCTCTGTTGAGTTGCTGGTCTTTTCTGTATTGATATAAAAGGATTCCCAGGGGTTTTTTGTTTTTTAAGAAAATTAGCTCCTTAAATATGATGCATGGCAAATTTTTTCCTAGTTTATCTTTGGAGTTCCAACTTTGTTTATGCTAGTTATTGCCATGCATTGGTTTTATCTGTCATTATGCAAATTCATCAACTTTTTTTCTTTATGGTTTCCGGGGTTTTGCAACATTTAGGGCAACTGGAACTGTCATATGTTGCTGGTGCGTATAAGCTGGTACAGTCATTCTGGAACTGTTTAGCAATATATACTAAAATGAAACATACGCATAACCTATGACCCAGCATTCCCACTCAATTCCAAAAGAAAATGAGCACTTGTGCTCCCCCCACAAACATGTGCAAGAATGTTCTCAGCAGTTTTATTCATTTTACCTCTAAAAATATAAACAACCAAAATTTCTATCAACAGCAAAGTGTGACGTATTAACACAACATAATATGACACAACAATAAAAAAGAATTGCTACATGCAACATAAATAAATCTCACAGACATAATGGTAAGCAAAAGAAGCTAAACACAAAAGAAGACTTACTATACGATTCCATTTATTTGAAGATCAAAACCAGGCAAAACTAATCTATGGATACAGGTCAGAATAGTGGTTCTCACTGGAGGTGGGGGTGGGGGTGGGGGGGGTGGTATTACCTGGGAAGAGCATAAGGGAGAATTTTGAGATGTTGGAGATAGTCTGTATCTTGATCGAGGCGGTGAGTAACTTGTGTATGCATACATACTAATTTGTTGAGTTGATTCCTTAAAATATGCGTATTTTCCTGTGAACTGCATTTCAATAGAAGTTTTTTTTTAAAGTGAGACAGCAAACCAGCTTTTTTTTAACCAATACTATTTATTGAAGAATTGTTTTCATTCTTATCACATATACCATTTCTATAAATGAGGCCACTTCAGTACTCTCAACTCTATCCAGTGATAACTTGTCTACTCTGCTGCTCTTAATTACTTTAGCTTCAACACAGACTTTAATAGCATGAATACCTCCGTCATGAACACTGGTTTTCATAATTCTTATGAAAAATTCCATTTATGTCCTTCCATATGAACTTTAGAATCAAGTTTTTAAAACTCTGAGATACTGTTGTTACACTGAGTTTACAGATTATATTTTATAAACTTCAAGATACTTTCAATATGAAACTAACACATTGTAAATCAACTATACTCCACTAAAAATCTTTTCAGAAAAGATACGTTCATTGTAAGATGTACAATATTTTATGTACACTAAAAGAAAAAGACATTGCCCAGCTATGAGGATTTTTATTTTATGCCTATTGTTAAATTACCTTTTTCTCTTCAAAAATTCTGTTAGGAAGATATGTGAAACCTCTATTTAGAAATCTATAAAATATTATTGAGAAAAAAATTAAGGAAGACCAAAACACATGGAGAGATAATACTCATGAATTAGAAGACGCATCGGCATAAAGACTTCAATTACCCCAAACTTATTATTGTGAATACTCACAAGCTGATTCTAAAATGTATACGCAAGTGCAAGGGGCCCAAAATAACCAAGAATTATCTATTGCATATCAAGATTTATAAAACTAGCGTAGTAATTCTCAAACTTCTTGGTCTTATAATCTGACAAGTTATTGAGACTCTAAAGAGCTTTAGTTTATGTGAGTTATCTATTTTTTTCACAATTGAAACTAAAGCAGAAAGTTCTGAAATATTCATTTAAAAATAATAAGAAACCCATTACATGCTAACAGAAATAACTGTATGAAAAATAACTGTTTTCCAAAACAAAAATATTTAGTGAGAAGAGTGGCACTGCTTTACATTTTTATAAATCTCTTTAATATCTGGCTTCATAGAAGACAGCTGGATTCTCAGATCTGCTCCTTTATTCAATCTATTTCAATATCACATGTCATGCATCCTCTGGAAAACCTACTGTACACCTGTGAGAAAATGAGAATGAATACGGCAAACAACATCTTATTATTACTATGAAAATAGTTTTAACCTCAGAGACGCCCTTAAAAGGTCTCAGGGACCCTACATGATCCCAAGAGAACTACTGAAATAGGCTACTTGAGACAATGGCATTTTGGCATAAGGACAGACAAAACAGAAAAATGGAATAGGAGAGCACACACAAATCCTTGTGTATACATTCAGCTGGTTTATGACAAAAGTGACTCTACAGAGCAGGGGAGAATGGACGTTTTAAAAAGTGGTGCCACAATAATAGTAATTGGACAGTCATACAGGAAAAGAATTAAATTGACCCTTATCTCACACCATTAAAAAAAAAATTCCACATAGATGGTTGATCTAACTGTGAAAGGCAAAAACCTAACAGAAAATGATACAGAACATATATCTTCATCACCAGGATACAGAAAGTTCTACTTATAAAGGAAAAGACTGATATACTTTACATTAAAATTAAGAATTTCTGTTAATCCAAAGATACTTTTAAGAAAATGAAAAGGCAAGGCAAGCCACAGAGTGTAAGAGGATATCTGCAATACGAATATCTGAATACACACACACACACACACACACACACGCACACACACACTAATAAGACAAAGACAGAACACCAGACAGAAAAACAGGCAAATGACTTTAATTAACCTTTAATGAGCCTTTCAAAAAGATGATGGTCAATAAACGTACGAAAGGCTGCTCAACCCTATTGGTTATCAGGGAAATGCAAATTAAACCAAAGAGGAGTGTTAAATAGTACAACCACTTTGGGAAACTGTTCTGTATTTTCTAATAAAATTAAACGCCTACCTGATGACCCAAAATCCACTCCTCAATATATGCGCGAGAGAAATAAGTATGTATATACAGAAAGACGTGCATGAGAATGTTCATAGCAGTTTAATTCACAAGAGCCAAACTTAGAAACAATAATCAATAAGAAAATGATACTCATAAAATGGGACTAAGCAGTAAAAAGAGAATAACTTATAAAACTAACAACTTGGGTGAATTGCAAAAAACATTATGCTGGGCAGAAGCAGCCTGACACAAGAGTTCACACTGTTACGAGCCCATTTACATGAAGTTCAAGAACAGGCAAAATGAATTTATAGTGGTAGAAGTCAAAACAGTTTTGTCAGAATAACAGTTTCTGACTGGAAAGGGGTATGAGAGAACTTTCTGGAGTGATGGAAATGTTCTATATCTCCATCTGGATGTGGTACATGCACAGCATAAAATATTCTTCAAGCTGTACATTAAAGATTTTTGCAACTTATTGGATAGGACATATACCTCAAATAACACACAAAAGTCCATTACATGTAAACTAGAATGGTTACTTTAACAGACTGACAATTTCAAGCCTTGGGAAAGAGCTGGAATAACAAGTAGGAATCAAAACTAGTGCAACCACTTTGAAAAATAGTCTGGCATTATCCACTAAAACTGAAGATACACAAAAGTGTTCATAGCAGCATTATTCATAACTGCTGCAAAGTGAAAACAATTTGAATATCCATCCAGAAAAAGAGCAAAAAAATCAACCCTCATATATTTGTATAATAGAACATTCTGCAATGACAAACTACAGCTCCATCACACACAGATGAATCTCACAAAATAATGTTGAGTAAAAGCAGCCAGAGTAAAGAATACAAAGTAAATGGTTCCATTTACATAAGGTTGAAAAACTAGGCAAAACTAAACCACCAACTTAGGTTGCAACCTTAGGTAGAAAAGTAAGAAAGTGATTATCGTAAAAGTCAGGGCAGAGATTACTCCAGTGAAGGAGTAAAAGTATAGTTCATATGGAGGGAGTTTAAGGAGGGCTTTCTGCAGCACTGAAAATTGTCTATTTAATGACCTGAATTTTGGTTACGAGGCTTACGCTTTACAATCACTACATCAAAAAAAGATGCACTGGCACTTCCCTGGTGGCGCAGTGGTTAAGAAACCGCCTGTCAAAGCAGAGGACAGGGGTTCGATCCCTGGTCCAGGAAGATCCCACATGCCTCGGAGCAACTAAGCCCGTGTGCCACAACTACAGAGCCTGTGCTTTAGAGCCCCTGAACCACAACTATTGAGCCCACGTGCCACAACTACTGAAGCCTGTGTGCCTCGAGCCCTTGCTCCACAACAAAAGAAGTCACCACAATGAGAAGCCCATGCACTGCAACCAAGAGTAGCCCCTGCTCGCTGCAACTAGAGAAAGCTGGTGTGTGGCAACAAAGACCCAACACAGCCCATAAATAAATAAATAAATAAATTTATTTATTTTAAAAAAAGATGCACAGATCAATGACTTTTCTGTATGCATCAGAACAAAATCAAAAAGGTTGCAAATCAGAAAAAAGGTTTGAAAAAGTCCACTGGACCTGGTGACTGATTGGGTTTGGCGGGGGGGGGGCGGTGGGGGTAGGGTAAAGAAACAACCAAGGAAAACTCCTAGGTTTCTGACTTGCACAACTGTTTGCCTTTCACTGAGATAGGAAACAGCGTTTGCAGGGGAAGAACATGAATTAAACTTTGGACATGGTGAGTTTAACAGTACCTTTGAGACATCCAAGCAGAGATGTCCAGCAGTCAATTAGATATGCAGATCTTGAGCTCAGAGGAGAGGTCCAGGCCAGAGATATAAATTTTGAATTCATTAAGTTAAATCATGGACATGGATGTGATTGTTTAGGGAAAGAAGACTGACAAGAGGGTGTGGGTGTGGGGCTGATCCCTGGTATGTCAACATTTAATGGGCAGGTGCAGGAGGATAAACCAGTAAAGAAAACTGAGAAGGAACCAAGTGGTGGGAGGACAATCAAGAACATATCATGAGCCATTAAGCAAGGGAAGAGAACGTCTCATGAGTAATCAGTCATCCACTGCAGGTTGATGCATAATTAAGAAAACACACAGGTTATGTGCAATACTCAGCAAGCCAGTTTTTACTCTACCTCTCTCTGGCTGACTTGAGAGAAGCAACACTCCAAGAGAAAACCAATGTGTCTGAGAATGGTTGCAAGCTTTTGTGTTACCGTTAGAAATGAGGAATTAAGGCCCCTCTCACTCTTCTCCCTGATTCTCAGGAAGGAAGACAGATTTGGGAGCACTAATAGGTCTGTGTGCTGCTGGGTAGTATCACCCTGAAAAGGTCAGCACACAGGTGCGGGCTCACTTTTCTGCTTCTTCCATGTAACTGAAGTGGTATGAGACGCCTTCAGGAGAGGACTTCCTCTACTCCAAGTGAGAGCCAGGACTAAACCTACTACTAGGGTGGAAAAGGCCAGAGGCAGGTGGCCAAGACCAGATTAGCAGTCAGCCAGGGAAAAAGGGCTCTCTCTGGTTGCAAGGCCCTGAGCACTGACAGGAATGAGTTAGAGCAGCTTTGCCCACATCACAAGGGAAAGACCTAGCCACATTTGAAAACTGGGGAGATGGAGGGCGTCCATCTCATGGCCTGTTTCAGTTTGAAACAAATGAAGCCTAACTAAATTGATAAAAATAGCATCTCCATATGAAGCTGCTGGGCTCTGTAGTCTTTTGTTTTGGAGTTTGATGCCCCAATCCTAGTCAAGAATAAGATGCAAAGTATTTTTTTTTTAAAGGCTATTATTTTATTTATTTATTTATTTTTGGCTGCATTGGGTCCTCGTTGCTGCGCGTGGGCCTTCCCTAGCTGTGTGTGTGTGGGGGGGCTGCTTGTCATTGTGGTGGCTTCTCTCGTTGCGGAGCACAGGCTCTAGAGTGCAGGCTCAGTAGTTGGGGCGCACGGGCCTAGCTGCTCCGCGGCACATGGGATCCTTCCAGACCAGGGATCGAACCCCCGTCCCCCGCATTGGCAGGCGGATTCCCAACTACTGGGCCACCAGGAAAGTCCCAAGATGCAAAGTATTTTGGTTTTTCATTGCCAGTACAAATATTTAATATAAATCTCTCCTTTAGGGACCCTATAGACTTGAAAATAGTAGCTGTGGACCGGAGGGAATTCTAGTATTCCTGGATTCCACTGAAATACCACCATAAAATTTCTCAATTTCTATCACCACATAAATCTCATATAAAACAAAACAAAACAAAACCCACAATGAGCATCCAGGTTAAATTGGCATCAGATTAACAACTCCAGAATAAGTAGAAGGTCACAATATGTTTGTTCCTTGATATAAAGATTTTAATGAAGGTTGTCTGCTTCCCAAATTCATCTATAAATTCAGTGCAATTCTAATCAAAATCTCAATAGGATTTCTTTTTAGAGCTCATCAAAATAAATTCTCAAATTCACTTGAGACAATAAACGCATGAGAATAGCCAAGAAAAATATGAAAATGAGCATATTTGCTCTATCAGCTATCAAACTGTATTATATAAAAAGCCACAGGGGAAAGGGGTCTGTGGTAATGGAATTCTGCAAAAACATACACAAACACATCACTGGAACCTAACTGAGAATCCAGAAAGAGGCCCTACATACATAAGGAAATTCTTGCAGCATTTCAAATGTGGACAAGTCAGTAAGTGGAGTTAGGCAAAAGCCTATTAATTTAGAAAAAAGTAAGTTAGATCCCCACCTCACACCAGACAAAAAAAGTAAAATCCACACAAACTAAGAGTTAAATATGAAAAAAACAAATTTCAAACATAACATATGAGAGTTAAAAAAAAATCTTGGGATGGTAGAGATTTTGCTAAACAAGATTAAAAAAACAAAACAAAACAAAACTCAAAAGCTACAAAGAAGTCAAAGATGGGACCACATAAAAAGTTTAAACTTCTATATGAATAAATATACCATAAATGAAATTAAAAGACAAGTGAGAAACTAAGAGAAAGTATGTGTTATATAACAAAGGATTAACTACTGTGATATTCAAAGAATTCCTGCTAACCAATAAGAAAAAAAGACAACTCTGAAGGGAAAAAGATGGGTAAAGGCATGAACAGGCAATATCCAGAAGGACGATGAATGTCCATTAAACATATGTCTGTATAAAAGTTAGGTTACAGACTCATCTAACACCTGATAAGCTACATTCTAGATGATTAAGAAATTAATTTTTTCAAAACTAAGAGAAATTTTAAATATACATTCATCTGATATCAGAATGAGAAATGCCCTTCTAAACTTAAAACCTATGAAAAAAACTTACAAAGAAAAATAAATGTTATATACTTAAAAAAACCCATAGTACTGCAAAAATTAATGAAATAGAACTAAAATGGCAAAATTATTAAAAAATATAATAAAGTATTCATATCCTTTAAATATACAAAGCATTTGTCTTAATATAAAAAATTCTAAGATCTATACAGGCAAGACTGGAGAAGAAATACAAACAGCTATAAAATATGAAAACCATTAACCCTTGCTTATACTTAGGAGGAAAATGCAAGTCAAAATAATGAGATGACATCTTTCACACATGAAGTTGATAAAGGTCTAAAAAATGAGAATGTCTAATACTGGCAGGGATACAGGGCACTTGACGTTCTCTTACATTACCAGTGGAATTTTTAATGACATGAGAAAATAGTTGTGACATGTTAGATGAGGAAAAAAGATATAAAATACGTACAGCATGATCTCAACCATATTTAAAATAATAGCTAACTTTTATGAGCACTTACTTGTGTACCTAGCACTGCTAAGACCATTTACAGGTACTGGTGCATTGGTACACTTTATACTCACAACAATCCTGAGTTAGATGCTATTATTATCCTCATTTTATGGAGGAGGAAACTGCGACGAGACATCAATGTTTCAACCCAGTTACACTTGCTATAGAGCCTGTGATCGTAACTATAAGCACAATGCACAGAAGGAAATAAATTAAACTCCTAAGACAAAGTGTTGTTGAATATACTCCACTTAATTCCTATTTTGTAATGGATCTTCCATTATTTTACTTCTCAAATATGATTATTTTTAAAAGGTCAATAACCACATAACAGTGACAACAGCATCCTTGAAATGCCCCTAAGTTACAAAAGAAACTTTATAGATCACAATCCAAGGGATTTAAAATATTTTTTGGCAAAAGAAATTTTTTTCTAAATGAAAGTTTAAATGGATCTATGATATGAGAAACAGATTAAAGCAGTATCGCATTCTATCAGTGTATTTGAAAAGCTCAAATTTATGACATTGACAATGAAGCTCTTCTGATGAACACAAACTTCAAATTACAGATGATTGGGGCAGTCAAATTTGTTTTGTTTGACTGCCCAGAATCAAGAAAAACCTGATTCACAGAGAGTAGCAGATGCAAGTAAGAGTTTTTGTGATTCTTGGAAAAACAGCACATTAATGCTATCTAAGGATTTTATTACACCGGTCCAGAAGTCCAAGTAGAACATTTCTAAGTTAAATCTCTAATAATATTAGGAATAAGAATACTTGGTAAACACAAATATTTTGGTAAAAAATAAAAATCTTAAAATATATACTAATTATAACATCAAGACATTATATACAAGGCAGTCACATGTTATTACACAATGCAATGAGAGTTGTCCACAAGAGTAAATTTGCTCATATAATTTTACGTGAGCAAATAAGCACTGGCCTGAATTTTTAAAAGACCAATATAAAGCTACAATCTTTCCAATCAATAAAAATCTTTAAAATTCAATTATATGCACAAAGAAAGCAAGAAACGCTATTATAAGGATTGCTATCTGGCTGTTGGCTTTATGGATAATTTTCATTTTTTTTCTTTTTGCTCACTTCCTCTCAAACACCCTAAATATACTGCCTTTTTTTTTTTTTTGCTTTTTTACTTTTTTAATTTAATTTTATTTTTTTATTTTTTTCAGATCTTTATTGGAATGTAATTGCTTTACACTGTTGTGCCAGTTTCCACTATACAACAAAGTGAATCAGCTGTATTTATATATATATCCCCATATCTCCTCCCCTTGAGCCTCCCTCCCACCCTCAGGAATTCGAAAAAAATGTATAGGAAGGTCCCAAGGACCCTTCACCTAGCTTCCTTCAATGGCAATAGCTTACATAACTCTAGTATAAGATCACAACCAGGAAACTGACCTTGGTACAATCCCCAGAGTTTACTCATATTTTACCACTTCTACGCTCGTGTGCATGTGTGTTCTATGCAATTTTATCACATTTGACATTTGTAGCTTTGAGTAACCACAGTTGAGATACAGAACTGTTCCCTCCCCACAAAGCTCCCTCAAGCTGCCTCCTTAACCACCCTTTTCCCCATTCCTAACTCCTAGCAACAACTAATCTATTCTCCATAATTTTGTTATTTGAATAATGTTACGTAAATGCAATCACATAGAATGTAAACTTTTAAGAGTGACTATTTTTTTTACCTAGATAACCTGGTAGTACAAATCAGTGGTCTCTAATGTGTTAAAAATTGAGCATGATATATATCTGAGTGTATATAAATGTTTATAACGTTTTAAAGTTTACAATGTTAAAAATGTGACTCAAATGGTTATGAAATCCCCGCTGTACCACCACAGAACTAGGATTCTGGGAAATGAATTTTAAAAATTGATAATCTAATACACGTCTAATGCAATCTAGTACAAACACAGTACAGAAGAGAAACCCAAGGCATAGTGCTTGTAAGTCTTATCTATGTTTACAAGAACACGTGGCTTACAAGAATGCCTGGTTTTGCATTTTCCTGGCCAAGCACTAGATTCCAGTCCTTTCCTAACCCAAGTAAGTCTCTATTACATTCAAATATGATCATTTGCTATTCCCCCCAAAATGGTCATTGTTTTCTGCCTTTCCTTGTGTTGTTTCCTAGAATTCTTCCAAATCATCAAGGAAATGAATACCTCTTAAATTCCTGGTTCTGGTGATTTAGGCCCACCACACCCCAGGCCCAATTCTTCTGTCTTTATGTGCAGTAGGTCCTTATGACTCAACACCTCTCTCAGGAAGGACTAGCCCACCCTAGTACAAATTCAAACTAACTCTTCTTTCCTCCTTTACACCTCCAGGTACCTAGATCCACTTTATCTTTCTTCTCTCCGCTACTCGGCTGTTAGGTCTTCCTGATAGCTGACCCCATTGTGTATCTGTTCACTAACTAGGTGTGACAAATGTCATATCTTCACAAGTTTAGGCTTAGAAGGCAAACACTCCATGGATTTACTTCTTGAAAACCGTGCCTTCATAGTAATGTCCTTGCTTTTCCAAAAAGAGTGCTCTCAATAAGTAAAACCTAAAACACAAATACTAGGCATTTTGACATACAGACGCAAAAAAAAAAAGGCATAGATATTTGCATATTTTTAAAAATTTGGCTGATATGGCTATCACTATATCTATATCAGACCAAAGGAATTTAAAGTAGTGGTAAAAAGCCAGACTGCCTGGGTTAAAATGTGGCCTCTGCCACTGTATTATCTAAAAAAGTTTCATTCATATTCTGTGTGCCTCAATTTTCTCATCTGTAAAATGGTGATAAAAGTGCCTCTTAGGACAGTTGTGAGAATCAATACATGTAAAGCATTTAGAACACTGCCTAGCACACAGTAAACAGTATCCAAGTATTAACAATTGTCTCTAATGCACGGCAATCCAGGTTCACCTCTCTGTGATATCTCTCTATTCTCCTTACATTCTTTGCAGTTCACACTGCTCCTGAAATTTCTATACCAAGAGACAGTGGTCACGTAAGAATCTGTATTTTATTTATTAAATTCACCTTGGTCAGAACTCACTAGTAGAACAAATTTTCTTTTACATAGTAGCAGTTATTAACATTCTACCAAACGTGAATGTAAGCGCTTAAAATATGGTGGTAACGGAAAGAATGCGAGCAAAGAGTAAAGTACAGCGCAGAACAGAGAATATGGTAGCTTTATGTTTAAAAAAATAGGGAGACTAATATGGTCACATTTATGTCGTATATGCATGAAACGTCTCTGTAAAGTTTCATGGGAGGAAAGGGAGAACTACAAGTCTGGGAAGGGTCATGAAGGGGACGGTTCATTGTGTATGCTTTAGTATCTTTCAAATTTGAAGCAGTGAATATACTATCTATATAAGAATTTCATTTTAAAAATGGAGTTGGGGGGACTTCCCTGCTCACACAGTGGTTGAGAATCGCCTGCCAATGCAGGGGACATGGGTTCAATCCCTGGTCCAGGAAGATCCCACATGCTGAGCTCGTGGGCTGCAACCACTACTGAGCTCGTGGGCTGCAACCACTGCAGCCTGTGCCCCTAGAGCCCATGCTCCACAACAAGAGATGCCACCACAATGAGAAGCCCATGCACTGCAAGGAAAAGTAGCCCCTGCTTACTGCAACTAGAGAAAGCCTATGTGCAGCCACGCAATGAGGACTCAATGCAGCCAATCAATCAATCAATCAATTTTAAAAAATAAAAATAAAAATGGAGGTGGGGTGGGGGTGGTCCCGCTAAACAAGTACTCTGGAAACCAGGCTTCTAGTCCCAATCTGCCACTAACCTCTGAGTCTAGCTGAACTAAGCAAGGGGCAGCAAAGATTCCTAGGTTCTATTCTAATTCTAAAAATGTAAATCAAAGAGGGGGACAGTAAACAGATGGTACTATTTTTAAGACATGAGAGGGATATTAGTCCAACATTTTGCAAAATAAGGCAACTTTTTGAGGACATGAATTGTCACGCCTATTCATCTTTCAAAACCATTTCTTTCTTACATAACAGCTCTTCTTAGAAGGGGTCTAATGCAATGTATAGGAAATACCTATAAAGAATATTCTGCACATTATATTGTGTCTCTTGCCACACTTAGAGCTGTTTTAAATGGACTTTAAGTCTTTTTACTATGCCATGGAGTGAGCAACAAAGTACACTAACAATTTACATTTAAAATACATAAACGACTATACCTAAAACACGTAACGTGTACTACTTAAAGGTGTTTATGATCAGACACTGCAAAACATAATCATACCACCTCCAGTCAATAACGGCTGTAGCTAAATGAGTACATACTGTGTCCAAGTATCCTCCACTTATTTACTCCATGTATCCTCTTTAATCCTACCCATTCATCTGGCAAAGTAGGTTTTAATATCCCCATTTAACATGAGAAGCAACTGTGGCTCCATGAAGATGAGTGACTAGCTCGAGGCCACAGTCCAACAAGTGGAAGAGCTAGGCATCTGCCCAGAATCCTGGGATCTGAATTCAGGGCACCAGACAGGGATTAGCTGGCAGGCTGGTGCAGACGTGCAACAAAGTTTCTAGTAACTTGAATAAAAATGAGGAAAAATAAGAAGAAAGTAAACTTTTTAATAAAGTGAAATGATTCAATTAAAAGATCTTTCATACTGAGATTCAGTTCTTTCTAATTATTTGAGTTAAAATATCCTTCCTTACAATGAAATGACAGTGACAGTAGATGTTGGTGTGGGTTACTATTGCTGTTTTTATTGACTATAGCTGGCAGAACTAGCACCTCTATTGCAGCCTCCCAATTTGGGGCGGGGAGCGGGGGGAATACTTTTCTTGAAATCCAAACATCTGGGAACTACCTCCTTAGACAATGATGCCTCCCCAAACAAGAGGACTTTATACACACACACACCCCCACCCCCCCCACACACACCCCCACCCCCCCCACACACATACACCTCTCAAGATTCTCTCATTAATCTCTACTTTATTTATATACATCTAAGGACTGAGAAATGAGAATAAAGTGAGTTTCAGTAATCCAAAATCACGTGAGTTAACACTGGATTCTGGCAGAGAATGTTCCTCAGAATTTCATTGGTTAATTTTTCTCATCTATCTTTAATTCTACTCACTCACATCTGGGCTCAAACTTTCTGGTCCTAAAATAGTCATGTTTTGGGACTTCCTTGGCAGTCCAGTGGTTAAGACTCTGAGCTTCCAACGCAGGGGGTGCGGGTTCGATCCCTGGTTGGAGAACGAAGATCCCACGTGGCCCAGTGGCATGGCCAAAAATAATAATAAAAAAACCCAATTCTTTTAAATAATAAAATAGTCACTTTTTTTTTTACTACTACTGCTAACTGGTAATCAATACTTAAGTCAAATAAAAAGAACTACTACTCGAGGTCTCCAATAATCTGCTTTTATTGAAAGCCTTTTTTGGGCTTCCTAGGTGGGGCAGTGGTTAAGAATCCGCCTGCCAATGCAGAGGACATGGGTTCGATCCCTGCTCCAGGAAGATCCCACATGCCGCGGAGCAACTAAGCCCGTGTGCCAAAAAAAAAAAAGCCTTTTTCACTTTGACAAAATAAAAACTTTTACGTTTGGTCTACCTACTTCCAAAAGAAAACTGGTCTATAAATCAGACTCAAGCCACTTTAACTTCCAAATTTTTGTATCTCCATTACATAACACACACACACACAGAGTACATACATATGTTATGTATGTATGTATTGATATATATGGTTTTGCAAGTAGTTTATAAACAGGTTGGTCAAACTGGATAAATTTCTTGAATTTTATTGTGTACATGGCAAATAAGCTATTTATTCCCCTTACTGGCATGTCTTATTTTTTACCTATCTTCCTTTAGTGAGCATCAAATTTAAAATATTCTGTGTACACAGCTACACAATTAAACGTTAGTGTCAGTCACAACATATTAAATTCAGATTTAAAACTATAAAGAGATCTAGATATTTTTAATCTCATAGTATACTTTATATATAATCTCATTTGATGGTAGTTATATTATTTTATGGCGCTTAATTAAAAAGAAATCAACACAAAAACCTGGATCATTCAAGACACATAACGGAAAATATTTGTAATCTATACTTATTACATGGTTCAAAAACATTCTTTTTAAAAGGAAAACCAATTTTAAGAACTTAAACATACAGTCTGGATAACATAAAGCACTCTTTTCATGTCCAAATGTTAAAGGGTCTAGTTAAATTTATTATAGACTACAGTGTTTCCAAAAGCTAAAATTGGTAATAATTCTGTCTAAATTCCCTATTAATCTAATATCAAAAGTTATTTTTATTCCTTTTTTCAAATACCTGAAATATACTGCTGCACAGTCTTTTCATTCTATATTTAGTCAGCTAACTTTGCATGCAAGGTACTTTAAGTATAAAAGTCCTTTCCAATGGATAGTGAAAATAATATAAAAATGTTTGCATAAAATACACTCAGTGGTTCTCAAAGGGTACCTGAGAGTCTAATAGGTCTATTAACTTTGTTCAAAATACCCAACAACAAAGTGAGCTTTTTGTCACATTGACATATTTAAACTGTTAACTGGTATCTACATTTTAAACACATTATGTTTAATGTAGCAATAATGATGACTATTTTCCCACTAAAAAGCTACAGGATTTTGGTTTAAGGGCAAATGAGAAAGAGTACCTGGCTTACCAAGAAGGCTGTCTAAGTGGAAGAGATCAGCAGCCTGAAGTTTGTAAAGAGTAACAAGACAAACTCCAGTGCTAGGTTGTTCATGTAATCACCAATATGTAGGTCAAAATAAACCAGTGAGCTATACATTACTGTCTACCTAGTAATTTACAGATCAACATGAGAGGAAGAAACTGCTCAAATGTGACTACTGTTAACAAACCCAAAATATTCAGCACAGTATGTCTCTATTAAAATTATAACCTATCAACTGTGAAATAATTTCTTTCGCTTTTGCTACTTTTAAAAAATGAACCCTCCTCAATTAAATTAAAAAAAAAGCAGCCACTTTTAAGATGTAAATTACTCTTTTTTTCAAAGTAACTTGCCCAGAAAAACCTAATGCAGAAAATGAAGTGTAAGAGATAAATCAACTACAACATTTAAAAAAACCTAAAATTATACGTAAAGCAAACCAATCCCTTCAGTTTACCAATGCGTGTGTTTTTAATCTTCGGTGGGTATTCTAGTATAATAACCAACAACGTTCAAAAGTCACCCTAATACCCCAAACATCATCACTACACATGACATACTCATATTTTACTCAGATTGAGCTTAGATCAGATCCAAACTCAGGCCATTTCCCCCTCCCGGGCACACTGAAATATACGAGGGGGAATCCAAGAAATCAGATATGTTAAGTGCCGGTATCGCCTTCCAGAGTAGGGTCAAATTCGTGTTTGCCCGCAAATGTCACTGTCTCAAGAAGTCTGCAAATTCTCATCAGCGCTACAGAGTACAAAGAGGCCTGACCACGGAAACACCTGTCCTAGCACCGGGAAGACAGTGGGAAATGCAACCCCCGAGCCCACGCCGCGGGCAGCAGCAGCGACCTCGGAGGAGGGGTGGACACTGACCTCACGGCTCCCCCGGGCAGGGTCCCACACCCCCGACCCGCCTCCCTGGGCGAGAACCAGGAAATCTGTCAAGCCGACCGGGACCCACCCTCTGCGAGCCCCGCTCGCTCCTTCCCGGCCCGGCCCCAGCCTGCCCGACTGCTCCCGGTCCGCTCCGGCCTCCCGGCTGCACTCTGCCACCTCATCCCTCCTTGCCGGTCTCGCGGCCCCGCCACCTCAGCCCCGGCGGCCTGGACCCGGGCCGCCCCACCCCGGCCGCCGCCCCCCCGGCCCCGGCCAGGCTCACCGCGCCGTCGGTCCCTTCGCGGCCGGGTCCCCGCCGCCCCCCCAGGCCCGACCCCCCGCCGCGCGCTCCCCACCCCCGGCCTCCGCCCTCGCCCCGCTCGGCCGCTCCCGGCCCGCTCCCCCCAGCCGGGCTACCTGGAGGCAAGGGCGGCGGAGCACTTCACCCAGGGCCCCAGGTCGCAGAGGGCCTGGTGCTCGGGGTCCCGCTCCTTTTCCCGCTCCACGTGGTAGGCGTAGATGGAGAGCAGGATCCCGGCGGCGCACACTGCATACCGGGCCACCCGTTCCCAACGCGGCACGGACACTCTCAGCAGGACGGGCGCCGCCATCTTCCCCCCTCCGCCACCGCCGCCGCCTCCCTCGCCGCCGCCGCCGCCGCCTCCCTCCGCCTCCACCTCAGCCGCCGCCGCCGCCCGTCGGGGCCCGACCCAGCCGCTGCCGCTACCACCGCCGCCTCCGCCGCCGCCGCCACCGCCGCCGCCGCCGCCGCGCCCCATTGGCTCGACCGCCTCCTCCGGGCCCCGCCCCCACAGGCGCGCGGCCCAACCGCCCCTGAAGGAGAGAACCCAGCGGGGCGGGGAAGGCGCGCGCGGGCGCGGAGGGAGGGGGCGGGGCACGCAACCGCCCGGGAGGCCGGCCGGCGGGCGGAGCCAGGGGCCGCGCGGCGCGCGCAGCGGGCGGGGCCGAAGGAGGGGCGGAGCCAGGAGGTGGGAAGGGCGGGGCTCTGAGACGGGTGGGGCGCTATGACGGGCGGGGCGGCGGGGCGGGGCGGCGCGGGCGGGCCCTAGGGTACTCGGTGCAAGGAATACATTTCAAAGATACCACCGTGTGTGACTGGATAAGCCCTTGGCCCCACCTCCTGCGGGTGGTAATCAATTGCCATACTTTCCGCCTTTTTTGCCACTATCACTTAATATTTTCTGACCCAATCCAAATTAACCTCGGCTGTTGCCCGGAGCTCCAGAGCCAAGCTCCAGAGCCACACTTATATTACCTGATCTTCCCCATCACTGCCTTCCTGCACTTCGTGTTCCAACAAGTGCAAACTTAACAATTTTTTCTTTTTTCTTTTTTTTTTATTGGCTGTGCTGGGTCTTCATTGCTGCACACGGGCTTTCTCTAGTTGTGGCGAGCGGGGGCTACTCTTTGTTGTGGTGCACAGGCTCCTCATTGTGGTGGCCTCTCTTGTTGCAGAGCACGGGCTCTAGGCACGTGGGCTTCAGTAGTTGTGGCACATGGGCTCAATAGTTGTGGCGCACGGGCTTAGTTGCTCCACGGCATGTGGGATCTTTCTGGGGCAGGGATCGAACCCGTGTCCCCTGCACTGGCAGGGGGATTCTCAACCACTGCGCCACCTAGGAAGTCCCTTAACTATTTTTTTAAACAGTATTTCTGAATACCTTGCTTCCCTGTGAGCTGAATTTGAGATGGCTTAACATAATTCATGTCATAAAGTATAAAAATGAACTAAAAAATCAGGACAAAGAAAAAGACAAATCAAAATAAAAGGGAAGACCAGGAGTAAGAACACAGACAAGCAGGCCATAGAGTATCACATAACTATTAAAACCGAACCATAAATTTGGCTCTGAGCTTCCTGGTGGCCAAAACTAAAAGAAAAATACATGTATGTTATTCTCACTGTCTCTAAGAAGAAACACACTGTTCTTGGAGATTGCTAGCTCTTTCCTAGTTGCAGCTGTCCAAGAGATTTCAGTTTTATACAGTGATTTTGAGTAATTGATGTCTTTGTGTTAGTTATGTATTATTGGGTAACAAATTACCCCAAACTTAGCAGCTTAAAACAAACAAAAAAACACAAAAATCCTGTTTGTTTTCTCAGTTTCTGTGGGTCAGGAATCTGGGTGTTGCTTAGCTGGGTTCCCTCGCTCAGGATCTCTCACAAGGATGCAGTCAAGATGTTGCCTAGGGCTGCAGGCATCTCAAGGCTGGGGAATCCTCTTTCAAGCTCACTCACAAGTCTGTTGGCAGGCCTCAGGTCCTCTCTGGCTATTGGCTGGATCCATCAGTTCCTGGCCACTTGTACCTCTCCATAAGAGGCTGCTAGTTTCCCTTAAGGCAAGGGATCAGAGAGAGGGAAAAGGAAGTCACAGTCTTTTTTGTAACCTAATCTCAGAAGAGACAGCCCATCACTTTTACATATACTATGACTTAGAAGCTAGCCCACAACATAAGTGTCCATGGATGGATGAATGAATAAAGGAAATGTGGTATGTACCCACAATGGAATATTATTCAGCCACAAAAAGAAGGAAAGTCTACCATTTGACACAACATGGACAAACCTTGAGGGCATTATGATAAGTGAAATAAATCAGACAGAGAAAGACAAATACAGTTGACCCTTGAAAAAGGCAGGGGTTAGGGGCACCGCTCCCCCCCTCCCCCGCACAGTCGAAAATCCACATATAACTTAACAGTTAGCCCTCCGTATCCGAGGTTTCACAGCCACAGATTCAACCACCTGGGAGCGTGTAGTACTGCACTATGTGTGTATTGAAAAATGTCCATGTGTAAGTGGACCTGTGCAGTTCAAACCTGTGTTGTTCAGGTGTCAACTGTACTGTATAATCTCACATGTGGAATCTAAAAAAGCTGAAATCACAGAAACAGAGTTGTTTGGTGGTTGGCAGGGGCTGGCGGGTGGAGCAAACGGAGAGAGGTTGGTCAAAGGGCACAAACTTCCAATTATAAGATGAATAAGTTCTGGAGGTGTAATGTACAGTATGGCATCTATAGTTAATGATATTGTATTGTATACGTGAAAGTTGCTAAGACAGTTGCTAAATCTTAAGCGTTCTCATTCCCTCCCTCCAGGCAAAAAAAAAAAAAAAAAAGTAATTATGTGAGGTGATGTGTGTGTTAACTAATCTTATTGTAATAACCATTTCACTATATATGTATATTGAATCATGTTGTACATCTTAAACTTCCACAATGTTATATGTCAATTATATCTCAATAAAACTGGGGGAGAAAAAAGAAGCTAGTCCCTAGGTCCAGTCTACACTCAAAGGGAGGGGATTACACAGAGGTATGATTACCAGGAGGGGGATCACTGGGAACATCTTAAGGCTGCCTACCACAGTCCTCAAAAAGATCGCCACTCTCACTCTCCGGTGGTTTTCATGTAACTGAGTGGACTCATTCTCCTGCTGCCCCCATCCTTCCTTTACTCACTTGGTGAGAACTACTGATTATCTGGCTACTTTCACTCATCATTATGTCTGTGAGGCTTATCCATGTTATTGTACACAGCTGTGTAACAGTCCATTATATGACTAACCACAACTTTATCCAATCTGTCCACTCTTGATGGACATTTGGCTAGTTTTTAGCTATTATGAATAACACTTCTATGCACATTCTGTAAATTATGAATAACACTTCTATGCACATTCTTTTGGTGGCTATATGATCTCATGTCTATTGGGAGTACATCCACAGGGTGGAATTAGAGTCAGACAGTATTAGTAAGTACTGCCTCAGTCAATTCAGGTCCTCCAAGGAGAGAGGTCAAAGTGAAATCAGATGTGTAAGAGATTGACCGGGGGGGGGGGGGGGGGGAGGGCAGTGACTGTGAAGGATAAAGAAGACAGGGAACAAGAGCAGGCATCAAAGCCTTCAGATCACAAAGCAGGTCTGACCACTGTGAAAGCTTTGCATCTCAGCCAGGCTGACAGGGAGCAAGGCAGGAGTGTCCCTGACCTAGCAGTCGTGCCAGGCGCAGTCATGGCCTGGGAACAGCCTGAGCATGAATGCTGTGATTGACCCAAAGTTGTGGCCGCTGAAGGCTACTGGCCAGCTAGCCTCTTTGCAGCAGACTCTCTTGAAGGGAGACTGACTAGTGTGCCACCAGGGCCACCACACTACCAAACAGTTTTCCAAAGCGGTTGTACCAATTGAAGTTCCCATTAGCAAAGTATGAGAGTTCCGGGTACCCTGCATCCTCACTAACCCTTGGCGAGGTCAGTGCTTTCAGTTTTAGACAATTTGGTGGCTCCCTAGAGGGACTGTGAAGGTTTTAAATTTGCCTTTCCCTGAAGACCAATGAATTTGAGCACCTCTCCTATGCTTATTGCCTACTTAGATGTTCTCTTTTGTGAAGTGCCTATTTAAGTCTTTTTTGCACTTTAAAAAGTAGGTTGTCTTCTTCTTCTTGGTTTATAGAAAGTCTGCTATATTCTGGACACAAATCTCTGTCAATATGTGTATTGCAAATATCTTCTACACTGCGGCTTGCCCTTTCCCCCTCTTTATGGTGTTTTTTGCTGAACAATTGAAGAGACTTCTTTGAATTTCTCATACACATTCTACTACCTTCATCTTGGAGCTTTCAAACTCCTACTTACCCACAGCTTAGATATCTCTTTCTCCTGGAAGGCTTTCCCACTTCTACTGTAATAATTGGGACTCCGGTGACACAAAGCTGGCTCACCAGGCCAGGGATTCAAACCCCATCAAAACTCTCTCTGTCTACTTTACCTCTATGTGTCAATTTTGTTCTCTCAGGCCAGTTTTTTGACTATAGAAGGAAAAGTTCCTCCATTTGCATCTTTGTTTCCTCCTGCCAAGAAGGGACTGCCTCTCCTCCCTTAAATCCAATTTTTAAAATCCTAATGAAGAATTCAGACAGCTTGACCAGCCTCAGATCACTCATGAACCCTGTGCCTAGAAAAGAAAGAGTGGTTAAGATTTCACCTTCCAATGCCGGGGGTGGGGGTTCAATCCCTGGTTGAAGAGCTAAGCTCCCGCATGCCTTGTGGCCAAAAAACCAAAACATAAAAAAGAAGCAATATAGTAACAAATGACTTTAAAAGCAATGGTCCACATCAAAAAAACAATTATTAAAAAAGAAAAGAAAGGAAAGAGTGCTGGAGATGGCAGCCCCCACAGACCTACAAGAGAGTCTATGAAAAACCAGTTCTCCCCAAAAAACAAGAAAGTGCTGTTCCCAGAAGCAGGAAGGGGTAGCTGTGCAGACCCAGCAGGAGGAAGCTGCTGTGGGAGGAAGCCCAGGGAGGCTGTCACGGTTGGGGGCTCACAGGGAAGAGCCCTTGTCTCTGTACAGAAGATGCTTCTCTTCTCTGTAAAGCGGTTCATGAACTTTTCTGTAGTGCCAAGTGGCAGCTGAGACCTGTGCTTGGTGGGTACAACTCTGGGAGGTCACCTCGTGCCAATCCAAGAAGGTAAACTTCAAAACTTGTACACAGGGAATTCCCTGGTTGCCCAGTGGTTAGGACTCTGTGCTTTCACTGCTGAGGGCCCAGGTTCCATCCCTGGTCAAGGAACTAAGTTCTTGCAAGCCGTACAGTGCGACCAAAAAAAATTAAAATTAAAAAAATAATAATAATAAATAAATAAATAAACTTGTACATAGATGGAAACTTCATACATTGCTAGTGGCAATGTAAAATGGTACAACCTCTCAGAAAACAGTTTGGCAATTTCTCAAAATGTTAAACATAGTTACTATGTGACCCAGCAGTTCCCCTCCTGGATATATTCCCAAGAGAACTAAACACATGGGTCCACACAAAAACTTGTACATGAGCATTCACAGCAAATGTGATGTGTGATGCTTCTGAAAGGCTAGATTTCCAAAGTCTTCAACACCAATATTCTGCTCTTTTTTCTTCCCTATTATGGAGGATTGGATTTCTCAAGATGGCGATAACAAGAAATCCCGTCCTACATGCTCTTCTTCATTGTGATGTTGGCCCTGCTCCCATCCAGAGTCTGGGGCTGTGCTCCCTCCCCTTAAATCTGAGAGAGTCTGACTGTGGCAGAAATGATGCTCTGTGCCTTTTGAGGCCAGATTATAAACCACTCCTCCATGGTCTTCTTGGGCTTGCTTGTTGAACCCAGACGCCACGCTATGAGGAAGCCCAGGCCACACAGAGAGTCTGCATTTAGATCTTCAAGCCAACAGCCCCAGGTGTCAACTGACAGCCAGCATCAGTCGCCAGACATGAGACTAAAGAAGCCTTTAAGATAACTTCAGACCCAGCCATGGCAACAGCATCAGAGACCCAAGTGCAAACCACCTAGCTGAATCCAGTCAACTCCCAGAACCATGGGAAAAAAAAGAGATTATTGCTTTAAGCCTCTAAAGTTTGGGGTTTATATGTTATGAAGTAAGAGTAATTGAAACACGCTTCTTTCCTTCTAGCTCACTGATTCTCTCACTCACCCAACCTAGTCTCTCCCTAGAGACCTGCTGTGTCCTAATCAACGTTTTCCCATAGTCCCAGCAGGAGATAGGTTGGGACATCTCCCTGATCTTCATGACTATTTCCAGACCATTTTTCATCCTGCTTGGTTACTCTAAATGTTTCTCTATTCTCCCGCACTCTATCACCTTAAATACTCAATCTATGTGACTGTAGCAAGCCCTAACTTTACAGGGTTCCCTCCCTAAGAGTTTGTGAAATTCTCCAAGGAGGGTCACACGCTACCCATAAAAAAGATGAGTTAATTTGTCTGTGGTCCACACACCAGCCAGCAGTGAAGCCAAATACAAACTGCACCTGGCCCTCCCCACACAGAACACTTCCTCTTCTTGCATACATTTTCTACACTATATGAGGACGAGAACACTTTTGAGCTAGTCAATGTGCATGCTTTCTGTTTAAAGGAAAACAATAAATAACTCCCTGCCAAGTTGCTGAATTCCTAGTGGTATTGAAACCCAATGCCCCTAAAAGGGATTTCCCTTATCGAATCCATGATTAATCTCTCTCCAAAACTTTATTCCCTTTCTTGTCCCCTCTGACCTCAATCCTCCGCTAACTGAGCATTCATCACAGTCAGATGACAAGAATGACTATTGTCAATAATATCGTTAATGAGCTAAAATTGCTATTATAGACATCATCTTAATGTATAAACTCAGGTTGTTTCTTCAGAGCAAGGTGAGCTAATGGACCACCCCAGCCATGGACCACCTGGCCAGAGAATCATACAGCAGAAACATCCTGACTCCTAAAACTACGATTAAGAAATGTCACAGAAAGCAACCAACTCAGCCTGCTTTATTTGTGAAACAAGGAAATGAAGGCTTACTTCTCTTAAAAGGAAAAAAGAAAGAAATGTCACAGAAAATTGGTGTAGCCACAAAGGAAAACAGTATAGAGGTTCCTTAAAAAACTAAAAATAGAGTTACCATATGATCCAGCAATCCCACTCCTGGGCATATATCCAGAAAAAATGAAAACTCTAATTCGAAAAGATACATGCACCCCAATGTTCATAGCAGCACTATTTACAACTGCCAAGACATGGAAAAAACCCAAGTGTCTATCAACAGACAATTGGTTTAAGAAGATGTGATACACACACACACACACACACACACACACACACACACACAGAGAGGAGTATTACTCAGCCATAAAAAAGAATGAAACTGCCATTTGCAGCAGTGTGGATATAAAGACAATATCCACTTCATACTAAGTGAAGTAAGTCAGACAGAGAAAAACAAATATTGTATGATATCACCTTACATGTGGAATCTAAAAAATAATACAAATGAATCTATATACAAAATAGAAACAGATTCATAGACAGAGAAAACAAACGTATAGTTCCCAAAGGGGCAAAGGAGTCAGGGCGGGGTGGGGGGGAGGGATAAATTAGGAGTATGGGATTAAGAGATATAAACTACTATACATAAAATAGATAAGTAGCAAGGATGTACTGCATAGCACAGGGAACTATACTCAATATCTTGTAATAACCTACAATGGAAAATAATCTGAAAAAATATATATATAACTGAATTGCTTTGCTTTACACCTGAAACTAACACAATATGGTAGATCAACTATATGTACTTCAGTTTAAAAAATGTCACAGAAATGTCACAAGATGATGATTAATCTCAGCCTTTGTTCTTCCCCTTTAAAGAATCCCCAAACTCAAAGCTCAGGATGGAATGGATCTGAGGCTTGTCTCCCACTCCCTTGCTTGGTGCCCTGTAACTGCAGTAATTCCTTACTTCGCTGCAAACATCCACTGGCAGTTTGGCTTTCTGCACCAAAGTCACATAAGCCCTTTGCTCAGTTTCAGGATCAGGTGTTAAAAACAGTTGTCTTCAAATATAACTCCTATGAATGTTTATCCTTTGTTTATTTTAAAACTTCCTAATTAGAGGCTTTCCAAGATACTCTGTGAACTCAACAATTCAGAGGAAGCCCAAGAATAAATTATTCAAAAATAATTAACAGGGACTTCCCTGGTGACGCAGTGGTTAAGAATCCACGTGCCAATGCAGGGGACACGGGTTTGATCCCTGGTCAGGAAAGATCCCACATGCTATGGAGCAACTAAGCCCGTGCACCACAACTACTGAGCCTGGGTGCCACAGCTACTGAAGCCTGTGTCCCTAGAGCCCCTTCTCCACAACAAGAGAAGCCACAGCAATGAGAAGCCCAAGCACCACAACAAAGACCCAACACAGCCAATAAATAAATAAATAAATAAATAAATAAATTTAAAAAAAAAATTTAAAAATTAACAAAAGGCTTTACCTTCTCTGATAATTTAGTTGGCAATCTTTTTTTCTAGTATAGAAAATATTTTTTAGAAGAGGCCTCTCTGTGTTAGGAACAAGGCTTCTTCTAGCACTCTTTGGGCCAAGGGGATAGGGATAGTACCTGCCTCAAAGAGTTTGAGGAGGGTTAAAGGCATGGTGTTTGGCTCATAGTAAGTGTCCAATAAGTGCTAACTATTGTCATCTTAATCTTTGTCTCTATGGGTAAAACAAAAATGAAGCATTTGGTGAAATTTAATCCTTCCAAAAGCGATGGCTTAAAATAAAGTGCTGTTTGAAAACTAAAATTATCATATTGGGTAAATGCTATCCAAAATTTAACTGATCTATATTTCAATAACTCCATGAAACACACAAACTTGAGTAGTTACTTAGAAGAACATTTAACAGCTAATTTTTTTTTTCTCCACACTGTGAGGCTTGTGGGATCTTAGTTCCCCAACCAGGGACTGAACCCCACACCCTCGGCAGTGAAAGCAAGGAGTCCTAACCACTGGACCGCCAGGGAATTCCCTTAACAACTAATTTAAAGTGCAGATTGCTGGACTTTGCTTCTTCCCTGATTCCCAGCAGAGGAGAAATCTAGGAATGTGTATTTTTGTCAAGTCCTCTAGGTGATCCTTACGATCAGGCAACTTCAGGCAGTAACACTGATTGGAGGGTTAATGAGTCCATGGGGAGGCTGATTAGTGAGCCCTACCTTGAATATTCTCCACATTAAATGATGTTGGCCATAGAGCAGCTGTTTTCCATTCGAATGTGCTCAAAAACCACCTAAAGAGTTGTTAAAAATTCAGATTCCTGGTCCTATCGCCACGAGATTCAGATTCAGAGATGGGGGTGGGGGGCACCCAGGCATCTACATTTTTCAACCAGCCCCTCCCCTCGAGGGTGAGTCTTTGAGAAGCACTTTCAACTCTGGTCATTGACATGTTGGAGAGGAGCCAGACACATTTTTTAAAAGAAAAAGTCTGACTTTGCTGTGGAGTTTGAATTTCTCAGACCCCATCAGAAGAGCAGGTATCAACAAGGTGACATTAACATTATAGCTGAGTCTTGTGAATTTTGAACACCAGATGACTGTGTAATAATCTGTTCTCCTCCCCGGGTATATCTGGAGATCTCAAAAAAAGTGTCTTCATGTACACATGTGTTGTCTTTTCATTCACTGCACTGACAGTTCAAATCTCAGCTCTATTACTTGTTACTTATCTATTGCTGCATCTCAAATTATCCCCAAACTTAGTCGCTTAAAACAGCAACAACTGTTTTGTTATTTCTCACAGGTTCTGTTGGTTGGGAGTTTAAGAAAGGCTTGGTTGGCACAATGTCTCCCCATCTGGTTGAAATCAGTGTAGTTAGAACTGGAACAGCAGGGGCAAGGAGCAGCAGTGGCTGGCTGGGTATCTCTCACTCTCCCTCTTATGTAGTTTCAGGACATTTCTATGTGGTCACTCCACATGGGTTATCTTGAGCTTCCTCACAGCGTGGTGGCCTCAGGCCACTCCTTCCGGGGCATCTCAGGGCTCCAGGGTAAGTGTTCCAGTAAACAAGTTGCAAAGGGCATCTCCTTTTCTGACCTAGCCTTGGAAGTCACACTGCCTTGTTTCTGCTGCATTCTGTAGGTTACAAGAGAGTCAGAAGCTTGCCCAGACTCAAGCGGTGGAAAATAGATCCCATCTCTCAATAGTATGAGGATCAAGGGTGCATTGCAGAATAACATGTGGGTTACGCAATATTGTGGCAGCTGTCTTTGGAAAGCGCAATCTGCCGCATAACAACCTTTATCCAAGCCTAACTTTCTCATCCCTGAACGAAGGATAGTAATAGTATCTACCTGATAGGGTTGTAGTGAGGACTAAGTGAATAAATACATAGAAAGCACTTAGAATAGTATCCGGCATTCTCCATAAACACTGGCTATTATTGTCCCCAATACCTTCATCAACCTTTCCATTGCTCACTGAGCCAGGACTGTGCAGTCATGGCCCCCCAGGTTCTCAGAAGTGCCTCTCTGAGTCCAAGTACACCACTGCCTCTGGCTCCTATTTCCCTAATCACTGTCACCATCTGTAAATCCTCCACCATGGCTAGTGTTCCTGTTGGCTGAGCCAAGGCCCTGCAGCCGCTGGTCCCCATAACTTTTCAGAGATGCCAATGAGTGGACCCCACATGGACTGGCTGCAATCCTCTGCTGTCACCACCTCAGTGTAATTATTGCCACAATCCCCAACTCTGGCAAGCAGCCCAACATTTCCACAGAGGAGTCACCTCTGAGCCAACCTGTCCGCATAGCCTGCTGTCACCCCACCCCGAGGAGCAAATGCCTGCTGATTCCCCCAGCCACGAATGCCCATGAAAAAACAAGTAAAATAATCGAACAAATAAACAAACAGCTCCCTCCCTGGGTACTATGCTCCATTGTGGGTGCTGGGAGACTGTTGTCTGGGCCCCAAACCGACAGATTGCACTTAAGCCGTGTTCTCAACTGGCAATCACTGTCGTTCTTCTCCCTGGAGCAAAAACACTCCACGATGGGTTCTGCATCAAACCCAGTGCTGTTCCCTCTGCAGGCCTGCTCCTCCCTCCTCACCCTGGCCCTGTGTAAACATCCGGCTATCACACCAGGTGCCATTTGGAAGACGGAAGTTTCTACAGTCTGCTTCCACTGGTCCCGACAAGTCCTTCTTACAAATTCATATAATTCTAAATTGTCGACACGATTAAATTTGGTTTTTTCCCAGAGTTCCTCATATAAGTCAGTAGTTGCAATGGGATATTAGGGAGGAAGGGAGTCATTCAGGCCCAGACAGGGAGCACGTGTAAGTCCCAGCTCCTGCCTCCCAGGATACCCTGTCACACCTGCCACTTCCCTATGCAGGAGGTGGCCCTGTACTGGGGAGAGAGTTTCATGATTTCCCTGACTTCCACTGTGGCAGGAAAACCATCACCCTGGATGGGTGGGATGGCCCCACCAAGAACAGCAGGTGTTTCGGAGGAGGCAAGGAGGGGCATGAAGAGATCAGCAGGGGTGGCCCTGGGGAAGGAGGGGCCAAAGTGGAGGCTGAAGGAGCAGTTCTCACAGATGATCCTATGGGCGCTGGGGCCCACACCGTGCACTTTGGTGCACAAATGTCAGCGTGGCTCAGAGAGGGCTGGGGGACTCAGAATATCAAGGGCATCAGGGGATCTGGCCCCACAGCAGAGGACATCTGGTTCTCTCCTAGGTCTCCAGGATCTAAACCTATCCTACATTTGGACAGTCTCCCACCTAAGGAGGCAGAGCCCAGCTCCCACCGAAAGAGTTGAAAATATGAGACACATGCTTTTCCCATCTCTGCTGGAGGTAAGCTGTGGGGAGAACCACTGGCCTTGTGTCAGGGAAGGTAGATGCAATGGCAGCATTAGTTTCTGGAGGTGACAGTGACAGGGTTCTGGTGCTAGTGGGGAGCAGGCCAGGTGACCAGCCAGGGCATCAGGGAGGGATGCCTTCACCAAAGCTGCTCCCAGACGGGATCTGGGCCTTTGTTGCTGCCTATAGAGCTTCCCATCATGTTTTCCCTGACCATCCAGCAATTTTGCAAACTATCCAATATCCTTTCAATAAATTTCTGTTCTTTTTAAATTAGCCAAGTTAATTGTGATGCTTGCCAGTGGTGCCTTTACCAGTACTGGAACTTTAAGCATTTTTTAACTTCAGAAGCTTCAGAGCACAGTGCCCTCAGCAGGGACACCAGCATCTGTGAGAATGCCCTGGCCCAGAAGGCGTAAAGCCTGCCAAGGGGCTGTAGGCATTAACCAAGGAGGCCAGAGGAGGGGGAATGAACCTGGCGATGCCCTGGGATAACAAACCTGCCAGTTCTCAGGAGCACCAATAAGCCACACCAAGAGACTCCCTCCATGGGTGGGAGGAAGATCCTATGATAGCAGGTGTGGCTAAGACCCAGAGACATTTACGTTGTTCATAACTGTTGATGTGACCTTCCATTTACCCACAGACTGAGACAGGCCCCAGGAAACCTGTTAGTCCACAACAAACTCCACAAGCCACCAGGAGACCTGTTGCCCGGGTCCTGGCCACATACTGGAACCTCAAAATAGAGGCCATCAAAGTTTGTTAGAATGTCTGGGGCTGAGAAGGAAAGAAATCTGAAATTCGTTGTTTGTTTACATTTTTAACTGACATATATCTCTACTTTAAAAAAAAAATAAGCAAGCAAACTCTTGTAATGTCTTTACCTGTAGCAGATGATATAAGAAGGTGGTATAAAGAGAGGGAGAAAGGGGCAGAAAATAGGGAAAATAGAAAAAGAAAGAGGGAAAATAGTTTAAGGCGGATGATATCACTTTCATACAACTCTAGAGAATTTAGGTAGCAGCATGAAATGTCCAAGTCAGATGATTCAGGGTGTGCTGGCAGCATTGTCACCATCCTCAGGGAGACCCAGAGTTCATTTCTCAGGGAAGATACTTCAAGGTTGGGATGCCCTGCCGTATGGAGGGAGGGGTCTAGGATCTGGCCAGGAGTGGATCACTTAAACTGTCTTTGCCTCAATGTCCTCAAAGGGAGAAGGGAGGACTCAGGCACCTGTTCTCGAAAAAGAAAGAGAAAAGGAATCTCAGAAGTATCTGTAACAATGCTACAGGACAGGAACCACAATAAGAACAAAGCGTTTGAGTCAGAGTCCGCCCAGAGTGGGAGAGGGGTGGCTGACAGTGAGGACCTTGAGCTTCTCCAGAGGGTGGAGGTACAAAGGAGCTTGTAGGGGTCACAGCCTCACACCCTGCCCCTGAATCCGCTCACACCAGCAGCCCTCTGCACTGCCAGCCACTTACTTAATCTTGTGCCAGCAACTGTGGCCACTTAAGCCTTCTTATTTCATGAGGATGAAAAAAAATGAATGCTTGCTTTTGGAGCAAAGAATGTGTCTCTGAAATTTACAGCTAAAGGGAACTTTCTAGATGACTGAGTCCAACCCCTTTGGTAGCAAATTTCAGTCAAATTACATCTAAAAGCAAAACACTCGATACACTAAAAGGAGTTCTGGTCAATGAAACAATGTTAAGAGAGTGAGGGTTTTTGACAGTCTTGAATGATGTATTGGTTATTTACTGCTGCATAACAGATTACCCCCAAACCTTAAACCTTTAGTGGCTTAAAACAACAATAGTTATTGGAACTTCCCTGGTGGTCCAGTGGTTAAGACTCTGTGCTTCCACTGCAGAGGGCATGAGTTCGATCCCTGGTTGGGGAACTAAGATCCTGCATGTCGCGTGGCACGGCCAAATAAATAAATAAAATTAAAACAACAATAGTTATGATCTCACAGTTTCTCTCAGTCAGGAATCTAGGTTCCCAGGAATCCACAGCCTAGCTGTGTCCTCTGTCTCAGGGTCTCTCACAAGGCTGTGTCTATGTTTCAGTCAAGGCTACAGTCTTATCTGAAGGTCTGACTGGAGAAGGGGCTGATTCAAAGCTCCCTTATGTGGTTTCGGCAAGATTCACTTCCTCACTGGTTGCTGGACTAGGAGCCTTTGTTCCTTGCTGACTGTTGCTCAGAGGCCAACCTCAGTTCCTTACCATCTGAGCCTCTCCAAGCAGCAGCTCGCTTCACCAGGGTAAGCAAGTGGAGACAGCAAGAGAGAGTGCCAGCAAAAGAGAGTGGTAGTGAGATGGAAAGTGCCGGTCTTCTGCGCCAACCTAATCATGGAGGTGACATCCGGTCATCTTTGTGTATTCTATTCCTTAGAAACCAGGCATCAGGTCCACTCCAAGTGTAGGAGGAAGATATTACACAAGGGAGTGAATACTAAGAGGCAGGATGATTGGGAGTCATGTCAGAAGCTGCCTACAGATCGTGTATAGAAGGTAGGAAAAGAGCATCACGGAAATGTAGAATTTTCTGGTTGAAAAGAAAAGGCCCTGTAAATCCCGCCACCCACATGATGCCTGAATTCCCAATATAGCTTGCTGCCAAGTGGCTTTTCATTCTACATCTGCACAACAACATGGTTAGAAATGGCCTCCTAGTCATACTGGGCGAGAAACCATCTGCCTGCAAGGTTCACTTGTGCCCGTGCAGGCACCCTACAACCTGTGAAAATGGTGGAAAGGTCAGAAGACTCTGTTCTCATTAAAGGATGGCTAACCACCTTCATGAAAGCTAAAAAGTAAAGTATAAATAAAGATTTGGTCTCATTTTTAAAGTAACCTGGAATATGTAGAATGTTTCTGCAATTATTAGTTCACGTATTTTGACATAGAAAACACCAAAGACCTATCGAAGGAGCTGGACAAATCAGCAAGTTTTAAAGAAAAGAGCAGTGGAAGTGTCTAGTACAACCAAACCGGACATCAAAGCCAGCAGTTAAAAATTCCAGAACCGAGAAAATAAATAGATCGAAAGAAAGGGAAGGCCCTCGTGCTTTCCTCCTTTGACACGAAGGATATTTTTCATGTGTAATTCGGAATTTGGCAAGATGTTTGAACTGTGGCCCAGTGACTGGCAGACAGCATTTCAGAATTTACAGCATGCTCTCTGGGAAACTGTTGTAGCCAAAGTTATGGCTTCATGTTTGACACTCACTTATCCACAAGGCCTGGCTCAAACGGCTGTTTATAAACATCAACTTTAGTGTCAAAAGGCATAAGGTTGTAGAAGGTAATTAAGGCTATCAAAAAGCAATGAAGGGACTTCTCTGGTGGTCCAGTGGTTAAGATTTCACCTTCCAGTGCAGGGGGTGCAGGTTCAATCTCTGGTCTGGGAGCCAAGATCCCATATGCCTCTCAGCCAAAAAACCAAAACATAGAAGCAATATTGTAACAAATTCCATAAAGACTTCATTAAAAAAAAAAAAAAGCAATGAAGCCAAGAAAGAAGGAAAAAAGGAAAGAAAGGAAGGAGGGGAGGAAAGTCCCTTCCTTCAAGTACTTCCCCCTCATTCTGGGTGATTCCAAGATTATCAGAATACATTAATGCCTACCTGCATGATCACAGCACTGTTTGGAGGTATGTGCTTACTGGAAAACCAATCCACTAATTGGTTTGTGAATGGCCAAGATGAAAAGGATCTCGAGGAACATGTGGTCTTATCACTAGTCTCAAAGATAAGGAAATTGGGTTCCACAGAGGCTAAATAACTCACCAAGTAGATAGAGAGGAGGGACACTAGGTCAACCATTTCCACAAGGGATCCAACAAGGAACAGCTGAAGCCAACACAGTACTGACTCCTCCTACAGGGACAAGCAGTTCCCTTGGCCTCCTGCACCCCCTCCAGCAAGCAGGATTTCTCAACTTTGTGTTTGTGCAAACCCTTGAGCAGCGCCAACTCCTGAACCCAGAGGCTCTTTACTCTGTTTGCGATGGAGGGCAAAGGCCGCGATGGTTCGGCCTGCTCCCAACTCCCTCCACAGAGGCCTGAAGACACATTTGTTGTTCCTAGTTAGGCGAGTAGAGACCAGGCTCATCTAGGAGGAGAAGACATGGCCAGACCAGACTCAGGGACTGTGAGGTCCTGTCCTGATCCTTCTGATGGCTGCCGTGGGCAGTGGGGACTGGGCCATCCAGAACGACTGCCCAACACCACAGCCAGCAGGCCCCTGGGGGGGTCCAGCCCTGGAGGCATCTGCCAGTCCTGACTGAGTGCTGTGAGCCGGGTGGCCATGCCAAAAGGGGACTTCCGTGGTGCCCACCAATTCCAGGGTGAAGCCAAGGTCAGCCCCAGCCCCACACAGTGCTGGTGCACAGGAGTGAAAGAGGACAGCTTGTCTAGATCTGGCTGAGGGTTGGTGGGGACAGTTGTGGGCCAGGAAGAGTCCCCCAGGGAGAAGCCAAGGCCAAGAGCAGGGAAGGCTGTGGCCAGGCCCCTCCCCAGTTCAGGGCCTTTGTTCCTCCTGCTATGTTTCTGTTTGGAGTGTGATACCTCACGTGTGCTGGACCCCACGTCCACCCTGTTGGAGGCCTCTCCTTTGGGGACTTGTGTCACCCTGTGCTTTTCCTTGCACTTCTCTCTGAAATGAGCTCATTCCCTTCCTTAAAAAAAAAAAAAGAGGGGTAAAAGTTACTTTCCTCATGAAGTAAAAGAAAAGTAGTCAACCAGAGGAGAGCATTGACTGTTACTATTCTAGAAGACTTCACTGGCCAACATGCAGGGAACTGATGGGAAAGGGTGTTAAATCCCCGAAGATCTTTGATGTTAATGCTAGTGAAGGTTGAAATAATTTGTCTGCTTTTCTATATGTTTTTCCTCAGCCCAAATAGAACCTAACTTTTAGCTCTAAATGCAAAATGAAAAAACACGGAAATGCAAGACACCACGTTGAAAAGACCAAAGAGTCGAAGGAAGGTGGTTGTATCCAGAGGTGTTCGGTGAAATCTGATGCTAAGAGATCAAGAAAGGAGAAAATGGTGGGTGAAGAGGGGAACATTTCAAGAGCTGAGCAGGGTATTTTTTTTTTAACAGAAATAGTGTTTATTGGACTCTCCTCCATTAAAATATTGTTGATGGAAATAAGATTCATATTTATTCCCTATGGTTCCCAGAATACCAAAAAAGAGGGGAGAGAAAGACAGGAGAGGAGGTTAGAAAGAGAAGGAGGGACTTCCCTGGTGATCCAGTGGTTAAGACTTCGCCTTCCAGTGGAGGGGATGTGGGTTTGATCCCTGGTTGGGGAGTTAAGATCCCACATGCCTCAGAGCCAAAAAACCAGAACAAAGCAAAGAAAAAAAATTGTAACAAATTCAATACACACAAGGAAGAAAGAAAGAAGAGAGGGGGGAGGGAGGGAGTGAGGGAGAGAGAAAGAGAGAGAAAGGAGGGAAGAAAGGAAGGAAGGAAGGAAGGAAGGAAGGAAGGAAGGAAGGAAGGAAGGAAGAAAGAAAGAAAGGAAGGGAAGGAGGGCTTGAGGGAGAAGTGGGGAAATTCCCCAGAAAGTTCCAGGCAGGTCTAAGCCCTCACTTCACTACTCTCCCCTCCAATTCTGTATTTACCTCCAGAAAGGATTCCAAGCCCTATTTTGGCTTCTGTCTCATATTCCTCAACCTATGTTTGTTCCTCAGGTATTTAGTTAGGGCGGAAAGCTGTGAGCTAGTAGGATCTGCTGCCCCACCACCTCTGGAATTTTCCCCTTGGAAATCGGACACAATAAAGTCAGACAATGGAAGCATTCACTCCAGGGCAGCCAGGGATGCCTTTGTTCTGGTGAACCAGAATGAAGTTTAACTAAATAGGCCAGGGAGCAACTTAAAGTGGAACTGGAAAATGACTTTCCACTTGGAGACAGAGTAAAACACATTAGCAAGAGATTTGGGGTCTAAGAAAATCCAGTGAGTTATAAAGGATCATTTTCATTCTGGCCTAATGAGATCATGGTCGATGTAAGTTAATAATGATTAAAGTTTGAGAAAAGTGCCTACATATTTCGTTTTCTTTAAAGCTGTATTCCACCCACCCACCCCACCCCCGCCCACACACACTTTACTGAGGTATTATTGACAACTTTATGTGTTTGGGGGTAAAGCTGTGTCCTCTTTTGGATCATATGGTGATTAGAATGCTTAAACATTTTAGACACACAGAAATGGTACCTGGATCATTTAAAAGGCAATGCGTGGTAATACTACAAAGTGTCAAAATTTAACTGCTTTGTAGCGAGCTCTATCTTTGATTAAAAGAGGGGAGTTTTAAAAGACTCCAGCTAGGAACTATTGCACTGCTCTGGGCCAGAAATGATTATTACTAGACTGAAACAATGATGTGGGGATGAGGAGGAGGAGGCAGACAGGAGAGATGGTCCAGAGACACAACCAAATGGGACCTGGAGAACAAGTGGATCTGGTGGCACGGGTAACGGGAGAACTCGAGAAGGCTCCCAGGTGCCAGATGAGATGGCCAGTTACGGCACCTGGCAGTGCCAGCCACTGAGCTGACAGATAAAGCAGATAAAGATGGTAAACATACCATCACTCAGCCAGTCAACACACTCTGACCAAGAGCCTGCATAGGGCTGGCGTGCCTCCAGCCTGATAATAGACATCTCACCTACTCTGACTGCCTACCTTCACAATTACAAAATGAAGCTTGTTTGAAGAATCCAATAACATCACTGTGTTTAACAGTTGGTGTAGATATTCGGAAGTCCTCAGACAGTGCACATTTAATGAATCTTATAAGTAAACAAATCAGATAAAAGTAAGTCGACTCCATGAAGCCAAGAATTATGCCTTTTGGATGCTCCATTTGGTAATCCCTCCTTCTGCACCCTGTGCCACTTCACAAGCATGCTGGGAGAACAGGGGACCGAGGAGGTGGGCAAGAGGCAGAGGGACACAAGCCACGGGTGACACCCTCCTCTGCCTGGCCACCGCTCTTGTCCATTTCCTCCTATAATCCAATCATTTAAAAATGGTTTTTCCCAAGTGTAAAATATCAGCTTAGTTCAATGACAAAATAGACACTCAAGGTTCAAATTCACTATGAAGGAAAACGACTCAAATACCATTTGGGAACTTTTAAACTCGAAGAAACTGAAATAAAATTCCATCAGAGACATCCGTGGAAGCAAAACCAATTTTAAAGGACTGTGTCTTGATCCAGGCAAGCCTGGTTGGTTTCTTGGCCAATCTCTTCCCTGTTTCTTTGTCCCTCTCAAAGTGTGGGTGTCATTCTCAAACTTGGCAGAAGAGTTATTGGGGAACTTTTGTTCTTTGGAAGCCCACTGCTGCCGAAAGGCTCTTTTGAGTCATAATGAAGCCACACTGACTAGGAGGCAGCCTGTGACGATGCAACACATGCTCTAAGAGACACTCTGCATTTGGATGGAGTAGGCGTCTGAGGAGAGACAGACCATTTCTCCAGTATCGAAGGAATGAATTAAGATGTAATTTCAAGGAGCCAGAAGTTTTCCAAGAAGCCTCCATAGCCTGGCCCCACCAGGCTCAAAGGTCCTGAGGAGAGAGAACACTTGGTGTTTACAGGGCTGGGGCACCATGAGCAAGAGGGAAGAGATAGATGGCAGGTGGGACGAGATCATGCTAGGATTTGGTTTTGATTTTACTTTAAACTCAATTCTAGGGAATTCCCTGGTTGTGTGGTTAGGACTCCATGCTTTCACTGTTGAGGGCGAGGGTTCAATCCCTGCTCAGGGAACTAAGATCCTGCAAGCTGTGCAGTGCCACCAAAAAAAAAAATATAATAATAAAAAATAAACTCAATTCTAAAATTCATTGCTGTCAAGTGCGGAAGTCACATAATATCATTTATATTTGAAAGTCACTTGTTGTATCAGTTACCTATTGCTGTGTAACAAACCACCCTAAGCTTAGTGATGTCAAATAACAACATCCACTCTCATTCTCACAATTCTGGGGAATGGCTAGACTCAACTAGGTGGCTCTTGATCAAGGTCTCTTATGTGGTTGCCTTTAAACCACGGCTGGCTGGAGTCATCTCAGGGTTTCTTTGCTCAGATACCTGGTGATTAAAGTGGGCTGTTGGCTGGTACCTCTGCTGGGTCTGTCCAGTGCAACACCTACAGGTAACCTCTCCACATGACCTGGGCTCGCTTAAGGAATGGAGAATGAGTCTCAAGAGCAACCATCCAGGAGAGAGAGGCAGGGGGAAATCATATCATCTTTTATGATCCAGCCTTGAAGGAGTGGGTATTCTATTCTTAGAAGCACGTGACTAAGTCTATATTCAAGGAAAGAGGAACTGGATTCCATGTCTTGATGACAGATGGGTTAAAGAATTTGCAAACTTGTTTTAAATCACCACATCCTGGTTCCTGAGTGGAGAATAAATTATAGGGGGGCAACAGTGGAAGAAGGGATGGGGTTGAGACGAAAGAGGTGCAGAACGCTAGGGCACATTTGGGAGGTAGACATAACAGGCTTGGGAGTGGACCAGATGTGGGGCATGAGGAGGAGGATGTCTGTGAGGCCTTTGGCTTGAGCAACAGAGTGAATATTAGTGCTATCCACTCTAATGGAGACGACCGAAGGAGGAACAGGTGACTGTGATGTGGGAGATGAAAACCAAGAGATATGTATAGGACATTTGGATTTTGAGATGCATATTAGATATGCAAATGGAGATGTCAAGAAATCAGTTGAGGGACTTCCCTGGCAGTCCAGTGTTTAGGACTCTGTGCTTCCACTGTAGGGGGTACTGTAGGTTCAATCCTTGGTTGGGGAACTAAGATCCCACATGCTGTGAGGTGCAGCCAAAAATAAATAAATGAATAAAATAAAATAAAATAAAATGAAATAAAGAAATTGGTTGAAATTTAATTTGAGTTCAAGAGATAGGTGTGGGCTAAAGGCATAACTTTGCCAGTCATTAGCATCTACATGGCATTCAGTCATAGGATAGAAGAGATCACCTAGCCAGAGGATGTAGGCAGAGAAGGGAGAAGGACCAGTCCTAGAGATTCTGCAACATTTAGAACCCTGTTTGGAAGAAAATGTAGCCCACGCTTAGAAGAAAATGCCCCTACAGGTGCTTTGCACTATAGATGAATCAGGAAATAAGAGCACAAGGACAAGAAAATGACACCCCAGAATGAGATGAAAAGAGAAATTATAGAACTAAGGAAGCAAAGAGAGGGAACTCCCTGGCTGCCCAGTGATCACTGCCGAGGGCCTGGGTTTGATCCCTGGTTGGGGAACTAAAATCCCACAAGTGGCAAGCCCCTCTGCCCCCAAAAAAGGAAGCAAAGAGAGGACCAAAACACCACCATGGAAATCTAATCAGACACAAGGAAAGAACCAACATGATCAAAAATCAGAATTATTAACAAAGGAAATGCCTGAGATAATGACAGTGAATGCAAGGCTGAAAAGAAACAGATTAAAGCACCTGGAAAAAAGTCAGGATTGTGGAGAGTAGAAAGATACAATCCAACACTCGGTTGTAAACGGTGACTGGGAGAGGCAGAGAACCGGAAAAAAAGAAAGAAAGAGGAAAAGTATGCAGAGCTACACAAGGAGGTAATCGGCAGTCAAAGGGCACACCACATACCTTGAAAATTAATAGAGTGACTGGCCCAGAGCCAATCCTGGCTAAGCTATTGAACTTCAAGTAGAGAGAATGCATTCTACAAGCCTTTGGGCAGCAAAGCATAACCTATGTATTAGAAGAAGCTTCAGCTAGCCTCAGAACTTTCCATAGCCTCCACCAGCTCAAAGGAAAAGCTGAAGAAAAAAAATGAATCAAGAATATTCCATCCAAAGGGATGTCATCCCAAGTATGAAAGCATTAAGCAGAAACTCTCAAATGTGCACCAACTCAGGAAATAAATATGAGCTAAAACGAAACTGCAGTTTAAAAAGAATCATTGTACTTTTTTAATGATCTTTTTTCCTAACCTTAATGAATCTCAAAGAAGCAAATATCACTTGTACAGAAACATTTACCTGAAGTTCAGAAAATCTTTCATTTTACTTTAGTTTCATTAGCTTCTGTTATAGCAAGCAAAATTAAAGTTCACATTTGTATCTAAACTAAAATTCCTATATAATATGTGAAGTTATTTTTAATCCATTCATTTATCCAACTACCTATTAAACCACCAATTTGCACAGAAAGAAGTATGAAATGATTGTAATCTAGTGTTAAAAATAGTTATTTCACGGTGGTAGGAAATTTTATGATGTGTTACTTTCTTCTTTGTGCTTTTGTATATGACTTGAATTTTATATAATCACAAATTATTTTCACAAAAACAATAGTCATTCTAAAAAATTTTAAATTAAGCAGTCATTAAGAATGTGCTGTAAGAGGGGGAATTCCCTGGTAGTCCAGTGGTTAGGGCTCCGGGCTTTCAATGCAGGGGGCACGGGTTTGATCCCTGGTTGGACAACTAAGATGCCACATGCCATGTGGTGTAGCCAAAGAAAACACAAAACTTCAAAAGAATGTGCTACGGGAAATATTTATTCAACCCCTAATGTGTACTAGATATTTTGCACATATTGGATCATCTAATCCACATATAACTCATCAAGGGAGGAACTGTCATCTTCATTTTCCAAAAGAGGAGACTGAGGCTCGTGAGTATTTGTTAATTTTCTAGAAGCACACCGCTAGGAAGGGCAGAGTTAGAACTTTGCCCCATGCCCAAGCCAACGTCCCTCCTACCAGCCTGCCTCCTCCTGGTTTTATCAAATTCAACCCCCACCCCCAACCCCACTGTGTGCATGTGTGTGTTCACACACACACATTTCTGCAATACTCCACCTGCCCAGACCAGGAGTTATGACAAGCCAAATGCAATACCCATATCCTGACCAAAGCTGTTATTCTCTCTCTCTGTGATTTAGGAAATAGCTGGTGATTTCACCCTGACAAGGGTCACCCTTAGGTCCTAAGAGACGTCATCATCACAGAGCCTCCTGATCTACGTGAAAGGGTCTGATGTTCAGGTATATCCAGCCCTTTGAGATGCTCTGTTGGAAGGTGGCTGAAGTACAAAGTACTGTTGACTCATGGTCATCTCTGTCCACTTGCATTAATAATGATACTTTGTACTTCTTTAGTGTTTGTTGTAAGGGTGGTTTCAAAAGCCTGAGGAAGCTTATCAATTTCTGGGTATTCAAATGTCTCTTTCATAATGAACGTTTATATACAGTCACACTATATGGATCAAAACTTCTTAATGAAAGATGAAAAACAAATGGCAGACTCCTCTGGTGGCACAGTGGTTAAGAATCTGCCTGCCAATGCAGAGGACACAGGTTCCATCCCTGGGCCGGAAAGATCCCACATGCCGCGGAGCAACTAAGCCCATGCGCCACGACTCCTGCGCCTGTGCTCTAGAGTCCGCGTGCCACAGCTGCTGAAGCCTGCGTGCCTAGAGCCTGTGCTCTGCAACAAGAGAAACCACCGCAATGAGAATCCCATGCACCACAATGAAGAGTAGCCCCTGCTCGCCGCAGCTAGAGAAAGCCTGCACGCAGCCACGAAGACCCAACGCAGCCAAAACTAAAATAAAAAGTTTTTAAAAAAATAAATAAAAGCACAAAATAAATAAATAAATAAATAAATAAATAAATAAATAAATAAAAGCAAGTGGCAATAAAAGTCTCACCCATGTTTCCCAGGCAATGCTAATGCTAGCCTGGAGATGAAAAATGAGGCCGCCATCAGAGTCACAACAGAACATCATTGGTTTTGGTCCTACCCAACCTGCTCTCTGGGAACTCCATCTCCTATAAAATCCCGAGTTCCCCAGGGTGTGTGTCACACGTGTTCTTGGCTGCCCTGTTGGACCTTCCTCTGATGTGGCATGCTCATAGTCATGTCTCCCAGCATCCAGGGGCTCCACGTAGCTAGGGGCACTGCCAGGGCCATGGCCCACTCGAGGCCCCATTGCTGGCACAGGACCCATGCAAAGCTGACCCTACTTCCATGTGTCCCTCTACAATCTTGTTTCCACACGACAGTGAGACGGGTGTATGTAAAACATGAATCGAGCCACATAATTCCCTGGCTCCAAACCCTACAAAAATGGGGTCCCACCACACACCCTGAACGCCTCACCCTGGCGTGGGAGACCCTGCAGGGTCTGGCCCCATCTGCCTCTCTAACATCACCTCTCTCTGGGCTGTGGGCTGGAGGATGATGAGGGGAACAGACTGAGAAGACAGCTCAAAACCACTTTCCCTTGACCCTGGCCCATCACTCTTGAACCAGACCTGTGTGCCTTGGTGCTTGTTCCTCCTGATGAGTCCCCTATAAACAGCCCCTGACAGCCCCACACCACCCCAGGTGGCCCAAGGGGTGGGTGCCAGGGGGCTTCAGTAGCCTCATCATCTTCAACACCCCCACTAAAGTTATGCCAAAAAAAGTCCCTACGTGGGAAGTCCCTACGTGGGAACTCCCTGGCGGTCCAGTGGTTAGGACCCCATGCTTTCACTGCCATGGGCCTGGGTTCAACCCCTGGTGGGGAAACTAAGACCCCACAAGCCATGTCTCGCGGCCAGAAAAACAAAACAAAACAAAATTCCTGCAATCTAAGCAAAAAAGAGTGTGTTTGGTAGTAAGACAGGTCAGGTAGCTGCAGCTCCCTCCAAACCCAACTACCCCAACCAAATTTCTGCCCCTGTGTCTTCTGAGATGGAGATTCTGGAGCTGCCACTAATGAAAATGCTGTGGTAAAAATATGAAAAAAGGGGCTAATGAAGTCTCCAACTTCAACTGGAAAAGTAAGAGAAGGTGGTACAGGTTAGAGGTAGTTTTTAAGCCAAGTTTTAATGTCAAATAAAAGACATCATGAAGGCTTGGTATGCTAGCTAAGCAGTTCATTTGTCCAATTAGTATGTGGTATTCAAACAGGGCAAATACTCCCCAGGAGATTCCAAAAATAACTATTGAGATGTGGAAAGAAAATACCAGAACTTCTATTGATATTTATTTTTACCTTGCCCATTTTCATCTTCATTCCTTTTTTGTATATGTTTATCATATTCATAAATTTTTGCTCACTAGAAGGTATTTTTAATTTTTATTTTTTAAATTGAACTATACTTGATTTACAGTGTTTCAGGTATACAGGAAAGTGATCCAGATTCTTCTCCATTACAGCTTATTACAAGATACTGACTATAGTACCCTGTTCTGTAAAGTAAGTCCTTGCTTTTCATCTATTTCATATATGGTAGCGTGTATCTGTTAATCCCAAATTCCTAATTTATCCCTCCCACCAGATTCATAATTTTAAGTGGAGTAGAACATGTCTGGAAATTAATGTACATAGATTGTGGTTGCATGCTTAGAAATGTTTCACTGATGGGGTGTAGGAACAAAGTTTAGAGACCACTGCTATAGAAACCGGAACCCGTTTGAAGAATTTAAGCTGGGGAACAACAGGATCAGATTTTATTTTAGTACAATCACTCTGTCTGAAGTGTGGAGAATAAATTAACAGAGGTGAAAACACAGGCAGAGGCTGTTGGCTAGGAACTATTAGAACCCTCCAAGCAAGGCTTGAACGGAAGCAGTGGGAGTGGGAATGGAGAGTGGGGTGAGGGTGGGGGGCAGGGGGGACGAGAAATATTCAGCAGACAGAATCCACTTGACCTGGTGATCAATATATGGGACAGCAGGGGAAACAGAAATTTCAGATGACTCTCGGGTTTCTAGCCTCCATCACTGAGTGGACCCGGCATCCAGGATAAGGAAGCTTCCCGTGAAGCATAGAGCTGGGTCCTGGAGAAGCTGCTCAGGTCACAGGAGTCTGCCAACAGGAGCACATCAGAAGCAGGAAGGAAAACTTCTTCCTCCTGCAATGTCTCCACAGTACCTCTGCTGACAAAGCTGTACATCACACTAGCTTGGCATAGAAAATGTATTTAGAGGACCCATCTTCACAGAGCAGGCAATGGAAGATGGATTTGGATCTGAGAAGCAATAGATTAGTGACTGGATAATCCCCCCTCCTTTGGCTTCTCAGCTTCCATGAGAAATTGTCACTTTCATCTGGATCCAAACATATGTTCCCATTCCAAGTTTAGAATACTATTGTTTACCAATGCATGCCCTAACTTTCACGTGAGAAACTTAGTGAGATTGTGAACTCAACTCTTGCCGTAATTCAACAACCACATACTTAAATTTGTGTTTGATCTCAACAATATCAGCCCCGTGGATACAAGAAATAAGAGATTCTTGTATAAGAATAATAGGGCTATCATGGCAATCTCAGGTTCTTAAACCATGACTTAAGCTGAAAGTTAAAGACTTGAGCTTGTGGTTTTTCTCTCTGTAAAGTGCTCAAGTGCACTCACAAGAATCCAACTCACACCAGGGTCTTCAAAGTCATCATTACTGTCATAACTGTCAAATGCAGGAGGCATTTAGCCTCCAAGGCTTGTGCTTCAATTGGCATTTCATCACAATTAAACAACAAATAGCTTGATTAATTGTGACATCACTTCATGTGATAAATTACCAGCATCCCATTTTCCACTGACAAGGAGCTCAGCACTGCACTCAAAGCTAAAGCCATGACCAAACCTATTCCCAAATCCCATCTATGCAAGTCTATCTCCTGGTAGCACTCCTTGTACCAATCAGTATCTGTCAGGGTCCAATCGGGAGACATAAACCACACAGAAATTAAACAAATAAAGAATTATTGTAACAGAGGATCAGACTACCCAAGGACTGGCCAGGAAGAAGTAAAGAGAACTCTAAAGAATATAAGAATTGCAGATGTAAAGAGTAACTATTATCCCTAAGTTGAGATAGAGTGCCCAAGGAAGGGCCCCCCTGCCCCTCAGGGCTGAGATCCAGACCACCTTGTGGGGACAGAGTCATGAGTAATTGGATGGCAGAGTTGGGGTGGGGTGTGCCAGAAATCCACTCCCTGGAACTTGCTGGAAACCTACTCTTCTGTTTTCTAGATTAAGCTGTTCATGAAGAGATGTCTCACTGGAGGCACTGCACTATAAAATCACCCAAGGAGTATGCTGGGGAAAGCTGCTGGCCACTAGCTGCCGCTAGCCACCTAGCACTGCAGGTGCCTGTGAGTAGTACACCTGAAAAGCCCACTTCTTGCAATGTCTCTCCTGCGCCCTCTACCGACAGTGTTTAATATTGCATCAGCTCACAAGGAAACATTTAAAGTACCCATCTCCACCCTTGCAAAGCAGGCCATGAAGGGTGGATTTGGAGCTAAGAGGCATCAGTTGGTAACTGGTACATGATACATCATTTCCACCTGCCAAGGAAAGAAGGGATGAAAGATGAAAGGGAGGGTAGAAGGAAGGAAAAGGAAGCCGGCCCTTTCAGGTTTGGAGAGCCAGTCTGAGAAGGACAGGACGAAGGCCCCATAACCATGTAGATTGGTGCCACTGTAATTTCATGACAGCCACCCTCCACTGGACCCCTGATGGTTGTTTGCCAGCTTTTTTTTTTTTTTTGGCTGCGTTGGGTCTTCTTTGCTGCACGTGGTTGCCACAAGTGGGGGCTGCTCTTTGTTGCGGTGCACAGGCTTCTCATTGCGGTGGCTTCTCTTGTTGTGGAGCACGGGCTCTAGGAGCATGGGTTTCAGTAGTTGCAGCACGTGGGCTCAGCAGTTGTGGCCCACGGGCTTAGTTGCTCCGCGGCATGTGGGATCTTCCTGGACCAGGGATTGAACCCGTGTCCCCTGCATTGGCAGGCGGATTCTTAACCACTGCGCCACCAGCGACGTCCTTGCCAGCTTTTTATCTCCCATGTTTTCCAGATGCTTCTATGTGCTCTTCATCTGCCCCTCACTTGCAGTCAGTCTCCCCATCTCTCATTTCACAAAAACTTGGAAACCATCAGACAGAAACTCTCTCAACTTTTTGCCCCTAAATCTACATATTATCCTGTATTCTGCCTTTCCTCCTTCCCTCATGTTATAAAGAAAGTGCTAATCCACCCCCCCCCGGGGGGGGCGGCGGGGGGGGGAGGTTTCCTCTCTTCCTACCTTCTCTAGAACCTCACATCAATTTTCTTCTCACTTTCCTGTCTCTTTCACCTGTCCCTCTTTTTCAGTTCCTTCTCATTAGCATTTAAACTACTCATGTTTCTTCCATTTTGAAAAGCACTCCCTAAACTCAATGTGCTTCCCTGCGGCTACTCCTCTCTTTCTTCCACATCATAGTGAAATTTCGTCAGGGAATTGTCTGTGCTCAGTGTGTCTACTTTTTCCCTCCCCATTCGCTCCTCAACCTGCTCAGTAGATTCTTACCAACAACCTCCATGGGCCCGAAGCCATCAGACATTTTCTAGAATTTACCTTGCTCTTCTCCTCAGTAATCATCAACAGTGTTGACCACACCCTCCTCATATACCTCATTCTTCTGGTTTCCATTCTATTTCTTCAATTCTCCCCTGTCTCTAGCCCCTCTTGGTTTTTTTCTGCATTTGTTGATTTACATTCTACTATATGAAGCAGAGTTTATCTTCCCCATTTATTTGTTCATTCTTTAGATCCATGTGGACTCATGAATTTCTGTATTTTTTCAACTGGTTTTAACCAATTATTATCCTTATTTACTTTTGTGGTCAAATTGTCACTGAAAGTGGGGTCCGGCTGCTCACCACTCAAAAGCCAATAAAGAGGCTAGGTCTGTGGAAAGGAAAGTTTGTTTTATTTTGGATGCCTGCAACCGGGGGTGAGGGCGGACGCCTGTCCAAAGGCTGACTCCCCCCCTACCCCTGACAATCAGGGGGCAAGCGCTTTTATAGACAGAGGAAGGGGACTACATGCAGAAACAGCGCAGTCAGCTCTGACAGTCATCTTGAAATTGGTCATCGATGATCTGACCAGCATCATCTTGATTGCTCTAGGTACATTTAATCTTCAATTCCAGGGTCGGTTTGCTTCCATTTCTTTGAGGCCAATTCTCGGAATTGTGACAGGCTGGTCATCATGTCGTTAACTTCCCCACCTGGTGGGGGTTTTGGTATCTACAAGACATCTCACAGGATGACAGCCCAGCTCAGAATATTATCTATAGCCCTTGAGAAGGAACTAAAGGTCCTTGATCTGCTTACTCATTAAACGATTATTATGTGGTCTCTTTTGACTGTTTTCCTTTGTTTCTGCATTTTCTCATTTCTCTGATTAAACTTATCCTTTGGCTAAAGTTTTTCTGCAGACAAAAGGCAGGCAGAGGACATGGGGTGGGGGGTCAAGGACCATACGGTCCTACTCTGTTTCAAAATTATCTCAGATTTGGCAAGTGGGAGTGCCTTCAGATCACCTTCTGTGTGTTTTGACATGCTCCCATCATTATCTGAACACTTCTTCCACAACAAAATTTTCCAGGTCCATCTTATAGATCCCCAAGCCTTGGCTGAAATTAGGCATTTCTCAAGGAGCCTTGGTTTCTTTTGCTATCAGGTGTCACAGCTCCCAGGCCCTCTCAGTGGACAGAACAGGGAATAAATATATGTATACCCCCACACACTTTTATACCTATATTTACAGCTATATCTCTCTACATTATAAAGCATGAATTTACACCAACAGTTGCAATTCCAAGCCAACAACACAGGGCTCATTCTTGTTTCCCCTGTCACTATATTTCTTCCTCTCTTCTCCAATAGTGAGAAATCTGGCTCCCAGTATCTCAGTGTATACACAAAATCTGTCTCCATGTGCTCAATCCTTTCTATGCAGCCAATTCATTGACCCCAATGGGCTGTCCCTGCCATCCCGTTTCTTTGCTGTCCTCACACAGGCCACCATGACCACCTTATTTGGGCTCATCAAACCTAATTTTGGGCTGAATAAGAACGGAAATATGAAAAGGAGGAAGGGGAGGGAAGCAAGGAAGGGGAAAAGAAAGAAGTAAAGAAGGGAGCGAGGAAGAAAGGAAAGAAGGGAAGAAAAGGACAGAGGGAGGGTGGAAGGAAGGAAGGGAAAGGAAGCTGGGCCGCATCCCACCCCCGGTTGCAGGAGGTCGACTCTGCCTTTCCAGCCCCTCCAATGTTTGTTCTCCTTACCCTGTGACTTCCTGACTTTCACTCTGCACCCTCTTCCTGGGTGAAACCATCACCTCCCATGGCTTTCGTCTATTTGATGATCATACCAAAATAGTCATCTCCATCCTAGTCTCCTCTTCTGGGCCTCTAACTTCCATGTTGATGTACCTACTAGAATCCACCCTAGGGTGGCCACAAGCATCTCAAGTTTAACATGTCCTAAAAGCATCTTATTACAACTCCCCACCCCCCCAACCGTGTGACCCTATTTCTGCATTTCTGTCTCTGTGAAAAGCACAAACAGAAGTACCTGTTGTCCAAACAGAAACCTAGGCATTCCCTTTAACTCTATTCACCGCCCCTGATGATTCTGTCTCCTCAGCATCTCCTCCATCCATCCATCCATCCATCCATCCAACCACCCACCCCCTCCATCTCCGCTGCCTCTCCCCTGGGTATCTCCAGCTCTCCCACTGAGCTGTCTGGTCCTATCAGTGCCTTCTCTGCACAGCAACCTGAATGATGCCTCTCCTCCATGAATCTGACCGTGTCACTCCCCCTTTTAAATACCTTGCCTTCAGGGTAGGACAGAGCAGGGTATTAACAGTCCCTGCTCTGTCCTACCTCATAGCAAAGCAGCATCACTGTTTTCCGCTCTCCATTTTACCTGCTGTCTAGCCCTCCTGAATCTCTTCTGCCCCCCAAATCCCCCATGCTTTGTCTTCAGGGAACCTCTGGACTATGTAATTCCCTCTGCTTGGCACACTCTTCTTAAACCCCTACTCTCAACCGGGCTAGCTTCTGCTCATCTGATGCTTGTCAGCTTTGACATCACCTCCTCCTGGAAGCGCACTCTGATTTGCCAAACCTAGGTGAGGTGCTCCTCCATGAATGAATGGAGATTAGGGAGAACAAGTTATTCATGCTTAATTTCCTAGTGCCCTCACTTGGTCTTGTTAGCACAGTGACAAAACAGTCACTGTGGGAGGCAAAATAATGCCCCCCCACACACAAGATATCCATGTCCTAATCCCCATGTAGCTATGTTATGTTACAAGGGAAGGGCGAATTAAGGATGCAGACGAAATTAAGGTTGCTAATCAGCTGACCTTAAAATAAGATTATCCTGGTGGAAAATCTTATCTACATGGGGCAGGTGTAATTACAAGGGTGCTTTAAATGCAGAAGAGAGAGGCAGACCAGAGAGATGGCATCATGGAAAAAACATGACCAGCCATTGCTGGCTTTAAAGATGGGCCACAAGCTAAGAATGCAAGCAGCCTTTAGAAGGTGCAAAAGGGACATCCCTGGTGGTGCAGTGGTTAAGCATCTGCCTGCCAATGCAGGGGACATGGGTTTGACCCCTGGTCCGGGAAGATCCCACCTGCCTTGGAGCAACGAGGCCGTGCACCACAACTACTGAGCCTGCCCTCTAGAGCCCGTGAACCGTAATTACTGGGCCCACGTGCTGCAACTGCTGAAGCCCACACACCTAGACCCCGTGCTCCAAAACAAGAGAAGCCACCGCACTGAGAAGTCCGAGCACTGTAGCAAAGAGTAGCCCCGATTCACCACAACTAGAGAAAACCCGCGCACAGCAATGAAGACCCCACGCAGCCAATCAATCAATCAATCAATAAATATAAAAATCGATACCTCTGCTTTAGTGTACTATTTTATGGTTTATTGGAAAGTATTATCCCATATATCAATTTATTTGGTCCTTGGAACAACTTGCAAAGTATGATTATCCCCATTTTACCAGAGAGAAGTCAGAGGTTCAAAGAGGTTTTGTAATTTGCCCAAGGTAACACAACTAATAAATGGCAAAGCCAAGATGAAAATCCAGGTCTTCAGGTAGCAAATACTACTTCCCTACATTGGAAAGACCCTTAGTGACATCTAACTCTGAGCCCAAAAGAGAAAGCGTAGCTCAAAGAGGCTAAGTGGCCTTCCCCAGGTCATCTGTCTGGCAGGCTCATTTATGGCAAAGAAAACGCTTTCAGGGGACTTCCCTGGTGGTCCAATGGGTAAGACTCTGTGCTCCCAATGCAGGGGGCCTGGGGTCGATCCCTGGTCAGGGAACTAGATCCCACATGCTGCAACTAAGAGTCTGCATGCCGCAACTAAGAAGTCCACATGCAGCAACTAAAAGATCCCGTGTGCCACAACAAAGACCTGGTGCAGCCAAAATGTACAAGTACTTTTTTAAAAGAAGGAAAACTATCAGCCTGGTATCAGATTTCCCATTAAAAATCTGAAGCTAGAGAGAATGGAATAAAATCTACAGAATACTGAGAGAGAAAAAGAAAAGAAAAGAAAAAAAAGAAGAAAAAGCTTTCAGTCTCCACTTCTTCACATTCTACCCTAAGGATCTGCCATGTTCAAAATCACCCATATACCTAGAGGTATAGAAAGGACTTGAATTATTAATCATTGAGTGATCAGGTTGAACAACCTGAGAGATGCGAGTCACATTCTTTCATCACAAACCTCCAAGGGACTCTCCAAATATCTCAGCTCGACTAAAATATTGTACTAAAGAATGCTTTAAAAAGGTGGGCTGAAACCATCTTGGGACAGTGATATTCCCATGATGCTCAAATAATATGTATTTTTCTGGATTTTGGACACTGAAATTGATGCTATGGGGGTTCTGTGACCGCTATGCCTGATGCCATGGCAGATATGGTCTATGAGAGTAAAATCTATAGATGTTCAGAAGAGAAGAGACAAATCAACTTCTTTGATAGAAGTACAGTGAGTATAATTGTGATGTGTGCAAATTCAAGAAACATCACATTACTCCATTCATCCTAAAAGGCAGCTACCACTTAAAGAGCACTTACTTTGTGCCTGTCACTGACCTACAGAATTTAAATGTGTCAGATAGGGACTTCCGTGGCGGTCCAGTGGGTTAGGACTCCGTGTTTCCACTGCAGAGGGCATGGGTTTTATCCCTGGTTGCAGAACTAAGGTCCCACAAGCCATGCGGCCCGGCAATAAATAAACAAATAAATAAATGTGTCAGATAAAACCCATTTGCCCCTGTTGCAGCATCTCTTGGGTGATACACCAGTCTAGGATTATCTGGTGGGAGTTGGGCAGCGCGGCTCCCCAGTCACCATACTCTGTGTTCAGCTTCCACCACACCCACACCCCCTGCCAGTCCCACAGGTGGGCTGGACTTTCTCAGGAGCCATGGGGCAGTAAAGCACAGGTCCCAGACCCTCACTGAATCCAAGCCGAGAAGCCATCTCCAATAATCCAGCTCTCAAGTTTGCCAGTTTCACTTCCTCCATCCTCAGTACAGCACCTATGATCTGATCTGTACTCCCCCAAACAAAAGCCTTGCAGGTGGGAGGGGAGTAGGGTCCCCTCTGTTTAGGGTTGTCAAATTAAGCAAATATAGATAGAGGATGATCAGCTAAATTTGTGTCCGATAAACAACAATTTGGGGGGCAAAAGGGGAATGTACTTATACTAAAAAAATCATTGGTTGTTTACCTGAAATACAAATGTAACTGGGGATCCTGTATTTTATCTGGCAGCCCTACCTGTACTCTCCTTTCCTCTAGCTTTGCAACATAAAAGCCATTAGGAACCCTTTTAGGATGGGGAGCCTACACTCAGAACACAGAGGCTTCTTCTTCAAATATTTATTTTATTTTATTTTATTTATTTATTTATTTGGTTGTGTTGGGTGTTGGTTGCAGCCGGCAAGCTGCTTAGTTGCGGCTTACCAGATCCATGTGGGATCTAGTTCCCTGACCAGGGATCGAACCCAGGCCCCCTGCACTGGGAGCACACAGTCTTAACCACTGGGCCACCAGGGAAGTCCCCATAGAGACTTCTTGACTTGCCAAGCAAAGAATATAAAGATGTCTTACCTTCGTTTGAATCTCCTTTGCAGTGAGACTAAGGCACAAATGAACACCTACCTCAGTTATTACCCTGCCACTGGAGCAAGGTGGTAGTTCATGGCAAGATTTTTAGAATACCGTCTCTGTGACAAGACAAATTTGGTATCTCAAGCTAGATATTCACAGGTCTAGTCCTGAGACCGTCCCAAACTTCCAAATTCTCGAGCCTCACTTTAGTGTAAAGTTCAGTTGAAGATTTTAAGTTACCCTGCAAACTCTTAATGATTCCTACACAGACAGGACTCGAAAGTCAATTATAAAATAGCCTTCTGGCCAAAAATGGTTAGATGCCTCCTAGCTTTTCCTTAACTTCAGTCTCCAGATTTAGCACTGACTTTCATTTCAGGCCTTTTGCATTAAGAAATATGTTTTATCACTTCACACCCACTAGGATTACTAAAATAAGTAAGATAGATAATAACAAATGTCGGTGAGGATGTGGAGGAATTGGAACCCTTGTACATTGTTGGTGGAGATGTAAAATAGTGCAGCCGTTTTGGAAAAGTCTGGTATTTTTTCCAAAGGTTAAATGTACAGTCACCATATGATGCAACAATTCCGCTGTATATACCCAAGAGAAATGAAAACATATGTCCACAGAAAACCTTGTACCTGAATATTCATAGCAGCATTTTTCATAATAGCCAAAAAGTGGAAATAAACCCAATGCCCATCAACTGACGAATGAATAAACAAAATGTGTTGTAGCCATACAATGAAATATTATTCAGCTGTAAAAGAAATAAAATGCTGATACATGCTATAACATGGATGAACCCTGAAAACATTATGCTAAGTGAAAGAAGCCAATTACAAATGACCACATATTTCACAATTTCATTTATTTGAAATGTCTAGATTAGGGAAATTTATATTCAGACCAAACATAAGTTCCTGGTTGTTAAAGGCAGAGCACAGAGGAATGGGGGAAATAGGAGGCGATAGCTAAGGGATGAGTTTCTTTATAGGGTAATGAAAAATTCCTAAAATTGATTGTGGTGATGGGTGCACAGCTCTCAATAGCCTAAAACCCACTGAATTGTACACTTTAAGTGAACTGGATGGTGTGTGAATTGCATCTCAATAAAGCTGTTATTAAAAAAATAAAGCAAGTTTTTATCACTTCATGAGAATGACCAAGTTTGAAGGGAAGAACAAAAGAGCACTGAGATGTGATCCGGGGGAGGGGGGCACTGGTTTCGCTCAATCACCAGCAAAGTGGCTTCTGAAACTTCTAGTAAAATCACAGCTCTGGAGGGCAGTCATGCAGAGTCAAACTGTGAATGTAAAATCCATGCCAATTATCTACTTTATGTGCCTTCTAATGAGGAAAAAAAAAGTCAAAGTATTTAAACAGGAAGTTGTCTGAAATGATAGCAGATGTTTATTAAAGACTATTCTTTTTTTTTTTTTGGCCTGGGCTGATGGCAGAGAAAGCAGCCAAGTCCTAACCTCTGGACCACCAGGGAACTCCCCAAAGACTATCTTTTAAAACAGCACCTTTGGGCTTCCCTGGTGGCACAGTGGTTAAGAATCTGCCTCCCTAACACAGGGAGATCAACTCGATGATTGGTGATGACTTAGAGGGGTGGAATAGGGAGAGTGGGAAGGAGTCACGGGAGGGAGGGGATATGGGGGTATATGTATAAATACAGCTGATTCACTTTGTTGTACAGCAAAAACAAGCACAGCTGTGTAAATCAATTATACTCCAATAAAGAGCTTAAAAAAAAAAAAAGAATCTGCCTGCCCATGCAGGGGACACGGATATGATTCCTGGACCGGGAAGATCCTACATGCCGCAGAGCAATTAAGCCCGAGAGCCACAACTGCTGAGCTCTCAAGCTGCAACTACTGAAGCCCGAACACCTAGAGCCTGTGCTATACAACAAGAGAAGCCACTGTAATGAGAAACCGGCACACTGCAACAAAGAGTAGCCCCCACTCACCACAACTAGAGAAACCCCGTGCACAGCAACGAAGACCCAGCACAGCCAAAAATAAAATAAGTAAATAAATAAATAATAAAATAAATCTTTTTTAAAAATTAAAAAAAAAAAAGGCATCTTCTTTAATAATGACACCCAGAATGTTCCAGGCTTAAAAAAGCTCTAATTTCACATTTGCTCAAGCATTGATTTGATGTAGCCAATATGACTCCAATCTTCGATGAAGTGTGCAAACAACATAATTTTATTTCCTCACTTATCAAAACTGATTAGGTAAAAAATTAATTAACAAGGGAACCAGTAAGATTACAAGCTGTTCAAAGAATTCCCAAAACTGCATGTATAGAGGACTATCAAGAATGATAAAGATGGAGAATCTAAAATATGACACACATGAACTTATCTACAAAACAGAAACAAACCCACGACATAGAGAACAGACTTGTTGTTGTCAAGCGGGGGGGGGGGGGGCAGGGGAGTAGGGGAGGGATGGACTGGGAGTTTGGGATTAGCAGATGTAAACTACTATATATAGGGTGGATAAACAACAAGGTCCTGCTGTATAGCACAGGGAACTATACTCAATATCCTGTGATAAACCACAATGGAAAAGAATATGAAAAAGACTGTAGGTATACGTATATCTGAATCACTTTGCTATATAGCAGAAAGTAACATAATACTGTATATCAACTATACTTCAATAAAATAAAATTGTTAAAAATGATAATGTAAATTTGATTAATAGATAAAAAAAAAAAAAACCAAGCAACAACTGTGCAGGGTTCTCTCCTAATCCTTAGTAACAAAAACCTGATTGTCTGGCTGGGGTGTTATAAGGGCTGCATAGTCAAAGCGGGACTGGTCTGACTTGAGATTTCTTTAATCTAGCTTCCCATTCTTGGTAGGATTGGCAAAGGCAGTATTATTTTTAAAAATTATTTAAGAATTCCACAAAAATAAAACTCAACCTTGAGACTTCCCTGGTGGCACAGTGGATAAGACTCTATGCTCGCAATGCAGGGGGCCCAGGTTCGATCCCTGGCCAGGGAACTAGATCCCACATGCCGCAACTAAGAGTTCCCATGCCACAAGTAAGGAGCCCTGGAGCTGCAACTAAGACCCAGTGCAACCAAATAAATATTAAAAACAAAACAAAACAAACACAGCCTTGACACCCCATATTCAGTCTGTTGGGAAATCCCATTGAAGATCTTCAAAATGTATTCAGGATCTGACCACTTCTCACCACTGCTATGACCCTGGTTGGAACCACCATCATCTCCCACCCACATGTTGCTATAGCTTGGTCTCCCTGCTTCTACCCAAATCTTCCTGGAGTCTCTTCTCAAATCAGAGCAGCCAGAGGATCCTTTTAAATCAGGAGACAGATTGTGTCACCCCTCTGCTCAGAACCCCTTCCTGATTTCCATATCAGTCAAGAGTAAAAGCCAAAGTCCTGGCAATGACCTCCAAGGGCTCACACGATCTGCACAGACCCCAGCTTGTCAATGCTCTGGCCTCTTCCCCCACTTCTCTCCCCCTCACTCTCTCTGCTCCACTGGCCTCCTTCCTAAGCTTTGGACACACCAGACAGTTCCCTCTTAGGGCCTTCATTCTGTTCCTTTTACCTGAAATGCTCTTCCCCCAGGTAGACCCTTGGCCGGCTCCTTCACTTCTTTCAAGCCTTTGCTTAATTTTCACTTTAACGAGGCCAACCCAAACCCCTCTATTTAGCACTGCTGCCTGTGCCCATCCCCACAACTAATTTCCAATTGTTGCTGTAACAAATTATCATAAACTTAGTGGCTTGAAACAACACAAGTTAATTATCTCACAGTTTTGGAGTAACGACCAAGTCTGCCTTTTGGAGAGGGAACTTTGGGGGGCAGCATGGATAATGGATTGGATGAGTAAACAAAGAAGAAGAAAGGAGGGAGGGAGAGAAACAGAGAGGAAGGGAGGAAATTAGGTCATTTCTATATATAGTTGACCCTTAAGCAACCCTGGGGTTAGGGGCACCCACTTGCCCAGTGAAAAATCCTCCAATAATTTTATAGTCAGCCCTTGGCCCTCTGTAGTTCTGCATCTGGACTCAACCAACTGCTCATCCTGTAACTGTAAATATTTATTGAAAAAAAAATCCACCTATAAGTGGACTTGTGCAGTTCAAACCCACGTTGTTCAAGGGTCGATTATACTCAGATTTGTTTTGTTTTGGGGTTTTTTTTTTGTACTAACATTTAAATAATCGTCATACACAAGACTTGGCAATTTCAGTTGCCATAGCCCAGATGGTAACAGTGGGCTTGAAGAAAAAGTATCCAGAGATTCTTAGAAGGTAGAATCAGTAGGGTTTGTGATGACTGGTTTGATATGGATGGTGCAAGACTAGGAGGTCTTGAGAAAGAAGGAATCAGTTTTTGCGGGCGCGTATAAAGAGTCTGGTTGGGGAGTTGTTGTCTTAGAGATGCATGGTATCTATCTGGATAGGAGTAGAAGGCATCTGGGGAAGAATCTGGTGCTAAAGAGATGATTTGGGAGCAGATAGGGAGGCAGCAGTTGAAGCTATGTCAGGGGATAATAGAGCAAAAAAAAGGGGGTGGGGGGACTGATTCCAGAACACTGAATATCACCTTCATAGGGTGGGCACTGGAGGAGATGTTAGAGCTGTAGAAGTGAGGGAGCGGTGTGGGGGTGTCCATCCCCTGCCCAGACGCAGGAGCCCTGTTCCCTCCTCAGTTCTTCTTTCTAGATGGTGAAGCCCAGAGTAGAGCAGAAGACACCGTGAAGAAAAAGAAGGAACACACAGACCTCTATAAGTACTTAAAAGTTTTAAATGGTGTGCGAAAAGTTAGCAACATTTGAAGGTTTATGGGGAAATCTTAGAGAGGAAAATATTACCAGGAAATGTGAGAAAGTTTCATTTTTTAATGATGTAAAGAGCTCATGGCAATTTTGAGAAGGAATCTAAATGCCTACAGGGACTGGTTAGTTAGTTGTAATCCATCCATATGATGCAACACTATGTGAACACAAAAAAGATTAAGGTTGATCAGTAGATATTAGCATAGGTGTCCATGATGTATTAAAGTGGAAAGTATGAAGTGAGATCCACTTTATATGTGTGGGTATCTGGAAGAATATGCCCCAAATTGTTAACAGCAATTATTTTTTAAAATAAGAGCATGGAGCTAAGGAGTAGAGGAAAATTCTCACATTGTTATTTAAAAATAATCATTTACTATTTTTTTAACTTAAAAAATATTAAATAGATAAATAGATCATCAAACTGGCAAAAGATACATTAACTTTATAAATAGAGGGGGAAAACTATGGACAGATGATTTAGAAAAGAGAGTTAATAAACTAACATGAGAAAAGATATTGAATTTTGACAAGCAAGTAAAAATAACGCAATGATGAGGTCCTTTATCTACTAAAAATAGTCAAACAAAAAATAACCTACTAAATTATACTACCCCATGCTGGCAAAGGTGCACAGAAATGGGCACTTCCTGTACTGTGAGTGACATTTAAATTTTATATAAGCTTTGGGGATAAAGCTTGGCAATTTTACCAAGGGTAATAAGAATATTTATGTCCTATGACTCACAGCAATCTCATTTCTGGAAATATAATTTTTGGAGATAATTCAAACTAAAAAAAAAAGATCATATGCACAAAGACAGTGAAAATCTAGGAGCAGTTTGAGATAGAGTGGTTAAGTAAAATAAGGAACAGTTGTGGGGAATTAAACAATCTGTGGTATTTACAGGCACTGATGAGAGCCCAGTACATGTTAGTTACAGCTATTATTATTATTATTATTATTATTATGGCAATTCCACTCAATTAAAAAATTATTCATTATTAAAAAGCATCATTGTCAAGTCTATGAAACAACGTGTCGTTACAGTAAAACTTTGTAAAGATATATGTAATATTAAAAGTGAAAATGAACATACAAAATGATCATGGATGTGTTAAGATCCAAGAATAAGGGTGATTCTTTTAATTTTCTTGTTTTTCCAAACTTTTGATGATATTGTCATGTACACCTATGATTTTTAAATAAATTAAAAAAATATTTTGGCCCATTATACATCTAGCTTCCAGCCCAAATTTTAAAAGTTACATATATCTCCCCAAATGAATATTACCAGAATGTTCAGAACCTAGTAAAGAGATGTTTAGAGCTATAGTAATTTTGTCACACACTCAACTGTGTGTGACACTCATAATATGACAAATGCAATTGATTTCTAAGAATTACACCAGGAAACATTAACACAATGAAAGATATCTACGAAAAAAACTAACCTAGGAGACTCTTTGAAATTGTAATAGAAGCCTGAGAACTCCCTGAATCCAAATAAGGTGACTAGAAACAAGTTGTATATGTAGATGAAAGAAGTTATAGCTGAATTAACTTCTTGAAAATTGGACAAAGACTGGAATGGCAGAAAGGTGTGGGCTGGTTTAGTGGTTCAGACCTGAGCAATGCACTTATATCTTGCAAAGGAAAACTTTTGAGCCTCAAAATGTTGACCTATATTATTTTTATTATGATGTTACTTAAATATGTACAAACAGGAAGTAGATATAAATGCCTTATTCTAAAAAATAAAATGCCTTATTCTTATGGCTCCTTGTACAAGGATAAAACCAAGACAAATCTGAAAATTAAATGTAATTGTATCAGTAATATAAAATATATTTTTAAAAAACAGTAAAGTTCAAATGAGCAGCATTCATTTAATGCAATGGATGATGTTTTCTGAAAAGGAAATTCGAATTAAACCCACGAGGTACCATTTCCTACCCACTAGAATGGCTAACATTTAAAACAATGACAACGCCTACCCTAGCTGGCAAGGAAGTAGAGCAAATAAAACATTTGCACATTGTTGGAAAATGTAAGATGGTAAAACACTTTGGAAAATCTGGCAGCTATGCATAAAGCTAAATGTCACCTACCATGTGACCCAGCAATTTCACACCTAGATATTTTCTAGAAGAGTAATGAAAATATATGTTCACAAAACATGTATGTCCACAATATATATACGTACAAGGTCTTTCTACTCATGCCATGTTTATTCTTAACAGCTAAAGACTGGAAACAACCCAACGTCCACCACCAGGCAAATGGAAAAGCCAAGTATGGTATATTCATACAGCAGAATTGTACTCAGCAATAAAAAACAAGAGCATACCAAAACCTGACAGTGCAAAGCCTGTTCCTGACTGTCACAAATGGCTTTTTCTTTCTTATTGGGTAGTTACCAATGCACCCATGCATTTAGCAAATAAACCAATGAATTTGCAAACCCCAGCGAATGGGAACCCTCTTACACTATTGGTAGGAGTGCAAATTGGTGCAGCCCCTATGGAAAACAGTAAGGTACCTCAAAAAATTAAAAATAGCAATCCCACTCCTGAGCATATATTCTGACAAAACTATAATTCAAGAAGACACATGCACCCCTATGTTCATAGCAGCACTATTTATAATAGCTAAGACATGGAAGCAATATATTTATTTATTTATTTTAAATTTTGGTTGTGCTGGGTCTTAGTTGCAGCACGCAGGATCTTTAGTTGCAGCATCCAGACTTAGTTGTGGCACGTGGGATCGTTTTTTTAAATTTTTTTAGTTGCAGCATGCGGACTTCCTAGTTGCAGCATGTGGACTCTTAGTTGTGGCATGCATGCGGGAATCTACTTCCCCAACCAGGGATCAAACCTGGGCCTTCTGCATTGGGAGCGCAGAGTCTTACCCACTGGACCATCAGGGAAATCCCAAGACATGGAAGCAATTTAAATGTCCATTGACGGATGAATGGATAAAGAAGATGTGGTGTATATATAAGTATATAATATATACACACACAATAGAATAGTACTCAGACATAAAAAAGAATGAAATATTGGCAGTTGCAGCAACATGGATGGACCTAGAGATTATTATACTAAGTGAAGTCAAAAAGAGAAAACAAATACCATATGATATCACTTATATGTGGAATCTAAAAACATGATACAAATGAACTTATTTATGAAACAGAAACAGATTCATAGACATAGAGAATGGACTCGTAGTTGCCAAGGGAGAGGATGAGGTGGGAGCAGGAAAGCTTTGCTGTACACCAGAAACTAACACAACATTGTAAATCAACTATACTTCAATTAAAATAAACAAATTAAAAAACAGTGAGTGCACACATAAGCTTTTTCCATGCTACTGCATGTAAAATTTACCTAAAATATGTATAAATATAAACATTAAGAAGAAATAGTATTTCAGAGAGTCTGAGTGGAGTTAATGAACTGAACGTTTGTGTGACTGTCACTTGAAGCAAGTGGCACTGGTGGCATGGTTGACCAGCTGAAGGGAAAACAGATTGCAGAAGTGAAAGAAGCTTCCCATTCTGTGACAAGGATGGTGATGAAATTCAAAAAACTGGAGACTGTAATGAGGTCTCTCGGGCAAAATTCCCCAGAAGCAAAGTTTCAGGATAAATTAATGCAACAAATGGTGACGAAAATAGTACAATTGACTTTCTGACAATGGCAGCAAGAAAAATGAAAAACAGAGAGTAAAGAAGAAATTAGAGAAACATTCCTGGTGTTTAATAAGGATGACACTGTCTATGTTGGTGCAACATGACTACATCATGTGCTAGAACATCTTCGAGAAAAGTTAACACATGAGGAGGTTGATGAAATGATCGTGCAAGCAGATCATTGATAATAATTGTCAAGTAAACTGAAGAATTTGTATAAATAATGTCAGCAAAGTGAGACCACTGCACAGAATATGTGAAAGTTCCTGTTCAAAATTAATTTGCCTTTTTTCCCCTTCTTGTTGTCAAAAGAATATACATGACTAGTCATTAGGACTTACTCCTCCATGTTTTTCTTCCTTATCTCACTATCACTATCCTATACTGTATTTATTTATTTGTTTGTTTGTTTATTTTTGGCTGCATCAGATCTTTGTTGCAGTACATGGGATCTTTCATTGCAGTGCGCAGGCTTCTCTCAGGTTGTGGCACACAGGCTCCAGAGCACGCGGGCTTTAGGGCCTTAGTAATTGCAGTTTGCAGGCTTAGTTGCCCCTAGGCATGTGGGATCTTAGTTTCCTGACCAGGATGGAACCTGCGTCCCCTGCATTGGAAGGTGGATGGATTCTTAACCACTGGACCACCAGGGAAGTCCCAACCTAATTTTTTTTAATAAATTTATTTATTTATTTATTTATTTATTTATTTATTTATTTATTTATTCATTGACTGCGTTGGGCCTCTGTTGCTGAGTGCGGGCTTTCTCTAGTTGAGGAGAGCTGGGGCTACTTTTCATTGCGGTACTCGGGCTCCTCATTGCAGTGGCTTCTCTTGTTGTGGAGCACGGGCTCTAGGCTCTCGGGCTTCAGTAGTTGTGGCACACAGGCTTAGTTGCTCCTCTGCATGTGGGATTTTCCTGGACCAGGGCTCGAACCCATATCCTCTGCATTGGCAGGTGGATTCTTAACCACTGTGCCACCAGGGAAGCCCCTTACCTTATTTTTTTTTTTTAAATAAATTTATTTATTTATTTATTTAATTTATTGGCTGCATTGGGTCTTCGTTGCTGTACACGGGCTTTCTCTAGTTGCTGCGAGTGGGGGCTACTCTTCACGCTACTCTTCACTGTGGTGCTCAGGCTCCTCATTGTAGTGGCTTCTCTTGTTGCGGAGCATGGGCTCTAGGCAAATGGGCTTCAGTAGTTGTGGCACATGGGCTCAGTAGTTGTGGCTCACAGGCTCTAGAGCACAGGCTCAATAGTTGTGGCACACAGGCTTAGTTGCTCCGTGGCATGTGGAATCTTCCCAGGGCAGGGCTCGAACTCGTGTCCCCTGCATTGGCAGGCAGATTCTTTACCACTGCGCCACCTAGGAAGTCCTACCTTATTTTTTTTAATGCATCAAGTAGCAGGTTGTACATGGCTTACTAAATTACTGGTTCTCAAATTTTGGGGTTCAGCATCCCTTTATATTTTAAAATTTTATTGAAGATCTCTAAAACTTTTAGTTTATATGAATCATATATATTAAAAGTTTCCATATTAGAAATTAAAACAGAATTTTAAAATATTTGTTCATCACAAAATAATAACAAAACCATTACAGGCTGACATAAATATTTTAAAAATAATTATATTTTCAAAAAAAAATTAGTAAGAAAAGTGGAGTCATTTTACATTTTTGCATATCTCTTTAATGTCTGGATTAATAAGAGACAGCTGGATTCTCATATCAACATTCAAACTGGTTTGCAAGGCAGAAACAGAGACACAGATGTAGAGAATAAACGTATGGACACTGAGGGGAGAAAGCAGAGGCAGGGGTGGTGGGATGAATTCGGAGACTGAGGTTGGCTTATATACACTAATATGTATAAAGTAGATAAATAATAAAAATAAAATTAAAAAAAAACTTTCAATCTATGGTGGTATCACACTTCATGTAGCCTCTGGAAAATTCCACTCTACACTAATGAGAGAACAAGAGTGAGAGGCAGATAATGTCTTTAACATTGTTGTTAAGACGGTTTTTACCTCATGGGTCCCCTTTGAAAACCACTAACCTAAGTCCTTCGACACATCTAAACTTAGATGGAATTGGTCAAATACAAGGACACCTAGGTTACGCCTTTTAAAAAATAGTTTTCTTTAGGGACAGTCAGCCTGTTGTTGCATATTTCAGAATTCTGTCTGAACTATAAAGAAGAATCTACAATATATACCTGAAGTTGTGCTATTGCAAAGTAGGTTTATTATCCAAGTACTCATAAATCATTACTTTGTACTACTGATCCTATACCAGAAACTTTGTATTGATACTTGCTTTTAAAGATTTGACTCTTAAAGAAAATCTGCTTGTGGTACTATTTACCTCAAACAAGTTATATATTTGATTTCAAACTTAAATATTACAATTAGTTTTGTAGGAAACTGCTCTACTATCTTCCAAAATGACTGTACCATTCCCAGCAGCAATGAATGAGAGTTCCTGTTGCTCCACATCCTCACTGATGTTTGGTGTTGTCAGTGTTCTGAAATTCAGCCATTCTAATTGGTGTGTAGTGGTATCTCATTGTTTTAATTTGCAATTCCCTAATAACCTTTGATGTTGAGCATATTTTCATATGCATATGTGCCATCTGTATACCTTCTTTGGTGAGGTGTTTGTTCAGATCTTTTGTTCAGGATGCTAGTTTTCTTATTGCTGAGTTTAAAAGAGTCTTTTTACATATTTTTGATATCAGTCCTTTATCAAATATGTGTTTTGCAAAGATTTCCTTCCAGTCTGTGGCTTGTTTTTTCATTCTGTTAACTGTGTCTTTCACAGAGCTTAAGTTTTTAATTTATTATTATTTTTTAATGCACATTTTTAAAAATTATTTTATTTTATTTATTTATTTATTTTGGCTGCACCGGGCCTTAGTTGCGGCATGCGGACTTCTTAGTTGCAACACGTGGACTTGAGGTAGGAGACAGATAGGCTCCAGGCTAGGCATTTACAAGTGGCCTCCCATTCACATTTCATGAAGCAGAGAAGATGAGCTCCAGGCGGGACATTCATTCCAGCTCCCTGTTTATATTTCCTGAGGCAAGAGACAAACGGGCTCCAGGACTATATATTTATGACCGGAGTCCTGTCTATATTTTGATATCTGCATTTTGATATAAGAAAGAGCAACAAAAATAGGGTAAATAACTGGACATTGGGCACTCTTATGGCAGGGACAGACAGGGGCTAAACTTTGTTAAGAGATCAAGAGGTCATACACTCCTCATCTTTGGGACAAAGGGAGACATGACACATGCACAGAAAGGCTCCTTGGAGGTCAAAAAGGAGGGGGCACCACCCCATAATATGTTATGCTAAATAAAGCTTTCCGATAGATCTCTGGGCTGAAATCCATCTTGGAAAAAAGTTGCGTACAAATGATGGGGAGGGTCCTAGGACAGGTCAGGTGTGGAAAAAGAAAGCAGATAATTGGTCAAAGGTAAACAAAGACCTGGAAGAACTGCCCTACATAAATGACTTAACCACCTCTTTACCGTGCTCCTCCTCATTAGGGAGGATGCCCACGCCCTTTTTCTCTGGGTGTGCATCTCTGTCTGGCTAAATAAACTGTTTCTCTGTGTGCTCTCTTACTTGTTGTTATGCTATGTCTCGAATAATAAACTTTGTACCTGCTTTTACAGTTTTAGCCTCAGTGAGAAATGCATTTTTCACTGGGGGCAAGAGCCAGGGAAAGACAGCTTCCAGCCTCTAGCTCTTGCTGGTCTGGTGGCTAGGATTCCTGGTTTTCATCCAGGCTACTCAGGATCAATTCCTGGGCAGAGAATTAAGATCTCGCTTCACACCACCATTCACTGCTGCTTCTCTGAAATCAGCCTCTTCATTGCAGCATGCGTACTGGATATAGTTCCTTGACCAGGGATTGAACCCGGGCCCCTTGCATTGGGAGTGAGGAGTCAGCCACTGGACCACCAGGGAAGTCCCAAGTTTTTAATTTTTTAAAAAATATTTTATTGATTGATTTATTTATGTGGCTGTGCTGGGTCTTAGTTGTGGCATGCGGGATCTTTGTTGTGGCACATAGGATTTTTTAGCTGTGGCATGGGGGATTTTTTTTTTTCTTTTCTTTTTTTTAAGTTGTGGCATGTGGGATCTAGTTCCCTGACCAGGGATCAAACCAGGGCCCCTGCACTGGGAGTGAGGAGTCTTAACTACTAGACCACTAGGGAAGTCCCTAAGTTTTTAATTTTAATAAAGTCCAACTTAATTTTTTCTTTCATGAATCATGCTTTTGGTGTTGTAACTAAAAACTCATCACTAAGCCCAAAGTTACCAAGATTTTTCACCTATGTTATTTTCCAGGAATCTTACAATTTTGTCAGAGGTTGAGGGAAGGGAGTGAAGGACAAAGAATGGAATACAGAGGATTTTTAAGGCGATGAAACTATTCTCTATGATATGGTAATGATGGACACATTTATCAAAACGCATAGAATGTACTACACAAACAGTGACCCCAGTATAAAATATCAGACTTTAGTTAATGATAATATACCAATGTGGTTCATCAGTTATAACAAGTGTAACACAACATTTCAAGATGTAAAGGTAGAGAAACTGTAGGAGAGGGGGAACAAAAGAATAAACTGTTATCAAGCAAGAGAAGTAACAATAGCAAAGATAACAAATCTGTTGTAAAGACTCCCAGTTCTGTTTCCATGGTGAAGACTAGCCTGAAGCACTTTCTTGAGGTGTTTTGTAGAATTTAACCCCCCCCCAGGCCCTCAACAACCAGATCAACTGAAACCCAAGGGGGACGTCCCTGGGGGGGTCCAGTGGTAAAGAATCCGCCTTCCAATACAGAGGACACGGGTTCAGTCCCTGGTTGGGGAACTATGATCCCAAGTTGACCCGTGTGCCACAACTACTGAGCCTGAGTGCCTCAACTAGAGAGCCCGTGTGCCACAAACTACAGAGCCCACGTGCTCTGGAGCCAGTGCGCCACAACTAGAGGAAACCAAAAAAACAAAAAACAACCCACATGCCACAACTAGAGAGAAGCTCACGCGCCACAGCAAAAAGCTGACCACCTGCAGCAACTAAGACCTGAGGCAGCCAAGAAAGAAAGAAAGAAGAAAGAAAGAAAGAAAGGAAGGAAGGAAGGAAGGAAGGAAGGAAGGAAGGAAGGAAAGAAGGAAGGAAGGAAGGAAGGAAGGAAGGAAGGAAAGAAAGAAAGAAAGAAAGAAAGAAAGAAAGAAAGAAAGAAAGAAAGAAAGAAAGAAAGAAAGAAAGAAAGAAAGAAAGAAAGAAAAAGAAAGAGGAAAGAAGGAAGGAAGGAAGAAAACCTAAGGGATGATTGTAACAGGGGAGAGCTAAGGCAGACTCCATGTTGGATCTGTTTCTTTGACTTTAACCTTTGCTTTTCGCTGCCTTTGTTATTATAATATACATGATGGCCTGCCTCGGGGAGCCCTACCCTTCTGCCTGGATGTTAAACTAAAGCGCCTCTGTTCAGCGGACAGGCAGACAATCTGCCCTGCCCACCTGTGAAATTAACACATCCCTTTAGGCTAGTCATTCCAGGGGATGTTTTGCAAGGCTGATAGCCCTTTTGAGGTTACTTCCCCTCGGCTCTCCCTCTCTATTCTGCCTTTTACTTTACTTCCTCACAGCCTCTTCCTCTCTGATTCTATAAAACAAACCGGCATCCAGACCCCGATGAGATGGTTTTTTGGAGACACTAGTCTGCCATCTTCTCAGTCGGTGGCTTTCCAAATAAAGTATTCCTTGCTTCAATACCTCGTCTCCAATTCATTGGCCTGTCGTGCGGCAAGCAGAGCGAGCCTGGACTCAGTAACATGATGATGTTGACCTTTTCTGGCCCTTGAGACGTCAATCAACTAAAGCTTGGATTCTGTGGACAGCCCAAGCCCCTTCATGAATATGGCTATACCCTTAGCTTAAAACGTCCCCAATTTTGCTGTCTGGGGAGACACGCTGCTTTGGGAAAGACCTCCAGGGTTCTCTTTACTTGCTGCAAGTAAGAAACCCTTCCTCCTCCTGCTCTTTGGCTTCATTGTGACTTTTGGCTCAACACCTACCAAGAGGCAAATCTAGTTTTCATGTAACAGCACCAGCCCAGACTCTCCGTGGGGCACTGTGTGTCTACAGCTGTCATTTCCCCCAGGAGATGCTATATTCCAGCTTCCCCTTACATTTTACATCCCCCACCGCTCCTGGCATGAAACCTTGCAATATGGCAGGCTGCTGAGTCAATGTTGATCTACTGCAGCTCTGACTTCAGATTTCATCAGGGCAGTTTGTGTTTCAGAAAGCAAACAGGAGAGGATGGACCCAGCCTAGCACTGGCCAACTTAGCAGTCTGAAGACATGAGTGGTTCAAAATGTGGTCAATGCCTCTGATTTTCTTAGTCTACCTTTATTCCCAGGGCTCTTTTTTTTTTAATTTTTTATACAATTTTAAATTTGTTTATTTTTTATTTATTGGCTGCATTGGGTCTTTGTTGCTGTGCTCGGGCTTTCTGCAGCTGCAGAGAGTGTGGGCTACTCTTCATTGCAGTGCACGGGCTTCTCATTGTGGTGGCTTCTCTTGTTGTGGAGTATGGGTTCTAGGCTCTTGGCTTCAGTAATTGTGGTGCACAGGCTTAGTTGTTCCACAGCATGTGGGATCTTCCTGGACCAGGGCTTGAACTCCTGCCCCCTGCATTGGCAGGCAGATTCTTAATCACTGCACCACCAGGGAAGCCCATCCCAGGGCTCTACGAATGTAACAAATTCACTTCTCCAAAGGATTTGTCAAAGCACACCCCCAACTGAGGGTGGATTTATCTTTCTAGAACTCATATCTTAAATCCCCCTCTTTAAATCCTCTCCCTCCTTAAATTATGTCCCATCCATTTGCAGGGATAGCAAACACAGATCTCAGTGAGGCAGGCAGCCAACTTCAATGAGGAAAGGAGGCCCATATAATGTAGGGACCAGTAGGAATTGTGGCAAATTGAAAGGCACACACACTCAAAGTTTCTTAAAACTGTGCTGATCAAACCAAACATATGAACAGGAAACCCAGTTCAATCACTAGCAGCCAATGTGGGGTGTTTGGTTTACATTTTATAGTACAAATTGCTTAGGATAAATTGCAGGGCCTTTCAGGTCCAGCCACTCCTACCCATGTCCCTACACTCTGCTTACATGACATACTTTCACATATTCTCCCTGTCATCTTTGCTGGTTCATTCTTTCCCCCCCCAACATTTATTGAGCACCTAATATGTACCATGCACCATAATACCAAATGATGCTGAGGAAACAAGGGTGAACAGGAGTTTCAGTCCTCATGGAGCTTACAGTACAGTGTTGATGAAAAGTTAATCAGTCCATCTAAGAAATGGAAAATTTTATTCAAGCCAAATTGAGGATTATAACCCGAGAACAGCCTCTCAGAAAGCTCCAAGAACTGTTCCGCCCATTAGAAGTCAAAGCACAGTTATATAAGTTTTTTGAGACAGAGGGCTGTACATTAAGTGATGTATTATTGACAGTTTACCCAATCCAGATCTGTGAGTGCACAGTAGTGGGTCATCGTGATCCCTTACAAAATCAGGAAGGAACGTTGTTATCTTTATGGAGCTGTCTTTTTAGTGCTTGGAGAATGTTGCTCTTTCTAGTTGAGCAGGTATTTCTGCCGATGGGGAGATTTGGTCAATGCATGAAGCAGATACAGAGTGCACAGTAGAGGGGAGAGAGGAGACCAAAGGGCAGAGAAAAGTTTTCACGTTTAAATTTTTCTTTTCTTGTCATGAAGTATGAATTTCATTCCACGATAGTGAGGAGACATACATGCTAACAGACGGTTACCAGACTGTGACTGTTACTGAGTCCAAGCTTGCTCTGCTAGCCACACGACAGGTCAATGAATCAGAGACAAGCTGCTGAGGCAAGGAATATGACTTTGTTTGGAAAACCGGCAGACCGAGAAGATGGCCCACTAGTGTCTCCAAAAAACCATCTTATTGGGGTCTGGATGCCAGTTTTTTTAAACAGAATCAGAGAGGGAGAGGCTGTGAGGAAGTAAAGTGAAAGGGCCAACAGTCTTGCAAAACATCTCCTGGAATGACCAGTCTCGGTGAGGCGATATGTTAATTTCTCCTTTTCTACAGCCATTCACACAGGTGGGCAGGGCAGACTGTCTGCCTGTGAGCTGACAGAGGCACTTTAGTTTAACATTCAGGCAGAGGGGCAGGGTGCCCTGCGGAAGGCCATCATGTATGATTATAATAACAGAAGCGGCCGAAAGCAAAGGTTAAAGTCAAAGAAACAGATCCAACGTGGAGTCTGATTTAAGTCTTCCCTGTTACATGATAAAGCAATATGAGAGAAGTACAGGGTGTGACTGAAATATACACAAGAGGTGCCTAGCCAGATCAGAGAGAGATGGGTTTGGGTAGTCCTCTCAGAGGAGTAGATTATCTTTAGCCCAGGCTAAGGATGAGATAAGGAAACAAAGATGAGAGTGAAAGGGTGAGGGTGGTGGTAGGGGGAGGGTTTCCTCAAAGAGGGAACAGTACTTATAAAGGTTCCTAAGGAAACTAACATTCCATGTGGCTGGAGAGTAAGAATGCAGGGAGGGGTGGCACAAGATAAAACTGGAAAGGTGAGCAGAAGCCAGATCTTTCCAAACCTTGTGGCCAAATGAGTGAGATTTTGTCCTAAGGGCAATGGGCAGCGACCAACAGTTTTTAATCAAGGACTCAAATTTGTCTTTTAGAAGAATCCCTCTAGCTTCAATGTGGAGAACAGGCTGAAGTGAGCAAGGGGTGGAAGCAAAGAGGATAATTAGAGGGCCCTGACAATAAACCAGCCAGAGATGATGATGGCCTGGCATGAGAAGCAGCAGCAGGGTGGAACGCATGGACCAGACTTGGGAGACAGAATTGATATAACTCAGAGATTTAGTGATGGTAGGAAGAAAGGCAAGAGGAGGCATTAATGATGAACTTGGAGTGCCCTGATCCCCTCTTCATCCTTTCAGCTTAATTCTCTTCGTCTTCATGGGCCCTCCAGGCATCTTCTCACCCACTACCCCCAATACTCTGTCCCACTACTGGTTTAGCACACTACTCTGTATGATGGTGAGAGGCTGGGCATCCTTCTTCCTTGTCGTGTTGGGCAGAGACTCTGTATCACTCAGGGTCAAATTGGGAGATGGAAGCCACACAGAATTTGAAGAGCTACATTTTAACATATATAATTATTAACAATAACAGGGGATGTGAGTAAAGTGGGATTGCTACTAGCCAAAAACTAAAGAGAATTGTAAAGAATATAGGATCGGCACATAAAAGGCGTACCCATCACCCTCTAAAACTGAGGCAGAGTGCCAGGGCTGAGATCCACATCTTGTTGGAGAGTTACATGGCCATGGGTACCTGGATGGCACAGAAGTCTCTTGGTGCTGCGCCAATGGTGAAACTGAGTGAGGCCCTGTGGGGCTCCCAGGTATAGAAGCACTTTTGTCCCCCATTTCTTGTAGGCAAGACTCCAGCCTCCATGACCTTCCCTGAGTTTCAAAAGGCAGATTCAAACAGTTGCTAATCAAGGGAGGAGCATCCAAGAAACTACCGGAGACAAGATAAAAGGGACCTGAGAAGCTCATCAAGATTAGGAGACTGAACACCTGGGATGACATTAAGGGAGTGCAAGCCCTATACACACCCTGATCTTGTCAGAGACCTCACCCTTGAACCATTGTTATAAAACCTCTCATCCAATCCTCCTGGGTTGGGACACATAGTTTTTTGAGGCAGGAGCCCCCCTTTGCCTGGCAAAGTAATAAAGATATTCTTTTCTACTTCACCTAGAACTGTCTCCAAGATTTAGCACCAGCGTACAGAGAAGCTGAGGTTTCGGTAACAATGGTAGTTGCTGGAAATCTGCCCTCCAGAACTTGCCAGAAACCTACCTTCCAGGGTGTCAAGGAAAGTCATTCATGGAGAGGTATCTCAATGGAGGCACCTTGACACAAAGCCAAGCGAGGGTGGGAGGATTCAGGGGGAAACTACCGGCTGGGTGGTGCTGGCCACTGTCACTGCAGGAGTGGGGCTCTGGAGAAGCTACACGAGCTGCAGAACGCTGGTGCTGGGGAAGCCATCTGCACCGCGGGCGTTGAGTGCTAAGGAACACGTGCATGCTGCAGGGGTTTCCTTCTCATTCTAATGCAATTACTCCTGCAATTACTCTCCAGAGCCCTCAGCTGACAAAGATTAGCATTGTGCCAGCTGGTAAAGGAAAAAAAAATACTTAAATGGTCCAGCTCATTTTTGCACAGCAAGCAGTGAAGGGTGAATTTGCAGCCAAGAAGCAATAGATTGGTGCCTGGCACAGACCCCATATTGTTTATCAGAGCTGCTGGAGTACCACAGGGGGCTAGAAATCAACATGGCAAGGAAGGTTTGGAAAGGAGAAATGTATGTTCTAGAGTCTGTTGCCCATTTTTAAACTGGGTTGTTTTTTGGTTGTTGTTGAGTTGTAGGAGTTCACATGTTCTGGATATTAATCCCTTATCAGATACATGATTTGCAAATACTTTCGTTCTGTAAGTGGCTTTTTCACTCTCTTCATAGTGTCCTCTGAGGCACAAAAGTTTGCAAGTTTGATGAAGTCTAATTTATTTTTTCTTTTGTTGCCTGTGTTTTTGGTGTCATATCCAAGAAATCATTGCCAAATCCAATGCCATGAAGTTTTTCCACTATGTCTACTTCTAAGAGTTTTATAGATTTAGAGCTTATGTTTAGGTCTTTGATTCAATTTGAGTTAGTTTTTGTATTGGATGTAAGGTAAGGATCCAATTTCATTCTTTCACATATGGATATCCAATTTACCCAGAACCATCTGTTGAAAAGCATTTGACCATATGTGCAAGAGCTTATTTCTGGGTTCTCTATTCTATTCCATTGGTCTATATGTCTGCCTTATTCCAATACTACATTGTTTTGACAACTGTAGCATTTGTCTCAAATCTTGTGAAAAATTAAAAGTGGGACTTCCCTGGTAGTCCAGTGGTTAAGACTTCACGCTTCCACCACAGGGGGCGCGGGTTCCATCCCTGGTCGGGGAACTAAAATCCCACATGCCATGCGATGTGGCCAAAATGTAATAAACATTAAAAATAAAAAAATGTTAAAAATTGATAATAGGATTTTATATTTGCCCTTGTATTTACCTTTAACAGAGATCTTTATGTCTGTATCTGTTTACCAGTTACTGTCTAGCATCCCTTCATTTCAACCTGAAGGAATCCCTGTAGCATTTCTTGCAGGACAGGTCTAGTGGTAATGTGTGAGAGAGTGGTATGCAGGCGAGGGGGAATCAGATGAAGGTAGTCAAAAGATACAAACTTCCAGCTATAAGACAAATAAGTACTAGAGATATAACATACAACATGATAAATATAATTAACACTGCTGTATGTTATATACAAAAGTTAAGAGAGCAAATCCTGAGTTCTCATCACAAGGAAAAAAATGTTTTTCTATTTCTTCAATTTTGTATCTACACAAGATGATGGTTATTCACTAAATTACTGTGGTAATCATTTCATGATGTATATAAGTCAAATCATTATGCTGTACACCTTATACAGTGTTGTACATCAACTATATGCCAATAAAACTGGAAGAAAAAAATGTATATCAGGGTAACTAAAGAGTCTAATTTCATGAGGGAAATAATTCTAGCTAATAAATGTGGAAGAAAGGATTGGATTAGAAAATTACCATTTCACAGCCCCTAATGAGACAAGAGCAAATGAACACAACAGCAAAGAAAGCAATGAACTATGGTTGAAACTATTAGATAAAAGCTTCATGTGGAACTATACAACTGCTGGGACAGGCTGTCACCACCTGAGCCCACTGATCACTAAAATTGGGACAATGGGCTATTGTGGGTCTCCTCGTGTGATGCCAACACACATCACCTCCTAGGAAAGTGTCTGAGTATAAACCAGCGTCTGGAGCCAACCTCCATATACACGATATGGGAGAGAGAGGAATGAGTTAAATGACGTGACAAGGAAGCAGACACATCCACAAAGTGGGACATTTTACAGGACAACTGACCCAGTTTTTGCAACAAGTCATGTCAGGGAAAAATGAAAAAGGCGGGGGCCCGCCCTAGACTATAAGAGACTTAAACACGATGCAAGAAAATTTCATGTGTAGATTTTGTACATATTCTGAGTTGTATGTTTTCTATTGTCTTTTAGACAATCAGAGAAATTTGATTGTGGACTGGGTTTTAGATGATGACAGGGCCAAACTGACTTTGTCAGGTATGCAAATGGCATTGAGGTTATGTAAGAAATAAGTCTAGTTTTTTAGAGCTGTATATTGAGATATATAGGAGTAAAATGACATAAGGTCTGCAGCAGAGCAAAACAGGGATAAAGCAAACCTGACAGGATCTTGATAATTGTTGAACTGTGTGATGGGATATGGGAGTTCTTTGCTCTATTTTCACTTCTGAGAATGTCTGAATATTTTCATAACAAATTCTAGAGTTTTAAAAAGAAATAATGTGTGGGTGAGTGGCATAGGGATAAATATTAGTTTCTCTCTTTCCCAGTAGCAGGTGTAAGGCACATGGGTGGAAGAGAAAATCCCCTTGGTGTTTTATTAAAAACACTCTCCTGGGACTTGCTCATTTAAGGAACTACCAAAATTGCCCTCAGAGCGTGGTATGTAGGCCACGCCCCACCAGGGAACCAACTTCTGAGAGGAGAAAAAAAAAAACCCTCAAATTGGCAATTTGGTCACAGACACAAACTCAGCAAGATCAAATATCTGAGACGGTTTTTTTGTGTTTTTTTTTTTTTTCTTTTTCTTTTGTTTTTAAGTAGAGAATTATTTTCGATCTATTAAAAAGAAAATCCCCGAAGGGATAGCTGCAATTTTTGTGGGAAGAGAATTATCTCTGCTAGTTAAACCAAACCAAAACAAAGGCATTCTTCGCAATAACTCCCTGAGAGCAGCGTTTAGGGAGACAGTAATTAGGTAATTAGACCTGGGAGTCACCGCAGAGCCTCGGGTGCCGCCGGGTGTTAATGACTCCTGCTCCGCGGTGCAGCAGCCCTCGGCGTGGAGGTAGGCCTGGCCTTTGCTGAGCGCAGGGCAGCCGGCCTAATTCCTCTCGCCTCTACTGCTCTCCGGGAGCATCCTTCCCCCAACGCCAGCGGGGCCAGGCGCACCCGGAGCTGGCGGGTGGGACGCCGGACTCGCGCTGGTTCCCCCGTGGCTTCTCCCAGCTCTCGGCCCTCACCCCCAAACTGCCGCGCATCAAGCTACCACAATTAGCGTCCCCTGGCCGCAGGACCTGGGCACCCGCGGATAATCCGAAATTGCACGCTGTTCCCGGCCTTGCACCAGGCAGGGTGACTCTCCTTTCTTAATCGCTCGCTTAATACAGTTAATTCGTACTCTTATCAAACACGTGGACTGTGGAGAGGAAAAAGAACTGTGTGTATGTCCCTACGAGCCAGAAATACTTTCAGCATTCCAATGGATTTCCTTTCACTCCAGACGTGTTTTAAAAATACATTACTGGGATACCAGAGATATTACTTCAGAAGCTAATTTTTCACTTTGCATCATTATTGAGCACTTACTCATGTAGCCTAACAAGTGTTCAATGTTGATAAAAGTCCGCCGGAGGAATGCACAGCCCCCTGAAGGCGGATACTTGGATAATTTCCCATTTTTGACCGACATAAACAAGTGTTCGGTCTTTGCCAAATCCCCCTCTCTCTCGTCGGCGGCGCGCAGGCCAGAGCGGAATAAGCTGTCAGGGTTCCCAGGACTGGAGCGCAGACCGGCCCCCACCAGCGCCTGGCCCCTTCCCGGCTCTGTGACGTCAGCCCTAGACCCCGCCCCCCTCGACGGAGCCAATCGAGACGCGGGGCGGGGACCTCCAGAAACACGCGCGCGTGCGCGCGCGAGCGGGCAACTAGGATGTCCGCCGCGATGGGCCGTTCTTTTCCCGGTGTCCAGGCTCAGGCCCAGCCGCCTCCGCCCGAAGCGTGGCCGCCCCTGGGCCCCGAGGAGGAGCTCTATGACTGTCCGGATTACTACTACCTGCGCGACTTCCCGGCCTGCGGGGCCGGGCGCACCAAGGGCCGGACGCGGCGCGAGCGGGAACTGCGCACTAACTGGCTGGTGCCCGGCGGCCACGAGCGCAAGATCGCGCAGAAGCTCTTCAACGGCCAGCGCCAGCGCCGCCAGCGCCAGCTGCAGCCCCGGCCGCGCACCCGTCTCGCCTGAGCGCTGGTGCGTGCGGGCAGCCACCGGCCGGGGCCCAGGGGAGCCGCTCGAGCCCCCGGGTACCGCTCCGGTCCACCCCCTGCGACTCGAACCGGACACCAGTCGCTCCCTTCCGAGGCTGCCCCGCGTGGCGGGTCATTCGCACGGCCCCCTAAACTCGCAGCTTATCTCCGGCTGCAGTTGGAATGGTGTAAAAGTCTACCTTTTATGGAATTTTGTAGTTGGGTAGAAGGGGCCAGGAAACGCAGAAAACATCTTTCTAAAAATACAAGTAAGGGATTTACTTCCAGTGTTTATGCACGTACTAAAGAGAATAATTGTTTTTGTCTGGTTTTCAACAGGATACCCATACCCGAAGCAGCTGATAAAAGTATTTTCTCTGACACCAGCTGTAACTGTGGTCCTAAGGGGAGTGGTCCATGATGGTCAACAGAACTTTTCGACAGCGCTTAAGTGTACTGCTTCAGTATCTTTTACTTACCAACTGTTAACATCCAAGTGGGTACGCCTGTTCAGGGTTTTTAATTAAAAGAGAGCAGCAAGAATGGCATTTTAACTCTTCTGGTGTTTTTTGTTTGCTTTTTAAGTTGCTGTGGTAACTTGTTTAAAGACCACAAATATTTGAGTTCTTATGTGTAACGAAGAGGTCACAAAGATGAATATGGGCAGATCAGAGATAGGAATTTGTCAAGCTTTCAACCCAAGTGTCATATACTACCGTGCAGCCTTAATATTTGCCAGAATAGGGATATTTTAAATTGCACTGTGTATGCTAGGTGATCTGCACTGTTGACCCCTGGACAATCCTGTGAAGCGAATGCTATGCCCACTTTATGGATGGGATTCTGAGGCACAGAATTAAAGTAACTTTCCAGAGGTCATACAGCTAATTACAAAACCCAGCGTTAACAGATACTCAAAAGCATTCACTCTTCCCAGCATCACAGTTTTTGCCTGTAGACACCCTTCTGTGGTTCAGAACCAGCCACAAACTCCATGTCCAAGGATAGGACATATACAAAAATTATGCAGCATATGGCAGGGTCCCTTTCCTTTCTCTTCGCTCTGCATTCAGTCAGGCCTCTGTGCCCAGTGGTGAGTCCTTGGTTCGGAGAGAAGGTTGGTGTTCTGGAAGAAGCAACTTGAATTTTAATCCTAGTTGTGGGTGTTCATCAGTCTGGCATTCAGCAAACTTCTGATTGGTAACTACCTTCAAGTTCCACCAAGCTTCAAGTTCCACCTGTTGCAGAAGAAAACCGATCCCACGAGAAACCAAGCACAACACTCGGAGAGTTGGAGAACTCAGGTTTACTGAGCCGGCGGACCCAGAAGAGCTAACACTCCAAAATTCTGGGGCCCCGTTTCAGGGGAGTCTTCTCCTTATATAGGTTAAAACGTACAGCTATAATTGGTACAAACTGATTGGCTACAAATTACTATAGGTCACCGGCAGTTACTGAGAGCGGGAGTTGCCATGGGTTACACACATGGTAGGGGGTCCTAACAGGAACTTGTAGGAGCTGGACATTCCATTCCTATCAGGACTAAGGTCACAATTTGCATTCTCATATTGGTTGCAGGTTTAAGTTAATGGTCACTTAACAAGTCTATGTGCAAAGGGTCTCAAATAAAGGCTTGGGGTGGGTGCCTGAGAGCGAGACATTCTTCCCTTATCTGATCACTCTTAGTAATTCATTTTACTGTTTAACTGAGAGTGGCGAGCAGGCCTTTGCAAGATTAGCAATTACAAATATGGAAGTTTCAATTTCCTCATCACACCAAGCTTCAGGTTTTGCATTTGTAAAATAGGAACAATATTGGGTTACCTTACCAAACTGGATTAGAGATAAAATATATAAAAAGTCTGACACACATAAGGGCTTGGCACATAACCGGTGCTCAGTAAACAATTATTTTTAAATTTACAGAACATGATCCCTCCTCTCCTTCCTCTCTATTCACGAAGGCTTTCTTTGTTTTGGCGACACCGTGTGGCATGCAGGATGTTGGTTCCCCAACCAGGTATGGAACCCGTGCCCCCTGCATTGGGAGGGCGAAGTCTTAACCACTGGACCACCAGGGAAGCCTTAAATTCTTTCACTCACTTCATTAATTCTTTTAAAATGTCTCCAACATTCAGGCAGTGTGGTGTGGTAGGAGTCTTGGCTTTGGAGTCAAACACCTGTATGGACTTGGGCAAGTTGCTTAAACTCTAAGCATCTGTTTCCTTACCTATAAAATAGGGAGGATACAGTACCTATTTCAAGAGTTCTTGTGAGGCATAAATGAAATAATGCATGTAAAAGCTCTCAGTGCCTGGTGTATAAGAGGCACTCAAATAATTAGTAATAATGTTCCCATCACCACTGGCTTAGCCTTCAGGATTTTTTTCTTTACTCCTAGTCTCCCTCTGCTATATCTCACACATGTCCAGATGAATCTTCCTGAACACCATTTTAATCATATAAAAACCCTCAATGACTGCTCTCACCTTGCAGGCTAGAAAGCTTAGATGCAAATTTTCTTAAATTTGTTTCTCACAACTTCCAAAAGCACACTGGTTCGTGACACAGGTCTGGCCTCAATATTACCATTTTCAATTCTGCTTCTTCGTTTCAATCTGTGCTGTCCTACTTAGTGTGACTTTTACAATTTTAATTTTTCTATAACTAATTTCACCTATACTTAAGTGCCACTTTCTCCCTGAAGCCTTCATCCACAATGAATGTCCATCGCTTTAAAATCCTTTAGAACTTCGCATAAACACCACTTAACCACCTGGTTTATTGTGCTTTGTACTTTTAGAGCAACAGTTTCATTCATTCACTCATTCTTTTTTGTCTGATATGTGCAAGGCACTATATTCATATGTCTTAGTTATCCAAAGAAAAAACTACATTTACAGTTTATGGACCTTAATGTCTTAAGCATCTTAGTTCTGGTACAATTCCTGCTATAAAGTACAGCATACCCAGACAGATATCAGCTATGTTAAAGCAACACTGTAAGGTGTTCTAACTAGATATGGCTCATTTTAGATACTAGAGCTTTTAAAATTTAAATATGGTCACTATAGAAATTATGTGTATTAGTTACCTATTGCTGTGTTGTGGGTCAAGAATTTGGGAGTGGCTTAGCTGGGTGGTTCTAACTCTGGGTCTTTCATGAGGCTGGAGAGGAATTAGGCTCCACCTTTTGAAGGGAGTGTCAGGAATTTGAGGACATATTTTAAACCACCATTGTAGGTTTAATTATTGTGTATTCACTGTAGACAAATTGGAAAATATAGACAAGTCAAAAACAAAAACAAGGAAAGAAGAAAGAAATCACTATCCAATGGATAGCATCGCTACTTGGATGTATATAATTCCTGTCTTAAAAATATATGTGAACTGGACTTCCTAGGTGGCGCAGTGGGTAAGAATCTGCCTGTCAATGCAGGTGATATGGGTTCGATCCCTGCCCCAGGAAGATACCACATGCCGCAGAGCAATGAAGCCCATGTGCCACAACTATTGAGCCTGTGCTCTAGAGCCCGTGAGCCATAACTACTGAGCCCATGTGCCACAACTACTGAAGCCCATGCGCCTAGAGCCCATCCTCTACAACAAGAAAGGCTGCCGTAATGAGAAGCCTGTGCACAACGAAGAGTAGCCCCCGCTCGCCGCAACTAGAGAAAGCCCGTGTGCAGCAATGAAGACCCAACACGGCCAATAAAATAAGTAAATTAAAAAAAATATATATGTGAACTTGCTCAGGATACACATACTATGTATACTATTTTGTAACCTGCTCTTTCACTTAATATTTTGTGGAGATACTTCTCACTTCAGATATTCTTTCACATTTTAAAATGGCTGCGTAGTATTTCATCATATGTATGTATTATAACTTATTTAACTAATTTTATATTGCAGGAAAATTAGGTTATTTCAGGTTTTCCCTATTTTATACAATTTGCTAAATCAACATTCTTATGGCTAATTTCTTTCACATTCATGACTCTCTTAAATTCTTAGATATGGAATTTCTGGAACAGAGTTTGCACAGTTTTAAAACTTCTGATATTTACCGCCTAACTTGAGTAGAATTTCTTATTGCAATTATCAAGAGTCCATTCAGCCAAATATCTGTATCAAATGTCTGTAACAATCCCTGCACTAGTTCTTTGTTCAAATTTTGATCACTGTAATTGTATTTGTTGAGAATGACTGAAATCACTATGGAATGAGAAGTTGTTACATAAATTTTGCTAAAGTGTGAACTTCACACCTAACTCACCAAACTACAAATGATACGTAGCAGAATTCTGTTTATTTTCAATTCCCACTATTTTGCTTTTAGTTTTAACTTTTTACATGTTCTTGTTTTTTGAATAGAGGTACTACAGTAACTGTTTCAAAATCCAAAAGATAGTAAAAATTTCACCTCCGTGCCACTGCCTGAAGTGTTATCAGCTAAAGATATTTTACACATGGACAATATAGTCTTTCTCTCCATTTCACACAAATAATAGCAGCCTATACTCAATTCTGCCCCTTGCTTTTTTTTCTCTTGACAGTTTATCTTGGAAATCATTTCATATTAATACACAGAAAAACTTCTTTTTTATAGCTGCATATTGAATGAATATGCCATAATTTTTTTTACCTGTATTCTACTGACAGGAATTTAGGTTGTTTCTAACCTTTTACTATCACAAAATAACCCTGCACCAGCATCTAATTTTCTCTCTTCAATTTAGGAATTAATGACAGATAACTCTGTTCTGATCTGCATGCCTGTCTGTCCAGAGCTCTGCTCACTCTAAGCTCTTCTGGTGCCACAGTGTCCTTTATAAATAAGATTCCTTTCTCCCATCTCTTTTTATTCATTTGTAAAGCTTTCATTTCTTTAAGCAGTTCTGTGAAAATAAAACTTTTCCACAAAAGGTTTTTGCGTTATTTACCTCTCAGTTCCACACACATTCTGCTGTTACCAGAAAGGCTGTGCTACCTCTGGTGGAAGAGGGAAATTTCTGATCGGCATCCAAGCAGAAATGGAGGTTCTACCTCTGCTTTTCCTCCTCCATAACTCCCACCCTACCCCCAAGAACTTTCTCATGAAGCCCCTTATGAAATACCACTAGTTAACTTGTCCCCTACTGCACAGGCGCTAAAACGTACTGTTAAACGCATTTCACACCAAGTGTCACTAAAGCACAGGTCCTTGGGGCCTCTGCAATTGCCATTCCCTTTGTCAGGAATGCTCGTACCCTTGATAAACACGAGGCTTGCTTCCCCACTTCCTCAAGGACTCCATTCAAATACTTTCTCTTCAAAGACTCCTGCGCTCTCCAACCCCTAACATCCTACCTCCCTGACCCTGCTTTTGCTTCATATCACTACCATCTAACTTATGTAGATGTTTGTGTCTTGCCTCCCTGAATTTAAACTCCATGAAGGTACTCTTATTTCCTGCTCTATCTCCAGAACCTAGCTAGCACCTGGAGATCATTCAGAACACCTCACTTAATTCAGTGAACGAATACCATCCCAATTACGGGCACAAATTTTATAATATATGAAACGGGTGTGAAAGTGTATGAAATACATAAATGTAAGGCATTATTACTGTGTGAATTTAACTTCTGCTGACTGGATCCACAGATAAAATACAAGTAGAACAACTCAGCTCTGTCGATCTCTAAAGTTTTCCGTCACGTGCCCACACTGTGCCTCAAAAAATATTTACCAAGTGAGTAACTTAATGGTGAGAGAGATTACGTTACTGGCCCAAGGTCCAGCGACAATCACGCCATAACTCTGACTCACTCTCTCAAGGTTGGAGCTGACCTACCATGTTAATAAAGCAAACGTTTGAAGGTAGCAGCGACGGTCCTTGTGCCCTAGGAAACAAACAGCCAGCGGTTCTAACTCGCTCTAGGCTCGCAGGACAAGGTTCGGAAGACAACCACCGCCACTTCCGGTTTTCCTGGCGCGGAACTCCTGACGTCAACTGTGCCCGACGAGGGGCCGCCGTGACCTCCCGCTCTTCCTGTGACCTTCAGACCCGCACAGACGTCGGGGAAAGGAACGCCTCTGCCTGTGCGCTGATTGGCCCCGCGCTGAGACCAGCCCCGCCCTCTCACTTCCGGTCTCGCTCTCCGACTTCCGGTCTCGCTCTCCGCAGAAGCTGCCAGGGTCTCCTCCGAGTCTCGGTCGGCTAGACGCCGCTTTGCCGCGCAGTTAAGATGCCTCGTGGAAGCCGAAGCCGCAGTTCCCGCGTGGCCCCTCCGGCCAGGTGAGGCCAGCGCGGGGCTTGGGGTCCTGCCGGCGCCGTGACGCAGAGGGAGGCTGCGCTAGGCCTCGGTGCGGCGGGGCGACGACGGGCCGGGGCGTCCGGAGGCTGGGGCGGTGTGGGCCCGCCTCCGGTCGCCGCAAGCTGGTTGTAGGGCTTTGGCTAGTTTTCCCGTTAGTGGCAAACTTCCTAATTTGGAATGTCCATTAAACATTACTTAAAATACTTGAGATTGCATTTTAAGTGAAAACAGGCCAGTTCTAGAAAGAAGCGGATATTTGGAAGTGTAATCCGGCTGAAACGTCAAAAATAGGGGGGGAAAAAAAGGTAGAAGAAAGGTAGTGTAATCGGGGAAATGATCGTATTTCAATTCAGTAAATAATCTTTGAGTACCTTCCATGAGCAGTGAGCGTTCTGAGGGCTTGGCCTAGTAGGGGACACAATCACTAAGGCCTCACGTGTACATGACGTTTTCTAGTTCATAAAATACTTGGAAAATGTACTGCCAGTTGCACCTCTTGATAGCCTTAGAGGTAGACAGTATTCTCTGTTATAGGAATAAGGAAACTGGAGACTCAGAATAAGTGACTTGTCCAAGGTCATGCCACCAATAAGTAGAGAAGCCAGGTCTCAGACCCGAGTTTTCGGGTGACGTTTAGCAGAGTATCACGTTGCTTCTCTGGACTAAGGTGAATTGTGTTCAGACTGTATGCAAGGAGCCTAGGGAAGGCGTTCACTTAATGGAAAGACGCTGCTATCCAAAGGAGGGGAAACCACATTTTTGTAAAGAGTGAAGTCATAAACTTTTGACTTAGCTTTATTTGAGGGAAGAGTGCCCAAGGAAACAACCTAAAAATGGACAGAGTTAGTATAATCTATGTGAAAGATTTTTAGAGCAGCACTGGACATATTAGTGAAATTTTGAACGCATCTAGATGTTCTGCAGATGGGAAATAGTTGAAATTAGTTTAGGTATAACAATTCAAGCAAATCACTTCCACTTACTGTTTTCTAATCTGTAAAATGAAGAAATTGTACTAGTTTATTTCCCCACCTGACTATCTGTTGGTCTTCATTCAGTTGTTACCAGCTCAGTGAGACCTCCCTTGACTGTCCTAAAATTGCAGCATCCCACAACATGCTGCCCTCCCTCTCAATATTTTTTTTCTTAACATTTATTTGATCTCTCAGTAGAATGTCAGTTCCACCAAAGCAGAGGCTTTTGTCTCGTTAACAGTTATATTGATTTCTATGAAGTACTGGAAAAAGTGTTCTTTAAAGATACCATAGACTTTGTGAATACATAGAAATGATTGCAAAAAAGCAGGGAAAAATGTTTATATTTGGTGATTATAACCTTAAAAGATTAAAGAGAAAATGACGTAAATAGTTCAGGGAATTGTGTTCTGTAAAGGTTTCTAGTATGTATACAGTATTTGCGTTTAATAATTTAAAATGAAAATCTTCGGGTTTATTTTAATACACAGGGCAGTTTTGTTTGTTTAAACTGACAATTTCCTGGGACTTCCCTGTCGGTCCAGTGGTTAAGTCTTCTGCACTCCCAATGCAGGGGGCCTGCGTTTGATCCCTGGTCAGGGAACTAGATCCCACATGCCACAGCTAAGACCTGTGCAGCCAAATAAATAAATATTTTTTAAAAATATATATGGCATCGACTTAATATCCTGTGTTGACAATTTCTAAACTTGGCTGGGAGTGGGAACTTCATTATTTTTGTTCCTTTCTTTCACAGCCGGGCACCTCAGATGAGAGCTGCGCCCAGGCCAGCGCCCGCCGCTCAGCCTCCAGCAGCGGCTCCACCTTCTGCTGTTGGCTCCCCTGCTGCTGCTCCCCGGCAGCCAGGTCTGATGGCCCAGATGGCAACCACTGCAGCCGGCGTGGCTGTGGGTTCTGCCGTCGGCCACACCCTGGGTCATGCCATCACCGGGGGCTTCAGTGGAGGAAGTAATGCTGAGCCCTCAAGGCCCGACATCACTTACCAGGTAAGATTTGGGGCAGCATTCTCTTCTGTGGTGTATTTTATGAGAAAACCTAGTTATTTGTAAGTTCCTTATGTGTTGGGACTGTCTCCCTTTGTGGCGCATGGTTTATCAAAAGCGGTATTTGGCATTTGAGTTAGTACCATACTTAGGCCAGCATCGGAGAGTCCTGTCCAAGTGGTGTTTCTTCCCAAGCAGTAGTAGAATTGTAGCAGTTCAACCTGAGGCGCTGTCAAACAGCCACTTTCCCCATGTTTTAATTATTTCAGGGAGTTCCCCAGTGGTCCAGGTGTTAAAACTCTGCTTTTGCTGCCATGGGCCCCGGGTTCAATCCCTGTTTGGGGAATTAAGATCTCACAAGCTGTGTGGCCTGGCATAAATAAATGAATGAGTGAGTGAATGAATATGAATATATATATTTGTATATATGTGTGTATGTGTTTATACAGTATAAAAATAAATATAAAATATATATATATATTTTTGTCCTGGTCACCCTTAACTAATTCAGTCTCAGTCTTTGTAAAATGTTCAGAAATCTTTTTAATGGCTCTATGCGCTCTCATCTCTTACCTGATGTTTGCCAGTGCCCTTCTTTCTGAGGCGTGTGAATTTTCTCCTCTAAGGAGCATGGGTGTATACTCTTGTATTTCTGGTGTACTTAAAACTCATCCATCTATTTTTCTGTAATCCCATTTTTTTTCTCCATGGAACACCACTGAACCACTGGTCTTTAGATGCCCAAATAACCACTTTATTTGCATCTTTGTGAGTCTTTCTGATTACAACTGGAATTTTTGTTAAAGCTCATGTCTTTCTGCCTTTAAATTTTTTCATGGTCTGTGAAAAATTTCTATTAGATAGAAACTTTAATTAGCATTTGGTTTTAGTTAAGTTCCTCTAGTTAACCTCAGTGAGTGGCTATTGCTCTTTGTTCAGGTATAAGTCTGATTTCCTTTCTTAACAGTCCTGAATGTCATGCCTTTGCAGGAGCCTCAGGGAACCCAGCCGGCACAGCAGCAGCAGAATGGCCCATGCTTTTTTGAGGTGAAACAGTTTTTGGAGTGTGCCCAGACCCAGGGTGACCTTAAGCTTTGTGAGGGTTTCAGTGAGGTGCTGAAACAATGCAGATTGGCAAACGGTAGGTATTATATCAGTCCATGTTTGAACTTGCATCTGCCTAATTCACTGAATGGTACTCCTGGACCTTGTAAAACTTAGGGAGTCTATGTTTGATAAACTGGCAAATTAGAGGAGATTTTATTTAAATTACTCTAAAGATAACCTAACTCTTCTAACAAGGTGCTGATCCAGAGGTTTCTGGTTATTATCTTAGGCTATCTCCTGCCACAGAATGTAACTGAATCTGATTGTTCCTTAAGCAGGTATAGATTAGTGTGCCAAGATCTTATTGTGGTTACTGCATAGCCTTAGTGCATATTTCACCAAAGTCCAGGAATGAGCACAAAATCTGATAGAGCATTGTCATTCTACACACCTCATTTGAGAGATGCAAGTTTATTAAATCCCTCAGTGGGACTTTGAGATGTAGGCTTTCCGGAATGTTGGCAGTCAGCTTTTTTTTTTTTTTGTGATTTCCTTCTATCAACCTAAGAATTCACCGTCTATTAAAAGTGCTTACTTTCATTTTCCCATCTTCATTTATTAGGAAATAGGGGAGAAGTTAATCCTTACAGGTGGTGGTGGTTCAACTGTGGATTTAAGAGAGTGCATGGCCAAGTTTATTAGAAGCTACATCTAATATCAAAGTAACTGTATTTCTGCTTCAGGACTTTGTCCCCAGAAGTACATACGCCCTGTCTTTTCTCACTTCTGGCAAGTGTAGGGTTGAAGATTTACTGGTTGCAGGATGCCTTAAACAACTTATGAAAGAAACTAATAACCTTGGGCTTCATCCCTGCTTTCATAATTGGGAGGACTTCTGTTTTTTTGAGAATATGTAGCTAGTGCTCTTCTAACAAACCTTTTCTGTTTGCAGGATTAGCTTAATGAAGAAGTGCCGATTGAAGGCATGAAAAATCAGCTCTTGTGACCACGTTGATTTAGGGTTAAAAGTATAATTGATAGTGAAGATATAAAGTGTGAAACCACCAGTTAAATGTCTCCTCAATCATTAATAGTTTTTATGCTTCAGGACTGCAGTGGAAGAGGGTGTTCTCACCATACAGAAGCTCATTGAGATGGTATTGAGTTGGGGCTGGGCAGATGTTTGTGTGGCCTCTTAAACATGCTTTTCTGATGTTATTGTTTGTGAATTAATTAGAATAAAGTGATTTTCTTTCCAAATGTGTCCCTGAAGTATAAGGTTATAAATCACACATGGTATACACATGCTGAACAGAATGCATTGTGCAGAAGAACACAGTTGTCTCTACGTGTCTTTAGGTGCATCTAGTTTATAGTCTCTGGATATTAAGGTAGTGGCCACCTGGAGACCCTGGCAGAGCTTCCTGCGGTGCTTTGGTAGAGAAATAGTTATGTAAGGAACAGCTCCCCAGCAAGCGTGCTGCGCATTAAAAAGGCTCCAGGTGCTACAGGCCTTTAGAGCCCGTGTTCAGTAAGCTGAGCAGTAAAGGAAACTTTAAAATACTGTTTGGATTAGGTGAATGATAAAGGAAGTGTGGGAGCAGACATATTAAATGTGTGGGCTCCTTGTGGCCAGGTCAGCACTACATGTCACTGTTACCCTAGAATAGCCAGTTAATTGGTTGGAGATGAGAAATGATTCTCTTAATTCAGGCGGTTTCCCTGCAGATGTTTCTATCCTACTTAAGGCATTGTAGCTTCCTCTTCTTGAAAGACTCAAGCTGCCTACTTCATGTTGTCCTAAGTCCATGTTGGACTCAGTTTGAAGTGCATCTTTTTTTTTTTTCTTCTTTTTTTTTTTTTTCTTTTTTCTTTTAAAGAACCCAGCTCCATCCCTCAAAAAGAACTCAAAATTTCATTTACTTCTGGGAGTTGACCTCTAGTCTACTTACACTCTGCAATTTTCCTGCTTTCAAATATACCTTTCTGAGTTTCCATTATATGATTTGTTTTTTCCTGTTACTGCCAGGTGAGCCAAGTGCTATTCAGTAAGTGAATTATTCAGTTGTTACCACAGTGGTGTTCTTAGAGTGTCCCATTCTGTACCTAATCATTCAGTTCCTGAAAGAGGCCAAGAGTGCTCTGGGGACTTGCCTGGTGGTCTGGTGGTTAAGAATCTGCCTTTCAACACAGGTGACGTGGGCTCCATCCCTGGCCAGAGAACTAAGCTCCCACATGCTGCTGGGCAACTAAGCCCTTGTATCACAAGTAGAGAGCCCGCATACCGCAACTACTGAGCCCGTGTGCTCTGGAGCCTGTGCACCACAACTAGAGAGAAGCTAGCACACCGTAACTAAGACCTGATGCAGCCAAATAAATTAACAATAAAAAAAAAAAAAACACTGCCATGCCCGAGAAACTAAATGATCACAGATAATTCACCACTGGCCAATCCCCCTGCAAATCCCCTCCTAGGTTGATCAGTGGGCTCCTTTGCCCATTTTCCTAAAGGCTCAGGACCTCTGAGTTCATAGTGTTAATTAATGCCCCTTATGTCCAAGGCGTTATGGTGTATGAATGTAAACTGCTGATAGTTGAAGTCATTAGTCACAGCCTTTCCTGCCTTCCAGTGCAGCCTCTCAGGACAACCCTCACTTCCTCCACTCTGTACCAAGGTCCCTTCCCCCTTTCCCCTAGGAATGGCGCACCTTCCAGTCCTGCCCTCACACCAGGTTCCTTTCCAGACCAGGCCCTCCCCAGCCCTTGGGTGCCCCGAGCCACAGCAGGCCCTGGGCGCTGGAGCAGGAGAGCTGGCTAAGGCCCCGGGCCCCTTTCTCAAAAAATGTCCGTTCTCTCCCCTTCTCTGGCGGCAGGATGGGCAACACTCCAGATTCAGCCTCAGACAACCTAGGCTTCCGCTGTGCTTCCAGTGCAGGCCGACCGCCTGGGGAGCTGTGAGCGGCCATGCAGAGACGAGAAGAGTCCCCCGTGGCACTCGTGGCACCCCCTGGGCACATTCCAAACACACCCAAACTCTGAGACGACCTCCGTCCCCTCCCCCACCCTCTGTGGCAGGCATCTCTCCCCAGGGCAGGAAAGGACCCTGACCACGGAGGGGTGCCGCTGTCTCTTGGAGAAGGGACCCAACTTATTGATTGTGGCCAGGAGCTGGATGTTTCCCTTAGAGGTCCAATGTTGACCCTGTAGGGGCCAGATGCTCAAAAGAGTTGGGGTACAGTGCTCTGAAGGGCAGTTTGTGAAAAAATTTTAAATCTGCTCCCTTCCCCTCTCTCCCTGTCTGACCCCAGGATGTGACATTGTTTGCTCAGGACAGAATTTCCCCAGGGCTCCTTATTTTCCCGGCAAGTTGCTGTAGAAAGAAAATGGTTCCTTCATTTGCCTTATTGGTGGGGTGACGTGCACCTCCGAGGGAACCTAGTTTCCACTGTGTGTGAAATGCAGTCCTGTGGGCTCTTTAAAGCACAGTGTCAGTCTTACAAGGGTCGAGGAGAACAACGGATTTGCCAGGCGAAACTGCACCACGGGAGTCCCAGAGTGAATCAGTCATACTCCACAGAGACAAAGAGCAGGAGCTTCCCTTTCTATTGTTTGCTATGAGAGGGCTACCATCTGCCTCTAGGAACATGTCCCCAGAGAAGAGCCTGCTCCCATGGTGTCACTGGACGTTGTGAGGTCAGTAAACTCTCCTGTGATTGTGATTCTCAGACTGTTCTGGCATCCTCACCCTGGGGCCCTAAAGCAAGTGCATGGAGTGTCAGTAACTCTGGGCCTCCCCTGAGGAGAAGCGCAGAGGGTGGTACAGCTGGCGGTGGAGCGACAGGGGCTCCCGGTTCTGGACCAGAGCTGGACGCCACTCTGCGGGCCTGGCTCCGACGGCGCTGACCACCACGTGGTGCCTCTAAGAGGGGAGAGTGGCTGCAGTTCCTGGGTCCTGGCCAGGGCCAAGTGCCGCCTCTGGCCAGAGGCCTGCACTCCTCCTCACCCCTTTGCCCTCCATTTCGGTGGCGTGCCCTCCCTGGCTGACCCCACCCCCCCTTCCCCACCTGTCCTGCCCGCCCAGCCGCCCCTCAGTAGTCCTCCTCAGCCAGGGAGAGGAGCACGGCCTTGGGTGTGTTCTCGAAGAGGGCCGCCCGGTTCTGCTGCTGCCCCTTCTTCACCCAGTGGCCGTAGATCCGGAAAGCATAGGCGTCGATGAGTCGCCGCAGGGGCCGGAGGGCATAGGGGTCTCGGATGACGATCTCCCGGGTCACGGGCTTCACGCGGCGGTACTGGTAGTAGATGCGCACGGAAGCCAGCACCGTCAGGCAGATCACCTGCGGAGGCCGGGGCCTCAGAGCTGCACCCGCCCCGCGGGCCTGGCTCCTTCCCCGCCCGGGTCCAGTGCCCGCAGACCCTGGGCTTGTTTGCCACAGAGCCTCGTGTGGCTTCCGCTGGGCCTGTCCTCGTGTCCGCCTTCTCCTCCCGCCCTTCCCCATCCCCCCACCCGCGCGCCCACCGTTCCCCCCGTTCCCACCCCACCAGCAAGCGCAGGCCTTAAGGCTGTTGGAGCCAGAAGAAGCTGAGCTGGAACCAGCACAGGCCTGGGCGGGAGGAGGAGGGCAGGTGCCCTGGCAGCCCCGTGGGCGTGACAGGTCCCCAAGAAGGGCCCCGGGGACTTGGCCTTGAGGGCCCTGCAGCACCCGCCCCGGGGTCCCGCGTGGGAGGCGAGCTTCAGTACCTTGAACTTCCCGCGGGGGCTGAAGTGCCGCACTTCCTCCACCACGTACTGCTGGAAGAAGGGGTGCGCTAAGGCCTCTTCCGCCGAACAGCGGCCCTGGGGGCTCACCACCAGGAAGCGGGACACCTGAGCGAGGCCGGCGGAACCGAGGGATCAAGGCTGGTCCCCCGTGGCGGGCGCCTCCATCCCGCAGCACGCGCGGCGCACGCCCCTCTCCCCGCGGCACCTGCCCCGCGCTGGGGCCGCGCGCCAGCAGGCCTGGCCCCTCACCAAGTCCTTCACGGTGTCCGAGTAATCGTCCCACTCTGGCGAGCCGAACTGGTAGTTGCCGCTCATGATCATCCTCAGCATCAGCATCTGCTTGCGGTGCCAGAAGGGCGGGGAGCCGGCCAGCAGCGTGTACATGATGACCCCCGTGCTCCACCTGGCCGCGGGCGGGCGAGGGAGGCAGGGGCCGCTGGAGCGCCCCCTCTCCCCTCCCCAGCCAGGTGCGCCCGGCCACGGGGGCAGCCCTGTCCCTACGGGTCACCTCCCTCCCCCGAAGCACTCACATGTCCACCTCCTTCCCGTAGCCGGGGTGGTCATCGTTCATGGAGCACTCAATGATCTCAGGGGCCAGGTAACTGGGGGTCCCACACACCTCTGCAGGGACAGTTTCCATCAAGACAGGTCAGCAGGGGCACTTGGAAGAGGAAAGCCCAAGGAGATAATGGAGATGGGACCAAAGTGCTGGCTGGGCTGGGATTCTCCGAACGCGGGCCTGGTTCAGGGCCAAGGGCAGGACCAGGGTGCTGGCTCCTGTGGCCACCCGACTTGGGGCCCCTTGCTGGCCTGGTCACGTCTAGCCATGGTGGCCTGGAACGCAGGCAGTGGGAACCTGGCTTAGCCCGGTCTGGGGAAGAGACACCCAGCCCTGAAACGGTAGGATTTTTATTCTGGGGGGAAAACCCAGGCAATCTCTGTTCCTGGGAGAGCTGAGGAGAGCCCCTGACCCACTGAGTCCCTGAGCCCCTGACAGGGGCCAGGCCACGTTACCGGACCTCGCAGCTTCTCTCCGGGCTGCAGCTGGCAGGAAAAGCCAAAGTCTGTGAGCTTGATGTTCATGTCATCGTCCAAGAGGATGTTCTCAGGCTTCAGATCCCGGTGCACGATGTTGAGTTTGTGCAGGTTGGAGATCACCTCCAACAGGGCTCGCATGATCTTTCTGGGGTGGGACAGGCACAGGTTACTCTCATCTGCTGCTCTGCAGGGTCAGGTAACAGGCAGGGACACCAGAGCCCATAGGCCAGCCGGACTGCAAGTGAGGGAGGACTCAAGACAGGCCAGCCTGCCTGGGCTGAGTCAAGGGGGGAGGGAGGCCACCAAAGCCCGCCAAGCACACGCCCCACCCAGAGGAGTGCACGCCACGCTTCCTGCAAGACCTCGGTGCCTGAGCACTGGATGCAGGCCAGAAGTAGGGAGGGGGCAAGTCGACCCTCACCTGGTTTCCTTCTCACTCAGGGTGACCTTCTCAGTGAGGTAATCAAAGAGCTCCCCCCTCTTCATCCTGTGGGGACAGAGGGTTTGTAGCTGCATGTGCCCCAAGGCTACCCCCTCCTTACCCTGCTCCCGGAGAACTGTTTCCCACCTCACACCTCCAGGGGTACGTGGGCTGCTTCCCACGTAGGACCAAGGTCTGCGGGGAGGAGCCAGGGAAGTGAGTGGAGAGGCTGTCTGGGAAGGTTGGGGGAAGGGCAAGGGGGGCTGGGGAGGGGGATGGCTCCAGTGGGGAGGTCCCCCCGTCTGTGGGAGTGACAGCATGGACCGGGACTCCTCAGGGTCAAAACCAGGGCTGGGAGGGGAGAGAGGGACCCTGAGCCACTGGCCCAAGGCCCCAGACCCAGATCAGAAGGACAGGACTATCCTGACTGTTCCCAGGAACAAAGAGAAGCAGCAGCAGTACGAGTGATGGAAGAGCAGTTTTGCCTATTTTAGAATTTCTTAGGATTAAAAATTGTGGTTCCATCTTCTCACTTGGGATGATCTACAAAGAGGTCTCTGCTAGAATCCGCTAGCTATACCCTGGAAGGGAACTTGGGGCAGCGTTAAAAATAGCTTCCCCAAGCAACTTCTTCAAAGGTTAGAGACATTGGAGCTGTCCCCAAGGGCTCTACAGGACGGTGCTACCGAGCGGAGGTGGGGCAGCTGCAGCTGGGCAAGTCTGCAGGGGTGCTGGGCAAGGCTACTGGTTAAACACAAAAGGTGCATCCTGCCCAGCCCTCCAGGAAAAGCAGAGCCCAAGGGAGGAATTCTGGCCAGTATCCAAGGGAGGCAGGAAGATAGTTAACTGAGGGGGGGCGGGGCGGGGAGTTCTGTTTGAGGAGCTACCCAGAAATTAGAGAAGTAAGCCTTGTTTCATACACTGTCGGAACTGTGTCCCTAAAAGCAATCGTGCCTCCAGTTCTGATCACTTTAATTCCATGTTAAACACACGAGGAGAACTCACTAATAGCAGCTGTCAAAAGACTGACCCGTCAACACTGGGACCCTGCCTGGTGCATGAGCAGTCTCCGGCCTTCCTGGAGCTGGCAGGTTAACTATACAGACGCCACGTTACATTGTGTCTCCAAGAAAAAACAACACGGCACATGTTCAGTATGGCTCCACAGTGACGTGTTCCAGCAATACACAATCTGCTGAAATGATTTTCTCAAGTAAATCTAGTCCCGAACTTAGCAGTTACGTATGGAGAAATCAAGACAATGATTTGTGCAACAGAGATGTGTGTTCTTTAGTGAGGAGTCAGTGGAGCCGGGGCTTGGGAACTGGAGAGGTCCCTTCTCTGAGAAACTCCTAATAAAAGTGGTAAGACGTCTTAGGGCAGTCTTCACGGAGCACTTTGTGTGGTTGGAATGTGATGCTTGGAGGCTGGTGAGATGGGCAATATCACTTTTCCTGTCTTGAGAAAACAGAGGCTCTCGCAGCTAAAAGGCCCATGGGTCCCCGGGGGCAGAGGGCCCTGCGACGAGGAGCTCATCTCAGGAGCCCTGTTGGTGCGCAAGCAGGGGAAGAGTGCCGCGGTGCTGCTGATGCTGACGGTGCTGTCAGCCTTGGCAGCACATCCCACATACCGTCTCTACCACTGGCCTCCCTGGTGGGCCCCTTGCCCCCACACTGCTGGCCTCCTCCTCTCCACTCAACCTCCTTACACTCAGTGGGATCCTTTATCAAAGGAAGTCGGGGACTTCTCTGGTGGCGCAGTGGCTGGGATCTGCCTGCCAATGCAGGAGACACGGGTTCGACCCCTGATCCAGGAAGATGCCACATGCCTCTGATCAACTAAGCCCGGGCACCACAGCTACTGAGCCTGTGCTCTAGAGCCCGAGAGCCACAACTGCTGAGCCCGAGAGCTGCAAGTGCTGAAGCTGACGGGCCTAGATCCCGTGCTCCACAAGTAGAGAAGCCACCGCAATGAGAAGCCCGAGCATGGCAACAAAGAGTAGCCCCCCATCTCTGCAACTAGAGAAAGCCCGTGCGCAACAACAAAAGACCCTCTGCAGCCCCCCAAAACAACATGAAACAAAACAAACAAAAAACTAAGTCACATCATATCACCCTCCTGCACTTGGCCCTCCAGATTTCTCACCTCCACAACGCCTGCATAGTCTGCCTTTGGCACTTAGTGACCTTGCATCCTGCCTTCGCCACAGGCTTGCTCCTCTCCCCCACCCTGACTTCCTTGCTGAGCCTCAAACACACCAAGCCCACCAGCAGGGCCGCTGCTCTGGCTCTCCCCTCTGGAGGCTCCTTCTCCAGGTCTTGGCTCAGATCCCTGCCTCCCTCCATCCAGGTCTCTGCTCAGGTCGCCTCCTGGAGAGCATTCCCTGCTCACTGCCTCCGACCCTTCTCAGCTTGACGTCTGTGAGTGTGTGGATAACTCTGTGTGGGTTTTATGACTTGATGGTTTTCTGTTCACTCCCTGTGAAAATCAGCGCATGAAGTAGGATTGCATATCCTCAAAGTCTAGAATAAGTATTCAATGCCCGCCATGGTCATCACCATGGTAGTTACTAGTAATTAGCAGTTACATTGTACCAGTCACTGTGTGGTCATTACTCCTGGCGTACCCATGAGAAACCTGCTACTGAAAGAAATCATCCGGCCCGTAAGTGATGGACCCAGGATTTAAAACCTGGCAGCCTGACCCCAGGGGCTGATCTGCCTGTAGCACCTGTGACCTTCTGTGGCATCCACAGTGCAGGGGGTTGGCTGCTGGTCTCCAGGAAGCCCTGCGTGGGGGCCACAATAGAAGTTTCTCCAACAGGCCCCAGGCCTGGGTACTTACAGATCAAACACCAAGAAGAAGAAAGTGTTGGTCTCATAAGTGTCCTTCAGCTGTACTGAAATGGAAATGGCTCGCTCGTCTCAGGCAGCAGAGGAGCCCGGGCGGGGGCAGTGGAGGCGCAGGGGCAAGGGGACCACAGCCGCTGGGGCCTGACTCCGGAGCTGGAGGGGGTGTCACGATGGTGTTCCCCAGCAGGGCAGGGGGCACCCAGGGACGTCGCGCTCCCACTCCCCCACCCGCACCCAGCCCTGCCTGCCAGCCCTCCTGTGGGGCTGGAAGAGGAGGCTCAGAGCTGAATCCCGGGGGCAGTGAGGGTGCAGCCGGGAGCCTCAAGCCCCTGGGCACTGGGCCGGCAGGGCCTTGGGGTGCGGGAGGCGCGCTGGGTGGTGCTGGCGAGCTGCCCTGGGGCCCGCTGCCCGGCTCGGGTTATCCGAGCAGAACCGTGGCGAGCACCGGGCGCGGCGCGGGGCCGTCACTCACTGATGTTGGGGTGTCCCGAGACCTTGCGCAGGATGTCCACCTCCTTCTGCGTGGCCTCTCGCAGCTCCCGCACCTCCGCGGAGCTGAAGCTGCCCCCACCCGTGATGTCGATGATCTTCACGGCGTACTCCTGGCACGTGGGCTTGTGGATGCAGCGCCTGACCACGCTGCTCACGCCCCTGGGGGTGCAGAGGACAGGCGGTCCCACGGGCCCCTCACCCCGGGGGGGCCCAGCTCCAGGCCGCAGCACAGACGGCCTGCCTTGTCCCCCAGCTCCCTGTGAGCTTTGGGGGTGGTGGGATGAAGAAGGCACAGGGAGGGCGATTTGCCTGGAGCTGAGGAGGAAGAAGCCTGCCCTCGGGCCTCCTGGCTCCTCGTTCAGTGCTCTTTCCGGGCATGGAGGAGGGAGCCGTACCCTCTTAGGGCCGTGAGCTTCCCGCTGACGCCTGATCCCTGACCCTGGCCCCAAACTGGGGGACTCTTTGCTGGGTGAGGTCTCTGATCTGGGTGCTCTCATACCTGCTTCCTCTGTCCCAGTTCAGGAAGGCAGGACCCCAAACTGAGGGGGATCCGAGCGGACAGTGCTTTGGGGATGGACATGGGGTCAGCGCTGCGGGTCAAGCAGAGAGTGCTCCCGCCCGCGGCGCTGGCCAGAGCCCAGGACAGCACGTCCCGGGGCAGGTGGGGCCGTACCTGCCCAGGATCTCCTTGGTCTCGTAGTTCTCATAGAAGCCCTGTGCAGACTGGGCTTCCGGCAGTGCCTTGTCGCGGGTCATGTTCAGCTCCTTAAAGAGGGGAACAGAAAGAAGCCGTCAGCCTTCCTGAGCTGGGGGATATGCTCTTTGAGGGCTGAAACCGTTTATCCCCCTTTTTTTTTCTTCTTCTTCTTTTTTTGCTGCACCGCCCAGCATGTGGGATCTTCGTTCCCGGACCAGGGATCGATCCTGTGCCCCTGCACTGGAAGTGCGGAGTCTTAACCACTGGACCAGCAGGGACGTCCCTCTCCCTCATCTTTGTATCTCCTGGCATAGGTCTGGCCTCTTGTGCATGTTCCAGATAAATGTTTGTGACTTTTAAAAAAGGCTTTGGAAAGAGCCCGGCTTGCTTCCCCCCACTGGCTGGAAGCTCTGGGGAGCCCAGGTGACCGCGTGGCTCCCGGCCTGTTCTCGTTGAAGCCGTGGCTCCCCCGTAGGAGCAGCAGACGGTCAGCCGGGCTCAGGGCCAGGCTCGAGGCAGGCGCGGGGCCACTGGGCCCCAAGGTGAGCTCTCATGAGGCCAGCACACCCCTGAGTTTAGAAAGCACCACCGAGAAACTTGGCAAAGGACACACGAGAGTGCTGTTTCCTTTCCTCTTGGGGGAGACGAGGCTGGTCCTGCTTTTCCTCTGCCTGCTCTCTGCACTTGGGAGAAGGGGAGACGCTTCACGGTTTCCGTCGTCAAACATGCCGCTCCCACAGCCTCTGCATATCTCCCCCACTTGCAACTGTCCTGCCCGGAAACCATCCCTCCTTCTGGGACAGGCTTGCTGTGCTTCCACTGGTGCTTCCTCACCCATTCTGCCCTTAACAAGGCTTCTGTGGTCCCTGACCCTCCTTCTCTCTTCCTTCCTCCCCACCTCCCAGTCTCCCTCCCGTCCTTCCTCCCTTCCTTCCTTCCTTCCCTCTTTCCTCCTTCCTTTCTTTCTTTCACACTCTGAGAACTACTGTGCCAGGTGCTCTGAGGGAAGCAGAGCTTGGGGGGTGAGTCCTGGTCCCAGCCTCTGGCATCACTTGTGCTCTCATCTCCATCAGACCATGATCATCTCTAGAAGGTGCCGACCATCCCTCCCCACGGCGCCCCGTGCAGGTGTGTCACAGGTGCTGCTCCGCAGACATAAGTCGATGGCCGGAGGTGTCCCTTGGAGCCAGGTTCCTGCCGGCAGGATGGTCCTGTCCTCAGAATGTCCTCCCTAGTGACGGCCAATGAGCCCTGAGCGGTCCTGCGGCAGCGTGGGGCAAACGGAGCCAGGACCCTCGGGCCTAGACCTGGAGAAGCTGGCGGCGTTGCTTGGGGGATGTAGAGGCCACTGGGTACTGAACTCCTACCTCGCACGGAGGAACTGAGGAAGGGAGAAGATGCTGTACTGACTGGAATGGGACAGGTAGGTGATGGGCACGAGCTGCCTCTCAGCAGGGCCAAAGGTGCCTGTGGTCCCGCTCCCACTGCCCTTTCTGTGTCCAGGAAGGCCTGGCCTGTCAAAGGCGCCAGTCTGCTGACCAGCCACGCAGCAGCCCTGGCTGCCCCAGGACAGGCTGGCTGTTCCAGGAAGCCTGGTGTCCCCACTGCTGGGTGCCTGGTTACCAGAGGAAGGATTCGAATAACAACAGCCCCCTCTGCCAGCAGCAGGCTCTGGAGCTGTCACTGCTCCACCCCCACCCCGTCAGCAGCCCCAGCTGAGCACAGGGGCGTCTGCTCCCCATAAAAACTAGCCCAGTTCCTGGAAGTCCTTCAAAGTTCCCAAGATGGGCATCGGTTCCCCCTCCTCCCCCCAGCTCCCAAAGGTCTCTCCCTTCCCGCAGCCCTCCATGCACAGAGGGTGTATCTGGACCCAGCCCGGGATGCCCTCCTGCCTAGGGGCCCCTTTCCCTGGCACAGCCGGCTCAGCTGAGTTCCAGCAACACTCACCTCTCCTGGGGTGGGTGGAGAGGTCTTTCCTGCCTCACCCCCTCCCTCTACGCCTGCCTTGGGGCCGACTTCATGTTTCTGTGCTCTGCCCCCACCTGCATTCCCCACGCCTTACCCAAGAGGCCTCTGGAAAGGGTCCCCAAAGGGGAGTAGGTAGCCTGGTCCGTTTTGGAACATAACATCCCTCCCCAAAACTCAGAGATTCGGAAAAGACAGTCACGGGGATCTGCTTTCTGTAGACAGGTACCACAGAGGGGGCCTGCAAGAGTCACTGCTGCCCCTCTTCTGGCCCATCTGCCTTCAGAAGTGGGGAAGAGGGGCCGAACGGATTTGGGGTGTTCTGTCTGTCTCCCCACAGCCTCTCCTACTCCCCACCTGGCTTTTATCACTCACTGGCCCAGCTACTCACCGCTTGGTCCTCGCAGGGCCTGGAGGGAACGAGACAGGAATCCCAAAGGTCCCTGGGCCCCCTGGGGAGCAGGGACAGCTGAAGGCTGAAGCGTGGCCCGAGCAGACACGTGTGGCCAGAGTGGGGTATCTTGCTGCTCCTCCTTGGGGCTTTGCTGCTTGAGGACGGAAGGCTGCTGTGCCAAAAATAAACCACAGCTGCAAAGCTGGGATGCAGCCAAGGCTCAGCGGGACAGCGCACGGGACAGAGGCTGACCTCTGGTGGAGGGTGAGGGGAGCTGCGGGGGCCTGGGAGCAGGCGGGAGCGCGCGAGGGGACCAGTCTTCCCTCCGGAGCGCACTCAGCCTCCAGCTCAGAGGAGCTGCAGCCAGCTTGCTGGGAACACGCTGGCTTCTCGGGGAGCCATTTCTGCGAGTGCTGAGAGCTGAGCCCTGCAGACGCCCCGCGCCCCTGCGTGCCCACCCTGCAGCCCTGCCTGCCACAGGGACCCGCGCGGCTACGGGCTGTGTGGCTGCCCCACCAAATGCAGACCTCGAGGTAGGGAACAGTCCCTTCAGGACTCCATCTCTCATCTGCCTCCATGAGTTCAGCCTTAACTCACTTTGTGTTCAGCCTGCAGTTCCTCACGAGTGAGAGGAGCTCCCTGTGCCAGGAAAGCACGTGGGCTCTCACCGTGTGCGGCTCCGGGCGCTCTGGCTGAGGTCCTCGTCGGCCTGCGTCTAGCTTGAGAGGTTGACAGAGCTGGAAACAATGTATGCGACGTGCTGGCACACAAGTGCTCACCCTCATTCTAAAGCTACGTGTTCTTCAGACTCATAATTTTTTTTTTAATTTTGAAAAAAATTATTTATTTCTTGAATTTATTGGCTGCATTGGTTCTTCGCTGCTGCGTGCGGGCTTTCTCTAGTTGTGGCGAGCGGGGTTGCTCTTCGTTGAGGTGGGCAGACTTCTCGTTGTGATGGCTTCTCTTGTGGAGCACGGGCTCTACATGCACGGGCTTCAGTAGTTGTGGCTTGCAGGCTCTAGCACACAGGCTCACGAATTGTGGTGAGTGGGCCTAGTTGCTCCGAGGCATGTGGGATCTTCCTGGTCCAGGGATTGCACCCGTGTCCCTTGCTTTGGCAGGCGTATTCTTAACCACTGTGCCACCAGGGAGGTCCCCAAACCCCTAATTCTAACACACCAAATGAAGAAAGGGGCACTATAGTGCTTCATACAGGGGAGCCCATGAAAACCCATTCATTGAGCATTTTACAGTGCACTTCATACGCACTCCCACTTGGGCCCCCAACACTTTGGGATTAAGCCACTATTAGAGAGAATGTGACTTGCTCAGTGAGGTTGCCAAGTAGGTGAGTAGGAGGGCCTGGGTGAACCTCAGATGTAGGCCCACGGGCTCTTCCCATTATATCATGCTCACCATCTCTTCCACTCCGGGGAACTGCTTTGCCTAATTGCTATAGAGAAAGGAGTTATAAATGACTTTGTCCCTATCCTTAAAGGCGTATTGAGATGCAACATCTGGTTCTAAAGATGAAAACACTGGAATCTCCTTTCATGTACTGTCAATAAGCCTTTTTCCCCTCCGAATTCTAAGCTGTGGACTCCTGCTGGCATACACTTTCAATGTATGACAAAAATCCCTTCTGACTGTAGGGCAAAAGGCTAATACACCCAGTGGATTATTCCCTGTGCCCTTCTGTGTAGCCATGGCTCCCACCAGGGACAGGCCAGGGCAGCCAGACTCTGGCATTTTACTGTCAGTGGTTCATTTTCCTTTGATTCATTGATTCAACAATGTTTGGACATTCACCATACACCATTGGTCCCCAGCCCCCCTGACTGAGGACCAGTACTGGTCCGTGGTTGTTAGGACCAGGGCACACAGCAGGAGGTGAATGGCGGTTGAGTGAGTGAAGCTTCATCTGCTGCTCCCCATGGCTCCCCATCCGTCACATTACCGCCTGAACCATCCCCCACCCCCGGTCTGTGGAAAAATTGTCTTCCAGGAAACCGGTCCCCAGTGCCAAAATATTTGGGGACAGCTGCATTAAAGTACATGCCCTTAACTCACGTCTGTTTGCGCAGCTCTGTGAGGAGACGGACGCAGAGCACACGACTTCTCTTACACACAGAAGTGAGAAGGCTTTCTTTATTTTTTTTATAAATTTATTTATTTATTTTATTGTCTGTGTTGGGTCTTTTTTGCTGTGTGTGGGCTTTCTTTTTTTAGTTGAGGTGAGTGGGGCTACTCTTTGTTGTGGTGTGTGGGCTCCTCATTGCCGTGGCTTCTCTTGTTGCAGAGCACGGGCTCTAGGCATGTGGGCTTCAATAGTTGCAGCACATGGGCTCAATAGTTGTGGCTCACGGGCTCTAAAGCGCAGGCTCGATAGTTGTGGCGCACGGGCTTAGTTGCTCCACGGCATGTGGAATCTTCCTGGAGCAGGGATGGAACCTGTGTCCCCTGCATTGGCAGGCAGATTCTCAACAACTGCGCCACCTAGGAAGCCCGAGAAGGCTTTCTAAAGGTAGATCACTGGCCAGAGTGATGAGAGCTGCTCCAGAGATTTCTTTTAGAAAAACAATCACCACTAGCAGCACATTTCAGTGTCACAGAATGGGTGACAAAACTTGCTTGCTTGTGTGACATATTTAACCTGCTCAACAAACTCAATCTGTGACTTCAGGGGAGAACAACAACCGTGTTCAAGTCGGCAGATAAAGTGGCTGCATTCAAAGCCAAACTGCAGTTGTGGGGGCAACCAGTGAACACTGGGACTTTCAACATGTTTCAAACATTAGCAGAGATTTTGAAAGAGACTGAGCCAGGGCCTTCTTTCTCCCAGCTGGTGCATGATCACCTACTTCAGCTTTCAAAAGAGTTTGAGCACTGCTTCCCCATCCCAAAAGACCCCCCAACGGGGCAGGAATGGATCCGAGACCCATTTGTGAATAAGCCAGGTGAATGGACTTTGTCCGTGCTCGAAGAGGATCAACTGCTTGAGATCGCAAATGACGGTGGCCTTAAAAGTATGTTTGAGACAACTTCAAATCTCCATACATTCTGGATTAAAGTCAAGGCAGAGTATCCTGAGATTGGCACAAAAGCCCTGAAAAGCCTGCTTCTATTTCCAACATCCTATCTTTGTGAAGCAGTGTTTTCTGCAGTGACAGCAACTAAAACGAGATTACGTAGACAGGACATAAACAACACACTTCAGGTGTCACTGTCTCCCATCATCCCCAGCTGGGACCATCTAGTTGCAGGAAAACAAACTCAGGGCTTCCACTGATTCTTCATTATAGTGAGTTATATAATTATTTCATTATCTATTACAATGTAATAATAATAGAAATAAACTGCACAATAAATGTAATGTGCTTGAATCATCCTGAAACCATCCCCCACCCACCCTGGTCCGTGGAAAAATTGTCTTCCACGAAACCAGTCCCTGGTGCCTAAAAAGGTTAGGGACTGCTGTGATGATAGAGCATTGTCATTCTTTTTTTCTTTTTTAATAATTATTTATTTATTTATTTATTGGCTGTGTTGGGTCTTCAATGCTGCACACGGGCTTTCCCTAGTTGCAGAGAGAGGTGGATACTCTTCATTGTGGTACACGGGCTCCTCATTGTGGTGGCTTCTCTTGTTTGTGGAGCATGGGCTCTAGGCGTGTGGGCTTCAGTAGTTGTGGCTCACGGGCTCAGGCTCAATAGTTGTGGTGCATGGGCTTTGATGCTCCGTGGCATGTGGGATCCTCCCAGAGCAGGGATCGAACCCGTGTCCCCTGCATTGGCAGGTGGATTCTCAACCACTGTGCAACCTAGGAAGTCCCAAGCATTGTCATTCTACACACCTCATTTGAGAGAGACAAGTTTATTAAATCCCTCAGTGGGACTTTGAGATGTAGGCTCTCAGGAATGTTGGCAGTCAACTTGTTTTTATGTAATTTCCTCCTATCAACCAAAGAATTCACCCTCTATTAAAAATGCTTACTTTCATTTTCCCACCTTCATTTATGTAGGAAATAGGGGAGAAGTTAATCCTTACGGGTGGTTGAACTGTGGAATTAAAAGAGTGCATGGCCAAGTTTATTAGAAGCTACATCTAATATCAAAGTAACTATATTTCTGCTTCAGGACTCTGTCCCCAGAAGCACATACACCCTGTCTCTTCTTAGTTGTGGCAAGTGTAGAGTTGAAGTTTTATTGGTTGCAGGATGCCTTAAACAGCTTATGAAAGAAATTAATAACCTTGGGCTTCATCCCTGCTTTCATAATTGGGAGGACTTCTGTTTTTTTGAGAATATGTAGCTAGTGCTCTTCTTTCTTTTTTTTAAAATTTTCTTTATTAATTTTATTTTATTTATTTTTTTTATTGGCCGTGTTGGGTCTTCGTTATTGCATGCAGGCTTTCTCTAGTTGCAGCAAGCAGGGGCTACTCTTTGTTGTTGTGCATGGGCTTCTCATTGCGTGGCTTCTCTTGTTGCAGAGCACGGGCTCTAGGTGCATGGGCTTCAGTAGTTGAGGCACGTGGGCTCATTAGCTGTGGCTCACGGGCTCTAGAGTGCAGGCTCAGCAGTTGTGGCTTAGTTGCTCTGTGGCATGTCGGATCTTCCTGGAGCAGGGATCCCACCCATGTCCCCTTCATTGGCAGGCCGATTCTTAACCACTGTGCTACCAGGGAAGGCCTTTAAAAATTTTTTTTATTATTTACTTATTTATTTATTTAGACTGCCTTGGATCTTCATCGCTGTGTGCGAGATTTCTCTAGTTGTGGAGAGTAGGGGCTATTCTTTGTTGTGACGCGCAGGCTTCTCTTTACTGTGGCTCCTTTTGTTGCAAAGCATGGGCTCGAGGCACGTGGGCTTCAGTAGTTGTGGCTCACGGGTTCAGTAGTTGTGGCTTGTGGACTCTAGAGCACAGGCTCAGTAGTTGTGGTGCACGGGCTTAGTTGCTCTGCCGCACGTGGGATCTTCCCTGCCCAGGGATCGAACCCGTGTCCCCTGCATTGGCAGGTGGATTCTTAACCACTGCCAGGGTTAAGGGAAGTCCCTGTAGCTAGTGCTCTTCTGACAAACCTTTTCTGTTTGCAGGATTAGCTTAATGGAGAAGTGCCGATTGAAGGCATGAAAAATCAGCTCTTGTGACCACGTTGATTTAGGGTTAAAAGTACAATTGATAGTGAAGATATAAAGTGTGAAACCACCAGTTAAATGTCTCCTCAATCATTAATAGTTTTTATGCTTCAGGACTGCAGTGGAAGAGGGTGTTCTCACCATATAGAAGCTCATTGAGATGGTATTGAGTTGGGGCTGGGCAGATGTTTGTGTGGCCTCTTAAACATGCTTTTCTGATGTTATTGTTTGTGAATTAATTAGAATAAAGTGATTTTCTTTCCAAATGTGTCCCTGAAGTATAAGGTTATAAATCACACATGGTATACACATGCTGAACAGAATGCATTGTGCAGAAGAACACAGTTGTCTCTACGTGTCTTTAGGTGCATCTAGTTTATAGTCTCTGGATATTAAGGTAGTGGCCACCTGGAGACCCTGGCAGAGCTTCCTGCGGTGCTTTGGTAGAGAAATAGTTACGTAAGGAGCAGCTCCCCAGCAAGCGTGCTGCGCATTAAAACGGCTCCAGGTGCTACAGGCCTTTAGAGCCCGTGTTCAGTAAGCTGAGCAGTAAAGGAAACTTTAAAATACTAATTGTTTGGATTAGGTGAATGATAAAGGAAGTGTGGGAGCAGACGCATTAAACGTGTGGGCTCCCTGTGGCCAGGTCAGCACTACATGTCACTCTTACCCTAGAATATTCAATTAATTGGTTGGAGATGCAAAATCATTCTTTTAATATAGGCATTTTCCCTGCATATGTTTTTATTCTTCTTAAGGCATTGTAGCTTCCTCTTCCTGAAAGACTCAAGCTGCTCACTCCATATTGTCTTAAGGAGATGGACACAACTTGGGGTGCATTGTATTTTTTGAAAGGAACCCAGCTCCATCCCTCACAAAGAACTTAAAACTTCATTTACTTCTGGGAGTTGACCTCCAGTCTACATTATGCTCTGCGATTTTCCTGCTTTCAAAGGTTCCATTATCTAATTTTTTCCCTCTTTGTTACTGCCAGGTGAGTGAAGTGCTGTAGTAAGTAAATTATTCAGTTGTTACCTCCTGTCCTCAGCGGTGTTCTTACAGTGGCCCATCCTGTGCCTAATCATTCGTTCCTGAAAGAGGCCAAGACTGCCTTGCCTGAGGACCTGAATGACCACAGACAATTCACTGCTGGCCATCCCCCTGCATAGTCCCTCCCGGGCTCATAAGCAGGCTCCTTTACCCAGTTTCCTAAAGGCTCAGGACCTCTGAGTTCAGTGTTAATGCCCCTTATGGCCAAGGCGTGACAGTATACGGTGAGTACCCAACTATGGTTGAATCAATGAATCAAAGGAAAATGAACCACTGACAGTAAAATGCCAGAGTCTGGCTGCCCTGGCCTGTCCCTGGTGGGAGCCATGGCTACACAGAAGGGCACAGGGAATAATCCACTGGGTGTATTAGCCTTTTGCCCTACAGTCAGAAGGGATTTTTGTCATACATTGAAAGTGTATGCCAGCAGGAGTCCACAGCTTAGAATTCGGAGGGGAAAAAGGCTTATTGACAGTACATGAAAGGAGATTCCAGTGTTTTCATCTTTAGAACCAGATGTTGCATCTCAATACGCCTTTAAGGATAGGGACAAAGTCATTTATAACTCCTTTCTCTATAGCAATTAGGCAAAGCAGTTCCCCGGAGTGGAAGAGATGGTGAGCATGATATAATGGGAAGAGCCCGTGGGCCTACATCTGAGGTTCACCCAGGCCCTCCTACTCACCTACTTGGCAACCTCACTGAGCAAGTCACATTCTCTCTAATAGTGGCTTAATCCCAAAGTGTTGGGGGCCCAAGTGGGAGTGCGTATGAAGTGCACTGTAAAATGCTCAATGAATGGGTTTTCATGGGCTCCCCTGTATGAAGCACTATAGTGCCCCTTTCTTCATTTGGTGTGTTAGAATTAGGGGTTTGGGGACCTCCCTGGTGGCACAGTGGTTAAGAATACGCCTGCCAAAGCAAGGGACACGGGTGCAATCCCTGGACCAGGAAGATCCCACATGCCTCGGAGCAACTAGGCCCACTCACCACAATTCGTGAGCCTGTGTGCTAGAGCCTGCAAGCCACAACTACTGAAGCCCGTGCATGTAGAGCCCGTGCTCCACAAGAGAAGCCATCACAACGAGAAGTCTGCCCACCTCAACGAAGAGCAACCCCGCTCGCCACAACTAGAGAAAGCCCGCACGCAGCAGCGAAGAACCAATGCAGCCAATAAATTCAAGAAATAAATAATTTTTTTCAAAATTAAAAAAAAAATTATGAGTCTGAAGAACACGTAGCTTTAGAATGAGGGTGAGCACTTGTGTGCCAGCACGTCGCATACATTGTTTCCAGCTCTGTCAACCTCTCAAGCTAGACGCAGGCCGACGAGGACCTCAGCCAGAGCGCCCGGAGCCGCACACGGTGAGAGCCCACGTGCTTTCCTGGCACAGGGAGCTCCTCTCACTCGTGAGGAACTGCAGGCTGAACACAAAGTGAGTTAAGGCTGAACTCATGGAGGCAGATGAGAGATGGAGTCCTGAAGGGACTGTTCCCTACCTCGAGGTCTGCATTTGGTGGGGCAGCCACACAGCCCGTAGCCGCGCGGGTCCCTGTGGCAGGCAGGGCTGCAGGGTGGGCACGCAGGGGCGCGGGGCGTCTGCAGGGCTCAGCTCTCAGCACTCGCAGAAATGGCTCCCCGAGAAGCCAGCGTGTTCCCAGCAAGCTGGCTGCAGCTCCTCTGAGCTGGAGGCTGAGTGCGCTCCGGAGGGAAGACTGGTCCCCTCGCGCGCTCCCGCCTGCTCCCAGGCCCCCGCAGCTCCCCTCACCCTCCACCAGAGGTCAGCCTCTGTCCCGTGCGCTGTCCCGCTGAGCCTTGGCTGCATCCCAGCTTTGCAGCTGTGGTTTATTTTTGGCACAGCAGCCTTCCGTCCTCAAGCAGCAAAGCCCCAAGGAGGAGCAGCAAGATACCCCACTCTGGCCACACGTGTCTGCTCGGGCCACGCTTCAGCCTTCAGCTGTCCCTGCTCCCCAGGGGGCCCAGGGACCTTTGGGATTCCTGTCTCGTTCCCTCCAGGCCCTGCGAGGACCAAGCGGTGAGTAGCTGGGCCAGTGAGTGATAAAAGCCAGGTGGGGAGTAGGAGAGGCTGTGGGGAGACAGACAGAACACCCCAAATCCGTTCGGCCCCTCTTCCCCACTTCTGAAGGCAGATGGGCCAGAAGAGGGGCAGCAGTGACTCTTGCAGGCCCCCTCTGTGGTACCTGTCTACAGAAAGCAGATCCCCGTGACTGTCTTTTCCGAATCTCTGAGTTTTGGGGAGGGATGTTATGTTCCAAAACGGACCAGGCTACCTACTCCCCTTTGGGGACCCTTTCCAGAGGCCTCTTGGGTAAGGCGTGGGGAATGCAGGTGGGGGCAGAGCACAGAAACATGAAGTCGGCCCCAAGGCAGGCGTAGAGGGAGGGGGTGAGGCAGGAAAGACCTCTCCACCCACCCCAGGAGAGGTGAGTGTTGCTGGAACTCAGCTGAGCCGGCTGTGCCAGGGAAAGGGGCCCCTAGGCAGGAGGGCATCCCGGGCTGGGTCCAGATACACCCTCTGTGCATGGAGGGCTGCGGGAAGGGAGAGACCTTTGGGAGCTGGGGGGAGGAGGGGGAACCGATGCCCATCTTGGGAACTTTGAAGGACTTCCAGGAACTGGGCTAGTTTTTATGGGGAGCAGACGCCCCTGTGCTCAGCTGGGGCTGCTGACGGGGTGGGGGTGGAGCAGTGACAGCTCCAGAGCCTGCTGCTGGCAGAGGGGGCTGTTGTTATTCGAATCCTTCCTCTGGTAACCAGGCACCCAGCAGTGGGGACACCAGGCTTCCTGGAACAGCCAGCCTGTCCTGGGGCAGCCAGGGCTGCTGCGTGGCTGGTCAGCAGACTGGCGCCTTTGACAGGCCAGGCCTTCCTGGACACAGAAAGGGCAGTGGGAGCGGGACCACAGGCACCTTTGGCCCTGCTGAGAGGCAGCTCGTGCCCATCACCTACCTGTCCCATTCCAGTCAGTACAGCATCTTCTCCCTTCCTCAGTTCCTCCGTGCGAGGTAGGAGTTCAGTACCCAGTGGCCTCTACATCCCCCAAGCAACGCCGCCAGCTTCTCCAGGTCTAGGCCCGAGGGTCCTGGCTCCGTTTGCCCCACGCTGCCGCAGGACCGCTCAGGGCTCATTGGCCGTCACTAGGGAGGACATTCTGAGGACAGGACCATCCTGCCGGCAGGAACCTGGCTCCAAGGGACACCTCCGGCCATCGACTTATGTCTGCGGAGCAGCACCTGTGACACACCTGCACGGGGCGCCGTGGGGAGGGATGGTCGGCACCTTCTAGAGATGATCATGGTCTGATGGAGATGAGAGCACAAGTGATGCCAGAGGCTGGGACCAGGACTCACCCCCCAAGCTCTGCTTCCCTCAGAGCACCTGGCACAGTAGTTCTCAGAGTGTGAAAGAAAGAAAGGAAGGAGGAAAGAGGGAAGGAAGGAAGGAAGGGAGGAAGGAAGGGAGGGAGACTGGGAGGTGGGGAGGAAAGAAGAGAGAAGGAGGGTCAGGGACCACAGAAGCCTTGTTAAGGGCAGAATGGGTGAGGAAGCACCAGTGGAAGCACAGCAAGCCTGTCCCAGAAGGAGGGATGGTTTCCGGGCAGGACAGTTGCAAGTGGGGGAGATATGCAGAGGCTGTGGGAGCGGCATGTTTGACGACGGAAACCGTGAAGCGTCTCCCCTTCTCCCAAGTGCAGAGAGCAGGCAGAGGAGAAGCAGGACCAGCCTCGTCTCCCCCAAGAGGAAAGGAAACAACACTCTCGTGTGTCCTTTGCCAAGTTTCTCGGTGGTGCTTTCTAAACTCAGGGGTGTGCTGGCCTCATCAGAGCTCACCTTGGGGCCCAGTGGCCCCACGCCTGCCTCGAGCCTGGCCCTGAGCCCGGCTGACCGTCTGCTGCTCCTACGGGGGAGCCACGGCTTCAACGAGAACAGGCCGGGAGCCACGCGGTCACCTGGGCTCCCCAGAGCTTCCAGCCAGTGGGGGGAAGCAAGCCGGGCTCTTTCCAAAGCCTTTTTTAAAAGTCACAAACATTTATCTGGAACATGCACAAGAGGCCAGACCTATGCCAGGAGATACAAAGATGAGGGAGAGGGACGTCCCTGCTGGTCCAGTGGTTAAGACTCCGCACTTCCAGTGCAGGGGCACAGGATCGATCCCTGGTCCGGGAACTAAGATCCCACATGCTGGGCGGTGCAGCAAAAAAAGAAGAAGAAGAAAAAAAAAAGGGGGATAAACGGTTTCAGCCCTCAAAGAGCATATCCCCCAGCTCAGGAAGGCTGACGGCTTCTTTCTGTTCCCCTCTTTAAGGAGCTGAACATGACCCGCGACAAGGCACTGCCGGAAGCCCAGTCTGCACAGGGCTTCTATGAGAACTACGAGACCAAGGAGATCCTGGGCAGGTACGGCCCCACCTGCCCCGGGACGTGCTGTCCTGGGCTCTGGCCAGCGCCGCGGGCGGGAGCACTCTCTGCTGGACCCGCAGCGCTGACCCCATGTCCATCCCCAAAGCACTGTCCGCTCGGATCCCCCTCAGTTTGGGGTCCTGCCTTCCTGAACTGGGACAGAGGAAGCAGGTATGAGAGCACCCAGATCAGAGACCTCACCCAGCAAAGAGTCCCCCAGTTTGGGGCCAGGGTCAGGGATCAGGCGTCAGCGGGAAGCTCACGGCCCTAAGAGGGTACGGCTTCCTCCTCCATGCCCGGAAAGAGCACTGAACGAGGAGCCAGGAGGCCCGAGGGCAGGCTTCTTCCTCCTCAGCTCCAGGCAAATCGCCCTCCCTGTGCCTTCTTCATCCCACCACCCCCAAAGCTCACAGGGAGCTGGGGGACAAGGCAGGCCGTCTGTGCTGCGGCCTGGAGCTGGGCCCCCCCGGGGTGAGGGGCCCGTGGGACCGCCTGTCCTCTGCACCCCCAGGGGCGTGAGCAGCGTGGTCAGGCGCTGCATCCACAAGCCCACGTGCCAGGAGTACGCCGTGAAGATCATCGACATCACGGGTGGGGGCAGCTTCAGCTCCGCGGAGGTGCGGGAGCTGCGAGAGGCCACGCAGAAGGAGGTGGACATCCTGCGCAAGGTCTCGGGACACCCCAACATCAGTGAGTGACGGCCCCGCGCCGCGCCGGGTGCTCGCCACGGTTCTGCTCGGATAACCCGAGCCGGGCAGCGGGCCCCAGGGCAGCTCGCCAGCACCACCCAGCGCGTCTCCCGCACCCCAAGGCCCTGCCGGCCCAGTGCCCAGGGGCTTGAGGCTCCCGGCTGCACCCTCACTGCCCCCGGGATTCAGCTCTGAGCCTCCTCTTCCAGCCCCACAGGAGGGCTGGCAGGCAGGGCTGGGTGCGGGTGGGGGAGTGGGAGCGCGACGTCCCTGGGTGCCCCCTGCCCTGCTGGGGAACACCATCGTGACACCCCCTCCAGCTCCGGAGTCAGGCCCCAGTGGCTGTGGTCCCCTTGCCCCTGCGCCTCCACTGCCCCCGCCCGGGCTCCTCTGCTGCCTGAGACGAGCGAGCCATTTCCATTTCAGTACAGCTGAAGGACACTTATGAGACCAACACTTTCTTCTTCTTGGTGTTTGATCTGTAAGTACCCAGGCCTGGGGCCTGTTGGAGAAACTTCTATCGTGGCCCCCCACGCAGGGCTTCCTGGAGACCAGCAGCCAGCCCCCTGCACGGTGGATGCCACAGAAGGTCACAGATGCTACAGGCAGATCAGCCCCTGGGGTCAGGCTGCCAGGTTTTAAATCCTGGGTCCATCACTTACGGGCCGGATGATTTCTTTCAGTAGCAGGTTTCTCATGGGTACGCCAGGAGTAATGACCACACAGTGACTGGTACAATGTAACTGCTAATTACTAGTAACTACCATGGTGATGACCATGGCGGGCATTGAATACTTATTCTAGACTTTGAGGATATGCAATCCTACTTCATGCGCTGATTTTCACAGGGAGTGAACGGAAAACCATCAAGTCATAAAACCCACACAGAGTTATCCACACACTCACAGACGTCAAGCTGAGAAGGGTCGGAGGCAGTGAGCAGGGAATGCTCTCCAGGAGGCGACCTGAGCAGAGACCTGGATGGAGGGAGGCAGGGATCTGAGCCAAGACCTGGAGAAGGAGCCTCCAGAGGGGAGAGCCAGAGCAGCGGCCCTGCTGGTGGGCTTGGTGTGTTTGAGGCTCAGCAAGGAAGTCAGGGTGGGGGAGAGGAGCAAGCCTGTGGCGAAGGCAGGATGCAAGGTCACTAAGTGCCAAAGGCAGACTATGCAGGCGTTGTGGAGGTGAGAAATCTGGAGGGCCAAGTGCAGGAGGGTGATATGATGTGACTTAGTTTTTTGTTTGTTTTGTTTCATGTTGTTTTGGGGGGCTGCAGAGGGTCTTTTGTTGTTGCGCACGGGCTTTCTCTAGTTGCAGAGATGGGGGGCTACTCTTTGTTGCCATGCTCGGGCTTCTCATTGCGGTGGCTTCTCTACTTGTGGAGCACGGGATCTAGGCCCGTCAGCTTCAGCACTTGCAGCTCTCGGGCTCAGCAGTTGTGGCTCTCGGGCTCTAGAGCACAGGCTCAGTAGCTGTGGTGCCCGGGCTTAGTTGATCAGAGGCATGTGGCATCTTCCTGGATCAGGGGTCGAACCCGTGTCTCCTGCATTGGCAGGCAGATCCCAGCCACTGCGCCACCAGAGAAGTCCCCGACTTCCTTTGATAAAGGATCCCACTGAGTGTAAGGAGGTTGAGTGGAGAGGAGGAGGCCAGCAGTGTGGGGGCAAGGGGCCCACCAGGGAGGCCAGTGGTAGAGACGGTATGTGGGATGTGCTGCCAAGGCTGACAGCACCGTCAGCATCAGCAGCACCGCGGCACTCTTCCCCTGCTTGCGCACCAACAGGGCTCCTGAGATGAGCTCCTCGTCGCAGGGCCCTCTGCCCCCGGGGACCCATGGGCCTTTTAGCTGCGAGAGCCTCTGTTTTCTCAAGACAGGAAAAGTGATATTGCCCATCTCACCAGCCTCCAAGCATCACATTCCAACCACACAAAGTGCTCCGTGAAGACTGCCCTAAGACGTCTTACCACTTTTATTAGGAGTTTCTCAGAGAAGGGACCTCTCCAGTTCCCAAGCCCCGGCTCCACTGACTCCTCACTAAAGAACACACATCTCTGTTGCACAAATCATTGTCTTGATTTCTCCATACGTAACTGCTAAGTTCGGGACTAGATTTACTTGAGAAAATCATTTCAGCAGATTGTGTATTGCTGGAACACGTCACTGTGGAGCCATACTGAACATGTGCCGTGTTGTTTTTTCTTGGAGACACAATGTAACGTGGCGTCTGTATAGTTAACCTGCCAGCTCCAGGAAGGCCGGAGACTGCTCATGCACCAGGCAGGGTCCCAGTGTTGACGGGTCAGTCTTTTGACAGCTGCTATTAGTGAGTTCTCCTCGTGTGTTTAACATGGAATTAAAGTGATCAGAACTGGAGGCACGATTGCTTTTAGGGACACAGTTCCGACAGTGTATGAAACAAGGCTTACTTCTCTAATTTCTGGGTAGCTCCTCAAACAGAACTCCCCGCCCCGCCCCCCCTCAGTTAACTATCTTCCTGCCTCCCTTGGATACTGGCCAGAATTCCTCCCTTGGGCTCTGCTTTTCCTGGAGGGCTGGGCAGGATGCACCTTTTGTGTTTAACCAGTAGCCTTGCCCAGCACCCCTGCAGACTTGCCCAGCTGCAGCTGCCCCACCTCCGCTCGGTAGCACCGTCCTGTAGAGCCCTTGGGGACAGCTCCAATGTCTCTAACCTTTGAAGAAGTTGCTTGGGGAAGCTATTTTTAACGCTGCCCCAAGTTCCCTTCCAGGGTATAGCTAGCGGATTCTAGCAGAGACCTCTTTGTAGATCATCCCAAGTGAGAAGATGGAACCACAATTTTTAATCCTAAGAAATTCTAAAATAGGCAAAACTGCTCTTCCATCACTCGTACTGCTGCTGCTTCTCTTTGTTCCTGGGAACAGTCAGGATAGTCCTGTCCTTCTGATCTGGGTCTGGGGCCTTGGGCCAGTGGCTCAGGGTCCCTCTCTCCCCTCCCAGCCCTGGTTTTGACCCTGAGGAGTCCCGGTCCATGCTGTCACTCCCACAGACGGGGGGACCTCCCCACTGGAGCCATCCCCCTCCCCAGCCCCCCTTGCCCTTCCCCCAACCTTCCCAGACAGCCTCTCCACTCACTTCCCTGGCTCCTCCCCGCAGACCTTGGTCCTACGTGGGAAGCAGCCCACGTACCCCTGGAGGTGTGAGGTGGGAAACAGTTCTCCGGGAGCAGGGTAAGGAGGGGGTAGCCTTGGGGCACATGCAGCTACAAACCCTCTGTCCCCACAGGATGAAGAGGGGGGAGCTCTTTGATTACCTCACTGAGAAGGTCACCCTGAGTGAGAAGGAAACCAGGTGAGGGTCGACTTGCCCCCTCCCTACTTCTGGCCTGCATCCAGTGCTCAGGCACCGAGGTCTTGCAGGAAGCGTGGCGTGCACTCCTCTGGGTGGGGCGTGTGCTTGGCGGGCTTTGGTGGCCTCCCTCCCCCCTTGACTCAGCCCAGGCAGGCTGGCCTGTCTTGAGTCCTCCCTCACTTGCAGTCCGGCTGGCCTATGGGCTCTGGTGTCCCTGCCTGTTACCTGACCCTGCAGAGCAGCAGATGAGAGTAACCTGTGCCTGTCCCACCCCAGAAAGATCATGCGAGCCCTGTTGGAGGTGATCTCCAACCTGCACAAACTCAACATCGTGCACCGGGATCTGAAGCCCGAGAACATCCTCTTGGACGATGACATGAACATCAAGCTCACAGACTTTGGCTTTTCCTGCCAGCTGCAGCCCGGAGAGAAGCTGCGAGGTCCGGTAACGTGGCCTCGGCCCGTGTCAGGGGCTCAGGGACTCAGCGGGTCAGGGGCTCTCCTCAGCTCTCCCAGGAACAGAGATTGCCTGGGTTTTCCCCCCAGAATAAAAATCCTACCGTTTCAGGGCTGGGTGTCTCTTCCCCAGACCGGGCTAAGCCAGGTTCCCACTGCCTGCGTTCCAGGCCACCATGGCTCGAAGTGACCAGGCCAGCGAGGGGCCCCAGTCGGGTGGCCACAGGAGCCAGCACCCTGGGCCTGCCCTTGGCCCTGAACCAGGCCCGCGTTCGGAGAATCCCAGCCTAGCCAGCACTTTGGTCCCATCTCCATTATCTCCTTGGGCTTTCCTCTTCCAAGTGCCCCTGCTGACCTGTCTTGATGGAAACTGTCCCTGCAGAGGTGTGTGGGACCCCCAGTTACCTGGCCCCTGAGATCATTGAGTGCTCCATGAACGATGACCACCCCGGCTACGGGAAGGAGGTGGACATGTGAGTGCTTCGGGGGAGGGAGGTGACCCGTAGGGACAGGGCTGCCCCCGTGGCCGGGCGCACCTGGCTGGGGAGGGGAGAGGGGGCGCTCCAGCGGCCCCTGCCTCCCTCGCCCGCCCGCGGCCAGGTGGAGCACAGGAGTCATCATGTACACGCTGCTGGCCGGCTCCCCGCCCTTCTGGCACCGCAAGCAGATGCTGATGCTGAGGATGATCATGAGCGGCAACTACCAGTTCGGCTCGCCAGAGTGGGACGATTACTCGGACACCGTGAAGGACTTGGTGAGGGGCCAGGCCTGCTGGCGCGCGGCCCCGGCGCGGGGCAGGTGCCGCGGGGAGAGGGGCGTGCGCCGCGCGTGCTGCGGGATGGAGGCGCCCGCCACGGGGGACCAGCCTTGATCCCTCGGTTCCGCCGGCCTCGCTCAGGTGTCCCGCTTCCTGGTGGTGAGCCCCCAGGGCCGCTGTTCGGCAGAAGAGGCCTTAGCGCACCCCTTCTTCCAGCAGTACGTGGTGGAGGAAGTGCGGCACTTCAGCCCCCGCGGGAAGTTCAAGGTACTGAAGCTCGCCTCCCACGCGGGACCCCGGGGCGGGTGCTGCAGGGCCCTCAAGGCCAAGTCCGCGGGGCCCTTCTTGGGGACCTGTCACGCCCACGGGGCTGCCAGGGCACCTGCCCTCCTCCTCCCGCCCAGGCCTGTGCTGGTTCCAGCTCAGCTTCTTCTGGCTCCAACAGCCTTAAGGCCTCCGCTTGCTGGTGGGGTGGGAACGGGGGGAATGGTGGGCGCGCGGGTGGGGGGATGGGGAAGGGCGGGAGGAGAAGGCGGACACGAGGACAGGCCCAGCGGAAGCCACACGAGGCTCTGTGGCAAACAAGCCCAGGGCCTGCGGGCACTGGACCCGGGCGGGGAAGGAGCCAGGCCCGCGGGGCGGGTGCAGCTCTGAGGCCCCGGCCTCCGCAGGTGATCTGCCTGACGGTGCTGGCTTCCGTGCGCATCTACTACCAGTACCGCCGCGTGAAGCCCGTGACCCGGGAGATCGTCATCCGAGACCCCTATGCCCTCCGGCCCCTGCGGCGACTCATCGACGCCTATGCTTTCCGGATCTACGGCCACTGGGTGAAGAAGGGGCAGCAGCAGAACCGGGCGGCCCTCTTCGAGAACACACCCAAGGCCGTGCTCCTCTCCCTGGCTGAGGAGGACTACTGAGGGGCGGCTGGGCGGGCAGGACAGGTGGGGAAGGGGGGGTGGGGTCAGCCAGGGAGGGCACGCCACCGAAATGGAGGGCAAAGGGGTGAGGAGGAGTGCAGGCCTCTGGCCAGAGGCGGCACTTGGCCCTGGCCAGGACCCAGGAACTGCAGCCACTCTCCCCTCTTGGAGGCACCACGTGGTGGTCAGCGCCGTCGGAGCCAGGCCCGCAGAGTGGCGTCCAGCTTTGGTCCAGAACCGGGAGCCCCTGTCGCTCCACCGCCAGCTGTACCACCCTCTGCGCTTCTCCTCAGGGGAGGCCCAGAGTTACTGACACTCCATGCACTTGCTTTAGGGCCCCAGGGTGAGGATGCCAGAACAGTCTGAGAATTACAATCACAGGAGAGTTTACTGACCTCACAACGTCCAGTGACACCATGGGAGCAGGCTCTTCAATGGGGACATGTTCCTAGAGGCAGATGGTAGCCCTCTCATAGCAAACAATAGAAAGGGAAGCTCCTGCGCTTTGTCTCTGTGGAGTATGACTGATTCACTCTGGGACTCCCGTGGTGCAGTTTCGCCTGGCAAATCTGTTGTTCTCCTCGACCCTTGTAAGACTGACACTGTGCTTTAAAGAGCCCACAGGACTGCATTTCACACACAGTGGAAACTAGGTTCCCTCGGAGGTGCACGTCACCCCACCAATAAGGCAAATGAAGGAACCATTTTCTTTCTACAGCAACTTGCCGGGAAAATAAGGAGCCCTGGGGAAATTCTGTCCTGAGCAAACAATGTCACATCCTGGGGTCAGACAGGGAGAAAGGGGGAGGGAGCAGATTTAAAATTTTTTCACAAACTGCCCTTCAGAGCACTGTACCCCAACTCTTTTGAGCATCTGGCCCCTACAGGGTCAACATTGGACCTCTATAGGAAACATCCAGCTCCTGGCCACAATCAATAAGTTGGGTCCCTTCTCCAAGAGACAGCGGCACCCCTCCATGGAGGTCAGGGTCCTTTCCTGCCCTGGAGAGAGATGCCTGCCACAGAGGGTGGGGGAGGGGACGGAGGTCGTCTGAAGAGTTTGGGTGTGTTTGGAATGTGCCCAGGGGGTGCCACGAGTGCCACGGGGGACTCTTCTCGTCTCTGCATGGCCGCTCACAGCTCCCCAGGCGGTCGGCCTGCACTGGAAGCACAGCGGAAGCCTAGGTTGTCTGAGGCTGAATCTGGAGTGTTGCCCATCCTGCCGCCAGAGAAGGGGAGAGAACGGACATTTTTTGAGAAAGGGGCCCGGGGCCTTAGCCAGCTCTCCTGCTCCAGCGCCCAGGGCCTGCTGTGGCTCGGGGCACCCGAAGGCTGGGGAGGGCCTGGTCTGGAAAGGAACCTGGTGTGAGGGCAGGGCCTGAGGGTGCGCCATTCCTAGGGGAAAGGGGTAAGAAGGGACCTTGGGGACAGAGTGGAGGAAGTGAGGGTGGTTTTGAGAGACTGAACTGGAAGGCAGGAAAGGCCATGACTAATATCTTGGACTGTCGGTAGTTCAGAATAACTCAGCCGAAAAAATCCTGCTGGCAAGAAGGGAGAACATCACAGCACCAATCAGTACCTCGCACTTTCCAAAGAAGTTTCACATGTATTCCTTCATTTGCCATTTCCCTTACTGCTCTGAAAGGTGGGTTTTTTTCACCATCTCACAGACCCAGAATCAGATACTAGAAAGATTTAACTGTCTTGACCAAAGCCAACCACTGCTTCAGTAGCACAACGGCAAACCCAGTTTCCCGGTCCCCAGGCCAATACTCTGTTCTAAAGAAAAAAGTGAGGAAAATCCCGGGGCTTCAACGTATCAAAGAAACACCTGCACATTTGATACCCTGAGGCCACAGGCACTGTGGCCTCTCTACAGTCCTTACAGAATCCAGGAGTAGAAGGAGTTGCAGGGAGATTAACTAAAACAAATTTACAGATAAACAAAGTAGAAAGTCCTAGAAGGGGACTCGGGAGCCAGGACTCTACCATTCACCACTAACCAGCTGTGCCACCGCTAACCATCTGTGTGAAATGAGCAGGTTCCAGGACCTCCCGGAGCCTACTGTTCCTTGATTATAAAACAAAATGGTTGTAGACAACGATTTTTCATGTGCCCACTTGTTGAAAGAGCCAATATTTCCACGACCCCTGGCCATGACCTATCGATGTGGCCATTCCGCTTCCCTTCCTCTGCAAGCCCAGCTCTGAGGACAGAGGGGAAACCCATATAATTAAGATGCTGGACACAGAGTCTCCCTTGGTGCTGAGAGCTGGCAGGAAAAGGCACAAGTAGTCTTGGGCTCTTGCCTTTTCATAGCAAGCTCAGCTTCCTTCCTCCCTGTACCCACAACCCCTGGTGGAGGGAGAGGTGCAGAAGCAGCGCCCACTCCAGCTCCGGTGCCACCTGTGCTCTGGGAGACCAGGACCCGGACCCTCGGCCCCCAGTCACTAAGCCCCTCACCTGGTGGTGACCCGGGCCCGGTGATTGGCAGAGCCGTCAGCTGTGTCGATCCAGGACGCCCCCCGGAGGACGCGCATGTCCTGCTCGGCAGCCTGGTACGCGGACGCTGTCCACTCCCACACGTTGCCCACGAGGTCATAGAGCCCTGCGGCAGAGCGGCGGGTCCGGTCCAGGCTGGGGAGCGCCACCCCCGCCCCTCCTGGCCATCAACCGCCCTGGGGAGTGAAGGCTTCCCAGTGCTGCTTCTCTCCGCCTCCTCTATCAGGCAGGACCATCCCACCAACCGACCTGTGACCGCTGACGGCAACCCGAGGAGCAATCTTACCATAGCTGTTCTGTGGGGGGAAGGCCTTCACTGGGGAGACTCCGTGGAAGCCATCCTCAGCCTTGTCGCCCTTGGGGAACTTTCCCTGAGGGGGAGAAGTTGAGGCTAAAAGATTTGTCCCAAGGCAGCTGCTCCCACCTGTCCAGAGGAGTTTAAACCAAGGCCATCTTGCGGTATCCTCTGGGATAGGGGAAGGGCACGGCGCAGTGACCTAAGGTTCCCACCCTGAGCTCCGAAACCAGTTGCCTCATGTCCTCCACCACGACTGCTGGCTGGATCATGAAGGGTGTGTTGCCCCTGTGTCCACACCAACCCGTCCCACTCCCACTTTTTCCTCGACTTCCTCCCCATGTGCCTTGACAAGAAAGGCTCCGCCTCCCCTCCTCTGTGCCCTGCCCCCCCCACCTCCTCAGGAACCAAGATGCCCGTCCTGTGCTCCCCTGTACCATCGCTTCCCCTTCCACCACCGACAGGCTTAGCTCTCCCTCATCTGCCCTGACCCCGCCTTCCTCACCGCTCGTTCTTTACGGCCAGGATTCCGGAAAAAGTAACTGTATTTGCTAACGCAATCTGTTCAGCTCGCTCATCCTGCTTGTCATTAACACGCGTTCAGCTGCCCCCGCTCTGTGGCGGCTGCTCTTATGAAAGGGAAGAAGAAGGGGCTACAACTGACTCATCGAAGACTATGTGCTAGGGCTGCTGCGTCTGTGTCTTTTAATCCTGATAAGGTTGTGAGGCAAGTATTTTCTCCCTTTAAAAAGCGACCAATTGAGACTCAAAACAGTTAATTTATCAAAGATCCTATGGTGAATAAGTCAGATCTGACTTCTCGCAAAGCTCTGATCTCAAGATCATCTAAAAGGTCAGTCTACCCCGCAGGCCCTTTTCAAGGCTTCACCCTAAAACGCTGGTGCTGGTCTCCCGCTGCAGAGTCCCCCTGGGGGATGTCACTCTTGCCTATGGTGTATGCAGGTGACTCCAAACCACGTGCTCTGACCCAGACCTCTGTCCTAAACTCCACTCATACCTTCAACCTCTAACTGAGCATATCAATGACCCAGAGGCATCTGAAGCTAGGCTGATCCTAAACTGACGGAGTTCTATCCCCCTGACCCCCAAAGTGCATACTATCTAGTCTGGATGATGGTCGCACTGGCGCTTATTGCCCAAGCCTGGATTCATGCTTGAATCCTTCTCTTCCACTCCTCCGCATCTGGCTAAGTACCAAGCCCTGACTCTCCTCTGAGGCAGGTGTCTCCCACGTGGCTTCCTCTTTTTTTTTTTTAACTTTTAACTTGTTTATTTTTTACAATAAACTGCATATATTTAGAGTGTACAATTTGATATTCCAGTCTCCCAATTCGTTCCCCCCCCCCAATCCTCCCCGCTTTCCCCTTCGGTGTCCATATATTTGTTCTCTACATCTGTGTCTCTATTTCTGCCTTGCAAAGCGGTTGATTTGTACCATTTTTGTATAGTCCACATATATGTGTTGATATATAATATTTGTTTTTCTCTTTCTGACTCACTTCACTCTGTATGACAGTCTCTAGGTCCATCCATGTCTCTAGAAATGTCCCAGTTTCATTGCTTTCTACAGCTGAGTAATATTCCATTGTATGTATGTACCACATCTTCTTTATCCATTCATCTACTGACAGACATTTAGGTTGCTTCCATGTCTTGGCTATTGTAAATAGTGCTGAAATGAACACTGGAGTGCATGTGTCTTTTTGAATTATGGTGTTCTCTGGGTATGTGCCCAGCAGTGGGATTGCTGGGTCATATGGTAGTTCTATTTTTAGTTTTGCAAGGAACCTCCATACTGTTCTCCATAGTGGCTGTATCAATTTACATTCCCATCAGCAATGCAAGAGCGTTCCTTTTTCTCCACACCCTCTCCAGCATTTACTGTTTGTAGATTTTCTGATGATGCCCATTCTAACCGGTGTGAGGTGATACCTCATTGTCGTTTTGATTTGCATTTCTCTAATAATTAGTGATGTTGAGCAGCTTTTCATGTGTTTCTTGGCCATCTGTATGTCTTCTTTGGAGAAATGCCTATTTAGGTCTTCTGCCCATTTTTTGATTGGGTTATTTTTTTGATATTGAGCTGGATGAACTGTTTATATATTTTGGAGATTAATCCTTTGTCTGTTGATTCATTTGCAAATATTTTTTCCCATTCTGAGGGTTGTCTTTTCGTCTTGCTTATAGTTTCCTTTGCTGTGCAGAAGCTTTGAAGTTTCATTAGGTCCCACTTATTTATTTCTGTTTTTATTTCCATTATTCTAGGGGGTGGATCAGAAAAGATCTTGCTGTTATTTACGTCGAAGAGTGTTCTTGCTATGTTTTCCTCTAGGAGTTTTGTAGTGTCTGGCCTTACATTTAGGTCTTTAATCCATTTTGAGTTTATTTTTGTGTATGGTGTTAGGAAGTGTTCTAATTTCATTCTTTTACATGTAGCTGTCCAGTTTTCCCAGCACCACTTATTGAAGAGGCTGCCTTTTCTCCATTGTATATCCTTGCCTCTTTTGTCACAGATTAGTTGACCATAGTTTATCTCTGGGCTTTCTATCCTGTTCCATTGATCTATATTTCTGTTTTTGTGCCAGTACCATACTGTCTTGATCACTGTAGCCTTATAGTATAGCCTGACGTCAGGAAGCCTGATTCCCCCAACTCCATCTTTCCTTCTCAACAGTGCTTTGGCTATTTGGGGTCTTTTGCGTTTCCATACAAATCGTAAAATTTCTTGTTCTAGTTCTGTGAAAAATGCCGTTGGTAATTTGATGGGGATTGCATTGAATCTGTAAATTGCTTTGGGTAGTATAGTCATTTTCACAATGTTGATTCTTCCAATCCAAGAACATGGTATGTCCCTCCATCTGTTTGTGTCTTCTTTGATTTCTTTCATTAGTGTCTTATAGTTTTCTGAATACAGGTCTTTTACCTCCTTCGTTAGGTTTATTCCTAGGTATTTTACTCTTTTTGTTGCAACGGTGAATGGGACTGTTTCCTTAATTTCTCTTTCTGATCTTTCATTGTTGGTGTATAGAAATGCAAGAGATTTCTGTGTGTTAATTTTGTATCCTGCAACTTTACCAAATTCATTGATTAGCTCGAGTAGTTTTCTGGTGGCATCTTTCGGATTTTCTATGTTTAGTATCATGTCATCTGCAAACAGTGACAGTTTTACTTCCGCTTTTCCAATTTGGATTCATTTTATTTCATTTTCTTCTCTGATGGCTGAGGCAAGGACTTCCAAAACTATGTTGAACAGTAGTGGCAAGAGTGGACATCCTTGTCTTGTTCCTGATCTTACAGGGAATGCTTCCAGTTTTTCACCATTGAGAATGATGTTTGCTGTCAGTTTGTCATATATGGCCTTTATTATGTTGAGGTAGGTTCCCTCTATGCCCACTTCTGGAGAGTTTTTATCATAAATGGGTGTTGAATTTTGTCAAAAGCTTTTTCTGCATATATTGAGATGATCATGTGGTTTTTATCCTTCAGTTTGTTAATGTGTTGTATCACATTGATTGATTTGCATATATTGAAGAATCCTTGCATTCCAGGGATAAACCCCACTTGATCATGGTGTATGATCCTTTTAATGTGTTGTTGGATTCTGTTGGCTAGTATTTTGTTGAGGATTTTTGCATCTAAATTCATCAGTGATATTGGTCTGTAGTTTTCTTTTTTTGTAGTATCTTTGTCTGGTTTTGGTATCAGGGTGATGGTGGCTTCATAAAATGAGTTTGGGATTGTTCCTTCCTCTGCAATTTTTTGGAAGAGTTTGAGAAGGATAGGTGTTAGCTCTTCTCTAAATGTTTGATAAAATTCACCTGTGAAGCCATCTGGTCCTGGACTTTTATTTGTTGGGAGATTTTTAATCACAGTTTCAATTTCATTACTTGTGATTGGTCTGTTCATATTTTCTATGTCTTCCTGATTCAGTCTTGGAAGGTTATCCCTTTCTAAGAATCTGTCCATTTCATCCAGGTTGTCCATTTTATTGGCATATAGTTGCTTGTAGTAATCTCTTATGGTGCTTTTTATTTCTGCAGTGTCTGTTGTAACTTCTGTTTCATTTCTAATTTTATTGATTTGCGTCCTCTCCCTCTTTTTCTTGATGAGTCTTGCTAGAGGTTTATCAATTTTATTTATCTTCTCAAAGAACCAGCTTTTAGTTTTATTGATTTGTGCTATTGTTTTCTTTGTTTCTATTTCATTTATTTCTGCTCTGATGTTTATGATTTCTCTCCATCTACTAACGTGGGGTTTTGTTTGCTCTTCTTTTTCTAGTTTCTTTAGGTGTAAGGTTAGATTGTTTATTTGGGATGTTTCTTGTTTCTTGAGGTAGGATTGTATCGCTATAAACTTCCCTCTTAGAACTGCCTTTGCTGCATCCCATAGGTTTTGGATCGTTGTGTTTTCATTGTCATTTGTCTCTAGGTATTTTTTGATTTCCTCTTTGATTTCTTCGGTGATCTGCTGGTTATTTAGTAGTGTGTTGTTTAGCCTCCATGTGTTTGTGTGTTTTACAGTTTTTTTCCTGTAATTGATTTCTAATCTCATAGCATTGTGGCCAGAAAAGATGCTTGATACAATTTCATTTTTCTTGAATTTACCAAGGCTTGATTTATGACCCCAAATGGGATCTATCCTGGAGAATGTCCCATGCGCACTTGAGAAGAATGTGTAATCTGCTGTTTTGGGATGTAATGTTGTATAGATATCTATTAAATCCAGCTGATTTATTGTGTCATTTAAAGCTGGTGTTTCCTTATTAATTTTCTGTCTGGATGATCTGTCCATTGGTGTAAGTGGGGTGTTAAAGTCCCCCACTATGATTGTGTTACTGTCGATTTCCTCTTTCATAGTTGTTAGCATTTGCCTTATGTATTGAGGTGCTCCTATACTGGGTGCAGATATACTTATAATTGTTATCTCTTCTTCTTGGATGGATCCCTCAATCTTTATGTAGTGTCCTTTCTTGTCTCTTGTAACAGTTTTGATTTTAAAGGCTATTTTATCTGATATGAGTATTGTTACTCCAGCTTTCTTTTGATTTCCATTTGCATGGAATATCTTTTTCCATCCCCTCACTTTCAGGCTGTATGTGTCCCTAGGTCTGAAGTGGGTCTCTTGTAGACAGAATATATATGGGTCTTGTTTTTGTATCCATTCAGCCAGTCTGTGTCTTTTGGTTGGTGCATTTAGTCCATTTACATTCAAGGTGATTATTGATATGTATGCTCCTATTACCATTTTCTTAATTGTTTTGGGTTTGTTTTTGTAGGTCCTTTTCTTCTCTTATGTTTCCCGCTTAGAGAAGTTCCTTTAGCATGTGTTGTAAGGCTGGTTTGGTGGTGCTGAATTCTCTTAGCTGTTGCTTGTCTGTAAAGCTTTTGATTTCTCCATCGAATCTGAATGAGATCCTTGCTGGGTAGAGTATTGTTGGTTGTAGGTTCTTCCCTTTCATCACTTTAAATATATCGTGCCACTCCCTTCTGGCTTGTAGAGTTTCTGCTGAGAAATCAGCTGTTAACCTGATGGGAGGTCCCTTGTATGTTATTTGTCGTTTTTCCCTTGTTGTTTTCAATAACTTTTCTCTGTCTTTAATTTTTGTCAATTTGACTACTATATGTCTTGGCGTGTTTCTCCTTGGGTTTATCCTGCCTGGGACTCTCTGCGCTTCCTGGACTTGGGGAGCTATTTCCTTTCCCATGTTAGGGAATTTTTCAACTAGAATCTCTTCCAGTATTTTCTCAGGTCCTTTCTCTCTCTCTTCTCCTTCTGGGACCCCTATAATGCGAATGTTGGTGAGTTTAACATTGTCCCAGAGGTCTCTTAGGCTGTCTTCAGTTCTTTTCATTCTTTTTTATTTTTTTCCGCATCAGTGATTATCACCATTCTATCTTCCAGGTCACTTATTCGTCCTTCTGCCTCAGTTAATCTGCTATTGGTTCCTTCCAGTGTATTTTTCATTTCAGTTATTGTGTTGCATATCTCTGTTTGTTTGTTCTTTAATTCTTCTAGGTCTTTGGTAAACTTTTCTTGCAACTTTTCGATCTTTGCATCCAATCTCTTTCCAAAGTCCTGGATCATCTTCACCATCATTATTCTGAATTCTTTTTCCGGAATAGTGCCTATCTCCTCTTCATTTAGTTGTTTTTCTGGTGTTTTATCTTGTCCCTTCATCTGGTACAAAGTCTTTTGCCTTTTCATTTTCTGTGTCTTTCTGTGGCTGTGATTTTCAGTTCCACAAGATGAAATACTGCTGATACTGCTTGATTCTGCTGTCTGCCCTCTTGTGGAGGAAGCTGTCTAGGAGGCTTGTGGATGCTTCCTGATGGGAGGGACTGATGGTGGGTTGGGCTGGGTGGGCGGAGCTCAGTAAAACTTTAATCTGATTTGGTGGGTGGAGCTCAGTGACACTTTAATCTGTTTGTCTGCTAATGGGTGGGGCTGTGTTCCCACCCTGGTGGTCCTTTGGCCTGAGGCAACCCAGCCCTGGAGCTTACAGGCTCTTTGGTGGAGCTAATGGTGGACTCTGGAAGGGCTCACACCAATGAGCACTTCTCAGAACCTCTGCTGCCAGTGCCCCCGTCTCTTCGGTGAGCCACAGCTGCCCCCCACCTCTGCAGGCAACCCTCCAACACCAGCAGGTAGGTCTAGTTCAGTCTCCTATGGGGTCACTGCTCCTTCCCCCTGGGTCCTGGTGAGCACACTTTTTTGTGTTCCCTCCAAGACTGGAGTCTCCGTTTCCCCCAGTCCTGTGTAGGTCCTGCAATCAAATCCCGCTGGCTTTCAAAGTCTGATTTTCTGGGGATTCCTCCTCCTGTTGCTGGACCGCCAGGTTAGAAAGCCTGATGTGGGGCTCAGAACCCTCAGGACTTCTGCAGTATAACTGCTCTCCAGTTTGTGAGTCACCCATCCAGCACTTATGCAATTTGATTTTAAGGCGATTGCGCCCCTCCTACTGTCTCATTGCGGTTTCTCCTTTGTCTCTGGATGTGTGGTAGTTTTTTTTGGTGAGTTCCAGTGTCTTTCTGTAGATGGCTGTTCAGCAGTTAGTTGTAATTCCAGTGCTCTTGCAAGAGGGAGTGAGCGCACATCCTCCTACTCTGCCATCTTGATTCTTCCCCCACGTGGCTTCTTCTTGATCTCACTTCCACTTCACTGATGTGTTCACAATCCCCTGGACCACTGCTGCAGCCTCGAGTTCAGAGATCTCCTGCAGCTCTACTTCATTTGGTCCCTCGTGAATTTTCAACAATCAGCATCCCCCCACATCAAAATGATGCTGTTGCTCTCCTGTTTCAAAAGCTCTGTCGGCTCCCCAATGCCCGGAGGGTAAAAACTAAAACCACATCTTGGCACACCTGGTCCTTCACAACCTGCCTCCAATCCACTGCCGACTTCCTCTCCTATGCCTCCCGTGTTCCTGTGCACTAGGCTCTCTGAGTTTGTTCTGAACAGCACCCTTTCCTAATCCACTGCTGACATGCATGTTGTTTCCTCCACTTTTCTCTTGGCAAACTCCAGTCTAACCAGCTCAAATGGCACGTTCACTGTGAAGTCACACCCCGCTCTCCCAGACAGTGATGCCCTCCCGGGCACACGCTGCACATCTTCACTATGCAGCCCCACCAGGCTGTCGTTCTGCCCTTTAGCCCTTTACCAGTCTTCAGTTCCGTTAGAACACGAAACCTTCCGAGTCCCACAGCCTAACACAGTATCTAGCCCGAAGCAGGTCTCAATCAACACTCTGAGAAGGGACAGGAGGGAGGAATGTGTCTCTTACCTGCCACAGGTTGGTGCGGTTTGGCTGGAACTCGTTTCCCCAGGGGTAAACCTGACCTGCCAGGAGGGCAAGGAGACAGTGGAGGAGGGAGAGGTGAGGAGTTGGGGAAGAAGGGAGAAACAGAGAGGGAGGGAAGTGAAAGGAAGTGAGGAGGTGATGAGAAGAGTAAGAGTACTTACTGTTACTTCTCATGCCCCTCCCTTCCACTCACAGTATTGCACTCAGAGCCCCTGGCTTCTGATTTGCTCCAGGATAGGACAATTCTAGGTGTGGTTCTGACCAATGCCATTCTGCAAAGTATCTGATACCAGCTCATGCTGGGTTAAGTACAGAAATTGAGAGTAAGCTTTGAGAAACTTGTTCATTGGACTTGGCTTGGATAAATGAACAGAGATGTTGCATATGGGAAACTGCTATTCCACTCTAAATTTCTGTTTTGCTAAGACTGCAAAATGACAAAGTTATGAGCAAATAGCAATGTTATATTAATCCCTATACAGCTATGCAAAAGGTATACAGTGTAGGTAATACACTTTTTCTGATCATACTCATTGAAATGGAACATGTCTGGAACTGAATCTCCAATGAGAAAAAAAAAGTATGTTTTTTTCATTCCATTTTCCAGTTATTAATTTTTATGCTATTTTATGGAAGTATTGGTCTGAAATAGATTAGAAATAACACCACCACCAACTGCTCCATCACCACACAGTGTAAGCAGCACTGCTTGAGGGAGCACAAGCCCGTCCCACCCTTTAAAGCCCCCCATGAAGGCAGGAAGGGGAGAACGAATAAAGGGAAATTGCCTTGGCATCTCTATACCCTTCAAGCCCCCTCGGGCAGCAAACTCCCACTCTTCCTCAGTGGGCAGCCGTTTCCCCCGCCAAGCACAGTAGGCATGGGCATCGTTCCAGCTCACGTGTACCACTGGGAGCTCCAGTTTCTCTCGGATGCCAGAGCCGGGACCTGCAGGCTGATAGCCAGGATGAAGTGAGACAAGCTGCTGCGAGCTCGTGGAAGGCTGAGGAAGGCTAGCCTTAGGGTGCCTGAGTTCAGCCTTTATCACTAAATGGAGCAAGGAAGTGGGCAGAGAGAGCCTGGTGAGTGAGGAGAGGTCCAGAGTCAGAAAGAAGGACTAAATATGAGACAAAAGGGAGAAATGGGATGGGCTGGGGTAAAAGGATTAGGGCAGAGGAAACAGGGGGCTTGGCTGCTTCCCTGAAATTTCTCTGTCATCCTCAGCATTCTAGATGGTAAGGGGTCTAGGGAAGCCAGGCCTACAGAGTAAGAGTCAGCAGGGATAGAAAACAAGGCAGAGGAGCCAACCCTTACCTGCCTCCAGAATGCCCTTTCCACTGGAAGCCACCAGAGAAGAGCCTGCAAAAGAGAAGGAGCAAGATTACAAGATGCTCTGACCGAGCAAGGGCACCTTCCTGACTGACATCCAGGAGGTAGAGCAGAGACTTCAGGCTGAGACGCAGGGGGTCCAAGTGAGGCTGTGTCCAGAATCTTTCAAGTGTGACATCTCACCACCCATATTAGAGGGAGGCGTCTCAGGAGGTTCTCTTGCTGGTCCAGGGAGTATCTTGAACCCTGTGTGTATCTGCATCTTTACAGAGTCTCTCTATATAGAAACCAGCATAGGGTGAACTTCCTGGGAGTGTGTTGTTCACCTGACTCTTCCAGGGTGGGTCTCTCTTGCTTCCTCCCTGCCTCCTGTTCTCAGGTTTGATTCTCTACTGTGGCCCAGGTAACCTCAGATCTCACAGGATTCTCCGTCCAGGTCCTGCCCCCATCCCGTCAGCTGCAAACCCAGGTTCTCTTACCTGCATTTTCTGCGTTGCTTTGTGTCTAACCTCATCGGAGACCAGGTCCTCGAAGACAAAGCTCCACCCGAACACCTCAGCCTCTGTCTGGTACTTTTTCTCCCTGACAAAATCCCTGTAAGGAGATATTTCATATAGTTCAGCTGGTAGGGTTCTGTGCTCCACCCTCACCCTCTCCTGCTCCAGAAAACCTCATATACCCTCATCCTGTTAGTCACACATCACAGAATTTTCAAGAACTACAAGGAATTAACCTGAGAGCCTGTGCAGATTTTTCTTTTAAAATCTTGTTGCTGTGTGTGCAGTTCACAAACAGGAGAATTCACTCTTTCTGGTGTATAGTTTTGTGAATTTGACAAAGCACGCAGTCACCATCACAATCAAGATGCAGAGCAGTTCCATCAACAACCCCCCACCCCCAAATTCCCCATTGCTTCTGTGACCACTGATCTGTTTTTTGCCTCTATACTTTTTACCTTTCCCAGAATATAAATTCACATAAGTTGAATGATACAGTAGTATTTGGGGTCTGGCTTCTTTCACTTAGCATAGTGATTCCAAGATTCATCCATGCTGTTGCCCGTATCAGTAGTCTGTTCCTTCCCCCCTGCCCCCACCCGATTTGTTCCTTTCCATTGCTGCGTAGTGTTTTGTTGGACGGATGAACCACGTTTTGTTTATCCGTTCACCAGTTGCAGGTCACCTGGGTTGTCTCCAGTGTCTGCAAATAATAAATAAAGCTGCTGAGAAGAGTCAAGGGTGGGGAAGGGTCTCTCTCCTGAAAGGTCTTTGTCACATCCCTAACCTCACAACAATCAGGCGAGGGAGGCAGAAAAGGGGTTATTATCTTCCTTTAACAGATGAGAGAAATTGAGTCAAACAAAAATGACTCGCTGAGATTTTAGGATGGCTTTTCATATAGTCTGGGATGGCTGAGCAAATTTCAGCAAGCCAATTTCCAGGGTAAGATGGGTTGTTTTCATTGAGCTAAGAGTACTCTGTCTGTGCCAGCCCTCTGATACGAGAAGACACTGTTCACCCACCAAAGGGGCATTGAGAATGAGGAGGAGGGGAGGAGATTTGATAGCAACAGCTATTAACCGACCTCTGACCATCTGAACGGTTTGAGACTCTTTTACCAGAGAGGCAAAGACAGATTATGGGTTCTAAGCAAAGTTTAGGGGCTTGCTGGAGGTGACGTTATATTTCCATCATATAAAAGGTCATAATTTGAAATATAAAAGAATACATCTGGGGCTTCCCTGGTGGCACAGTGATTAAGAATCCACCTGCCAATGCAGGGGACACTGGTTCGATCCCTGGGCCGGGAAGATCCTACATGCCGTGGAGCAACTAAGCCTGTGTGCCACAACCACTGAGCCTGTGCTCTAGGGCCTGTGAGCCACAACTACTGAGCCCGCGCACATAGATCCCGTGCTCCACAAGAGAAGCCACCGCAGTGAGAAACGTGCGCACTGCAATGAAGAGTAGCCCCACTCGCCACAACTAGAGAAAGCCCGTGTGCAGCAACAAAGACCCAATGCAGCCCAAAATAAAATAAATAAATAATAAAAAAACTTTTAAAAAAATATAAAGATACAAAAATGCATCTCACACTAGGGACGTATACTGTTAAAAAAAAAGGATACATCTATCTAGCAAACTTTCTGGTTGTCATGATGTGGTACAAGCCTGATCAGAAGTGATTTCTCCTTTGATTTTAATAACTTTCCTATTTAAAAATATTTTTTAAAAGCACATATAACATTATATTATAGAAAAACAAGGAAATATAAGTAGGTAAAAAGAAAAAAACTAAAATCATCCATTATCACACCAACTAAGATATACCTGTCCATATTCTCTCTGCCTTTACCCCACAACCAAAGATTTTTAAATCACTTTCAGAAGGTGCTTCCTATAATTATTTTCACTTGGAAGTCACAAAAACATGAGCAGAATCCATCACCTAATGCAGTGTTGCAACTTCCAGTTCTTTTTCAATGCATATACATTCTAAACACACCGTTTTAAAAAATGGGATCATACTCTATTTAGTATTTTGTAATCTACTTTCCTCACTTAACACTTCCTATCTCTTTTTTTAAATTAATTAATTATTTATTTATTGGCTGCATTAGGTCTTTTGTTATTGCACACAGGCTTTCTCTAGTTGTGGTGAGCAGGGGCTACTCTTCATTGTGGTGTGTGGGCTCCTCATTGCGGTGGCTTCTCTTCTTGTGGAGCACAGGCTCTAGGCACATGGGCTTCAGTAGTTGCAGCACACAGTCTCAGTCTCAACAGTTGTGGCTCACGGGATCTAGAGCGCAGGCTCAATAGTTGTGGCTCATGGGCTTAGTTGCTCTGTGGCATGTGGGATCTTCTTGGAGCTGGGCTTGAATCCGTGTCCCCTGCATTGGCAGGTGGATTCTTAACCACTGCGCCACCTAGGAAGTCCCCTTATCTCTTTCTGACAACAGGATTTTTAAGTGCTGCTAAGTCTTCTGCTATACTTCTGCTATACAATACACTTAAGTGATCCTTAAATTGTTAACATTTGTTTACAGTGTCATCTTTTAAAAAATGATTAATTAATTGGCTGCATTGGGTCTTCCTTGCTATGTGTGGGCTTTCTCTCTTTGCGGCAAGTGGGGGCCACTCTTCTTTTAGGTGAGTGGGCTTCTCTTGTTGCAGAGCACAGGTCTAGGCATGCAGACTTCAGCAGTTGTGGCATGTGGGCTCAGTAGTTGTGGCTCATGGGCTCTAAAGCACAGGCTCAGTAGTTATGGCACACGGGCTTAGTTGCTCTGCAGCATGTGGGATCTTCCCAAACCAGGGCTCGAACTACTGAGCCCACGTGCTGCAACTACTGAAGCCCACATGCCTAGAGCTTGTGCTCTGCAACAAGAGAAGCCACTGCAAATGAGAAGCCTGCACACCACAATGAAAAGTAGCTCCTGTTCGCCACAACTACAGAAAGCCTGAGCGCAGCAACGAAGACCCAACACAGCCAAGAAAAAAAAAAAAAAAAGACAGAGAGAGAGACAGAGAGGGAATTTAAGGGACTCTCAGCTAGTAAGACCCTTCTTCCACTTCCTTCTCCCCTGTTGCAGAGGTTTCTCTTGAGTCTGATTTCTGCCCACATTTCTCAGTGCTATGCCCAGTGCACTGGACAATCCACTGGCTAAAGAGTCAGGGGATGTGAGTTCCAGGGCCAGCTCTGCCACTAACGCAAAGTGAGGTAAACCTCTTTGGACTTCAGATTCTTCATCTTAAAAACGTAGATAACACTTATCTCGCTGTACCACTGCAAAGATATGTGATTGTGAACAAGCTCATCTCCTTTTAAATATTATGGAGATTATTGCCTTTGCTTCTGCTGGAAGAACACTGGATGTACCTGAAGTCTTTGTTGGTGACAGGAAATATGTCGATGGCAAAGGGTTTTACTGTCACCTCCCGGACAGGTCCTTCACCATCTCTGCCATCTGGTGAATTTGTTCCCATCTGGAATCTCCCACCTGGTAGCTGGACCATGTTGGTCATCTGCCCATTCCCTGCAGAGAAAAAAGAGAGTCGGACATGTTATATAAAACAAGTAGCAATATTTGAATCATATGTATGACTCATAATGCTATAATGAAAAAGAATGGAGGCTTAAAAAATTTGGCTTTAAATTCTTGTTGTCACTTAATTTGCTGGGTGACCTTGGGCAAATTATAGTCTGGATTTCAGTTTCTTCATCTATAAAATGGGAATAATATATAACTAACTCAAATGTATGGCTGTATTGAAATGTGTGAAATGTTTAGCACATAGTTGGTTTCCAACAAATGTTTATTTCCTTTCCTTACCTCTCTTATTTTTCTACACAACAATCTTTTGTCCCAGCAAGATAAATCTAGACACTAAACCCTGAAATATATCTATCAACTTTCTACCCATACTTCTGCTCAAGTTTCTCTACCTCTTGCTCTTCACTTGTTTGAACTCTTATCAATTCCTAATGATTTTCACCATCATATATGCTCCAGAAAGAAAGGAACTACATGTATTTTGCCAGTGTATGCTCGGCACCCAGCACAAGTGCACAGTAATTATCATCATATGACTGGATGAACTCCTTTATACTTGCTGTTTGAAAACCTCCAAAAATCAGAATTAAAAGGATCTTTATTTCAACTCCCTCATTTGACAGGAGGAAACCAAGACCTAAAAGGGAAAATGACTTAAAGAGCTAGTTAACAGGAGAGACCCAGGTCTCCTTACTTCCAGGTCAGTGCTATTTCCAAAAGGGCACACTTTTCTGGTTTGATGTACTACTTTGTTATGTTTCTACCTAATAATGTCTAAATATCGTAAGTTCCCTAAAGGCAGAGTCCACATCTTTTCATGTTCCACACGATCCTATCTTTGGCCCTTTTCTCATTCTGACACACTCACACTGATGATTTCATCCACTTCAGTGGGGGTGGGGGTTGGAATAGAGAAAGCAGGAAATTCTCAGATTAAAACAGAATTAAGAAACAACACACAATAGCAGAATATCAGTTTTATTTTGACACTAATTCAACAAGTAAACTATAAATTAAAAACACTGTACATGCATTTGAACACTAACTGGATGTTTAATGCTAGGAAGGAGCACTGTTAATTTTTTAGGTGGGAAAGTGACACTTGTTTTTCCTGTGACTTCTTGTCCTTTTGGTTATTCAAGCCATTTAGGAATAAAACTGTATCGTGCTTCGATTCACTCCAAAATGAATCTCCCAGGAAAGGCGGAAAGCGGGAGGGGTCCCAAAGAGCAAGATTAAAGCCATAAAATTGGTAACTGTTTAAACTGGACAACGGGTACGTGCGGGCCGGGAGAGGCTCGTTTTATTTATTTATTTTTTTTAACGTTCGAAAGATTCCAGAATAATAAGTTAAGAGTAAAAAAGAAGTGAGATACACCTCGCCAAATTGGCCGCCTCTGGGAAGCACCTCCGGCCGCTGCAAGCCCGTGCAGGACGCGGGCAGACGGGCCACCGTCTCTGTCCCCGCCAGGGCCGAGCGCCCCATGCCTTTCCTCATGCCTCCAGGGACAAATGGCGCCAGAAGCAGCCGGGCAGGCCAGCACACTGACCTAGTTCGAGCCATGGGCCGGAAAGGAGCGATAGCAGAGTCAGCAACGGCGACAGCAAGGTGCCCATGCCGAGAACACGAACCCGGGAGCGTCACGAGCAGGAAGCGCGCCACCGTGCGGCTCTGCTGCGCACGCGCCCCGCACGCATCACGTCGGCCGCCGTCCCCTACGCGCGCGTGCGCAAAGCTCCCGTAAGCGGCCCGGGCGGCGGGTGGGGCCGGGGTTTCAAGATTTGCCGGCCCACTCAGGGTTAGGGTCGAGACCCCGCCCCTCCAGAAGGCGCTTCATTTGCTTGTGGACATTTGGTGGGACAGATTCCCTTCCCCTTTATATTCAGATTCCTTTCGTGCCCTGGGATACCATCGCAATATCACAGCAAAGATTTCAACTTATTTATCGCCCTCACTGTAGGCAACTGCCTGGTCCTCCAAGCACAAAGCTTAGCAACAGACAATTTGACTTTCAAGGGTTTCAGGTACTCCTACTGTATTTTGTGGAAGCATGTAGGAGAGAACAATAATTTGGGTGAGAAAGATTACAATACGGTTGCGAAGGGGTATAAGTGTAAGCAAAGGTTCTGAGGTGTGAACAGTCTCGTCTGAAAATCTCTTCTCTCACCTAGTCCTTAGTCACCACACCTTTAGCCATGTTTTTAACTTCTACCTTTTCTAGCTTGCTGCTTTAGACTTGCAGCTTTCAACTTCCTTGCCTCTAGTTCCATCTTTCTACTCACTACAATTTCTGGAAAGGATTTAATTCAGCAAAACTGCTTCAAAAGCATGAAAAGTCCAATTTATCCAAGGTTTTTTTTTCCTGAAAAGCAGCGGTCCCTAAACTTTTTGCCACCAGGGACCGGATTGGTGGACGATTTTTCCCTGGGGAGGGCGGGGACACGGGTGGTGAGGAAATGGTTCAGGTGGTAATTTGAGCCCATGCTGTGCGGAGCAGTTCCTTACCAGTCTGACCATTACCAGTCTGCGGCCTAGGGGCTGGTGACCCCTGCTCAAAAGAATTTATACTAAAGAAACAGGAATGCTTTCAAAACCTTAAGTTACTAAAGTCTTATTTTAACTAGCCTAAAAATTTAAAACTTAAATGCTTAATGACAGGGAACTACTGGAGATAAAATACATTCATTAGAATTATTACACCATTAAAATTTGTTTCTCAAGGAATATTTAATAACAAGGTAGATAACATATGCTTATCTAACATGTATTTTTATCTCACAGAAGGTAGAACAAAACATCCTGTTTATTGGGTGAGTATGGCCTGCTGTATGTGTACACTGCAGTGCAATTTAAAAAACACTGCAATTATAATTTCAGAACTTTAGGACCTGAATAGGTGCCAGTGTTCTCTCCTTTTTTTTATATGGGTAAAGAAAATCCTTTGAAAACTGTTTGAAGCGTGGACAAAAATTCCATGGTCATATTCTCGGGATCACTCTGTAGAGTCTTCATGATTCAGATGATACAAGGGAAGCTTCAATTCAACCTTTTAGAGAAGACATTCCAGCTCTCATGATCTCATCAACCAGGAGAATGTTGGTGGCAATCACAGTGCTGAAAAGGGGGGGGGGGGGGGGGGAATAATCAGACTGCTCAGGTTTGAGGTATCAACGCTAATTCAACTCAATCTCCAACTAAACTGTGCAAATTATATCCAGTCAAGTTTCCCCTTTCCCCTCCATACATAGAAGGCTAGCTTAGCTGCTAGACTTTTGACTGATTACATTTTCTTATGAAAAGAAAATTAAACAAAACAGACCAACTTCAAAGAGTATTACGATTCCCTAAATGTTATTTTATAGTTTTGGCTTTCCCAAACTTACCAGGAATGAAGAAGCTGTTTCTTTACACAATAGTTATCCCATATGCCTACTTCTGCTGCGACCATTGGCTCACCTGAAAAGTAACCCAGTATTCTTAAAATCACACACATCAGTTCATAAGATCAGAATGCTGTCTAAAAAAACTAACAAGAGTATTTTGTGCTGCTTTTACTCATCAATGGTTACTCATTTCCTCCAGTATTAACTATGAGAACCCAAAGTTCCTCAAGTAGCCCAATATTGTACTCCAGACCATGACTCTTGTACACAGCAGCTATGATGAGTGGCTCATCTCTACTTAAAATACTTCCAGTGATAGGAGTGCTCTATTTGGTTACCAAATATTTCAACATCTCTTTTTCTGGAGACATTCCTGTTTGTCCATATTAAAGTATAGCAGTTGGAACTATAATCTGGCAAAACGGGCTTATCATTTCCCTCATTCCAGAAACCTTTTATATTAACTTAATTGGGAGACTGGGATTGACCTATACACACTACTATATATAAAACAGAAAACAAGAACCTACTGTATAGCACAGGGAACTCTACTCAATACTCTGTAATGACCTATATGGGAACAGAATCTAAAAGAGTGAATATATGTATAACTGATTCACTTTGCTGTACAGCAGAAACTAACAACACTGTAAATCAACTATACTCCAGTAAAAATTAAAAAAAACCTTTTATATTAACTTGAATGTAAATGATGCTGTTCACAATAGGTCTTACACATACTGCACAGATGTGTCTCAGTTATCTCTCTTCCACCTTGTGCTTGTATAATTAGTATTACACTGGCCTAAGATCAGGGCTTGAATCATTTTATTAGATTTGGTTCCCTCTTCCAGAATTTTTTGCTCTCCTCAGCCTTTTTTCACCCATGAATATGATCACAAAATGTATCATTTTAATCAAAGCCCCTGATAAAAAACAGTAAAGCAAGCTCAACATGAAACCCTTCAACATTAATCCGAACCACTTACCACAACTCAGCAATATCAACAAATCTGTACTCTTGTAAAATTTTCAAATGTCTCGATTCCCTTTATCTTTGTATCTAGTCATTACATTTTTGTATCGCATTTTAGAACCTAGAGATCCCTGATAGCACTGGTGTCAAACAGCAAAGCAACTCCCAAGATTCTTCTGTCTCCAGTTTTTTATCCTTCCTGGTCTTACCTCACCTATAGTATCTAGTTCTCCTCCTACAAACAGTCACATCCTCCTTACCTGTGTTCAAGTCCACACCCACAAGTTGACCTGACTCTGAATGTTCTGCTTGAACTTTAACTAGTGTTTCCTGAAGGTCAAAACCGGAGTTCTGAGCAAGAACCTAAAGGAAGGAAACAGATTTATTTAAAAGACAGGACCTAATAACAGATATCAAGTCTACAATAAATGAACAATATTTCCAATTAATAGTTAAAAAAAAACCTTTAATGAATGAAAACAGACCAGTATTTATATTCACTTCAGAGAATGACTAGGTATACACTACTGATCAACTCACTAATCCATCTCAAGCCCAGCAATACACTGGTCATAAGCTGTACCCTCAGATGCGCATACAATAGAAAAATCACAATATTAGTCTTAGTTCAAAACAAATAAAACAAAAAGCAAGCTTGTGAGGGAGGGAGGGAATACGGGGATATGTGTATAAAAACAGATGATTGAACTTGGTGTACTCCCCCCAAAATAAATAAATAAGTAAAATTAAAAAAAAAAAAAAAAAAGCAAGCTTGTATTCAAGTATAACTGCTACACTGCAAACCCTCTTAAAATAGCTATCTCATGCCATCTGAAACTTCAGATATTCAAGCCTCCCCCCAGAAGAACCAATACATTCAGATAATGAGAAACACCTGTTCTAGCGTTAGGGTGAAACCTATTTATTCAAAGTTCACACAATGAAAAAAACCCACATTAGCAAAACAGTTTTCATCAGATGAATCACGTTGGTGTAGTTTCGAAAACTTTTAAAGCATTCACACCTTGGGAATGATGAGCAACGCATCAGCAAATGCTTGAACTCCAAGCTGGGCCCTGCCCTTTACGCTGGGCTTGTATTTAACCAGGGCTTCTGCCATTGCCACTTCCACTGCACCAGCACCTGGAACTACACAGCCTGTTGGGTGAGGGGAAGAGAGAAATGCTAAACTATCAAGGAAAATAAAACTGTAGCGTCAATTATAAGAAAATATATAAGTTAAAAGGCATACAGAAAAGCCATTAATCTGAGCATTCAGTATAACCATATTTTAATATTGCACTGGAAAGCAATATAAGCAACGTTTCAAACAGCAGAAGGATTTAACGAGCACATGGAAAATCCTGCAAGCTTAGTGTTAGTTCATTTATTTGTATCCCCTTTTAACAACAGCATGCTATGAAAAAACTTAGCATACCATCATAGCCATTTTAAAGGGAAAACTTTACTTTTGCATGGTGTCTGGCTGTGTAAACTACTGATAAAAAGAACACAGTATTCAGCCATGCCTTTTGGACTAGCAAAAAGAATGTAATTTAAATACAGTGAGGATCTTACCATCATCAATAGCATTTTTAACAGCCCTCAAGCCATCTCTTATTGCATCTTTGATTTGAGTAAGTGTGTGCTTATTTGGTCCTTTGATCAATAACGTGACCGAGCGAGGATTATTACATTTCTCAATAAAGGTGAACTTCTCTTCTCCCTGTGTGAAGAGATAACATTTTCAAAAACCAGGATATGGCTGTGCAAAGAATGACCAGAGGAGAGGGGCTTATGGAAGAATAAGTAGCATATTAATAGGGCACAGAACTGATCACATTAAAGCAAATAATTTCTTTTAAAAAGTTGCATAAAAGAAATTTGATTTTCCCATCAATGGCTTAACACTATTACACATAAATCATCAAAATGTATGTTAACAAAGCAAAAATATCATCCTGAATTTGAATGAATTTTTTAACTACTGAAGAATTCATGAGCCAAACAGTAGTATTATTTTGGAAAGAAAATACACTTACCAATGTATATTCATAGACAAGTCCTGCATGTCCCAAACAATCAGGATTTAGGTCATCAAGAGAATTTAGGGCTACCCCACCACAAGCAAGAGTCAGCCTGAAAGAAACATTCAAGTGTTTTAAGGGAGATGCAGAGGGATTTTAGTAGTTATGTTTAGAGATCAATAATTTTTAGAAAGCAATCTTTTTCAGAATTACATACTAAAATCATATTCCAAAATGAATTTTAGCTTAAGCCTTTCCATTCACCACCAACCAGCTGAAAACTGGCCTTTTCTCCTAACTCTCCATTTAAAACACTCTTCTCAAGTCAGCAAATACTTCCCTGATATGAAAGCTACAGGTGCATGAGAGTTTTTATCATGGTGAGCTCTCTGGGAGAAAACTATTTCTCTAAAACCCTTAATGCTGTCTCTTGACATGGAAAAATACGTACAGTATAGGCCATCTCTTAAAAATAAAACAAGTATATATCAACAGTCATAGGAGCACTATTTACAACAGCCAAGATACACACCCAAATAAATGCCCACTGGCAGATAAATGAATAAATGAAACTAAAAGTGGTATACCCATGCAATGGAATATTATCCTTAAAAAGAAATGTGATCCTGATACATGCTACAACATAAACTTTGAAGATTATGCTAAGTGAAATAAGCCAGACACAGGACAAATACTGCATGATTCCCTTACATGAAATACCAAATTCATAGAGACAGAAAATGGAATAGTATTTACTGGAGAGGGTGTGTGTAGTTATTGTTTATGAGTATAGACTTTCACTTTGCAATGATGGAAAAAATTCTGAAAATAAATAATGGTGATGGTTGTACAACAATGTGAATTTAACCTAATGACACTGAACTGTACATTTAAAAACACAGGTAAAATGATAAATTTTATATTATGTATGTTATCACAGTAGAAAATAAGAAAATCGCAAAAATAAGTGGGGGGGGAAGGAATAATCCAAGTTAACTTGCAAAATAAGTGAAATTCATGTCACACATGAAAGGTGTTATCCGTACCTTTCCATATTCCTCCTTTTAGCTCTGCGCAGAGCTACTATGCCTTCTTTTGCAAGAGCATCTAAGGAAAAGGGGTCAATTCCCTATAACAACAAAAGATAAGTTTCAGCATTTTACCTTGAAAATAAAAACAGACACACACTAGCTTATTAAAACAAAATTTCTCACCTTTTGATTAATAACAACAAATCCTTTATCTGAATCACCACAGACTTTCTTTTTCAGGTCTATTATTTTTTTAACTCTGTCTTCAATGAATTTTCTCTCAGCTTTCACTAGTTTCTCTCTCTCCTCTGCACTTTTGTAAAAAAAGCCAGAATTCACTTCTCTAAAAAAGAAGTTACAGCAAGGGGAGGAAACATTAAGCAAATAGTCACTGAGCTCCAATCCCACCCCGGTACGTTTTCAGAGGCTACTTCCCATAATTTCCCAAAACCCGGTTGAGGCATTGTTGTCTGTATAGTGGAGAAACTGAGTCACAGAAAAGTGGCTTGCCCCAAACACCAAGCTCTTCCACCTCTCTTCCCTTTTTAAGGAGCAATAAACTCACGTTTTTTCATATTCTAATGACACGTTGCATGTGAGGATGTATGCATCTTCTACTCTCTTTTTCATATCAGGATGCCGTGCCCCATGGTCCAAAACAAGACCTCTGACTAAGCTGTTAAAACACATAAAAATTATATTCTTACTGATTTCCAGATGGGGTGTAACATATGCTAACAAAATTAAAATGCTGAATTGAGACTGTATTGATAATTTTCACACAATCAGCTTTATTTCTTGAGCCATTTGAACAAGACTTTCAGGTAATACCTAGGAAAGTTCAATTGTGAAAAAGCAAAATGTGAGAACGTGACAAAAACAAGCCATTCAAATGAAAGTAACGACCCTCTTTTGTACAGAAAATTCTGCAGAAAAAGACACAACCGGTAGGCTATTAAACTGTGATCACCTCCTTTAAAAAATGCTTTCAAACTAGGTCTTTGAAATAATTTTCTTTAAAATTCCCCAAAGTCTCCCATATGCTTTGTTTGATATATGCCAAATGACTGATATAGCTGACTTTTCAGAACCATTCTATGTATAAATACATCATACCTTTAACTTCAAGAGGAAACATCGATACTACTAAATAAATTACTCACGTAGGCAATATATATTAATTCAAAGAGAAAAAAATCAGGCAAAAAATATGTACTGTATAAACTCCTTCAAGTTTGTAAATACTCAAGTATTTCACAGCATTCTACCACCTACCTTGTATCAGTTTCAGACTTATGTTTCATCTCCATGATCTCAACCATGAAGAGGTCAATAGGTTCATCTTGCTTTTTAATGGCTAAAATGGAGTCCACTACAGCCTGCAACAGGAGTATAACCATTTAATGAACTTGACTTATAGAAGCTGAGACACATCACTTATTCTTCAGAAGTTTAAAGTAGACAGCTTCTTGTCTATTAAAAATACTGGTAACAGGTGGCTTTTTAATAATGAAATCTCCATTTTATAAACCCCTTTTACTGAAAGCTCTGATTATATCTTTATAACCTGGCCAGGTATACTATTATGATGTTCTCACTTTATTTTTTCTTTTTTTAGGGACACAGATCAGGTTATCACTGCCACAAAAATGAACCTACTTACTCCACACAGTATGAAACTGTGAAGACTTGAGATGGCACTCTATAATTGGAATTAGTAAGAATACTGCTGTTTCCAGTTGCCAGGGGTTTTCAGTATAGGTGTAATGTACCAGACACACACTAAATGTAACACATACCTCTGTTAAGACATCAGCAAGTTCAGCATGAACTTTAGTACGTAGAGATGTTCTGGCCACGTCTATCAGTGTTTCCCTGTCCATCTCTTTGCTTACTTTGACTTGTTCCAAAAACTGAAGTGCCTTTTCCTTTGCAGCTTCAAATCCTTCTGTAATTATTCTGGGATGAAGACCCTACAATAAACACACAATTACCACACCACCACTAACACCAGAGACCTTCAGTTACACGAAAGTATAAAGCAACTATAAAGTTCATAAAGCAAATCTATGAAGGGATATTCTGGATCATTCATACGCTTAAACACAATTAATATAATGTGCTGACTTTCTGAATACATTTAAAAGGATAAATGGTCCTTTCAATGCAGAGGAAAAGAACAGACATTGCTCTAGCACAGAGTCAAAGCCAAGGGAACTATGAAGCACACTTGGGTGTTCACTGTGCAAACCGCGAGGGATAAGGCCTAAAATTCAAAACTGGGTCATAAACAGTTGCCAGTCAAGAGGACCACTGTATCTTTTCTATAGGTAATCTGAAATTAACTCACACCATTTACTAATAAGAAATAAACATGGATGTATAGCAGAAACTGGCACAACAGTGTAAAGCTATTATACTCCAATAATGATCGGGAAACAAAACAAAACAAAACCAGGGAGTCTGCTTTCTCTCTTCCCAGAAAATTCCTCCTAACATCAGATTAGTATTCACTGAGGTTTGCTTTAATCTTGGAACTACTGAGGGCTTAAAAAGTTGTGGTATTCTTATTTAAATAACCACCTGTGAGGCCAAGGAAGATTCTTCAACTCATCCAGGATCATAGTACATTTGTGTCAGACTAGGATACAGACTTTGGTCCCAGATTTAACCCCATGCTTTTTACATTCTACTATATGCCCTCAGCTACTACTGGCATATCAGTTTGTATAAGTAAAACTAAGATTTTTCCCTTTACAAGATAAAATAACAACAGAAACACGAGAATCATGTATACTTCAGAAATGTAGAGATCCGCCTGCTTCAGAAGCTCTCCAATAATTAGGACATTGGAAGTGGTACCATCACCAGTTATGTCATCCTGGGCTGTTGCTACTTTGGCTATTAAGGAGGCTGTTGGGTGCTGAATTTGCTGCAGGTAGAGAAGGAAAAAAAAAATCCCTGAAACAACTTAAAAAGAAAACAGTCCAAATATACCTTAAAATGTGAGAAGGGCTAATCTAGCTGCACAAAATGCCGAAGTGTACAGCTACGTATTACCTTGATTAAAAACTCACAATTAGCTATCCTGCCGGTTTATGATGGTGAAAACATTTTCATATATGAACTGTTTACTTCTCAAATTATTTCCATTTTACTGATGAGGAAATGTGAGGCCCAGTTAACTCAAGGTGAGAAGAACAGGACATTTGTTACATTTGTCACCCACAGGTTCTTTTTTTTTTTTTAAAGTAAATTTATTTATTTATTTATTGGCTGTATTGGGTCTTCGTTGCTGTGCGCGGGCTTTCTCTAGTTGTGGAGCACAGGCTCAGTAAATTGTGGCGCACAGGCTTAATTGCTCCACAGCATGTGGGATCCTCCCTGCTCAGGGATCCATTGGCAGGTGGATTCTTAACCACTGGGCCACCAGAGAAGCCCCACCCACATATTCTTAATTACAAAAGGCCCAATCATGGCAGCTGCACTGCTTTTGTCTTCTTATTCTCTAATTGTGTACAGTTCTCCAGTCTTTTACATCTTTGGGACACTGGCAGTTTTAAGAATCTAAGCAGACTATTTCATTCAATTAGGTAAAATCAGAAAGTCACGTAGAGGTGGCCTTTCTGACATCAAGTTTAAACTATGACTCCTACCTCTCTCCGCTAGCACAGGCCACCACTTAACCCACCAACAAAAACAACACCTTCTAGGTTAGCTAATCCTTACTGCTGTTTGAAAAAGTAAAACCATCCTATCCCATTTTGCCTACCTGATTACATCAACTGCTCTTAGCTTTTCAGGTTTTATCAGAATTTTAATAATTAAAACCCTTTAACGAAGGCCTTAAATGGCAAGGGTAGGGGATTCAAAAGTAAGTTTATTAGACTTCAGGGCTCCTCACTGTACTATACTGTCAATAGCAGTACCGATTACATTTTTTCTACTCCTTCCACTGTCTGGAAAACTACCTGTTGAGAGTGATGCATATCCAATAGTAAAGTCTTCCTACAAAACAAATGCACTACCGAAAACCAAGACATTTTGGAACTAATACAGCAGGCTCTCACCATTTCGTGAAGCAGCACATTTCCATCTTTAGTGAGCTTGATGTCTCCAGCACCAGAAACAAGCCTGTTCAATGGGCAGAAATGAATCACAGTGTGACTTTATCAACGGAGACCAAATTAGGAGGGCCATAAAAAATCGGGCTTTACCCTGATCCTCGGGACCTGGGGCCAAAGGGGTGGTTCTCTGCTCCTGGTAACAGGAATGGTGCAGTGCCCATCCCTTTCCACCTGGGAACCAGTTCTCAGGGTCTTTGAAGTCCAAAGCGCGGGACGGGGGGGGGGGGGGGGGGGGCGCCCCGCACGCGGGCAGCTTTGTTCCCGGTGGAGATGTCACCAACCAAAACAAATAACCAGGACAAGAAATAAGACCGACCCGGGACAGCGCGGGGAAGAAGGTCCGCAGTGGCGACCGCAAAGGCCCGGAGGCGACGAGCCCCAGGCCTCGATCCCCGACGCAGGCCCGCAGCAGCGCGAGGCGCGCCGCGCCCGCCTGGCCCTCCCCGCCAGCCCCGCCTTACATCTTCATGGTGCCCTTAGGCCCCAAGTTGGTCCTCAGCACGTCCTGCAGCCCTCGGGCCGCGCTGATGTTGACCGCCAGCGCCGCCTGGGCTCGGGCCACTTCGGCCTTGGGGTTCAGGGTCTTCACCGCCGCCATAGCTGACTCAGCAGAAGAAAACGAGGGACCCCGCCGCGAGGAAAACGCAGCGCCGGTTCGGCGTGGCCGGGAGGCGCTATCCTGAGCCTTCTGGGAAAGTCGGGCGCGCTGGGCCCGCCTCCAGCGTGCCCGCGCGCCGCCGCCATTGGACCGCGGTTCAACCGGCGCCGCTCGTTGGGTCGCGGCCGTACGTGGCCCCGCCCCTCGCGTTGGCCGCGGCGCCATCGCGCTGGGGAGGAGCGTGTCCCTCCCCACGGCGACCAGGGCTCGCAGGGCACTCGTGTGGCGGCTGCCCGGGGTCCGGCTTTGCGGATCCCGGACCTGAGGACGTAGGCGAGGCGGGCTTGTTGGCCGCGTGCGTCAAGGCTTGACTGGAGAGGTGGCTCCTCTTTCCCGGAGGTCTCCGGCCGCAGGGTGTAGGGTGGGCCTCCCCCCTCCCCCACTCGCCACTTTTATCCCGGTCACCAGGCTTGTCTTGACTATGTGCTGTGTGCCGGACGGTGTTCTAGGTGTTGTGGGGGTTACAGAGAGAATCTGCTAAGGACCCTCGCCCAGGATCCTACGTGTTTTAGGCCTGGGGGAGATGAAGAGATACAGTGCGAGGTGGAAAGTGCTGGAAGCTTTTAGAAAGCTACCTGATAGGTGCGGTGGTAGTGGAGGAGAAGCAAGAGTCATTTCACCCTTTGGGCTCACGACACAGTGCTGAGGCTTGAGGCCTTCAAGGCAGGTTTGAAAACTCAACCTTGGTTGAGCAGTGGTGTCCTGCCTTTGAGAGGACTCTATTCTGAAAGGTGTCCACAATTGTTTCCTAATATCCAGTTCCCGTCTTCCACCAAGATATCAGGTTTTCTCTAATGTTTTGTATTTTATTTTTATAGATAACTAAGTGTTCAGAATTAAGAAGGTGCCAAAGGGTATATGGTGAAAGGTCTTCCTCCTTCCTCTAGTTCAACTTCCTCCTGACATGTACCTTTAGATACACGATAGGTTACCTTTGGTTACTCTGAATTTCCCGGATGCTTTCTGAATTTCTAAATAAATATGTGTAAAAATGTAAGGAATTTCCCCCACACAAAATGGCAACTTATAATACACACTGTTGGGTGTGTGACTCTTGGAGAGTTGGAGTATCTTGGAGACTGTAACATATCAATACAAATAGGGCTTTCTCCTTATTAACAGGTGCACCATATTCTTGGTAAGAATGACCTGATTAGGCAGTCACCTACTGCTTAACATTTAAAGGTTGTTCCCAGTCGGTCGCCTACTAAGGCTGCAGTGAATATCCTGGTATATAATGCATTTAAGTGGCTGTGTATATTAGAATCACAAAAACATCTATATAAGTTTGAGCTATACAGTAGAAGGAGCTGCGTGATTAGTTCTGGAGATCCTTGGTTCTCAAGAAGCATGTAACTTAGGGAGATAAGTAAATGACAGTAAAGTATAGGATATATTGTTTAAGGGATGAATGAAGTGCTCTGAGCACAAAGGTATTAGCTCTGACCATCAGGGGAGGCTTCTTGGAGGAAGTAAGTTTTGAATGATACATAGAGTCTGCAGGAGAAGAGGGCTTTGGAGAGTGATATCAGATAGAGAGCAGACAGTGGAAGGACCTGGCATACCCAGCGAAAGGTGGGTGCATAGAATGGAGGGAGAAAGTTTACAAGAGACAAATCTGGAGAAGTAGCTTGTCCTGACTGTTAGGGCATGGTTTGTTAGTTAAGAAGTCTGAGTCTAAGCCTGACAGCAGTGAGAACCCACCCAAAAAACTAGTGATGAAGGTAACACTGGAGGTGGAATGGAGGATGAACTAAGGGAGAAGACTGAGATAGGGCGGTCAGAAAGAAAGGTGTTGAAAAGTCCATGCAGAAGGTGATGAGAGCATATATAATGACATAAAAAGGGGCAAAAACATGTTCTAAATAGCATCTATAATATGTTCTCAGTTTTGTAAGCATTTCCCCTGCATCTATACAAAAAAGAACAGAGGACATGCATCAGAATATTAACGTTGGGGACTTCCCTGGTGGTCCAGTGGCTAATGCTCCCAATGCAGGGGGCCCGGGTTCAATCCCAGATCAGGGAACTAGATCCCACACGCGTGCCGCAACTAAAAGATCCTGGTGCAGCCAAATAAGTATTAAAAAAAAATCCTAACATTAATGACATAAAAAAAAATACAGATATTTTTATTTTTGCAGCTCTCCCCCCCTCAATTTATGTATCCATAAAAGTGGGATCTGTAAGTATAGACATGAAAATATGAAATGTACAAAGTATGTCTGGGGTCTTATATATTCATATATATGATTTTATAAAAATATTAAATATTTAGGCGACTTCCCTAGCAGTCCAGTGGTTAAGGCTTCTTTCTTCCATTGCAGGCTGCACAGGCTCAATCCCTCGTTGGGGAACCAAGATCCCACATGGTGCAGCCAAAAAAAAAAAAAAAAATTAAATATTTATGCATATAAAGGACAGGATATCTTCAAAATGTTTAACATTTTGTTTCTATCTTTGCCAATTTTATTTATAGGTGAAAAATTGTATCTTAAAGTGTTTTGTTGTTGTTGTTGTTTTAGCTGAGGCTTCCAGGATCTTAGTTCCCCCACCAGTGAGAGCATGGAGTCCTAACCACTGGTCCACCAGGGAACTCCCTTAAAGTTTTGTTTGTTGAGAATGAGGTTGAGCATATATCTTATATGTAAGAGCCATTTGTAGGGTTTTTTTCTGTGAACTATGTCTTCTCTTTTCCTAGTAGATTTCTTGTGGATTTGTGAGAGCTCTTTATGTTTTCTGTGTTGCAGTTAATTTGTCCCAGTGCTATTTGTATTTTGTCTTTATGCCTTTTTTACAATTAAATGTTAAAATTTTTTTCAAGTAGTTAGTTGTATCATTTTTTTTTCTTTTACGTGTGTTTGAATTTTGTGCTGTACAAGCTGTACACACACACACAAAAATATTTTAAAATTTCTCCCATGTTTTCTTTTGTATTTTTAAGGTTTTGTATTTCATTTTAATCTTTGATTCATTTAGAATTTATTTCATTTTCGTAAGGAATGAGATAAGAATATGTGATAAAATAAAAATATATATTTGGTCTTTGTCCCTGGTTCCTCGAACAGAACTAAAACCTTTGGTTTTCTGAGTGATAGGAGTGTCTTGTTATCCTTTACAGTCTCCTTCAGAATATACTTGAGTCTGTGCTAATGCGGTGTGAGTCAAGGTAGGGACCCTAAATAGCCTCAGGATGGGGGCTGGTCACTAGAAAGACCAAACATGTGGTTAGAGGATGGAAAATCTCAGCCCAGTGCCCCCAACCTTTGGGGAGTGGAGGGGAGCTGTAGATGGGTTATAAAAATGCTTGAACAGTGTGGGTGAGCACATTGATGTCCTGGTAGGGTGGTACATCCAGAGGGCATGGTAGCTCTAAGTCAGTCCCCCAGCACCTTGTCCTGTTCATCTCTTCCATTTGTGTGTGCCCGAGTTGTATCCTTTCTAATAAACTGCTAAACCTAAGTCAAGTGATTTCCTGAGTTCAGGGTCAGTCTCAAAATTTTTCAGTTTCCCCTAAAGAGGGGATTGTGGGAACTCCCATATCTGTAACCAAGTTGGACAGAAGTGTGGGTAGCTTAGGGACCTGCGACTTGAAACTAGTGTCTGAAGTGGAGGCACTCTTGTGGGACTGAACCCTTAACTGTGGGGTTTGCACTAACTCCAGATAGTGTCAGAACTGAATTGAGTTGCTGGATGCCCAATTGGTGTTGGAGAATCAGAGAGAAGTTGGAGAATTGGTTATTGGTGCTTGGAAAAAACTCACACAGAACCCAATTTAATTTTTTTTCCAGAATAATTGTTTTCCACCATTAATGTGTAATGTAATTATTAGCATATGCAACATTCCCAGACGTATCTGGATCTAATTTGGACTATATTCAGTTCTATACTGTTGTAAGTACCAACACCATATTGTTTTGTTTACCATAGTTTTAAAGTATGTTTCAGAATTTGGTAGGGCCAGATGCTCTTCATCAATCTTTCTTCAGAAATTTTCTGGCTATTTTGCATGTTTGTTTTTCTTTTTAAATAAATAATAGAATTAATCTAGTTTTTAAAAATCTCTTTTTGATCATAGGTTGCTTTCAGAGCGTGTATTTAAAGCATGTATATTACTTTTTAAGTAAAATACATATTTTAACAGATGGAGTATTCAAATTAATGCAGTGGAAGTGGAGATAGCAAAAGGTCAGGGGCTAGAGGCTTTTCTGACAGAAAAATGACTGAATTTGGAAACCTGTGCTACATAGTCACTATTTCTAGTCTAGGAGTCTGAAGAGGTCAAGGAAATTCCAGAAAAGGGGCAGGTTTTGTATGGGGAGGTGAGGTAACTATTGATTTGGGGTAATGTTTCTTCTGTTGTTGGCCATTCATTCTCTGATTGTCTACTTTGTTGCGGAGCACTGTGCTTGGAGTAAACATACACATGAAAAGAGAAGGCCCCTTCAGAGACTTCCCAGTGTAGAGAGACAAACATAGAACAACATGTGTAATATACACAAGATACTAAAGACCTGTTATGATATGTAGAATCTCAGTGCCATGCTATTAAGAGAAGACTTCCTAAAGCAAATCTTTTTAACTATTGAAAAAATATATTTGATTTTCTTATTAGAAAAATAATACATAATCATTATAGAAAAAGTAGCAAAAGCAAATAAATTTAAAATAAATTCATAATGTCATCACTCAGAGATGACCACTTGTGATGGTTAATTTTTTAAAATTATTTAATTTATTTACTGGCTGCATTGGGTCTTCGTTGCTGCATGCGGGCTTTCTCTAGTTGCTGTGAGCGGGGGCTACTCTTCATTGTGGTGCACAGGCTCCTCATTGTAGTGGCTTCTCTTGTTGTGGAGCACGGGCCCTAGGTGTGTGGGCTTCAATAGTTGCAGCACGTGGGCTCAATAGTTGTGGCTCATGGGCTCTAGAGCACAGGCTCAATAGTTGTGGCTCACAGGCTTAGTTGTTCCGTGGCATGTGGAATCTTCCCAGAGCAGGGCTCGAACCTGTGTCCCCTGCATTGGCAGGCGGATTCTTTACCACTGCGCCACCTAGGAAGTCCATGATGGTTAATTTTATGTCATTGTGGCTGGGCCATGGTACCCAGATATTAGGCCAAACTTTATTCTAGACATTTCTGTGCAAGGTTTTTTTTGGATAAAATTAACATCTAAATTGGTGGATTTAGAATTTAAACATTAGGACTTCCTAGGTGGCACAGTGGTTAAGAATCCGCCTGCCAATGCAGGGGACATGGGTTCAAGCCCTGCTCTGGGAAGATTCCACATGCCACGGAGCAACTAAGCCTGTGTGTCACAACTATTGAGCCTGTGCTCTAGAGCCCGTGAGCCACAACTGTTGAGCCCATGTGCCGCAACTATTGAAACCCACGTGCCTAGAGCCTGTGCTATGCAACAATAGAAGCCACTACAATGAGCTGCCTGCGCACCACAATGAAGAGTAGCCCCCTCTCTCAGCAGAGAAAGCCCGTGTGCAGCAACAAAGGCCCAACGCAGCCAATAAATTAAATACATTAAAAAAAAAAAAGCTTTAAAAAAAATTTAAACATTAAATTTACTGTAAAGCAGAGTATCCTACAATAATGGGTGGGCCTCCTCCAATCAGTTGAAGGCCTTAATGGAACAAAGACTTATGTCCCCCTAGCAAGAAGAAATTCTGCCAGCAGACAGTCCATGCAGATGGACTCTGCATCTCTTCGCTGGGCCTCAGTCTGCCAGTCTACCCTGCAGATTTTGAGTTTACCAACCCTCTGGAATCATGTTAGCCAATTCCTTAAAGTAAATCAGTCTCATTTTAATAGTAAATGATGCCCTAAATGTCTTCACTTTAACAGTAGATACCCTGTGAGGCTGTATATCTATCTATCTAGATAGATAGATATAGATAGGTGTCTAGATACACATCCTATTCTGTTTCTCTGGAGAATCTTGACTAATATAGATTATGGTACTGATGAGGCGTCTAAGGGAGCGGAATCTTAAGGATGAATTTTCTGAATTGGTTCTTGGGTTTCTGGAATTGGCTTTCTCATATGATTAGAGTTAAAGACAGTGATTCTAATAGTAAAGAGAGTAATGGTATAGTTCATCGCATGTTATGAAAATAGAAATATGCAAAATATCATCACTGGATGCTCCTAATGAAACACATTTATAAGAGTCAAGGACCTGGGTAACCATGTATATGGTACCTTTGAACATTTTTTTGTCAAACTAATGAATGTGATGAGGTTGGTTGCTTCTAATGTCACTGGACAAAGTGAGGGAAGAAAAGGATGAGATCAGGGATTCAAATTCCCAGCTTAAGCAATATATAAATCACCTGAAAGCTTCTGTGTCCATCCTGATATAGCCACAGAGCTGAGGTTGCTGAAATCTTATCATGTGAGTGGCTGAATTACAATATAAATTGAAAAGTGAGGGCATTATGAGGAAGGAATGGGATCTGAAATTTGGAGTGGGATGTGTGAGAATACCCTGATGAAGTTGGGGATATTGAGCCCTACATTCTGTTAAATCTTCTTTGCCAGCAGAAGCAGCCTCTAACCCTGTCTAAGGAGATTTACCCTCATTGCTTTGTGAAACTGTAATGGCCTCCTGTGAGGCAGTTGCCTTGCAAGATACTGGTAATTCTCCTCAGGACTCACCCCTTTCTGCTTCTGAGACTATAACTAAAGTTTCAGTAGGCCCTGGAGGCACAAGTAAGTTACATGAAGAAGTGGCCCAAATATCCATGATCCCAACTACTGCTATCTTACCTTCTCTCTTCTAGCCTGCACCTGTGCCTCATAGGAAGTTGCCTGTGATCAGTTGACAGAGGATTAGAAAACTCGGGCCTGGTTTACCGATGGTTCTGAAGGACATGCAGGCTCCACCTAAAAGTGGACAGATGCAGTATTATAGCTCCTTTCTGGGACATTCCTGAAGGATAATGGTAGAGGGAAATCCTCCTTGTGGGTAGAACTTCAAGCAGTGCAACTGGTTTTTCATTTTGCTTGGCAAGAGAAAAGGCCTGATGAGTGATTATATTCATGGGCAGTGGCCAGTGGTTTGGCTGGATGGTCAGGGACTTGAAAGGAACACAGTTAGAAAATTGGTGACAAGGAAGTCTTGGAAAGAGATACATCAGTTGACCTCTCTGAATGGGTGAAAAACATGAAGGTCATTTGTGTCCCATGTGAATGCTCACCAAAGGGTGACCTCAGCAGAGGAAGATTTTCATAAGTGGCTAGAGTAATTTATTCTGTGGGTACCAGTTGTCCTCTTTCCTCAGCCAACCCTGTCATTGCCCAATGAAGTTCTGAAAAAAGCGGCCCTGGGGGCAGGGATGGAGGTTATGCATGGGATCAGCAACATGGACTTCATTCACCAAGGCTGACTTAACTATCCCCACTGCTGAGTGCTCAATCTGCCAGCAGCGGAACACGGAGTCCCTGATGTGACACCATTCCCTGGGGTGAATGGTGTCACCAACCAGCTACGGGGTGGTAGGTTGATTACACTGCACCATACTTATGTCATGGAAGGGGCAACATTTTGTTATTGGAATAGACCCTTACTCTGGATATGGGGTTGCCTTCCCTGCACATAGTGCTTCTGCTAAAACTATCATCTGTGGACTTAGAGAATGCCCTATCCACCATTATGGTATTACTTCTGGTCCAAGAACCCATTTGATAGTAAATGAAGTGCAGCAGTGGGCCCATGCTCGTGGAATTCACTAATGTTACCATGTTCCCCACCATCCTGAAGCAGCTTGTTAGAATGGCAGAATGGCTTTTCGAAGACTCCGTTTTGGGGTTAGCTAGGTGGCAGTCCCTTGCAGGGCTGGGACAAGGTTCTCCAGGAGGCTTATGTGCTTTGAATCAGCATCCAATATACAGTGCTGTTTCTCCCATAGCCAGGATTCACAGGTATCAAGGAGTGGAAATGAGAGTGGCACCCCTAGTGATCCACTAGTAAAATTTTTGCTACCTGTTCTCATGACCTTATGCTCTATTAGCCTACAGGTCTTAGTTTCAAAGAGAGAAGTGCTTTTACTAGGAGACAAAATAATAATTTCACGGAACTGGAAATTAACAGTGCCACTCAGCCACTTTGGGCTCCTCATGCTTCTGGGTCAACGGCAAAGAAGAAATTGACTTGGCTGACTGGGGATATTGATCCTGAGTACCAAAGGGAAATTGGGGGATTTCCCTGGTGGTCCAGTGGTTAAGACTCGGCACTTTCACTGGGGGGGCCCATGTTCCATCCCTGGTCAAGGAACTGGGATCCTGCAAGCCACATGGTGTGGCCCAAAACAGCAACAGCAACAACAAAACAAAAAAAGGGAAATTGGACACATTTCCATAACACATTCAAAAGATCCCACAGGGTGTCTCTTAGTATCACCATGCCTGTGATTAAAGTCAATGGGAAACTACACTCCAACAGATAAAGAACCATGACCAACTGAAGTGCTTGCTGAGGGCAATGGGAATACAGTATGGGAGTGGAAGAAGGTAGTTCTAAATAGCATTGACAACTGCAGGACCAGTTACAGAAATGAGGGCTCTATTTGTCATGAGTATTTCTTCCTTATGTTATTATTAATACATGTGCGTGTGTCTTGAGCAAATATCTATGTTTTCTTCTTTCTCTTATTCCTTTATCATGTAACATAGTCATGTAACATTATTGACTTTATGTCATACTATTTATTGTTAACTCTGTAGCATAGTATTCAAGTTATAGGATGTCAGGAAGAAGAATAAACATCACCCAAGGTCTTTGCCTCCTCTTCTGGGGAAAGGATTAGTGTGTTTTCAGTTATCTATGCAGGAGAGTTGTATTATGTTAGGCAAAATTATGACCTTGTTATTGTCTTTATTGCATCATTAAATTTGAGGAGATGCATCTGAGTGCCAACTAGACAAGGGGTAGGCTTGTGATGGTTATGTGTTAACTTTGACTGGGCCACAGTGCACAGATACATAGGCAAACATTGTTCTGGATGTTTCTGTGAAGGTATATTTTGGGTAATATTAACATTTAATTCAGAGGACTTTGAGTGAAGCAGATTATGCTGTATAACGTGTGGGCCTCATTCAGTAAATCTTCTTTTTCTTTAAAAAAAAAAATTTTTTTTTTTGGCCTTGCAGAGCAGCATATGGGATCTTAGTTCTCTGACCAGGGATTGAACCCGCGCCACTGCATTGGAAGCATGGAGTCTTAACCACTGGACCACCAAGGAAGTCCCCCGGGCCTCATCCAATCAGTTGAAGACCTTAATAGAACAAAGACCTGACCTCTGCCTAGCAAGACAGAGTTCTGCCAGCTGACTGCCTTTGGACTTGAACTGTAGCTCTTCCCTGGGTCTCCAGTCTGCTGCCCTATCCTGCAGAATTTGGACTCCCCAAGCTTCCACAGTCACGTGAGCCAATTCCTTAAAGTACCTCTGTCTGTCTCTTTCTCTTTCTCCCTCTCTCTCTGTGGTGTGTGTGTATAGTACAGGCATATCTTGTTTTATTGCACTTCATTTCATTGTATTTCCCAAATATTCCGCTTTTTACAAATTGAAGGTTTGTGGCAACCCTGCATTGAGGAAGTCTACTGGTGCCATTTTTTTTAACACTATTTGCTTATTTCATATCTCTGTGTCACATTTTACTAATTCTTGCAGTATTTCAAACTTTTTATTATTATTATCTTTGTTATGGTGGTCTGTGGTCAGTGATCTTTGATGTTACTGTTGTAATTATTTGGGGGCACCACAAAACCTGCCCACATGTGATGGCAAGCTTAATAAATGTGGGCATTCTGACTGCTCCATCTACCAGCCATTTCCCCATCTCTCTCTCTCTCTCCTTGGGCCTCCCTATTTTCTGATACACAGCAATATTGAAATGAGGGGAATTAATAATTCTGTAATGGCCTTTGAGTGTTCAAGTGAAAGGAGTCACATGTCTCTCACGTTAAATCAAAAGCTAGAAATGATTAAGCTTAGTGAGGAAGGCACGTCGAAATCTGAGACAGGCCAAAAGCTAGGCCTCTTGTGCCAGTTAGCCAAGTTCTGAATGCAAAGGAAAAGTTCTTGAAGGAAATTAAAAGTGCTACTCCAGTGAACACATAAATAAGAAAGCAAAACAGCCATATTGCTGATATGAAGAAAGTTTTAGTGGCCTGCTTAGAAGATCAAAATAGCCACAACATTCCCTTAAATCAAAGCCTAATCCAGAGCAAGGCCCTAACTCTTCAATTCTATGAAGACTGAGAGAGGTAAGGAAGCTACAGAGGAAAAGTTTGAAGCTCGCTGAGGTTGGTTCATGAAGTCTAAGGAAAGAAATCTCTATAACATAAAAGTGCAAGGTGAAGCCACAAGTGCTGATGTAGAAGCTGCAGCAAGTTATCCAGAAGATCTAGCAAAGATAATTAATGAAGCTGGATTTTCAATGTAGATTAAACAGCCTTATATTGGAAGAAGATGCCATCTAGGACTCCTACAGCTAGAGAGGAGAAGTCAATGCCTGGCTTCAAAGCTTCAGAGGACAGGCTGACTCTCTTGTTAGGGGCTAATGTAGCTGGTGACTTTCATTTGAAACTAGTGCTCATTTACCATTCTGAAAATCCTAGGGCCCTTAAGAATTATGCTAAATCTACTCTGTCTGTGCTCTATAAATGGAACAACAAAGCCTGGATGATAGCACATCTGTTTATAACATAGTTTACTGAGTATTTAAAGCCTACTGAGACCTTCTGCTCAGAGAAAGATTCCTTTCCAAATGTTACTGCTCATTGACAATACACCTGGTCACCCAAGAGCGCTGATGAAATGTACAATGAGATTAATGTTGTCCTCATGCCTGCTAACAACATCCATTCTGCAGCCCATGCATCAAGGAGAAATTTTGACTTTCAAGTCTTATGACTTAAGAAATACATTTCAAAAGGCTGTAGCTCCCATTGGTAGTGATTGCTCTGATGGATCTGGGCAAAGTCAATTGAAAACCTTCTGGAAAGGATTCACCATTCTAGATGCTATTAAGAACATTAAGAATATTTGTAATTCATGGGAAGAGGTCAAAACATCAACATTAACAGGAGTTTGGAAGAAGTTGGTTTCAACCCTCACGGATGACTTTGAGGAGTTCAAGACTTCAGTGGAGGAAGTAACTGCAGATATGGTGTAAGAACTTTTTATCCTGCTACTTTGCCAAACTTATTTATTACTTCTAATAGCTTTTTTATGGCATCTTTAGGGTATTTTACATATGAGATTATATCATCTGCAAACAGAGATAATTTTACTTCTTCCTTTCCAATTTAGATGCCTTTTATTTCTTTTCCTGCCTAATTGTTCTGGCTAGAACTTTCAGTACTACAGTGAATAGAAGTGGTGAAGGTGGGCATCCTTGCCATGTTCCTGTTCTGGAGGCTGGAAAGTGCAAGATCAAAGTGCCAGCCTGGTCAGATGAGGGTTCTCTTCCTGATTCATAGCCAGTGCCTTTCCTCTGTGTCTTTGTATAGTGGAAGGGGCTAGGGGTCTCTGTGATAAGAGCACGAATCCTTTTCATGAGGGCTCTACCCTCATGAATGAATCATCTCCCCAAAGATCCCACCTACTAATACATTGGGCATTAAGATTCCAACATGTTAATTTTGGGGAGGACTCACACATTCAGACCACAGCTGATACATACCAAAAGTGTGACTGCTGAATCATATGGTGGTTTTATTTTTAATTTTTTTAGGAATTCCTGTACTGTTTTCCATAATGGCTGTACCAGTTTACATTCTCACCAGCAGCATATAAGGGTTCCCTTTCCTCTACATTCTTTTTTTTTAAAAGAACTTTTATTGAGATACAGTTAACAGACAATAAACAGCATATATTTAGAGTGTACAATTTGGTATCCCAATCTCCCAATTCTTCCCCCCGCAACCCTCCCTGCTTTCCCCACTTGGTGTCCATGTGTTTGTTCTCTACACCTGTCTCTATTTCTGCCTTGCATTTCCTCTTTCATAGTTGTTAGCATTTGCCTTATGTATTGAGGTGCTCCTATATTGGGTGCAGATATATTTATAATTGTTGTCTCCTCTTCTTGGATGGATCCCTTGATCTTTATGTAATGTCCTTTCTTGTCTCTTGTAACATTTTTGATTTTAAAGTTTATTTTATCTGATATGACTATTGCTACTCCAGCTTTCTTTTGATTTCCATTTGCATGGAATATCTTTTTCCATCCCCTCACTTTCAGGCTGTATGTGTCCCTAGGTCTGAAGTGGGTCTCTTGTAGACAGCATATATATGGGTCTTGTTTTTGTATCCATTCAGCCAGTTTGTGTCTTTTGGTTGGTGCATTTAGTCCATTTACATTCAAGGTAATCATCGCTATGTATGTTCCTATTACCATTCTTAATTGCTTTGTTTTTGTAGGTTTTTTTCTTCTCTTATGACTCCTGCTTAGAGAAGTTCCTTTAGCATTTGTTGTAAGGCTGGTTTGGTGGTGCTGAACTCTCTTAGCTGTTGCTTGTCTGTAAAGCTTTTGATTTCTCCATCGAATCTGAATGAGATCCTTGCTGGGTAGAGTATTGTTGGTTGTAGGTTCTTCTCGGTCATCACTTTAAATATATCATGCCACTCCCTTCTGGCTTGCAGAGTTTCTGCTGAGAAATCAGTTGTTAACCTTATGGGAGTTCCCTTGTATGTTATTTGTCGTTTTTCCCTTGTTGCTTTTAGTAACGTTTCTCTGTCTTTAATTTTTGTCAATTTGACTACTATATGTCTTGGCATGTTTCTCCTTGGGTTTATCCTGCCTGGGACTCTCTGCACTTCCTGGACTTGGGGAGCTATTTCCTTTCCCATGTTAGGGAAGTTTTCAACTAGAATCTCTTCCAGTATTTTCTCGGGTCCTTTCTCTCTCTCTTCTCCTTTTGGGACCCCTATAATGCGAATGTCGATGCATTTAACGTTGTCCCAGGGGTCTCTTAGGCTGTCTTCAGTTCTTTTCATTCTTTTTTCTTTATTTTTTTCCGCATCAGTGATTATCACCATTCTGTCTTCCAGGTCACTTATTCGTCCTTCTGCCTCAGCTAATCTGCTGTTGGTTCCTTCTAGTGTATTTTTCATTTCACTTATTGTGTTGCATATCTCTGTTTGTTTGCTCTTTAATTCTTCTAAGTCTTTGGTAAACTTTTTGATCTTTGCCTCCAGTCTTTTTTCAAAGTCCTGGATCATCTTCACTATCATTATTCTGAATTCTTTTTCTGTAAGGGTGCCTGTCTCCTCTTCATTTAGTTGTTTTTCTGGGGTTTTATCCTGTGCCTTCATCTGGTACAAAGTCCTCTGCTTTTTCATTTTCTCTGTCTTTCTGTGGCTGTGGTTTTCAGTTCCACAAGACGAAATACTGCTGATACTGCTTGATTCTGCTGTCTGCCCTCTTGTGGGGGAAGCTATCTAGGAGGCTTCTGTGTGCTTCCTGATGGGAGGGACTGATGATGGGTAGGGCTAGGTGGGCGGAGCTCAGTAAGGCTTTAATCCGATTTGGTGGGCAGAGCTCAGTAAAACTTTAATCTGCTTGTTTGCTAATGGGTGGGGCTGTGTTCACACCTTGTTGGTTGTTTGGCCTGAGGCTACCTAGCACTGGAGCTTACAGGCTCTTTGGTGGGGTTAATGGCAGACTCTGGGAGGGCTCACACCAATGAGCACTTCCCTGCTGCCAGTGCCCCTGTCTCCTCAGTGAGCCACAGCTGACCCCCACCTCTGCAGGCAACCCTCCAACATCAGCAGGTAGGTCTGGTTCAGGCTCCTATGGGGTCACTGCTCCTTCCCCCTGGGTCCTGGTGAGCACATTTTTTTGTGTGCCCTCCAAGAGTGGAGTCTCTGTTTCTCCCAGTCCTGTGGAGGTCCTGCAATCAAATCCAGCTGGCTTTCATAGTCTGATTCTCTGGGGATTTCTCCTCCCGTTGCTGGACTCCCAGGTTGGGAAGCCTGATGTGGGGCTCATAACCCTCACTTTAGTGTGTGGACTTCTGCAGTATAACCGTTCTCCAGTTTGTGAGTCACTCACCCATCATTTATGGGATTAGATTTTAACGCGATTGCGCCCCTCCTACCATCTCATTGTGGCTTCTCCTTTGTTTCTGGATGTGGGGTGTCTTTTTTAGGTGAGTTCCAGTGTCTTTCTGTCGATGATTGTTCAGCAGTTAGTTGTAATTCTGGTGCTCTTGCAAGAGAGAGTGAGCACGCGTCCTCCTACTCCGCCATCTTAATCCTCTCCTCTATATTCTTGCCACACTTTGTTGTCTGTTGTCTTTTTGATAATATCCCTCCTAATTGCCCACTGATTTTAGCATCCATTAATGATTTTTGCTTGGAACAATTATTACTGATATTTGTGTTGATAGAGACAGTCCTCCATGGGTCTCTTTTGCTTCTACACATCTTGCTGTGGGTACCAAGAATGTAAAGGCCCTGACTGCTCTTTACTTAGGCCTTTTCTTAGGATTATTTATGCAGCTGCTAATCTTCAGAGACAAGTTAACATCTCCCGCTGGACCAAGAGCCAGCTTTCCTACTGTTGGCTGTGAAAGCAGCAGATTCCCCAAGCTCAGGAGTTCCTCAGCTGCGATCCAAACCCACGGTGTGTGAGGCATCCATCTGGCCCATATTATGTTGCCCCCATGAAACTTGAGAACAAGGAGAACTGTTGGAAATAAAATGATGCTTATGCTGTTTGCTGTGCTGTAAGGGATAAAGGCCTTTGTCTCTGATCCAGGTGTCTCTGTTTTTCGCCACCACCTATGAAATGGTATCAGGCTAACTTATTAGTTTGTAAGTAGGATAAAATTAAATCTCAGACCTGACAGTTTGCCAAATGGTAATTTTCTATTTTGATCATTCTTTATACGTTTATTGACTGGAATTCTACTGTAAGGAAGATCTTTCTCTTCTCTCCTTCTCTCACGGATTCTTGTTTTGTTCTTGGATTGTAGTCAATTATAGTCTTTATTTTGATGCTCAAATTAGGAGCTCTTCAGATTGGCTCTTGTGTTTTTGACTTGTCCCCATGATTTTCTCAGCAGTTCTTTACTTTCTGGCAGCACAGTACAAAATGTTCCAAACTCAGCTTGTATTTTCTCAGCCCCAGCCCTGAAGCCAGCTATTTCTCCAAAGAGCCCTGCTCTTCTTATTGGTTAATGGTATTTGGAAAGTAACACCTGGGTGCTAGGTATGCTTTTTGCTGCTAGGGTATCGTTGCCTCTAGACCCTCTCAGCAGAATATTTGTATGAACACATACACATACACATCTATTTCAGTCTGCAAAACCATCCATTTATACTCATATTTTCAATTCTAATCCAATACCACAGGGTTCATTCTAGTGCTTCCCCTTTCCTTATTTGTAACTTCTTTTTACAACAGTGAGAAGTCACTCAGTATAGTTTTTTTTTTTCAGTCTGAATAGTTACAGAAATATTTATGTTAAAAGGAACACTTTATAAAAAAAACGAACAGAAGTGATTTAGATTAAAAGCTCCAAGGTGTATTGTTTCATAGGTGTTATTGATATCTGTACCTTCGCCCCATTTATTAAGCCATTTCAGGTAACTTCCAGCTCATAAATTAACAGTGAGGTTACAGAGCCAACCAGGATGGGACAGAATGTATTCCAAGTTAGGAGGAGAGCACATGGCTCCTCAGGGATGTCTCCCATGGAGCACCTGTGCTCCACTGTTTCTTCCTGCACGTCTGAATGTCACCTTTTGGCTTCTCTGGCTGTGGCTGGTTAAGTCTCCTGATTCTAATGCTGTGCTGCTTTGTTGCCTAGGAGGTTGATCCAAGCTTTCAGGCTCCCTCTCTTGTAGGCCTCAATTACATACTGTGAGGTTCAGGAGAGCTGGCCAGTCTGAAGGCTGGGAACGCTTGTTTAAAGGAGAAATCGCCATTCCAGCATAAACTGTCCTTAATCCTATTGCAGAAACTGTTTTCATTCTGGGGATGGTGTGTCCTAGAAGATCACGGCCAAGAAGCAGATGTCCTAAGTGGCTTCCTCTGAGAGTTTATCCCCAAGAAGGAGCCACGTGGCCACCTGATTTGATCACATTTCTAATAGCTGCTCTACTTCTTCAAGGGCTGTTGTAAAATCATTTACTTGACTGTTACACAAGGTCTGTTGTTCTAGGAACTGGGCCCTCTCTTCTTTCACCTTCAGCTTTACCTTTAAGGCCTGTAACTCCGCCATCTGCTTTTTGGCTGTTTCGTTAAAAAGCTTCAGTTCATCTTGCAAAGTTTCTAACAGCAACATCGAGTCCGCGTGATCCGTGGCAGAGTCTTGCTGTGACGCCAGGGTCTCACTGCCTGGCTTGAGGCCCTTGCTCTCCAAAACTGCCAAACAGTTGTCCTGAAACTTCTCTAGCAGCTCCACTTGTTGGGTCAGGTCCTTCAGCCCTCCCTGAGTTTCAGTCAATTTCTGGGGCAGCTGCTTGTTGACAGCCTCTAAGAGCTGGTTCTTATCCTTGAGCTCTTCCTCTGATTTCTGCTCCCTCAGTGGCTTGTAGCTCTTCCTGATGTCCCTCCTGGTGGCAGTGTCTGTAGCTTTCACCTGCCCGTTCTCGCGTCTCGGTCTGATGACTCTGGTAACGTCATTCTCGGAACCTCCTGAGTGAGGTTGGAAACATCAACTTCTTTGGACTTAACAGGTCACAGGCTCTTAGAAGTGGCTCGAGTTTGTGGGTCTGCGGGCACGCCGCTGCTCAGCACAGAACGGGGCTGCAGGGTGTACACTGTCTGCACCACGCTGGTCACCGTAAGGAGGCGGCACGGCTGAGGCCCAGGCGCCTGCTGCTCCTGCCCGCAGGCCTCGTCACTCAGTATAGTTTTAATTTGCATTTCATTTAAGTGAAATTGAGCTTCTTTCCTAGGTTTTAAAGCCATTTGTTTTCCTTTATCTGAGCACTGACTGTACGTCTTCTCTCACTTTTCTGTGGATTACTGGTCTTGTTCTTTTTTCTAGGACTTCTTTTTATATGAGGGAAATTAATTCTGCAAATACTTTTTTCTCACTTCGTGATTTGTCTTTTAACTGTATGTTAAAAAAAGGTTTTCTAGGGAATTCCCTGGCGGTCCAGTGGTTAGGACTCCCTGCTTTCACTGCCAAGCACCTGGGTTCAGTCCCTCGTCAGGGAACTAAGATTCTGCAAGCTGTGCAGTGGTTAGGTTTATTTTAAAAATATTTTTTTTGTTATGTGGAAAATTTTTATTTTTTATGGTCAAATTTATTAATGTTTTTAGTAGATTTTGAATCTTAGTTAAAAATACTTCCTTTATAGCAAACAGCAGTATATTTCTCCTTATATCACCTGTAATTTCTGCTTTGTGATATTTATAACATTTATGTTCATTTTGAATTATAACTGTAAGCAATATTTTCTCATTTAAAGGTTTTTTGGCCTGCGTTCCACTTGAGCTGCTATTAAAATCATTATTCTTGCTTTCTTTTATTTGCCCTTAACTAGTATGTCTTTACTCATCCTATTTTCAACCTTCTGAATTACTTTTAGGTGAGTTTCAAAAATACAGCATAGCTGGCGCAGCGGGGAAGGGTCTCAGGCTAGTCATGGCGTCCCCATTTCGGAGGCTGCAGACCAAACCCTTCATCACTTGTTTCAAGAGCGTCCTCTTGATCTACACAATCATCTTTTGGATCACTGGTGTTATCCTTCTTGCCATTGGCATTTGGGGCAAGGTGAGCCTAGAGAATTGTTTTTTGCCTTTTAAATGAAAAGGCCACCAATGTCCCCTTCGTGCCCATTGGCACTGGCACTGTCATTATTCTTGGGGCACCTTCGGCTGTTTTGCTACCTGCCTAGCTTCTGCATGGATGCTAAAACTGTATGCAGTGTTTCTGACTCATTTTTTTGGTTGAACTGGTCGCTGCCATCATAGGATTTGTTTTCAGACATGAGGTTAAGAACAGCTTTAAGAATAATTATGAGAAAGCTTTAAAGCAGTATAATACTACAGGAGATTATAGAAGCGATGCAGTAGACAAGATCCAAAATATGTTGCATTGTTGTGGTGTCACCGACTATAGGGATTGGAAGGATACTAATTATTACTCAGAAAAAGGATTTCCCAAGAGCTACTGTAAACTTGAAGATTGTTCTCCTCAGAGAGTTGCAGATAAAGTAAACAATGAAGGTTGTTTTATAAAGGTGATGATGATTATAAAGTCAGAAATGGGAGTTGTTGCAGGAATTTCTTTTGGAGTTGCTTCCTTCCAGCTGATTGGAATCTTTCTAGCTTACTGCCTCTCTCAGCGCCATAACAAATAACCAGTATGAGATAGTGTAACCAGCATAACAGGGGCCTATTCCTCACTGCGTAGAGGATATTAACATCCCCACCCCCAACCCTGTGAATTACAAGATCGCCTGGATGGAAGACCAGCATTTCTTACAGATAGCTTGAAAACCTACACCAATAGTCTGATTCGATCAAGACATTTGCTTGATATGTTCAAAGTCCACCTTTGGTCCCATTCATGTTAGATCCTTGAGATCTCCATATCACTCTGAAACACTGGAAGAGCTTAGTAAATTGTAAATGAAGCAAACAAAAAACAAAAACCAACAGAAAAAACAGCATAGAGTTTTGGTTTTACTTTCTTTTCTTTTTTTTAATATTTATTTATTTATTTTGACTGAACTGGGTCTTAGCTGTGGCTCAGGGGATCTTCGTTGCAGCATGTGGACTTCTTAATTGGGGCATGTGGACTTCTTAGTTGGGGCATGTGGGATCTAGTTCCCCGACCAGGAATTGAACCTGGGCCCCCAGTAATGGGAGCGTGGAGTCTTACCCACTGGATCACCAGGGAAGCCTCTGGTTTTACTTTTTGATTCAATCTAACAATGTTTTTATTCTAAGAGATACTATTTAAGTCAAGCCCCTTTAACATTTATTAAAATGAAAGAAATATTTAGTCTTAATTCTGACATGTTTTGTGTTATGTCTTCTTTTGCTTGCTTTGATTTGTGTGTGTACATATACATGTAAATTTATAATTTTCTGATATTTGGAAGCTTTGTATTTTTGTTCTAATGGTGATATTGATAAATATGCCTTTAGTGAATTCTCAGAATTTTCAGACTGTATCTATTCATTTTTTCTCTACTGATTTTAGTTAACAACATTATTTTTGTTTGTTTGTTTTAAGAACTTTTATTGAGATACCGTTAACATACAATAAACTGCATATATTTAGAGTGTACAATTTGGTGTTTTGTTTTCTTATTAGTAATGTATATATGGCAATCCCAATTTCCCGATTCATTCCCCGCCAACCCTCCCCACTTTCCCCACTTGGTGTCCATATGTTTGTTCTCTACATCTGTGTCTCTGTTTCTGCCTTGCAAACCGGTTGATTTGTACCATTCTTCTATATTCTGCATATATGTGTTAATATACAATATTTGTTTTTCTTTTTCTGACTCACTTCGCTCTGTATCACAGTCTCTAGGTCCATCCTACATGTCTTGACAAATGTCCCCGTTTCATTCATTTTTACTGCTGAGTAATATTCTGTTGTATACATGTACCACATCTTTTTTTTCCATTCATGTGTTAATGGACATTTAGAACATTATTTTTTAAACATTACCTTTACACTGTTAAATATGTTTCAAGTAACACCTTTAACTCTCAGTTACTGTAGATGAAGCAACCAACAAAAACTCACCCTACTTCATTTCTTCTATCATCTTTCCCCTCCTAATTTTTTGGTAGAATCATTTCTATATTGTCAGGGTATGCAATAATTTATATTCTAGTTTTTTTCTCCCCAACACCTAAGTTTGTTTAGTCTTAGTTTTGTAGTTATATATACTTAGTGTTCCTGCTTGTTCCTTTGTGGAAGTTTCCTTCGTCATTCATTAGCTGGTAGAAATGTGTTCATTAGTAGTTTCCCCAAGAAAAATATTCCCATGGGAAAAACATTCCCAGAGTTGATGTATCAAAACTATTGTTTGTAGTCCTTATGTGAATGGTGACTTGGTTTGGTTAAAAAAACATTGACTCATTCTTTATTTTCTTGAGTGTCTTATAGATCAGTGCTTCTACAATTTTAGTCTGCATCAGAATCATCTAGGGGGCTTGTCAGTATACAGATTACTGGGCCCCATACCCAGAGTTTCAGATTCAGTAGTCTAAGGTGGGCCCCAAAATTGGTCTTTCTAATAAGCTCCCAGGTGATGTTGATGCTGGTTGAAGGATCTCATTTTGAGAAACACTGTTGTAGCTATTGCCCCATTCTCTTCTGACATTAAATTCATCTGTGAAGTGTGAGGTCAGCCTGTTTTTTCCACCTTATAAATTACTAGCTCTATTTTCCTGGCAGCCTCAATGAGTATTTTCTTATTTTTAAATTCAGTAGCTTTTATTTATATATCTTTAAATACTTGTTTCATTCTAATGTTTTGGTTATCTTTGGGAATTTTAGTTGTGCATATGTTGGATCTCCTCAGCCTGTCTTCTACAGCTATTGCTTTCTATTTAATTCCCTTTCATTATTTTATGTTGTTTGCTTTTCTCACTTTTACCCTCTATATTTGTTAGTTTTATCATAATATCTATTTTTGTTTCTCCTTTTTAGTTTCATCTTCATTTTTCGCTGTTTTTTTTTTTTCCTCCTTTCTACCTCTTTCCTGGATTTTATGTGTCGTCTCACCTCCTCCTCTTATCTTGTCATCTCTTCCATGAATTCCTAAATTTGTATTTTTGTTTGCCTGTGATGTAGGCACTTCATTGTGTTTTTAAATATCAAGGCATGATGTATAATCAATCACAGTTTTCATTTTTTTCTGTGGCCAACAGTTTTCTAGTGTGTATTTTTTGTCTATGGGTAAGATTAGCTGCTCTTTTCTACTGTTTTAATAGTAATTTTGTATGAAAGGTTGCATTAGTTTGCGTAACAAAAACCACAAACTGGGTGGCTTAAAAATAGAATTTTTTCCGCCTCAAAGTTCTGCAGACTAGAAGTCCAAGATCAAGGTGTTGGCAGGTTTGGTTTCTTCTGAGGCCTCTCCTTGTCTTGCAGATGGCTGCCTTCTCACTGCATCCTCACATAGTTTTTGTTCTGTGCACACTCACATTTCTGGTATCTCCCCATGCATCCAAATTTTCTCTTTTTAGTAGGACCCCAGTCAGATTAGCTTAGGACTCAATCTAATTTATTTATTTTAGATTAATCCTCTCTTTAAAGACCTTATCTCCAAATAGAGTCACATTCTGAGGTACTAGGGGTTAGAACTTCAACATACAAACTTCTGGGGCACACAGTTCAACTCATAACAAAGGTGTTTGTCACTTCTTTTTCTTTAATCCATTATTAAATGAATTGTGTTTTCCAACCATTTTCAAGGGTCTTCTGTGAAGAAAGGGCAAGAGAGACCAAGGTAGTTTTCCGGGCTGCCCAACGCAAAGGTTTTTCAGCTGCCACAATCTGACTGTCCCATTCAGTGCGGCTCTTTCTGTAGTTTTTGTGTAGCCCTGCTTTCTTTGCTTCTCTGTTCTAAACTGAGCTTTTGCTCCCGACCTGTGCTCCCTGGCATCATCACTAGTCATTGCACACGGGAAACAAAGCTCCTGCACTTTAGGTGAGCTTTTTATCTACTTTCTGAGATTTATCATATCTGAGTTTCCCAGACATTCTTTTGGACATCCTGTACCTCTTCTTTCTACTATGTTCCCTGTAGCTGCAACCCAACCTCAGTTCTTTTCTTTTTCTTTTTTCTTTTTCAGTAAATTTATTTATTCATTTATTGGCTGTGTTGGGTCTTCGTTGCTGTGCATGGGCTTTCTCTAGTTGCGGAAAGCGGGGGGCTACTCTTTGTTGTGGCGCACGATCTTCTCATTGTGGTGGCTTTTGTTGTGGAGCATGGGCTCTAGGCTCGTGGGTTTCAGTAGTTGTGGCATGCAGGCTCAGTGGTTGTGTCTCATGGGCTCTGGAGCACAGGCTCCATAGTTGTGGTGCATGGGCTTAGTTTCTCAGTGGCACATGGGATCTTCCTGGAGCAGGGATCGAACCTGTGCCCCCTGCATTGGCAGGCAGATTCTTAACCACTGCACCACCAGGGAGGTCCTTCAGCCTCAGTTCTTTTTATCTCTACTTCTGCTCTGATTGTTTTGAATAACACATTTTTTAACTTTGGCATGAACCTCTCATCCTCAGTGAGTATTTTCTCATCCTCTGGGAATCTATTTTTGCTGGTGTTTTCTGTGATCTGCTGCTGCTGGTTCCCTTAAACACTCCAGGAGCCACTTCCCATGCAACCTCTGCCCAATCTCAGCTGCTCATGGTAATCCTTACTCAGGTCTTGTAGTCTTCAGTTGCTCTTTGTTTCCCAGCATTGCTGAATATGGGATTTTCATGTTTTATTTTTCCCTTCCTGTATTTCCCTGTTGCTTTATATGATTTTTAAAAAAGATTTATTTATGTATTTATTTATTTATGGCTGTGTTGAGTCTTTGCTGCTGTGTGTGGGCTATCTCTAGTTGTGGCGAGTGGGGGCACTCTTCGTTGCATTACTTGGGCTTCTCATTTCTGTGGCTTCTCTTGTTGCGGAGCACGGACCCTAGGCACATGGACTTCAGTAGTTGTGGCACTCAGGCTCAGTAGTTGTGGCACTCAGGCTCAGTAGTTGTGACTCACGGGCTCTAGAGCACAAGCTCAGTAGTTGTGGCACACAGGCTTAGCTGCTCCGTGGCATGTGGAATCTTGCCGGACCAGGGCTCAAACCTGTGTCCCCTGCATTGGCAGGCAGATTCTTAACCACTGTGCCACTGGGGAAGTCCTGCTTTATATGATTTATGGGGTGGAGGGCAGAGATTCAGTCATACATAGCTGTAGTACCTATATCACAATCATATTGCTTTGCAATGTAAAATTTCCCCATTTTTCTGCATTATAAAGATAGCTCTGTATTTTCCCTAATGCCAAAGATAATGTATAATACATAATTATGTAGAAAATTCAAGTCATACAAAAGAGTACAAGGAAGAGTGAAAATCATTGATAGGTAACTACTCAACATTTTGGTAAACATTCCAAACATCTCTCAGTTACACACAGATTTATATGAATAAATTCATACTATATATGCTGTTTTGTATTCTGCATTTTATTCAATAATATGTCCCAAAGTTCTTCTTTGTCAGTAGATATAGATTTACACTATTCTTTTTTTAATTATCAGAATTTATTCTTCCAAGCAACTATTATGACCTAACAGAAGTTACTTTAAATATATTTTTAAATTTTATTGAAGTATAGTTGATTTACAATTTTGTGTTAATTTCTGCTGTACAGCAACGCAATTCAGTTATATATATATTATATATATATGTTCTTTTTCATATTCTTTTCCATTATGGTTTATCACAGGATATTGAGTATGGTTCCCTGTGCTATGCAGTAGGACCTTGTTTATCCATCCTATATATACTAGTTTGCATCTGCTAATCCCACACTCCCAGTCCATCCCTCCCCCATGCTGCCTCCCCCTTGGCAACCACAAGTCTGTTCTCTGTGTCTGTGAAACCAAATAAATTAGAGAGGTAAATTCTTCATTCCTTTTACTTCCCAGAATTAACTGTTCCCCAGAGTTAACAACTATATGCAGACATAGATATTTAATCATATACTGCACATGTTTAGAGACATACACAGAGTTTTCTTCTTTCAAAAATGGGAATCAAGCTATATATAGTGTTCTGCAACCTGCTTTATTCACATGATGTATCATGGACATATTTCCAGGGTGTGATATTTTGAATGTCAGTATTTACATTAAATTGCATTTTTTTCTTTAACTATATTCTTTTAAAATATACTGTTTTAATATATTGGTATTTAATGTATTGATATAAAATATTAAATGTATTATAAAATATTTTATATATACATAGATACAAAAATCTGTATACACACTGCCCTTAAAATAAAGAAATATTATCAATACCATTAGGAAACTAACTCTATTAATAATCTCTTCCCAGTCTCATTTCCTTTCCTGCCCCAGAGGTAACTACTATTCTGCATTTTATGAGCTATCATTTATGATGTTAAGTGACATTATCTTTTTAAAGTTTCCAGCCAATGACTATTTATATGTATAGAGTACTGCTGTGAACATTCTTACATGTAACTCTTGGTACTCACATATGAGAGTTTCTTCTGAGTGCATTCTTGAGGTGGAATTGCTAGGTCATAGAAAATGTGCAGGTTCAATGTTGCTGAATAATACTATATTGTTTTCTAGAGTGATTGTTCCAAAGTACTATACTTTAGAAGGCTGTTTTATTTTATTTTTATTTTATTTATTTTTTGGCTGTGTTGGGTCTTCATTCCTGCACACGGGCTTTCTCTAGTTGCAGTGAGTGGGGGCTACTCTTCATCGTGGTGTGCAGGCTTCTCATTGAGGTGGCTTCTCTTGTTGTGGAGTACTGGCTCTAGGCCCTCAGGCTTCAGTAGTGGCGGCTCTTGGGTTCAGTAGTTGCGGCTTGAGGGCTCTAGAGTACAGGCTCAGTAGTTGTGGCACTTAGGCCCAGCTGCTCCACGGCATGTGGGATCTTCCCAGACCAGGGCTCGAACCCGTGTCCCCTGCATTGGCAGGTAGACTCTTACCACTTTGCCACCAGGGAAGTCCCTGGAAGGCTATTTTATTAGCACTGAATTACTTTTTAAAAAAAATTGAACTTGATTCTAACATAGTTAATCATTAGAAAATTTGTTAGCTTATAAAAATGTGGTCTATAGAGAACCTTACTTGTATTACTTTTAATAACCAGTTATGATTAAAACTTTGCAAAATAACGTGCTAGTGTTTTCATTATGACTTCATTATACTATATTGTATTTGATTCAGGTGTGCTATTTAGCATTATTCCAGAAGAACAGTGAAGCATATTCTCATCTGTTTAAATAGCTATGCCTTGTCTGATTGTTACCTGTGTTGCTTCCTGATTGTTACATGATCTGTGACCACCCATTAGCTGCCTTTGGACAACCTTTTTTTAAAATTTTTTTAATGGTTTGTGTTCTACCTAAACAGTGTCTATAACTCTTGCCACCTCACAGCCACGAGTGTTAATACAGGTGTAAATGTGAGGTGGGTACAGGGATCATAAATAGCTGACAGATTTTATTTGGTACATTTTATCTGAAATCTAATATTAAACACCTATGAAATATGAATAATAGCAAAAATGAACTCTTCGGTTTCAAATTTATTGTACGTGGGTTTCTTTTCCTCTTGAAATAAATTCTCAATTACCATTTTATGCTTGTATGCAAGTATTTGGTATTTAACATCCTGTTTCATTATCCTTATATCTGAATTCCTTGTCATAAAATAGAAACAAGTTCTTGACTAGACTGTTATTTTAGACCCTGTTATTTTGCCCTCCCCTGCTAATTGTATGACCTTTTACCTCATATTTCAGAACATCAAAATTCCTCCTTTCCATCCTTCATCAAAACCATCTCTGGCAGATCTGGGAGAAATTAAACCGGGTGTTCCCCAAACCTGGGAACATTTTCTCACTAATGAAATCTGAGAATATTGAACTTCAAAGGCACATGTGACCGCGGAGCATCAGAACTCCTGTTTCTGGATACAGCTGTGTTTTTTGAGGGGTCCTGTAGCAGAGGGCAGGGATGCTGTGACCGAGTCTTGCTCCAGCAATTTCATCCCCTCTACCTGAATGACCAGTTTTGGAGGGAGCCTGCAGACATGACTGTCAGTATCTTAGGTTTCAGGTTGTGTTTTAGGGTAGGACTTCACTGCCCAGCTCCAACCAGCTGTGCCCAAAGGTAAGTGTTTGGGAGCAATCACCCTTATTTAATGTAGTCAGCATAAAAGTAGCTGGGCAGGTGACACCTAGAGGAAAATAGGATGACAAAAAAAAAAGGGTGCAAAGACTCATTTTGTCACTCATGGTGTTTTGCATTTTAGTTGCTAATGTAAGTAGTTTTTGAATTTCTCTTGGGACCTACATTCCTACAAGAGCGTAAAGCCAAACGTAGATTTCAGAGGTCTTTAAGGGGCTTTCATTATTTGCAAGATCAGTGCAGAGGTCCCTCGCTTCTCTCACTTAACCTTATCCCAAGTGGTGGTGGCGGTGGAGAGCGCTTGGGAAGGACGGGAACTCTTTTGTTCCTCCTCCGCAAAGCAGACGCGGTGTGGCCCGCGGCTTTGCAGGATAGAGTCCACCACCGAGTGCAAGTCTAGGTCCGCGGGCGCAGAGCCCCCAGAGGCTGCAGGAGGCGGGCTCAGGGAGTCCCTCCCTCGGGGGCGGGGCCAAGGGCTTCTTCCCAGCCCGGCTCTGCAGAGCGGAGGTCTGCAGTCTCCAGTTAAGTAAAGTGCATGCTAACCCGGCCAGGAGCCACAGCACTTATCAGCACATCTCATGATTGTTTGGTAAAGGCTCTGCGGCTCTGCCCAGGTCACCTCCCTCGGAACTCCGCGACTGAACGTCGGAGCCAGCCCTCGGCCCCCCTGCAGTCGGACGGTTACAGCCGCGGGAGACCTGGAGGCAGTGGCAGCGGCCCAGGAACGAGCAGCAGCGCCCGGGTGAGTCTGGGTATGTGTTTATCTCTCCGTGTGCCCAGCTTTCTGTGATTGACCGGTCTGCCTGCCCTACACCCAGGGCCTCTGTAATTCTACATTTATTTTTCTTAATCGGAATAGGTAAAATGTTTCATGGGATTCCAAGGGTTTCTTTGCATCCGTTTACTTTTGAATGGTTTTCACTTGTTTTATCCCACTGCTGCCTGTTACCAAACAGCATGAATGAATGATGCAATCCTACATAGAGGAGTCATCAGTACAAGAGTAGGAAAATCTCCAGAATTTAGAGTTGCAGTGGCTGACTTCATCAACTTCTGTCCCATTAGAATTTTAATTATGTACTTACAAGATACGCTGTTGTAAAGGTACAGCTTCAAGCTGGGAGTTACTTCCATTCATTAAACTATGTACTGTGTTTTCTTTATATGTGACTTGCACATTGTGTTTACCCTTTAAATATTTGACTGACTGGTATTGGAATGAGGATCGGGGAAGAAAGGTTAAATCCAGGATTTCTGTATGTTATTACAGCTGCCTGGTATGTTTTTAATATAATGATCATAGTCCTGTCACTTTCATGTTGGGAAACAAAGTAGTCTGGACATTTTAAGTTTCAGATTATTTGATACATGCCTAGTGACTTTTTTTAAGCTAATGTTTTACTGATGTATAATTTAATGCGATAATAGGCACCCATTTTAAGTGTACATTTTGATGAATTTTGACAGTGTTGTTCACATTTATAATCACCACCACAATAGGACACTTCCATCACCCTTAAAAGTTTCCTAGGGGGGCTTCCTAGGTGGTGCAGTGGTTGAGAATCCGCCTGCCAATGCAGAGGACATGGGTTTGATCCCTGCTCCAGGAAGGTCCCACATGCCACGGAGCAACTAAGCCTGTGTGCCAAAAAAAAAAAAAAAAGTTTCCTAGGGCCTTTTTGCAATCAGGTCCCCCCACTCTTAGCTCTACTGGCCTGATTTTTATCATTATAGCGTTTGTTTGTATTTTCTGGGATTTCATATGAACAGAATCATATTGTATGTACTCTTTTGTGTCTGGCTTCTTCTGGTCAGTATAATGTTTTCTATATTTATTCATGTTCTAGCATGCATTAGTAATTCATATCTTTTTATTGCTGAGTAGTGTTCTATTCTAGGGACGTAATACAATGTGTTTATCCATTTATCTGTTGGTGGTCATTCTAATTTTGGGCTATCACGAATAAGGCTGCTTTGAATATGTTTTCATTTCTCTTGAATAAATTTCCAGGAGTGGGACTGCTGACTCTTACATTAGGTAAATGTTAAATTTCGTAAGAAACTGCCAAACTGTTTTCCAAAGTGGTTGTGCCATTTTACATTCCCACCAGCAATGTATAGGAGTTCCAGTTGTTCCATGTCCTCACCAATACATGATATTGTCACTCTTTTTAATTTCTTTATTCTTCTTTTGAGTTTATTTGCACATCTTTTTTGAAATGCCTGTTGCTCATATTTTAATGAGTTGTTTGTCTTATTGAGTTCTAAGAGTTCTTTATTCTCGATAAAAGTCCTTTATCAACTATATGTATTATGAACATTTTCTGCCATTCTGTGACTTGCCTTTTTTTTCCTTTCTCCATTCCACACCCCCAACCCCTGCCTTAATGGTCTTTTGAAAAGCAGAAGTTTTTAATTTTGGTGAAGTCCAATTTATCACTTTTTTCCTTTTATTATTCATGCTATTTGCATTTTATTTGAGAAAATTTTTCCTACCTTAAGTTGTTCTATTAGCTATCTATCGCTGCATAACAAATTATTCCAAAACTCAGCAGCTTAAAATGACAAACGTTTATTTTCTCACAGTTTCTGAGGGTCAGAAATCTGGGAGCAGCTTAGCTGGGTGGTCCTGGTTTAGGGTCTCTTAAGAGGTTGCAGTTGGCCAAGGTCAACTTATCTGAACACTTTATTGGGGGAGGATCTGCCTCCCAGAGCATTCACCTGGTTGTTAGCAGGATTCAGTTCCTTGAGGTTGTTGGACTGAGGTCCTCAGTTCCTCACTGGCTGTTTGCTGGACATCCCCTCAGTTCTGCCACATGGGCCTCTCATAGGGCAGCTGCCAACATGGCAGCTGCCTTCCCCCAGAGTAAGGAGTGGGGGTGCTGAGGCAAGATGGAAGCCACATTCTTTTTTTTTTTTTTCTTCTTTTTTCTGAGATTAACTCACTTTATTTTATTATTTTATTTTATTTTTTGGCTGCACTGCATGGCTTGCAGGATCTTAGTTCCCTGACCAGGGATTGAACATGGGCCCCAGCAGTGAAAGTGCCAAGTCCTAACCACTGGACTGCCAGGCAATTCCCTGAGATTAACTCACTTTAAAAAAGCCACTTTTATTGATACTTTATAATTAGAAATAATTATCGATTCACAGAAGGCTGCAAAGAAATACACAGGGAAATCTCATGCACTCCTCCTTCCCCCATTCCCCTTCCCCTTCCCCTGAAGGCAACATCCCAAGGAACTGACATTGGCACAATCCATAGAGCCTGTTCAGACCTCACAGTTAAACACACACTCGTTTGTGTCAGTCTCATTTTGCAAGTGATATCCTGTCACCTCTGCCTCATTCTGTTCATTGGAAGAGAGTTACTAAACCCAGCTTACTATCAAGGGCAGGGGGTTACCAATGGGTTGGAATAGCAGGAAGTCTGTTCACTAGGTTTTTTGGATGTTTTTTGTTTATTGGCCACACTGCCTGGCCTGCAGGATTTTAGTTCCCTAACCAGGGATGGAACCCAGGCCCCCTGCAGTGGAAGCATGGAGTCCTAACCACTGGACCGCCAGGCAGTTCCCACTAGGGGCTGTTTTAGAGGCTGCCTACCACAGGTGTACAATTTTCCTCCTGTGTTTTAAAAGTCTTATAATTTTAGCTTTTGTGTTTAGGTCTTGATTCATTTGGAGTTAATTTTCGGCCTTGGACTACAGGTTAGGGAAGAATATACATTTTAAGATGTCTATATTTTATTAAAACTACCAGGTAGGATTTCAATATAATAATGATCAGAGTCTTGTCATTTTCATGTTAGTGAAACAAAGGACAGAAAGGACATCTTAAATTTTCACATGATTTAATACATGCCCAATTTAAAAAAAAAAAAAAAGGCCAGTAGCAAAGTATGAATTCTAAATTAGAAGAGAAATAGAGCAGGCCTTTATAATTAAAACAGTTTCTCCTTTAGATGTAAACGGATCAAGGGAGAAAGAATAAACTATATTAAAGAAGCAAATTGGAAATATTCCTTTTCTTGTCCTGCCTTTCTGGGCCGTGGGTTCGCTCTTAAGAGCAGCCGCTTCCTGAGAGGGCCACTAGGGTGCAGCTCTCACTGGCTTGCAGGGAAGTGGGATTCAGACAGGACACCTGCAGAAGCCAGTCATGCTCAGAAAAGTGAGAAAGAAACACTAGACCTGTAGGCTTAGGTACGAGGCTTGGAGCACACCTGGTACTCTTCCACCTTCACGGGAGTATTATCCTGTGTGACTCTGGTGAGAGAAAGGGTACATCGAACCCTTTCTGTGTTCCGTGAGGGCCGTATTTGAACCTTCCAAAGGATTCATTTCCATTCTGGCTTCTTTTGTCAACCTCTACTTTGCTTTTTCTTGCTGCTTGTTCTTAACTATTTCTTTTTATCTCTTTTACTTCTGAGATTGAGCACCTTTATCCACTTCTGTTTACAGTTTAAATGATGAGGGTTATAATTTGAAGTTGTTGGCTTTGTTCCCTTGTTATTGGGCAGCAGGACTCCCCTCTGACTGTTCTTGGAATATTGTTGACGTTCCTCATTTTGAAGACAGCAGGGACCGTTTCGTAGAACCTGTAATGTATCTGTGTTGGCTTCTCTGTATTTGTATTGTATTTTCCCGATAGATCCTCTTTCCCTTTCTCTCTCCTTTCCCTTTTCTTTGAGCCTTGCTAATCCAGTGTAGGTGATTTCCCATCAGACTCGAAGCTTTTGCAGATAAAGCCACAGAGAAGAGAGTGTTTCCTTCTCTGCGGTGCTTAAAGGAGGCAGAAGTGAAGTGTTTCTCAGGGGAAGCAGTCTTAGGAGACTGCAGCTGACCCTACTTGGTACTGGCCCTACTAGGAGGGAGAGTGAAGCTAGACAGTCTCCTGTTTCTTCCCTGTGTCTGAACCTTGATGTTCCTTTCTCCGTTTTTTCCTAGGCTCTTACTCTTGCAGAACTCACAAGATTTCTCTTAAAGAAATTTGTAGTCAGAACTTTATGCTGTGTTTTTATTCAGGAAAGAAGCGGGAAGAGAAGAGTGTCATCTCCTAGGAATCCAGCACTGGAGAAACGTGAGTCTGATTTGTCTTTTGCTGTTTTCATTGTATATTTATCAGTTAACAGTTTACCCTTCAATGAATTAAAAAAATTGTTGTAATCTATGTGGTATGCATAGAAATCTCAGGTTCCCCAAAGAATAGCTGTTCTTTTTTTTATCATAAAATATACTATAAATGCATTGACTAGGAACCCTAGCCCTAGTTACAGGAATGCTCTTTGACTCTCCCCTCTGATCCAGAAACCTCTCAGACTCCATTGGGCATTGTTTCCCTGCTTGGAGGGCCCCAAACAGACTCACTCCTATGACCAAAGCCACCCCAGGTGACGCCCATCTAAGCCCAGGAAACTTTGCTCTGTCGGGGGCTTCAACCTCTGTACCAGCTTATATTTGTTCTTACACAGGTGAAGGTAAGAGGTCAATCTCAGCAAAAGCGGAAGTTGGTGAAAGTGATCTTAGATGCCTCTTGCAAGATACTTAGATGGAGAAGTTGGAACAGAGTTTGTTTGGATGAGGAAGTTTTTCTCCTCTTATCTAAAACCAAACTTCCTAAGGTTGGCCCTGAAGGAAAACTTGTTTTTGTACTTTTGGAGCTGGGGGTGAGAAGGGGTTGTCGGCTGTGGCTTCTTTAACCAGTTGGCCCTCTGGTTCCCCAAGATGGACCTGCTTGGGGTTGGGTGGGCAGGAGTCCTGTCCTGAGAGACAGAAGGCAGTGGGCCAGTGGTCGGGACTAGGCCTGGGCGCTGCCATACTTAAGCACAGACCTTTCCACCAGGATTTCTTCCACCCCTGTCCCGTCCCCCTTCCTTTCAAGGGCCAGATGTGAGGGATCCAGAGTCCATTCTCCAGCAACGATTTTTCTAATGTACACAATTCACTTTGAAGCAACTGAACCTACTCAGCAGATTTCCCGTCTGCTCCCTGGAGCTATGAAAATTTGAATTTGCATGAATCATGAGTCACTCCTGGTGGAGACAGTGAAAAAAAAGAGGGAACCAGAAGTGAACAAAGAGGCAGAGCATTTTACAGTGTGGGTTGGAAAGTGCTAAAGGAACCTGCATTTATTCTACAGTCTAAGCAAGGGTTGAAACCCATGTAAGCCAAGGGGTGGAGGGCATATCCCCTGGCACAAGCATTTAGTGGGCAAAGTTAAGGTCATATAATCCTGCTCCATCTCCTAGGGAGGGCATGGAGAGGGTCAGCCTTCCACCTAACTTCAGTGTGATGTTTGTGTACAGCTATTAGCATAAATAGCACCATCTTGGACCCTTACAGTTTCTCCTGTCCTTCTGCTGACCCTATCCAGGACTGTACGGGGCAGTGAGTCACTTCTTGTCGTCAAGGGCTTTGTAGTTAATAGACATTGTTTAATAATCATTAGGACCAGGTAGCCTCTGTGCTCTGTTAGTCCCCAAACAATGATGAAAACCTCCCCTGACTATTCGCGGCACCCATGAGACTACGTACCCATTCATAAACCTTGGCTTAGGAGTGCACGCCCTGTTTCCAAGCACCCACCCCCACGCACTATGAAGTTGTCCCAGTGGCCCCCTGGTGGTGGGAAGTGCAGCTGCGAATGCTTCTGGGTCATTGTCCACCTGATCCAGACCCCACCCTCCGAGTAAGTCACCTATGACAGACTGATCCATTGATCATATGGAGCTGCCTGCCTCATTTTTTGGTCTCAGGATGCCTCTCAGTTTGGTGGGCACTTTTAGTTCCCTCTGTCCTCCAGTAGTTTGTCTCAAAATTCCTGTCTTTGGAACCAAAATCTGTCTTTGGAACCACAGTGCAACGCAGGATGCAGGTGTCAGCAATTCTGAGTTATAAGTCAGGACTAGAGTTCCTCTGAGCCTGTGGAAATCAGTCCTCACTTTATTTGAGGAAATGTATGTTTCCTTTCATACTTGAGGCTTATGATCTGGTTGAAGCTATTGCTGATATCAGTGGCTGGAAAGAGGCTCAAGGTGCTGGCTTTTCAAACGTGAGCAATAATGATTTGTCTGATCATCCCAACGAGACTGGGAGCCTCTTGAAGATGGTGCCGCTTCTGTGTTTCCCAGGTCTTGTGCGAGGCACAGAGTGGCACCGTGGGCTGGCTTCATCTTCTTACAGCTTTGAGGCTTTAGGAGCCTGTCATTCATTCTCAGGAGTCTTGTCCATTCCTCATTACTTGTATTGCCTCCGGTACATTCTTGTAAGGTTCTTTAGCCCAGCACATTTATCTCATTTTAGCTCCTCACACTTCATTTGTTTGTCTGTTGCTAGCTTCCTCTCCATTTACAAGTGGCTCATTCTCCATGCTCACTGGAACTGCATTGCGTTAAGCACTGCTTCTCAGCTGATAGACTTCTGTCTTCTAGGCTTTTATAGTGAGCCTGCCTAGCCACGTAATATTAGGTTGATTCCCTCTGGACCAGAGCCAGATGGGCATTTCTGAGGCACAGAGAGTGGGATATGGAGCTCCTTGGAGTTCCCTGGCTTGGTGGGAATTTGACAGTTTATGAAAGCTGTTTCTGTCTCCTGGTTTCCCAAAGAATGGGCAGGTCTTCTTTCACTGTTAGTGAATCATCACCTATTGTGTTGTATAGCTAGCAGAACTTTGGTCTGAATTCTTTTTTTTTTTTTAACTTTTATTTTTTATTGAAGTATAGTTGATTTACAATGTTTCAGGTATACAGCAAAGTGATTATTATACATACATATGTGTGTATGTATATATGTATTCTTTTTCAGATTCTTTTCCATTACAGGTTATTACAAGATATTGAATATACTTCCCTGTGCTATACAGTAGGTTCTTGTTGTTTATTTATATATAATAGTGTGTGTCTGTTAATCCCAAATTCCAAATTTATCCCTCCCCCGCCTTTCCTCTTTGGGAACCATAAGTTTGTTTTCTATGATTGTGAGTCTCTTTCTGTTTTTTTTATTTATTTATTTATTTATTTATTTTTTATTTTTTTTGGGGGGTACACCAGGTTCAATCATCTGTTTTTATACACATATCCCCGTATTCCCTCCCTTCCTTGACTCCCCCCCCCCTTTCTGTTTTGTAAATAAGTTCATTTGTATCTTTTTTTTTTTGGATTCCTCATATAAGTGATATCGTGATATTCGTCTTTCTCTGTCTGACTTAATTCACTTAGTATGATAATCTCTAGGTCCATCCATGTTGCTGCAAATGGCATTATTTCATTCTTTTTTATGGCTGATTAATATTTCATTGTATAAATATACCACATCTTCCCTATCCATTCATCTGTTGATGAACATTTAGGTTGCTTTCATGTCTTGGCTGTTGTCAATAGTGCTGCTATAGATATTGGGGTGCATGTATCTTTTTGAATTAGAGTTTTCGTCTTTTCCGGAAATATGCCCAGGAGTAGGATTGCTGGGTCATATGGCAGTTCTCTTTTTAGTTTTTAAGGAACCTCCATACTGTTCTCCATACTGGCTGTACCAATTTACATTCCCACCAACAGTGTAGGAGGGTTCCCTTTTCTCCACACCCTTTGCAGCTTTTGTTATTTGTAGACTTTTTGATAGTGGCCATTCTGACCAGTGTGAGGTGGTACCTCATTGTGGTTTTGATTTGCATTTCTCTAATGATTAGCGATGTCGAGCATCTTTTCACGTGCCTGTTGGCCATCTGTATGTCTTCTCTGGAGCATAATCTGAATTCTTGGTGAAAGTCTTTGACATTTCCCAGGTCCATGTTACGTTCTTAACAATGTCTAACCTTATTTAATTCTGCTTAATTTACCCACCTCTCTTACGTTGTCTCTGTACATTTGAGGTCCAAGTTTCAGTTCTTTGGCCATCGCTTAGGAGCTGTATGACTTTGGGTAAAGCATTTGACTTCCTTATACCTCTATTAGTTAATCTGTGAAATGGATGTATTAATATTGTTCCTGCAGAAAGGCATGGGACTAGCCACAGATAATGGCTTTGGGTTTCCTTCCAACTTCAGAATATATGATGTTGATTCTCTTTCTCTGTTATAGTCATCATTGCTGGTTAAGGATTTTAATTTTAGGGTAATAGCACACTAAATTGGAATTGTTTTATTGAGAACAGTAATCTATTTGATTCTGTGTTGAGTTCTTAGTAACTGCTTAGGTGCAACTCTTAATTCATGAAACATTTAATTTTAACACCCACGGTGCTGGAAACAGAAAGATAATTCAGTCAAGGTCCCTACCCTGAAGGACCTCACAGTCTAGGAGAGGAATGGGAGTGATTAATTAGTTCTCTGAGGGGGTTATGAAGGTGCTAGTACAGGGAAAATCATTTAATCTGCACCTTGAAGAATAAATAGGAATTTCCCCACTAGACATGAGTAATTAGGTGATTTAAGGCAGAGGGAACAGCATTTGCAAAGGTACAGAGAATTAAAAAACCATGACATGTTTAAGGAACAAGAAATCCCCTGTATTCTTTGAGCATGAAGTGTGGGTGTGTGTATGTGAGTGTTTGTGGCGGGGGAGAAGAGCAATGGGGAATAGAGTGGTGAAATAGGATTCAAATCATGAAGGGTATAAATGAATTGAATAACAGAGACATCATGTTAATTTATATGCTAATGATGAGGAATGGGTGAGCAAGGGCATCATGAGGTCTGATGTGATTAACCTGATTTGATTCTACAGTCCTCAGCAGCCAAACCTGAACACAGGCAGGCACGTAGTGTAGTTAAAATTTAAGTGCTGATGACTGCATTAAAAAGAAAGTCTTTACCTTTTAAAAATACATACTGAAATAATTTTGTGTGGAATGATATGATGATTTGCTTTGAGATAAATCAGATTTATCTCAAAGGTGAAAGTGTGTGGGTGTGAGATTGCGATTTGTAATAAACATGTATTTGATCCTGCCCTATTTCTGGCTCAGAGCTCCTAAAATCCTTGGAATTTCCTGTGATGAGAGCGATAAAGATGTCTCTTACGTTAATGCGGTGACTTTTGGACCCACCTAAGGATGGGGGCTGTTTGCCATGAGAGCCAACCATGTGATTAGAGGGTTGGAACTTTTGGTCCCGTTGCCCTGACCTCTGGGGAGGAAAGAGAGGCTAGAGGCTGAGCTCAGTCACCAATGACCAATGATTTAATAAATTATGCCCTTGTAATGAGTCCTCCGAAAAGGACGGGATTTGAAGAGCTTCTGGGTTGGTGAACACAAGGAGATTTGAGGAGAACGGCATGCCTGGAGAGGGCACAGAAGCTCCATGCCCCTTCCCACATACCTTGCCCTGTACATTTCTTTCATCTGCTGTTCCTGAGTTATATCTTTTTAGAATAAATCTTGTAAAGTTCTGTAAGTCACTCTAACAATTTAATCAAACCCAAGGAGGGGGTCGTTGGAACCTTTGGTCTATAGTGAGTCAGTCAGAAGCACAGGTGATAATCTGGAGTTGTAACTGGCATTTGAAGTGTGTGTGTGTGTGTGTGTGTGTGTGTCGGGGGTGGAGTGGGGTCAGTCTTGTGGGACTGAACCCTTAACCTCTGGAATCTGATGCTCTCTTTCTGGGTAGATAGTGTTGGAATTGAGTTGATGTATAGGATACCCTGCTGGTGTCCAAGGATTGCTTGGATATATGGGAGCTCCAACCCCCAATGTTGGAAACTTTTATAGTGTTGTTGGTGAAGTGAGATTTGCTCTGATTGTTGGAGCAAGATGATAAATAACATGGAGTTTGTGTATTCATACTTTCTATTTCTGTATGTATTTGGAATTTGTCACAATAAAACGTTTAAAAAATGGTTAGTTGTGGGTATGTAATTCACAGTTGTATCATTTTATTTATTCATTCAACCTTCAGAAATTAATTGAGCATCTACTCAAAAGAGGTTCAAAGCAATAGGTGTTTTGGAAAAATTTGGATATTAATATAAAGAGCTTTCAATCCAAGAATGGAGGTGATATGCACATAAATCAATTTAAGACAAGTTGGAATATTATAAATTCCATATCTTAAAAACAGGTCTACACAAGTACTGTGGAAGTTCTGGGGAGATATTTTTTCCAGCTCAGGGGAATCAGGGAAGTCTTAACAGTGAAAATGGCATTTGAGCTTTATTCATTCACTTAATTCAACAGGTATTGCTGAGCCCTACTATGTGCCAAATACTGTACTCAGTCCTAAGCATCCAGCAGTGAACAAAGCTGATAAAGAGCGTACTCTTGTGAAATTTACATCCTAATGGGAACAGATAGATATCACATAATAAAAGTTTTATTGAGTGTTGGAAGATGAGAGATGTTACAGAATAAAGAAGTAGGGCATCATGAGGGAGGTTAGTAATATTGGGGATAAGGTTAGGGAGGAAGGTTACCGTGGTAAACAGGGTGGTCAGGTTGACATTTGGGCAAACTCTTGCCAAAGGAATTGGCCAAGTGAATATTCACGTGATGAGCCTTCCCTCCAAGTGCACAGCCGGAGCAAAGGTCCTAAGTGGGGAGCCTGCCTGGTGTATTTGCAGAGCAGCAAGAGGACCAGTGAGGCTGGAGTAGAGTAAACAGGGGGAAAGGAGTAGAAAATGAGGCCAGAGAAGTAATGGCAAGGGCGTGGTGGTGGTGGTAGTGGGGTGGTGGTGGTGGTGGTTGTGCCACAGCTGGGGGGCAGACCTTCTAGGTAATCATAAGGACTTTGGCTTTTACTTTTAGTAAAATGAAGAACCGTTGAAGGATTCTGAGCCAGGAGTGTAACATGATTTGGCTTACAACTTACAGGGATTCTCTGGCTGTTGTGTTGAGAGCAAATACTGGAGTGGGGACCTTTTAGGAGGCTTTGGTATAATCTTGGCAAGAAACATGGGTGACTCAGGCTAGAATAGCAGTGGATGTGGTGAGGAGTGGTCGTATTTTAGTTGGATCTTAAAGGCAGAACCAACAGCATTTCCCGAAAGAGTGGATGTGGGATTTGAGAGAAAGAGAAATGTCAAGGGTGACTGAAGAATGGAGTTGCCATCAAGGGAGAGGAGGAAGGCTGCAAGAATGACAGTTTTTGGTGGGGAAGGAAGATCAGGAGCTCAGTTTGGGACATGTTAAGTTTGGGATGTTTACCAGGCATCTGAGTGGAAGTCAGGTAGGTAGTTGGAGTTTAGAGTTTGGGAGAGAAAACTGAGCTGCAGGTGTACATTTGGGAGTTACTGTCATAGAGATGACGTTTAAAGCCATGAGCCTGGATGGATTAATTCATCTAGGGAGTGAATATAGGTAGAGAAGACCAAGGACGGACCATGGGCCATTGCAACATTAAGAGAACAGAAGAGAGCCAACCAGCAATGGCGCTCAGCCCCAGAGAGTGGATGATATGCGAACCTAGGAAGTCAGTCCTCTAAGTTGAGGGATCCGCTTGAACAAGTGGGTGATGCTGGAGGAGAAAACAGATTGTAGATAACCAGTAGCAGATGTGTTTAGTATTCATGTTTTTTAAGAATAGTTTTCTGTTGAATGGGGACTTATTCACATTTAGGTTGATAATGTTAGTGCAGAGTTCAAGATTGTATTATCTAACTGGATTCATTAATGTACCCTCCCTTGCCTGTTTTTAGCAGGTCTCCAATAAAACTCACATTTCCTGTTTGGAGTACTCTCTTGTAAGGGCTCAAAACAAGGATCAGCAAATTTTTTCTGTGAAGGGCCACATGGTAAATATTTCAGGCTTTGCAGGCCATACAGTCTCTGATACAGCTACTCAACTTGTCTGTTGTAGTGGGAAAGCTGCTATAGACACATAAACGATGAACATGGCTGTATTCCAATAACACTTTATTTACAGACACTGAATTTTGAATTTTTTTTAATTTTCATGTTTCACAAAATATTGTTCTTCTATTTTTTCCCAACTATTTAAAATGTAAAAGTCATTCTTCATAGGCTGTGCGAAGATAAGTGGCAGGCTGGATTTGGCCTACTAGCTGTAGTTTGCTGACCTCTGGCTTAAAAGATTTTTTTTTTTCCAGGTCAACTTTGAACTGGATCATCCTGCCAAATGCACTGGTTTGAAATCAGTTGCAAAGTGGGTTGGCCAGCCTCCTTTGAGTCTGTTTCAGCCTCTGTTTATGCTAAATAGAGATGATGTGCAGCGTTCGTGTGCTGTTGTACATGACACATTAGTCTCTGATGGGAGAGTGGTCTGCGTGACCTCTAGGATCTTGTTCACCTCCACAACTCTAGTACAGTGATTTTTTGGAAAAAAAAAAAAAAAAGAAATACTCAAAATTCTTTTGAAACTATCCTCTAGCTTGTGTAGCACTATGGTCTCCCACAGTTTCTTCCCGTTACCTTCTCCTCTCATTTTCTTTCTCAGGCTCCTGACTTGAATGTCCCATTCCTGCACTCTGTCCTCAGCCCTCTTCTTTCTCCCCCTCTCCTCTTTCTCTGGTGACTTCCATCAAGCCGTGCCTCCAGTTACCACCTCTGCACTGGAGACTAACACATGTGGATGTTTAGCTCTGACTTCTCTTCTGAGGGGGAAAGCCTTTCAAGATTTCCTCTTAGCCAGAAGTTAAAATCCAAACTTCTTAGCCTAGCCCACACTAACTCCCTGTGCACTGCCTGGCAGCTGGACTGGGCCGTCAGGCAGCTTCCAGCTCGTCATCTGTGCTTCTGCCGTCTTGCCTTTGCCTGTGCTCTTCCCTCTGGCGTCACTACCCTCTCGTCTTGCTGCCAGATCCCCCTCCCTGCTAATTCCCAGCACACGCCCAATTCACGTCCTGCCCTTTGAGAACCCACTCAGAGGGCCACTTACTCTGCAAGATTCAGCTCAAATGCCTGTAACTTCTTGGAAGCCCTGTTTCAGAGACAAGGTTAAACGTTTTCTCTGTGTGCTCGTGGTATCTTATGCACATTTCCATTACAGTGCTTGCCTTGTTGCTCTAATTGTTAGGTCAACAGTACTTGAATATTGGTTGAACATCAAATATATCCCTAAGTTGGTACCTTCACTAGACTGAATTTCTGGGAGCAGAGTTTGGGTCCCGCTCATCTTTGTAACCCCAGAGCCTGACATTTGGAAGATGCTTAATTTGTGTTAAAAAAAAAATGAATGACTCCATGAGGACATGCTTATGTGGGCTACCCTGACTTTGATACAAATTAAAATGTATTGAGGGCTTCCTAGGTGGCGCAGTGGTTGAGAATCCACCTGCCAACGGAGGGGACACGGGTTCGATCCCTGCTCCAGGAAAATCCCACATGCCGCGGAGTAACTAAGCCTGTGTGCCACAACTACTGAGCCTGCGTTTTAGAGCCCGTGAGCCACAACTTATGAGTCCATGTGCTGCAACTACTGAAGCCCACGCGCCTAGAGCCCATGCTCCGTAACAAGAGAGGCCACGGCAATGAGGAGCCTGTGCACCACAACGAAGAGTAGCCCCCACTCACCGCAACTAAAAAAAAAGAAAGCCCGCGCACAGCAAAAAAGACCCAACATAGCCAATAAGATAAATAAATAAATAAATTTAAAAAAATATATTGATATTCCTAGGCAAAATTAGACCTTTTTATGAGTTTTTTTTTTTTTTGTCTTTAAATATATTTATCTTTTTCTGTTGTAGGAGGAAAATTCTTCCAAAGATGGTCTCCCATTCAGAGTTGAGGAAACTTTTCTGTTCAGCTGATGCAGTGTGCTTTGATGTTGATAGCACGGTCATCAGAGAAGAAGGAATTGATGAGCTGGCCAAATTCTGTGGAGTTGAGGATGCTGTGTCAGAAATGTAGGAACAGTATTTATTCACCTTGTACGAAATGATAAAGAATTGCAAAAGAAGAGTGACTTTTGGATGACGTGCAGAACCAGAGCCACAATTCCCTGATCTTAGTCCCTGCCTATGAAACGTGGGCACTAGGCTTTTTCTCCCATCACTGAGCTGAATTTGGTAGTGTACATCATCCAACCATCCATTTATACAAATATTTATGGCAAAAAATGTGTATAGTTGCCTCTGGATGACAAATATGGATGACACACTCAGCTTGGTCAGGGGAGTGACGACAATAAGTAACCAAAGAAGACGGCCTGGAGGGTCTTCAGGGGTCCGTTGCTTTGCGTCCTGGTTGAGAGTGTGGTTGAGAATCACTAATGTGATTCTCAAGCAAACTTTTCAATAGTTTATCCCAGGCCTCACTCACTCCCATGGCAACACAGCACATCTGTCGTATGGTGGGGCACCTTCCTCATGGGTGGACCTTGTGAGGAGCTGGGGTGGGTAGGCAGGAAAACTTCAAAGACAGCACTTGGCTGACCTGATTGTTGGGTCTTCCTCCTAGGACACGGCGAGCCATGGGCGGGGCAGTGCCTTTCAAGGCTGCCCTCACAGAGCGCTTAGCTCTGATCCAGCCCTCCAGGGAACAGGTGCAGAGGCTCATAGCAGAGCACCCCCCACACCTGACCCCCGGCATCAGGTAAGGAGATCCCTGGTCTGGGTACACTGTCTCCCTATCAGCACCTGCATGTGGGGGCACGTTCTTCCACGGGTATCTCACCATTACTTTAGAGCTCCCTTCTGTGTGGTTCTTTTGGTACTTGTATGTGGTCTTGTCTGCTGGTTGGTCCTGCCCATGTCTGCCCTCCCTCTCTCCCCATGGAGAGCCTAAGCCTGTTCTTCATCTTGTGTTTCTGGGTCCATAGGCAGAATAGAGTTGTGGAAGGGTTTCCTAAAGCAGTCAAGCCCCACCCATTAATTTCTAAGTGCTTTTAGAAAAAAAAATATATAAAACATTAATTCATTAGGCAGTATACCTTGTCTGATGTACCTTGGGCAAATGCATTCAGGAGAAAAAATATATTTGAGTTTCTTTTTCATGTTTCATGTTTTCTCTTTTGTATTAATCAGTGTTTGGTATTTTATATGTTTTTTTGCAGGGAGCTAGTAAGTCGCCTACAAGAGCGAAATGTTCAAGTTTTCCTAATATCTGGTGGCTTTAGGAGCATTGTGGAGTATGTTGCTTCAAAGCTCAACATCCCATCAACCAATGTATTTGCCAACAGGCTGAAATTCTACTTTAATGGTAAGTCTTTAATGGTAACACTTTCCCCTTCTTATCAGTTTTTGTATTCAATATCCTTGGTAATGTCTGTTGGAATGCAGCTTAAGCAAGGTAGCATCACAGTTAAACACTGAGATAAAGGATTCTCTTTACTGATGTCTTTTACACTTTGGTATCCTTTGTTCTGTAAAGTAGAAGTAGATCATCCTCTCATCTACCTTCAGTATCCATATAATCATCTATCTGTAGATAAATGTCTGCACTTAGTAACACGCTAAGTCATATGGGTTACATAGGAATTATTTTGTTATGCATCATATTTCAGTTTTATGAAAGCTCTCATGTATTTGAATCAATTTAGACTCAGGAAGGAGAGTTTATTTGTGAACAAGTCACTGCACCGTAGTGGCCTTTCGAGGCACCTCCTGACCCCTCTCTGGACCATCACAGAGCCACAGCTATGGTTTTCTGTTATCTCAAGATGTCTCTGGTTATATCAAGGGGTTCCTGACATGCTTAAAGCCAAATAATATTAATTAAAACAATTTAAGTGTGTTAATGGAACACTTTTGAAGGGTCTATAGATAGAAATCATTAAAAAAAAAGTAGAGAATAAGTGTGGTAATTACTGTAAGAATGGAAATAATGCATCAAGTATAAATTGGAATCTCCTCTGAGATGAAAGTGTGTATTAACATGTTGTAAATTAATATATTACTATTTCATGGTGTTCTGCCACCTCAGCAAGTTTTGAGAATTACTACACTGGAAGCTTAGAGGATAAAGCTAATTTACCCCAAGATGTTTGTCACCTAAAGAAGTAACCTTGCCAAGAGGTGTTTGTAATTTAAAAGCAAAGCTTGTTCATCTTGAGGAATAAGCGGGGAAGTCCAGGCTGTGTCACTTTACTAAAGGCCATTTTTAGCTTTGTCAGTGACACGAAGGTGAGGCTATCATCTATGCAAAAAGCTGGCCCTAATGATATAATCGTGTGGATCTTTAATACTGTTTTAATGGCTCTTTTAAGGTGCATATGCAGGCTTTGATGAGACACAGCCAACAGCCGAATCTGGTGGGAAAGGAAAAGTTATTAAATTTTTAAAGGAAAAATTTCATTTTAAGAAAATAATCATGATTGGAGATGGAGCCACAGACATGGAAGCCTGTCCTCCTGCTGTATGTATTAAGCGTACTAATTTTTTGCGGTTGTACTTTTATTGTTGACAGCTGACTTAGAACTCAGTACAATTTATGAGAGTTAAACAAAAACCTATATCAGTGTAAAATAAAAAACAAAATAAACAAATTCCATCTCAGTATGTTAATTGACCTTTTGTAAACCCAAGGAAGGTTGCAAATAAGGAAATTAAAAATCTTTTAAAACTTCCAAAGACCCCTTGTCCCAGCAGTATGACTGCTACCTCTTAGCCCAAGTATGTGCTCAACAAGTTTTGGCTTCATTTCCACAAATAATGCAGCTGTTATACTATAACCAAAATTTTAATGTTGTTTTATATTTCCTCATGTGTTATCTCATTTAATCCTCATAACAGCCCAGTGAGGTAAAAGTATTATCTTCTCCTTTTTACTGATCAGGAACTGAGGCTCAGGGAGGTTTGCTACCGTGCCCGTATTAAAGCATTTTATTCTTCTGAATTAATATTGGTTTTTTGTTTGTTTTTAAATTAATTACTTAATCAATTAATTAATTAATTGGCTGAGTTGGGTCTTCGTTGCTGGGTGCCAGCTTTCTCTAGTTGTGGCAAGCATGGGCTACTCTTCATTGTGGTGCACAGGCTTCTCACTGCGGTGGCTTCTCTTGTTGTGGAGCACAGGCTCCAGGTACACAGGCTTCAGTAGTTTTGGCACGTGGGCTCAATAGTTGTGGCTCGCGGGCTCTAGAGCACAGGCTCAGTAGTTGTGGCACATGGGCTTAGTTGCTCTGCAGCATGTGGGATCTTCCTGGACCAGGACTCGAACCCAGGGGGAGAGATTCTTAACCACTGCGCCACTAAGGAAGTCCCTTAACATTGTTTTTTGAGACTAGCAGGAAACAAATCCTGCACAGCCAATATCTTAACTATCACATGTCCATTTCACATCCCATTTCACGGTGAACTTTGACTATACCATCTCACTCTAATTTAAGAAAAACTGAACCACAAATACAGTGGTGAACGTTTTACTACCTAGTTTCCTGAGATCTAAAAATATTATCTGTCTCTGTCAATGATTAATCATAAATGGTTAAAGAATCTTTTGGGATCCTTTTAACACTACTTGAAAAAGTTTGACATAACACGTTCTTAGATGATTTACAGCTGATGTCGGGGTCAACTAAGCAGTGAGCGCCGGGCTAGTTGAATGAGGAATTCAAGGTATAAAATGCAGGGTTCTCTCAGGGGTCCCCCATTCCCTGTGTCCAGAAAGGGTGAAATTACAAATTCCAGACGATCCTACCAGTCAGAAGACAGCTGACCCGGGAGAAAGTGGTGTGCATGCAGGTGTGTAGCCCTGGAAGGTGGTCAGAGGAATCTGTACCCTAAAGGACAGTTAGCAGCCACCATGTGGAGGCCCAGCAGGACTTGGAGGGGGAAGTTTCTAGAGGGAGGGGAAGCAGCAGAGCACAGTAAGGATGTACTGGGCATAGTCCTGGGCTGGTCAGTGGGCCAGGAATGACAGGAGTAGGCTTTCCCTTCATCAAGAGAAGCAGATCCCACATACCAGGGACTCTGGTGTTACCTTTGGGTCATGGGAAGCCCTGGAAAGCTTCTGGACTGAGAAGGAACAAGTCAGTGTGTTAGGACAGCCTGAGCTGGTGCTGGCATGCAGAAAGGGCTGCCACAGAGGTTAAATTTAACTAGAAGTAAGAATCTAGTTATTTTTTCCCTCTTGTATGGTATGAAAATAAAAACAAAGACAAAGGGCAGGTAAGAGAATTTTGTACTTCTAAATTAGTGTATATTGTGTCTGTAGCCTGGCAGAAAAAGAGAAAATACCATTTAAAAAGATCTTTCACTAAAAGAAGGTATCACTGAGCAGAAGTTAATGAAGCAATGTACCTTTAAATAATTCACCAGTGAAAAAATAGAGTGCTGCTAAGGTGCTCTGGGGTTGCCATCTCCTTCAGCCCAGAATAACACACCTTCCCGGGAGGGAGGTCCCTCAGGTTCTCCCAGGACAGCCGCCGGGAGATACCTGCTGTGGTCCTGATTCCAGGCTTTGGGCATTTCCACGACACGACAGGCTTCTCTTTGATCTTCTTTCTTTGAAATCGTCTGGCTTGGATGTGATGGCCACCCAGTTTAGAACGCAGACATTTACCACCTGGTGTGGTTTTATTTTTGTAAGCAGTTGTCTTGGTTTTAAGAGGGTTCCAGTTCTCCTGAAGCCCACAGTGTCCAGCTGAAGCGCATTTGCAGCGGTGGTGGTCAGACCCGTTCATCCCCAGGGCGGCGGTGGGGTGGGGGGGAGGCGCACGGGGAGGGGGGCAGTGAGGTGCCCCAGCGAGGCTGGGCTCACCTCCCTTGGCACAGAGTTTATTCTTTTAAACAGCACTGATTGCCCTAGGCTGCCGCTGTGTCTTTCTCCCTCTCTTTTAAACTGTTTCCCTTTTGTTCTCTTCTTAGGATGCTTTCATTGGATTTGGAGGAAATGTGATCAGGCAGCAAGTAAAGGACAACGCAGAATGGTACATCACTGATTTTGTAGAGCTTTTGGGAGAACTGGAAGAATAAGATCAGTTTTTGTATAGTTCTTAACAACTTCAGGTTAATTTTTAAAAGTTATACAGTTTGATACTGTTTGCTTCCAATTGCCTATTACGACCTAATATATAAATTTGGTACTGATTATGTGTACTTCCAAGTGAACTATAGTTAGGGCTCTTAGAATATTATGATTTGGTTTTTGTTAACAGTAGTTCCGGTATTATTTTGACCATTTAATTATCTGCAGAGTTTTATAGTCTGAATTCTTTATGTATTTTCCTAGCTAGATTTTATTTGAAGCGTTTTGAAGGTAGGTAGTGAATTTAACGCCTTCACTACTGGAAATATGGATTAGGTAGCTTTACGTGAAATTGGTTTTCCCTTTATATAGAAATAAAAATTTATTCACATATCAGAACAGATTTGTAGAATGTTGGGTTTTTTTTGTCGTTGTTGTTTTTTTTTTTGAGCCACACCACGTGGCTTGTGGGATCTTAGTTTCCTGACAAGGGATTGAACCCGGGTACTTGGCAGTGAAAGTGTGGAGTCCTAACCACTGGACCGCCAGAGAATTTCCGATGTGTAGAATTTTAACTTCTGCCTGCCATGTATTTCAGTATCCAGTATTTCAAGTACTTTATGTGTTTGAGTAGAAACAACCTCCGGGCAAGGAACCAAGGAGTCGAGACTCTCCTGAGCACAGGGCAGAGGGTTTGTCATAGTGTACCCACCACTCAGCCCCCACCACGGGGTGCAGGGCTGGGCCGGATGGAAGCGCTTTTATTACCTTTTGGTGTTTGTCATTTGGGGAATGTTACAAAGACTTTTTAAAAAAGATAACAATGGGGCCTTAAACAAAAGTACCAACCTTAAAAAATAGATATTTGATAACCACATGAATTAAAAGAATTAAAAACAAGTTTTAGCCTAAATAAAGATCAGTATTTCCCCTTAAATGAACTCCTCAGAACATATATGAACCATTTCTTTCTTCCAGATGACTTGGGAGGACCTGAAAGCCCAGGTTCATGTTTATTCTGAGCAGTACCTTTTTTGAAAGGGACATTTCAGAACATGCTTTGAGAATATGAGATTATAACCTCTACCTGGTGGGAAACTGGGGGAAAGACAGAGGCACAGCTTTAGGAAGAAGCAGGCCATGAGTGGATACTCTTGGATAATTAAATAGAAAAGGCCGGAAGCGTTTAACATTGGCAGTTATTTGACATATTTATAATTTAACCAAATAATCAAATTTGGCCAAGTAGTCAGATAATTATTTAGCCAAATAATCAAATCAGATGAATCAAGTTTCCTTCCAAATCAGAGTTTCTGTAGGAGAGCCATGAAATAGGTTTGGCAACATTTAAGTGAGACCACAGACAACAAGGCAGTTGTTTCATAATTGCGAGTGCTCGCTGGCAGCTCTCCTTGAAGCTGTTTTGCAGTGTTGACACTCCCAGAGGCGCAAAGTGGGCAGGACCAGGCATGCCAGGCGGTGCAGAGCTCTGGGAACTGCCTCAGCCTCTGCCACCACCCTGTGTGCACGAGCTGCAGCACGCCGGGTGGAGGACTGGAGGGCCTCTGCCCACCCCCGTGCCGTCCATCCTAACTGCCAGGCCTTCAGAGCCTGCCCTCCGCTGGGCAGCGGGCTGGACAGGAGGTGCGTGCTGAGGTTGGCTCAGAGGAGTCGGATCTGCTGAGGAATCGTGATAGCCACAGAGAACCTTTTATACCAGTGACGCAGCCCCTCCTCGGGCCCCCAGGCTGCCCCTCTCTCACAAGCTGCACAAAAGCAGCAGGCACAGTCCCTTCTTTGTTGTGTTGGAGGGGTGAGTTTGAAATGTCCCAAGAACTGCATTAACCTCTTCCATGCTTTTCTAATTCTGAACTCACTGGAAATAGCGACAGAAAGGCTCTCCCAGGGGTTATGTACATGGTGACACCAGGACAGGATTCAGAAAGCGGTGGCGGTGTTATGTGGCTTCCTATCCTTGTGACATCCACCATTCTGCTTATGGGCACTGGCTTAGGCAAACAGGAGAAAATTGAGGATTGGATTCTCGCGCTCTCTTCCAATGGAGACGAGTGTTTCTCCGTGACACCTAGGGAGGCCCACCTGGCTGCCACTCCCAAGAGCAGGGGACAGCATTCCAGACCAAGCGCAGGAGCGTAGCTAGAGTTCAGAGACTGAAGTGGTCGGCCGCGGGGGGTGATGGCACAAGCATGGTGGCTTTTGCCTCTGTGACCCTCAGAATCTTTATGATCAGGTTCAGAAAACTTGAGGAGTGATCTAACCACAAGTCACACTGCTCCTTTTCCCATTTTCCAAGGTGTTTTCACATGTTTCCTCATATGATTCTCACAACCCTGAGGTCAGAGGTATAGATGTCGCTGTCCTATTTTTAGCAGACAGGAAACAAGCTCACAGAAATTAATGACTGCTGAAAGGTCACATTCAGAGCTGGAACCTAGGCCAGTGATTTCCACAGCATTTTTTATCTTACGCATTACTAGAGCGTGAATAATTTACTGGGGCTGAGAGAATCCACCCTGAACTGTGATTACAAGTGTTAACATATATTAATACAGGAGATGAAATTTTACTTCCTACGATGGTAAACCTGTTTTGGAAAAAATACAAGTGGTCTCATTTTTAATGGTTATTGAACTATGGAAAAAGTGCTAGTTTTAGTAATAGTTAACAGAAGACTGTTCAGTACTTTGCTGATCACAGTTTCCAACTCTGAACATATTTCTGTATATGTTTGTCTTCCTTTTAAATTGTTTTAATGAAGCTTATCTAGGTAGGTCGTATTTCTAAGGATTGCTAGAATATGAAAATAGTAGGAATAAAGACACAGCAGTGTCTGCTTTCTGAGAGTCCCATGTATTTTCCGATTAGAACTGACAGTCTCTATAAAGTATGTTTTTTTGGCCGCATGGCACGTGGGATCTTAGTTCCCTGACCAGGGGTTGAACCCATGCCCCCTGCAGTGGAAGCACGGGGTCTTAACCACTGGACCGCCAGGGAAGTCCCAGAAGTGACAGCCTCTATACTTTCCCTTTCCCTTCCTTCCCTCTCTCCCTCTCTTCCTTCTGTTGACTCATCAAGCATGTTATTGAACATCTACTATGTCTGAGCCAGAAATTGACAGTATAAATTTAATAAGAAATTTAAAAGTTTAATGTAGAACTGAAGAAAAGGATCTTTCACAGGCAGTTGTGAGAATAAGGGAAAAGAAGCAGGTTCTATCAAGTGCTAGTTGGGAGGAGAGCAAAGTGTGGTTCCAAGAGGGTTTTTAAAAAGTAACAGGGATGATATCACATGAACTATAATTAAAAATAAGTTGGGTTATATAGGTAATAATCACCAGACTTATACCCAGTGAATGGAAATGTTTGGAAATTTTGAATATTGCCAAGGAAAATTAGTAGTTGGACAAATTAATATAACTTGCTCAATTCCAGGGGTTTAATAAAAGAATTTGACAAATTGGGCAGGGATTGCTAAAATAAAGTGTATTTGATAAATTAGCTTATTAATAGAATGTTGCTGTCAAAAGTCACCGAGTGACCACCGTGTTGCTAAATTATTTATTTATTTTTTGCTGAGTTGGGTCTTAGTTGCGGCATGCAGAGCTTTGTTGTGGCACACCGGCTTCTCTCTAGCTGTGGCGGGTGGGCTCCAGAGCATGTGGGCTGTGTAGTTGTGGCACATGGGCTCAGCAGTTGTGGCACATGGGCTCTTTTTTTAGTTGTGGTGTGGGCTTAGTTGCTCCACGAGCATTTGGGATCTTAGTTCCCTGACCAGGGATCACACCTGTATCCCCTGCATTGGAAGGCGGATTCTCAACCACTGGACCACCAGGGAAGTCGCCTTGTTGCTAACTCAATGAACTGTTTTCAGCCCTCATCCAACCCAGCCTTGTAGGAGCATTTGACATGGATGATCTCATCCGGGATGGACTTTCTTCACTTGGCTTTCATGATATCCTGCTTCCTTGAGTTTCTTCCTGTTTCCCTGGTGGTACTCACTCTCCCTTCCTGGTTCGTCCTCACCTCGGTCCTCTTCTCTCTCTATATTCACTCCCCATTGACTTTAAATTCTGTATGCTGGCCAGGCTGCTCTCCTGCATTTCAGACTCATATACCCACAGCCCACCTGATATCTCCACCTGGATATCTGCACAGACATCTCAGACTCAACATGAATAAAGCAAAACTCCTGATCATCACTCCTGCAGATCTGTTCCACCTACGGCCTTCCCCATCCTTTCCATTGCTGAGGGCAAAAATGTAACTCATTTAAAATTTTTCCCTCTCATTCACATTCCACAATCAATTGTTCAGGAAATCATCTTGGCTGTGCCGTCAGAATATATTTAGAATCTGACCATTCTCCCTACTTCCACTTCCAGGCCACCATTTAACGTGTAAGTTAGATCACGCCCTTCCTCTGCTCAAAACCTTCCAATGGATCCCATTGCACCTAGAGTAAAAGCCAGCCCCCTACTGATCCAGCTCCGTGACTTCTCTGACCTCTTCTTTTACCAGCTACGGTGGTCTCCACTGCTCTAGGGCACACCAGGCAGGAGCCTGCCTTAGCGCCTGTGCTGTAGCCATCCCCTCAGCGTGGAGGGGTTTCTCCCCAAACACTGGCTAACTTCCTCAGCTCCTTCAATTTTTTGCTTAAATCTCAACTTTTCAGCAAGGCCAACTCTGACCAGACATATATAATAATATGTACTGCCCGCCCCCTGCCCCCCCCAGCCCACCCTGAGATTCCTGATCTCCATCACCCACCCTACCTTCTTCTACTACAGCATTTATCAGCCTCGACCATGCCGTGTAACTTAGTGTTCTGTATTTTAATTGCCAGTCTCCTCTCACTGGATTGTAAGCGTCACGAGGGCAGGGATCATGTTTTGTTCATGTTACTCCAAGTGCCTGGTGCTTGGCACAGAACAGAAGCTCAATGTTTGTTGAATTGAATGAAGACTAAAGCGCAGTGTGAGGCTTTCTCACTGCCTTGTGAAATCTAATGACTTAATTAGGACAGAAACTCCTCAGGACTCCAGAGGAGGGTGTATTCTGAAAGAACTCCATTTTAGAGACAGTTTATTTCTCTATACTTTTCTTTCTTTCTTTTTTTCTTTTTTAAATATTTTATTTGTTTATATTATTTTTGGCTGCCTTGTGTCTTAGTTGCGGCATGCAGGATCTTTTGTTGCGGTGCATGGGCTTCTCTCTAGATGTGGCTTGTGGGCTCCAGAGTGTGTGGGCTCTGTAGCTTGTGGCACACGGGCTCTCTAGTTGAGGCACGTGAGCTTAGTTGCCCCATGGCATGTGGGATCTTAGTTCCCTGACCAAGGATCAAACCCACGTCCCCTGCATTGGAAGGTGGATTCTTTACCACTGGACCACCAGGGAAGTCCCCTCTATGCTTTTCTGAACAGAAAGCAAGACAGAAAGAACTGTTTCTAAAAGAAAATATCATCCTCTCATATTCTATTTGGCACCTGGACACTCTGGTTCTCACCAGATACTGAATGGCCTGTGGACGGGGAGTCAAGTGGATGAGGCAGTTTGGGGCAGCTCTTGAGCCCAGTTGTGGTGGTTAATTTTATGTGTCAACTTGACTGGCCTAAGGGATGCTCAGATGGTAAAATTTTATTTCCGGGTGTGTCTTTGAGGGTTTTCCTGGAAGAGATTAGCATGTGATTCAGTAGACTGGGTAAAGCGCACTGCCCTCCCGCTTGTGGACGGACATCCACCCCATCAGGGACCTGAGTGGAACAAAAAGGTGAAGGAAGGGCAAATTCATTCTTTTCTTGAGCTGGGATGCCCACCTTTAGCTCTGATACTGGAGCTTCTGATTTATGGGCCTTTGACCTCGGACTGAGAGTTACACCATCAGCTCACCCTGATTCTCAGGCCTTTGGACTTGGACAGAATCTTACCACTGGGTTTCTTAGTTCTCCAGCTGGCAAACAACAGACTGTGGGGCTTCTTGGCTTCCATAGTCGCATGAGCCAATTCTTATAATAAATCTCCTTTTAAGTGTATCTTAAAAAAAAAAAACTTACTGAAGTATAGTTAACAATGTTCATTTCTTCTGTACAGCAAATGACTCAGTTTTACATATATATGTATTCTTTTTCATATTCTTTTCATTGTAGTTTGTCACAGGGTATTGACTATAGTTCCCTAAGCTATACAATAGGGCCTGGTTGTTTATCCATCCTGTATATAATAGTTTGCCTCTGCTAATCCCAAATGCCCAATCTTGCCCTCCCCCCTCAATTATATCTATATCTAGATATCGTATTGGTTATTTCTCGGAAGAACCCTAATACACTGGTGAATGATAGATTCCTGACTTCTGCAGGGTCTGTTTCGTTTACAAGTCCACACAATTTTGTAAGTGAAAATTCCCTCTGTTCCCAGACAATTTTTTTTCAGTTTTGAATAGCTAGATTACCTTTACTAGAAATAGTAATTCTACCATTTTTCTTTAAGTAGTTTAGAAAGCAGTTTCATATAAATAGTTCTTTCATTCACAGGCTGCAAACATGCTCTGAGCATCTAAGCAGTAGAGTAGCTGGTGCTAAACTGCAGGTTTTCTGTGCCACAGCTCGCTATACCCTCTCTCTCCCAACTGCTTCCTGTGCTACCAAGAAGAGCCAGTTACAGAAATTCAGAGCTGAGGGGAGGTGATGGGGGGTGAAGGGGAAGCTGAGACAAAGCGAGAGAGTAGCACAGACATATATATAGTACCAACTGTTAAATAGATAGCCAGTGGGAAGTTGTATAACAAAGGGAGTCCAACTTGAGGATGGAAGATGCCTTAGAGGACTGGGACGGGGAGGGTGGGGGGGGAGTTGAGGGAGGGAGGGAGGGAATATGGGGATATGTGTATAAAAACAGATGACTGAACTTGGTGTACCCCCCAAAAAAATAAAATAAAAAAAAAAAGTTAAAAGGAAAAAAAAAAAAAAGGCTACTGGATCCAACCTCCCCATTTTATAGATTAAGGAACTCAACACCAAGGAGGATAAGTACCCCATCAAGGAGCAGAGCCTGTTCTTCCACTGGCAGCCCCAGCCCCCAAACATCAGGCCATTATGCACTGGTACCCAAACACCCATTCCCCATAACACCTACCAAGTGGCCACAAGGAGCGGCTTATGAATTTATTTAATATTTTATTCTGTAGACTCACATATGCCCACTGAACTGGGACCAGCTATCTTTCAAGAGTGGTGGGGTCGTCCTCAGCACCAGTTCATTAAAAAAGATCGCAAGCATGTAATATGTGAAAATTAAGAGGAATTTATTGACTTTTATATGTTCTTGGAGAAAACCATTCACATGTAAAAGCTTGACATTTGATATGAGTTATTCACACTTTAACAAATTCTGTGATATGGGGGTCAGACATAGTTTTTCATTTCAACAGGACTTACACATGATTACAGTCACAAAATTGGCACACTATATTAAAAAACTAAATCAGAGCTAGACAAAGTATGCAACTTTATGCCAATTTAAATCTCAACATGCACCACTCCTCATACATGATCTTGGAAGAATCTGCTGTGAGCTTACTAAAATATTAACCAGAGAATGTCTGAGGTCACAGATGATTGTTTACAAAATAAAACCTCTTTTCCTAGTGCTACTTGTTTTGTTATAGAAAAATATTACAAATAAAAATTAGTGCTATTCAAGGTGTTCATTTCAAAGTCACATATGATACACAGGTTCAAGCCATTTTTTCCTCTCGTATAAAGACATCACAATACACAATGTGGAGACTGAATTACTGATCAACTACTTCCAGCTCTGTAATGACACACTGTTTTTACTATGTTGACATTAGAAATGAGAGTGAAGTAAAACATTTGCAGGTATTGGGTACACATAACTTGTTCCTAGTCCGAGACTCAGAAAAAATGCTACAGAAACATGACAAAATTTATATTTCTTCCTGATACAAGAAATCTGTCTAAAAATCTGTAATTATAAAACAGATTTGCTTTTTATAAAGAAATGGCTAACTTTTTTTCCATGGTTAGATTCTTATTTGGAGATGATTCCAGTTTTAATTTGGGCCCTCTTTTCCTGGAGGGTGGGGAGAGGTGGCTTGGCATTATAAAGTATATTTGACAAATACAGGGATGTTTCAGAGGACTACAGAGCACTGTTACAATATCAGCCAAACTGTAATAGTTTACTTTCTTGTGATAATGTAAATTTTAAAGAAAAGAGGTCTCTTACAAGCTATATACAGCAGTTTACACTTCAGTGTTTCTTCTTTCACTTGATATACAGTTCAAATTAATTTATGACAAGTACTTGTCACATAAATTTATGTAGGCGCATCTAAATTCCGTAGCTTTACTGGAGGGGTGAGGTCTTCTGTGGGATCATGATTCTGGATTCCATTTCCTGAATAAGTGGGACTGAAAACAAGGATCAAGATTACTGGGCTTGTTCTTTTCTAAACAGATGGTAGTAAAATATACGTTAACAAATAGGTTGCGGAGAATATTCAGAAGACATGCTATGCTGCTTGAAATCAGAACAGAGTACTGGAATATTCAAGACTGATCTCAGGGGTAGAAATACAAGCTACTGACAGATCAGTTGACATCCCATAAGATATTATTAAAACATTCTGTTGGAAATGTGTTTCATTTGTAGGAAATTAGGAGACTCCATATTGTGAGAAAAATGATGTTTCTCAGAAGGTTCTCTGAACTGAATTAAAATTTATATAAAATCAAATAATTTGGCTGTATCTGTATAAAGGAAGAAATACACTGTACTTGTAAAACTGTCAGTGCTAAGTAAAACACATCTTTGGGAACTGATGGAAATGTAAGAATAAGCAGCAAAGCCACATACAATTATATGATTTTTTTTGAACTAAAAGACAATATGAGAGTGAGTCAAAAATTATCTGCACTCCAGTTACATTAAACCTTCTATAAATTCTACAGCCAGAGTGCGGATAATTATTGACTCACCCTCGTAGTTATTTTCCAGAACAAATTACCCTTTGATCTTCCTGGTAGGACATGGGCTTAAATGTACCTGACATGCAGCATGGGTGGTATTTATTACCTGCACTGGTATCACTGGGTGGTACTCAGCCTTGCTGTTTTCTTCTAAAAGTCAAGCAACTAGGATTTCATAGTATATATATGAGTATACATACATGTATGGGTGTACATGTATGTACACATGCAAACACACGTACATATGGAAAGTCTAAAGATCAATTTAAAAAAAATTTTAATTGCTATATTAAGTTGTAATGTTTTGGGGAATGGACAGTTTTTTTTAAGCTCTTTATTGGACTATAATTGCTTTACAGTCACCTACCAGTTTTTGAGGTACACCAAAGTGAATCAGCTGTACTTATACATATATCCCCATATCCCCTCCCTCCCACGACTCCCTCCCACCCTCCCTTGTCCTGGCCCTCTAAGGCATCACCCATCATCGAGTTGATCTCCTTTTGTTATACAGCAACTTCCCACTAGCTATCTATTTTACATTTGGTAGTGTATATATGTCTATGCTACTCTCTCACTTTGTCCCAGCCTCCCCTTCACCCCCCTCCCAACCCTGTGTCCTCAAGTCCAGAATGGACAATTTTGATGAGAAAGAAAAAGCTTAGAAAAAATTTATTTGTATAATAAATTTTCAGAGAATATAGAAATGTACAAGAAAGATAATGATGTAAAGATCTGAAAACTGTACCAAACATATATACTTGAAAGAATGAATATTTTCTATTGCAAAAATATCATGTAACTATCACAGAAAAATATGACTATTTCTCCATTCCCTCAGTCTTACAATTCACCATCCTAAAGCAACACACCATTTTTAAAAAAAAATACATATTAACTTCAGGGTGAAAGAACATTAAAATAGTGAGATGAAAAGAATGAAATGCTTTGTGCCTATTAAGAGATTACCTGTATAATACACCAGTTCTTCCCAGCCGTGTTTATGCCATGCTGCGTTCCGTATATCTTCCCTGGTCTGAAGATCCTTGTAAGCTTAAAAACAGCCACACAGAAGAATTAAGACTTAAACCAAACATGATGCCCTACATTCCACTAGTACAGTGGGAGACTGGTTCCAGGACCCGCTGTGAATATCTAAATCTGCATGTGCTCAAGTCCCATAGCCAGCCCTCTGCATCCATGGTTCTGCACCCTCGGATCCAACCACCCGTGGGTCATGCAGTACTGTGTGTATTTACTGAAAAAAAAATTGCATATAAGTGGACCCAAGCCGTTCAAACCTGTGCTGTTCAGAGGTCAACTGTATATCCATTAAGTGTTGATTCAGCTGCTCATCTTGTTTTCTCAAAAAGCCTACAGATCTTCCTCAACTTATGATGGGGTTACATCCCCATAAACCCATCATAAGCTGAAAATGTAAGTCAAAAATGCATTCAATACACCTAACTTACTGGAATACCCTAGCTTATTCCATAATGAAGCCTATTTCATAAATAAAGTGCTGAGTATCTCATGTATCTTACTGAGTGCTGCTCTAAAGGTGAAGACAGAAGAGGTGTGAGCATGTGGGCTGTTCAGCCTCGTGATCATGTAGCTGACTGGGAGCTGCGGCTGCCAGTGCCCCCCATCAGGAGAGGATGTACTGAAAGCCCAGGAAAAGAGCAAGATGCAAAATCTGAAGTACAGTTTCTACTGAATGTGGTCACTTTTTCATGGTTGGAAAATTAAAAATTGTAAGTTGAACCATCATAAGTCAGGGACCATCTGTATTTTGGGAATTTAGAACTAAGCTGGGGTAACTGTGAGCTTGTTATTCTGAGCAAAACTGTTAGGCCTTGTGGGAGACACAGAACAATCCGCCCTGAAAGCTCACAGTTGAGGGGATTCAAGATGTGCCTTTACAAACCAAGTGAACGTCCTCAATAACAGGTTAAATCCGTAAGCAGACACTGTCAGACTACAGACAAGCAATATTAGACTCAACTTTGCTCAGCATTTATAAAGCACTACAGTGACCTGGGTGAGACTGTGTTCCGGGCAGTGAAGAGCAGAGAGGCACCAGGGAGAACACGGCTGACCAGGGAGAGCTGCCTGGAAGCTGTGATTTGACCAAGTGGGTCTTCGAGATTGAGAAGGACATTTCATCGTCAAAATGCAAGAACGGGAGAGAAAGGCCCTCCAGATGCAGGGAAGAGCACAGGCCAAGGGTCAGCGTCCTTGGGGTATGATTCAGATGTCTCACCTGTGTGCTTTGGTTTCTGATTCCCAACCCGGGCAAGATCCTTCCAACCACTGACCAGGGAAATGCCTCCTAGGCATCTGGACACAGTGTCAGTTGAGACTAAAAGGTCACCCAGGCTCCCTCCTCAGTTCTAGTTTCTGATTTGGGGCTTCCTTCTCCCTGTGAGAAGACCTAACCTTGTAGGCCTAGCAGTTTGACCATGTAAAGACAAAATTTCCCTCCACTAGTAATGGAAGTGTAAATTTAATACAGAAAATTTTGAAGATGCTGAAAAATAGAAGGAAAAAAATCTTTTACCTCTCGCCACCCAGAGGAAAATAGTTAACATTCACGTGACAAGCAGCAGGGTGGTCACAGGGACAGGTGCACGCCTGGTGCACGTCATGGTGACCCTCCCTTGCAGGGAACACAGGTTGGAGAGGCCTGTGTGCTTTAAAAAATTTTCTTAATTAAAAAAAATTGGGGGGTGGTTAAAATATACATAAAATTTACTATTTTAACTATTTTTAAATGTGTAATTCAGTGGCATTAAGTGCATTCACGTTGCACCATTACCATTCATCTCTAAAACCTTATCCACTGAACAATATCTCCCCATTCCCCTCTTCTCCCAACCCCTGGTACCCTCTATTCTACATTCTGTTTCTATGAATTTGTACAAACCAAATTTTGTTCATCTGTTCATCTGTCAATGGACCCTTGGATTTGGGGGGGCTTTTAAAGATGGGAGGCACTGAGCCCATTCGGATACCGAGGGAAGGAGCACAGGGATGGGGCGGAGGGGGAGCCGTGGCTGCAGCAGCGAGGCCTTGGGAGGAGGGGGCGGGCTGGCATCACATGCAAGGGAGCCTGGCTCAGCTCAACAGCTGTGGGTTCGGGGTGCTTTATTCACCACCTGAGAGTCCCAGCTCTCTCGTTAGCGGTGTGTGGCTGTAAGGATTAAAGGGGACGGTGCATAAATAACCAGCACACTGGAGGCACGTGGTAAATGTTGGTTCTCTTTCTCTAAAAAAGATGGAAAAGTGAGGGTAAGTTTTGGGGGCAGATAATTGAGAATTCATCTCTGCACATCTCAATACTTTTTCCTATAAAGTAGGAAGTGGGCAGTGGACATCTGGGACATAGACTGCAGACAAAAAGGAAGGTGGAGAAGGGCACTGCCTCAGAACAGACATGTGCCTGACCTCTGCCTGTGCGCCAAAGCACAAGGATCCCCACCCAAGATCTCAGCTCCGCGCTCACTCACTACAGAGGCCGCCCTCAGGCCCCTCCAGGCTGAGGAAGGGGAGGGGTCTGTCTTTTCAGTTTATATCCTCTGGCCAGATCATACACTAAAAAATAATAATAAAAACGACTTCACTCCTATCTCAAACCCATAAAGGTTAAATTACAATTAGTGTAATCTCAAAAGGCAGGGATACAGAACACACTTTTTAAAGATCTCTTTGCAAATCTACTCCATTTGAAAACTCTGATGCTTTAGGAGGTCAAATCTCTGCTGGCTAGAAAACAGCCCCCAGGAACACCGGTGCCCCCGACATTCTGGGACCTAAGGGTTACTGGTGGCCTCTAATTATTTGGTGCGGGTTTCAATCTTTTAAATGCCAGGGAAGCCTAGGGTGTGCGGCTGAGGGGAGCAGCGGCTGGCAGGGGTCTGGAGCAGGGTCTCCCCACCAGACACTGAGGGTTTCAGGGAAAGGTTCCAGGAGCACAATGTGAAAATGACTTTTCTTGACTCAACTCACCCATTCAGACCCAGGTCCCTGGCACGTATCTTATCATTTAGCCTGTCAGCACTATTTGTAATTTCCTGAGCGCTTTTTATAATTTCCTGTGTCTCCATCACTGTTCCAGACCTGCCTTCCCATCTTTCTTTCCCCTGTCAGTCCACCTAGATCCTGAAGTCTAGCTCACATTCCACCTTTCACTGGTTTTCCCTCAATTCATAACTTTGTATCCTTTTATATCCCTATATACAGTCCTAAGGAGGAGAACCCCAACTGGAACTCCCCGAGTCACCCACTGAGCACGGCCTGGTGGCCTGTCACCCAGCTTTGCTTTCCCACTCAGCAGACCTGTCACCCTGTCTCTGAGCCTCCTGCTAACCCACCAGGCATGCAACCCTGCAGCACCTGATGGACCAAACAGGGCAAACCAACACCTCAGCGAATTAGTAAGGTTTGGCAAGAGGCATGCTTTTCATCTTTTTAACTTTAATCACCATTTACAAATGTGCCCAGAATGAACCAAGCTACCGCCGAGACCCGGTTCCCGTTCAGCAGGGAGACAGACACAAACAGCCATGACTGTGACCGCACACACAGTATTGGGCTCTGGGGGCTCAGGGGGACAGCGATGTGCCCTTGGGGATGAAGGGGAACATCTGAGTCAGGCCCTGAAAGACACCAAAGATGGTGCCAAACCAAAGTGGGAGGGGACGGAAAAGGTGAGAGAAGGGCCTCTGGGACAATGGAGTTGGACCTGAGGCAGGGGGTGGGTGCACATGCAGGGACCTCCTCTGCGTGGAAGGCGGGAATGTCCAGAGGGAGCGGGGGATGTCCAGAAAGGGGGGCTGGGACCACCCTGGGAAAAGCCCTCAGCAGCTCAATTCTCTCCCCTCACCTGGGGCTGCTGCCTCACCTCCCTCACCCCCACTCTCACTCGCCGGCTCACCGACGTGCCGCCCATCTGTGGACCCTTCACTACTGACCCCTTGTTCTGTAGCCCAGCACCTACGCTCCACCTGCGACATTTGCACCGGCTGCAGTGTTTAAGGTTCCTGACTTGAGATACAGTTTACTGCCTAGGACAACTTATTCAGTAATGAACTCTGAAACCCCAGGAACACAAAAATGAAGGGAAAAAAACATACCCCAAAGATGATGCACCATGTATAGCTGCCCAATCTGGGAGAAGAATCCTCCAACTGCTTCATTACCGTCCTGTCTGAAGCGAATTGCGCGAGCCCTATAAGAAGAAGAACACTCAGATATTGTATCAGGTGAGTTTCCTCCATCCTCAGCATGAGTTGTGCAGAACAAAGAATAATTTTTAAATTATCAAATGCACTTGAAAGTCATTTTAATGTAAGCAAGATGTAAATGTACCTTTCTGTAGCTACAACAGTCATTTTTGTGAAGTGGATGGTAATTCATAACTATTAAAATAAAAACAACATGGGACTTCCCTGATGGTCCAGTGGGTAGGACTCTGCGCTCCCAATGCAGCGGGCCTGGGTTTGATCCCTGGTCAGGGAACTAGATCCCGCACGCCACAGCTAAGAAGTCCACATGCCGCAACTAAGACCTGGCACAGCCAAAACAAACATTAAAAACACACACACAGACTTCCTAGGTGGTGCAGTGGTTAAGAATCCGCCTGCCAATGTAGGGGACACGGGTTCGAGCCCTGCTCTGGGAAGATTCCACATGCCACGGAGCAATTAACCCCATGCGCCACAACTATTGAGCCCGTGTGCCGCAACTACTGAAGCCCATGCGCCTAAAGCCCGTGCTCCACGATAAGAGAAACTGCTACAATGAGGAGCCCGTGCACCACAAGAAGAGTAGCCCCCACTGGCCCCAACTAGAGAAAGCCTGTGTGCAGCAATGAAGACCCAATGCTGCCAATAAATAAGTAAAATAAATAAATAAATTGAAACACACACACACAGCAACTGAGGATATGTGGTTGCACTGCTGATTCTTAACATAAAGTCTAAAAAACTAGCAAAGGACTTCCTAGGTGGCACAGTAGTTAAGAATCCGCCTGCCAATGCAGGGGACATGGCTTCGATCCCTGCTCCAGGAAGATCCCACGTGCTGTGAAGCAACTAAGCCGTTGAGCCACAACTATTGAGCCCATGTGCCGCAACTACTGAAGCCCTTGTGCCTAGAGCCCGTGCTCTGCAACAAGAGAAGCCACCGCAATGAGGAGCCCGCACACCACAATGAAGAGTAGCCCCCGCTCGCCGCAACTAGAGAAAGCCCATGTGTAGCAATGAAGACCCAACACAGCCAATAAACAGCTAACTTAAAAAAAATAAATAAAAAACTGGCAGAAGGTAGGACTCGTTAACTTAAAAAGAGCTGCTTTCCAAGAACACGCTGAGAGAAAGTGAGGGAATTCTGGATCCAAGAACCCCACGATGCCACAGGCACTGTATTCCAAGGGAGACAGGACCCTGCCTCGAGAATGGGGCTTAAAACAAAGATGAAGGAAGCACACCTACAAAGCAGCTGCATACAGTGAGCTCTAAGAAACCTGCAAGCTCCGTGAACTACGGGGCGTGGGGGGGGATTCTGCGACCCCTTGGACAGCATATGAAAGAACCATGGACATGAGCCTCCTGGCAATTCACTGTCATTACCATCACTGCCAACCCTGAAATTGCCTCTTTTTTTCCTCACTTACCTGAGCAAACCATTAGGACGAGTACCAAGTGCCATCACGTGTGGACCATGTGTGGAGGAAGGTGTGGATATATGTGTCCATGTGTATAACACGAAATTGTGATTAACCTGGTTAAAAACTGGCACTTGCCTTAAACTTTGCTTTTTAAGATTTCCTGAAAGGTATCAGCTCATTATTTTTAAAATATCTATGAGGGTCAGTCAAAAATTATCTGCACTCCTGTTATATTAAAACTTCTGTGGGCCGCAATGTCTTATCAGCGCTTCCTGTTCAAGGCTACTGTCTCCCTAGTCACTGCTGTGCAGGTGTGAACATGTTACATCAGTTCATTTGTAACTGCGGTGTGAGCAAAAATGGATGCCCCACTTGTGATCTGCACAAAAGAAGAGCAGTGTGCAGTGATTTCTTCTTGTGGTCTGAGGGCATACCTGGTGCCGTTATTTATTGAAGACTTTGTGCTTAATATGGAGAAAGTGTTTTGTCATGAAGAATTGTGCACAAATGGATAAAGAAATTCAAAGAAGGTCACACAAGTGTTAGCCATCAAGAAGGAGCAGGACGCCTGTCCACATCCACAGCTGATGACAACATTGAGTGTACACATGAAATGATTGTTTTCTGGGATTCTCAACACCAGTACTGGAAAATTACCAGGAAAAAGGTTCAACAATCAACAGTGATGATTACAGTGAGATGCTTATTGAAGAGCTGAAGCCTAAACTTCGGATTAAACACAGAGGACTGCTATCCAAGGGTGTCGTGCTCCTGCACGGCAACGCACGTCCACATACTTCAGCCCACACTGTCGACTCTCTACAAAAACTTCAATTTGAGGTGTTAAAGCACCTTCCCTATAGTCCTGATCTTGCTCCATCAGACTTTCACCAGTTTGGTCCCCTGAAAGCAGCCCTACGAGGATGAAGATTCACTTCTGATGAAGAAGTGAAGACAGTGGTGCATTCGTGGCTCACAGCTCAGCCTAAAACATTTTTTAATGAGGGAATACAAAAGCTTGTTGACAGATGGACAAAGTGTATTGAAAAACAAGGAGATTATGTCAAAAAATGATGTATTTGTCTTTTCTAACAGTTAATCAAAATAAATTCTACAGCCAGAGTGCGGATAATTTTTTACTCACCCTTGCATTTATTTATTTGGCCGCATCAGGTCTTAGTTTTGGCTTCTCTCTAGTTGTGGCATGCAGGCTCTAGAGCACTTGGGCTTAGTTGCCCTGAGGCATGTGGGATCTAGTTCAATGACCAGGGGGAGAACCTTCATCTCCTGCATTGGAAAGTGGATTCTTAACCACTGGACCACCAGGGAAGTCCTGGTATTCGCTCTTTAAACACCTTTCATGTTTGTACCAGTGCTTTATTTTTATATTTAGTGAACTTGAAATCCTAAATGTGTTTTTAAAATGTATGTTTTTCCTATAGCAGTTTTCTAGAATCAAAGTTAAGAATGAAGGAAGCAGTGTCAAGTGATGTAGGGAGGTCAGTCACAGGTAGAGTCTCCCAAGAGACTCCACACCCCAGTTACCCAGTGAATTTATATCAACGCTGTCCAGGCTTGGCCTGATGTCTCAGTCATCCCAGAGTGGACGGGACTTGAGAAGATGGATTCATTCTAATTCATTTAGAAGTGGACAGGACTTGAGACGATGGATTCATTCTAATTCATTTAGAAGTGGACAGGACTTGAGAAGATGGATTCATTCTAATTCATTTAAAAGAGCTGGAGGCTACGAACAAGGATTCAGTCCACTAATACCTACAGTGAGAGACAAGATACTTGAGTTGGCTTGACCAGTGCACTTTTTTTAAAAAATAAATTTATTTATTTATTGGCTGTGTTGGGTCTTCGTTGCTGCGCATGGGCTTTCTCTAGTTGCAGCAAGTGGGGGCTACTCTTCGTTGCAGTGCTTGGGCTTCTCATTGCAGTGGCTTCTCATTGCGGTGGCTTCTCTTGTTGTGGAGCATGGGCTCTAGACACGTGGGCTTCAGTAATTGTGGCACACAGGCTCAGTAATTATGGCTTGCGGGTTCTAGAGCTCAGGCTCAGTAGCTGTGGCGCACGGACTCAGTTGCTCCACGTCATATGGGATCTTCCTGGCCCAGGGATTGAACCTGTGTCCCTTGAATTGGCAGGCAGATTCTTAACCACTGTGTCACCAAGGAAGTCCCTGCATTCTCTTCTTAGAGGCAAGCATCACAGCAACTGAATTAGAACATCTCAAAGGGAGGTGTGGAATCAGAGCAAGGGCAGCCTGCGGTGGGAGTGAGGAAGCCAGTCTCCTCAAGGTCACTTTGTACATCTTGGCTTTCATTCAGCACGTGCTCAACTCCACGAAGGTGACCCACACTTTCAGTTTCTTTAGGGGTGAAGGATGGATCTCTTGCTATTGCCCTCATGGGTTACCTCCAAGTGATATTAATTTCTTTAACCTTACGTGTAGTGTTAAGTGATCATAATCATCACAAAAATTACAAATCTGATTCGTAAATTATTGAAATTAAGCAAATCACTTTAATGTTCATTCTAACCCAAAGGGGGAAAAACCCTCAGTTTCATTGATAGTGATAAATATTCAGGATTGTTCACTTCATTCTGAATTTTTCTTATTCGCTTTCTCAGAAGGCAAAGAAAACATACTTGCCTTAGCCTGGAAATAATCAGAAGCATGTACTGAAGAGAAGGTCACCATCTTAAATAGTTACCTATGTGCCAAAATATAAATTGAATGCTGAACTGGCTTCATAAATAGTTTTTAAAATAACTGAAGAATAACCTCAGTACTTCCTTGTGGATTCCACGGTGGGCAAGTCTCAATGAGTAACATGGAGACACTGAACTGAGTGATCCTATTCTGTGAGCAGAACAGTTAATTACTATACTTATAGAATCCCTTCCCCCAATTCCTTAATAAAATGTGTGTACAATAATAATATACAATCAAGTATGTATTTCTTAGTTTTCAAACGAAAAGGAATTCTACCTTGCATTATTTAGCCTTTGATGACCTAAGAAGAAAAGATTCATTAGAAAAAAAGATCCCAGAACTATATTTTGGAGGTAGAAGAGATCTTAGAAATTGTCTAGCCAAAGCAAGAAATTTCATAACCAAAAAAAAGGGAACATATATACATTGAAAGTAAGTAAAAAGTCACTGTTCTCCTTTTCCAAAGTGGCTACACCATTTTACATTCTCACCAATGTATAAAGGTACCAATTCATTGACAACCTCATCAACACGTTATTCTGTCTTTTTAATTACAGCCATCCTAGTGGGTATGAAGTACTATCTCACTGTGGTTTTACTTTGCATTGCCATAATGACTAAGGATGTTGAGCAACTTTTCATGTCCTTTTTAGGCATTCACAGAGCTCCTCTGAGGAAATGTCTATTCAAATTCTTTGCCCATTAATTTTGTTTTTCAAATTTATTTTATGATTTTATTTTTTATTGTGGTAAACAGCACCTAATATTAAATTTACCTCAACCATTTTCAAGTGTATAGGCCGGCAGGGCCAAGTCTATTCACAGTATTGTGCAACAGATCTGCAGAACATTCTCTTCTTGCAAAAATGAAACTATTCCCGCTAAACACCAACTCCCCTCCACCCAGCCCCTGGCAACCACCTTTTCATTTTCTGTTTCTAGGGTTTTGACTATTTTAGAAACTTTGTATTAGTGGAATCATACAGTATTTGTCCTTTTGTGACTGGCTTATTTTGCTTAGCATAATGTTCTCAAGGTTTGCCCTGCATGTGGCAGGATTTTCTTCTGTTTAAAGGCTGCATGATGTTCCATTACACGCATAGGCCACATTTTTATCCATTCATCTGCTGATGGATATTTGGGTTGCTTCCACCTCTTACCTACTGTGAATAATGCTGTGAGGAACATGGGTGTGCAAATCTCTTTGAGGTGCTGCTTTTGAATTCTTTTGAATATATACCCAGAAGTAGGGTTGCTCGGTCAGATAGTAATGCTATTTTTAACCTTTTGAAGAACCTCTGTGCTGTTTTCTATGATGACTGCCCCATTTTACATTCCTACCTGCAGTACACAAGGGTTCCAATTTCTCTGTATCTTTGCCAACACCGGTTATTTTCTGTGAGATGGACGGCATATAACTGTGGTTTTGATTTGCATTTCTCTTATGATTAGTGATGCTGACCATCTTTTCATATGCTTGTTGGCTATTTGTATATCTTTGGAGAACTGTCTATTCAAGTCCTTTGCCTATTTTTTAAGTGGGTCATTTATCTTATTATTGAGTTGTATGATTTCTTTATACATTCAGGATACAAGTCCTTTATCAGATACGTGATTTGCAAAATTTTCTCCCAGTCTGTGACCTGTCTTTTAATTTTTAAAACTGTATCCTTTGAATTACAAAAGCTTTTAATTTTGATGAATTATAATTTATCTTTTTTTTTTTCTTTTCTGGATTGTGATTTTGGTGTTTATCTAAGAACTCTTTGCCTAACCCTAGGTCACAAAGGGTTTCTCTTATGTTTTCTTCTGAAAGTGTTGTATGTTAGCTCTTATATATAGGTCTATGATTCATTTTTGGTTAATTTTTACGTATAGTGTGAGGCAGAGGTCTAAATTTGTCTTTTTGCAAGGATATATAGTTGTCTCAGGACCCTTTGATGAAAAGACTATCTGTCCCCACTGAATTGCCTTGGTACATTTGCCAAAAACCAATTGCTCACATATGTGAGAATTTATTTCGTCTTTCAATTCTATTCCATTGATCTATATGCCTGTCCTTATGCCAGTACCAAACTGTCTCGATGACTCTAGCTTTGCATTCAGTTTTGAAACTGAGAACTCTGAGTCCTCCAACTTTGTTCCTTTTTCAAGATTGTTTTAGCTATTTTGCACCCTTTGCATTTCTAAAGCCTGATGGGATTCTGATTGGGATTCTGTTGAATCTATAGATCAGTTTGAAGAAAAATTGGTATTTTGCTAATTAAACTAAGAAGAAGAAAAAAAGCAATCATATCACTGTGGTGCTCTGTTTATGTGACAAAAGCAACATTTCAGAAAAGACAATATCCAAGAAGAATATGATATAACCTCATGTAACACTGGCGTTTTGTTTAAAAAAAAAAGTCCTTATCTCTTGGAGATACATGCTAAAATATTTATAGATGAAATGGTATGTTGTCTGGTATTTACTTCCAAATACTCTGGGTTGGGGATTTAGACCTAAGCAAGACTGGCTGTGTGTTAATAATTACTGAAGCTAAGTAATGGGTAAGGAAGGGGGACTCGTGGTATCATTCTCTCTAGTTTTGTAGATGTTTGAAAATTTTCATAATACAAATATGTCAAACAAAACAACAATCTGGTATCAAATCATGGCACTAACCCCAGGTTTTATTTCTAGAAGTAACACTATGGCCTAAAAGAATCTGTTTATAAGACTTACAAACTCATCATGTGGTCACATACTCACCAGTAATTGCCCCATTCAATCATAGTTCCTGGCTGCAAAGAGATTTGGATTTGGTTAGTTCTTCTGTGAAGAAATATGGAAATAACATTATGAAAAAATCAAATGACAAGACTAACTTAAAAATTAACTTTCAATAATGTGACATCTAACAGATAAAAACTGTAACAAAATAATATTATTCACCGTGTTCATACCTATCCCACAGTGGGAGTAATATTGTATGGCTTCATCTGAGAAGACAACATACAAAGTGGGAGTTAATTAAGTCATCCAATTATCGTTATGAAAACCATAGTTAGGCCCATCATGATTAAATTGTTGGTACCTATTCAGACTTTATTGTGAAATTTTTAAATAATTCAATTTAAGTAAACCTAACAAGGACATCACTTGATTTGTTTCCAGTATAATACTGAGTATTAGACCACAGAGATCTTACTGATATGTTATCACTTTAACTATGTTGCCATCTGGGCCTTTCTTTTTAGTCCTCATGTAGTAGGGAAATATCTAGAAAGTCATACAAATATTATTCCCCTTTCCTCTTACAGTGCTGTATAATGTATTCAATAGTCACACACTTACTAGTTGCTCTAGTTTAATGACAACAGATGCTATATAATGTACCTCGTCCTGCATTTTAGGTCTTTCCTCTTATGTATAAAGCTATAAAAAACAAATGAGCTTAACAAAGAGAAAGAATGAAAAAGAAAGAAGATTTAAAAAAAGGAAACGAGAGGAGAAGAACTGGACGGGGAGAAAACGAGCCAAACACACATCACAGAACATTCGCTCAGCGTCTGCTGTCCATTCAGCCTCAGGGGTGCACATCCTTCTGCACAGAAGCACAAGGGGACAGTTAACTCCTATTTCAGCGCTTACTCGGAGTTGATAAGATCTGAGTTCATATATATTCGGTCCTGACCGTGGGACAGGCTCGTTCCAGAAACTAAACTCCAACAGCAGTTGATTCTTCCTCGAGAGAAGCATGTTGCTTCTTGCCTTACGGAATTCTGCAAATTCCTTTGAGTGAACAAAGATGCTCGTGAAATCTCCTAATATTTATATGTCAACCCACTTTAGCAACATTTATGTTCGTCCTATAATAGAATATTATAAATAGGGTCCAGTTGGCCTGAGACAGTCCCAGTGCACATCTTGTTGAACCAGCATAATGACTACTAGTATTCCCTTTCACTCTCAAAAGGGTCCAAGTTTAGATATCAAACTACAGTCATCCTAATTATTCAAATGACAAAGTAAACAAATTTAATTTCCTATGTTTTTAGGTTCTTCTAATAGCATTTGACAGCATATTAAGACAGGTGACCATGGACACCTCAAAACATCAGATAATTCCAAAGCCATTTATATTGGTAATTCCCTGGTGGTCCAGTTGTTAGGACTCTGTATTTTCACTGCCAAGGGTGTGGTTTCAATCCCTGATCAGAGAACTAAGATCTCACAAACCTCACAGTGTGGCGGGGAAAAGAAAAAAAAGGAAAAAAAAAAAAGAAAAAAAAAACCCATTTATATATGGATGGGGAATCTACAGAAAAGATTTCATTTCCTAATAATGTATGACTGGTAGAATTTTCTCCATTAACATACACCTGTCAGTGAAGGGAAGGGGAGGACAGCAAAGTCAGCCCAAGGTGAAGAATATGTGGCTGTCAGTTCCTGAAGCAGATGTGTGTTAGGTAACCCAGGCTGACTTACTGGTTTCAAAGTTTCACCTTATCAGTTTCAAAGTACAACTGACTTTTACAATAAGAACTGTTATTTTAATAGTATTACAACTGGTTAGTCTATGTTTAAATACAACCTCAAGAGTCCAAATAATAGAGATTTCCCTGGTGGGGCAGTGGTTAAGACTCTGCACTCCCAATGCAGGGGGCCCGGGTTCGATCCCTGGTCGGGGAACTAGATTCCATATGCATGCTGCAACTAAGAGTTCACATGCCACAACTAAGGAGCCCATGTGCCACAACTAATGAGCCTGCCTACCACAACTAAGACCTGGCACAAGCAAATTTAAAAAAAAAAAAAAGAGTCTAAATAATAAAATTTTTATTACAGAAAACTAACAGTTTACTAATAAAAACTGATGACAGAAAAGTGTCATTTAATTCTGTAGTAACATCTATTATATCATTAGTCTTTTTCAAAATCATTACCTGATTTTCTCTGAGTTTACTCATAACCTCTGTGAGGGCTGGATAGCCGCCTTCATACCTCCAGAGGTGAACTGAAATATATATTAAAAGATAACATACATTTAGAGTCTCATGATACTCTTATCTTGAAAATATTCCAGATACGCATGGTGTTAACACAGTACAAAACTGTAATGTGTGTTGGCTTGAGTTATACCATAAAGTTTCAATAATAGATTCAAACACGAAAAACGATCAAAAGGGAGTTTTTGCAGAGATTTACTGGAGAAACTTCTTTAACCATAAAATTAGACTGAGACTTGGAAAACTTGATTATAAAAACAAGCATTAAGTTAAAAATCATTTAAGTAATGACAGTAAAGGCTTAAGGAACAAGTGTTTATTCCAAAGACTTCTGCTTCCTACCAGCTTGATCCTGCTCGCCATACCACGTGTTCCAAGTTCCCACCAAAGTACAAGGGTAATGTTTATCTTCATGAATCTTTGGCAACACCTCTTGACTTAAAGAGAAGAAAGAGCAACACCAATTAAACAACCAACAAAATTACACCAGATGGACAACACATGATCAGTAATAGGAAAAGGTCATCTACTCTATGTTCTGATAGCAGAATATATTTCTGATAAAAAGACGTGCAGAATTATCCTTTTAGCTGAATTCTGTTGTACTCTAATGTTCCACTTATCAGAAGCTTAGGTGACTGATACGCCAGCTATATAGAACAGTGGTAAGTAATACAAGTATATGGATAAAAACGATAAAGAGGAGACAAAGGTCCAAAAATTCCAGAAACTATGAGTCTATTATTTGCTGTTTCAGAAAAATTTTAAAAAGTATATACTTAGGAATGGTCATGTGTATAAAAGCTAACTTCTGCTGGTTCCAAAGATAGGAAAGATGAGAGGAATGGGAACAGCAGAAAAAGAACGTGGGAGAAGAAAGCAAGGGAAGAAAGTAATGTTGAGGATGGAGAAGACAGAAGTGGCCCAGGAGGCAGAGGAAGCAGGGCAGAGGACGAGTGGGCTTTAGGGAAGAAGATGGAGCCGCAACACAACACAGTCTGGAAGCAACCCCAACCCCAGTAATCCCAAAGGGCATCAAAGCGGCAAGGGAATCCAAATGAAAGAGACAACATGAAGCATAAATTAGTTTCTACTCAATTCAACCGGCTGAGGGGACTGGAAAGGTATTGCGTAATCCCACACCGCACACGCCACCCAGTTTGTTGCTGCAGATCGTGCACGGTCACAGCACTGTGTAAACTTAACGGAGGTATCAGAGCTGGCTCCACGGAAACCTCCTTACAGTACAGGTTCTAATGGACAGGGAAAGGCAAAGGGAAGAGGCATAACTGCATCAGACCAAGAGAAAAGCTAAAACCTGCACATTTTTTGAATAAAAAATTCTGATGAAAAAGTACAATACAGATCCAACAATGGATGCAAAAAGATATCAAGGGTTAGCAATGGAACCTGTTCACATTATTTGCTGACATCAAGTGATATTAAGCTAGTGATCACTACCTGATGTTGGGGCATCAGGACTGGGTGGCTATGACTAGTTAACAGAGAAAAGCTCTGAATGGTCTTATGTCAAATGTCTTTTTGACCCAGTACAATGACCAAATCACATATATTTTTTGAAGGGTAGCCTTTACTTTTATTTTTTAATTTTTTAATAACTTTTATTGAGATATAATTGACATACAATAAACTGCATGTGCCTTTACTTTTAAAATGAAGATCAGATATTGAATTTATCTGATGTATGACCCATGAATGTTCAGAAAAAACATGGGATTGATGGAAATCGGGGATGAGGAAAGATGGATTATGTTAGCAAAATGGAAATGGGTTTTCTTTTTGCCACATGACATGAGCAGGAAGTAAACAACCCAGCACTGGAGCTAGTGTGGCAGATGGAAGCCTGCACAGATGACCCAGGGGGCTGTACAGCAGGTAGTACTTGTACCCAGAACTTGATGGGTTGGGAAGAACCTCATTACTTGGGCCCCTAAAAACCAGGTAGGCACTCAGTCTTTATGTACTGGAAACAGGGAGCTGCTGAAAGTTTCAGAGAAAAGAAAAACAAACATGATGAATGAGAAAACAGAACTCAAGCAGATCAATTTGACAAACTTTTGGGTAATAGACTGCAGGATGGGGTAAAGGTACAGGTGCAGCTTCAAGCCCAGGAAAGTAGTCACAAAGGGCTACTTGGAAATGGGCCTCAACAGGCCTGGAGAGGGAAACAAACAAAGAGAAGCAAAATACACGTCAAATGAAGCATGCATAGCCCTGAGTGACTGACTAATCACATAAAACTAAGGAAAGAGTCAAATAAAACCATGGTGAGAGTCACACACGGGGAACCTGGAAGAGCAGGGTGATTCTACACGTTGAGTTTGAAGTGAGAACATGACTAGATGGCCAGGAATCTGAGACAGGAAAGGAAGTGAAACAAACAGGACAGGAAAGGTAACCCAGAGAAACATCAGCATACAGAAAAATTTCATTTTATGAGGTGAGATTTAGAAAAAAGCATTTGCTTTGTTTTTAGGGCATTTTTAAAATAAAGAGGACTCTGCTGAGGTGAACGAGAAACTCAACACTAATGTTACATTTCACGAACCACCTCCAAAAATAAAACAACAAAAGATTTTTTGGTTCTGAAAGTTACGTGGATTCTGGTAACAAAATCATTTGCTTTCCCATGAAAGCAGCAGATATGAAAGGTTAAAAACAAAGCTTTAAATTATATTTGTGGACAACTGATCATTAAAATGCGATTTCTATTAACCTAAGAACTAATGCACTTAATTCTCTTTGGCCTTAAAGTTTCCATATTCTATAAGAACACATGGCTTTCATGTCATATCAGAATCTGCTGAAGGGACTCGAATCCTGGTGGATGGAAGACTTGCGAAGAAATGGCAGCTCTACTGAAATCTATATAGGGCTCTCACATGGCAGTGTTACTTAGGAGCAAAACTGGAAACAGTGGAGGTCCCAGGAATGTGAATTCTAACATAACACTCAGAACTGTCCAGAGATGGAGTGTAGGAATGTATTTAAGCGAAGCGTCAGGAAGGGCTGTAGAAAGGACTCAGGCACTGGATTAAGTAGCTGGGCTAGACCGCCTTGCAAGGTTCCTTCCAAGCTGAACAGTCTAGTGACAGCCTATGTGAGGACTTAACTGAATGAGCACTTAAAATCAAAACACCCTTGGTAACCCCACACAGAGCTCAACTTAAAAGCCTTTCAATATTCAGCTTTAAGAAGAGGTGTGAAAGTCCTCGCTCTGCTAGCAAGGGTTAGCGTAACCAACAAATATTAAAATCATTATTTTTCCCCAAGTAAAGGATAGTTTGGTATACACACCAAATTTTGTTGTATGCTTCTAGGCATTCCGGTTTAACATTGTGAACTGAAACAAAAGAAAATTCAACGATAAACTTATGAACAAAGGGAAAAAAGTCAACTATGAAGATAGCAAACCTATGACTCACACTGTAATTTGTACAGACTGCTTGTTTCCTTTTTGGCTAGGAGATTAGAGTGAGCATCTTTCCTTGGATCAACTTTCCGGACAAATAAGGATTTTAACCAGCTGTCCTCTCGAGGTCTGTTATTGGAAGACGCCAATTTCCTATGGAATAACAAATGCAAAAATTTGAGTTTAATCAGAGGTTCAAAGATTTCAGGGTCTTCAGGTTGTGTCACGTAGTGCATCATTTTCAGACACTCATCAGTCTGTTCAGCAAACGCCTTGAACACACATTCTAGGCACTGTTCTAGAACCCGGGATATCACATGTCCACTTTCCATGCCAACAGCGTGCACTCGGAACACAGGAGCACAATGAGAGAGAAGCGCTGTGAGGAGAGTTCTCACATGCACCACTGCAAGTTCCGCCATGTGTTCTTCCCTCCTCCAAGGAAATTTTCAACACAGAAAAAACATACATGGAAACCTAGGATAGTCAAATTCACAGGGAAAGAAAGCAGAATGGTGGTTGCCAGGAGCGGAGGGGAGCAGAGAATGGGGGGCTACTATTTAATGGGTACAGAGTTTCAGCTGGGGAAGATGAAAAGGTTCTAGAGGTGGATGGTGGTGATGGTTGTACAACAATGTGAATGTACTTAACGCCATTGAATTGTACACTTAAAAATGGCAAATTTTATATTATATGTGCTTTACCACAATAAAAAAATGTAAAAAGAAATATACTGAGAAAGTGAAAGGAATTCTTTCCTTAAAAACATTATTTTACCCCCAAACTAAATTAACCTTAGAATCAAGATTTTTAACTGAAAAAACCTAATACAGACTTCATTAACGTATAAATAATTTGCTTGTTTTCATCTTATAACTAAATTCTTACTATGCACACTGTCAGAAAGTGAGGATCGATTTGACTTAAGTAACAAACTACACTTCACCTGTGAAATTTTAAGTGCATGTCTAACTCACGAGTGGGATCACAAATTTGTGTGACCTCCCTAGAGGGTAGTGTGGCATTATCTACAGCAAAATTAAAACTGTCTTGGCCTTTCGGCCTAAGAGTTGCACTTGTAGTATGTCCTATGGGCAGCTATATTTAGACAAGCGCACACAGCTGAATGTGTGTGAGCATTCCTTACCGCTTTGCTTCCAGGTTGTTCCTGGTACAGGCCATGTGGAACCCATTAATGGAGACTGGTCAAATAAATCAAGGCAGATCCAAAGTCAGAACAGAGTGCAATCAGTACGAAGAATGAGGTAGATCTGCACACACTGGTATGCTGGTATCTCTGAGATGAGTTACACGGAAAAGCAGGCCCAGAACAGTATCATAAATACACACACAAAGTGAACTGCTAACAGTGAGGACAGCTGGGGACTGTGACTGGGCTTGGAGTGGGAGGAGAGTTTTCCTTTTCGTTGTATAACCTTCTGACTCTCGAAGAGTTTCCCATATACATATATTATTTTTATACTTAAAATTAGCTAAAATATCTAAAAGTGCATGTTTAGAAACTCCTTTATGGGTAAGGTATATAGGTGTACATAACCTGAGCACAAGATTTTAAAAATTAGAGCCTGGTTGAGACTCATCCTCTTCCTAACTTCACACAACCACAATCAAATGACAAACCGCGTCCCTCCACCTTCCCCACTTTAGTTCACGCACAGTAAAATGACTCTTTTTTGGACATACTGTTCTATGAGTTTTGACAAATGTGTAAAGCCATGGAACCACCACCATAGGAGGACAATTCCTTCGCTCCCTAAAATGCCTCCTTTTGTAATCAACCCTTCGCCCAACTCCTAGCAACCACTGACAGTGTGCCTTCTGCAGAATGTCTCATATATGGAATCACACAGAATGTAGCCGTTTGCGTCTGCCCATCCTTTCTGCATGACCGCTTTCATGCTGATGACCACTGTCTCTGGCAGGGCTATCACGGCATACTCTTTATTGTTTTGATCTTTAATTCATGTACACATAAATGATCTTTTCTGCCCTTTGCTAGATCATGCCAACAGCAGTAACCTGCTGGGATTCCAAATGGCCAATATAAATGATCAGATCTTATCCAGTGTTTCAAAACAAGGTCGGGATACTGACAGGCCAGCGTGAGCCTTTTCTGGGGGATCTCTTGGAAACACTCGATGTTTTCCTACAGACCACTTTCAGTCTGCTTAGCAGGCCTGCTTAAGAACGCAGACACCACAAAGCACATAGAGGTGGAAAAGAGACCGTGACCCCAGGTGTTAAGGAAGGGGAGTTTAAACAAGAGGCAAGAAAAGCTCGCATGAGATGCAAATTCCCCAATGCCTCATGAGATGAACGTGTGGATTCCACATTACTACAAACTCCTATTCTTATTCAACTATGGTGCTTTAGAAAAAACAGAACTCTAAATTTCACTTGTTACATTGGCAGCCTTTTTCTTTTTTTGCTTAAAAAATCAACTTGCTGCTTTTATGAACAAACATTACAGAACACTTTTCTCCCCATATGATTTTTTTTTAATTTAAAAACCAATTCATAGGATATTATCACAAATAGCTAGAAACTAGATAAAAAGCCTTTTTTTTGACTGATGGAGCTTACAAATACACCAACATAAAATATACAAATATAAAATTAACAATAAAATGTTTTCTATAAATGCAGTAATGATCAAGAAATAGAAAAGCATTTTTTCAAATCTTTTAAGATTAAAAAGCAGCAAGCTCATATTAAATAAGCAAAATAACAAGTTAATACCAGTACACGCAATTTTTCTTACGTAAGTGCACAGGACACAAATATATAGTCCTAAGTGGCATTTGTAAAAAGAAGTTGGTGGACACAGGGGAGGGTGGGATGAATCGAGAGAGTAGCACTGACATATATACACTACCATGTGTAAAACAGATAGCTAGTGGGAAGCTGTGGTATAGCACAGGGATATCAGCTCTGTGCTTTGTGAAGACCTAGAGAGGTGAGATGGGAAGGGTGGGAGGGAGGCTCATGAGGGAGGGGATATAGGTATACATATAGCTGATTCACTTTGTTGTACAGCAGAAACTAACACAACACTGTAAAGCAATTATAATCCAATAAAGATATAAAAAAAGAAAAAAAAGAAGTTGGAAATTCTTCCGTTTTGCTTTTATTATGTGTTAAAATTCCTTAGAATTAAGAAAAGTATTAACGGTGATATCCCTGAAGGAAGGATGGAGAGTTAAAAGCAGAAGAGACACCGCTTTCCTCATATAATCTCTGTATTGACTATGTTTTCTACTCTTGTATATTTTTAAGCATATGTTTAACCCCTAGTAAATATGGTTAAAGCACTTAGGACAGCATCTGACTAATGGTGAGATATTTAAAAATTGTTTTTAAAACTACTTAAAAAAACTTTTAAAATGAAATTATATACAAAAACTATTAGCTCTTTAGCAAAAATCAAAATCATATGCTATTTGTCTCTGTTTTCAATTCACTCTTTGATTATATAAATAAACTAATTCTGAAGAAGGCAATTCTCCAAATGAATCACAGTAAGATTTATTTCAATAAAAATAAAAACATTTTGTGAATTTGTTTAAAGTATTTTATTTTTTTTGGCCACATCATGTGGCTTGTGGGATCTTAGTTCCCTGACCAGGGACTGAACCCAGGCCCTTGGTGGTGAAAGTGCTGAGTCCTAACCACTGGACCACCTGGGAATTCCTGTGTTTGAAGTATTTTAAACACACCATGTTTTGGGATATTTGCTTAAATAGTGAAGCAAAATGGCAAGCATACAGAATTAGTGATATGTAAAGTAGAAAGTTTTAAGATTTTTTAAATGGGACTGTATAGTTCCTGTTTTTTTTTTTAAATTTCAGATTTTAAATTTACTAAACAGAAATTGTGTTTAAAACTTTTTTTTTTTGGTTAAATAAATTTTAAGAGTTTAGGAATAACAATTATGAATAACTAGGAAAAGGGTACAATGGAAGTTCCTAAAAATATCAGCACTAAGGAATTTCATTAAGAAATACTCACATGCACAAAAATACTCACCAAAGCAATCACTACCAATAGCTCTTAATGAACCCTTTCAGAAGTGCACAGACAAGCATACACCACGTGCACACATATTGGTATTTAATTCCTATGGCATTTAATACTTTACAAAATAAGAGCACATAATGAAGAATTACTGACAGACTAAATCTGGAAGGGAAAAAAATTCCAAAGTAATTCTTCTCTTCCTCCTTAGAATTTAAGGGGATTACAAATTAATAAACACATACTTTCTGTTAGGCACCGGATTAGGCAGTTTGTCTATCTCTTCTCACTTAATCCCTGGAACAAACTAGCAAGGTAGGTATTATCGAATTTTAAGGATTGGCTCACAGAGGTTATTACACAACCTGAGCTAAGAAGCGGCAAGATAAAAATATGAACCCAGATCTAATAATAAAAGTCAAAATATTTTCACTAATAAGGGATGCCTCCTCCCCGCCCCCCCCCCCCCCAAGCCTCCCCAAGTGAGCATTTGTTCCAGATTTTAATACCAAAGGGATTTACTTTAGGATGGGTAAAATGAGGTAAGGGATATGACAACACTTGGTAAACTAAAGATTAACTTAAGAAATAGTCAACATCACGGGATAGGCACAAGACCTGAGAGCTGTTTACGGGTCAAAGTTGGGTAGCAATTGTCTTGACAAATGAAAACCAGTGTGGCCCAGCACAGCCCCAGTTGACTGTCGAACTCTGAAATCTTTTGACTGGCATGTGACCTAAGCTGCCTCACATGCCCAGTCCATCTCACTGTCCAAGCTGAATCATGGAAAGGGGTAGGAGCAGCCATAGCAACAGCTGTCAGGGTGATAAAACCCGAGCTGGGCCAGGGTGCTTTACTGACAGTGACGAACACTGCAACCGCCGTTATAACATATGTGCTGGGTGGCACTTTACAGAGGCTGAGGTAGAGGGCAGCACATCCTACAAGACATTAGATTTTAAATAGAATAAGTATTATGTGCCTGGCTTGATGGATACAAAGATGAACAGATGCCTTGCCTGCCCAGTCTCATGGGAAAAACCCATCAGTAAAACAGCCGGAGTGGTCAAGGACACTGTGGACTCATGCACTGTGGGAACTCGAGGGAATGAACCATCTTGGCCTTGGCCTGCAAGGAGCGAGAGGGACTCCAGTGGAGACATTCCAGCTCTGTCTTGGAGGACAAGCAAGACAGGTGGACAAAACCAGTGATAATTCCAGTCAAAGGGAACAACGTGTCCAGGGGCATGGAGTCGTGAAGCTGTGGCGCATATTTCTGGAACAGCAAAGTGTTCAGGGAGGCAACAGAACAGGGTATGGGAGGACAGTGAGAGGCGTAAAGGGAGAGCAAGGGGGGCAGGGGGGCTGGGCTCCCACACACCAAGCCTGTCAGCTGGACTTTATCCTGTATACGGGGCGCTGCCAGCAAGTTTTCAGAAAAGATCTAGGTGTACAAAGCAGCCTGGCAGTGGTGTGGCAGGTGGATTGCAGCAGGAAAGGCAGGGAGCATGGCTCCTGGGCTCCTGGCTGCCCAGCCCAGCAGTACCAAGCACACCGGAGGCATCTGATACTCACTGGATGAACCAAAGGATGGTCCTGGGTTAAGAAGATGGCAGGAGCGATGAGGGGGAAGGATTAGATTCAAAAGATACACCTGAGGTGAAGAGGAGACACGGGTCCTGATTAGGTGTGGAAGACAGTGTTTTGGTTTAGTTGGGGCAAATTACAGAAGGGAAATACGTTTAATGTGGAGACCACAGGATGAGGTAATGGGCTTTGGTCATCTGAGCACTAAATATCCACCGACTGTGCACTGTGCATGCCACGCACTGGGCCAGGCTGAGGCTACAAAGAGGAATAAACCTGCCCTGAGTTCACAGGGCTCGGTTTGCTGGTGGAAGCAGACAGACCAACATGATCACAGCCCAATGGAAGAGGAGCCCCTCCATGGAGACACAGCTGGTGGGTGTGGCGGGGGTGGGGCAGAGGAAGTGGGGTCTAGGTCAGCCTGAGGGAGACATGAACCAACTGTCTGAAGAGGCACTTGTTGAGCTGAGGACTTGAAAGATGAGCAGCTTGTCGGGTTGCTGCCCACGGGAGGAAGGACATTCTCGGAAGCAGAATTCCAGCAGCCAAAGCCAGGAGTGTGAATACGGCAGAGGTGAGGGGAGAGGGGAGGCTGAAGGGCCTGATCCAGAGAAAAGTCTTGCCTTAAAGCAGGAGCTACTATAATTCTATAATATCTAACATCCACTCCATTTTAAAATGTCCCTAACATGTTTTTTAGAGTTTTTCTTGGTAGAGGTGGGGTGGAAAGGAAGAGGGATTAGGATCCAGTCAAGGTTCACATCACAAAGATCTTTCTAGTAGGAAAATGTCCTGCTCAGAATTCTCTAGCTGTCCCCCTCACCAATGGCCTCAAGTCCACACTCGCCATAGGAATCAGAGTTGAGTCAGGGGAGCAGTGATGCAGAGGCAGAGACATGCCGGAGGCAGAACGAACAGAGTTGGCAACTGACTAGCTGGGTGGGAGCAGGAGGGGAAGAGCTTGGGGAAGACCTTCTGGTTTCTGGCCTGGACCGCTAAAGGCAAGATGTTCCATTACTGGGGAGAGAGGACCCGGGAGGAACAAGCAGGCTTTGCAGGAGGAAGATGGGTTAAGTTCTGGGTACACGGTCATTTCCAGCGCCGGGGGACACTGGTGCAATGTTCAGTAAACAACAGCTTAGCAGAGGGCCTGGTGCTGAGCAGAGCTAAGATGTGTTGGCAAATAAGCCTCCCTAACACTTCCTACCCCCCTCTGAAACCACTCTCGCAAGGTCACCCACAACACCCCTGTTGGTAAGTGAAGTTTTCTTCCATCACCTTACTTAACCTTTCAGCCGTATGTGGCACAGCTGAACCCCTCCCTCTTTGAAATACTGCCCCCAGGGCACTGACCCATAATGACCTTCCCGGAGCTGCCCCTTCCGGCTCCCTTGCTGCCTCTCCTTCCTGTATCCAGCCTGTAAATATGCATCCAGCCCAGGGCCTGTTTCTCAGCTCTTTCTCTATCCACACTCCTCAAGCAGACCTCACCCATTCTCACAGTTTAAAAGAGCATTTTATTATGAAAAATTTCAAAGACAGTATAGTATACTGAAACCCATGGATCTATTAACATTTTGCATTCCTATATGCTGACAACTCCCAAATGCTGTCCCAGCATCTCCTTGGGGGAGTCATATAGGTCCAGTAGGCCAACTGCTTACTGGGCCTTTCTATTTGAATAGCTCACAGCCATCTCAAACTTCACCAGGTTCAAAACTGCCCTGGATCCTCCCCCTCCCCACCCCACACCTGTTTCTCCTTCTCTGAATGACTAGCAAGCATCGTGTGCCTTATTCACTGATGCCTCCCAAAAGCACCTGGCATGTGGTGGGCACCTTCACCTTTGAAACACACCGCTCCCCGTAAATGGCACCAGCATCTGCCCAGTGGGCCACCACCCGGATTCTGTCCCCTTTTCAAAGTCAGACTGATCTTTTAAAAACGTAAGTCAGACCATGTCACACTACAGTGTGTATCTTTAAATATCTTCCACGGCTCTCAGAATAAAATCCAAGCTCTCTCAATGGCTTGTAGGGCCTAGAATTTTCCGGCCCCTGCTCCTCGTCACCTGTCCTCTGTCTCCCCTTCACTCGTGCTCCTAGATTTTTCTAGGGTTTTCCAGCCTGCCTGACTCCTCCCATTCAGGGCTTTCATGCCTACAGACCCTTCGGGTCTCAACTTATGTCACCTTCTCAGAGAGGCGGTTCATGACCTCATGTGGGAGGTTCCTTCATTCTCCCATGGTACCCACCTCTCAATCTGTAAGGCTACATGGGTTTTCATCTCTGCCATGGCTTCCTGGGGAGAGTGACCATGGCTATTATGCTCAGGTCCATAGGGCTCAGATGACATCGTATCCATTCAATATTTGATAGAATTAATCAGTTAACCGGGTATAGATTGAGTCTTAAAGAACACCTACAGTTAAGAAAGACTAGAGCCCAGGAAGGAGTGAGCAGTCAGAAGGTACAGGGGACCTTGTATGGAGACAAGGACTCCAGTGTCAAGAGCATGTGGCCCCAGCAGGAAGTGGGGATACTGGGCACACCTGGGTCCAAATCTCCAGTTTATAGCTTCAAGTGACCTTGGGCACTTTCGGTGAACACCCTCAGTCTCAGCTGTCTTTTTTGAAAGGAAGAAAATATCAATTTCATGGGTTTTTATCACCTATGTGAAAAAATAAAGCAACAGTAGACACTTAATAACAGAATAAAAATAAAAGGAGGTTGATCTGTGAATCAACTTGGAAACATAAATATCAAATTTTGAAACACAAGTTGAGCATCAGTCCTAGGAAGGACACTGGCCCCAAGCCGGACAAAGCTGGGTTCAAATTCAAATGCCTTTTCCAGCCATGTATCTCAAGCCCTTTGAGGTTCCTTCTCATCTCTAAAATGCAGATCCTATTACTTACTTCTTAAGATTGCTACTAGGATTACATTAACTAAGCCGTATCAGTATAAAGCTGGCCCGTATTAACAGTTTAGCAAACAGGTAGTTCGTTCCCTCTTTCCATTTTCAACTGCCAACAGTATTGTCTACAGGCTCATTATTTAATTAAACACAAACAAAAAGAGCAAATTTAAGTTACCCAACGTAAAGAAACCGAGAAAGCAAATCGACGTGTTAGTTAGCATGGGCTTTGGTTTTTCAATTTGGAAAATGGGACACGGCTATGTCAGGGCTGGATTCAGAAAACCAAATATTTAATCCAATGAGGTTCGGAAAAAAGTTTAAACACGAGCCAACGTCTCCTTACAGTGCTGAGAACCGTACACACTTTTTGACCCGCTACCTACTTCTAAATGCGAGTCAACGACTGTTCTTAGGGCTGACACCTCTTCACTACTCCCCCGGCCTCTCCACTGAGGGCTCACCGGGGACGATACGTTATTTTATTTCTCCCTCACAACCACCCAGGAGGTGAGGGCATCTCTACTGCCATCTGCGGATGCAGGCACTGAGGCTCTGCGCGGGCGACCAGCGTTTCCAGACGGCCCGGTGGCAGCCCCGCGGGCCAAGTTCAGGGCCTGCGGCCGCAGCCACGCGCCCGCCGCTCGGCCACCACTCCGGGTCGCGCCGGGTCAAGGTCCTGTGGGCCAGGCCGGCTCGGCGCGCGGACGTGGCTTCGGAGCCGAGCGTCGTTCGCGCCGTGACCTTGAGCCCGGCTGGCCGGGCAGGCGGGCGGGCAGGCGCTCCGACCCCGCTAAGGCTCCGGCTCGCCCCGCCGAGGCCCCGGTCCCGCCACCCCGCAGAGCCCGGGCGGCCCTGCCCTGTGGAAGCGCGCCCCGGCCGGGGCGGAGACCCGCGCCGGGGACCCCGCGCCCTCCGCGCCGCCGGCGGCCCCTCCCCGGTCGCTCCCGGAAAGGGCGGCGCTGCTCACCGGAGCCCGGGCAGGAGGCCGCAGGGGCAGGCCCGCCGCAGGAAGCCGCCGGCCGAGGCCGCTCCGCCGGCGCGCAGCACTCGCGCCGCCATCTTGCCCCGGCGCCTCGGCTCCCACCGCCCGGGCCGCCGCTGACGCCGCCGCCGCCGCCGCCGCCGCCGCGACCCCTCCCCCGGCCGGGCCTGCCGAGGCGGGGGCGGGGCAGGGCGGGGCGGGGCGCGCGGCCGCTGCAGTGCGGGGCGCGGCCGCCAGGGGGAGCGGGGCGCGCGGTGGTCGCGTCCGCGGTGCGTCCGGGAGGCGGGGTTCCGCAGCTGCGGAAAAGGAGCGGGAAACCCGGAGAGGAATCGATTTTGATACTTTGAGCTCCAGCAAAAGGAGCTCGGTGCCTAGCAAGGGGTGCGCCCAAGGAACAAGGGCAAGGCTTGAAGGCACCTGGAGAGACCCACAAGGAGAGCGTAACACAAGGAGGGGAATCCCGGACCTGGGGTGCGTAGCTGGCGGGTGGGCTTCTCCCCGAATACCTTTTTGGAGTTGACTCCGTGTAAATATATTGCCTTTTCAAAAATAAATTACTCTGTAATAAAAGCATTCTGGATGGAAGCACACTCAGGTTCTCTCGTGGTTTCCAGACTCCGTTGTTCCCGTTGATTTCAGCACCGGAGGGCTGGGCCCCATCCCCGCCCTTGAGCCTTCCCAGTCTGGTGGGGCTGGATGTGAAATGACTGGAGTGTCAAGTGTTGAAATGGAGAGATGGGGACACAGACGAGAGAGCCTGTGGAGGATAGACCCTGGGGAGCTGGCACGATAGCTCAGTCCCAAGGGAAGGAGTTGACCCGTGGAAGAAGGGAGGACTACTCCGGGCCAAGGAAACAGCTTAGACAAAGGCGTGGGTTAGGATGGCACTGTTTGGGGAAACTGTATCCTGTGGTAAGATAGAAGAGCCACACATGTACTCATGAAACCAACCAAGGCCAGGCGGGCAGAAAGGGAGTTAGACAGTTAGAAAAGGGCGAGAAACAGGGAGCCTCCCCAGCCACCAAGGGGAGCATTTCAGGATTGGGGAGCTGGGAGGTCTCTGCTTGGGGGGGGGGGGGGGCGGGGCGGGGCAGGAACTGGGCTTGCGGGCTGAGGGGTTCTCTGAAGCTGGTAATCTTGGAGGTGAAGGAAGGGAGAGGGGGCTCCAGGGGTGCAGGAGTTTTTCTGACTGGAGCAATGCTTGAACATGTTCATATGGCAAGGAGCCACCGGGGGGACACAGGTGGATCAGGTGGATGGACGAGTGGCAACAAGGACCTGCCCCAGACCAGGGAGAGGCATCTGGTGGAAAGCAGCCAGTGGAAAGGAGGCCCAGGCGCACAGGGACCGGAGGCCAGAGGCTGTGTGGCTGAGGGAATTCCTGATCTCAACTGGCTTATGCTTCATGAGGTCAAAGAGGCTGGAGAGACCCAAAAGGGAAGCTGGAGTGGGCTCTCCCCAGGGCAGAAAGGACACGGCCCCATCCTGCACCATGGGAGGCAGGGCCTCTTCAAGCCAGTGGTGTCGATGTAAATTTCTCACATATTCCCCCGATTTCTCAGCTCTATTTCAGGAGACAAGTGCTTTCAAATCTATTTTCCTGAAATGTTAACTTCGTAGGCATTTCTTTGCAGGTCTGGCTTTTGTGTTTAGTATTAGGCCACTCATTCTGCACTCTTCTCTCCTCTATCATTTTGCTCTGAAGTTCCATTAGCCCAATGCTTTTTACTGCAGGGAAGGAGGTACTCTTATTTCACAGGTGTGTGGCTTAGGTTACAACATCATAGGATAAACATGGGGCATCTTCCTGGAGGATAACTTTTACACCAAGATTTTCAGGAAAAGTATCTATGTTAAGATAAAAATCATACATTAGAGTATATGTGAGCATTTAAAATATTTGAGCTTTTAGAGATGGCTTGCACAGGATACTGGTCCCCTCCAGGAAAACCGGTACCGCATAGCTGCCCCTAGGTAGACAGTCTAAGATGCCTCCCTTTGGCTCACCCTCCCTGAGAGTTCTACTTTGGAACACCATTTCTCTAACCTCTTTTCATCTTCCCTGCCTAACTGAGTTTATGTCTTAGGACCAATCTTTGAAAAGGTCACTATCTCCCTATCTCCAATCTTTCCCATTCCAGTCTATTCCTGACACAGATATTACTCTACTGAAATATGAATCTAATGATATCACTCTTTAAAACATTAAATAAGCCACCACCAGTTATACTTCCTGTCTATTTCTCTACTTGAGTCCACCCTGTTCAGTGTCCCAGCAGTGCTCAGCGCTTCCAAAACCCCTTGGTTATGATCCTTCCTCTCATCCTTCAAGGACTTTACATTCTCTTCCTCTGCCTGGAATGCCCTTTCCACACGCCTCGCGCACTAACCTGGAGACTCTTGCTTCAAGATTCAGTTCTAGCATTCTCTCATTTTTTTCTGGAAAGTTACCCTAATTTCTCCCCCACCCATGTGCTTCTGTGTTTACCATGAAGATACCTGTGCATACCTGCCCAGGAGATTATTAAGCCCTGGGGGGGGGGGAGCAGTGCCTGTGGTTATTGCGCAAACCCTGTGCTTGTACAATACATGTATTTGTTGAGGTTAAATATGCATATTTGTTGAGGCTGAAATATACTCCAAGTCCCTTCTGGGAGCCAGAAACCTGAAATATATAGCTCAGTGTTTTATCACATCAAAATCTAAGTTATCACAGTTTATCAATGAACAGCAATAAAACTCTGAAACTCTCTAACTCAAATGCATGTGTGAGAAACTCTACAACTTCACCAATGTATCAGATTTTAAGAACTCACTCCTACTGAATCTAGCCTAGGATACAGGATAAAAGAAAAGTGACAGAATTTTAGTTTTATCTTCTATGTGTCAACATTCTTATTAATTCAGACTTTAATCTGATAAAGTCTGACCCAGGCATGTTAATTGTTTCCATTTGGAATTGGTTAAATCAGAGAAAAACTTAATTTCGAATACATACTATCAAAAATATTCACTTAATGTGGTCTTATCTGTTTATGATATCAAAAGGTTTTCTTCTCCCAAAATAAAAGTTCTAAGATAAATCCCAGATTCCTTTGAATGAAAAAAAAAAACACACCTTCTAAAACAGTGAACTTACAAAACAATGCAGTGGATTGCTAGGCACACTTATTGTAACAGGAAAGTATGTTCGCCAAGAAGGAAATTTGAAACACGACCATAAACCTTTATGAAAAATTATAACAAGGCCTTTACTTCATTTACTTTTAGCTATTTCATAAATACCAGAAAAGAAACTGGACGGTTTGTGAGGAAACTTAGAAAAATTTTTCCATAAAGCAAACTTAGAAATCCTTCCCTTTTGGCTCCGTTTTCCGATCCTCCTTCACTGTGTTGAAGAGAGATCGAGTTTTTCCAGGTTTTTGGTTAGGTGGGTGGTTTCCAGACTGACTGGACTCTCCAGGTAGGTGGTTCCTGCACAGCGCTTTCCAGTCACTGGATCTATGACTTGTCCAACTTTGAAAATGATCTCAGCCAGTTCATGCTTCACGTGCTTTGTTCTTGGGACAGGCAGAGCTTTGAGAAGCACAATATCCCCAATGGTGCACTGCTGGAGAGCATCGTGGGCAAAGTAGGTTTTTCGCTTATTAAAATACTGTTGAGAGAAGGAAGAAACAAATCAGTAGTTCCCACTGTGCTCTGGCAATGCAGTATGGAATCTGAAAAAGGAATGCACAGAAAGCAAGCTGGGACTTGGGGAAAAAAATAGATAACATACTTACAGAGGCTTCTAATACAAAAATAAGCTGCTTAATTTCTGGAGAATGGCAGTGACTTTCCCAGAACTGAGTCCTGTCCAGCGCTCTCCTGCCTATTTCCTACAGTACTCTTGCTCTAACAATTACCACCCTTTTCTACACTAAACTCTTCCTTCCCAGCAGAACCTTCTCTCCAGCCTGAAAAACACAGTATCTCCATTAGCTGTATGATTTGGGACAAGTCACTTAACTACTCCAAACTTAGTTTTTGTTTTTCTGTTCCACCATAAAATGAGGCTCCAATACCTGTACCTCTAAAGTTATCAAGAGAATGAAACATTATCATGTACATAAAGCACTCAGCTTCATGCCTCACTTAAAGTATTGCAAACAAGCCACAGATGAGAGCTAGAACCATCCATTCCTCAAGACGACCCTGCCACAGTAGGCAGTCCCATTTAACAGATGAGAAAAACAAGTTCAAGGGGGTTAAGTCATGCGCACGGCTAGTAAACAATAGCTAGTACTCAAACCAAGGCCTCCTGGTTTGAAGGCCAATGATCATGCAATTACTCTTCAGCTCACTCCTGTGGTTTTGTTTTTGTTTTTGCTTTGGGATCAAGCCATTTCATTGAGAGGCTCTGAGGGGGAGTCCAAGGGTTAGAAGGACAATGAGATCCCATGTCCCTCTCTTCGCTGGGATCTCCCCAGCTTCACAAGACCCTGAAAGGGCTCCTGTGTTTTTGATCCTAGGTAACAAATAGCATTTGTACCTACCTGCGTGCCCAACCTTGCATGCAGAAACACCCCTGGCACGTCCCTCTCCCTCGCACACCTACCAAATCAAGGATTCTGTCCCTTCTTTACTGAAACCTACTGTTTCCACCCCATCCCCAGTGCTCCCAGGACTGTTCAGTTCCTTATCATTTCCATCCTAGACATCTGCAATAACCTCCTTACCCATTTCCTTACCTTCAGTCCTCAACCCTATCTCTGTTTCCTTTGCTTATACGATGAGATCCAAAATACAACACAAAAGACCCCTCACACTCCAGCTCCAAATGTTCTCATGTTCATTCAACAACAGTGTCTACTTAGTGCCAAGCTCTGGGCTCAACCTTGCCGAACCACTCGCTGCTCCAACAGAATGTCATGCCCTTTCATGTGTAAGAAATTAATAAACAGAAACCTCAGTTAAACAGAGTCAGGAGACCAGCAGGGGACTCTCACATCCTGTGATGATAACAGAGCTCAACAGGAAGAAAGATCTCTTCTTCTATCCTGGCAACAATTCAGCCAGTTAAAAATCAGGGACTCTTTACCATCCCCTCCCAACTTCTTTTCCCTTCTGTAAAAGCACTCTCCTCTCTAGTCACCTCTCCACTTTTGTGGGGGACTTGCACGTGGCTCACCATGGTTGCAGACCCTGAATTGCAATTCTCTGCTGATCCCGAATAAACCCATTTTTGCTGCAGAAATAACTGGCAGCCTATTTGTTTTAGGTAAAAACATGGCTAAAAGAACTTCCACAAACTATTCATGATGGCCGGAATGACTCCCCCTACTCCTCCTGCCCCTCACCTGGTCCCCTAGATAAAATCCTTTTGGAGATTCAGCTCAAATGTCTTATATAATCAAGAATGTTGCCTTCAGCAACCTGGGAAGTAAGAATGAGGAGTCTTCTGCTCCTTTGCACATACAGTGACTACAGCATTTATCAGACTGAACTGAAATTAACTCTGTGTGTCTCTAAAATGTGAATGTGGACCATGATTAATTCACTTTGTTATACCCACAGACCAGCACAATGCTTGGTGTACAGCAGATGCTCAGTGCATTTTTACTGACAGGGAAGTGTTTTTCTGCTCAGAACCCAGAATACGTTGGTGATTTCTCAATGCCATCTGAAAAGAGAAATATTCCTTACCTTTAATAAATAGGGATCCAAAACAAGTCTGGTCACTCTCACTTTAGCAGTTTTTTGCATTGCTGTCCCAATCACCTTCCCCACAATCCATTTGGCATGGACAGATGAACGAACTACTGACATTATGTGGCTCTGGTCACCTGAAAACAAATTCCAAAGTTCAATATTCTGATGGTTGCGACTTGCCAAATGAATTTTGTCACTAGAACTGTCCAAGTTCAGAAACAGCTTTTGTTGGCCTTCTGGAATCACCACTTTAGAGCTGCTTACACGTTTCACTATTTCCTTAACTACCCAACCTCCCATCTTTATATTGTTTACAAAGCTGTAATTTTAGTCTCTCTAAGCCTCAGTTTCCCCCTCTGCAAAATGGGAATAACAACAAAGCTTACTCACAGGAGTGCTTTTAAGACTTAACCTATAAGGCGCCCCCGACAGCGCGAATAAACGCTGGCCTTTACTGGCGTCCGTACTGCTTTCCATCCCGCTGGGTTGCCTCTCCCGAGAGGCTCACCGCCCGGCTACTTGGGGCGCGCAAGGCCGACGCGGAGCGGCCGTGGCGTCCCCCCCTACCGGAGACCTTGACTTGGCATTGCTTTCGAGATCAATTAATACTGAGTCCATGCCGCCCAGCCTGAGGAAGGCTGGGAGTGATTGACCCCTTCGCCCCTAAAACCCCGAGGCCGAGTGACTCGACTCGCCTCGCCTGGAGGGCTCCCACGCCGCGGCGCTTCGGGTTCCGGAATCCACCCACTCCTGCAGCTGCGCGCGGCCAGCGCTCACCTGCCGCCTCCACTGTTCTGGCGCACGCCTGGCCGAGCGCCGACCGAACCGTGATGGCGTCATGTCGCACGCAGGTAGCTCCGCCCCGGACCGCCCTTTCATTGGCCGCGAGTCCCCTCAGTCGTGGGCGGGGTTAAAGGCAGGGCTCCGCCCACTCCCCCTTAAAAGGAGCCGCGGGCCCCGGCTCAACCGGAGATAGGGATTTTCGGTTTCCGCACCCGCCAGGCGGCGAGAGCGTTGGGATTCGGCCTTTCCTTAATCTGTTCCACTTGGTTTCCCCGTTTTTCTGTTGAGCTTCCAGACATTGGACAAGGCCTTCCAAATCAAAGGAACTTAATTTATTCATCAAACATTGTAACACTGGATGCTGCCAAATGCTGAGACTGAAATGCTTGTTTCCACCCCTAGCAGTTGCATTTAAGATAAACTTCTGTAGATTTTTACGTCTGACTTTAGGTGTTAATTCTCAATATCTATGAGATGAAGAGAAGCCCGGTGTGGGTACATATACATGTGGGCTGCTGCTGCTGCCTTCGCAGGCAGAAGGAAGGCTGGGAATGTGTTAGGCTCTTGTTAGGAAATTGCTGGACTAAGGAGGGAGTTAATGGTTAGTAAAAAAAAAAAAAAGTTACAGTGTCATTAGAGTGAAGTGTGGATTCAAGTAATGAATTAAGGCCAAGGGCACACTTGGCAAGTGAATTTAAAAGGAGAGAGGGTGGTGGGAAGAGTATGAGATGTTTGAAATTTCAAAAATAGCTAATTTTCAATGACAGTGGTAATAACTTTACATGTATTATTTCATATGAACAGAACTTTTCCAGGATATCATATTTCCCTGTAGCTATGAACTTAAATTCCTTTCTTTTTCAAGCAAGCTTAACACTTCTGTTGTTAATAACACCAATGACATACCCAGAGTGATTTTTAAAAATGCAAATCAAATCATTTCACACCATAAAATGTATAATAACATCTGTTGATTTTTTCCAACCCTCGTTGGGAGGAAAACTTTCCCTCTACTAACTTAGGTTTGAGTGTTGGTGGTGGGGCTGTGAATGAACTGATAATAGATTACCAGGGGAAAAGGCAAGGTTTATGCATGCAGGAGAAGGTGAAGAGGCTCCTGAACAACTAGAAATAAGGGATTATTACCAACTTAGTAAGGGAAAGGGAGGAGGGAGAAAGGGCCTCTGGGAAAACAAATGGACTTTTAGGAAAGGCAAATGGGCTTTTATGAGAACCCTGGAAAGTATACCGGTTTGTGATAATGTTTGTTCGTGCAATTTCTCATCCTGGTGTCAGTGGTTTGTTGGTCTCCTTCCTAGCTGGAATCTCCCCTGAGCGGGCGTTTATGGCAGCTTCATTCTTAGAAAGCTCTGCTTTTAGGGACTTCTCTGGTGGTCCAGTGGGTAAGATTCTGCACTCCCAATGCAGGGGGCCTCGGTTCAATCCCTACTCACGGAACTAGATCCTGCATGCCACAACTAAGAAGTCTGCATACCGCAACTAAAGACCCCACATGCCACAACTAAGACCCAGAGCAGCCAAAATTAATAATTATTTAAAATGAAATATTTTAAAAATCGTCCAAAAAAAATAAAAAGGAAGCTCTGCCTTTAGTCAGATAAGGGACACTGAACAAAAAAAATTTTTTTTTTCTGTATCTGCTGTATCTTCAATGTCGTCAGTTTAAGGGAATCTTTATACCATTTTAGGGGGATCCGATGGGGTCCCATCACCCCTTAGCGTCCTGTCTACTAGGGTAAAAACACTTTGATTCGCCTTTGTGAATTCCTGCGTCTGCAGCCTCGACGAGTCTGCCAATCAAAGTACCCTTTCTTCGTTTAGCACGAGGCCCAAGCTGGACCAGTCAAATTACCTTCCAGGAATATGAATAGTGAGTGCTCTGATTGGAGGATGGGAGGTGACTGGAGCTACTGCATCCTGAGGGAGGTGTCCTAAGAAGACTATACAACCAGAGTCAATGTCTGCTGCTTGCACCCACAGAAATTTAACCTATAAAGAAGTTGGCATGTGGAAAATGGAAAACAGCATGCAATTATTCATGGTGTAAGACATGAATTAGATGCTTTTGGAAAGGAGTAAAACCTCCCCACATTTGATAAGCTTGGTCAGCCATCCAGTCCCCTAACCCCTAACCTATATACACATCATTCATTCTCGTATTCAAACTCCCTCTCTCTCCTCCCCCTCCGCCCCCCCCAACCCCCATCCTTCTCATCCATTTCTCTTCATGGTTGATGCTATGGTGTGAATATTTGTGTCCTTCCAAAATTCTTATCTTGAATCCTAACCCCTACAGTGAAGGTATTAGAAGATGGGGCTTTGAGGAAGTGATTAGGCTTTGCCTCATGAATGGGATTCAATCTCTTTCATAAAAGGACTCCAAGAAAATTCCCTTGCTCCCTTCTGCCATGTGAGGGTACAACAAGAAGGCACTGTCTATGAACCAGGAAGTGAGCCCTTACTAAACACAGATCTTTTGGCACCTTGACCTTGGATTTCCCAGCCTGCAGAACTGTGAGCAACTAATTTCTGTTTCTATAAGTCACTCAGTCTATGGTATTTTGTATATATATAGAGATGGAATTTTGTATTTATATATATAATATATACACGTATATATAACGTAAATATATATATATAGTATTTTGTATATATATATGACATTTCCTTATTCATTCATCAGACACTACTAAGATTACTTCCATATCTTGGCTTTCGTGAATAATGCTACAATAAACATAGGAATGCAGATATCTTTAGGATATCCTTTATACCCAATTTATTGTTGTTGTTGTTGTTTTAATCATGAAAGGATTGTCCAATGTTTTTTCTGCATCCATTGAGAGGATCATATGATTTTTATCTTTCATTCTATTAATGTGGTATATAACATTTATTGATTTGTGTATGTTGAACCATTCTTGCATCCCAGGGATAAATTTCACTTGATCATGTTTCTTGATCCTTTTAATGTGTTGTCCAATTTTTTAAATTGAAGTATAGTTGACTTACAATGTTGTGTTAGTTTCTGGTGTACAGCAAAGTGATTCAGATTCTTTTTCAGATTCTTTTAAATTATAGGTTATTACAAGATATTGAGTAGAGTTCCCTGTGCTATACAGTAGGTCCTTGTTAATTACCTATTTTGTATATAGTAGTGTATATATGTTAATCCCAACTGCTAATTTACCCCTCCCCTCCTCCTCTCTCCTTTAGTAACTGTAAGTTTGTTTTCTATATCTGTGAGTCTGTTTCTGTTTTGTAAATAAGTTCATTTGTATCATTTTTTTAGATTCCACATGCAAGTGATATCATATGGTTTTTGTCTTTGTCTGACTTACTTCACTTAGTATGTTAATCTCTGGATCTATCCATGTTGCTGCAATGGCAATATTTCATTCCTTTTTATGGCTGAGTGGTATTCTAGTGTGTGTGTGTGTGTGTGTGTGTGTGTGTGTGTGTGTGTGTGTGTGTGTACCATCTTCTTTACCCATTCATCTGTCCATGGACACTTGCCTTTTCATTCTGTTGATGGTTTCCTATGCAGTGCTAAAGCTTTTAAGTTTGATTCTGTCCCATTTGTTTATTTTTGCTTTTGTTTCCCTTGCCTGAAGAGACAGATCCAAAAAAATATCGCTAAGACCTATGTCAAAGAGTGTTCTGCCTGTGTTTCCTTCTAGGTGTTTTATGGTTTCAGGTCTTACATTTAGGTGTTTAATCATTTTGAGTTTTTTTATGGTGTGAGAAAATGACCTATTTTTATTCTTTTACATGTGGCTGTCCAGTTCTCCCAGCATACTTGTTGAATAGACCATCTTTTCTCCACTGTATATTCTTGCCACATTTGTCATACATTAGTTGACCATAAGTGTGTGGGTTTATTTCTGGGCTCTCTATTCTGTTCCATTTGTCAGTATGTCTGTTTTTGTGCCAGGATCATACTGTTTTATACTGTAGCTTTGTAGGCTAGAGTCAGGGAGACTGATATCTCTGGCTTTGTTCTTTTTTTCTCAAGATGGCTTTGGTTATTCAGGGTCTTTTGGGTTCCCTACAAATTTTAGGATGATTTGTTCTAGTTCTGTGAAAAATGTCATGGGTATTTTGACAAGGATTGCATGAAATCTGTAGATTGCCTTGGGTAGTATGACCATTTTAACAATATTAATTCTTCCAATCCACCAATATAGGGTGTCTTTCCACTTATTTGTAACATCTTCAGTTTCCTTCATTACTATCTTATGGTTTTCAGAGTATAGATTAGTTTGGTTAGGTTTATTCCCTATGTATTTTATTCTTTTAGATATGACTGTAAATGGGATTATTTTCTTGATTTCTCCTTCTGATAGTTCATTATTAGTGTACAGAAACACAACCGATGTCTGTATATTAATCTTGTATCCTGCAACTTTATTGAATTCATTTATTAGTTCTAATAGCTTTTTGGTAGAGTTTTGAAGATTGTCTGTAAATTCTAAAAAGTGTCCTGATAGCAGTAGCTGTAACAGCAGCAGGACTTTTGCTCACTCTCAATGGCCACAGACATCCCTAGTGCCCAGATTTTGGTCTTTTCTACTACTCTGCACTAAAAGAACCTAGAACTCTTTGGGCAGGAAGTGGAGGAGGAATCTATTCTCACATCTTGGGACTTCCCTGGTGGTCCAGTTGTTAAGACGCCATGCTTCCACTACAGGGGCCGCAGGTTTGATCTCCGGTTGGGGAATTGGGATCCTACATGCCGCACAGCATGGCAAACAAACAAATAAAAAAACAGTATTCTCACATCTTGGAACAGTGACAATTTTGGAATGGGTTTGGAACACCTTACTTCCAAAAACGAGGAAGTGTTTAAGGATAACAGATGAAGTGCTAAGAATTAAAAGCAGCTAGCTTACCGGAGCTTCCTCCACTGGCCAAGTTCGCAATTTGAGCATTTAAAAAAATGGTTAGGGCTTCGTAGGTGGTGCAGTGGTTAAGAATCTGCCTGCCAATGCAGGGGACACGGGTTCGATCCCTGCTCCGGGAAGATTCCACATGCTGCGGAGCAACGCAGCCCGTGCGCCACAACTATTGAGCCTGTGCTCTAGAGCCCCTGAGCCACAACTATTGAGCCCATGTGCTGCAACTACTGAAGCCCATGCGCCTAGAGCCCGTGCTCCACAACAAGAGAAGCCACGGCAATGAGGAGCCCGCGCACCACAACAAAGAGCAGCCCCTACTCACCGCAACTAAAAGAAAGCCCATGCACAGCAAAAAAAAAAAAAAAAAAAGACCCAACACAGCCAATAAAATAAATACATTTATTAAAAAAATGGTTAATTGGAACTGCTTGTTATATAATAGACCAAGTGTTCATAATGATGTTCAAGAGCAAGGTTAATATAATCAAGTGTGTTAAAGTCATAAAAGGATGAGTGTAACATGGCATGTATGACTCAACACCGATCTTAAAAAGTAATGTATATTTTCTTGCTAAGTATGTGCATATGTACACATATACATATATATACATGCATGTATGTGTATGTATGTATTTGTTCCTGTTTAATCGGTTAAGAATAAACAAAGGGGTGTTGAGCAAGCCAGATAATCCTGGCAGACGCTGAACCATATCAAGAAATAGGAAGGACTGGACAGTCACATAGATCAAGTAGAAAGATGGTTCAACAGTTAATCACCTCTAATGGTCACGGACAAAAACCAAGCAGAAAGTTGCTTGCAGTATACTGCAAAATGATGAAGCAGCCAAATGTTCTTTAGAGGAAAACTGACAACAAAACTTGCATTCTTCAGGAAGGAGCTGGATAGCCTTATTAATTATCCTAATGATGCGTATAAAAGCTTTAAATAATGCTAGCCAGCAAGATCACCATACTATGACAGGACAACGGGCCAGATGGTTTTGGGAAAGTTCAAGTGTCAAAAATTTATAATCTATACATAAGGAAGGTCTTAAAATGTCCCATGACGTTAATAACAAGTGATATTTTGTTATGAAAGCAGACCAAAGAAAAGTTATTTGGTCTGTGCAGCTAGGTTTTATTTTTATTTTTTAATTTTTTAAAATAAATTTATTTGTTTATTGGCTGTGTTGGATCTTTGTTGCTGTGTGTGGGCTTTCTCTAGTTGCGGTGACCAGGGGTTACTCTTTCTTGTGGTGCGCAGGCTACTCAGTGCAGTGGCTTCTCTTGTTGAAGAGCAGGGGCTCTAGGCGTGCAGGCTTCAGTAGTTGCAGCGCGTGTGCTCAGTAGTTGTGGCTCACGGGCTCTAAAGCAAAGGCTCAGTAGTTGTGGCGCACAGAGCTTAGCTGCTCTGCAGCATGTGGGATCTTCCTGGACCAGGGAGCGAAACTGTGTCCCCTGTATTGGTAAGTGGATTCTTAACCACCAGGGAAGTCCCATGTGCAGCTAGGTGTTATGGATGACCTGAGGATCAACCAGTTGCTAAACCCATAAATTTCAACTTAATTTGTCTGTTACAGTATTATTTTATATTGGGTTGAATAAGATTACTAAAACCCAAGGAAGGTATACAAATAGTACCTGATAGAAAAACCTAAACCTAGGAATATATGAAAAATTGGAACCCTGAGAAAATATTCAAATAAGGATAAAAATCAAATCCACGGAGTTAACATTTTTGTAACTAGTTTTGGTATAATTATTTTAATATTGTGGGTACCTCTTACCTGTTTCTTAATGTGTTTAAGGCACTTAATAAAATTTGAAATTTTAGATTTGTAATTTTAATGAAATGTTTAGATGTGTTTAAATCTGATCAGTGTTTAAAAGAGTAGTAATACCTAATTTTAGAAATTCTTTTTTTTTTTTTTTTTTGTGGCACATGGGCTTAGTTGCTCCGTGGCATGTGGGATCTTCCAGGAGCAGGGATCAAACCTACGTCCTCTGCATTGGCAGGCTGATTCTTAACCACTGCGCCACCTAGGAAGCCCTAATTTTAGAAATTCTTAAGTTTCCATTTTATTATTTGCAAATCTATGAATAATTAGAGGAATGTTGGCTGCTTAAAGAATGTCCATTGGTTTCTTAAATTAATAAACTGAATGTTAATCAAAATCCAAGCAAGTATTTTTCTCCAAGCCCATAAACCCTTTGGACAGGGAGAATCTATCAACATGATAATCCTTTTATACTCTGAGATTCTGAGAAAGACAGTCACACGAATTTTGGTGTTGAGCAGCAATCTTTCATTTTATTAATTTTAATATATTTATCAAATGTTTTCAGAGGGCTATAAAACACTGTTCCAGGCACTGTTTTTGTATCCATTGGATTAGGAGTAAAGATGATTCATGTTCTAGTGACATTTCAGTCCAAGAAACACTGAATAATAAATCACTTATTATTATGTCTAAGCTTAAGTATCTCTTTTCATAAAAGAAAGGCAACAATACCTGGTTGGATGGACCAAATGAATTAATATACCTAAAAGGGTAACATCTTGCCCTCCTAGATAGAAATAAGACATAACAACAGGTTTCTGAATGAGTACTACTCCTATGGCTCTCTAGAATTTTGATGTAATAACTATATATTTAGGATTCACTTAACTTGGAACATGTTGAAGACAACGAAGGATGTGAGAATGAATTCATACCAGGACAGAGTTTACTGTACAGTTAACATAAGCATGATCATTTATGACCCTAAGGATATATAATAGGCTTCTAATTTCATGAAGAATTGGTGAAAATCCATGGCCAACTGGTCTTCTTAAGTCTAGACTCCTCTTTTCTGAAATTGTCCAAATTCTGCTGATCCTCTTCTGAAAAATCCCATACTGCTCTCTTTCTTCCCCTGTGCTGAGAGACACTGCCTTCTGTTGAAGCCCTCAGCACTCTGTGGATTATTCAGGGTTTTTTTGCCCCTGGTTGCAAAATTAAACTTTGATCAAAGGCTTCACCAATTGTAATTAATCACTATTTCTTTTAATACATACCTCTGTTGTCTGAGATGTCACCTTGGCTCACTCTCTCTTCCTGATACCTGAGTGCTCTATACTCTGCCTCCTTAGGGCAAATAAATATTAAATGTAGCTCCTTTTGGTGAAGAGACACTTCCAGAACTTATCTGTCTTGAAAATGGATCTCCATTACACAGATATTTGAACACAAAATACTGTTAGAAATCCCCATGACTACAGTAACTCATGGTTTTATTAACCATTTCATCAACTGATGCATGGGACATAAATGTACTTTGAAAAGTTTAACTTCCATGATGAAATGAATTCATTTCATAACTTTCTTGGTTTTTAGTGTTTTAATTTCTAAAAAAATTTAAATCAGTCCAGCTTTGACTTAAAGCCTATGATATCTAGTCCTTTACAGGAGAAAAAAAAATATGGGGACATCTTGAGCTGGGAGATATGTTAGAAGGAAGGTGAGAAAGCAAGAGGACTGCATTCTTACTTAGCCTCATGGCTTCTTCAGCCGTGCCTGAGAAGACCGAGAGAAAAACAGGAAGTCAAGAAACAGAAGCAGCCTCCTAGTTGCAGCTATTCATGGCTGAGGAGAGTTTATATTTACAATGCTTTATAATGTCAAAAAGTGATTTCTGTCAAACAAGGCAGTGATCATAAAAACCAAATTAAAACACCTTAAAATCTTTTGGGAAAAAGGTGGTACATAAATATATTTCAATAAATAAATTGAATTATTAAACCAACTAGTAACACTTCCTTAGTTGTTTATATAAGCCAATAAGGCTCTTTCCTTAGCCTCAGTGTGGCACCACTGCTCACCCTCTGGTACAGTGCCCTACTTCTGCCTTCCACAGTGGTGCAGGGAGGTGTAGGGATTCTTATAAAGCCCCCGTTGTTATAAAATAAAACCTCCTCTCTATTCAAATCTGCAATAATAACAGAAATGATCATTTTAGTTCAAAAATCTATGTCTGCTATAGGGAAATTTAAAACTAGAATAACAGGATAGAAAAGTAGACTTCTCTGAGTCACTTTTCAAAGTTCATCAATATGACCCTCAGCCTCCTCCAAGACTCTTTTTGAAGATCCTAGGATTGTTTGATGAAAACAATGCAAGGATTTCAAAAAAATTTATCATAATATTGCCATATCCTCTCACATGGCTTCTCAAAAAATGGTCAGAAGACTTAGGTGGTACACCAATAGATATTTTCAATTTCAAAGTTATATATTTATTTTGAATATAATTAGCATATAAAACTCACAATCTCCATAAATAATATTTCCTAGGACAAGGCTAAAAATTCTGAGTCCCTTTAAAGGAAAATATTAAGTAAACACTGAATATTGTAAAATCTGTAAAGGAGGCACACAAATGACAGAAGTTTGAGAAATATTGCTCTTTTCTGTTTATTTCAAGTTTATGTGACTGGTTACACTACATCATTGCCTGGATTAATCAATGTTTATATAATTTAAAAACTTTATGCTATAAAAATCACAGGGGAAAATTATAGGTAATTGCCTACAGGATTTCTGGTCATTAAAAAAAGTTTTGGAACATGACTAATATAATCTTGTTTATAAAATAAATTATTTTCACTATTTATAACCTCTTCTGGGAATATAATATGCTACTAGTTTAAGGTCTAAATTTATTTGGCTTCTATGCATTAAAAGTTTATTTATAAGCTTTCTCCCCACCATGAATAATTTGATATTGCATGGGATGAAAAGGTCTGACTAAAATTTTCCTACATTTATATATTCATGTGATTCCCTTACCCCACCCCACCCCCACCAGGACGAAGCTAAAAATTCTGAGCAATGTGCTGAGGAGTAAGTGAAGGACTGTGGCTTAAGGTTTTCTCACATTTGTTATATTCACATAATTTCTCCCGAGTATGGATTTTCCTATGTTGATTAAGGTGTGCACTCTGGCTGAAGGCTTTTTCACATTCATTACATTTATAGGGTTTCTCTCCTGTATGAGTTCTCTCATGCTGATTAAGATGTGTCCTCTGGCTGAAGGCTTTCCCACAAAAACTACATTCATAAGGTTTCTCTCCAGTATGGAGTCTATGATGTTCTGTAAGGGATGTGATACGGCTAAAGGCTTTACCGCACTGATTACACTTATAGGGCTTCTCTCCAGTGTGAATTCTTAGATGTTGAGTGAAGGATGAATGTTGACGGAAGGCTTTCCCACATTCATTGCATATAAAAGGTTTTTCTCCTGTGTGAATTCTCTGATGTTGAATAAGATGTATCCTCTGGCTGAATCTTTTCCCACATTCATCACATTTATAGGGCTTCTCTCCTGTGAGGACTATCTGAGGTTGAGTAAGAGATGAGTTTTGGCTGAAGGCCTTCCCGCATTCACTGGGTTTCCCCTCAGTATGGATATGATTAGTAAGAAGAATATGTTGATTGAAGATTTTTCCACACTCATTATATTCATAAGGATTCTCTCTTACATAGTTTCCCTGATAGTAAGTCAAGTCTGAATTATGTTTGATGCTATTTCCTTGTGTGTCAGAATTAAGGGGTATTTTAATTGAAGGAATTCTCTGATGCATAACAAGGTTTGAGTTCAGATTACAGTTTTCCCCAAATCTATTACATTCAAGGCTTCTCTCCTGTGTGATCTTTTTGTGGGTGAAAGATACTTGCCCTAAATGTCTCTGCTGGTTTTCTTGGTTAAATTCTAACTGGTAATCAAAATCCCAGAGTCCACCTAAGATGGAGTACCAAAAACTGTCTCCTGTTAATCTCTCCATTATCATGTCACGGGTTTGATTTTCATCAGAAATATTCTGGTTTGATTTTTTTATTTCTGGTCTATTCTCCCCATCTAAAAGAAATTCAGAACATATAAACACTTTTCAGTATCCTCTGTTGTATAAAAAGAAATTATTGCATAATGAATTACCAAATGAAACTAACAGTAATGCAGACAAGGCAAATGTGGTATCAAAAGTTTTGAAATATGGCCATGTAACAGGGCAAAGACTACAAAAGGATGACAAGATGCACTGAGCAGGGGGAAGTTTTAAAATATGTGTGGTAATCGTAAAAAGAAGAGATCAATCAGGAGGTATACATAGTTGAAAGGAAACAAAAAGGAGTATAAGAAATACCAGTGTTCAAAGGCAGAAGACTGTAAGAGAAGACAGGTCCAAGTCCATGACCTTCTAAATATCATCTGTGGATTATTCTAATGCCAACTTCTGGTTTATTTTAAAAGTATTTCTTCCTATTTTTAATCTTTTGTTTAAAATGATAAAACTAATACTTGCTTATAGTAACATATTCAATGTATAAAGAATTCTATCCCCTAAATGTAATCATTGTTAAGTTTCTAATCATGTCTCTTCCCAGATTTTTCCTATATTCATATCAATATAAATGTAAACCATATTTTGAACATGCATGACACATGGATTGTGATAAAAACAAAATTTTATTTCAGTCTCCTGCCACTTCTTTAAACTTTATTTAGTGGGGGTATTTTTCCTCTGCTTCTGGATGAAGATTTGGGCAGGTCCCATGGCTCTTCCTTTAATTATTAGGTAACAGATACTCCTACTGTTACATTAAGTCACAAACACAGTCTCTACTCAGTAATTAAAGTGTTCAGTCATGTATAACAGTCAAAACTTCACAATGAATCCCTCTCCCCTTCCCTGGGCTGTTACAGAGTCAATATTCCTCCTTCTCTCTCCCTCCTCTTCCCCCCTCTACTCCCTCCCTGCTAGTCTTTACCCTGCTTCTACTCTGCTTCTTTCTCCCTTTAACTACTTCCCTATGCACCCCTTCCTTCACTCACTAACTCTTGTTTAGTTCCCTTCTAACAAGAGTTGGAGGGTGGAGGGAAGAGGGGTTAAGAGATAGGTCAATTTTTGTACAACTGGGTGGCTTCACATTCTCAGCTTGGTGGATGTTTAAAATGGACTCACTTTTCGGAAGTTTTATGACTATTGGAAGATTCTAGCTGGACCCCTCTCTCTCTCCAGTCATTTCCATGATCTAGACAGATATATTTCTATTTTGGGTAATCCCTTGGGACCAGCCCTAGGGCATGGATCCTACTGGACAAGATCCACGATCATGTTGGCTGACTCATGAAAAACACTCATAACACCTTGTCCCAACAAAACTCAGGTAGCACAGACTGATCCTAAATCAACAGCTTCTTCTGGCTCACCCATCAAAGCCACTTCCTTAGTTGGCTGTTCTCAGGCCTTGTACTGCTTAAGCTTTCTCAGATGTGAATCATGCACTAGTCTTGGTCTTCTAACAACAGGGGCAGTATAGAAAGCTGTGCTAGTGGTCCCCTGGAAGCTGGCACATATGATTATGGTCAAGGACATGACAGCAAAAGGGGCAACATTAATAAATAATTATGCCAGCAACTGTCCTGGGAAAATAAAATGGAATTATACAATAATACTGTATAAATAAAATGCTTTACATTTTTTACATTATCGCATATTGTGAATGCATTTCCATGTCATCAGATACACTTCCACATAATTTTTAAAGGACTGTAAAATATCCAAGTCTATGGATGTACCAAAGTCAATTCACATTTAGGTTACTTTGGATTTATTGTTATCACAAACAGCACAAGGTGAATAGTTAGTTGGCTGAACATGCATCACAAACAGCACAGCATGAATAGTTAGTTGGCTGAATATGCAACATAAACTTTGAAAAGGAAGAAAAGAAGTTCAAGTCAGAAAATAAACTTACTCTGGTCAAAAATTAAATTATATGTGGAAGAAATGTGATTTAAAAGATTCACTTTAAACCAGTTTATTATTTCAACCAAATTATCAACTGGACCACTTTATTTTCAGACAAAATGCTTTTGTCTGCTCAGGGACTTTGGCTCTAAAACAGTTGGAATAATTGGCTGGAGCTGAGAACACTGTCTTTTATATTCCCTTAGCATCAAAATCCATAGGCTGCTGACCTGGCTCCTGGAACCACAGGTAAGTGTGGTACTCTAGGCTCCTACAGCCTAGGAGTAGAATTCAGGGCATTCATTGCCTAAGGCCTATCTTCCAGAACTTTCATTTATTCCTGGAAACAGGGCAGCCTAATCAACATACCAGGAGGAGTGACTGTGCATGGACTGTACAGGCACTGCTCCCCCATGGTAGACACCCTCAAGGCACATCAGATCTTCAACCACAGGGTTGCCAATCCCAGTAGGATGCCAGGGGACAGGGTCTAGCCTTCAGACTGAGACAATGATTATCTCGGGCCTTAAAGCAGTTTTGAAGAACAAACTCTAGTCTGTTTGCTCCAGTTCCTCACCTAACCTGAGCCCCTATGTTAGTAGACATGACTGCAACTGCCCTTGAAAGGAGGGTGGGCATTGATAAGGATGAACACCCTCATCAAGCATGTACATGGGAGCATGCAGAGGTCACTCATTATCCACGGTCTACTCTCTTCTTACTTTGGCCTTACCTGCCTAGAAACCCAATCATTCACTGAAACCTCCAAGCCCCACTTTGTATTTCTGCCTAATCTCGTAACAGATCTTACATTGCCTACCCCTCCTCACCACTGTTTGAGATTACAGACAAAAGTGCTACTTGGGAAGAAAGTGTTTTCAGACATGGAAGAGCTTTCCCTGCCTACACTATGAGAATGACATACAGTCCCTCTTGTGCCCAAGTCCTAAGTTAAGTGAGTGTAATATCTCTGTCACAGCTATAGACTAAGGCTCTCTAGCTTACGGCAGGGGTTCATCAGGCTTCTGTTATTCTTGCAGGGGTCTAAGGGGTCTTCATAAAGAAAAATGGGGGATTTGCATAGAATACTGTAATATCAATGTGGTAAATATCTGTCCCCTCTGACTCCGTATTGCCTTGCATCAACTCTAGGGGTTATGGGTCTTTAATAAAATTGGATTTCTAGGGCTCCCATGACCTTCTTTGTATCTAAGAAGGGATATCTTCTAGACAGGCACTTGGTCAGTAGAAGCATACTGTGACGCCACTGGGCAACTGAACAACATCCTGCAGGGCCTCCTGCACCACTGCATACCTCACCAAGCAGGCCCTTACCCTGCTCAGCCCCACCCAATGCCTTTTGAACGGAATTATTCAGGAAGCAGCAAGGAAGGAAACAAGAAATGAAGGAGGAAAGGAGAGAGGGAGGGAAAGAAGGCAGAAGATAAGGAAAAATTAGGGAGAAATGGAGGCAAGAAAACAACTTTTTTAATGTTTATCCTTTCTACTTGCAAAGCATTATGATATTTCCAGTTCTCTTCTGTTAATTAAATGTGCCATGATTTATAGTGGGTTATGACATTAATTCAGTGGATAGAAATGAATTAAAAACTGAAACAGAATAAGCTAAAAAAGGAAAAGAAAATTTCTGAGTTCATCAGACATAGCAATAAGGATAAATGTTTGGCAAAACTTTCGTTTCAATTTCATAGATTATACAGATCTTACAGGTTGCAATAAAAATGCGTATCTTAATGAGAGTGGTGGTCGCAAATAATTAAAAACTACTGCTTTGGCGGTGGTTAGTAAGCTTTTTCTGTAAAGGGTCATACAATAAATATTTAAGGTTTTGTGGGCCATGCAGTTTCTGTTTTAATAACTAAAATTCTGCTGCTACAGTGTGAGAGCAGCCACGGACAATACGTAAGAGAGTGAGTGTGGCTGTGTTCAAGTAAAACTTTTCTACAAAAACATGTGACTCTAGACTATGTTTTGTTCATCCAAAAAGCCTACAATGCCAAACAGGATATCTGGAGAGGGAGCCCCTTGATTAGTCTACGATATTCTTTGTTGACGGGCAGTTCATCTTATACTAGCAACATATAGAGTGCTTTCTTCCCTACGGACTCATCGAAGGTGTGTGTTGTCAAACTTTTAGACTTGCTAATCTGATAGGCAAGAAAGTGTAATTTTGCATAGTTTCAATTTGGGTTTCTCTTATCATAAGTGAGACTGAACATTTTTTCATATGTTAAAGGTATTTGTATTCCTTTACCTAAGGAAACTTCATAGGCACTTTTTTTTTTTCCAAGCTCTTTATTGGAAAATAATTGCTTTACACTCTTGTACCAGCTTTTGAGGTACACCAAAGTGAATCAGCTGTACTTATACATATATCCCCATATCCCCTCCCTCCCGCAACTACCTCCTGCTCTCCCTGTCCTGGCCCTCTAAGGCATCACCCATCATTGAGTTGATATCCCTTTATTATACAGCAACTTCCCACCAGCTATCTGTTTTACAGTTGGTAGTGTATATATGTCTATGCACTCTCTCACTTTGTCCCAGCTTCCCCTTCGCCCCCCCGCCCCCCCAGCCCTGTGTCCTCCAGTCCATTCTCTGCATCTGCATCCTTATTCTTGCATAGGTACTTTTTATGGGATTATAAGTGTTATAGGGACACTGACATCTTGGTATGCCCATTTATTCAAGTTTATTTCTGTGTCTGTCAGAAGTGTTTTAAAGTTTTCTTCATGCAGGTGCTGCAAATTCTCTGCTGAAAGTTTATTTATAGATGTTTTATCTTCTTAGTTGTGGTTAAACACGCTCTTCTTTTCCATGTCATTTTCTAACTGGTAGTTTGTGCATTTACCTTCACTCCACTTCAACAATCTACTTACCTGGTTATACAATGATGACTGAACTGTGCTCCACATAAGAAACCTCAAACTCAATGACACACTCTGTCCTCAGGGAGTGGATTCACGCTCATATTCACACTCTACCTGCTTTTTGACCGTGTCTAGACCTCCACTTCTTTGACTCTTCTGTTGTCTTCTGGTTTTCAGACCTCTTCAGGCCTTACTTTACTTTTTAGACTCTATGTCAAATCACTTGAACCAACTAACTCTCTTTCAGAGTTTTCCTCCTTTAGTTCCACAAGTCTAACGTCAACCTGGGCACTACAAGTCCTTTCCAGTGCTGACGACAACAGGAGAAACAGCACGCCTGTGGCAATCAGAAGCCATACACGTAGAGGGCAAAATCTCATTTGGGCCCTCAAAGCTGTTCAGTCAGCCCTGTATTCACCTTTGGTCACCTTTCCCTGACCTTAGTAAACTACAGGAAGTGCCCCTCAAGTTTCCTACTTGTCCTCCCAATCCCTTTACATTCAACAGAGGACCTTGCCTTCCACTTTACCAAGAAAACAGAAATCATCATGTGTGAAATCTTCCACCAACAAATTTACCTAAGGCATACAAAATCACTCCAATCTCCTTCAGTCCTACTCCCATCTCTTCTAGAACCTTGCCCCGTCTTTTGTATCTATTTTCTACTTACCCTCTCGACTGACTCCTTCCTTACAGCAATATAAACAAGCTGGAATCATTCCTGCTTAGAAGGATCCTGTTTTGACACTGCCTTCTATTCTAGCAGTTATCCTCTTTTTTGTTTCCCCTTCTCATTCAAGCTTCTTGTAAGAGTACTGTGTACGTACCAGCTCTACTTTTTTACCTTCTGTTCACTCAACAATGTACAAACTGATTGTTCTGCTATTCATTCCCCGTCATCTCTCATTAATACCATTCCTAATCTTTTCGTTGCTAAATCCATTGGATATTTTCCATGTCTCACCTTAGCTAGGAAGAGAATTTCCAGAAAAACAGACACTGGCAAATGTCGCTGACGAGGAGTTGGGCAATACCGCAGAGGGCACACCAGAGTTAGGCTGCACAACCAGATCATTCTACCTCAGTCCCTCCGTCAACAGAAACGTTTTACCACATCCTCGTGAGAGGAACCACTGACTGTGACTCGTGGGAAAATGCAAAAATTCAAGCAGTCTCCTTGAAGGAGACTGCTAGGCTGCCTGCCCTGACAAGGAGGATATAAAGAAGTCACTCGTTGAAGCTGATCTGTGGACCAAAAGCCTTGGGCATCCACATATCGCTGATAATGAAGTCTGGAAATTTCTTTTCTTTGGCCGCACCGCGCGGCTTACAGGATCTTAGTTCCCTGAACAGGGATTGAAACCGGGCGCTGATGGTGAAAGTGCCAAGTCCTAACCATCGGACTGCCGGGGAATTCCCTGGAAATTTTCTTAAGTTAGCAATTATTTCTCTAGTTGGGGGTCTGTGGGGAGGGACATTACAGGGCCAGTGTGGATCCTACACATGGCAGCCTATGTACCAGTGGGAAAGAACACCTCTGCCTTCTGCTGTAGGTGCCCAGCCTGGCAATTCATCTGAAAAGGGAATTTTTCATTTTCCTTCTGTAGTTTCCTATTCCCCAGTTTCCAGGGTATGAAGGTTCATAGAAATAATGTTACCCACTCTTATCAGGGAAAGTGCTAGGGGTTCTCGACAAAATGTTTTAATTATCAGTCTCTAAACAGGGTTTAGAGCACTGGCATGCCAGCACCCATTAGGCTAAAATTTTAGGTTCAGTGAAGCTGAAATAGGAATAAATTTTCCTACCAAAGATAACCTAGAGCAAGAAGGACAACTAAGTCAGAGTCAACTTGAAAAAGCTGAAGTCTGAATGACAGAAAACCAAGTCCAAATGATGAAACAAGGTGTCAGAGCAAAGAATTGAGATGGGGTAGGTTAACCTGGCTTAATGGACCAGAGTGGAAAAATGCCTAACTCAGTATCTGGCATATATTCAGCAGTCTACTGTTCACTAATATCTAACCAGGCAGAGCATTGTAGGTGGTGTGGCAACAAAAGGGAGTTGAGGTTTTTGTTTTTTGGTTTTTTTCTTTTGCCCAAGAAGTCTCATATTTAGTGGGATGTTTCAAAGAAGAGAGTAGAGAGTCAACAGAGCCAGGGTTTAAAATATCAATACTTAAATTAAGATGATAGCATGACATTCATAAACAAAAATATAATCTAAAATCTGGGAAGAGAATGGGTGAAATACTGAGGCTAGAAATGTAGAAATGGAAAAATGATATAGAAAGGCTACTTAAAAGCACGGTACTACAGAGTGAACACCAAGGCCATAAGAATACATGCCTTTAGAAGACTAAGGAGAGAGAGAAGGTATTTAAAGGAAAGGTAGAGAGACAGGGGAGAGGCCAGAAGAGGCAAGAATGGTGCGTGTCACAAGCCAGAGTGGATTTTCAAGGAAGTCAAGTCAACACAGTCAAATGCAACACAACCATAGGAGACAATAACTGTTGATTGTTTTTTTAGTCGCTGGATTTGACTGGAAGTCTGTGGTAATCTCCAAGAAAACAATTCTAGTAGAATAGGGGTCATATCACAAAGGTGAACAAGAGAATTAGAACTGAGGCTATAGGTTTTAGACAAGTTTAACATGTTTGATGATAAGAAGAAAAAAAATGAAAAATAGGTAAAAATGGCAGAGAATTTTTGATACGGAAAAGAAAAAGATTTAAAGAATATCAAGAGGATGTACGAAATAAAAAAGAGAAAGAAAATGCTTCGTGGATATTTGCAGCATCAAGGTATTTATGGACAAACGAATACCTTCAAAATAAATTTGTGTTGTGCAAATTTTTAAAATAATAAGTATGTATTATCTGAAAAAAAATAAGACATTCATTCCCACTTTGGAAAAAATGTCAAATATGAACTGAATTTTTAAAAAGGGCTCAGTATCCTTTAAATCCCAGAGGGAGATGTTTGGAGCACACTCAATTAAGTATTTCAAAAGCGATTACTTTCCTTCACTGAGTCGCAAATACCCAAATGCTTGCTTCTCACCTGGATAAGTGTCTGGTAGGCTGTCTGTTTCCATCATCCATTGCTCCTCCTGCTCCAACTGAGTGATCACCTCTGGCTTATACAGTTGATGTCCTATTCATGAGAAAAAAATGTGTATCTTAGAATTTTATACTGGGAACAAAAATCTCTCCCAGAACGCATTTCCAACCTGTTTAATCTTTAGGGCCTCTGGATTTGGAAAGGGGAGGCTTTAGAGGCAGCAAACTAAAGCTATCGATGTCAAAGTCAAGACCTTTCACCTGAAAAGAAAGCAAAAAACAGAGGTCTCTGTCTCCAAAACTGATTAGCATTCTTCTATCCTGGCCTTAACTATATTCACAAAAGCTTTGACGGTTTTCACTACTAAAGGAAATAAACCCATGGAGAATGAGTTCTGGTCTTACAGGGATGCCAACCTTACCCAGTGCAACCAGATTCCTATAGTTCTCCAGCATCACGTCTCGGTAGAGGTTCTTCTGAGCAGGGTACAGCTGGTCCCACTCCTCTCTGGTGAAGTCCACAGCCACGTCCTGGAATGTCAGTGATTCCTGAAACACCAAGTACATCCCTGCTTAGCCAGAAAACTTTTTTTTTTTTTAACAGGGGCCCTTAGGGGAAGAGGCAAAGGTGCTGCAGTGGACAAAGGTTAGGATGTCTACCTTTCAAACAATTGTGCTGAGAGTCTTCAGGGCTCTGAGAAATCCAGGTCAAAATTTTGGAAACAACAGTTAGCACTTTCCTATCCCCTTTCAAGACAGATACAAAAACATGCATGAAATAATGCTTGCTTTTTACAACCTGCTGCAGAGGAAGCTCTCATATCATCTAAACAATTAAAAACCTACATGGAAAACTCATGTTATTAAGATTTCAGAATTGAAGGAATTCAGGATATGCTGAAATAGTGAAAGTAGGTATCAAGTTGGTGGATCATGTGTGCATCCTTAACAGATTTTTTAGCTTTAGACAGAAGAGGAGGGAGAATATTCCAGTGTGTCAAAAAAAGAAATAAAAAGGGTGGGGGGGACAGGCTGAGAGTAGAAGGCACATGATGCAAGTTGGGATCAGTAAAGAAAAAAAACTGCCTTGTTCCGGCAGGGATTTCAAATCAAAAATTGTCAATGCTTCTTAAACAACCCTTTTGCTCTAAGAGACACAGACACACAGACATAGACACACATAACCAATAATATGCATCTCCCCTCCTCCCTCACACCCCCACAAAATAGCATTCACTTCATGAGCAGAGTGTGGTGTCCCAAATAAATGCTCTTTCCCAGAAGTTAAAATTCAATATTTAAGTATGGTACTGGCATTCTATTTAAATTAATTTTCATGCTTTGATAACATATCTTTCTAAAATGCATTTCACTTTAATGGCGTGGGCAATGTAGAGACAAGTCACGGAGGCCAAAAGAAATTAAATAATTTATCCAAGGACATACAGCTGGTAAATCATAGGAACAGAATTTCATCTTAAACCTTATTCTAAAGCCTATGCTCTTTCCATCAAGTCACAAAGATGTCTTTTCTGCTTATACAAGTCTCTTCCCACTTGTGGTATTTACTTTTAATTTCCATTCAGCTTTCCCCCTGCTACTTTTTAAAAAAAAAATTATTTATTTGGCTGTGCAGGGTCTTAGTTGCAACGTGCGGGATCTTTAGTTGTGGCATGCAGGATCTAATTCCCCAACCAGGGATCAAACCTGGGCCCCCTGCATTGAGAGCGCAGAATCCTAGCCACTGGACCACCAGGGAAGTCCCCCCCCCCCCACCTCATACTTCTTGAATGTAGCACCAGGGTGTGAAAAACTTTAAATATAGTCTATAGTCTTTAATATCCACAACTGTAGTTCTTTTTGGCTGTTTTAATCAGTGCCTTGCCTACAGTTTCTCTTTCCTTCTATACCTCCTAATGATGATCTTGCAATTGGTTACCTGTGCCTTCCTTTTTTTTCTCATATCCTTATTTGAATTCTAGTTAGATAATAATATAGCTTAGAAAAAAAATGTTAAAAAGTATTTAGTTTAAAAAGCCTCTCTCCAGACTTTTCTTCTTTGTCCAGCTCCTACTCCCAACAGACAGTCACTATCTATTTTTTTATATTGTTTTTAATGTATTTTCCCAGAATTCTTCTGAGTGAAAATATGAAAATATGAATATGGATCCTTATTTTCTCCCACTGTTTTTTAAACCTCAAAAGTAACATATTTTATACACTGTTTTTTAACTTAACAATTAATGTTGAAAATCTTTCCATCTTAGACATATTAGGACATAGACAGCTTCCTCATGATTGTTTTTAAACTCAAAATTTTGTTGACATAATTTCAGACTTAAAAGTTGCAAAAATAATAAAAGAAATTCCTCCCTCTCCTCTCACTTTTTCTTTCTATAATTTTCCTGGACCATTGAAGAGTAAGTTGCAGAGGTGATGCCCCTTTACCCCTAAAAAATTTGGTGTTTATTTCCTAAAAACAAGGAATTCTCTTACATGACAATAGTACGATGATCAAAATCAGGAAATTAGCAGTGATACAGTGCTGTTGTTGCCACTATATACTTATTCAGATTTCACAAAACATCCTAATGATGTCCTTTATAACAAAAGAAAATTCAAGATTTTTGGTTGTCTTGTATCTTTTGTCTCCTTTAATCTATAACAGTTCCCCAGCCCTTCTCTGAATTTCAGAACACTGACATTTTGAAAGCACAGGCTAGTTATTTTGTAGAATAAACCTCAATTTGGGCTTGTCTAATGTCTCATCATGAGTAGATTCACACTATGCATTTATGGCAGGAATAGTCCAAGAGCAATGCTGGGTTCTTCTCAGTGAATTGTACACATTGTTGACTAGTTCCAGTACTGGCAATGTTAACTTTGATAATTTAAAGGTAGTTATCTACCAGTAATTTCCCCTGGAAGATTGCTATTGAGTCCTGTAATTACTAACTTTCTTGTAATACGTTGTTCCTCCTCAAACTTTCACCCACTCATTTTAGCTTTCACTTATAATTCTTGCCTTAACCAATTGCAATTATCGTGGTGCTCTTCTAATGCCAACACTCTGTACATTATCAGCTGGCTTTCTACTGTGCTGAAGAAGTTTCCTTTCCCATTCATTCATTAATGTATATGAGGTGGATTTATTTACTTATTTTATTCAATAAGTTATAGTCATTTATTGTCACTATTTTTAAAACACTCAGATGGTCCTAGATTTAGCCAGTAGAGGCCCCTTCAAACTGGCTTCTTCGTCCTTTTTGAAATGTACCTACCATTCTTTGAGCACTTTACTTTTTGGGACAGAAAGATGTTCTTCTTTCAAGGTTTATATTGTGCTTTTCCTGCTCCAAACCTGGAATCAGCCATTTCTCAAAGGATCCCTAATTCCTTCTAATGGTCAAATACTGAGTGGCTCTGCTTCCCACCAGAGGATCTACAGGGTCACAATCTGTCATGTTCTGCTGTGTTGTTCAAATACTGCGTAGCTATATCTGGTTTCTTTTAATAGAGAATGGCACTTGGACACCAATATCTGAGCACTAGATGAGTCCAATGCTACCAGAGTATCACTGCTTCTAGGCCCTCTTAGGGGTCGTACCTGCGAAAGAGAAGAATATATATAATGATGTATATATACATACACACTCCATACCCAATTCTGTATTTAGATACATGTACTAAAATCCATGAATCCACACGGATAGCTCTAATTCTAATCCAACATGGCAAGGTTCCTTCCATCCTTCTCTCTTTTCATATCTGTAATTCCCTTCTCTGACCATGAGACACCTGGCTCCTATTATGCAAATGAACTTACTTATTTGCTCAATCCTAAAATGTAAAGAAAGTGGTTTCAGTGTTGCTAACACATGCCTCTGTGCAAAACAAGCCTATGAATGAGAGTTCAGTATTTAGAACTGTTTTGCTTTTAGCTTGAGGATATGGAGTGTAAATAACTATTTAGGTTCAAAAGTTAACTCCTTTTCACTGTGGTTATATCAGTAATTTGAAGTACTGTTTGGTTCACTTGTTTCTGTGTGTATTCCATTTTAAGCCCTCCTCCCGGACCGCCCCCCCCTCCATTCCTTCTATCTTTTTCACCCCATTCCCATATAAACCCTATTAGTAACCAATCTCATTAGACTCAAGTTCATCCCTCCAATGTTTCTTTTTGCTCAAACAAGCAAATATATTTATATGCGTATTTTTATTTCCTCTTCTTTCTTACAAAAAAGTAGCATTTTATTTTTTATTATTTATTTATTTGGCTGCGTTGGGTCTTCGTTGCCGCACAGGGGCTTTATCTAGTTGTGGTGAGCGGGGGCTACTCTTCCTTGCGGTGCGCAGGCTTCTCATTGCAGTGGGTTCTCTTGCTGTAGAGCTTGGGCTCTAGGCGCAGGGGCTTGAGTAGTTGCAGCACGTGGGCTCAGTAAAAAGTAGCATTTTATAGATACTCTTTTGCACTTTGGTTTTTTTTCACTGAAGAGTCTATCCTGGAAATCCCTCCACATCAATTCATAGGTATCTTCCTCATTCTTTTTTATAGCTGCCTAGGTAGTGCTGTGTGAATGTTCCACAATTTATTTAACTAGCCTATCAACAGACGTTTTAGCTGCTTTCTACTCTTTTGCTACTACAATTCATAATAATTCAAGCTGCAATGAATTATCTCGTATGTATGTTATTCTGCAACTGCATATAAGCCTACCCCTAGGATCCACTCCCCAAATGAGATGGCTGGTGAAGGAGTATATGAATCTGCCATTTTGGTACATACTATCAAACTGACCACTATAGGGGTTTTACCAGTTCTGTAATTATCTCTTGCTGTATTACAAACCACCCCCAAATTTAATGGCTCAAAACAACAACAATCATTTATTTGGCTCAAAGAATCTGTAACATGGGCTGGACTCAGCAGGACTAGCTCATCTCTTTGTTCCATTTTGTTTCAGCTGGGGTGGCTCAACTTTGGGCCATAGATTCATTTTTTTAAAATTTTTATTTTATTTATTTATTTATTGGCTGTGCTGGGTCTTCGTTGCTGCACATGGGCTTTTTCTAGTTGTGGCAAGCAGGGGCTACTCTTCATTGTGGTGCGTGGTTTCCTCATTGCCGTGGCATCTCTTGTTGTAGAGCACAGGCTCTAGATGTGTGGGCTTCAGTAGCTGCAACACATGGGCTCAACAGCTGTGGCTCACAGGCTCTAGAGCACAGGCTCAATAGTTGTGGCACACGGGCTTACTTGCTCTGCGGTGTGTGGGATCTTCCCATAGCAGATATCAAACCCGTGTCCCCTGCCTTGGCAGGTGGATTCTTAACCACTGTGCCACCTAGGAAGTCCTGTAGGATTCATTTTTAAGAGGCACATTCACGGGGCTGGCAAGTGATGCTGGCTGTCGGCTAGGAGCTAAGCCAGGGGCCTCAGGGTCTCTCCATACTGGCCTCTCCACAGGCTGCTTGGGCTTCTTCATGGCATGGCAGCTGACCCCAAATGCAAAATTCCCAAGAGAACGACCTTTCATCATCCAGCCTCAAAAGTCACATAGCTTCACTGAAAAAAGAGTGGATATACGTATATGTATGACTGATTCACTTTGCTGTACAGCAGAAACTAACACAATGCTGTAAATCAACTACACTCCAATTAAAAAAAAAAAAAGAGTCACATAGCTTCAGTTCCACCACAGTCACAAGCCTTCCCAGATCCAAAGGGAAGGAACATAGTCCCACATCTCTTGATAGAAAGAGTATTTAAATCATAGTACACGACGAGCCGATGGATGGGGAGAAATTGTGCCATTTTCAGAAAATACCATCTGCTACTGTCTACCCTCGGAATGTAAATATTCACATCCCTCCTGCATGCAAAATACACTCCTCTTCCCCAAGACCCCCTTGTTTCATCCCGTTATAGCATCAGTGTGAAGTCCAGGATCTTGTCACTTCTATCAGGTCCACGTGCAGATGAGGATCTTGGAGCACAGTTCCTCAGGTATGGTTCCTTGAAAGCTTTCTCTCTAGTTTTCTTTCTGTGAACTAAAGAAAGTTATTTGGCCCCATCCTCTACCCTTCACAAACTCATAAGTGGTGGGAAAGGCATAGAAATAACCGTTAAAGACACTCCCATTCAAGTAAATAGCAATTCATAGCAATTCTAAAATGTAGCTGAGCTGGGCATATGTTGATGAGTGTGAATGAGAAATAGTTTTATTTTCAAGCTCAGGAATTCCTGGCTCCTTTATTTTTTAGATGTTTTAAAAAATTTAAATATTGTTTATGTACAATATTATATGTTACAGGTGTACGATACAGTAGTTCACAAATTTTAAAGGTTATACTCCATTTACAGTTATTATAAAATACTGGCTATATTCCCTGTGTTGTATACCCTTGTGGCTTATTTTATACATAATCCTTTGTGCCTCTTCGTCCTCTACCCCTTGTATTGCCCTTCTCCGCTTCCCTCTGCCCACTGGTACCCACTAGTTTGTTCTCTATATCTGCGACTCAGCTTCTTTTTTTGTTTTATTCACTAGTTTGTTGTGTTTTTTACATTTCACATATCAGTGATATCATACAGTATTTGTCTTTCTCTGTCTGACTTATGTCATTTAGCATAATGCCCTTCAATTTCATCCATGTTACTGCTAAATGGCAAGACCTATTTCTTTTCTATGACTGAGTAGTATTTCATTGTATGTATGTGTGTACACACACACACACACACACACACATCTCCATCCATTCATCTGTTGATGGGACACTGAGGTTGCTTCCACATCTCGACAATTGTAAATAATGCCACTCTGAACACTGGGATGCTTCAAATTATGGTTTTAGTTTTTTTCAGAACTATACCCAGGAGTGGAATTGCTGGATCATGTGGTAGTTCTATTTTTAGTTTTTTGAGAAACTTCCATGCTGTTTTCCACAGTGGCTGCACCAATTTACATTCCCACCAGCAGTGTATGAGGGTCCGTTCCCTTTTCTCCACATCCTCGCCAGAATTTGCTATTTGTGTTTTGATGACAGCCATTCTGACAGGTGTGAGGTGATACCTCACTGTGGTTTGATTTACATTTCCCTGATGATTAGCAATGTTGAGCATATTTTCATGTCTGGTTCCTTTATAGGTAACAGTTCTTTATTTAGCTTATTTTTTTCCTCTAACATTTTACTTTAGGTAGCCAGAACCTGCCAGTTGGCACTTTCAGTCTTCTACCTGAAAGTCTCCTTAAATAGATCACTGAGTTCATTAAGTGTATTTCTTATTTTCCTTGTTACTGAAGGTGACAGTGTTGGCCAAAATTCCTCCTTCAAGCATCCCCTTTCCTCCAGCTCATAACAAGATTTTACTTATTACCCTAAGCCCTGTGAAAGGTCCTTCAGGCCTCCACCAGCTCTCCTCGAGGCCCTTTATGATTCCACTAATAATCTTTTCCTTTCTATCTTCTGCCCTTTGCTCAACTGGCTCTGTTGCAAAGCCGATGCCATATGTTCTATGTTTGTTTTGGTGGCACACCACTTCCAGGTAACAAAATCTGTAAGTTATTTCTTTTGCTGCATAATAAATCACCTCAAAACTTGGAGGATTAAGACAGCAACTATCACTGATTTTGCTCACAAATCAGCAATCTGGGCATAACTTAGCAGGGACAGCTTGCCTCTGATCTACACGGCATCAGCTGGGAGGGCTTGACTGTGGTTTGGGGAATCTACCTTCAAGATGGCTCCCTCACGTGACTGGCAAGTTGGTACTAGCTCTCAGCTGAGAGCTCAGCCAGGGCTGTGGGCCTTGGTTCCTCTCCATGTAGGTCTCTCCCTGAGCTGTTTGTGTGTGTGTATGTGTGTGTGTACACGTGTGCAGCAAGTTGGCTGGATTTAGAACAAGCATCCTGAGAGAATGAGGTGGAAGTCTTACTGCCTCTTATGACCTGCCTTGAAAGTCACATAGTTTCACTTCTACTGGTCACAAGCTTGCACAGATTCAAAGGAGGGAACACAGACCTCAATGTTTCTTGATGGAATGAATGTCAAAGTCATTGCACAGAAAGCATTTTGGATGGCAGATATTCGGTCATTTTTCTGAAAATGCAATCTGCCACACACTCACACTAGCAATGTAAGAGAGTGTCTATTTTCCCAAAGCTCTGCCAAGAGAGTATGTTATTAGGCTTGTGGAAAATATCAACCCCGTGGGAAGTACAAAGCTTGGTGATAAAATGTCAAGCTTTCTCTAGTTTCAATTTAAATTTCCTCTTGTTATGAGTACAGATGAACATTTTTCCTGTGTTTAAGATGCATTTGAATTTTTTCTTCTGAATTGTCTTTTTATGTTGTTTGTACATTTTTCTCTTGGACTCCTAATCTCTTAGCTGATTTAGAGGAGTGTTGTTATTATTATTAGAAAGATTATTATTATTATAAGAAAGATTACCTCACTACAATTTGAGTAGCAAAAATATTTTTCTGAATTTGACATGTCTTTTTATTTTGCTCGCAGTTTTCTTTTCTCATACACATTTTTGGGTATTCTTAAAGAGTTGAACCCATGAATTTTTTCTTTTATGGCTTCCGGATTCTCAGTTGTAATTAGAAAGTCTTTACTCAGAGAACATTATAAAGGAATTCTCCCATTTTTTTCTTCTGTAACTTCTATGGCTTAATTTTTCACATTTAAATATTTGATCAATTTGAAGACTATTCTGATGTAAAGTATGGGGTATGGATTCAACTTTACCTTTTTCCAGATGGCTCCACAGAAATACCATCAATTACTGAATAAACCATCTTTTCACCACTGGTTTGAGATGTGACCTTTATTATATGCTAAATTCCTATTTGTTCAACAAATATTTATGCAGTGCTTTCTACGTGCCAGCTATAGTGCTTGAGATATACTAGTGAACAAGAGACTAAAATTCTCTTCCTTTATGAAACTCTAGTAGAGGAAGTAGACAATAAACATGATAACTGGGTAAATTATATAGTATGCTAGAAGACAGAAAAAGAGTAGAGTAAGAAGGTTTGAGAATGTGGAGGTGAGGCAGTTGCAATTTTATATAAAGTGGTCAGGAAAGATGTCACTGAAGAGGTGACATTTGAGAAAAGACTTGAAAAGTTAACAGTACAAAGGCAAGAGTGCGTGTGGCATGTCCAAGGAAGAAGAATGAGGCCAGGGTGGCTAGAGTGGAATTAGCAAGGATGAGGAAGTCAGAGAAGTAACAGGTCCAGATTCTGTAGGACTGCTTAGGCCATCATAAGGACTTTGCCTTTTACCCTGAGTGAAATGGGAGCCACGCATTTTGAGCACAGGAGTGACAAGGTCTGGATCTACCACTACCCTGCTATTTCCTGGACTACATTTTTTAAATCATCTTTTTTCTTTCTTTGTCTTTGTCCCTCTCACTAATCTCTGCTGTTTCCCAAAGCAAAGCACTCAAACCCACCTATTTTTCTCCATCTTCTAATTTTAAGGTATTACTTTCTATTGTTTAGAATACTGTAATAGCTTTCTAAGGGATCTCTTCCCTTTCCTTTCTTGCCTTTCACAAATTCACTTACTATATAGCATGTACCAGGATAATGTTTAAAGTGGAATTCAGTTACTTTTTGTGTTACTACTTTGCTTAAATTCCCTCAGAGGCTTTCTGCTGCACTTAGAATAAAGACCAGACTTCTTTTCATGGCCACAAAGCCCTGTGTACTTAGCCCCTGCCTATTTCTCCAAGCTTATTCCAAGTACCCCTTTCCCTCCACTCCAACAACAGTGGCCTTCTTTTGATTTCTCAAATATACTCATGGTTTTTGCACATGATGTTTAACATGTGCCTAAAATGCTCTTTTCTACTTCCTTTTTTCCCCCCAAATCTGCTTTTTTATTGACCTCAGAAGCTGTCATCAAGCTTCATTATATCCAATTTAGTTTTCTCTGGTATACTGTTTATAATTAAAATATTTTTGAATAGGTTTATTTATTTATTTTTAAGGACTTTTCTTGAAATATAACTGACAGACAATAAACTGCATATATTTACAGTGTACAATTTGATAATTTTTTTCTTATTAGTAATGTATATATGGCAACCCCAATCTCCCAGTTGATCCCACCCCACCCTCCCTGCTTTCCGCCCTTGGTGTTCATATGTTGAACAGGTATATTTATATGGTTCAAAAAAGGTCTCACATTTCTGTATAATTGGCCTGGTCCCCACCTCCATTCCCACAGATAATCACTATTGTCAGTATTTTATGTATTCTTCTAAAGTTTCTTTGTGCAAATACAAGCAGATATAAACATGATTTCTTATTTTTTCCAGTGCCCTGGTGCCCAGGTAGAGAGCAGTTCAACTGGGTTGCAACCTGTGAATAGATGTTGTTGCCATGAGGTTGTAGAGATGGCCCACTCACTTTTTATAACTCCTATATTCTCCTTCACATCCCACCTTAAATTTCACTTCTCCAGAAAGTTCTTCCCTCATTCCTGAATGCATATTCACAACACCTTATTCTTATTTTGTATAATAAACATCTCAATTTGCAGTTCCTCAGTATATCTGCTGAATGTCTGTCTCTGCTAGACTAAACAACTTGGGTTTAGGACCATGTCTGTTTTGCTCACTGATGTATATCTGATTTCAAGCACAATTTCTGGCACAGAGCAAAATATACTCGTTGAATGAATTAATTATCTTTCTTCTGAACACAATATATGGTTCTGGAAAATTAAAGCAAACTCCTCTGGCTAGAAGGCCAAGAAGCAGATATGCTACCTTAGTTCTCAATGTCTCTCTAGCCCTTTCTGTGGAGAGCCTTACAATTAAGAGTAAACTGAACGAATCTACTCCTTGCAACCTGAAGATCCCAAAGCACAAATGTACCAAATCAACGCTCAGCTCGCCTGACAGTCTCCTCACTGTCCCTGCTCTTGTTCAAGTTCTATCTCCTGTCTTCTCTAAAGTCCAAATCCTATCTCATATCAGCACTAATTCAAACTCCCCCTTCTTGACGAAGTCTTTCCTCACCCCTCCAGTCTTATTCGGACTTCTCTCCCCTCTGAGCACCTGCTGTGTTTGTTGTCTTTGGCATTTAGAGCAGAACCTAACATTACACTTTCCTCAATATTAACTGCCTGATGTAGGCTTTAAAAAACCTCCTCCAATGAGTTTGCTACCTCTGGCTAATGATTCTCTCATAACAACCTGGAACAACAGAAGTCCTCCTTTCTGAAGCAATCGAGACTGGTATCTGGTGTGTTCAGAGAAACAGCTGGTTAAAGTGGAGATCCATTAACAGTATCTTAAACATTGAAACATTTTAATTTAAAATACTTAAGTCTAGGGGCTTTCCTGGTGGTCCAGGGGTTAAGAATCCTCCTTCCAATGCAGGGGACTTGGGTCAGATCCCTGGCCGGGGAACTAAGATCCCACATGCTGCAGGGCAACTAAGCCTGCACGCCACAACTAGAGAGAAGTTCACGCACTGCAATGAAGGTCCAGCGCAGCCGAAAAAACCCAAAGAACCCAAAAGTGTACATTTATTCCCCTCTTCTTTTTTTTGAAACTTAACAAATCTTTTTTTTTTAAATATTTATTTATTTGGTTACACTGGGTCTTAGTTGTGGCATGTGGGCTCCTTAGTTGTGGCTTGCCAGCTTCTTCATTGTGGCACTTGGGCTCCTTAGTTGTGGCATGCATGTGAGATCTAGTTCCCTGGCCAGGGATCAAACCCGGGCATCCAGCATTGGGAGCATGGAGTCTTAACCACTGCACCACGAGGGAAGTCCCTATTCCCTTGTCTTTTGATATGAGAGTGATTTTAATGACTGAGTGCCTATATCCAAAATGTATCACTTCCTGCTTCATGAAATCAGAACAAGCAAACGACTCTTAGGAGATAATATCGGTGTAGAACCCTCTGAGATTTTGATGATTTTCCTTCAATGTTTTACAGTTTTGCTCACACTTAATTTGACAGCAATATTTGAAAAGAGGACTGGCATTTACTGAGTCTTTCCAAAGCATTCAACCAGTTCTCATAGAAACAACTCCTCGTCACACTTACACCTCATAGGTTTGCATCACACTTAATCCAATTGTAACAACAGGCTTACGCAGGTTTTGGAAGAGATACAACAGACTCCTGATAAACAGTAACTGTGGCTGCAGATGTTCTCAGGTCCCTTCAGAATCCCGTTATCCCCCAGCAGTCACAGTGACACGGGCATCATTCACTGTCTGCAGATAGAGTGGCAAGTGTTGTTTGAATCCTAGTGAGATGTTTAAGGGAAGGGTGATTAAAAGGCAGTCTGTGGCTTCTGGTGTTGCCAACATCTGGCACAGACATGAGCCCGAGATCTGGTAAAAACGCTGAAGGAGAGAAGAGCTATAAAGGGGCACAGAAGGTGTGTGGGGAAACACCCCACAGAGACCAGCATCGGTCACAAGAGTCTCCAGGGCTCTGGATTTGGGGGCTTAGTACCTCTGAGAACTGAAAAATCAAAGCACTCGCATTCTGAGAACTATGGTAGCATTTCAGGGGAGAGTAAAACGGAACTTACCTGAGACCGCAGTACCTGTGATCCAACACTCATTTCCTTCTCCATGTTTTCCTCCTGGGAAAGTACGGCATTCTGAGAAGGCATTACTGGGAGAAAGAGAAAAGAAGCACCTTGTCAATGTAGGACATTAAGGCTGAACCTAAATCTTGGACCTTTTGTTTTGCATTAGGATGGCAAACAGTTTAGAGAGAAGCCCTCTAAGACATAAGCCTAAAGGCTGGGTGACTTAACTATGACATTACTGTTTCTCTGTCACACTGAGGAACATAACGCAGGACTCTCTCTCCTCCGTGGTATAGCTCCACTTGTGACATATGGGAAGCTCAAAGGTGCTCCCTGGTTTTCAGCCCTAGCTACACACTTGGGGAATTTTAAAAAGATGCCAACGCTTAGCCCCTGTTCCCAGAGATCTGGATTTAATGGTCTAGGGTGAACCTGGGCAACAGCATTTCAAATTCTGAAGTCTCCAAGGGATTCTAAGTGGGAGATGAGAACCACTGAGATGAGGTGATGCAGAGAACATGTTGAAGGCCTATTCTTACTCTTTTATGGGATAAACTCATTCCTAAACTCAAACTCCAGACATCTCCTCTACTCTCTTTTAGATGACCCTTTTAGTATAGAAAGGAGACTTCACTCTTTTCATTTTTCAGAATGTTTACCGTCCTTTTTGAGTACCTGGATTCAGTCCTCCACCAGGATGACTACACCTCTCTGCAGTTCTTAAGTTGTAATGTCACCAAAGCCTTGTTCTCTTCTATCATGACGGTCAGGAGATACCCCAGTATTGGCAGCTTCAGTATCCTTGTCAGTCCCTGAAGGAAATAGCCACTCCCAGGTATTAAAGGTGCCTTATCTCATGAGAGGGTCAGGAGCCAGTGGATATCCATGAGAATGATTTCTGCTTCTCTGGGGCAGCCACTCTCAGAAGCTTGCCTTGTTCATGCAGAGTTGAGATGTGGAGGTTCCCGAAGGTGGCTAGTACATTGGTTTTTTCCCCTAAAGGCATCAATCCTTCATGCACAGACTTCACTATGGTATTCAAATCTGCCTCCTGGCAGGGATCTTGAGAGATACAATTTCAGGTTGAGCACCTGTAATGAGGTGCACCGGAGTCAACAGAAGAAACCCAGCAGGGTCGGTCACCTAGGGATCTAGGAAGTCTATAAAGAGACATACAAACCGTTCATAAAGATAGAGCCCCATAGGATGTGGAATTCTGTAAAACAATCGAAAAGCATTTTGAGAATTTCTCAGATTACAGAGAGCAGAGATGTACAGATGCACCAACTACAACCTCAGTCCTCTCCCACCTTCTTCTCAGAATAGGATAACAGGCGTTTCACCAATACCAACAACAGGGTGAAACATATTGATCGGCTAACAGTCATGAGAGAATATGTTTGTTCTCTGTTCACAAAAGGTGACCTGAAAAACTTCTCCCCAAAACTTTTTTTTAAAAAAAATCCTCTATTTTATTTTATTTATTTTTTTATTTTTTTGGCTGTGTCGGGTCTTTGTTGCTGCAGGCTTTCTTTAGTTGTGGCAAGCAGGAGCTCTAGGCGCCCGGGCTTCAGTAGTTGCAGCACATGGGATCAGCAGTTGTGGAGCATGGGCTTAGTTGCTCCGTGGCATGTGGGATCTTCCCAAACCAGGAAGTGAACCTATGTCCCCTGCATTGGCAGGCAGATTCTTAACCACTGCGCCACCAGGAAAGTCCCCTTCTCTCAAAAACTACTGATAGAAATAAAGAATGAAGTCATTTCTGAGAAGTAATTTAAAAAAGAAAGAAAGAAAGAACACCGCAGTTCCAATGGAATGGCTCTGTTAGATAAGGAAGCCATTCAAGCCAAGACATGGCACGAATCTAACATTTTACAACTAGTTCACTAAGAGGCAGACCTTTCCACAGTAATTTAAAAGCACTTTAAGAACCAGGTCCTTATTTTACCAAGCAAAAGCTCTAAAAAGGTCCTATGGTCTGAAGAGCCAGGTAAAATCTATGAGAATGTCCTGAGGTTTCAAACCCAATCACCTGAAAACCACTTATTCAAGACAACATAAACAGCACTAACCATGTTAGGTAGGACAGGGTTTCTCCTTTATGTGTGTGAACCCAAGGTGATGAGGAACATTTCAAATATATTATACATTGTATATAAATATAGCCAGTTTGAGAACACTTAAAAAATTTTTTTATTTTATTTATTTATTTGGTTGTGCCAGGTCTTAGTTGCGGCTTGCAGGCTCCTTAGTTGTGGCTCACAAGCTCCTTAGTTGTGGCATGTGAACTCTTAGTTGCGGCATGCATGTGGGATCTAGTTCCCTGACCAGGGATTGAACCAGGCCCCCTGCACTGGGAAGCTTGGAGTCTCAACCACTGCACCACCGTGGGAAGTCCCCAGAGAATACTTTTTATGTCATCTGATGGGACTAGGATTCCATAAGACACACCTTGGGAAATGCTGATTTAGTTCTCAGTTCCTTGGCTTAATGAAGGATTCTGAGTTTGATGAATTCTTGGCTTGATGAGGCTCTGGTCACAAAGCTAAGTGAAAGAGCTGCTGCTAGAATACTTAGGTCTTCTGATTCAGGCCTGGGCTCTTTCTAGTATACACTAAAGTCCTTTTAGCTACTTGTTTTCTCCTTTTTCCTTAAAAAAAATCTGATCCCTTTCTTTTCATAACTTCCCTCTTAAAGCTTTCCGGAGAAAAAGACTGCAGAACTTCCAGTCTTTTTCAAACAAGTGACCACTATGGCTGGGAAAGTAACAAATTCCCTTGACTGCTTAAGGCATACTAGAATTATAGTCAATTCAGAGGAAGAATGATTCTGGGCTTAACAGTTTTCATTTTCATCCTAAGCTCTTCCAAAAATCTGAGTGAACTTCACTGACCATAGGAAACCTATGTAGTGGCTCTCAATCAGGGCTGTGCGTGAGACTCAGCCCACATTTAAAAAGACACTGCAGATGTGAAAATATATACATGGCCAGGCTCTACCCAAGAGCTACTAAATCAGAATCTGTTGAGAAGAATTCTGGCATCTACACATTTTTTAAATGCCCCACAAGAGATTTTGATGTAAGCAAGAACTCAGAATAACTATGAGAGCCTTTCGTTTCCTTTATGCCCTTAATCCCAATGATTTCCACCATCATTTAACTTTAGTCACCCACTCCTAGGGCTGAACCACTTCTGAAATCTTTCTTACTTTACAAAACACTAGACTGTGAATTGGGAGATCTAAGTTCTAGACTAGATGGGGAAGAAAGTGAAGGCAGAAACAGTGGTTTAATAGATGGCGGGAAAATAGACAAAGAGCAGTGTTTATCAAAGTGTGGTTTGAAGACCACTGAATCATGGTATTTGTTGAAAAGCAGACTCACTGGTCTGATTCTAGATCTCATGAAATAGCACCTCTGGAGATATTATTGGCCCCAAAATTTGCATTACACAGTATTGCTTCCCTGGACTCAGTCCATTCTCTCCAGCCTCCCTACAGGCGCAAATCTAGCACCTATCTTCTCATTCCCAGATCTTCAACTTTATCTTTCACTTTTATTGACTCCTTCCTATCATCACTTAAAATCAATTAATGTCTCTCTCAACATTAAAATTTTCACTGGCTTTACACCCCTTTGTAACTACCATTCTTTCTTTTTTCAAGGCCACAGCTCTTCAAAGGATTGTCAATACTTGTCTCTACTTCCTCATTACCCATTTATTTTTCAATTTTCTGTAATCTTGCTTCTATTCTGCCATCAGCACTCCCCTGAAATTGCTCTGGTCAGGAATACCAAACTCTCTTTTGTAGTTTATGCAGTGGACCTCATTACTTCTTGCTTTCTTGAGCTCTGGTGGTACCTGGTACTGCTGACAGCTGCATCTTGCTTTACTTCCGCGGTTTCTCAGTAGGCTATGCTCTAATCCCTTTTCCTCTGCCTACCATTCACATATTGTTGTTCCTTAGGATTTTCCAGAATCTACTCTCGCTCTCTCCACAGCTGAAGTAGAGGGATCTTTAAAAGACTTGAACCTGACTGCATCAGTCCCTTGCTTGAAATTCTGCAGCAGCCTCCTTAGGCTGGAGTACAAAGCCTTAAAGAAACCTGTGACCTGCTTCCTGACCTCTCAAGCCACTCTCCTGCTTGCTTTTAAGGGTTCATCCACAGCATCCTGCTTCTAGGTGCTTACATGTGCCATGTGTGGGATCCCGCCCATCTCATCCCCTAGCAATAGCTACTCTTCCTCCAGGCCTCAGCTTAAATCAAGTAAGATTTGACACCACAGACCAAGTGAGGTCCCCTCGTTCATACTGTCCTTAAGTAGGACTTTTTATTGTTGTAATCATTGTACAGTTATCCATTTTTATTTATACCTCATTATTGTGTGCCATTAACCTCCATGAAGGCAGGAATCTGTTCTGTCTCGCTTAACTATTCTAATTTCAAGGCCTGGTGTATGATTCATAGTAGGTATGTAATAAATATTTGCTAAATGAGTAAATGAGAGAGTTCTAGTGTTTGCTCTTCTATTTTTTTATTTTGTAACTTTTTATTTTGACCCAATTTTAGACTTATAGTAAAGCTACAAAAGTAGTACACAGTTCTTAAATACCATTTACCTTGCTTGTCCTAATGTTAATATCTTACATAACCATGGTACAATGATCAACACCAGGAATTTAACATTGGTACAATATTGTCAATTCAAATTACTCAAATTTCATCAGTTTTTCCACTAATATTCTCTGATCCAGGATCCGACATGGCATTTAGTTTTTATTTTTCCTAGTCTCCTCCAATCTGTAACAGTTCCCCAGGTTTTCTGTCCTTCATGAGCTTGATATTTCTGAAGAGTTCTAATGAATTATTTTGTAGAATGTCCTTCAATTTGGGTTTATCTGATGTTTTCTCAGGATTGGAAGGAAGTTAAGATTTTTGGCAAGAATGTCAGAGAAGTGATGTTGTATCTTTCTTAGTGCATAATATGCATGGGTTTGTGACGTAGATATATCTTATGAATGGTAACATTGACCATTATCACTTGGTTAACGTGGTGTTTACCAGGTTTCTCCACTGCAGCAATTATCAATATGGTGTTTGCCTAATGGTGATTTCTCTACTTCCCTCTTTCCTACTATTATTTTTTTTATAAATTTATTTATTTATTTTTAATTTATTGGCTGTTGTTGAGTCTTCGTTGCTGCTCATGGGCTTTCTCTAGTTGCTGAGAGCGGGGGCTACTCTTCATTCATTGTGTTGTGCAAGCTCCTCATTGTAGTGGCTTCTTTTGTTGCCGAGCACAGGCTCTAGGTGCATGGGCTTCAATAGTTGCAGTACACGGGCTCAACAGTTGTGGCTCACGGGCTCTAGAGCACAGGCTCAAGAGCTGCGGTGCACGGGCTTAGTTGCTCCGTGGCATATGGAATCTTCCCAGAGCAGGGCTTGAACCTGTGTCCCCTGCATTGGCAGGCAGATTCTTATCCACTGCGCCACCTACGAAGTCCTTTCCTACTAATTATTAATTGGAATTTTTCCATAAGGAAAAGCTGTTCCTTAGCTCTTATTTGTTTATTTATATCTGCATGGATTTATGGATATTTGTTTTATTCTGTGAGTTAAAATACAAAAGTTTATTAATTTCATTGCACAAACTGTTCCAGCTTTGGCCGTCAGGAGGCTCCTGTGTTATTTTGACCAGCTCAGCTATTTTGAGCACTTCCTGGCACCATAAGATGTTCCAGGCTCTTATATTTTTCCTGTCCATCCCTAGAACCAACCACTTCTCCAAAGAGCCTTAGTTTCATTTATTGGAGAGGTGTTTAGAAACAAAAATCTGGGTACCAGGTGTGCTGATTGCTACCAGGGTATCACTGCTTCCAGGCCCTCCAGCAGACTGAGCTAGGAAATATATACGTATGCATATCAACCGTGCATATACATACTTCTATTGTGTTTGTCTATATATTAAATACCATGAGTTCATAATGACAGCTCTGATTCCAATCCAATACCACAGGGCTCATTTTGATCTTCCTCCTTTTCTCATTGGTAACTTCTTTCTTCAACAATGAAAAATTGTTGGCTCTCATTATCTACAATATATTTATTTACTTATTTGTTCAATTCTGGTATACACACAAAGTAGTTTCAGAATTACGAACTCATACCCTTGTGGGAAACACATTTACTAACTTGATTACAGCATTTATGTAGAGTTCTCTTTGTCTTTAATCTTACAGTATCCAGTCAAGATAATGGTTCCTGAAGTTACTTAGGTCAGTTTTCTTTGCCACTTCCTTCAGTGAGGTTAAGTTATTCATTTGTACTACAGTTAGGTCTATTTGTTAGTGTTTGCATCCATTCTCTTCTATTTTTACAGCTGTCCCTTGGTATCCCTGGGGGACTGGTTCCAGAATCCACTGCAGATGCCAAAATCTAAGGATGCTCAAATACCTTATATAATATGCTGTGTAGTATTTATATATAAACTATAGACATCCTCCTATATACTGTAAATCATCTCTAGATGACTTATTACTTATAATACCCAATACAGTATAAATGTTATGCAAATAGTTACCTGCACATGGCGAATTCAAGTTTTGATATTTGGAACTTACTGAAACATCTCTCCTCCCAAATATTTTCCATTTGCCGTTGGTTGAATACATAAGTACAGAAGCCGAAAATACAGAGGGCTGAATGCAGTCCATTTACTCTCAGATGGCTTCACCCATTGCTATGGTTTCACTGGTCATCTTTTCTGAGCTATATAACCACATACACTCCTAACCATCTTACTGGACATCCCCATGTACATGTCCTTCAGATTTCTCAAGACTAACACATCCAACACTCATCCTCTCTTAAGCCTCTTGCCATATATTTGCCACAGAGTAAAGTGTGTCAGAACACTGACTCTATAGCCAAACTGTTTGGGTTTGATTCCCAGCTCCACAACTTACTAGCTGTGTGAGTCTGGTTGGGTTACTCAACTTCTCTATGCTTCCATTTCCCCACCTGTAAAGCAAAGAATAATAGTACCTACCTCCTGGGTTTGTTGTGAGGATTAAGGGACTGAATATTTCTGAGTATTTAGATCATATTAGCACATAGCAGAATTTATATATTTTACATATTCTTCTTACTCTGTCATGTTCCCTATCTCAAAGAATAGCACCACCAAACCTGAAACCTGAGTGCCATTCCTGACCTCTCTTTCTTTCCCTTAGTCTCATTCCTCAATCGAAAGTGAAATCTTGGTAAATCTGCCTGCTTATATATGTAGTGAGTGTTCCATCTTCACTTCCACTACCTTGATTCAGGCCACGATCATCTCTCAATTTGATTACTGCCACACCCATCTAACTGGTCCCTGACTTTAGTCCCTCATTTTCTTCACTCTGCAGCCAGAGTGATCTTTCTCTACTGTGGAAAAACCTTCACTTTATTTTCTGACAAATATTAAAACAAAAGTTTTGGTACATATAGGAAAGCATAAAGAAAATCACCTATAATGTCATCACCCAGAGATAACCAGCTACTTTTTTGGGGATATATCCTTTCAGGCTTTTCCTTCATAAACACACACGTACTCACTCACGTTATAATCTGACATGTTATTATCATGTGCATAATTTGATTTTTGAAACCTGGATTTTAATTGATTATATTGTATATATCACTTCATGGTGGAAAACAAAAATCTAAATATTCATTTAAAAAATAGATTCATAGTGTATTCCATTGCGTGCAATAGCTAAAATTTAACAACTTGATTATTAATAGACATTTAGGTCTCTCTCTTTCTTTCTTTGCTGTTATAGACAACAGCAAACACTGTACAGTTTTGCATAATTTTCCCTATTTCCTTAGGACAAATTGCTAGAAGTGGAACTGCTGGGTAAAAAGGAAGGCAAAAAGTGTTCAGGACGGTGTATCATTTTACATATTCATCAATATATGATAGTGGCCATTAGCTAATGTTAGGTATTATTCTTTTTAAATTAATTAATTAATTAATTATATTGGCTATGTTGGGTCTTCATTGCTGCACACGGGCTTTCTCTAGTTGTGGTGAGCAGGGGCTACTCTTCGTTGTGGTGTGTGGGTTCCTCATTGTGGTGGCCTCTCTTGTGGCGCACGGGCTCTAGGTGCATGGGCTTCAGTAGTTGTGGCACATGGGCTCAACAGTTGTGGCTCAAAGGCTCTAGGGCTCAGGCTCAACAGTTGTGGCACACAGGCTTAGTTGCTCTGCGGCATGTGCTATCTTCCTGGGGCAGGGATCGAACCTGTGTCCCCTGCATTGGCAGGCGGATTCTTAACCACTGCACCACCTAGGAAGTCCTATTCTTTTAACATCTAATACATAAATAGTATTTAATTGCTGCTTTAATATGTAATTCTTAGATAACATGAGATAGAACTTTTAATATTTTTAACTTTTACATTTTCTTCTTTTATAAATTACCCTTTTCTGTCAACTGTCCACTTTTCTACCATATTGTCTTTTACTTATTGATTTGTAAGAGTTCTTTATTACATAGTCTGCAGTAAAGGATTAACTGAGCAGGTCTGAATGGTCCAAACTCTGCACATTCCAAGGAAAGGTTTGCCTCTGGTCTGGCTCCTGGTAGATAACCTATAAGCCCCTGAAACATCTTGTCTGTTAAGAGTGTCTCTGTTTATCTGAGGCCTTGGGACAGGTTAGAAAGTTTATGCTAACAATGGGATTTATGGTGGGAATTTGGGCCATGTGGTATCAGCTTGACCACTGGAGAGCTGGAGACTGGATGTCAGCAAAATGGATGGTCAGCCATGCTTATATGACCAACTTCCAATAAATACTCTGGACACCAAGGCTTGAATGAGTTTTCTTGGTTGGCAGTACTGCATACATATGGCCACACATTATTGCTTGGAGAATTAAGCACTACTTGCACAAGTCCATTGAGAGAGGACAACCAGAAGCTTGCCGGACCCTGCTCTATGTGCTTTTTTTTTTCATTGCTGATTTTAATCTGCATCCTTTCACTGTAATACTCATCTTACTATGAGTATAACAGTTTTGTTGAGTTCTGTGAGTACTTCTAGAACATCACTGGACCTGAGCATGGTGTTGGGGACCTCTGAACACAGATAGTAGCCAGGAACTCCCTTGTCATAACATAAATAACAAATACAATCTTCACTTTATCATTTGTCTTTAATTTTTGCTGCTTTCTACAAAGAGCTAATATTTAAAATTTTTACATTATAAAATCTGGGTTTTTTTCTCCCTGTACGGGTCCTAAGTGCATGTAAGGGTTTTTGTTTTGTTTTGGCTTCCTTACACAGCTTATACACGTTAACAAGTTTTTTGTTTTTTTTTTTACACTTTCCATATAAAAACATAAGTATGCAAAGCATGGATGTATACAGAGTAAAATATATGTGCCCTTCAACTTTTCTTCTACTCTTACTTCCCTCCCTGGAGGTAACTCACTGTCAGTCACTTGGTTTGCATCCTTTTCTGTGTATTTATGAACATACATTGTATAACCACATACATATTTCACATAATGCACACCACACTATATGCATTGTTCTGAAATATCCTTTATTCATTAAATGTCTTAGAGATCTTTGTGTGTTAACTTCACAATAAACTACATAATAAACTACCTTATTTTATTTCATAGCAGCACAACAGTCCACTGTATGGATCAATCACAACATGTTTAACCATATCCATTGGCGAACATTTAAGCTGTACCCATTTCTCAAGTTACAAACAGTATTGTAATAAACATCTTTGTACACACATCCCTGTGCACCTGTGCAAGTATTTCTGCAGGACAGATCTTAGAATAGAACTTCTAAGCCACAGAGTGAGCTCATTTAACATTTTGGTAAGAGCAGTTAAACTGTCACCCAAAATACTTCCTCAATTGTACAACCAGTGCCCTTCCCCCCTGCACTTTCCTCAATACTTGGTATCAGTAACATTTTTATATTTTGCCAGTCTAATGGGTGAAAATATCTTTGTCTTCACTTGCATTCTGTGGTTACTTATGAGGTTAAGCACCTTTTAAAAATTTATTGGTTTCCTGTATCTTCTATAAATTGCCTGTGCATATCCTTTGCCCACTTTTCTTTTTTCAACAAGTCTCTTTACATATTATGGACACTTTCTCTAACATGTTACAAATATTTTCTTCAGCTCTCTAATTTTTAGCCCTTTGTTCTTTTCAAATACAAAAACTTTTATTTTTATTTATTTATTTATTTATTTCCCCATTCTGTGAGGCATGTGGGATCTTAGTTTCCTAACCAGGGATCAAATCCGGGCCATGGCAGTGGAAGCACAGAGTCCTAACCCCTGGATCGCCAGGGAATTTCCTTAATTTTGATATAATTAATTCAATGAATTTTCCCCAGAGGGTTTTGTATCCTGTTTGGGTAGTTCGGCATGGCTACCGCATAAAGTGCAAGGGTGGAAGGCAAAGCAGTATGCAATATTAAGGTCATAAACGGCTTTGAGGGCACTGCTAAGAAACTAAAACATCCTGATGGCAGCAGGGAAGCATATAAAAGTTTTCAGCAACAGAGTGACTTTCAACAAATTCTCCATTTAATAAGGGTACCTACTAAGTGCCATGATCAATTCTGTCTCTTAGAGAATAGTAATTTTTGTACCTTTTACATTTCCCACAATTCAAAATACCTAAAAGACACAGAAAGCTCATTATGTCAAGAGACACAATTAGAGGGACCTGCTCTGCCTCACAGTAAAACATACTTTAAACTGAAACAAAATGGTATCACTGCAGAAACTGTGAGAGCAGCCAAACAGTCTAGAAACAGATCCGAGGATACACACACCCGTAGAAGAGAATCAAAGTGTCATTTCAGTTTGGTGGGAAAAATGGATGATGGCAAGACCACCGGAGAAAAAGGCATATTCCTATCTCACACGGTATCACAAAATACCCAGTAGGTTAAAATATAAAAAAGAAGCTATTTTTTAAAATCCTTTAAAAGTATTAGAAGAAAATAACGGTGAATGTTTGAATACTCTTGAGATGGGGAAAACTTTCTAAAACTGATACCCACTCACGCCTATACAAAAATAAATTGCAGAAGGTATTAGAGGAAAATAGGTTTGCAATTCTGGAACGGGGAGGCCTTCCTATCAAAGGGGCACAGGGTGCCCGAGAAGCCCGAGGGAGCCGCCGGGGGGGCTCCGAGTCGACCGTAAGGGCTGCATCCGCGACCCGGGGCCCCCGAGCCGCCGCCCGCCCTGCCCCCTCGCCGGACGCCGGGCCCTCGGGCGCCGCACTCACCCGCCTCCGCACACAAAGGGCGCCCCGGACGGCTCCGCCCCCTGACGCCGCCGCCGCCGCCGCCGGTCCCGACCGACGCGGGAGAGGGTGATGAGGGCCCTGATGCCTGAGCCAATGACGCCCAGTGACGGGGCCCCTGGGGCTGGACCAGCCGCCGGCGCCAGCCGGGCTCTGACGAAAGCCTCCAAGCAATGGCGGCCGCGCCGCGCTGGCTTCGGCTCCGCGATACGCATGCGCCGGCAGCACCCAGGGCCGATCGCTTCCCACAAGCCGGGCTCGGAAATCCCACCCGTTCCGCGGGGCCCGCTTCTCACCACCCAGGCCCCGCGACCCTGGCAGTGGTGCGCCTTCCTAGAGGGCTGAGGACCCTCCCATAGCCCCTGCCAATCAGAAGCTCCCGCGCCGGCCGCTGCCCGGTCCCCTAGGTGACCACCCACGCCGTCGCTCTCCTCAGTCCTGAAATACCGCCCCCTCCCCAATTTTATATTGACGAAACTAAAAACACAATAATGATTGACTATATATAATATATAATACAGAAGGTGGCAAACAAATGTACCATGTACTATCCACTGCCAGAAATAAATTTGATTAGAGCAAAATTCTAACATGTATGTGTGTGTGTGTATATATATATATATATATAAAATGCAGGTCTACTGATGAGAAGAATGGAATTCTTTTAAGCGGGATAACATTTTGCTTAATTGGGATTCATCAAAATCGATTCCAAATGTTCATCTGTTAATGCTAGCATTCAATGGGGGAAGGAGAGACCTTTCAACAAATAATGTTGGGAAAACTGGATATGCACTTGCAAAAGAATAAAACTGGACCCTAGGACTTCCTAGCTGGCGCAGTGGTAAAGAATCCGCCTGCCAATGCAGGGGACACGGGTTCGAGCCCTGCCCTGGGAAGATTCCACATGCCACAGAGCAACTAAGCCCGTGCGCCACAACTATTGAGCCTGTGCTCTAGAGTCCATGAGCCACAACTATTGAGCCCATGTGCCGCAACTATTGAAGCCCATGCGCCTAGAGCCCGTGCTCCACAACAAGGGAAGCCACTACAATGAGGAGCCTGAGCACCACAATGAAGAGTAGCCCCTGCTCTCAGCAACTAAAGCCCGTGTGCAGCAAAGAAGACCCAATGCAGCCAGTAAACAAAATAAATAAATTTAAAAAAACAAAAACAAACACAAACAAACAAAAAACTGGACCCTAGCCTTACACCATATAGAAAAATTAATTCAAAATGGATCCAAAGACCTAAACGTGAGAGGTAAAATTATAAAATTCTTAGAAAACGTAGGAGTGAAGCTTCATGATGTTGTTCTTGACAATTATTTCCTGTATATGACATCAAAAGCACAGGCAACAAAATAAAAAAATGGATAAATTGGACGTCAATATGTAACACTTTTGCACATCAAAGAACAGTAGTAATAGATTGAAAAGACAAGCCACAAAATGGGAGAAAATATTTGCAAATCATATATCTGATAAGGGATTAATATCCGGAATGTATAAAAAACTACTACAAGTCAACAACAAATAAACAGGCAACCAGATTTTAAAATGGACAAAGGACTTGAATAGGCAATTCTTCAAAAAAAGGCATACAAATGACCAAAAAGCACATGAAAAGATGTTCAGCATCACTAACCATTAGGGAAATGCAAGTCGAAACAACGAGATATCAAGTCACACCCACTAGGATGGCTACTATTAAAAAAACAGAAAAAAAAAAAACCAGGAAGTACAATTGTTGGCAGTGATGTGGAATAATTTGAATCCTTGTGCATTACTGGTGGGAGTGTAAAATGGTACAGTTGTTCTGGAAAACATTTTGGTGATTTTTCAAAAAATTAAACATAGAATTACAATACGATCCAGCAATTCCATTTCTGGGTAGATAACCAAAAGAATTGAAAGCAGGATCTCAAAGAGATATTTGCATCCCCATGTTTGTTACAGCATTATTCACAATAGCCAAAAAGTGGAAGAAATCCAGTATTTATTGACAGATGAATGAATAAGCAAAATGTGGTATATGTATACATACTATGGAATATCACTCAGCCTTAAAATGGAAGGAAACTCTGAAACCTGCTACAACATGAATGAACCTTGAAGACATTACGGGAAGTGAAATAACTCAGTCACAAAAGGTCAGATACTACTCAGCCATTAAAAAGAATGAAATAATGCCATTTGCAGCAACATGGGTGGAACTAGAGATTGTCATACTGAGTGAAGTAAGTCACACAGAGAAAGAAAATATTGTACGATATCGCTTATATGCAGAATCTAAAAAGAAATAATACAAATGAAACTATTTACACAACAGAAACAGACTCACTAACTTAGAGAACAATGTATGGTTACAGGAGGGAAAGAGGGAGGGGGAAGGGATAGTCAGGGAGTTTGGGATCGACACGTACACACTGCTGTATTTAAAATGGATAACCGGATTTTCTAGGTGGCACAGTGGTAAAGAATCCGCCTGCCAGTGCAGGGGACATGGGTTTGAGCCCTGCTCTGGGAAGATTCCACACACCACTGAGCAACTAAGCCCATGTGCCACAACTATTGAGCCTGTGCTCTAGAGTCTGTGAGCCACAACTATTGAGCCCATGTGCCGCAACTATTGAAGCCCACACGACTAGAGCCTGTGCTCCACAAGAGAAGCTACTACAATGAGGAGCCCGCACACCACAATGAAGGGTAGCCCCCGCTCTCAGCAACTAGAGAAAGCCCGTGTACAGCAACGAAGACCCAACACAGTAAATAAATTTATAAAATAAATAAATAAAATAAAATGGATAACCAACAAGGATCTACTCTATAGCACAGGGAACTCTGCTTAGTATTATGTGGCAGCCTGGATGGGAGGGGACTTTGGGGGAGAATGGATACATGCATATGTATGGCTGAGTCCCTTTGCTGTGCATCTGAAATTATTAAAACATTGTTAATCAGCTATACTCTAATATAAAATTAAAAATTAAAAAATAGTCAAATACTGTATGATTCCACTAGATACCTAGAGTAGTTAAATTGGGACATTGACAGACATTACAATTGTTGCCAGGGACTGGAGGTGGGTTGGAGATGGCTAGTTACTGTTTAGTGAGTACAAAATGTCAATTTGGGAAAATGAAAAGACTTCTGGAGATGATGGTTGCACAACAATGTTAATGTATTGAATGTCACTGAACTTAAAATGGTAAATTTTATGTTATCCTTATATCTGTTTCTACATTTAATCTTTTTAAATATTTTGTTTTGGTTGGTGTTTCTGAAGAAAATCTGGCTTCATATAGATACATAGTTGGAAAAAGGAATCCTTTAAAAAGTCTTCTCAAATAATTGTGAATATTCTTCTTTGATACTCCACCAAAACTTAATGAGATTAGTTGCAATGTAGAATCTGAAACTATATTCATACACTTTTTGTTTTTACGTCAAAATCTGTCTGTTTCACTTTCCAAATGGATCTTGAACTCATGTATGACTTTGTAATGTCACACATGGGCCATTTGGAAAATATCTGTTTACCTAGTTACCTCACTCAGTGGGTCCTAGCTGGGTATGATTTTTACCCTCCAGGAAATATTTGGCAATGTCTAGAAAGAAATTTGGTTGTCACACTCTGGGATTGCTACTGACATCTACTAGGTAGAAGCCAGAGATAGTGCTAAATATTTTACAGTGCATAACAAAGGATTATATAGCTCCAAATGCCAGTAGTGCTGAGGTTGGAAAACCCTAGTTTATTTAATGCTGACATATTTCATTATACAATATAAAAATTTGTGTTTGTTAGTATCATCGCTAATCTTTTTGGGAGAGTTTGTAATATTAGGAGGCTGTCAAACTGGTGGTGGATACAAGTTCTCCCAAAACTTTAAAGCTCAAATTTTATCATTTACAACATTTATTTTTAGTTATTTTCCTTCATGTTACAAAGCACCCTTCATTCATTTTCAAGAAACTGTCTTAGAAATAACCAAGTCTAAAAAACTAGTATTTGTCAGTTGTTTTTGCAGTTCACATTGGTGTGACAGGGACTTCCCTGGTGGCGCAGTGGTTAAGAATGTGTCTGCCAATGCAGAGGACACGGGTTTGAGCCCTGCTCTGGGAAGATCCCACATGCCGAGGAGCAACCAAGCCCGTGCGCCACAACTACTGAGTCTGCACTCTAGAGCCTTTGAGCCACAACTACTGAGCCTGCATGCTGCAACTACTGAAGCCCACGCACCTAGAGCCCGTGCTCCACAACAAGAAAAGCCACTGCAAGAGTAGCCCCCACTTGCCATAACTAGACAAAGCCTGTGCACAGCAATGAAGACCCAATGCAGCCTCCCCCAAAATAAGATAAATAAATAAATTTATTTAAAAAAAAAAGAAAAAAAGAAATTGCTGTTTCATAAAATAAGGAGTTACTATTTCTCACAATCACATAACTTGTTTTACTCAAGAGAGCCATCACACTTGTGTATGGTATAAATGCCTTATGGGTACTCACTACCTTGATTAAAGTAGCAGCAGTTTTACCCATCATTCCTTTTGAACCATCAGTGCAAATGTCAACAGAGTGAAAAAAGCAAATCACCTTAGTATTATCAGAAAAAAAAATTGACCATATGGGCCCCCTGAAAGAGAGTCAGGGATCCCCAGGGGCCCAGGAACCATACTTTGTAAACTGCTCTAGATTTATGTGAGAGAAATAAACCTCTATTTGTTTTAAGCACCATTAACTAGGTTTTTAAAAATAAGATAACTGGTATCTCTTGTTTTCAAACCATCTTCTGCAGACTTGCCAAAAAGTCAGCCGTTACACAGAGATAGTCTTATTTAAAAAAAAAAATCCCTCTTTTTTCAAGTTATTGAGATATAATTGACAAATAGAAGTTGTATATATTTAAGGTGCATAATGTGATTTTTTGATATACGTATACCTTGTGAAATGATTACCACAATCAAGCTAACGTATCTAGCACCTCACATAGTTACCATTGTGTGTGTGTGTGTGCGCGTGCGCACACGCGCGTTGGGGGAGGGGGAAGAACGCTTAAGATTTACTCTTTTCGCAAATTTCAAGTATACAATACAGTATTGCTTACAGTCACCATGCTGTACATTAGATATCTAGAATTCTTTCATCTGCATAACTGAAACATGAGACAAATTTATAGTAGCTTACTTCACATTCTGAGATAGGATAAGTCTAAGAAGTTAAGGAACAACCCTTTTTCGGTGGTTTAAGTGTTTACTATTGATTGCAGTTAAAGCTCCGAAATCACTGCAATACCCACCATTACTGTTCTGCTAAATAATATAGGACCTTCATATATACTAGACTGGAGTAAACCATACCATAGAACAAAACACTGTGTATCAGAAAACACTACCTACTATTAAGGAAAAAAAATGAGGTAAATCTATATACTAAAGTAGAATAACCCTCAGGATACATCAAGTGAAACGACCGTGGTACAGAGCCATTCCCACCCCACCCCCCTTTTTTTTGACATACAATAAACTGCATATATTTAAAGCGTACAATTTGATATTTTTTTCTTATTGGCCATCTATTTTATACATATTAGTGTATGTATGTCAATCCCAATCTCCCAATTCATCCCACCCCAACCCACTCTGCTTTCCCCCCTTGGTGTCCATATGTTTATTCTCTACATCTATGTCTCTATTCCTGCCTTGCAAACTGGCTGATCCGTACCATTTTTCTAGATTCCACATATATGCGTTAATATACAATATTTGTTTTTCTCTTTCTGATTTACTTCACTGGTACAGAGCCATTCTTTAATTCTGTTTGCTTTTCTCTTAGCTATACTCATTTACAATATTTCCCTTTAAAACGTGCCTCATAGTGTCAGTATCTTTGTGCTGTACTCAAAAGTAGGGTAGCATGTCCTTCTCAGGCAGTGCTGCTTAGAAATCAGCACAGCTTGCTCTCTTGTACCTCTCCTCCCTTTTTCCAAACTGTTGCAAACTCAGTGAATATTTGGTCCACAACTGGGGACAGTAGAAAGAACACCAGCTTTGGAGTCCGTTCAGACCTGTGTCTGCCGCATAGCTGAAATCTCGATCAAGTAAGTTACTTAATTTTTCTCATTCTGAATTTTCTCTTGTGGCATATGGCAATGAAAACATGTGAAAATATATCTACTATGAGGACTAAAGGAGGTAAAGCACATAAGTACTCAGCACGGTGCTAAGTGTGTAATAAGTGCTTCATAAATAACAACTATCATTAATTTAGTTCTGTGTCTAAAGAAGTCATTTAGATTTTTAGAAGCTCTGCTTTCCCAGTTCTCCTTCAATAAGTATACCCTAACACCCCAGCTCCCCCTGATAAGCTACCCTGGAAAGTTAAGTAATTATAAGTGTCTTCCTGGTTCTTTTAGTACTTTTTAAGGTGAGGGGGGTGATATAGGGGTACAGGATTGAGACACAAACTACTATGTATAAAATAAATAAGCAGCAAAGATATATTGTACAACACAGGGAAATATACACATTATTTTGTAATAACTTTAGAGTATAATCTATAAGAATATTGAATCACTGAAACTAATATACTATTAGTTGTATACCTGAAACTAATATACTATTATAAATCAACTATACGTCACTTAAAAAAAAAAAGTGAAAAAGAAAAACAAAATTCCCTATCTCCCTTTCTCATGCCCAGAGAATTCTTTAAAGAAGAATGCTCTTTGTCCTTTTGATTTCAAAAGGGAGTTTACCTTTCTTTAGATGTTTTTCGTGTGTTTATGATTAAATGTATTTCTATATCTTATAAGTTGAGTATTATTTATTATATAGAAGCCTGTCTAGCAAAGCAGCCACAATTAAAAACAGGTTAATAGCATCGACTATTGAAACCAGGGATAATGCCTATATTAGACTCTCTTATTGATCTAAATTATATTGTAAGTATGTAGACTTTCAAAGTAGTCTTTTGAAGGTTTTTGTTTTTCTGTTTTCAGCTTCTTCAGTCTGACATGGCAGAAAAACCAATGCATATGTCCACACAAATGCCTGATGATGAAGATATAGTTGAGTATATCTTTCAAAGAGAACTCTCCTTTCTGTACTTAACAAGATTGTGTGCCTTCAAAATATTGACTCAGCAAACTGATACAGACCTAGATGATAAAGGCTTATGTTTGTTATGTTTGGATATGACTTAACTTTTATACTGATTGGAGTTAAACATCAGTGATGGCTTAAATAACATGTTTCTGTGTCTGCAGACATTTTTAGTAGTACAAAAGACTATTCCTACTGAACACCAAAGAATAACAAATGAAAATTCCACAACCTCCTAGTAGGTGAGAAGAATAACACTACTTTGATGCGTATGTTTGTGGAATTTTAGATAGTGATAATAAAAAACTTTTAAATGAAGTTATTTTAGGAAGTGGCTAGGTGGCTGCTTATTACTTTACTGAGTGGGAGATTGAACTAAGTTCCATTTCCTCTGTACTAGGGAAAACACAGTAATTCACATACAATTTTACACTAAAAGAGTGAGTAGTATGCCTGAATGGGTGAAAAATGAGTTTTAGTTACATGCACAAATACATGAATACTGAGCTATGCTAAGTAGTGTTTATTTATGACTTAACAAATGGCTCTCTTTTTGGTGTTTTCTCTTCCTTCAATCATGCATGGTTTTCTGTATCTTCGTTTGAACCATCAAACTATCCTATTTCTTTCTCTCCTCTTTCTCAGTTATTTTTCTGAAGTGAAGTTATTTTTCTATCAACTACACTTTAAAAATCACATTTGATACAACTTTCACCTTCATTGCTTTTCTGAAACTATCACCGATCCTTTCACGTCAGGCCCCAACAAGGGTCCTCCTGCCTGGAGTCACTCATGCCAATGGAACAAGACTGAGTTCAGCTCAGAAGCAAAGGAAAGTTTTAGTCTTTGATCAAAGAATGGCGAGGTGTGAACTCACGCTCTAAAGAACACACTCTCCAGACAGGCTGTGGGCGGGGCTGCTTCACTGGGTTCCCGCCTGCTGAGGGAGGGGCCGAGTTCTAGGCCTGCGCAGGCGTGTTGCTCACGATACCCCACCGCCATCTTGAATTGAAGTGTGCCCTGAAGTGCCTTTGCACACGGTGTGCCAAGTTGCAATGTTGGGGCAGGGAGGGTGGCGGGGACTCGAGGGGGGGGAGTCAAGGAAGGGAGGGAATACGGGGATATGTGTATAAAAACAGATGATTGAACCTGATGTACCCCCCCAAAAAAAATAATAAAATTAAAAAAAAAAAAAAGTTGCAATGTTGGGCGAAGCGGTTCTGCACTGGGAACTCTAATCCGAGATGTTAGGTGTGAGGGCTCTGTACATGGCCCCCAGTAGGCAAGTAAAACTAGACTTACTATGAAAGAAGAGGTTAGACCTTGTCTTATTGTTACTGACCCTTTGGAGTCGGGCCCCAACAAGGGGCCCCCTGCCTGGTGGCACTGGGGCCAACAGAATGAGACCGAGTTTGGTTCAGAAGCAAAGGAAAGCTTTATTCTTTGGTCAAAGAATGGAGAGGGGTGAGCTCTCGCTCTGGAGTCCTCGCTTTCCTGAACAGGCTGTTGGTGGGGTGGCTTTATAGGGTTCTTGTCAAAGGAGAGAGGGGCGGAGTTCTCGAAGGGCGACTGCAGCACCGGGTGCAGCATCTCTGCACGTGGTTCGCTGTCATCACCTTGAACTGAGGTGTCATGCACAGCGCTTCTCCGTATGGAGTGCCAAGCTGGGGTGTCGAGTGCAGCGGGTCTGAGCTGGGAACTCTAATCTGACACATTAGGTGTAGGGTCCCTGCTTGCCCCCCTTAAGGCGATGAAACTAGACTAAGCACAAAAGAAATTACACCTTATCTGATCGCTTAGTTTCCATCCTATTTTCCCCAGGGACCCCAGTAGGCTTTGCCAGTAACAAAATTACTGTCAGAGTCCTATCTCAGTGACTAAACCACCAGCTATCTTTCCATACTATCTTTGGCCCCTCTGATGCATTAAATCATGGTGAATGTTCTTTCGTTTACATGACATTAAAATCATAAAATTTTAGAATAGGCAGACCCCAAAGGCCATTTGGTCAAATTTTAATCTGCTATGTAAATGCTTGCTACACTTGCTACAAACAGTTTAGCAAATAGTCTTCCAACCTTTTTGTGAACTCTTTACAATTGGTAACAGTTTATTCTCCCTTTTGAAATTAAAAATAACATTCTCACATTACTAAAAGAAAATTTCAAACAGGAAACACTCCTCTCAACCTAGTTCTTTACAGGCAATAACTAATCTTTGGACAACTTTTCACATCAGCCCATACAGATCAACCTTATTCTTTTTTTTTTCCAGACAATTAGATATCTTTATTCATTAGTCATAGCCGTCGCTTATATGACATTTTACAATTTATAAAGAATTTAAAATACAATTGACACATTCATTGCATGAAATTTATGGAATGCTTACTATGAGCTAAGCACTAGGTGTATAAAGATACATAAAAACCTCCTGCCTTCTAGGAACAGGCCTATCTGTGTCAGTGTGGTGGGGAGCTTAGGACCAGGAAAGGACAGATATTAGGATTCAGCATCCATAACAGCCTCAGGTGGGAGTAACCTTCACCATCACCCACACCTTACAGTGGAGGAAACTGTGAGTCTGATTTAGCAGGAAGCCAAAGATGACTCTTTATAAATGGCAACACCAGTTGAATAGGATTTATCAACTCTGGAATCTTAGTCCTTTTCTTCTTCCGACCTTATTCTTTTTAATAGCTCTGTTCTATTGCTGTTATGAGTGTACTTTTCTTCAATAATGAGTCCTCTATTGGTAGCTATAAGGTAATTTCTGGTTTTGTTTTTGTTTTTTGTTATTCTGTACAATGCTACTTTGAATATCCCCCTACATAGCTTTTTGTGTACACGATGAAAGGTTTTCCTAGAAATGAAATTGTTGGGTCAAAAAGTATATGCAATTTAAAATTTGATAGTAACTATCAAATCACTCTATAAAGTTATTATTCTTACATTCCAGCCATCGATACGTGAAGATGCCTGGTTTCTCATCTCTCCCTTATATTGGAATTCAAGGTTTAAGTAGACCCATTTAATTTTTTGATAACTTTAATTATGACAAAATCCTTCTCATACGTTGTTTAAAATTAGCCCCTTGGAACTTGTCCTCCTTTTGCCATTCCCTTGAATGTAATCCTTTCAAATATAATGTGATCTTTTTTTCCATATGACAGTCTTCATGTGTTTTCAGCTCTATTCCTCTAAAATGCTTCTTTTGCTCACCTTCACATTTTCATTTTTCTTACATAATTTTTTTAAAAATTGAGGTATAATTGACATATAACATTGCATTAGTTTTGGGTGTACAACATAATGATTTAAGTTCTGTTATTAGCCTACTCACTCTCCTTTGGGTTCCTTTCTTCATTTCTCTCTCTCTCCTTCTGTCTCCCTCTCATCTCACTCTCCCTTCCTATTTTCCTTCCTCCTCTTGCCCCTTTCCTTCCAGGCTATTTATAATGAGCACCAACACTGTACCAGGAAACTATGCAAAATGTGAGACGTTATACAGTGTTCTAGTGTCCTTCTTAAAGAAGATGAATTTCCAAGAAAGTTTCCAGCAGAGATGAATTCAGACTGCCCATTCTTTATCTGGATACACTGACCACCATAGGTTTTTTTGTTTTTTGTTTTCTCTACAGTTATTTTACAATATTAAATCTTTACATTTATAATCAACTGAGTTTCTTGCTTCTTTTCCCTCTTTATGCTTTTATTAAGCTTCACTTGCCATTAAGACATGGATTGTAAATGCAACATGACATGTTTAATTCTTCTGGGTTTTCTGTAGTTTTCTCATCTGTCACAGTATTTTTTAGTTGACACTATGTTGATTCTTTTTTCTGTCTTCCCGTCTGGTCACTCTTCTTCTTTTTAGGCTCCTCTTTTCACCTCCTGAGAGTAGTGGTCATTTCCCATGTCTCATTTTTTTTTTTTTTTTAATCATCTTTCTTCAAGCCTCCACTGTGCTCAAATGTATATAATTGGCTTCAGGGTATTTCTATACTTTCTTCAAAATTAAAATTTCAAAATTCAAACATTTTGTTCTTACCCAAAAATGTACTAGTGTTCTTTTCTGATTTTTTTTTTTTATTACTGGTCATAGTATCTATTTCTGATTAGCGGTCGAGTTCTTTCGATTCTTTTTTTTTCCCCAGAAAGTCTCTCTCATTCTCTCTATTTTTCCATTCGCACCAGTAATTTTATTACCACTCACTTTCATAAGGGAAGGGGCTTCACAGCTCATCTTCTGGCTCTAGGTTCCTCTCCAGGCCACTTTGCATGCTCATGCCTTATTCATCTTTTGGAAATGCTTCTTCCTCCTACTATTCTCTGGCTCAAATCTCTAGCCACTGCCCATCACCATTACCATAAAAGCCATATTCCTTAGCCTCATGCTCAGAACTCTCTATTGTTGGGGTCCTTTTTATCTTTTCAACTTTTCCTCCTTCAGTTTCCCAGTTTAAATCTTTCCCTTTAGGTGGGCAAGTTCTTTAGGACACAAGGGCAAATAGTCCATTGCCCATCTGCTGTATTTGCCTCTTGTTCATCATACCTACCTCCTCTGTACAAATCTTATCCTGTCTTCAAGAGCCAATCTGCCATCTTTTAAAATTATTTTTAACTACTCCATACCACAGTCATCTATCCTTCTTCCAAATTCTTATATTACTTATTGACTTTTCCATAATTTTGGTACTTAGTGTGATATTAATAGATATTTTAACTTTTTCTTCTTGGCTTTTATTCTCATTGAAATTGTAGGTTCTTCATAAATAGGACTCTTTGACTTACAGAACATTAGCGGGTGAAAGAATTCTAAGCTCACCAGGTCAAATATTCTTATTTTACAGAAGAGAAAACAGGCACCATTGACTGTCCCAAAGGCTCACAATGACTAGTGACTTTTCTTATTCAGCTACCTTTCCCCATGTCACTGGAAAAAAAAGTTCAGTGAGTACAGGGTAAATGTCAGAGCTTGTAGAGTCCTTTATAACTTTCAGACTATAACTTTATGTACAGTATCCCATCTGCTAGATATAGTCTGTGTGTCCTTGCTATCATGAGGGATTAAAATAATGTGTGATTTGCATTTCAGTTTCATGTGAGTGCATATGAAATAATACTTTTAATAGTACGTTAAACCTTATACTTTTATGTACCTACCTTGTTTATTTCTTAATTTGCTTTATTTGTGGATGATGCAAAGGTGAATTCAAGAACGAGATTTGAATAATCACAAATCCAAATTAGTAGAATCTGAAATATTTAAGTTTTCTACATAGATTATATTGGCATTTTATAAAAATACATATGCTAAGAAACAACTTTCAGCCCATCAGAAGACATTTGTTAAGTAATAGTGATGATCCTATGGAAACCCTTGCTTGTTCTACTGATATTTGCTCTGTGGGTGAAAACTCAGTGTGAATGAGGCCAAGGTTTCTGGTCTGTTCCTGATAAGAAAATGGGCTATATTTTGTTCTATGGACACACAGAGCACTCTGATCTGGTACCTCCCTGAGCTACTGATTTTAAAATGAGAGAAGCTTGCCACAGGGGCATCTAGGACAGAGCAGACAGTGGAGCGTCCAGATCTGTTATTGTTACATATAATCTAAGGGTCAGAGTGTTCTCTTTTGAGTAGGGAACGTTACACGCTCTCTTCTAAGAGCACAAATAGTAACCAATTGAAATTTTTTATTATTTCTTATTCGATTGTATTTTCTGTTTAGTATTGCTAAACACACTCCCCTTAAATATAAAATTCCCATGGAAGTTTTACTAATTAATTCTTAGTTGATTCCTGGGTTCTTGGTTGGGACCAGATAGGACCCTGATATGCTCCTACCCCTGCCATTCACTCGTCATCTAGCACGTGCTAAGTCAACCAAAAACTACTGAAAGCCTACTGTGAGCTGGTAGTGAAGGACAGAAAATGAATAAAATTCTATCTCAAAGAGCTCAGAGTGTATTGAGCTCTGTCCTTGGGTAAATCATGTAAACTGTTTGGATGGTAATCCCTTATTTTGCCATAAGAGGATTAAATTAATTCTAATACTGACCATAGTGAAACTATTAATTTAATACAAACGTTTCCTTATATCCATTGTGTCTACTATATTAGAATGCTTATGGAAAAAGAAATAGCATAATTTTACTTCCTATGCAAAGAATGTTTTAAAAAAATTCTTTGAAGCATATTCTTATTTAGGACTACCAACTCTATGCTTTCTTGGGTAAGAAAAAAATTAAAATAATTTCATATTTTTGACCACACTATTCAAAATAATCTGCTAAAAACATGATGTAGTAAATCTATTTTACTCGTACTACTGAACTCAATTAAAAGTCCCACAGCAGGATGATTCAGGACGGGATAGGAATGTAGAAAGGAATATGAAATTGGAATACGAAGAACAGTAATCTTATAGTTAATAATTTTGATGCTCAAATATGCAGCATTCAGCTGGTAGGTGTCATTTAAACAGATTCTCTCGTGCTTTTAAAATTGCATTTGAATATATGTGGGGAGAAAGAACATCTTAATGGTTTTTCCAATGTATAAATATGATATATATTTCCATTTGTTTAGTTCTGTCTTAATCCCTTATTCTTTTGTCGTTTTCAGTGTAAATGCCTTACTGTAGTTATGATACTTGATATTATTTCTATCATTTTGAATATGAGATTTGTTTTGTGGCTTAATATATGATCTACCCTAGAAAATATTTTGTGTGCACCTGAGAAAAATGTGTATTAGGCAGCTGTTAGATGGACTTTTCTATATATGCCTGTTTGGTACATTCAACATATTGCATTGTCAGATCTGATGTTTCCTTATTGGCTCTCCATCTGGATGATCTATCCATTGTCGAGAGTGGAGTATTCAAGTCCCCAACTACCATTGCTTTGTTATTTCTTTCTCCCTTTAGTTCTGCTAGTATTTGCTTTATATATTTAGGTGCTCCAATGTTGAGTGCATATTTATGATAGATACATCTTCCTGATAGATTGTCCTCTTTATAATTATAACTTAGACTATTTTGTCTGAAGTAGTTATAGCTGTCTTTGCTTTCTTTTGGTAAGTTATAGCTTTCTTTGCTTTCCATTTGCTTGAAATCTCTCTCTCCATCCCTTTACCCCAGTCTATTGTTTCTTAAACTTATTCTCAGGTAGGCAGTATATCATTTGATTTTTTAAAATCCATTCAACCATCTATGACCTTTTATTAGAGAATTAATCCACTTACCTTTAAAGCAATTATCTATAGATAAGGACTTACTATTGCCATTTCATTAATTATTTCTGACCGTGTTGTAATTGCTTTGTTCTTTACTTGTTATCTTGCTGTCTTCCTTTGTGATATGATGACTTTTTGGTGTGTTTTGACTCCTACATCATCATCTTTTGTGTATCTGAAATTAGCTATCACTTCATCCGTTAAACTCATTTTTTCTGTAGGTTCTCACACATGGTCCATAATAGTTATGGTGCTTGTCTGCCAATTCCAATATCCTCATTGTGTGGGTATTTCTATCGACCATATTTTTCCTTGGCTGTGAGAGATTTTTTTCTGCTTCTTCATATCTGGTATTTTTGATTATGCATTGAGCATGGTGGATGCTATATTGCAGAAAGTCTGAATTCTATTATTATATTTATTTCTCAAAAGAGTATTGAGTTTTGTTTTAGCAGGCAGTTAGATTAGTGGCAAGTCTTTTGGATCCTTTTGAGTCATGATACTCTTTGTAAAGGTGGATTTATCTTAGTTATACCCTTTCACTTGGGAGTAACCCTTTGGCTTATAACATAATCCTAAATCCTATAACAAGTCCTTTTACAAGTGTAAATTAAAAGTCCAAAGTGTTTACTTTAAATATATGCAGTTTGTTGTATGTCAATTGTATCTCAATAAAATTTCTTTTAAAAAAAAGTCCAAAGTGCTTATCACACTTGTCTAACTTGGAAGAAGCTGAAAATCCAAACTCTGTCTCCTTCGGTCTTCCCAGGACCGCTGCTGAAATATCAGCTCAGCACTTTTGGAGCGCCAACTCTTCTCTCCACTGCCACTGAGCTGCTTGCAGTCATGCCTGCATGTGCAGAGTTAGACTCAGCCAAGTGCTCTAAAGTTTGCAGATTTTGATCTCCCCGTTCTGTGGCTTGCTCTTCCAGGATTTCTTTCTCAGTATCCTGGTATTTTGGCAACCCCAACTTCTGACCTTAGACTTAGACTTGTGACAGCTCAAGATTGTCACTCTCTGCTTAAACTCTACTTGCCAAGTTTCTCATTTACTGGGGAGCAGCTTCAAGAGACTATGAGGATAAACCTAGTTTCACCTATGATGCTAACCTTATTTCCAGAGTTTGATTTATTCCTATTTCTGCCTTCTCTTCTTTCCCTTCCAGTGCCTTCAAACTGTTGTTTCTAATTGTTAATGTAAGGAAAGGTAAAATGCTGTAAGTTACTCTGACATCACCAAAAGCCGGAATGTGCACACAATTTTGTATCTTACTTTTTAAACTTAATATTTTTATGTATTTTTCAATTTATTAGAGCGTTCTTTATAAATATTTTTAATGTCAAGAATTCCCCAGTGTGCGCATGAATAAATATATTATCATTTACTTGGATGTTCTGTTTCACGGAGTCATGTATTTGGATGTTAGAGAGCTACAGTGAACACTTTTCTACATAAAGTATTTATGACATTTTCTAGTTGTTTGGGAGAGATTTCCAGGGGTGAAGTTTGTATGATTGTTAAGCCTTCTTTGAATTATTTTCCCACCTTTTAAAAATAATCAATTGTATGTATAATATTGTTGGATTTCTAGTTTTCTAGGTTGGTGTTATTAGCCGTGGTTTCCTTTAACAATTTGATATAACACAAGTTCTCAGAGGGCATATAACAAATATGAAGTCAAAGTTTTTAGTTGCTTTTTAAAAAATTCAAGTTAACTTTGATTTCTTTACATATGTTAACATATTTGGGGTTCCTGAATATATTGCCAGACTAAAACAGAATGAAAAAATGTTGTTTCCTTTTTTCTATAAAAATAATTTATTATCGTAGAATAACACACTTGGCTTTCTTGTGGTATTTCTTTAATTTTCTATTGTTAAATTTAGTGCAATCAGAGATAGAGGCACTATTTATAAAAACGATGACAAAATCTGTGTGTCTGGTTAGAGATTTTTCTTCTCACAAATTCACTTGTCTGAGGTATGATGATCAAATGATAATCAAGTCCATTTCTTTGACATATTATTATAGTCATATTTTCAAATATTTTCTATTCTAATTAACATATTTTATTTGTATTTTTCTTTAAGCAAAAAGAAGATCATATCCGTCGCTTAACGATGCTTGGTCATTTTGGTTTTGATTGTTTACCTCATCAACTGGTGAACAAATCTGTTCAACAAGGATTCTTTTTTAATATTCTCTGTGTGGGTAAGTGCCAAGCCCCTCACGTGAATTATTTCTTACTTTTCATAAATGCTCATTTCAATGTATTTTAAGTAACACAACACGGGTGCTGTCAATTTAAGACTATGTCTTCATGTTTGTATTGGTTTCCATCATCTTAGTCATGTTACTTAGACATTTTTTCCTTTGTTTCACTGCTCTTTAAAATCTGATATAGCTTTGTGTATATTATCTTTCTAGATTATGTTAGTGACCGAGGGAGTCAGAAGTAGCATGTATACTTTCCAGGACGTTCCAGTCTTTGAAGTATTTGGGACTCTTTAAACCATCCTAGAGGGTCAGGGTGTTACTTCTTCTCAGACACTTTATGCCCCTATGATGTATCTCTGTTTATACAGGGGAAACTGGAATTGGAAAATCAACATTGATCGACACACTGTTCAATACTAATTTGAAAGACAAAAAATCCTCACATTTTTACTCAAATGTTGGACTTAAAATTCAGACACATGAACTTCAGGAAAGCAACGTTCAATTGAAATTAACTGTCGTGAAAACAGTGGGGTATGGAGATCAAATAAACAAGGAAGCCAGGTGAGTGTTTTCTTATTTTAATTTAAAAAGTTATTCTTATTTGAAGGAATTTACTTTCTTCCTCCATGTATTAAAAAGTAATATTCTTCTGAATCACTTTGCTGTGCAGCAGAAATTAACACAACATTGTAAATCAATTATACTTAATTAAAAAAATAAATCAAGTGGGCCTATTGTAGATGGCATGTAGTTGGATCTTGGTTTGTTTTTTTTTTAAACTCTCTTTTTTTAAAAATAAATGTATTTATTTATTTATTTATTGGCTGCATTGGGTCTTTGTTGCTGCACGCAGGCTTTCTCTAGTTGCAGAGAGCAGGGGCTACTCTTCGTTGCAGTGTGCAGGCTTCTCGTTGCGGTGGCTTCTCCTGTTGAGGAGCACAGGCTCTAGGTGCACGGAGTTCAGTAGTTGTGGCATGAGGGGTTCAGTAGTTGTGGCACGAGGGCTTCAGTAGTTGTGGCTCATGGGCTCTAGAGCACAGGCTCAGTAGTTGTGGTACACGGGCTTAGTTGCTCTGTGGCATGTGGGATCTTCCTGGCCCAGGGATCAAACCCATATCCCCTGCATTGGCAGACAGATTCTTAACCACTGTGCCACCAGGGAAGCCCCCCCCCCTTTTCTTTTTAATCCATTCAACCACTCTATGTCTTTTGATTGGAGAGTTTACTCCATTCAAGTAAGTATTATATATAGTATATACTCTTATAGTATATAGTAATACACATAAGTAACTATTGACAGGGAATGACTTACTATTTTTATTTTGTTAAACGTTTTCTATCTTGTAGTACTTTTGTTCCTCTTTTCCTCTCTTTAATTTCTTTGTATTTTGTTGATTTTTGTAGTGATTTTTTTTTATCCTTTTCGCTTTTTCTTTTGTGTATCTTTTATAGGTATTTCCTTTGTGGTTATCATGAGGCTTACATAAAGCATCTTAGAGTTATAACAGTCTATTTTAAGCTGATAACTTCAATCCCATGCAAAAATTTTACTGTTTTACCTGTCCTTCATTTTGTTTTGGTATCAGGCTTTACATATTTTTATGTTATGCATTCATTAAAAGATTTTTGTATGTATAGTTATTTATAATACTTTTTTCTTTTTACTTTTATGCTACAGGTAAAAGTGATTAACGTACCTTTTTCATTACAGTATTACAGTATTCTCTATTTGTCTATATGTTTACCTTTATCATCGAGTTTTATACTTTTGTGTGCTTTTGTGTTACTGTTTAGTGTCCTTTTGTTTCAACTTGAAGAACTCCCTTTAGCATTTCTTTTCAGGTAGGTCTAATGGCACTTCTTTTAAGGCAGAGTTAGTGGTGATGAAATTCCTCAGTATTTATTTGTCTGGGAAAATTTTTATTTTTCCTTCATTTCTGAAGGGCAGTTTCATTGGGTATAGTACTCTTTGTTGGCAGGTTTTTTCTTTTTCTCACTTTGAATATATTATCCCATCCCATTCTTTTTTTCTTTTTTTTAGTTTATTGGCTGCATTGGGTCTTCATTGCTGTGCGTGGGCTTTCTCTAGTTGAGGAGAGCAGGGACTACGCTTTGCTGCAGTGTGCGGGCTTCTCATTGCAGTGGCTTCTCTTGTGGTGGAGTATGGGCTATAGGCGCACAGGATTCAGTAGTTGTGGCACTCAGGCTCAGTAATTGTGGCACACGGGCTTAGTTGTTCCTCAGCATGTGAGATCTTTCCAGACCAGGGCTTGAACCCATGTCCCCTGCATTAGCAGGCAGATTCTTAACCACTGCGCCACCAGGGAAGGCCTGTACCCCATTCTTTAGTGGCCTGCAAATTTTATGCTGAGAAATCAGCTTATAGTCTTATGGGGGCTCCCTTATACATGATGAGTTGCTTTCCTGTTGCTGCTTTCAAAATTTACTTTTTATCCTTTACTTTTGACTATTTGAATATATTGTGTCTTGGTGGCAACTTCTTAGAGTTCATCTTAGTTTGGGGTCTTTTGAGTTTCTTGAATCTGCTATTCCATTTCCCTTCCCCAGATATGGGAAGTTTTCAGCAATTATTTCTTTAAATAAGCTTAGTGCCCATCTCTCTCTCTCTCTTCTTCTGGGACTCTCGTGATAGGCATGTTGGTTTTCTTATTGCTTGATGGAGTCCCATAATTCCCTAAGGCTTTTTTTTTCACCCTGTTTCATTCTTTTTTTCTTTTTGCTCCTCTGACTGGGTAATTTTATTTTTTTATTTTATTTTATTTTTAAGTAACAGAGTAACAGTTTATTATGAAGAGTACAACAGCTTCTGGCACAGACACCAGAAGGGGGTAAGGAAAGACCTGAAAACAGGCTATAAGTCCCATGGTTATATACATTTTTCTAGGAGTTAATTAGCACAAACATTCAGATAATCATCAAAGAGCTTTACAATTCAATGAGTGCCTCCCTGCATATGTTAACCACTACCGGGGGTCATAATTCCAATGGAATGTGTACAGCTGGGCCCATAAATTTTTCCTAACTTGGTGTTTTTTTCCCAGCTTAAGCTTATTACCATGAGATTATACATTACATTTGTTTGGTTTCCCTCAAAGATGTAGATCCTGATATCAGGTAAGGCATGAGCCCTAGTTATGGACTTTTCCATATACAATAGTTTTATATAGTTTCTCTCTACGATGGAGTCTCTTTTTATTGAAATAGAATTGATACACAACATTGTTAGTATTGGCTGTACTACATGAGGTAACATTTGCGCACTTTATGAAATGATCACAATGATATGTGTAGATATCTGTCCTCAAAGTTACTACACTACTTCTAAATGTATTCCTTATGCTGGATATTACATCCCCAAGACTTATCTATTATATAACTAGAAGTCTGTACCGCTTAATGCTGTTCACCTATTTTACCCGCCACTACACAGCCCTCCCTTCTGGAAATAGCCACATGTTTGTGAACCTGTTTTCTGTGAACCTATTTTCATAGTCTTTTGGTTTTGTTCCTTAGATTCCACGTATAAATGAGATCATGCAGTATTTGTCTTTCTACATCTGACTTCTTTCACTTTGCATAAAATCCTCTACATCCATCCATGTTGCTGCAAATGGCTGGACGTCTTCTCTTATGGGTGACTAATATTCCATTGTGTGGGATGGACACATTGCCTCTAACCATTCATCTGTTAATGGACACGTGTGCTGCTTCTCTATCTTGGCTACTGGAGATAATGCTACAATGAATATTCAAGTGCCTATATCTTCTCAAATTAGTGTTTCTCTTTTCTGCCAGTAAATACTTAGAAGTGCAATACCTGGTTCATATGACGGTTTTATTTTTTGATTTTTGAGGGACTTCCGTAATGTTCCCCATAAATGTTGCACCAACTTACAATCCCAGCAACAGTGCACAGGGTTCCCTTCTCTCCACCCCCTTGCTAATGCTTGTTATTTGTTGTCTTTCTGATGATAGCCATTTAAACAGCTGTGAGGTGGTACCTCACTAAGCTTTGGATTTGCATTTCCCTGATGAGCAGTGATGCTGAGCATCTTTCTGTGGGTCTGCTGGCCGTCTGTATGTGTTCTTTCTCCCTGATAGAGTTCCATATGTTGAGAAAGGCTTGAACACATGCACAAATTGTCTGAATTCACTTTATTCTTAAAGTTTTTTTCTATGAAATTTCTGGTGACCCCTAAACCTTGAGCTTTGAGCGAAAGCATTGCCACGTATGTGAGGCTTCAGTATGTATTTTCAGATGCCTAGTGAGGCTTGCAAATTGGGTATAAGTTTTGCCGCATACATTACATTTGTAAGATTTTTCTCCAGTATGGATTGTTTTATGTTGAGTAAGATATGAATGTCTTGTAAGGGCTTTGCCACACTCATATTTGTGTGGTTTCTCTCCAGCATGCATTTTCTGATGTCTACTAAGGTGTGAAGCCCGGGTAAAAGCTCTCCCACCCTCATTACATTTATAAGGCTTCTCTCCAGTATGGATTCTCTCATGGTTTTTTTTTTTTTGCTTTTTCTTTTTGAAAATATTTTTATTGGAATCTCTCATGTTTTTTAAGGTATGAGCGCATTGTAAAGGCTTTGCCACACTTAAGACATTTGTAAGATTTCTCTCTGGTATGAATTTTCTTATGTCTGTTAAAGCCTAACTGGTGAGCAAAGGCTCTGCCACACTCATTACATTTGCAAGGCTTCTCTCCAGTATGCATTCTCTGATGACCTGCAAGATGTGCATTTTGACTAAAGACCTTGCCACATACATCACGTTTATAAGGTTTCTCTCCGATGTGCACTCTCTGATGTCTAGTGAGCTGTGAATAGTAGTTAAAGGCTTTACCACACACATTACATTTGTAAGGTATCTGTCCAGAATGAATTCTCTTATGATTCTTGAGGTTTGAGCTTTTGCTAAAAGCCTTCCCACAGTCATTACACTTGTAAGATTTTCTCGAGTGTGTGTTCTCCTGTATCATGCAGGTAACAAAGTGTTTTTCACACTGGGAGGAATTCTGTGAGGTGGTGAAACTGTGGGACCCTTGTTGACTGACTGCTCAACTTGAGGGCACGCGTACATTTTCTCCTCAGTTGGAAACCTCTGCAGTGCAGCCCCCTGTGCCTGCAGCCTTACTCCAGTTCTGCTTTCCAAACACTTTAAATCTTTGTTTCCAGCAATGCTTATGTTATTTTTCACTTTAAACAAACTTCTTATGAATGGCTTGTCATGCATGAAATATTCACATGCATTACTTCTTACAGAAACACTCTGGGGAAAATTAATTAAGGATTTACTATCTTGATCTTCTCTCTGAGTGAGATTTTTGTTATGGGTCCAAAGCACTCCTTTGCCATGTTTTACATCAGCTCCCCACTCACTCTCACTGTCCTGTATATGTGCGCAGACTTCCTTGAGGTCAAAATCCTTGATGCCATGACTTTCATTTCTCTCTGATGTCACTAGACGGCGTAATTCTCCTTTATCAATGTCATCTCTTGATGATGATTCCTTGATTGCAAGTGTAGCAGAATGGCTTCCGACTTTGGGAGAGAAGTTATCCTCATCCAGGGAGATCAGGTTCCTGTAGATCTCCAGCATCACATCCCCATACAAGGCCCTCTGAGCAGGGTCCAGGCATTCCCACTCCTCCTGAGAGAATTCGATGGCCACATCTTTGAATGCTAACAGTCCCAGGAGACCCCCGAAACCGAGGTGTGGAATAGCGGAGCATGAAGATTGCATGGTTAGTTTCCAACCCAAAAACCGAGACTCACTCGCCAGAGATCGTGCGTGGTTCCTGACTGGGTAATTTTAAATGACCTGTCTTTGGGTTTGCTGATCCTTTCTTCTGCTTCATCAAGTCACTCTTGGATCCCTTTAGTGGTTTTTTAGTTCAGTTTTTCTATTCTTCACCTTCAGAATTTTCAGTCTTTTTTGTTTTCATATGAGCTTTAGAACTGTTTTTTCTACTTCTAAAAGACAAAGCCACTAGGATTTGATAAGGATAGCATTGAATCCGTAGATTGCCTTGAGTAGTATGGACATTTTAACAATATTAAATCTCCTTGAACATATGTCTTTCCATTCACTTGTGTCTTCTTTAAATTCTTTCATCAATGTTTTGTAGTTTTCAGTGTACAAATCTTTCACCTCTTTGGTTAAGTTTATTCCTAAGTATTTTATTCTTTCAGATGCTACTGTAAGTGAAATTGTTTTCATGTCATCCGTGAACAAAGATAATTTCACTTCTTCTTTGCCATTTGGATTTCATTTCTTTTTCTTTCTAACTGCCCTTGCTAGGTCTTCCAATATTATGTTGAACTGAAGTGGTACAAGAAGGCATCCTTGACATGTTCCTAATCTTAGGGGAAAGGCTTTGAGTCTTTGCTGTTGAGTATAATGTTAGCTGTGGGGAACTTTGTTTTTCTTCTGGAAAGTGGTGCTATAGCTCAAAATTTCCAGAAAGTGGTTTCTCTTTCTCACAGATTCTGGTCTGATTTTTCTGAACACACTCCATTTACCAGATCTCACTTTTGCCGTCACATGCAGGCGTTGGGCACACAGCCTGCTGCAGAGTGTGGGAGGTGTGTGTTTAGCACTTGAGGCACGGGGAGTACACATGGGTCCAATGGGGGAGATCATCAGGTGAGGTTCTCCCAGAGGCTAATGGCTGGGTTTCCTGCCAAAGTCCTGCGCTTAGTCAGCATGTCCCTTTAATGCCCTTTGATATGCTTATCTACCTCTTTCCTGGTCTCCTTTGCCCCCAGTCATGGAGTTCTGGCTTCAGTAGTCTGGGTGCTGCTGGAGAGAAATGGTTTTCTCCAACAGTGTCCTACACAGCCAGGCACTGGGCACTGGGCACTCACTCACTGCCTCACATTCTCTTGTGGGAGAGGTTGCTGCTGACTGTTTTAGCCCTGTGCTGTGTTGTTTTGGGGGAGCGTTGACAATGGCAAAATTCCTCTTACCTTCTCCAGTGCATCCAAATTATTATTTTTTTCTGCATGAAGTGCTGGAATCTGCCATATGGATTACTGAACTTCTTCTACAGGTCTCTCCCATCTGTGGGTACATGTCCAGGTCAGCACACTCCAATTTTCCCGTGACTGAATGCAAGAGGGGTTGTGGCATGTTCACTGGCTCCTGCTGGTTCCACATCCCGTATGGATGTCTGTCTCTCTGTTGCCAGACAGTTGGGCAAGGTTCCTCCTGGTTCCTTGGCATGTGGTGCTGTGTCCCAATTTCCCACAGAGATATTTTGTTTGTGGGTGGATCCAATGATTAGTTCTTAAAAGGGGGGATAAAAGGAGAAATATATTCAGTGTCATGATGCTGATGTCACTGTTCTAAAATTTACATAGAGTAAGACCCAATTTTTGTGGTGTATATTCCTGTAGGTTTTAAGGAATGCATAGAGTTGTATATCCACCATCTTAGTTGTGACATAGAACAGTTCTCTCACGTGTGAAACTTCTCTTGTGTTTAATCCATTGATCCTTGTACTGATACCATACTGTATGAAGTATTTTAGCTTCATAGTAAGACCTGATATAGGAAGACTATATCTCCTTCATTTTTTTTCAGTATGTCTTGAGCGTTCTTGGTTCTTTGCACTTACACATATATATATACTTATAAAAATTTGTATGTATACATATACATATAAATACACATGTATACATATAAAAATTTTGGTTTCTGATTGGAACTGCATTGAACTGATAGATCATTTTGCCTTTTCTATAAACAATAGGCCTTTTATTGGTTTGTAATTGTTATCTTTGGAAAGATGTTATGCATGTTTTTAATCACTGTGGGAAACTAGTGAGTACACATATTAACTGTATATTAAATGGTGAAAATGCAGACATCAGATGATATAAAACATTATGCTAAATGTTTAAATAATATTTTTTTCAGCTACCAGCCAATAGTTGACTACATAGATGCTCAATTTGAGTCCTATCTTCAAGAAGAATTGAAAATTAAGCGTTCCTTTGCTGACTACCATGATTCCCGTATCCACGTGTGCCTTTATTTCATTTCACCTACAGGACATTCTCTGAAGTCCCTTGATCTATTAACCATGAAGAACATTGACAGTAAGGTGCGTTTGGTAAATCCATCAACCCATTAAGATTTGATACTTTTTTTTTGAAATAATACAAATCTTGAAAGCATTTCCACACAGAGAACTTGTTATTTTATAATATGTATATATATAATTTTTTCTGTTAATCTTTAAAGCATTTGTGTTAGTTTCCTAGGAATACCACTACAAAATACCACACACTTGGTGGTTTAAGCAACAGAAATTAATTTTCTCACAGTTCTGGAGGCTGTAAATTTAAGACCAAGGTGTCGCCAATTTTGTTTTTTCTGAAATCTCTTTTCAGGTGGCAGATGGCCACTTTCTCACTGTGTCCTCACATGATCTTTCCTTGGTATACACATCTGACGTCTCTGTGTGTCCAAGTTTCCCCTTTTTTATGAGGGGAAACTTGAAATCTATCTGCAAGGTCATCTAGATAGAACATGATTCTACGTGAAAAATGGGACATTGATTAAGATCGATTTATGGAGAAGGTGATGCAAATGAATGACAGGTAGAAGAACAAAGTTGATCTGTTCTATAATTTTGATAAAAGGTCTCTTCTGACTTTTTACTACTCAGTTTAATAAGAAGGCAAATTGATAATGAAATCAAATTGATCATACTTCATTTTGGTACTTACGTTTTACTAACTCCAGATGTGTTGAAAGTGTAAGATTGTTGAAAATTGAGACTTCTAAATCTGAATTCTGATTAAAGATTAATCTTCAAAAGTACTTATGATTTTGGAAAGCAATTTTGTGAAGAAAAATAGCCAGTGATTATCTAGTTATAAAAATTTTTTGTCAGAGATTGTGAGGTTTCGACTGTAAAAATAAATTAATAACAAATCCTCAATGGTGAGATTTTGTTTGCTTCTTTCTTAATAGGTGAACATTATACCACTGATTGCCAAAGCAGATGCAATTTCTAAAAATGATTTACAGAAATTTAAGTGTAAGATAATGAGTGAATTGATTAGTAATGGCATCCAGATATACCAGTTCCCAACAGAGGATGAGGCTACTGCTCATGTGAACTCCTCAATGAATGTAAGTTTCTAACTATTGAATATCAATTCTATTTGACAGATGGGAATGAAAATATAATTTATAAGTAACAATATTAGTAATATAGTGTCACTTGTATCTGACAAAGAGAGTATAAATAAGATATTTTTTCCCAAAAGCAAGTGTGGGAAAATGTTTCATTTTTTCGATTTTGAAAATCTTTGCTGGTAATCAAATCTTTAAAAAAAGCTGTTTATTGAGATACAGTTCATATACCGTATGGCTCACCCGTTAAAATACACAATTTAGTGACTTTTAGTCTATTCCCGATGTCTGCAACCATCACCACAACCAAATTTAGGACATTTTTATTATCTCAAAAAGAAACCCCATGCTCTTTAGCTTTTCCTCCCTACTACTTGTCAGCCCTCCTCTCCACCAGCCCTAGGAAACCACGAATCAACTTCTTTCTCTTCAGATTTCTCTGTTCTGGACATATTATATGAATGGAATTGTATAATATTTGGTCTTTTCATGTCTTCCCAGGAGCAAAATTTACTCAGACCCTTTGTCCATTTTTAACTGAGCCTTTGTCTTTTTATTATTGAGTTTTAAGAGTCCTTTATATATTTTGGATACAAGTTGCTTATGAGATATGTGATTTGCAAATATTCCTCCCAATCTGTTGGTCTTTTCACTTTATTTTTGGTGTCCTTTGAAACACAAATTTTTTAATATTGAGAAGTCCAAATTATTTATTTGTGTTACTACTTGTGCTTTTGATGTCATATCTAAGAATGTTTTGTCAAACCCAAGGTAATAAAGATTTACTTATGTTTTCTACTAAGAGGTTTTAAAATTGTGGTAGAATACACATAACTTGAAATTTACCATCTTAAACCTTTTAAAGTTTACAGTTGAGTGGCATTATAGGTTCACAGTGTTGTGCTGCTATCATCGCCACCATCTATATCCACAGAACTCTTTTCATCTTGAAAAACTGAAGCTCTGTAATAAACAATAATTCCCCATTACTCCTTCCCTCAGCCCTATGAATTTGACTACTCAAGATACTTCTAGTAGGTGGAATTATATAATATTTATTCTTTTATACATGTACGAATATTTATTTGAGTCCCTGCTTTCAATTCCCTTGGGTATATGCCAAGAAGTGGAATTGCTGGATTGTATGGTAATTCTACATTTAATTTCTTGAGGAATCACTATACTCTTTTCCATAGTGGCTGCACTATTTTACATTCCCACCTAAAGTGCACAAGGATTCCAATTTATCCACATTCATACCAACACTTGTTACTTTCTAGTTTTTTTTTTTAATACTAGCTTATCTCAATGGATGTGAGGTGGTATCTCATTGTAGTTTTAACTTGCATTTCCCTGATGATTAGTGATGTTGAACGTCTTTTCATGTGCCTGTTGGCCATCTATATGTCTTCTTTGAAAAAATGTCTGTTGAGGTCTTCTGCCATTTTTAAAAATCTCATTAACTTAAATTCAGCTGTTCTTGTTGTCAACTGTAATTTTGCTTATAAATAATGTACAACAAAACTAAAGTTAGTGATATCTTGGCAATTGTAAATAATGCTGCTATGAACACTAGGGGGCATGTATCTTTTCAAATTAGTTGTGTGTGTGTGTTTTTTTCAGATGTATACCCAGGGGTGGAATTGCTGGATCATATGGTAGTTTTATCTTTAGTTTTTTGGGAAAACTCCATACTGTTTTCCACTGTGGCTGCACCAGTTGACATTCCTGCCAACAGTGTACAAGGGATCTCTTTTCTCCACATACTCACCAACATCTGTTATTTGTGTTCTTTTTGATGATAGCCATTTGAACAGGTTGAGGTGATAGCTCCTTGTGTATGGTGTTAGAGAATGATCTTTCATTCTTTTACATGTATCTCTCCAGTTTTCCCAGTACCACTTATTGAAGAGACTATCTTTCCTCCATTGTATATTCTTGCCTCTTTTGTCAAGATTAATTGACCACCAAAAAGCACGTGAAAAGATGTTCAACATCACTTACTATCAGAGAAATGCAAATCAAAACTACAATGAGGTATGACCTCACACTTGTCAGAATGGGCATCATTAAAAAAATCTACAAACAATAAATTCTGGAGAGTGTTTGGAGAAAATGAAACCCTCCTACACTTTTGGTGTGAATGTAAATTGGCACCACCACTGTGGAGAACAGTATGTTGAGTCCTTAAAAAACTAAAAATAGAGCTAACATATGATCCAGCAATCCCACTCCTGGGCATATATCCAGAGAAAACCATAATTAGAAAAGATACATGCACCACAATGTTCACTGCAGCACTATTTACAATAGCCAAGACATGGAAGCAACCTAAATGTCCATTGACAGATGAATGGACAAAGAAGATGCAGTATATATTTACAATGGAATATTACTCAGCCATAAAAAGAAATGAAATTGGGTCATTTGTAGAGATGTGGATGGACCTAGGGACTGTCATACAGAGCAAAGTAAATCAGAAAGAGAAAAACATATCGTACGTTAACGTGTATATGTGGAATCTAGAAAAATAGTACAGATGAACTGGTCTGCAAGACAGAAGTAGAGACACAGGTGTAGAGAACAAACATATGGTCACCAAGAGGGGAAGGCATGGGGGAGGGGGGAGGCTTGAAAGTTTTCTGTATCATATCATCTGCAAATACTGACAGTTTTACTTATTCCCTTCCAATTTTGAAGGCTTTTATTTATTTTTGTTGTCTGACTGCTGTGCCTAGGACTTCCAATATTATGTTAAATAGAAGTGGTGACAGTGAGCATCCTTGTCTTGTTCTTGATTTTAGAGGAAAAGCTTTCAGTTTTCAACATAAAGTATGATTTTAGCTGTGGGTTTGTCATAAATGGCATTTATTATGTTGAGATATTCCCTTTATACCAACATTGATGAGAGTTTTTATCATGAATGAATGTTGAATTTTATCAAATGCTTTTTCTGTAGTTATTGAGATGATCATGAGATTTTATCCTTTGTTTTGTCAATATGGTGTGTCACACTGATTGATCTGCAGATATTGAGCCATCCTTGCATCCCTGGAATAAATCAGATTTGATCGTGGTTTATGATTCTTTTATATATTGTTGAATATGGTTTCCTAATATTTTGTTGAGGATTTTTGTATCTATATATATCTGGGATACTGACCTGCAATTTTCTTTTGTGTGTGTGTGTGTTTGTCTGGTTTTAGTATTAGGGTAATGGTGTACTCCTAGAATGAATTTGGGAGTGTTTCCACTTCCTCAGTTATTTGGAATAGCTTGAGAAGGATAGATATTAGCTCTTCTTTATATGCTTGGTAGAATTCCCATATGAAGCTGTCTGGTCCTGGACTTTTGTTTGCTCGGAGTTTTTTGATTACCGATTCAATTTCACTACTAGAGACTGGTCTGTTCAGATTATCTATTTCCTCCTGATTCAGTTTCGGAAGATTGTATTTTTCTAGGAACTTACCCACTTTTTCTAGGCTCCCAATTTGTTGGCTTATAATTATTCAGTAGTCTCTTATGATTTTTCTTTATTTCTGTAATATTCATTGTAATTTCTCCTCCACTTTTTTTAAAACTTTTCCCCTTCACTTATTATTTTACTTATTTTGGTCCTCTCTCTCCTTTTTTAAATCAGCCTAGCTAAAGGCTAGTCAATTTTGTTTACCTTTTTAAAAAACCAGCTTTCTATGACCAGGGTCAAAAGGATGGTTCAACATATACAAATCAATCAGTGTGATACACCACATACACCATACAAAATGATATGATCATCTCAACAGATGCAGAAAAAAGCACTTGATAAAATTCAAACTCCATTCATGATAAAAACTCTTATGAAAGTGGGTATATATAATAAAAGCTATTTATGACAAACCCACAGCTCAACAGTGTGAACTACTCAACAGTGAAAAGCTAAAGCCTTCCCACTAAAATCTGGAACAAGATGAGGATGCCCACTCTCACCACTTCCATTCAACATACTATTGGATGTCCTAGCCACAGCAGTCAGACAAGAAATATTCTAATTAGTAGGGAAGAGATAAAATTGTCATCATATGCAGATGACATAATGCTATATACAGAAAACCCTAAAGACTCCGCGCAAAAACTACTAGAACTGATAAAACGAATTCAGCAAGGTAGCAGGATACAAGATTAACATACAGAAATCAGTTGCATTTCTTTTTTTTTTAACCAAAATCAGTTTGATATTCTTTTCCATTATGATTCCTCACAGGATATTGAATATAATTCCCTGTGCCATACAGTAGGACCTTGTTGTTTATCCATCCTATGTATACTAGAATCCCAAACTCCCATTCCTTCTCTCCTCCACCCCCTCCATCCCCCATCCCCAGCAACCACAAGTCTGTTCTCTATGTCTGTGAGTCTGTTTCTGTTTCTTAGATACATTCATTTGTGTCGTATAACTCTCAGTTATAAGATAAATAAGTCCTGGGGATGTGGTGTACAACATAGTGACTGTAGTTAGTAGTACTGTATTGTATATTTGAAAGTTGCTGAGAGAGTAGATTCAAAAAGGTCTCATCACAAGAAAAAAAATTGTAACTATGTATGGTGATGGATGTTAACTAGACTTACTGTGGTGGTCATTTTACAATATATACAAATATCAAATCATTATGTTGTACACCAGAAACTAATATAATATGTCAATTATATCCCAATTAAAAAATATTTTAAAAAATATCATCTGTGAACAGGTAGTTTTACTTATTCCTTTCTGATTTGCATGTCTTTGGTTTCTTTTTAAATTTTCTTTTCCATTTTCTATATAGTATTATTTATTAATATGCCTTATGTTGTATTTCAATTAACTAATTATTATAGTTTTCTTACTTTTGTCTTTTAACTTTTATACTGGAATTAAAAGTGATTTGCAGGCTTCCCTGGTGGCACAGTGGTTAAGAATCCGCCTGCCAATGCAGGGGACACAGGTTCGAGCCCTGGTCTGGGAAGATCCCACATGCCACAGAGCAACTAAGCCCATGCACCAGAAATACTGAGCCTGCACTCTAGAGTCCTTGAGCCACAACTACTGAAGCCCGTGCACCTAGAACCTGTGCTCCTCAACAAGAGAAGCCACCACAATGAGAAGCCCATGCACTAGAGTGAGGCGTAGCCACCGCTATCTGCAACTAGAGAAAACCCTCGCATAGCAACGAAGACCCAATGCAGCCAATAAATAAATTAATTAATTTTTTAAAAAGAAGTAAAATAAAAAAAACCAGTTGAGTTAGTTTTTAAAAAAGTGATTTGCTTATTGTGTTTCAGGTAAAGATAATGTGAGAAAATATGTCCACCCAAAACTGTTTTCTTTATATTCCCCACAGTAGGGAAGTTGTTGTATAACAAAGGGAGTTCAACTTGAGGATGGAAAATGCCTTAGAGAACTGGGATGGGGAGGGTGGGGGGGACTCGAGGGAGGGTAGGGGGGTAGTCGAGGGAAGGAGGGAATACATGGATAGGTGTATGGAAACAGATGATTGAACTTTGTGTACCCCCCCAAAAATAATAAATAAATAAATTTTAAAAAAAAGAGAAAAGAATAAAAAAAAAAAAGATTTATATTCCCCACAGTAGTTAAGCTCTGCTCAGTAGGTAGCGAGTACAGTCGTGTACATGAACTCGCACAAATGCTTGCAGAAATTACTTTGCACATATTTAATGTGAAGTCATAAAATCTGAGGCAGGAGAAATCACTTGTTTGAATAAACTTATTATGATATTCTTGTCTCTGTTATTTCCACAACCAAAATAAGAGTAACAAGAGTAAGTCATATCGCTATAAGGAAACATGGTTAAAATTGTTCTTACTTTCTAGGGACTCTTACCTTTTGCTGTAGTAGGAAGTATGGATGAAGTGAAAGTTGGAAAAAGGATGGTCAGAGGCCGTCAGTACCCTTGGGGAGTTTTACAAGGTAAGTGTAGCAAAGATGAGCAGGCTTGCTCTGGAATGATTATGCTTAAATATATATTATATAATTATAAAAATTATATAAAATATAACTATAAAATATAAAACAAAATATTTTAACTTGAGTCAATGTTGGTAACTCTTACTAAAGAGAAAATTAGCAGTAACTGATAAGGAGCACAGATGCTGTTTCCTTTAAGATAATGCTTATTTTGACTATAAATTATACTCATGAGAGTTTTCTGGATGGTGCTTTAGGCAAAAATTCAGAAACTGGGCAGAACCTCCTCATTTACCCCATCTGCCATATGCAGATTATCTCTCTATGCATAAACCATCACATTCAGAATGTTGGAAAGTTCTTTGAACAAAAGAACTTTGAACAACACAGAGGCATAAATATTGGTACTTGAAGCATGTTATATGAGTTAATTGCTATCTAATTTATAAAGCATTTTTAAGTGGTCACTAGAAAAAAAGGTTGGAAAACTATTTTAAAAATAAAGTAATATAATTTATTTTTGGATAAATTATACCTAGACATTTATATTAGTAATCTAGCATCATAATGAGTTAGAACATTATAATAGCAGTCGTTTATTGTCTGATTTGTATACTTGTGATACTAATTATTGGGGACTGGATTATCTCTATCTAGTTTCCAAATGTTATTTTCAATTAATATATTACAAATTTTTAAATTTATGAAATGTGCTTAAAAACAACATGAATATTACATTTGGTTACACTATCATACACAATACACAAAATGTCATGCTCAGTCTTTTGGATATGACAAACACAGGAGAGAGCCATGTGAATTTATTGTGATTTTGAAAATTGACTAATTCATTCTCGTAAGTATGGTGTATAAATATAATTTAATAACTAAAGCATGCACAATTGTTAAGGCCTTTATGTTAGCAGGATTTACTTTAATAAAATTATTTACTGAAGTAAAATTATATTTTTTGTTAGCGCTCTGTAAAGTACCTTGAGAATATTCGTTGAAAAATACTAACATAATTATTAATGAAAGCTTATGCCATATACTAATATAATATAATACGTATTTCACTGCTTCCTATTTATTCTTTGGCTAATAAATTTAAAGCAAATTTCCTGGTCTATAAATAAACTCTACCTATAATTGTAATGTACCATGTAACCATAGCTTCATGGTTAAAGAATTATAGCTATTAATCAGAATGATCTCTTAGCTCATTCGAGAGTACTTGGTGAGTGATAGGGATTGATAATAAGCATTGTGGCTTTATTATTTTTCTGCCTAGTGGAAAATGAAAATCACTGTGACTTTGTTAAGCTCCGGGATATGCTTCTTTGTACAAACATGGAAGACTTGAAAGAACAAACCCACACGCGGCACTATGAACGTTATAGGCGCAGCAAACTTCAGAAAATGGGATTTACTGATGTGGGTCCAGACAACGAGCCAGTTAGGTGAGTGGAGATCTTGCTCAAACAAGATAATGGGTGACTTAGAAATCCCCTACAATCATGAGGTATGATTATTTTGGAATGAGAATGGCTGTACTTCTCACATCCTGGGCCATCCTAAATTTTATGGTTTTTCATCATCTTCGGACTTAGATGGAAAGTTAGTAGGAGCAACATAATGCAAGGGGTCATTATGTGCATCCAATATGTGTATGTGCTGAAATGTGTATCCAAAAGAAAAAGTAGGGCTTCCCTGGTGGTGCAGTGGTTAAGAATCCACCTGCCAATGCAGGGGACACGGGTTCAATCCCTGGTCTGGGAAGATCCCACATGCCATGGAGCAGCTAAGCCCTTGTGCCACAACTACTGAAGCCCACGTGCCTAGAACCCATGCTCTGCAACAAGAGAAGCCACCGCAGTGAGAAGCTCATGCACCACGAGGAAGAGTAGTCCCCCGCCCACCACAACTAGAGAAAGCCCGCGGGCATCAAGGAAGCTCAGGAAAGAGATTTGCAAATATTAGGAACAATTGGTATAAGATGGGAAAGGATGAAAAGGATGGAAAATGATATTGAGGATTGGATGGAGGAGAGAGGAAAAGCAGGAGTGTAGTGTCATGGTGTTGTTGAATCCGAGTTCAAGTGCCCAACACACAGTCTGTTCTCTATGTCTGGGAGTCTGTTTCTGTTTCATAGATAAGTTCATTTGTGTCATATTTTAGATTCCACATATAAGTGATATCATATGGTATTTGTCTTTCTCTTTCTGACTTACTTTACTTAGTATGATAATCTCTAGGTCCATTCCTGTTGCTGCAAATGGCATTATTTCATTCTTTTTTATGGCTGAGTAGTATTCCATTGTATATATGTACTACCTCTTTTTTATCCATTCATCTGTCCAAGGACATTTAGATTGTTTCCATGTCTTGGCTGCTGTGAACACAGGGGTGCACGTATCTTTTTGAATTAGAGTTTTGTACTGATATGTACTCAGGAGTGGGATTGCTGGATCACATGGCAACACTATTTTAAGTTTTTTGAGGAACATCCGTACTGTTTCCCACAGTGGCTATATCAATTTACACTCCTACCAACAGTGTAGGAGGGTTCCCTTTTCCCCACATCCTCTCCAGCATTTGTTATTTGTAGATTTTTTAATGATGACCATTCTGACCACTGTGAGGTGGTACCTCATTATAGTTTTAATTTGCATTTCTCTAATAATTAGGGATGCTGAGCATCTTTTCATGTGCCTGTTGGCCATCTGTATATCTTCTTTGGAGAAATGTCTATTTAGGTCTTCTGCCTGTTTTTCAATTGGATTCCTTGGTTTTTTTTGTCAAGTTGTGTGAGCTGTTTATATTAACATACAATATATATTTTTACATGTTTATTTATATTAACATTTTAATGTAAGAGTAACACAAATTTCTTTTTAGTTTTCAAGAGATCTATGAAGTCAAAAGGCAGGAGTTCTTGGATCAATGTCAGAAGGAAGAAGAAGAGTTGAAACAGAAGTTTATGCAGCGAGTAAAGGAGAAAGAAACAGCATTTAAAGAAGCTGAAAAAGAGGCAAGTCCTGCTAGTTTGATATAATCTGTATTTAAGTTTAGGTGTCCTATTAAGTTGGGGTTTTTATCTCAAGAGTTTAGATGATTTTGTTGGAGGATACTTGCTATTCTTCAAAAAGTAGCTATTTACCATATAGGTTTTGGGTACAGCCTTAAAAAAATTTTCATCTGCAATCTTTTTTTTCTAGAGCATTTGGAGAATTTACCTTTTCTTGTTTTTTAAACTGAAGTATAGTTTGACTTACAATATTATGTCAGTTTTTGGTATACAACAGTGATTTAATATTTTTATACACTACAGAATGATCACCATGATGTCCCAGTCACGATCTGTCACCATACAAAGTTATTACAGTATTATTCACTGTATTCCTTATGCTGTATATTACATGCCCATGACTTATTATTTTGTAACTGAAAGTTTGTATCCCTTAATCTCTTTCACCTATTTCACTCATGCTCTAACCTCCCACTCTCCTCTGGCAACCACCAGTTTGTTCTCTGTGTCTGTGAATCTGTTTCTGTTTTGTTATGTTTGTTCATTTGAATTGTTTTTTTAGATTCCATGTATAAGTGAAATCATATAGTATTTATCTTCTTCTGTCTGACTTATTTCACTTAGCATAATACCCTCCAGGTCCATCCATGTTGTTACAAGAGGCAAGATTTCATTCTTTTTTATGGCTAATGTTCCATTATACATATATATACCACTTCTTATTTATCCATTCGTCTATTTTTTTAAGCTCTTTATTGGAATATAATTGCTTTACACTCTTGTACCAGCTTATGAGGTACACCAAAGTCAATCAGCTGTATTTATACACATATCCCCATATCCCCTCCCTCCCACGACTTCCTCCCACCCTCCCTGATCCATTCAACTATTGATGGACACTTAGGTTGCTTCCATATCTTGGCTATCGTAAATAATACTGCAATGAACATAGACATGCATATATTTTTTCCAAATTATTGTTTTTGTTTTCTTCAGAAAACTACCCAAAAATGGAATTACTGGAACGTATGGTTGTTCTATTTTTAATTTCTTGCGGAACCTCCATCTTATTTTATGTCGTGGCCGTATCAATTTACATTCCCACTATTACTGCATGAGTATTGTTTTCTTCAGTCCTTGCCAAAGTGTTGTCTTTTTTGATAATAACCATTTTGAAGGGTGTAAAGAGATATCTAATTGTGAATTTGATTTGCATTTCCCTGATGATCAGTGATGCTGAGAATTTTCTCAAGTACCTGTTGGTCCTCTCTACATCTTCTTTAGAAAAATGTCTATGTAGTTCCTCTGCTTATTTGGTAATTGAGTTGTTTGTTTTTTGATGTTGAGTTGCATGCATTCTTAATAGATTTTGATTATTAACCTCCTATTACGTATATTGTTTGAAAATGTCTTCTCCCATTCAATAGACTGCCTTTTCATTTTGCTAATAATTTCCTTCACTGTACAAAAGCTTTTTAGTTGGATGCACTCCCATTTGTTTATTTTTGCATTTGTTTCCTTTCTCTGAGGAGACATATCCAAAAAAAAATTAAGACCGATGTCAAAGAGCTTACTGCCTATGTTTTCTTCTAGAGTTTTGTGGTTTCAGATCTTTAACCCAGTTTGAGTTTATATTTGCATATGGTGTGAGAAAGTACTCCAGTTTGATTCCTCTGCATGTAGCTGTGGAGTTTTCCCAACATTTATTGAAGAGGCTTTATTTCCCTTATGTACATTCTTGCCTCCTTTGTTGTAGATTAATTGACCATATTAAGTGTGGGTTTATTTCTGGTCTCTCTTTTCTGTTCCATTGATCTACGTGTCTGTTTTGGTGCCAATACCATGTTTTGATTGCTGTAGCTATGTAGTATATATTAATAGTTTGAAATCAGGGATGGAGATACCTTCAACTTTGTTCTTTCTCAAGATTGTTTGGCTATTTATGGTATTTTTATGTTTCCATACAAACTTTAGAATTATTTTTTCTAGTTCAGTGAAAAATATCATTGGTATTTTGATAGGGATTACATTCAATCTGTAGATTGCCTTTTGTATTACAGTTATTATACCAATAATTTTTCCAGTCCATGATGACGGTATATCTTTCCACTTATTTGTGTCATTTCAGTTTCTTTCATTGTTGTCTTATTGTTTTCCACATACAAGTCTTTTACGTCCTTGGTTAGATTTATTTCTAGTTTTTATTTTTTTTGTTTTTTTTTTTCGGTTGTAATGTGTTTGTTTTCTTAATTTCTCTTTCTGGTAGTTTGTTGTTAGTGTATAGAAATGCAACAGATTACTGTATATTAATTTTGCTTTCTGCAACTTTACTAGTTGTAAATGAATTCATTTACTAGTTCTAACAATTTTTTGGTGACATATATATATAGTGTCATGTCCTCTGCAAACAGTGACAGTTTTACTTCTTCCTTTCTAATTTGGATGCCTTTTATTTCTTTTTCTTGTCCGATTTTTCTGGCTAGGACTTCCAATGCTTTATGTATTTTTTTCTCCTATTTTAAGAGTTTATTATTTCAAGAATGTTATAATATAAATGAAATCATACAGTTTGTGGTATTTGGGGAGGGGCTTTTGTCATTGAGCATAATTCACTTGAGATATGCCCAAGCTGTTGCCTATGTTAACCGTCCATTCTTTTTTATTGTTAAGTAGTATTCTGAAGTACCTTGGCCTGTTTAACCATTCACATACTAAAGCACTTCTGAGTTTTTCCCAGTGTTTTTCTATTATGAATAAAGCTACTGTGAACATTCATGTACATATTTTTGCATGGATGTAGAGATATATTTATGTATTTATGTATTTATGTATTTATTTAATTTATTTTGGCTGCTCCAGATCTTAGTTGCGACATGTGAACTCAGTTGCAGCATGCATACGGGGACCTAGTTCCCTGACCAGGGATCGAAACTGTGCCCCCTGCATTGGGAGTGTGTAGTCTTTCCCACTGGACCACCAGGGAAATTCCTCCAACGCTGTGTTGAATAGGTGTGGTGAGATGGGGCATCCTTGTCTTTTGCTTGATCTTAGAGGAAACACTCTCAGCTCTTGACAACTGACTATGACGTTGGTTGTAGCTTTGTCATAAATGGCCTTTATTATGTTGAGGTTATTGTGTTCCCTCTAAACCCACTTTGTTGAGAGGTGTTTTTTTTTTATCATAAATCAATGTGGAATTTTATCAAAAGCTTTTTCTGCATCTATTGATATGATCATATGATTTTATTCTTCAATTTTGTTAATGTAGAATATCACATTGTTTGGTTTGTGAATATTGAATTATCCTTGCATCCCTGGGATAAATCCTGCTTGATCATGGTATATGATCCTTTTCATGTATTGTTGAACTTGCTTTACCACTATGTTGTTGAGGATTTTTACATCTATGTTCATCAGTGACATTTGCCTGTAATTTTTTGTGTGTGCAGTTTCTTTGTCTGGTTTTGGTTCAGTGTAATGCTGGCCTTGTAGAATGAGTTCAGAAATATTCCTTCTTCTTCAGCTTTTTGGAATAGTTTGAGAAGAACATGTATTATCTCTTCTTTAAATGTTTAGCGGAATCAGCTGTCAAGTTATCTGGTCCTGGACTTCTGTTTGTTGGGAGTTTTAAAATTACCGATTCAATTTTATTACCGGTAATTTGTTCATATTTTGAATTTCTTCCTGATTCAGTCTTGGGAAATTGTACATTTCTAGAAATTTATTCATTTCCTCTATGTTGCCCATTTTATTAGCATATAATTTTTCATAATAATCTCTTATGATCCTTTGAATTTCTGTGGTATCATTTGTAACTTCTGTTTCATTTCTGATTTTATTTGAGTCGTCTCTTTTTTTTAAATGAGTCTAGCTAAAGGTTTATCAATTTTACTTATCTTTTGAAAGAACCAGCTCTTAGTTTCTTCGATCTTTTCTATTTTTTAAGCCTCTATTTCATTTATTTCTGCTCCAATCTTTATGATTTATTTCCTTCTGCTAACTTTGGGCTTTGTTAGTTCTTCTTTTCTAATTTGTTTATGTGTAGGTTAAGTTGTTTATATTAGAGATTTTTCTTGTTTCCTGAGGTAGGCTTGTATTGCTGTAAACTTCCCTTATAGCACTGCTTTTGCTGTATCCCATAGATTTTGAAAAGATGTGTTTCTGTTTTCATTTATCTCCAGGTAAATGGAGATAATTTTTTACCTTCCTCTTTATTTCTTCCATGATCCATTGGTTGTTTAGCAGCATGTTGTTTGGCCTCCACATGTTTATGTTTTTTTGCATTTTTTTTTTCTTATTGTTGATTTCTAGCTCATAGTGTTGTGGTCAGAAAAGAGGCTTGATATGATTTCACTCTTCTAAATTTACTGAGACTTCTTTTGTGGTCTCACATGTGTCTATCCTAGAGAAGTTTCCATGTGCACTTGATAAGAATATATATTTCTGTTACTCTTGGATGAAGTGTTCCCTGTGTGTGTGTGTGTGTGTGTGTGTGTGTGTGTGTGTGTGTGATTTGAGATCAATGTTTCCTTACTGGCTTTCTGTCTGGATAATCTGTCCTTGATGTAAGCGGGTTGTTAAAAGTCCCCTAATATGATTATGTTACTGTCAGTTTCTTCCCTTAAATTTGTTAATGGTTGCTTTATGTATTCAGGTGCTCCTATGTTGGGTGCATCTATATTTACAATTGTTATGTCTTCTTGTTGAAATGATCCCTTTATCATTATGTGATGTCCTTCTTTGTCTTTTGTTACAGTCTTTGTTTTAAAGTCTATTTTGGCTGATATAAGTATTGCTACACCAGCTTTCTCTTCATTTCCATTTGCATAGAATACTTTTTCTGTCCCCTCATTTAGATTTATGATCCATTTGATTTAATTTTTGTGAAGGGTGTAAGGTTTCTGTCTAGATGCTTTGGTGTTTTTTTTTCATATGAATGGCCAGTTGTTTTGGCACAAGTTGTTGAAGAGTCTATCTTTCCTCCTTCTGCTATTTAGGCTCCTTTGTCAAAAATCAATTTACTAAACATATTTGCATCTATTTCTAGGCTCTCTATTTTTTATTTATTTATTTATTTTTATTATTATTATTTTTTGGCTGTGTTGGGTCTTCATTGCTATGCCAGTGGGCTTTCTCTAGTTGTAGTGAGGGGGGGGCTACTCTTCGTTGCAGTGTGTGGGCTTCTCACTGTGGTGGCTTCTCTTGTAGAGCATGGACTCTAGGCATGTGGGCTTCAGTACCTGCAGAACGTGGGCTCAGTAGTTGTAGTGCAGAGGCTTAGTTGCTCCACAGCATGTGGAATCTTCCTGGCCCAGGGATCAAACCCTTGTCCCCTGCTTTGGCAGGTGGATTCTTAACCACTGCGCTACCAGGAAGTCCCTAGGCTCTCTATTTTGTTGCACTGATCTATTTTTCTGTTTTTTTTTTCTTTCCACCAGTATCACACTGTCATGATTATTGTAGTTTCAGTGAGATTACTATAGTCAGTGAAGTCAGGTAGCATCAGTTCTTCAACTTTATTCTTCTCCTTCAATATTGTGTTGGTTATTCTGGGTCTTTTGTTTTGCCATAAAACCTTTAGAATCAGCTTGTCAATATCTATAAAATAACTTGCTGGGGTTTTGATTAGGATTGCAATGAATCTGTAGGTCAAGTTGGGAAGAACTGACAACTTGACAATACTGAGTTTTCCTATCCACAAACATGAAATATTTACTTAGTTAGTTCTTCTCTAATTTTTTCATCAGGGTTTTGTTATTTTCCTCATATGGATCTTGTATGGATTTTGTTAGATTTATACCTAAATATTTCATTGGGGGAGGGAGTGTTAATGCAATTGCTACTGTGTTTTTGACTTCAAATTCCACTTTTTCACTGCTGGCATATACAAAAGCAATTAACCTTTGTATATTTACCCTATATCTTGCAACCTTGCTATAATCACTAATTAATTACTCCAGGAGTTTTGTGGGAAGTTCTTTTGGATTGGCTACATAGATGATTACATTTTCTGCAAACTATGACAGTTTTGTCTTTCTTCCCAATCTGTATACATTTTATTTTTCTTCTCTTACTTTATTGCATTAGCAAGGACTTTCAGTACAATGTTGAAAGGGAGTGGTGGGGGGGGGATATCCTTACTTGAACCTGATTTGCAGAAAAACTTCAAGTTTCTCACCAGAGTGGTTAATTTTTGAAACGCTTATCTATTAAGATAAAGTTAGGCTTTCTCTGATTTCTACCCTCAACCTCCCATCTTTAAGTTAAAATTTTCTCAATGATTTTGCCATCATTTATAAATACCACACTCCCACATCCACAGCCTTTCCAATCATTCTTCTTGCCATTGTAACTGGATGCTCATTTGCTTCTCAGGTCTGAAAATGTAACTGTGAGCGATATGACTCCAGCAGAGATAATTTTTGAGACTGTTATTAAGATGATTAGGGTATGTTTGATAACCAGAAAAAAAGAAACATGTCCCTGGGATGTACCACTATAGCATGCTTTGAATCACAACTGCAGATTTGTTTCACAGCTGCAGGACAAGTTTGAGCATCTTAAGAGGGTCCAACAAGAGGAGACAATGAAACTTGAGGAGGAGAGAAGACAATTGGAAGAAGAAATAATAGAGTTTTATAAAATGAAGGCTGCCTCTGGAACATTGCAGACTCAGGTGTGCACCAACATAAAGAAGGACAAAGAGCGTAAGAAATAATCCTCTCTTACCATTCTGTATCACTCTCAATCTCATCTTCCCATGAGATTTTCCTCATAGCACTAATTCTCATTGAAATTATACTAAGTTTCAAAATCTGTTTGTTTTCTGTGTATTTTCTCCAACTAGAATGTGAGCTCCTTGGGAGCAGGTACCTTGACCATCTCTAGATGCTCTATCCTCAGTGTTTAGAATAAGAGTAGCACAGAATTGGCACTCAATAAATATTTGCTAAAATGAAAGAAAATCAAAGAATTATATAGCACAGTGTACAAAGTGTTTGATTAGCTGTTGATATTCTTTTCCCATAGCCCTACCTGTGGCTCCAGGGACCAAGTATATATATAATATTTCATATCTAAATAGAAGTAGGGGATTTGTTGGCATAAAATATTATGTTATAAAAGGCTAATTCTTATGCTCATGTTCATTATCAAATTCTACTGATAATAATTTCTTGATCTTTTTATTAAATAAAAGATTGTTTCTGATTGGAACTCTCATGCTTTTATGTTAGACCTTGTAAAACTAATATTGGAATAAAACTCCAAAAGTTAGAGAGAGGGCTTTCCTGGTGGCCCAGTGGTTGAGAATCCACCTGCCAATGCAGGGGACACAGGCTTGAGACCCATCTGGGAAGATCCCACATGGCGCGGAGCAACTAAGCCCATGCGCCACAATGGCTGAGCCTGTGCCCGCACACCGCAACTGCTGAAGGCCACATGCCTAGAGCCTGTGCTCCCCAACAAAGAGAAACCACCACAATGAGAAGCCCTCACACCTCAACAAAGAGTAGTCCCTGCTCTCCGCAACTAGAGAAAGCCCGGACAGCAACGAAGACCCAACACAGCCAAAGATAAGTAAATAAATAATAAAATAAAATCTTAAAAAAAAAAGTTAGAGAGAGCCAGAGAACAATCAGAAACCATGAGTAACATTTGGATGATAATATTATGCCTTACATACTTGGGATATATGTTAAAACTAAAGTCATCAAATAAAGTGGACTTTTTTTGCCATTTCACAACTTTCTTTCTGACTATACATACTGAATTTTCTGCATTTACAATGTCAGTTCACCTACCTGTATGGCTGACTCACCATGACTCATTCTATTAAAGTACTGCTGTTGAGGGTCTGTTATATATTTACTCCAGCTACATCTGGCATAGTTCATGGAATTTTTCTCATGCTCTTAAAAGAACAAAATTTTTTCCATTGTAATTTTATTACCTCATTCATTTCAAAGGCAGCCTTTTTTTTCAGGGTATCAGGATATTGTCATTTATCCTCAAAATATTTGAGAAAATATAATCTGATTTATAATACCTTTACTTCTTGAAAGTTTTTTTAAAAAAATACAGAGAAAGGGAGGTATATCCACAATGATTTTTATATATGTTATTAAGTCACCTTATGGTTTCATCATTTGGGAGAAGAATGAAATCTACTATGTGAGCTTTTAATGGAAACTCTACAAGGACCAGGATCTTTATTTTGTTCACTTATGAATTCATCCCTAGGCCTAGAACAGTGCCTGGGCACATAGTGGTAATTGTTCACTGAATAAATGAAAACAATCATAGTACATTAGCTATATTATATGTATGGGTAATTTAATTTAGATCATTGACTTTTAGAAGATAAACAATATAAATTATTATTACTTTCAACATGCTGGTGAATTATACAGCTAAGGAATTTTCATCTTCTCATTCTTTCAATATAATCCAGTGTTATTAAAATTTGAGTCACCAATGTTGTTACACATATAAAAACCAATAACATTAGCCTTGTAAAAGTACATTTATAAAATGCACTTGGTTGCATTTGAGAATGGATCCTTTAGGTACTTATGTGATAGTCCATAGCTGCTTTCAGAGAAAGGAAAGATTCACCCTAAATAAACTATGTGGTTTTTCTTTCCACTTCTTTTCCAAGGGTATAAAACAAGTTATGATTTAACAGTATAAAGCATACATTTGCTTATTAAATAATGGTTTAATAAAATAGTATTTGTTTTCTATGTAGCTTTTAACTATATAAATAAAATTATTTTTCTCTTTCAGATCCATTTTCATGTGAAACAGAGGTTCCAGATTTATGTAGCACAGAAAGTTTCAAGAAGTCAGCATTACTAAAAATTTATAAGTATACTTTACTTTTCCTTAGAGTTTTTGTTTGCTAGATTATTTATATATTAATGTAAATTGCATTTTTTAAATTTCAGTTTCTACTTGATCACTGCTAGTAATACACATTCCAATGATTTTTATACATTTATCTTGTATGCTGTAACCTTTCTAAAACTTGTTAAATTCACTAATAAGTTCTAATAGCTTTTTTGGTAGATTTATTTGGATTTCCTAGCTACATGATTATTTGACATCTGAGTCAAAGCCATTTACTTTTCCAAATTTTATGTCTTTTACTTTCTTGCCTTACTTAATTGACTATGACTTTTAGTACAATGTTGAGTAGAAGTGGTGACAGGGGACTTCATCACCTCGTTCTCAACGTTAGAAATAGATACACTTCAATCTATCATTTGTTTCTGGTTTTACTGATGTAATTGATGTAGAACAGTGTATAAGTTTAAGATGTACAGTGTGTTAATTTGATACATTTATATGTTGCAAAATTATTACCTACATATCATTAGCTAACACACCTTGTTACTGTCAGGTAGTTACCATTTCTTTGTGGTGAGAACACTTAAGATCTATTTTCTTAGCAACATTCAAGTATATAATATTGCTATTATCAACTATAATCACCATGCTGTACATTAGATGGCTGCACAAAAGTTGTTAACTTTATAGCTAAAAGTTTGTACCCTTTGACTGATGATTCCCCCATTTTCCCCATCTTGGCTTCTGGTAACCACCATTCTCTGTTTGCTTTTTGAATTTGGAGTTTTTAGATTCCATATATGAGTGATATCATACAGTGTTTATCTTCCTCTGTCTGACTTATTTCACTTAGCATAATGTCTTCAACATTCACCCAAATCATTGCAAATGGCAGGATTTCCTTCTTTCTTGTGGTTGAGTAGCATTCTGTTGTGTTTATATGCCACAGTTCTTTATTCATTCATCAATTGACATAGCCTGAGGTTGTATTTATATCTTGCCTATTGTGAATAATGCTGCAACAAACATGGGAATATATACCCAGAAGTATGATTGCTGGGTCGTATGGTAGTTCTAATTTTAATTTTTTCAGAAACATCCATGTTTGTTTTCCATAGTGGGTATACAAAATTCCACTCCCAGCAACAATACACAAGGGTTCCATCTTTGTTAACACTTGTTATCTCTTCTCTTTGGGATGATAAACATTTTCACAGGCATGAAGTGATATCTCATTGTGATTTTGATTTACATTTCCCTTATGACTAGTGATACTGAGCACTTTTTCATGTGCTTGTTGGCCATTTGTATGTTTTCTTTGGAAAACTGTCAATTCAGTTTCTCTGTCCATTTTTAAATAGGATTGGTTTTTTGTTTTGTTTTGTTTTTTAATATTGAGTTGTATGAATTCTTTATGTATTTTGGATGTTAGCCCTTTATCAGATACATAATTTGCAAATATTTTCTTCCATTCATTAGGTTCTGTTTCATTTTGTTGATGGTTTCCTTTGCTATAAAGAAGGCTTTCAGTTTGATACTGGCCCACCTGTTTATTTTTGCTTTTGTTACCTTTCTTTTGGTGTCAAATACAAAAAATCACCACCATGACTGATGTCAGAAAGCTTACTGCCTTTGTTTCCTCCTAGGAGTTTTATGGTTTCATGCCTTACATTCAAGTCTTTATCATTTTGAATGGAATTGGTGTATTGTGTAAGGTAGGTGCCCAGGTTCATTCTTTTGCATATGGCTGTCCAATTTTCCCAACTTGATTTATTGAGGAAACTGCCCTTTCCCCATTGTATATTCTTGGCTCCTTTGTCATAAGTTAATTGACATATATGCATGGTTTATTTCAGGAATTTCTATTCCATTTCATTGATCTATGTGTCTGTTTTTATGCCAGTACCATACTGTTTTGATTACTATAGCTTTGTAATATAGTTTGAAATCAGGTTGTGTGATGCCGCAGCTTTCCTTATCTTTCTTCAGATTGCTTTGACTATTTGGGGCCTTTTGTGTTTCCATACAAATTTTAGGATTGTTCAATTTCTGTGAAAAATACCATTGGAATTTTGATAGAGATTGCATTAAATCTGTAGATTGCTTTTGGTAGTATGGATATTTAAACAATATTAAGTCTTCCAATCCATAAGGATGGAATATCTTTCCATTTATGCCTTCTTCAATGTCTGCATCAATGTCTTATAGTTTTTAGGGTAAAGGTCTTTCACCTCCTTGATTAAATTTATTTCTAGATATCTTATCTTTTTGGTGAAATGTAAATAGAATTGTTTTCTGAATTTCTCTTTCTCATACTATATATTATTAATGAATAGAAAAGCAACAGATTTCTGTATGTTGATTTTGTATCCCACAACTTTACTGAATTCATTTATTAATTTTAACAGTTTTTGGTGGAATCTTTAGGGTTTTTTATATATAATACCATGTCATATGCAAATAGTTACAGTTTTACTTCTTCCTTTTCAGTTTGGATGCCTTTTATTACTTTTTCTTGCCTGGTTGCTCTGGCTTGGACATCCAGTACTATGTTGAATAGATGTGGCAAGAGTGGAATATTTGAATACATAAATAATTAATAGGCAATTGAATCAGTAATCAAAAATACCCCCAGAAAGAAAAACCCAGAAGAAGATTATTTTACCGAATTCTACCAAACATTTAAAGAATTAATACTGATTCTTCTCAAACTAAAAAATTGAAGAGATGAGAACACTTCCAAAGTCATCTTATAAAGCCAGCATTGCCCAGATAGCAAGCCAGACAAAGATACCACAAGAAAATTACAGAGCAATATCTCTGATGAATATAGATGCAAAAATACTTAACAAAATACTAACAAATTACATCCAAGAGCATATTTATAGGCTTATACACCATGACTAAGTGGGATTTATCCCTGCAATCCAATAATGGTCCAACATATGAAAAAATCTCATATGAAAGAACAAAGGATAAAAATCATATGGTTATCTCAATGGTTGCAGAAAAAACCATTTGACAAAATTTAACACACCTTTATGACAAAAGCTCTCAACCAACTAGGACTAGAGAGAAATATTCTCAACATAATAAACAACATATATGAAAAGCCACAGTTAACATCATATAAATGGAGAAGCCTATTCTCTAAGATTAGGAACAAGGCAAGGATGCACACTTTTGCCAATTTTTCTCAATATCATACTGGAAATTTGAGGCAGATCAGTTAGAAAAAAATAAGAAACAAAAGGCATCCAAATTGGAAAAGAAGAGGTAATATTGTCTCTGTTTGTAAAAGATATGATATTATATAGAAAAACCCTAAAGACCACATTTGAATGTAGTTAGCTGTTAGAAACAATACAATATTTCAGTATAGTTGCCAGACACAAATAAAATATACAAAACCAGTTGCATTTCTATACACTGACAATGAACTGTCTTTAAATTATGAACAAAATCTCATTTACAATAGCATAAAAGAGAATAAAACATTTAGGAATAAACTTTTCCAAGGAGACAAAAGACTTGTACATAAAAGCTACAAAATATTGATGTAAGAATTTAAACAAGAAACAAATAAATGGAAAGACATCTTGTGTTCCTGGACTGGAAAGCTTAATATTGTTAAAATGTCCATACTATCCAAAGCAATATACAGATTCAATATTAACCCTATCAAAAGCCCTTTGGCACTTTTTTACAGAAATAGATAAATATTTTAAAATTCATATAGAACCACAGCAGACCCTGAATAGCCCAACAGTCTTGACAAATGAAGCCCAAGGCATCACACTTCCTGGTTTTTACAAAGCTACAGTAATTAAAACAGTATGATAGTGGCATAAAGACAGACATATGGACAAAGGGAAGAAAGGTGAGTGCTCAGAATGTCCACCAGGATTTTGACTGGGTGGTATTGAATATGATTGATCATTTTTGGAGATAATTGACATCCTAACAGCATTGAACTTTCCAATCCATGCAAATGGTATATATGTTTTTATATTTCAGCCTTCTTAAATTCCTCTCAGCAATATTTTGTAGTTTTTAATGTAAAGATCTTGTATATTTTTCTTAAATTTATTCATAAGTATTTTTGATGCTGACTTATTTTTAGATTAATTTTCTAATTATTTATTTGAATATACAAATACAATTTATTTTGTATATTGACCTTGTGTCCTGCTACATTGCTAAGTTTATATATTCTAGAAGTTATTTTTGTAGATTTTGTGACTAACATCATTTGAAAATACAATGCATTTTACTCCTTCCTTTTCGGTCTTTATACCTTTTATCTCATTGAACCTCTAATACAAGATTGAAAAGAAGTGATGAGATCAGGAATTATTTTCTTGTTCCTGAACTTCGAGGGAAAGCATTGTCTTGCACCATTACATATGAAGTAAGTGCCTTTATACAGGCTAAAAGAGTTCCCTTCCATTTGTAGTTTCCTGAAAGTTGAATTTTGGATGTTAAATTTTGTCATATATTAAGATGATCATATGGATTTCTTATTTAATTCATTGATTGTTTTTTAAATGTTGAACCAAGGTTGCATTTATATATTTCTTGTTTTAATTGTGAAAATGTTATTAAGATTTGTTGCATCTGTATTCATTACTCTGAAATTTTTTTTTCTTGGGACATCATTTTTGGCTTTTGGTACTAGGATTATTTTAAATTTGTAAAATGAGAAAGGAAGAGTTACCTTCTACGTTCATTTCTAAAGGAGTTTGTCTAAGATTAGCATTTTTCTATTACATTTTTGATAGAATTAATCTGTAAACATCTGGCTTGAGATTGTCTTCATTCGACAGTTTGTGATTACAAATGCCATTATCATACAGGGCTAAGACTGTTCATAGTTTCTATTTCTTCTTGAGTTAGTTTTACTGAGATTGTTTTTCAAGAAATGTGTTCATGTAACCTGTCAAATTTATTGACAAAATGTTGTTTATATTAATTTTTATCTTTTTAATATCTGAGCATTTTTGATGATCTCACTGATACTAGTAATTTATGGGGTTTTTTTCTCTCTCTTTTTTACTTAATCTTTCATGCTAATTTTATAGTAATGTTTTCAAGAAATTAAATGTTGGCTTTTTTGTTGTTACTTTCTACATCTTTCTGCACTTATCTTTATTATTTCCCTCCTTCAGTGTGCTGTGGGTTATTTTGCTTTTTTTCCTAGCTTCCTGGGGTAGAAACTTAGACCATTGATGTGAACATTTTTCATTTCCATTATATGTTTTTAGAGCTATAAATATTCTTATGAGCACTTCTTTAGCTGCATCTTATAAAAGTTTGTGTTCTTTTTGTACTATTTTATTTGAAATAATGTGTTGTTAAAGTGGCACTTCTCTATAACAGGAAAAGTTTTCAGCGCAGGAACTAAAATCACTCAGAACACATAAAATAATTATATCACAGTCTAAACTTTCATTAAAGTGACTTGAAGGTAGGGAAGGATACAGAAATACTGACTCAAAGCTAACACAGAAAACGAATAAAAAATGTAAGCATCTTTTCTATCTACTTGGAATTTATACACCTAATCACAGTTCTACCATGAAAAAGAAAACCATTGAAGAGGATGTATTTAGAGAAATAGACATTACCATTTGAAATAAATGGGTTTTCCCAAATTACTTCCCTTCCAAAGTTGGAAAGGAAAATCCTGAAATACTGAAAACGTTTGGAAACAATGAAGAAAGATATATATCAAAGTAATGTAAAAAAAAAAAGCAATGTTAGAAAATAAAACGTGGTATTATTGATTGAAGAGACATAGGGGTAAAGAAAAAGAAAAAAAAAAGTATCTGAAGACAGCAGAAATGTCAGGTTTTTTGGATGCCAATCTTGTTCTTGGCTACTTATGAGAACTTCTTCAGCCCTAAGATAAACATTCCTGTCACTCATTGAAAGTGACAGTGCTAACAAGCCTTTTAAGAGCCCCCTTTATGTCCTTGTTCCTCAGAGCGTAAATAAATGGATTCAGCATTGGAGTGACCACAGTGTACATCACAGATGCTATTGCACTGGCTCTGGAATTTTGGGTAGTGGCAGAACTGAGGTACACCCCAAGACCTGTGCCATAAAACAAGGAAACAACTGAAAGATGAGACCCACAGGTGGAAAATGCCTTATACTTCCCCCTCGCTGATGTGATTCTCAGCGTGGACGAGACAATCCGAGAATAAGAAACAACGATGCCAGAGAGGGGGATGATGCCCATCAGCCCAGTGGCAAAATACATCTCTATGATATTGAGGAGAGTGTCAGAACAGGCAAGTTTGATAACCTGATTGATTTCGCAGAAGAAATGGGAAATCTCCAAGTCAGTACAGAAGGTCAGCCGCAACACCAGTAAACCACGTAGCAAAGAGTCCAGGACACTCAGTATCCAAAATGCCAGCAACAGCAAGCCACAGAGCTGGGGGCTCATAATGGTTGTATAGTGCAGTGGATGGCAGATGGCTACAAACCGGTCATAGGCCATCACAGAGAGGATGAAAATGTCCAGTTCTGCAAACAGGATGAAAAAATACATCTGAGTGAGGCAGCCTTCATAAGTGATGCTTTTGTTCTGGATGTAGATGTTCAGCAGCATCTTTGGGATGGTGGTGGAGGTGAAACAGATGTCTGAAAAAGACAAGTTGGAGAGGAAGAAGTACATGGGCATGTGAAGGTGGGAGTCGTAGATGGTTGTCAGAATGATGAGAAGATTTCCAGCAAAAGTGATCAGATACATAGAGAGGAAAAGCCAAAAGAGGAGAGGCTGCATCTGTGCCTCATCTGACAGTCCAAGGAGAATAAATTCGGAAAATTTTGTGTGATTTGCCTGTTCCATATAGCTGGTGTTACTGTCTTGAAAGAGGAAATTAAAAAAAAATACAAACAAATAGACATTATTAATCAACTGGGCTACTACTGATCATATTTTTCACATTATATAAATAGTTAGTATTAGAGTTTACACATAAATATATTCCTGTATTTTGTCAATGGATCACGGTCAGTTTAGCTGAAAATTTCAGAGGATAAAAATGCAGCCAGTCTCAGGGCTTCCCTGTTGGTCCAGTGGATAGGAATCCGTCTTGCAATACAGGGGACACCAGTTCCATCCCTGGTCAGGGAACTAGGATCCCACATGCTGCGAGGCAACTAAGCCCACGTGCTGCAACTAGAGAGAAGCCCGTGCATCGCAAGGAAGAGCCCAGGAGCCGCAAAGAAAGATCCCAAGTGCCGCAACTAAGACCCAATGCATGGTACTGATGAACCCAGTGACAGGGCAAGAATAAAGATGCAGATGTAGAGAACGGACTTGAGGACACAGGGTGGGGTGGGGGCAAAGGGGAAGCGGGGATGAAGTGAGAGAGTAGCATTGACACATATACACTACCAAATGTAAAACTGATAGCTCGTGGGAAGTTCCTACATAACATAGGGAGATAAACTCAACGATGGGTGATGATTTAGAGGGCCAAGATAGGGAGGGTGGGAGGGAGTCACGGGAGGGAGGGGATATGGAGATATATGCATAAATACAGCTGATTCACTTTGGTGTACCTCATAAGCTGGTACAAGGGTGTAAAGCAATTATATTCCAATAAAGAGCTTTTTAAAAACCCCAAAAATGAATCTGTTATAATCACCAAAAGATCTGAAAGGATAAAGTCAAGACAAAGAATTTTGATGTTTTATGACGAACACATGAAGCCAAGGTCTTGATATACAAAACATGTTGAGATTACAAAAAAAAAAAGTCAAATGTCAGTGAAGTCAAATGTAGTAAAGTTATCAACTGGAAAAAAAAAAGACCCAATGCATGCATGAATGAATGAATGAATGAATGAATAAATAAATAAATAAATAAATAAATAAATAAATAAATAAATATGTTTTTTAAAATGCAGCCAATCTCTTTCTGCCTCTGTTCCCAGTCCAGTTTGTAACCCAGTCCCTAGTCATATCTTATAGCTCAAAGCCAGCAATATTTCTACCATTGCTCTGAGATAGAATTATTTAGCTCCTTGCTCTTATTGTCACCCACAGACCCAAGCATTAGCATCATCTGGAAAACTTGTTAGAAATGCAGAATTATATAAGAAAACTTACATAAGACTTATGGCTAGTAAGAATACATCCATGGTTCTAATCAGCTTGTTTGTCAATTCATTTGATCTTCATAATGCTATGAGTAGACAAGCTACCACATATTGGGTGCTTAAAGCAACACCAATGTATTTTTCTTATAGTTCCGGAAACCGGAAGTTTGAAATTAGTGTCACTGAGCTAAAGTCAAGGGGTTGGCATGGCTGGCTCCTTCTGGAGTCTCTAGAGGGGAAATCTGTCTTTTCCAGTTTCTGGAGGCTGTCTGGATTCTTTGGACCCTTTGCTCACATTACTGCAACCTCTTGTTTCCATCATCTCATGGTCTTCCATCTCCTTGATCTTTTGCCTCCCTTATAAGGAACTCTATGATTAGATTAGGCCCACCCAGACAGTCAAGAATGACTCCTTATCTCCAAATTTTTAATGTAATCACATCTGTAAAACACTTTTTTGCCATATGAGGTACATTCACTGGTTCTGGGGATGTGGACCTTAATATATTGGGGGACATATTTAACCTGTCACAAGGCATAATGGAGAAAGGAAAGGCAGAGCATATAGTAGACATGAAAAGATGAGAAATGACAGTGACATAAGCATAAAAGTTATACACTCCTATTATATAATAAAGCATTTGGTTATTGTTTTGGGTTCCTGATGCGGAGCTTCTGAAACCCCTGCAATTCCTCAGGTGATTGAAGTGTGCTTGTTATGCTAATGAGGTGACCTGTAGGGGGCCCCCTGGATGTATTTAGGATGGGACTGGTAGTTAGAAAATCCATGTAGTTAGAAACTTGGGTCTTTGAGCCATCACAAGCTCCAGGGAGATGAAAGAAGCTAGAGACTGGGTTCAATTACATAGCCAATGATATAATCAAGCATGCTTATGTAGCGAGACCCCAATAAAGTCTCTGGATACCAGTGCTCAGAAAACCCTCCTCGTTGGTGAACACACTGATATGCCAGGAGAGTGACACACCCTGATTCCATGGGGGTAAGACATGGAAGCTTGGTATTTGGACCCCTTTCAGACCTCACTCTGTGTGTCTCTTAAGCTGACTGTTCATGGGTTGTATCATTTTTGATAATAATCACTAAGATAGTGTTTTCATGAGTTCTGCAAGTTATTCTCATGACTTATTGAACCTAAGGAGTTCTTGGGAATTCCAGAATTTGTAGCCAGTTGGTCATAGGTATGGCCCAAGGACCCCTTGAATTTGAGGATCCTTTGAATTAGCTTGACATTAATTCTGCTGTCTTAAATTGTACCCCCAGTTGGGGTTGAAGCAGAATAACTACATATGCTTTATTTCATAGCACTTCTCTGAGAAAGGGCTTATTATCATGCTTTATAAGGTATGTGTAGTTGGCAGAATTCCACGATGGCCTCCATGACCTTCACCTATTACTCCCACGAATAAGTTATGTAACATGGCAATAAGAATTTTGTGGGTATAATTAAAGTTACTGTCAGTTGACCTTACAAGTAGAGAGAGATCTGAGTGGGTGTGAACTAATCACACTAGCCTTTTAAAAGCAGAGTTACTTGTGGCTGGTCACAGAAAGGAAATCAACGAGATTCTAAAGGTGAGAGGGATTGGCTGCACTGTTGCTGTCTTAACCATTACTGGGGCCAAGTGGTGAGGAATGTGGGTGGCCTCCAGGAAATGAGAGCAGCCCTCAGCCGACAATCATTAAAGATGCTGGGACCATAGTCCTTCAAGTAACTAAATTCTGCCAACAACCTGAATGAACTTGGAAGGAGATTCTTCCCCAGAGCCTCAAGATGAGAACTCAGCCCAGCCAACACTATGATTTCAGCTTTGGGAGCCGTGAGCAGAGAAGGCAGTCAAATCCATCCAGAGTGCTAACCTGCAGAACTGTGAGATAATGAGCCCTGCTTTAAGCTGCTAAGTTTGTGATAATTTGTTGCACAGAATAGGAAACTAATACACTGTGACCTAGTATCCTGAAGTCATGTTTATAAAGCCATGCAGCTAAAGCCTGGATAGAGTGGTGTGATGACGACTCAAAGTCTAGTGACTGTCAGAAGTCGTTGTCCACTTTTCTGTGTTAGCAGATAGAATATAAAAGTTTCCCCAGAAATTGATGTTCGTGGTTGTCCCCACATTCTCTATCATGGGAACCATAAAACTACAGCAAAGGAAGCACAGAGAAAAAGAAACAATGGCTTCTGAAGTCACAGTTGCTGCAACTGTGGCCACTGGTTGAAAACCTCTCGTTTACATATTATTCTGGAAAGGCTGAACAGTGGCACCATTTATAGGAAAAATCTAGAAGTGTAGATAGCAATGCAACTTCTCAGTCACTGCTCAGAGGGACTGATGCCTGAAAAACTACCTCCAGTATCCTCTGCATGTGTCAAGGACACCAGGAATTTCAGAATCTTCAGCAGTGGGGGTATGAAAGTCTTAAGAGCGACAGTTTTCACCAGGGGATACATGGCAATGTCTAGAGACATTTTGGGTTGTCAATACTAGGACAATTCAGGGGTGCTGATCAACATTTTACAGTCAACACGACAGCCCCTACAGCAGGAAAAATTCACCCCAAAATGTTGAGAGTATCACAGTGAGAAACTCTGATTTAAATAAATTTTTTGGTAATAAATACTAAATACTGAGGTCCAGACCTGTGAAGTTACCTGTTAGGGGCACATAACATGCAAGATTAACACTCTCTTTCATCACCAAGTGGAAGGCTAGAGCTCTGATGCTGGCCCTATTCCTTGCAGAAGGGGGACCACGACCAGAGAGGAGGAAAAGAAAGCCCTTAGGAAAAAATCCATGCATCTGAGGGAGAAAGACTGTCTGAACATACTCTGGGCACACTGAATTTGTAAACAAGAAGAGTGATTAAGGATCCACGCCTGAGGACCTGCAGGTGGCATTTATACAGACACACAAACAGACACACACACACACACAGAAACCTATAGTTACTTTAGCCAACGTTCACAGATTTGACCACTGAGAACTAAGCATAGGAGCCATACCAACATCTCTGGTTTTGAATTCTGGTTTTCCCACCATGAACAAATATTCAGTTAGTGCCAGCTTACTCTTGTGCATTGTATCTCTCAGATATTTCAATTATTTTCCCACTGCTTATGTCCCTTCTCCATGGTCTCTCATCATCGCTCTCTCTCTGCAATCCAAGGAGACTAACGTGTCTCCAGCACAATCATTGCACTGGCCCCCTTTCTACAATGCAAACCTGCTCGTACAGTTTCCTTTCTTGAGACATGGGACTGGTTTTTTATTAAATTCAGAAATATCATAATTGTATAACAGGGCACTTGGTGATTTTTGTCTTACCACGACAGTTTCAACTTTTACTACTCTTCATCTCCCCCACGTTGTTCTCCAGGCATTTAGAATTACTTTTGACATCATAAATATACAATTTTTAAAAATTGTGATAAAACTCATGCATAAAATTCACCATTGTGATCAACCGAAAGTACACAATTTCATGGCACTTAGTACATTCACAGTGTTGTATGAACACCACACCACTGTTTAGTTCCAGAATTTTTTTGTTATGCCAAAAGAAAGCCTTGTACCCATTAAGCAGTCATTTACCTTTCCTCTAATCCCTGGCAACCACTAATCTACCTTCTCTCTCTACATATTTGTCCATTCTGGGTATTTCATATAAATAAAACCATATAATATGTAGCCTTTCATGTCTGGTTTCTTTCACTTACTATTACTCCACATTTTTACATCCCCCCAATTCCTTCTGCTGGGAGGCCTCTTACCTTGAAATTTCCAGTTCCTCCTTCAAGACTCATTCCAACATTTTTCTCAGTTTGGATACTCTATTTTACCCTCCGTCTTTACTGTCCCCCACCCCCCGACAGAGCTGGACAATTTTTTTGCACTCTGTCTGCATTGTTTTGCCTATCGTGGGGTATTGCATTTACTTTGTCTTAATTCCTTCTTTGATGGAAGGAGTAACATCTTATCCCTTCCTTTATTCCAGAACACAGTTGTGTTCAATTTAGAGTAATCCCTGATAATTATTTCCTGAATAAAAGAGTTTGAATAGAAATTATTGATAGTGGAAGAGAAGAGAAACAGAGAAACAAAAGGAAAGTCTTTAATGGGTATGGAATGTAAACAGGAGAAAATGGTGTGGGGGGGGGGGCGGGGGAGGGCAGCCCATGCTACCGAACTGAAAGCCAAAGCAGATAAACCATAGTGAGAAACAACAGGCCACAGTTGATGCTAAAGCTTTTTCCAAGTCCAGGGTCCTAAAATTGGAAGGACTTGGTTTTGTTGAACTTTTACCTCTTTATCTCTGTTAAGAACCTTGGGAGTTAATACCATTAAAAGGGGACCCTCCCTCCACATCTCATTTGTTTTGCACTTGCAAGGGTGCTCTGGTTTCCCAAGATGTATCACTGAAGAGTCAGCTTACCCTGATTCTTGTTCTGTTTCTCCTGTGAATGATTGTTAAAGATGGGAGCTCTGCCCCCAGGAAGGGCAGGAAGACAGAATCACTCATGAGATCTCTGGGAGATACAGTTGTGCTTCCTCTGATTAAACCAAATTACCAAAGATATATGAAAAAAGAAAACCATTACAATACCTGAAGTTTTCAGAATCGAATTCTCATTGTGCCTCATTAAATAAAATGTTCCATTGTTACTCTGTTCTCTGAAGACTATAATTCTCTAGACACTAAGGAGCTAAAAAAAGTAGATTTGATTTTGGCAGTCATGCCCCTTGGGAGTAGCGCTGGATCCCAACGTATGTCTCCTAATCAATGTCAGGCTTATTTCCTTAGATGTGGTCTGTAGGGATCAGGGTATAAGGATGGTCCCCTTTATATTTAAGTGTAGTTAGCTCATTACAGACCTGAAGCAAAGATGTGGACAAAGTCTGCTGAGTTCCCTAGGCATTGACTAAGAAGTTGAAAACCATCAAAAAATGTAAAAATTATAAATCTTTCATTGTGTCTCTGTGTTATTTCTGCATGTTAGTTATCTGGAACTTTGCTGCTCCTTCAACTAAAAGATTTTATAACCAGTGTTATTATTAATCATTGTTTACATTTCACTTATCTTACCATTTTTCTATTTTTCTTATGTAAATTTAATAAAAATGGAATTTCTAAATATAGAGTCTAAATAGAGACTCTCTTCAGAACAGAATCTAATGTACATTTTCCAACATCATTCATTCTCAGCAAATCAAAATATTCCACCAAGTGGAAGTGGGTCTTTAAATACTTGCCCATTTTTGGACATTTATTTCCTTTCTAATTTTTCTTTACGGCAATATTGTGTTGATTGATTTTAATTTTATGTACTTCATATTAGAACTATCTATAAGTATACCTTGCTCAGTTTTTAAGGTTAAGATATTTCCTGGATCATATTCTTATAAATATTCATCTCTTCCATGATTTTATGCTGCTCAAGTGAGCATGCTGTCACAGCTTTTGTGTCATATTTTTATTTATCTATTTTCATAAAATGCTTAAATATTGAGTAGAAAAAATGCTATTTCCGCCTACAATAATTTTATTTCAGGTGCCATCTTACTCTTCCAAATAAACTTCAGAGTCATCTAGCCTTGTTGCAAGAAAAATACTATGGAATTTATTGGATACTCCATTAAACTTAAAATTTAACTTGCAAAGAATTGACATATTTATTTTGTTCAGATTTCCATTCCAATAACAAGAACTTGCCTTTAGATATTTCAGCCTCTTTTGGGTATGCTTTCCTGTAGCTTCGTAGATTATGCTAATTTACCGAGAACAGTATTCTGGTGTATTTTAGGTTTAATTCCATTAAGGTATGTCCCCTATTATATTTCTGATATTGCTTTTATATTAGGAAAGCTTTTGATTTTTCTGCATTTATGAAGTGTCGTTGGTTTTCAGGATTTTTTCCTTAATTTTAAGATTATTTCCAAAATTTGACTTTATCCTAATAATATTAATTTACAAAACCTATTTCACTTTTAGGTCTTATTGCATTGGTTTGACATTTCAGTACACTGTGAAAATTTATGGCAACCATTGGGAATTCTTGATGGCAAATTGACGATGGTGGAGTATGAAGACCTCGAGCTCACCTCCTCATATGGGTACACCAAAATTGCAACTATTTACAAAGCAACTATCCATGACAGCCACCTGAAGACTAGCATAAAAGATCTTCTGCAGCTGAAGATATAAAGAAGGAACCACAGTGAGTCAGGTAGGAAAGAGCAGAGACTCAGTATAGTCAAGACCCATACCCCTGGTTAGGCAACCCGCAAATAGGAGAATGATTACAATTGCAGAGGTTCTCCCCAAGGAGCAAGGGGTCCAAGCTCCTCAGCCCAGGAGTCCTACACCAGGAAGATAAGCCCCAGAACATTCGGATTTGAAAACCAATGGGGCATATTTTTGGGAAAGTCAGAGGGCTATGGGAAATAGAAACTCCACTCTTAGAGGGTGCACACAAAATCTCACATGTTCAGAGACCCAGGGCAGAAGCAGTCATTTGAAAGAAGCCTGGGTCATATTCACTTGCTGATCTTGGAGAGCCTCCTGGAGAGGGAGAAAGCAATTGAAACTCATCCTGGGGACATAAATGCTGGTAGTAGCCATTTTTTTAGAGCTCATCCCAATATAAGAACACTGGTGCTGGTAAGTGCTATTTTGAAATCCTCCACCTAGCTTATTAGTTCCAGGGCCTGGTCTCCCCATACATCAGCTGGTTGGCACCAGTCCTGGGATGCTCCAGGCCAAGCAGCTAGCTGGGTGGGGACACAGCCCCACCCACCAGCAGGCCAGCTGCTGTAGGACCCCCCTGAGCCCCAGTCACCCCAGGACCCAGCCCCACCCACCAGAGAGCCCAGGACCAGCCACCCACTAGGGGGTAGGCACCAGCTCCGGGACACCCTGGGTCCCAGTCCCACTCATCAACAGGCTGACAGAAGCCCTGGGACCACTGTGACCCTACAACCAGCATGTCAAGACATGGCCCACACATTAGCAGTCCAGGAATGAGACTCCCCTGAGGCATGACACAGCCCCACTCACCAGTGGCTGGCAGCCTTGGCACAGGGCAGCCTGACAATCAACTGGACCACAGGCACACCCGCAGTAGATAGCCCACCAAAACAGAAGGACCCATGCAGCTCACACAGAGGGCATCTCTAAAGCATATAGCTCTAGTAACCTGAGGGAAGTGTGCTGCTGGGCCCCATAGGTTGTTTCCTACATAAGGCCACTTCTCCAAGATCAGGTACTAACCTACCAAATACATAGAAATAAAAACAACAAATTAGGCAAAATGAGGAAAGATGCTCCAAATGAAGAAACAAGATTAAACCCCAGAAAAACTAATTAAAGTGGAGGCAAGCAATCTACCTGATAAAGAATTTAAGGTAATGGGGCTTCCTAGGTGGCGCAATGGTTAAGAATCCGCCTGCCAAGGCAGAGGTCATGGGTTCGATCCCAGCTCCAGGAAGATCCCACATGCCGTGGAGCAACTAAGCCCGTGTGCCGAAAAAGAAAAAAAAAAAAAAGAATTTAAGGTAATGACCATAAGGAGGCTCAAAAAACTTGATGAATGGATGAATAGAGTGAGAAGGTAAAAGTTTTTAACAGAGTTAGAAAATAAAAAGAAGAACCAGCAGAGCTGAGGAATACAATAACTGAAATAAAAAAATACACTAGAAGGAATCAACAGTAGATTAGATGATACAGAAGAACAGATCAGTGAACTGGAAGACAAAGTAGTGGAAATCACTGAAGCTGAATATTAAAAAAGAAAAAAAATTTTAATGAAAACAGTTTAAGAGACCTCTGAAAAAGCAGTAAGTGTAATAACATTTGCATTATAGGAGTCCCAGAAGAGGAAGAGAGAAAGGGGCAGAGGAAATATTTGAAGACATAACAACAGTAAACTTCATTAACCTGGGAAAGGAAACAGACATCCAAGTTCAGGAAGAACAAAGAGTACCAAGCAGGATTACCCCTAAAAGGACCACACCAGGGCACATTATAATTAAAATGGCAAAAATTAAATATAAAGAGGAAATATTAAAAGCTGCAAAGGAAAAGCAACAACTTCCATACAAGGAAACTCCCATAAGGCTATCAGCTGACTTTTTGGCAGAAAATCTGTAGGCCAGAAAGGAGTGACATGATATATTTAAAGTGATGAAAAGAGGAAAATCTATAACCAAAAATACTCTACCTAGCAAGGCTTTCATTCAGGTTTGAAGATAAGATACAAATTTTACAGACAAGCAAATCCTTTTAGGTTCAACACAAAGAAATCAGCTTTACGAGAAATGTTAAAGTGACTTCTCTAGGCAGGAAAGAAAAGGCCACAACTAGAAATATGAAAAGTATGAAAAGAAAAATCTCATTGGTAAAGTCAAATATACAGTAAAGTTAGTAGATCAATCACTTATTAAAGAAGGTAGGAAGGTTAAAAGACAAAAATAGTAAAATGATCTATATCCACAATAAGTAGTTAAGGGACACACACACAAAAAAGATGTAAAATATGATGTCACAAACAGTAAATGGTGGGTGGGTGGGACTAAAAATGTAATGTTCTAAAATGCATTTGAACTTAAGAGATTAGCAACTTAAGATAATCATATATATGTATAAGTTGCTAATATATATATGTAGATTGCTACATATAAACTTTATAATAACCACAAACCCCAAATCTGTAATAGATACACAAAAAAAGGGAAAGAAATCTAAATATAACAGTAAAGATAGTTGTCAGATAGCAAGGAGAAGAGCACAGAAGAAGAAAGAAATGAAAAAAACCACAAACCCAAAACAATTTTAAACAGTAATAAGTACATACCTATTAATAATTACTTTAAAATTAAATGGACTAAATGCTCCAATCAAAAGACATAGAGTGACTGAATGGATACAAAAACAAGACCCATATATGTGCTACCTACAAAAGACTCACTTGAGATCCAAAGACACACACAGACTGAAAGTGGAATCTGTTCTTCTCCATTGATTTCTATGTCTATCTTTACACTTTCTGTAAAGTGTAAGTGTAAAAATCACATCTTGATTACTGCACCTTTAGAGTAAGTTTTGAAGTCAGGTAGTATGAGACCTTCTTTCGTTCTCTTTCAAAACCCTTTTGGCTATTGCAGGTTCTTTGTATTACTATATAAGTATTACATAATTATCGATTCCTATCGAGACAGTCCTTACAGGAATTTTAATTTGAATTTTACTGCATCTAAAGAGCAGTTTAGGCAGACTTGCTCTGAATCAGGTAATTTCCTATGAGCTCTAAAATATTACTTCTAAATCAACTCCATAATGTAGGTGTGATTTCCTGAGTTTATTGATAAAGAAACAAAAGCTAAAATGTTTTATTTCCTGTCATTAGGGAAATACTCAAGAGGCAGGTGTAAACTTGAGCACACAGAGGCTGAGCTACCAAGTCCAATATTTGACCACCTAATGTCAGACCTGAGGTGTGGGAGAGTCCTTGGTGGAGAAGGTCTCAAAATACCTGCATCTGGCTCTTAACAGTGGACCACAATCTTGGTATTTGGCGTGGCCCACAGACCAGGACCTGCAGCATCAATATCAACTGGGAACTAGTTTCAAATGCAGAATCCTGGGTCCAGCCTAGACATGCTGAATCAGCATCTGCATTTGAACATGATTCCCAAGTGATTCGTATACACATTAATGCTGGAGACGTTTTGGTCTAGAATAGCATTTCTCAATCTGTTGACTTTCGTGTTAGATAATTCTTTGTGGTGGGAACACCCCGTGCACTACAGGATGCTGAACAGCATCCTTTGCCTCAGTTGGATTGAGGATAGATGGCAGTAGTACCTTCCCACTTGGGACAACTAAAAATTTCTCCAGAAAAGGCCAAGTGTCCCTGCAGGCAAAATCACCCCTGGTTGAGAACCAGTGGCTTTGAGCATGAGAACTGGAAATAACTTCATGGGGTTCCAATCAGACCTCATCCTTCAATCATTTAATAACTTTGGGCAGATTACTTCACCCTTCAAAGCCCAGTTTCTGCAAATAGTCATAACAGTGTGGGCCTCAGAGAACGGACTTTAGTAAAATTAGAGACAGTCCATATAAGAATCTAAATTCAGTTCCTGATGCATAAAAGGATCCAAATATATCTTATAATTAACTAGTGTTTTCTAAATGAAGGACTGACAGTTCTTAATTTGTGTTAAAAGCATAAAATTCCTAATTGACTTGTCAAAAGCATCATGAAGCTAACGGTTATAGTCCCCATGGTTTTATGTCAAAGGAAAACACCTCTCACCCTTGTTGAGAAGGTGAATATCAGTTTTCTAGAGGAGGAGATGTTCCCTGACACAAGTCAATACTTTGGAGGCACATGAGATCTACTCAACACAGATTAGATTTGGAGAAAATATGAACTCAAGATTGGGAGAAGGTGCAAGAAGGTTAGACTTTTAGAAGGCAGGAGAGGTCATGGAGAAAGAACAACAACAAAAAAAAACTGGAGTCACCTGACTTCTAATCTGGTCTATTGGGGATAGACAATCAGCAGGGGATTTTCCCCTTGTGTCCAGACCAGTGTCCCACAGGAAAATGTTGTGCTCAGAGGTACGGTAATAATAAAAACAGTGCCTAATGAGCAGACCTGAGAAGCTGTAAATATCTCCTCTGCTGCAGTCCCTCAGCATGGGCAACCTTGAGCTGGAGAGGGCATGGTTGTTGCTTTTAGATTCCTAAGTCTGGCTTGGAAACATGTTTCATTCCTTTCTGCTGTCCTCTCTGGTAACAGAGCCTCAGTCTCCTTGACCAGCCATCCAGAGAGGAATTCAGACTTCCACACAGAGACCTTCCTCTCAGAGACCGCATCCAGGTGAGTCTGGGGGCTCAGGAGGTATTTCAGGAAAGGTTCAGAGAGGAGGGATGTGGAGAATTTTCACCCAAGGTCACCTGAGAGAAAAACGTGCCTAGCCCAGAGCCAAAAGATTGTTTGCTGGGTAGACTGATTAATTGATCGATAATTTTATTTAGTATGTTAAAAGGAGACCTGTCCTTTGGACTCAGAAATACAAGGATCATTGTAACAATTAAATGATGGGAATGCAAGTCCTTTCAGATGAGAATAAAGAAGAAATCAAAGGTGTAAAGTGGTTCCAGTAAAATTATATCTGAAGAGTTTTGCAGTTAAGAGGAATAGCAAAATAGAGTATTAGATTTGGAGGCCTGCACAGTGAACTGAGGGCATTTTTAAAAATTTAATATGGAGTGTATTTGAGCATTTTGTATATTTATTGGAAATCCCAGACCCTAAGAAGTTGATATAACTTTGCAACAGCAGTTCTTGAGACAAACATTTCACAGTATTGCATAGCATGTTGAATATTCACATGAAAAAAGGTATTTAATATGAAAAAGGGATATGCTAAAGAGCTTTACTTTCCAATTATTTTAATACCTAGTTGTGGGACACAATGGAGACATTTGAGAGGTAGAATTAAAAATTCAGCCCCATCTCATCACCATCATCCACAGGAAGGAACTACGCTAAGCTTTTTGCATATATTGACTAAATCTGTTGGCCACCTCAGGCCATAGATACCATTATCCCCATCAGCTGAGTAAAGACACTAACATTTTAAATAATTTGGTTGGCTCTCCATAGACAAACAGCTAATATGTGGTAGATCTGATACTCAAAACGTGGATTCCTGATTCCAAAAGTTTTGCATTTAATATCACTTAGAAAGTCTTTTACCATTTCATCTTTTAAAATCCCCACTATTGTTGTATGTTGTAATTTTCTATTGTAAATCGAGGGTTTGTTTCCTTTGCTCATTTTTCTAGTGGAATGTTCAATCAATAAGGTATCTTAACATTGTAAGATATCATTCCTTTCTCTTGAGGATAAATTGTTTTTTACTGCTTTATTAGTTATTCTGGGCATCAAGGGGCTATAACTGGGGTTGGAATGCTGCCAGAACCAAGGAAGCTTTCTCCCCATCACAAACTCTCAGGAATCACCTGGGCACTTTAGGTCTCTTTTCCTACACATGTCTATATCTTTTCCCTCTCTTTGTTTTCAAAATGCTTTTTATGTTTCCTTAAATACAGGACACAAAGTGGTTATATCAATATGGAACTCCATGTTTTCATGTCCATGAGAGGCTTACCAACTGGAATTTGGTTACTATCTCTATATTCTTTAGGGTAAAAATAATCTGATGTCAACAGCTTCCTTTGTATTGTATCATTTATTTCCTAATCGTTGTGACTGTGGTGAGAGGATCCTGGTAGTAACATGGCCCGAGGAAGTCAAAGTCATAATGCCCTGAGTGTGTGTGTGTGTGTGTGTGTGTGTGTGTGTGTGCGCGCGCGCGTGTGCCCTTCTATTTTGTGGGGCATAAGCAGTCCTCAGGGCAGTGGTACCCAGCCTGTATACTCCAAAATGTGACCCTTAATACAGATGCCAGAATGTTAACCAACAGATGGAAATAAGGAGATCATGACTATTTACAGGATTCCTTGGAAACAAAATTAATAAAGTGCAAGAAGCCACATGTGAATGAGGACTCTTTGTGTCTTGAAGTTTCAGCTGTAGCAGAATAGCCACCTTATTTCTCAATATTCTCTGACAACATTTTTCATCGCATTCCCTCTTGTTTCCCCTCACAACACTGGCCCCATTTTAAGTCTTGAATATCTGAAACGATCCCCTTCTTCAGAGTCTTTGCTCAGGCTCTTTCCCTTGTAGGGCAACAATTTACCCCGGAGAACCTCGTGTCTCCTACTCTGACTTCCTTGAGGTCTCTATTCAAATGTCACTTTGTTTGCAGGACTTTCTGAGTTCCAAATAAAAAATAACACCCCACTCCACTATTTTTATACCTACTTTTTTTTTAATTCATAGCACCTGTCACCATCTGACATGATATATAATATTTATTTACTTATATTTTTCACCATCATTATATTCCAGGGAATTTGTTTCTCAGCACCCTATACCTTTTGCCTAGAATATGGTCAGTACTCAATGTATATTTCTCAAATTCACGATAGCATTTCTCATTAGAACTCTGCAATACATGACTTCTTTGGGGAAAGTCTGTGTGTGGGACAAGAATTCCTTGTCAGAGAAATCACGGGAGATCCCTTAACGAGGATGAAATCCACACAAATATATATGTTGTAGCATTTCAACTATATTAGTAATGTCCATTTGTGGGAAAGTTAGTCATTATTTGTTGTTTCTTGGTAGTCACTGTCACCATATGGTACCAGGCAATGTTACACAGTTTTCAAGATTTCTTCTGAGACTACCAAAAGAACCAGAACAGCAGCCCCTCACATTTGAACTTTTTCTCTCTGTGTACATGATCCCTGTGTTTGGAAGCCTACTTACCATCCCAGCCATCATCTCAGACTCCCACCTCCACACACCCATGTACTTCTTCCTCTCTAACCTGTCCTCTGCAGACATCTGTTTCGCCACCACCACAATTCCAAAGATGCTAGTGAATATACAGAGACAAAGTTATAACCTATGAAGGCTGCATCAGCCAGGTTTATTTTTACATTTACTTTGCAGTATTGGATGACTTTCTTCTGACTGTGATGGTCTATGACCACTTCTTGGCCATCCTTCAGTCCCTGCACTACATGGTTGTCACGTATAACAAGCCATCCTATATCAAACAGGATACCATAATACCTTTATTACCAACTGAAATTATGTGCTGCAATCTACGGTGCTATGAGTCAGCAGTCAGCAGTCAGTCTCTACATTGTGTTTCCAAAGCTCATCCATGGTGTGTGTGGCTATAATGCTCTTCTGTCTTGACCCAATTTTCAATTTACTACATTTTCATATCTAGGTTAATCTTCTATTTACAGAAAAAAGAGTTTATTGTGTGAATTACTTAAAATTAATTCTACTGTTTCTATATCTGTATATAGCGCTCGGCTTTCTTTCCAGTTAGAAGAGAGATTTTCCACCCTGTGAAGTGAGAATCAGCTACATGTGCTCTAGATATTACCCTTAGCTATGCATCATTCATTTTTTTCCTTTTATCTAAATTATTGGAGTGTAATTACACAAAATAAACTGCATATTTAAAGTGTGCAATTTGATGAATTAAAGGAGCTATGCCAAAATTAAGGTACATACTGCATGTTTCCATTTGTTTTAACTTAAGACAGTGCACATAAATTTTAACTGCTTTGTTATGTAATTGTTAAAAAATTTAAAAATGATTGTTAAATTTTAAAAATTTAGTCTCCCTGAGCCTCAGTTTCCTTATTTCTGAATATAATGTGGAATACTAAACATAACTTCATATAGATGATGTGAAGAGTGAGGAAATGTGCAGAAATTCATTTTTTAGTACAAAGAAAATATTCAAGGGCAAATGTTATCTCTGTGCACATGTGTGTTTGTATACTTTTTTTCCAAAAATATGCACACATATATCTACAGGTGCATTTTTTATCCCATCTTATATGTTAAAGGGAAATATGAGAGAAAATTGAAAATAATAGAAATAAAAAGAACGAACATTTGAATTAACGAAATAAAAGAAAGTAAAAATATAGAAATAAAGATTTAAAGTAAAATGGGTAACCTTAATTTTGATAATAAGTTGCTTTTCATATTTAAATGCCTCAAAGGCATCATAGTCAGAACCACAGTTACATTTATGCAATGAGGAGTTTACTGTGCTAGCTAATAGAGTAGAATATACCCAAATTGATTTAAAAATTTTATTCTACTTAATGTAAATTTTCAACAGATTGCCCTTACCCAAGGGAAGGTAAATGAATGACTTGATTAAGCTTAAACTCATTTCCCTAAAAAAATTTTTTATTGAATAAATGTCTGTATTATATTCCTATTGCTGCTGTAACAAATGACCACTTATTGATGGAAAAGACGTCAATGGATGCTCTTAAAGTTCTGCAGTTCGGAAGCCTGAAATGGGTCTCATTTGGCTAAAATCCAGATATCTGTAGGGCTGGGTTCCTTCAGAGCCCCTAGGAGAGTATCCGTTTACTTTCATATACCACTTCCTAAGGTCAATTACATTCCCTGACTCATGGTCTTTCCCCCATTTTCATAGCTGTCAGCATACCATTTTCAAAGCTCTCCCTGTTTAGAACTTTTCCTCTTCCACATTATTCTCACCTTTAGAGGAACACTGTACTTACATTAGTCTCACCTTTATAATCATGGCTAATCTTAATGTTAACTAATTAGCATCTGCTAATCAGTTCTTTTTGCTGCCTTAATCCCACCTGCTATGTCAACTAACATATTCAAATGTTCTGGTATTGGAGTGTGGACATCTTTTGAAGGGCTTTATTCTGCTTATTGCTAAGACTTTTTTTTGGAAGTATATTATTTGATGTCATTCATATAATACGTAAAAGAATCAAAACCAGAATTTATCATATTTCTCGAATGAGTGAATACACTTTATGTTTGAAATTTTATGCCCATGCAATTTTTGGTGAAGAAGACCTGCGTGCCACTAGAACACAATACCAAATCCTGGTGGGCCCAGAGACTTTGCAATTATGCAATGGAGAAAGAAGCTTATAAAATTACTACCTCATAGAATAGACATGTGTACAATTTAAATAAGACAATCCCTATGGATGCTAGGCTCATGTTATACTGCATAAAAAGATCTAAATATACCACTTATAATTAACATTTTATAATGAGGGACTAAAGGACAGCTCAACTTATAAGTATTAAATTCCTAATTTTGCAAAACTATCATAAAACCAAGGAGTGTAGTTTTATATCAAAGGAACACAGTTCTTAATCTTGTTTTCGAGAAGAATAGAAATTTTCTAGATAATCAGTGGCCATGTCCCGACCACGAGTCAATACTTTAAAGATGCAAGGGATCTTTTCAAGACAGATTCATCAGTCATAAAGTTTGGAGAAAATTTCAACTCAAGATTGGATTAAGATCTTGTGAGGATAGAAGAGTTTGTGAAGGAGAAGAAATAGAGACTGGATTCACCTGACTTTTAAACTGATCTCCTGTGAAGACAGAATCTCCAGGAAAAACTTTCCTGTGTATCCAGACCAGTGTCTCCCTGGGAAATCAAGTGCTAGATGTGAGAGTAACAAGAAGAGAATGTGCTCAATAAGCAGACACAGGAAGCTTAAACACCTCATTTGCTGCAGTCCCTCACATTGTCCAACCTTGTGCTGGAGATTTTTTTTTTTTCTTTTGGACTCCCAAGTTTGGCACAGGCACCAATACTTCATCCTTCCTGCTGTCTTATCTTGGGACAGATCTTCATTCTCCATTATCAACTATCCAGGAAGGAATTCAGACTTCCACACAGAGACCATTCTCTCAAAGATCCCCTTATGGTGAGTATAAGAAATGAGTAAATACTGAAGGAGAATGCCATCGAGAATGGAAACCAGGCATATTACCTGTGGTCACCCAAGAACCAATCCAGCCTAGTCCCAAGCCCAGAGATCACTGAGGTATTTGCTCCCTTGATTAATCAATTAATGTATTCATTTATAATGCTAAGAACAAAAATGAACACAGAACTCAGCATCACAGGGGTCATTGACAAATAAATGAGGGTTAGAAAGCCCAGTTAACAAAGGGAATAGGTGGTGCAGAGTGCATCCAGTAAAGGCAGAACATATCCAAGGAGTTTTGCAGCTAAGCGGAGCAAGAAAAATGAGTATTAGAAGTGGAGGTGTGTCTGGTGAAGTGAGAACATTCCTCTTTATTTTTAGGAGGGAGAATATTTGACTATGGTTCCACATTGATGAGAAATAGCTAGACAAAGAGATTACCTGCAATCAAATATTACCTGGCAACAATAGTTTATGAGACGTTTCACATTATCCTCTTTCACTCTGAGTATCCACATGAAAAATTATTAAACCTGTGAGAAGAATATGCTAAAGAATTTTGTTTTTAATCGCTTAATTACCTGCGAAGCTGAATATATTAGTGGGTTAGATATGTGCTTTCTTTCTTATTTAAATTGAAGTATAGTTGATTTACAATGTTATTTTAGGTGCATAGTATAGAGATTTGATATTTTTGTAGATTATACTCCATTTAAAGTTATTATAATGTATATACCACATCTTCTTTATCCATTCATTTGTTGATGGGCACTTAGATTGCTTCCATATCTTGGCTATTGTAAATAATGCTGTGAATATTGGGATGCATATATCTTTTCAAATCAATGTTTTCATTTTTTTTCTGGATATATACACAGGAGTGGAATTGTTAAATCACATGGTAGTTCTACTTTTAGTTTTTTGAGGAATATTCATACTATTTTCCATAAAGGCTGCACCAATTTACATTCCCATCAACACACCAACAGTGCAAGCGTGTTTGTTTTTATCCACATCCTCGCCAACATTTATTTGTTGTCTTTTTGATGATAGCCATTCTGACAGGTGTTGAAGTGATATACCGTGGTTTTGATTTGCACTTCCTTGATGATTAGTGATGTTGAGCATCATTTCCTGTGTCTGTTGGCCATCTGTATGCCTTCTTTGGGGAAATGTCTACTAAGGTCTTCTACTCATTTGTTTTTTTGATATTGAGTTGTATCAGCTTTTTATATATTTTGGATAAAACCCCTTATCAGACATCATTTGCAAATATCTTCTCCCATTCAGTAGGTTGTCTTTATTTTGTTTATGGTTTCCCTCATGGTGCAAAATCTTTCACGTTTAGTTAGAACTCATTTATTTATTTTTTCTTTTGTTTACTTTGCCTGAAGAAATAGATCCAAAAAAATATTGCTAGGACTTATGTCAAAGACTATACCGCCTATGCTTTCTTCTCAGAGTTTCATGATTTCAGGTCTTTAACCCATTTTGAGGTTTCTTTTGTATATGGTGTGAGAAGGTGTTCTAGTTTGATTCTTTTGCATGTAGCTGTCCAGTTTTCCCAACACCACTTATTGAAAAGACTGTCTTTCCCCCGTTGTCTATTTTTGCCTCTTTTGTCATATATCAATTGGTCATATGTGTGTAGATTTATTTCTGGGCTCTCTATTCTGTTCCATTGATCTATGTGTCTGTTTTTGTGGCAGTACCGCACTGCTTTGATTACTGTAGCTTTGTAGTAAAGTCTGAAGTCAGGGAGTGTGATACTTCTAGCTTTATTCTTTTTTCTCAAGATTGCTTTGACTATTTGGGTTTTTTTGTGGTTCCATACAAATTTTAGGATTATTTGTTCTAGTTCTGTGAAAAATGTCATGAGTATTTTGATAGGGATCACATTAAATCTGTAGATTGCTTTGGGTAGTGCAGATATTTTAACAATATTGATTCTTCCAATCCATGAACATGGGATATCTTTTCATTTCTCTGTATCATCTTCATTTTCCTACATCAATGTTTTATAGTTGTCAGACTGTAGGTCTTTCACCTCCTTGAGTAAGTTTATTCCTAGATATCTTTTTCTTTTTTGATGTGATTGTAAATGGGATTGTTTTCTTGCCCTTTCTTTCTGACAATTAATTATTCATGTCTAGAGAAGCAAAGATTTCTGTATATTAATCTTGTATCCTGCAACTTTACTGAATTCATTTATTAGATCTAACAGTTTTTTGGTTCTGTCCTGCACAACTTTGCACTGTCCTTGGCCATGGCAGCCTTTGCCCTGGTGTGGAGCTGTGCTGCAGAGCAAGAGAGGCCAGAGCATGCACTCAGTTCAGGCTGGGGCAGGCACTGGGTTGGTCACAGGAAACAAGCCAGAATTGCAAGCAGTTTCAATGTGCTTTATCTGTCTTGTTTCTGGAGTAGGCAGGCATATGTGTGTGCTCTTCAAGAGCCAAGTCCATGTTTCTGACAGCCCTGCTGTCAATGCCACAGCTTTTCTTTCTTTTTTAAAAAAAGTATTTATTTATTTGGTTGTACTGGGTCTTAGTTGCGGCATGTGGGCTTCTTAGTTGTAGCATGCGAACTGTTAGTTGTAGCATGCACGTGGGATCTAGTTCCCTGACCAGGGATCGAACCTGGCCCCCCTGTATTGGGAGCATGGAGCGTTAACCACTGCACCACCAGGGAAGTCCCTCCCACTGCCTTTCAAACCAACTAGGGGGACTTGTCCTCCCTGTGTCAGATCCTAGGGCTGGGGCCCCTAATATGTGATTGGAACCGCTCACTCCCTGGGGACGATCTCCAAGCCCCTGTAGGATCTCTAAGCTTCTCCTCTTCTGTGTCTCCTCCTAGGGGTGCAGGTTCTGACCTGATAACTTCTCTTCCCTTCCTGCCTGACTCCTTGTGGATCTTTTTACAGCCTTGGTTATAGAAGAGTTTTTCTGCCTGTCTCCAGTTTGTTTTTAGTGAGGATTTCTCCACATGTAGATGTATTTTTGATGTGTCCTTGGAGGGAGGTGAGCCCCACATCCTCCTACTCCACCATTTTGATCTCCTCCCCTGGAAGGTATTCTTCTTTACATTTGACTAAAGATCACCTGTATGATCTCCATGAGCATTTGGACCCAATATCATTATATAATATGAAATTATAACTTAGATCCTTCTCCTTCCCATATTTAATTTATTTTTTATACTATTATGCAGATTATGTTCCATTTGTTTTAAAATCACATCTTTTTTATTTGTTTGTTTCAGTTTCTTTATTTATTGGCTGCATTGGGTCTTTGTTGGTGTGTGCAGGCTTTCCGTAGTTGTGGAGAACAGGGGCTTCTTTTCATTGCGGTACTTGGGCTTCTCATTTACGTGGCTTCTCTTGTTGCGAAGCTCTGGCTCTAGGCACGCGGGCTTCAGTAGTTGCAGCATGTTGGCTCTAGAGTGCAGGTTCAGTAGTTGTGGTGCACGGGCTTAGTTGCTCCACAACATGTGGGATCTTCCTGGACCAGGGATTGAACCCATGTCCCCTGTATTGGCAGGTGGATTCTTAACCACTGTGTCACCAGGGAAGTCCTCCTTCCCACATTTTAACATCCATTATATTTATTTCCAAGTCTTTGGCAGTTTAATCTTGAATCACTGACCAGTGTTGATGTCATTAAATTATTACTATTTTATGTTTTTATGTAAGTTCCTTATAGTTCTCATTCAACTTGTTTCATATAGTTGTTTGGAAAACACTATATATAACCTATTATTATTCTCATTGCCATTCTCTCGTATAAATCTTAGCTTCTGTTTTTCTTGTGCTGAGGATATGTAAGATTTACTCTCTTAGCAACTTTCAAATATGCAATACAGCATTATTAACTATAATCACCAAATGTATATTACATTTCCATGACATTTATTTTATTTTACTTTATTTTATTATTTTTTTAAAGCTCTTTATTGGAATATAATTGCTTTACACTGTTGTGCCAGTTTTTGTTATAGAACAAAGTGAATCAGCTGTATTTATGCATATATCCCCATATCCCCTCCCTCCCCTGACTCCCTCCCACCCTCCCTATCCCAGCCCTCTGAGTCATCACCCATCATCGAGTTGATCTCCCTGTGTTATGCAGCAGCTTCCCACTAGCTATCTATCTTACATTTGGTAGTGTATATATGTCAATGCTACTCTCTCACTTCATCCCAGCTTCCCCTTCACCGCCTTCCCCCCACCTCCCCATGCTGTGTCCTCAAGTCCATTCTCTACATCTACATCTTTATTCTTGCCCTGTCACTGGGTTCATCAGTACCATTTTTTTAGATTCCATATGTATGAGTTAGCATAAGGTCTTTGTTTTTCTCTTTCTGGCTTACCTTCACTCTGTGTGACAGACTCTAGGTCCATCCACCTCACTACAAATAACTCAACTTCATTCCTTTTTATGGCTGAGTAATATTCCATTGTATATATGTGCCGCATCTTCTTTATCCATTCATATGTTGATGGGCATTTAGGTTGCTTCCATGTCCTGGCTATTGTAAATAGTGCTGCAATGAACGTTGTGGTACATGTTTCTTTTTGGATTATGATTTTCTCAGGGTATATGCCCAGTAGTGGAATTGCTGGGTCATATGGTAATTCTATTTTTAGTTTTTTAAGGAAACTCCATACTGTTTTCCATAGGGCTGTACCAATTTACATTCCCATCAACAGTGCAGGAGGGTTCCCTCTTCTCCACACTTTCTCCAGCATTTATTGTTTCCAGATTTTTTGATAATGGCCATTCTGATCGGTGTGAAGTGATACCTCATTGTGGCTTTGACTTGCATTTCTCTAATGATTAGTGATGTTGAACATCTTTTCATGTGTTTGTTAGCCATCTGCATGTCTTCTTTGGAGAAATATCTGTTTAGGTCTTCCACCCATTTTTGGATTGGGTTATTTGCTTTTTTGGTATTAAGTTGCATGAGCTGATTGTATATTTTGGGGATTAATCCTTTGTCCATTGCTTCATTGGCAAATATATTCTCCTATTCTGAGGGTTGTCTTCTTGTCTTGTTTATGGTTTCTTTATTTTTTTTATTTTTTTTATTTTTTGGGGGGTACACCAAGTTCAATCATCTGTTTTTATACACATATCCCCGTATTCCCTCCCTTCCTTGACTCCCCCCCCTCGAGTCCCCCCACCTTCCCTGCCCCAGTCCTCTAAGGCTTCTTCCATTCTCGAGTTGGACTCCCTTTGTTATACAACAACTTCCCACTAACTATCTATTTTACAGTTGGTAGTATATATATGTCTGTGCTACTCTCTCGCTTTGTCTCAGCTTCCCCTTCACCCCCTACCCCCTCCCAAACCATGAGTTCTCCAGTCCATTCTCTGTATCTGCGTCCTTGTTCTTGTCACTGAGTTCATCAGTACCATTTTTAGATTCCGTATATGTGAGTTAGTATACAATATTTGTCTTTCTCTTTCTGACTTACTTCACTCTGTATGACAGATTGTAGTTCTATCCACCTCATGACATATAGCTCCATCTCATCCGTTTTTATAGCTGAGTAATATTCCATTGTATATGTATGCCACATCTTCTGTATCCATTCATTTGTTGATGGGCATTTAGGTTGCTTCCATGTCCTGGCTATTGTAAATAGTGCTGCAATAAACATTATGGTACAAGTTTCTTGTGGTATTATGGTTTTCTTTGGGTATATGCCCAGGAGTGGGATTACTGGATCATATGGTAGTTCTATTTGTAGTTTTTTAAGGAACCTCCAAATTGTTTTCCATAGTGGCTGTACCAACTTACAGTCCCACCAACAGTGCAGGAGAGTTCCCTTTTCTCCACACCGTCTCCAACATTTGTTGTTTCCAGACTTTGTGATGATGGCCATTCTGATTGGTGTGAGGTGATACCTCATTGTGGCTTTGACTTGCATTTCTCTGATGATTAGTGATGTTGAGCATCTTTTCATGTGTTTGTTGGCCATCTGTATGTCTTTGGAGAAATGTCTATTTAGGTCTTCCGCCCATTTGTGGATTGGGTTATTTGCTTTTTTGATATTAAGCTGCCTGAGCTGCTTGTATATTTTGGAGGTTAATCCTTTGTCCGTTGTTTCATAGGCAATTATTTTTTCCCATTCTGAGGGTTGCCTTTTAGTCTTGCTTATGCTTTCTTTCGCTGTGCAAAAGCTTTTAAGTTTCATGAGGTCCCATTTGTTTATTCTTGATTTTATTTCCATGATTCTAGGAGGTGGGTCCAAAAGGATCTTGCTTTGATGGATGTCATAGAGTATTCTTCCTGTGTTTTCCTCTAGGAGTTTTATAGTGTCTGGCTTTACATGTAGGTCTTTAATCCATTTGGAGTTTATTTTTGTGTATGGTGTTAGGAAGTGTTCTAATTTCATTCTTTTACATGTTGCTGTCCAATTTTCCCAGCACCACTTATTGAAGAGGCTGTCTTTTTTCCATTGTATATTCGTGCCTCCTTTGTCAAAGATAAGGTGCCCATATGTGTTTGGGCTTACTTCTGAGTTCTCTATTCTATTCCATTGATCTTCCTTTCTATTTTTGTGCCAGTACCATACTGTCTTGATCACTATGGCCTTGTAGTATAGTTTGAAGTCAGGAAGCCTGATGCCACCAACTCCATTTTTCCTTCTCAAGATTGCTTTGGCTATTCGGGGTCTTTTGCGTTTCCATACAAATCGTAAGATTTCTTGCTCTAGTTCTGTGAAAAATGCCATTGGTAAGTTGATAGGGATTGCTTTGAATCTATAAATTGCTTTGGGTAGGATAGTCATTTTCACAATGTTGATTCTTCCAATCCAAGAACATGGTATGTCCCTCCATCTGTTTATATTGTCTTTGATTTCTTTCATCAGTGTTTTATATATAGTTTCTGCATACAGATCTTTTGCCTCCTTAGGCAGGTTTATTCCTAGGTATTTTATTCTTTTTGTTGCAATGGTAAATGGGTGTGTTTCCTTAATTTCTCTTTCTGCTTTTTAGTGTGTAGGAATGAAAGAGATTTCTGTGCATTAATTTTGTATCCTGCTACTTTACTAAGTTCATTGATTAGTGCTAGCAGTTTTCTGGTAGCATCTTTAGGGTTTTCTATGTATAATATTATGTCATCTGCAAAGAGTGATGACACATTTTATAGCTGGAAGTTTGTACCTTTTGATCACCTTCATTTATTTTATGCACACACACCTCCAAAACCACGAACCTGTTCTCTGTATCTAAGACTGGTTTGTTTGTTTTAGTTTTTAGATTTCACATATAATTGCAATCATACAACATGAGTCTTTCTCTGTTTGACTTATTTCACTTAGCATAATGCCCTAAAGTCTTATTCATGTTGTCCCAAATTTTATTATTTTGTATATCTGAACAGTATTCCACTGTATATAGGTACCATATTTTTTTTTATCAATTCATCCATCAATTAATTGGATGAATTCCATATGTTGGTATCTGAGGATGTTTCCATATCTTGGTTATGGTAAACAGTGCTGCAGTGAACATGAGGATGCATATATCTTTTTAAATTAATGTTTTCCTTTTCTTCAGGTAAATATCAGAAGTGGAATTGATGGATCATATTGTAGTTCTCTTTCTAATTTTTTGAGAACAGTCCATTCTGTTTTCCATAGTGGCAACACCAATTTACATTCCCATCAGCAGTACACATCTTCAGTTGTATCCACCCATAGCCTAAGCAGGGTGACTGTGGGTGAGAAAGCCACACACCCCAGGAAGCCATGGTCTGCAGTGTGTATGCATGTGTGTGCACACCTTGTGAAGTGGCAGCAGTCCCCAGAGCAGAGGCAACTGGCCTCTGCTATTCCAAAGTGACCTCTATAATACAGATGCTAAAATTCAATCAATAGGTGATATTAAGGAGAGAATCAATTTCAATTCACAGGACACTTTTGCAATGAAATTCATAAAGTACAAGAGGTACATAGTGACAACAAAGGACTCCCTGTTTCTTAAAGTTTAAGCATGAGAAGGCTATATTGTTTTTCAAAATTGTCTGACACCATCTCTCTTCATTCTCTTGCTTATTCTCCTCCCCACGCTAGATTCTTTTTTCGGACTTGTATAGATAAAACAAGTACCTTCCTCAAGGCATTTACAGTGGCTCTTCCTTCTGCCAGACACATAATTCCCCAGATATGCTCATGGCTCCTGCTCTCTTTTCTTGAAGTCTCTGTTCACATATAACTTGTTCTCAAGTATTGCCTGAACATCCACAAGAAATTGCATCCCCTCTTCACTCTGTCCCTTATACGTGCTTTCATTTTCTTCATGGCACCTGTCAGTATCTGACAGGTAATAAACTATTTTATTTGCTTATATTCTTTCCCCATCATTGGGTTGTAGGGGTTTTGGTTTTTCAGCACTCTATACTTATTGCCTAGATAGTTCCTGGAACATGGGCGACACTCAATACATATTCCTCAAATGCATGAAAGATATTCTCAGTAAAACAGTAGACTGCATGACTTCTTGGGGAAAATGCTGAGATGTGACAAAAATTCCTAATCAGGGATGAAATGGGGGATCCTCTAAAGAAGACGAACCCATACACAAAATATTGAGATTAATTTCAATTAATATATTAATTTAATATATTGACTGCAAATATATACTGTGACATTTCAACCCAGTGAGCAGTGCCAGTTATGTGAAAATGAGTCACGCTATTTTCCTCTTCTCTGTCAGTCACCTTCACCACATGGAACCATGGAACCTTACAGGAGTTTCAGAATTTATTCTTCTGGGATTTGCAGAGGAACCAGATCTGCAGACCCTCATATTTGTGCTTTTCCTCTCCATGTACCTGATCACTGTGTTTGGAAACCTGCTCATCATCCTGACCACCATCTATGACTCCCACCTCCACAGTCCCATGTACTTCTTCCTCTCCAACCTGTCCTTTGTAGACATCTGTTTCACCACCACTACTGTCCCAAAGATGCTGGTGAACATCCAGACACAGAGTAAAGTCATAACCTATGCAGGTTGCATCACCCAGATGTACTTTTTCCTATTCTTTTCGGGGCTGGACATCTATCTTCTGACCGTGATGGCCTATGACAGGTTTGTGGCCATCTGTCACCCCCTGCATTACATGGTTATCATGAACCCCCAACTCTGTGGACTGCTGCTTCTGGTGACCTGGATTATAAGTGTCTTGCATTCATTGTTACAAAGCCTAATGGTGTTGCGACTGTCCTTCTGTACAGATGTGGAAATCCCCCACTTTTTCTGTGAACTCAATCAGATGGTGCAACTTGCCTGTGATGACACCTTGCTTAATAACATGGTGATGTATTTTGCAGCTGTGCTGCTGGCTGGTGGTCCCCTTGCTGCTATCCTTTTCTCATACTCTAAAATAGTTTCCTCCATATGTGGAATCTCATCAGCTCAGGGGAAATATGCAGCCTTTTCCACCTGTGTGTCTCACCTCTCAGTTGTCTCTTTATTTTTTTGTACAAGCCTAGGAGTGTACCTTAGCTCTGCTGCTACCCACAGAACACACTCAAGTGCAAAAGCTTCAGTGATGTATGCCGTGGTCACACCCATGCTAAACCCCTTCATCTACAGTCTGAGGAATAAAGACATAAAGGGGGCTCTGAAAAGATTCTTTGGGATGGCAGCTATAAAAGGGCCATTGGTCATAGGGCTGAAGAAGTGCCCATGATTTCAGGGCTCAAAATCTCAGTGTCAGAAATTGTAATTCTTCAATCAAACTGTGGAAGTGGGATGTGCTCTTTCTATTTATTTCCTGGAATTTTTATTTTTTCAACTTCTCTGTATAATTTAGTCATTTACTTTATTAAGCTTTCTTCTCTCTCTGATATCCAACAGTTTTCCCTTCATTTTCTTTCTATTTTTCCTAATTTATTCCCAACCACAGGTATGAAAATATGGAAATTTTCATTTATCTCATGGAATTGCTTGGATTTCTTAAGAATAATTTCTTCTCAAATGACAAATTGTACCCCACGTAATATGTCTTTAGTTTTACTAGAAGAGCAGTCATGAGTTTTGCCACTTCAGTGGGAAAAAACTAAACTTAGCAACTATGCTATTTCTATACTTTTATAGGAAAGGAAAATCTGAGACCACAGTTTTTCACTTTTGATTCTGTCATTCCTCTGTATATAACTACTTTAACTGGTCTTCGTGATAATGTAGACTTTAACATACTAGTTTTTTGGTCATTGGTTTTTATTCTCCTTATTAAGATCCTATACTCTAGTCCACATTGCCTATCATTATCATTGAAATAACTGATTATCAAATACATTTCTTCTAGTGGTATCTACACAGAAACAAATTTGAATAAATAGATGGACTAATATAGATTTAGAGTCAGAGATAACATTAAATATGATTAAGCAAATTGTAAACTATGTTTTGTATTTCTATGCATTAAGTTTATTTTCAAGCTGTACATCTACTCACTGAAGTATGGAATACCAATGTCAATGTGTAAGGGGATTTATTCATTGAGATGAAGAATGTTAACATGTTTTATGTTTTCTCATTGAATTACCTGACTGTTTCTGCTTGAAAACTTACAGTGGTGCTACGAATATGACTTTTTCCCTTGTTCAAAATAAAATATCTCATTCATTTCTAAATTTTGTCATAAACACTAAAGAGACAGTGAATGAACAATTCATCCACTATATATCTCTTATATAGCAAGGAATTTCTTCTATCAATATTTTTATGGTCAAGACTAACTCATAAGAGAACTTGAATTCTGCTTAGTGATATGATTCAGGGTCAGCAGTTTTTCTTCACAAACATGCATGTTCATTCTGGAAAGAAATATCAATGTAGTCATTTTTAATACAGTTACCTGATAAAACTTGAATAATAAAGTAATCAGAAATACTGTCTTCAGACGTCAGAACAAAAGACAAAAATAAGAAGCAATAGATTATTACAATTACCCTTAATTAAGTTCACTTTGATTATTGTAGCTTTAGCTATTGCTGCATAACTAGCCATGCAAAAATAAAATGGTCTAACATAACGTTCTTATTATTGAATGGGAACGTATGGTGGGGAGTCATTTTGAGCTCTATGGGCTCCTCATGAGTCTCTAATTAGCTGCCATTCTCTACATTGTGTTTCTAGGCTCATCCACAAATCTCTGCGTTGCTATAGTGCTCTTCTAGCTCAAACCCAGTTAAAGTCAGTTCATTTATGTTTTTTAATATTTATTTATTTATTTATTTCATTTTTGGCTGCATCACATGGGATCTGCATTGTGACATGCAGGGCTTAGTTGTCCCGCAGCATTTTGGGATCCCAGTTCCCTGACCAGGGATTGAACCTGTGTCCCCTGCACTGGAAGGCAGAGTCTTAACCACTGGACCACCTAGGAAGTCCCAGTTCAAATATTTTCATATTGAGGTCAATTTTGTTTACAAGAAAATGAGTTTTTAAAATTAAACTGCCTTAATTTAATTCCATTGTACATATAGCCATAAATAACACCTTCCTTTTTCCCAGTTAGAAGACATGTATCACATACCTATTCAATGTGACTCAACTACTTGTGATCAAGATCCTATGGTGGGGGCTTCCTAGGTGGCACAGTGGTGAAGAATCTGCCTGCCAATCCAGGGGACACAGGTTCGAGCCCTGGTCTGGGAAGATCCCACATGCCGCGGAGCAATTAAGCCCGTGCGCCACAACTGCTGAGCCTGCACTTTAGAGCCCATGAGCCACAACTATTGAGCCCATGCTCCCTAACAAGAGAAGCCATGCAATGAGGAGCCCACGCACCACAACGAAGAGTAGCCCCCACTCACCACAGCTAAAAGAAAGCCCGCGCACAGCAAAAAAGACCCAACACAGCCAATAAAATAAATAAATAAATAAAATAAATAAATTTATTTAAAAAAAAGATCCTATGGTGCAGTGGGGAAAGTGGGGGGGTTGGGGGGAATGAATTGGGAGATTGGGATTGCCATTTATACATAACTAATGAGAAAAAAATATCAAATTGTACACTTTAAATATATGCAGTTTATTGTATATCAATTGTATCTCAATAAAAGTTCTTAAAGAAAACAAAACAAAACACAATAAAGGTTAAACAAGTGAAAAATAAGATCCTATGGGGCATCGTGTCATTTCATTTTTTCCTTTTAATTCCTTTGTTAGAGTATAGTGACATAAAGTAACTGCAAATATTTAACATGTACAGGCACTAGAAGAAGTAGAGGACTTTCTTAGGATGATGTCAACAAGATGACAGGAAGGCAATTTCTGCCACCTGTCCCCACTCAGAAACATCAAATTGATAATGATATAATTATGATAATGATAGCCATAGTTGTAACTATAAGGTATTATGTATATTTATGTAATTTTAGTACATGACAGAAAAGAAGTAGGACTTGCTATTTTTTTATTTCTAGAGCTTCTATATCTTTGATTTCACCTTTTCTCTACAATTTATACAACTAACTTTATTAAGCTTTCTGCCCTCTCTGACAATGAACAGGCTTATTTCCCCTTTGTCATTCTTCTACTCTCTTAAATTTATCCCCAATCTTGGACCTAAAATATTTGGAAATTCTCATTTATCTCATGGGACTACCTAGATTTCTTAAAAATAATTTATTCTCAGGGACTTCCCTGGCGGTCCAGTAGTTAAGACTGCGTGCTACCAATGCAGGGGGCGTGGGTTCGATCCCTGGTCAGGGAACTAAGATCCTGCATGCCACACAGTGCAGCATTAAAAAAACCAATAATAATTCATTCTCAAGATATATAGATCACATTGAGTAATTTTTGTTTGATTTTACTGAAAGAATAGCCATGCTTTACACAACTCCTATGGAAAAACTAAACTTGGCAACCAATGCAAGTTATATAATTTTATAATACAGAAAAATCTGAGACTACAGTTTTTCATTTTTATGCCCAATATTCATTGTATATCACTGACTCATTTGCTCTCCCTGAAAATATAGACTTTGAAATGCTAGTGTGTCATGGTCATAGGGTTTTATTTTCCTTGTTAGGATTCTGTCCTCTTATTCAAGCTCATGTCCACACTTGTCTACCAGATTCACTGGCATAGTGATCATCAAATACATTTATCCAAGTTTTTAATAATTTCAATCTCTTTTGTAAAGAACTCTTTCTGTTCATTAATTTTATTCCTGTGTTCATTGAATTGTATTTCCGAGTTTTCTTATAGCTCACTGAATTTCTTCACAACAGATATTTTGAATTCTTTACCAGTTAGGTTGCAATATTCCATGCCTTTGTGTTCAATTGTTGGAAAATTATCATTTTCTTTTTGTGATGGCATATTTCCTTGATGTTTTGTTAGTTTAAGGTGTATAGCAAAGTGATTTGGTTATACATATATATACATTTATATTCTTTTAAAATTCTTTTCCATTATAGGTTATTACAAGATATTGAATATAGTTTCCCTGTGCTACACAGTAAAACTTTGTTGTTTATTTTATATATGGTAGCGTGCATCTGTTAATTCCATACTCCCAATTTATTCCTCCCACTGCCCCTTTTGTAACCATAAGTTTGTTTTCTATGTCTGTGAGTCTGTTTCTGTTTTGTAAATAAGTTCACTTGTACTATTTTTTAGATTCCACATATAAGTGATATCATCTAACATTTGTCTTTGTCTGACTTATTTCACTTAGTATGATAATCTCTAAGTCCATCATATTTTCTTGGTTTTTAAATAGTGTTTGTAGGTATGCACTTCTGCTTTCACATTAGAAGTATCAGAAACCTCCTTAACTACGCTTTTGCGTCTTCTTTGGTTCTTAGAACTCAACAGGCTGGCTATTAGAATCGTTTCTTTTGTACTCCAGAGGGTGGTGCTATAGCTCAAGTTTGTGTTTTCTCCCTTGCTCCCCAATCTTGGCCGGTTATCTGAGCATCCTCTGTGTCTACTGGGGCTCACTCTGGCAGATGCACTTGGGAGCCGGCAACTGAGTCGAAGGAGGTAAGAGTTTAGCACTTGGGGTTCTTGGAGTGCCCACAGTTTGTGGGGTTTCATTGTGTGAGGCTCTCTGACAGGTTTGTGGGCAGACTTCCTGCTGAAGTCCTGAAGCAGATAGCAGGAAATGAACCTTTAATGCCCTTTGATATTCTTCTCTGTTTCCTTCCATTTTTCCTCTCTCCCCTCAGTCATGGTGGTCCCTCCTCAGAAATCTGGGTGCTGCTGTAGAGAAATGGGTTTCTCCAGTTGCAATTCGCACCACTGGGATGGCAGGGCAGTCACTCACCACTTCCTCTTTCCACTTACTCCGTGAGTGGGGCCATGGCCTTCTACCTCCTCTGCTGGGGAGGTTACCAGCGTTGCTGCCAAAAGCTCAGCCCCTTGTTCGTGTCACCCTGGGAAGACAGGCCACGTTCTCACCTCCAAACTCATCCTCACCTTGTTCCAATGGCATGCTGGAATCCCCCTCAGGCAGGCTGAACGTCCACAAATTCTCTCTCTCCACAGGGCCTCTTGGTCTCTTCCCAGTTTGGCAATCTCTAGGTTCTCCTTCTCTCAACCCCCTGCCCCCTTATGACTAGCAGGGGTGGAGAAGATTTGCTGACTCCCTTGGATCTACAGCCCTTACTGAGGTCCTGTTTGTTAATTTTCAGATACACAGATGGGTTAGAAACCTCCTGGGTTCCTTGATGTAATGTGCAGAGGCACTTTTGTTCAGTTATGGATGTCTAATTAGTTATTTAAAAAGTGGGAGGGGGGCTTCCTAGGTGCCGCAGTGATTAAGAATCTGCCTGCCAATGCAGGGGAAATAGGTTCGATCCCTGCTCCAGGAAGATCCCACATGCCGCGGAGCAACTAAGCCTGTGTGCCACAGTTATTGAGCCTGAGCTTTAGAGCCCGTGAGCCACAACTATTGAGCCCATGTGCTGCAACTACTGAAGCCCACGCGCCTAGAGCCCGTGCCCCACAACAAGAGAAGCCACAGCAATGAGGAGCCCGCGCACCACAACAAAGAGTAGCCCCCACTCACAGCAACTAAAGAAAGCCCGCGTAGAGCAAAAAAAGACCCAACACAGCCAATAAAATAAATAAATAAATAAATTTTAAAATGTTAAAAAAAAAAAAGTGGGAGGGACGGGTGTGGAGAACAAATGTATGGACACAAATGAGGGGAAGGGGGGTGGGATGAATTGGGAGATTGGGATTGACATATATACACTAATATGTATAAAATAGATAACTAATGAGAACCTGCTGTATAGCACAGGGAACTGCACTTCACTGAACTGTAGAAACTCACACAACATTGTAAACCAACTATACGCCAATTTAAAAAAAAGTGGGAGAGAAAAGAGGAGCAACTTACCCCGCTGGCCATATGCTGACATCACTCTTACAAGTCTATCCCTGCTGATATTTCTAACTCTAATCCATCACCACACAGATAATTCTAACCTTCCCTCTTTGCTTATCCCTAAATTCCCACTCCAACATTGTGAAACCCAGCTCCCATCATCCACAATCTATTTATTTCACTGTTTAATTCTAATGTGCATGTACAGCAGTATCAGAATTATTAACCAGCACATCTGTGAGAAATAACTCTATCAACTAGAGCACAGTACTTGTGTACAGTTATTTCTGGCTTAGTCTTATCAATTCCATTGTTTCCAAAGTCACTGAAGTCAGTACATTTCATTTCCCCACCCCCTAGAGCGAGGTCGTCTTGTATATTTGTAATAGTTTGATTCTCTTGTCACTTTCTGCATTCCTTCCTGGGATCCTTCAAACATAGCCAAGTGATTTTTCTTTACATTTGCATACTGAAGTTTCACTCTTTGTGCTATAAAGTTCTATGAATTTTGAAAAAATGCATGATGTCTTCATCATAATGGTATCATACAGAATAGTTTTATCACCCGAAAAATATCCCCTATGCTTCATCTAGTTAACCCTCTGTGACTCTCATTTCCTTCCTGACCACTGCAGACCTTTTTACAGACCTTTTTACTATAGTTTTACCTTTCCCAGAATGTCACATAATTAGACTCACGCAGTATGCAGCCTTTTCAGATTGGCTTCTTTCACTTAGCAATACACATTTAAGGTTCTGCCATATATTTTCATGGCTTGACAGCTCATTTTTTAAAAACCATCAAATAATAGTCCATTGTATGGATGTAACAGTTTATTTATCCATCCACCTGCTGGAAGTTGTCTTGGTTTTGAGGCTTATCAAGGTCTGGGTAGTGTCAGAACAGAGGTAAGGGTAAGGGTCATGGTCAAGATTAGAGGGACTGTGAGTGTCAGGGTCAGGGGAGCATTAGGTGAAGGTCACGATAAAGATGAGATTCACTGTAGAGTGAGGGTTAGGGTCAGGATCAGGGTCAGGGTCAGGTTGAATGTCAACACCATAAGGGCCCATGTTGGTGTGATAGTCATGGTCGGGGCAGAGACAGTGTGTGGGACCAGTTCAGGGTCATTTTGAGGGTGACTATCAGAATCAGTATTTGTGTGATCAGAGTCAGGTTGAGGACCAGGATCACAGCCATGGTCAGTGTTAGGTTCAGGGTCATATTCTGTGCAAGGGTCAGGGTCAGGTTGAAGGTCAGAATCAGGATGGGAGTTAAAGTGTGAGTCTCAGGGACAGGGCGAGGGTAAAGTCAAAGTCAGGGTGATGGTCAGAGTTATATTAAGGGTGAGAGTCACGGTCAGGATCCTGATAAGGTGAGTGTGATGATCAAGTGAAGGTCAGAACGACGATGAGGTTCAGCATCAGTTACAGTGTCAGGGTGAGAGTCGACTTGAGAACTAGGGTCAAGATGAGTGTGAAAATGAGGTTCAGGGTCAGAGTTATGGTTTGGGAAAATTTTGGGGTGAGGTCAGAGTCAGGTTAAATGTCACTGTGAAGGTTAGCAATGAGGTGAGGGCAAGGGTCAGAGTGAGGGAGTAGCATCAGCATAGGTTGTAGGTCAAGGTGAGGTTGATATCAAGTCAGGTTGAGTGTCAGCATCAGGGTGATGATCAAGGTCAGTGGGGACAGGCTCCAGGTTAGGGTGCTGATGATAATCAAAATTGGTGACCACACTGCATCAGCGCCAGAGTTAGGGTAAGCTTCAGGATAAAGGTCATGCTCAGGGTCAGGGACAGAATTAGCTCTGTATCATGTTTGGTATCAGGGTGAGAACCAAAGTCAAAAGTCATCCTAGGGTCAGATTCAGCATGGAGGTAACTAAGTCAAATTTATGATCAGGGTGAGGGACTTGATGAGGGTTATGGCAAGGGTCAATGTCAAGGTCAATGTCAGGATAAGTGTTAAGTTCAGGGTCAGCCTCAGAGTGAGGTCACATCAAGGACTAGACAAGGCTGAGGGCAGGGTGAGGACCAGGGTCAGGATGAGGATGAGAGTGAGGATCAGCCTTATGGTAAAAGCAAAGGCTTGGTTCAGGGTCAGGGTCAGGGTCAGAGTGAGGGTCAGTAAAGGTTCAGAGTTCATACGACTATAGTGTTTGGGGCAGGGTCAGCTTCAGAATCAGGATTAAGATCAGGTTGCTTTCAGTGTGAGATGATCATCAGGGTCAGGATCAGGGTAAGGTCAAAGCCAGCTTGAGGGTCAATTTCAGGTAAGCCTCAGGGGAGCGAGGACATCAGAATCCATTTGGGGAGATAGTCAAGTAGAGGGTGATGATGAGTGTGTTTTTAAATGTAGGTTTTATTATTATACAGGTATGGGGAGGCCAACAGATCAGTAGATAATTATCATTGAAAAGATAGTTTGTGACAGTTCCCAAGAGGAGGGAGCCACACCGACCACATGGAGAAGTGCCACAGTTGGTCAGGAGGCAAAGGAGAGAGGTAAGAATCAGGTAAATTTAAGGGTAAAGATCAGTGTCAGTTTCAGGGTAAGGGCAATGCTAATTTCTGGGTCTTGATGAAGGTAAGTGTCATGCTAAGGGTCAGGTTGAGTGTTGTCGTGAGGGTCCAAATGGGGGTTAGTGTCAGAGTCAGGAAGAGCAGTCAAGGGTATGAGGCAAATGTTCAGTCATGATCAGGAAGAGGTCAAGGTCAGTTTCAGCATCAAGATCAGGGTCAGAATGAGGGTGGGGTGCCAACCTGGCCCAGAATGAGAGAAGGTTATTGTCAGGGTGAAGTGAAAGTCTGGTTCAGATTAAGCATAAGTTGCAGATTCAAAGCAGTGTCAAAGGCATCGTGAAAGTATGTGCAGAGTCAGAGTGAGGTCAGGCTCAGGGAGACAGTGATGGTCAAGTCAGTAAATGGAGAGTGAGTATCAGAGTCGGGGGCAGGGCCAGGTAAGGGTCAAGTTTATGGTCATGATGAGATCATGGTGAGGCTGAGATTCAAGACCAGGGTGAGGATAAAGTTGAGTGCTGGTATAGGGTTAGCATCAATGTTAGGGTCAAGGTCAGGGTAAAGATAAAATTGAAGGTAGAGGTGAGCATGAAGGTCACGGTCAGGTACAGAATCAGGGTCAGGGTGAGAATGAGATAGAGTGTTTAAATGAGTATCAGGATCAAAGTCAGGGTGAGTGTCAGAGTCAGACATAAGGTAAGAGTGGGTAACAAGGTGAGATTCAGGTACAGAATAGAGGTGATGTCAGAATGAGAGTGAGAGAGTCAAGGTGAGAGTGAGTATACACTTCAGGGTAAGAGTGATGGTTATAATCATTGTTTAGGTCAAACTGAGGATCAAGGTCAGGGTCAGGTGAGGATGAATGTGACAGTCAAGTTCAGTGCGAGTGTCAAGTAAGGGTCAGGGTGACCGAGACTCAATGGCAATGTGAAAGTCGGGGATGTGGTGAGGGTCAGGGTAGGATCAACATCAGAGTAGGGCAGGGGTCATAACGAAGTCACAATTGGGGTCAGTGTCAGGTTGAGTGTCATGTCAGTGTGATAGTCAGGATCGGTGTGAGGAATTAGTTCAGGGTCAGGGTGAGGTTAAGAATCAGTTGGTGTTGGGATTAGCAGCAAGAGGAGACTCAGAGTGAGGGTGAGAGTCAGAGTCCTTATAACTTTCAGGGTCGGGTGAGGTTTGGAGTCATGTACTATGTGAGGTTACGGGTCAGAATGTAAGTAAGACATGGTGTCAGGCATGAGGGTCAGAGTCAGGTTTAGGGTCAGCATGCTTATACATATCAGGGTCAAAGTCAACTACAGAGTCAGTGTCTAGGACAGGATATGTCTGTCGGTTAGGATCAGAGTAAAAGTCAGAATCAGGGTCAGGGTGAAAAGTAGGGTCAGATAAAGTTCAGGGTCTAGTTCAGCATCAGGATCAGTGTGAGAGTAAAAATGAGAGACAATGTCAGTGTGAAGGTCAGGGTCACTGGGAGGGTAAGGGTGTCTGTCATGGCCAAAATCAAGGTCAAATGAGACTGGGTAAGTGTCAGGGTCAGGGTGAGGTTCAAGTTCACAGTCAGCCCTAGGGTTAGGGTCAGTGTCAGGATGAGGATAAGGGCAGGGTTATGACTGTAATATTTCACCTTTTGTTTACAATTTTATTTCTAGTATTAATTCAAGTACTGCTGTCAAAGTAATAGAAGCATTATTCCTCCTGCTGATTCTGGCTAATTTTTCTGTGAGAACAGTAATGGATTGTGGGTACTCACTGGCCCAGTAATTTTAATTGTATTATTATGGACCATCGGATCCTGATAATTCATACTGCTAACTCTGAAACATCAAAATATTCCAAATTTTACTTCTTTGTAGATTTACTACCAGATGCTTGGATGGTAGGGATTCAAGAACATGAAGTACAGTTTAACAGATTTCTGGCCTAAAAAAGTGTTTGGAATTTATCAATTTCATACAGTTTATGGAATGGTTGGAATGGAATTTAAGTGTTGAGAAATGGTTGGCTTACCGCTCCCAAGGCTGGATAGTTCCAAATTTATGGAAAGTTTATCTTTCTTAATGGAACCAAATTGGCTTTTTTCTTTTTAAGAAAAAATATTTATTTATTTTTTGTCTAATCTCTTAGAGCACTCAGTGTGTTTTCACAGTGCAAGGGGAGGAATTGCTCTCAGCCAACAGTTTACCAGTGATTCTGACACACACAAAGAAACTCCAGATCATCATGCTTTATACTTTTTTTTTAATTTGGCTGCGTGGGGTCTTAGTTGTGGCATGTGGGATTTTCGTTGCAGTGTGCAGGCTTCTCTCTAGTTGTGGTGCGAGGGCTCCAGAGCTCATGGTCTCAGTAGTTGTGATATGCAGGCTCTCTAGTTGTGGCTCGTGAGCTCAGTAGTTGTGGTGTGAGGGCTTAGCTGCCCTAACATGTGAGGTCTTAGTTCCCTGACCAGGGATGGAACCCTGCATTGGAAGGCAGATTGTTAACCAGTGGACCACCAGGGAAGTCCCTTATACTTAGGTTTAATTGCTGCACTGGAAAAGAAAAGGAAGGTGTAAATGTAGACAGGTTAGCTTACAGGGACTCCATTTTTGCCTTTAAATTAATCTTTGCTCTTGGCGGCAGAGGAGGATAAAAAAAAAAGACAGGGAAAAATGTGGTTTCTTTTTTTAAAAGATAAATTTATTTATTTATTGGCTGTGTTGGGTCTTCGTTGCTGCACGCGGGCTTTTTCTAGTTGCGGCAAGTGGGGGCTACTCTTCGTTGTGATGCGCAGGCTTCTCATTGTGGTGGCTTCTCTTGTTGTGGAGCATGGGCTCTAGGCTCGAGGGCTTCGGTAGTTGTGGCATACAGGCCCTAGAGCACAGGCTCAGAATTTGTGGCGCACGGGCTTTGTTGCTCCGTGGCATGTGGGATCTTCCTGGACCAGAGCTCGAACCCTTGGCCCCTGCACTGGCAGGCAGAGTCTTAACCACTGCGCCACCAGGGAAGTCCCAAAAAAGTGGTTTCTAACCATTCTTTTTAGCTATGCTTCCAACAACAGCAGAGTTTATCTAATACTTTTTTTTCATATGGTACCTCTGTCACTCTCTCTCCCCATGCGCAGTGGCCTGGGTCTTTTTGCACAGGTGACGCTGTTGCGCACTATCCCACCTGAGCAGCCCCTGCATCCCCATTATCCAAAAAAAAAAGTATAAAACATGATGATCTGGAGTTTCTTTGTGTGTGTCAGAATCACTGGTAAATTTTTGACTTTCCGATGGGCACAGTGGGAAGGCCTTCGCCTCAGCCTGGGCCACCAATCACACCTTAGAGGTGCTGGCTGCCTAATTCCCTGGAGGCTGCCACTGTCTTGCAAGATCTGGGGCTTCCTCATACCCCAAGTTTGGAAAGATGGCAGGGGTTACTTGGACCTTGAACTGGACTACAGAGGCCCAAAACAACCAAAAGTCGGAGGTGGGAGTGCACAAGAAAGGCTCGCTGTAGACTGGAATGAGAAAACAGCCGCCTCTCCATCCTCTCTCCAACGCAATAGAGAGAATCCGGGGGAGAGCGCCCAGTTCCCGCTCCCTGGGCCGAGCACAGCATCTGATTGGTGCGCTCGGTACCCTAGCCCCGCCCCTCCTGCCCGGCGCGCCCCCGCCCCCCCCCCCCCCCCCATCCAGGGCTTTCGATAAGGATCTTTTCAGCCAGCGGGCCCTTTCCTATTCTCCTTAACACCCTCATTTCGCTTTGTAAAAGCTGGAGAGCCTAGTCGGCCCTTGTTCCACCCCAAAACCCCAAATAAGGAGGCTTAGGGACTGGAGGTCGTAATGAAAGAGGGTCTAGTCCGGGGAGTGACAGGAGAAGGCAGGGAAGGCAGGCAGGAATCTTCGCTTCCCAAGCCTGGGATGTGGGGCTGAGAGGTGATGGAGCCAGAGGTTTTCCCGTCTGAAAAATAAGGGATGTGCTGAATAGTTCCCAAGATCCCTTGCAACTCTAAATCAAGCGGTACTCCTGGGAGGTGTTCTGCGGTCTTCTTTAGAGTCGGAAGATCCTAGAACACTGTTCAAGCTGGGGCCAAGGGCAGAAGATTGGCGGGAAATTGAGGCAGGAGGACTCTTGATTCCACCTAGTGAAGGATAAACAAGACTGGGAAATTCCAACAACTTTCTTCTAGACAGCATGTCACAGCGCCACAATTTCTGGAGAGCCTCTATCTCCCTCCTTTTGTCTACGACCCCTTCCCCGCTCCCTCGGCACTTACTCTTTAGGCTCTGCCGGCTCGCCCCTCCTTCAGGCTATTTTAGCGCTGCCCAGTGGTTACTTAAGGCTGCAAACCTCTGTTCTTAAGAAATCATATCTCCAAGATCATATCTAGGAAGCAGGCACCAACTGTCTCCACGAGTCAGCGATCGAAACCAAAGAAGAGCCACAGAGCCAGGAAAACCACCAAAACCAGTACTGGTCTTTATTGAGGTGTCAGGGTGCAGGAACACCATGAAAGAGCAGAGCCTGGGGACTTGAAGAACACAGAGGCAGAATTTCAGGGTCTTAGACAAGCCTGGGTCTCCCGGCTAGGAGGAAGGCAGTGTGTCATCGGGTGCTCACAAGGACTTCAGGAAGTTCCTGTATTTGTCCAGGAAAGAGGCGGACAGAGTATCCAGCTCCTGCCGAAGTTCCTGCACTGCCTTTTCCTGCTCTTGCTGTTCCCCCACCATCTGCTTCTTGTAATAGTTGATGTAGAAGTTCACCCAGTCATTCACCACAATCACCATGGCGTCTTCAGAGATGGCAGGATCAGAGAACACCTGCAGGAGGGGTGGCATTGGGATGCGGCGGTCAGGATTTGGCAAGGGAGACCACGCTCAGCAGTGTGAGTCAGGAATAACCGCAAACACTGACAGCCTCTTGTCTCAGATTTGTATTCCCAGTCTCTAGTTGTTTCCATCAACTCCACCATTTCCCTCCCAGCTTCAAATTATTCTCCCTTCCCTGTCCTCGCCCACCTCCCAACAGTCCAGATCTGTCCTTTGAAACAGAGCCCCGGACTTACCTGCTGATTTAGCAGAATGTTAAATTCCTTTATTCCTGTAGCAACGAGATCCTTATTGGTCTGAAGAAAGGCCATCTGCCTGGTTAGAGAAAGAGATGGAATTTAAGTATCCTTTTCTCCCAGGGTATTTCCCCCAACTTCCTCACTCCCATTAAGGATTCATGCGGCCCTGGCAGGGTCACCTCCCCTTCACCACCTTTCAAACGCTGCCCTGCTCTGAGATCACATTTCTCCCAGGTTGGCTCACCTTCAGGTCCAACAGTGCTATGTGTGTCTCACCCTCACTTTTCAAGGTCTGAATGTCCCTCTGTGCCAAGCTAGATGTAGAGTGTCAGTGTCAGCCAAAGAGGGAAACGCCCTGCATTCAGGTCCTGAGGGAGGGTGATAGGTCAACCAGGGGAGAGGAGGGAGGGAGAGGCTTCCCTGAAATAAGAGAGATAGCAAAGCCAAGAAAACAGATAAGTGGGGAGATCCAGAAAACCAAACCAGGCACAGACGCTTGTCCTCTCCCCAACATCCCAGAACCCAGGCTCCAAATGCTAACGAAACTAACAGTAACCCATGCCCTGTTATAAGACAGGCACTTTTAAAATCATCCCAACAAGTGGTGGCAATTATTCTCCCAATTCATAGGTGATATATTAATAGCAGCTAACATTACAGTTATCATTTGTGCCAGGCACTATTTCAAGCAAGTATTAAGGTATTTATTCTTGGGAGTTCCCTGGTGGCCTAGTGATTAGGATTCAGGGCTTTCACTGCCATGACCTGGGTTCAATCCCTGGTCGGGGAACTGAGACCCTGCAAGCCATCCGGCGTGGCAAAAAAAAAAAAAAGAAAGAAAGAAAGAAAAAAAGTGTTTATTCTTATAAAAACTCCTGTTAGGCAAGTTCCGATAATAGCCATATTTTGTATATTAGCCATCTGAAAGATGAGGGGACTGGTCTCTACCAGGCTGAGTTCCACAGGAATGGAGACACATTTGTCTTATTCTCTACCATATCATTGGATAATCAACAAAGCAAAGATACTGTTTTTCTTCTTTTAAAATATTTTCCTAACGTTGTCCATTTTTAATAGATTTTTTCAGATTTCAAAATCCCCATAAATTGGGACTTCCTAGGTTGCACAGTGGTTAAGAATCCACCTGCCAATGCAGGGCCACAGGTTTGATCCCTGGTCCAGAAAGATCCCACATGTCATGGAGCAACTAAGCCCATGCACCACAACTACTGAGCCTGCTCTCTAGAGCCTGCGAGCCACAACTACTGAAACCCGTGTGCCTAGAGCCCGTGCTCTGCAACAAGAGAAGCCACCAAAATGAGGAGCCTGTGCACCACAATGAAGAGTAGCCCCCACTAGCCCCAACTAGAGAAAGCCAGTGTGCAGCAACAAAGACCCAATGCAGCCAATACATTAATTAATTAATTAATTTTAAAAAATCACCATGTATTAATTGAAATAATGAAACATTATAAAAATTCATACAGAAAAAATGGATCATTTTTGCTCCCTCCCCCAACAAAGTAACCAACATTAAAGATGTGTGTAAAAACAGTTGATTGAACCTGGTGTACCCCCAAAAAAATAAAAAAATAAAATAAAATAAAAAAAATAAAATAAAATTAATGTTCTATCTCAGTAAAAAAAAAAAAAAAAAAAAGATGTGTGTATTTCCTGTCACATCTTCCTCCATTCAAAAACCAGTTTTCATAGGCACCTATACACTCATGGCTTGTTGATTTGCTTTTTTGTTTATAGCATTACCTTAATTAACATACACAAACTAACTTCCTCTTGGTGTACAATGTATGGATTTTAATATGTAGATTCATGTAACTACTACCACAATCAGGATACAGAACATTTCCATTGCCCCCAAAACTCCTTCGCGCTACCCTTTTGCAATCACCCCCACTCTCATCCCTAAATCCTGCCAACCACTGATCTGTTCCCCATCACTACAGTTCAGTGTTTTTGAGGATGTCCTATGATGGAATCTTACAACATGTAACCTTTGAGACAAGCTTCTTTCACTCAGAGTAATGCCCTTAAGCTCCATCCAAGTTGTTGCAAGTAGCAGTGAGTTGTTACTTTCCATTGCTAAGTGTGCATCGCATGGATGCTGCAGTTTGTTTATTCATTCACTCACTGGAGGACATCCGGATTGTTTGCAGTTATTGGCAAATATGCATAGAGCGGCTATAAACATTTGTGTACAGATTTTTGTGTGAATGCGTTTTCATTTATTTAGGGTAGAAAGTATTTGTTACCATTGGAGAAATAATCGCAATACAACCTGACAAAGAATATATATACAGAATTTAAAACAAACTCTTAGTAGTTCAATAATAAGACAACCCAGTCTTTATAAATGGCCAAAAGATTGGAACTGGCACTTCACAAAGATATACAAATAGCCAATAAGCACATGAAGAGATGTTCAACACTATTACTCATGAGGGAAATGCAAATGAAAGTTATAATGTGATACTACTATATACCTACTACCACGACTGAAAGTTAAGAAGACTAATTAAGTGTTGGTAAGGATATGGGATGTTGTCAGTGGGAGGGTAAAATGAAACATTTGAAAAAACAATTTGGCAGTTTCTTATAAAGTTCAACATACACTTACCAGATGACCTGGCAATCCCACTTCTAGGTGGAGTTCAGACACAACTACAAAAATACTTACATGCAAATGCAAGTGCTCATAGCAGCTTTATTCGTAATAACCAAAAACTGGAAACAACTCAAATGTCCAATACCCAGTGAGTGCATATACAAACTGTGGTGTGTTCATACAATGGAATACTACTCAGCAATCAAAAGAAACAGACTAATGGTACTCATGACAGCATGGGTGAATCTCAAAATCATTATGCTGAGTAAAAGAAGCCAAGCCTAAAAGGCCATATACAGGATAATTCCATTTCTATGAAATTCTAGAATAAGCAAAAATAATCTATAGTGACAGGAAGCACATCAGTGGGTATCCGTGATCAGAATACAAGAGTGGAGGTTAACATGCAAACGTGTCCAAGGGAACTTTTTTAGATAATGGAAATACATATCTTGACTGTGACAGGCCTTCTCATACCTGTTAGTGGGAGTGTAAACTGGTAAAGTTTTTAGAGGGATAGTTTGACAATACTTGTTCAATTTAAAATACACATACCCAGGACTTCCCTGGCAGTCTGGTGGTCAGGACTCCGTGTTTCCACTGCAGGGGGCACAGGTTCGATCCCTGGGGAATTAAGATCCTACATGATGCATGGTGTGGCCAAAAATTAAAAAAAAAATACATATACCTTTCAGCCCAACAATTCTGTTTTGGACTAATTTTAAAGAAATATTCAGATTCAATGTACAGAAAGGCCTGTACAAGGAATTTACCATATCTGTTTGTAAAAGTGAAAAAGCAGAAACAACCTAAAGATTCATAAGTATGGGGATATGCAATTATTAAAATAAATGAGGTAGCTACATATGTGCTGCTATGAAAAGATCTAGAAAATGTTCAATGAACTACAGTTAGAGCAGGCTACCCCAGGCTGCGAGTATGTGAGTGGAGATTAAATGTAAAACTATATTTCTCCCTCTCCCCACCCTCCCCGCTCTCTGTTTTGGATAGTAAGTAATGTTAACTTCTGGGCATTGACTGATATTTGTTGGAAAATGGAAAGAGGGTTAATGTCAAGGGAGAATTTGACCCTCTCCATCTATACTATTGTTTGAATTATTTTACAGCAAGAATATATCCTTCCATTTTTTTAATAATACTTAAAAAGAATATAAAATTAAAAAAAAGAAACAAGATGGTGCAGTTCTAAAGCTATTAGCCTAAAATTGGACTCCTGCCTCAGGGCCCAGAAAAGTAGCAGCTGCTCACTAAGTATTTGTTGAATGACTAGGAGAATGAATGCTTTTGGCACTTTTCAGCTCTGTCACCTTGATGAAGTCACTTCACATATGCAAACTCCAGTTTCCTTGTTTAAAGCAGGAATAAAATAATACCTACAAGGGCAATTGAGAAAATTCATTGATTCATTCCACAAATAGGTATTTGGCACCTGCCGGTGCCAGGCCCTGGCAATACATTTGTGCCAAAACAAAGTTCCTCTCCTCCGGGAGCTTATGTTCTAGTGGGGGGCGTGAGAGGATGAATGGTAAGGGGTGAAGTCGGAGACAGGGAGCAGGGCCTGATCTACAGAGCTTTTTGAGCCATGACAAGAAGTTCGTGTTTTATTCTCAAATGTGAAGGAAAGTCATGGAAGGGTTTGGAGGAGAATGTTGCAATCCTCTTCCATAAAAGTAATAGGAAGCTGCTGAAAGGTTTTGAGCAGGGGAGTTTTAAGCTGTGTAGGGAGTAGACTGTAAGGGAGCAGGAGTGGAAGTGGGGAGATCAGTGAAGATAAAGTCAAGGAGATGAGCAGTTTGGAGTGTTTTCCCCAGTGCTTAGTACACTGCTGAATGGAGGCTGCCAAGAGGTCTCATGGGTAGGAGAAGAGGAAGCATCCCTCACCTCTTTGTCAAGCCACTGATCTGGACACTGGGGTTGCAAAGAAGCGTATGAGTTCTCCTCAGGCGCTTACAGTCAGCTTGGGAAGACAGGACTTAGATACCCAATAAAAGCAAGTACAAACTGGCTCCAGAAAGCATATGCTAAGGGTTAAATAAGTTCTACAGTGAATAAGGGTTGCCATGGTCTCTCAGCAGGAAGAGGTCAACGTGGACAAAAAATGGTCAGTAAAGCTGAGAGGGTTGGTAAATGATGTGACCATATATCTCAGTACTGAGTTTTTTTTTTTTTTTCTTGGCACACAGGCTTAGTTGCTCCACGGCATGTGGGATCTTCCTGGAGCAGGGCTTGAACCCATGTACCCTGCATTAGCAGGCGGATTCTTAACCACTGCACCACCTAGGAAGCCCAATGTGGCCATATATCTCAATTCGCCCAGGGTGGCTCGAGTCTGTTATCCCAATGTGATTATTATTTTTTTAAATACTTCAATCTCATTTTTAAAAAATTTTATTTTTTTGGCTGCATTGGGTCTTCGTTGCTGCATGTGGGCTTGCTCTAGTTGTGGAGAGCGGGGGGTGGCGGCTACTCCTCATTGCGGTGTGGGCTTCACATTGAGGTGGCTTCTCTTGTTGCAGAGCATGGGCTCTAGGTGCGGGCTTCAGTAGCTGTGGCACACGGGCTTAGTTGCTCCGCGGCATGTGGGATCTTCCCAGACCAGGGCTTGAACCTGTGTCCCCTGCATTGGCAGGTGGATTCTTAGCCACTGTGCCACCAGGGAAGTCCCCCAATGTGATTATTAATAGTACCTCTTTTAACGACACTCTCAAAAATCCTGATTAGGACTTCCCTGGCAGTCCAGCGGTTAGGACTCGGTGCTTTCACTGCCATGGGCCTGGGTTCAATCAATCCCTGATCTGGGAACTAAGATCCTGCAAGACGTGTGGCGCAGCCAAAAAAAAAAAAAACAAAAAACCTGCTTTGGACATTATGTTATACAGTAGTGCTGGTCATGAGGGCCATATGGAGTAAAGGGCCTCACATCTGAATACTTGACATTAATTCCAAATAATGGTCAACACTTAACTAGCATGTACAATATGCCAAATACAGTTTAAGAGCTTTACACAGTTAATTCTCATCCCAACCCTATATGGTAGGTCCTAGTATTATTGCCCTTTTACAGGTAAAGAAACTGAAGGGCAGAGTAATAAGAAACTTGCCCAAGGTCTCACAGATACTAAGTGACAGAATCTGCATTCAAACTACAGCCCTCTGGTGGAATTCATTTGTGGAGGTTGGCCTCAGTTCAGTGTTCCCACAGAAGCTAACATTTAAAATATTACACATTTGTATCCCTTCCATTTTTGGCTCTAACAGGAAATTAAATGTCCTGGGTCTATCTCACCCTCAGAGACTCTGTCCAGGTCTCAGATAAGGTGAGGTGGGGTGGAAGAGCATTCCAGGCTGAGGTCCAAGAGGAAGGTGATAGTTCTGGAGAAACAGAAGTTTCAACAGGGAGTCAAACTGTGGGGGTCCCAGAATGCTGGGCCAAGGAAACAGGATTTTATTTTCTGTTGAAAAGAGGACGCCTTTAGCAAATTTTTACATTGCACTAAGGAGAAAGGGAGAGAGGGAAAGAGATAAAGATGTGAGTTTGGAGGGAGAGAAACACTGTCCTTAGACTTTCCCCCCAATTTCATAGACCCTCTCCCCCAATAAACACACAAGAACTTCTTGCCTATTTCTCCTATTTTCTGACACTATTCACTATAATCCCTTGATTTTCTCATCCCTCAGATGTTCTTAGGATCCTTTCAGAAATAATACTCTTCTAGTCAGGAAAGGCTGACGGGCAGAAAATTTCTAGTGGAGGGCCAGAGACACCCAGAAGGAAAACAAAACCCAAAAAACCCACAAACAAAAAGGGAAGCTTAACAGGACCTCAGGGATCATCTGGTCCAACTTCTCATCATGAATGCATTCATTCATAAATATTATATTCATAAATATTCATTCATAAATACTTATATAATATTATATAAATATTATATTACTATATATACATAGTAGGTGCGTAAAAGATTACTTTTACGCACCTACTATGTGTTGGGTACTGGGGATAGAATAGGAGTAAAATACAGTGCCTGGCCTCACAGCAAAGAAGGCACCCGAGGCCCAGAGAGGGACACTGACTTGCCCAAAGCCACACAGCTAAAAATTCTGTGGCCTCACCGGGTCTCAACAAGATTCCCTAGGAACGCCCTCTTCCCTTCTCTCCATAGCTGGAAGTCGTGGGTCACAGAAAAGCAGGTACCTCCAGGGCTCTGCGGGCCAAAGGGCCCCCGCGGCCCCAGACGAGATGCTACAAAGAACCAGGACTGGGATCAGCCCCGAGGGATCGAGGCGGGGTCGGGAGGTTGGAAAGGAACCATCGGGTTCCCGCGCTGGCTGAAGGAGGACGCAGAGGCCGGAGTCCCTTTCGCGCAGGGAGATTGCCCCTCGGCAGCCGCCGTAGGCGAGCCGGAAGTGCCGTCTGGCCACGTTTCTCTTCCCGCGAACTGAAGGGAGGGATCCAGGATGGCCGACGTCGCCAGGCGTGAGACCCCACTGTGCTCAGAGCAATTCGGCTCCGGGGCGGCCAGGGGCTGCCGCGCCGCCGCCGACGGGAGCCTGCAGTGGGAGGCCTGGGGGCGGCACTGGTGGGGGTTCTCCGGGGCCTTCACAGCGAAACCCGGAGGACGAGATGGGGGCGAGGGGGCGGCTCCCAGGACTGCCTCCCCACCTCTCTCCCGGCTCCTGGCCGTCTTCCTGCCTCAGGGCTTCCCCGATAGCGTCAGCGCGGACTATCTGCCCTACCAGCTGTGGGATTCCGTGCAGGTCAGCCCGGCCGACTGGGGAAGGGAGCCGGGGCAGGGGAGACAGCGCGACACCTCTGCCTCCCCACTTACAGGCTGGACTGAGGCCCAGAGCAGAGCTGTGACATGTCCCAGGCCACACATCCAGGAGAGCTGATAATAGGTCTTAGACCGCCATGCTCCTGTGCCCACTCCTCATCCCACTTCTTTTATCCTCCAGGCCTTTGCTTCCAGCCTCTCGGGCTCCCTGGCCACCCACGCAGTCTTGCTGGGCATAGGGGTAGGGAACGCAAAAGCCTCTGTTTCAGCTGCCACGGCCACCTGGCTCGTGAAAGGTGAGCTGGGCCCCTGGAGTCGCACCGATCGCTCCCCTCAGCCCTGCCATTTCTCTGTCCTGATTTTCCTCCGACTGAGAAGCCCAGCCCCTCCTTTCCCCTTCTCCTGGTGTTTCGGTATCTAGCTCTGGGCTGTGATGAGTTTGTTGATGCATTCCTGTCTGATTAGATCCGGGAGCCAAGCCTCCTCAGTTCCTAGAAGAGTGCCTTGTACCCTGTTAAAAAACAAAATTCAACTGGGTAAATTTTGAAGATTTTTATTGGCTTTACTGACGACTGATAAGTAACCCAGGGCGGGAATACCCTCGTCCCGCCCACTAGCCTTGGCAGCTGCGCTCCGTTCCCCATACCTACTGTTCAGTGTCCCTTAATCGTCTGGAGCCCAGATCCCTAAGTAAACCATCCCCTCCCCTCTACTCCTAATCTGTGGAGGGAGGACTGCCTAAGAGTTTGGTTATTGAATAAAACTGCCAGCTGCCTGAGGTGTGGGGAAATTAGTTAATTCTAGACCAGAACAGTTTTGTAATAGGTCCTGAGTGGCCAAGAGGAGGTTCTGGGAAGGATGAAAGGCGTTTTAGATCCTCTGGGATACTAGATGATGCTGTAAATAATAACTGTAGTAACTGTCTGTAGAATGTGTACAGCTTTTTGAAAAACCACTAATGGGGAAAAAATACAGTTTGGTACCATGCCACGTAGAGAGTGAAGTAGAGAAGAAAAGGGAAACTGTCCACATCAGGGGGGCCAGTGGGGGTTTAAATTAGACCCAGGGTAAGGCTCATTCTGCTTCTAGCATCAGCCTGGCCACAGCTCTGGTGAGCCTCCCTGGATCTTTTGTAGAATCTGGAAGCTCCCACTTATACCCTAACCATTAACATGAGCAAACTGTCCAAATGTGAGTCACCTCTGGAGAGAAGCTCCTCTGAGAGTGCACATCAGCGGAGAAGTGGTGGTGATCTGTGGCTCTTGTCCTAATTGTCTCTTAATAATAATAGTTCCCTGAACAGTGCTTACTGTGTACCAGTCTTTAAATGTCCTGACTCAAGTCTTCACAATAGCTCTGAGGTGGGTATTGTCATTATCTCCATTTTATAGATGGGGAAACTGAGGCACAGAAGAGTAACTTGCCCAGGGTCACAGATTTGAACTCAGGAGGTTTAGTTCCAGAGTACATTTTCATACCGCCACACTGTGCTTAATTTGGATCTTTTCCATTGCTCTCCTGTTGGCTGAGTGTTTGGAATGCAGTGGGAGCTTGGGTCAGTATTTTCAGGTCATTCTTAAGCACCCTAGTCTTATCACCAACATGTTGCTTATATATGTCCAGCTCAGGCAGGTAAAAATAAGACCATTTTAAGATGTGAAAAAATATCCACTTACTTTAAAGCCCGTTGTTGTTATTAAAAGAAACGCCCTTAATTAGAAAGAATGTTACAAACCTGTTTCCATCAAACATGGGAAATTTGTGTGCAAAGCTTTATATGAGAAACTCCCTTGGAATTTTTTGATGTGGTCACTTTTAGTTACAGATTTCTTAATGGAACATGATGTTAATTGTCAAAACTAGCAATAGTAATACTACTAGCAGCCAGTATTTTGACAGCCTGCTGTATGCCAGGCATTTTGCACACTGATATGTAATATATAACTTAATCTCTGCAGTAGCCATATTAGGTAGATGCTGTTACTAGTACCTTTTTCAGAGGGAGAAGCTGAGGCACAGAGAGGTTTAGCAATGTGCCTGAGGTCACATAGGGCCAGGATTTGGACCTAGATCGACTGACTCCTGTGTCCCACTCTTAACCACCCACTCTTGCCAGTTAGGATTTCAGAATAGAGCTGAGTACAGTTTGTGGACAGCTGATCGCTTACTAGGACTCAGAAGTTTTTAGATCTTACTTAATTGTAAGTGAGGCAAAGAAGAGCAGGTGGGAATTAAGTTTCCTGGTCTAGTGGACAGTGTTGACTTTCAAATAATAGGGAGGATGTGTATCATTATTGCATGCTAGTGCCAACCTCCAGATTCTGACAAGGGCCCTGAAGACTGTCTCCAGTGAAAGATAGAGTAGGCCCCTTCTGCCAAGTCACCTTTGTGTGGAGGACATTCACCTGATTGGGAAGAGTGTGCAGTCGGAGGGAAGAAGAATAGAGTCTGGCCCTGTGAGCTTTCAGCCAGTGAAAGGAATCTTAACATGTTCAGAGTCACTGAAATGATCCTTTGCAAGAATCTTAAACAATGAAAATTTTGTGTAGAATTGAAAGTACTTGAAAGGAAGAGGATAGGTTAGTGATAGCAGGAGGAGGCTTCTAAAGCCACCCCAGGAGGTATTACTTCCAGGGACACAGAGGGGACAGAAACGGAGAGGCAGAGCAGGCTGGATGTGTAATACGTGTACACACGTCTCCGAGGCAGCCGCTGCTCAGCCCCAGCCAGCTGGAATGGTAAGGCGAGGCAGGCCCCCTGCTGCTGTGTCTTCAGGTTCTTCTCAGAAAGCTGTAAATCCAGCTTTCCTTGTTAAAATGTCCCATTTTTGTTTATCTATCTTCGAGCTTCAGTTGCTTCATCTGAAAGGGAAAGATCCCTCAAGCTCGTGAGATTGTTGTGAAGATTGAAAGGCGTGGGTATTTCCAGTGTCTGCCAGAGGGCTTAGTGCTCTCTTTCAAGTCCAAGGATGTGTAAAGATGTCTAGCTAGCAGTGGTCAATGCGCAAGGATGGCCATTGTGGCAAGAGGAGAATGGGGAAGGCTGGCCCATGTCACCACACTGATATGTCGTGGGAAGTTCCCATCCTTCCCGCCCACAGCCTAGTTCTCCCTCTTGCACCCCCTACTTAAGGGTCCCTGCCCTCAAGCTCAGATAGGTTAAGGGTCCTCTTCCCATTGTGTCTGTCCGTTCCAGTGCCCACGGTATGAGGCCTTCGCAGTTTGATTCTAGAACAGTCCTTCTTTGTGATCCCCCTGCTGGGCTTAACGAGTACTGCTCTCAGTATAAGGTATGGTCTAAATCGGGGGTCAGCAAACTTTCTGTAAAGGACCAGCGTGTAAAGATTTTACACTTTGCAGGCTGTGCAGTATCACTTGTAGCAGCTTGATTTTGCCATCATGTTATGAAAAGAGCCATAGACAGTCTGGAAACGAACAGGCACAGCTGTGTGCCAATAAAGCTATTTACAAAAACAGCGTAGAAGCCCGCAGACCTCAGTTAACTGCCGCTTGGTCTAAATCAGTGTTGTTCATAGTGCTGTCTGCTGTTACACTGGCTTTTGAGGCTGGAACCGTGACTCTGGCTTCACTGGGGTGCCCCCCAGGCCTCACGGAGTGCCTGGCACAGAGCAGGTAGCCAGTAAGCACTTGTGCAAGTGAAGGTCTAGAGGATTCCAGAGACTTCTCTGACTCTCCCTAGCCTGAGGAGGCCTCTCCCTCTGCCCCACACCCCCAGCTGTCGTCACCAACCTGCAGTTCAAATCTTTTTTATTTATTTATACTCCGATGACCACCTGTGAAGCCACTGCCCAACCTAAGAGCTAGAAAATCAACAATAACCTCTGAACTTTCCACATAGGATTTAAAAAATAGTTTTACTGTATAAGTGTATATACTGTTTAGTTTCAGTTATTTTCGAGCTTTATGAAGAGTATATTGTGCTGTATGTAGTCTTCCTGGCTTCCTTTTTCATGCAGGACGGTAACACTAGGGCTCATCCGTGCTGATGTGAGTAGCTGTGGTCCACTGGATTTTCACCGCTGTCTAACACGCCCCTGAGTAAACGTACCAGAATCTGTGTATGCCTTCTCCTGGTGATGAGCATTTGCATCATTCCCAGGTTTTTGCTGTTATAAACAATGCTGCAAAGAGTGTTTCTGGTTCGTGTCTCTCGGTGTGCGTGGGTACCTAATTCTCCGAGGTGCATGCTGAGGGACTGCTAAGTCCAGGCACTTGTGACCCCATCATGTAGCTACGTCTGTCTAGAACTTACTGTGCCAGACTGAGCTCCCAAGGGCAAGTGACCCAAGGTGGGAAGCCATCTCCGTGCTAGGCTCTGTCAGGCCGCACAGCCCCCAAGGCTCTTGCTTGTTCCTTATCGGTCCCTCTCTCCCCCAGATTCAACTGGCATGCTGGGCCGCATCGTCTTTGCCTGGTGGATGGGGTGAGTTTTCCTTCCCAATCTGCAGACTTCCAGCCGCTCTCCCTAGACAGGAGTCATATCTGTCTCAGCCATGGCCTTATTTTCAGCTCCCTCTCTTTCCTGCCAGTCTCCAGGGGAAGGGAGATTTAGCAGGTATTTCACAGCTAAGGAATCTTTAGTAAGTACCCCATACAGGTGACTTGCCCCGGGGTCACCGAGCAGTGAAGCCACAGAGCCATTGCCAGGATGAGCTCTGCCTTCAAGAGTACTGATTTGCCCCTCTGTTGCCCATCACGGAGAAACACAGGGAGCCACAGGCTCTGAGCATCCTCTGCTGGCTTGTTAAAAGAGCAGCCTGGGTGGGACATTGCTTAACCCAAAAGGAATGACTTTACTCCAGAGGCTACTGTGGTGGCTAAGACACTTGATTGGACTTTGCTAAGCTGAGTGGGGAGTGGGCTTGGGCAGGTCATCGGGATCCCTGTCCCACGTAGGTTTCGTGTCGCCATTTATCTAGAAGGGATTGAGGGTCTTGTGCTGCCTGCTTCCTCCTCGAGTCACTACTGGGCGACCTCAGGAGTGATTTAGTGTCTGCCATCAGTCGTGGTGAGGTGCAGTGAGCTATGTAAAGTGCTCAGCACGTAATAAGTGCTCAGAAAACACCAGCTGCAGTTACCAACCTTGACTGGGCCTCACCAGCTCTCTGTGTATCCTCTCTGATCTTTATAACAACTGTGTAGAGTTGGATTGAATGTGTACCTTTTCCAGATGTGAAGCAGACCAAGTCACATAGCTTGTAACTGGTGAGATGGGATTTGGACATAAACCCTGTGGTCCTTCTGTGACTTCAGGCAGAGCCTGAGACCAGGCCCACGTGTTCTAGTCCTGCCTTTGCCATATTTGTTCCCCTAGGAGTTCCCCATGTGGGTCCCATGCCCCACCCAGGAATGCTCCCTTGCTCTCTAGAAGATTTCAAGTTAAGGGTCAGGGCTAATGCTGCAGATTCTGAGCTGGGCCCGGGGTGCAGCATCTCCTGCCACTGGGATCGTTGAGAAGTGGTCCCTGGGGATTTGTGCAAGGGGCAGGGAGTCTGCGCCTGCAGAGGAAGGAACCATCAGCAGTATCATGTAATGGAGCTATCCTAGGCTGGATGCAGAGCCTGGCTCTTTCTCTGGACCTTCCCCACCCCCAACTTTCCATGTGATCCAAGGGAAGTCATATCTGCTCTCCGGGCTAGCTGTCTGTAACACACAGGGCAGTGTTGACACTAAATGTAGTATGTATAGGATATGTGGACTTCTTGCTGGGTACCGTCTGTGAAGCAGGAGGAAGAGGAGGGGAGGTGGCAGAGGAACCCAGGGATGGCCTCTCCCAGGAGGACCCGAGGGTGGGGAGCAGCCACAAGGCAATCACTTGTTTCCTTTGGTGCCTTATGGGTTAGTAAGGGGGAAATATGAGTGCCCACTGAAGGTCCTCCCAGCTGATGGTGGCATTTCAGGCAGCAGTGACAGGGTGTGGGGACAGATGTCTGGCTGGGGTGTGGGTTTTCCTGAGCCCATCAGACCTTACCAAAGCCTAAGGATGGCCTGCACTGCTCACAGCTGTGTTTTCTCCTTAAATCCAAATTGCATACTAACCTCTCCTCCCCCACAGGAGCAAAATGGACTGTAATGCCAAGCAGTGGAGGTAAGAAGGGGCTGGAACTGAGGGCAGGGGAGTCTTCTAGTGTGAAGGTCTCTGACCTCTGACCTCTTATCCCTTCCCCTAGGCTTTTTGCCGACATCCTCAATGACGTAGCCATGTTCCTCGAGATTATGGCTCCCATAATTCCCATCTGTTTCACCATGACCATCTGCATCAGCAACCTGGCCAAGGTACCCACCTCTGGGGCACCCCTGTACCCAAGATACCTGCCCTGGTGATGCTGTGTGTGGGCTCACTTGGGCCCCACAGGGGAGCCCAGCCTGGGCCCTGTGTTCAAGGCACTTCTAGAAGAGTGAAAAAGTCCAGATGTTTCTTCTCGGACCCAGCCATGCATTCTGATCCTCCTGCAGCCAGACAGCCTCTAGAGCCTCAGAGTCAGTCTAAGGCAGTGTCTGGAGCCATGGGACCAGTGAGGGAGCTCTAAGCTGAGAGAGAGAAGGGGCAGTCCAGTGTCAACATCTTGGGACCAGCTCCCTGGCTACCTTTCATTCTTTCAGTAAAATATTTAGAATACAGGCCTTCCCATCTTTGAAAGAAGGCCACACGTAATTAAACAAATATTTATCAAGTGCTACAAGTATTCCAGATGAGAAATGTAGGGGACTGCAGGAGGGTTCAGCAGGGGATCAGGCCTGGTCAGGGGTTGCAGGAAGGTCTTCCCTGAGGCCAGGTCCTGAAGAATCCGTGTGAGGTACAGGGTGGGTGTTCTGAGCAGAACAGAGTGGGTGAAGGTCCAGTGGCAGGACAGAGCACAGACCAGTGAGGCTGGAGGGGCAAGTGGGGTGAATCCGAGCTCTTCGTGTCTGCCAGGCTGCTCACCCTCGTGATTCCTTCAATTGGCCTCATCCAGATGAGGAAACTGAGGCCTAGCAAGGTTCAGTAAAGATGTCAGCCTGTCTTCCCCACAGGGTTAAGTACCTGGCACAAGAGTAAAGAGTCTTAAGAAGACCTGTAAGACCCATCTCAAAGGCCCATCCATCCATTCAAAATCACTTGTGTCTCTCCACAGGGCACTGCTGACATTTAGGAGCCAACAGTTGTTTGTGGCGGAGGGCACTGAGCTTCCCTGGCCCAGGCACTAAATGCCATGAGCACCCCCCACCCCCAGGCGGGAAAGCTCAGAGAAACCAAAGCTTGTGATCTCTGCTGAAATTCTGCACTAAACTCCACCTTGGGGGCCTCAGTCTCTTCATCTGTCAAATAGGGGACTTGAACAGGGCCTTCAACTTCCCCCTTCCCGCTCTTCCCTAGAGTTCCAGTTCCTCCGTCCCCCAGGTACACCAACCAGAAGCCTGGCTGTCATCCATACCTTTGCCTCCTCCCCCCTCACCTGTCGCCCTCAACTAAACCTCCATTCAAGTCTGTTATTTTCCCTCTTAAAGCTCTCCAGTCCTTTCACGCCTCTATCCCCCTGTCACCTGGTGGGTCCTTGTTGCTGAAAAAGCACAGTTGTTTCCTAGGTCATCCCCTGCATCTATTCTCATCCCTCTTCAGTCCTTCTCAGAGCAACCCGTAGTCCTTTTTAGAGTGGAAATCAAATCGAGTCACTTCCCTGCACCTGTTGCTCTTGGTATAAAGACCTTAACAAGGTTTGAGAAGTTCTATGTGATCAGGTCCCCGCCCATCACTCCAGCCTCATTTTGATCCACATTCCTCTTACCTTCGAACAAACTGCCTGTGTAATAACTAGTTTATTTGTTTACCATCTGATGATTTATAGGCTTCGTGAGGGCAGGGGTTCTATCTGAAGTGTCTCACAGCACCTAAATCTGTATCTGACACCTAAAAGAGATTTGATTAACATGAATGAAGTCAGTGGCCGTAATCGATGAGCTCTCCCATCTCAGAGGGAGAGCCCCGAGAGGTCAGAGCCACTGGTGTGGGTTTCGAACTGGCCTGGAAGGCTTGGCTAGGCCTCGACTGGGGCAGGAAGGGAGTGGAGTTCGTTCCAGGCAGGCAGAACGTAAGCTCCAAGTTGGAAACCAGACTGGGCCTGGGACCTCTGCAAGGGGGAGGGTGCAGCCAAAGCAGAAGTTGGAGGCTGAGGAGGTTCTGGGCTAAGAATGGTCTTTGGGCCTCCACCTTGAGGGAAGAAAGTGAGTTTCCTCGGGACTGGGTCCACAGGGTTGTGTGGCAGGGAGACCTTCAGTTTTCTCCTGGAACAAGACAGGGGAGGTGGGCCTGGTGGAAATAGGGGGTGAGAACGGAAGACCAAGCTCAGCATTCAGGCCTTTGCTGTGGGGTAGCCTGAGACCCAGTTTCTCGAACTGGTTTGAGCCATTTATTGGGCTCTCTCACAGAAACGCCTGTGTTGCCACAGCGCATGACTACTCTGACTTTCCCTCTTCCCTTTCCCCGTCCAGTGCATTGTGGGCGTGGCTGGTGGGGCCACTCGGGCCGCCCTGACGGTGCATCAGGCCCGGAGAAACAACATGGCCGATGTGTCAGCCAAGGACGGCAGCCAGGTGAGCAGCTGGGTTAGGAGGGATGTGGGGGAGCACGGGGGTGTGGGAGGAGGGCAGACATCAGGCCAGGCCATGATTTGGGAATACGAAGAGAAGCTCCTGAGCGCTCCCTGCTCTGACTCTTAGGAGAGGTAGTCAGGTGTGAGGGCTCGGGCTCTGGTGGCAACGAGTCCAAGCTGGTCATCTCAGCCCTGCCTGCTGCCCGTGAGGCCAGGAGTGAGCCCTGGCCCTCGCCCTCTCTAGGCAGAGCCCCACCCTGGGAGGTGCATGTTCTGACCACATGAGGCCACACATGTTAAAGCACCTGGCAAGTCAGAAAGTGCTTGGCATGTGGGGTGGCTAGAATCCCTGGCCAGAGGCCTCCACTGGGCAGTTGAGCGAGCCCTTCCAGCCCAGCCCCTCACCTGACCGGAGGAGCCTGGGGTGGCGGCGGGGACACCCCAAGGCCGAATTCTTCAGGTATCGGATCCCTCCGTATCCTCCTGCTAAGTACTTATGTGCACTGCATCGTTTAACTCTCACACCAGCCCTCTAAGGTAGATACTATTATTATCTCTGTTTTACAGATGGGGACAGTGAGGCCCAGGGAGGTCTAACTTCTTTCAATAATATTAACACAAGTTTTTTGGGGGTTTTTTGTTGTTGTTGTTTTTTCTGTGCTGTGTGTGCGGGATCTTAGTTCCCCAGCCAGGGGTCAAAGCTGTGCTCCCTACATAGGGAATGTGGGGTCTTAACCCCTGGACTGCCAGGGAAGTCCCAACACAAGTTAATATTTTTTAAGCATTAACCATGGGCCAAGTATTTCATTTGTATGAACTCATAAATGCCTTATAGTGGTCTTGTGCCGGGATGTTCATTGTTGCCACTCTACAGATGAGGCAAAAAAGGCAGAGTGGTTGAGTCTCCCTGGGTCCCCTTGGGCACGTCCCTTCTCTCAGGACATGGTTGGATGAGTTCTTCTGCATTTTCTCTTCCAAGGTTGTTAGGGAGGAGAAATTAGTACAACCAGGCCCTGCTCTTTCGGATCTCCCAGGCCCATGCCTGCTGTCTCACGTGCTGTCTTTCTAATGCCCAGCCCCTTCCACCCCCAAGCTGCATTTTCCAAGGCCCCAGGGCTTCCTCAGTTCACAGAGGCTGTCACAGCACTGGGGCAACAGCCCAGGACCAGGCCCCCTGCTTTCTGCTGATGTTGCTTTGCTGCCACTTGATGTGGCTGCTGGAAATGACTGTTCCCCCCCGGGGAGGGGAGGGCCCTCTGCTCCTGAGCTGCCAAGGCCCCTGATCCCCAGTTTACTGTCACACCCACAACCTTTGTTTCCATGGCCCATCCCTTTGCCAGGACAGCTGGGTAAGAAGAGCTCCAGCCTCAGGCCCCCTCTGCGCCAAGACCAACTCTCCCGGGGACCCCTGTAGTCAGGGGTGCCAGTCCAGACTCCTCCTCCCTCATGATGAGTTGAGGGCGGTGGCCGGGGGTCTTTTCCTCTAGGGTAAGCTCAGTCAGGCCATCTCGGGCCATCCGGAGGGGTCCAATAACATTGATTCCCAAGGAAAGTTTGGATCTTGTGCTTTTCTTCCTGGGTGGTTCCTTGACCCCTTTGCAAAAGTGTCTACTGGTTACTGGAGGATGGGCCTTTTTTGTGGGGGCGGGGGGTGGGGGTGGGGGCCGCACTGCACGGCTTAGTTCCCCGACCAGGGCTCGAACCTGTGCCCCCTGCAGTGGAAGCACAGTTGAACCTGTGCTCCCTGCAATGGAAGCGCAATCGAACCTGTGCCCCCTGCAGTGGAAGCGCAGTCGAACCTGTGCTCCCTGCAATGGAAGCACGGAGTCCTAACCACGGCCAGGGAATTCCCCCCCCCCGCTTTTTTAAACCACCAAATAAAGTAGCTTTACTCTGTGGACATCTACTTGCCTGAGTGTAGGGCTACGCTTTGATTCTTGTAAAACAACGAAGACATGTTCCAAGGGCATTCCAAGGGCATTGCACCTACCTGGGCAGAGAAGCAGCTGGTATCTTAAATGACAGCTCACTCATCAAAAATGTTAAAAATTTCCTAGGTACCCTTATCAGTGTAGGGAGTGTCTAGGGCAGGGAGGAATGTGGTGAAAAGCACTCAGGGATATTCAGTCTGGCCTGGAAGGGAGCCCTCCAGCCCCCAACCCTTCTGCCATTTTCCAGGAGACGCTGGTAAGCCTGGCAGGGCTCCTGGTCAGCCTCTTGATGCTTCCCCTGGTGTCAGATCACCCTAGGTGAGCCGGGGTCAAGGGCGGGGAGGCAGCGCCCAGCTGGGCCTCCGCTCCCATTGACCACCTCACTCTGTCACCCCAGCTTAAGCCTCAGCTGTTTCTTCTTCCTCACTGCCCTCCACATCTACGCCAACTACCGGGCAGTCCGGGCCCTTGTCATAGAGACCTTGAATGAAGGCCGGCTCTGGCTGGTCCTGAAGCACTTCCTTCAGCGGGGAGAGGTTCTTGGCACCACTCCAGCCAATCAGATGGAGCCACTGTGGACAGGTGACCCAACGCCTCGGTCTCAAGTCCTATGTCTCCTAGTCTCCCCCTGCCTGGGCCTCCTGACTCTGGCTTCCTACAGGTTTCTGGCCATCTCTGTCTCTATCCCTGGGGGTCCCTCTACACCGTGTGACTTCCAGGTGAGTGGCCTGGCGTCTCCCATGCATCACCACCGTCACCCCCCTCCCCACATGGGCTCCCTGTGCAGATTATACACTGGCCTCCCCCGACCAAGCCACACTTCTCTGGTTCTTTATTTCCACTGAACAGACAGAGGGTCAGTGTGGGTGCTGGAGGGCAGCAGGTATATAACATGAAGTAGATATAGGGATGTATTTGTTGGATGCAGGAAGAAAGGAAGGATTGATGGGGAGAGGGGTAATGGCTGCAGGATGGATGGGAAGGAGGTGTCGGACAGTTACGGTTAACGGTTAGGTGGCTGTGCAGTTGACTGGGTGGTCACGCCTGCCTTTGTCTTCTCCTCCCGCACTGTGCACTCTTCTCTCCTTCAGTGTCTTTGAGCTGCAACAGCTGGTGGAGGGGCACCAAGAACCCTACCTCCTTCGCTGGGACCAGTCACGAAGTGAGTGTGCCTCGTTCCCCCAGCTTCAGACTCACCCTCCTGGGCTCAGCCTGTCATTCTGCCAGCCCCAGGGCCCCAAGCCCCTAGACAGTTTGGAGTCTGCCTGGTGTCCTGAAGGGAGCTCTAGACTAAGATTGGAGGCATTCAAATGACAACTGCATGCCCTGGTGAGGTTCCCTTTACCTCTCTGTAAAATGGAGCCAACAATACCTGCCTTATTATCTGCAGGGTTTCTATGAGGACCAAATGATGTAAAAGCTCTTTGTACATTGCAGCACACTCAGATAAGATTAGGACCTTTGGTTATCCCTGAGGAACCACTTTCCTTTCCTATCCAGGGTCACCTCTTGAGGAAACATGTACTAAAGTTTACTGGTCTGCTGGTCGTGTGTTAAAAGCTGCTTATTCTCAGTAGCTATTAAAGACATGCAAAATAAACCCACCTCAGGGAGCTGCTCTGAAGTTGTATTTTGGAAAGTGGGCATTTCAGCTTGGCCAGAGCACTGGGGAGCAACAGGAGATGAAGTCGGGAAGGAAAGGGTGAGAGATGGCCTTTCATGCCAGGCCAAGGCCTTTGGGTGAGACAGGAATGAAGCAGGCTGGTAGGCCTGAGCGTGTTTGGGGAGGTGGCCCTTCCCTGGTACCAGCCTGTCCCTGGGTCTCTCCAGACCAGGTGCAGGTTGTCCTGAGCCAGACGGCAGGCCCTGAGACCATTCTAAGGGCCGCCACTCACGGGCTGGTGCTTGGAGCCCTGCGGGGAGATGGACCCCTCCCACAAGAGCTGGAGGAACTGAGGAAACAAGTACAGGCTGGTAAGCGCCTCCCAATCTAGGCTGCGTCGGACTCAAAGCGGGGTGGAGAGAGGAAGGACCCTGTTCGGCTTGGGGAACCTGAGAGCTCCTGGTTCTGCACCCCCCTCCAGGTCCTGAGAAAGAGAGCTGGGTCATCGTCAGGGAGACCAACCAAGTGTTGGACAGGCTGTTCCCAAAGTTCTTGAAAGGTAACATCCTTCTGTTCCATGGCTCCTTGGCCTCCTAGGCCTTCTCCCAGAGGCTCTGCCTGCCCCTATCCCCACCCCTCCACCTGGGTTTCTCTCAGTGATCGCAAGTCTGGGCCTCATTTTCCCTGTCTGCAGGATGGGGAGGTGTTAGGATGGTCTCTGAGGCACTGTCAGTGTTGACAGACTATGGAATCCCAGTTGGCATTGGAGAATGGGGGGCGGGGGGTGGGGGGCAACAGGACAAGGGAAGTCTCCCAAATTACTGACGATGATCTTTCATTTAGCACCTACTCCATTCCGGCCCTTTTTCATGTGCTGCCCAAATGAATTCTTGCTGCAACCAGATGAGGTTTTAGGCTCATTTTATGCCAGAGCTCACCCAGCAGAGGCAGGGGGACCTGAGCAGCACCCAGCCTGTGCTGCTGCTCACCCCTCTCCCCAGGGTCAGCCCAGAGTCTCCTCCCCCCAGCACCCCGTGCCCTCTCCCCAGGACTGCAGGATGCGGGCTGGAGGACTGAGACACACCAGCTGGAGGTAGATGAGTGGAGGGCCACATGGTTCCTGTGTCCAGAAAAGAAGGTCTTGTGAGCAGTCCAGCCAGAGGCGCAGGTCCCAGGACAGGAGCCTGGAGCAAGGACACTTTGGCCACAGCAAGACCTGGAACAGGTGGCTTTATTTTTGCTTAGGGGAACCGCTGTGGCTAGTTGGCCAAGGCCTCACAGGAAGAAACTACCAATCAGATGGACTGAGCCCCAGGGAGACAAGGTAGAGAGAAGGGGTACCAGGGCCTCCCCCTCCACTCTCCTGCCCCAGGGCCCTCTCACCACTGCAGGCTCCCCAGCCCCACTCATTGCAAGGCTGTGCTCATGGTGTCCGACACAGTTGGCCTCAGGCATAAAAGCCCCAGAGGAACGTGGCCACGGCCATCATGAGCAGGGCGTTGAGGTTGACGACGCGGGCCCAGCTTGGGTCCTCACTGATGTCCTCCAGCCGCCTGGCCGTGGCAGCCATCTCTTCCTGGGTAGGGCGTGGGGGGCTGCCTGCCCCACCCCTGCTCATTCCACAGAACCAGAGCAGGCACTGGCGGAACAGGCCTGGCGCTGGCGACGGGGGCTCTGGGAGAAATTGAGGGCCTACAGTTAGTCTGAGGGAACTCGGCTCCCCCAGCTGCCTCGCCCCGACTCCCGGGGCAGTGCCTTACCCTCCATCTCCACAGCGTGCTCGGGGCGCCCGTTCTGTACGGGGGCTGAGGTTGGACCTTCTAGCTCCTCCACATCCAGGTCCTCCCGCTCCTCCTTGCTGTGCCGGAGACTGAAAACCAGGCGGTGGAGCTGGGGAAGGGCAGGAGCAGGGACCAAGTGGGAGCGCTGTTCCCCCTGCCCCGGACCTGGAGGTCTCCTGTCCACACCCATACTCCCTCGCCTCCCTCTGTCCAGCCTGCACTCCAGCCCAGGCTCACTCCAGGATCACTTTCCACGGCTGCCCTTTGCCCATGCTAAACCCAAGCTCCTCAGCTGGGTGTTTAAGGGTCTTGGCCCTGTTCAGTCCTCAGCTTCATCACCCCAAGTCCCCTGTATACACTCAAACTTGTAGTATTGGGGTGGCCAAAAAGTTCGTTCAGGGTTTTCCATAAGATGTTACAGAAAAATCCAAACAAACTTTTTGGCCAACCCAATACTTTAGACTCTAGTCTCACAGTCCTGCTAACCCGGCGTTCCTTCCTGTGGGTGTTTGCTCACAGGGTGTCCTCCTGCTGCCTTTCCCCCTTCTCCACCTATGGGGTCCTGCCCATCCATCTGGGCCCAGCTCTTTTGTCCTGCCCCCCCATATCAGCTCTGCCCTGGGGCACCTGCCTTGCCACAGCACCAGACCAGACCCTTTTGGGGCTTTCAGGATAGTACTCTGTCCCTCTCAGCCACCAATCAGGCCAAGACTCGGGGGGGCTTTAACCTCCCCCACAATCTTCAAGCCACCACCAAACCACCTCAAATAAATGTGATTTAGATAAAAACATCCTTCTTGCTTTGCAAGTGAAGCTTCAAACTGGACTCTCAGCCTGCCCTCACCAAGCCTCGGTGTAGAAATTCAGGTCCTCCGCACTGGGGGTTCTGGGAAGCAGACTGGCATCCTCAGGGTGGAGAGGACTCAAGTTTGGTGCCCCCTGTTTGGTGCCCGGTCCAGAGGCCCGCACTTACGTGCTTGCGCGGGATGGGTGGTGTGCACAGTGAGACCACGAGGGTGAGGAGGCCGGAGCAGACGAAGAGCACGATGGCGAAGTAGAGGTAGTGCACGCGGCAGAGGAGCGCGGGGCATGCCGAGGGGCGCACGCAGCTGCCCGAGCCAAAGGAGAACTCGGGAACCAGGCGCGCCAGACCCATCAGCAGGCCCCCGATCAGCCCCCAGAAGGCGCCCTGCGGGGGCGGAGAGCGCATCAGCCTCCTTGGGTGCCCAGGTCCGGCCCCGAGCTCCCAATGTACACACACACCTTCTCATTGACACGGGGCACGAAGAGCGCCAGCACGAAGACGGCCGACACCGGCGGCGCCAGGTAGCTGGAGACCGACTGGATGTAATCAAAGAGCTGCCCGCCCTGCGCCGCCTGCACCACGGGGAGCCAGGCCACCGACACGGCCACGATGAACACCACCCAGAGCCTGCGGTGGGCGGCCAGCAGGTTTCACCCAGGTCCCCGTCTCCCCATGTCCCTATGAGTGCTCCCTGCCCCTCCCCCCCCACCTGGGGCTGATTCGTGGGGCAGGAGATGGGGAACCCAGGCCCACCGTCCTACTAGCAGCAGCTCGCGGTCGCCGGCGCGGGGCCGCAGGCGCGTGTAGATGTCCATGGTGAACAGCGTGCTGCTGCTGTTAAAGATCGAGGCCAGCGAGGACATGAGCGCGGCCAGCATGACCGCCAACATGAGTCCGCGCAGACCTGCGGGCCGACGCGAGCCGTGAGCCTGCGGGCACGAGGGGTCCCGGGAGGCTGCGGGCTGGGCGAGGGGTGACTCCTCCCACGGGCGCCTGTGGGCAGGGGCGCCCTTCGGGTGCCCGCCCTCACCATTGGGCATGAGCTGCACGACGAGCCGCGGGTAGGCGATGTTGGAACACCCCACCTCGGTCCCGCACACGCGCTTACACACCTCGGGCACCACGCACGCCACCTCGTCTGCGGGAAGGGGCACGACGTGGCTAGGGCGGAACAGGGTCTGGAACTTCGGATCCCAGAAGTGGGGGGCGGGGAAGCCCAGGGGAGGAGAGATGGGACCCCCGTGTGGGAGGGGGGGCTGGGGGACCCAAATCTTAGGACGGGAACGGAAATGGAAGGTAGGCACCTGTATCCCTGCACAAGAAAGGGGCTGGATGGGGCACAGGGCTCTCGGTCGGGGCGGGGTGCAGACGTTACCCGGGTAAAGAATGCGGCTGATCATGCCGGGCATGACCATGAGGAACATGGGCATCAGCTTCAAGTAGCCGCAGAGGATGCAGCCTGCCTTGATGTGGGTCAGGTTTTTCCCAGCCAGGCAGCGCTGCACTATGACCTGCGACGAGGGGCGTTCAACTACCTGCGTCCAGTCCCGGGTACCCCTCCCCTCCGGCCTTGCCTCAGCTCGCCGCTATAATTCAGACCCCGCGGCTGGCCCATCGAAGCGGGCAATTCAGCTCCAAGCGCAGACCCCGACTCTTGGATCCGGCTCCATCTGGTTTAGCTCTGGCGCCGGCTTCCCGCCCCCTCGCATCACGCCGTCCACCTGGCTTCCAAGATGGGTTCAGGCTCCACCCACCTCAGCTCCGCCCACCGCGGTTCCAGCCTCGCTCCCCGCCCAGGCCCTGACCCCGCACCTGGTCGCTACACCAGTACCAGCTTGAGACGATGGTAAGCCCCAGTAGCAGCGCGGGCCACGGCAGGTCCCCCGTCACAGGGTCCCGGAGCAGATGGTAGGAGTCGGGCCGGGGTCGATAGCAGGAGCTGGAGATGTTGCCCACCGCCGGATCCTCGGACACCGTCAGGGACGTCACCGCCCCCAAGTATTTGTCGAAAAGCCCCGAATAACCGCCCACCTCGTGGAAGGCTGTGAGGGCAAAGCCGTCAGAGGACCCGGCGTCCGCCACAAGGTCCTCCCTAGGACCCACATGTCGCAGACCCACGAAGTCCCTGCTCCCAGATGGAGAGATCTGCGGACCTCCTCGTCCCTCCCCCATGGGCTGAGCCCCTACCGTAACCCATGAGGACGAAGGCCCCAGCGAGAATGACGAAGGTCTGCACTGTATCCGTGTACATCAGCGCTGCCAGCCCTCCTGCAACCGGCCTGGGTCAGTGGGGACAGCCCAGACAGGCTGCCACTAGTACATACAGTGTCTTTGTGCGAATTGGAAAAGGGTCCCCCTTTCCTGGGGGAGCAAATTTTAAAATGATGGCCCATTCTCTGGGCTCTCGCACTCCAGCATCAGGAGGCAGGGCTGGGTGAGCATAGTGGGGCTGAGGTTTAGGCTCCACTGATGCCAGGTGCCCACGTGCGGGACCTCCACTACAGGCCCTCCTCTAAGCCCCAGTTTTCTCCTCTGTGCGATGGGAGGAGGTGATTCGCTAAGGTCCAAGTCTCATCCCAGGTGAGGGGCCGGCACCTCAAGCGGGCCTTGGTACCAGGCCCCACCCACACTGCTCCAGTGTCAGGCCTGGGGTCCACCCTGGGATCCTCCAACCTGCACTGGTTTGGTGAGCTATCCTGGAGTCTGGCCAAGTCGTCTCTCCCTTCCCAGGCATTCAAGAAGAGTAAGAGTTGTTAAATCTTCCTTTTTGCCCGGGCCAAGGATGGGCTCAGATCTCCGAACTTCCAGACCAAATCCAAGGAATGGGATTGGAGGGGTGTTTGCTTTCCAAAGATTTTGGTTCTTCTCCTGCTTGGACCACATCACACTTAAGAACTTCTCCAGCCTGCTTTCCTTTGGTGACTTCCCTAAGTCCCGCCCACAGATCCACACTCCCTTCCCTAAGCCCCTGCCACCTGCCACCTGTCACAGTGTAGATCATGGTGATGCCCAGGAGTGCAATGACGGAGGCATAGATGTTCCAGCCCAGAGCCTGTTGAATGAATACTGCCCCGGAGAACATGTCCACCTTGGGGGAAGGAGCAAGCATGCAGGTCAGGACCCGGGGGCTATGGTGGGGACCCAGCTCCACCTCCTGCCCAGATCATGACCTTACATGGCCATACCTCAAAGATTCCCTCATTTTTTGATGCCCTGCTCTTCCCAGATACCTCTCATTGTGGTTGGCGCCCCAGAAACCTATTCTTTCCAGGTCCTCCTCCATCATGGTTCTTACGGCCATGACTCCTTGATTCTGCCCCCTCCAGGGCTTTCTAGAGACCCCCACTGGGTGGTCCCACCCTTCCAGAGTCCCAACCCGCTCCCCACACGTGCGTGCGCACCGAAATCTTGGTGAAGATGTACAGAAAAAGCGAGAGTACAGACAAGTAGAGGCGGATACGATGGCCACCAAAGCGCTTGCGCAGGTACTGCGGCATCGTAATGACGCCCGCGGTCAGATACACGGGCACAAAGAGCCAGCCGAGTAGCAGCACCACGAACAGCGCCTGCGGGCACAGCACGACAGCTGAGGGTGACTCCCTGTGTGAGATCCTGCCATGAGCGCGTCCTCGCCCCTGATGGGTCTAAGGAAACTGCTTCTCTCGGTGCACATGCTACTCCAAGGCAGGTGGCAGGAGGGGCCCAGGGGACACAAATGCAGATTCCCTGGGCCCTGGTCATTAGGGACAAGGTCTTGATACTCTGTTGGGCCCTGAACTAGAGCCCTTCTTGCCCTGACAGCCCATGACCCCTGGCCATCCCTAAGATGATCCCTGTCCTGCTCCTCCCCCACACCCCCCACCTGAATCTAAGCACCGACCCCTTGGCCAGACCCCCAGTCTCTGCCTCCCCTCTCCTCTCCACCCACCCAAACCTTCTGTCCATCAAGGCTCAGCTCAGAGGCCTCCTCCTCCAGGAAACCCTGAGCTCAAAGCCCTGATCTCCCCAGCCCTTCGAGGTGAGCCTCAGTCCCAGAGCCTCATCTCCTGCCCACTTCTGCGAGGGGCTTTCCTCTGGCCCAGAGGCCCTCACAGGCCACAGCTTCAGAGAGCATCAGAAGACGCGCTTTACTATCTCTGAGACTGTTCACCCCACTTCAGAGAGGAGTAAATCAAGGCCACAGAGGGTGTGGCTGGTCCAGGCTCACATAGCAATAGCGAGTCTGGAGCAGGGCCTACCCCTGCCCTGAACGTGGTATCTCCCACCCACCTCGGCCTCCAAGCTGGCTGCGTGAGCTTCACTTGAAGCCCAGCCCCATCTCACAGTTGGCAAGTCCCACCTCTGGTCTCACATCCCGCCCCCCCCCCACCCGCCCTGAGCCTCTCCAGGTGTGACCCTTTCAGGGGTTCCCACAGGGAGGTGGGGATTATTGGCAAAAAGAGGGGCTCACGTTCCACTCAAATCCAGCCACAGCCAGGCCGCTTGCCGCGCCAGTCCCTGCCAGGCCCACAAAGTGGCCACTGCCGATGTTGCTGGCAAAGAGGGAGGCCCCGACCTGGGTGGCCAGAGGTAGGGGTGAGCCAGGCTGCTTCCCTGGGCCTCCCACCGCTCCACAGCCCAGCCTCTCTCACCGGCCACCACACCATACTTCGCCCTGCCAGGAAGTAGCCGCCAACGGTGCCTCTGTTGGTTCTGCACATGGACTGGGGGATGGGAGTGGAGAGAGGCATGGGTTCGGGGCACATCTTTGGACCTCATCAGCCTCCTCAACACATTCCTCAGCCTTGTTCCAGGCTGAAGATTAACCAGCACACGGCTCCCCTGATGGTTCACACGCCACCCCACCCCCAACCTCCTCCTGGGCACCCAGATCTACCCAGACCCTAACGTAGCATCCAGCTCCCCAAGCCTGAGCGTGGCTGGATTTGGCCTGACTTTCTTGGGGGCCCAGTATATGGACTTCTGGCCAGCCAGCCCTTATGTAGACAGGGGAACAGAGACCTCATTTAGAACACTGTCCCTGATGAAAATCTACCGAACCCACAACTAGTCCAATCCAAAGGTGAATAGAGAAGGCATGCATGAATGTGGGCTGGGCCACCCTGAGTCTATCAAAAGACTGACTTGCCCCCCACCCCGGGTTTCTCCCTCAAAGATCCAGGCATCCTTCCCCTACCACACATGGGGACTCCCTGAGACTTTTCCCCCAGGCCCCAGAAGAGGGCCCCAGCAGCATCCCCCAACTTCTCACCCACAAGCCGACACCAATGACCAGCAGGAAGTAAGCCGCAATGACCAGGATGTCAGCAGTGTTGTCAATTAGGGCCCTCTGTTCCCCTAGCCCTGGTGCTGAGCCTGCCTCTGTGTGTTCCTCCATTCTGTCCAGGATCTGCCCCTCAGGGCACCAGCCCCTGGAATCCCCACCGGAGAAGGATTAATGGTTACCCCAGGGGCAATGAGCCGACAAGTCCCCCCTCCCCAGCTTTGTTTAGCTGAATCAGGTCTCATGGAGGCTGCAGGCTGGTCCTGGGGAGCTGGACACTTTCAAATTCAAGAGTAGTCCCCTTCCTGGGCCTTAGCCCCCACCCTTTCCCCAGAGCTCCAGGCTCAAAATCACTTCTACCTGCTAAAAATGCCTGCCCTCCTTCTGACCTAGGGATCCCAGCTGAGACAGCCCCCTGGTTCCTTTGAGGGTTTTTTTTTTTTTTTTTTTTTTTGGCTGCATTGCGTCTTTGTTGCTGTGTGTGGGCTTTCTCTAGTTGCGGTGAGTGGGGGCTACTCTTAGTTGTGGTGCGTGGGCTTCTCATTGTGGTGGCTTCTCTTGTTGCTGAGCACCGGCTCTAGGTGCACGGGCTTCAGTAGGTGCAGCACACAGGCTCAGTAGTTGTGGCTCACGGGCTCTAGAGCACAGGCTCAGAAGTTGTGGTGCACTGACTTAGTTGCTATGCAGCATGTGGAAATTTCCTGGACCAGGGATCAAACCCGTGTCCCCTGAATTGGCAGGCGGATTCTCAACCACTCTGCCACCAGGGAAGTCCAGCCCCCTGGTTCTGACTAATCCATAGGCATCGTTTTCAGACCCAAATCTGACAGTGTCATTGCCCTGCTCAGGAGGTCTCCATAGCTCACCGTCACACCCAGGAGGAGGCAGCAGCTTCTTAGCCTGAGGTTTCAGGCCAGCCATGCCCCATCCCTGCCCACCCTTCCCCTTGCTCCTCCATACCAAACCCAGAGTGAAATCATATTTCCTTCCCATTCCCTTGCCCAACCCAGTCCCTGTATTCTCTTACCCCAAAACTTTTGTATAAGCTCTGCCTTCTGCTTAGAATGCCTCCCTGCCTCCCAGATGGCCAGCTCCTACCCAGTCTTCAGCACGCAGCCCATGGCACCTCTTCAGGAATGACTTCTCTGACTTTCCTGATACAGTTCTGAGCACACTGCATAGACCTTGCCTGGGTCCAGGTCCGTCTCCCCAGTTTACCAGCGACTCCCCAAGAGCAGGAAATGATCTGATTCATTCCTGGAGTCCCACTGCTCAGCACAGGACTGGATGCAAGAAGAGAGGGGCTTGATAAATATCTGCACTTCTGCCTTTCTAGAACTGACCAGACTTAGATGGCTGATTATGGGAGTTGGGTTCATCCCGGAGATGGGGAACAGAGAATGACATTTTAGGAGAATGTGATGAGTTATTTAAGGAATGCCTTCATTTCAGTCCCTTCAAAAGCAGGCCCTAAGATGAGAATTTGAGTGCGAGGACTGTATCGGGGAGACGATCCCAGTAAGGAGCGGGGAAGATAGACAAGAAAGGAGAAACCTGTGTGTGGATTGAAAGGTTACCACTGTGACAATCTCAGTGGGGACCCTCTGAGACACTGTGGAGAACTCACCTCAGAACTGACCCCCAAGGGGCCAGAAAGCTGGGGTATTCATTCACCAGTCCCTGTCTCTAACAGGCTGGAAGTTACAGACCCTCCCTCACCCACCCCAGGCCTGCCAGTTACAGGAACACCCTCCCTCCTCCAGAAAGCAACCTCAGACAGAAACTCAGGGCACAGCTGGGGAGACCAAGGGCCTGGGAAGTGTCTGCACATGACTTCCCAGGTGGGCCAGGTGGATATAGGCAGGGTACCCACAGTGTTTGCTTCAGTAGGTGAATTTGAAGTGCCTGGGAGACATCTCAGGGGCAAGTATCGGAGGACACGTTGGGGTTAAAGGCACTTAAAATCAAATCTATGTGCCCTCACCAGGGCCTGGAAAGCCTTTCATGATGTGGCACCTAGATCCTCTTTGACCTCATCTCCTGTTACTCTCTCCCTTGCTTGCTTTAACCAACCACACTGGCCTTCTTTCTTTTCTTCCAATATGCCAAGCTCTTTCCTACCACCTGGCCTTTGCACTTACTGTTTCCTCTGCCTGGGATGCTCTCCTCAGGCTCTTTGACTGGCTGGCTCTTTCCTCAACCTTCAAAGTCTCCATGTAGATATTCACAGAAGCCCCCGACAGTCTGGTTCAAGTACTCCCTTCCCCATCTTCTCTAACTTAGTTCTCTCTTTTTTTCCTTCTCGCCTTCACTCCTTCCCTTCTTTCCTCATTCCTTCCTTCATTAGTAAACATTTATGGAGCACTTACCACATGCTAGACAGCATCCTAGAAACTGGACAGATAACAGTTAGCAAAACAAACATGTCATCTGACCAACAAGCTTTCAGGAGTTTGTCTTCATTTCCGAAATAAACAAGCAACAAATAAACACCTATTTGCAGTAGTGATAAGTGAGGGACTAGGGAGGTGCTGTGGGTGGAAACTAGAGGGAAGAGCCAGCTTTACCTAGGCTGTCAGGGAAGTCCCCATTACTTCATCACACTTGTCACTGTGTGTTTTTCATCTGTCTCCCCTACTAGACCGTGAGGCCAAGGAACGTGTTTCCTATGGTCTCCCCAGCACCTGGCATGGAGCCTAGAGCAGTACATGCTCAAAAAACACTTGGTAGATGAATGGCTCAAGACTGGGAGGTGGTTACAAGCCAAGGGATGGACAGTATTCCCCAGGGAGA